>NC_141693.1:1994654594-1997523036 GCF_964263255.1 Lissotriton vulgaris | reverse complement strand
TCAGCTGCACGTGGCCAGACATAACAGCACCTTGGAGGAGAATGATACAGGCCTTGGTTGGGAGGAAGGAAAGCATCTCTCGCCTTAGAGAGAGCTCATGAGTGTGCGGGAGATGGCTCTCGTGGCCAGGCAGATGCACCCAGGACAGGTGGCACCAGGAGACTTTGGTGATGGTAACACTAATAGTGTAGATGTCAAACCCTCACTCACTGAAAGCACTTTTACAAAGATGTGTGATCTTTGACAGCATGGAACCGTGGGTCCTTACTACTTGATAGGTTGGTGGGTGCACTAAGCTGGAGGCGGGGCTTTGGGGAAGCTGCTTGTACTGGGGAGTGGGGTCATATCATGCTTGAAACCAGGCACCTCACACACTTCTTGCATGTTCAGGGTGGGGGTTCTGATGAGGGGGTGTGGCCTCATCATTATAGAATACCTTGGAAGTTCCGGACAGCGCCAACAACTTCCCCCCCTCTGCTCCCCCCCCCCCACCACCTGTCTTGGGAATTGCTCAAAGGGAATAAAGGGAATAAAGTAACAATCTCAAATGAATCTATGATTTGGTCATTCAAGCGCACGGTTCCACTGAACCTAGAGCGCTTGGAAGAAAGGCTGACACATTGGTCAACTCAGAAGTGACCAGGAAGAGCAAAGGAAAGGTTATGGAAAGGGGAATGGGACCCTTGCAGAAGACCTGGTGAGTGGGTGAGAAAAACAAAATACATGTTACCATGGGGGCTCAAACTCTGACCCAGGAAGGGGGCGTCTCCACCATTTCAAGGAGATGGGGAGGGGGGGTGCCAAGGGGCAGGAGACCTGGTATGTCTCACAAGGAAAGGGTCAGTGCCTTAGCTTTTGGCAGCCTAGGTACAAGTAAGCAGACTCCCCCTGCACCCAGAAGGCAGTGGTCAACGTGGAGCTAGGAGCAGAACATGTCTCAGAAGGAAAGGGGGAGTGCAGTTGTGTTTCTTAATTTTTATTTAAATTAGTTAGTTTCTCCCAAGAAGGATGGCAAATCAAGAAATATAAAAAATTAAATAAAACACAGGGACTAATAGAAATCCGTCTGTGAGAATGTATCTCCATAAAACATTCAAAGTATTTATAGACACTGTAACAAGACAGTAAAACTTAATAACGAAGAGAAGGCCGTCCTCAAATTTTAATCTGCATACAACTTTAAAAAAAATACGTATACTCCCGGTAACTATCTGTTACTGTGACCGGGACAATACAACATTCAGGGGTGAGCAGAGTTCAGTACCCCACTCCTTGTAAACTTATGTCTGAAGGCGGCTAACCCTTAAAGTAGGCCATACTGAAAGCACATGCCCTAAATTCTGCCACCATACCTCACACAGCAGACACATGTGCCTCTTATGACTGAAGTCTTCCCAGACACCTGTGCACGGTCTTTAGGGGGGGCCATTTGACCACAAGTTCACATGAAATGCATGTAATTTGTAATTTGTATGTTTATGGTTGGTTTTGCTAGGTTAATACAGATTCCTCATGATAAAATGCACAGATAGAAATGCTTTTTTTTATCTTGCGTAAAACCAACATTCTTCGGCGCTTCCTTAAGCACTAACACTGCTTCATTTGTGATATTCAAATTATACTGATGTTATATTATTTTAGAAAGTGTAACTCCCTATGGTGTTGGCCATAAGTCCTCTCTGTGTCAACTTTCACAAGGAGTTAGTAGTTGCAGGATAAATCCAGTGGGTTAGTCTCGGGGCTGACCCAAACGGTTTGGAAACCCTTGTTGGGTAGCTGTGCACATTATAAAAATAAATTAACATAACATAACATGTACATAAATTCACCTTTCTTCAATCCGTATCCTCTGGACGAAGAGGACTTTATCAGTGGGAAAGATTAATTTTGACGTGATCTCCCCCATTTTTTTAGGTTTCCAATTTTACCATGCGGTGTACATGTTACCCCTCATAGCACAACTGGAGTTCTCAATCATGCACTTTGAGCAGCTACGGATGGAAGCCTCTTTCCCAGAGTGCTGTATAATGTTTGGAGCTCTGCTCCAGAGGTGATTGCCTTTCTTTTGAATTGAGTGATCTTGGTCAAGTTGGAGATGTTTTGCAAAATAGTCACTCCGAAAAGTTCATAGCTCTTTACTCTTTCCATCTGCATACACCCAATTGGCCACTTAAATTTCACCGTCTTAATGTCTTTTTGTAAATATCATCACATTACCTTTATTCACATTGATCTTCCCCTCAAAAAATTTGAGTCTTTGTTTAATATCTTTAGTCCTCACTGTAGTCCGTTGGTGTCTTTCCAAATAGTATAATACCCTCATATAGAGTAGAATTTACATTTTACAACTAAACAATTTTCTTCAAAACATTCTACATTTTTCTAATAGAATTTGAAAATTGTGGAGGTCATTAGGCGATTATTTTTATCATCATCAGTCGCCTGAGAAGACCCTGTGAATCATGAGCAAGCCCAGTCTGTACCACAATACTGGACAGACAAATTTATCAAAGCCCATATAGAAATGTGCAAATGTGCCATGCATGATCTTCCTCCTTAAAGATGCAAACATCTCAACAATCATGCTTAGTTTTGAGATGGTCTCTTAAGAATGTTTCCGAAACCAGCTTACCCTTTATCGATTATCACAAACCAGCCTTCAAAGTTCCATTACAAAAGGCAAGGGGACAATGTTTCTGTGAACTATATTTTGCCTTGTTAGGTCGAGCCTAGCATAGCGCACTTGTGCTAGTCTATGGGAGTCTTCTTGTGAGCACTCCAAACTTCCCCGAAACTTCTCAGTGTGGGTCTGGCAACTCCCATACATTCGATTGGCCTTTGCGTGTGGCTTTCAATAATGAAAGCACGCAAATAGCCAATGGCGGGAGCATGTCCCACCTCTTCTCTAAAGGTTCACTCCCACGGCGTTGTGCTCTCGGGAGCGAGCAGCGGCGCGCAGCGTGCCGGCTGCATTCCTCCCTGGTTGTGGATAATGTTAATAATTAAACATAGCGCGGTCTCTTTCACTTTCGTGGCCGCGCTTTTTTATCTCACTAGGTAATAAAACAATATGTTCTAGTGCACGCCCTTAAGAGAGAGGTATTTGCCTGAGGGGAGACAGTATAAATCAGTGAATTGCTACACATGTACTCATGTACTTTACCGGTAGGTTAATCGCTTTCTTTTTAAATTGATGTTAAACTTTGCTAATATCGGGTGATTGTGCAGTTGAGGAGGTTGGCGACGCTTCTTTAATTCTATTCTTAGCCCCTGTGCCCCCTGAGAGGTTTTTTGTCTCACACATGCATTTTGAAAGATAGTCTTTTGCAAAAGCCATTGTCGCTGCTTCCACAACATGTTGACTCTGGATCCAGGAATTGTTGTTATGTATAGGTAGCCTCTATAGATGTACGAATAACCTTAGGAAGCAAAACCTTCCCGCACCCTTGCGGTGCACCCGGGGATTGCCCGGTGCCCGCAACGGCCAGTCCGGGCCTGGTTCCCCTCACCTCACTCCTACCTCTCATGCAAACTCTACCCTCACCCACCCAACACGTAAAACATTTGCATAGATGCGACTTAAGAGGCGCGTTGCATTTTCTAGAGCAGCTGAGCTGGCCTGTGCCTCGCCGCCACCATTGCCGCGGGAGAACTCTGAAGGCTATTTTGTATATTGAAACACCAAGTTTATCGCACCAACTTAATTTTAACATTATCTCACAACTGTTATTTTAGTATATTTTCTGCCTTAGTTGACAGTTCTCTTTACTCATGCGGTAGCCTTCCTAATGGATCATCAGTATTTTTGTTCATTGTTTTCGTCCTTGTGAATACATTGCAAACGCACGCGTTTCATGCAGGAATCACATGGAGTAGACATCAACTCCCAATTGAGGCAAAAACTGGCATTTTTACCCAAAATGGTATTTTGAGCAATGCGGTGTTACTTCACCCTGTAGTTCTGAGAACACATTTGGCAAATATGTCAGCCGAAAACTGCTCGAGCTGCATTCCTCGTGGGTCATTTAAATAATGTGCTCCTGTGCCGCGCTGCTTAGCTTGGCGCATGTATTTATGGTTTTTTTTCTTCAAATTTACGAGACCTGGTTTCTGTTCTAATAGAACAAATAGGGAATTGCCTCTTGAAGCTGTAAGCAGTAGCTGTTATTATTATATTAAACAAGAGCACTAGATCAGGATGAACGTCTAAGGGGCCTGTTTTGAAGCATTTTGTTACAATGAGACTCCAAGTCGCATGGAGATTCTTAAGTTATGCTCTATATATCTTGTTTGTGACGCTGCACCGTTCTGTAACACAGAGAGTCCAGTCCAGGTCTTCCACTCTCTCACTGTCTCTCTCTCTCACTGACAGACTGGCTAACTGACTAAATGACTCTCTCACTGAGTGACTGACTCTCTCACTCTCTCTCTCTGACAGACTGACTGACTCTCTCACTGACTGACTCTCTCTGACTGACTCTCTGACTGACTGACTCTCTCACTGACTGTTATACAGGTACTATTTCGCAGCCTTCACACTCCTGTTATTTATTCCCCTCCATAACAAGAAAAATCATGGCAAGCAAGCATTGGGACAGGCAGATAGAAGTTGCCAGTTTTGAAAGGACAAAAAAACTCAAGACATTATCTATTGTTAATACTTTTTAATATGGTTGTCCAGTTGTACATAATGCTTTCTTGGTCAAATATAAGGTAAAAGAAATGCTCTGGACACTTCTTTATTATAACTTTTCAGCATGCTGCAGACTTCTGTACAGCACAGCTTAAAGACATAGGCAAAGTCAATATCTCTGGCTAAACACTTACAAGCTCCCAAGGGCAAGATCTATTGGTTATGCCAATGCTTGTTTTTATAAAGTGGGGGAATATGCTGCTCTCCGTGATAATGACATAATTCAATTAGTGACGCAAGCCTAATATAATGGAAATTAAAAGGACCCCCAAGTATTTTTTACCTTGCTTCAGAAAGAGATTGGACATCCTCTGGTCTGTGAGATGAAGAGAATTATTCCTGTTTAATATTGTTTCTTTAATCTGTCACTGTGGGGGGAATGACTGGACTGTATTATCATTGGGTGTAGATTTTTGATATTAACAATCAATGGGATTCTATCCATTTTTTATTTTTTTATTTTGATGAATATATAGTGAAATACAATTCTGGTGGTTGTTTCTGATTCTTGTATTTGACAGGAAAAAGCACTATGTGTTTTTAAAATACCCCTCACACACTATGATTCCCATAGTGTCATGCTTCATCATGAGGGTCTTTCCGTCCCTCTACAGGGCGGGGCATGCTACTACCTACGGAGTACGCGGGAGCACTTGATCTTGTGGAGTCAGGCTATGTGTGATGTGAGAAAGATCTGTGAGTGGTAGGGGTGGGAAACATGTGATAGTTTAAGATATTAAAAATTCCCTGGCTAGTAGAAAAAACAATGTATTCACTTCTTTGGCTGAGAATGTTAAAATGGGGTTGTGGTAGAAATATATTCTCTACCCTAATTGGTCGACATGTTTCGTATAGCAGTCTCCACTGCTCTACTCATCAGGACCTATGTTGATCCCTACTGCACTCGCAAAAATACTAAGTATTTGTGTCATATTCCTACTTTCCTAAAACAGACTAGCAAAAATAGGCTAGTCTGTTTATTTTTAAGGGCTAGAATCAGCCCTTTGAGAAAAAATTACCTAATATGGTCTATTTCTTATTCGTGATAGAGCCCCATGAGCCTGGCATCTGAGGTAGGGTCTATACTGATGGTCATTCACCACAGATACAACCTCTCCATTAGCCCCAGTGCTGCTCCGAGGTTGTATCCAACGTTCGCCTTAAAGCTTTAACAAACAGTTTCTTTCATAAACCATAGTCTCTGATTACTGGCTTATCATTGGGATGTTTGCCAAACACATCTGACTAATTTCAGCTAACAGGGGTTTTCTAGCATCAACCCCTAGCTTCAGTTTAAAGAGAGGCCTGGCTGTGAAATGGAAAGGTTTTCCTGTGGGCACCGCTGTGGAGGAGGGAGCCAGGCCCACTCTCAGCTGCTTCTCCTGTGTATTGACAGTGCATTCACGTGCACTGGCTACGGTTCCTGGTCAGAGGGCACTCTACACCCACTAAAAACCTCTCCACTACAGCCAGAGACATAAACTGTGCACCAAATCATCATGCCTCCTCGAAGCAGGCATAAAGTTGGAGAAATCTCTTAATTCCGCCTACATTTTCAAACATCGCTTGTGTGCTGCGCTGTGCAGCAACATGCAGTGTGTGAACATTTTTTAACTTTGTATAGGCATCATATTTTGCGGGTACTCTTCCAGTACAAACCCTATGCTAGACATGATGTGCACACCTGTGCTGTGTGGTGTGTGATGCTTCACATCCTGTTCGTCCATCAGCGCCAGGTGGTTGGGCTGATGCCACCACAAAGCGGCACCTGATGCCTCCACAAAGCGGGCGCTCTCCTGTGATGCACCCCTGATGCCTCCACAAAGCAGGCGTTCTCCTGTGGTGCGCCCCGATTACTCCACAAAGCGGGCACTCTCCTGTAATGCGCCCCCTATGCCTCCACAAAGCGGGAGCTCTCCTGTGATGCGCCCCTGATGCCTCCACAAGCGAGCGCACTCCTGTGATGCCTCCACAAGCGGGCGCTCTCCTGTGATGCGCCCCTGGTGGCTCTACAAAGCAGGCGCTCTCCTGTGATGCGCCCTTGATGCCTCCACAAAGCTGGAGCTCTCCTGCAATATGCTCCTGATGCCTCCACAAAGCGGGCGCTCGCCTGTGATGCGCCCCTGATGCCTCCACAAAGCAGGCGCACTCCTGTGATGCGCCCCTGATGCCTCCACAAAGTGGGCGCTCGCCTGTGATGTGCCCCAGGTGCACCACAAAGCGGGAGCTCTCCTGCGATGCGCCCCTGATGCCTCCACAAAGCGGGCGCTCTCCTGTGAAGAGCCCCTGATGGCTCCACAAAGCAGCGCTCACCTGTGATGCGCCCTTGATGCCTTCACAAAGCGAGCGCTCTCCTGTGATGCGCCCCTGATGCCTCCACAAAGCAGGCGCACTCCTGTGATGCGCCCCTGATGCCTCCACAAAGTGGGCGCTCGCCTGTGATGTGCCCCAGGTGTTCCACAAAGCGGGCGCTCTCCTGTGATGCGCCCCATATGCCTGCACAAAGTGGGCGCTCGCCTGTGATGTGCCCCAGGTGTGCCACAAAGCGGGCGCTCTCCTGTGATGCGCCCCTGATGCCTCCACAAAGCGGGCGCTCTCCTGTGATGCACCCCTGATGCCTCCACAATGCAGGCGCACTCCTGTGATGCGCCCCTGATGCTTCCACAAAGTGGGCGCTCGCCTGTGATGTGCCCCAGGTGCACCACAAAGCGGGCGCTCTCCTGTGATGCGCCCCTGATGCCTCCACAAAGTGGGCGCTCTCCTGTGATGCGCCCCTGATGCCTCCACAAAGCGTGTGCTCTCCTGTGATACGCCCCTGTTTTGTGCGCTCTCCTGTGATGCGCCCCTGATGCCTCCACAAAGCGGGTGCTCTCCTGTGATACGCCCCTGATGCCTCCACAAAGCAGGCGCTCTCCTGTGATGCGCCCCGACTACTCCACAAAGTGGGCACTCTCCAGTGATGCGCCCCTGATGCCTCCACAAAGCGGGAGCTCTCCTGCAATATGCTCCTGATGCCTCCACAAAGCGGGCGCTCGCCTGTGATGCGCCCCTGATGCCTCCACAAAGCAGGCGCACTCCTGTGATGCGCCCCTGATGCCTCCACAAAGTGGGCGCTCGCCTGTGATGTGCCCCAGGTGCACCACAAAGCGGGAGCTCTCCTGCGATGCGCCCCTGATGCCTCCACAAAGCGGGCGCTCTCCTGTGAAGAGCCCCTGATGGCTCCACAAAGCAGCGCTCACCTGTGATGCGCCCTTGATGCCTTCACAAAGCGAGCGCTCTCCTGTGATGCGCCCCTGATGCCTCCACAAAGCAGGCGCACTCCTGTGATGCGCCCCTGATGCCTCCACAAAGTGGGCGCTCGCCTGTGATGTGCCCCAGGTGTGCCACAAAGCGGGCGCTCTCCTGTGATGCGCCCCATATGCCTCCACAAAGTGGGCGCTCGCCTGTGATGTGCCCCAGGTGCGCCACAAAGCGGGCGCTCTCCTGTGATGCGCCCCTGATGCCTCCACAAAGCGGGCGCTCTCCTGTGATGCACCCCTGATGCCTCCACAAAGCAGGCGCACTCCTGTGATGCGCCCCTGATGCTTCCACAAAGTGGGCGCTCTCCTGTGATGCGCCCCTGATGCCTCCACAAAGCGGGTGCTCTCCTGTGATACGCCCCTGATGCCTCCACAAAGCAGGCGCTCTCCTGTGATGCGCCCCGATTACTCCACAAAGTGGGCACTCTCCAGTGATGCGCCCCTGATGCCTCCACAAAGCGGGTGCTCTCCTGTGATACGCCCCTGATGCCTCCAAAGCGGGCGCTCGCCTGTGATGCGCCCTCGGTGCCTCCACAAAGCGGGCGATCTCCAATCAGTTACCTGCTATGTTCACTTCTTGGGGGGCTCCTCCGTGAGACCCTCGATGCCCCCTGATTGGTCCATGCTTGGAAGGGCCCTCTCGCCATTCTTCAGGGCTCAGATGCAGTAACAGCTCTGGGCAAGTTATGGAAATCTTCTAGGCCCGCTTGATTGCCATGGGACCCTGGCAACCTCGCCTACATCATCCACACAAAGCAGTTTCAAGAGGCATCCCGCGGGGGATTATCAGGGTGGAGCCATCCGTGATCGAAGGTTCCTCCCTTGGGTGTGTGACCTGAGTGTGGATTGTAGAAATGTTTGCCCAGCCCCATAGGACGCCTGCAGTGCGATGCAAAGGGATTTAAACAATATCCCTCTTGCCTCTGGCTGTGAGAGCTGGTACCACGTGGCCCCTTCGGTTTAGGGTAAGGAGGAGTTGTCTCGATGTGACATTCTGGATTCTTTGCTGGTGGCCAGTGAGTTTTCGAAGGAATCCAATATAGAGTTCATTTGCAGCTATCACTAGGGCCGAAGAAGCCTGTATCCTGGGTGAAAGGCCTGCTGGAAGGATGGCACAGCAAAGAATTTGGGGCCATATTATCAAAAAAGGGCGATACATTATCGCCGCTTTTATCGGCTGGAAACTGACGCTAAAGCAGCGGTAATGGGCTTGATAATATACGCTTGGGAATTCCCATAGCAGCCCAGGTTAACCCCAGAACCTGGGCTGCTATGGGAGTTTACAAGGGCATATTATCAAGCCCATTATCGCCGCTTAAGCAGCAGTTTCCTGCCAATAAAAGCGGCGATAATGTATCGCCCTTTGTTGATAATATGGCCATTGAATTGTTTTGGAAGTGTCTCTTGTCGCTTTTGTGCTTTCGGATTCAAGAGACAGTTTCCATGACATTTCTGAAAGCACAGTTGTAGCACACCCTTCTTAGTCACAATAAATTCAAAATTGCATTCATCAAATCAAATATATATATATATATACATATATATATATATATATATATATATATATATATATATATATATATATATATATATATATATTCCCAAGACTTCCTCCTCTGCTGAAGAAGAATGAGGCGGCACCGCGGGGTTCGTGAAGCACCATAATTTATTTAAAACATTGGGCATGACGCGTTTCGGAGGGTTCCTTTTTCAAATGCCCTTCTGTTAAAGTTTTGCCTCTGTTGCTTTAGTCCCCATTAGTAGTCTTTTATCAGTGTTAGTTCCTAATCACTAAAGTAGTGAAGGGCTACCTGGAACATGCGGCACGGAATCCTCTCTGCTTCCACAGGTGGACTGCATTTCCCAGCATGCAGTGTCTCTTAGTCACAATAAATTCAAAATTGCATCCATCAAATATATATATATACATATACATATATATATATATATATATATGTGGAGAAGTGTGGCTCACGGTGTAGAGCAGGCAGACCCGGAAGCTGAGGTCAGACCCGGGACCAGGGTTCAATTCCCGACGCGGCAGGGTCTTGAGCTCAAATGTCCACGGACTCGATCATTCTCGCTTCGGTGCCTGCTCTAATCATGGGTTCTCACTCTGCAACTCTGGGCATTAAGCTTGCTTAATCTCCACAACGGCCCCCCTGCGGCGGGATGCCTGGCTTTCACCTTGGGGATGCCCTGTAGGGGCTATCTCACAGGGAAAAGCCAGGACGGGTTCCCAAGGCAAGCGCCGGGAAACCTCCGGGTAGCTGTGCGCTCAATAAATGCAATAATAATAATAATAATAATATATATATATATATATATATATATATATATATATATATATTTATATATATATATATATATACGTTTTGACAATCAGTGCTAAAATTCTTTAGTCCACCGGCAAGTATATTCCATTCAAGTCATGTATAGATTTTCAAGGATCATCCACGAGTCACCTCCATTGGAAAAGCAAATTTATTCCTGTAAAGGAGATTCCCAGCAGTTATTAAAGCCAACACGTGTTTCGTCTGCACAAATCCGTATTCAGACTTTTTCAGGGCAAAATCAATTAATTGTGGGCCAGGGTGGGAGACGGAGGCCTTTTCAGTTACTTTACCTACGAGGGGTTCTTTTGTTATTGTTCTGACTTTGTCTGGGGAGTCCTGGTGGAGTCCCTGTTTCTTTAGTGTAGGTTTAATGGTTCCGTTCGCAGGGTAAGCCACCTCTTGAAGGAGAGCGTTATTGATCGGTCTCACTGGGGTGGCAGCAGGGGATCTGAGGAGAACAGATCTGAAGATGTTTGCAGGATCTTCAGGGGACCTGGCGGGTTTGTGCCTTTGATCAGTTCAAGACCTTCATTTTCAGACAGAGGTTGAAAGAGCACGGTCTAGGTTGTGGATGTGAGGTCGTCTGTTCTGGCTGCGAGGCGGTGATTGGTGTCTGGTGCTTGCCTTTAAGTGGCAGTAAGGTTCAAGTTTGCCTGGTTTGTCTGTGATGTGTGTTGCTAAAGCATCAGAGGGTTTGCCTTTAAGTGACAGTAAGGTTCAAGTTTCCCTGCTTTGTCTGTGATGTGTGTTGCCAAAGCATCACAGGGTTTGCCTTTAAGTGCCTGTAAGGTTCAAGTTTGCCTGCTTTGTCTGTGATGTGTGTTGCTAAAGCATCAGAGGGTTTGCCTGTAAGTGACAGTAAGGTTCAAGTGTGCCTGCTTTGTCTGTGATGTGTGTTGCTAAAGCATCAGAGGGTTTGCCTGTAAGTGACAGTAAGGTTCAAGTTTGCCTGCTTTGTCTGTGATGTGTGTTGCCAAAGCATCAGAGGGTTTGCCTTTAAGTGCCTGTAAGGTTCAAGTTTGCCTGCTTTGTCTGTGATGTGTGTTGCTAAAGCATCAGAGGGTTTGCCTTTAAGTGACAGTAAGGTTCAAGTTTGCCTGCTTTGTCAGTGATGGTTGTTGCTAAAGCATCAGAGGGTTTGCCTTTAAGTGACAGTAAGGTTCAAGTTTGCCTGCTTTGTCTGTGATGTGTGTTGCTAAAGCATCAGAGGGTTTGCCTTTAAGTGACAGTAAGGTTCAAGTTTGCCTGCTTTGTCTGTGATGTGTGTTGCTTTGTAAGGTTCAAGTTTGCCTGCTTTGTCTGTGATGTGTGTTGCTAAAGCATCAGAGGGTTTGCCTGTAAGTGACAGTAAGGTTCAAGTTTGCCTGCTTTGCCAGTGATGTGTGTTGCCAAAGCATCAGAGGGTTTGCCTTTAAGTGCCTGTAAGGTTCAAGTTTGCCTGCTTTGTCTGTGATGTGTGTTGCTAAAGCATCAGAGGGTTTGCCTTTAAGTGACAGTAAGGTTCAAGTTTGCCTGCTTTGTCAGTGATGTGTGTTGCTAAAGCATCAGAGGGTTTGCCTTTAAGTGACAGTAAGGTTCAAGTTTGCCTGCTTTGTCAGTGATGTGTGTTGCTAAAGCATCACAGGGTTTGCCTTTAAGTGACAGTAAGGTTCAAGTTTGCCTGCTTTGTCAGTGATGGTTGTTGCTAAAGCATCAGAGGGTTTGCCTTTAAGTGACAGTAAGGTTCAAGTTTGCCTGCTTTGTCAGTGATGTGTGTTGCTAAAGCATCAGAGGGTTTGCCTTTAAGTGACAGTAAGGTTCACGTGTGCCTGCTTTGTCAGTGATGTGTGTTGCTAAAGCATCAGAGGGTTTGCCTGTAAGTGACAGTAAGGTTAATGTGTGCCTGCTTTGTCAGTGATGTGTGTTGCTAAAGCATCACAGGGTTTGCCTTTAAGTGACAGTAAGGTTCAAGTTTGCCTGCTTTGTCAGTGATGTGTGTTGCTAAAGCATCACAGGGTTTGCCTTTAAGTGACAGTAAGGTTCAAGTTTCCCTGCTTTGTCAGTGATGTGTGTTGCTAAAGCATCACAGGGTTTGCCTGTAAGTGACAGTAAGGTTCACGTGTGCCTGCTTTGTCAGTGATGTGTGTTGCTAAAGCATCAGAGGGTTTGCCTGTAAGTGACAGTAAGGTTAATGTGTGCCTGCTTTGTCAGTGATGTGTGTTGCTAAAGCATCAGAGGGTTTGCCTGTAAGTGACAGTAAGGTTCATGTGTGCCTGCTTTGTCAGTGATGTGTGTTGCTAAAGCATCAGAGGGTTTGCCTTTAAGTGACAGTAAGGTTCATGCGTGCCTGCTTTTGTCAGTGATGTGTTTTGCTAAAGCATCAGACGGTTTGCCTGTAAGTGACAGTAAGGTTCAAGTTTGCCTGCTTTGCCAGTGATGTGTGTTGCTAAAGCATCAGAGGGTTTGCCTTTAAGTGACAGTAAGGTTCACGTGTGCCTGCTTTGTCTGTGATGTGTGTTGCTAAAGCATCAGAGAGTTTGCCTGTAAGTGACAGTAAGGTTCACGTGTGCCTGCTTTGTCAGTGATGTGTGTTGCTAAAGCATCAGAGGGTTTGCCTGTAAGTGACAGTAAGGTTCACGTGTACCTGCTTTGTCAGTGATGTGTGTTGCTAAAGCATCAGAGGGTTTGCCTGTAAGTGACAGTAAGGTTCAAGTTTGCCTGCTTTGTCAGTGATGTGTGTTGCCAAAGCATCAGAGGGTTTGCCTGTAAGTGACAGTAAGGTTCATGTGTGCCTGCTTTGTCAGTGATGTGTGTTGCTAAAGCATCAGAGGGTTTGCCTGTAAGTGACAGTAAGGTTCAAGTTTGCCTGCTTTTCCAGTGATGTGTGTTGCCAAAGCATCACAGGGTTTGCCTGTAAGTGACAGTAAGGTTCAAGTTGCCTGCTTTGTCAGAGATGTGTGTTGCCAAAGCATCACAGGGTTTGCCTTTAAGTGACAGTAAGGTTCACGTTTGCCTGCTTTGTCAGTGATGTGTGTAGCATCAGAGGGTTTGCCTGTAAGTGACAGTAAGGTTCAAGTGTGCCTGCTTTGCCAGTGATGTGTGTTGCTAAAGCATCAGAGGGTTTGCCTGTAAGTGACAGTAAGGTTCATGTGTGCCTGCTTTGTCAGTGATGTGTGTTGCTAAAGCATCAGAGGGTTTGCCTGTAAGTGACAGTAAGGTTCACGTGTGCCTGCTTTGTCAGTGATGTGTGTTGCTAAAGCATCAGAGGGTTTGCCTGTAAGTGACAGTAAGGTTCATGTGTGCCTGCTTTGTCAGTGATGTGTATTGCTAAAGCATCAGAGGGTTTGCCTGTAAGTGACAGTAAGGTTCAAATGTGCCTGCTTTGTCAGTGATGTGTGTTGTTAAAGCATCACAGGGTTTGCCTGCAAGTGACAGTAAGGTTCAAGTTTGCCTGCTTTGTCTGTGATGTGTGTTTCTAAAGCAACAGAGGGTGTGCCTGTAAGTGACAGTAAGGTTCATGTGTGCCTGCTTTGCCAGTGATGTGTGCTGCTAAAGCATCAGATGGTTTGCCTGTAAGTGACAGTAAGGTTCAAGTTTGCCTGCTTTGTCAGTGATGTGTGTTGCTAAAGCATCAGATGGTTTGCTTGTAAGTGACAGTAAGGTTCAAGTCTGCCTGCTTTGCCAGTGATGTGTGTTACCAAAGCATCACAGGGTGCCTGCGAGTGTCGTGTGCCTGTTGTGGTGCTGGCTGTGTTGTGAACGTCATTGCCTATCGTGAAGAGTTCTCTGGCAGGGCATGCGGCAGGAGTGACGTGCTGTGTGTGGTAGGATCTTTTGTCAGGTCTACGGAGGCTGCATGTATTGTTCTCTGTCTGTGAAGGGGTTTGGTCCGCAGGGTTGTTTGTTTTCTTCATATTCTTTTGCGGCCTCTGATTTCTTTCTTAGTTTTACCTCCATATTGGCTCTCCTTTGGTGTGGTCATGGAGAAGTGTGGCTCAATGGTTAGAGTGGCAGACCCTGATGCAGACGTCTGGCCCGGGACCAGGGTTCAATTCCCTGCCTCGGCGGGTCTTGGGCTCAAAGAATTCCACGGACCTGATAATTCTCGCCTCGGTGCCTATTCCAATCATGGAGTCCCACTCTGCAACTCTGGGCAATAGCTTGCTTAATCTCCACAACGGCCCCCACAACGCTAAGGATGCCTGGCCTTCACCCTGGGGGTGCCCAGGAGTGGACGCCTCACAGGGAAAGCCAGGATGGGTTCCACAGCGGTATTCGTACAAGCGCCTTGAGACCCTTGCGGGTGAGTAGTGCGCTATACAAGTATCAATTTACATTTACTTGTTGTGCTGTTTTTGACCATGTTGATGGTTCTGGTCAGTCATTGGTCAAAGTGTTTGACTGACATTTGTATTTCCGAGGCGAAGGGGGCAGGTGTTTTTTCTTGTAACAAGTTTGCTTTAAGTTTTTTCCGAGGTCTGATGGCCGGGTTGTTGTGGATTCCGAGGGGGCAGGGCTGGCTGCCAAACGGAGTGCGCTTTAAACCCGATGAGGTGGTTGTCGCCGCAGGTGGCCAGGATGCTCCTGAGGGTGCTTTCAGGCGCTTTGGGCCCAGTGAAGCCTCAAGGGTGGGCCTGCTGAGTGGGTGGACGCAGTGCCCAGTTGATGAAAGGAGGAGCCTCGTTGGTTCTTGCAGAAGCTGCGAGAGCTGTGGGTGGGAAGCAGCGAAGGAGCCTCGCCTCACATACGGAGATGTTGAGACCTGCACAGATTGGGAAACACCGTTTACAACGCACATGTTACAACGCGTGTCATTACAACAAATGTTTACAAAGTGAAATCCATTACAACGCATGTCATTACATCGCATCATCCATTACAATGCATTCCCCAAAGTAACGCCCCAGCGGAGTTTGAATAGTAATTGCGTTGTAATGACATGCGTTGCAACGACATGCGTTGTAATGGATTTTGCGATGTAAATCATTTGTTGTAATGACGCGCGTTGTAACTTGTGGGTTGTAAAGTATCATATTCCTAAAGAAAGCAGGGGTGCCTTTTGTAGGGTGGTGGCCTGGTTTAGCCTGTACCCTAAGCCTCACCCTGCTTTTTAGGTTTAAAGTATTTTATTGCAGTTTAAGAAACAAGGAAAAACAGTGCATACAATGAATACAGCCCTCGATATAACGGAATGCAAAATCCTTGCTCTAGAAGCGCCTTCAGAGTTCCACACAGTACATTACATTACCATCTGAGCAGCTGTAGAGCCTTAAGCGAGGCGCGAGCGCCATGAGGACAAATCCCAGAACTAACAACCCCCCCCCAACTCCCCCCCGCCACGCCCTCCCCCGGAACCACCCACTCTCCCCCCCACTCCCCCCCTGTGCTGTGCGAATGTCCTACACGTCCACTACCTTTGTGAAGGATCCACACCTCCCATCGTGTCCTCCCCCAAGTCAACTAGGCAATCGGGGATGTCAGTCTCAATAGCCTAAGATATCACCCTGCTTTTTAAACCGTAAACCTCACCCCATCCTTAGGCCATAAGCGAAGGCTTGCTCTCTTCCCGAACCCTCCTGTCTCTGCCAATGTGGCCTCTGGTGAGAGATGCTGGTCGCGTGACCTTTGGTCCTGCCCTTTGTGGCGTCACCGGCAGCAGGGTGGGCTTAGGTTTGAGAGCAATGTGTTTTGTGTGATCATACCCCCGCCCAATGCCCCCCCCCCCTCCAGGCCCGGTTCTAGAGGGTGGGCCGGGTGGGCCAGGCCCACCCAAACATGAACCTGGCCCACCCAACCATGAACCTTGGCCCTCGCAGTGACGTCAGGCTGACCCCTTCAGCTGTTTATTAGATCTGGCTGTGACACAGAGTTTGAACAGAGCTGGTAAGAGAATGTGTGGCTATAGTTCCGTTTTTTTAAAAATCGGCGAAGGGCCAGCTAGATATATACTTTGTGTATGCTTCCAGGATGTGTGTATATTAGTTGATATTCTAAAAGTCTGTGAGGGCCCAGCAAGTCGTTATCATGACGGATGTAAGACACAACTACTAAAAAGCAATATTTTGTTTGTTCATAATTTTTAAATGCAGATAAACTGTATTTTATTTGGATAGCTCAATGGGTTACCTTCAGTACAGCAGTTACAATCCTAAAATAGGACAGTGACCTATAAACTGACATCAAAGAGCTGCATACAAACCGGATTGGTATACTTAGAACTTTTTTTTGTGTGTTTCAATATAGTTAGAATTTCCCTACTCTTTCATTACTCTAATGTTGCTATAAGGAGTTTGTTTTGATTAATATACATTTTAATCAGTAAAGCCAACCCCACAAACATTGGGGTATGCTTTCAATCCTGTGTTTGTGCTTCTCCAGACCAAACCCTCTTACAACATATTGACCACCAGTATGGATGACGTGATTCCTACACCTTGTAATCATCATTGGCTTTTGTGACATTCCCTATAGGCTGATTTACATACTTGTATAATTCATTGTCTCTGCATAATGTGTGCGTGATGTAAAGTACTATGAAACCCTACACTATGAGTAGCGCTATACAACGAATGAAATCGAATATGAGAGTGGGGCTACAGAGAGATGAATGACAATGTTGGAGGGTGGCAATTAGGGTATCCAAGGAGGAGGTCATGGGGGGCTGGGCTATGGAGCGATGAGGGGCACTGATGGAGGGTGGCAATGAGGGAACCTGAGGAGGAGGTCATCAGGGGGAGAGGGTATGGAGTGAAGAGGGGCACTGTTACAGGGTGGCAATAAGGGAATCCAAGGAGGAGGCAATGGGGGGCTGGGTTATGGAGCGATGAGGGGCACTGGGGGAGGGTGGCAATGGGGGAGGGTGGCAATGAGGGAATCCAAGGAGGTGGTCATGGGGGGCTGGGCTATGGGGCAATGAGGGGCACTGGTGGAGGATGGCAATGAGGGAATCCAAGGAGGAGGTAATGGGGGGCTGGGCTATGGAGCAATGAGGGGCACTGGTGGAGGATGGCAATGAGGGAATCCATGGAGGAGGTCATGGGGGGCTGGGCTATGGGGCAATGAGGGGCACTGGTGAAGGATGGCAGTGAGGGAATCCAAGGAGGAGGTCATGGGGGGCTGGGCTATGGGGCAATGAGGGGCACTGGTGGAGGATGGCAATGAGGGAATCCATGGAGGAGGTCATGGGGGGCTGGGCTATGGAGCGATGAGGGGCACTGGGGGAGGGTGGCAATGGGGGAGGGTGGCAGTGAGGGAATCCAAGGAGGAGGTCATGGGGGGCTGGGCTATGGGGCAATGAGGGGCACTGGTCGAGGATGGCAATGAGGGAATCCAAGGAGGTGGTCATGGGGGGCTGGGCTATGGGGCAATGAGGGGCACTGGTGGAGGATGGCAGTGAGGGAATCCAAGGAGGAGGTCATGGGGGGCTGGGCTATGGAGCGATGAGGGGCACGGGGGAGGGTGGCAATGAGGGAATCCAAGGAGGAGGTCATGAGGAGGAGGGCCTTTGGAGAGAGGAGGGGCGCTGTTGGAAGGTGGTAGTGAGGGAATCCGAGGACGAGGTCATGAGGGAGAGGGGCTTTGGAGAGATGAAGGGCACTGTTGTAGGGTGGCAGTGAGGGAATCCGAGGAGGAGGTCATGGGGGGAGGGTAGAGATACAGAGAGATGAGGCGCACTGGTGGAGGGTGGTAGTGAGGGAGTCTGAGGAGGAGGTCATGAGGGGGAGGGGCTACGAAGAGATGGAGTGCACTGTTGGAGGGTTGTAGTAAAGGTATCTACAGAGAAAGAGGTGAGTGGTGGGGCGCCAATAAATAACTCTCCACATGTTCTGTGTACACACAGAAGCAATCCTTGTATCATAGTGACTGTTGGCAAGTAGATATGATGTAATCTATGGTGGCTTGTAGACTACCTCCAGTGCTCAGGTGCAGAATCTCCCCCTATTTGACACCCAGAAACGCAGATGACGTGACACAGCAGACCTGGAATGTCTCAGCATCCCTTGAAAACAGAGCCGAAATATTAAACTTGGAAGAAACAGAAGATGGAAGAAAGTAAGAAACGAAAGATGTTCGGGGGGGGGGGGTGGAGGGGGGGCGCAGGAAACAAACAAGCCTGCAGGGGGCTGCCCAGTCCGGCTGGGGGCTCAGTGGGGGCAAATCCCCAAAGTCTTCTTGTCTTAGAAACAATAAATATCAAACTCAACGGGGGGGGGGGCAATGGGGGAGGGGGGCAAACACTGCGTTCAGGCTGTAGCTTGAGGGGTGATCCCAGCAGGGTCATGTATGTACTCCGGCTCACTCGTGCTTTTTAGCGCCTGCCTCGCTTTTACCATGAATCGAAGCTTTACATCTTCCATTACTTTCTTGGTGACTTCTTTTCACAAATGTACATCATCAGTTCATCCTTTTGAGGACCACAAACGGAGGGAGTGAAGATATCATTAAAGCGCCATGAGAGAGTTGGATGTACGGAGGGGGTGTAGACATAGTTACACCAGAGGGCGGACAGGGCGCGGTGGGGTGAGGGGTGAGGCGCTGTGTCCAGGGTCCTGTCGCTGCCGCAGAGCACACGGTTCAGGAGCCGCGGGGAGCTGTCCGCGCATGAGGTGCTGAAACCTGCTCCGCGGGAGAGAAAGAGCCGGAACAACTCTTCTCTCGCCTCTCTGCGGGCGCGGCGCTCCGAGTTTCCATTTCGCACCCTGTCCTCTCTCTCTCTCTTCCTCTCTCTCTCTCAAACTCATCCCTGTTTCCCTCTCCTCTCCACCTAGCTCTTCCCATCATGTACCACACTCGCCGCCCCGCCACCCTTGCATCCGTTCTCTGTTTCACTTTTTGAGGTGTCGCTCTTCCCTTCGTTCTCTCTTTCTCGCCCTCTCCCTTTCTCTCTCCCTCTCGCTTTCCCTCTCTCTCTCTCGTCTTGTGCCAAGTTTCAGTTACTTTTCACCGCCTTTTCTCTCCACCCCTCTACTCTCCAGTTAATCCACCCTTCTCCTCCACCCCGTCTCTGTGCGCTCACTCCTCTCTCCGTCGCCATCTCTCCCCCTCTCCTCTCTGACTCTGTTTCCCTCTCACTCAATCGTCCGACCCCTCGTTGCAGCCCTTAGACATGTAGAACCCCCTACTCACCCCTTCAGCCCCGCTCTCGCCCTTCCCTCCCGATCACACACCTGTGCACACTGCACCTCTCGCCCTACCCCACCCATCCCTTCGCCCCCTCTCCCTCTCTCACCTTTTCCTCCAGTGTCCTCTTACCTCCTTTTCTCTCCCCCCTCCTGCCCTCCCCCATACCACCAAACTGCCCCATCTGACCTTCGCTCCCTCGCCCTCTCTTCTCCTTCCTCTCTATACCCATCTCTCCTTTCTCCATCCCTCGCTTCTTGAGCCATCCATTCTTTCCCTCTCACAGCCGCCTCCTCTCTCTCCCTCTGTCCTTCTCTCCCTCTTCCAGCGCCCCGTCCCTCCTTCTCCATTCTTCCCGTCTCCTCCCACCCCCCGCCTGGCCCTTTAAGAGCACGCTGCTCTGGGTGGCGTGGCGCACAGTGCTCCGGCTCAGAGGAAGTTACGCAGCCGGCTCAGGAGCTGAGATAAACGCTGGAGTCTTATTGGAAGTGATGGGCAGAGGATTTGGGCGCACTCGGAGGCTGGGGAGGTAGACGAGCGGCAGCAGGGCAGAGCGGCTCCACTCTCCGGGCTACAGCTGGGCGGACAGCCCCTCATTGAGACCACTCGGGAGCTGGAGTGGTTCCGTGTGCCGTGGCTGGGACCTCAGGGGTGCTGGTCTGGGACCTCCGCGTCTTGATTTGGAACTCCCGTGCGTCCTAACTGGGACCTTCGTGCGCCTTGACTGGACCTCCGGACGCCCTGCTTGTGGGGTCTCTGTGCGCTCTGGCTGAAACCTCCGGAAGCCGTGACTGGGACCCCCGAGCGCTCTTAAGTAGGTGTCCGTACCCCTGACTGGATCTCCGTGCGCTCTGGCTGGGACCCCGTGCGCACTGACTGGCTTCTCTGTGCGCCCTGACTGCGCTCCCTGTTCCTGGAAGCCCCGTGCGCCCTGACAAGGACTTCCGTGCTCCCTCGTGGGGACCCCCCGTGCGCCCTGGCTGGGCTGGGACGCCCTTATGCTCTGCCTAGGACTTCCGTGCGCCCTGGCCGGGACGCCCTTGGGCACTGACTGAGGCCCCCTAGTGTGACTACGTGCCTTTTTTCTAGGGCCTCCGTGTGCTCTGGCTGAGGTCTCCCGTGTGCCTCGGTGCGTTTTTCCAGGGCCTCCGTGCGCCCTGGCTGAGGCCCCCCGTGTGCCTCGGTGCCTTTTCCAGGCCCTCCGTGCGCCCTGGCCGTGGCCGGCTTGGGACCTGCTGGCCTGACCACCTCACGAGGAGGCGGCTGAAGAAGTGGCAAAGAACATCGTGGGACCCCGCCCAAGAGTCCCAGGAAAGCGCCCCTCCACAGGATAGAGGATAAAGCGGCCCGAGAGACAAGGGACACCTCCTAGTGGGGGCGCTAGGGGGTCACAGCCCCCGGAGGATATCACATCACCAGGACACTGCCAGGAAGGCACCGACTCGGGAGGACCCCGTGGCGCAGGGGCACCCGGAGTATTGAGGAGCGAGAACCACTCGAAGAGGACGCCCCCCAGAGAACACTGAGTGCCCCACCCACGAGGAAAGCAGGAGGGGCTCTCGGAGGCGCCTCCCCAGGGGGACACTGGGGTCTCCGTATCGGCGGACGCCGGAGGGAACCGTCGCTCACTCCGAAGTTGAGCTTTCTGCGGGAGCGCGTGCGCGGAGGAGCCGCGGACCCGCGCCTCCCCTTCACTTCTAGGGGCCGCCGCTTCAGCCGACCCGCAGAGAGGGGGGTCTGAGATGCTGATACCATGCCCCCCCAGGACTGCCCGGCATGACTGACCCGAGGGAGGGGCAGCCCCGCGCACCCCCCACTGGAAGGACAACAACAGAGGGTAAGGAGGGGGAGGGGCAGCATGGACAGGTGCCCCCCTGGGGAGCATGGGCGGGTATACAGAGGACACACTGGGGAGCATGGGCGGGGGTATGCAGGGAACACAGGGGTTAAACAGGGGGTGCATAGGTGGGTGTATACAGGGGACACAGGGGTTAAACAGGGTGGGGAACATGGGAGGGTGTATACAGGGGTTAAGCAGGGGGTACATAGGTGGGTGTATACAGGGGACACATAGGTTAAACAGTGTGGAGTGCATAGGTGGGTGTATACAGGGAACACACGGTTAAACAGTGTGGGGTGCATAGGTGGGTGTATACAGGGTACACAGGGCTTAAACAGGGGGTGCATGGGCGGGTGTATACAGGGGACACACGGGGGATAAACAGTGAGGGGAGCATGGGCGGGTGTATACAGGGTACACAGGGCTTAAACAGGGGGGTGCATGGGCGGGTGTTTACAGGGGACACACGGTTAAACAGTGTGGGGGGCACGGGTGGGTGTACAGAGGGTACACGGTTAAACATGGCGGGTGGGGGCATGGCGTTATATGGGGCATGGCTGGTTTTACTCAGTGCGTAGACCTGGTTCAAGGACTCCCGACTTGGAAGGAAACGGGTGTAGGGGTACACGGGAGTGAAACTGGGCCATCTATGTGGTATGAGATTTTGTTTGTTTTTTGTTTGCGGTTCTAGATGTGTTTGTTTTTTTGGGAGCAGCATCTAGGAAGGGTCCCGGCTTCGAATCAGCCCGCCATAAACCAAGTTCATGTGCTTTGTGGAGAGCTGGGTTTCCGGAGCAGCCAAGCGCTGTGCCGGGCACACGGAGCCGGGGATGGGAGGGGGGAGGGGCTGAACTAGCATTTCACTCTTCGGCAGCTGATCGAACTAGAGTCGATCATCTTGATAGGCATGTGTTATTAAGTGCTTAGACGCTGGCGGCATTTTGCACGAAGCGCTACACCAAACAGAGCTGTACTATTGCCACCTGCAGCGGAGAGCAGGCGTTTTACCTCAGTGGAGCCAGGTGGGCACGGTGCCAAGTCGAACTGTTGCGGAAGGTTCAAAGTCCCGGGGGGAGCGCGGGGAAGATGCGCCTCGAGTCTGGGAGGTTCTAGGTCTTGGAGAGAGCACTGGGAAGATGCGCCTCGAGTCTGGGAGGTTGTAGGTCTTGGAGGGAGCACTGGGAAGATGTGCCTCGAGTCTGGTAGGTTCTAGGTCAGGGAGGGAGCACTGGGAAGGAGCACTGGGAAGATGTGCCTCGAGTCTGGGATGTTCTAGGTCTTGGAGGGAGCACTGGGAAGATGTGCCTCGAGTCTGGGAGGTTCTAGGTCTTGGAGAGAGCACTGGGAAGATGCGCCTCGAGTCTGGGAGGTTCTAGGTCTTGGAGAGAGCACTGGGAAGATGCGCCTCGAGTCTGGGAGGTTCTAGGTCTTGGAGGGAGCACTGGGAAGATGCGCCCCGAGTCTGGGAGGTTCTAGGTCTTGGAGAGAGCACTGGGAAGATGCGCCTCGAGTCTGGGAGGTTCTAGGTCTTGGAGGGAGCACTGGGAAGATGCGCCTCGAGTCTGGGAGGTTCTAGGTCAAGGAGGGAGCACTGGGAAGATGCGCCTCGAGTCTGGGAGGTTCTAGGTCAAGGAGGGAGCACTGGGAAGATGCGCCTCGAGTCTGGGAGGTTCTAGGCCTTGGAGGGAGCACTGGGAAGATGCGCCTCAAGTCTGGGAGGTTCTAGGCCTCGGAGGGAGCACTGGGAAGATGCGCCTCGAGTCTGGGAGGTTCTAGGCCTTGGAGGGAGCACTGGGAAGATGCGCCTCGAGTCTGGGAGGTTCTAGGTCTCGGAGGGAGCACTGGGAAGATGCGCCTCGAGTCTGGGAGGTTCTAGGTCCTGGAGAGAGCACTGGGAAGATGCGCATCGAGTCTGGGAGGTTCTAGGTCCTGGAGAGAGCACTGGGAAGATGCGCATCGAGTCTGGGAGGTTCTAGGTCTTGGAGGGAGCACTGGGAAGATGCGCCTCGAGTCTGGGAGGTTCTAGGTCTTGGAGGGAGCACTGGGTTTTGAATACAGCATGGATTGAGGCATGCTGCCGGCAATATTTGTTTTAATTGCAGGGAAATGAACAGTAAAAAACGGTCGCAGATTATAAAACAGGCCCACAAACTGCCCAATCCCCGCCCTGTACGCTGGCCTGTTAGACCAGCCCCGATAGGCCACTCCGACCCTGCATTCTGTTACCTAGACCCCGGTGTGGGGGACCCCCTCTCTCAGGCCTGGCCAGTGGGGCTCAGCTATCACAGACCTTATCTGGGGAGGTGTCCTTTCCCAGAGCCCGCCTGCTGCACTCCCTTCTCCTGGACTTGGCACATTCATTTTTTTTTATTTTTTAGAGGTGTATATAGCGCGAACTAGACCCGAGGATATCAGGTATCGGAGCGCTTTACATGAGCAAAAGTTTCGTTACAGAGGAACACATATATATATATATATCAGGTGTGCCAAAACGCGTCAAGCGAGATGATTAATAAACCTAGCTGAATGGCAAAAGCTAACTCCAGTGTCGGTGTCCGATTTTGAAAAGAAGTCGGGAGTGGTTGGAATATATATATATATATATATATATATATATATATATATATATATATATATATATATATATATATATAGTTAAACGAATTGCCCCAAGCATTGAGAGGGAACACGACCGTGCTCGGCCATCCGGCAGTAAGATGCAGCCTGCATGCACTCAAACAGATTTGTTTAGCCAACGCGTTTCGAGGTCCTGCGCCTCTTCTTCATGGGCTGCTCGAGAAAAAGCACTGAAGCATCACATTTGGAACCATTTCCTGTGTTTTATTTGCCATACTCGCCCTCTGTCGGCGTGTACTGAAAAGCCAAGATAGGTGCATGATGGGTGTCTGAGTTCCTTCATGTGAGCATTTATTATTTCCTTTTAGTAAGTTCAGTTTGTCTTTTTCTGTTATACAGAGCGTTTTCCAATGTTTATATATATATATATAAAGTAAGTCTGTTTTGTAAAGACTTTCACCAGATCATTCACAACGCCAAAATCCCTCAGCTTCCTCTTGGTTTCAAAAACAGAACAGGGCACTTTCAGCCCGATTTCCAAAATCAGTTTATTTTTGCATATATTTCATTCCACCAAGTGAATCTTAACAAAAGGTGGCATTCACGTTTTGGCCGTAGCCTTCCACAGGGCCATATGTATATATATGACCCAGTAGAAGGCAATCCGCCGAAACGCATCGGTCCGTTCTGACATGAAGCAAGAAATTGTGTAATGCCCTGTATTTGGAGAACATGTAATGTAATGTAAATTGATACTTGTATAGCGCACTACTCACCCGCAAAGGTCTCAAGGCACTTGTACGAATACCACTGTGGAACCCATCCTGGCTTTCCCTGTGAGGCGTCCACTCCTGGGCACCCCCAAGGTAGAGGCCAGGCATCCTTAGCGTTGTGGGGGCCGTTGTGGAGATTAAGCCCAGAGTTGCAGAGTGGGACTCCATGATTGGAATAGGCACCGAGGCTAGAATTATCAGGTCCGTGGAATTTTGAGCCCAAGACCCACCAAGCCGGGGAATTGAACCCCGGTCCCGGGCTAGACCTCTGCATCAGGGTCTGCCGCTCCAATCATTGAGCCACACTTCTCCATGAAGATAAAGGAAACGAAAATAAAGAATTGAAGATTTTACCTGGATAAGTGTTGTGGTCATTCGCCCAAGGAAGCATATATATATATATATATATATATATATATATATATATATATATATATATATATATATATATACGCCCTACTCATGAGCACCACAAGCAGCGGCACACAGTTGGATGACTACAACACTTATCCAGGTAAAATCTTTAATTCTTTATTTTCGTTTCCTTTATTTTCATGTTCTCCAAGTACAGGACATTACACAATTTCTTGCTTCATGTCAGAACAGACCGACGCGTTTCGGCGGATTGCCTTCTATTGGGTCATATATATATCATATATACAGGTTTTTGCTCTAGCTGGATGTTGTTTTCAGATAACTAAATAGATATCTATATATGTGTGTATATGTATATATATATATATATATATATATATATATATATATATATATATATATATATATATACACACATATATATGTACATATATATGTATATATATATATATATATATATATATACAGAGAGAGAGAGATAGAGTTACACCTTTGTATGAGCTAGTATCACAAATGTAGTTAATAGCAAAGCAAGTGAATCGAGGGGAGGTACCCCTGTTTCACCCTGTTTTTCCAGCAGTCTCGAGTCAATGAGTAGCGCCGAGACACCCATGGGTATTTGCGCGCTTTATAAATTGTTAAGTAAAATAAATAAATAAATAAATAATGACTTGAAAATTCTTCTGCTACGATCCATTAGCAGACCAGCAGATACCTCTCCTCTGACAGAGGATTCTGCTGTTGGTCCAGAATCTATGCAAACTGCTGGTTTCTGAGATTCTTCTGATTGGCTGATTAACATAAAACATTGCATGGTGTCTGCTCCCACATCGACAGCCCGTCTCTTCTTCAGACGTGAGAATGTAACATGGTTGTCAGATGAGAGTTCGCAGTCGAGTCGGTGTGGTGTGGGTATGCGTGCGGTCACTGAGGCGATAAGTCAGCAGTAGCGGTGGGTGTAACTTGTGCAATTTGCTGTAGCATAATTAAGCACGATTAGTGCAAAATGACAGATTATGCGAAATTATGTGAGGAGTGTAACCCTGCATTTAGAGCTATGTTGTTAGCGCAAAATACACACCAAGCGTCCGAAATAGACCTGAGTAAGCATTTTGAGCTAAAAAAAATACCGGCAACTACAACAGAACAAGAACAGCAGCCGCTCGCTCAGTTCATTTCGGCTGTGCTCCTCCAGTAGGATTTTTGCGCCAAATTACGCATAATCATGCAAACGGGCATAATCGCATATATTTTGGTAATTTCACGTCAAAAGAGTTGTGCAAAATTACTGAAATTACTCTGATTGCTCTGGCGTAATTAAAATTTTACCTAGGCGTAGTCCGCAGCCGAAGAGGTACGGTGCAGACAGACGTGCAGCCAGTTGCCGGCTGCTGTTTGGGCGTTGGACTGCTATACCGTGAATTCTAGAGAACGCTGATCCGCAGCTTAAATAACGGTGCGGGTGGGGGCGGAGCCCGCGGGCTTCTGAGGCTTACGCTGCCCCGCGTTACATTTGAAGACTGCCTGCGTCGTTGGTTCTCAGCAAGTGTCCGTATTTTATCGGCCTTGTCTGTCAAAGTCTTGCTGTGGTGGCATTGGTAAGGCTCCCCAGGCTGCCGACCCCACCCTCAATGGAAGGTCGAAGATCGCCCCGCCCCGTCTCCCACCGACACACCCCACAAAATGCTGCAGAGAGGGCTGGGGAAACCAAACTGTCAGGGAGAGACACAAGAGTGTGGGGCTTGAGAGAGACATCTAGTGTCTAGGGGACAGGGGAGACAGGAGGGACAGGAGGCCCCAATAGAAGCTGGGAAATATGGGAGACACAAGACAGGCATCTCACTACTGGATCAAAACACAGTGTTCATTTTTAGTTTGGTTGGTACTTTCCATAGCACTCCAGTCTCACCCCAAGGCGGTGCTGTAAATGGGCAGGTCCTGTCCGGGACTGAGTACCTGCACCAACTTGAAAGGGAGAAAGAGTACCTGCACTTTAATCTGAAAGGGAGAGTACCTGCATTTCTTTAACTTGAAAGGGAGAAAGAGTACCTGTACTTTAACCTGAAAGGGAGAGTACCTGCACTTTAACCTGAAAGGGAGAGTACCTTCACTTCTATAACTTAAAAGGGAGAGAGAGTACCTGCACTTTAACCTGAAAGGGAGAGTACCTGCACTTCTTTAACTTGAAAGGGAGAAATAGTACCTGCACTGTAACCTGAAAGGGAGAGTACCTGCACTTCTTTAACTTGAAAAGGAGAGAGAGTACCTGCACTTTAACCTGAAAGGGAGAGTACCTGCACTTTAACCTGAAAGGGAGAGTACCTGCACTTCTTTAACTTGAAAAGGAGAGAGAGTACCTGCACTTTAACCTGAAAGGGAGAGTACCTGCATTTCTTTAACTTGAAAGGGAGAGAGAGTACCTTCACTTTAACCTGAAAGGGAGAGTACCTGCACTTCTTTAACTTGAAAGGGAGAGAGAGTACCTGCACTTTTACCTGGGAGGGCGTGTACCTGCACTTCTTTAACTTGAAAGGGAGAGGGAGTACCTTCACTTTAACCTGAAAGGGAGAGTACCTGCATTTCTTTAACTTGAAAGGGAGAGAGAGTACCTGCACTTTTACCTGGAAGGGCGAGTACCTGCACTTCTTTAACTTGAAAGGGAGAGAGAGTACCTTCACTTTAACCTGAAAGGGAGAGTACCTGCACTTCTTTAACTTGAAAGGGAGAGAGAGTACCTGCACTTTAACCTGAAAGGGAGAGTACCTGCACTTCTTTAACTTGAAAAGGAGAGAGAGTACTTGCACTTTAACCTGAAAGGGAGAGTACTTGCATTTCTTTAACTTGAAAGGGAGAGAGAGTACCTGCACTTTTACCTGGAAGGGTGAGTACCTGCACTTCTTTAACTTGAAAGGGAGAGAGAGTACCCGCACTTTAACCTGAATGGGAGAGTACCTGCACTTCTATATTTCCATTTCAAGCACTACCCTTAGGCCTCAGTTGTGACAGAGACCGCAGGAGAAGGGGTACGAGGGGTTGGGCGAGATACAAGAGGCACGTGTAAGGCGTGGGTAAGAAAAAAAAACATTTACATTTGTTTTATATATTGTGTACTTGTATTACAATTTATTTGGGTACGTTATGTAGTGCTACAGGGGCAGAAAAGATCGAGACATTTAAATTTAATATTGTAGGCGTGAAATTACAACTGAGGAGGAAAGATAAGTGTGACAGAGACACCCAGCCGCCAGTAAAGCAAAGAGAACAGAGGAGGGTGGGGAGAAGCGTGGGGTAGTCAGCGTCAGAGGAGGGACACGACACGGGCATTTAAACACCACAGGTGTAAGCATACAGGAGAGGAGGGACACGACACGGGCATTTAAATGCCACAGGTGTAAGCATACAGGAGAGGAGGGACACGGCACGGGCATTTAAACACCACAAGTGTAAATTATACAGGAAAGAAGGGATAGGACAGGGGCATTTAAACACCACAGGTGTTAATCATACAGGTGAGGAGAGACAGGACACAGGCACTTAAATACCACAGGTGTAAATCATACAGGAAAGGAGGGATACGACACAGGCTTTTAAACACCACCGGTGTAAGCATACAGGAGAGGAGGGACACGACACGGGCATTTAAATGCCACAGGTGTAAGCATACAGGAGAAGAGGGACATAACATGGACATTTATGTACCACATGGGTAAGCATACAGGAGAGGAGGGACACGACACGGGCATTTAAACATCGTGGGTGTAAACATGCTACAGAGGAGAAATATGGCATGGCATTTAAGCACCTGAGGTATAAACACATCATGGAGGGGAGATATAATGGGGGCATTTAAATGCCACAGATGTAAATGTACCACAGAGAAGAGGTCTGGCAGGGCATTTAAACACGCTGTGTTCAAAATACATTATAGAGGAGAGATATGACAGAGCCTTTGAATGCCACAAGTGCAGCCATAATACGGAGCGGAGATACAACAGGGACATTAAACACCAGAGGTGAACACATCATACGAGAGAGAGAAGGCATGGAAAGGCGTTCAAACACCGCAGCTGAAATAAACGGGAATAGACGACAGGGCAGGTAAGTACCTCAGGTGTGAACTCATTGAAGAGAAGAGATGTAAGGGGGCATCTGACGGCTGTTGGGCTATAAGTAGCAGGGGAGGCAGAGGAGAGATGTACCTTGAGATACGTAAGTACAGCAGATGTGGGATATTCCTATGGAAGCAAGCTTCTGGGAGAAGGGCTCACGAGCTTAGACGTGATAGGGAGGATGAAGATTTATATCTCGCATCTCCGTTTATCCCCCACCCAACCAACCACCTTTTTATCCATGCACACACCCATCCATTTATCAGAATAAAGTGGTATGTCTGTCCACCCGTCCGCCTGCCCGCCCATCCATCCATCCATCCATCCATCCATCCATCCATCCATCCATCCATTGATTAATCTATTCATCCTTCCATCCATCTGTCCACCCATAAACCCACCCATCCACCCACCCATCCATCCATCGATCCACCCATCCATCCACCCACCCATCCTTCCATCCACCCACCCATCCTTCCATCCACCCACCCATCCTTCCCTTCCACCCACCCACCCTCCCACCCA
The DNA here is from genome assembly GCF_964263255.1 of Lissotriton vulgaris. Classification (NCBI taxonomy): domain Eukaryota; kingdom Metazoa; phylum Chordata; class Amphibia; order Caudata; family Salamandridae; genus Lissotriton; species Lissotriton vulgaris. The sequence goes on along the minus strand of NC_141693.1, from coordinate 1,997,493,410 downwards.
TCCATTCACCCACCCACCCACCCTCCCACCCACCCACCCTCCCACCCATCCATCCACCCACCCACCCTCCCACCCATCTATCCATCCATTGTCCACCCATCCATCCATCGTCCATCCATCGTCCACCCATCCATCCAGCCATCATCCATCCATCCATCATCCATCCATCTCTATCCATCTCTATCCATCTTATTTCCCTTCTGTATACTCCGCCTTTTCTCCCCAGCCCTCCACCCCCCCCCTCCGCCCCTCCTCCATAGCTCTTCCCTGCCCTCCGCGCTCCTTCGCGTTAATCCTTCAGAGGCTGTTACTAACGCCCTGGGAGGAGAAAGGAAACCCGGAAGAGGGGCTCGGGAAGGAGCACTCTGCCTGGAACCGCAGATGCATTAAGGATTCCCTGAATCTGCAGTTTCCCCACTGGGAACCGCAGACGCTCCTTTGACCTGGGGCAAATCAGGGGTAATCATAACTTCCCTGCCGGAGTGGTTACTAGAGTCTCCCAGCTGAGTAGACCCCGGAGCATATCTACCCCAGCACCATCCCTGCCCGTCGGCGGGGCGCCCCACCATCCAGAGCAGGACCAGAGAATGACCTCAGAGTGGGACCCCGATCACCAGTGTGAAGAAGTAGGAACAACCCTGTTGCGACCAGAACGTCCCCGCCCGGGCTGCAATCGCAGCATCCTTGTACAGAATGTGAGGGTGGCGACCAGAGCGTCCCCGCCCGAGCTGCACTCACGGCATCCTTGTACGGAGTGTGAGGGTGGCGACCAGAGCGTCCCCGCCCGAGCTGCACTCACGGCATCCTTGTACGGAGTGTGAGGGTGGCGACCAGAGCGTCCCCACCCGAGCTGCACTCGCGGCATCCTTGTACGGAATGTGAGTGTGGCGACCAGAGCGTCCCCACCCGAGCTGCACTCACGGCATCCTCGTACAGAATGTGAGGGTGGCGACCAGAGCGTCCCAGCCCGAGCTGCACTCACGGCATCCTTGTACGGAGTGTGAGGGCGGCGACCAGAGAGTCCCCGCCCGAGCTGCACTCACGGCATCCTTGTACGGGGTGTGAGGGTGGCGACCAGAGCGTCCCCACCCGAGCTGCACTCACTGCATCCTTGTACGAGTGTGAGGGTGGCGACCAGAGCGTCCCCGCCCGAGCTGCACTCACGCCATCCTTGTACGGAATGTGAGGATAGGGACCAGAGCGTCCCCGCCCGAGCTGCACTCACGGCATCCGTGTACGGAATGTGAGGGTGGCGACCAGAGCGTCCCCACCCGAGCTGCACTCACTGCATCCTTGTACGGAGTGTGAGGGTGGCGACCAGAGCGTCCCCACCCGAGCTGCACTCACTGCATCCTTGTACGGAGTGTGAGGGTGGCGACCAGAGCATCCCCACCAAGCTGCACTCACGGCATCCTTGTACGAGTGTGAGGGTGGTGACCAGAGCGTCCCCACCCGAGCTGCACTCACGCCATCCTTGTACGGAATGTGAGGATAGGGACCAGAGCGTCCCCGCCCGAGCTGCACTCACGGCATCCGTGTACGGAATGTGAGGGTGGCGACCAGAGCGTCCCCACCCGAGCTGCACTCACTGCATCCTTGTACGGAGTGTGAGGGTGGCGACCAGAGCGTCCCCATCCGAGCTGCACTCACTGCATCCTTGTACGGAGTGTGAGGGTGGCGACCAGAGCATCCCCCCCAAGCTGCACTCACGGCATCCTTGTACGAGTGTGAGGGTGGCGACCAGAGCGTCCCCGCCCGAGCTGCACTCACGCCATCCTTGTACGGAGTGTGAGGGTGGCGACCAGAGCGTCCCCACCCGAGCTGCACTCACTGCATCCTTGTACGGAGTGTGAGGGTGGCGACCAGAGCGTCCCCGCCGGAGCTGCACTCACGCCATCCTTGTACGGAGTGTGAGGGTGGCGACCAGAGCGTCCCCACCCGAGCTGCACTCACTGCATCCTTGTACGGAGTGTGAGGGTGGCGACCAGAGCGTCCCCACCCGAGCTGCACTCACTGCATCCTTGTACGGAGTGTGAGGGTGGCGACCAGAGCATCCCCCCCAAGCTGCACTCACGGCATCCTTGTACGAGTGTGAGGGTGGTGACCAGAGCGTCCCCACCCGAGCTGCACTCACGCCATCCTTGTACGGAATGTGAGGATAGGGACCAGAGCGTCCCCGCCCGAGCTGCACTCACGGCATCCGTGTACGGAATGTGAGGGTGGCGACCAGAGCGTCCCCACCCGAGCTGCACTCACTGCATCCTTGTACGGAGTGTGAGGGTGGCGACCAGAGCGTCCCCACCCGAGCTGCACTCACTGCATCCTTGTACGGAGTGTGAGGGTGGCGACCAGAGCATCCCCCCCAAGCTGCACTCACGGCATCCATGTACGAGTGTAAGGGTGGCGACCAGAGCGTCCCCACCCGAGCTGCACTCACGCCATCCTTGTACGGAATGTGAGGATAGGGACCAGAGCGTCCCCGCCCGAGCTGCACTCACGGCATCCGTGTACGGAGTGTGAGGGTGGCGACCAGAGCGTCCCCACCCGAGCTGCACTCACTGCATCCTTGTACGGAGTGTGAGGGTGGCGACCAGAGCATCCCCCCCAAGCTGCACTCACGGCATCCTTGTACGAGTGTGAGGGTGGCGACCAGAGCGTCCCCGCCCGAGCTGCACTCACGCCATCCTTGTACGGAGTGTGAGGGTGGCGACCAGAGCGTTCCCACCCGAGCTGCACTCACTGCATCCTTGTACGGAGTGTGAGGGTGGCGACCAGAGTGTCCCCGCCCGAGCTGCACTCACGCCATCCTTGTACGGAGTGTGAGGGTGGCGACCAGAGCATCCCCACCCGAGCTGCACTCACTGCATCCTTGTACGGAGTGTGAGGGTGGCGACCAGAGCGTCCCCACCTGAGCTGCACTCACTGCATCCTTGTACGGAGTGTGAGGGTGGCAACCAGAGCGTCCCTGCCCGAGCTGCACTCACTGCATCCTTGTACAGACTGTGAGGGTGGTGACTAGATCATCCCCCCCCCCGAGCTGCACTCACAGCATCCTTGTACGGAGTGTGAGGGTGGCGACCAGAGCGTCCCCGCCCGAGCTGCACTCACAGCATCCTTGTACGGAGTGTGAGGGTGGTGACTAGATCATCCCCCCCGAGCTGCACTCACAGCATCCTTGTACGGAGTGTGAGGGTGGCGACCAGAGCGTCCCCGCCCGAGGTGCACTCACAGCATCCTTGTATGGAGTGTGGTGACCAGAGCATCCCCACCTGAGCTGCAGTCACTGCATCCTTGTAAGGAGTGTGAAGGTGGTGACCAGAGCGTCCCCGCCCGAGCTGCACTCACAGCATCCTTGTACGGAGTGTGAGGATGGCGACCAGAGCATCCCCGCCCGAGCTGCACTCACGTCATCCTTGTACGGAGTGTGAGGGTGGCGACCAGAGCGTCCCCGCCCGAGCTGCACTCACAGCATCCTTACACGGAGTGTGAGGGTGGCTTCCAGAGTGTTCCCACCTGAGCTGCACTCACTGCATCCTTGTACAGAGTGTGAGGGTGGCAACCAGAGCATCCCTGCCCGAGCTGCACTCACAGCATCCTTGTACGGAGTGTGAGGGTAGTGACCAGAGCACCCCCGCCCGAGATGCACTCTCGGCATCCTTGTTAGGGTGGTGACCAGAACGTCCACGCCCAAGCTGCACTTACTACATCCTTGTGCGGAATGTGAGGGTGGCGACCAGAGCTTCCCCGCCCGAGCTGCACTCACGGCATCCTTGTACGGAGTGTGAGGGTGGCGACCAGAGCTTCCTTGCCCGAGCTGCACTCACGGCATCCTTGTACGGAGTGTGAGGGTGGCGACCAGAGGGTCCCCGCCCGAGCTGCACTCACAGCATCCTTGTACAGAATGTGAGGGTGGCGACCAGAGCGTCCCCGCCCAAGCTGCACTCGCAGCATCCTTGTACGGAGTGTGAGATTAGGGACGAGAGTGCCCCCGCCCAAGCTGCTCTCACGGCATCCTTGTACTGAGTGTGAGGGTAGGGACCAGAGCATCCCCGTCCGAGCTGCACTCACGGCAACCTTGTATGGAGTGTGAGGGTGGCGACCAGAGCGTCCCCGCCCGAGCTGCACTCGCAGAATCCTTGCACGGAGTGTGAGGGTGGCGACCAGAGCAATCCTGCCCGAGCTGCACTCACGGCATCCTTGTACGGAGTGTGAGGGTGGCGACCAGAGCATCACCGCCCGAGCTGCACTTGCAGCATCCTTGAACGGAGTGTGAGGGTGGCGACCAGAGCATCCCCGCCCGAGCTGCACTCGCAGCATCCTTGTACGGAGTGTGAGGGTGGTGACCAGAGTGTCCCCGCCCAAGCTGCACTCGCAGCATCCTTGTACGGAGTGTGAGGGTGGTGTCCAGAGCGTCCACACCCGAGCTGCATTCACTGCATTCTTGTACGGAATTTGAGGGTGGTGACCAGAGCGTCCACGCCCAAGCTGCACTTACTACATCCTTGTGCGGAATGTGAGGGTGGCGACCAGAGCGTCCCCGCCCGAGCTGCAGTCACTAGATCCTTGTATGGAGTGTGAGGGTAGCGACCAGAGCGTCTCCGCCCAAGATGCACTCACTCCATCCTTGTATGGAGTGTGAGGGTGGCGACCAGAGCATCCCTGCCCGAGCTGCACTCAAGGCATCCTTGTACCGAGTGTGAGGGTGGGGACCAGAGCGTCCCCGCCCTAGCTGCACTAATGGCATCCTTGTACGGAGAGTGAGGGTGGCGACCAGAGCGTCCCTGCTTGAGCTGCACCCACAGCATCCTTGTACGGACTGTGAGGGTGGCGACCAGAGCATCCCTGCCCAAGCTGCACTCACGGCATCCTTGTACAGACTGTTAGGGTGGTGACCAGAGCGTTCCCGCCCAAGCTGCACTCACTGCATCATTGTACGGAGTGTGAGGGTGGTGACCAGAGCATTCCTGCCCTAGCTGCACTTACAGCATCCTTGTACGGAATGTGCGAGTGGCGATCTGAGCATCCCCACCCTAGCTGCACTCACAGCATCCTTTTATGAAGTGTGAGGGTGGCGACCAGAGCGTCCCCGCCCGAGCTGCACTCACTGCATCCTTGTACGGAATGTGAGGGTGGCGACCAGAGCGTCATCACCCGAGCTGCACTCACTGCATCCTTGTATGGAGTGTGAGGGTGGTGACCAGAGCGACCCTGCTCGAGCTGCACTCAGTGCATTCTTGTACGGAATGTGAGTGTGGCGACCAGAGCATCCCCGCCCGAGCTGCACTCACTTCATCCTTGCACGGAGTGTGAGGGTGGTGACAAAAGCATCCCCGCCCTAGCTGCACTCACTGCATCCTTGTACGGAGTGTGAGGGTGGTGACCAGAGCATCCCCGCCCGAGCTGCACTCACGACATCCTTCTACAGAATGTGAGGGTGGTGACCAGAGTGTCCCCACCCGAGCTGCACTCACGGAATCCTTGTACGGAATGTGAGGGTGGCGTCCAGAGCGTCCCCGCCCAAACTGCACTCACTGCATCCTTGTAAGGAATGTGAGGGTGGCGACCAGAGCGTCACCGCCTGAGCTGCACTCACGCCATCCTTGTACGGAATGTGAGGATGGCGACCAGAGTATCCCCGCCCGAGCTGCACTCACGCCATCCTTGTACGGAATGTGAGGGTGGCGACCAGAGTATCCCCGCCCGAGCTGCACTCACGCCATCCTTGTACAGAATGTGAGGGTGGCAACCAGAGCCTCCCCCCCAAGCTGCACTCACTGCATCCTTGTATGGAGTGTGAGGGTGGCGACCAGAGTGTCCCCGCCCGAGCTGCACTCACTGCATCCTTGCACGGAGAGAGAGGGTGGTGTCCAGAGAGTCCCCACCCGAGCTGCACTTACTACATCCTTGTACGGAATGTGAGGGTGGCTACCAGAGCGTCCCCGCCCGAGCTGCAGTCACTACATCCTTGTATGAAGTGTGAGGGTAGCGACCAGAGCATCCCTGCCCGAGATGCACTCACTCCATCCTTGTATGGAGTGTGAGGGTGGCGACCAGAGCATCCATGCCCGAGCTGCACTCACGGCATCCTTGTACCGAGTGTGAGGTTGGCGACCAGAGCATCCCTGCCTGAGCTGCACTCACAGCATCCTTGTATGGAATGTGAGGGTGGCGACCAGAGCGTCACCGCCCGAGCTGCACTCACGCCATCCTTGTACGGAATGTGAGGATGGCGACCAGAGTATCCCCGCCCGAGCTGCACTCACGCCATCCTTGTACGGAATGTGAGGGCGGCGACCAGAGTATCCCCGCCCGAGCTGCACTCACGCCATCCTTGTACGGAATGTGAGGGTGGCGACCAGAGCTTCCATGCCCGAGCGGTACTCACGCCATCCTTGTACAGAATGTGAGGGTGGCAACCAGAGCATCCCCGCCCGAGCTGCACTCACTGCATCCTTGTATGGAGTGTGAGGGTGGCGACCAGAGTGTCCCTGCCCGAGCTGCACTCACTGCATCCTTGCACAGAGTGTGAGGGTGGTGTCCAGAGCGTCCCCACCCGAGCTGCACTCACTGCATCCTTGTACGGAATGTGAGGGTGGCGACTAGAGCGTCCCCGCCCGAGCTGCAGTCACTACATCCTTGTATGGAGTGTGAGGGTAGCGACCAGAGCGTCCCCGCCCGAGATGCACTCACTCCATCCTTGTATGGAGTGTGAGGGTGGCAACCAGAGCATCCCTGCCCGAGCTGCACTCACGGCATACTTGTACCGAGTGTGAGGGTGGGGACCAGAGCGTCCCCGCCCTAGCTGCACTAATGGCATCCTTGTACGGAGAGTGAGGGTGGCGACCAGAGCGTCCCTGCTTGAGCTGCACCCACAGCATCCTTGTACGGACTGTGAGGGTGGCGACCAGAGCATCCCTGCCCAAGCTGCACTCACGGCATCCTTGTAGGGAGAGTGAGGGTGGCGACCAGAGCGTCCCTGTCTGAGCTGCACTCACAGCATCCTTGTATGGAATGTGAGGGTGGCGACCAGAGCGTCCCCGCCCAAGCTGCACTCATGGCATCCTTGTACGGAATGTGAGGGTGGCGACCAGAGCATCTCCGCCCGAGCTGCACTCACTGCATCCTTGTACAGACTGTGAGGGTGGTGACCACCAGAGCGTCCCCACCTGAGCTGCACTCACTGCATCCTTGTATGGAGTGTGAGGGTGGCGACCAGAGTGTCCCTGCCCGAGCTGCACTCACTGCATCCTTGTATGGAGTGTGAGGGTGGTGTCCAGAGCGTCCCCACCCGAGCTGCACTCACTGCATCCTTGTACGGAATGTGATGGTGGCGACTAGAGCGTCCCCGCCCGAGCTGCAGTCACTACATCCTTGTATGGAGTGTGAGGGTGGCGACTAGAGCGTCCCCGCCCGAGATGCACTCACTCCATCCTTGTATGGAGTGTGAGGGTGGCAACCAGAGCATCCCTGCCCGAGCTGCACTCACGGCATACTTGTACAGACTGTGAGGGTGGTGACCACCAGAGCGTCCCCACCTGAGCTGCACTCCCGGCATCCTTGTACGGAATGTGAGGGTGGCGACCAGACCATCCCCGCCCGAGCTGCACTCACGGCATCCTTGCACAGACTGTGAAGGTGATGACCAGAGCATTCCCGCCCGAGCTGGTGACCAAAGCATCCTTGCCCGAGCTGCATCCTTGTATGGAATCTGGGGCTGGTGACCAGAGCATCCCCACCTCGGAGCAGAATAGGTTGTGAGAGGGGCAGGACTTTGGAGGACTTTTGACTACAAGGCTACCCCTTCCCGGTCTCTGCAAGAAACACTCATTCCACCACAATCGGGCAGAATGTTTGCGTTAAATCCAGATGGAGAGATAAGTGTACCCTAAATAATTTGTTTATGAGGGAAAAGCTTTCTGTTCCGTCAAATGCAAATATATTGGCAAATTCCTTAACTGATATCAGGGAGGGAATTTTTGTTTTGCCCTGAAGAAAGCCCAGGACCAAGCAGGCCGTTAACCAAGGGCTGAAACATGTTGGTGATCTTTAGGGTCATTAGACCATTATCTCCAAAAGACCCCCTTTTTTATATTTATTTTAATATCCGCTATGACCCCACGAATAAAGGGATACCTGGGGAACGCAGTAGGATTTTTATCTTTAGACCCCCTGGCCTAAATCTCCCAAGGGCTCCCTGAAATACGGTCGAGCCCACCCGGACCTTTAGGAGTCAGGGTGAACCCGATGATGAAGCATGACACCAATAGGATGTGTGAGGGTTAAATAACAAAATGGAGTTGCCTCCTTTCCTTGCATCTAAGCGCAGTACGCCACGTAAGATTCATTTTGAGCTTGAAAGTTCTGGATACTTTACGTTTGTTGCAGTTTAGTTGGGAGGGTGTGTCCACTTCCTTACAAATACCTCTCTTACCCCTCGTGCCGGTGGAGCACGCTTCTCCGTCACCTGTGGTTAGTAGCAGGTGGAGTAGCGGCAGGTGGAGTAAATGCCTGTGGAGTAGATGCCAATGGATAGACGTAGGTGGATTAGAGGCCGGTGAAGTAGATGCCGATGGAGTAGACTCAGGTGAAGCAGACATGGGTTGAGTGGCCCCTGGCCGAGTAGCCCCCAGTGGAGTAGCCCCCGGTGGAGTAGAGGCCGGTGAAGTAGATGCCGATGGAGTAGACACAAGTGAAGTAGACAGAGGTTGAGTAGACTCAGGTGAAGCAGACATCTTTGAAGCAGACATCGGTGGAGTAGCCCCTGGTGGAGTAGCCCCCGGTGGAGTAGCCCCCGGTGGAGTAGATGCCAGTGGATTAGAGGCCGGTGAAGTAGATGCCGATGGAGTAGACACAGGTGAAGTAGACAGAGGTTGAGTAGACTCAGGTGAAGCAGACATCTTTGAAGCAGACATCGGTGGAGGAGCCCCTGGTGGAGTAGCCCCCGGTGGAGTAGATGCCAGTGGATTAGAGGCCGGTGAAGTAGATGCCGATGGAGTAGACACAGGTGAAGTAGACAGAGGTTGAGTAGACTCAGGTGAAGCAGACATCTTTGAAGCAGACATCGGTGGAGGAGCCCCTGGTGGAGTAGCCCCCGGTGGAGTAGATGCCAGTGGATTAGAGGCCGGTGGAGGAGAGGCCGGTGGAGTAGACGGAGGTAGAGTAGATGCAGGTCCATGCCTAGGGAGCAGTAGGGCCAGCCTCTTGCTCCCAGGTCTGGATCCCTCTCATGTCATAGCCCAGCTGTCCCTGGCGAGCATGAGGGGCACACACTCTGGGAACCTGTTTGTGGAGCTTGCCACCAGACTTCATGAAGCAGGAGAGTGAAAACGCACTGCACCAGCACCTAGAGACTCCCACAAAAGCATGGGGCGCTATTAGGACTGGTCAAAGATAAGTAGCCTGGATTCCTTACCGGCTACTGATTCATTCCTGACACTCTGCAAGCACATCGCTGCGATAACGGCATTTGTTTACCGTATGTAGATTTCCCTTCTTGAATGTGGCTTACCAGGCACCCTTTCCACCTCATCCCTAAGTCACACGATGCCTATTACTCATAATTTCTGACCCCCTCTGTGGTCGCAATTAATCCATAGCACCATCAGAGTGCTACACCTTAATTGTTCTACTTATCTTCTACTACAAGCAAGCACATGTGTAAATATTGTAACCTGGTCCTGATGAGGGCCTGAAATCTTTACAGGCCGAAACGCGTTGACTTTGCAGCGCAATTCAAGGCGCTACTCTCATGGTCCCCCCAAAAACTTTTTTATGTTTATTAATTTATTAACTTGCGGGTACCAAAATGAGTGCACTGTATATACTATTGGTCTTTAGCACCGGTTTACCCCTGTTCATATCCCTTCGCTTGTCACTTGCCCCGTTCACCTTTTTCACGAGCACTTGTGCACAGTTCTGTACAGGTTACATGACATTTAATGTACAAAGTGCTCTTTTTTTAACCTTTCAATCAAATATATGAAACGTTATTTTTTCCTGGTTTCTTGTCTCCATTGGCCCCCCCTCACTGTCTTTCCTTCTTCCCTGCAGCATCATGTGCTTATTCCTTTTTCTAATTCTCAACTAAATAATACCTTTCGAGACACTGTTGTTTGTTATATAGAAGATAAAGGCAGGTCCCATTCCTAGCCAAGCACGGGGCGTTCTGGAAATATCTGGGCCACATTCAAGTGATAGACACACTACTCCAATACCAATAAAATAATATAACATTAACACAGATAACACTGAAGAACACAGCATAAGGAGGCCCTCGAGTACTGGCACAGGGGGAAGGCACGAGTGGGAGGCAGGCAGCGAGGCCCCTTCTGCCAAGTCTAGATGCAACATTTCTGTACAAAGAAAGAAAACCCTGACCTTGAACAACCCCTTCAATCGTTTTTTGGTCGCAGACTTAAGGCCAGGCACCTCTGTTTTTTGATTTGCAGTTTTATATAGCGCCCACGCGGCCCAAAGCTACCGGAGCGCTTTACACGAGGGCCACTTGCAATAGAGCAGGCCAGATGCATTTTTTACTCATTTTTTAGGCAAAAGGCATTGAGCGATGTGCCCAGAATCACAGAATGTTGAGTCAACGCCGAAACTCAAACCTGTTCCCGGGTTAAAATGTCAGCAGCCTCATGGCTGTAATGCCGCATCCACTTGCGGAAGACACACAAAATTAATACCAAATACTTTTGGAAAAGAACGCATCACCAAGGCTTTTCTTAAAAAAATTTTTTTTAAAAATCAGAAACTTTTATGAATCTAATTTTCTAAAAGTAAATGTATATATACATATGTGTTTTTTTTTTTTTTGCACCAATAAAGCATTTTTTGCTTTGGATTCTTCGTGTGTGCCTTTCCTCTTTTCGAATCGAATGAGGGTTTGACGTTGAAGGAACACATATGTGTGTGTGTGTGTGTATATATATATATATATATATATATATATATATATACACACACATATATATATATATATATATAACTATGTATATGTATATATATATATATATATATATATATATATATATATATATATATATATATATATATATATATATATATATATGGAGCAAAATTCTGTTCCCAGTTTTGACCACAGAAGATATATATATCTATTATATATGTATAAAAGGAGTTCTGTTCAAGCGGTTCGATTGACAAACAATGGTTATTATGCAAAACTACTGGCTTCCAAAAGTGCTGGTCTTTTGATTATGGATGAATGCAAGTATCTTAAGAATGCGTATCCAGTTGTACCTGTGATAGATTTAATTCCTAAGGTTCACAAAAATCCTAGAAGGCTTCCTGGCAGACCAATATTATCGGCACGTAACGGCCTACTAGAGAATATCAATTAAATTCAAGAATTCTTTATTTCGGCCAATATGACCATAAAAGCACACGTTAAAAAAAATACTTCACAATTCATACATATACGTTCCAAAGGTAAAGTGAATGTGCAATATATTATCAAAGAATTCCGATTAAAAAATTATAAAATGTAATAAATACATTAAAATAGACATTAATGGTATTTACGGTTTAAAAAGGGTGAGGTTGGCACCAATATGAGATCACAACAAGGTGGTGGGGTGATCAAATTAAGCAGAGCCTGATTTTAAAATAGCTCGGCGCGCACACCACATGGAGAATAGGTATCGGGAGACAGAATACACAATAGGCATACTAGTGTCATATTTTAAAACCCGATAGGCCACCGCACAGTGGTTTGTTCCAAGGTTTCTGCATATCTGTACTAGCCATCGGCGTCTGACCTTCTTGTATGCCGAGCAAAAAAACAGTACATGTTGAACTGTCTCCGAAATGTGGTTGCAAACCGGACAACCCTGAGTTAGAGTCCCCTCCCCCCCCCAGTTATTTGTCAGGGTGCGAAGTGCCAATACTCCGTGCCTGAATTGTAAATACATCTTTTTCACCAGGGGAGGCTGGATGACATCAAGAACACGTTCTAGTCAAGTCAAGTCAAGTCATAAAATTTGTATAGCGCACTACATACCCAGAGGGTTTCAAAGCGCTTATGAAGGGGGAGGAGGATTACTTGTCAAATATCCACGTTTTAAGTTGTTTTCTGAACGCTAAGTGGTTCTAGTCTCTATTTCTCTTTATTCTCTAGGAAGGATGCAGTCATTGTACCAGTCGCGGGGTTCCTCTTAAGTTGATTAATTTTATATTCCCTAAAGATCTTTGACAGGGTCTTCCTGGATATTAACATGCGGCCTCCTTCAGCATTGGCCCATAGGTCGCCTTTCCCCATAGCTTCCAAGGAGCCTACTAGAGAATATCACATTATATTGATAATTTTTTCAAGATCGTGTGAAGGGTCAACCTTCCTATATTCAGGAGACTAGTGACTTTTTACAGGGAATACATGACTAAGGCTCCCTGTTTTTCGTTTTTACTGATTTTTACAGATAAATACAGACAGAAAAACATTTATTTACCTGTCTGTATTTATTTTTAAATGTGGATAAAAACTGAAATATGGGTTGCTTTTGAGTGATTCTAAATAGGGGTGGGCGGAATTTGTGTAGTTGCGCTACGCAAAGCTCGACTAAAAGATAAAAAATCTCCATGAGCATGCAAAAGTTCTGCGAACACGCGGGATTGCTTGTTTCGCCTGTTCGTGATGCTTTTTTCCTGTTTGCGAATGCTGTTTGCATGCACGGGGAGAAATATCTCACGAACACGCATTTTGAAAGTGTGAACAAGCAAAAAATTCCGCGCAGCAGAGGAACGCAGAATTTTTGGCAATTCCGCATTCTCTGCGGAACACAAAATTACCTAAATTCCGCAAATTCCACGAGCGGAACGGAATTCACCACCCAGGCCTAATTCTTAATGCTGTCAATCATGACTGCCAGGCCAATAGATGTGCGGACTGACATGTAAAAGTAATAAAAAATAGGGATTTTAGTAAAGAGCCTTAAACAACAGTAGATTTGCACAACCTTAATACTAAAATGAACATATTTTTTTACAAGTGCATATTTTACCATCTGTGTGTGTATATGTCATTGAAAACTGTCAGTCGTTGAGGTACGAGTGCATATTAACTGGTTAAATAAATGCAGATATATACGCATATCAGCTTCATTTTTTTACAAAAACTGAAAATAAATATGGATAAATACAGGTAAGAGTGGCAAAAAATAAATATGGATAGATACAGATGGAAATGACCAAAATATAAATACCATAAAACCGGTAGCCCTATACATGATATAGACTGGCAAGACGACTGCATCCTCATGTCACTCGATGTCACATCGCTTTACACAAGCATCAGACGCGAGGATGGCATTCGAGTGTTGGAGCACTATTTGAGTAACAGATCAATCTATTTATTGCAACATAGCAAAATGCTAATTACTATGACCACATTATGTCTAAACAACAATCTGTTCATGTTTCAGAATCAAATCCATCAACAGACAAGGGGTGTTGCTATGGGGGCAGCTTCTCTCGTAGTGACGCATGTTTACACATGGGCTGGTGAGAGGAGCTGGTCATCAGGGTAAAATACAAGTCCGATTTGAACGAACATGTGGTGATATGGTTACGGTTTATTGATGATTTGTTCGTGGTTTGGCGGGGCACAAAAACAGTACCTTCGAGTTTGTGTCTATGAGTAATGAAAATTATATTAATTTGAATTTTACAGTAACGGCTAGTTTGCACACAGTTAACTTTCTAGATGTACAGATCAGTACAGTATCGTAGACAACAAACTAGTGACGTCGTTGCATTGCAAGGAAACGGCTGGAAATTCAGTATTGCACGCCACCCGCTCCCATCCACAGCACCAGATCCGAAGCATACCCGGAGGGGAAATGCTCAGATTGAGGCGCATTGGCAGCAACAATGAGGATTTGATAATTAGGCAACGTGAGAGGAAATTGAGATTCTTAAGGGGTTATTCTATTAAGACATTCGATACAGCAATTGCAAAGTCAAAATTATGAAACCGATCCAAACTATTGTTTGGCAGTACTGGATGTGATACAATGTGTCATCGCTCACAGACAAGACATGATTCAGACCAAATTAGACTGATTTTCACACATAACAAACAAGAAAAACAACTAAGGGACATTATTAGGCATAATTGGCCATTAGTATTGGATGACCCCATTATTGGACACACTTTGCCTAAGACCCCTTCCATCACGTACAGAAAACCTTCCTCCATGGGTACTGTTCTGGTCAAAAGTAGTCCAGAGGTAGGGGAATTGGGGACATTGTTATCCACCAGAAAAGGCTTTTTTAAATGCAAAACATGTAGAGGAGAAAACAGAACATCATATACAACCCCTTTTCGTGATGACGCATTAAATATCAACAAATTCCTAACATGTAAAACTGAATATGTAATCTACGTGATGGAATGTAGTTGTGGACTTGGGTACATTGGGAGTACCAAACAGAGATGCATTGTTAAGAAAATTGGAAACATGATATAATTTAGAATTGGATACTAAAATACCAGGGGGGCTCAATACCGGTGAGGATGTGTTTACCAGTTTACATTGTTAATATATGATGTGATATAAGCTGTGTCACAATTATGATCTAAAACGGCTTTCTAATTGTTTTTAAGTTGTGGTTCTTCTAGTGAGCAAGTATGTGAATTGATGAGATTTGTGTAATGTATCGAAGATTATATGACTTCTGTGCCGTCACATGGATCCAAAAGGAAGAAAAATGAAAAAATGAAAATTGGAATTTTTAGGAGTATTATCAAAGGTTACAGATAGTACTGCTGGCATTTATGGTTTTAAGGCACTTATGCACTTTATAAGGTACTAAACATTGTTACTTAGTTGGTGACATACATTTGCACTTTAATTTTGGCACTTTATCTTGGAGCACTTTAGACTACTTAATGATAAGTTATGATAGTTGTGATAAGAGTTATAAAATGAGCATTTATGCCACAATTTTAGATGATAGGCATCCTATATCATACAAGTTATCAATGTGTACAGGTATATAAATATCGACACTACAGGTTTCAACTGGTATTTTACGATGATTTGTTCTTAAAAACCATGTATTACAGGCCAGATGTATTTTGCATCGTTCCATTTATATTTATTTCCGTATGTATTTACATCTGTATACATTTATTTTAAATGTATACATTTATAATCATATATTTAAGCAGTCTGTTGTCAGTGTCCATATTCATGGTCTAATCACTTGTCACTTTAAATAAGCAGATCCCACATTGCAGCAGTGTCATGTGATCAAGGCCGTGGTAGGCCGAAACGCGTTATGGCGGACAGTCGGCAAATAAATCAAATTGCACAATTCAATGATAGTCTGTATCCATCTTTGTTTGACAGAAGGACGTGATTGAAATGGAAACATTGATATATAAGTTAATAAGTATACCCATTTGCCCTTAGCCCATTTTTGTTTTTTTGTATTTTTCAGCACTATGCGCTTTATTCACTTTTTTTGGGCCGTTAACCGTAGGTAGGGTTAGTTTGCTTAGCAAATGTATGTGATATGTACCCATGACCAATATGGCACAGGGTATTGAATCCTTTTGCAGCAGTGTTTTATTGGATAAGTGAGCATCTATGTATTTGTACTGCAATTCATTTGTTACAATTTAGAGTATTTATACTGTTATTTATATATTTATCCTAATAATATATTGTGTAGACTACTATGAATTGAGTCACAGATGCTGAGTATTTTTACCGTTATTTATTTCATTACTGCTGCTATGTTCAAAATACGCTATGCTTTGCACATTACCAGTTCTCCATAGTGAACTACAAATAGTATTTTTTCTATGTTCATTATTAGTTTGGGGTTGGCCCATCACATGACTTTTCTTGGGTGGGTTTAAATACCTGTTGTAGAACATAATGGCGTTTAGTGAGCTAGGCGACTGGGATCGCCGAAACGCGTCACGAATTGCACTGATGAAAGAATAAAAGCACTTTATACTGCACCAGCAACCAGCGTTTGAAGTGTCCGTTACTTTCCTATTGGTGCCCGCTACAAGCATTGGGAGTGTTACCTGATATATACACACACACATGAGTTTGGATGAGTTTCAATAGTAAAATTGAGGAGTGGTCTTCGAAGCAGACCTTCAGAGGGGGGACGGGGAGGGCTCTCTTGCTGTTGCAGCCTCAAGGACACTAGCATGGGTGTGTAGGGCTAAGCTGGAGATGTGGCCACAATGACAGCCTTGTACGAAGGATGTCACTGCTCACGCAGAGGTGGACATGCGCAAGAAAGTATGGGAGCTGTGACCCTGAGTGCAGAGGGGACGCAGCTAGATATGTGACTGACAAAAAACACATTCCACAACTCACCTTCAGTTAAATACATATAAAATATAATGTGCACACCTTAAATGGAAAATAAATGCAAGCCCAAGCAATCCTTGGCAAATGCAGTCTTTTATACAATATTAGAGCTGAGTTGGCTAATGCGTTCACTGCTGGTGTCTGTATGTGTCACCACTCATAGACATATATCATAGACATATATAGAAGTGAATTCTGGTAGGTGTGTTGGATAGTAGTGCCATGTGTGTTTATAGTGCTATGAGGTCCCAGCCTGTGACGGAAAGCACTATGAATGGGCACGTTATTTTAAAAGTGTTTTACTCACTCTAGAAGATAAGGTACTGCATCCAAAAGGCATTTACAGGTAGAGGAGGCTTTGTTTATTTTTTTTATTGCTCTCATGCCTCATGGCATCATGCTATCTCTGCCTAATCAGCCTGCTTGCAAGGTGCCCATAAAAGACACAGGTCCAGATTGGGACCGTGTGGAGCGGAATTCCCGGCCTCCATTCCATTCCGGACAATTATAAGAGCTCGCGCAATCCTGACACCAGATTCACTGGGTGCAGGAACAACGGACATGATTTTAGCGGCAGAAAAATCCAGCAGGTAAAAAATCACTGTGGGAAAAGCCTAGATTGCAGCCTGGACCTTTTTACTGACCGCTGCCCAAACCTTAGACCATGCACAGGGGTGGGGCATTACAGGTACCATGCCAGCCGCCACCATTCTCCACTCCTTATCCCTCTCCCCCTCAATCCACCTTACAACTACCCCCTGCTCACTGTTACTACCTGCTCAGAGCAGTTGGTAAATGTATGCATTAAACCCCCCAGAATAGGAATGCAATGTGGAAAGCCGCATCTTAAATCTACGCAGACCCTTCAGTGATTCGCTAGTGCTTGGAGTTTACCTCGGAAGTGCATGGTATTTTTTACATTTTTTTATTTTTTTATTTTACAGAGTTTTATATAGCGCAAACTTGACCTGAAGGTATCGGGTATCAGAGCACTTTACATAGCACCAGTTGAGTTACATGAGGACACATTCATTTTTTTGTTAGGCACGTGGGGAGTAATTGATTTGCCCAGAATCACAGGCTGTTCAGCGTCGTTCCCGAGACTCGAACCCAGTTCCCCAGATTTGAGGTCGATCGCACTAGCCATTAGGCCAACTCCTCTCCCCAAACGGTTCTGGTGGGCTGTGACCTCACATGACTGATACGCTTTAGTATGGAGTTTGCACCCCGCCAGTAATCAGGGCTGGGTGCCTGGGGATATTCGGTGTTGATGTGGCAATCTCTTTGTTATGTGATTAAAAATTAAATAAAAAGATTTTTAAAACGTGCCGAGGGACAGCTCATCAGGAATGAAAGTCAGACTAAACGTGGATTCAGATTCATAATTGTTTGTAAAATTCTGTTTGATGCGCAAATGGATGTTTGCGCACAGACTGGAATTCTTATCTGTGCATCAATTACCACAGTCTGGAAGTTGCTTCTGACAAACTTCATCAGAAATCGACTGGGGAAATCTATCAGGATAAAATGCTAAAACATAAAAGCAAAACATGCCGTAGTCGGTGTGGTCAACACAGATTTCACTTGCCGGGCCCATCCCGAGGTGGGGAACTCGGGGGAAGTTGTTGCCCCTTCAGTTCCCTATTCCTGGGTGGCGGTAATTCCCTTGTGCACTTATTACCGCTCTAATTCTGCATAACTTGGACATATGCCTTTAGTCTCATAATCTGTCGCCGTGTTTCTATCACAACGATATCCATGAAGGTAGGGAGCCCACAATATATTAATCTCAGATCGGGGGTCACCAACCACACAAAGATTGGCCATTTTTTACCTGCTGCAACTTCAGTCTATAATAAATCTCCAACTTTGCCTTTGCCTTGGCTGATCAATTACATATTAGCAACAGAGAAGAAGGTGTGGCCTGTGTGTGTGTGTGTGTGTGTGTGTGTGTGTGTGCACACAAGTGATGAGACAGGACTACCTATTCTGTCCACTTTCCTGCAGCCGCCAGCTCCGTCTCTGCTCCTGCATGGTGGGTGGCACCGCCATGTAGGGAATGAAATAGGTTGTCAAAATGATGCGCAGATATTGACGATGCCCGAAGTCCCCAAGTCTCGCCTGACCTGTCAAATGTCCGGCCTACTCTAACTCTGTGGACCATGCTAAAGGAGACATTTAGAACCTGGTGGGCAGTCAGCGGACAGCCGGGGGATAAGCCCGTAGCATCTGCCACTCAGGCCTGTCTGTCCTATTTACAGATCCCATTTGCACGGCGGGGATTTCCGTGCTGCGAGGGTAGCTGCGTGGCGGGCACCTCTCTCAGAGATAAAGACTTGCTGAACGAGCGCCATGTTCAAAGCACCCGCTCCATCAGCTTCCATGAATTGAGAAGATAACCTCTAGGAGTTTTTAAGGGACAGTCTGCACCCCCTCTGCCTGCATCCACCATGCTTTGGGCAGGGAAATGAGTGATGCTAGCCCCGCCCTCTGTAGGGTGAGTCCACCATCATTGTGACTTGGCGGCTCCTTGGCGGGCGGGCTGCCGGGTGGGAGTTTGACACCAGCAGGGCCAGTGGATGCTCCACTGAATAATATATGACATTACAATGCAAGCAATTAGAGCGCATGCCTTTACAACGCAGTTTTTACATCTCAGCTACCATTACAACCCATGATTTTACAATGCATGCCATTACAATGCATTTTTAGAAACTACCATTACAACGCATACCATTACAACGCATAACACTTTTGGGGCAGCTGTGGGGCAAGTGTTCGATATTATAGGGGTAAAATTATTATTCCCACTCCAGTGAGTGCAACAGTAGGGTAAATGTTGGATAGTGTAGGGGTAGAGATACTATTCCCATGGACCACAAACCCATACTCACCCTAAAACTAAAAAAATCCCCAATACTTACCTTATAATGCGTTGTAATGGCATGCGTTGTAATGGTATTCATTGTAAAGGCATGCATTGTAGTGACATGCGTTGTAATGGCATGCGTTGTAATGGCATGCATTGTAGTGACATGCATTGTAGTGACCTGCGTTGTAATGGCATGCGTTGTAATGGCATGCAATGTAAAGGCATGCAATGTAAAGGCAGCTGCGTTGTAAAGGTAGTGCATTGTAATGGCATGGTTGTAATGGCATGCGTTGTAATGGCATGCGTTGTAATGGCAGCTGCGTTGTAAAGGTAGTGCATTGTAATGGCATGCGTTGTAATGGCATGCAATGTAAAGGCATGCAATGTAAAGGCAGCTGCGTTGTAAAGGTAGTGCATTGTAATGGTATTCATTGTAATGGCATGCTTTGTAATGACATGAGTTGTAATGGCATGCAATGTAAAGGCAGCTGCGTTGTAAAGGTAGTGCATTGTAATGACTGCGTTGTAATGGTTGTTTCCCGGCTCCACCAGTGTAAAGACGGCCCTTCCACCAACTATAAGAAGAGCGGGGAATGGTGCGTCTGACAGGGAGGAAGCACTGCACAGCTATGGGGGTGTCCCATAGCTCCCCAGGCATGGGTAATTGCTATATTTAGTATAAATATTTAGGAAAATCCATTATAGAAACTATGGCGATTTTCTCAAAGGACTTTTGGAGACATTTCGAACAAATGTTGCATTTTCTAACACACATTTGCCCCACCAAGATTTAAAAACAACATTGAATCTTTATTGGATTAGATAATTTATAGGTTGCAAAACAGAACTGAAAGCATGGCTGCTTGTTGCAGATTCATTTCAAGGCGCCCCTTTTTGACAGCACCTCAGGCCAGGCGGATCCTGCTCCGTCATCTGATGCAAGAACTGCTCGGTGCGGGCGCTCATGACAACTGTTTCGTTTTGATTTAAAATAGCTCATATTCCTGGCAGAGCAATTAAAAGGTGCTAATGTCGCTCCCTGATTGGCGCTCCCTTATTCCTTCTCAGGAGGAATGGAAGATGGATTCGGAACCAAGCCCGAGACCTGCCAATCACACCTCCCAACCTGGCCCCGCCCATCCACCAGCCCAATATTTAGGGACCTGTAGGGTGTATGCCTCAAACCAGCAGATGTTCCCGCCATCTCGACCTGCAGACTCTTCCCGTGCCTTTGGGCAACAGTCAGACTGAAGTGTCTTGCTGAAGATGGAGAGAAAAATATTTAATAAGCTCGTTGTCATTTCACAAAATAATGTTGGGGGAAATTAGCAAAAAGGCCCATTGTCCTGTAATAGCTTGTTGGAAGCTGGCTCTGAAGTGCTTTGTTTTCAAATCTGGGGGGGGGGGGGGGGGCAGCTTTTAGTTGTTAAATCAATGATTCCTGTTTTTAAAGATTTCTGTCAGTAGCTTGTAAATATTGTCGAATTCACTAAAACATGTTTCTTGTAATCCTATCAGGTTTGCCCAATATATTCGAACTGCGCAATGCATCACTCTCGATTGTTGTATTGACTCTCAGGAAAGCTCTGCCCCATTGTTCGGTGTTACCCCAGCTCCACTGGGTGACCTGTTAGCCCCCCACCATGAAGTTTACACATCAGGGATGCACCGTCCCCTGAGGCCCATGTTCAAGATGCGTGTTTTCCATACTCCCACCCAGCGTTTCCAAGGTCAAGAAGTGGCTTGAAAGGGTCTCACAGCCCTTAGTCTGAAATGGCTTTCCAAACTCTTCCATTGGACGCAAAAGAAATCTTCACAGGACATTTTATTCTGGTACCCCAACAGGGCCCGGGTTCACAGCCGGCCCCCATTATTCTGAGGGGAGGGGTCTATATAGAGACATTCCTGGCAGGTTTTTCTTACGACCCTTCTCAGAGACTGGTTTCTCTTGGCCTGTTGTACACATTGAAGGTAATGGCGTTTGCCACATATTGGTGGCTGTAGCTTTTGCCACCTCACATATTCCCCGTCTCATTAAGAGGTCTGACGTGGTTGTGTTTCTGATGATGGCGCCGCCATTGGTGAAAGCCCTATGAATGGGGCAATCACTGGTGCACATGGCTTCAGAAGGTCTGGTCTGCCGTATTGAGGCAAGCCCTTTAGCGCCATGGCCGCCATCTTTTTTCCGTTCATGGACCGCCGTGTATGTATATGGCGGTTCCAAAGAGAAAACCGTAAAAGTGTCCCCCACATACTGGGCAAAAAACTCCCAGTGAGTCGGGCACATTTCTTTCCTGCCAAAGTCAATACCTTATTTCAGGATTTAGGGGCAGCTGTATCAAACGATTTTTTTGTTGCAAACGCTGCGATTCGCAAAAAAGCAGCGTTTGCGACAAAAAAAACGGAAAATGCGATGTACTATTGAAATCTCATCGCAAAATTAAGGAATCGCAAAGTTTGCGATTCCTTAACTTTGCATCAGCATTTAAGGAATCGCAAATTGCGATTGCTTAAATGCTATGTATGAAGCACCCAAGTTGTGCGATGTATCCATCCTCAGAGGATTATTATATTAAGGATATATATTGGCGTGGCGGCCCCTGGGGTTTGGTGGCCCTGTGCAGGTGCACAGCTTGCACATGCCTAAGGCCGCCCCTGGTGTAGGAGAGAGAGGGAGACAGCTCAATCCCCCGGAGTAGCAGAGAGGGACATAAAGAGCTCAATCCCAGGACGTAGCAGAGAGAGACCACGTGATCCCAGGGAGTAGCAGAGAGAGCAAGAGACAGCTCATTCCCAGGGAGTAGCAGAGAGAGAGAGAGAGAGACAGCTTGATCCCATGGAGTTGCTGTTGCCTCTTGTCTGCTCGTGTTCCTAGCTCACACGTTTCTTTGCCCGGGTAAAAATAGAGCCCAGATGAGGCTCCCGGAGGGAGCGTCATTCCGGGGTGGCCGGCTGGGGTGAAGTCAGCCTGCCTTTAACTAGCAGAGAAGCTGCTCGTATGGATTTCTGCCGCTGGGGTGATTTATCTCCATTAGAAGCCCTCAGCACTCAACGGATGGGTGTGGGAGACGTTAACACAGACCCACAGACCCTCCGACTCTCTATCAATACTGACCTGCATGAGAGGGGACAGCCGGGGCTTGAAATGGAAAACAGAAGTGCAGAAACCTGTACCAGAGTGCCTGTTTGTGTCTGGAAATGAAAAGTGTTATGTCTCGCTCGAGAAGTGCCGATACTCTCCAATTAAAAGTGTTACGTTTCGCTCGAGAAGGGCCGATACTCTCCAATTAAAAGTGTTACGTCTCGCTCGAGAAGTGCCGATACTCTCCAATTAAAAGTGTTACGTCTCGCTCGAGAAGTGCCGATACTCTCCAATTAAAAGTGTTACGTCTCGCTTGAGAAGTGCCGATACTCTACAATAAAAGTATTATATCACTCTTGAGAAGTGCCGATACTCTACAATAAAAGTATTATATCACTCTTGAGAAGTGTATGTACTCTCCCTTTCAAAATATAAAAGCGCTGGTACTCCGCAAGGGACAGTACCGGCCCATTTAAAGCACTGGGTACAGCTACCCTGGGTATTAGTCTTCCAGTAAAGCACCGCCTTTCAGTGGGTTAGTGCTCATGCTGCTGAGCTCCGGTGCAGCATGCAGAGTTCCATTCTTTTATTCAGTATTGTTGGAGAGCTATCAATTGTAGTGAACGATGCAATGCACAGTTTAAGGGTATACGCACTAGAGGTATTCATTTTACTCCTTCGGCTATTTTCAGATATTGATGAGTTATTTAATAACGGCCACATACCAAGAGGGCTTTGATGGGGAGACTGGACGAGAGGACTTGAAAACTGGAGGATGATATAATAATTATGCTCGGGCGAAATTACGATGATGCTGGCGTGATCGCGTACCTTTGGTAATTTTGCATTACGCTTTTTACATTATATTCCTGTAGTCATGCTGTTATGCTTGTCTTTCACCCTATACAGCGCTCCCTTCCTTTTCCCTAGATTAGGGCTATAGAAATACCACATCCATACATACATTATGCCCCGTCACTTAACCACGCGCCTTACGCGTAAAACTTTAGCATGCGTGCACATGAGCAACGTCAATGAGCAGAATATGAAAGGCTCCTGTTTGCAGAGCTTGCGTTTTTGCCTTCTTGTTTACTGCAAAAGGTGTGGGCGCGAGGATGCTTTTCGTGCTAAAATATAGCATCAGATGTTGGTTTTGCATTTCATGTAAATACATGTAATTTCTTTTTTTTTATTAGCAGCACAGGAAACAGCAGTATACAAACAAAACTAATCAGGCAAAAAAAAAAAAGATAGTCTAAACATCTACAGAATTGACATTAAATTGGCGTTAATACGTTTGGCAGATTCTTATTGGATCCAAACAAAGTATATACATAAATCATAACAGACATACAACATAAATCAATAGTTATCTAGATAGCACATAATTTTTCATCTAGAGTAAGAGAGACCCCCAAATCTTATTGAATTTAGCTAGAGACTTAGTACCCCTGAACCTAGCTAACACCAATTCCATACTATAAATTTCATTAAGAAGAGACAACCATCCATTGCCAACTATCTAATTCTATCAGTGCATGTGAAATTAGAAAGGCTATCTCTTCCTTGCCAGCTGGGAAAGCATCCGGGGAAGATACGATCCCATTAGAAATCTATAAGGTGTGCGTCGAGGATCTTGTACCTCTCCTCTCCCAAGTTATTAATTACATTGGGGAAAACAAGGAAGCCCCGAAATCTAGGAATAAGGTAAAATTGGTCTTTTTTTTAAAAAAAAAAAGGGAAAACCACCTGATGAGTGCGGTTCGTACCGCCCTATATCGCTAATTAATGCGGATGCCAAAATATTTGCTAAAGTGTTAGCCACCCGTTTAGCACCTATAATACCGAAAATAGTCAGCCCAAACCAACATGGGTTTGTAATCGGCAGGGACACCACCGCACATATCAATATGGCTGTGACAGCCTTCGATATAGCTGAAAAGGAATCCACCCCACTCGGTATGATTATGCTTGATGCAGAAAAGTCTTTTGACCGAGTGGGGTGAGATTACTTGTGGCGAGTTATGACTGGCCTTGGTTTCGGGGGTACATTTTTGAATTTGATACAGTCAATTCAAAAATCTTTATTCGGATTTCAAAAATCCATAAAAGCACACTTTAAAAAAAACAATTTGACATTTACAATTACAGTTACAATAGGTGCAATAGACACTATAAAGTACATTATTAGTGCATTTACCAAGTCACACATTTCAAAAGTGCAAGAAAGGAACAATAGTCATTGATAGTTCAAGGGTATTCCATACTTCTACGTACATTAAAAATGACTTTTAAAAAACAGCTTGTCCGAAGAGTTCATCGTCCTCCAATTTTAAAAGCATCAAATAAGACTGGTTCAGGGAAATGGGTCTACGTTTTTTAAAATATGGTGCTAGAACCCATTTAATGTATTTCATATAAAACTTACACATGAAGAAGAAATGTAGATCGTTTTGTTCACTGGTTTACGTCACAGGGACACGGAATCTTGTCATCTACGGTGTGTCCCAAAGGAAAACAAAGTAAAAATTTTACCGTTCCTGCTTTCAGTCTAAACAATAGAGATCTTTCCCAGTAGCACATTGGTAATGTCAAATACAACGGAATTTGCTGGGTTAATAAATCATTGTCAATATAGGACACAACAGTTTGTTTCTTCATCTCTTCTGACAATCTTTTTTCCCTGTAAATGGCATACAGTTCAAGTTGGACTACTTTTTTGTCAGTCCTCTGTATATGAGATGGATTTTCAAAGAGGTTGCCCCTGTCTATACTAGACAGACTCTCTTGTATGCCACGGAACCATGGGATCTTATTCCATTTATCACAAGCTAAACATTCCCTCAAAATGTCATGTGTTAGGCTAGCATGTTCATTTGCCCAGATAGCTAACCAAAATAATGCAGGCCTGGCTGCAATAAAGTCACTAATATAGGGTGCATTCAGCTCCGAGTGGCAGATAAACCCTGATGATGAAATGGGAGCCCCCAGTAGCTTCCTACAGAGCCGATTCTCTTCTCTTTGTATTGAGGGGGTTTTTACTGACCCCCAAATTTCGGCACCGTAAGTTGCCACTGGGATGCATTGGAGCCTATAAATCTTTAAAATTGCTTTAGTTGCTCCAACTTTCCTCGGTTTGGGGAGAGATAGAATTGAGTTTATGGCCTTTGAGAACTTGCCTGTGGCGTGGGCAATATGCCCACTCCACAGGCCGTTCGCAGCAAAGACCATACCTAAATATGGGAAAGTTTTAGTTAGGAGCAACTTATCAGCTCCTATCGTAATGGAATTTAATTGCTTAGCACCAGGCCCACAGGACATGATGAATGATTTTTTAAATTTTACTTTTAAATCCAAATTCCCCATATATGATGCAAAATCCCTGACTAGTGCACGTAGGGCGTTAGGTGTTAATCCCATAAGCACAGCGTCATCCGCGTATAAAAGACACGGTAATTGGCAACTTTTAATTTTAGGGACATCTTGGGTAACCTTTTTTAGGGAGTCTCTCAAGCCATTTATGTAGATGATAAATAACAGGGGTGCTAAAACGCACCCCTGTCTCACCCCCCTCTCTACATTAATTGGGCCAGAGAGTGTACCCTCCATGTCAATCCGTACTTGTGCCTTCGTATCTTTGTGTAAATAGGCAAGGAAATGTACCAGGGGGGGGGATCCAGGCCATAAGACAATAAAATCGACCACAATTTTGACCTGTTTACCAGGTCAAATGCGGACGATAAGTCCATAAACGCCAAGTAGATGGGTGACGCCTTAGCAATATTATATTTGCTAATTAAGAGGTTTAAATTTAGGCATTGTTCGATGGTTCCCACCTTGCGTCTAAAACCCATTTGGCAACGGTCAAGTACCCCCATTTCCTCAGCCCAGTCATTAACTCTATTATAGAGTACCCTACCCAGGATCTTTAAATTTGATACAGTCATTATATGACAATCCCATGGCTAAAATTAGCTATGCTGGTTTATTATCAGCTTCATTTACTATCGCCCGGGGAACCCTCCAGGGGTGCCCTCGTCACCTCTTTTATTTGCTTTATCAATAGAACCATTCCTTCATGCCTTACGAGTACAATCACTTATCACTCCTTTTAAGTTTGGCCCTCATTCATTGAAGCTCACAGCTTATGCTGATGACGTTGCCTTATATTCAATTGATATTGGAAAGGCGATGCAGGGCATCACACTAGAAGCCAGTAGATTCCGGAACATCTCTGGTTATAAAATAAATTTAAATAAAACCCAAATAATTGCTAATCACAAACCAGGTGGACTAATTATTGGACTATGCCCGGCGGCTACTTATTTAGGGGTCAAGCTATCTGCAAATATCATGGATTTAATTAAATTAAATTACGATGACCTAGTTAAAAATACTATAATTTTGTTAAAAAAATGGCATAAACTCCCTTTAAATAATATTGGTAGAATTAATTTGATCCATAAGATATTTTTACCTAAATTTCTGTACCTTTTCCGTTCTATTCCTCTGGCATTATGTAATTCTTTCTTCAAAAAACTCGATGGGGTGTTCAGCAGCTTTATCTGGGGATACCGTAAAGCTCGCAGATCAATGACACTTCTAAAAGGGGCTTCTGACATGGGAGGCCTGAACTTCCCGGTCTTTAAGTTATTTTTTAGGCATCATTGGTTGGACGTTTACGATATCTAATTAATTCTGAAGGCACAGACAAACGACTTTACTTTCTCACATTTATGTTTGATCTGGATGCAAAAATGTTTTTATGGAGGATCAATGACCCCAATTACTACAAAAGAGTGCGTTTCAAGATAGCTAGGGATCTAGTTAAAATCTGGCGCAATATTCAGGCCTTTTGTAAAGTGACCTTTTTCCATCCTAAACTGATTTTGTGGGGAAATCCTGGTCTACCGGGAATATTCAGCGATGGATTAACTAATATATGGAGAGCGCATGGAATAAAAAGTCTAGGGGATCTGTATGGAGCACAAGGGTTTTTGAGTTTCGAAACACTTAGAATATTATATAATATCCCCGACTCCATGAGGTTTAAGTACATGCAGATATTTTATTTTTTTACTCGAAAAATGAAAATACAGAATGTCTCTGACTCTTGCGTATGGGATAATTTCTACTCGCAGGAAACAAAGTCACTAATTAGTGGCTGTTATAAATCTTTTAATACTTATAGAAACATGGACTGCAGTATCCTATCAGAGAAGTGGAGCAGGATGTTGGGGATCAACATCACTCCGGCTGTGATCAATTCATCTTTACGCAATATAAAAAATCTGGTCTCCTCGTCAAGTTTAAGATTGTTGCAATTTAAAATAACTTGTATGCTCTACCATACCCCAGAAAGAATAACTAAATGGGCTACGAACAGTATATACAGCGAACGACCTAAATGCCCTAAGTGTGCGTTAGCTGCAGCAGACTTGGTGCACATATTTTATACTTGTCCTAAGCTATTGGAATTTTGGACATCTCTCGAGAACATAATGACACTGAAATTAGGGGGTACATTTCCTTTAGACTCTGCGCTAGTTATGTTAGATACTAATGTTAGGAACATTCCACAAAGACCCTTAATCACTATTATGATAACCTGCGCTAAACTCACAATCGCTCGCGCCTGGATATCCCCTAATCCCCCACACATAATGGAATGGTGGTTTCTTATTAATGAAATTTATAGTATGGAATTGGCGTAAATACATGTAATTTCATATAGTTTTATGAAATTTCATGTAATTGTGCAAAACTAAATTACACAACTTTTCGCACCCCTAATTACAACAGTGCATTGGCCTCCACAAACAAACTAAGGGTCTGTTACAGCTCAGACTGATGCTTCAGCTGTCACGAGTTGGATATTTGTTTGTACACCATACAGGTTCAGGTATCCTGAGATGCAGCTCAGGTATTTGCTTTTTCCAGGATGGTGTGTTTCTAAAGTTTTTATACAACATGTTACTCATGTAAGGTGCGTGGTGTGAAAGGGGTCACTGCTATGCCGCGTTGTGAGTTCCGGTTGTGAGTGGGCCACGACTGAGAGCTGTGCAGTTCGGGCAGAACGCAGGGTGAATTTCTTACAGTGCTTAACAGTGGGTCATAAAGAGGTTCAGAATGCATGCTCATCCAATCCTTGGCCTCCCTGCCGAGCGCCCAGAGCTATGGCCAAGTGTGTCAATTGTAATTGTGATTGCATGTGAAAGTGTGTGAAGGAGGTACAAGACATTGGATGGATTGGCAGGGTGAAAGTTAAAGAAAATGTGGTGCTTACGGGGGTGGGGGCCTTGTGTGTGGGGGTGGTGAAGTGACAGATGTGAGGATGTGTAGGAGAAAGTGAAAAGTGGCTGCTGAAGTGGAAAGAGATGAGGTGTGAGATATGCAAACTGTTTCAGAAAAATATGAGGAGAAAAAGAGTGTAAAACGTCTAACAGAACCAAGTGGTGTGAAGAGAGCGGCAGAGTTTGAGACACTCCGAAGATTATATATATATGTTTGCTGGTGTGCGAGGCTGCGCCTGAGACGCCTAGAGATTCGAGGAAGAGCTACATTGTCATATATATAAATGTATGTATATATATGTATGTATATGTATGTATATATATATATATATATATTCAGTCTGATCTCCTGCACAAGCCATGCGATGCGAAGGAATCACGAGCCACTCCAGCCGGGTAGGTTCAAGGTATTTTTAATGGGCAAAAAACAGACCCGTTTCGAGCGCACAGGCTCTTGGTCATTTATATATATATATATATATATATATATACTTTCCACCAAAAAGAATTATACTCGCACTCCACCAGGATGTCGATTTTTAGCAGGTTTATTTTAACAATGTACCATTACAGCACACGGCTTTTAATATATATATATATATCTATATATATATATATATATATATATATAGACACATATTTACATACACATATATATATATACATACACATATATTTCTATATATACACACACATATGTATATATACATTCACATTTATCTATCTATATATATGCACACATACACACACACACACATATATATATATACACACACACACAATGAGGTCTGCTAGTGGACCTGGGTCCCTGAATGCATGAATGCGGCATTCTTTACACGTGTACACTGCATTTTCTGAGATGAGCTGGACAGCAGAGCCTGCCTTGAAGCCGGGTACTTGGGCTCTATAAACTGTAAGGATCAGACAGCAGGGCTTTAATTGGGCTGGGTCCTGCCGGTGCTCAGCCCTGGCAGTTCTGAAAAGCCGCTGCTGAGACGGGGTCTATCGGGCTCTCGTTTTTTGCTCTCAGGGTGAAAAAAAAACGTAACTCTGCAGGAGTGACACCCTTCACTGCCTTTGAGGTAACTTCAAAGAGACTCGCTATAGTTCTTTCACAACCTCATCATTTCAGCACTGAAGCATTTTCAATATTCTGTACAACGAAACCATAGTTGTTGCTGATTTATCTTACACAAACAACAATCATTGGCAAAGCCAATAGCTCTGGCTTGTTGTAGGTGTAATGTTCCTTGTATTATATATCTGGATGTACTGACAGAAGCAGCAAAGTACCAGTTGGGCGGCACACTGAGCCAAGCGCAGATTTTTAGCTTACCTGTTTTAAGCCACACCCTTAATTACATCGGCCACGCCCCTTAGAGAGGCCCCTCAATTTTTTCATCCCACTTAAAGCCCTGTCTGACAGCATCTCAACAGATTATGAAACTTCTGAGGCGACCTTTTCCTCCCGCAGACAGGGTGCAATCCGTGGGTACCTGAATAACCCTGTGTGAGAGGTACCTTTACAGGTTCCCCACGGACCCAGAGGCTGCGGGGGGGGCGGGTCAGAACGCGGCGGCACGTGCACTGCGAGGCATCAGTTAGTGCCACCGCTAGGGCTTTAAGTGGAATGCAAAAAAACGGGGGAAGGTCTCTCAAACGGGTGTGGCTGATGTAATTTAGGGCATGGCTTAAAAGTAAGCTAAAAATCTATGCTTAGCATAGTGTGCCACTGGATTGGTATTTTGCTGCACTTGTGATTGCATCCAGTTATACAATACAACACGTAACATTGCATCTACAAGGAGCCAGGACTATTGTCTTTGTCAATGGTTGTTGGTTGCATAAGATAAATAAGCTGTATAGGATACTGAAAATGTTTCAGTTCTGACATGAGACTGTGAAAGGAGATACCTACAACGAGTCTCTGTGCAGTTCCATCACAGGCAGTGAAGGGGGCGCTGCTGCAGAGTTAAGATTTTTATTTCATCTCAAGGGTGAGGGCATAAATGCAGAGCCCGCTAGGGATCCGTCTCAGCACCTGCTTTTTAGAACTGCCGGTGCTTGGCACCGGCAGGACCCGGCCCACTTGAAGCCCTGGCCTCGTGCTGTACCAGCCCCGGCTCAACTACACTAGTCTCCGTTAGAAAGAGATGAGTGTAATTTAAAATACTACCGCACTGTCCGCAAACCCCTGCACATGGACACAGGAACGGACCGAAGAGGCACATCCCGTTGGGGCAGGGCTGGCTCTAGATCGGTGCGATCGGTGCCACCGCACCGGGAGCTGACTTTGGGTGGGGGCGTCATTTTTGCAAGTATATTAACAATTTCGAAGCACCTGCTGCCTTCCTGGCCTCCAGTAATTTTCAGACATCAGTTAAAATGTCAAGATAACTCCGGTAATTAATAGTCTTCAAGGAAAGAGATGGAGGTTTGACTTATCCTAAGGTAGCGCAGAGGGTTAAAATACCTGCTGCTAAGAACATGTACCATGCAGATAACAAAGTGCATGTAATGTAAATAGGTCAGTGGGTTACTGCTTCTGTAAGAGCTCCTTTTGTTGCTTGTCGTTTGTAAGTCAAAGTATTATTATTGAACATTGAGCTATTAACTGTCATCAAAGACCTGCGTATAAACTGCAAGGTGTATGTTTGAGCTACATGTTTTTTTGCCCAGTCTTTCATTATCCTATTCTTGCCAATAGGGTCCAATTGGGTAGAAAACAATTATTATGAAAGAGAACCCCTAACAATGGTGTTACATTTTAAATTCTGAATTTGTGCTTTTCCAGAATAGGGACTCTTAAACTATATTGCCTACCAGTATCGATGACATTGACCCGAACCGAATCGGGTATCAGAGCGCTTTACATAGCACCAGTTACGTTACATGAGGACACATTCATTTTTTTGTTAGGCACAGGAGATTAAGTGATTTGCCCAGAATCACAGGATGTTTGGCGTCGTTACCGAGACTTGAACCCAGATCCCCAGGTCCGAGGTCGAGCGCCCTAGACGTTAGGCTACACCTTGTAGTCCTGTGTGATGTAACATTTCCTATGCACAGATTTACACACCTATGATTGTCTCTGTGCAATGTGTGTGTGATGTAAAGTACTCTGACACCTTACACTGGTATGAGTGGTGCTATAAAACGAAATGAATCCGAGAGGCAGTGGTTCTGGAGACTTGAGGGGCACTGTTAAAGGGCGGTGGTGAGGGAATCCGTGGCAGAGGTGGTCATTGGGGGTGCCAACAAACAATGTCGCACAGGGCATCACCCGTGTTAAAGCCAGCCCCGTCCTTCCAAGCACCGCCGGCGCTAGGCTAGTCTGTGAGCCGCGGGTGAGGCTGGCGGTCTCTCGGGCATCAGCAGCGCCTGCATGTCCCCCTCCCATGGGTCTTGGATTCATGATCCACCCGAAATCTTTGGACGCTTTTGGTTCACACCCAGTTTGGTTCTGAACTCTGGGCTCTGTTATGTAGCTCGCAGCATCTAGCGCCTTGAGACGTGAGCGGGCAATGTGAAGCGCTTTACAGAAAGAGTTAACATCACATTGCTCTATGGTGTCTGCCGGTGGGCACATGTAGACATGGAGGGTAGTATTATGCCTACAACAGTTGCACATATGTGTATAAATAAAAGAAATGGGGCCAGGGCCGGACTGGGAACCACAACCGGCCCTGGCAAAGTGCTCAGCCGGCCCCCCTGGGGGAGGTTGAAGGAGCAGCCGAGCTCTTTGCCAGGGCCGGTTTTCGGCCGATTTTGGGACAGGGCCGATTTTGCAGCTATGATGCAAAAACGGCCCTGTAACAAAAACGGCCCCAAAACCGGCCCCCACCCGTGCAACGCACCGGGGGATTGCCCGGTGCCTGCTATGGCCAGTCCGGCCCTGAATGGGGCCAAGGAACTTGCAGGCACATGCATCAAGCGATTTAGGAATCGCAAACGGTGCGAATCGCAAAATTTGGCCGTTTGCGATTCCCAAATCACTATTTGGGATGCATTATCCAAAAAGTGAAAAAATCGCTATTTTTGCGATTTTTTTTAAAGTGCGATTGCTTTTAAGGAATCGCAATTTTGCGATTCCTTAAAAGCAATGCATGAAACTGAAAAAAATTGCGATTTCGCAATTAGAGAGAAAAAATTACCATGAGGTTGGACCTCATGGTAATTTTGCGAAATGTTAGAAAAATGCAATTTTGTGCATTTTTTTAACTTTCATGTTGTGCACACACATGCCCTCAGGACATGTGTGTACATAACATATGTGCATT
Source organism: Lissotriton vulgaris (assembly GCF_964263255.1). Lineage (NCBI taxonomy): Eukaryota > Metazoa > Chordata > Amphibia > Caudata > Salamandridae > Lissotriton > Lissotriton vulgaris. The sequence goes on along the minus strand of NC_141693.1, from coordinate 1,997,460,525 downwards.
GTTTGATTTCAGGGGTGCAACAGGGTGTCCTTTGGACACCCCTGCACCCTTGAAATCGCAATCTCAATTTGGGATTAGCTAATTGCGAATCGCAAATTGAGATTGTCTTCCCATTCATTCCTATGGGCCTCTAGGCCTATAGGAATGAATGGGAAGGGATTCCTTAATTGCGATTCGCAAAATGCTACTCGCAATGAAGGAATTCTAAGAAATCGCAATTTATTTAGCGATTTCCTAATGCATAGGCATTTGCGATTCCTTAATTGCGACTCCTTAAAAATCGCAATTAAGGAATCGCAAATGCCGAGATTGATGCATGTACCTGTTGGTGTTTAGGGTGACCAAGCTACTAAATGCACTCTTACACATGTGTTACAAGCGTGCCAAGGTCAAAGCACCATTATCACCACTGGAGAGAGAAACTGACTTGAGACGAGCACTGTTCACTGCCTCACAGATTGCATAGTACAATTACCTTACAACGGAAAACAGCGCCCCCACCAGGCGAGACCTGCTTAATGTGACTTTATCTTACTGCACACATGTAAACCCTTGCCTCAGGGGTCTGGTTAAATAACTTTAAAAATATACCTGAAGAAATGGCAACGCATAAACTATGCAGATGCGCAGAGTGTAATATGCTATTTATTACCATTTTTGAGAAGAGGTCTCATGACGCACTCAAGCTTCGCCACTCGTTAGTCATGACACCCGACACTCAACTGTAATAAATAGCATATTACACTGTGTGTGCACGTGTGTGTGTATGTGTGTGTATATATATAACATTTCCGTCTCCAAGGAGAAAATCCGGCCCTGCGGGTTGAAAATCTTTCATTCTGACACCGAATTCATGCGGGACAGAGGAGGTTAATTCTGTGACGCGTCCGGGTCCTATGGCGACCCTCAACACAGATTAACATTGCATTGTTCGGACTTGTTCGCCCGTTTTACATGTAGACATTATCATGTGATATCATGAGTTCAATGATTGCAAGTATAGATATGTTTTACTGTTCTGTGATGTCTGCCCGATGTCGCATGTAGATATTGTCATGTACTATGAAGCATTTAGTGGTTGCAGTATGCTATGATGCCTAGCATCGGTCGCATGTATATGTTATACTGTACCATGATGTATTCCATGGTTGCATGTATATATACATGTGTTACAGTTCTATGATGCCTGGCAGTGGTTGCATGTACACGTTATACTGTACCACGATGTATGCCATGGTTGCATGTATATGTACATGTGTTACAGTTCTATGATGCCTGGCAGTGGTCGCATGTATACATTATACTGTACCACGATGTATGCCATGTTTCATGTATATGTACATGTGTTACAGTTCTATGATGCCTGGCAGTGGTCGCATGTACACATTATACTGTACCACGATGTCTGCCAAGGTTGCATGTATATGTATATGTGTTGCTGTTCTATGATGCTTGCCAACGGTCACATGTACATGTTATAATGTAGCATGATGTATGCCATGGTTGCATGTATATGCATGTTTGCTGTTCTATGATGCCTGCCAGTGGTCACATGTACATGTTATAATGTAGCATGATGTATGCCATGGTTGCATGTATATGTACATGTGTAACTGTTCTAAGATGCCTGGCAGCTGTAACATGTATACCTTATAATGTAACATGATGTATGCCATGGTTCTAAGTATGCGCATATGTGTTGCTCTTCTATGATGCCTGGCAGCTGTCACATGTATATGTTATAATGTACCATGATGTATGCCATGGTTGCATGTATGTGTACATGTGTTACTGTTCTAAGATGCCTGGCAGCTGTACCATGTATAGGTTATAATGTACCATGATGTATGCCATGGTTGCAAGTGTATGTGTATGTGTCGCTTGTCTACGATGCCTAGCATCGGTCGCATGGATGAGCTATAATGTACCATGGTGTCTGCCATGGCTGCTTGTATTTGTATATGTGTTGTTGTTCTATGATGCCTGGCAGTGGTCGCATATACATGTTATAATGTAGCATGATGTATGCCATAGTTACATGTATATGTATATGTGTTGCTGTTCTATGATGCCTGCCAGCGGTCACATGTACATGTTATAATGTAGCATGATGTATGCCATGGTTGCATGTATATGTATGTTTGCTGTTCTATGATGCCTGCCAGTGGTCACTTGTACATGTTATAATGTAGCATGATGTATGCCATGGTTGCATGTATATGTACATGTGTAACTGTTCTAAGATGCCTGGCCGCTGTAAAATGTATAACTTATAATGGTTCTAAGTATATGTCCATGTGTTGCTCTTCTATGATGCCTAGCAGCTGTTGCATGTATATATTATAATGTACCATGATGTATGCTATGGTTGCATGTATGTGTACATGTGTTACTGTTCTATGATGTCTGGCAGCTGTCACATGTATACGTTATAATGTACCATGATGTATGCCATGGTTGCATGTATGTGTACGTGTGTTACTGTTCTAAGATGCCTGGCAGCTGTAACATGTATAGGTTATAATGTACCATGATGTATGCCATGGTTGCAAGTGTATGTGTATGTGTTGCTTGTCTACGATGCCTAGCATCGGTCGCATGTATGAGCTATAATGTACCATGGTGTCTGCCATGGTTGCTTGTATATGTATATGTGTTGCTGTTCTATGATGCCTGGCACCGGTCGCATGTACACATTATGATGTACCATGATTAGGGCTCCCGGTTTTATGGTATTTATTTTTTTAACATTCCCATCTGTACTTATCCAATTTTTTTTTTTGCCATCTTAACGGTATTTATCCATATTTATGTTGTGGTTTGTGGATACATTTTGATGTAAAACTGTACATTTCCATGTTTATTTAACTGATAGATGCGCACTCATAATACAATGTCTGTCATGTTTTAGCTATTTCAGCTGCCAAATATAGCATTACAGTACACCCACTGGTAAACGTTAGCACCTTACCACAAATGTATGGCGGCATATGCCATTATTTAAGGAAATTTCATCCTGTTTTTACTTCCATGTGCTGTCGATCTGCTCAGCTGTCGGCCTGCAATTCACGAAAGACCGCTCTGAGAATCACTTAAAAGAAGTCCAATTTTTTTGTATTTTTCCTCTGTTAAATGCAGACAGAAAACACATTATTTCTGTCTGTATTTATCTGTAAAAATCTGTAAAAAACAGAAAACCAGGAGCCTTCACCGTGATGTATGCCATGGTTGCGTGTATACTTTGCACATGTGGTTTTATTGTATGATATCTGCTTGTGTTTTATGAGAGCAGACCCTAACAGTGCTTCACATGTAGCGCCTAGACCTTGGGCAGGAATGGTGCACCTCGTGCTTTGAGTATCACCACGCTAGCATATCAGCTACTGAGATGTGTGACGTGTGAGTGATCGCGCCACGCTAGGTTCAGTGACCGAACATCAAGCACACAAATATCGTGACATAGAAATATTATGTCAAAAATATCGGCCACATAAATATAATTTTTCTATTCTTATAAGGGTAAGTACAAAGATATTGAATAAAAAATATTGTTTACACTTATATCAGTACAAATATGACAAAAATATTGTTTTTTGCATAACTACAGTTTGAAACAGTAAAATTTAAATATGTTAATACATAACTGTAATATAATGTATATATTCATAAAATCAAGTAACCTTTAATAATAAAAAGAAATGTCTTCTTATCTAAACATGCACATATAAAAACATTTGCATGTATGTCTATACATACATAGCTATAACAAACAACTATTATTAAATATATATATTTTACATTATATTAAGATTTGTGTTAATTAACTAATATAAAATCATATATATACATATATTTAAATGTATATAAATAAATAAAACATTAAAACATTTAGAAATGAAAACAATGAGAAACATTTACAAAAAATATTATTTAAAAACAATTTTCACACACACATATATATATATATAAATAACATAAAAACAAAAAACAGCAAATAATTATATTACATACATTTAAACAGTAATAAAAAAAATACTAAACTATGCAAAAAATAAACATACTATTTCCACTCCACTCCGTACAACAATAGGGAAAGCGTTGGACTCCGAATGGGTAAAATGCACTGTTCCCACTCTAGTCTGTGTAATAGTCGGGAAAGTATTGGAATCTGCAGGGGTAACATTTACTATTCCCACTCCAGTCTGTGTAACAGTAGGGAAAGCACTGGACACCATATGGTTAAAATGTACTATTACCACTATAGCCTATGCAACAGTAGAAAAAGTATTTCAGTGCAACAACATAACATATATTAATAACACTATCAAGTAAAAATATAAAACTATTAAAATAAAAATGCTATGTAAACATTGAAAAAACTATTTGAAAAGTCTTTAAATATTAAAATAATTCATAATTAATTAGAAATTTGCAATTTTGTTATTAATTGATCATTAAACTAAAATTCTACATTATACTTCCACAAACATAGCAACACACAATCACAATATATTTGAAATAAAAAAATAACACAATTAACATATTACGTAATATATAAAATATGTATTAATAAATTATTACATAATTCTTAATTATTTATAATTTAATTGCTTTCCACCCTATTCCCTAACAAACACAACACATTATTAATTAATTGAAAATAGATTGTTACTTAATTAACGTCCCACCCTATTCCCCTACAATCTAAACAACCCCCACCTAAAATATCAGTTAAAAAAACAATAATTATACAATTTACCTAATTACTTATTAATGAACTGATTAATATTAAACACGTATTTAATAATTAATTAATTATATTTAATTAACTTCCCACCCTAAACCCCTAAAAGCAAACAACGCGCAACTAAAATATCATTTTAAAAAGATTACACAACTTACATAATTAATGACCAATTAACTAGTTAATAATAAACAATTAATAAATAATTAATTAATTATTACTTATTTAACTTCCCACCCTTTACCCCTACAAACAAAATACCCCGCACCTAAAATATCCCTTAAATATTAATTAAAAATGTAATAATTAGACATTTTACATAATTAATTATCAATTAAATCATTAATAATAATTAAAAATTAATTAATAACTAATTATACTTAATTAGCTTCCAAGCCTGTACACCTTCAAACCTCACAACTCGCTCCAACACAATACATTCCTTTTAATAAAACAAATATATATAATTTAAAATTATAAGCTATCTTTAAAAATAATAACAAGAATTATACAAACAATATATAACATATAGGATTAAAATATGAGCTAAAACACATAGCAATAATCAAAAAGATATTTTTTAGAAAATTATTATTGCAAATAATATTAAAAACAGATATTCTTGTAAACACTATTACTTACCTAAAAATTTATATTTATGTCCGACATTTCTGTATCACAATAATAATGTGTCATGATATTAAAAACTCGATATTTCTGAACCTCGATATTAAGGATTTGACATTATGTTCAAATACGACTGCGCTGCGGGCCCAGCGCGGGGGCCGGAATCAAAGCGCTTGAAGAGATCTGCGCCAATGGCCGTCAATAGTGGGCGGGGCTCCTCAGGGGGAGGGGTCTATGTAGTGGGACTCGCTCCTCACCGGAGGTCATTCTATTCTTATTATCATCATCAATAATAGTAACACTATTTCTATAACCAGTATTACTTTGATTATTCCTATTTCCGTCGCCGTTGGGTTATGTTCCGTTGTCTGCTTCTGATCGTTATTATCATCATTGTAGTAGTAGCAGTTCTGATGTTTTTTTTATTATCCTCTTTATTATTATCATTATTATTATTGTTAATATTGTTATTATTATTATTATTATCGTTCTTATTATTATCATTATTTCCACCCGCTCGCCCATTAGTATGGAAATATTCATCCCAACCATCATCATAATAAGTGCAACGATAAGAAGGCAAATAATAATCTTTAGAGTTGATGTTTTTTATGAGTCATTTTTATTATTTTTGTTTTCGTTCTCGTGGTGGTTGTTATGTTATTAACATTTATATAGCTCAAAGTTTGCAATTGATATTGCCTTATGGCGCTGTGGGGTGAGTAAAATGTCTGAATGTTCTTGGCCAGTGACTCTGGCTCATCTCAGGGCGTGTAATGACTGTGGTGACATGTTCAGTGTGCTCTGGCTCCTCTCAGAGTGTGTCATGGCTGTCGTGACATGTTCAGTGTGCTCTGGCTCCTCTCAGAGTCTGTCATGGCTGTCGTGACATGTTCAGTGTGCTCTGGCTCCTCTCAGGGTGTGTAATGACTGTGGTGACATGTTCAGTGTGCTCTGGCTCCTCTCAGAGTCTGTCATGGCTGTCGTGATATGTTCAGTGTGCCCTGGCTCCTCTCAGAGCGCGTCTTGACTGTTGTGATGTGTTCAGTGTGATCTGGCTCCTCTCAGGGCGTGTCATGGCTGTCGTGATATGTTCAGTGTGCTCTGGTTCCTCTCAGGGCGTGTCATGGCTGTCATGATATGTTCAGTGTGCTCTGGCTCCTCTCTGAACATATCACAACAGTCAAGACGCACTCTGAGAGGAGCCAGAGCACACTGAACATATCATGACAGCCATGACACGCCCTGAGAGGAACCAGAGCACACTGAACATATCATGACAGCCATGACACGCCCTGAGAGGAACCAGAGCACACTGAACATATCACGACAGCCATGACACGCCCTGAGAGGAGCCAGATCACACTGAACATATCACAACAGTCAAGACGCACTCTGTGTGCTCTGGCTCATCTCAGAGTGTGTCATGGCTGTTGTGACATGTTCAGTGTGCTCTGACTCATCTCAGGGCATGTCATGACTCTGGTGACATGTTCAGTGTGCTCTGGCTCCTCTCAGGGCGTGTAATGACTGTGGTGACATGTTCAGTGTGCTCTGGCTCCTCTCAGAGTGTGTCATGGCTGTCGTGATATGTTCAGTGTGCTCTGGCTCCTCTCAGAGTGTGTCATGGCTGTCTTGACATGTTCAGTGTGCTCTGGCTCCTCTCAGGGCATGTCATGACTGTGGTGACATGTTCAGTGCGCTCTGGCTCCTCTCAGGGCGTGTAATGACTGTGGTGACATGTTCAGTGTACTCCTGCTCCTCTCAGAGTGTGTCATGGCTGTTGTGATATGTTCAGTGTGATCTGGCTCTTCTCAGGGCGCGTCATGGCTGTTGTGATATGTTCAGTGTGCTCTGGCTCCTCTCAGGGCGTGTAATAACTGTGGACATGTTCAGTGTGCTCTGGCTCCTCTCAGAGTGTGTCATGGCTGTTGTGATATGTTCAGTGTGCTCTGGCTCCTCTCAGGGCGTGTAATAACTGTGGACATGTTCAGTGTGCTCTGGCTCCTCTTAGAGTGTGTCATGGCTGTCGTGACATGTTCAGTGTGCTCTGGCTCCTCTCAGGGCGTGTAATGAGTGTGGTGACATGTTCAGTGTGCTCTGGCTCCTCTCAGAGTGCGTCTTGACTGTTGTGATATGTTCAGTGTGCTCTGGCTCCTCTCAAAGTGTGTCATGACTGTCGTGACATGTTCAGTGTTCTGGCTCCTCTCAGGGCGTGCAATGACTGTGGTGGCATGTTCAGTGTGCTCTGGCTCCTCTCAGAGTGTGTCATGGCTGTTGTGATATGTTCAGTGTGCTCTGGCTCCTCTCAGAGTGTGGCATGGCTGTCGTGACATGTTCAGTGTGCTCTGGCTCCTCTCAGGGCGTGCAATGACTGTGGTGACATGTTCAGTGTGCTCTGGCTCCTCTCAGGGCGTGTAATAACTGTGGACATGTTCAGTGTCCTCTGGCTCCTCTCAGAGTGTGTCATGGCTGTTGTGATATGTTCAGTGTGCTCTGGCTCCTCTTAGAGTGTGTCATGGCTGTCGTGACATGTTCAGTGTGCTCTGGCTCCTCTCAGGGCGTGTAATGAGTGTGGTGACATGTTCAGTGTGCTCTGGCTCCTCTCAGAGTGCGTCTTGACTGTTGTGATATGTTCAGTGTGCTCTGGCTCCTCTCAAAGTGTGTCATGACTGTCGTGACATGTTCAGTGTTCTGGCTCCTCTCAGGGCGTGCAATGACTGTGGTGGCATGTTCAGTGTGCTCTGGCTCCTCTCAGAGTGTGTCATGGCTGTTGTGATATGTTCAGTGTGCTCTGGCTCCTCTCAGAGTGTGGCATGGCTGTCGTGACATGTTCAGTGTGCTCTGGCTCCTCTCAGGGCGTGCAATGACTGTGGTGACATGTTCAGTGTGCTCTGGCTCCTCTCAGAGTGTGTCATGGCTGTTGTAATATGTTCAGTGTGCTCTGGCTCCTCTCAGAATGTGTCATGGCTGTTGTGATATGTTTAGTGTGCTCTGGCTCCTCTCAGAGTGTGTCATGGCTGTCGTGACATGTTCAGTGTGCTCTGGCTCCTCTCAGGGCGTGTAATGACTGTGGTGACATGTTCAGTGTGCTCTGGCTCCTCTCAGAGTGTGTCATGGCTGTTGTGATATGTTCAGTGTGCTCTGGCTCCTCTCAGAGTGTGTCATGGCTGTCGTGACATGTTCAGTGTGCTCTGGCTCCTCTCAGGGCGTGTAATGACTGTGGTGACATGTTCAGTGTGCTCTGCCTCCTCTCAGAGTGTGTCATGGCTGTGTGATATGTTCAGTGTGCTCTGGCTCCTCTCAGAATGTGTCATGGCTGTTGTGATATGTTCAGTGTCCTCTGGCTCCTCCCAGGGTGTGTCATGGCTGTCGTGATATGTTCAGTGTGCTCTGGCTCCTCTCAGAATGTGTCATGGCTGTTGTGATATGTTCAGTGTCCTCTGGCTCCTCCCAGGGTGTGTCATGGCTGTCGTGATATGTTCAGTGTGCTCTGACTCCTCTCAGGGCGTGTAATGACTGTCGTGATATGTTCAGTGTGCTCTGTCTCCTCTCAGGGTGTGTCATAACTGTCATGATATGTTCAGAGTGCCCTGGCTCATCTCAGAGCGTGTGAAGACTGTCGTGATATGTTCAGTGAGCTCTGGCTTCTCTCAGGGCTTGTCATGACTGTTGTGATATGTTCAGTGTGCTCTGGCTCATCTCAGGGCGTGTCATGACTGTTGTGATATGTTCAGTGTGCTCTGGCTCCTCTCAGGGTGTGTCAATACTGTCATGATATGTTCAGAGTGCCCTGGCTCATCTCAGGGCGTGTGAAGACTGTTGTGATATGTTCAGTGAGCTCTGGCTCCTCTCAAGGCGTGTCAAGACTGTCGTGATATGTTCAGTGTGCTCTGGCTCATCGCAGGGCGTGTCATGACTGGCGTGATATGTTCAGTGTGCTCTGGCTCCTCTCAGGGTGTGACATGGCTGTTGTGATATGTTCAGTGAGCTCTGGCTCCTCTCAGGGTGTGTCATGACTGTCATGATATGTTCAGTGTTGCCCCTGCTTAGGCCAGTGTATCATGACTTTCACGATATGTTCAGTGTGCTCTGCCCCTGTGTTGGGCTGCAGCAGTGTCTTTCTTGGTGTGACAGTAAGAGATGAATTGTTAGCACAGGTACAAAGCTGGTTAGTTGCAGAGACAGGTGATGACTTTAACTCACAGGCTTTTATTATGTAATAAAGCAAAACAGTGGTCCCTGAAGTGTGAAGTGTGAACCTCTGCATCCTCATCTGATGACATGCGGACGGGCTGGAGTGCTTTCAATTCACTCGAAGACACCTATCACGGAGGTCCATTTACAGCATACCCCACAGCTCCAACCAGGAATCCCACACCGTGGCATACATGCTTCAATTGAGGACCACACTCCTTAGATTGGGCTTCAAACCCCTCCCCTCCTGAGCTGTGAGTTGGGTCAGTGTCCCTCTGAAGCATCCTATGAGTCAATAGCATTCAGAAAATATCTCCACATCCATCCTACACATTGGGAGCTGCTTCTCAGGCCTATGTCCTGATGAAGCCCTTTCTAAACTGTATGCTTAGGGTTGAAACGTTGACTTGACGCAATAATATAGTTTTGTTTTTCTTTTTCATTCTGGAGCATTTCACTCTTTTTAAGAGTGTGTACAAACCACTTAGGCATCCTAGATCAGTCACTATTGTATGTACATGGAATGTATAGCTTCGAGCATCAAAAATACACAACTCCACAATACTTTATAAATGTGTTACTCCTCTTATTCAGTTGAAGAATCTGAGTTTGTGAGTCGCACATTCTCAAGATTCATTCTTTGGGACAGCAAACTCATTTTTTTTACATATATTGTTTATTATCACTATTTCATGCATACCAAGCAAACATAACAATAATTTGTATCATAAATGCCATATATCCCCCAATTCCATTAGTCAAAGGGAAATATATCTGTTCAGGAACATTTTATCAACATGCAGTTTCAATGATAGAGTTCCCAACACTAAACATTTGTTAAAATGTCACACCCATGCTGTAACCTGTCCTACAACCTCCACCCTTGTTCATTCACACCAAAGACTAACCCTGGGCGGACAAGCATCCGGCACTCTGCAATCATTGAAAATGGCTTCTTGCACAGTGCGAGCTGTATTTTTCTGCCGCTCAAGTAGATTTTTACTCAAGCGGCAGGTTTCTCAACGCAAACTGGTAGTTTCCCATCGCGAGCGGTCGCAAGCATGCACGACCACTCGCTATGAGGAACCTGACCTCCCTGTGTTGAGAATCTCGCCAGGAGGTTTATTTTCCACACTCTCGATCGGCAACTTGATGTTGCTGATCGCGAACGAGGAAAAAGTCTCGCCGGGATGTCATTTTGCTTGCTCGCAGTCGTCAACTTGACGTTGAGGACCGTGAGCAAGGAAAAAATGACAGCTGCACTACGCTACGCGTGTTTGCACTGTGCTACGTGTAATTTGCGTAGTGCAAAGTAGAGGGAACTTCGCAAACTACGCGAGCGTAGCGTATTGCTTTGCCCAGGGTTACCAAAGACCATTAAAAACAAAGCTGAACCATATCCTTAAACACAAATCCAATCGCTTAATAATTTGCTTAGAATGATATAACTGCCCAACTATATACAGACATTATTTATTTATTTATATCATTTATATCATTTTAACCTCATCGCTGCTAAAGGAATTTTCCTCCTGTGCTGGCCCCGATCTAAATGGTTGTCGTTGTGACGGAACCATTCCGTCATCAGCACAGCCCAACCGTGACTGATGACGGAATGGTTCCGTCACAAGCATCGAAGGGGTTAGCAAACTTTCTTCCATCATTTAGAGAAACTAGAACATTGTTATATCATCCTTAGTTGTCAACTCTGGTTAAATCCCGGTTGGAATTTGCACCAATGCGTGTTTCGGCGAAGCATACATATATGAGCCATCTTCTTCAGGGCGCTGGGTGATAGGCAGAGAAGATGGCAAAAGCCATCCTTGAAAAGGAAGGTGGGGCCTGTCCCAAAATATGACGGATGTCTAAAACCATGAAAAGAATATCATACCACAAATAACAACACAAGGAGGGCAACAACAGGAGTGAACACGCAATCCAGCAACGAATCACAGGATGGTGCTCTGTAGAAGTTTATCCCAAGATAGAGAAACAATATAGATGTACAGGGTAATTCTCTGCATTCATAATATCATCCATTCAGTATAGAGAGATCACTTATAATACACATAACCTCTTTTGGTGGAGACCTCATGCAAAAGAATTTGTGCACAATAAGAAATACCTTCTTCCCTGAAGAGATGTACATATGTTGATGAAAGACAGTCAACCTGCTGCTAGATATATGGGACCTAAGTCCTCATCGCTAGAATATCCAGGCGCCGGAGAGGAAGTACGCTCAGCTGGAGCACCTATGGACGCTTTAAAGGTGTGCAACTTAGGATGGAAACAACACATCCAGACATCTGAGGGTACAGGAGCCAGATATCCGTAGAGCTCAAGAGTTTGAGATGCAGTCACTCACCAGGGGAAGGGCCAGGATCAGTACGGGGGGCGAAACGTCTCAACAAAATGCGCTGTAATTCAACCGCATTCAGTTGATGCGCTAGAGAGCTGAGGTCCACAGGGCTGCAGGTGAGATGTCGGCATCCCTCCGCCCGCCACATAATCATAGATTGTATAGCGCCAACACACTTTACATTCACTTATTTTCACTTGCACTGCGCCCTTGCGCTGTTTGGGCTCACTTCTCACTTATAAAATGATTTAGGTATAAATCAGCAATTAATTTGTGTTCTGCTTGTTGAGAAATTTAAATAAAACTGTCAACCGGCTCAGGTCTCTTCTCGCAGTCGCAATGGATTGCGACTGCGAGAAGAGACCTGAGCCGGACTAGCCCCGTGACCGACGCAGCCTTTGATGCACCGCCGCCCGACTGCCTACGAACACGATCTCTGCCGGACGTGTCCTGGCTACGGCGTTTTGATTATATATTGTCGATGGTAACAATGGACCCCCCTGGACTCGTGGAATCAGTATGAACAGCGTTTTGGCAACATCTTGATCTTTCCTTTTAATTGACATCCAACCCACGCTAAACCGGGTCCTGTGTACACCACATTTGTGGTTACGTGTCCCCCACCCTCCAGTCCTGATGAAGACCCCACAGCAAGATCATAACAATATCTGCGCGTACGAGGGTCGAAACGTCGACATCTGATTGCCTTTCACTGTCAACTCCACACCCCATTGGTTTCATTTATTGAACATTTTGGAGTATGATATATGTATAAAAATACATGAACCTGTCGGTCCTGTTTTTGGTACAGATTTTGTAACTGTGCGAAACAAGTCTCAATTGTTGATTTTACCGTCACCTTAGAATCTTCTTTCCTTTCTTCACCAACTCCCATCACTATCACATTTCCCTCCCCGCTTCTACCCTTTGGGGCACTGTAATTAACCAATGCTTGATTATTGTGTAAATTATGTATATTTACTATAACATCCCATTGTGAATTAAACAATGTGGACTGAAGTTTTGTTGATTTGATTTATTTCTATTTCCTTGGTTAATGTCTCCCTGTTACTGGGACCCCTTCGCTTTACTCAGACAATTATGTGAGCATCGCTAGAGTGGGGTTTGGCTCCGCCCAAATGTGGGGAGCTGGAGTACATCGAGGGGTGTGCTTCCGCGAAAGAAAGGGCTTGCCGTCCACACTTCTGTGATCATTGTGTTTGTTTATCCAGCCGACTGAGCTTGAATTTTCACACATGACATCGGGTGCTATTAATGTGTCTTAGATTACTAGATAGTTTATGGTGTTTTCCCTGTAAAGCACAGATGAGAGGAGAGCTGGCATTACCATATAACATTCTTTTAAAGCCAGACCTATTGGCATTGCCAATGCTTGTTAGAATTACTAGTGGCAAAAGTGGCAGTAAGGTTGGCATTAGCACTGAGATCAATTGTATTGTGTCCTTCGATATTAGTAGCTGCTATTACTTATACATTCAGCATTAACACTTGTTAATATTATTAATTGGATCGAACGCTTTCTAAATATTGAGATTATTAACAACTTTATTCATGGTATTAGTGTATTTGTATGGAAAAGATATTGCTAATGCTAGAAGTACTAGCAGTTCCACTAGAGTGAGAGCAGTAACAGTCATAATAAGAAGAACACGAAAACTAGCAGAGTTGTGTTGCTGCTGCTGGCTATGTCCGGACTCCTCCACCCAGACCTCTGCCCCCTCACGCTGTGCCCCCGCCACCCAGCCCTTTACCCTTGCGCTGTGCCCCCGCCACCCAGACCTGCCCTGCCCCCTCACGCTGTGCCCCCTCCACCCAGACCTGCTCTGCCCCCTCACGCAGTGCCCCCTCCAAGTTCAAGTTCAAGTTCAAGTTCAGGGATTTGTATAGCGCACTACTCACCCAGAGGGTCTCAAGGCGCTTGGGGGAGGGGGTGCATTATTTATCGAAAAGCCAGGTTTTAAGTTCCTTTCTGAAGGAAATGTGGTTCTGCGTAAGGCGGAGGTGAGTGGGGAGAGAATTCCAGGTCTCGGCCGCCAAGTAGGAGAAGGATCTTCCTCCCATGGTGGATCTGTGGATGCGCGGAACTGCGGCGAGGGCTTGATTGGAGGATCTTAGTTGGCGGGTGGGTGTGTAGAAGGACAGTCGTGTGTTGAAGCATTCGGGTCCTAGTTTGTAAAGGGCCTTGTGTGCGTGGGTGAGGAGACGGAACGTTATTCTCTTGTTCATGGGAAGCCAGTGGAGGTCTTTCAGGTGATCGGTAATGTGAGCTTGGCGAGGGATGTCCAATATGAGTCTGGCTGATGCGTGTTGGATGCATTGGAGTTTTTTCTGTAATTTGGCTGTGGTTCCGGCGTAGAAGGTGTTTCCATAGTCCAGTCGGCTAGTGACCAGTGCGTGAGTGACAGTCTTTCTTGTTTCGGTGGGGATCCAATGAAAGATTTTCTTGAGCATACGAAGTACGTTGAAGCAAGAGGATGAGACGGCGTTGACTTGTCTGGTCATCGAGAGGGAGGAGTCTAGGATGAAGCTTAGGTTACGTGCGTGGTCTGTGGGTATGGGTGCCGTGCCCAGGGCTGATGGCCACCATGAGTCGTCCCAGACAGAGGGGGATGATCCTAGGATGAGGACTTCCGTTTTGTCTGAGTTAAGTTTTAGGCGGCTGTTTTTCATCCATTCGGCTACTTCTTTCATGCCTTCGTGAAGATTGGTTTTGGCGGTGTTAGGGTCTTTGGTGAGGGAAAGGATCAGCTGGGTGTCGTCAGCGTAAGAGATGATGTTAAGGTTGTGTTGTCATGCGATGGATGCGAGGGGACTCATGTAAACGTTGAAGAGGGTGGGACTGAGTGATGAACCTTGTGGTACTCCGCAGATGACTTCGGTGGCCTCTGATTTGAATGGTGGGAGTCGGACTCTCTGGGTTCTCCCGGCAAGGAACGAGATGATCCAGTCCAAGGCTTTTCCTTGTATGCCGATGTTGCTGAGGCATTGTATGAGGGTGCTACGGCAGACTGTGTCGAAGGCGGCGGAGAGGTCGAGTAGGATGAGGGCAGCTGTTTCTCCGTTGTCCAGAAGCGTTCGGATGTCGTCTGTCGCTGCAATGAGGGCGGTTTCGGTGCTGTGTTTGGCTCGGAAGCCGGACTGTGAGGTGTCGAGTGAGTTGTTGGATTCAAGGAATGCGGCGAGCTGGCTGTTGACGGCTTTCTCAATGACTTTGGCAGGGAATGGGAGGAGGGAGATGGGGCGGTAGTTCTTAAGTTCAGAGGGGTCTGCTGTGGGTTTCTTCAGGAGGGCGCTGAGTTCAGCGTGTTTCCAGCTTTCTGGGAAGGTAGCGGAGCTGAAGGAGCAGTTGATGACATCACGGAGATGGGGTGCGATGATGGAGTCTGCTTTGTTGAAGATGTGGTGGGGACAGGGGTCGGTTGGCGAACCTGAATGGATGGAGTTCATTAGGCGGATGGTGTCTTCAGTGGTGATTGGGTTCCAGGCGCTAAGGTTGTTAGAGAGCGGTTTGGGTTCGGAGGTGGGTGGAGTGGACTGTTCATTAGAAATGTTCTCAAAGCTGTTATGTATGTCGGCTATTTTGTTGTAGAAGAAAGAGGATAACGAATCGCAGAAGTCTTGGGAGGAAGTAATGTTGTTTGAGGCTGCGGTGGGGTTGGTAAATTCTTTGACGATGTTGAATCGTTCCTTGCTGTTATGGGTGTTGTTGTCGAGTCGATCCTTGAATGCTGATTTCTTGGTGGATCGGATCAATTGGTGGTGTTTGCGGGTGGCGTTCTTGAAGGAGGTCAGGTTGTCAGTGGTTGGGTTTTTTCTCCATGTTTTCTCGAGAGTACGGCATAGTTTCTTGGATTTCTTAAGGTCATCGTTGAACCAGGGGGCCTTTTTGCTACCCTGTTTGGTTCAGTGGTTTTTCAAGGGTGCTAGTTCGTCAGCGCTGTGAGTGATCCATTGTTTGAGTTTGATGGCAGCTTGGTTTGGGTCCGATGAGAGGGCGGGAGGGTTTGGTTTGAGCAATGTGAGGAGTTGGTCGGTGGTGATTTTGTTCCAGTTTCTTCGCGGAATAGGTTCTGGGGGGTTGTGGGTCGAGGTAGTTTTGTAGCTGAAGTGAACACAGCTGTGGTCCGTCCAATGGAGAGCTGTGGTGTGATCGAAGGAGATGTGCTTGCTGGAAGTGAAGATTGGGTCGAGCGTATGTCCGGCTACATGGGTGGGGTTGTCAACAAGTTGTTTGAGTCCGAGATTGGCCAGGTTGTCCAGGAGGGTGGTGGTGTTGCTGTCGTTGTTCTTTTCCAGGTGGAAGTTGAGGTCTCCCAGTAGAATGTAGTTCTCGGAGGTGAGGTGAGGGCGTGTGGGCAGACGTGCTCTACCCCCTCGCGCTGTGCCCCCCTCCACCCAGCCCTTTACCCTTGCGCTGTGCCCCCTCCACCCAGACCTGCTCTGCCCCTCCCACTGTGCCCCCCTCCACCCAGCCCTGCCCCCATCCCGCTGTGCCCTCTTTACTCAGCCACGCTCAGCCCCCTCCCACTGTGCCCCCCTTTGCCCAGCCCCCTTGCGCTGTGCCCCTTCACCCATCCCTGCTTTGCCCCCTCACACTGTGTCCCCCTCCACCCTCACACTGTGTCCCCCTCCATCCAGCCTTGCTCTGCCCCCTCCTGCTGTACCCCCTTTACCCAGCCACGCTCAGCCCCATCGCGCTGTCCCCCCTCCACCCAGCCCTTCCCCCTCGCACTGTGCCCCCTCCACCCAGCCCTGCCCTGCGCCCTCGCTCTGTGCCCCCCTCCACCCAGACCTACTCTGACCCCCTCCACCCAGCCCTGCTCTACCCCCCCCCCCCCACCTACCCCCTTCCCCCCCCCTCCCCAAGAGGGCGCAGGGGGGCGCGCTGGGTGTGAAATGCAGATTTAACCCAAACTCCTCTGCCCCGAACAGGTTCTTTCTCAGAAAAGCCGCTCATTCCTCCACTTCTGACATTTATTTTATTGCAGTTTTTCCCTTATTGATCTCACATCTTCCCGCGGCCTGAGGGCACGGCCATAAAATCCTACTTTTAATGTAAAATGCCCGGGCGCGACGGCCATCCGTCTGCGGAAGTCTCATATCTGGGCCCGGGTGGGCCGGGGCGGCCACCTCCGCATTATTGCCTTTTTATTGGGGAATAAATCCCCAGCAGGCCCCCGGGGGCGCTTATACGCGACCTCTTCGGTTCCTGCTGACGCGCTCTGTCTCCAGGAGGGGGCTAATGCACCTGCAGCATAGGGGGTTAATGCACCTACAGCGAGGGGGGTAATGCACCTGCAGCAGAGGTGGTTAATGCACCTGCAGCGAGAGCATTAATGCACCTGCAGCAGAGGGGGTTAATGCACCTGCAGCGAGGGGGCTCATGCACCTGCAGCAGAGGGGGTTAAAGCACCTGCAGCGAGGGCGTTAATGCACCTGCAGCGAGGGGGTTAATGCACCTGCACCGAGGGGGTTAATGCACCTGCAGCAAGGGCGTTAATGCACATGCAGCAGAGGGGATTAATGCACCTGCAGCGAAGGGGTTAATGCACCTGCAGCAGAGGGGATTAATGCACCTGCAGCGAGGGGGTTAATGCACCTGCAGCAAGGGCGTTAATGCACCTGCAGCAGAGGGTATTAATGCACCTGCAGCAGAGGGGGTTAATGCACCTGCAGCAAGGGCGTTAATGCACCTGCAGCAGAGGGCGTTAATGCACCTGCAGGGAGGGCGTTAATGCACCTGCAGGGAGGGCGTTAATGCACCTGCAGGGAGGGCGTTAATCACCTGCAGCAGAGGGGATTAATGCACCTGCAGCAGAGGGGATTAATGCACCTGCAGCGAGGGGGTTAATGCACCTGCAGCAAGGGCGTTAATGCACCTGCAGCAGAGGGAATAAATGCACCTGCAGCGAGGGCGTTAATGCACCTGCAGTGAGGGCGTTAATGCACCTGCAGCGAGGGCGTTAATGCACATGCTGCGGAGAGGTGTGTGCAGGCTGCCAGTTACCTGTGCCGCTCGCGGGAAGACGGGACAGTGGGCTGGGCAGACTGGGCGTTACCTCTTCCGCTCCCAGTACGGTAGGGCAGTGAGTGAGCTGAGCATAATCTAGATAGGACAGTGAGCTGTGCAAACTGCCCCTTACATGTTTCCCTTCCAGTACGATAGGGCAGTGAGCTGTGCATAATCTAGATAGGACAGTCAGCTGTGCAAACTGCCTCTTACATGTTTCCCTTCCAGTACGATAGGGCAGTGAGCTGTGCATAATCTAGATAGGACAGTGAGCTGTGCAAACTGCCCCTTACATGTTTCCCTTCCAGTACGATAGGGCAGTGAGCTGTGCATAATCTAGATAGGACAGTCAGCTGTGCAAACTGCCTCTTACATGTTTCCCTTCCAGTACGATAGGGCAGTGAGCTGTGCATAATCTAGATAGGACAGTGAGCTCTGCATACTGTCCCTTACATGTTTCGCTTCAAGTACAATAGGACAGTCAGCTGTGCAAACTGTCCCATACATGTTCCGCTCCCAGTACGGTAGGGCAGTGAGTGAGCTGTGCATAATCTAGATAGGACAGTCAGCTGTGCAAACTGTCCCTTACATGTTTCGCTTCAAGTACAATAGGACAGTCAGCTGTGCAAACTGTCCCATACATGTTCCCCTCCCAGTACGGTAGGGCAGTGAGTGAGCTTTGCATAATCTAGATAGGACAGTCAGCTGTGCAAACTGTCCCTTATATGTTTCGCTCCCAGTACGATAGGGCAGTGAGCTGTGCATAATCTAGATAGGACAGTCAGCTGTGCAAACTGTCCCATACATGTCTCGCTTCAAGTACAATAGGGCAGTGAGCTGTGCGTAGTCTCAGTAGTATAGGACAGTGGGTGGGGTGGAGGGGTTAATGCACACGCAGCCTGTACCTCTGTATGTAGGCTGCAGGTGCCACTGCCAATCTCAGTGAGGTAGTCCGCCGGGTTTATGCACCCGATGCATAGAACTGCATGCAGACAGTAGGGCGCGTGCTCCTGCACTGTAGGACGGTTGTAGCGTGTGTGCTGTAAGTCCGGGCTCCGATGGATAGCTCATTAATTGATGCACCTGCTGCAGAGGTCATTTGCAGCCAGCAGGTTACAGCGTTCAGTCACGCCAGGATGGCTCAGCGGGTTAACATACCTCCTGCGAAGATCCGCCTGAATGCTGCAGGCCAGAGGGTAGACATTTTCAAAGCGTTTCATTGAGACAAGTCACCTAACTATTCAAATGGCGCTCACAAATTATATATAATGTATTTTAAAAACGAACACACAAATACGCTGCAAACGCTTAGCTGGCTGAAAAGGATTAAAAGATTATTTAACTATTTGCATATTGGTAAGGTAGCTCGGTGGGCTGGCCACCTGCTGCGGAGACTGATCTGACGCCAGCTGGTTCGGTTCCTGGTAGCTAGACGTATGCTGGCTTCATTTTATGTTTGTGGGCGGGGCCGCCCAGCTCCTGGAGTGGGAGAGACAGGGTCCGAAGCAGGCAGCCCCCTGGCAGGTTTATCGGTGCCCTGCGGTTGTATGAATAAAGGGGTTTCTGCCGCCGCGGCGGGGGCATTTTTGGCTAAAATTAACCAAAGCGGCCTACACGTCGTGTCACGGATTAGATGGCCCTTTTTACCCCATAGAGAATGTTGTTACTTTAACAAACAAAAGGACGTGAGGTTTCTCCCAACGCTTTGAGGAAATTGATGCCTCCCCCCTCAAACCCCCACCTCCACCCAGCACCTCTCGCACCCTGGCCACCCTCACCACCCTCACCTCTTAACTAGTCGTCCAGATTTACTTGGCGGGTCCGTGCAAGATCAAACATGCTGTCAGAGGCCTGCAATAAGTCGCCCATGCCTGCACCGTGTGATATCCGTCCCTCGCCAGGCGACCGTGTGAAGGGAGCGGTTGTCGCGTGGCACCCAGTGAGGTCATTGGTAGACCCGCCACCTCTGACCTCTCCATGAGGCAGGCAAGAGGTGGCCAGGCGCAACGGCCCACGATTTGTGGCAGGAACCCTGGCACCGGCAGCTTCTAGGTTGATGAAATAAGGGCACAGAGGGGGTATAACTTCCACACCCATCACCACGGGGCCTATGGATAATTCATTGCATCCGCATGATGGTGAAGAATCGTTCTTTTTGTAAATTTATACGTGCGCACCCAGGGGGGATATTTACAATGAAATTCCGCAGCTTGGCACCGCAAGATATTTTGCTGTATCAAACTGCATCATTTGAAAAAAAAAAATGAATGCGTCGTATTTACAGTAATACGGCACACCGTTATGCTCTCTCCTGCGCCGATGTCAAAACTAGGGTGACCAACTGACATTGGTGCAAATTCAGGACGGTGAGTGTAAAAATTCAGGACAAAGGGTCAAAATTCAGGACACAAATTCAGGACACAAGGTCAAAATTCAGGACAAAACTTCAGGACAATAGATATGTTTTACAGACACATCAGAGGTCGCGCAATAGTATATAAGTAAGCCCAGCCATTTCCAAACATATTCAACCATTTGCAAACCTATCCATCATGTATCCTTCCATCTATCATTTCACTCTTCCATCCCTTCATCCATCCCCTCATCCATCCTTTCACTCATCTCCATTATCCATCCATCCATCCATCCACCATTTCACCCTATCCATCTGTACACTTATCCATCCACTCTTTATCCCATCCATCCATTCACTCATCCATTCAGCCCTTTACCCTTTCACCAATCCAGCCATCCTTTCACTTACTAATCCTTCCACCCATCCACTATTTTAGTCATCCATCCATCCTCCCTTTCTCTCTCCATCGACCCTTTCACTTAGCCATCCTTCCATCCATCCATCCACCCACCCATCCATCCATCCATCTACTCATCCACTCATGAATCCATCCATTGATCCTATCACTCATCCATCTATCATTTCATTCCTTCACACATCTATTCATCCTTTTGTCCATCTACCCTCCCTTTCACTCACTCATCCATCCTTACATCCACCCTTTCACTCATACGTCCATTCATTCACCCTTGCACTTATCAATCCATCCATCATTTCACTCATCCACCTACCCACCCATCATCCACCCAACCATCCACCCACTCATCCACCCACCCACTCATCCATCATTTCACCCACCCACCATCCAATCCACTGATCCATCCTTTCACCCACCCACCATCCACCCACCCACTCATCCATCCTTTCACCCTCCCACTCATCCATCCATACTTTCACCCTCCCACTCATCCATCCATCCTTTCACCCACCCACCCACTCATCATCCATCCTTCCTTTCACCCACCCACTCATCATCCATCCATCCTTTTACCCACCGACTCTCCATCCATCCTTTCACCCACCCATCATCCATCCATCCATCCATCCGTCCTCATCATCCATCCTTCCCCTCATCATCCATCCATCCTTTTCCCTCATCATCCATTCATCCTTTTCCCTCATCATCCATCCATCCATCCATCCTTCTACCCACTCACTCATCATCCACCCATCCTTCCCCTCATCATCCATCCATCATTTTACCCACCCCCTCATCATCCATCCATTCCCTAATCATCCATCCACCCACCCCCTCATCATCCAACCATCCCCTCATCATCCATCCTTCCCCTCATCATCCATCCATCCTTTCACCCACCCATCCATCCCCTCTTCCATCCATCCCCTCTTCCATCCATCCCCTCTTCCATCCATCCCCTCATCCATCCATCCCCTCATCCATCCATCCCCTCATCCATCCATCCCCTCATCCATCCATCCATCCCCTCATCCATCCATCCATCCCCTCATCCATCCCCTCATCCATCCATCCATCCCCTCATCCATCCATCCCCTCATCCATCCATCCATCCCCTCACCCATCCATCCTTCCCCTCATCCATCCATCCCCTCATCCATCCATCCCCTCATCCATCCATCCCCTCATCCATCCCCTCATCCATCCATCCCCTCATCCATCCATCCATCCCCTCATCCATCCATCCCCTCATCCATCCATCCCCTCATCCATCCATCCATCCCCTCACCCATCCATCCTTCCCCTCATCCATCCATCCCCTCATCCATCCATCCCCTCATCCATCCATCCCCTCATCCATCCATCCTTCCCCTCATCCATCCATCATTCCCCTCATCCATCCTTCCTTCCCCTCATCCATCCTTCCTTTCATCCATCATTCATCCTTCCCCTCACCCATCCATTTATCCTTCCCCTCATCCATCCATCTCCTGATCCATCCATCCTTCCCCTCCATCCATCCTTCCCCTCCATCCATCCTTCCCCTCATCCATCCTTCCCCTCATCCATCCTTCCCCTCCATCCATCCATCCTTCCCCTCATCCATCCATCGTTCCCCTCATCCATCCATCGTTCTCCTCCATCCATCCATCCTTCTCCTCATCCATCATCGTTCCCCTCCATCCATCATCCTTCCCCTCATCCATCTTTCCCCTCATCCATCATCCAGCTACCCTTCCACCCATACATCCAGCTATTTACATTTTCTCTCCATCCTTCCCCTCACTCATCAATCCATCCATCCTCTCTCATTAGCCATTTATTCAATCTTTCATTCATCCATTCACCCTTTCACTAATTCATCCAGCCATTCACCCATCCCTTCACTTACTTACTCGCCGACCTTTCCATATTAATTTTGAGCTGAGCCCTTTTGAGAAGAGGCCCATCAAGAACTTCACCCTCGCTGCAGGGGCCGTTCCAGGACTGGGACAGAAGCCACCCAGGGCGGAGACAGGATCCACCACAGGGGGGGGCAAGAGCCATCACAGGCGGGGGTGGACTGGAGCCACAACATGGGGGGACAGGAGCCATCCCAGGCGGGGACAGGAGCCACCACATGGGGCGACAGGTGCCATCACTGAGGGGAGGGCAGGAGCCATCACAGGAGAGGGAACACAGGAGTGGGCATACAGTATTCTAGTATCATCTTGGGCTCCTCTCCTGCACAAGACAACGAGAAGACAGGCTCTCTGACCAAAATGCCATCCCCCCACTGTGATGTACAGTACTTACAGGAGATACTCTAAGAGAACTGATTGTCCTCCATACTTTGTTAATCAGTGTGTGTGCGATTGTGCCATTTCTTTTTTTTCTTACATTATAGACTGCATGTTTGAAGAACCGAGGTTTGCTTACAATTTAGTGACAGTAATTAAGCTCTGTGAAGAGAACCACGTGGTGCCTGGGTGTAATCCGGGGTGTAATCTGGCCGAGTCTCGGATGTTTGGGGCCCTGGGTGGAAATGGAATGTGTGAGCCCCCCTCTAAATAGCAGAGACATGACACATTCAGGGCTGTTTGCATGTGAATAGATGCCACTGCTCCTGACCCGGCAGCCCCTCCCTCTCAGTCACCTTCGAAGCACCTCTTAACAGGTCATCAAGGGCTGGAGGTGTGAGGGTAGCCATCCCGCTGTGCCTCTCCAATGCTGCGGGGCATCTTAGGAGCTTTGGTGCAGCATCGGAGTGAAGAAGGGAGGTGGGTGCAAGCTGTGCCGGCTTTAGGGTGAGCCAACCGGTGCCCTGTTAAAATGACGGACAAATGGCGTCCGTTAAAGATTCCTTCACGGACAACGGACAGACGGCCGAAATTACGGACTGTCCGTGAAATTTACGGACGGTTGGTCACCCTAGTCAAAACTAGCTGTGCGCCAACGCAGGCAGCCTCGCAGCATGGTGCAAGGCTCCCTCCGTTGCAGGGATGATTGGGTTTGTGCAGGAAGGGGCACATTCCTGCACAAAAACAATCAGTAATGGTGCTTTGGTCCTTCTGAATGCAGCACACCGAGAAGGAGCAAAAAAGGAGGAGAAATAAAAGTATCTCTCCTCGTTGCGCCACTTTAACGCCTCCCCTTGAAAGCTGTTCGTTTTTGGCCATGCCTCAGATTATCACCCTTTGCAAATCTGGGGCAGCGTGGAAAAGCCATGGGTGTTGCGTGGAAACGCCCACAGCAACACCCCGTGACACGCCCGTTTAACACAGAATGCTGCGTGGAAGAGGGCCACATTTACAAGGCGGTGTAAAGCCATGCAAAGTGGCTTTGCGTAGACGTGTGAATATGGGCCAGCACACAGCGCTACCAGAGCGTCAAAAAAAGTGATGCTCCGGTGGCACTGGGGGCTTGTAAATATGCCCCCTAGAGTCTGCTTGGTACTACTGGCAGGTTAAAGGCGCTCGAAATCACCAACTACAGGCAGTCTCCAGCGCTACGAGGCCATGCAAATGGCGTATTAGCGCTTGTATTTGTACTGATTGGATAAAGTTCTGCACAATGGAGAGCGGGCCCTATAGCCAGTGGAATTATGTGATTGCACGGCTGAGGCTTTTTTTCAAAAGTTGTGGATTCGCCATATACACCACCCTCTACCGTATAATCTGCAGATTTTAACACAAAAAAAAATGCTTCTATCTCAAACGGTTAAAAATGACGCCTCGCAGCATAAGGCCCCTTGCAAGGTTTCACAGGCTCCATTTCTGTTGCTTATTGCTATGTTTGGGTGTCAAACTGGTACTAATGAGGTGCGACCAATGCTCAGACAGTGTTAACAAGTGTACAAATGACAAAAGAATGAAGTAATACTATCACAAATCGTGCTGCATTACGCAGCGTAATTTGCCTTTTTCTTGTTGCATAATTTACTCGGCCTTGCTGCTCTATTTGGCCCTCTCCTGCCGCATAATTACAGTGCCGCTGCCGATGTCCTTTCACCTTCCAATGTGCAGCCTCATTTTACAGCCTCAATCTATTACTTATTGCAGCTTTTTTTATGTACATAATATTACTGGCTAATTACGTTTTTAAATGCTCCATTTTGATGTCACCATTTTCTAAAGGCCCCAAGTGTTATTTTTACCCTCACAGAGGTGCACCGTGCTGTACTCTGTAGACCCTGAGTGTTATTTTATGCCTCACAGAGGTGCACCGTGCTGTACTCTCGAGGCCCTGAGTGTTATTTTTACCCTCACAGAGGTGCACCGTGCTGTACTCTGTAGGCCCTGAGTGTTATTTTTACCCTCACAGTGGTGCACCGTGCTGTACTCTGTAGGCCCTGAGTGTTATTTACCCTCACAGAGGTGCACCGTGCTGTACTCTGTAGACCCTGAGTGTTATTTACCCTCACAGAGGTGCACCGTGCTGTACTCTGTAGGCCCTGAGTGTAATGTTCACCCTCACAGAGGTGCCCCGTGCTGTACTCTGTAGACCCTGGGTTGTTATTTTTACCCTCACAGAGGTGCACCGTACTGTGCTCTCGAGGCCCTGAGTGTTATTTTTACCCTCACAGAGGTGCACCGTACTGTGCTCTGTAGGCTCTGAGTGTTATTTTTACCCTCACAGTGGTGCACCGCGCTGTACTCTGTAGACCCTGGGTTGTTATTTTTACCCTCAGAGGTGCATCGTGCTGTACTCACTAGACCCTGAGTGTTATTTTACGCCTCACAGAGGTGCACCGCGCTGTACTCACTAGGCCCTGAGTGTTATTTTTACCCTCACAGAGGTGCGCTGTGCTGTACTCTGTAGACCCTGAGTTTTATTTACCCTCACAGAGGTGCACCGTGCTGTACTCTGTAGGCCCTGAGTGTAATGTTCACCCTCACAGAGGTGCCCCGTGCTGTACTCTCGAGGCCCTGAGTGTTATTTTTACCCTCACAGAGGTGCACCGTGCTGTACTCTGTAGACCCTGAGTGTTATTTACCCTCACAGAGGTGCACCGTGCTGTACTCTCGAGGCCCTGAGTTTTATTTTTACCCTCACAGAGGTGCACCGTGCTGTACTCTGTAGACCCTGAGTGTTATTTACCCTCACAGAGGTGCACCGTGCTGTACTCTCGAGGCCCTGAGTGTTATTTTTACCCTCACAGAGGTGCACCGTGCTGTACTCTGTAGACCCTGAGTGTTATTTACCCTCACAGAGGTGCACCGTGCTGTACTCTCGAGGCCCTGAGTGTTATTTACCCTCACAGAGGTGCACCGTGCTGTACTCTGTAGACCCTGAGTGTTATTTTTACCCTCACAGAGGTGCACCGTGCTGTACTCTGTAGACCCTGAGTGTTATTTTTACCCTCACAGAGGTGCACCGTGCTGTACTCTGTAGACCCTGAGTGTGATTTTTACCCTCACAGAGGTGCACCGTGTTGTACTCACTAGGCCCTGGGTGTTATTTTACGCCTCACAGAGGTGCACCGTGCTGTACTCTGTAGACCCTGAGTGTTATTTTTACCCTCACAGAGGTGCACCGTGCTGTACTCTGTAGACCCTGAGTGTTATTTTTACCCTCACAGAGGTGCACCGTGCTGTACTCTGTAGACCCTGAGTGTTATTTTTACCCTCACAGAGGTGCACCGTGTTGTACTCACTAGGCCATGGGTGTTATTTTACGCCTCACAGAGGTGCACCGTGCTGTACTCTGTAGACCCTGAGTGTTATTTTTACCCTCACAGAGGTGCACCGTGCTGTGCTATCTAGGATGTGAGTGTTATATTTACCCTCACGGAGGTGCACCATGCTGTGCTATCTAGGATGTGAGTGTTATTTCCCCGCTCAGAGGTGCGTTGTGCTGTACTCTGTAGGCTCTGAGCGCTATTTTTACCCTCACAGAGGTGCACCGTGCTGTACTCACTTGGCCCTGAGTGTCATTTTCCCGTTCAGAGGTGCAACGTGCTGTACTCACTAGGCCCTGAGTGTTATATTTACCCTCACAGAGGTGCACCGTGCTGTACTCTGTAGACCCTGAGTGTTATTTTTACCCTCACAGAGGTGCACCGTGCTGTACTCTGTAGACCCTGAGTGTTATTTTTACCCTCACAGAGGTGCACCGTGCTGTACTCTGTAGACCCTGAGTGTGATTTTTACCCTCACAGAGGTGCATCGTGTTGTACTCACTAGGCCCTGGGTGTTATTTTACGCCTCACAGAGGTGCACCGTGCTGTACTCTGTAGACCCTGAGTGTTATTTTTACCCTCACAGAGGTGCACCGTGCTGTGCTATCTAGGATGTGAGTGTTATATTTACCCTCACGGAGGTGCACCATGCTGTGCTATCTAGGATGTGAGTGTTATTTCCCCGCTCAGAGGTGCGTTGTGCTGTACTCTGTAGGCTCTGAGCGCTATTTTTACCCTCACAGAGGTGCACCGTGCTGTACTCACTTGGCCCTGAGTGTCATTTTCCCGTTCAGAGGTGCAACGTGCTGTACTCACTAGGCCCTGAGTGTTATATTTACCCTCACAGAGGTGCACCGTGTTGTACTCACTAGGCCCTGGGTGTTATTTTACGCCTCACAGAGGTGCACCGTGCTGTACTCTGTAGACCCTGAGTGTTATTTTTACCCTCACAGAGGTGCACCGTGCTGTACTCTGTAGACCCTGAGTGTTATTTAGCGCCTCACAGAGGTGCACCGTGCTGTACTCTCGAGGCCCTGAGTGTTATTTTTACCCTCACAGTGGTGCACCGTGCTGTACTATGTAGGCCCTGAGTGTTATTTTACGCCTCACTGAGGTGCACCGTGCTGTACTCTGTAGGCCCTGAGTGTTATTTTACGCCCCACAGAGGTGCACCGTGCTGTACTCTATAGGCCCTGAGTGTTACTTTACGCCTCACAGAGGTGCACCGTGCTGTACTCTATAGGCCATGAGTGTTTTTTTTACCCTCACAGTGGTGCACCGTGCTGTACTCTGTAGGACCTGGGTTGTTATTTTCACCCTCACAGAGGTGCCCCGTGCTGTACTCTCGAGGCCCTGAGTGTTATTTTACGCCTCACAGAGGTGCACCATGCTGTACTCACTAGGCCCTGAGTGTTACTTTACGCCTCACAGAGGTGCACCGTGCTGTACTCACTAG
Source organism: Lissotriton vulgaris (assembly GCF_964263255.1). NCBI lineage: Eukaryota > Metazoa > Chordata > Amphibia > Caudata > Salamandridae > Lissotriton > Lissotriton vulgaris. Next base: position 1,997,432,678 of record NC_141693.1, on the reverse strand, counting down.
GCCTTGAGTTTTATTTTTACCCTCACAGAGGTGCACCGTGCTGTACTCTGTAGGCCCTGAGTGTTATTTTTATTCTCACAGTGGTGCACCCTGCTGTACTCTATAGGCCATGAGTGTTATTTTTACCCTCACAGTGGTGCACCGTGCTGTACTCACTAGGCCCTAAGTGTTATTTTTACCCTCACAGAGGTGCACCGTGCTGTACTCTGTAGGTCCTGAGTGTTATTTTTACCCTCACAGAGGTGCACCGTGCTGCACTCTGTAGGCCCTGAGTGTTATATTTACCCTCACAGAGGTGCACCGTGCTGTACTCTGTAGACCCTGAGTGTGATTTTTACCCTCACAGAGGTGCACCGTGTTGTACTCACTAGACCCTGAGTGTTATTTTTACCCTCACAGTGGTGCACCGTGTTGTACTCTGTAAGCCCTGAGTGTTATTTTCCCGCTCAGAGGTGCACCGTGCTGTACTCACTAGGCCCTGAGTGTTATATTTACCCTCACGGAGGTGCACCATGCTGTGCTATCTAGGATGTGAGTGTTATTTCCCCGCTCAGAGGTGCACCGTGCTGTGCTCTGTAGACCCTGAGTGTGATTTTTACCCTCACAGAGATGCACCATGCTGTACTCTGTAGACCCTGAGTGTTATTTAGCGCCTCACAGAGGTGCACCGTGCTGTACTCTGTAGGCCCTGAGTGTTATTTTTACCCTCACAGTGGTGCACCGTGCTGTACTCACTAGGCCCTGAGTGTTATTTCCCCGCTCAGAGGTGCACCGTGCTGTACTCTGTAGACCCTGAGTGTTATTTAGCGCCTCACAGAGGTGCACCGTGCTGTACTCACTTGGCCCTGAGTGTTATTTTACGTCTCACAGAGGTGCACCATGCCGTACGCACTAGGCCCTGAGTTTTATTTTTACCCTCACAGAGGTGCACCGTGCTGTACTCTGTAGGCCCTGAGTGTTATTTTTACCCTCACAGTGGTGCACCGTGCTGTACTCTGTAGGCCCTGAGTGTTATTTTACCCTCACAGTGGTGCACCGTGCTGTGCTCACTAGGCCCTGAGTTTTCTTTTCACCTCCACAGAGGTGCACCGTGCTGTACTCTGTAGGCCCTGAGTGTTATTTTTACCCTCACAGTGGTGCACCGTGCTGTACTCACTAGGCCCTGAGTGTTCTTTTACGCCTCACAGAGGTGCATCATGCTGTACTCTGTAGGCCCTGAGTGTTATTTTTACCCTCACAGTGGTGCACCGTGCTGTGCTCACTAGGCCCTGAGTTTTCTTTTCACCTCCACAGAGGTGCACCGTGCTGTACTCTGTAGGCCCCGAGTGTTATTTTTACCCTCACAGTGGTGCACCGTGCTGTACTCACTAGGCCCTGAGTGTTCTTTTACGCCTCACAGAGGTGCATCATGCTGTACTCTGTAGGCCCTAAGTGTTATTTTATGCCTCACAGAGGTGCACCGTGCTGTACTCACTAGGCCCTGAGTTTTATTTTTACCCTCACAGAGGTGCACCGTGCTGTACTCTGTAGGCCCTGAGTGTTATTTTTACCCTCACAGTGGTGCACCGTGCTGTACTCACTAGGCCCTGAGTGTTATTTTACGCCTCACAGAGGTGCACCGTGCTGTACTCTGTAGGCCTGAGTGTTATTTTCACCCTCACAGAGGTGCACTGTGCTGTACTCTGTAGACCCTGAGTGTTATTTTACGCCTCACTGAGGTGCACTGTGCTGTACTCTCGATGCCCTAAGTGTAATTTTCACCCTCACAGAGGTGCACCGTGCTGTACTCTGTAGGCCCTGAGTGTTATATTTACCCTCACAGAGGTGCTCATTGCTGTACTCACTAGGCCCCGAGTGTTATATTTACCCTCACAGTGGTGCACCATGCTCTACTCACTAGGCCCTTAGTGTTATTTTCCCGTTCAGAGGTGCACCGTGCTGTACTCTGTAGGCCGTGAGTGTTATTTTTACCCTCACAGATGTGCACCGTGCTGTACTCACTAGGCCCTGAGTGTTATTTTCCCGTTCAGAGGTGCATCGTGCTGCACTCTCGAGGCCCTAAGTGTAATTTTCACCCTCACAGAGGTGCACCGTGCTGTACTCACTAGGCCCTGAGTGTTATTTTCACCCTCACAGAGGTGCACCGTGCTGTACTCACTAGGCCCTGAGAGTTATTTTCACCCTCACAGAGGTGCACCGTGCTGTACTCACTAGGCCCTGAGTCTTATTTTTACCGTCATAGAAGTGCATTGTGCTGTACTCTCGATGACCTAAGTGTAATTTTCACCCTCACAGAGGTGTACCGTGCTGTACTCTGTAGGCCCTGAGTGTTATATTTACCCTCACAGAGGTGCCCCGTGCTGTACTCACTAGGCCCTGAGTGTTATTTTCCCGCTCAGAGGTGCATCGTGCTGTACTCTGGAGGCCCGAAGTGTAATTTTCACCCTCACAGAGGTGCACCGTGCTGTACTCACTAGGCCCTGAGTCTTATTTTTACCGTCATAGAAGTGCATCGTGCTGTACTCTCGATGACCTAAGTGTAATTTTCACCCTCACAGAGGTGCACCGTGCTGTACTCACTAGGCCGTGGGTTGTAATTTTTACCCTCAGAGGTGCACCGTGCTGTATTCACTAGGCCCTGAGTGTAATTTTCACCCTCAGAGGTGCACCGTGCTGTACTCTGTATACCCTGAGTGTTATTTTCACCCTCAGAGGTGCACCGCGCTGTACTCTGTAGGCCCTGAGAGTTGTTTTTACCCTCACAGTGGTGCACCCTGCAGTACTCACTAGGCCCTGAGTGTTATTTTACGCCTCACAGAGGTGCACCGTGCTGTACTCTGTAGGCCCTGAGTGTTATTTTTACCCTCACAGAGGTGCACCGTGCTGTACTCACTAGGCCCTGAGTGTTCTTTTTACGCCTCACAGAGGTGCACCGTGCTGTACTCTGTAGATCCTGAGTGTTATTTTTACCCTCACAGTGGTGCACCGTGTTGTACTCTGTAGGCCCTGAGTGTTATTTTTACCCTCATAGTGGTGCACCGTGTTGTACTCTGTATACCCTGAGTGTTATTTTCACCCTCACAGAGGTGCACCGTGCTGTACTCACTAGGCCCTGAGTGTTATTTTTACCCTCATAGAAGTGCATTGTGCTGTACTCTCGATGACCTAAGTGTAATTTTCACCCTCACAGAGGTGTACCGTGCTGTACTCTGTAGGCCCTGAGTGTTATATTTACCCTCACAGAGGTGCACCGTGCTGTACTCTGTATACCCTGAGTGTTATTTTCACCCTCACAGAGGTGCACCCTGCAGTACTCACTAGGCCCTGAGTGTTATTTTACGCCTCACAGAGGTGCACCGTGCTGTACTCTGTAGGCCCTGAGTGTTATTTTTACCCTCACAGAGGTGCACTGTGCTGTACTCTGTAGACCCTGAGTATTATTTTCACCCTCACAGAGGTGCACCGTGCTGTACTCACTAGGCCCTGAGTGTTCTTTTTACGCCTCACAGAGGTGCACCGTGCTGTACTCTGTAGATCCTGAGTGTTATTTTTACCCTCACAGTGGTGCACCGTGCTGTACTCTGTAGGCCCTGAGTGTTATTTTTACCCTCATAGTGGTGCACCGTGTTGTACTCTGTAGGCCCTGAGTGTTATTTTTACCCTCATAGAAGTGCATTGTGCTGTACTCTCGATGACCTAAGTGTAATTTTCACCCTCACAGAGGTGTCCCGTGCTGTACTCTGTAGGCCCTGAGTGTTATATTTACCCTCACAGAGGTGCCCCGTGCTGTACTCACTAGGCCCTGATTGTTATTTTCCCGCTCAGAGGTGCATCGTGCTGTACTCCGGAGGCCCGAAGTGTAATTTTCACCCTCACAGAGGTGCACCGTGCTGTACTCACTAGGCCGTGGGTTGTTATTTTTACCCTCAGAGGTGCACCGTGCTGTATTCACTAGACCCTGGGTGTTATTTTTACCCTCACAGAGGTGCACCGTGCTGTACTCACTAGGCCGTGGGTTGTTATTTTTACGCTCAGAGGTGCACCGTGCTGTATTCACCAGACCGTGGGTTGTTATTTTTACCCTCACAGAGGTGCACCGCGCTGTACTCTGTACCACTTACGGTTTCTTATTATTAAAACACTACCAGACTATCCCCTAATATCGGACAGGAAATGAAATTAATTTAAGGACCATCTTGTCAGCAGTCACTATGAGTGTAAGAGTAGGAAGAAACCGTCAGTGGTGGGTTTTTATCCTTGCATGAAATGCAAGGCCTGTAAAAACTCGCACAAGGTCAAAGAATACCAGATACCTGGGAAAACGAACAAAACCCAAATATCCAAATTGCTAAATTGCAATTCGGAGTATACTGTGTATTGCTTGATGTGCCCCTGTGGGAGAAAATACATAGGGAGCACAATCAAACAAACTAAGTTAAGGGTGCTTGAGCACATGAGAGCCATCACCACGAGAGACCAGAGCTACCCAGTGGTTCGGCATTTCGAGGAGATGCACAAAAGCAACAGCAACTTACTGACCTTATTTGCACTGGACCAATTGGTCAGAACTGAGCGAGGGGGAGATTGGGTAAGAAAAATGCGAACCCTAGAATCCAGGTTTATCATCCTACTCCAGACTAAGACCCCAGGAGGTATGAACAATGAGGAAGAAATGTGGACTCATATTTAATATATTGTCCACTTCTTGGGGGGAGAGGGAAATTAGAAAGAGAAAAATAACCCATCTCCAAGACCCAAGTACCTGCCAAATATTAGCTTGAATGTAATAAAGCTCATTCAGGGCTTGATTGCAAGGGCTATACCAAGCCCTAAAATTAATGAGACTCCCAGGTTAAATATCCGTGAACCACCCAAGCCAGTTCCCACCTCTAAATGCCAAAGATAGCTGCCCAATAAAGGGAGTGATTAGGAGAACTGTGCGAAATAACGGCCCTGAAAAACGATAGGCGACCAATAATATGTTATACAATATTATATTGGCATACAAATTAGCTTCATTAATGAATTGATCATTATAATCACCGAATGATTTGTGAAAGCGCTTGAATGTACAGATGAATGTATTCACATTGCACTTTATTATTGTGTTAGCGCGTTATTTATCACTATAAGATGGCCGCCATTTCCAATGATGGAATTGCATGAAATGCGCCGTTTTTTATTTTTACTTTTAGTGCACGTGACAGGAAGTCACAATGAATTTTGTTTAAATCACTGAAAAAATGCAATGGATTACACTGACGAAGGCGGCAAACGCCGAAACGCGTTTGTAACCCTTGTTTACTATCTACAATGCTGTGAATAAATATGGCTAGCCACGCGGGAGTGACTTGACTGCTCTTCTTTGAAATAAGTCCCGTGGACTGAGGGACTAAGTGTTGGGAAGATATTGCGCACTCCACCGTGCGGCAAGAAGCACCCATGGTCAAGTGGAGCGGCGGTTGGTGGAACCGGTGTGTAAGAAAAAAAATATATATATATATTATATTAATTATAATTAAATTAGGGAGGGTGTGGAGGTCAGGTAACTCCGCTCTGATATATATATATATATATATATATATATATATATATATATATCAGAGCGGAGTTACCTGACCTCCACACCCTCCCTAATTTAATTATAATTTAAAAAAGGCACTTACCTGCTGTGGCTGCCTCCTCCTCGCCATGTTATGTTATGTTAATAACACTTCTATAGCGCACGGCTGCCCGAGCCAAGGGGCCTCCCAGCACTTCAGGAAGAGTACCCAGACACAACACAGCAAAGCAGGATGGAAGCACAAAGAACAGAAACCTAAGAACTATGAGGGAACAAATGCGTTTTGATGGCCCTCCTAAATTTCAGCAACTCATCAATTTCACGAATGTGAGAGGGAAGAGAGTTCCACAATTTTGCTGCCAAGACCCGGAAGGAGCGGCCCCCCGCTCTACATAGTCTAAACCATGGGACCAAAACCAAGTTTTGGCCCAGAGATCTCAGAGGGCGCGAGGGCACATAAGGCCTCAGAAGATTGTCAAGAATCTGGGGAGAGGCCATCTTGAGGATCTTAAAAGAGAGGCACAAGGTCTTGAAGTGAATCCTCTGTGCCATAGGCAGCCAATGAAGAGAACGGATGGTGCTCTCAGCAGAGCAGAACGTCGGTAGTCCCACCAGGGCTCTAGCTGCGGCGTTCTGAATATGTTGCATCCGGGCGATTTCAGCCTGGTTAGCCCCCAATAATAGGGAGCTGGCATAATCAAGCCGGGATAGTATGGATGCTTGTATAATCAGCTGCCTAGTCGAGGCATCAAAGAACCTCAAAATAGGTCTCAATCCTCTAAGGATGCCAAAGCAGGTAGCCGCTACCTTCTTTGTATGGACACAAAAACTGAGGGCAGGATCTAACCAAACCCCCAAGTTTTTGACCTCTGAGACTGGAACAGAGGTTGTACCTAGCTCAGGGGGCCACCCCATAACACCCCAGATATCCGTTTGCTTGCCTACTATCACAACCTCCGTTTTTTTGGCATTGTAATGTAAAAAAAATGTAATGTAATTTGACTTATATAGCGCACAAATCACCCGAAGGTCTCAGGGCGCTTGCTTAGGGAACCCGTCCTGGTATTCCCCTGTGAGATACCCCGGCAGGGTATCCACAAGGTGAAAGCCAGGCATCCCACCGCGAGGGGCCGTAGTGGAGATTAAGCAAGCTATTGCCCAGAGTCGCAGAGTGTGACCCCGTGAGTTGAGTAGGCACCGGCGCGAGAATTATCGAGTCCGTGGAATTTTTGAGCCCGAGACCCTGCCGCGTCGGGAATCGAACCCTGGTCCACGGCCGCTCTCAGCCTCCGGGTCTGCCGCCTCTAACCACTGAGCCACACTTCTCCACTGTCCAACTGTCTCCATTAAGCTGGAGACAGTTGGAATTCATCCAGCTGGCCACTGCCAAGAGTCCGTCCCGAAATCTGGGGGCATCAAGGTCTGAGTCCCCACTCAGTGCGACCGCCAGCTGCGTATCATCAGCATAGGAGACCATAGTCATACCCCATTGCTTGACGACAGCAGCCAGCGGCCTCACATATAGATTAAATAATGTGGGGCTCAAAGACGAACCCTGAGGCACACCCAGTTCCAGGGACTCCCTCTCCTTCCTCGTCCTCGCTGTCCTCATCCATGGAAACCCCTACGTTCTACATCGTGCTCAAGCACGTGCATGACATACAATGTAGGGGTTTCCGAGGACGAGGAGGGAGAGAGAGAACATGGAGAGGAGGAGGCAGCCACAACAGGTAAGTGCCTTTTCGATTATAATTAAATTAGGGAGGGTGTGGGGGCCGGCTAACTCCGCCCCGCCACAGAGTCAGCGTTTTGCCGGAACTCTGCATTCTCAACGGAGCGCGGAGTAAGCAAAACTTCGGAAATTCCGCTGGCGGTGCGAAGTTACCCGCCCGGGCTTACACAAGACCAATGTACTTTGACACCGCCCCGAATATACAAAGTGATGTAAACATGGGGGTGCACCAACTCTGCACACCTCCTGAGGTGAGGCGTAACGGGGAGAAATATGCTAATTTCTCTTCGTTTTTTCCTCTTTCCATTCTGCAGCACACATAGAAAGAGAAAAACGCCTCATAGGAATTTTTGTGTGCAGGAAGTTTCCCTTTCTTGCACAAAAACAGCCCTGCATGCAACAGAGGGACACTTGCACCACGCTAGGCTGCCGAAGCAGCAGCAGTGCAGGGAGAACGGACAGGTATGCACTGTATTGCTTAAATACGGTGGATTCCTGCCCTTTCACTTTGACGTGGGGCAGTGCAGAAAGGTGCTTCGCTTCGCTGTCCCATACCAAAATCCCATAAATAAGCCCCTGTGTGTTTGTGCACACGTCTGGGACACGGAGAAGGATTGTGTGCTCGTGTGGCTTTAATTTGAGGATGACACCCCAATAAGGCCCTCCGTACGGGGGATGGGCTCTTTGACATCACGAGCGCTCCTCTGACATCAGAGTTCGTCTCTACGGCTTCACAATCATGGCTCAGTGGGCGCCAATCATTCAGAACTGTACAGTATCTGATATACTTTATTCACAGGATGTCGAGTTAAAAATCCCATGAATTATTGCGCCCAACACCCGCCAAGGGCGCGCAACCGATTGAATATTTAACACGCTATCAATAACGTCATCCGCCGCACTGCGCCTGACTCCTCTTTAGCCTGGAAGTTTTTCATAATACATAACCTTAATTTCACTTTTTTCCTAGTTAGAAACCATTACTTACATTACTATTTATTACTTTAAATAACTCTTTCTTGTCTTGTTCATTAAAACCTCTTAAATATTTATACCCGCTCTCAACGTGCTGCCCCCAGCCTTCTCGTTTGAAGAATAAACATATTATTTCAGTCTTTCATCCATGTGAAACCCTCCAGTCCTAATTAAAATGTTTCTTCGCTCCTCAATATTATCTCTACTTAATCTGTGTTTTCTTTCAATACAGTAACCAAAGTGATTGCAACTTTACAGGGTCCTCTGACACTTAGGAAAAAAAACATTCATCATTTTAACTATTAGCAAAAAATGCTAGTTTTGAATTGTTTTAAAGAAGTTGTGACCAGGAGAATAGTACCCTTTACCAGACCGCTTCCTTTATGTGGAAACGGTGGAACAAACTACTCTGACGTCTTCACTAAATTATGTGGCAAGGAAACGCAAATGTTGCTGCCTCTGCAGGTTCTCAAAGGGCACAAACCTGACTTTGCACTAGGTTCATGCTGTACAAAGACAACTTACATGAATACATGCAATTAAAAACAAGTCACACACCACATCTAGCTATATTTATAGTTTAATATACATTGAAACAAGAGAGATCCCAGTGCTATAAAAACACAGGTGTATGGAAGGAAACGTGCAGACTTTTCAGAGATTTGGGCGTCTGGTCTTGTATGAAAGCGTGCATCACGTGCATAAACACTCCCCTTTCAATGTGTGAGGGCGCAAGGTTTGGTAAACATCGTAAATAATACTATTCCAACATCCAGCGCCCCCTACAGCCAGTCATTGTAATGACTTGCGTTGTAATGGTCTGCGATGTAACAACGCGGTTGTTGCAATGACCACGTTGTGATGGCACGCGTTCTAAACGCATGCGTTGTAACGTGGCATATTTGCAAGAGCTTGTGTAAAACAGGTGATGTCCGGCTCAGCAGTAAACAGTGCCCTGTGTGCAGAGTTCATGCATGAAAAGCTGGCCTCCAGCTGTTCTGGGCCCTCGGTCATGTTTAAAACGTGTCTTCAGGGTTTTAGTCCGTGCTCCCATTGTGGGGTCACCAGAAGCCCAAATTAAGATCATTAAACAACCAGTCGGTGCAGTATAATGCACGTCACATGTATGATGCACACACCTCAGATGCACCGTGTTTGGGGGTCTTCTAAACTGTGAGAACAGGGTCTGTGGTGTAAACATGCGTGCACTTGAAAAGTGAAACAAAACATTCACATGCCAAAGAAGGGCACATTTTTCTCCAATTTAGGGTGAAATCCGACAGACACGTCACAGTACCCGACTCTAAGCACATGTGCCCAAATATGTACCACAAAATGCATTTTTAGGGGGGTGTAACTCTCCTGCCCCTACCAGTCCTTGGCTTCGAGAGGGCATGCCTGTGTTTCTGGCTCTCGCTTTGCTTCCAGCGTGCTTTTCGCAGACTCTTAACCTGTTCTTTCATCCTTGCAGGTGCTGGTCGCCCACACTCGGCCCAGTCCGGGCCCACCATGGCTTCCAGGCCAGCCGAGCGGTGCCAGGACGGCGCAAGGACCACGTCCCACGGGAGGCGCCAGTGACACCCTCCTCCTCACCTGAGCCCCCGCATCCCCCCCCCCCCCCCTCCAGCCCAGAATCCCACCCTCTCCCCTCGACTCTACCTCAACAGACGCACGGCAGCATTCCTCTGGAAGATGAGGCGCACTCCATGTGCGGGAAGAGGGGCCCGCCACCTCCTGGAGCGCCTGCCAAACCCCGCCACGCGGGCTGTCACTTCCAGGTGACACCCCCGGATCACACGCAGGCATTTATTCTCAGGTAGCACGCCCAGACGGCGGCATGTTTCATAAATATCTGCGGCAAAACGCATCATAACACGGAGCGCCAAGCGACACCTTTGCGCCTGTCAGGCGGCGGCGAGGCGCGCGCGGCGCCGGGAGATGCCCAGGGCGGAAACAGACTCTGGGAAGAGAAGCTCTGAACTTTAGGCCCAACTTGGGTGCCCGAAACAAAAACAAAAACACAAAGTACAAATTACAAAAGAAAACAAACAAAAAAGGGGCTTTGGACAGATGGACAATTGTGGCTGATTTTAGGTGGCCAAAAAGAGAAAGACAATCGTGGGTGATTTTAGGAGGCCAAAGAATTGTGGGGGATTAAAGTGCAAGGACAGGAGGGTGATTTGCGCTGGGCGCGCGCCCCTCGTGGCATTTATCCCAGAGGAACACTGCCCTCCACCCAGGGCCCTCCACCCCAGGGGCCCCTCCCCCTCCACCCATGGCTCCAACAGCTGCTCGCCCTTAATCCACCTTTCCAGCAGCGCCCTCCGGCCGAGGCGCTTCCATGACTGTGGCTCCTGACGACGCAGCCGCCGCCCCCCTCAGGACCCTCGGTGCCCCCCCTGTGCAGCGGAGCCGGCGGACATGCTCTCCTTGGCGACCCTTCTGCTACACCTGCTGCCGCTAGCCATGGGCTACTATGACATCTGTAAATCCTGGGTGACGTCCGACGAGGGCCCCTCCTGGGAGTTCTACGCCTGCCAGCCCAAGCCCGTGGCCATGAAGGAGTACCTGCTGGTCAAGGTGGAGCCGGCGGGGATCACCTGCGGAGAGCCACCCGAGCGCTTCTGTACGCACGTGAGTATCCACCCTGCGCTCTGCTGCTGCGCTCATAGGCTGCGCGGGGTGTCCATCTGGCCTCCCTGCCTGTGATTGGCCAGAGAAGGGGCCCGGGTCACTGACAGCAATGGCCTGGTTGAGAGCTGGGTGGCAAAGAGAGGCCTGCTACTTCCAGGGAATGCGGTAATAGCATGTCTTCCACCATGTGGGTCAAAGGTCATCTCTACGAAGGATTTCTTTCTGGGTTAGCACTTCTTACACACATCAGCAGGGCCACTGGAATTATGCGGCATGAGGGGGCCAAATTCAGTTGCAGGGTTGGGTGAATTATGCGGAAACAAAAGCGAAATTATGCTGCACAATGTAACCTATTTTAAAATAGTATTAGTTCGTTATTTCGTGGTTTTTAAACTTGGTAACACTATCTGAGCATTGATGGCCCAGTTTGCACCTCCTTATTGCCAGATTACAACCCAAATATAAAAATAAACAACAGAAAGGTGGCCAGTCCAGCCTTTGACCTCGCAGCAACGCGTGTTGCCGTAGTTTTAGAAACTTTTTAACCGTTTGAGTTAGAAACAATTTTTTGTTTTTGTTAAAATTTGCAGATTATGCGTCGGATGATAGATTATGTAATTATTCTATAATTATGCAAAAATCGCAGCAGCTGCACAATCACATCATTCCAGTGGCCCGCAATTTCAGTGGGATTCCCACTACAAGCAAGCTCCAAGTCAGGGGTTAAATTGTGCTCCGGAAGGAGGTAGTGAAAGAGTGTAGAGCTGCAGTAACACCTGGTGGCCAGTCAGGGTATGGCATCATCTGAGGTCTGGCATCACTGCAGCAGTGACACCTAGTGACCAGTCAGGGTATGGCATTATCTGAGGTCTGGCATCACTGCTGCAGTGACACCTAGTGACCAGTCAGGGTATGGCATCATCTGAGCTCTGGTATCACTGCAGCAGTGACACCTAGTGACCAGTCAGGGTATGGTATCATCTGAGGTCTGGCATCACTGCAGCAGTGACACCTAGTGACCAGTCAGGGTATGGCATCATCTGAGCTCTGGTATCTCACTGCCTTTGGCGGGTCCCTCGGCCCCTTGCACGTGGCGGCCATACTGGGTGAGTGTAGGGTATCCCGCTAGTCCTCTTTCTACTCGCTTTGCGAGGATATAACCAGGCAAATTGTAGCAGCGCTTCCATTCCAGCGGTAGCGCTTGTTTGCAGCGCTCGTATTTCGGCAGTATTGCGTTTTTAAAATTTCCTGCTTTTTGGTCCCATTTGTGTTGTTTGAATTGTGTCACTTAGCCCCTGATTTTACTACTAGCTTGGCCCGCATACCCCCACGCTGTCATCCTACCTGCACTGTAATTCTGGTATCTCACTGCCTTTGGCGGGTCCCTCGGCCCCTTGCACGTGGCGGCCATACTGGGTGAGTGTAGGGTATCCCGCTAGTCCTCTTTCTACTCGCTTTGCGAGGATATAACCAGGCAAATTGTAGCAGCGCTTCCATTCCAGCGGTAGCGCTTGTCTGCAGCGCTCGTATTTCGGCAGTATTGCGTTTTTAAAATTTCCTGCTTTTTGGTCCCATTTGTGTTGTTTGAATTGTGTCACTTAGCCCCTGATTTTACTACTAGCTTGGCCCGCATACCCCCACGCTGTCATCCTACCTGCACTGTAATTCTGGTATCTCACTGCCTTTGGCGGGTCCCTCGGCCCCTTGCACGTGGCGGCCATACTGGGTGAGTGTAGGGTATCCCGCTAGTCCTCTTTCTACTCGCTTTGCGAGGATATAACCAGCCATGTCAACGCGCAGCGGCAACGCGCAGCGGGAACGCCGTATTGACGCCGGAGTTACGCCAGAGTTCAGCCCGTCTGTGCCCGTCCGGGCCCAGACGGGCCTAGGGCCTGTCCGTATGCCCATTTCACCCGCCCCATATCGCACCTGTATTAGGTACGGGAGGGAGGAACTCTTGGCTTGGCGGAGGTTGCATTCCACTACATGTACATTCTCACATGAGGGTGCGCCCCCGTTCATCCCCTGTAGGGCTTGTATTGCGGCCAGGGACTCGATGCCGGTGAAACCAGGGCTTTCAATGGCACTGCTGAATTGTCGGTCCCTACCTAGTCATGCGACTGAAATTAACTCCCTTATTATGGACTATGATCTGGATATGTTATTCCTCACCGAAACCTGGATTTCTGCCAGCTCGGGCCCCGACATGGTAAGAGCACTCCCTCCTGGCTTTCTAATCTTTCATCTTGATAGACCTGTGGGGAGGGGAGGAGGAATTGCCATCCTTTATAGGGACTCGCTTGTTTGCAAGGCTCAGGATGGGGGGGTGAGCGACTGTGAGAGCTGTCAGTTTTCTGTCCGCATATCCCCTACTTCATCTCTGAAGGGACTGTTGATTTACCGTCCACCCGGCACGATGGGTAATTTTTCTAACTCCCTTTTGGAAACTATCGCACTTCTCGCTTCCTCCACAAGCAACTTTGTTGCGCTTGGCGATTTTAATATCCACCTTGAGGATCCCTCTAACATCCTGGGAACTGATCTGCTAGGCGATCTCAAAGCCTATGGGATCAATCTGGCTAATTCGGGTGCTACTCATGTGAAGGGCCACCTGCTAGACCCTATATTTTCCAACTCGGACAACTTGAAGTCGGGTCCTGCGCTGGCCCTGCCCTGGACAGACCATTTCATGGTGTCTGCACGGTGGCAGTTTGACATCTCAGCTGCGCCGGCCCCCAGAGTACACACCGTAGAAAGAGCGTGGTCTAGACTCCCAGTGGATAGTTGGGCGGCTCACCTGGAGGCATCTCGGCCCACGTTAGGGTCCAATCCGCTGGTCGCAGATGAGAAGTTAAATTCCTGGCTCACTAGCTCGCTGGACGCTCTCCTCCCCAAAAAGAAACAACTTACTAGAGGGAAGAGAGTAGGATCGGCGCCTTGGTATACTTCTGAGCTAAGGGCATTGAGGAAAGGCTGCAAGAGGTTTGAGCGGACCTGGAGGAAAGACTGGAGCGAAACGAGCCGCAAAGATTATCGGGCGGCTCTAAGTACCTACAAGTCTGCTATTCGGGTAGCAAAATCTGGATTCTTTGAGGAGAGAATAGGCATGGCGGCCAACTCCTCGAAAGAATCGTTCAGAGTTATTAAAGAACTCCTGAAAATCCCCGAACCCCCGGTCAATCATGAGGACCCTCGGGAGAAGTGTTCAGAACTGGCCACCTTTTTTAAAACTAAAATTGATAACATCTTGGCATCTCTCCCTCAGTCATCCGAGGATGTTTCCTCTGGTTGCACTACGAGCCCTCAGCCTAGTGTGCGAACTGCAGAGTTGGTCTCTTTTGGCCCTGTCACGGTGGAGGAAGTTTTGACAATTATGTCAACTATGAAAAGTGGTTCTCCAAAAGATCCTGCTCCTATGAAATACCTGAAGCAGGTAGCCCACACCATCGGCGGCCCAGTGACAGATCTCATCAACCTGTCTCTTTCCCAGGGTGTGGTACCCCCTGGTTGGAAAGGAGCGGTAGTCAAGGCTCTTTTAAAGAAGCCTAATCTGGACCCAGCAGATCTCTCCAACTTTAGGCCTATATCCCTGCTCCCCGGCATCAGCAAGGTGGCGGAGAAACTGGTGAATAGCCGCCTATCGGGCTTCTTGGAGGCCAATTCCCTGTTGGGTGACTCCCAGACAGGCTTTCGTCCTGGTCAGGGGACCGATACCGCCCTACTGGCAGTCGTGGAGAACGCGAGAAGCATTTTGGATTCAGGGGGATCGGTGGCAGTGATCCTCCTGGACCTTAGTGCTGCATTTGATACTGTAGACCATCAAGTGCTTCTCCAACGGCTGTCAGGGGTGGGGGTCTCTGGGCTGGCCCTTAAGTGGTTTGCTTCCTTCTTGGAAGGCCGGTCGTTTGAGGTGTGGGAAGGCCACGAGAAATCATCTTCGTTACCTCTCCAGTGTGGTGTGCCACAGGGCTCATCGTTGAGCCCTACCCTTTTCAACGTTTATATGGCCCCCCCTGGAGAGTGTTGTACTGCCTTTGGGTATCAAGATAATCAGCTATGCTGATGATACCCAGTTGGTGGTAGGCCTTTCCCAGTCGGCTTTCTATCCCGACCGGCTGCACACGTGCCTGGATAAGATCTTCAAGTGGATGTGCAGCTCAGCCCTCAAGCTGAACGGCTCCAAAACGGAACTGATGCTGCTGGGGAACTCTTTGTCATCTCTTTCTCCCAGCAGCTGGCCCATTTGTCTGGGTCCAGCACCTATCCCCAAGCAGGAGATCAAGAGCCTGGGGGTCTGGCTCGAGCAGGACCTTTCTTTTAAAACACATGCCAAGAAGACTGCTGGCGTGTGCTTTGGCCTGCTTCGATCTGCCCGGAAGATCCTACCCCTTCTTCCAGAGGTTTCCAGGAGGTTGCTCATTCAGGGGCTTATCATCTCGCGGTTGGACTTCAGCAACGCGTTGTTCTTGGGTGCTCCAGAATCTACCTTGAACAAACTGCAACAGGTGCAGAACGCGGCCGCCAGGCTCCTGATGGGCCTTCCTAAGCGTCAATCGGCTCGCCCTGCATTGAAGGCCCTACACTGGCTCCCTGTCTGAGACAGGGTGAAATTTAAGTCACTCTGTGTGGCCCACAAAATCCTGCAGGGGAAAGGTCCACCCATTTTGGGGGACATGGTTCAGCCGTATAAGGCCTCTCGTTCCCTTCGCTCAGACCATCAATGTCTGCTGCAGGTTGCGAGGGTGAAGAAGGCAAGAACTGGGGGTAGAAGATTCTCTGTGAATGTGGCCATGCTATGGAATTCTTTGCCTTTGTACTTACGCTCGGAAACGAGTCTTCTTCGCTTCCGTAAGCTTTTAAAAACCCATTTATTTACTGTCTAGTTCTTGTGTTTCAGTGGCAGTGTCTTCCTTTGGATCAGCGCGGGGATGCCCAAGGGTAACCGGGCGCTATATAAAATTCATTATTAATAATAATAATAATAATAATAATAATAATAATAATAAAGTGACACCTAGTGACCAGTCAGGGTATGGCATTATCTGAGGTCTGGCATCACTGCTGCAGTAACGTGGCCATAAGGCAGGCATTGGTTAAGGTCCTAGCTAGAGTGGACAGATGTCAGTGCAGTGGTAACTCCTAGTGAGCAGAAGTAGTAGGTCAAGGTGGACTAGAGAGGAAGCTTTGCAGGCGGCAGCAGGGCCAGAGCGGGCAGTCAGAGAAGTGTGTAAAGAGCCAGGATTTTGGAGCCTATGAAAGACATATTTGAGGTGCTTTTTTTGGAACAACTGTAAATGTATTACATGTTCAAGGAATTCAAGGCCTCGTGATGCAATGTACTATTGCATTATTTGTCAAAGATTCAGAGACGGGGGCTTGAAGACAGCAGATTACTTATGGAGTTCACGCTGCTCCTTAACTGCAGCTCCCTTTCCTCCTTTCCCTTGACCAAATATGAAACACAATCAATCAATAAATCAATCAATCAATCAATCAGGACATTTGTTAAGTGCGCTACTTACCCGTGAGGGTCTCAAGGTGCTGGGGGGCGAGGCGGGGTGCTGCTATTGATCGAAGAGCCAGGTCTTGAGGAGTCTTCTGAAGGTCAGCAGGTCTTGGGTCTGGCGTAGGTTGGTGGGGAGGGTGTTCCAGGTCTTGGCCATGAGGTGGGAGAAGGATCTGCCGGCGGCGGTCGTTCTTCGGATGCGGGGGACTGTGGCGAGGGCGAGGCCGGCAGAGCGGAGCTTGCGGATAGGGGTGGAGAAGCCGAGTCGTCTGTTGAGGTACGCTGGGCCGGCAAAATCACAAAAGGTGATGGGAGCCTGTTTGCAATAAGTATAAACATTGGCAATCCCAATCTATCGTGGTAGCACTCCAACCCATCATTCTTTCGCCCACCATGCCACCTCAGGTTGGACCCAGCCATATGCAAATCAGTTTTGACCCTGCACCAATAGGAACAGTCCAGTGATGGGAGGCGTCTTGCAATAAGTCTAACCACTGGCAGTAGCTCGATGAACCACTCTAACCCATCATTCTTTTGCTCTCCACGCCACCTCAGTTTGGACTCGGCCAAATGCAAATCAGGCTTGACTCTGTTCCTCATGGGAACAGTCCAGTCCGAACTGCAAAGTGTTCCGGTTCAGGAAGGACCTGTCCTGGCAGTTCGGGCTGGACTGTTCCAATTGCAGCAAGGTCAAGACTGATTTGCATGTAGCTGGGTCCAAACTGAGGTGGCAGGGTGGGCAAAATAATGTTGGATTAGGATGTTGCCTGAAGAAATTACCAGCGGCTGGGATTAAACCATGCATTCCGTCCATCACTGTCTATATACTTGACCAGATATGGCAGGAAATCTCTCATGCACTAGTCTTTACAAATGTTTTTTTCAGTAACGTCAGATGTTTCAACTCTGACTAATGAATATGGGGCCAGATGTACAAATTCAAGGCCTGATTCACAAAGGCAAACTCAGATGTTTGGTCTAAACAGGAAAACGTTGTTTACAACGCGGTGTTTACACCGCACGACCTTTACCACGTTGCCATTACAACGCAAGTCATTACTACGACTTGCGCTGGATGGTGCTGTTGGTTAAGGAATATTGTGATTTCAATTCCAACACCTTCCCTACTGTTACGCTCGCTGGAGTTGGAAGAGAAAATTATAATAATCCTTAATCCGCGCCCCCCCAACGTAACTCGTTGTAAAGACTTGCGTTGTAAAATCTGCGATGTAAAGTACTGCAATCAAAATGATCGCGTTGTACTAACCGAATAGTGCTCCCCTGATCCAGGAAAGCGACAACTTAGTGCACAACTGTTGGGGATGTATTCCATTCGCTTCAAATACTTTTTTCAAATGATTAAACATTAAAAACTTCCAAACTCATATTTGGATTTTCTGAATTTACTTCATTTGAATGGCTTTTTTTAAAGTTCGTACCCAATTGCATATACAAATGGGTTTTCTATTTCAGAATTTCAAACACCCACATTTTCAAACACCCCAATGTATTTAAAGCAGGGCCCTCCCTCAGGGGATATGTTATCCTGTAGAGTGATGAAGATGGTGAAAATTAGATTCTAACCTTCAAGCGTTCCTTAATGATTAAAATATAGATCCAAGGGTGTTACCTAATCAGAATCCCTCGTGGTAAGTGCTCTGTGCTCAATGACTAGACTTAAGGACTGTCAGTTTTCATGGTTTGTGAAGCGAAACCGGAATGTGAACGAGGTGCCGTCATAAGTAAAACAAAAGTACACCTAAGCAAAAGGTGACCAGTGATCGTTACCAGAGATTAACGGGCCAGTGCAGTCCAACTTACTAGAGAGGTTCATATATATCTATTGTGGTGAAACCGAAAGGTGAAGAAGCAAACAGCTGAGAAAAGATGCAGTCCATGCTTAGTTACTGTCGATATGTGTGATAATAAACATGTGCAAAATGGATTATGCGTGCATGTGAGACGATGGAGAACAAATAATTTTGCAAAAACAATGTTACCGTCACAGTGAACTTGCGTCCATATTCAAAGATGCAATTAGGAAAGACGATTACAAAAAATGATAGTGCAGTCGCCAAAGTGAAGATACGTCTGTATTGAGATTAAAAGTTAAAAATCAGTGTAATGTTCACCCTCATCACTCACGACATGAGAAAATCAGAGTCATATCAGAACCCTCTCCTTCAGCCTCTATGTCAGCCGCCATCTTAGTGTCGTTAAGTACACTTGTCTGAGTGTCATAACGAAATGTCAAATTTGGTGCACAAGCCCACAACTTGATGGAACGGTGTCAATCAATCAATCGGGGTTTTGTATAGCACGCTACTCACCCGTGAGGGTCTCCAGGTGCTGGGGGGCGAGGAGGGGGGGGGTGGCAGTTCCGGCTCAGTTGAAGAGCCAGGTCTTGAGGTCCTTCCTGAACAGTGCAGGGTCAGGGAGCGTCTGATTTTCAAAATGACTCGTTCCAGGTCTTGGCTGCGATGTGGGAGAAGGCTATCCGACCTGTTCTGTTTCTCCGGATGCGGGGGACCTCTGCCAGGGCGAGGTCGGTTGATCGGAGGTTCCTCCTGGGTGCGTGGAAGGATTATCTTTCATTGCAAATAATAATACGGTAAATGAAAAAGTGTAAAAGTGTAAAACAAATCAGTTTTAAAGTGGAAAATCAATCAATGGGAATATTCCTGATGTGAACGTTGATTGACTACAGAGTGTCTATAATCCTTGGTGTAGAAGGTCTGGAAACATCAACGTTATAAGTTGTAACATTCATATTTATATGTATAAGCAGATTGCTGTAACATGAAGGATCATTACCGATGGTAGCAGGTCAGTAAATAATGTGGAGGTAGCATTTTTAAATGAAATTAGGGGTCATGCTTAAAGATCATGTGACCGGTATTCACAAATGCACAAATGGTTTATATTCAAAATTGAGGTGCATTCAAGTGTGTGTCCACCCACGATATCTCAAGGAATCCTTAGTCTAACAGTGTGAATTACAAAAAAACAACTAAACTCCATGTGGTCATTAAGTCCTTTGGGGATTAAGGTGTCAAGTCTCTTGATCCAAGGGATTTCCCTTTGGAGTAAGCGTTTTCTATTGTTAATCCCTTCACATGTCTGTACAACTTGCAAGACAGTAAACCTAATTTGGCTAGTATTGTGGCCATGTATGTGGAAATGTGTGACTATGGTTGACTTGTCATTTCTGGTGTGAATATTGCTTTTGTGTTTGATCAATCGGGTTATTATTTTGTGTTCTGTCTTGTCTATGTAAGCAAGACCACATGGACATTTCAGAAGCTAAACAACATTTCTAGAGTCACAATTAGCGGTAGTGTAAAGCTTGATTTTCCTTCATTGGGATGGGGCATGATGGTTGTCCCTCTTATTATGTTAGTGCAGTTACCACACTTTAAGCACAGGACTGTTCCTTTGTGTTCAAACTTTCTTTTGGGGTCCTCCCTGGTTTCTAACAACTCTTTAAGATACTTCGCTCTTTGGTATGCAAAGAGCAGCAGTCCACTGACGATGCCTCTGAAGTCATTTTCCGTTTGGAGCATTGGCCAATGTTTTAGGATAGCTTCTTTTATTTTCATACTCCCAATTGAGTAATTAGAAGATGTAGCTTAACGGCTAGAGCCATCGTCCTCGAAACTGGAGTACCAGGTTTGAGTCTCGGCAGGGACGCTCAACATCCTGTGATTCTGGGCAAATCACTTAGTCCCCCGTGCCTAAAAAAATGAATGTGTTCTTCTGTAACGCAAATGGTGCTCATGTAGAGCACTCTGATACCTTTGAGTCAAGTTTGCGCTATATAAAACTCCCAACAAAAAGGAAAGGTACCATCCTCTTGGTGTGACTCGGGGCCAAAAGTTGTGATCTGTTTTTTTTTTATTTGCTCTTTCAACAGCTGATGATGGTAGCTGGGTAGCCCCGTTATGTGAATCTGTTCACCATGTTACTCTCGCTTACGTTCAACTTATTTGGATCCGACTCAATCCTTTTGACTCTCGGTCATTGGGAGTACATTAAGGGTGTTTTCAATGAGTTCTGGTGGAAGCCGAAGAAGGGCAAAACATTGTTGCAATTAGTGTTTTTTCAGTGAATGTTGGTTTCAAGTGCGTTGTTGATACTTCTAGGAATGTGATACTTACCTTGCCTATGTTGTAGGTAAAACCAATACGATCATTAATAGTGTTTAGTCTATCGATGGCTGTGGCTAACTCCCTTCCATATGATGAAGATGTCGTCAATGTATCTTAAAAAGGTCGAAAGATCGAGTCACCGTGTTTGATCTGTGAGGATGAGATCAAGTTCAAACTTGTGCATGGAAAGGTTAGCTAGCAGGGACAGCCCAATTTCCCAATTTTACACAATCAGAGTCTTAAGAAAGTTCACTTTACACTTTTTTATTTAGCACTACATCAGGACACGGATTTCTGATCCAAGTTTGGCATTTCTTTATGTTTATGATATTCGATCATGCGTTCTTAACAACTCTAAGATGGCGGCTGCCATAGAGGCTGAAGGAGAGGGATCTGAGATGACTCTAATTTTCTTAGCCGTGAGTGATGAGGGTGAACATTACTCTGCTTTTCAACTTTTAATCTCAATACGGATGTATTTTCACTTTGGCGACTGCACTATAATTTTTCATAATCTTCTTTCCTAATTGCGTGTTTGAATATGGACGCATGTTCACTGTGGCGTTCGCATTGTTTTTTCCAAAATATTTGTTCTCTATCGTCTCACATGGACACATAATCCATTTTGCACATGTTTATTATCACACATATTGACAGTAACTACGCCTGGACTACATCTTTTTCAGCTATTTGCTTCTTCACCTTTCGGTTTTACCACAATTTATACGAGCCTGTCTAGTACGCTGGACAGCACTGGCCCGTTAATATGTGGTATCTATCACTGGTCACCTTTTGTGTAAGTGCACTTTTGTTTTACTTATGATGGTACCTCGTTCACATTCCGGTTTTGCTTCGCAAACCATGAAAACTGACGTTCCTTAAGTCTAGTCATTGAGCACAGGGCACTTACTGCAAGCGATTCTGATTAGGTAACACCCTTGGATCTATATTTTAATCATTAATGTACACTTGAAGGTTAGAATCTAATTTTCGCCATCTTCGTCACTCTGCAGGACAACATATCCCCTGAGGGAGAGCCCTGCCTGAAATGCATTGGGGTGTTTGAAAATGTTGGTCTTTGAAATTCTGAAATAGAAAACCCTCAGAGTTTAGCACTCATGACCGTAGCACTCAGATTGGTACACGCACAGTTGTAGCAGTCAGATTGTTTCACTCAAATTGTAACACAATTGTAGCAGTCAGATTGTTGTAATCACAATTGTAACACACAATTGTAGCAGTCAGATTGTTGCAATCACAAATGTAACACACAATTGTAGCAGTCAGATTATTGCAATCACAATTGTAAAACGCATAATGTAAACATTAACAATTGTATCCAAGGGTATAATCCATACTGCAACACTCACAATTGTAAAACTTTTATTGTAACACTTACAATTGCAAAACTTTTATTGTAACACTCACAATTGTAAAACTTTTATTGTAACACTTATAATTGTAAAACTTTTATTGTAACACTTATAATTGTAAAACTTTTATTGTAACACTCACAATTGTAAAACTTTTTTTGTCACACTCACAATTGTAAAACTCATATTGTAACATTCATATTGTAACACTCAGCTTGATAAGTCCGGCAGTAACACTTACCTCTTGAAATGCACCCCAGAGTTTCTATCACTCGGCCGCCTCCCTCCGAATGTCTACCACGAGCCCCCACTCTTGTCGGATGGGGTCCCTTTTATTCAAAAGCTGAACTGTGATTTTTCCTGTTAAATATTAATCATACCCTTTGTGTTTAGTCATTACAAGCCCGGGCAGGACTGTCTGATTCATAATTCACAAGGATAAACCAGAGATCTGTCTTTCTGGGAAAGAGGTCAGACAAAATAAAATGTAACTACCATGACCATTTGTAAAGCAGACACCACAAACTGACCTTATGCCTGGCACTTAAATAATGGCCATTATTATTATCCAACGGTGAGGACCGAGAGCAAAATGTAAGAACTGGACTGCGTTTGCAAAATCACTGGCTTTGCGGCTGCAAACTTCGAAGAGGCCACCACTGGAATAGAGGCGGATCCAGTGGATCCCAGAGAATCTTACTGCGACCCGCTGGAGTGTGAGCACCCACCAGTGCACACCCTGTGGTACCTACAGGCATTAAGGCGCCCCCCACCTTTTCTTTGCAGCGTGGTCTCGCGTACTCGCAGGCCAATCAGCTTCTTCCATTGTCCAGCAATGGTGGGGGGGGGCGATGTATTGTGTTGTAATTGCATTTATATAGCGCTTACTACCCCTGATGAGGTCTCAAGGCGAGTAGCAAACTACTTCGGAACCCATAAAGGATTAGTGTTGAATTAGTATAGTGAAATATGAAAGTAATTTGAGTGGTGGATAGGTTAGTCAGTTATTTGGATTGAGAAGGATAGCGGAGGGATAGAAGAGGGAAAACGTGTTGCATTTATATAGCGCTTGTTACCCCTGATGGGGTGTTGAAGCACTTTCTTGGCAAGTAGCATGCTACTCTAGAACCCATAAAGGATTAGTGGTGAATTAGAATAACGAAATATGAAAGTAATTTGAGTGGTGGATGTTAGTCAGTTATTTGGATTGAAAAGGACAGTGGAGGGATAGAAGAGTGAAGGGGTTAGACTTTTTTTGGGAGGTCATAGCAGAAGTGGGAGGGTTGGAATAAGTAAAAAGGGATGTGGAGGGGAAGAGTCAGAGGGAAGAATTTATAAAGGCTTGTTTTGGGGATCGCTATAGTAATAGAGGTGTCAGATGGTGCAAAGAGGAGTAGAGTAGGGGATAGCCTAGAAAGGGCTATTTTGGCGATTATAGTACTGGTATGGGGTTTGGGATGAATGAGAGAGTGGGTGTAGAGGATATATTGATAGAGGTATAGGGTGAGAAATAGGGTAGAGCATTGGAAGGAGTAGTAGAAAGAGGTTTGAGATGAGTCCGAGAGCTGAGGTAGAAGATATATTGAGATAGGTATAGGGTGAGATTAAGGTAGTGCATTGGATATGCTGAATTAAAAGAACGTAATAAAAATATAGATTTATAAGTACATGGAGAGTATGTAGATGCATAAATGAAGTAAGTATATGCAGATTAAAGATATTGATAGAGGTATAGGGTGATAAATAGGGTAGTGCATATAATGCATGTCGAAGGATGACAGCTGGAACTAACACCATGAAGCAAACCTCACACAGACACCCCTCAGACCCAGAGCAAGCAAATGCAAGCAGCAGTTCACTACACAAGTTGTGAATAGAAAATCAAAGATCTCCAACTGTTTTTGTCACTCTCTAGCTTTGTGTACAAAAAAAAGAGTTCCTTGCAGGCCAGGTAATCATATATGGTGTATGTGTCTGCCGCATTATAACAATAACTATCAATTACCACATAGTCATGGCTGTTTATAACCAACAAAATAAAATAACTGTAACATCCATAGAAGTAGGTTAGACTGGCATAATATCACTTAATTTTGGTAATTTTGTGTTACATTTGTTAACTGAAAATTCCTGAAATTATGCTATTACACCACACAGCATATTTATTCCCCGTTTGCTCACAAACGCATGGAAACAGCACGAATGACCCTCATGTGAGCGGCTACTCTTTGCGGAACTTGGGTTTTTTCACTGTTTGTTTACACTCTTTCCATTCAAAATCGCATCCAAAATTAACACAAGGACACATTTCACACTAAAACATAGCGCCAAATGCTGGTTTTGCATTTGCAGTTACACATAGTCTCACAAAATGGTCTCAAAAATTCACAAAATTGCCCAAAAGTAAATTTATATGAATTTAGCAGACACTTCCTTAGAACAACTACGGATTGAGAAAAAATCATGCAAATTTCTGAATCTGCGCCTTGCGGATTACCAATGCCAGGAAAAACAGAACCTATAATTCATGAAAAACAGCACGAAGAGTCACTCAAAAGAAGCACATTTTCTGTATTTATCCACATTTAAAAATAAATGCAGACAGAAAATTTATATATCTGTAAAAATCCGTAAAAACGGAAAATATGAAGCCTTAATTATGATTAATAGAACCAGCAGGAGTAAGAGGAACAGGAATAGAACCAGGCCTACAAGGGGCACCAGGAGGATCAAGAACAGGTCCGAGACCAAGAAGGAGGACAAAGGAACCGGGAGAACCCATAACAGATGGACCGAGAGAGCCTGGACCAAGAAGAGCACGGTGACCAGGAGAACCAGGGCTAACATCTTCAGGAGACCCAGGGGAACCAGGACAAGCAGGACAAGGAATATCCAATCCGGGGGAACCAGAAACGAGACTAGAAGGACTGGGACAGTGGGTGAAAAACGATGGATTGGAATGCTACCCTGAGTAATTTGCAATGGTTCCACATATTTACAAGCATTTCTTCCAAAACCCTTTCCACTTTTTGAGGTAACACCCCAACTGTTCACTTGAGGAGCAGGGTCAGTACTATTTTGCATATGGTGGCCGTCTGTCCAGAGTGACACGGTGGTGAAAAACGATGGCTTGGAATGTTGCCCAGAGTGATTGCTGGTGGTTACACTGTTTGTAAGCATTTGCCCCATCACATTTTGTGTGTTGTTGCAACACCCTAAGTGGACAAGGGTGTGCCTAGATGTAGGACCCTTGCTTGCTGTGCCCCAGGATTCAAGCTGCACCTCACTCACAAATCCTAACAAAGTTGAAACCAGTTTGGCTTTGCTTGCGTTTACTTCTGGAGGGGGCGGTGACCATTAGCCCCTTTCTCGAGTGGCATAGCGGGTGCAAAAACTGTGGGTAGGAATGTTATCCCTGCAGATTTTTATTTTCAAGCACCCCTCCCAACACCTTTTGTGTGTTCGCTCCTTTTTCACAGCACCCAGTATTCTGATGACGACTCAGTGCATCTGCCCCCCACTTCCATCAGACGTCCCTCTCCTTTGCCAGAGCCCCCCCCCCACACACACACACTCACTCCACCCGCACCTTGGGCGGCTCACGAGCCGACACTTCATGAATGCTGTATGTGCAGGGATCGCAGGCCCTTGGCAGAAGCAGCGAAGCCGCAGGAAATGTTACACTAAATATTAATGGCCATCGATGGCGGAGTGTGTTGAGATATAGACTCACCAGGGTGTTTACTTATTCACCATGAATGTGGCTGTATTAATAAGCAGCGGTATCACTACGCCGCACGGCATCGACGGACTGGCGTACAGAGAGGGTGAAACACAACAGGTGGGGCACCTGTGACTGATCGCTGCTTCCCTTACAGGGATGAAGGCTGGGGTGAGGAGGAGGCTGCAGGCGGAATAGGTGAGAGTGATGTGGGTACAATGGTTCATGTGAGGCAGGGGAGTGACGGCTGTAAACACTTGCACTCCTATGGAGTGCCACCACTAAAATGAAGCTCCAAAAGCAGAGCAAAGGAAGGGCACTGGGAACGGAAGAGGTACTTGGGCTGTGCTCCAGGGGAGGGACAAACGCAGGAAGCTTAAATGAAGCTGCCACGTGCTGACCAAAAAGCAAGTAAGGAAATGAAAGTGAAAATTAAACCGACCATGGATAAGCAATGGTAAGCAATGGCCAGGCTCTAAGCCCGTGTGAGTAAACGAAACGCCTTGCAAGCACCAGCACTCCGGCGACACCATAAAAGTGATGATTTTGCATCAACAAGTTTCCAGCCTTGCAAAGGTGTAGATTTCTCAAATTCAATTTTTTTTTACACTTTTACCCCTGCAGCCCTATGCCATTGGCAGCTTTACAGGCATAATCCTGAAAAATGTTTAGCGAATTCCAATTTCTCAAGTGAAAATATACACATTTTTCATGTGAAAATGTACTTGCTAACTTCTATCTCCAGGGGGGAAATATATGTTGCCCTGGAAAAACCCTTTCCCTAACCACCCACCAATATTCATCACAGTGGCGGGAGATGTTCCCTTCCACCTCCCACCCACAGCCTCTCCTGTTTCCAGGATCGGAATATGTCTTGTGGATTTATACAATGTTTGTTTTTTGGGGTGTTCACAAACATATAGGGTGTTCCTCCCTGGAAGGAAGACTCTTGCCCACAGGACGTTGACTCCCCGCCCACAAGAAAACATTTTTTCACCCAGAAACCAATCTGTGTGAGAAAATCCTTTTAGGGCCATGAAACAGACTGAATGAAATGACGTCATTTTGCACTTGTGAAAGCCGTGGTTTGCATGTGTAAGCCAGAGGTACTTGTGCAAACAATGTCTTGTGACCGAGGCCTTGTGACCCAGATGCTCCCACGTGATCTTGCAGGCCCACTGAATGAAGCAGGCGGGCGAGTGACTGACAACTCGAGCAGATGCCTGGCTCTGGCTCGGCCTGGGCTCCTCTTGCACCCTCGAGCCCAACAGGAGCCGAGCTTTCATTTAGCTTCTTCCTGCCTCCACGTTCTAACCTCGTGCGCCACGAATTCAAGACAAAGCACTAACCTTTGATGTATAGCGGGAGACAGAAAATATACCTTCTAGTGGCAACTGTACAATGTGAAACAGGAAAAACTGTGGTCGATCCCAGCTGCCCTGCTCGCTAATTGTGTGAGTCTAGGCAAATGTTTTATTCCACTGCGCCTCTTTCTCTTCATTAGGAACTTCAAATCCATGGGTTCAGGGTGTGTGCTATAGAAAAACCTCTTGGGTTTGATTTATTCGAAGGTTAGGGCGTCGTGTATTGTAATATTAAGCACCACAGATGGGGTCAATCTAAGCCACATATAAGGTATACATGACACCCGACCTGTTTCTTAGATCCCTTGTTGCTTTGTGGTTAGGGGTGCGGCTGGGGGCCAGGAATGTTTCTAAGTTCATGTTTTAAAAGTATCGGGTCCAATAAATTCCTCTCAATGGTAGCCCTCGTGTTAAATCCATTTTTGGGAAATACTGAAGACACTTTGCATATTTTTACATAATGCTTGTTGAGTGATTTACATTCCGAATAGGTTCACGGCTCGGCTCGTGCACGAGTTGTTGGAGCCAATCCAGAGCCATGGCTCGGCTCCCCCAATTCATGTGTTGACTCGCCCACATCTGTCTGCTATTTGAAACCTAATTGGGGTCATAACCCTTGGTAATTCTGATTTTCGAAGCTATGTCTGGGTTTCGTTGTGCTTCCGTTTCCGCTGTACATATAAAGGGATGCTGTGACTGCAGGCTGGACCGTATTACATGCTATCAAATGTATGTTCCCTGGTTTCTGATACCAGCCTTGGCGGCTCGACCTCCACTACCAAGCGAGAGTCACGGAAAAGACTGAAGCCTGCGGTGAGCTTTACAGGCGGCTGGAGCCAGAAGAGTGAAGAGGCTGCCTCGGACAACCTGCCCAGGGCTCTCCTGGGCATGGGCGCCATTTAGGGGTCGCACCTGTGACCCCTGGAGTACCTTGGCGACCCATGGGGCTGACTTTGCGACCCCTGCTCTCAAATGTAGCACAGGCAATGCAAGGAACAAAAATTGAACAGGGCTCACAGAGCTTTGCTTACTTTCTATCGCCTGCAGGGAACTTAACCATGTAAAGCACATTCAGTCATATCAAACCATGTGTAAGCCCGTGCCTCGTTCGTGAGGTGCCCCCGAGACTACTTTTCAATGTGTGCATGAGGGCATGACAAAAACATAAAAAACAAAAATTAACAAATTCGGAAAAGGTAACAGACATGCGTGGAGTAGACAGGAAAATGAAAGGAGAAAACACGTACGAGGGTAAGACGGGTGAGAATTGAAGGCGGCGAGTGAGATAGGAGGGATAAAAAAAGAAGGCTGGTGAGAGACGTCAGAGTGACCGAGGGTGACAGAAGAGAGAAAGAGACCTATGATAAAGAGACAGACTAGGAAGAGACAACTGAGAGAGTTTGAAAGGATAGACAGGTGGACAAGAGTTCGTAGACTGAAGGGAGACAGGTTTGAAACATTTAGAGAGGCAATAAAGAGATAGAGAGGAAGAGACATCCGAAAAGAAAGACAAAGCGAGATCGAGACGGGGGAGACATAGGGTTAAAATGAAGTAGATGGGTTATAAACAGAAAGCCGAGAGACGGAGGTGGGGAGGAGGAC
Organism: Lissotriton vulgaris; assembly: GCF_964263255.1. Classification (NCBI taxonomy): domain Eukaryota; kingdom Metazoa; phylum Chordata; class Amphibia; order Caudata; family Salamandridae; genus Lissotriton; species Lissotriton vulgaris. Next base: position 1,997,404,060 of record NC_141693.1, on the reverse strand, counting down.
ATATAAAGAGGAGCTACAGAAAGAGGTTCATGTTCAAGTTTAAGTTCAAAAATTTGTATAGCGCACTACTCACCCAGAGGGTCTCACGGCGCTTGAGGGAGGGGGGGTACTTTACTTATCGAATATCCAAGTTTTTAGTTGCTTTCTGAAGGAGGGGGGGTTCTGTGTAAGGCGGAGGTGAGTGGGGAGAGAATTCCAGGTTTTGGCCGCTAAGTAGGAGAAGGATCTTCCCCCCATGGTGGATCTTTGGATGCGCGGAATAGCGGCAAGGGCTTGATTGGACGATCGTAGTTGGCGGGAGGGGGTGTAGAAGGACAGTCGCATGTTGAGGCATTCGGGCCCTAGGTCGTAGAGGGCTTTGTGTGCATGGGTGAGGAGACAGTACGTTATTCTTTTGTTGACGGGGAGCCAGTGGAGGTCCCTCAGGTGACCGGAAATGTGAGCCTGACGGGGGATGTCCAGTATGAGTCTGGCTGAGGCGTTTTGGATGCGTTGTAGTTTATTCTGTAGTTTGGCTGTGGTTCCGGCGTAAAGGGTGTTTCCGTAATCCAGTCGGCTTGTGACCAGTGTTTGGGTGACCATCTTTCTTGTTTCGGTGGGGATCCAACAGAAGATTTTTTTGAGCATGCGTAGGATGTTGAAGCATGAAGATGAGACGGCGTTGACTTGTCTGGTCATCGAGAGGGAGGAGTCCAGGATGAAGCCCAGGTTATGTGCGTGGTCCGTAGGTATGGGTTCAGTTCCCAGGGCCGGTGGCCACCACGAGTCATCCCAGGCGGAGGGGGATGAACCTAAGATGAGGACTTCCGTTTTGTCCGAGTTCAGTTTTAAACGGCTGTTCTTCATCCACTCGGCTACTTCTTTCATTCCTTCGTGTAAGTTGGTTTTGGTGGTGTTTGGGTCTTTGGTGAGGGAGAGGATCAGCTGGGTGTCGTCTGCGTAGGAGATGATGTTGAGGTTGTGTTGGCGTGCGATGGATGCGAGGGGACTCATGTATATGTTGAAGAGGGTGGGACTGAGTGATGATCCTTGTGGAACGCCTCAGATGACTTCGGTGGCCTCTGATGTAAAAGGGGGGAGGCGGACTCTCTGGGTTCTTCCAGTGAGGAACGAGATGATCCAGTCCAATGCTTTCCCTTGTATTCCGACGTTGCTGAGGCGTTGTATAAGGGTGCTATGACAGACTGTGTCGAAGGCTGCGGAGAGGTCAAGTAGGATGAGGGCAGCTGTTTTTCCGTTGTCCAGTAGAGTTCGAACGTCGTCTGTTGCTGTGATGAGGGCGGTTTCGGTGCTATGTTTGGCTCGGAAGCCGGACTGTGAGGGGTCGAGGGATTTGTTGGATTCAAGGAAGGCGGCGAGCTGACTGTTGACGGCTTTCTCAATGACTATGGCAGGGAATGGGAGGATCGAGATGGGGCAGTAGTTCTTATGTTCAGTGGGGTCTGCTGTGGGTTTCTTCAGAAGGGCGCCGAGTTCGGCATGTTTCCAGCTTTGCGGGAAGGTAGCGGAGTTGAAGGAGCAGTTGATGACGTCACGGAGATGGGGTGCGATAATGGAGTCTGCTTTGTTGAAAATGTGGTGGGGACATGGGTCGGTTGGTGATCCTGAGTGGATGGAGTTCATCAGGCCGATGGTGTCTTCAGTGGTGATTGGGTTCCAGGCGCAAAGGTTGTTAGAGGGCGGTTTTGGTTCGGAGGTGGGTGGAGTGGACTGGTCTTCGGACTGGTTTTCGAAGCTGTTATGTATGTCGGCGATTTTGTTGTGGAAGAATGAGGCTAGGGAGTCGCAGAGGTCTTGGGAGGGAGTGATGTCGTTGGTGCCGGCGGTGGGGTTGGTAAATTCTTTGACGATGTTGAATAGTTCCTTGCTGTTTTGGGCGTTGTTGTCAAGACGATCCTTGAGTGCTGATTTCTTGGTGGATCGGCTCAGTTGGTGGTGTTTGCGGGTGGCTTTCTTGAAGGAGGCCAGGTTGACAGTGGTTGGGTTTTTTTCTCCAGGCTTTCTCGAGGGTACGACAGAACTTCTTGGATTTCTTAAGGTCATCGTTGAACCAGGGGGCTTTTTTGTTACCTTGCTTGATTTGATGGTTTTTCAAGGGTGCTAGTTTGTCGGCGCTGTGGGTGATCCAATGTGTGAGGTTGGTGGCTGCTTGGTTTGGGTCTGATGATTTGGCAGGAGGGATTTGTGAGAGTAACAAGAAAGAGATAAGTGAGAAGATTAGTTAAGAGAGCAGAGAAGGCATGTCAGAGATGATAAAGTGACAGACAGTTGGGAAGCATACAGCTAATGGGGGAGACAGGTGAGAAAGGGATAGATGCGAAAGGGAGACCGGTGAAAGAGAGTCATATGATACAGAAACGGGGAGTACAAAGATGACAACCTGGAGAAACAGGAGAAGGGATGTCAGTAAAGAGGAAGGGAGGGCTGGGGAGAGAAGTGCTATGAGAGAAGAAGCAAGAGAGAGGACAATGACAGAACAGGAAAAGAGAGATGGGAAGCATTGCAGAGAGATATGCAAAGCAGATGTCTGACAAGGGAGAAAGAGATTGAAAATGAGAGAAAGGGAAAGATAAAAGAGGGAGACTGGGGCAAGAAGCCAGTTATTTTCTCAAACAAATAAACACAGCACAGTATGATGGTTGTAGGGCACAGTATTATTGTTGTAGGGCACAGTATGATGATTTTAGGGCACAGTATGATGGCTGTACAGCACAGTATGATGGATGTTAGGCACTGTATGATGGCTGTACGGCACAGTATGATGGTTGTATGACACAGTATGGTGGTTGTACGGCACAGTATGATGGTTATAGGGCACATTATGAAGGCTGTTCAGCACAGTATGACTGTTTTACGAAACAGTATGTTGGTTTTAGGGCACAGTATGATGGTTGTAGGGCACAGTATGAAGGCTTTATGCCACAGTATGATGGCTGTATGGCACAGTATGATTGTTGTATGACACAGTATAATGGTTGTAGGGCACACTATGATGGTTGTGGGGCATAGTATGAAGGTTGTATGGCAAAGTATGATGGTTGTATGGCACAGTATGATTGTTGTAGGGAACAGTATGATGGCTGTACAGCACTGTATTATGGAAGTTAGGCACAGTATGTTGGCTGTATGGCACGGTATGAAGGTTGTTCGACACAGTATGAAGGTTGTAGGGCACAGTATGATGGTTGTAAGACACAGTATGATGGCTGTATGGCACATTATGATGAATGTTGGGCACAGTATGATGGTTGTAGGGCACAGTATGATGGCTGTACAGCACAGTATGATGGATGTACGGCACAGTATGATAGTTATACAGCACAGTATGATGGTTGTAGGACACAGTATGATGGCTGTACAGCACAGCATTTTTTAAAATAAAAAAAATAGGCACTTCGCTTATTTTATGTTTGTTAAGTTTGGTGACCACTTTCTAGGATAAAATGAGGTCAAAGGTCAAATTATGTCTCTTCCTGTAATGTCACTGGGGTCAAAGGTTGTGTGATGTCACTTCTGCCACTCACAGTAACCCCACAGCTGCTCTCCTTCCACAGCAAGCCCAAACATACCCACAACTGCTCTCCCTCCACAGCAGGCCCACATATACCCACAGCTGCTCTCCCTCCACAGCGGTCTCAAAGATACCCTCAGCTGCTCTCCCTCCACAGCAGGCCCACAGACACCCACAGCTGCTCTCCCTCCACATAGGCCCACAGATACCCACAGCTGGTCTCCCTCCACAGCAGGTCTACAGACACCCACAGCTGCTCTCCCTCCACAGCGGTCTCAAAGATACCCACAGCTGCTCTCCCTCCGCAGCAGGCCCATAGATACCCACAGCTGCTCTCCCTCCACAGCAGGATCACAGATACTCACAGCTGCTCTCCCTCCACAGCAGGATCACAGACACCCACAGCTGCTCTCCCCCCCCCGCAGCAGGATCACAGATACCCACAGCTGCTCTCCCCCCCCCCCGCAGCAGGATCGCAGACACCCACAGCTGCTCTCCCCCCGCAGCAGGATCACAGACACCCACAGCTGCTCTCTCTCCACAGCAGACTCACAGATACCCACAGCAGCTCTCCCTCCACAGCAGGCCCATAGATACCCACAGCTGCTCTCCCCCCACAGCAGGCCCACAGATGCCCACAGCTGCTCTCCCCCCGCAGCAGGATCACAGACACCTACAGCTGCTCTCTCTCCAGAGCAGACTCACAGATACCCACAGCTGCTCTCCCCCACAGCAGGCCCACAGATACCCACAGCAGCTCTCCCTCCACAGCACGATCACAGATACCCACAGCTGGTCTCCCTCCACAGCAGGTCCACAGATACTCACAGCTGCTCTCCCCCACAGCAGACTCACAGATACCCACAGCTGCTCTCCCCCCACAGCAGACTCACAGATACCCACAGCTGGTCTCCCTCCACAGCAGGCCCACAGATACTCACAGCTGCTCTCCCCCCACAGCAGACTCACAGATACCCACAGCTGCTCTCCCTCCACAGCAGGTCCACAGATACCCACAGCTGCTCTCCCTCCACAGCAGGTCCACAGATACCCACAGCTGCTCTCCCTCCACAGCAGGTCTACAGATACCTACAGCTGCTCTCCCTCTACAGCAGACTCAAAGATACCCACAGCTGCTCTCGCTCCACAGCAGGCCCACAGATACCCACAGCTGCTCTCCCTCCACAGCAGACCCACAGATACCCACAGCTGCTCTCCCTCCACAGCAGTCTCAAAGATACCCACAGCTGCTCTCGCTCCACAGCAGGCCCGCAGATACCCACAGCTGCTCTCCCTCCACAGCAGGCCCACAGATACCCACAGCTGCTCTCCCTCCACAGCAGACTCACAGATACCCACAGCTGCTCACCCTCCACAGCAGACCCACAGATACCCACAGCTGCTCTCCCTCCACAGCAGACTCACAGATACCCACAGCTGCTCTCCCTCCACAGCAGGATCACAGACACCCACAGCTGCTCTCCCCCCCGCAGCAGGATCACAGACACCCACAGCTGCTCTCCCCCCCGCAGCAGGATCACAGATACCCACAGCTGCTCTCCCTCCACAGCAGGCCGGCCCACAGATACCCACAGCTGCTCTCCGTCCACAGCAGACTCACAGATACCCACAGCTGCTCTCCCTCCACAGCAGGATCACAGATACCCACAGCTGCTCTCCCTCCACAGCAGGCCCACAGATACCCACAGCTGCTCTCCCCCCCGCAGCAGGATCACAGATACCCACAGCTGCTCTCCCTCCACAGCAGGCCGGCCCACAGATACCCACAGCTGCTCTCCGTCCACAGCAGACTCACAGATACCCACAGCTGCTCTCTCTCCACAGCAGACTCACAGATACCCACAGCTGCTCTCCCTCCACAGCAGACTCACAGATACCCACAGCTGCTCTCTCTCCACAGCAGACTCACAGATACCCACAGCTGCTCTCCCTCCACAGCAGGATCACAGATACCCACAGCTGCTCTCCCTCCACAGCAGGCCGGCCCACAGATACCCACAGCTGCTCTCCGTCCACAGCAGACTCACAGATACCCACAGCTGCTCTCCCTCCACAGCAGGATCACAGATACCCACAGCTGCTCTCCCCCCACAGCAGACTCACAGATACCCACAGCTGCTCTCCCTCCACAGCAGGATCACAGATACCCACAGCTGCTCTCCCTCTACAGCAGGATCACAGACACCCACAGCTGCTCTCCCTCCACAGCAGACTCACAGATACCCACAGCTGCTCTCCCTCCACTGAAGGCCCACAGATACTCACAGCTGCTCTCCCCACAGCAGACTCACAGATACCCACAGCTGCTCTCCCTCCACAGCAGGATCACAGATACCCACAGCTGCTCTCCCTCTACAGCAGGATCACAGACACCCACAGCTGCTCTCCCTCCACAGCAGACTCACAGATACCCACAGCTGCTCTCCCTCCACAGCAGGCCCACAGATACCCACAGCTGCTCTCGCTCCACAGCAGGCCCACAGATACCCACAGCTGCTCTCCCTCCACAGCAGACCCACAGATACCCACAGCTGCTCTCCCTCCACAGCAGGCTCACAGATACTCACAGCTGCTCTCCCTATACAGCAGGCCCACAGATACCCACAGCTGCTCTCCTTCCACAGCAGGCTCACAGACACCCACAGCTGCTCTCCCTCCACAGCAGGCTCACAGATACCCACAGCTGCTCTCCCTCCTCAGCAGACTCACAGATACCCACAGCTGCTCTCCCTCCACAGCAGACTCACAGATACCCACAGCTGCTCTCCCTCCACAGCAGACTCACAGATACCCACAGCTGCTCTCCCTCTACAGCAGGATCACAGACACCCACAGCTGCTCTCCCTCCACAGCAGGCCCACAGATACCCACAGCTGCTCTCCCTCCACAGCAGGCCCACAGATACCCACAGCTGCTCTCCTTCCACAGCAGGCCCACAGATACTCACAGCTGCTCTCCCCCACAGCAGACTCACAGATATCCACAGCTGCTCTCCCTCTACAGCAGGATCACAGATACCCACAGCTGCTCTCCCTCCACAGCAGGATCACAGATACCCACAGCTGCTCTCCCTCCACAGCAGGATCACAGATACCCACAGCTGCTCTCCCTCCACAGCAGGCCCACATATACCCACAGCTGCTCCGCATCCACAGCAGGCCCACAGACATCCACAGAAGCTCTACCTCCACAGCAGGCCCACAGACATCCACAGCTGCTCTCCCTGTACAGCAGGATCACAGATACCCACAGCTGCTCTCCCTCCACAGCAGGCCCGCAGATTCCCACAGCTGCTCTCCCCCCCCCTCAGCAGACTCACAGATACCCACAGCTGCTCTCCCTCCACAGCAGACTCACAGATATCCACAGCTGCTCTCCCCCACAGCAGACTCACAGATATCCACAGCTGCTCCGCCTCCACAGCAGGCCCATAGATTCCCACAGCTGCTCTCCCCCACAGCAGACTCAGAGATACCCACAGCTGCTCCCCCTCCACAGCAGACTCACAGATACCCACAGCTGCTCTCACACCACACCAGGTCAATAGGACACAGATACCCACAGCTGCTCTCCCTCCACTGAGGGCCCACAGATACCCACAGCTGCTCTCCTTCCACAGCAGACCCACAGATACCCACAGCTGCTCTCCCTCCACAGCAGGCCCACAGATACCCACAGCTGCTCTCCCTCCACAGCAGGCCCACAGATACCCACAGCTGCTCTCCCTCTACAGCAGGTCCATAGATACCCACAGCTGCTCTCCCTCTACAGCAGGCCCACAGATACCCACAGCTGCTCTCCCTCCACAGCAGGATCACAGATAAGCACAGCTGCTCTCCCTCCACAGCAGGCTCACAGATATCCACAGCTGCTCTCCCTCCACAGCAGGCCCGCAGATATCCACAGCTGCTCTCCCTCCACAGCAGACTCACAGATACTCACAGCTGCTCTCCTCCACAGCAGACTCACAGATATCCACAGCTGCTCTCCCTCCACAGCAGGCCCGCAGATATCCACAGCTGCTCTCCCTCCACAGCAGACTCACAGATACTCACAGCTGCTCTCCTCCACAGCAGACTCACAGATACCCACAGCTGCTCTCCCTCCACAGCAGGCCCACAGATACCCACAGCTGCTCTCTCTCCACAGCAGGCCCTCAGATTCCCACAGCTGCTCTCCCCCACAGCAGACTCACAGATACCCACAGCTGCTCTCCCTCTACAGCAGGATCACAGACACCCACAGCTGCTCTCCCTCCTCAGCAGACTCACAGATACCCACAGCTGCTCTCCCTCCACAGCAGACTCACAGATACCCACAGCTGCTCTCCCTCCACAGCAGACTCACAGATACCCACAGCTGCTCTCCCTCTACAGCAGGATCACAGACACCCACAGCTGCTCTCCCTCCACAGCAGGCCCACAGATACCCACAGCTGCTCTCCCTCCACAGCAGGCCCACAGATACCCACAGCTGCTCTCCTTCCACAGCAGGCCCACAGATACTCACAGCTGCTCTCCCCCACAGCAGACTCACAGATATCCACAGCTGCTCTCCCTCTACAGCAGGATCACAGATACCCACAGCTGCTCTCCCTCCACAGCAGGATCACAGATACCCACAGCTGCTCTCCCTCCACAGCAGGATCACAGATACCCACAGCTGCTCTCCCCCACAGCAGGCCCACAGATACCCACAGCAGCTCTCCCTCCACAGCACGATCACAGATACCCACAGCTGGTCTCCCTCCACAGCAGGTCCACAGATACTCACAGCTGCTCTCCCCCACAGCAGACTCACAGATACCCACAGCTGCTCTCCCCCCACAGCAGACTCACAGATACCCACAGCTGGTCTCCCTCCACAGCAGGCCCACAGATACTCACAGCTGCTCTCCCCCCACAGCAGACTCACAGATACCCACAGCTGCTCTCCCTCCACAGCAGGTCCACAGATACCCACAGCTGCTCTCCCTCCACAGCAGGTCCACAGATACCCACAGCTGCTCTCCCTCCACAGCAGGTCTACAGATACCTACAGCTGCTCTCCCTCTACAGCAGACTCAAAGATACCCACAGCTGCTCTCGCTCCACAGCAGGCCCACAGATACCCACAGCTGCTCTCCCTCCACAGCAGACCCACAGATACCCACAGCTGCTCTCCCTCCACAGCAGTCTCAAAGATACCCACAGCTGCTCTCGCTCCACAGCAGGCCCGCAGATACCCACAGCTGCTCTCCCTCCACAGCAGGCCCACAGATACCCACAGCTGCTCTCCCTCCACAGCAGACTCACAGATACCCACAGCTGCTCACCCTCCACAGCAGACCCACAGATACCCACAGCTGCTCTCCCTCCACAGCAGACTCACAGATACCCACAGCTGCTCTCCCTCCACAGCAGGATCACAGACACCCACAGCTGCTCTCCCCCCCGCAGCAGGATCACAGACACCCACAGCTGCTCTCCCCCCCGCAGCAGGATCACAGATACCCACAGCTGCTCTCCCTCCACAGCAGGCCGGCCCACAGATACCCACAGCTGCTCTCCGTCCACAGCAGACTCACAGATACCCACAGCTGCTCTCCCTCCACAGCAGGATCACAGATACCCACAGCTGCTCTCCCTCCACAGCAGGCCCACAGATACCCACAGCTGCTCTCCCCCCCGCAGCAGGATCACAGATACCCACAGCTGCTCTCCCTCCACAGCAGGCCGGCCCACAGATACCCACAGCTGCTCTCCGTCCACAGCAGACTCACAGATACCCACAGCTGCTCTCTCTCCACAGCAGACTCACAGATACCCACAGCTGCTCTCCCTCCACAGCAGACTCACAGATACCCACAGCTGCTCTCTCTCCACAGCAGACTCACAGATACCCACAGCTGCTCTCCCTCCACAGCAGGATCACAGATACCCACAGCTGCTCTCCCTCCACAGCAGGCCGGCCCACAGATACCCACAGCTGCTCTCCGTCCACAGCAGACTCACAGATACCCACAGCTGCTCTCCCTCCACAGCAGGATCACAGATACCCACAGCTGCTCTCCCCCCACAGCAGACTCACAGATACCCACAGCTGCTCTCCCTCCACAGCAGGATCACAGATACCCACAGCTGCTCTCCCTCTACAGCAGGATCACAGACACCCACAGCTGCTCTCCCTCCACAGCAGACTCACAGATACCCACAGCTGCTCTCCCTCCACTGAAGGCCCACAGATACTCACAGCTGCTCTCCCCACAGCAGACTCACAGATACCCACAGCTGCTCTCCCTCCACAGCAGGATCACAGATACCCACAGCTGCTCTCCCTCTACAGCAGGATCACAGACACCCACAGCTGCTCTCCCTCCACAGCAGACTCACAGATACCCACAGCTGCTCTCCCTCCACAGCAGGCCCACAGATACCCACAGCTGCTCTCGCTCCACAGCAGGCCCACAGATACCCACAGCTGCTCTCCCTCCACAGCAGACCCACAGATACCCACAGCTGCTCTCCCTCCACAGCAGGCTCACAGATACTCACAGCTGCTCTCCCTATACAGCAGGCCCACAGATACCCACAGCTGCTCTCCTTCCACAGCAGGCTCACAGACACCCACAGCTGCTCTCCCTCCACAGCAGGCTCACAGATACCCACAGCTGCTCTCCCTCCTCAGCAGACTCACAGATACCCACAGCTGCTCTCCCTCCACAGCAGACTCACAGATACCCACAGCTGCTCTCCCTCCACAGCAGACTCACAGATACCCACAGCTGCTCTCCCTCTACAGCAGGATCACAGACACCCACAGCTGCTCTCCCTCCACAGCAGGCCCACAGATACCCACAGCTGCTCTCCCTCCACAGCAGGCCCACAGATACCCACAGCTGCTCTCCTTCCACAGCAGGCCCACAGATACTCACAGCTGCTCTCCCCCACAGCAGACTCACAGATATCCACAGCTGCTCTCCCTCTACAGCAGGATCACAGATACCCACAGCTGCTCTCCCTCCACAGCAGGATCACAGATACCCACAGCTGCTCTCCCTCCACAGCAGGATCACAGATACCCACAGCTGCTCTCCCTCCACAGCAGGCCCACATATACCCACAGCTGCTCCGCATCCACAGCAGGCCCACAGACATCCACAGAAGCTCTACCTCCACAGCAGGCCCACAGACATCCACAGCTGCTCTCCCTGTACAGCAGGATCACAGATACCCACAGCTGCTCTCCCTCCACAGCAGGCCCGCAGATTCCCACAGCTGCTCTCCCCCCCCCTCAGCAGACTCACAGATACCCACAGCTGCTCTCCCTCCACAGCAGACTCACAGATATCCACAGCTGCTCTCCCCCACAGCAGACTCACAGATATCCACAGCTGCTCCGCCTCCACAGCAGGCCCATAGATTCCCACAGCTGCTCTCCCCCACAGCAGACTCAGAGATACCCACAGCTGCTCCCCCTCCACAGCAGACTCACAGATACCCACAGCTGCTCTCACACCACACCAGGTCAATAGGACACAGATACCCACAGCTGCTCTCCCTCCACTGAGGGCCCACAGATACCCACAGCTGCTCTCCTTCCACAGCAGACCCACAGATACCCACAGCTGCTCTCCCTCCACAGCAGGCCCACAGATACCCACAGCTGCTCTCCCTCCACAGCAGGCCCACAGATACCCACAGCTGCTCTCCCTCTACAGCAGGTCCATAGATACCCACAGCTGCTCTCCCTCTACAGCAGGCCCACAGATACCCACAGCTGCTCTCCCTCCACAGCAGGATCACAGATAAGCACAGCTGCTCTCCCTCCACAGCAGGCTCACAGATATCCACAGCTGCTCTCCCTCCACAGCAGGCCCGCAGATATCCACAGCTGCTCTCCCTCCACAGCAGACTCACAGATACTCACAGCTGCTCTCCTCCACAGCAGACTCACAGATATCCACAGCTGCTCTCCCTCCACAGCAGGCCCGCAGATATCCACAGCTGCTCTCCCTCCACAGCAGACTCACAGATACTCACAGCTGCTCTCCTCCACAGCAGACTCACAGATACCCACAGCTGCTCTCCCTCCACAGCAGGCCCACAGATACCCACAGCTGCTCTCTCTCCACAGCAGGCCCTCAGATTCCCACAGCTGCTCTCCCCCACAGCAGACTCACAGATACCCACAGCTGCTCTCCCTCTACAGCAGGATCACAGACACCCACAGCTGCTCTCCCTCCTCAGCAGACTCACAGATACCCACAGCTGCTCTACCTCCACAGCAGACTCACAGATACCCACAGCTGCTCTCCCTCCACAGCAGACTCACAGATACCCACAGCTGCTCTCCCTCTACAGCAGGATCACAGACACCCACAGCTGCTCTCCCTCCACAGCAGGCCCACAGATACCCACAGCTGCTCTCCCTCCACAGCAGGCCCACAGATACCCACAGCTGCTCTCCTTCCACAGCAGGCCCACAGATACTCACAGCTGCTCTCCCCCACAGCAGACTCACAGATATCCACAGCTGCTCTCCCTCTACAGCAGGATCACAGATACCCACAGCTGCTCTCCCTCCACAGCAGGATCACAGATACCCACAGCTGCTCTCCCTCCACAGCAGGATCACAGATACCCACAGCTGCTCTCCCTCCACAGCAGGCCCACATATACCCACAGCTGCTCCGCATCCACAGCAGGCCCACAGACATCCACAGAAGCTCTACCTCCACAGCAGGCCCACAGACATCCACAGCTGCTCTCCCTGTACAGCAGGATCACAGATACCCACAGCTGCTCTCCCTCCACAGCAGGCCCGCAGATTCCCACAGCTGCTCTCCCCCCCCCCTCAGCAGACTCACAGATACCCACAGCTGCTCTCCCTCCACAGCAGACTCACAGATATCCACAGCTGCTCTCCCCCACAGCAGACTCACAGATATCCACAGCTGCTCCGCCTCCACAGCAGGCCCATAGATTCCCACAGCTGCTCTCCCCCACAGCAGACTCAGAGATACCCACAGCTGCTCCCCCTCCACAGCAGACTCACAGATACCCACAGCTGCTCTCACACCACACCAGGTCAATAGGACACAGATACCCACAGCTGCTCTCCCTCCACTGAGGGCCCACAGATACCCACAGCTGCTCTCCTTCCACAGCAGACCCACAGATACCCACAGCTGCTCTCCCTCCACAGCAGGCCCACAGATACCCACAGCTGCTCTCCCTCCACAGCAGGCCCACAGATACCCACAGCTGCTCTCCCTCTACAGCAGGTCCATAGATACCCACAGCTGCTCTCCCTCTACAGCAGGCCCACAGATACCCACAGCTGCTCTCCCTCCACAGCAGGATCACAGATAAGCACAGCTGCTCTCCCTCCACAGCAGGCTCACAGATATCCACAGCTGCTCTCCCTCCACAGCAGGCCCGCAGATATCCACAGCTGCTCTCCCTCCACAGCAGACTCACAGATACTCACAGCTGCTCTCCTCCACAGCAGACTCACAGATATCCACAGCTGCTCTCCCTCCACAGCAGGCCCGCAGATATCCACAGCTGCTCTCCCTCCACAGCAGACTCACAGATACTCACAGCTGCTCTCCTCCACAGCAGACTCACAGATACCCACAGCTGCTCTCCCTCCACAGCAGGCCCACAGATACCCACAGCTGCTCTCTCTCCACAGCAGGCCCTCAGATTCCCACAGCTGCTCTCCCCCACAGCAGACTCACAGATACCCACAGCTGCTCCCCCTCCACAGCAGACTCACAGATACCCACAGCTGCTCTCCCTCCACAGCAGACTCACAGATACCCACAGCTGCTCTCCCTCCACTGAAGGCCCACAGATACCCACAGCTGCTCTCCCTCCACAGCAGGCCCACAGATACCCACAGCTGCTCTCTCTCCACAGCAGGCCCATAGATTCCCACAGCTGCTCTCCCCCACAGCAGACTCAGAGATACCCACAGCTGCTCCCCCTCCACAGCAGACTCACAGATACCCACAGCTGCTCTCCCTCCACAGCAGACTCACAGATACCCACAGCTGCTCTCCCTCCACTGAAGGCCCACAGATACCCACAGCTGCTCTCCTTCCACAGCAGACCCACAGATACCCACAGCTGCTCTCCCTCCACAGCAGGCCCACAGATACCCACAGCTGCTCTCCCTCCACAGCAGGCCCACATATACCCACAGCTGCTCTCCCTCTACAGCAGGTCCATAGATACCCACAGCTGCTCTCCCTCTACAGCAGGCTCATAGATACCCACAGCTGCTCTCCCTCCACAGCAGACTCACAGATATCCACAGCTGCTCTCCCTCCACAGCAGGCCCGCAGATATCCACAGCTGCTCTCCCTCCACAGCAGACTCACAGATACTCACAGCTGCTCTCCTCCACAGCAGACTCACAGATATCCACAGCTGCTCTCCCTCCACAGCAGGCCCGCAGATACCCACAGCTGCTCTCCCTCCACAGCAGACTCAAAGATCCCCACAGCTGCTCTCCCTCCACAGTAGACTCACAGATACCCACAGCTGCTCTCCCTCTACAGCAGGATCACAGACACCCACAGCTGCTCTCCCCCCCCCTCAGCAGACTCACAGATACCCACAGCTGCTCTCCCCCCACAGTAGGCCCACAGATACCCACAGCTGCTCTCCCTCCACAGCAGACCCACAGATACCCACAGCTGCTCTCCCTCCACAACAGGCCAACATATACCCACAGCTGCTCTCCCTCCACAGCAGGATCACAGATACCCACAGCTGCTCTCCCCCCACAGCAGGCCCACAGACACCCACAGCTGCTCTCCCTCCACAGCAGACTCACAGATACCCACAGCTGCTCTCCCCCCACAGCAGGCCCACAGACACCCACAGCTGCTCTCCCTCCACAGCAGACTCACAGATACCCACAGCTGCTCTCCCTCTACAGCAGGATCACAGACACCCACAGCTGCTCTCCCCCCACAGCAGGCCCACAGATACCCACAGCTGCTCTCCCTCCACAGCAGGCCCACAGATACCCACAGCTGCTCTCCCCCCACAGTAGGCCCACAGATACCCACAGCTGCTCTCCCTCCACAGCAGGCCCACAGATACCCACAGCTGCTCTCCCTCCACAACAGGCCAACATATACCCACAACTGCTCTCCCTCCACAGCAGGATCACAGATAACCACAGCTGCTCTCCCCCCACAGCAGGATCACAGATACCCACAGCTGCTCTCCCTCCACAGCAGGCCCACAGATGCCCACAGCTGCTCTCCCTCTACAGCAGGATCACAGACACCCACAGCTGCTCTCCCTCTACAGCAGGATCACAGACACCCACAGCTGCTCTCCCTCTACAGCAGGATCACAGACACCCACAGCTGCTCTCCCCCACAGCAGACTCACAGATACCCACAGCTGCTCTCCCCCACAGCAGACTCACAGATACCCACAGCTGCTCTCCCTCTACAGCAGACTCACAGACACCCACAGCTGCTCTCCCTCTACAGCAGGATCACAGACACCCACAGCTGCTCTCCCTCCACAGCAGGATCACAGACACCCACAGCTGCTCTCCCCCCACAGCAGACTCACAGATAACCACAGCTGCTCTCCCTCCACAGCAGACTCACAGATACCCACAGCTGCTCTCCCTCCACAGCGGTCTCAAAGATAACCACAGCTGCTCTCGCTCCACAGCAGACTCACAGATACCCACAGCTGCTCTCCCTCTACAGCAGGATCACAGACACCCACAGCTGCTCTCCCTCTACAGCAGGATCACAGATACCCACAGCTGCTCTCCCTCCACAGCAGGCCCACAGATGCCCACAGCTGCTCTCCCTCTACAGCAGGATCACAGACACCCACAGCTGCTCTCCCTCTACAGCAGGATCACAGACACCCACAGCTGCTCTCCCTCTACAGCAGGATCACAGACACCCACAGCTGCTCTCCCTCCACAGCAGACTCACAGATACCCACAGCTGCTCTCCCCCACAGCAGACTCACAGATACCCACAGCTGCTCTCCCTCTACAGCAGGATCACAGACACCCACAGCTGCTCTCCCTCCACAGCAGGATCACAGACACCCACAGCTGCTCTCCCTCTACAGCAGGATCACAGACACCCACAGCTGCTCTCCCTCTACAGCAGGATCACAGACACCCACAGCTGCTCTCCCTCCACAGCCGGCCCATAGATAACCACAGCTGCTCTCCCTCCACAGCAGGCTCATAGATACCCACAGCTGCTCTCCCTCCACAGCAGGCTCTCAGATACCCACAGCTGCTCTCCCTCCACAGCAGGCTCTCAGATACCCTCAGCTGCTCTCCTCCACAGCAGACAGTGCTATCCACCATCACTCCTCAACCGCCCTCCTTGCCCCGTAAGCCCTGCTGCTCTCATCTTAAGGCCCTCTGTGAATGGTTAAATATTAATGGCCCTGGGCCGGAGCCTGGCTAGGCTTCGAGAGCTCCGAGGCTTTTAAAGCTCACAGCTCCTTCTTACCCTGTAAGCACTTTCCGGCCGGAATCAATAGAGCACTTACACTCGGGCTCAGATCCGCAGCCTGGGGCTGAGGCCGCGCTGAACCGTGTGCCCGGCGCCATGTACACATGACCCAAGAGTACATGTGTGCCCGGCTCCATGTACACATGACCCAAGAGTACGCATGTTCCCGGCGCCATGTACACATAAGCCGTGAGTACATGTGTGCCCAGCGCCATGTGCACATCATGACCAGAGAGTACATGTATGCCCGGCGCCATGTACACATCATGACCCGAGAGTACACGTGTGCCCGGTGCCATGTGCACATCATGACCAGAGAGTACATGTGTGCCCGGTACCATACACACCATGACCCAAGAGTACACGTGTGTCCAGAGCCATGTACACATGATGACCAGAGACTACATGTGTGCCCGGCGCCATGTTCACATCATGACCCAAGAGTTCATGTGTGCCCAGTGCCATGTACACATCATGACCCGAGAGTTCACATGTGCTCGGCGCCATGTACACACCATGACCCAAGAGTTCATGCGTGCCCGGCGCCATCTACTCCCCATGACCCAAGAGTACATGTCTGCCCGGTGCCATGTACTCATCATGACCCAAGAGTACACGTGTGCCCCGCGCCAGGTACACATCATGACCCGAGAATTCATGTGTGCCCGGTGCCATCTACTCCCCATGACCTGAGAGTACATGTGTGTCCGCTGCCAATGCACACATCATGATCCAAGAGTTCATGTGTGCCTGGTACCATGTACACATCATGACCCAAGAGTTCTTGTGTGCCCAGTGCCATGTACACATCATGACCCAAGAACACATGTCTGACCGGCGCCATGCACACATCATGAACCGAGAGTTCATGTGTGCCCGGTGCCATGTACACATCATGACCCGAGAGTTTACGTGTGCCCGGTGCCATGTACACATCATTACCCGAGAGTTCATGTGTGCCCAGTGCAATGTACA
Source organism: Lissotriton vulgaris (assembly GCF_964263255.1). NCBI lineage: Eukaryota > Metazoa > Chordata > Amphibia > Caudata > Salamandridae > Lissotriton > Lissotriton vulgaris. Next base: position 1,997,387,048 of record NC_141693.1, on the reverse strand, counting down.
CATGACCCAAGAGTTCATGTATACCCAGTGCCATGTACACACCATGACCCAAGAGTTCATGTGTGCCCGGCGCCATCTACTCCCGATGACGCGAGAGTACATGTGTTCCCGGTGCCATGTACACATCATGACCCGAGAGTACCTGTGTGTCCGGTGCCAATGCACACATCATGACCCAAAAGTTCATGTGTGTCCGGTACCATGTACACATCATGAACCACAAGTTCATGTGTGCCCGGTGCCATGTACACAAAATGACCTGAGATTACACATGTGCCCGGTGCCATGTACACATCATGACCCAAGAGTACATGTGTGCTCAATGCCATGTACACACCATGATCCAAGAGTACACATGTGTCTGGTGCCATGTCATATTATGACCCAAGAGTACACGTGTGCCCGGCGCCATGTACACATCATGATCCAAGAGTACACGTGTGCCCGGCGCCATGTCATATTATGACCCAAGAGCACACGTGTGCCTGGCGCCATGTACACATTATGACCCAAGAGTTCATGTGCCCTGTGCCTCTAACTATAGGAATATTTTTCGGATTATCTCTCGGTGAACGTAAGGGGTCAACACTCTGGGCATATATGAACATGGTTCTGTAAGCTCGGATCGAACCATTCAAACTAAAGGGCAAGACCAAATATGGAATACCTTTATCAGTTGTATGAGGCATCAAACCACAAATCCAGCAGTTCGTTGTATTGATCACTATCTGATGCTGGTGTAAAAGCTGTATGAAAGAATTATTAGAGAATTCCTTACGTCTGACTACCTCATATTCAGGCAAAGGGTGGAAAGAATGAGAAGAAATAGTAGGTGAAGGTGTAGATTGCACAGTGGAATTAAACGTCATTTTAAAAACAAATGCTACATAGCCAGTTATAAAAATTACGAAACTCAATAGCAAAAGTATGCATGGTATCAAAAAGCATTTCTTCGACATTATTTTGCACATACGTTTTCTAAAAGTCAGTGTCTGCACGGGTCTCTCCAACTCAAAGAAATCCATCCTAAACTAAGGGTGCTATGCAAACATAAAATGGAAGGTGCACACAATTAGAGTCAAAAAAGCAGTAATGTATTAAATATCTTCTTCTTTATTTAGTAGTATTCATTGGACATAGGCACAGCCAACGCGTTTCGTTCCATTTGCCTTTAAGGAACTTCGTCAGGGCAAAGGGGTATAATTCAGTGCTGTCACCAATATTGGACAGAAATATTCAGATCAAACAAGCAGCTACCAATTGTGGGTCAAAGTCTTATGACCTGTAGAGACGGTTTCCTCACTAGGTGAGATAGGTCCAGTTGAATTCTAAAGTTGTCTTCCAAGTTCGCCAAGGCTGACTGGTGTAAGGTATACGATCAGGTGATGTGTACAGTTGAATTATAGCTCCACGGGAGGTCTAGTGGTTCCCGTGGGGAATTTCCCTATATTCCTCGTGACTTCGTTCTCCGGGAAGGGCCAAATGTGTAGGCGTAACCGCCACCAGTCTGTAATGTAGTACGGTGTTTGTGGACGCCACGAGAAACAGGATTACAGGATACAAGCACCCTATTATAGGTGCTCGGTGGTAATTGCCACGAACACCGTACTACATTACAGACTGGTGGCGGTTACGCCTACACATTTGGCCCTTCCCGGAGAACGAAGTCACGAGGAATATAGGGAAATTCCCTACGGGAACCACTAGACCTCCCGTGGAGCTATAATTCAACTGTACACATCACCTGATCGTATACCTTACACCAGTCAGCCTTGGCGAACTTGGAAGACAACTTTAGAATTCAACTGGACCTATCTCACCTAGTGAGGACACCGTCTCTACAGGTCATAAGACTTTGACCCACAATTGGTAGCTGCTTGTTTGATCCGAATATTTCTGTCCAATATTGGTGACAGCACTGAATTATACCCTTTTGCCCTGACAAAGTTCCTTAAAGGCAAATGGAACGAAACGCGTTGGCTGTGCCTATGTCCAATGAATACTACTAAATAAAGAAGAAGATATTTAATACATTACTGCTTTTTTTACTTTAATAGTGTGCACCTTCCTTTTTATGTCTGCATATTTCTGATTTATACACCCATTGGTAGCAGGTGTAGGAAGTAGTTTGCACCACCCCAAATTTAGAACTATAGGATCTGGAGTGCTTGCCCTGGTCTGCTGCCTTGGTCTTTTGGAATTAAACTAAGGGTGCTGCCCGCGGTGGTTGGTTGATTCTGCTTGAGAGTGCCTCTGCTGCACCCAGGAAGACTGCCTCGGACCAACAGAACCCGGGACCTAGTGTCTCAGGCTTACACTCCCAAGACTGGTAGCAACCGCGACCCTAGCAGTAAGAACCGGATGGCAGTTCAGAAAAACAAAAATAAGTAGATCCTTGGTGGAGAGTTAACCTGCAAACAGTAAAAAAAAATCAACTTTATTAATTTTTATTTGTCCTTAAATCTCGATCTCAAATTGTATCGACTTCTTCCAGGTAATTCTTGATCACCAAACAAAAGATGAGGCTCGGAGGTGTCCAATTGCTCTGCAGAAGGTACTGATGCTTGCAAAAGTCAATCACTTTCCCGTTCTGAGTTAGTTCCAATCAAGCGAGCATCACTGAACGGTACAAACTTCGGTATTGTCTCGGTCTCAGAATCTGCGAGACCATCCTGTACCCACTTATCATACGGCAAAGGTAAGGGTGCCTTCTTCGTGTGGGAGCCGTGAATCCAATGGCGTTTCCCACGCACTCGCACCGCAGATCTCGTCGACAGAAGGACCTGGAAGGGTCCAGTCCAGCGAGGCTGATCGTTCTTCGTACGCTGGAAATTTCTAATAAAGACCCAGGTGCCAGGTTCAATCGCGTGGCCTGGATCTTCTGTAGCTTGTGGAAGAGTATTGTATACCTGTTGGCATAAAACACTCATTTTAGTTGTTAATTCAAGCAAGTAGTCAAGCAAAACAGGGTATTCAAGGTCACTAAACCTCGTCGGTCTTGGTACGCCCCAAACAGTCGCCGGGCGACCAAACACTACTTCATACGGACTCAAACCCATTCTCGAGTGCACAGTCATTCGGGTGGACAAAAGTGCCAATGGCAAAGCATCTGGCCATTGTAAACCAGTGCTCTCTTGAATTTTGGCCAATTTAAGCTTAAGAGTGCCATTATAGCACTCCACTAAACCAGCTGATTGGGGATGATTTGCAGCATGGAATTTCTGCTTAATTCCGAGACCATCACACACTCTCTTCATCAATTGACCCACAAACTCACTTCCGTTATCACTCCAAATGATTCTCGGCAAACCAAACCTCGGGAAAAACTCTTTTATCAAAGCTTTCGCAGTGGACAAAGCAGTGTTGTCCTTAAGTGGGTAAGCTTCTACCCATCTAGAAAAAGAGCAAGCAACCACTACACATACTTTAAGTTGTTGCATCTTTCCATATGGATAAAATCTAGCTGCAAAGCCTCGAACGGATACGTAGGAGGAGCAAAATGACCAGCTGGTGTTGGAGTTCCCTTACCAGGATTATGCATCAAACACACCATACAATTCTTGACCAAATTCTCTGCACATCTGGGTATTCCTACGTTTTGCCAAACCGGAGCCAACAACTTGCAAATCCCTTTCACACTAATGTGTGCCAATCCACGTGCCATTGTAACAACTGGAAGCACATACGCGTTTGGCAGCAACCATCTCTGATGTTCGGACAAATCAGTCCAACAACCACTCGAATCCAATCTACCCTTACTCTCTCTCCATTCATCCAACTCTTTCTCTGTAGCCTCACTCTGAATAACTTTCACGCTCTCGATGGTGTCTTCGCACATACTCTTCTCTGGAACCCATCTCGCTGGACCCGCAACATACATTCGACTCGTCACATTCCTAGCAGTTTCTTTCGCAACTTCATCCGCAAACGCATTACCACGACCAACATCATCCGTAACCTTTTTATGGGCACTGCACTTCACAATGGCTATTTGCAAAGGCAGCGTAAGAGATTCAAGAAGTTCATTCACCAGTTGTCCATGTTGGACTTTCGTACCGTGGGACGTCAAAAATCCACGTTCACGCCACAATCGTCCAAAGCTATGAGCCACTCCAAAAGCATACGGACTATCTGTATACACATTCACTCATTTCCCTTTCGCCAACACACATGCTCTCGTAAGTGCAATCAGTTCAGCCGCTTGCGCGGAATTGTGTGGGATACGTGCAGCTTCGACAACTGTGTGTAAAGTCGTCACGGCATACGCTGCAGTGGTATCGCCATTTGGTAATTTAAAACATGAGCCGTCAACCCACAAGGCATCATGACAGTCAGGATGAGGAGTATCCCTCAAATCTATTCTCCCTTTCGTCTCTTCTTCGGTTCTCAAGAAACAATCGTGTTGCTCTTCGCTATCATCGTCTGTCTCAAGCGAAATCGGCAACAATGTAGCCGGGTTTAAGTCATTGCACCTCTTGATATGCACATGGCTCGCTAACAACGTAAGTTCATACCCTGACAACCGAGCACTAGTTAAGTGCTGTGTCTTCGTACGATTCAGCAAGGTATCCACTGCATGTGTAACCATAACCACTAGCGTATTGTCCATAACTAGACCAGCAGATTGTCGAATCGAAACAGCCGCTGCTGCTGTTACTCTCAAGCAACTCGGCAACGCTCTAGCTACAGGATCTAATGTTGACGAAAAGTTAAAGCGGAAACTTCGTCCTCCTAAAGAGAATCCAAAGATATCTCTACTCTCTATGGCAATCGGGATGCTGAAGAAAGCATTCTTCAAATCGATCACCGAAAACCAGGTAGCAGAAGCTGGAATCAATGTCAATAATGCAGTGATGTCGGGTACAACAGGGAATTGCGGAACAACAATTTTGTTCACTTCACGAAGGTCGATAACAAACCTATATACAGGAGGCTGTGAAGAATCAGTTCTCTTCAAGACAGGCAAAACCGGACTATTACACACATTACCTCGAGTCTCTTCAATAATACCTTTGTCAATCAGATCATAAATGATCGCCAAAAGCGCTCGTTCACCATCACTTGAAATACGATATTGCGGAATGCGCGGTAACTGAGCATTCGCCTTCAACGTCACAACATATGGGGGAATGTCTAACAGGCCCACATCACTTGGACCCATAGCCCATAGCGAATCCGGTAACAAAGACAATTCAGGTGGAAGACAATCTTTCTAAACATATATTGGAGAAATCACATTCTCACCCAAAGTAAGATGTACTCCTGACGGAGAACAGTACAAAGTCGCATACAATCTCTTCAACAAGTCAAGGCCTAGTAAGTTCTCATTACAACCTGTAGTCAAAAGAAGGGGTGCTTCAAACCTACGAGGACCAACAGAAAGAGGCAATGGAACGGAAATCGGATTCATAACGGGGGCGCCAGAAAAACCTATAGAAACATTATTAAAGCCAGACAAAGGTGCGCCAGGGAGTTTGGAATGCATAATAGAACTCTTCGTAGCACCAGTGTCTAGCAGAAAAGGCTCTGACACACCTGATGCAATCACTTCCACGTAAGGTCCACTCTGATCTACCGGAACTGAAACAACTCCCTCTCTTTGTCCATAGCTGTCCTAACAATCACTTCCTTGCTCTCCATCGCCTTCAACATAGTAATCATCTATGTAGTACTGTGTCGACCTACCAGACGAATTCTGCTGTTGGTCGAAACTGTTCATTGAATTCTGCGGAGGCAAAGGGCGCGCGTTTTGTCCGCGACCTCTCCCTCTAGGCGCTTGTTGAGCACCTCTACCTCTAACACCAGGAGAACTATTTGCACGTTGCAACAGAACCGGACAACTGTTCTTATAATGGCCTTCTTCTCTACAATATGCACACTGATTAGGCCCATATTGAATACGCTGTTGTTGAGGAGTCTCGTCTCTTTGCGAGTTCCTCGAATACTGTTGATGCTGCTGATAATCACGCTGATTATTAACACGGGGTGGATAAGCTTGTTGTAGAAGAACTTTAGTCTTCAATTCCTTAGTCTTCTTATCTACTCTCTCTAACTCATCCTTGTGCCTATTCTCGTAGTACTGAGCCGTAGCAAGAATCTGCGCCGAAGTAGAAACAGGCCAAGCACTCTCAGAATCCTTCAACTTGGTACACAACTCAGGAAGAAGATTGTGCACGAATTTATCAACGAATAATCTCTGGCCACCTCCTGACCACTATGATCAACAAAAGTTTCCTCGAAATGCGAGAAAAAGTCTGATACAGTACAGACTCGTCTTTCTTCTGCTTACAAGCTGACAATTTGTCCCAATTAACACGGACCTCAGGCATTAAAGTCTTCATGAAAGTGATAATTCTACCAGGAAGTTCAGCAATAACATCTTCAGGCTTAGCACCTCCAACTTGCCTATCGTTTGCTGCCACAAGATTCACCCACGATTCGCCCAATTCATTATCATGATCTGTATGTCGAATGACATTCCAGATGGGCTGTGGAACAACATTCCCAAACAGCATATCTATATCCGCTAAATTCATAACACACGAACTCACAGTTTGCGTAAGTACTTTATAATATCCTGTCGGATTCTTCCGCGGATCTGGCAAAGTCTGCTTAAGCGCTAGAACTTCTGCACGTTTCCATGGAACATGAACCCACACTCGCTGAAAATGTGCATCAACAGGTGGATTAGCATTTGCATCAGCAGGTCTCCATACTGGAGGAACCTCTTGCATCGGATACTGACGCACATGTCTCCTAACTGACGAATCTGGCTCAAACAGCCGTTCAGTAGGGACATTACTTCGGAGCGACAGTAACGTCGATACCGCTTTCTCGACATCGAGTAGACTCACAATCGTTCCTTTAGCAAACTCTGAACGCAATCGGGACAATTCTACAGGAACTCTACCCAATTCGTCCATCCATTGTTCATGGAGGAACGCACACATAAGCTCAAAAACATAACGCTGCTTTGGTGCTTCCCATTGACGGAAAACATCCATAATACCTTCTAGATCATACTGGGACTTATACGTCACCCATCTACGTGCCATATGATCCAAAACCACTCGCTCATCTGTATCGGGCAATTGACTATGCAACTGTCTACGCTCACTCACAGGAGACATACCCATTTGTCCCAACAAAGGAGTTAGAAAATTAGAAAAGGCAGCGGTCATCCGCTGTCTAGGAGAAGGAGCAGTCGGAAGGACAAGAGGAGACGAAGCAGTAGTAGTAGGAGAATCCATAGTCGGAACAGGCATAGAGACAGTCGTAGCAGGAAGAGGCAAAGTTGGCAACCCTTGAGAAGGCTGCGCATAAGGAACAACAGCCAACGAAGAAGCTGGCTGCGGAGGAATAACAGGAGGCAAAGCAATAGGTGCTTGCGCGGCCACAACCTGTGGTGGTGGAGCCGTAGCATTCTACACATAACGTGGCGGTGAATTTAACAAATGCGACATCAAAGGGTCTTTCACAAGATCCTTTTCGTCTTTCTGCTCTTTAGCTGGCAAGACTGGGTAGCATCTGTCTACCGCTAACTTCCTCACTCTAAGCATCTGCTCACTGTCTTTCTCTTCTTCATTATCTCTATATGCAACGGCAGCGTGCACCATTGACATACCCTTTCTATTCTTCTTTGCTAACTTAATTTCTTTCTGTTTGGCTTCTTTGCGCCATATGCGGAAAGAGTCAAACATCGCCGGCCGGACTTTCTTCTTGAACAACTTCACTTCAAGATTATCTAAGACTTCTGTCTCAAGACTACCATAACGGGGCCACTGTAGGACACCGTCATTCTTCGTATATCTAATCCAAACCTCATTATAGCTAATAGGACCTACACCATGTTTCACGTACAGGTCGTAGGTAGGAGTTCCAATCGGAGGAACCGGACACGAATCCTCTAACTGGGAATCCCTCATAGTACCACATCTAAACAAATTCCTAAGACTGCTAAAACCAGGCATCTTGCTCACTAGTCTAGCTTCAAACAACAAGGGCAATCTAAAATCGATAAGTTCGTGAATACACGAATCCCTTGGCTTTGGGGCCTGCAGGTACCAAATCAAAGCTATCCACTAAAGGATACAAAACAAACTAAGAACTAGGAGACGCTCCCTTTATACTTAACTGAATTGTCGATGGCGTCACCAGAAGACCCGTCAATCGTCTCGCTCTACAAACTTCTAAGGCTCCAAAACAGGGCGACAGTCAGGGCAGCAGTCTTTCGTAGCCGTCGGGACGCGGGAAACCTCGTAGCAAAGACCTTCGGAACCACGTTGACATACAGGGGTCGCTGAAGTGACTGGCCGTCCTCTGGAATTTTCACATGAAGCTCCTCACGAACCTCTGGCTTGGACCGGTACAGCTGAAGTCGCCCCACGTTGGGCGCCAATTGAGGTACTGGGTTTTTCGGAACCGATACTATTACAATAACCCAGCGGTGTCAGGGCAACACCCAAAGACCCCGGATTCCCCTGTCTTGACAAACAGAGACACGGGATACTTCTTGATGGCGTCAAAGACCAAAGTTTATTGGTTGCAACCAGGGACAGAGGTCTACGAAGTACACACGGGTAGTTCGACAGAGACTGCACCAAATCAATGAACGAAACTCGGTCTTTTATGACGAAAATTACGCCTCTGGCAGCATTACAATTTACATTCGGTGCATACAAACTGACCAATGAACAAGTAGCATTTCAAAAAGTAACAAATGACGACAGTCAAAGTTAATCCCACAATCCGTTGTCCAGCCCACCAAAACGATCGCACACATGCTTGCTTTCCTGTTCGATCAGGCCGGACAAACCCTTCATAAAACCTTCAACTTAGATCGATGAACATGTCGTAAAGGAAAGGCAGAAACAGATGGAAAGGAGATAGAGAAGTGGGAATGGTATGCCATAAAGTCGGACACGTCCTGTCCTTTGATCTTTATCAGGCCAGCTGCTAAACAAGGAACTGGCTCAGCGGGCTTCGCCCCAGGCGAGGAGTCAGTTCGGCCAGGTCAACCAGAAGTCAGCTAAGGCGTACGTGTCAAGGACTCGTTCGGCCACAGTCATCGGGCCTATGTTAGGGCAACCATACAAAATGGCTGCCACTTACAAGATGGAACCCGGAGGTTCAGACTAAATCCTCAAATGTAAAGTGTTCTCCTATATCGATTCATACGAAAACACTCAAACACGTTACACTCGCCATTTGCGGTCTGCTGACACCAAAATCGTCCATTTCCGACGATCTTTATAAATCGGGTTTCGGAACTATCGAACCCAATTCGGAACCACGGAACCACATCACTCATGATATAATATACACCATTGATGACATCTCAATATTTTTCAGTAACTATATACATATATGTGTGTGCACGTATGTATAAAAATACATCGAGAAGTGCTTTCTTATTACACTGGAACCCCCCTCAGATGATTTGGTACCAATGCACAGAGGCCTCTCCCGGATAGCGCCTCGCTCCGCAGGGCTTTAGATGCCGCATAGGACTCCTGAAACTGGGGTCAAAGTTCAATCTAGCACCGGAAGCAGGGGTTCTATAGATTGGGCCCTATGGTTTGGGACTCTCTCCCTGTCTTGCACAAAAACGTCAACGTTTCATAGAACCATTGTCCTGTCTTTCGTATAGTGCCTCCTTTTCGCCATGGATGCCCGGCACTTTCTGTAGAGGCGCTATATAAGTGCACGTCATCGATCAAACATATTCTGGGTGGGCAGCCACTCAGTGAAGGGGACACTTTCCCGACCTCTTTTCCACGGATCAACTGGGGTAATTGGCTCGGTCTGGCATGGGGCGTATTCGAGACGAAAGCAGGACATCTAAAAATACCTCCTTATATGGTCACACAGGGGGAGGGGCCATGCTCTGTCTGGACCTTTGATTGGAGAGTCACAATTCCCCCATGAGACCTTCCCGAACAGGGGGTCTCGGATATTATTAGCACGTTTGCCCCACACACTCCGGGTGGGAAGGCAGGCCCAGATACAGAGACTGGGCGGTTTTACAAAAGGGCATTGGTGGGCCTCTCGCCATGTTGGGCCAGGCTCCAGGCCTGTACTGACACGTGGCTGGGGGCGCAGTCAGTTCACCTGTGTGACTCTGCAGCCTGTAGAGAGTAGGATCTGCCCCATTCACAGTCTGTAAAGGATGTGGGCAGGCTACAGAGCCTGTAGTGCCACATGGCTGGCGGTGCATTCAGAGCACCAGTGGGAGGGCCTGTAGAGAGTAGGGTCTGCGTCTTCACAGCCTGTATAGGATCTGGCAGACTCCAGAGCCTGTAGTGACACATGGCTGGGGTGAATTCAGAGCACCAGTGAGCCTGTAGACAGTAGCAGCCTTCCCTTCACAGCCTCTATAGGATCTGGCAGACTCCTGAGCCTGTAGACAGTAGCAGCCTTCCCTTCGCAGCCTCTATAGGATCTGGCAGGCTCCTGAACCTGTAGACAGTAGCAGCCTTCCCTTCACAGCCTGTATAGGATCTGGCAGGCTTCAGAGCCTGTAGACAGTAGCAGCCTTCCCTTCACAGCCTCTATAGGATCTGGCAGGCTTCAGAGCCTGTAGACAGTAGCAGCCTTCCCTTCACAGCCTCTATAGGATCTGGCAGGCTCCTGAGCCTGTAGACAGTAGCAGCCTTCCCTTCGCAGCCTCTATAGGATCTGGGCAGGCTCCTGAGCCTGTAGACCGTAGCAGCCTTCCCTTCGCAGCCTGTATAGGATCTGGCAGGCTCCTGAGCCTGTAGACCGTGGCAGCCTTCCCTTCACAGCCTCTATAGGATCTGGCAGGCTCCTGAACCTGTAGACAGTAGCAGCCTTCCCTTCGCAGCCTCTATAGGATCTGGTAGGCTCCTGAGCCTGTAGACCGTAGCAGCCTTCCCTTCACAGCCTGTGCAGAGCATCGGCCTGACTCGCAGCCTGTAGAGAGCCACAGGTTGGCACGGTGGCCATGGGAGCAGCAGAGTAGCCATGCACAGGCCGAGCCCCTGTACACGGCACCGGCTGGAGGCAGCGGCGGGTGGAGCCGGGGCCTGTCCCCGAGAGCCAGAGCTGCCAGCTGCCGGGGCCAGGATTAAGGCTCCGGGCAGAGCGTTCATTGGGCGACCCCGGGCCCTGAGCCCTCCCGGAGCACGACAGGCCTGATCCGCTTAGGGGATTGAAGCAGGGAGCTGTTAACCCTTTGTGCTCGTAGCCGTGGGACAGCAGGACGCGGGCACCGACCCCAGGGGCACAGAGAGGGGCTGGGAGACCCCAGGGGCACAGAGAGGAGGGTGGCAGACCCCAGGGGCACAGAGAGGAGGCTGGGAGACCCCAGGCCAGGGCAGACCCCAGGGGCACAGAGAGGGGGCTGGCTGGCACCCAGGCCAGAGCAGACCCCAGGGGCACAGAGGAGGCTGGGAGACCCCAGGGGCACAGAGAGGAGGCTGGGAGACCCCCGGCCAGAGCAGACCCCAGGGGCACAGAGAGGAGGATGGCAGACCCCAGGGGCACAGAGAGGAGGCTGGGAGACCCCAGGCCAGGGCAGACCCCAGGGGCACAGAGAGGGGGCTGGCTGGCACCCAGGCCAGAGCAGACCCCAGGGGCACAGAGAGGAGGCTGGGAGACTCCAGGCCAGGGCACACCCCAGGGGCACAGAGAGGGGGCTGACCGGCACCCAGGTCAGAGCAGACCCCAGGGGCACAGAGAGGAGGCTGGCAGGCCCCAGGGGCACAGAGAGGAGGCTGGCAGACCCTAGGGGCACAGAGAGGAGGCTGGGAGACCCCAGGGGCACAGAGAGGGGGCTGGCAGGCACCAAGGGCACAGAGAGGAGGCTGTGAGACCCCAGGGGCACAGAGAGGGTGCTGGCAGGCACCAAGGGCACAGAGAGGAGGCTGGCAGGCCCCAGGGGCATAGAGAGGAGGCTGGGAGACCCCAGGGACACAGAGAGGAGGCTGGGAAACCCCAGGCCAGGGCAGACCCCAGGGGCACAGAGAGTGGGCTCGCAGCCCCCAGGTCAGGGCAGACCTTAGGGGCACAGCGAGGAGGCTGGCAGGTCCCCAGGCCAGAGCAGACCCCAGGGGCACAGAGAGGGGGCTGGCTGGCACCCAGGTCAGGGCAAACCCCAGGGGCACAGTGAGGGGGCTGGCTGGCACCCAGGGCTGACCCCAGGGGCACAGAGAGGGGGCTGGCTGGCACCCAGGCTAGAGCAGACCCCAGGGGCACAGAGAGGGGGCTGGCAGGTCCCCAGGCCAGGGCAGACCCCAGGGGCACAGAGAGGGGGCTGGCTGGCACCCAGGTCAGGGCAGACCCCAGGGGCACAGTGAGGGGGCTGGCACCCAGGTCAGGGCAGACCCCAGGGGTACAGAGAGGGGGCTGGCTGGCACCCAGGCCAGAGCAGACCCCAGGGGCACAGAGAGGGGGCTGACTGGCACCCAGGCCAGAGCAGACCTCAGGGCAGTAGGAGAGCCCCTCGAATGGTGGGTCTAACAGCAGGGCCACATAATGGGGCAGAAGACATCCCTGTGCCAGGGCAGACCCACGGGAAAGGGGACCAGGGAAGATCCAGGGCGGGGGCGGCGGCGGGGTGTGGGGGGAGGGGCTTGGAGGGAGTAAGCAAAACACTAAAGGGAGCCTGGAAGGAACCCTCATGTCTCACTTCAACTGCAGCATCTGGACAACCTGAGGTATGGCTCTGCTGTCAGTGCTCTTTGTCTGTGACATACCACACAATCTGAAGGACACCTCTGCTGTCATGTGTCCTTGTTTGTGACATACCACACACATAGCCAGTGGGATAGCTCTGCTGTCAGGTGTCATACCACACAACCAGAGGGATAGCTCTGCTGTCAGGTGTCATACCACACAACCAGAGTGATAGCTCTGCTGTCAGGTGTCCTTTTCTGTGACATACCACGCCACCTGAAGGATAGCTCTGCTGTCAGGTGTCCTTGTTTGTGACATACCACACAAACAGAAGGATAGCACTGCTGTCAGGTGTCCTTGTTTGTGAGATACCACACAACCAGAAGGATAGCTCTGCTGTCAGGTGTCCTTGTTTGTGACATACCACACAAGCAGAGGGATAGCTCTGCTGTCAGGTGTCTGTCCTTGTTTGTGACATACCACACAAGCAGAGGGATAGCTCTGCTGTCAGGTGTCCTTGTTTGTGACATATCACACAACCAGAGGGATAGCTCTGCTGTCAGGTGTCTTTGTGACATACCACACAACCAGAGGGATAGCTCTGCTGTCAGATGTCCTTGTTTGTGACATACCACACAACCAGAGGGAGAGCTCAGCTGTCAGGTGTCTTTGTGACATACCACACACACAACCAGAGGGATAGCTCTGCTGTCAGATGTCCTTGTTTGTGACATACCACACGACCAGAGGGATAGCTCTGCTGTCAGGTGTCTTTGTCTGTTACATACCACTCCACCTGAAGGATAGCTCTGCTATCAGGTGTCCATGTTTGTGACATACCACACACCCTGAGGGAGAGCTCTGCTGTCAGGTGTCTTTGTTTGTGACATACCACACAAACAACTAGAGGGATAGCTCCGCTGTCAGGTGTCCTTGTTTGTGACATACCACACACACAACCAGAGGGATAGCTCCGCTGTCAGGTGTCCTTGTTTCTGACATACCACACACACAACCAGAGGGATAGCTCTGCTGTCAGGTGTCCTTGTTTGTGACATACCACACACACAACCAGAGGGATAGCTCTGCTGTCAGGTGTCATTGTTTGTGACATACCACGCACACAGCCAGTGGGATAGCTCTGCTGTCAGGTGCCCTTGTTTGTGACATATTACACACACAACCAGAGGGATAGCTCTGCTGTCAGACGTCTTTGTCTGTGACATACCACACAACCAGAGGGATAGCTCTGCTGTCAGGTGTCTTTGTCTGTGACATACCACACAACTAGAGGGAGAGCTCACCTCTGCTGTCATGTGTCCTTGTTTGTGACATACCACACACACAACCAGAGAGAGAGCTATGCTGCCAGGTGTCCTTGTTTGTGACATACCACACACACAACCAGAGAGAGAGCTCTGCTGTCAGGTGTCCTTGTTTGTGACATACCACACACACAACCATAGAGAGAGAGCTCTGCTGCCAGGTGTCCTTGTTTGTGACATACCACACACAAAATCAGAGGGAGAGCTCTGCTGTCAGGTGTCCATGTTTGTGACACACCACACACACAACCATAGAGAGAGAGCTCTGCTGTCAGGTGTCCTTGTTTCTGACATACCACACACACAACCAGAGGGATAGCTCTGCTGTCAGGTGTCCTTGTTTGTGACATACCACACACACAACCAGAGGGATAGCTCTGCTGTCAGGTGTCATTGTTTGTGACATACCACGCACACAGCCAGTGGGATAGCTCTGCTGTCAGGTGCCCTTGTTTGTGACATATTACACACACAACCAGAGGGATAGCTCTGCTGTCAGACGTCTTTGTCTGTGACATACCACACAACCAGAGGGATAGCTCTGCTGTCAGGTGTCTTTGTCTGTGACATACCACACAACTAGAGGGAGAGCTCACCTCTGCTGTCAGGTGTCTTTGTCTGTGACATACCACACAACCAGAGAGAGAGCTCTGCTGTCAGGTGTCCTTGTTTGTGACATACCACACACACAACCAGAGGGATAGCTCTGCTGTCAGGTGTCCTTGTTTGTGACATACCACACACACAACCAGAGGGATGGCTCTGCTGTCAGGTGTCCTTGTTTCTGACATACCACACACACAACCAGAGGGATAGCTCTGCTGTCAGGTGTCCTTGTTTGTGACATACCACACACACAACCAGGGGGATAGCTCTGCTGTCAGGTGTCATTGTTTGTGACATACCACGCACACAGCCAGTGGGATAGCTCTGCTGTCAGGTGCCCTTGTTTGTGACATATTACACACACAACCAGAGGGATAGCTCTGCTGTCAGACGTCTTTGTCTGTGACATACCACACAACCAGAGGGATAGCTCTGCTGTCAGGTGTCTTTGTCTGTGACATACCACACAACTAGAGGGAGAGCTCACCTCTGCTGTCAGGTGTCTTTGTCTGTGACATACCACACAACCAGAGGGAGAGCTCTGCTGTCATGTGTCCTTGTTTGTGACATACCACACACACAACCAGAGAGAGACCTCTGCTGCCAGGTGTCCTTGTTTGTGACATACCACACACACAACCAGAGGGATAGCTCTGCTGTCAGGTGTCCTTGTTTGTGACATACCACACAACCAGAGGGAGAGCTCTGCTGTCATGTGTCCTTGTTTGTGACATACCACACACACAACCAGAGAGAGACCTCAGCTGCCAGGTGTCCTTGTTTGTGACATACCACACACACAACCAGAGGGAGAGCTCTGCTGTCATGTGTCCTTGTTTGTGACATACCACACACACAACCAGAGAGAGACCTCTGCTGCCAGGTGTCCTTGTTTGTGACATACCACACACACAACCAGAGGGATAGCTCTGCTGTCAGGTGTCCTTGTTTGTGACATACCACACACACAACCAGAGGGATAGCTCTGCTGTCAGGTGTCTTTGTCTGTGACATACCACACAACAAGAGAGAGACCTCTGCTGCCAGGTGTCCTTGTTTGTGACATACCACACACACAACCAGAGGGATGGCTCTGCTGTCAGGTGTCCTTGTTTGTGACATACCACACACACAACCATAGAGAGAGCTCTGCTGTCAGGTGTCCTTGTTTGTGACATACCACACACACAACCAGAGGGATAGCTCTGCTGTCAGGCGTCCTTGTTTGTGACATACCACACACACAACCAGAGGGATGGCTCTGCTGTCAGGTGTCTTTGTCTGTGACATACCACACAACCAGAGGGAGAGCTCTGCTGTCAGGTGTCCTTGTTTGTGACATACCACACACACAACCAGAGGAATAGCTCGGCTGTCAAGTGTCTTTGTCTGTGACATACCACACAACCAGAGGGAGAGCTCTGTTGTCAGGTGTCCTTGTTTGTGACATACTACACACACAACCAGAGAGAGAGCTCTGCCGTCATGTGTCCTTGTTTGTGACATACTACACACACAACCAGAGAGAGAGCTCTGCCGTCATGTGTCCTTGTTTGTGACATACCACACACACAACCAGAGGGATAGCTCCGCTGTCAGCTGTCCTTGTTTGTGACAAACCACACACACAACCAGAGGGATAGATCTGCTGTCAGGTGTCCTTGTTTGTGACATACCACACACACAACCAGAGGGATAGCTCTGCTGTCAGGTGTCTTTGTCTGTGACATGCCACACAACAAGAGGGATAGCTCTGCTGTCAGGTGTGCTTGTTTGTGACATACCACACACACAACCAGAGGGATAGCTCTGCTGTCAGGTGTCTTTGTCTGTGACATGCCACACAACAAGAGGGATAGCTCTGCTGTCAGGTGTGATTGTTTGTGACATACCACACACACAACCAGAGGGATAGCTCTGCTGTCAGGTGTCTTTGTCTGTGACATGCCACACAACAAGAGGGATAGCTCTGCTGTCAGGTGTGCTTGTTTGTGACATACCACACACACAACCAGAGGGATAGCTCTGCTGTCAGGTGTCTTTGTCTGTGATATGCCACACAACAAGAGGGATAGCTCTGCTGTCAGGTTTGCTCGTTTGTGAGATACCACACAACCAGAGGGATAGCTCTGCTGTCTGTGACATACCCCACAAACAGAGAAAGCTCTTAGGTTTGATGGGGAAGCAAGACACAGGTCTGCTCTTCTCTGATCAGGCCTGTACTCATTAGTTTTTTGAAGCCCACCCTTAGTGCAGCAAAATTCAGGGGTTGCTAAACATGTCTGCCCATTTCAGATTCCACGCCACTCATCATTCTACCGACATCTTAAGCCCCCTATTCACAAAGGTATGTTTGGTCATAAACATTAGTTCACAACCAAATTTACATTTGTTTACTCCTGCCAGGAGTTCACATCAACTTGCCCGTCAGATATACACCCCTTTATGGGTACAGACATCTCCTCTGCAATGAATGCGGAGATCCCCCTTAAAGGGTGTAAATCCCCCTCAAGGGGTGTGTATCCTCAGAGGATGTGAATCCTGCTCAAGGGGAGTACACCCCCCTCAAAGGTTGTAAATCCACCTCAAATGGTGTTATTCACCCTCAAGAGGTGAAAATCCCACTGAAAGGGTGTAAATCCCCTTCAAGGGGTGAACATCCCGCTCACAGGGTGTAAATCCCGCTCAAGGGCTGTAAACCCCCCTAAAAGGTTGTACATCACCCTCAAGGGGTGTGCATCCTCCTCAAAGTATGTGAATGCTGCTCAAGGGGTGTACATCCTCCTCAAAGGGTGTATATTGCCCTCACGGGGTTCGAATCCCCTCAAGGGGTGTACATCCCCCTCAAAGGGTGTATATTGCCCTCACGGGGTTCGAATCCCCTCAAGGGGTGTACATCCCCCTCAAAGAGTGTAATTCACCCTTGAGTGGTGTAAATCCCTCTCAAAGGGATTCACCCTCAAGGGGTGTAAATCCCCCTCAATGGGTGTAAATCCCCTCAAGGGGTGTATATTCCCATCAAAGGGTGTAATTCGCCCTCAAGTGGTGTAAATCCCCCTGAAAGGGTGTAAATCCCCTTCAAGGGGTGAACATTCCCCTCAAAGGGTGTAAATCCCAGTCAAGGGGTGTAAATCCCCCTGAAAGGGTGTAAATCTCCTTCAAGGGGTGAACATTCCCCTCAAAGGGTGTAAATCCCAGTCAAGGGGTGTAAATCCCCCTGAAAGGGTGTAAATCTCCTTCAAGGGGTGAACATTCCTCTCAAAGGGTGTAAATCCCACTCAAGGGGTGTAAATCCCTTTCAAAGGGAATCACCCTCAAGAAGTGTAAATCCCCCTTAAGGGAGGGAATATGGAATTTGCAAGGTATTCCAAGATGTTTGTGAGTATTCAAAAACAAAAAATACTCCTCTTTAAAGCCAGCGAAGGGTGGAACTTGTACTCCAGCACACGCTGCTATCAATCCCTTTCCAGGGCGGGACCTCCTGGTTCCTGGCTCCTGGCTCCTCCTGGCTCCTCCTGGCTCCTGGCTCCTCCTGGCTCCTCCTGGCTCCTCCTGGCTCCTCCTGGCTCCTCCTTGCTCCTGGCTCCTGGCTCCTCCTGGCTCCTGGCTCCTCCTTGCTCCTGGCTCCTCCTGGCTCCTGGCTCCTCCTTGCTCCTGGCTCCTCCTTGCTCCTGGCTCCTCCTGGCTCTTCCTGGCTCCTCCTGGCTCCTCCTGGCTCCTGGCTCCTGTCTCCTCCTGGCTCCTCCTGGCTCCTCCTGGCTCCTGGCTCCTCCTGGCTCCTGGCTCCTCCTGGCTCCTCCTGGCTCCTCCTGGCTCCTCCTGGCTCCTCCTGGCTCCTCCTGGCTCCTAGCTCCTGGCTCCTCCTGGCTCCTCCTGGCTCCTCCTGGCTCCTCCTGGCTCCTCCTGGCTCATGGCTCTTCCTGGCGCTCAGTTTTGGGGATCAGCACTTATTTTTCCCCATCAGACTTTGACCCAGAGCAAGAGAGAGATAAAGATAGAAGAGGGACAGAGGGAGGAAGAGAAAGATGGGAAAGCAGTGACAAAAAAGAAAGTAGAGATGAAAAGCACCCGATAGAGTGTGGCAGAGTGGCGGGCAGTGTCTGGTGGTGGATGAAAGAGGCATGAGGTGGAATCAAGACCCTGCGGCGTCGGTACTCTGCCCTCCTGGCAGTCTATCCTGACAGCCGCAGGCTTCTGAGCAGAGATTTTGCCCCAGGATTTATTCTTTTACAAATTAGACACTGCGGAGGGGGAATGAATCACCTCCATGTTTAAGGGGTGCAGGGGAAGGATTTTCTCCATGGAGAAAAATATTTTTCCCCATGGTGAGGATATAATGTATCTTCACCACCTACAAAAGTGGTGAGTAACCCACTTTTACAAAATTAGGAGCCGCAATTGGCTCTTAATATTGATCCTGACGAAAGCCTCTAGAGGTACCAGAAGGCTGAAACATGTTGATCATATTCACCAGTGCATAAGGCTAGTAACTAGGCCTACAACCGCACGTCACTGATTTTAACTTCCTACACCTACGATTTGAAGAATAAAAAAACGAGAGTCATGGTATAAGGAATTTTAACATCTTCACTCACCAGAGCACAACACACCCTCTTTTTAATCCTATTTCTGGCCACTGCTGTTACACCAGAGAACCAAGATATACCGCCTGACGCCTGTGTTTGCATCTGAGGGTTTTTTACGAAGGTGGTCCCTTCCACGTTATCATAGCCCCTGGATATACAGGACAAGTGGTTCATTCTCTCCCCTGATTTCCTGGAAACCTGCACCCCATGCACCTTTCCGTGTAGATTCATAGTAATTTCTGTGAATCCCGGACAGTAGTAAATTTCCTCTCGCGCGTAGGTATACATCTATGAGTGTAAATGGACTATTTTCTTTGTGAATCAGACGCTTTTTCTCTTTATCTTATTCCCGTCGTTCTCCCTTTTCTGCCTTTCTCTCTCTTGATGATGAAAAGTAGGAAATATTTTGGGAAACATAGATTACCAAAAACGAGTGCTGGTGTCCACCACGCACACCACATATTAACCAAGGAGAGGATGTAGGCTAACGGCTAGAGCAGTCGAAGCTAGGGAACCGAGTTTGAGTCTCGGCAGGGACGCTCAACATCCTGTGATTCTGGGCAACTCACTTAATCTCCCCATGCCTTACAACAATTAATGTGTCCTCATGTAACGAAACTGGTGCTATGTAAAGCGCTCTGATACCCGATATCTTCGGGTCTAGTTCTCGCTATATAAAACTCTTAAAAAAAAAAAAAATACAAAAAAAGTACTGCTGCTGTCTATGGTTGTGTATGAAGTTTGTGCACCTGTGTACATGCACATTAGGTTTGGGTGAAATTTAAATTACACCGATGTAATTCACATCATTTTGGGTATTTCGCATTACACTTGTAACACGAAAGTTCTGAAATCATGCCATTATGCCACTTCACGTAATTACCCACTATTCCTGGTCCAAATGAACTGTGAAACGCACCATTCGTGGTAATAATTTTCTTCGAACACATGAACAACAGAACACGTATGACTGTTGTTCTCAGGGATTTCTTTAAATTCATCCTCGCATCAAAAACTGAACCGAGGACGCATTTTGGGCTAAAATCTAATGCGAATAGACAGATTTGCACTCCGCATAAATCCATGAAATTTTGCGCAATTTTGCCAAAATGTAATCTAATTATGTAAAAGTAAATTACCTGAATTTGTACCCCCATCCCATAATCACATGACTTTTCAGGCCTTTTATGAGTGTTTTTTCTGACTGAGACACACGCCTTGTGTGGGAACACTTTCCGAAGTCGCAGGTCAGACGGGGTTACTGGGCTCAGACGGGAAACATCCTTTACAACGCAACTTTTACCACGCAGTGCTTTTACATCGCAACGTTTACAACGCAAACCATTATAACGCATTGCGCTGGGGCGCGCTCTAGGGTAGGGAATAGATTTAATTTACTATCCAACACCTTCCCTAGTGTCCACGGGGACTGGAGTTGGAATAGTAAATGAATCTATTCACTATCCAGCGCCCCTCAACACTATGCGTTGTAAAGGCATGCGTTGTAAAAGTTGCGATGTAAAAGCATGCGTGGTAAAAGCATGCGTTGTAATGTCATACATCCGGCTCAGACGTGTCAATCAGAGCCTTTCACCGCTGTTCTGCGGGGTCTTCACCTTAAAACTGAGTACAGACCTCACCCAGGAGTGATTTTCTTTCACGCTTGAGCCTCAGGGTAGGAAAGTGAAGCGGTCCGAGGCTGACTCTGGAAGGTGGTGAGGGGGCGGAGACTCAGAACTCAATTAACCAATTAATACAAGTCAATACATCAATATCCACACAGTGCTTAGTCTTTGAAAAAGAAAAAGTCATTTACTGAAACCACACATAATGTAACACAGTACACAATCTTTCAGGAGCAAATTCACTCGGGCTTCACTCACTCCCTCAAGGCTCAAAGAGCAAGGCAGCCTCGGCTGCTCCTGTGGACACCTTTGGGCAACCTTCCAGTACAAACCAATGCTAAACTCACAGAGAAACGCTTGCACTATGGTGCAAAGATGTGTGGTGGCTCACTGCAGCACAATTTTGCACCAGCGCTAGGGAGAGGGGAGGAGAGTGCCATATTTTTGTAAATTTGGGGGCAGATTTACAACCCCCCTGCGCCACCAGTACGTCACTTTTCGTGACCTACTGGTGGTGCAGGGGGCTCCTCCATATGTACAAGGACAGGAAAAGCCACACTGCTTGACTTTTCCTCTCCTTGTAAATACAGCCCCTTCACACGCAGCACTTTACGTTGAAGGGGGGTGCCATGGGTGTTGCTCTGGGTGTTCCCACGCAACACCCATGGAACAAGACACATCTCCAGATTTATGAGAAATAGTATATCTGGAGATGTGTCTGAATGCTACGCCAGGCTAGAGGTGGCGTAGCGAGGTGGCGTAGCGAGGCGCAACGAGGAGAAATGTTTTAATTTCTCCTCGTTTTTTCCTCTTTCAATGCGTGCTGCATTCTACAGCACACATTGAAAGAGGATAAAACCTTTAGTGATTGTTTTTGTGCAGGAAGGTGCCCCTTCCGGCACAAAAACAATCTCCCCATGGCGCAGGCATCCTTGCACCATGGTGCAAGCGTGCCTGCGCTTAGCAGCTGTTTGAGCACCAGCACAGGGGAGAGCACAGGAATGCAACATATTCTTGTAAGTATGTAGCATTCCTGTGCTCTGAAAGCGCTGCAGCGTGGCGCAGCCAAATGGCTTGCGGTGCCACACTGCGGCACTTTCTTGTAGATCTGCCCCTTGGTGCTCTCCTGCTCTCTCATTCCCACGCAGCACAGCATTTGTGGCTGCTGCACTGGCCTGTTGAGAATTTAGTACATTTGGGCCACAGTCTGTTCATGCTGCAGAGACAATACATGAGTTTCAACGTATGAAATCATACACGGTGGTCTCTAAAAACACCCTCCGTGCCAAACACGGCATATCATTTATAGTACTAAGGATTTCTGAGCAATTCATATATTTTGGATTCTAATCAGACGTTAATGCTTGTGCTCCAGTTTTTACCAAATAAAAAGACGGGTCAGTATGACACTAAGTAATGATCGCCGTTACAGCCTGAGCGCCAAGATGCTCCTTGGAGCGGTAGCAGCACTGTATAAGTGGGATTTTACATTACATTACACGTTTGTTTATTCAACATGTGACCGAATCGAACCTATAAGCTCTGTCCTGAAGAAGCCTATTTTTAGTTGAAACGTGTTGACTGCATGCGTTTTTCTATTTGACGAAGAAAAGGACAAAAGAAAGCAAGACTGTCAAGCAACAAGCAACTCGTCTACCTTCTCCCTCCATACTTCAGCAAAAAGAGTTTCTTGTTATGATTTGAAAACTCTGGTTGCCTCTAATTTTCAAGTTTTATGACGTCTAAAGTGTGACCGACTGGTAGGGGGTCTTTTGAGGTGGGCAACAATCTTTACGTATCAAACTTGTGATGATTTTGGGTGGTGCAGTGACTAGGTTCCCTAGCTGCCAATATTTGTTCGACAAATGCACAAGTTCCTGGGACTCACCTCACGTAGGGGTGCCCGTCCTTCCCTGGTGCTTCAGTGGAGCTATTCAGCTCATCCACCTTGGCTCGATCATGCCCCCTCTTGTTCTGACCATGGCCTCCCTTGTACAAGGACATTCCCAGTGGCAATCCCAAGTAGGGGGTCAGCTCCTTCCCTTGAAGCAGGTTCCAGGTAGCCTCTGGTTGAAGACCCCAGGTTTCTAGTTCTCAACCTGGCCGGGTCTTTGGAGATGAATACCTCAACCCTGGAGCACAGAGGGTTTCTCATTCTCCACTTGTGTGGAACCCCTGGTTTCCGGTAGAAGAATCGTGGCACAGTGGCTTGGAGGCTCATGTCTGCTCGAGAATTGCAGCCAGCAGTTGTGTATTCTGACGCCCGCTCTGGGACTCGTTATAGGTGGTTCTGCCCAATTGCTTAATCCATTCAGACTGGTCCACTCAAGGCCTTCGTTACAAGGTGAGGCCAGATGAGGCCGGGTCTGGTGGCTTAGTGAACTAATGCTCCCACTACAGGGGCTTCTGTTTCACCTCATGGTCACAGGTTCAAAATCCCGCTGGGTCCACTCAGCCTTTCATCCTTTCTAAGGTCAATAAAATGAGTACCATTGAGTTGGGTAACAATAAACATCTGTTATTCAGTGCCAAGATGCCCCTTTGGGGGTGAACTTGCGCTTTACAAACACACTTGTTATGTTGTTAAAGGAAGGCACTTGTCAAGGCCTAATGTACTTTCCACAGGGCTCAGGAGTAAAATGTAAATGTAAATGTAAATGTAAATGTAAGGTGTTTTGTAGCGCGCTCAATTACTACCGGAGTATCCTGGCGCGAATGACCGCTGGGGAACCCGTCCTGGCTTTCCCTGTGAGATGGTCCCATGCTGGGTATCTCCAAGGTGAAGCCAGGCATCCCCGGCGTCTGTGGGGGGCCGTTGTAGAGATGAGGCAAGCTTAATGCCCAGAGTTACCGAGTGTGATCACTGCCCAAAGTGGGCACCGAGGCGAGAATTATCAGTCCGCTGACCCTGGTCCTCGACCCTGCCGCGTCGGGAATCGAACCCTGGTCCCGGGCCGTTCTCAGCCTCCGGGTCTGCCGCCTCTAACCAGTGAGCCACACCTCTCCACTCCAGCTCTTTGGCCCTCTGTAGCTGCCTAGGGAGTAGATTTATGGACCTCTGGGAGGCTCAGTGGTGCTAAGTACACCTTTTGCCTCAAACGCCAGCTGAGTTATTGCAGCAGCCCGCCTCTCGCCCAGTGCCTTTGTGTGCAGAGGACGGTGCATTGATGCAGTATGTGGAACGTAGGAGATAAAACACAAGAACCCTCATCCTTAGCCATACCCTTAAAAAAGTTCCTGTACTTCTACAAATAATCTGTGAGGACTGAGGAGCAACACCGGTGGCAGAGAGGGAATCATCTGGGGTTGGGTGTGGCAGGGAGCAGTACATGAAGGGAGAGACAGAAAACACATACACACTCATAGAGAGCTGAATAAACATAAAAAAGTAATCCCATGAAAATGAGCAGTGGATGGATCCAATCAAAAGGATGGTAAAGGGGATATGGTCTGGGGAGGAACATACACAGAGAGAGGAAGGAAAGCCATCCAATAAGAAGCAAGCAAATGAGAGTGACAAGAAAGCTAACCAATGACAAGCAATGGGCGTGGTCTAAGCCCGCTGTACATTTTTGGTATGATCCACAGAAGGGTGCACTACAGCCAGCTGCCTGAAAGCTATCTGGTAGGCGAGACCTAACTGTAGAGGCCACCCCGGACACGAATAGCGCTCTCGTTCTTGCGTCTGTCTGATACGGACATCGCTGTGCGACAAGATGGCGTCAAATGTAAATGTAAATGTATAGGCATTTATATAGCGCACTACTTACCCGTAGGGTCCCAAGGCGCTTCGACCGCTGCGAAACCCTTCCTGGCTTCCCTGAGAGATGGTCCCTTAATGGGTATCTCCAGGGTGAGACCAGGCATCCCCGGCGGTCTGGTGGGGCCGTTAGTGAAGATAAGGCAAGCTAATGCCCAGAGTTGCCGAGTGTGATCGCTGATCAGAGTGGGCACCGAGGCGAGAGAATTATCGAGTCCGCTGACCCTGGTCCAGAAACCTGCCGCGCCGGGAATCGAACCCTGGTCCCGGGCCGTCCTCTGCTCTCGGGTCTGCCGCCTCTAACCAGTGAGCCACACTACTTCACTAGGCCTCCCAATCTCCTCGGCTGCCTTTTATGAGGACTCTATAAAAATGTAAACAATGGACGCTCCTTCTCACTACCCTTCGTTCTACTCCCTCTCACGGTCGGTAAAACAGAAGAGCCCACGGTGAGCGATGATCGCACGATAAAGAAGAAATGTATAATCTGATGGAATGCGCTCAAGTCCCTTGCGGCCTCATTAAAAGCTATTGCTTTCCCCTAATTACCACATGCGCAGGGCTCGCCGTTGTATGCAAATGAAGCTCGCTCCACCCCGGCGGAATCACTTTGTTCGTGTTTACAGGTTCCTATTACACGCTCGGCCGATGCTTGGGGGGCTGAGGACGGCTAGACAGGAGGACAGGCCTTGCTGCGGGCACTTGGTGACTTTAGGGGGTCCTGGTGCGTCAGAGGCACGTCAGTGACCATGAGAGTGATGCTGAGTGGGTCTGAGATCACAGAACAGACACGTTTAGACTAGTCGCTTTCTTTTATTCATGCTTCTGTGCAGGGCACAAGTCCAAAGAAACATAGTGGGGCACATTGTTTTCTGCTGGTGTTCTTAATCCAGCACCAGGGATGGACTGGCTACCGGGCGTTTTGGCGTGCTGCCCAGCTGGGGGATGATTTCGTTGATGGGACCTGTGTGTGCTGAAAAACATTTTGTTTTGCTCTGTTTATTTCGAAGCACACGCAGGTCCCCATCAATGAAATCAGCCCCCACCGCAGTGAAATCCGCCCCCAGCTCGGCAGCATGCCAAAACGCCCGGTAGCCAGTCCGGCTCTGTCCAGCACAGAAGCATGCACATCTGTTGTGCAGTAAGCTATAGAAGGGTTAATGGTTTAAAGGTCTTGCAAGGTAAGAGATTCAGACAATTCCCTCACCCCCTTTACTGGGTTCTCTCACAAATAAAGAAGATTCTGCCCTCAGGAAGGAATGTTAAAAACACCCTGAGCTCAGGTTTAAGTCATAGAGGCATATTTGTGATGCACAGGGCTTAGCCATATCTATAAGGCCAGGTAAGGCCACCCGCAGAGCTTTTCATGGCCTTGTAGATAGGGAGTAAGGCAGGGCTCGAGTCAGGGTACCACGTGGGTAGACGGCGTCCCCCCACTTATTTTGCCAAGTGCTTAATTTGTAAAAAAATTAGTGCCAGGGCCCTCGACAGGAGGACACTAGAGCTTACACCATCCGTTGCACCTGGCAGCACTGCCAATGAACGCAACAACACACTACTAATCATCACACTCTTAAAAGTGTGACAATTCAGTCCATTACAGGCCCCCAAAGCTATAAGAATGGCTTTGGAGGCAAATACTACTAATTGGAAATTTAAATTTAAATAATAAACAGAAGTTGTTGTGCTTGTACCTAAATTGGCAGACACCACTACCATGTGGCAGACAGTTATAAGCCCAGGTGCTGGAAATTAAGTGCTGGTGCTGAGCACCTGAAAGCACCGGCACAAATTAAGCACTGATTTTGCCGGGAGCTCGATAACCAACTACTGCCAGAGTTTAATGTGCGTGCTTGTTCACGGCCGTAGTGACACCTCCTTTGATCTGTAAAATACAGTACACATGAAGTGTCTCAGCCGTATGTCATGCGCTGGCTTCTCTGATGGCAATCGCATCTAAGGGAGAGCGAAGGGAGGCAATGAGTCTGATGGTGCAAGCCACCTTTCGTGACGTCACTTCCTGCCGTGACGTCAGCGTCCCCCCACTTCTTTTTTAGGACTTGCGCCCTGGAGTAAGGTGAGGCAGCACAAGTCTCTGCCTTGCCGTACTCTGCTTGAAAGAGGCGTTCCATGGGTGTTACCGGGGGTGTTTCCACACAGCACCCATAGAATTTGGCACTGCCTAGATTTACAATATCACGTAATCCTGAGGCAGCGCCAAAATCTTGCGCCTCGCTAGAGTAGGCGTTAATCCTCTGTCCACGTGTGCTGCATTCTACAGCACACGTAGAAAGAGGAAAACGCCTGTCATGATGTTTTTGTACAGGAAGGTGGCCCTTCCTGCACAAAAACAAATGTGCCAACACCACAGACACCCTGGCACCATGGTGCCAGGGTGTCTGCTTTGGCACAGGGCTGCACAATGTGTGCTGGTTGAAAGGACGAATGCAACATACCTTGTAAATACGGGACATTCCTGCCCTTTCGAGCAAGTGTAGGGCAGCGATACTGCCCTACGCCAATTCCTTGCACAGGGCTTACCCCATAGTGTTTGTAAACACAGACCGCTGCTGGGCTGGCGTACAAAGATGACACATCTAAGCCTCTTTCAGCCTCAGGTAAGAGGACCCGACGGGCTTAATTACAAGCCCAATGTGCGGCCGGAGGCACACAGGGCTTACCCCTATCTACCCTGCACCACTTTTCATGGCCTCCTAGAGATGGTGTAAGGCAACGCAGCGCAAGTCACTGCGTTGCCTCACATTGCGATGGGGAGGCGTGCCATGGGCGTTAAGGTGGGTGTACCCATGTAACACCCGTGGCACGCGGCACCGAGCTGTAAACCTGGGAATGGATCAAAAGCCCCCGCCTCCCCAGCGGGGTGTGAGGGAAGGTGTCCCCTCCCCACAAAAACAACCTGATTTCAATGTAGACCCCCTTGCACTATGGTACCAGGGGGCCTGCGTGGCACAGGGCAGCCATTTTGTGCCACGCAGTGTAAGAGGACAGGGATGCGCCGTTTCTCATGGACACAGGGCATCCTGCCCCTTTCTTTCGACATAGGGCAGCGCAGCGCAGCGCAGCAGGAAGGCTTGCAACGCTGCCCTACTCCAAAATGAGGCCCCGAGTCTCCTCTCTAAAAATAGAGGGCGAGTCCGTACCCCAACTATTAGCTAAGAAAACAGAATGAGCTTAGAAAATGTGTACAGCTAAACAGCGTAATCTCAGGAAACGAGGAGCAATGCATAATGGTGGGGATCCATGATACAGAGGTGCGCTGCTTAACAGCGCCAGCACTGGAAACAGATGCGCTGCTTAACAACGCCAGCCCTGGAAACAGATGCGCTGCTTAACAGCGCCAGCACTGGAAACAGATGCGCTGCTTAACAGCGCCTGCACTGGAAACAGATGCCCTGCTTAACAGCGCCAGAACTGGAAACAGATGAGCTGCTTAACAGCGCCAGCACTGGAAACAGATGCGCTGCTTAACAGCGCCAGCACTGGAAACAGATGCCCTGCTTAACAGCGCCAGCACTGGAAACAGATGCGCTGCTTAACAGCGCCAGCACTGGAAACAGATGCGCCGCTTAACAGGGCGAGCACTGGAAACAGATGCACTGCTAAACTGTGCCAGCACTGGAAACAGATGCGCTGCTTAACAGGGCGAGCACTGGAAACAGATGCGCCGCTTAACAGGGCGAGCACTGGAAACAGATGCACTGCTAAACTGTGCCAGCACTGGAAACAGATGCCCTGCTTAACAGCGCCAGAACTGGAAACAGATGAGCTGCTTAACAGCGCCAGCACTGGAAACAGATGCGCTGCTTAACAGCACCAGCACTGGAAACAGATGCACTACGAAACTGTGCCAGCACTGGAAACAGATGCGCTGCTTAACAGGGTGAGCACTGGAAACAGATGCGCCGCTTAACAGGGCGAGCACTGGAAACAGATGTGCTGCTAAACGGTGCCAGCAGTGGAAACAAATGCACTGCTAAACTGTGCCAGCACTGGAAACAGATGCGCCGCTTAACAGGGCGAGCAATGGAAACAGATATGCTGCTAAACAGTACCAGCAGTGGAAACAGATGTGCTGCTAAACAGTGCCAGCCCTGGAAACAGATGCGCTGCTGAACTGTGCCAGCACTGGAAACAGACCTGCTGCTTAACAGGGCGAGCACTGCAAACAGATGCGCTGCTTAACAATGCCAGCAGCGGAAACAGATGCGCTGCTTAACAGTGCCAGCAGTGGAAACAGATGTGCTGCTAAACTGTGAAAGCAGTGGAAACAGATGCGCTGCTTAACAGTGCCATCACTGGAAACAGGTGCGCTGCTTAACAGTGCCAGCACTGGAAACAGATGCGCTGCTTAACAGCGCCAGAACTGGAAACAGGTGCGCTGCTTAACAGTGCCAGCACTGGAAACAGATCTGCTGCTTAACAGGGCGAGCACTGGAAACAGATGCGCTGCTAAACAGTGCCAGCAGTGGAAACAGATGCGCTGCTAAACTGTGCCAGCACTGGAAACAGATGCACTGCTAAACAGTGCCAGCACTGGAAACAGATCTGCTGCTTAACAGGGCGAGCACTGGAAACAGATGCGCTGCTAAACAGTGCCAGCACTGGAAACAGATGTGCCGTTTAATAGGGCGAGCACTGGAAACAGATGCGCTGTTTAACAGGGCGAGCAGTGGAAACAGATGCGCTGCTTAACAGTGCCGATTCAGAAAAGGGGGTGGTGATGAACAGAATGTCTGAATTAAGCAGACCACTCTTACCCAGTCCAAAGATCAGGGCTTGATCCATCACCGTTTTTAGCTCACTGCACCATCCCAGCTCAGAACATGACTACATGCAAATTAGTCTGTTCCTGTCCCAGTGCATGATGGGAACAGGGCAAACCAAACTACCAAGCCAATTCTTATACTGGGAAGGAAACAAGCTACCGGGGACCGGTTTCTGGCATTTCAGTCGTCGTCGGCCCGGCTTGCTTGAATCCTGATGGTGCAATGAGCAAGGGACTCACATCTGAGTATACCCTTCCACGCTTATGGTGGACAAAATGATTCAGAAAAGGGGAATCAGATGTGCTGCTAAACTGTGCAAGCCCTGAAGCAGGGGTGAACAGCTAAACTGTGCAAGCCCTGGAAACAGGGTTGTATTGATAAACTGTGCCAGCACTGGAAACAGATGCGCTGCTAAACTGTGCCAGCCCTGGAAACAGATGCACTGCTAAACTGTGCCAGCACTGGAAACAGATGCGCTGCTAAACTGTGCCAGCCCTGGAAACAGATGCGCTGCTAAACTGTGCCAGCACTGGAAACAGATGTGCTGCTAAACTGTGCCAGCACTGGAAACAGATGTGCTGCTAAACTGTGCCAGCACTGGAAACAAATGTGCTGCTAAACTGTGCCAGCACTGGAAACAGATGCGCTGCTAAACTGTGCAAGCCCTGGAAGCAGGGGTGAACTGCTAAACTGTACCAGCACTGGAAACAGATGTGCTGCTAAACAGTGCCAGCACTAGAAACAGATGTGCTGCTAAACTGTGCCAGCACTGGAAACAGATGCGCTGCTTAACAGGGCGAGCACTGGAAACAGATGTGCTGCTAAACTGTGCCAGCACTGGAAACAGATGTGCTGCTAAACTGTGCCAGCACTGGAAACAGATGTGCTGCTAAACTGTGCCAGCACTGGAAACAAATGTGCTGCTAAACTGTGCCAGCCCTGGAAACAGATGCGCTGCTAAACTGTGCAAGCCCTGGAAGCAGGGGTGAACTGCTAAACTGTACCAGCACTGGAAACAGATGTGCTGCTAAACAGTGCCAGCACTAGAAACAGATGTGCTGCTAAACTGTGCCAGCACTGGAAACAGATGCGCTGCTTAACAGGGCGAGCACTGGAAACAGATGTGCTGCTAAACTGTGCCAGCACTGGAAACAGATGTGCTGCTAAACTGTGCCAGCCCTGGAAACAGATGCGCTGCTAAACTGTGCCAGCACTGGAAACAGATGTGCTGCTAAACTGTGCCAGCACTGGAAACAGATGCGCTGCTAAACTGTGCAAGCCCTGGAAGCAGGGGTGAACTGCTAAACTGTACCAGCACTGGAAACAGATGTGCTGCTAAACAGTGCCAGCACTAGAAACAGATGTGCTGCTAAACTGTGCCAGCACTGGAAACAGATGCGCTGCTTAACAGGGCGAGCACTGGAAACAGATGTGCTGCTAAACTGTACCAGCACTGGAAACAGATGTGCTGCTAAACAGTGCCAGCACTAGAAACAGATGTGCTGCTAAACTGTGCCAGCACTGGAAACAGATGCGCTGCTAAACTGTGCCAGCAATGACTTGGGTGTCAGGAATTAATTTTTGTAATGTATATTGAATTAATAAACACTTGTTGTTCTGCTCATCTCCAAATTACACACACAGCACCACCATGTGGTAGACTGTTATAGTGCAGGTGTTCACAATTTAATTGCCGGTGCTGAGCATCGGAAACCCCCGGCTCAAATTAATCACAACTGCTCTCCTGCATTATGGCTCCAAGAAAGAGGGCTCCACTCCAAAACGGTGGGAGCTCAGGAAACAGGGGAGCGCTCTGACATGGAGGGAACCCAGGAAACAGGAGTTGTCTCCTAAATAGTGGAAGCTCAGGAAACAGGGTGCACTCATAACAGATTGAGCTCAGGAAACAGGGTGCACTCATAACAGATTGAGCTCATGAAACAGGGTGCTCTCATAACAGATTGAGCTCATGAAACAGGGTGCACTCATAACAGATTGAGCTCAGGAAACAGGGTGCACTCATAACAGATTGAGCTCATGAAACAGGGTGCACTCATAACAGATTGAGCTCAGGAAACAGGGTGCACTCATAACAGATTGAGCTCAGGAAACAGGGTGCACTCATAACAGATTGAGCTCAGGAAACAGGGTGCAGTCCTAAGAGTGCACTGCGTGAAAGAGGGGCGCTCTGTTAGACACTCTGAGCTCTGGAAGAGGGGTACACTGCTAAGCATGCTGAGTTGGACCTGGTAAAACCGGAACCGTGTGTTCTTCCCCATTCCATGTGATATAACTCATAATAGCAGGTTTAGGTGCTGGAAACATTCAATACAGCCACGTTAAATACGCCACGCTATATACCAACACGCCAAATACCACCACATTAAATACCACCATGCCAAATTCCGCCATATTAAATACCACCACGAATCGAATAGTAAAGGCAAAGTGTGAGAGAGAGAATGAGGAGAGAGAGAGCGAGCGAGTGAGCGGTGAAGAAATCCCCTTGAGTGAGAGATCGGATGGTTTTAGGTGAATTCGCACGCAGGCCCTACAAAGGCCGCGGGAGGGGGGGTGGGGGCTTACGTAAAAATAGTTTAAGTAATAAATATGCAAAGTAAAGAGAATACGGTTTATTAGCATGTTTTAACTATGTGCCTTAAGTAAAACCAGTCACCCCCCAAGATAGAGATACAATGATGAATACTGTTCTCATTGGAAAGGGGGGTCAAGTGAAGGGACGAAGGGAAGGAGAGAAGGGGGGGGGGCATTCGGGAGAGAGAGAAACAGAGGGAGAAAGGAAAGAGAGACCAACAGAAACTGAGAGAAAAGGAGAAGAGGGTTCAAGAGATGAGAGAGAGAAAACAGAGGCGGGAAGAGAAAAGAAAGGAGGTTGAAAGAGGGGCGGCAAGAGGATTTGAGGGGCGAGAGAGAAAGAAGAGAGGGTGAGGCAGAGGGAGGAGAGCAACAGAGTGCGCGAGAGAAGAAAAAGAACAGAGGGAAAGAAAGAAAGAGACAGAAAACAGAGATGAAACGAGGCGGGTACAGACGAAGCCTGAAATAGACGAGGAAGCAGCTTCAGGAGGCGGAAATGAGCGCGAGACCCGCGCGAGACACGGGGTAAGAGAGAGACATTGAGATAGTTCCAGATTTAGAAGCTCTCGAAATAGGAGCCCTCGCGCCCCGTCAATTATTCATCGATGCGCAGTCTTTTCTTTCCAATAAGTAGAAATAGCTGATTAGTCAGTAATGCGCGCGCTGCTCGCCTATTAGTACCGGAAATGAGCTCATGGTGGGGGGGGGGGGGCATAGAGGCAGGGGTGGGGGTGTGCCCCCTTTACATCTGATGTGGACATTTTATTTATTTATTTATTTATTTATTTATGAGTTTTTCTATAGCGCGGACTTTACCCGAAGGCGTCAGAGCGCTTCACAAAAGGAACGTTAAGGAGACATGAGGAGAAAATTACAAGTGAATAAATTACAAAAGCAGACGTTAAGTTACATGAGGTAAACGTGACAATTGTGAGCAAACAAAATACATGAGGTAGCAAACAGTGCAATACAGGAGAAAGAGTGACAAGTGTGCAGGTTACAAGAGAAAACAAAGTACAATTAGAGGTAATATACTGCATAAAACAGACTCACGGGAACTGAGGCGGAGAAACTTTCCACCCAAACCGGTTTTCATTATTTTTTCTCTATTAATCACCTTCACTTATTTGCCGCCCACACGTCGAAAAATATTCTTTTGTTCTCCATTTCGTATTCACGCTCCTAATGTTTTTATCTTAACCGACAAAACCCCCGAGTGTCTACTTTTTCTCACACCCCACCCACATAACTGTCAACAAGCATTGGCAACGCCATGAGGTCGAGACCATTAGCATTGCGCATGCGCCGCCTACAAAATGACGTTGGCACTTTTGTTTTCTTTTTATGACAGAAAAAAGAAAAAATGCGCAAAAGTTTTTTTTAGCGTGCATTGGGCAAGGATGGGGGTAAAAAGGAACAAAGGGGGCGAAATCACTGGTGGTGGAACAATTTTCAGAGTGCAGTTGCTGCCATCAAAGTTACTTCACTGAAGGGATAGAAATGGTGAAAATCCCAGTATCACACAAGGAACAAGGGTTGCAAATGACCCCCGCCCCCTCAGCAGGAGCGCGGTAAGGCTGGGGTCTGTAGCCAGAGGTGCACTTTGGAGCACACTGTCACAAACACATATAAAGCATGGTGGTAGCGCCTGTCATTTACAGACAACACATTTCCCATTGAAATGGCCACTAATGTTGCACTGATATACACACTTTTTTTCCAGGCATAACTACATTGCTCACAAGTGATATGTGGAGATCGGGTTTCAGCTAATATTTAGCAACGACACATCACCAAGTAAAGTGTCTTCATTTATTTTAATCATATTAAACTCTTTTTTTCCCGTCACACTTCAAAATAACAAACAAATGATGTACTCCATTTGTATCTTCCTAGCAGCTGATATATTTTGAAATATTTGTACACTTCATTTACAGATATTTAAAAGTTGTTGAATGTTATAAAAATACCTGACATTCTACAGCCTGTCCTTCCACACTGTCCGTACCCAGCAAGTCTGCCAGGAAGTTCACGTTATAAAATCCTCTCACTTTGCAGTCAGAGAAAGAAAGGTAAACACCAATCTCCAAGATTAAAGAATAAGCAGAAATGTTTCGGAATACTTAGCCTGACCTTTGACCTCTCTCTGTCTTTCACACACAGCAAATCTGACCAAATCAAAAAACTAAAAGGAATCTTTATTGCTCATTCGTCTCCTGAACGCCAGCATGGTTGGTTTGGGGGTGCTGCAGCACCCCTTGTAACCTCACTTCGAGCGCCCATGTGCGGAAGCGGCATGGAGGAGGATGGGGGAATGTGGGTGCAACATAGTGAGGGTGGGAGGGAGGCATAAGCAACACAGTGAGGGTGGGAGGGAGGCACAAGCAACACAGCGAGGGTGGGAGGGAGGCATAAGCAACACAGCGAGGGTGGGAGGGAGGCATAAGCAACACAGTGAGGGTGGGAGGGAGGCATAAGCAACACAGCGAGGGTGGGAGGGAGGCATAAGCAACACAGCGAGGGTGGGAGGGAGGCATAAGCCACACAGTGAGAGTGGGAGGGAGGCACAAGCAACACAGCGAGGGTGGGAGGGAGGCATAAGCAACACAGCGAGGGTGGGAGGGAGGCACAAGCAACACAGCGAGGGTGGGAGGGAGGCATAAGCAACACAGTGAGGGTGGGAGGGAGGCATAAGCCACACCGTGAGGGTGGGAGGGAGGCATAAACCACACAGCGAGGGTGGGAGGGAGGCACAAGCAACACAGCGAGGGTGGGAAGGAGGCATAAGCAACACAGCGAGGGTGGGAGGGAGGCACAAGCAACACAGCGAGGGTGGGAGGGAGGCATAAGCAACACAGCGAGGGTGGGAGGGAGGCATACGCAACACAGTGAGGGTGGGGGGGAGGCATAAGCAACACAGTGAGGGTGGGAGGGAGGCATAAGCAACACAGTGAGGGTGTGAGGGAGGCATAAGCAACACAGTGAGGGTGTGAGGGAGGCATAAGCCACACAGTGAGGGTGGGAGGGAGGCATAAGCCACACAGTGAGGGTGGGAGGGAGGCACAAGCAACACAGCGAGGGTGGGAGGGAGGCATAAGCAACACAGCGAGGGTGGGAGGGAGGCATAAGCAACACAGTGAGGGTGTGAGGGAGGCATAAGCCACACAGTGAGGGAGGGAGGCATAAGCCACACAGTGAGGGTGGGAGGGAGGCATAAGCAACACAGTGAGGGTGGGAGGGAGGCATAAGCCACACAGTGAGGGTGGGAGGGAGGCATAAGCAACACAGTGAGGGTGGGAGGGAGGCATAAGCAACACAGTGAGGGTGGGAGGGAGGCACAGCAACACAGTGAGGGCGGGAGGGAGGCATAAGCCACACAGTGAGGGTGGGAGGGAGGCATAAGCCAGACAGTGAGGGTGGGAGGGAGGCATAAGCCACACAGTGAGGGTGGAAGGGAGGCATAAGCCACACAGCGAGGGTGGGAGGGAGGCACAAGCCACACAGTGAGGGTGGGAGGGAGGCATACGCAACACAGTGAGGGTGGGAGGGAGGCATAAGCCACACAGTGAGGGTGGGAGGGAGGCATAAGCAACACAGTGAGGGTGGGAGGGAGGCATAAGCCACACAGTGAGGGTGGGAGGGAGGCATAAGCAACACAGTGAGGGTGGGAGGGAGGCATAAGCCACACAGTGAGGGTGGGAGGGAGGCATAAGCAACACAGCGAGGGTGGGAGGGAGGCATAAGCAATACAGGTTGGGGAAAGCAACAAGGAGGGCACAGGTAGGGGAAGGAACAACTGGGAGCAAAAAGAAGGGCTTAGTTGGGGGAAGCAACGCAGAGAGCATTGGGAGGCAATAGGAGAAACACATGGGCTTCCTTGGAGTGGAGCAGGTTTGTAGTGTGCTGTAATGCCTGGGCCTAACCATATACTCCTTCGTTTCCATGCATGGTGAACATTAATCACTACT
The DNA here is from genome assembly GCF_964263255.1 of Lissotriton vulgaris. NCBI lineage: Eukaryota > Metazoa > Chordata > Amphibia > Caudata > Salamandridae > Lissotriton > Lissotriton vulgaris. Next base: position 1,997,351,160 of record NC_141693.1, on the reverse strand, counting down.
GCTGCTTTGCTCTCTTCCCCTTTGAACTGAAGTGATTCGTTTCTGGTGTTTAAATCCACTTCATGTTGGGTCGTAACCAGTGGTTAATTTGTAAAAAAAAATAAGTTCTGGGGCTCTCGTAAGCACTGCCTAAAACAGAAGCCATGAAACACTACAAGTGGGGAGAGGACGTGGTGTCATGGCCAGAGCTGGCGACCTCGGAGCTGGGGAACCAGGTTCAAGCTTTGGTGTCGGCTCAACATCCTGTGATTCTTGGGGAATCATGTAATCTCCCTGTGCCTACCAAAAATGAATGTCTCAACTGGTGCTCAAGCACTGGTTTTGAGAGTGTAATGCCGGTGCTGAGCACTGGAAACCACCACCTCAATTTAAGCACTAGTCCTACCTTCTTGTCTGGTTGCCTCCCACCTTCCCTGATCCTTTATCTTGAGTGGCTGAGCACTTATTGTTTGTGTTTCAAATATTTTCCCCAAAATGTGAGCAATTTTTCGCTTTCTCTCGGCCCTACATAAGAGGTAGAACAATGAAAAATCTGTCATCTAAATGGTGCCAAAAATAAGGGTCCCTGGTGGTTTACCTCGGCGCTAGTTGCCCCAGTTTGCACCTCTGGACTAGCAGCCCCGAGCTGTGGTCAGGAGGGTGGTTCACTAGTAGACCATGTGTGGTTTCAGGAAACGAGGGCTCCTCCTAGGTCGAGACTCAGGGCCATAATTATGACATTTGTGGCGAGTCACCTTGCCGCACTCCCCTGTATCTCGGGGAAAGCCCAGGAAGGCGCTGTATTTATCCAGTACGGGGCATTCCTGTCCTTTCCCCTGCACTGGCGCCTTTTTGGCAGCCTCGCACCAACGCAGGCACCCTTGCACCATGGTGCAGCAAGCACCTTCCTGCACAAAACAATCCTGGAAGGCTTTCTCCTCAGGCTTTTTCCTCTTTCCGTGTGTGCTGCATAGAAAGAGGAAAGAACAAGGAGAAATAAAGCTATTTACATGGTCTTGTAAATCTGGAAGTGTGTCAAAGTACCACGGGAGTTGTGTGGGAACACCCACCCGGAACTTCTACCCGGAGCAGAGTAACGCAACGCAGGAATTTGTGTGCTGCGTTGCATGAATGCATCTTTCTGGAGCCACTCAGAGTGGCTTTGTGTGGCTTCAAAGGTATGGCTTACGGTTTGCATCACCCTCGTACCACATTGCGTGGTGCAAGAACGACGCAACCCGGATCAGAAATATGGCCGTGAGTGAGGCCACTGGGGGGAGGGGCTAGCAGCACGGAGGCATCTTCAGGGCCACAGACAGCCTGGATACAGCAGTAGGCCACCAGGGGGCGCCATCCTTTCCACTGGCCCTGGGTCCCTGCCAGTCACCCTGAAGCTTCCAGTGAGGGCTAGGTGTGGGTGGAGGGTGGGCGGGGCCTCGTCTCTCAGGCAGGTCCCCGGAGGGACATGGCAGGAGAGACATGGGGGAGCGGAACGATGGAGCCCGTGAGAGACAGGATCCTGTTGCTTGAAACGACTAAGTTCCTTTATTTCTCTGGCGGGGGGAGTGGATTGGGGGGGATGGGGGGGGGGGGGGGGGGGAGAAGTGATCTCAGTTCGGTGGCTGTGTAATGAGCCCTATTTCTGATCCACGTCGCCTCCTATTAATAGCTTCCGCAGCAGTGAGCGCAGTTAATACTTTCTAATACGGTCTCATCGGCGCAATGAGACAGCTGCGCCTCAGGGTGACCTCTGACCTCTGCTGCTGAGCCCCAGATATCAGTGGATAACTGTCCCCCTCCATGAGACCGCATGAGGACGAGCAAAGAGACGTCAAGAGTCTTCGGGGTATATTTACAAGGGAAGGGGCAGAGTGCGGCGTTAGCCTTCTTGGATTAACGCCGCGCTCCGCCTCTTTGGAAACCATATTTACAACAATACAGTGCAGCCCTGCGTTTTCCCCTGTGTTGGTGCGAATTGCAGCTGCCTAGTGCCAACGCTGGCATCCTGGCACCATAATGCAAGAGTGCCTGCGTTGTGGGACTAATTGTTTATGTGCAGGAAGGTGACCCTTCTTGCGCTCAAACAATCTTAAATGGCGATCTGTAACTTCTATGGGTGCTGCTTTGTGCAACAAACATAAAAGTTGCAACTTGTCATTTTTGAAATGATTGTTTTTGTGCCGCAAGGGACACCTCCCTGCACATAAACATCATTTATGGTGTTTAGCTGTTTCTATGGGTGCCGGACAATGCAACACAGATAGAAACAGCAAGAACGAGGAGAAATAAAGCATTTCTCCTCATTGCACCATGTTAAGACCAGGGGTTTTGGCCCTTATTTCTGGCGCTGCCCCATATTTTCGCCACCCTTGTAAATATATGAGGCAGCATCAAAATCAATAGGTGTTGCGGCACAACACCTACAGTAACACCCATTTCCCACCCCTTACACGGTAAGTAGAGCGTGAAACGTTGCCTTGTTTACAAGGCGGTATTAAGCCATGTTAAGTGGCTTAACACTGCCTTGTGAAAAAGAGGAAGCCTGTATCGCCACAGGAGCTTCTTTAAAAGTGACGTTCCTGTGGCGATAGGGGCTTGTAAATATGCCCTTCGTGTGCCCAGGAATGTAAACCCCCCAGAGCTTCTGAAACCTCGCACCCAGGAAGAGGGGAGAGCCGGTCTGTGGTCAGGTGAGATCTCAGTGGCAAACAAGAGGCACTTGGGAGCAGTCTCGGAAGAGGCTTCTCTCGGAGTGAATGGCATGTTTCATAGAGTAGATTCCATTCAGATCTCAGGTGCAGAAGTGCGAGTCCACACCCACTCCGGTGAAGCTCCCTCCCCATCACCTGCCACATCACATGGTACAATGAGAGTACAGCTCTGTCAACATCACCCTCTGGAAGCCCTCACGTCTCATTATGAGCCACATCACACCCTAGGCACCACATCACACCCTGGGTACCACCTCGCCACATCACACCCTGGGTACCACCTCGCCACATCACACCCTAGGCACCACATCACACCCTGGATACCACCTCACCACATCACACCCTGGGTACCACCTCGCCACATCACACCCTGGATACCACCTCATCACATCACACCCTAGGCACCACATCACACTCTGGGTACCACCTCACCATATCACACCCTGGGTACCACCTCGCCACATCACACCCTGGGTACCACCTCGTCACATCACACCCTGGGTACCACCTCGTCACATCACACCCTGGTTACTACCTCACCACATCACACCCTGGGTACCACCTCATCACATTACACCCTGGTTACTACCTCACCACATCACACCCTGGGTACCACCTCGCCACATCACACCCTGGATACCACCTCATCACATCACACCCTAGGCACCACATCACACTCTGGGTACCACCTCACCACATCACACCCTGGATACCACCTCGTCACATCACACTCTGGTTACCACCTCATCACATCACACACTGGGTACCACCTCTTCACATTAACACATACTACAATCTGAGTACAGGCCTGCCACATCACCCTCTGGAGACCTTCATGTCTCATCATGAGTCACATCACACTCTGGTTACCACCTAGTCACATCACACCCTAGGTACCACTTCACACCCTGGGTACTACCTCATTACATCACACCCTGGGTACCAGCTCGTTACATCACACCCTGGGTACCACCTCACCACATCACACCCTGGATACCACCTCGTCACATCACACTCTGGTTACCACCTCATCACATCAAATCACACACTGGGTACCACCTCGTCACATCAACTAATAAAGCAATCTGAAAACAGCCCGCCACATCACACTTTGGAGACCTTCAAGTCTCATCAAGAGTCACATCACACCCTGGGTATCAACTCGTCACATCAACACATGCTACAATAAGGGTACAGCCCTGCCTCATCACACTTTGGAAACCTGCACGCCTCATCAATAGTCACATCACGCCCTGAGTACCACCTCATCACATCACACAGTAGGTACCAGCCCATCACATGGAAGCATATTACAATCTGGCACCTCCCTGCCACATCTGGAGCCACGTCACACACTCTGGAGACCTTTTCTCCTTCGTGTGTCGTATCACACCCTGGGTACCACCTCATCCCATCACACCCTGGGTACCGCCTCATCACATCACATCCTGGGTACCGCCTCATCACATCACACCCTGGGTGCGACCTCATCACATCACACCCTGGGTACCAGCCCATCACATGGAAGCATATTACAATCTGGCACCTCCCTGCCACATCTGGAGCTACGTCACACACTCTCGAGACCTTTTCTCCTTCGTGTGTCGTATCACACCCTCGGTACCACCTCATCCCATCACACCCTGGGTACCACCTCATCACATCACACCCTGGGTACCGCCTCATCACATCACACCCTGGGTGCGACCTCATCACATCACTCCCTGGGTACCACCTCATCACATCACACCCTGGGTACCACCTCATCACATCACACCCTGGGTACCACACACCAGGAGCCACGTCGTACTCTGGAGACCTTCCCTCCCTCGCGTGCCGAATCACACCCTGGGGATCGCTCCATTCACATCATGGACCACATCCCAGTCTGGACACTGTCCGTTCACATCTTGAGCCTTCTCACACTGGAGGAACACCCCTCACCAACACAAGCCACTCTGCTTCCTACAAACACCGCTGCTCTCCCAGCACCAGGGATACTAGGGGTCTGGGGTTGGGGTGGGGGGGGAAGGGGAGGAGCAGACTAGAAGAAGGCCTTTCAGAAATGGTTGTCTTTGTTGCACCAAGTGCCTGCCCATTGACCAATATGTTCATCTCTCTCCCCCTCGCAGGAGAACCCGTACCTCTGCAGCGACGAGTGCGACGCCTCGAACCCGGATCTGGCCCACCCTCCCAAGCTGATGATGGACCGAGAGGAGGAGGGGCTGGCCACCTACTGGCAGAGCGTGACCTGGAGCCGCTACCCGGAGCCGCTGGTGGCCAACATCACCCTGGCCTGGAACAAGAGCATTGAGCTGACGGACGACATCGTGCTGACCTTCGAGTACGGCCGGCCGACCGTCATGCTGCTCGAGAAGTCACTGGACTACGGCCGGACCTGGCACCCGTACCAGTACTATGCCGACGACTGCATGGAGGCCTTCGGCATGCCCGCCCGGCGCGTCAAGGAGCTGTCGGCCACCAACGCCAACCGCGTGCTCTGCACCGAGGAGTACTCACGCTGGGTGGGCTCCAAGAAGGAGAAGGACGTGCGCTTCGAGGTGCGGGAGCGCTTCGCCATCTTCGCCGGGCCGGACCTGAAGCGGATGGAGAACCTGTACACGCGCATGGAGAGCGCCAAGGGCCTGAAGGAGTTCTTCACCCTCACCGACCTCCGGCTGCGGCTGCTGCGGCCGGCCCTGGGCGGCACCTACGTGCAGCGGGACAACCTCTACAAGTACTTCTACGCCATCTCCAACATCGAGGTCACTGCCAGGTGAGCTGGGCGCGCGCGGAGGTCTGTGGGGTCACTCCCGGGGTCTGTGGAGTCACTCCTGGGGTCTGTGTGGTCACTCTTGGGGTCTTAGGGGTAAATCCCAAGGTTTGTGGGGTTACTTCCGGGGTCTGTGGGGGGCACTTATTGGTGCAGCCACTCAGTCTGCTTCACTTCAGCTGCCCTTGTTGTCTCTTTCTCTCTCCAAGACGCACTCCCTGGCGCAGTCGCTCTGTCTGCTTCTGTCCCTCTGTCTGCTTCTGTCGTTCACTTCAGGTGCCCTTGTTGTCTCATTCTCTCTCCAAGATGCACTCCCTGGCGCAGTCACTCTGTCTGCTTCTGTCCCTCTGTCTGCTTCTGTCGTTCACTTCAGGTGCCCTCGTTGTCTCTTTCTCTTTCCAAGACGCACTCCCTGGCGCAGTCGCTCTGTCTGCTTCTGTCCCTCTGTCTGCTTCTGTCGTTCCCTTCAGGTGCCCTTGTTGTCTCATTCTCTCTCCAAGATGCACTCCCTGGCGCAGTCACTCTGTCTGCTTCTGTCCCTCTGTCTGCTTCTATTCTTCACTTCAGGTGCCCTCGTTGTCTCATTCTCTCTCCAAGATGCACTCCCTGGCGCAGTCACTCTGTCTGCTTCTGTCCCTCTGTCTGCTTCTGTCCTTCACTTCAGGTGCCCTCGTTGTCTCATTCTCTCTCCAAGATGCACTCCCTGGCGCAGTCACTCTGTTATGCTATGTTATGTTAACTGGGATTTGTAGAGCTCATATTCACCAGCAGGTCTCTTAGCGCTTTGAGAGAGTGCCAAACCCCACCAGCAGTCACAAATACAACACTTGCAGGGGCTTTATGCCGTGTCCAGAGCCTCCCTGAACAGAAGAGTCTTTAGTCGTTTCCTAAAAGGGAGGAGTGTGGGTTCCTTGCGTAGATTCACGGGCAGTCGATTCCATAGTTCAGGAATTAAGACAGAAAAGGCTCTGCTGCTTCTGGATGTAGTTTTAACCCCTTCCATGCGGGGCTAACTCCCCCACGGTGCGAGGTGAGAGGGGCCGCGCGTGGCGCCGCGGTGCTCGTGACGAGCCCGGCTCTTCATGCTGCACAGTGGAGCTGTGCTTATGACGAGCTGGACTCGTCACGACTCCGCCCACTCCCATAGAATGTCCACACAGGCGGGGTATTAGCCGCGCGTGGGAGGGCCGCTGCAGTTATGACGAGCTGAACTCGTCATCAGCACAGCTCCAGTGTGCCTCATGACGAGCGGAGCTCGTCACAAGCATGCAAGGGGTTAAACTGTGGACAGGCCAGAAGGCCTGCCTCGAACGACGAAGTGTACATCCCGGCACGAAGTTCCCTACGCGCTCCTTGATATAAACTGGGGCCTGGCCGTGAACGGCTTTATGGGCGATGCAGAAAACTTTGAACTTTGCTCTCTGTTTAATGGGGAGCCAGTGCAGTTGCTGCAGCAGGGGGGTAGCGTGAGCCCATCTGGGAAGCCTGAAGATCAGCCTAGCTGCATCACTCTTGGTCCCCTGCAGCTTCCTGACAGTTTCTCAGGGAGACCAATATATGAGGCATTACCATAATCCAGTCTAGACACGATCATAGCCGACTCGACCATCGGGAGTGTGGCCGATGAGAGGAGAGGGGCAAGTCTCCGCATCGGTCTCAATAAGCCCACACAGGTTCTGACCACGGCAGAGACTTGATTTGCTATGGAGAGATTTGCATCGATCTTGATGCCTAAGCTTTTTACAACCAGAGCTGGCGTAGGGGTGGTGCCCAGCTCGTGCCCAGGAAAGGTCGTTCCAGGGATTGTTTTTAGAGGAAATGACGAGGACCTCAGTTTTATCGGGGTTGATTTTTAGCGAATTAGCTGTCCTCCAGCTGACCGTGTGTCTGAGTATGTTTTACACATGGGTGTGGGCTTGCGGGGAGTCGTCAATCTGGAGGATTAATTGTGTGTCGTCTGCATAGTTAAATACTTGGCAGTCTATGCGGACCAGAGCGGCCACTAGTGGCTGGAGGTATATGTTGAGAAAGAGAGGGGACAGTGCTGAGTCCTGGGGGACACCACAGGTGAGTGTGCCAATGTTCGACGCCTGCTCGCCCAGTTGGACCCTTGGGACTGACCTGACAGGAAAGACTCAAGCCATTGGTGTGCCAACCCACGGATGCCCAAATCGGAGACCCGGGCCAGAAGCTGAGCGTGATTGACCGTACCGAACGCCGCTGACAGATCTAAAAGGGTCAGGGCGCTCTGCTGTCTGCTGTCGGCCATGAGCCCAAGTTCCTCCATCACTGACAACATCACCAGTCCTGTGCTGTGGTGGGCCCTAAAGCCAGCCAGTAGTTGTTGTTCCGCAATAAACAGCGAGAGTGTTTTAAGAACATGTTGTTCCACTACTTTCGCCAGGAAGGGGAGCTGGGAGATGGGAGCTGGGAGCTGGGCCTGTAGTTCTTGAGCTTAGCTACATCTGCCCTTGTGTTTTTGGAGTAGGGGGTTGACCCTGGCTTCCTTCAGACTGGCGAGCACATAGCCTGTCTCCAGAGAGCGACTGAGTAGATCAAGGATCGCCCTCTCTATCCCGGGAAGTGCCATTCGGAATACCCTTGGGGGACAGGGGTCCGCTGGTGAGCCTCATTTAACACGGATCATCAGGAGTGACAGGGGGGCTAGATCTAAACTGGGGAGAGAGGGGAGTTACTTGCCGGGGATGCAGGGGGGGCTATATCTCGTGCCAGGGGGCACAGGTTAGTTAGGGTGTTGTTATATAGCACAAACTTAACCCGAATCTGAATCGGGTATCCGAGCGCTTTACATAACACCAGTTGCGTTACATGAGGACACGTTCATTTTGTTAGGCACGGGGAGATTCAGTGATTTGCCCAGAATCACAGGATGTTCAGCGTCATTGCTGAGACTCGAACCCAGTTCCCCAGGTCCGAGGTTGAGCGCCCTAGCCGTTAGGCCAACTCCTCTCCAGGCCCGGACTGGCCATAGCGGGCACCGGGCAATCCCCCAGTACGCCGCACAGGTGGGGGACGGTTTTGGGCCCCAGGGAGCCAATTTTGTTACAGGCCCGTTTTTGCATCATAGCTGCAAAATCGGCCATGTAACAAAATCGGCCGAAAACCGGCCCCGGCAAAGAGCTTGGCGGCACCCCCGGCGGGAGGGGGGCCGGCCGAGCACTCTGCCAGGGTCGGTTTTGGTTCCCAGTCCGGCCCTGCTCCTCTCCCCTAGTTTGAATGTCCCTGACTCTTTCTACTTCCGTCCCTCTGTCTGCTTCTGTCCTTCACTCCAGCGGCCCCTCGTAGTCTCTTTCTCTCTCCAAGACGCACTCCCTGCGCAGTCCCTCTGTCTGCTTCTGTCCCTCTGTCTGCTTCTGTCCTTCACTCCAGCGGCCCCTGGTTATCTCTTTCTCTCTCCAAGACGCACTCCCTGGCGCAGTCCCTCTGTCTGCTTCTGTCCCTCTGTCTGCTTCTGTCCTTCACTCCAGCGGCCCCTGGTTGTCTCTTTCTCTCTCTCCAAGACGCACTCCCTGGCGCAGTCCCTCTGTCTGCTTCTGTCCCTCTGTCTGCTCCTGTCCTTCACTCCAGCGGCCCCTCGTTGTCTCTCTCTCTCTCCAAGACGCACTCCCTGGCGCAGTCCCTCTGTCTGCTTCTGTCCCTCTGTCTGCTCCTGTCCTTCACTCCAGCGGCCCCTCGTTGTCTCTTTCTCTCTCCAAGACGCACTCCCTGGCGCAGTCACTCTGTCTGCTTCTGTCCCTCTGTCTGCTTCTGTCCTTCACTCCAGTGGCCCCTCGTTGTCTCGTTCTTTTGCCGTGTCCTGGGACTCCGCCCCTCTCTCTCCATCACTGTCTCGCTCCCTCTAAGTCCCTCCCACTCCCATCCCCTCACTCACACCCTGCAGCCCCCCATACTTTGCATTTCCCACCAACACTTCCTTTCCACCTCTCACCGTGGCTTGTTGCCTCTCAGCCCTTGTAGCCCTGCGTGGAAAGTTTAGCCAACTTTTGGGTTTCAATAGTCAATAGCGCACTGCATTCTGGAACGAATACTTACATGTTTTACTACATGCCCGGGTCCCCCGGGGCTCAAAGTGTTGTTGTCTGCCATGGCAGGGGGTATGGAAACGGGGCCCGTCCCACATTACAAGCTAAGGACCGTAAGGTGAAGCTTCACAGAGGCCTGGGCTGGGGAGAGTCAGCCTCCTACCTCGGGGGAGATCCGACGCCAAGGGGGGGGGGGGGGGGGGGAGACACACGGTTGGACGACGTCCACCCACTTTTTTCATAGGGTGAACACCGTCCACCCTGCCAAGAAGTTGCCCCCACTAAATACTGTGCTGAATTCGTGTCATTTCCAAGCACCGGGACGCATTCAGCAGCGCCTGCACCTTGACTGCTTTCCATCTGCAACAAGCAGCAATGGTACAGGAGAGGAGGGCACTTTCTTATTTCTGACTCCTGCTGGGCCCATAACAAAGGCCGAATTTGAGGGTCACACCTGGAAGCAAAGGCAACAGAGAGGAAACAGAGGTTAGCACTTCACACACACTTAAGAGAGGCAGCTTTTCACTTTGTTCAGGTTATGTTTACTAGATCTGCATGCACTGGACGAATGTCAGATGTGTCGGTCTCTCCCAGTATTTACATAATATAGTAAAATATCTTCCATTTTCACGAGCCCAAGACTCTGGCCTAGATATGGCGGCCCTACTCCCCTTCAGGAACTCCCCCCCCCCCCCCCCCCCCGCCCCAGCACCTTGAAGCAGCCTCATGGCTGTGTTACACTTTATAAAGACCCAACATTGCATATCTATTGAACGTAGAGTAGCCCCGCTGAAAAGCGATGTCGCTAGCGGAAGTGCATGCACCTTTCATGACACACTTAGCAGCCATGCTCTTTAGTGCTGCTACTGTCCATTATAGGCTAAGAACCCACTGGGAAGTGCTGGCACTAGCAGCTAATCATAAGGTGGCTCTGCTGAGAAGTGCTTAACATGGACTAGTAGAACTACTGTGTTCAGAAGTGCCAACAATGTAATGTGTATTACCACAATAGTAACTCTGCTGCGAAGTGCCAGTAATGTGTATTACCACAATTGTAACTCTGCTGAGAAGTGCCAGTAATGTGTATTACCACAATAGTAACTCTGCTGAGAAGTGCCAGTAATGTGTATTACCACATTAGTAACTCTACAGAGAAGTGCCAGTAATGTCCTTCACTATTCTAGTAAGTCTGCTCAGAAGTGTTAGTAATGCAGTGGTGGCCTGTGCAGGTTAGCATGGTGGGGGGGTTGGGAAAGGGGCGGTGGCGGCTGCCTCTGAACGGGGTGGTGAGGCGGGAGTGGGTTAGGATAAAAAAATAAAAATAAACGTACCTGCTTTGCCGCTGAATCCACCGCACGCCTCTCCTCTATCTTCTGGGCCTTCTTCCTGGATACTGCCTGCAGCCTGCACCGGAAGCACCCAGGCTTCCGGACTTTGCCAGCCAATCACGACGCGGCAGGAGCAGCACCGTGATTGGTCTGAGCAGCCTGTTTGGCCGCTCAGGCAGTGCCTGGGGAGGCGGGGCATGTTCTCTAGGAGACTGTGCAACACAGTTCAATGGAGAACATGCCAACTACGCATGCCTGATTGGCCGGTCCTAGACGGCCGGTCAAAGCGTCATGCGCATGTAGGGAGTGAGTGCAAACCACTCCTGCTCCCTCTGCGCGAGCTAACCCCGCCCGGCCCAGAGTCGCAAAGGAACATAACTTCTTGTTATTATCCTTTTATTTTCAACTGCTCAAAGAGTAGTGGGGCAACGCTCCTCCGCCTAAGCAGAGGAGCCGCCACTGGGTGGGTGGTGGGGGTGGGGGGTTAATGAAAGTGACATACAAAGGAATAGGGAGTATGAAATAAATAAATAAAACCATGTACCTGGTGCTCGCTACATCGCCGAAACAAGCTCAAGGCAAGTGATTTTATTTTCTTATTTTATATTCCCTATTTCTGTTACGAATACAGCCACCCTGCTGAGAAGCGTTGGTACTGTCCATTACTAGTACAGCCACCCTGCTGAGAAGCGTTGGTACTGTCCATTACTAGTACAGCCACCCTGCTGAGAAGCGTTGGTACTGTCCATTACTAGTACAGCCACCCTGCTGAGAAGCGTTGGTACTGTCCATTACTAGTGCAGCCACCCTGCAAAGAAGCGTTGGTACTGTCCATTACTAGTGCAGCCACCCTGCAAAGAAGCGTTGGTACTGTCCATTACTAGTGCAGCCACCCTGCAAAGAAGCGTTGGTACTGTCCATTACTAGTGCAGCCACCCTGCTGAGACATGTTGGTAATGTCCATTACTAGTACGGCAGCCAAAGCAGCCCTGCTGAGGAGCACTGGTACTGTCCATTACTAGTAAAGCAGCCCTGCTGAGACGAGTTGGCACTGTCCATTACTAGTAGAGCAGTCCTGGTGCTGAGTCACGTAGGTGTGACATGACGGGGTCCTAAAGTGTGTCCCGTCTTCTGCCGGTCACAATGCTATCTTAGCCCTACTCCTTGCCTCAATACCCCATCACCCCACCCTTCCTTCACGTGGATGGGAAAACATGTCCGCCTGATGCTAACCAAGGCCCACACACTTGATAGGAAGGCATGCAAAGACCGACCTGCCCATCAAGTTTACTCCTGCTCCGTGGCAGTGTAGCACCCGTGGACTTTACGTGGTCACTGACTTGTCCACTATTCCCATTTCAGTAGATACTGCTCTCTGGGAACCACATACTCTGTAGACCCAGCAAGAAAATACTTACACTTCAATTTATGAAGCCGTCTTTGGTCCTAGTCGTAGTCTTGGGCACTAGTGCTAGTCTCGTGCCCTAGTCTTGGGTCCTAGTCTTAGCCTTGGGTCTTAGTCCTAGTCTTGTGCTCTAGTGCTAGTTTAGGGCCCTGGGCTTCGGTCCCTACCCTGTGTCCTAGCCCTAGTCTTGTGTCCTAGTCTTGGGCACAAGCCCTGGGTCCTATTCCTAGTCTTTGGTCCTAGTCCCAGTCTTGTGACCTAGTGCTAGTTTAGGGCCCTATTATTGTGACCTAGTCCTAGTCTTGGGACCTAGTTCTAGTCTTGGGTCCTAGTTCTAGTCTTGGGTCTTAGTCCTAGTCGTAGGTCCTAGTCCTAGTCTTGAGTCCTAGTCCTAGTCTTGGGTCGTAGTCCTAGTCTTATGCCCTAGTCCTAGTCTTGGGCACTAGCCCTGTGCACTAGTCCTCGTCTTGGGTCCTATTCCTAGTCTTATGCCCTATTCCTAGTCTTGTGTCCTAGTCCTAGCCCTGGGCCCTAGTCCTAGTCTTGTGTCCTAGTCCTAGCCTTGGGTCCTAGTTCTTGTCTTGGTTCCCAGTCTTGGGCCCTAGTCCTACTCTAGGTCCTTGTCCAAGTCTTTGGTCCTAGTCCTTGTCTTGAGACCTAGTCCAAGTCTCATGCCCTAGTGCTAGTTTAGGGCACTAGCCTTGATACCTAGTCCTAGTCTTGGGTCCTAGTTCTAGTCTTGGGCACTTGTTCTAGTCTAGGTCCTTGTCCTAGTCTTTGGTCCTAGTCCTAGTCTTGTGTCCTAGTCCTAGCCTTTGGCCCTAGTCCTAGTCTAGGTCCTTGTCCTAGTCTTGGGTCCTAGTTCTTGCCTTGGTTCCCAGTCTTGGGCATTTGTCCTAGTCTAGGTCCTTGTCCTAGTCTTTGGTCCTAGTCCTAGTCTTGGGTCCTAGTCCTAGTCTTGGGCCCTATTCCTAGTCTTGTGTCCTAGTCCTAGTCTTGGGTCCTAGTCCTAGACTTGGGTCCTTGTCCTAGCCTTATGCCCTAGTCCTAGTCTTGGGCACTAGCCCTGGGCCCTAGTCCTCATCTTGGGTTCTATTCCTAGTCTTGTGTCCTAGTCCTAGCCTTGGGTCCTAGTTCTTGTCTTGGTTCCCAGTCCTGGGCCCTAGTCCTAGTCTAGGTCCTTGTCCTAGTCTTTGGTCCTAGTCCTAGCCTTGAGACCTAGTCCTAGCCTTGGGTCCTAGTTCTTGTCTTGGTTCCCAGTCTTGGGCCCTAGTCCTACTCTAGGTCCTTGTCCTAGCCTTATGTCCTAGTCCAAGTCTTGGGACCTAGTCCTAGTCTCATGCCCTATTGCTAGTTTAGGGCACTAGCCTTGAGACCTAGTCCTAGTCCTAGTCTTGGGTCCTAGTCCTAGTCTTGGGTCCTAGTCCTAGTCTTGGGTCCTTGTCCTAGTCTTTGGTCCTAGTCCTAGCCTGGGGTCCTACTTCTAGGCTTGGGCACTAGTCATTAAACATCAAACTTCTGCAGAAATCAATTAAGGAGCCAACATGGAGAAGTGTGGCTCACCGGTTAGAGGAGGCAGTCCCTGATGCAGCCTGCCCTGATCCCCCGAGAAGTCACTGTTCCATCGCTACCATTGGTTGGCGGAAGTGATCTCAGAATCTACAGGAAGAGGCCGCGTGGTTTGGGTGGAAAGAGCCTGGCCCAGCCATCTCCCGCGCAGGGGCGGCTCTAGGCTCATGGAGGCCCTGGGCAGGGAGCGTAGGTAGGGGGCCCCGGAATAGGCGTGGAGGCCAGTGAAGAGGGGGGGTCAGGGTGTTTGTAAGTGAAACAGAGCCGGAGGCCGCCAAATCCCTGCCAGGGGCCGCCATGCAAATATGTATCCATCCTCAGAGGATTATTATATTAAGGATATATATTGGCGTGGTGGCCCCTGGGGTTTGGTGGCCCTGTGCTGGTGCACAGCTTGCACATGCCTAAGGCCGGCCCTGTCGCGCGGCTCCTGAGCGATGCAGCGCCCGGTGCTTTCCATAAAAGGTTGACTTTGAACTAACTCATTCACAAGGAGGAGTGGGGAGGGAAGCGAGCGGTGTCAGCACAATTGCCCTCCCCCCCACCTCCCTGAATGGATCAGTGGTGGCAGAACACGGAAGGGATCGGCTTGCTCTGTAACTGATGCTAATTAAGCGAAGACAAGAAACCCTCTACATTCAGCAGCTAAATTGGAGCCGGGGTTATTGTTAGCTGTGAATCAATGCCGGATCATGGACCAGGCCACGAGTGCTAAAACTGGGGGAACCTGAGCTCCCCCTGGGAGCACAAAAGGATGCAGAGTTCCAGCACAAGAATGACAGCGAGTGCCGGCATCACTGCGCGGAAGAGTCTGGGATACACCTGACAGCGAGTGCCTGCATCGCTGCGCGGAAGAGTCTGGGATACACCTAACAGCGAGTACCGGCATCACTGCGCGGAAGAATCTAGTCTACACCTGACAGCGAGTGCCTGCATCGCTGCGCGGGCGAGTCTGGGATACACCTGACAGCGAGTACCGGCATCACTGCGCGGAAGAGTCTGGGATACACCTGACAGCGAGTGCCGGCATCACTGCGCGGGCGAGTCTGGGATACACCTGACAGCGAGTGCCCGTATCACTGCGTGGAAGAATCTAGTCTACACCTGACTGCGAGTGCCTGCATCACTCTGTGAAAGAGTTTAGGAAACACTTGACTGCGAGTGCCTGCATCACTGAGTGGAAGAGTCTGGGATACACCTGACAGCGAGTGCCGGCATCACTGCGTGGAAGAGTCTGGGATACACCTGACAGCGAGTGCCGGCATCACTGCGCAGAAGAGTCTGGGATACACCTGACTGCGAGTGCCTGCATCACTGAGTGGAAGAGTCTGGGATACATCTGACAACGAGTGCCTGCATCACTGTGCGGAAGAGTCTAGGATAACCTGACAACAAGTGCCTGCATCACTGTGCGGAAGAGTCTGGGATACACCTGACAGCGAGTGCCTGCATCACTGCGCGGAAGAGTCTGGGATACACTTGACAACGAGTGCCTGCATCGCTGCACGGAAGAGTCTGGGTTACACCTGACAGCGAGTGCCGGAATCACTGCGCGGAAGAGTCTGGGATACTGAAGAACCGGGTTTTAGAACCCAGCAGCGCCAGGGATAACGCTCAATGTCTTCGGATTCCCCTGCCTCGGCAAACAGAGACACGGGACACTTCTTGATGACGTCAAAGACCAAAGTTTATTGGCTGCAACCAGGAACAGAGGTCTACAAAGCACAACACAGGTGGTTCGCTAGAGACTGCACAAATTCAATGAGCGGAGCATCGTCTTTTATGCCAAAAATCACATTCCAAAGTAGCATCAATTACATACAAACTGACCAATCAGATCGTGACATTTTAAAAGTAGCGCATGACGACAATCCCACTTTCCGTTGTCCAGCCCACCAGAAATGACCAAGCACATTCCAATATCCTGTTGGATTAGGCCGGACAAACCCATCATAAAACCTCACCCTAAATCAGTGATTATGTCGTAAAGGATGGAGCAGAAACAGATGAGAAGCAAGATAGAAAGTTGGGTGCAGTGTACCATAAACTCAGCAATGTCCTGCTCTTTGATCTTTATCTGACCAGCTGCCTAACAAGGAACTGGCTCAGCGAGGTCAGCCTCGGGCAAGGGAGTCAGTTCGGCCAGGTTATTCAAGAGTCAGCTATGGTGTACGTGTCCCAAAGACTCGCTCAGCCGTAGTCATCGGCCTATGTGAGGGCAACCACACAAAATGGCTGCCATACACAAAATGGAACCCGAGGGTTCAAACAAAATCCCTGAATACGTAGTGTTCTCCATGATCGATTAAGACAATAACACTCGTACACACCTCACTCGTGATTTGCTGTCCGCTGATACCAAAATCGTCTATATCCGACAAACTTTATTGAACGGGTTCGGAACCACCGAACCTCAGACCCTTGAACTACGGAACTACAGGCCCTCCTTTTGCCCTTACATAGGCAATAAACCCAAACCCATGTCAGTCTGAATCTAGGTCTATATTAATCAGATCATCGATATGTTGCTGTAGCATCATCCTAGTACTTAGTACCTCTCTCTGGACAGGTCTCCTCGCACCCGAAGTAGCACAGAGGCCACAAATAGCAGGAGCACACTGTGAACAGAGACAGAACAGGAAAAGGATAGCTAAGACCATCCCAATGACCATCAGAATCTTCCATCCCCTCGTGGATATCAATCCCTAAAACCATCCCATCAATGACCAATCTCCTTTGTCTATATGTACAGAGTCGGAGATCTTATGTAGTCTGGAAATGGCTTAGAAGACTGACGGAGCCTTGTCTGGAATGAAAACACAGCAGCTCGATTGAATCAGTTTACACACTCCACCTCGGTCTACAAGTATGACATCAAGAGCAACTCTATTCTGAAGTGTCATAAGTCGATCTGACTGGAGCTCAGCAGTCAAGTTACTAAGGGCACCGGCAGTTTCGACTATGATGGACTCAACCACTCTCGTCAACTGGCAAATGTTCCTGCTGTTAGCCATCGGTCCCCAGAACGGCAGAACACCCTTAAAGAAATCTCCCAACTCTTGCCCTGCGGTATCTTCCTTACTGAAGACACCTCTAGCAACTCTCGTCTTATGGTAATCTGCCGCAGCTGTAAAAGTGGGAGGCAACAGGAAAGAAACAAAACATGTGCCCAAAAAGTCAGGAGGCAACCATGTATACGCTTTGTCGTAGCAGATGAAATGGGTACCCTTAGCTGCTAGAAACGCTGGGGAAGTCTGAGACGTAAATACATAAGTCTCAGTGCAGACACTCTTGCCTAACTGAGCTTTCGGATTCATGCCATTACCCTGCAGACAATAGCGACCCTGATGGGGCACTATCCAAATCGGTGGAGAACTTTTCGCTCGCTGGTTAACACTCAGACTAACTCCATATCCAGTAACGCCCCAACCACTATATGGTTGTTTCTCATCTTTCGGAATAGTCTCAACCGCATTAGTTCCTTTAACCATGTCAACTATACCTCTAGCCAGAGCACTATTCTTCGGATTATCTTTCGGTGAACGTTGGGGATAGACACTATGGGCATAAATGAACATCGTTCTATATGCCCAAATAGAACCATTAAGGCTGAAAGGCAAAACCAAGTACAGAATACCTTTACCGGTCGTATGGGGCATTAGGCCACAAATCCAACAATTTGTCGTGTTCATAACTAGCTGGTGTTGGTCCAAAAGTTGAATAAAAGAATTGTTGACAAATTCCAATCTTCTAACTACTTCATGTTCGGGCAGAGGGTGAAAAGAATGAGAAGAAATAGTAGGAGGAGGTGTAGGTTGCACAGTGGGCATAATCGTCACTTTAAAAGAAAATGTCACATAACCAATTAAAAATATCATTAAACTCAGCAACATGAATGAACACAGTATTAAAAATCTTTTTCGGGTCATTAGTTTGTATATCTTGCTCTTAAAGCTTATTGTCTCAACAGGTCTCTCCAACTCGAAGAACTCCATCCTCACTAAATATGCTGCTCGCGGTGGTAGGGTGTTCTATGCTAAGGAATGGCTCTGTCAGCCCAGGGCAACTCCCTTAGGCCAACCAGAACCGTCGACCTAGTGTCTCAGGCTTGCACTCCAAAGACTTGTCAACCGCGACCCTACAGCTGAACCCGGATGGCGGTTCGAAAAACAAAAATCAAAGTAGTTCCTCGGAGGAGAGTTAACCTGCATACAGAAAAATCATAAAAACTTTATTTATTTATTAGTCCCGCGACTCTCGGTTGCAAATTATAACTGTCTTTACGAGGCAATGTCTGTTCGTGGAACAGGAGTTCAGACTCAGTAGTGTTCAAACGATTCAAAGGAGGCACAGCTTCTTGAAGAAGATCGTCACTTTCTTTCTCAGTGTTCGTTCCAATCAAACGGGCATCGCTGAATGGCAAAAAACGAGGCACGGTCTCAGTCTCAAAGTCTGGAAGTCCTTTCTGGACGCACCGGTCGTACGGTAAGGGCAATGGAGCCCGTTTGCAGTGTACGCCATGGATCCAGTTTTTCTTGCAGTGCACTCGAACTGTGGAACGTGTGGACAATAAAACCAGGTGGGGTCCTGTCCAGCGGGGCTGCTCGTTCTTGCTCCGCTGAAAATTCTTCACAAACACCCAGGAACCAGGTTCAATGGCGTGACCTGGATCTTCAGAAGCCTGTGGTAAACTGTCGTGAACCTGTTGGTGTAAGACACGCAGTTTAGCCGTCAGTTCGTACAAATAATCAAGTAACACAGGATGTTCAAGCTCACTAAACTTTGTCGGTCTTGGCACGCCCCAAATATTCGCCGGGCGGCCAAACACGACCTCATAGGGGCTCAAACCCATTCGCGAATGCACAGTCATTCTTGTGGACAGAAGGGCTAGGGACAAAGCATCTGGCCATTGCAAACCAGAGCTCGCTTGAATTTTGGCTAATTTTAATTTCAAGGTGCCATTATAGCACTCGACTGAACCAGCTGATTGGGGGTGATTTGCAGCGTGGAATTTCTGCCTTATTCCTAACCCGTCACACACTCTCTTCATCACTTGACCCACAAATTCACTCCAATTGTCACTCCAGATCATTCTCGGCAATCCAAACCTAGGGAAAAACTCTTTGATAAGGGCTTTCGCTGTGGACAAGGCAGTATTGTCCTTCAAAGGGTAAGCTTCCACCCATCTAGAAAAGGAGCAAACAATCACCAAAACATATTTCAGGTTGTTGCACCTCTCCATGTGGATGAAATCTAGCTGCAAAGCCTCGAACTGATACGTAGGAGGAGCAAAATGACCAGCTGGTGTTGGAGTTCCCTTACCAGGATTGTACATCAAACACGCCATACGGTTCTTAACCAGATTCTCTGCACATTTGGGTATTCCCACATTCTGCCAAACCGGAGCCAACAACTTGCAAATCCCTTTCACGCTAATATGTGCCATCCCATGAGCCATTGTAACAACTGGAAGCACATACGCATCGGGCAACAACCATCTTTGATGCTCAGACAAATCAGTCCAACAACCATTCGAATCCAATCTACCCTTACTTTCTCTCCATTCATTCAACTCTTTCTCTGTAGCTTCAGCTTGGATGGATTTCACACTCTCAATCGTATCTTCACACATACTTTTCTCTGGAACCCATCTCGCTGGACCTGCAACATACATTCGGCTCATCACATTTCTCGCAGTTTCTTTCGCAACTTCATCCGCAAACGCATTTCCGCGACCAACATCATCCGTAATTTTCTTATAGGCACTGCATTTCACAATCGCTACTTGTAACGGCAAAGTAAGTGATTCAAGAAGTTCATTCACCAACTGCCCATGCTGAATCTTCGTTCCATGCGAAGTCAAAAACCCACGTTCACGCCACAAACGTCCAAAACTATGAGCCACACCAAATGCATACTGACTGTCAGTGTACACATTCACTCGCTTTCCTTTTGCCAACACACATGCTCTCGTTAATCTAATCAGCTCTGCTGCTTGCGCTGAATTATGTGGGATATGTGCAGCTTCAACAATCGTATGCAAAGTCGTAACAGCATATGCCGCAGTTGTATCACCATTCGGAAGCTTGAAGCATGAACCATCAACCCACAAAGTACCATCACATTCTGTAAGAGGAGTATCCCTAAGGTCTATCCTCCCTTTTGTTTCTTCCTCAGTTCTAAGGAAACAATCATGCTGTTCTTCAACATTATCTGTCTCAGCTGAAATCGGTAACAACGTGGCTGAATTCAACGTGTTGCATCTTTTAATGTGCACATGACTCGCTAACAAGGTCAATTCGTAACCCGACAACCGAGCACTAGTTAAGTGCTGTGTCTTGGTACGATTCAGCAAGGTATCCACTGCATGTGGAACCATCACAATCAGTGTATTGTCCATCACCAAACCAGCAGACTGTCGAATTGAAACAGCCGCTGCCGCTGTAGCTCTCAAACAACTCGGCAACGCTCTTGCTACCGGATCTAAGGTCGATGAAAAATAAGCACATGGACGCTGCTTATCGCCAAACTGTTGAGTCAACACTGACAATGCACATCCCTCTCTCTCGTGAACATACAATGTGAAAGGCTTACTGTAGTCGGGGGTACCCAATGCAGGAGCCGAACACAACGCATTGCGTGATTCTGAAAAGCTCTTCTGACATTCGTCAGTCCAAGGAATAGGTTTTGGAGTATCCTTAACAGTAAGAGCTATCAAAGACTTCGCTAACAGCGAGAAATTAGGGATCCACCGTCTACAGTACGACGTAATATCCAAAAACGCACGTACTTCTCTCTGTGTCGTAGGAGCACTCATTTTCGCAATAGCTTGAATTCTTTCTGGGGTCAGTTTCCTTCCCTCCTTCGATAAGAGGTGACCTAAGTAGGTTACTTCTTGTCGACAATATTGCAACTTCGAGAGAGAAACTTTGTGATGAAAATCAGACTAGTGGCGTAACAGCGACAAGGTAGCCTCTCTACAAATCTCTTCATTGTCAGCAGCAACTAACAAATCGTCAACGTACTGTATAAGAGCAGCACCATGAGGTAAAACCAACAAATCAAGTTGCGTTTTTAAAGCTTGGCTATAGATCGATGGACTCTCACAGTAGCCTTGAGGAGCGCGCTTAAAGCGGAAACTTCGTCCTCCTAAAGAGAATCCAAAAATATCTCTACTCTCCACGGCAATCGGGATGCTGAAGAAAGCATTCTTCAAGTCAATCACCGAAAACCACGTGGCTGTAGCCGGGATCAAGGTCAACAAAGTGGTGATATCAGGCACGACAGGAAATTGCGGGACAACGATCTTATTCACCTCGCGAAGATCGATCACAAACCTATATACAGGAGGCTGTGAAGAATCTGTTCTCTTCAGAACAGGCAAAACAGGACTATTGCACACATTACCTCTTGTTTCCTCAATCACACCCTTTTCTATCAGATCATAGATGATCGCCAAAAGTGCTCGCTCACCATCACTTGAGTACGATACTGTGGAATACGCGTTAACCTAGCATTCGCTTTCAGTGTCACAACATATGGCGAAATCTCCAAGAGGCCTACATCGTTCGGACCAGTAGCCCAAAGAGAATCAGGGAGGAAGACAATTCAGGTGGAAGTCGATCTTTAGATATATACATCGGAGAGATCACTCTCTCACCGAATGTAAGATGTACTCCTGACGGAGAACAATACAGCGTCGCATACAATCTCTTTAACAAGTCCAATCCCAACAGGTTCCCACCACAACCGGTCGTCAAAATGGGGGATGCTTCAAATTTACGAGGTCCAACAGAAAGAGGCAACGGAGTAGAAATCGGATTCTTAACCGGGGCGCCAGAAAATCCTACTGAAACTTTCTTTAACCCAGACAAAGGTGCGCCAGGGAGTTTAGAGTGCATAATAGAACTCTACGCAGCACCAGTATCCAACAGAAAAGGCTCTGACACATCTGATGCAATCACTTCAACATAGGGTCCACTCTGATCTACTGGAACTGAAACAACTCCCTCTCTTTGTCCATGGCTGTCCTAGCAATAATTACCATCCATTTCCTCACCTTCGACATAGTAATCGTCTGTATAGTACTGAGCTGTCCTCCCAGACGCACCATTCTGCTGATCAAAACTATTCATAGAATTCTGTGGAGGCAAAGAACGCACGTTCTGACCACGACCTCTACCTCTAGGCGCTTGTTAAGCACCTCGACCTCTCACACCCGAGGCACCATTTGTGCGCTGTAACAAAACCGGACAACTGCTCTTAAAATGGCCCTCTTCTTTACAATACGCACACTGATTAGGCCCATACGGAAAACGTTGCTGAGAAGACTCGTTCCTTTGCGAGTTTCTCGAATATTGCTGATTCTGCTGATAATCGCGTTGATTATTAGTACGGGGTGGATAAGCTTGTTGTAGAAGAACTTTAGTCTTCAATTCCTTAGTCTTCTTATCCGCTTTCTCGACCTCATCTTTGTGCCTCTTTTCATAGTACTGGGCAGTAGCTAAAATCTGCACTGACGTGGAAACAGCCCAAGCACTCTCAGAATCCTTCAACTTATTGCACAATTCGGGAAGCAAATTATGTACAAATTTGTCGACGAACAATCTCTGACCACCTTCGGTAGCCATGTCCTGACCACTGTGGTCTACAAAGGTCTCTTCAAATCACGTGAAAAAGTCGGACACAGTTTCATCTTTCTTCTGCTTACAAGCAGACAACTTGTCCCAATTGACACGCACTTCAGGCATCAAAGTCTTCATATAAGTAATAATTTTACCAGGAAGTTCAGTAATCAAATCCTCAGGCTTAGCGCCACCTACTTGTCTATTATCTGCATCTCTAAGTTGAGCCCATGTGTCACCTAATTCATCCGCATGGTCCGTATGACGAATCTTACCCCAAATAGGCTGTGGAACTACATTCCCAAACAACATATATATATCTGCCAGATTCATGATACACGAACCTACAGTCTGAGTTAGCTCCTTTTAGTACACTGCTGGATTTTTGCGCGGATCAGGCAAAGTCTGCTTAAGCGCTAGGACTTCAGGACGCTTCCAAGGAATATGTACCCAAACACGCTGAAAATGTGCAGCAACATTTCCATCTAAGAGGTCTCCAAACTGGAGGAACCTCACGCATCGGATACTGACGCGCTTTTCTCCCTACTGACGAATCAGGCTCAAACAGTCACTCAGAAGAAGTTGCACTCCGGAATGACAACAACGTCGCAACTGCTTTCTCAATCTCGAGACCCACAACGGTCCCTTTCGCAAACTCGGAACGTATTCGGTACAACTCAGAAGGAGCTTATCCTACTCTTTCTACCCATTGTTCATGAAGGAATGCACACATCGTATCAAAGACGTACCGTTGCTTCGGTGCTTCCCATTGATGGAAAACATCCATCATACCCTCAAGATCATACTGCGTAGAATACGTAACCCATTTACGCGCCATGTGATCCAACACTGTCCGTTCATTAGCATCAGGCAACTGACTACGCGATTGTCTACGCTCAACAACAGGAGACATACCCAAGGATCCCCACAGAGGAGAAAAGATACCAGAAACTGCAGCAGTCATTCTTTGTCTAGCAGAAGGAGAAGGTGACAGAATAAGAGAAGATAGAACAATATGAGAGGATTCCATAGTCGGAACAGAAGGAGTATTATAGACAGGCGTAGGAGTAGCAGACGAAGGAGGAGGCAAAGGCGGCGGCCCTTGAGAAGGCTGCACCAAAGGAATAGTAGCTAAAGGAAGAGGAGCTGGCTGTGGAGGAATCGCAGGTGGCAAAGCAACCGGAGGTTGCGCAACTACAACTGGTGGCAGTGGTGCCGTAGCATTCTGTGCATAAGGGGGTGGTGAACTCAATAGATGCGACATTAAAGGATCTTTCGCAAGATCTTTCTTCTCTTCTTGCTCTTTAGGTGGCAAAGCTGGGTAGCACTTATCTACCGCTAAGTTCCGGATCCTAAGCATCTGTTCGCTCTCTTGCTCTTCCTCATTATCCCTAAACTGTATAGCAGCTTGCACCATTGACAAACCTCGTTCTCGTTTATTCTTCTTCGCTAACTTAATTTCTTTCTGTTTGGCTTCTTTGCGCCATATGCGGAAAGAGTCAAACATTGCCGGCCGGGCTTGCTTCTTGAACAATTTAACTTCGAGATTCTCTAAAATCTCAGTTTCAAAGCTACCATAACGGGGCCACTGTAGGACACTGTCTTTTCTCGTGTATTTAACTAAGCGATTTTGCGGATTGGCAATCCGCGAATTTTGCGGATTTGCGGATTCGCAATCCGCAAAATCCGCGAATTCCCGCGAATTTGCGGATTTTTTTTTTTTTGTGTTCGCCCGTGTTTCTGCCAGTTCGCGAGGGTTTTTACAATTTCGCAATTTGCGAACTTACCTGTCGGGTCGCAAGTTTTGCGAACTTGTTGTTTCTACGTGTCCAGCCTGTTTGGGACACTCTTCTTCATCACTGCCACTCTCTGTCACCACTGCCACTCTCTGACTACTCATGCCACCCTCTGGCCCACCCATGCCACCCTCTGTTTCATCACCACACCCTCTGGTTGTCCAGTGTACATTATTTTCGGCAAAGCAAAGCACACCTTCCCTGCCTCAAGTGACCTGAATTAATTTGGGGCTGATTAATGTGTCACAGAATATTTTTTTAGCTGGCACCTGCTTCCTTAGTGCGCCCTGATTAGTGATCTTTTGCACTTGCTAAGTGCTTTCATTGTTGCAAAATTAGTTACAACACCTGCCCTGCCCCAACTGACAATAATGAATTAGGGGCTGATTAATGGATTTTAACTTCCAGCCTGGCTCCTGCTTGTCTCCCTTAGCTGTAATTCAGGACCTTTGTGGCATATGTGTAACTATTCTGAGGTTCAGAGCAGGGTCACATAATAGTTTCAACTGGCAACTGAACTCTGGAGGGGCCCCTCAGGAAGCACTACAGGAAATGGCTACTAATGATGTGCCTGAACTTTTGAACCTGGTAAGTAGTTACTTTCAGTTTTGCTAAGATCGTATTTCTGCAATTTTGCACTTATTCGCGGGGCGCGAACTCACGCGAACAGTGCGAGCAGTGCGAGCAAAATCCGCTGCTCGCGGATTTGCGGATTTCGCGGGAAATTCGCAAATCTCGCGGATTGCGGATTTCCCGAAAATCCGCAAAATCCGCGAGCGTAACGGATTTTCCGCCCATGCTTATATTTAACCCAGATGTCATTATAACCGATGGGGCCCACTCCATGTTTTACGTAGAGCTCATAGGTCGGAGTTCCAATCGGAGGAACCGGACACAAATCCTCCAATTGGGAATCCCTAGTACAACCAAAACCAAATATCTTTCCAAGTCTGCTAAGACCAGGCATCTTTGCTCACTAGTCTAGCTTCAAACTTCAAGGGAAATCTTAAAACGATAGTCTCGTGAATACACGAGTCCCTCGGCTTTGGGGCCTGCAGGTACCAAATCAAAGCGATCCTCGAAGGGATACCAAAACAAACTAAGAACTGGGAGACGCTCCACTCATACTTAACTGAAATGTCAATGGCGTCACCAGAAGACCCGTCTATCGTCTCGCTCTACAAATCGTCTATGGCTCCAAGACAGGGCGACAGTCAGGGCAGCAGTCCTTCGTAGCCGTCGGAAAGTGGGGAACCTCGCAGCAAACACTTTCGGATCACGACGACATACAGGGGTCGATGAAGTGGCAGGCCTTCCTCCAGAATTTCCACACGAAGCTCCTCACGATCTTCGGGCTTGGACCGGTACCGCTGAAGTCGCCCGACGTTGGGCGCCAACTGAAGAACCGGGTTTTTGATCACTGCGCGGAAGAATCTGGGATACACCTGACTGTGAGTGCCTGCATCATTGCGCAGAAAAGTCTGGGATACACCTGACAGCGAGTGCCTGCATCACTGTATAAAAGAGTCTGGGATACACCGGACAGCGAGTGCCTGCATTGCTGCGCAGGCGAGTCTGGGATACACCTGACAGCAAGTGCCCGTATCACTGCACGGAAGAGTCTAGGATACACCTGATAGCGAGTGCCTGCATCTCTGCGCGGACGAGTCTGGGATACACCTGACAGCGAGTGCCGGCATCACGCGGATTGCGAATTTACCGAAAATCCACGAGCGAAACGGATTTTCCGCCCATGCTTGTGCAAGACACACTCCTAAGGGTGAGGAGTGAAGTCTACGAGGGCGCACTTGACTTCTTGCAGACTGGAGAGCTTGAGCCGTGAATCCCTACTATAGCTTTCCAGATCAGTGTCACTTGAAGACCTTGGCATAGAGCTCCTCGCTAGACACAGCGCCGTGGAACGGAGCTAGACTAACAGCCAATGTCTAGGGCAGGGGTCTTCAAACTGTGGGGTGGACCCCCCAAGGGGGCCTCCAGTGACCCCAGATGCAGGGGGTGCCCGGCTCTGGACAAAAGAAACATTAAACTGATAACAGTGCTTTGTTTTAAATGGAAAAGAATTAGCTGCAGTCAGACGCTCTGTCATGGACCGTCACTAACATGTTTTGTCATGCATGTCCTAGCTGAGAGTATGCATCAAAAGGGAAGAAACTCCAAATATTCTTCAAAAACCCACCCCCATTTCTAATAATCACACCCTGGATACTTTTACACATAGGAAAGACCCAGCTAACCAGAATACTATGTTTGGCAGTCATGTCTTTGGATGCATTTTTGAAGGGGGTAACAGAACTTATCTGCTATGTTTAAATAAGTTCAGACATATTAAAACATTGTCAATTTAATAAAATAATTGTGAAAAATTCTGAAGGGGGCCCAATGATTTTTACTTTTCACCGGGGAAGGGGGGGGCATACAAAAGTTTTGAGACCACTGGTCCTGAGTGAGATTGGTCAATTCCAACCTGTAGCGGTGTCACAGTGTCCAGGGCTCCTGAATATGGAATGGTGGATTCCGACTGGGCGTGAATGGACCGCGGGTGACCCCACTGAATAGCAAAGGTGGTCACAGCAGTGATCGTAGTCATGTGTTGAGGGGAACAGGGGTTGGACACAAGTAGGGGCATCCGCGGTTCTCGCCCGCTCTCTCAAAGGGACTGGTACGGCTGTGAAGCCACTCAACGGGTAAAGTGCCTTGTCGAGCAGGAGAGTGGTCTGGGGGGGTCATAGTGGGAGCCATCAACTTGCAGTCCTTTGCAGATTTCCGCATTAGGTCATCTTGCTGGACGCAAACGTATCTTCGATCCTGCAAAAAGCAGTTTCAGCAACATGGCCTCCTGTGTGGAGTCAGCCTTCCTGGAGCGCGTTCACCGGTGCTGGCGCGCTGCCGTCGCGGAGCCTGACACAGAGGCCAAGGCGCAAGAACCATCAAAGGGTGAGAGGAAGCCATCCTGCTGCTCCGTGAGCCCCAGAAATTCAGATCAGTCCTCGCCTTTGTCCCAAAATGTCACAGAGAGATTGGAAATAGGCTTGAAATTCAAGAGCAGATTGCTTTGTACATGTGGAATGTGTGTGAGAAAGGACGATGAAGTTGATTCTGGAGAAGGCCCACCTTTTGGCCACCTCATGGGTCACCACATCTTCTGGATGGGGACCTTCCAGAGCGGAGAGGCCCACCATCGAGGTGTCAACTTTTACCACTCATGTCTAGTACTTGTAAAGCGCAAACAATTACCCGAAGGTGTCAAGGCGCTGGAGTCCGTCGAGAGATTAAGCAAGCTATTGTCCAGAGTCACATGGTGCTGGGCTCATCTGCCGCCGTCCCCCGGGTTCCGGTGTGAGTCCCCCTGGCTGCTGCGCCACATCTCTTCCACCCATCAAGGGCCCACATCTGGCCAGGAAGTGGGAAAGACAGAGAGCTATACCTCTTCTCACTCTTGAAAGAGGGCACCACGGCCTGCCAGTGGAAAGCCACCCCATCGGATTCTGGCCTGGGCAACGGTGATGCAGGAAAGAGGCGTAAACGGATTTGTGATGTTCAGGGAAAACCCCGGTCCAATCAGGCCTCTCAGACCCTCATTACGAATGGCCCAGTAACTTCTGAAATGTGTGGCGATTCCTGGTACTGCGCATATTATGGTTATTGTGGTTTTTAGTGCCCTGCCTCGTACCTATGAATATCTTTTGGAAATCCTGTAAATATATGTAGGTGGCTAACAATATGGCGCGTGTGTTTTTCTGGAGGTCGTGCTGGGGTTGCTACCTCCAACGCTCTACTATGTTCATAGAGAGATTACCATGGTACCTGGCAGCGATACCATCACTGGTGATTGGCAGCCACAGGCATCCGGCGAGAAGAGCCCTAGACACACCTGATCTGCTGGTCTGAGCCAAGCCTCCTGGTTACACCGTTTCACGCTGCAACTTCTGTCTTTTAGCTAGGTGGTGGGTGCACGCCTTTCACCTGGCCTGGGACACGAGCCGGGCATGTCCCCGTTGTCTTGCCTTGTGACAAGAGCAGTATACCTCCTTTACAGGAGCAGGACACCTCCTTTACAGGAGCAGCACATGCTTTTTATCTGTCCTGGGATTGGAGCAGAAGTCATAACATATCCTTCTCCTGGATTAGGATTGGGCAATGAGTCATGGCGTCCTTCTCCTGGTTTAGAATTGAGCAATGAGTCATGACGTCCTTCTCCTGGTTTAGGATTGGGCAATGAGTCATGACGTCCCTTCTCCTAGTTTAGGATTGGTCAATGAGTCATGACTTTTTTCTCCTGGTTTAGGATTGGGCAATGAGTCGTTACTTTCTTCTCCTGGTTTAGGATTGGGCAATGAGTCATGACGATCTTCTCCTGGTTTCGGATTGGGCAATGAGTCATGACGTCCCTTCTCCTAGTTTAGGATTGGGCAATGAGTCATGACGTCCTTCTCCTGGTTTCGGATTGGATAATGAGTTATGACATGTTTTTTTTCCTGGTTTAGGATAGGAGAATGACATGCCGCCATTTTCTTGGCTTGAGGTGGGAGAAGGATGTGTCTGTTACCCACACTGGGATAGGAGCATGACCTTTCTTTTTCCTTGTTTGGGATATCAGTATGATCCATGACATGTCACTTCCTTCGCTGGCTTGGGAGATGGACAACACATTTCTTTCATCAGGCCTGGGATTGGATCATGAGTCATGACGTCCTTCTCCTGCCTCGGGATTGGATCATGAGTCATGACGTCCTTTTCCTGCCTCGGGATTGGATCATGAGTCATTGATAGAGCGCGCAGGTCACCCGATCCTTATTTACCAAATATATATATATACGTTACTGGGCGCGTCAATAAATTTTTCATAAATCAGGTAACCTTCACAGCGCTATCAATAATTCGGGTTCTTACTTTCCATATATTTCACGTGTACCTGACTTACCCATCCTCGAGAACAGGTACCTATGACCACAATGGATCTGGAGCTATATTTAAGGTTTTCAGGCAGATAACACCAATACCATATACATTTATTTATTTATAACCATGTAATAACCACAAACGCAGGAAGTTTTAAAAGGTTTATCTCAATTATCAATAATAACCATCATATGCCATGAGAATGAAATTCACACAGATCAAAACATCTATGACCAAGAGTAGGAAAATAGTATAACTATGAATCAATGTAAGAAGCATTTAGATTTCAGAAAATATAAGGGAAAGAACTAAAAACATGCTATTATAGTAAATAGACCTTCAGAATGTTACTAAAGGCGGGTAAAGAAAGGGAACATACTAACAAGGTAACTTTCCTAATATGCTATCATTTAAAGAGAAACGTCACTCATGTAATATCTATATCATCAAGTACTTATTTCCTATAGGGAGGGTAAGAATGGGACGTAATATATATATGAAAACAGTTTCAGTGGTTTACTAAAGGTAGGGAAAATATGGAACATTCTAGAAAATAACTTTCATAAGAGTTCAAAGATCAGAGATAAATCACAGGCAAGATTGCTTTATTAGGAAAAATAGGAGAGAAAGATTTAGATGGACGAACACCTACATATAGAGTATATTTACCTAGGACAGAATGAGGACTAACCCTGGCCACGGGTCAGTTAAGGAAGGCGGGAAAGGACCCTCAAGGACTTGGAATGCCAGTAGGCGAGTAGGTACAGCTCATGAACAATCAGGACAGGATCACCCCGGGATATGGATCAGGACTGGACTCATCTACGGGTACGACCAACACCTGCAGCTTCGGATGCAACGCCTGCGCTACGCCCTCTCTGCAAGCAATCTGCCAATAACCCCGATTGGGTTCTCGAATCTCCCAGCAAAGTGCTTCGCCAGCACTCAAAGGTTTCTCCACCCCAGACTAAGTTTGTGGAAATTACGGACAGAGTGCTCCGCAGCCCTCTGTATCAATCACCTACAGAGTTCGTAGGGTCAGTGACAGGTCAGCTACTAGGACAAGTCGGACAATTTCTCTAGCTAAACCTAGGCCAGTTATACTGTTTTCGGGTCAGTAGACCACCCACAAATGTTGCAAGTGCAAGGATCCCCGATTTCGGATTGGACAAGAGAGGCGGCAAGGTCATTGTCACCACCTAGAATTTGGTGTTCCCACAATTAATATTCAATTACTTGAATTCACCCCTTACATTCCAGTTCCCATGGCATAGGAATACAGAAACAATAGGGCACACAAACATTATCGCATAAAGTAACAATTTCAGGTACAAGTCGAAGTTTTCTCCTGGAGCAGGGGTCACTTTCCCAGGAGCATCTTGGCTTTGGCAGCCAGCTGGCTGAGTTCCACTGCTGCGAGCCTCGCACGTCCCCTATCACGTGATTGGAGACACATGGGCTTCCAAGATGGAGCAGCACCTCTCCTCCCAGGCCCCCGGAGAACGTTACATGAAAAGTAAGCGAAAACAATTTAGAAACATAGGAAAAATGAATACACTGTATACCGTGATTAGCTTCACTGCACCCCTTACTTTATAATATCTATAGCATTAGGAGTTAAGCAGAAATAAACAGCTGTGCCAGAGCAGCGGTGGCAAGAAAAGAACATGTTAGAACAAAGCGGCCATATTAGCAGTACTGCGCATGAGCGACAAGTTCCCCCCAGAACTGCAAGTGCGTCACATCACATGGGTATGACCGACGCATGCGCAGACTGGAATCCCGCATAGCAGCGACCATTTCAGTTTGCAAGCGTAATTATGATTAATAAACACATACGCAAGCATCACTGGGACACCCGCATGTAGTGTAAAAGTGCAAGATTAATACACGAAACAAATTGATTACTATATTAATGTTAGGCGAGGGTTTTGAATACGAGCAAGTCGCGTAACATCCGAATCCTTGCTCCATCATCATGACGTCCTTTTCCTGCTTCGGGATTGGAGCATGAGTCATGACGTCCTTTTCCTGCGTCGGGATTGGAGCATGAGTCATGACGTCCTTTTCCTGTCTCGGGATTGGAGCATGAGTCATGACGTCCTTTTCCTGCTTCGGGATTGGAGCATGAGCATGAAATGTCCTTTTCCTAGTTTGGGATTTGAGCACGATTCATGACGTGTCATTTTCCTTGCTTGGGACACGTCAGGACATGCCTTTCATCTGGCCTCTGGTCGGGGACACGAATTTCACCCGGAATGAGGCAAGATCACAGCTGTCCTTCTCTTGGCCTGGGGAGAAAACAGGATACAGCAATAATCTCACCCTGTACCACTGTAACTACCCTGGAAGCGCCTTGAAGTGGCCCTGCCCTGGGCAGCACCAGTACCAGTCAGAAGCACAAAATACCACCGGCCCTGAATTAGGTGCTATGGTACTAGTATTGACGTATTTGTATAGCGCTTCATAGCGCAGGCGCGGCCTCCAGGCTCCGTCCTGCGCGCAGCTGGGGATGGCCACGGCCAGGCTGCGGAGGCACGGGGAGGGGGGAGGGGGGGGGGGCTATTGCAAGGGGCTCCCTCCCCGCTGGGCCTGGCCAGCGGCTTGAAGGGCATCCATTCTCCAGGCCGGCACTTTATGTCTGCCCCCCTCGGCGTGCACTGTTTTCTTTTTCAATAAGTGTCCTGTAGCGATCGACCCGATGAGAAACTGGAGACATGTAAAATGTGTCTCAAGGGAAAACGAGATGAAAGTCTGCAGAGAAAGAGGCGAGAGCGAAGCGGGGTAAGGACGGTGGAAAAGGGAGGACAGGGGTGCGGAGGAGAGAGGGGGGGGGAGGGTAGAGAGAAGGAGAGAGAGAGGAGAAAGAGGGGGTGAGAGAGGCGAGAGAACGAGAGAGAGGGAGAAAGAGAGAGAAGGAGAGAAGGAGAGAGAGAGAGAGAGAGAGAGAGAAGGAGAGAGAGAAGGAGAAAGAGGGGATGAGAGAGGGAGAGAACGAGAGAGGGGGAGAAAGAGAGAGAAGGAGAGAAGGAGAGAGAGAGAGAGAGAGAGAGAGAGAGAAAGAGAAGGAGAGAGAGGGAGAAAGAGAGAGAGATAGAGGAGAGAGAGAAGGAGAGCGAGAGGATAGAGAGGGCGAAAGAGAGAAGGAGACAGAGAGAAGGAGAGAGAGGAGAGAGAGAGAGAGAGAGAGAGAGAAAGAGAGAGGAGAGAGAGAGACAGACCAGAGAGAGAAGAGAGAAAAGAGAGAGAGGGCGAAAGAGACAGAGAGAGGAAAGAGGGAGAGAAGGAGAGAGAGAGAGAGAAAGGGGATGAGAGAGAGAACGAGAGAGAGGGAGAAAGAGAAGGAGAGAGGGGGTGAGAGAGAGGGACAGAGCAGAGAGAGAAGAGAGAAAAGAGAAAGAGAGTGATTGAGAAAGAGAGAGTATATGCAGTTGTGCCAGTGTCCATTTTTAGTTACTTCAGACTCCCACGTGTGTGTGAAAGATCTTGAGTATCTGTGGGTGGGACTAGTTGCGCTTTTACCGGCAGATGCATCAAAGTACATACCGGGAGCAAATGGGCAGATTCTCAGAATCAGCACCTTTGCTCCCGGTATTTTTGCATTTGGGATGCATCATCCAAAATGCAAAAATCGCAATCTAAGAAATCTCTAAATTGAGATTCCTTAAATGCAATGCATGAAAGTCAAAAAAATAGCGAATTCGCTAATAGGGGGAGCAAATTACCATGAAGTTGAACTTCATGGTAATATGCAAAAACTTTGAAAAAAGCACTTTTGTGCATTTTTCAAAGTTTCATGTTGCGCACACACATGCCCTTTGGGCATGTGTGTGTGCAACATATGTGCATAGATCAATTTCAGGGGTGCAACAGGGTGTCATTTTGACACCCTTGCACCCTTGAAATTGCATGAGTAATTTGCGAGTACCTACTCGTACTTGCAAATTGCTCATGCAATCTCCAATACATTCCTATGGGCCTACACCTGTAGGCCCATAGGAATGAATGGGACAGCATTCCTTAATTGTGACTAGCAATTTGCGAGTAGCAATTAAGGAATGTTTAGGAATCGCTGTTCTAATAGTGATTCCTACATGCATAGGCTTTTGCTATTCCTAAATAGCGATTCCTTAAAAATCGCTATTTAGGAATAGCAAAAGGCTACGTTGATGCATCTGCCAGTTAGATGTTTGCGGCTCCCACCTGTGTGTGTGAGACGCCTCGAGTATGCATAGTTGTGCCTGGGTGTGTTTTGGCTGCTTCGCGCGCCCTCTGGTTTTTGCCCCCAGTCGCCCCCTCCCAGGCCCAGCTGCCGCGGATGGGTGATATCCCACTGCCCGCCCCAGGGATGAATGGCCAGATAAAGCCCGTGTTGCACCCCCCGGCCCGGCCTACCCGGGCCCAGCCCTTCCGACTCAGCCCGGCTCCCGGCCTCCTCGACCCGTCCTCCCGGCCTCCTTGGCCCCAGCCCTCCCGGCCTCCCCGGGACCAGCCCTCCCGGCCTCCCTGGGCCCAGTCCTCCCGGCCTCCCTGGCCCCAGCCCTCCCGGCTCCCGGCCTCCCCGACCTGGCCCAGGCCTCCCCGGCCCTCCTGACCCAGCCCTCCCGGCCTCCCCGACCCGGCCTCCCTGGCCCAGCCCGGCTCCTGGCCTCCCCGGCCCCAGCCCTCCCGGCCTCCCCGACCCGGCCTCCCTGGCCCAGCCCGGCTCCCGGCCTCCCCGGCCTCAGCCCTCCCGGGCTCCCTGGCCCCAGCTCTCCTGGCCTCCCCGGGCCCAGCCCTCATGTCTCCCCTGCCCCAGCCCTCCCGGCCTCCCCGGGCCCAGCCCTCCTGGCTCCCGGCCCTAGCCCTCCTGGCTCCCGGCGGGCCTCTCTCACGGAGCCCTCTGTCACCGCGCGGCTCCAATAAGCGGTAATTGAAGTTAATCAGCCGTGTGACGGCAGCAGATGGAGCCGGTTAAAGGAAATGATGTTTGGAAGCAGTGAATCAATACAGGAGTAATTACCAGCAGGCCCTCCACCCTCCCCGCCTGCGCCCCCATCCTTGACCAAGCGCCTGAGAGAGACATCTTAATCCACAGGCCGTGGGCGCGCGCAGTGCACGAGAGGGAGCGTGGGAACAGACACGAGCTCTACAGGCTGAAATGCCAAGTGTGCAACACCACAGGATATACACACTGCTCTACAGGCTGTGAGCCAAGTGTGCAACACAAGAGAAAATACACACTGCTGCACAGGCTGTGAGCCAAGGGTGCAAAACGACAGGAAATACACGCTGCTCTACAGGCTCAGAGCCAAGTGTGCAAAACGACAGGATATACACTCTGCTCTACAGGCTGTGAGCCAAGTGTGCAACATGACAGGAAATACACTGCACTACAGGCTGTAAGCCAAGTGTGCAAGAAGACAGGACATACACACTGCTCTACAGGCTGTGAGCCAAGTGTGCAAGAAGACAGGATATACACACTGCTCTACAGGCTG
Source organism: Lissotriton vulgaris (assembly GCF_964263255.1). Classification (NCBI taxonomy): domain Eukaryota; kingdom Metazoa; phylum Chordata; class Amphibia; order Caudata; family Salamandridae; genus Lissotriton; species Lissotriton vulgaris. Next base: position 1,997,316,532 of record NC_141693.1, on the reverse strand, counting down.
AGAGTCAAGTGTACAACATGACAGAAAATGCGCACTGCTCTACAGGCTGAGAGCCAAGTGTGCAATTCTCTCGCCTCGGTGCCCACTCTGATCAGCGATCACACTCGGCAACTCTGGGCATTAGCTTGCCTCATCTTCACTAACGGCCCCACCAGACCGCCGGGGATGCCTGGTCTCACCCTGGAGATACCCATTAAGGGACCATCTCTCAGGGAAGCCAGGAAGGGTTTCGCAGCGGTCGAAGCGCATTGGGACCCTACGGGTAAGTAGTGCGCTATATAAATGCCAATACATTTACATTTACAACCCGACAGGAAATACACTCTGCTCTACAGGCTGTTAGCCAAGTGTGCAACATGACAGAAAATACACTGCTCTACAGGCTGTAAGCCAAGTGTGCAAGAAAACAGGATATACACACTGCTCTACAGGCTGTGAGCCAAGTGTGCAAAACGACAGGAAATACACACTGCTCTACAGGCTGTGAGCCAAGTGTGCAAGAAGACAGCATATACACACTGCTCTACAAGCTGAGAGTCAAGTGTACAACATGACAAGAAATACGCACTGCTCTACAGGCTGAGAGCCAAGTGTGCAACGCAACAGGAAATACACTCTGCTCTACAGGCTGTGAGCCAAGTGTGCAAGACGACAAGAAATACACACTGCTCTACAGGCTGTGAGCCAAGTGTGCAAGACGACAGGAAATACACGCTGCTCTACAGGCTGTGAGCCAAGTGTGCAAGACGACAGGAAATACACGCTGCTCCACAGGCTGAGAGCCAAGTGTGCGACAGGAAATACACGCTGCTCTACAGGCTGAGAGCCAAGTGTGCAACACAAGAGAAAATACACACTGCTGTACAGACTGAGAGCCAAGGGTGCAAAATGACAGGAAATACATGCTGCTCTACGGGCTGAGAGCCAAGGGTGCAAAACAACAGGAAATACAGGCTGCTCTACAGGCTGAGAGCCAAGGGTGCAAAACGACAGGAAATACACGCTGCTCTACAGGCTGAGAGCCAAGTGTGCAACACAAGAGAAAATACACACTCCTGCACAGGCTGTGAGCCAAGTGTGCAAGACGACAGGAAATTTACGCCGCTCCACAGGCTGAGAGCCAAGTGTGCAAGACAACAGGAAATACATGCTGCCCTACAGGCTGTGAGCCAAGTGTGCAAGACGACAGGATATACACTCTGCTATACAGGCTGTAAGCCAAGTGTGCAAGAAGACAGGATATACACACTGCTCTACAGGCTGTGAGCCAAGTGTGCAAGACAACAGGAAATACACACTGCTCTACAGGCTGTGAGCCAAGTGTGCAAGAAGACAGGATATACACACTGCTCTACAAGCTGAGAGTCAAGTGTACAACATGACAAGAAATACGCACTGCCCTACAGGCTGAGAGCCATGTGTGCAACGCAACAGGAAATACACTCTGCTCTACAGGCTGTTAGCCAAGTGTGCAACATGACAGGATATACGCACTGCTCTATAGGCTGTGAGCCAAGTGTACAACATGACAAGAAATACACACTGCTCTACAGGCTGTGAGCCAAGTGTGCAAGACGACAAGAAATACACACTGCTCTACAGGCTGTGAGCCAAGTGTGTAAGACGACAGGAAATACACGCTGCTCTACAGGCTGTGAGCCAAGTGTGCAAGACGACAGGAAATACACACTGCTCTACGGGCTGAGAGTCAAGTGTGCAAGACGACAGGAAATACACGCTGCTCTACATGCTGTGAGCCAAGTGTACAAGAAGACAGGAAATACAGGGAATTGGGTCCATCATTTCCCACTACATCCCTGGAAGGAACTTGCGTTCCTCCGGGAAATTGCTTCTGACAGCCCCCCGCGTACGAAGAGCTAGATGGGGTGGCAGGGCCTTTTCCACTCTAGCTCCTAAATGGTGGAATGACCTTCCCCTCGACCTGAGATCCCTTCCGTCCTTACAGAACTTCTGCACTGCCCTAAAAACTCTTCTCTTTCGGCAAGCCTATTTATAGGGTCTTCTGTCTCAATTTCTGATCATATTGTTAGGCGCCTTGATACCTTCGGGTTATTGTCTTGCGCATTATAAATCTCCTTCATATCATATCATATCATATCACGCTGCTCTACAGGCTGTGTCCTTAATGTGGGTGTGTTCACCCCTATAAACAGTGAAAGATATAGTTAGGGCAGATTTTTTTAAACGCTCGACACTGCTGGGTGTCATCAATGCAGGAGGACCTCAAGACCTGGCTCTTCGACTGAACTGCCCCCAGCGCCTTGAGACCCTAACGGGTGATCAGCTGAGCTCCATAAGAACTAGGCCTGGGCAGTGAACTCCACTCCGTTCACAGAGTCGGCAGAGTATTCTGCGCTCCACGGAACGCGCAGAATGCAGAAAACTTTTTCCCCACTCATGCTGGCGAACGGTAAGTTGGCAAGCACAAGCTGCCGCTTGCGAAGAATTTCTACCTGAGCGGCAGGAAGATCAGCGCGAACGGCAGTTCACACTGCACTCTGCCACTTGCGGAACTCCGCTGAGTTTTTTAGTTACTTCGCTACATTCCGCGTAGTGAAGGTCCACGAACTATGCCCAGGCGTTATAAGAACCCTTATTGATTGAGGACGCTGTATGGGGCCATCCTGTTCTGAAAGCAGCCCCCCAGCCTGCATCCCACTAGGAAAACTCACCATGAGCAAACCTACAGCCACAGATCAACTGCACCGAAGCGCTACGAGGCCCAGCGACTGGGGAGTGTGCGCCATTTACAAATACTGTGCAACATATTTCTCAGAGATAGCAGTGGAAACACGACTCATCTTCAGGCGGTATCCCCCCCTCTTCCCCCCTTCCATCCGCTCACCTACTACTCAGGGCAGGTAATTGAATTCCTGCTGACAGAGGAGGGGGGCCTCCTGCCCTGGAGTACTCAGAGTGAGTGGGACGCTGACAGCCCTGCCCCACTTCCGTCACTCAGGGGAGGAGCCTGACTGGATTACAGGAAACGTCATTATTTCATTCTTAATAATGATTTTTCCGTGCCTTTGTCCTCCCCTGGGAGGGTTCAGTGCTTTGAAGGTCTTCTTGGCTGGTTAAAAATAATGGAACCTTTTGGTTGCTGAAGTGACTGTGGGCTGGGGGGAGGGGCGGTATCCTCGCCCCGATCGCAGGCGCCTTTTGCCCCCCCTTCTTACTTTAATTCGCTTCCACAAATGATGCCGGACGAAGGGGCTCCTGTGTATGGTCGTAAAACGAGCGCGCTGGGATTGGGGCATGTGCTTTGGAGCTGAAGTCCCAGCTCTGTCGCTAGGCGCTTTGTTTTATCTTGGACTCGTGCTTGTTGTTTCTCTCTGCCGTCGCGAGGACCGCCTCTTACTTGGCACGCTGCTTCATGGCACTTTTAGGGCTAGTTCGATGTCTTTGAAAGGCTGCAGCTAAAGTCTACTTTTAAGTTGTTTCCATAATTCTTATTTTCTCCCAAACGAGGGATCATTTCTAAAGATCGCTAGCGCTTGGAAGCAGCATTAGGCACTATGGGCCATATGTATGAACACATTTTCCATAGACACAGAATGGGTAAAACCTTTTGATACATCTGGCCCTATAAGCGCCTAGTGAATTCAACTATCCCTCATTGTCCTTGGCTCACAAAAGACCCTCCGCCGGCCTCTGGTAGGTCAAGCGCCCACTTTGTTGCTCCTGGTATGGCATATTGACCCTAAACTCGAATGACGTGCTTGTCCTCGTGGCCAGTGGAAGCCATTTTGTATCCCTCCATTCCCTGAGAGTGGTGTCACTGGTTTCAGTGCAGCGTCTGCACACTGGTTGTCAATCACCCACGTTGTTAGTTATGCGGAAACGTTGTTTAGTTGTGGTAAAGTGCCAACAGTCCAAAAGACAACAAAAACAGGTCTAAAAAATTAGGAGAAAGAAGGCAAAAAGTTTGGGGATAACCCTGCAAAAAGGGCCGGGTCCAGCACAACCCCCTTCCAGCCTGAAGCCAGGATAGACTAATCAATACCTTGAAGGAGTGCACTACGTAGGGCGATAGAACATGGCCCTCGCCCTCACCAGCAGGGGCACATTCCAGTTCTGTGCCTTTCTGAACCCAGTTGGATGCCTCTATCTACACTATGAGGGCAAACTAAGCTAACCCGTGGGGAATCCTGCTCTTCATCTGTGGACCCCGTATATGCAGCACCTAACCTTACTGTGCTCACAGATGTATCCCAGTAGGCCGACAGGGCCAACACAGTGGCATGGCCCATTCCACCCCCAGGGTATGACTACTACCCCCAATCAAAGGGCAACTCTGTCCACCAGCAATCCACAGTGGCCACTGACAGTGGTCAGTGAACAGACCCAGGCCAAAGGCTGTCCACGGCCCTCTATCCTCTGTGGTTTCTAAGAGTGGGGGGTGGTAGCTCCAGGTGACTGGCGCCCTTTGTTCACGCTCCCTCCCACCGCTTCAGGGGTGGTATCCTGAGACTGGTCCTCCAGCCCAGGATCTGAACCCCGAGACTGCCCAGGAGACTGGGGTGGGCTCTTCCACACACTGCCTTCCTGTCTTGGGTACTATCCTGCAACTGGTACCCCAACCCAGGGTCAGTATCCCTAGGCTGGGCATGGGCCTGGCAATCCGGGGTAAAGACATGCTGGACAGCTTGAAACAAAGCCAGCAAATAGAAAGTAAGCAAATATGAGTTACAAACACACAGCCTATGGTAAGCAATAGGTGGAATGCATTCCAGGGGAAGCTTTCAGAATGTCCCCAATACGTCGTTTCGCAACCGCAATCAGCCTGGGCACAGCTCACTCCAGATCTGTGCTCCCATCGCCCAGATGAAACTGCCTCTCTGTGACCTCGGGTTGAATCTCACCTGAGAGTTTGAGTTTGCATTGCTGATGCTCCGCGTTTGCCTCGGTGTCCTTTGTTAAAGGTCAGTTAGGATTTTGGAGCCGTGACTTACTTTGAAACCAGTGAAAATAATGTAGAATTTTTGACTCCTTAAGTTTGAAGCAGAACCTGCTTGCCTGCCTTGGGCGTCTGTCATTTAAAGATCTCTTTCTTTGAGGCGTATGCTAAGCATGGGCGGATTTTGCGGATTGGCAATCCGCGGATTTGCGAATTTGCGGATTGTGAAAATCCGCTAAATCCGCGAATCCTCGCAGATTTTTTTTTGTGTTCGCACGGGTTTCTGCAAGTTCGCGAGGGTTTTGTACAATTTTGCAAATTGTGAAATTGTACAAAACGCTCGCGAACTTGCAGAAACCCGTGCGAACACAATGTGCCTACTCATGTATGTGCCTCTTGTGTGTATAAAAGGTCAGAGAAAGATCAGTTCAGCAGATGAAGAGAAAGAAGCTCCAGGTCACAGGAACAGCACGGGTATTGCGCTCGTGAAAGTCAAAGATGCAAAGTCTATCCAGCATCACAGCTGATTTTCCACGGTAGATTTGGGAAGAAGGCACACCTGTCCAGCCTCGACGACACTCACAATTGTTTTTGGGCTAATGAATGAGTCACTGAATTTGAGCATCAACTAGTTCGAGCGACCATGTGTGTGTTACTATGCAATCGCCCCGAAGGGCGCAGGGGTCCCTTGAGTGAGCTGTAACTATTTTACAATGGCGCCAGCAAGCTGCCAGCGCCGTTGTAAAATAGTTACAAAGTTAGCTTGCACAGGAAGCACTTAGATAAAATAAAGCAGCACCTGCTTCGTTTTTATCTAGTGGTTCCTGTGCAAGCTAACTTTGTAACTATTTTACAACGGCGCTGGCAGCTTGCTGGCGCCATTGTAAAATAGTTACATGAGTGGGGGTTCAACTTTTGAACCCGTTACGTCCGCTGATTTTTTTTTGCGGATTTTGCGGGAAATCCGCAAAATTCGCGGATTTCGGATTTCCCAAAAATCCGCAAAATCCGCGGGCATAACGGATTTCCCGCTCATGCCTAGCGTATGCAGTGTTGCTCATTTTCTGTCTCTCCGTGTCCACGGTCCTGATCGAATCTATGCGATCAGATTATGTAAATGTAATTTGGATTTGTATAGCGCCTATCACCCAGGGGTCTCTAAGCACTGTACGAATACCACTGTGGAACCCATTCTGGCTTTCCCTGTGAGGCGTCCACTCCTGGGCACCCCCAAGGTGAAGCCAGGCATCCAAGCGTTGTTGGGGCCGGTGTGGAGATTAAGCAAGCTATTGACCAGAGTTGCAGAGTGGAACCCATGATTAGAGTAGGCCCCGAGGCGAGAATTATCGGGTCCGAGGACATTGAGCCCAAGACCCTGCCACGTCGGGTATTGAACCCTGGTCCGGATCAGACCTCTGCCTCAGAGTCTGCCGCTCTAATCGGTGAGCCACACCTCTCCATATTGAAGCAGCACGAGGTAAAACTTTGAGATTTGATGGCCAAAGGATGGCGTTGTAAGCCGGGTCTGGTGGCTTAATGTGTCCACTGTAGGGGCCTGTGTTTGACCTCATTGTCACAGGTTAAAATCCCAGTAGGCTCACTCTGCCTTTCATCTTCCTGAGGTCGATAAAATGAGTACCATTGAGTTGGGTATCGATAAACATCTGTTATTCAGTTTCAAGATGTCCAAAGGTGAACGTGTGCTTTACAAATACATATTGTTTTATAGTACAAGGGATACCCAAAGGAGCAATAAGTGAGGGACCTTGGGTGTATATATTATTTCAAGGAACAGTGGACCCTAACAGGTGGCGAATAATGAAAATTCATATAGATCAAGATTGAAATCCATATAGTGTGTCCAACCGGACAGGGTTTAATAACACAATTGTAAATATAATCAATTAATTCAGTACAATATCAAAGTGGGACACAGCCTGTGTCCTACTACTGTACAGGGACATTTGTGACATACAAAGACAAGTGAGGCTCACGGCCCCCCATGATAATAATCGTGTCCTAATGTTAATGCTCATTTAAAAGGATTATTGAACCCGACAGACTTGTCGTGTATGTCTTTTAATTTTCACATGAATGTAATTCTCATGACCTTATGTATTTTTCCTCCCTCTTACCCACCTCGTTTTTTCCTTTCTAAACTTTATTATTGTTAATATTGTATTGTGTTATTGTTTGTATGGTTCACTAATATGTTCGGGCTTGACTATGGTTTCAGTAATATAAAGGCATGAATGTCTAATGTCCTGATGATGATCCCGCTATACTTTAAGGGGATCGAAACGCCGTCGACAACTTACACTGGATGATTTGATTCTATTATTTGCTAAATCACAACAGTGTCTTCTTTGTAAATATTCGTCTGCAAAACTTGGAACATATGCAGACTGCCTATGCTTGCCTCACTTGTCTTTGTATGTCACAAATGTCCCTGTACAGTAGTAGGACACAGGCTGTGTCCCACTTTGATATTGTACTGAATTAATTGATTATATTTACAAATGTGTTATTAAACCCTGTCCGGTTGGACACACTATATGGATTTCAATCTTGATCTATATGAATTTTCATTACAAATACATATGTTATGTCATGTCTGTAATCCATGGAGGAGGACCAGGAGGCACAGGTAGACTTGAAAAAGCAGGTAGCCTGAAAAAGAGGCCCTAGATGGGATGTTCAGGGGCCCTGGGCACAAACATCAACCCCATTGACCCCCCCATCCCACTCCCTCTAGAGGGTCAACATACATAACCCTGTTAGAGGCTGGACTGAGACAACTGACTTACTAAGGTGCTGAGGGACTGGAGGTGAGAGTGAGGGGAAGAGAACAGTGCTTAATTTGTGCCAGTGGTTTCCGGTGCTCGACACTGGCACTTATTTGTCAGCACCGGCTCTAGTGACAGTCTACCACATGGTGGCGCTGTTTTGAGATGAGCACAACAACCATGTTTAGTGAGTCAATATAAATTTAAAATGAATATCAGCCTCTCATTCCGTTATTATAGCTTTGTGTGGCCTGAAATGGTGTGAATTTTCACACTTGTAAGAGTGCCATGGCTACGTCAGGTCTAGTGGCTCAGAGGACTAATGCGCCAATTGCAGGAGCCTGTGTTTGACCTCATGGTCATTGGTTCAAATCCTGGTGGGTCCACTCAGCCTTTCATCCATCTGAGGTTGATAAAATGAGTACCATTGAGTTGGGTAGCAATAAAATCTGTTATTCAGTGCCAAGATACCTCTGGGTGAATGTGCGCTTTACAAATACATATGTTATGTTGGTGCTGCCATTGGCAACACTTGTAGTGTGAGTGTGGTGCAAGCTGCAGTGGGCTACCGAGAATGGCATTGGCACTTTATTTTAATTTTTTCAAATTAAGCACTGGAGGAGAAATAATGAAAATTAAAATGAAACACAAAACTGGTGCATGGAACAGAAGGAACAATGAGGTCACATTTACAGAGGGAGAAAGGGATGGAAAGGCAAATAAAGTGAGTGGAAATCTGAAGGTGTATATGATGGGTGAGCTAAAGAGGAAAGAATAAAATCACAAATAAGAAGACAACAACAAGGGGGATGCAAAAGAAAAGGCAATGTGCTCACAGAAAAGGCAATGTGCTCCTAGAAAAGGCAATGTGCTCCTAGAAAAGGCAATGTGCTCACAGAAAAGGCAATGTCCTCCTAAAAAAGGCAATGTGCCCACAGAAAAGGCAATGTGCTCCTAGAAAAGATAATGTGCTCCTAGAAAAGGCAATGTGCTCACAGAAAAGGCAATGCGCTCCTAGAAAAGGCAATGTGCTCCTAGAAAAGGCAATGTGCCCACAGAAAAGGCAATGTCCTCCTAAAAAAGGCAATGTGCCCACAGAAAAGGCAATGTGCTCGCAGAAAAGGCAATGTGCCCACAGAAAAGGCAATGTGCCCACAGAAAAGGCAATGTGCTCACAGAAAAGGCAATGTGCTAATAGAAAATGCAATGAGCACATGTTAAAGGTAACGTGCTCCTAGAAAAGGCGACGTGCTCGCAGAAAATGCCTTGTGCTCGTGCAAAAGCAGCATGCTTTCAGAAAAGGAAACATGCTCTATGAAATGACGCGGTGCTCATTAAAAAGGGGCTGTTTACAGAAATGCAACGCGCTCTTAGAAAAGGAAATCTGCAGACATCGAGCTCATTAAAAAATCAACATGTTTATTGAGGAAGCAGCGTGCACTTTGAAAAGGGAAGGTACTCATTAAAAAAGACAGGGGTTTAGAGAGAAGGCTCCTGCTCGCTGGAAGGGAGAATGCTCATGGAAAGTCAATGTGCTAAAAAAACATTTGCTGTTACAGAAAGCAATATGTTTGTGGAAAAGGCAGCGTGCTGAAATAAAAGACACTTTGTCCATAGAAAAGGGGGCGTGCTCATGGAACACGGAACATACTTTGGCAAATGTTTGTGTCTGTAGTTTTTGTGCTGAAATAAAAGTTATCGTGTTGGTAGAAAAAATTCCGCGAGCGACATAAACGTTTCTGAAGAGATGGAGAAGTCCCTGTGTCGATCGACGCTCCGATGCTGAGGCTCCTAATAGAAAAGGCCGTGGATGAATTAAAAAAGTTTAATTCTGATTCAAAAGTTTGTGAACTGAGAGAAAAGGTCGCAAACTAACTATTTCAGGAAAGACTTTGGCCTGGGAATAAGTAGGGGGTGTTAGTAAAGGTCTCCCAGTGGTTCTAAAGCTCTCGTGCTTCTAGGTCCAGGGTTTCATTTTTGATGGGCGAGCCCTTTAACTCCGCCCCCTGAGTTGGGACAATGCACCTGACACTTCTTAACGTTTGCAAAGTTCGCCACATTTCCCAAACTGGTCCTGGGATGTAAGGGTGATGTCCTGGGAGGTATGGGGTGTCCTGGGAGGCACGTCAGGTGAAACCCTGAATCCGGTCCTAGGATGCTTGTTTCCGGTCCAGGGAAGGCATGACTTAGCAGTTCAGGCTGGACTGTTCCCATGAGGCACAGGGTCAAGACTGATTTGCATCTGACCACTCTGGACTGGGGTGGCTGAGTGAGCAAAAGAATAATGGATCTAACCCGGATCTCTTGACTGGAGGTGAATGTTTGGATTTGTTCTGCATTCTGTCCATCAGTTGTGTGTCTTTTAATAACCTGGGAGGCAAGTTAGGTGTCCTCAGAGGCATGGGTGATGTCCTGAGAGGCATGGCTGGTGTCATGTGATGCCTAGAGGGTGTCTTGGGAAGCATGGATAATATCCTGGGAGGCATGGATTGTGGCCTGGGATGCACAGAATGTGTCCTGGGAGGCATGACTGGTGTTGTGGGGGACAAAGAGGGTATTGTGGCATGCATGGATGGTGTCCTGAGAGGCACAGAGGGTATCCTTGCACAGCATAGAGGATGGCCCTTGAGGCACTGAGGGTGTCCTGGGAGGCACAGAGGGTGTCCTTGCACAGCATAGAGGATGGCCCTTGAGGCACTGAGGGTGTCCTGGGAGGCACAGAGGGTGTCCTTGCACAGCATAGAGGATGGCCCTTGAGGCACTGAGGGTGTCCTGGGAGGCACAGAGGGTGTCCTTGCACAGCATAGAGGATGGCCCTTGAGGCACTGAGGGTGTCCTAGGAGGCACAGAGGGTGTCCTGGGAGGCACAGATTGGTCTGTGAGGCCCTAAGGGTATCCTAGGAGGCACAGATGTTGTCCTGGGAGGCACAAAGGATGTCCTAGGAGGGATGTATGACGTTACAACGCATACTTTTACCACGCATACCATTACAACAAAACTTTTACAATGCAGGATCCATTACAACGCATGCCATTACAACGTAAGCCATTTCAACGTAAGTATGGGTAAGTATTTTTTATTGTAAGTGTTGGATAGTGTAGGGGTTTAATTTACTATTCGAACTCCAGGGGGGCGTAACAGTAGGGAATGTGTTGGATAGTGTAGGGGTTAAAATTAAATTTAATACTTACCCATACTTACGTTGTAATGGCATGCGTTGTAATGGACCCTGCGTTGTAAAAGTTTTGTTGTAATGGTAGTGCGTGGTAATAGTTGCGTTGTAAAGGATGTTCCCCCCTAGGAGGCATGGAGGGTTTCTTGTGAAAGACAGTGGGTGTTTTAGGAGGCACAGAGGGTGTCCTGGGAGGCGTGCGTGGAGTCCTAGGAGGTATGGCTGGTGTCCTGCGAGGCACAGAGGGTGATAAGTCCACCCATTGGTTGTGGCGTGGGTGGTCATGGGGTTTGCAGAACTCTTTGAGGATCTTGCACCCTACCTCCTCTACCCCCCCCCGTTCTGTTGCTTCCCGCGCATCATGTAGTATTTAACTATGCAAGCGTCTTTCTTGCGGAGGGCACACTGGACTTTCCATGAGTAACTGGCCAATTGGCTTCTGCACAGTAAGTGTCCCAGGGGCGGGGTCGGCCTTCTACTTCCATTTGCACCAGTCCCATTTAACTGGTCGAGCCCAGTCCAGACGCGTCAAGAGCCTTCTGTCTCACAAGCTTTTAGCGGATTAGCTATGGATCAGAGATTCTGCTGACTTCCCGGATGTCCGCCCGCCCGTTGAGACCTGCGCTGTCAGAGAAGTACATGTCGACAGAAAAGTTCTTGAGCTGAAGGAAAGGCCTACCGCCTCTAAAATAGTACTGTCATCCTTCAAATGCGCTTATGCAATAGTGAGGTTCTCTTAAGCAGGGGAGTAGCTTCAGGCAGGGACAGCTTAAGGATTTTGGGGGCTCTGGGTCAGACATAGTTTGGGGGCCCCTGGTCAGAGCAGCTTTCAATTTATGATCCAGTGTCAGCCCTTTCATGCCCTCTTTGGCCAGGTCACTGACAGTCCACAGACACACTGTTTCAAATTCTAAATATGTTTCCATCTAATATCCTGGGATAGGGACTGTTTTCAATATTGTAACACAGCAGCAGTTCACTAGTATTATTGCAAATAATCTCTGCGACCCACTGCAATTTCTCATATTTAAGCTCTTGTTTTAATCTAAAAGCAACTTTTTTTATGGATGTTGCGTGGTGTTGAAATACATAAACACAACATTTCTCTGTAATATGTCTCTAACTGACTCCTACATATTACCTGTATTAAAAATAAAGGAACATGCAGGCACATGCATCAAAGGATTTTGCGATCGCAAACGGTGCGAATCGCAAAAATCGGTCGTTTGCGATCGCAAAATCTGCATTTGGAATGCATGAAGAGTAAAGGCCCTCGCAATTTGAGAATTCGCAAATATTTGCGAATTCTCAAATTGCGATTGCATTTAAGGAATCACATTTTGCGATTCCTTAAATGCAATGCATGAAACTTTAAAAAATTGCGATTTCGCAATTAGAGGGAGCAAATTACCATGAGGTTGTGCCTCATGGTAATTTGCAAAAACTTTGAAAAATGCACTTTTGTGCATTTTTCTAAGTTCCATGTTGTGCAGACACATGCCCTAGGGGCATGTGTGTGCACAATATATGTGCACAGATTGATTTCAGGGGTGCAACATGGTGTCCTTTGGACGCCTCTGCACCCTTGAAATCGCATTCTCAATTTGCGATTCGCTAATTGCTAATTGCAAATTGAGAATGTCTTCCCATTCATTCCTATGGGCCTCTAGGCCCATAGGAATGAATGGGGAGGCATTCCTTAATTGCGATTCGCAATTTGCGAGTCGCAATTAAGGAATATTAAGAAATCGCAATTTTTCTGCAATTTCTTGATGCATTGCATTTTGCAATTCCTTAATTGCGATTCCTTATTTTTCGCAATTAAGGAATTGCAAAATGCAATATTGATGCATGTCCCTAATGGTGTTTAAAATAATCTATGTTTAAAAAATAAGTCACGGTCCTCGGGGCAGGACTGTGTGGAGAACAGAGCTGGCTGTATCAGGGGACCCTGAAAGGCGGGGCCCGGGGCCAGTGCACACTTTGCCAGTGCCTTTAACACGTCTCGGGCTTCAAGGGGTATTTGGGGTGTTAAACTCCCATAAAAAATGAATTCTGGAGTAAATAGTTGTGTACAAGGGCTTTCAGTTGGGTATGATGATGTGTCAGTAGGATTTCACCTGGGATTGTTACATGCCCACACCCACACTCCCACACAGACTCTCCTCTCTGTATTGAAGTCCTTAAAAATGTTGATGTTTTGTTTTATGAGCCCCTAACAATTCACCCTCCTCTTTCATTCCTCTGCCCCTTAAGTTCCCCCATGTCCTGCTTCTTCTAGAATGTGTTTTAACAAGATATCCCAGCATGACAGTTATGAAGTCTGAAGCTCATCCCCCTTTCTTATTTATCAACGGTGGATAATTTCCCCATGTGTTAGAGTTCTGCTCTACACAGAAATGTTTATTTGTTGGCAGAAATCTTTTTGTGCTCCTTGTCAAGTTCTCTTTTTTATCGAAAGGTTTGTGTTCAAATAGAAAAGTTATTTTGTCGACAGAAATTCTCGTGCCAATGGAAAAGTTTGCAGATAAAGAAAAGTTCATGTCGACCCATGCTGATTAAAACGCTCTTCTTCTCATAACGTTTATCGTCCTCACTGAAAAGGTCTGGTGCTCACTGAAATGTGTGTGCTCATAAGGATTCTCACGTTCATTGAAAAGTTATCATACTCAATGAAAAGTTCTGGTGCTCATAAGGGAATCACTGACAGAATATCGACGGACAAAATATCGACCTTCGGAAAAATTGATGCTGGAATATCGAAGGCAAGAATGTGGACATCCTCTCTACAATATGGTAAGTACAAAAATATCGATGTTAAAAATATAGTAATTAAAAATATCGGGGTTTTTTTGCAATTAAAAAAGTTGTAAAATAAAGTAAATAATACTTATAAACCAAATAAACATAGTTAAAAATATTTAATAATGTTTAAAATGAATAAATAATACATATAAAAGAATATAACATTAATTAAATATATACATAAAATATATAATATATACTTACTTAATAATACGTTTTAATAATTATTTTTAAAACTCATAAATTATTTAAAAATATTATAAATAACAAATACATCTAAACATATAAAAACATACATAAAAAGTAAATAATTATATTTAATACATTACAAAAATTAAATATACTTTCAATATTTTTAAAATGATTATTATACAACATTATCAAAAATAATAATAAAAATGTTAAATAGTTAAATAAATAAAAATATTATTCAAAGTCCCCAAAAAACTACAGTAATGATAACATTGGGTGCTACAGCAGGGAAAGCGTTGTATAGCGTAGCGGTAAAAATTACTATTCCAACTCCAGAGGTGGCAACAGTAGGGAAAACGTTGGATAGCGTAGGGGTAAAAATGACTAATCCAACTCAAGAGGGTGCTACAGTAGGGAAAGCGTTGGATAGCGTAGAGGTAAAAATTACTATTCCAACTCCAGAGGGGGCAACAGTAGGGAAAACATTGGCTAACGTAAGGGTAAAAATTACTATTCAAACTCCAGAGGGTGCTACAGTAGGGAAAGCATTGGATAGCGTAGGGGTAAAAATTACTATTCAAACTCCAATGAGTGCTACAGTAGGGAAAGCGTTGGATAGTTTAGGGTTAAAAATTATTATTTCAACTCCAGAGGGTGTAACAGTAGGGAAAGCGTTGGATAGCGTAGAGGTAAAAATTACTATTCCAACTCCAGAGGGGGCAACAGTAGGGAAAGCGTTGGATAGCGTAGGGGTAAAAATTTTAATTCCAAATCCAGAGGGTGGAACAGTAGGGAAAGCGTTGGATAGCGTAGGGGTAAACATTATTATTCCAACACCAGAGGGTGTAACAGTAGGGAAAGCATTGAATAGCATAGAGGTAAAAATTACTATTCCAACTCCAGAGGGGGAAACAGTAGGGAAAGCGTTGGATCGCGTAGGGGTAAAAATGACTGTTCCGACTCCAGAGAGTGTAACGGTAGGGAAAACGTTGGATAGCGTAGGGGTAAAAATTACTATTCCAACTCCAGAGGGTGGAAAAGTAGGGAAAGCGTTGGATAGCGTAGGGGTAAAAATTATTATTCCAACTCCAGAGTGTGTAACAGTAGGGAAAGCGTTGGATAGCGTAGAGGTAAAAATTACTTTTCGAACTCCAGAGGGGCAACAGTAGGGAAAGCGTTGGATAGTGTAGGGGTGAAAATTACTATCCCAACTCCAGAGAGTGTAACAGTAGGGAAAGCGTAGGATAGCGTAGGGATAAAAATTACTATTCCAACTCCAGAGGGTGGAACAGTAGGGAAAGCGTTGGATAGCGTAGGGGTAACAAATGTTATTCCAACTACAGAGGGTGCTACTGTAGGGAAAGCGTTGGATAGCATAGGGGTACAAATTACTATTCCAACTCCAGGGAGTGAAACAGTAAGGAAAACATTAGATAGCGTAGAATTTAAATTTAACATATTTATAAATAATTTTTGTATTTAAAATAATGAATAATTTTTTTTTCATCTACATCATTTACAAACAATTAATAATTACTAAAAGCAATTACAATTGAAAAAATACTTAACAGTAAATTAACAATAAATACCAATAAATATGAATAAATAAATATTACTCACCAAATAATAAATATTAAACAGTAAAATATTTTTCACTACAAAAAAATTAATTATTTAAAATTAATTCACAATGAAAAATTATTAAACAATACAATTATTTTCATACCAAATAATACTTTTTATGAAACATTGATTACCAATTAATTAAACATAATTTCCAACTAATAAACATTATTTACCAATTAAAATATTAAATGGCAATTAACAAAATTATTTACCAATTAAAAAATGTATTACCAATTTAAAAAATGTAATTACCAATTAAAAACATTAATTATCAATTAAAAAAATTAATTAACAATTAAAAACATTATTTACAATTAAAAAAATAATTATCAATCACAATAGTTAATTGCCAATTAATAATTAATTATAAATAAAATAATAATCCATACCAATAAATAAATATAAATCATTAATTAATTACAATTAAATTACTTCCCACCTAATTCCCCTATAAACCCACAACCCGCTACAGAAATAAAAACAAAAATTAAATAAGGTTAATTTATCATTCCTAAAAATGAATAATTAATTAAGTATATTTAAATTACTTCCCACCCTATTCTCCTATAAACCCACAACCCGCTCCGGTACTAAAACATAAAATGTATTTAAAAATACCATTATCAATTTATAAAAATAGTACACATATAATAAAAAAAATACATAACAAAAAGATATTAAACATACATAATAAAATACATAACAGTAATACAGATATCGATATTACTAACTTCGATATTACTTACATCGATATAAAAAAAATCAATATTACTTACCTTTGGGTCGATATTCTGTCCAACGATATTCTTGACCTCGATATTCTCAGACTGTGCACCCTCATAAGGATCCTTCCATTATTGAAAAATTCTTGTGCTCATAAAGATCCTTACATTATTGAAAGGCTCTTGTGCTCATAAAGATACTTACATTATTGAAAAGTTCTTGTGCTGCTCGTTACAATTCTTACTTTAATTGAAAATTTCTCATGCTAGCAGGGATTTTCACGTTCATTGAAAAGATCTTTTGCTCGTAAGGATTCTCACTTTCATTGAAAAGTTTGTGCTAGTAAGGATTCTCACATTAATTGAAAAGTTCTCATGCTCATGAGGATTCTCAGGTTCATTGGAAATTTCTCATGCTCATGAGGATTCTCACATTCATTGAAAGGTTCTTGTGCTCATAAGGATTCTTACGTTCTTTGAAAAGGTCTTATGCTTGTAAGGATTCACGTGTTCATTGAAATGTTCTTATGCGCGTAAGGATTCTCGCATTCATTGAAAAGTTCCTGTGCTCATAAGAATTCTCACATTCTTGAAATTTTCCTGTGCTCGTACGGATTCTCACATTCATTGAAAAGTTCTCTCACTCACAGAAAGGTCCTTGGGCTCGTATGGATTGTTGCGTTTATTGCAAAGTTCTCATGCTAATGGAAAGGTTTTCGTGCTCATTAAAAAATTCTTGTGGTCATTGACATGTTAATTAAAAACATCTCATGCTCGTAAGGATTCTCACGTTTATGGAAAAGTTCTTGTGCTCATGAGGATTCTCGCGTTCATTCAAAAGTTCTTGTGCAGCGAGGATTCTCAAATTCATTGAAACATTCTTGTGCTTGTAAGGATTCTAGCGTTCATTGAAAAGTTCTTGTGCTTGTGAGTATTCTCACTTTCATTCAAACATTCGTGTTCTCATAAGGATTCTCACATTCATTGAAACGTTCTTGTGCTTGTAAGGATTCTCATGTTCATTGAAACATTCTAGTGCTCGTAAGGATTCTAACGTTCATTGAAATATTCCTGTGCTCGTAAGGATTCTCACATTCATTGAAAAGTTCTCTCACTCACAGAAAGGTCCTTGGGCTCGTATGGATTGTTGCATTTATTGCAAAGTTCTCATGCTAATGGAAAGTTTTTTGTGCTCATTGAAAAATTCTTGTGGTCATTGACATGTTCATTAAAAAGATCTCATAGGAATTCTCGTGTTTATGGAAAAGTTCTCGTGCTCATGAGGATTCTCACGTTCATTCAAAAGTTCTTGTGCAGCAAGGATTCTCGCATTCATTGAAAAGTTATTGTGTTTGTAAGGATTCTTTCGTTCATTGAAAAGTTTTTGTGCTTGTGAGTATTCTCGCGTTCATTCATTCGTGTTCTCATAAGGATTCTCAAGTTCATTGAAACGTTCTTGTGCTCATGAGGGTTCTCACGTTCATTGAAAAGGTCATGTGCAGCGAGATCTTCACATTCATTAAAAAGTTCTTGTGCTCGTAAGGATTCTCACATTCATTGAAACGTTCTTGTGCTCGTAAGGATTCTCACATTCATTGGAAAGTTCATGTGCTCGTAAGGATTCTCACGTTCATTGAAACATTCTTGTGTTCGTAAGGATTCTTACGTTCATTGAAACGTTCTTGTGTTTATAAGGATTCTCACGATTGTTGAAAGGTTATCGCACTCACTGAAGAGTTCTTGGGCTCATATGGATTCTAGCTTTCATTGAAAAGCTCTTGTGCTCATGAGAATTCTCACGTCCATTGAAAAATTCTTGTGCTCGTAAGGATTCTCACGTTCATTGAAATGTTCTTGTGCTCACAGGAATTCTCATTTTTATTGAAAAGTTCTTGTTTGTTTCTCGCATTCATTGAAAAGTTCTTGTGCTCGTAAGGATTCTCATGTTCACTGAAACATTCTTGTGCTCATAAGGATTCTCACGTTTATTGAAAAGTTCTTGTGTTCCTAAGGATTCTTGCATTCATTGAAAAGTTCCTTGTGCTTGTGAGGATTCTCACATTCATTCACACGTTTGTGTGCTCATAAGGATTCTCACATTCATTCAAACTTTCTTGTGCTCGTAAGGATTCTCAGATTCATCGAAACATTCTTGTGCTCGTAAGGACTCTCATGTTCATTGAAAAGTACTTGTGCTCATGAGGATTCTCACATTCATTGAAAAGTTCTTGTACAGCGAGGATTCTCACATTCATTGAAAAGTTCTTGTGCTCGTAAGGATTCTCACGTTCATTGAAACATTCTTGTGATCGTAAGGATTCTCGCATTAATTAAAAAGTTTTTGTGCTCGTAAAGATTCTTACGTTCATTGAAACATTCTTGTGTTCGTAAGGATTCTCACATTCTTTGAAACATTATCACACTCACTGAAGAGTTCCTGGGCTTGTATGGATTATAGCGTTAATTGAAAAGTTCTTGTGAGGATTCTCACATTCATTGAAAAGTTCTTGTGCTCGTAAGGATTCTCACGTTTATTGAAACGTTCTTGTGCTCACAGGGATTCTCACATTCATTGAAAAGTCCTTGTGCTCGTAAGGTTTCTCGCGTTCATTGAAAAGTTCTTGTGCTCATAAGGATTCTCACGTTCATTGAAACGTTCTTGTGCTCGTAAGGATTCTCATGTTCATTGAAAAGTTATTGTGCTCCTAAGGATTCTCACATTCATTAAAAAGGTCTTGTGCAGCGAGGATTCTGGCATTCATTGAAAAGTTCTTGTGCTCGTTAGGATTCTCGCGTTAATTGAAAAGGTCTTGTGCTTGTGAGGATTCTCACATTCATTCAAACGTTTGTGTGCTCATAAGTATTCTCACGTTCATTGAAACGTTCTTGTGCTCATAAAGATTCACACGTTCATGGAAACATTCTTGTGCTCATGAGGATTCTCATGTTCATTATAAGTATGGGAGAATTTTGTGGATTTCCGGTCTGCAAATTCGCATAAAATTGCAAAAAAATCTGCGAGTTCGCGAAAAAATTCACAAACTCGCAGATTTGCAGTTTTGCACAAATAGACTGTACTTTCTATAGTTCTACTGGCTAATCAGTAAGTGCTACCTCCTTGGGTAAATGTATAGTGATTTTCCTACACTGCAGCTGCGTAAAGGGCCAGAAGAGTTGTCTCCAGTGACCATGTGTGTGTTACTATGCCGTGTGTGTTACTATGCCATCGCACCGAAAGGCGCAGGGGTCCCTTGAGTGAGCTGTCCATCATAGTGGGTAAATGGCGGGAAGACGGTGCACATCGCTAGTGTGTGGGCGGGGCCAAAGAGCGGGGCTTCTATGCGATTTCACATGCCTCTTGTGTGTATAAAAGGTCAGACACCGATCAGAGCAGCAGATGAGGAGAAAGAAGCTCCTGGTCACAGGAACTGCACACGGATTGCACTCGTGAAAGTCAAGGATGCAGAGGCCCCCATCACGCATCACAGCTACTTTTCAACGGTAGATACAGGGAGAAAGCACACCTGCCCAGCGCCAGGGTCCCTTGAGTGAGCTGTCCATCATAGTGGGTCAGGGCGGGAAAATGGTGCGCACCACTAGTGTGTGCGGTGGGGCCAAAGAGCGAGGCTGCTAAAAAAAATCCGCCCGCGAGCAGATATGCAGATTTTCGGCAATTTCGCGAGATTAGGGGATCGCAAAATTGTCGAAAATCCGCAAATTCTCACATTCATTGAAACCTTACGAGCTCAAGAATTCAATGAACGTGAGAATCCTTACGAGCACAAGAATGTTTCAATGAACGTGAGAATCCGTCTGAGCACAAGAACTTTTCAATGAACGCAAAAACTCTTACGAGCACAAGAACTTTTCAATGAAAGTGAGAATCCTTACGAGCACAACAACTTTTCAATGAAAGTGAGAATCCTTATGAGCACAAGAACGTTTCAATGAAGGTGAGAATCCTTACGAGCACAAGAACTTTTCAACAAACGTGAGAATCATTATGCACACGAGAACTTTCCAATGAACATGAGAATCCTCACGAGCACGAGAACTTTTCAATGAACGCTAGAATCCATACGAGCCCAAGAACTTTTCAGTGAGTGCCAAACATTTCAATGAATGTAAAAATCCTTATGAGCACAAGAACGTTTCAATGACAGTAAGAATCCATACGAGCACAAGAACTTTTCAATGAACGTGAGAATCCTTACGAGCTCAAGAATTCAATGAACGTGAGAATCCTTACGAGCACAGGAATGTTTCAATGAACATGAGAATCCTTACGAGCACAAGAACTTTTCAATTAACGCAAAAACTCTTATGAGCACAAGAACGTTTTAATGAAGGTGAGAATCCTTACGAGCACAAGAACTTTTCAATAAACGTGACTGTACAAGCTCCCACGCCTTATTGCGTAATCCACATGCCCTTAGACGGTCCATCAACAGATCATGATTGACCATATCAAAGGCCGCAGATAAGTCAAGTAGGATCAAGGTGGCATTACCGCCCTGATCCACTGCTTTCCTGATCTCATCGGTGGTCTTTATGAGTGCTGATTCGGTACTATGACCACTCCTGAAGCCATATTGGGTTACCTCCAGAGCTAGGGTCTGATCCAGAAAAATACCAAGTTGAGTATTTAACTCCCTCTCTATTAGTTTTGCTGGCAGGGGACGTCTGGAAATAGGGCGGAAGTTGTTAGGATCCTTAGGATCCAATGTTGGCATTTTTAAAAGGATGCCACTTTCCAAGGTTTAGGAAAAATGCGAGTTTCGATCATGTTATTAAAGATTGATGTAAGCGCCCAGGTAACGGGTTCCATTGCCAGTTTGGCAACAGCCACTGGACAGGGGTCATATGGAGACCCTGATTTAGCTGCTTCGAGAAGAGACTGAGTTCTATCCAGAGATGGCGCCTCAAAGTTATCCAGAGTTCTCAATGTTTCTACAGGGGAGTTCTTAACCTCCCTATCAACAGAATCCTTAAGAGTGGTAAAAATAGCCTCTAATTTATCCAAAAAGAATTCGGCAATATCATTGCAGAGATCCTGGTTCGGCTGGATAAAACGTGGACACTCGAGATGCCAAATCCGCAACAGCTTTAAATAGATCTTTGGATGAGTTCTTGGCTGAGTCAATTTTATTAACATAAAATTCTTGCTTAGTACTGAATAGCAGTTTCTTATAATTATTGAGCTCAGTTCGATAAGCCTTCTTATCTACCTCCTTATATTCCTTTCTCCAGTTTCGCTCTAAATGTTTACACCTGGATTTTTGATTTTTCAGATCCTCTGAGAACCAGGGAGCAGAAGGAGCTAACCTTCTGGGTCTAATGCTAATGGTAGGGGCTAGTTTCTTGCAGGCACTATCCAACCAATCTGTATAGGTGCTTGTCTCCTCCTCCACTTCTAGATGTGTTTGTTTGGATGCTACCCTAAGAAGTCCCTGCAACTCCTCTCCGTCCAATTTATTCCAGGATCGGATATTAAGGATTTTTTGTCCGGGGTTTTAACCATCTTATGGCTTGCGAGGGATACTTCAAACTGAACTGCTGCATGATCTGTCCAAACCAGCGGCATTACTCCTATATATCGGAGATCTGGATGATTGGAAAAATACCATCCAAGGTAGGTCCAGCTACATGTACCGGATCCGTTACCCGTTGCCCATGGTTCACACTACCCATTATATCAATGAGGGCAACCGTATCTGGATTGGAAGTGGCTTCTAAATGAAAGTTGAAATCGCCAATGATAGTAAAAGTTTCTAGGCAAATACCATCTTCAAGTAGGTTGCCCATAACCTCAACAAAAGGACGTCTAATGTAAGGTGGTCTATAGACAAGAACACCTTTAAATGAATGGTGATGTGAGAGATTACAATTAAAAGACAGTGCCTCACATTCCGCATTTTGTACTGCATAAAAGGCAGTCTTCATAATGCTGGGATAAATTACTGCCAGGCCCCCCCCTTTTTTTCCCTGCCTATGCAAAGTGTGGCATGAGAGTCCTAATGGGGTAGCCTGTATCAAGTCCGGATCTGAGGCTTCATCCGTCCAGGACTCGGTGATAAATGTTAATTGAATGTGTCATTATCTTTGATAAATCTAGCACACTCAAAACTGTGTTTAACCAGAGATCTAGCATTCAACAAATTACACTTAACGACTTCCCCTTTATTTTTAGGAGTTTTGATTAAACTCAATCTCAGTTTATTTATCTGTAAATATTCAATTTCTGGTAAAGATGTTTTACAACCAGGACACTCCAACGACTGTGAAGTAGCGTTTAAGGCCATACAGATACACTTTACTCCTGTTGCCTCTTTGTTCAGGCTTAACAGTACTGACCTGGAGTAGTAAAGATCCATAGTTTCCACTGCCCTATTTGATACAGGGGTCCTGGCGCTCGTCGCGATCTGGGCGCGGACGGGCGCAGACGGGCTTGCCTTTAGCGTGCCCGCTGTGCGCATCTGCTGCGCGCACGCGTCAAAAGCCCGTGGTGAGTGGGAAAGACTAGACTGCTCACCAGCGCTATCCCCAAGATGGCGGCCCCGCTGTAATCACCACACTGGAGCCCCCCCGAGACCCAAAGGAGCCTACGTGAGCGCTCCACGGTTGTCCTGCGGCCCAGAGCGATAAGGACAGGTAAAAGGGAAATTATGAGGCAGTTAAAAGAATAAGTGCTCTCAAATAGTGTCAGCAGCGTTAATGTGCAAAATCGCAGAAGGAAGGATCACAATTTTAAAAAACTCTCCCCCCAAATCAAAACATTAAAATTGTGCACAATTCGACCAGCAACCACAGAGTACAGAAGCTAGCTCCCGGCTCAAGCCTCAGGAGTTTTAACGTCATTGAAAAGTTCTCGTGCTCTTGAGGATTCTCGCATTCATTGAAAAGTTCTTGTGCTCTTGAGGATTCTCGCATTCTTTGAAAAGTTCTTGTGCTCGTGAGGATTCTCGCATTCATTGAAAAGTTCTCGTGCTCGTAAGGATTCTCACGTTCATTGAAAAGTTCTCGGGCTCGTAAGGATTATCACGTTCATTGAAAAGTTCTCGGGCTCGTAAGGATTCTCACGTTCATTGAAACGTTCTTGTGCTCTTGAGGATTCTTGCGTTCATTGAAAAGTTCTTGTGCTCTTGAGGATTCTTGCGTTCATTGAAAAGTTCTCGTGCTCGTAAGGATTCTCACGTTCATTGAAAAGTTCTTGTGCTCTTGAGGATTCTTGCATTCATTCAAAAGTTCTTGTGCTCTTGAGGATTCTTGCGTTCATTGAAAAGTTCTCGTGCTCGTAAGGATTCTCGCGTTCATTGAAAAGTTCTCGGGCTCGTAAGGATTCTCACGTTCATTGAAAAGTTCTTGTGCTCTTGAGGATTCTCGCGTTCATTGAAAAGTTCTCGGGCTCGTAAGGATTCTCACGTTCATTGAAAAGTTCTTGTGCTGCTAAGTATTCTCACGTTCATTGAAAAGTTCTTGTGCTCTTGAGGATTCTCGCATTCATTAAAAAGTTCTCGTGCTCTTGAGGATTCTCGCATTCATTGAAGAGTTCTCGGGCTCGTAAGGATTCTCACGTTCATTGAAAAGTTCTCGGGCTCGTAAGGGTTCTCACGTTCATTGAAAAGTTCTGGGGCTCGTAAGGATTCTCACGTTCATTGAAAAGTTCTCGGGCTCGTAAGGATTCTCACGTTCATTGAAAAGTTCTCGTGCTCTTGAGGATTCTCGCATTCATTGAAATGTTCTCGTGCTCTTGAGGATTCTCACGGTCATTGAAAAGTTCTCGTGCTCTTGAGGATTCTCGCATTCATTAAAAAGTTCTCGTGCTCTTGAGGATTCTCGCATTCATTGAAAAGTTCTCGTGCTCTTGAGGATTCTCGCATTCATTGAAAAGTTCTTGTGCTCGTGAGGATTCTCGCATTCATTGAAAAGTTCTTGGGCTCGTAAGGATTCTCGCTTTCATTGAAAAGTTCTCGGGCTCGTAAGGATTCTCACATTCATTGAAAAGTTCTCGGGCTCGTAAGGATTCTCGCGTTCATTGAAAAGTTCTCGTGCTCTCGAGGATTCTCCTGGTCATTGAAAAGTTCTCGTGCTCTTAAGAATTCTCGCATTCATTGAAAAATTATCGTGCTCTTGAGGATTCTCGCATTCATTGCAAAGTTCTCGTGCTCTTGAGGATTCTCGCATTCATTGAAAAGTTCTCGTGCTCTTGAGGATTCTCGCATTCATTGAAAAGTTCTCGGGCTCGTAAGGATTCTCACGTTCATTGAAAAGTTCTCGGGTTCGTAAGGATTCTCACGTTCATTGAAAAGTTCTCGTGCTCTTGAGGATTCTCGCGTTCATTGAAAAGTTCTCGGGTCGTATAGATTGTTGCTTTCATTGATACGCTCTCATACTAATGGAAAGGTTTTGGTGCTCATTGACACATCCTTGTGTCATTGACATGTTCTTGTGCTCAGGACGTTTCTAGCGCTCATTGCCTCATTGAAAAGTTTTGTTCTCGTGCTGCTGGATTCTCGTTCTCATTGAAAATCTTTTGTGCAATAGAAAGTGCCTTAAGATGTGTGAAAAGTTCTCATGAGAATAACATGTTTGGGGGGCTAGAAAAGCTTTTAGGGAATATTTTCAAGGACGGCGTTAAAATTATCGCCGCTTTAGCGGCAGAAAACTGCTGCTAAAGGGGCGATAATGGGCTTGATAACATGCCCTTGAGAATTCCCATAGAAGCCCATGTTCACACCAGAACCTGGGCTTCTATTGGAATTCTCCAGGGCATATTTTCAAGCCCCTTATCGCCGGTTTAGCAACAGTTTTCTGCCGCTATAGCGGCGATAATTTTAACGCCGGCCTTGATCCTTGATAATATGCTCCTTTATGCGGTTAGAAAAGCTCCATTGGGCGAGAGAAGTCCTTGTTGAGACATGAAGCTTCTTGTGCAATCGAAGAGCCCTCGGCCCACTCTGCCATCTCTGTGTGGCGAGAAATGTTCCTCGAACGGTTCTTTTATGGGTAGAACAGCAGAGCAGGGCAGAGAGGTTCGGGCCCCATCACTCAGGGCTCCAATGTGGCCCCTCAGTCCGCAGCCCGGCTCCAAAATGTGCAATGTGACTCGCGGCCGAGGCCACACCAGCCCTCCCACCCACCGGTGGCCACCGCATAGCTACAGAGACACACCCTGCGCGCGAGGCTGGACTGTAGCGCTTAGATGTGCCGCTACTAGGCTTTTGAAGCCCCAGCACAGCGGCCCCTACTTCCACAAATCTCTCAGGGCTGCAACTCAATGCTCAAAGGCTGCAGCAGCACAGAGCAAGGCTGCAGCACAGACCCAAGGCTGCAGCACAGACCCAAGGCTGCAGCACGGACCCATGGCTGCAGCACGGACCCAATGCTGCAGCACAGATCCAAGGCTGGAGCACAGACACAAGGCTGGAGCACAGACCCAAGGCTGCAGCACAGACCAAAGGCTGGAGCACGGACACAAGACTGCAGCACGGACCCAAGAATGCAGACATCCCAAGGCTGCAGCGCTGACCCAGGGCTGCAGCACAGACCCAAGGCTGCAGGACAGACCCAATGCTGCAGCACATACCCAATGCTGCAGCACAGACTCAAGAGCGCAGCACAGGCCTAAGGCAGCAGCACAGACCCAAGGCTGCAGCACAGACCCAAGGCTGCAGCATGGACTCATGGCTGCAGCACTGACCCAATGCTGCAGCACAGACCCAAGGCTGCAGCACAGACCCAAGCTTGAGGACAGACCCAAGGCTGGATCACAGACCCAAGGCTGCAGCACAGACCCAAGGCTGCAGCACGGACACAAGACTTCAGCACGGACCCAAGACTGCAGACATCCCAAGGCTGCTGCACTGACCCAGGGCTGCAGCACAGACCCAAGGCTGCAGCACAGACCCAATGCTGCAGCACTGACCCAAGGCTGCAGCACAGACTCAAGAGTGCAGCACAGGCCTAAGGCTGTAGCACAGACCCAAGACTTCAGCACAGACCCAGGACTGGAGCACGGACCCAAAGCTGCAGCATAGACCCAAAGCTGCAGCACAGACCCAAGGCTGCAGACATCCCAAGGCTGCAGCACAGACCCTAGACTGCAGCACAGACTCAAGAGTGCAGCACAGGCCTAAGGCTGCAGCACAGGCCCAAGACTGGAGCACAGACCCAAGGCTACAGCACAGACCAAAGGCTGAAGCACGGGCCCAAGACTAGAGCATAGCACAGACCCAAGGCTGCGGCACAGACCCAAGGTTGCAGCATGGATCCAAGTCTGCAGCACAGAGCAAGGGCTGCAGCACAGGCCCAAAGTCTGGAGCACAGACCCAAGACTTCAGCATGGACTCAAGGCTGCAGAACAGACCCAAGGCTGCAGCACGGACCCAGTGCTGCAGCACAGACCCAAGTCTGCAGCACACACCAAAGACTGGAGCACAGGCCCAAGACTGGAGCACGGACACGAGACTGCAGCACAGACCCGAGAGTGCAGCACAGGCCGAAGGCTTCAGCACAGACCCAAGACTGCAGCACAGCCAAAAGACTGCAGCAAACACCCATGGCTGCAGCACAGCCCCAAGGCTGCAGCACAGACCCAAGACTCAAGCATGGACTCAAGAGTGCAGCACAGGCCTAAGGCTGCAGCACAGACCCAAGGCTGCAGCACTGACCCACAGCTGCTGCATGGACCCAAGGCTGCAGCATGGACCCAAGACTGCAGGCATCTCAAGAATGCTGCACTGACCCAAGGCTGCAGCCAGACCCAAGGCTGCAGCACAGTCCCAAGTCTGATGACGTCTCACGGCTGCAGCGTAGCCCTGAAGCTGCTACATGGACCCAAGGCTGCTGCACGGACCCAAGGCTGGAACCGAGGTGGCAGCACCGCCCCATGACTACAGCAGTGGCCCGAGGCTGAAGCACGGAGCCATGGCTGCAGCACAGGCCCAATGCTGCAGCTCAGTCCTCAGAGGCAGCACCACAGACCCAAGGCTGCAACAAAGATCCGAGGCTGTAGAATGGAACCAAGGTGGCAGCACTGCACATACCTAAATCTGCAGCACAGACCCAAGGTTGCAGCACAGACCCAAAGTTGCAACACAGACCCAAGACTGCAGCACTGCAGCACAAACCCAAGACTGCAGCACCACACCAAGGCTGCAGCACGGACCCAAGGCTGCAGCACAGACCCAAGACGCTAGCATGGACTCAAGAGTGCAGTACAGGCCTAAGGCTGCAGCACAGACCCAAGGCTGCAGCACTGACTCACAGCTGCTGCATGGACCCAAGGCTGCAGCACGGGCCCAAGACTGCAGGCATCTCAAGACTTCAGCACTGAACCAAGGCTTCAGCGCAGCCCCAAAGCTGCTGCACTGACCCAAGGTTGCAACACAGACCCAAGACTGCAGCACAAACCCAAGCTCCAGCACCACACCAAGGCTGCAGCACGGACCCAAGGCTACAGCACAGATTCAAGGCTGCAGCACAGATTCAAGGCTGCAGCACAGACCCAAGGTTGCAGCATGGCCCAAGGCTGCAGCATAGACTCAAGGCTGCAGCCCAGCCCCAAGGCTGCAGCATATATTTATGGGTGCAGCACAGATCCAAGGCTGCCGCATAGACCCAAGGCTGCAGCATAGATCCATGGCTGCAGCACAGACTCAAGGCTGCAGCATAGATCCATGGCTGCAGCCAAGACCCAAGGCTGTAGCACAATTACAACACCACAGCTCCTGAAAGGACTGCCAAGTTCTGAAGACCCCAGAATACTCCTCTAGTACAGGCCTCTAGCCCATATCAAGATGGCCTGTGCACGGCTCCGGAACCAGCCCCAGAGCTGCAGCATGGTTCCACGGGTTGCAGCCAAACTCTCTAGACTGCAATATATCCCAAGACCGGAGAACTCCCTCCTAGGGTGCAGCCTTTCAGAATGACACCAGCATAGTTGCAGCAGCTTTCTCAATACAATAGAACAGCTCCCTATACTGCAGCATGCCCCCATAAATTGCAGCATGGTTTGAGCATAGCTGCAGCACTGTTCCCACAGCCACAGAATGCCCCTTAAGCAGCAGTCTGTCTACCTAGATTGCAGCATGACCTGTGCATGGCTGCAGCACAGTACCCAATGCTTAGTATGGATCCCAAGGCTGCAGGAAGTCTACCTAGATTGAAGCATGACCTGTGCATGGCTGCAGCACAGTACCCAATGCTTAGTATGGATCCCAAGGCTGCAGGAAGTCTACCTAGATTGAAGCATGACCTGTGCATGGCTGCAGCACAGTACCCGATGCTTAGTATGGATCCCAAGTCTGCAGAAAGTCTACCTAGATTGAAGCATGACCTGTGCATGGCTGCAGCACGGTACCCGATGCTTAGTGTGGATCCCAAGGCTGCAGGAAGCCTTCCTAGATTGAAGCATGACCTGTGCATGGCTGCAGCACAGTACCCGATGCTTAGTATGGATCCCACGGCTGCAGGAAGTCTACCTAGATTGAAGCATGACCTGTGCATGGCTGCAGCACAGTACCCGATGCTTAGTATGGATCCCAAGGCTGCAGGAAGTCTACCTAGATTGAAGCATGACCTGTGCATGGCTGCAGCACAGTACCCGATGCTTAGTATGGATCCCAAGGCTGCAGGAAGTCTACCTAGATTGAAGCGTGACCTGTGCATAGCTGCAGCACAGTACCCGATGCTTAGTATGGATCCCAAGGCTGCAGGAAGTCTACCTAGATTGAAGCATGACCTGTGCATGGCTGCAGCACAGTACCCGATGCTTAGTATGGATCCCAAGGCTGCAGGAAGTCTACCTAGATTGAAGCATGACCTGTGCATGGCTGCAGCACAGTACCCGATGCTTAGTATGGATCCCAAGGCTGCAGGAAGTCTACCTAGATTGAAGCATGACCTGTGCATGGCTGCAGCACAGTACCCGATGCTTAGTATGGATCCCAAGGCTGCAGGAAGTCTACCTAGATTGAAGCATGACCTGTGCATAGCTGCAGCACAGTACCCAATGCTTAGTATGGATCCCAAGGCTGCAGGAAGTCTACCTAGATTGAAGCATGACCTGAGCATGGCTGCAGCACAGTACCCGATGCTTAGTGTGGATCCCAAGGCTGCAGGAAGCCTTCCTAGATTGAAGCATGACCTATGCATGGCTGCAGCACGGTACCCAATGCTTAGAATGGATCCCAAGGCTGCAGGAAGTCTACCTAGATTGAAGCATGACCTGTGCATGGCTGCAGCACAGTACCCGATGCTTAGTATGGATCCCAAGGCTGCAGGAAGTCTACCTAGTTTGCAGCATGCCCCCTCCCCCCGCCCGAGCATGGCTGCAGCACAGTACCCGATGCTTAGTATGAATCCCAAGGCTGCAGGAAGTTTACCTAGATTTCAGCATGACCTGTGCATGGCTGCAGCACGGTACCCGATGCTTAGTATGAATCCCAAGGCTGCAGGAAGTTTACCTAGATTTCAGCATGACCTGTGCATGGCTGCAGCACGGTACCCGATGCTTAGTATGGATCCCAAGGCTGCGGGAAGTCTACCTAGATCGCAGCATGACCTGAGCACAGTTGCAGCACAGCATCTACTGCTTTAGCATTGTTCCCTGTGCCTCAGCATATCTTCCTAGAGTGCAGCATGGCTGCAGCACGACTCCCAAAGCCACAGAATGTCCCCTTGACGCTGCAATCTAGGAAATACTGCTAGATTGCAGTATTGGCTAGGCATGGCTGCAGCATCCCTCCCTACACTGCAGCACGGTTTCAGCACAGTGTCTAAGGTTTAGCATGGTACTCTATGCCGCAGCATCCCTCACCGGATTGCCGCACGGCTGCAGCACAGTTCCAAGGCCGCAGCACGGCAGCCACTGCGGCAGCTGTCCTTCGCGCCGCTCCGGCCTCATGATTAAATAATGCTCTGTTTGATTGAACGAGAAAGTGCTGCATCACCGCTCAGGTTGGAGTTTTTTGGAGAGTGAAGTCTCAGAGGCCAGACACAGAAAGTGCTTCCCCAGAAGCTCTGATCACAGCTGAGATACTTGACAATGATGCAGTGAGCAAGGGTGGGGCGAGGCAGCAGAGAGGGGGTATTGATTCACATCCAGGATTCTTGCAGCAGCTTCACTGAAGGCACTAAAAGACCTGTGGGGACCCCTGTTTCCCTACGTGGTCTACACCTTTATACATGTTCTTCCCCAACTCCTAATCTTCTCAGACATATTGTCCTGAGCTGTGTGGGGTTTACAGCCCGCCGCTTTCTTTCAATGTTTTGCAACTTGATATACATATTCACTGAAAAAAAAAAAGGTTGAAGGGACGTTATAGTTAGGTGAAAATGTGAGTTAAAACATACCATTTTAAATGAACAAAACCACTGAAATTCACCTGTGCTATTTATCTCAACTAACTATAACTCGTGCCCTAAAATAATAACTCGCGCCCCCGCCTTGTGCAATGGGGGATTAGGAGCAGGGCTCGTCCCCATGGGCACGCATGGCTGATTATGTGAGGTAATAATATAAAGGGTGTCCTTTTAAGAAAGGCGGACCCATGGACTTTGTCAAAGGGGCAGAACACCAAAATATAAAATGTGGGCATATTGGCTTTTTGAAGGTGTCAACATATTAACATATATAAAGCAGACCTATTATATAAAAAGTTGTTCATAATTATAGTCAAATGTACATTATATAAATGTACACATTGCTAAGTTCAATAAAATGATTGTCATCCTTTTGTTAGTAAAACTTGATTTAAAAAAACACCCATATGCATTTGAGGATTTTGTTTAACATTTTTCAGGCCGTAAAGTGCATCCATAGGCGACACCACAAGGGGGCCCTGCACTCACATAGAGCACACAGCTCCAGCTCGGGATGCTCGACAATAAATATGGAAATGTCTCATGGGTTCATGTATTTAATGATCCAGGACATTTAATGTGTTTTTTAATGTTGCTGGGGGACTGCAGCACTACCTACAAACCCCCCACATCACTAAAAAAAGGCTTTGTGGTATACCTGCCCCTTTTAGGGGCATCCCCAGGTGCAAATGGGGGCATTATGGGGTGCTCCCTCTCTGTAGGAGCGAATAATAAATGTATCATTCCATTAAAAAAAAATGTGGGTGCCCTTGTGCCTTACCCGCCCCCGGGGCACCCACATCTTTTTTAAATGCTGGAGATCATCAGGGGAGCCCCTCAACCACCACGGCCAGACCAGCTTCCCTTCCACCAATATGGTGGGAATCAGACATTTATTTTTGATTTCCTAAAACTGGGTGCCCGACGCCCTTCCCGAGTACCCACATGTGGGTAAACATTGGTGGCCATGGGGGAAGCTGCCAGGCCCACGTGGTCCCATTCATCTGCGCATCACCGCCATGGTGGCCGAAGCCAGCTACCATTTTTTCCAAACTTTTTAAAGTGAGCAGCCACATCTACCTAATTGTTGGGCACTGCAGGGGTAGCTCCATTGCCCCCGTGCCCACTGGTGTCTCCCCAGCCAGCACCCATGGTGGTGCTGGCGTGAGCCGGCTTCATTCTCCTTTGCTCCCGTCCAGGCAGGAGTCGCTGTTTTCTCTTCTCATACTGAGGCAGGAACAAGTTGTGTGTTTTGCCAGAGAGGATGAGGGCAGGGTATGGAGTCCTCCCTCCTAAAAAGTATGAAATTGGTCTATGGACTGGGATCCCCAGGGCGTTCAAAGGGTTTGGATAGAGGGGACTACCCCCTATGTATCTTTTTATCTTTTTACAGGACCGGGTACCCAAGTCTTAATATGGCTGCCGCGACATCTTTGTTGTGTTGCGGAAGCCAACAAAACAAGTCTTATCCTTGGATCTATCAGGTACGGGGATACTCCAGGGCCAGAAATATATATATATTTTTAAATTAAAATTCTCAAAAATTACTGACTGGATTTACGCCAAATCACCAAAAGTCCACTTTCTGAATCAATATCTAGCTTTCTGTTAGATTTGGTGTAATTCCATTCAGTCGTTTTTGCGGTGTCACTGTTCAATTTACCTTGGAAAATTGCATAAGAAAAGTTTGTTTTTGAACCCCTCTTTATCTCGGCCCCTGATTGAGATATCAGTCCGAACCTTTCCAGGAAAAAGGTGAACGAGACTTTTTTGGTGAAATTTTTGTGAAGTTTCATCAAATGACACCAAAGTTATTAGCAAACCGAAAAATCTAATTCCTATGGAAACATGGTTTTAACTATCCTAACTATAACTACTTAGTTGCAACCACTATATATATATTGGCAGGAACAGATGTGGATGGAGTTAATCGTAAATTTATACTTAATTATATATACATGCCACAATATGTCACTGACACCCCACATCTCTTTTGGCAGCGAGCTCACGGTGGGGTAGCGCCCCCCTCCATACATAAAGGGAAACTGGCCGCCGCTAAGTTCCATTCCAGCGTGTCTATTAACACAAAAGGCAGCAAAATGTGCCTGATGCATTTCGGAGCATTCAGCTCCTTGGTCACGGGTCAGGCTATGTTTTATTTTATTTGTTTATTTATATGCTTGTATAGCGCAGGAATTCGAACCCCGAAGGGGTATCTCCGCGCTTGTGTTCATACCAGAGGCCATAAATAAGTAGAGGCTGTTGAAAACAGGATCAATTCAATGATTATATTGTCAAAAACGGGAAACAACAGTTACAACGCAACTGTTACAACGGACTACTTTTACAACGCAACTACTACAAAGCAGGATCCTTTACAACGAATGCCTTTACAACGCATGACATTCCATAGCAGATGCTATTACAACGCATGCTATTACAACGTAAGTATAGGTAAGTTTATCTTTAATACATTTATTTATTTTGGGTTTTGGGTTACAGGGGTATTTTTAGGGTTCAGGGCTAGGTTTGGGTTTTGGGGTACAGGGGTATTTTTAGGGTTCAGGGCTAGGTTTGGGTTATGGGGTACAGGGGTATTTTTAGGGTTCAGGGCTAGGTTTGGGTTATGGGGTACAGGGGTATTTTTAGGGTTCAGGGCTAGGTTTGGGTTTTGGGGTACAGGGGTATTTTTAGGGTTCAGGGCTAGGTTTGGGTTATGGGGTACAGGGGTATTTTTAGGGTTCAGGGCTAGGTTTGGGTTATGGGGTACAGGGGTATTTTTAGGGTTCAGGGCTAGGTTTGGGTTTAAGGGTACAGGGGTATTTTTAGGGTTCAGGCCTAGGTTTGGGTTATGGGGTACAGGGGTATATTTAGGGTTCAGGGCTAGGTTTGGGTTATGGGGTACAGGGGTGTTTTTAGGGTTCAGGGCTAGGTTTGGGTTATGGGGTACAGGGGTGTTTTTAGGGTTCAGGGCTAGGTTTGGGTTTTAGGGTACAGGGGTATTTTTAGGGTTCAGGGCTAGGTTTGGGTTTTGGGGTACAGGGGTATTTTTAGGGTTCAGGGCTAGGGTTGGGCTTTGGGGTACAGGGGTATTTTTAGGGTTCAGGGCTAGGTTTGGGTTTTGGGGTACAGGGATAGCTTTAGGGATTAGGGATAGGTTTTGGGTACAGGGGTACAGGGGTATTTTAAGGGTTCAGTTTTTTTTTAAAAACTACTTTAAATAAATTAAATAAATTAAATATTTATTAATTACATTTTTTTTTAAAAAGATATACTTACCTATACTTACGTTGTAATGGCATGCGTTGTAATAGCATCTGGTATGTAATGACATGCGTTGTAAAGGCATTCGTTGTAAAGTATCCTGTGTTGTAAAAATCGCGTTGTAATGGTATGCGATGTAAAAGTATGCGTTTTAACTTCATACATCCGTCAAAAACAGATGAGTCTTTAGAGATTTCCTAAAGGCTCCAATATTGGAGTCTTGCCTGAGAGAGAGGGGTAAAGTATTCCAGATGGTGGGACCCCTGTAAGAGAGAGCTCGACCGCCCTGTCTTTCCCTTTTAATCCGCGGCACCTGAAGCAATGATTGATTCTTAGATTTTGGTTGGTTAGTTCCTCAACCTATGAATGCACCCCATGATACATTTAATTATCATCATAAAGGAAGGACTCTCCTATAACGCCAACTTCCAGTGTAGTAGACCAGCCATTTTGTAACTTTCACAATTATCTCATTAAACAAACTATATGCATAAATAAATTTTGTTGTCTGCTTAGGGTTCAGCTAATCCAATAATTTTTATTCGATGAAGCATACGTGCACCCCCAGCATGTTTTTCAAGCTACTTGAGAAACATATTCCAAATCATGTATGACTTGTGATAACCTGTTATATGTTATTTTTCTAATACTGATACGGTCTCTCAATACCAACTGAAGAGCTAATATACCGTTATTGCCGTCGGTGACTATATACATGTCCCAGAATTCCTAGAGGCCAAATACCATGTTCATCTCATTATCTGGCATATCACCTAAGGCCATCAGGTTTTCTACATCTGCGCATTTGCTTATTACAAAGTCCCCAGATTCCTACTCAACAATAAAGCCCTAGTGGGCAGAGACCAGGGTCATGTCTACAATCATTTGCTACATACTGCATGTTTAAACATCAGTTGATCGCAGTTTAAACTCAAATTTAGATGTTTCAAAATCCATGAACCACAGTTTTGGATATAACGGTGCCCAGGTGGGCAGATGTCTCAATCCTTCATGACAGTTCAAACAAAAGGAAAAATCTGTTCCATACTGCATCCTCCCCCAAAGCTGGGCTAGATATAATTGGCTTTTTTGTATTTCTTATCCATATTTCGGCATGAGGCGCTCCTACAGACTAAAAAGATAAAAGTACAGTGAAAACCTCATCTGCAGTTCTTGTTTAAGACAAGCAATCCTTACACACTTACAGTTAAGAGAAAGAAAATGGGCGGGGAGGCATAAATGTAAAATACCCTAACAACCCTTGCGGTCTATGAATCACTGGATTGGTAGTGTTTCTATAACAGGTGCATATTTGGGGTCAACCCAGATGGACGGACAGTTCTTCATCTATATTCAGTCCCCCTGGATGTGAAGTCTAAGATCTAATAATGAGTTTCAACTCAATTCTTCTTAACGCCTGTGTTCTGTTACCCCCTCTTTCTCGAATCGGGATTCTATTCAACATACTGAAATTTAAGTGACTGATGTTCTTGCCATGTTCTGGCTTAAAGTGCTGTATTGTCCCTGAGAGGTAAGTAGGTTCTAGTCCCACTAGCTCTGGGAATAGGGTTCTTAAAAGTTCCAGGACTACAGTGCAGAGGGGGTCCTTCACAACCTAGACAGTACGTCATCCGCTGGGTGGGTCGGTTAACTTATGTCTGTTGTTTTGTTTTTCTGCCTCTCAGCTGTTCTTTCCTGTGCAGGGGTCTAAACGGGGAGATGGAAGCCTAGAATCTGGCACTGCCTAACCAATTCATTAAAGCTACATCACCCCTCCCAGACACTTCCAGGAATCAGCCTGCCTTTTGCACAATGTTATGAGACAAACCTAGATGTCTTGAAGGAAAACTAGGCACTACCTCTATATCTCTAAATCAAGCCTCGCCCACCCAGAACTGGTTTCTCCCACCCAAACTTCAATGAAGCTTTCTGAAGTCAACGGAGCCCGATGTCTGCCTTTCCTCTCTTGGTCCCATGTGGGAACCCCACGCGAGTGCTTGACGGGAGGTGTAGCTAAGAAGCATATGGAGATGTCCCCCCACCCCTCCATCTGCCAAGGGGGTGCTATTCTCCAGGTCTTCAGTTATAGGGGAGCTTTGTACTGCCAGCCGGGCATCAGTAATGAACGTGTCCAGCATTGCAGCCCAAAGCATGGCTTCCGTTGACGTTATCTCATTAAACCGCGCCCAGTTATGAAAGATTTAACCAAACTCCTATAGGACAAAAGCACATCTTCCTATGAGTTCTGCGCCCAGGAATTGTCTGCAAAGCGAAGGTTACTTACTTTACTTCCTCTTGCCAATTAAAAGTTACATTTAATGCACATTTTACCCAGTGTGTAACAATCGGTATCAACACTACAGGTTTTTCACTCCAGCTTAAAAGTGAGGGAACATTTCACCTTGGATTGACATTGCGTAAGACCTCAACAAGCCACAAGCACTTTAGGGCCAGATGTGCAAAGCTATTTTGCATTTCTAAAAGGGCTGGACCGCTATTTCAGGCCACTAAGAAATGCTAAATAGCCTTTTGTTGTCTACAAAGGCTGTTTGGGAATCGCAAAATGTGATTTGCACCCAGTAGAAATCACATTTTGTGACACCAAAATTGGAAATCGCAAATAACGATTTACTATTTATGATTTCCCAAGCACATGCACAACACATTTCCTAAATTTAGGAAATGCTAATATCATCAAATCCAAGACAATGGTAACCATGTGCAATTTAAAAAAAATACTCCAAAATGCATTTTTCAAAGTGCATTAAAGCGCACACTTGCCCCTTGTGCAGAAAGGGAGGCCTTAGGCTGAACGTCACCCTTGCTTTAGCATTTCCTAATTTGTGATTTCCTATTAGGAAATCACAGATTAGGAAATGCAAAACCATTCGTACCTATGGGTTTTAGACCTATAGGGATAAATGATTTGGTATTTCCTAAATAGCGATTTCCCTAATAACGATTCCTAGTCTGTAGGAGTCGCTATTAAGACATTTCTGTTTTGTACACACCATTTTGCATTTCCTAAATAGCGATTTCTGCGGAATCGCTGTTTAGGAAATATAAAATAAGTATTTGGTACATCTGGCCCCTTATGTGGTCCCGGTGCTACCTGTGCCAGGTGTCAGACTGACTCAGCCTCTTCACATGTGCACATGCATGACAACGTGTCGCGCGCCATCTGCTGCCTGCCGCTCTCCGCGGTTCTACACAGCAGCTGGCCCTATTTTAAAAAACAGGCATTTTTTAACAGAAGTCTGCAGTGGGTAAGACTGCATTAGAGAGACTTAGTCATGGCAGAGTTCCAAAACAAAAGGTTCAAAAGAAAAAGAAACAAGCCTTTGCAATGCAATAGGTCTCGCATTAGGAAAGTTTGAGCTATTGGTCTTCTAAATGACTATTTTTTTTATTTATGTGTTGTTTTTGAAAATAGCTAAATTAATAGCTTTGTCATTTACAATGACAATAGTTATAACTTTCGCAAATGTGACACCTATAACATTTGTAATGCAACATGTTTTGTATTTACGTGACTTAGATGTATTGATATTACAAATAATAATGGCTTTTAATTTTTTTAAATAATTAATACTTAACTAAAAGTGATTGTAATTTATAATGGCAATAGCTTAAACTTTTGTGAATAACTTTTGTGAAAATTATGTTCATTGTATTTTATTGTGACGAAAATCCAAGAGCAGAAGTGAAATATTAACATCTTTTTGTGACATTTGTAATAAAGCTTGAAACATTGAGAGAATATATTTGAACCAGTGATGCTGTGGTTGCGCTGAGTGATGCTGTGGTTCCGCTGAGTGATGCTGTGGTTCCGCTGAGTGATGCTGTGGTTGCGCTGAGTGATGCTGTGGTTGCGCTGAGTGGTGCTGTGGTGGTGCTGAGTGGTGCTGTGGTGGTGCTGAGTGGTGCTGTGGTGGTGCTGAGTGGTGCTGTGGTGGTGCTGAGTGATGCTGTGGTGGTGCTGAGTGGTGCTGAGTGGTGCTGAGTGGTGCTGTGGTGGTGCTGGGTGGTGCTGGGTGGTGGTGCTGAGTGGTGCTGGGTGGTGCTGTGGTGGTGCTGAGTGGTGCTGTGGTGGTGCTGAGTGATGCTGTGATGGTGCTGAGTGATAATGGGGTGGTGCTGAGTGATAATGTGGTGGTGCTGAGTGATGCTGTGGTGGTGCTGAGTGATGCTGTGGTGGTGCTGAGTGATAATGTGGTGGTGCTGAGTGGTGCTGTGGGTGTGCTGAGTGATGCTGTGGGTGTGCTGAGTGATGCTGTGGTTGGGCTGAGTGATGCTGTAGTGGTGCTGAGTGATGCTGGGGTAGAGCTGAGTGATGATGTGGTGGTGCTAGGTGGTGCTGTTGTGGTGCTGAGTGATGCCGGGGTGGCGCTGAGTAGTGCTGTGGTGGTGCTGAATGATGCTGTGGTGGTGCTGAGTGGTGCTGTGGTGGTGCTGAGTGATAATGTGGTGGTGCTGAGTGATAATGTGGTGGTGCTGAGTGATAATGTGGTGGTGCTGAGTGATGAGTGATGCTGGGGTAGCGCTGAGTGATGATGTGGTGATGCAGAGGGCAGAAAGGCACAAAAAACGAGTCTTAACGGGGGCATAAGGGCAGAAAAAACGAGTCTAACAGAGGGCAGAAAGGCACAAAATAACGAGTCTAACAGAGGGCAGAAAGGCACAAAAATCACTTAATCTCCACATGCCTACCAAAAATGAATGTGTCCTTGTGTACCATAACTGTTCCTCATGTAAAGCACACCAGTACCTTCGGGTCGATGTCACACTACATAAAACTGCGAAAAAAGAAATTAATATGCATACACTACCCGGAGCTACATTAGGACATGCAGTTGCAGAGATGCCAATGTTTCTTAGAAGTCCTCGTGAACATGAACACTGCAAAAGGTAAAATATAGCATTCCTCAGAACACATACAAAGCAGCTCAGACATACCATATCGTAGATTATCACGGAGCTCACAAAAGTACCAACCACAATGGAAAACATTTAAATTCATGCTGAAAATGAATGCTCCTATTTAATTACTTAGTGACTTACTTGTAGCATGTAGCTGCCACCCTTCACACATATAGCTCGACATGGCTGCTGCCATCTCACGACACTCTGGCTGGAATTGATTTGGGGGACAGGACGGGGAGATTAAATGAATTTGAAGCCCCCCCCCCCCATCTCCTTGAAAGGAGCATGCTTTAAAATGCTGCGCTGATCGTTTGGCAAAGGAAAAAAAATGCAGAGTTCGAGATGATGGTAAAAAATGCTTTTGCGGGGTGTTTCTAACCAGGCCTCATGCAGTCTCTTAAAATAAAACACCTGTGTAACAACCAGGTGCTAACCGCAGGTACCTCCCACACTCCAGTACTCTCACACTTGTCCCTGGGGCCCTGCAGCAAATGGCTGCTTTCGGCTCATTAGCCTGTGCATGCTAAAGTTCTGCCCAGGGTTTCAGGACGATGTTAGAACCGTTTTTTTGGGTCGTTATATGGGGCACAAATTTGGCGCAAAGGCTGTTCTTTTTTTTTTCTTTTAAAATACAGGAGATAAAGTGATTTGCCCAGATTCATAGGATGTTGAGTCCATGCCTGGACTTGAACATGGTTCCTTTGCTGAAAAGTCAGCAGAGCTGGCTGTCAGGCCTAATCTGCATGGCTCTGCATATGCAATTGCTGAGCTTTTTAGTTTATTTTTGACCACTGACACTGACCACACGATGGCAGTGCCAGCCTCTGTATCCTGCATAAAGCGCTGTTTCCTTCATTCTAAACAGGACTCGCAGTATTTTTTATAACAAATCGATTTTGTATGCATCGGAAAAAGAATCTACCTTTACGTCTTCCTGCTAGGAACTGTTATTTTCGTTCTCTGGAACAGGAGAAAGGGCTGCATCCAGTGCGTGAGGAAATGAATCGCTCAGGTTATCTATCGCACGCGCAAATAAATCTGCTCGGCTGTCACGCGCGTGTGTTCAGCAACTAAATCCGAAAGCATCCCGCCAGAGTAGCCGTGTTGGAACCAGGTTAGGTTACCGTCGCAGAAAAGGAATCTGTAACGTTACTGCGTCTGAACCCGAACCTAGTCCTGTTTGATCTCCGTATGCAACAAGGGGCCAGGTTAGGTTATTGTATCAGAAATGAGCTCAGTTTGTAATACCGTTCTTGAAACGTGTCCCATTACAATGAATGGATTCGGAAAAGAATCTGTTGAGTTCCCATTGCAGAAGCGGAATCTGTTTGTCACTATACCAGACAATCGCTGGCATTCCATGTTCCATCTATTTATGCACCATTTGTTTTGGGAAAACAAATTGACCTGCGTGTTTCCAAGACAAAATCTTGTTGAGTGCGGCGTGCATGGGACGAATTACTGAACCATGTTCTTGCTGCGCTGAAAGAGCATGGTCTCTCTGTGAAAAAATCAAAGCGTCAGATGAAGGCGAATTCTATGCCATGGAGTGTATGTAAGGAACGGTATCAGACCAAGAGACGATTTCTTATCTGCATGTTGAGTACTGCAGCACCCCAGGAAGACTAGCGGTCTTTTGTAGGTCTGACCGAATATTACGCGAAACTTTTTCTGCATTTCTTAGAGAAAAAATAAGTGAAAGGCTTGTGTTCATTAATGGTAAAAATGAAGGGAAGTTGATTGAAGCATATAGCCGTGAAGCAGGGGGCGGGGCAGCGGAACCCTTTGAAGTCACGGCCTGCGGCCGTGAATAAGTGACGGCGGGGGGCGGGGCAGCGGGAGAAGCTGGGCTGGGCTGCCTTGAAGGGACAGGGGCACGAAGTGTGAAGTCACTGAAAGGGAGGGGAGTGGGCTGCCTGCTGGGAGAAGATGGGCTGGGCTGCCTTTGATGCGAGTCACGGCCTGCAGCCAGCGCTGGTTGGGAAGCAAATGGCTGAGGCTTTGAAGGCTCGTGCATGAGAGCAGGTCAGATGACTGGGCTGCACATGAACTGTTGGGAATCCTCCTTGAGAGCCAATCAGCTGCCTGAAGAGAGCCTTTGAGGAAAGAACTGGATCAGCGACATAAGGACTCACCCCTGTTTTCGATTTCTGCGAAATAGAAAAGGTGCGAGACCTAAAAAACTGGGAGGTAGAGGGGGGGGGTGCTCTTCACGACACAGAATCTGCTTCCCCCCCAGAACTATTGGGTGGCTAGAGCTACAGAGAACTTGATTGGGTGAATTTATGAAACCAGCTGCATACATACTTAAAGTTGTTTACCTCTCCTTAACTGACATATTCACTGAATTGCAGCCGCATTTGGCTGCCTCCCCTATGCCTGACCTCGGGTGGAGGGACCCTCGCTGCAGAGAGGTGGACTGTCAATCTAAAAGAGAGACTGACTCGGCAGAAACAAAGAGACTTTCTGAAACAAGCATCCCAATGACGAAACCTGAGAACTGAAGACAGGCATTTAAGGGTGTAACAGAGGGAAGATGGTGGCAGCACCACGGAAATGGGTCTGCCCCTGTGAGCTGAGCACCCTGTCCCCAGTGACTTTTGACACTGAGTGACACTGAGTGATGGAGTGTCCTAGGCAACTTAATCTGCCCACACTAGGAATGGAGGACGCCAGGCAGTGACTTCATCTGCCCACACTAGGAATGGAAGAGAGAAGGCAGTGACTTAATCTGCCCACACTAGGAATGGAGGAGAGAAGGCATTGACTTAATCTGCCCACACTAGGAATGGAGGACACCAGGCAGTGACTTCATCTGCCCACACTAGGAATGGAGGAGAGAAGGCAGTGACTTAATCTGCCCACACTAGGAATGGAGGACGCCAGGCATTGACTTCATCTGCCCACACTAGGAATGGAAGAGAGAAGGCAGTGACTTAATCTGCCCACACTAGGAATGGAGGAGAGAAGGCAGTGACTTAATCTGCCCACACTAGGAATGGAGGACACCAGGCAGTGACTTCATCTGCCCACACTAGGAATGGAGGAGAGAAGGCACTGACTTAATCTGCCCACTCTAGGAATGGAGGAGAGAAGGCAGTGACTTAATCTGCCCACACTAGGAATGGAGGACACCAGGCAGTGACTTCATCTGCCCACACTAGGAATGGAGGAGAGAAGGCAGTGACTTAATCTGCCCACACTAGGAATGGAGGACGCCATGCAGTGATTTAATCTGTGATCCTGCGTGCAATGGGGCGGGCACTCTGTCCTCCTTAGATCCCGCCCATTTCGACCTCTGTAGGCCACCGTCTACCTCACCGTGCCAGTCATCCCTTGCGACCAGTAAGGCTGGTGAGTGGGAACACCTACTGGCATAACCACTGTGCCACTTTCCTGTGAGGCTCCAAAACCCGACTGCATATTTAACCAGAGCTGGGTACTTGGCCAGTGACCTAGGTCTGGTCAGCAGCAGAGCGCCCTCTAGGGTCCTGATCTCATCTAAAATTAGCGTTAACTGGAGCTCAGAATGACCAGGTTCCTCAGAATGAAAAACAGAAATGGCTGCAGACTTAGATATGGGACTATGATGTGGCCGC
Organism: Lissotriton vulgaris; assembly: GCF_964263255.1. NCBI lineage: Eukaryota > Metazoa > Chordata > Amphibia > Caudata > Salamandridae > Lissotriton > Lissotriton vulgaris. The sequence goes on along the minus strand of NC_141693.1, from coordinate 1,997,274,160 downwards.
TTGACTCATGGTCACTGGAGTGCTTCACTGAAAACTTTTTGGGGGCATATGTACGACCGTTTTTTGCTGTCGCAAAGGGGAATTCTGACCCGAATAGGGCCACCCGGGTCACTGGCGACCACCTCTCAGCCCTCCAAACAAATGAAGAGTCGGTCAGACAGAAGAGAATATAATCCAAAGTTATCTATTAGTATTGCGCCGCAGCCGAGCCCAGTCTGACCAGCCTCACAAGATGGCTGCCAAGGGACTGACTTCCCCCAACATGACATCCAGAATTATGCATTTCCAATTCCCTAAGAACACGCCCAGCCTGGAAATTTCCAGTCCCGGCGCTAGCAAACAAAGGAGGCGCAGAAGGATGAGCTACAGTCCTGGGACGGTGTACATCTTATCTCTGCTCCAATGTTACTTTGCCTTTGCCCGACTTTCTGGAAGGTGGGAACAAGCCTTTCTAACTGCAAAGGAATGCCACGATCGAGAGTACATTCATTAGTGCCGCTGAACTCGGCCTTGGAGGAACACAAACTAAAGATGCATGGAGGAAGTTTTCTGCTGAGGCAAGCAATATGAGACAAGAGCTGAGCTTCGACCATAGAACAAAATGGCGGCTGCTAATAAAATGGTGCCATGAATGCTAACTTAACACAGAAGGAAATACGAGCAATGGAGCATTATTTCCAATTCTAACACTTGGATTCCGGAGTAGCCTGCTAATCACTGCAAAGCGCTTCAACACTTCGTCAGGTGCAGTGGGCGCTAGATAAGTACAATTTTCATGGTTTTTTTGTGGGGTGGGGTTGAGGGGGCAGCCCTTGACAAGTCGAGACTGTCCCTGCCAAAGCGGGTCGGGTCGTCAGCTCACATTAGGGGAGCGGGTGTGGATTCCAGCCTCTAAGCCAGACACAATAAAGTGACCTCCTTGTGTGGTGACGCTTCCTTTCTGTCTTTCGCCGGCAGAATAAAGATGAGGGCTTCTTTCAGCCCCTCTCGGGCAGGGCTGGGCAGGGTGTGGTGTATTCACCCCAGTCATGTCAGACACGCTGAGCCCAAAACAGGAGCTGCAGGGAAAGGGAAGAGGGCAGGAAAAAGTCACCACTGCAGGAGCAGGACGGGTTTTTTACAGTGGAAAAAAAAGTGTTTCGACCTCACATTTCCTACCACACACTCAATGTGGAAGGAGGGAAAGGCCATATTATGGGGGGCCGCGTGCATTCACTCAAAGAGGGGGAGGGGAGTTAAAGCATGGCGCCGGATCCGAGCCCCCACCCAAGGACAAACAGGGGGCTTGTTTTAGCATCAGTCTAGGGGTTTACTAGGGGTACCCTGCCCCTGGCACCTTTGCCCTGGAAGAGGAGTCACCGCATACACCGCTGGACAAATAAAACCACAACTCTCCAAGTGGGAGGGCTGCGGTGAACAGCTGTAGCGTTCTGTCTTCTTTTCAAGGCCTTTCGGCGCTATACGGAGAAGGTAAACAAGCACCTCTATCTCCAGGGCGGGTGAGACTCGAGGGGCTATTTATATGACCAGGGGCCATATGTATGAAGCGTTTTTCTTGTCGCAAACGCTGCGAATCGGAAATTCGCAGCGTTTGCGACAAGAAAAACGTGAAATGCGATGTATGAAATTATCGCATCGCAAATGTTAAGGAATCGCAAATGTTGCGATTCCTTAACATTGCACAAGCATTTAGGAAATCGCAAAATGCGATTTCCTAAATGATATGTATGAAATATTCAAAAATTGCGATTTTGGAATAAGATGTCGCAAATTACCACCAACTTGTAGTTGGTGGTAAATTGCGAATTCTTTTAAAAAAGCATTTTTTTTTAAAACAAAAGGTGCCATGTAACGCTCATACATGCCCTTTGGGCATGTATGTGCGCCATATGCGCACACATGTCATTTTCAGGGGTGCAGCAGGGTGTTCTTGAGACACCCCTGCACCCTGGAAAATTCGCTAAATTTGCGATTAGCAAATTGCTAATCGCAATTTTGCCTTTCATTTCTATGGGCCAAGAGGCCCTTAGAAATGAATGGGATGTATTCCTTATTTGCGAATTCACAACTTGCGAATTCGCAAATAAGGAATTATTGGAAATCGCTAAAAAATAGCAAATAATTTACATACATACCGTTTTGCGATTTCCAAATAGCGATTCCTTAAAATTCGCTATTTGGAATTCGCAAAACGATAGTATGATACATATGGCCCCAGGTGAGGGGCGGTTTGTTAGCACGGCCGGTCCCCGTGAGTGTTCGCCCATGAGGGGTCCAGTGCTTGAACGGTTGATTTAGCTGCTGGAGTCGTAGCGCTTTGGGAGTGAGGTGTGTGCAAGCAGCGAACAACACACCCTGTAATGTGTTTATTTGCACGTGTCGCACTGAAGGAGGCGCCTGCAGCCCCACCCGACCCCCCTCGCCATAGCAAGACCTAATTTATCAGGTGTTCTCTGCCGCGCGCGGCGCTGGTCGCCACAACGCCTTCATTTTGATTTTTTTTCTGGTTTTGCATTTTTCTGATTAATGGGATTTTCAAAATAAAACAGCTCACGCGGGTAATCGTGCTGCAGGTGCTCCCGCTGTGGTAAGCAGCTCTGTGCAAGGCAGGCGTACCACAGCGTGGAGCCGAGTGCGGAATGTGTCGAGGGTCACGGGTTTGTGAACATGACCCGTGCATTAGATGGACAGGTGCTCTCAGGTATGAGTGCCGGCACTTTGAACCTGAAAGGAAGAGTGTCCCGTCTCGCTGAAGGGGTGCAGGGTGTGCAATGGGGCTGGGAGAGAATCGGCCCCAGTCACATCAGGGCAACAGGAACTCCACCCCCCGCCCCAACAAGCCAACAACCCGCAAAACTGACAGACACAAGTGTTAAGATTGGAAAAAGTTGCTGCAGGTTTATGACATACAACATATGTAATCACGGTGGGTTATCTTACGGGCGATCCAGGGCATGCCGCATTCTCGCCACCTGCCCGCCTGATGAGCCAATCAGCACAGTGGCGAACCACCCAACTGCTGCACCATTATGGTAATCACACTTCTCACGCCCCTTGCAGGGCGTATCTAGGCAAACCCCCGGTTGCACAGGCCCACAACCGCCCGAAGGACTACTGGGGCGCCGACACGAGTTCCTGGACCTCCCATGAGGTTCGAGGTTAGGCTCTGGCTCCCCTATGTGCCCGCTGAAGTACAGTGTTGCACCTCTCTGCTTCCGGATCGCCCTGTAACTCCGCTTGCAAAGAAAAAGGAACACATTAAAGCTCCCACAGGAGCCCCCCCAAGCAGACACCCTAGGTTAGAGGAAGGGAGGGAAAGAGTGTCCCGACGAAGTGTGCACCACGTCCGGAGCGGCAAAAAGAGGCCTGGACAATGGCGAGGGGTAGAGATATACCCTCTAACCCCACCTAGCCGCCCCGGACGCGCATCATGGACCCCCCAACCTCCAACCGGGCAACGCCTGCCCTGGGGAGGAGTGGCTGGCCACAGCAAGGATCGGGGGCAGCCCTCTGTGACTAAGATCCCGCCCTCCTGATGGCCACTGAATAGCCTCGGGCAGTCGCATTCTCAGTGGGCAACAGGTTCTCTCGGACGGTGAGTTCGGGCACTTCTAATAACAAACGGACACACTTGGCCAGTGAGTACCGGCACTTCTCATTACATTAGCAAGCACGGGCCCTTGGATAGTGAGTACCGGCACTTCTCATTACAATAGCAAGCACGGGCTCTTGGATAGTGAGCACCAGTACTTTCCAGAAGCAAAGTGTTTGCTAATGATTGACAAGGTTCCAAGATTCAATACTAATGGAATAATACAAAAGTTTCAAAACATATAGAACAAACTACTTTTAATTTATTCAGCTTAGGTATTGGGAAAACAGACGCTCAGAATACTCTTGGAATGTGAGTACTGGCACTTCTCGGTCACAAACAGGCACCAGGTATAGCAAGATGCGCCATTTCTCAGCTGAAAACATGCACTAAGGGATAGTGAGCACTGGAACGCCTCAGTCACAAGCAAGCACTTTTGGATTGTGAGTACTGGCACTTCTAAGTTACTAAGAAGCCCTCTGGGATAGTGAGTACTGGCACTTCTAAGTAACTAAAAGGCACTCCGGGATAGTGAGTACTGGTACTTCTAAGTTACTAAGAGGCACTCTGGGATAGTGAGTACTGGCACTTCTAACTCTGGGATAGTGAGTACTGGCACTTCTAAGTAACTAAGAGGCACTCTGGGATAGTGAGTACTGGCACTTCTAAGTTACTAAGAAGCACTCTGGGATAGTGAGTACTGGCACTTCTAACTCCGGGATAGTGAGTACTGGCACTTCTAAGTTACTAAGAGGCCCTCTGGGATCGTGAGTACTGGCACTTCAAAGTTAGTAAGAGGCCCTCTGGGATAGTGAGTACTGGCACTTCTAAGTAACTAAGAGGCACTCCGGGATAGTGAGTACTGGCACTTCTAAGTTACCAAGAGGCACTCTGGGATGGGGAGTACTGGCACTTCTCAGTTACTAAGAGGCACTCTGGGATAGTGAGTACTGACACTTCTAACTCTGGGATAGTGAGTACCGGCACTTCCAAGTTACTAAGAGGCCTTCTGGGATAGTGAGTACTGGCACTTCTAAGTTACTAAGAGGCCCTCTGGGATAGGGAGTACTGGCACTTCTAAGTAACTAAAAGGCACTCCGGGATAGTGAGTACTGGTACTTCTAAGTTACTAAGAGGCACTCTGGGATAGTGAGTACTGGCACTTCTAACTCTGGGATAGTGAGTACTGGCACTTCTAAGTAACTAAGAGGCACTCTGGGATAGTGAGTACTGGCACTTCTAAGTAACTAAAAGGCACTCCGGGATAGTGAGCACTGGAACGCCTCAGTCACAAGCAAGCACTTTTGGATTGTGAGTACTGGCACTTCTAAGTTACTAAAAGGCACTCCGGGATAGTGAGTACTGGTACTTCTAAGTTACTAAGAGGCACTCTGGGATAGTGAGTACTGGCACTTCTAACTCTGGGATAGTGAGTACTGGCACTTCTAAGTAACTAAGAGGCACTCTGGGATAGTGAGTACTGGCACTTCTAAGTTACTAAGAAGCACTCTGGGATAGTGAGTACTGGCACTTCTAACTCCGGGATAGTGAGTACTGGCACTTCTAAGTTACTAAGAGGCCCTCTGGGATCGTGAGTACTGGCACTTCAAAGTTAGTAAGAGGCCCTCTGGGATAGTGAGTACTGGCACTTCTAAGTAACTAAGAGGCACTCCGGGATAGTGAGTACTGGCACTTCTAAGTTACCAAGAGGCACTCTGGGATGGGGAGTACTGGCACTTCTCAGTTACTAAGAGGCACTCTGGGATAGTGAGTACTGACACTTCTAACTCTGGGATAGTGAGTACCGGCACTTCCAAGTTACTAAGAGGCCTTCTGGGATAGTGAGTACTGGCACTTCTAAGTTACTAAGAGGCCCTCTGGGATAGGGAGTACTGGCACTTTTAAGTAACTAAGAGGCACTCCGGGATAGTGAGTACTGGCACTTCTAAGTTACTAAGAGGCACTCTGGGATAGGGAGTACTGGCACTTCTAACTCTGGGATAGTGAGTACTGGCACTTCTAAGTCACTAAGAGGCCCTCTGTGATAGTGAGTACTGGCACTTCTAAGTTACTAAGAAGCACTCTAGGATAGTGAGTACTGGCACTTCTAAGTTACTTAGAGGCACTCTGGGATAGTGAGTACTGACACTTCTAAGTTACTAAGAGGCACTCTGGGATAGGGAGTACTGGCACTTCTAACTCTGGGATAGTGAGTACCGGCACTTCCAAGTTACTAAGAGGCCTTCTGGGATAGTGAGTACTGGCACTTCTAAGTTACTAAGAGGCCCTCTGGGATAGGGAGTACTGGCACTTTTAAGTAACTAAGAGGCACTCCGGGATAGTGAGTACTGGCACTTCTAAGTTACTAAGAGGCACTCTGGGATAGGGAGTACTGGCACTTCTAAGTTACTAAGAAGCACTCTGGGATAGTGAGTACTGGCACTTCTAAGTCTGGGATAGTGAGTACTGGAACTTTTAAGTAACTAAGAGGCACTCTGGGATAGTGAGTACTGGCACTTCTAAGTTACTAAGAGGCATTCTGGGAAAGTGAGTACTGGCACTTCTAAGTTACTTAGAGGCACTCTGGGATAGTGAGTACTGACACTTCTAAGTTACTAAGAGGCACTCTGGGATAGGGAGTACTGGCACTTCTAAGTTACTAAGAGGCACTCTGGGATAGTGAGTACTGGCACTTCTTAGAAACTAAGAGGCACTCTGGCATAGTGAGTACTGGCACTTCTAAGTTACAAAGAGATACTCGGATAGTGAGTACTGACACTTCTAAGTTACTAAGAGGGACTCTGGGATAGTGAGTACTGGCACTTCTAAGTTACTAAGAGGCACTCTGGGATAGTGAGTGTCTACACTTCCCAGTTGCAAACAGGTGTTCTTGGATCGTGGGTACTGACACTTCTCAGTAGGAAACAGGCACTGTGAGCTAGTGAGCAATGGCACTTATAATTCCGAGCACGTACTATCATTTCTCATTAGCAAGTAAATACTCTGAGTCAGTGGGATAGTAAGTATTGGCACTTTTCATCAAAAACTGATACCCTTAGATAGAGGGTGTCAGCACTTCTCAGTTGCAAACAGGGTTCATGGGACAGTGAGTACTGGAACTCACTACCCAGTCACAAACAGGCATGCTTGGGTAGTACAAGCACTTTCCATCACATACTGGCAGCCTTAACTAGAGGGTGTCAGTACTTCTCAGTTGCAGACAGGGACAGTAAGTACTGGCACACAATTCCCAGTCACAAACAGGCACACTTGGATAGTATAAGCACTTTCCAACACAAAGAACCACTCTTGGATAGTACAAGCACTTTCCATCACAAACAGGTACTCTTGGATAGTACAAGCACTTTCAATCACAAACAGGCACTCTTGGATAGTGGGGACCAGCACTTTTCATCACATACTGGTACTCTTGGATAGTACAAGCACTTTCCATCACAAACCGTGGGGGCCATCACTTTTCATCACATACTGGCACTTCAAAAGAATGAGTACCAGCACTCTTATTTTTCCATTTGAAGTGCTGAATAAGACAGACTGGTGTTGCAGGTTTTTGTTCAAGGGGAACCAGTGGCCCGGGGAGAGGGTGGTGGTGAGGTACAGTAGAGGAAAGGATTCTACCCGTGAACTCCTCTAAAGTCAAGAATTTCCTCCAAGTGTGATTCAGGCCCTCAATGTTTTAAATGTAAGACAAGCGGAAAACCTCCACCAGCCATAGGGGGCGCTAGGAAATGACTTCTGTAACAATGTATGGCCCTCGGCTCCTTGCAGGTGATTATTAAGTCCCCCCTGCAGACCCAGGGTGCGCCCGGTCACTGTGGACGCCACATTTTTTTTTATTATTTAGAGAGAACATTCTCATTTCAGTGTATACAAGTCAAATTTAATAGTATCATGTTTTAGCTCCGCCCACATAAGCATGTTGCGGCTTTAACTACTCCGGTTCATGATGTCAGAGGCTTGTGCTCGTCCCTATAAGTTTAGTGGTGATTTTGCCCCACCATACTTCTATATCATAGGTTTAGCTCCTCCCACTGTGTTATTTATGCTTTAGCTCCACCCCCACTTTATTAAGGCTTTAGTTCCACTGATGTGGGAAACATCCTTTACAACGCAACTTTTACCATGCAAACCATTACAACGCATTGCGCTGGGGGGCGCTCTAGGATAGGGAATAGGTTTAATTTACTATCCAACACCTTCCCTAGTGTCCACAGGGACTGGAGTTGGAATAGTAAATTAAACTATTCACTATCCAGCACCACAAAGCGCTATACGTTGTAAAGGTTTTCGTTGTAAAAACCGCGTTGTAAAGGCATGCGTGGTAAAAGCATGCGTTGTAATGTCATACATCCACTCACACACTTGTTTGAGTTACATTTATGTAGCGCTTACCACTCCTGACGAGGCATTGAAAAGTTTCAGCTCCTCCCATTCAAATATTGATGTATTAGCTCTGCTCACATATATGATTGGTGGTTTTAGCTCCTCCCACTCGTTTCTGTGATTTAGCTCAACCTACACATTTATGGGGCTTAGTTGTACCCACACATATGTTTAAATTACATTTATATTTCACTTACTGCCACATTCTAGGCATTTAAAGATGCTAGCTCCTCCCATTCAAAGATTGGGGCATTAGCTCTAATCACAGATATGATTTACGGGTTTAGTTCCTCCCACTGATTAAAGATAATTTAGCTCCACCCACACATTTATGGGGCTTTAGTTCCCACCCCACATATAAATCATGGGCTTATCTCGACTGACAAAAGTTTAATGGAATGCTTTTAAGAGGTTGCAATTGGACATACAATCCTATATAAAACTATCTCGATTCAGAAAAGGGGGTGGTGATGAACAGAGTGTCTGAATTAAGCAGACCACTCTTACCCAGTCCAAAGATCAGGGCTTGATCCATCACCGTTATTTATCTCACTGCACCATCCCAGCTCAGAACCTGGCTATATGCAAATCAGTCTGTCCCTGGCCCAGTGCATCATGGGAACAGGGCAGACTAAACTACCAAGCCAATTCTTCACCAGAAAGGAGACAAGCTACCGGGGACCGGTTTCTGGCATTTCAGCCGTCTTCGGCCCGGCTTGCTTGAATCCTGATGGAGCAGTGAGAAAGGGACTCATGTCTGAGTATACCCTGCCACACCTATAGTGGCCAAAACGATTCAGAAAAGGGGGTGGTGATGAACAGAGTGTCTGAATTAAGCAGACCACTCTTACCCAGTCCAAAGATCCGGGCTTGATCAATCACCGTTATTTATCTCACTGCACCATCCCAGCTCAGAACCTGGCTATATGCAAATCAGTCTGTCCCTGGCCCAGTGCATCATGGGAACAGGGCAGACTAAACTACCAAGCCAATTCTTCACCAGAAAGGAGACAAGCTACCGGGGACCGGTTTCTGGCATTTCAGCCGTCTTCGGCCCGGCTTGCTTGAATCCTGATGGTGCAGTGAGAAAGGGACTCATGTCTGAGTATACCCTGCCACACCTATAGTGGCCAAAAACGATTCAGAAAAGGGGGTGGTGATGAACAGAGTGTCTGAATTAAGCAGACCACTCTTACCCAGTCCAAAGATCAGGGCTTGATCCATCACCGTTATTTATCTCACTGCACCATCCCAGCTCAGAACCTGGCTATATGCAAATCAGTCTGTCCCTGGCCCAGTGCATCATGGGAACAGGGCAGACTAAACTACCAAGCCAATTCTTCACCAGAAAGGAGACAAGCTACCGGGGACCGGTTTCTGGCATTTCAGCTGTCTTCGGCCCGGCTTGCTTGAATCCTGATGGTGCAGTGAGAAAGGGACTCATGTCTGAGTATACCCTGCCACACCTATAGTGGCCAAAAACGATTCAGAAAAGGGGGTGGTGATGAACAGAGTGTCTGAATTAAGCAGACCACTCTTACCCAGTCCAAAGATCAGGGCTTGATCCATCACCGTTATTTATCTCACTGCACCATCCCAGCTCAGAACCTGGCTATATGCAAATCAGTCTGTCCCTGGCCCAGTGCATCATGGGAACAGGGCAGACTAAACTACCAAGCCAATTCTTCACCAGAAAGGAGACAAGCTACCGGGGACCGGTTTCTGGCATTTCAGCCGTCTTCGGCCCGGCTTGCTTGAATCCTGATGGAGCAGTGAGAAAGGGACTCATGTCTGAGTATACCCTGCCACACCTATAGTGGCCAAAACGATTCAGAAAAGGGGGTGGTGATGAACAGAGTGTCTGAATTAAGCAGACCACTCTTACCCAGTCCAAAGATCCGGGCTTGATCAATCACCGTTATTTATCTCACTGCACCATCCCAGCTCAGAACCTGGCTATATGCAAATCAGTCTGTCCCTGGCCCAGTGCATCATGGGAACAGGGCAGACTAAACTACCAAGCCAATTCTTCACCAGAAAGGAGACAAGCTACCGGGGACCGGTTTCTGGCATTTCAGCCGTCTTCGGCCCGGCTTGCTTGAATCCTGATGGTGCAGTGAGAAAGGGACTCATGTCTGAGTATACCCTGCCACACCTATAGTGGCCAAAAACGATTCAGAAAAGGGGGTGGTGATGAACAGAGTGTCTGAATTAAGCAGACCACTCTTACCCAGTCCAAAGATCAGGGCTTGATCCATCACCGTTATTTATCTCACTGCACCATCCCAGCTCAGAACCTGGCTATATGCAAATCAGTCTGTCCCTGGCCCAGTGCATCATGGGAACAGGGCAGACTAAACTACCAAGCCAATTCTTCACCAGAAAGGAGACAAGCTACCGGGGACCGGTTTCTGGCATTTCAGCTGTCTTCGGCCCGGCTTGCTTGAATCCTGATGGTGCAGTGAGAAAGGGACTCATGTCTGAGTATACCCTGCCACACCTATAGTGGCCAAAAACGATTCAGAAAAGGGGGTGGTGATGAACAGAGTGTCTGAATTAAGCAGACCACTCTTACCCAGTCCAAAGATCAGGGCTTGATCCATCACCGTTATTTATCTCACTGCACCATCCCAGCTCAGAACCTGGCTATATGCAAATCAGTCTGTCCCTGGCCCAGTGCATCATGGGAACAGGGCAGACTAAACTACCAAGCCAATTCTTCACCAGAAAGGAGACAAGCTACCGGGGACCGCTTTCTGGCATTTCAGCCGTCTTCGGCCCGGCTTGCTTGAATCCTGATGGTGCAGTGAGAAAGGGACTCATGTCTGAGTATACCCTGCCACACCTATAGTGGCCAAAAACGATTCAGAAAAGGGGGTGGTGATGAACAGAGTGTCTGAATTAAGCAGACCACTCTTACCCAGTCCAAAGATCAGGAATTGATCCATCACCGTTATTTATCTCACTGCACCATCCCAGCTCAGAACCTGGCTATATGCAAATCAGTCTGTCCCTGGCCCAGTGCATCATGGGAACAGGGCAGACTAAACTACCAAGCCAATTCTTCACCAGAAAGGAGACAAGCTACCGGGGACCGGTTTCTGGCATTTCAGCCGTCTTCAGCCCGGCTTGCTTGAATCCTGATGGTGCAGTGAGAAAGGGACTCATGTCTGAATAAACCCTGCCACACCTATAGTGGCCAAAAACGATTCAGAAAAGGGGGTGGAAGGGTATACTCAGATGTGAGTCCCTAGCTCATTGCACCATCAGGATTCAAGCAAGCCGGGCGAAGACGGCTGAAATGCCAGAAACCGGTCCCCGGTAGCTTGTTTCCTTCCCAGTATAAGAATTGGCTTGGTAGTTTGGTCTGCCCTGTTCCCATGATGCACTGGGCCAGGGTCAGACTAATTTGCATATAGCCAAGTTCTGAGCTTAGATGATGCAGTGAGCTAAAAAACGGTGATGGATCAAGCCCTGATCTTTGGACTGGGTAAGAGTGGTCTGCTTAATTCAGACACTCTGTTCATCACCACCCCTTTTCTGAATCATTTTTGTCCACCATAAGCGTGGAAGGGTATACTCAGATGTGAGTCCCTAGCTCATTGCACCATCAGGATTCAAGCAAGCCGGGCCGAAGACGGCTGAAATGCCAGAAACCGGTCCCCGGTAGCTTGTTTCCTTCCCAGTATAAGAATTGGCTTGGTAGTTTGGTCTGCCCTGTTCCCATGATGCACTGGGCCAGGGTCAGACTAATTTGCATATAGCCAAGTTCTGAGCTGGGTTGGTGCAGTGAGCTAAAAAACGGTGATGGATCAAGCCCTGATCTTTGGACTGGGTAAGAGTGGTCTGCTTAATTCAGACACTCTGTTCATCACCACCCCCTTTTCTGAATCATTTTTGTCCTCCATAAGCGTGGAAGGGTATACTCAGATGTGAGTCCCTAGCTCATTGCACCATCAGGATTCAAGCAAGCCGGGCCGAAGACGGCTGAAATGCCAGGAACCGGTCCCCGGTAGCTTGTTTCCTTCCCAGTATAAGAATTGGCTTGGTAGTTTGGTCTGCCCTGTTCCCATGATGCACTGGGCCAGGGTCAGACTAATTTGCATATAGCCAAGTTCTGAGCTGGGATGGTGCAGTGAGCTAAAAAACGGTGATGGATCAAGCCCTGATCTTTGGACTGGGTAAGAGTGGTCTGCTTAATTCAGACACTCTGTTCATCACCACCCCCTTTTCTGAATCATTTTTGTCCACCATAAGCGTGGAAGGGTATACTCAGATATGAGTCCCTAGCTCATTGCACCATCAGGATTCAAGCAAGCCGGGCCGAAGACGGCTGAAATGCCAGAAACCGGTCCCCGGTAGCTTGTTTCCTTCCCAGCATAAGAATTGGCTTGGTAGTTTGGTCTGCCCTGTTCCCATGATGCACTGGGCCAGGGTCAGACTAATTTGCATATAGCCAAGTTCTGAGCTGGGATGGTGCAGTGAGCTAAAAAACGGTGATGGATCAAGCCCTGATCTTTGGACTGGGTAAGAGTGGTCTGCTTAATTCAGACACTCTGTTCATCACCATCCCCTTTTCTGAATCATTTTTGTCCACCATAAGCGTGGAAGGGTATACTCAGATGTGAGTCCCTAGCTCATTGCACCATCAGGATTCAAGCAAGCCGGGCCGAAGACGGCTGAAATGCCAGAAACCGGTCCCCGATAGCTTGTTTCCTTCCCAGTATAAGAACTGGCTTGGTAGTTTGGTCTGCCCTGTTCCCATGATGCACTGGGCCATGGTCAGACTAATTTGCATATAGCCAAGTTCTGAGCTGGGATGGTGCAGTGAGCTAAAAAACGGTGATGGATCAAGCCCTGATCTTTGGACTGGGTAAGAGTGGTCTGCTTAATTCAGACACTCTGTTCATCACCACCCCCTTTTCTGAATCATTTTTGTCCACCATAAGCCTGGAAGGGTATACTCAGATGTGAGTCCCTAGCTCATTGCACCATCAGGATTCAAGCAAGCCGGGCCGAAGACGGCTGAAATGCCAGAAACCGGTCCCCGGTAGCTTGTTTCCTTCCCAGTATAAGAATTGGCTTGGTAGTTTGGTCTGCCCTGTTCCCATGATGCACTGGGCCAGGGTCAGACTAATTTGCATATAGCCAAGTTCTGAGCTGGGATGGTGCAGTGAGCTAAAAAACGGTGATGGATCAAGCCCTGATCTTTGGACTGGGTAAGAGTGGTCTGCTTAATTCAGACACTCTGTTCATCACCACCCCCTTTTCTGAATCATTTTTGTCCACCATAAGCGTGGAAGGGTATACTCAGCTGTGAGTCCCTAGCTCATTGCACCATCAGGATTCAAGCAAGCCAGGCCGAAGACGACTGAAATGCCAGAAACCGGTCCCCGGTAGCTTGTTTCCTTCCCAGTATAAGAATTGGCTTGGTAGTTTGGTCTGCCCTGTTCCCATGATGCACTGGGCCAGGGTCAGACTAATTTGCATATAGCCAAGTTCTGAGCTGGGATGGTGCAGTGAGCTAAAAAACGGTGATGGATCAAGCCCTGATCTTTGGACTGGGTAAGAGTGGTCTGCTTAATTCAGACACTCTGTTCATCACCACCCCCTTTTCTGAATCATTTTTGTCCACCATAAGCCTGGAAGGGTATACTCAGATGTGAGTCCCTAGCTCATTGCACCATCAGGATTCAAGCAAGCCGGGCCGAAGACGGCTGAAATGCCAGAAACCGGTCCCCGGTAGCTTGTTTCCTTCCCAGTATAAGAATTGGCTTGGTAGTTTGGTCTGCCCTGTTCCCATGATGCACTGGGCCAGGGTCAGACTAATTTGCATATAGCCAAGTTCTGAGCTGGGATGGTGCAGTGAGCTAAAAAACGGTGATGGATCAAGCCCTGATCTTTGGACTGGGTAAGAGTAGTCTGCTTAATTCAGACACTCTGTTCATCACCACCCCCTTTTCTGAATCATTTTTGTCCACCATAAGCGTGGAAGGGTATACTCAGCTGTGAGTCCCTAGCTCATTGCACCATCAGGATTCAAGCAAGCCAGGCCGAAGACGACTGAAATGCCAGAAACCGGTCCCCGGTAGCTTGTTTCCTTCCCAGTATAAGAATTGGCTTGGTAGTTTGGTCTGCCCTGTTCCCATGATGCACTGGGCCAGGGTCAGACTAATTTGCATATAGCCAAGTTCTGAGCTGGGATGGTGCAGTGAGCTAAAAAACGGTGATGGATCAAGCCCTGATCTTTGGACTGGGTAAGAGTGGTCTGCTTAATTCAGACACTCTGTTCATCACCACCCCCTTTTCTGAATCATTTTTATCCACCATAAGCGTGGAAGGGTATACTCAGCTGTGAGTCCCTAGCTCATTGCACCATCAGGATTCAAGCAAGCCGGGCCGAAGACGGCTGAAAGGCCAGAAACCGGTCCCCGGTAGCTTGTTTCCTTCCCAGTATAAGAATTGGCTTGGTAGTTTGGTCTGCCCTGTTCCCATGATGCACTGGGCCAGGGTCAGACTAATTTGCATATAGCCAAGTTCTGAGCTGGGATGGTGCAGTGAGCTAAAAAACGGTGATGGATCAAGCCCTGATCTTTGGACTGGGTAAGAGTGGTCTGCTTAATTCAGACACTCTGTTCATCACCACCCCCTTTTCTGAATCATTTTTGTCCACCATAAGCCTGGAAGGGTATACTCAGATGTGAGTCCCTAGCTCATTGCACCATCAGGATTCAAGCAAGCCGGGCCGAAGACGGCTGAAAGGCCAGAAACCGGTCCCCGGTAGCTTGTTTCCTTCCCAGTATAAGAATTGGCTTGGTAGTTTGGTCTGCCCTGTTCCCATGATGCACTGGGCCAGGGTCAGACTAATTTGCATATAGCCAAGTTCTGAGCTGGGATGGTGCAGTGAGCTAAAAAACGGTGATGGATCAAGCCCTGATCTTTGGACTGGGTAAGAGTGGTCTGCTTAATTCAGACACTCTGTTCATCACCACCCCCTTTTCTGAATCATATAAAACTATCTCATCAGCCTTCGATACTTTCAAACACAAGAAGCTGTCAGATCTTCTGAGCTCTAGAATGGGCCTGTCTGGATCGGTGCTCAACTGGTTTACCTCTTTTCTGCAAAACCGAACCCAAAAATTCAAGGTCAACAACTCCTTCCCCAAACCCTTGCCTGTCTCGCTAGGCGTGCCACAAGGTTCCTCGCTATCACCAACACTTTTTAATTTATTCATGGAACCACTCACAGATCTGCTTCAAACGTCCAACGTGTAATTCCACTTCTACGCTGATGATACCCAACTCTACCTTAAGATCAACACCCTTCAAGACATCAACCTTCTCAACGCGACCCTTAGGACCAACCAAACATGGCTGTCAGAGAATCACCTCAAATTGAACGCCTCTAAAACTGAATTCCTCCTAATTGCCCCTCCTGCCAAAGTCCCCAAATTGCACGAAGGATCAAACACCTCACGGCATTCAACGTTCAGCCAACTATTGTGGACTCAGCGAAATCACTGGGCATAACACTGGACTGCAACCTGAACATGCAGAAACACAGTGGGATCGCCACTAAGGGAGCTAACTTGCAGATTAAGACACTAAGGAAAATGAAACCCTTCCTACCGGCCAACAACTTCAAAATGGCGGTGCAAGCTCTAGTTCTACCTCGTTTGGACTACGGAAGTGTCTCGCTTTGCGGTCTCCCTGCAGCTACTACTGCCCCCCTAAGAGCCTCTACCAACGCGGCAGCGAGACTCATCACTGGTTCAAAAAGAAGCACCCACATCTCCCCTGACCTTAAATCTCTAAACTGGCTGCCATTTGAAACCAGAATTCACCTGAAAATAGTGTGCATGAAGCATAAGGCCGTACACCATAAGACACCCAGCTATATCACACAACAACTTACATTATCAGGCGGACTATGATCCACGAGAAGCTCGGAAAACCTCCTTCTGAAGCCACAAAGATTCTATAAGAAAAAAATGTATAAGCGCTCCTTCTCTGGAATGGCACCCAGGATATGGAATGCCCTCCCCCCCGGAACAAGACTGAACCCTTCCACTGCAGCTTTCAAACGGGAAGTAAAAGGCATTCTCATGGCAAAATTCTCTTAAACACAGACCTTTGCTTCCTTGAGTTCCTATGTACTTGTTATCAATGTATAGCACCCTATCTCTCGTTTTCATGGCTCCGCAGCTCGTTTTTATCTGTCATCGTACTAGTCCGCTTTTCTCGGTCCCTTTGATGTTATTCTTGTTCTGATCTACTTACCGCTACTGTTTTAACATCACTCCTGTACTAGTTTGTACTTGTGACGCTATTATCCCCATGTACTGTAAAGCGCTCTGATATCCGCAAGGGTCTTGTCCGCGCTCTATAAAACGTTTTAAATAAATAAAAATATAAACAAATACATACATTTATTGGGCATTAGCTGTGTCACCTCTTATTCATTGGGGCTGTTGCCTCACCCACACATGCTTACTGGGGCTTTACATCTGCCCCCAGATGTTTGCACGTTCATTGGTCTCACACATTTCTATTTGGCTTCTTCTCCACCCTCAAATGTATGACGGACACTTGGCGCAGCCCATTATTGTTTTTTTTCCTCACAATTCTTTTTTTGAAGATTAAAATAAAACAGCGTATAGGTGAAGGAGGAACGTAGAACATAAGGTACCAAATGTGAAACTGTAATACTGTACAGAAACGCACAGTGCGAGATGAGAAGGAGTGCTAGGTACATAGCATGTGGTGTCCCCATGGGGCAGGGGCCCTTAAAGGACAATGAAGGGCACTATCAAGCTAGTCACACGGGTCTGCGTCTGTACACATGATGGTCAGCGGGATGAGGGGGGGCAGAAAAATGTAACATGACAAAAAGAAAAAGAATCGAGGGAAATCAAACAGGGAATCCCTACTCTGACCCACACACTCAGGAGGTAGGGGGGAGAGGATATGGAGAGAACATGATCGTTCTTTGACACTTTGCTTCTGCCCCTCATGTCTATGAGGGCTATTAATGCAGTAGTGGACCGTCCTTCAGTCTGCCCCTGAACACTAACAGGCCATTTTCATTTAAAATTCTAATAGGACTTGGGCAGAATCAATGACATCTCCTGTTCTGCCTCAATCATACAGACATTTCAGGGACACCAGACTGTGAAGACAACTTCTCTCTAGTCCAACCCACTCCTCACAGCTGCTGATGGCCTGGTTGGGTGGATGGCCTGGTTGGGTGGATGGCCATGGTTGGGTGGATGGCCATGGTTGGGTGGATGGCCATGGTCGGGTGGATGGCCATGTTTGGGTGGATGGCCATGGTTGGGTGGATGGCCAGGGTTGGGCGGATGGCATTGGTTGGGTGGATGGCCATGGTTGGGAGGATGGCCATGGTTGGGCGGATGGCCATGGTTGGGCGGATGGCCATGGTTCGGTGGATGGCCATGGTTGGGCGGATGGCCATGGTTGGGTGGATGGTCATGGTTGGGCGGATGGCCATGGTTCGGTGAATGGCCATGGTTGGATGATAGCCATGGCTGGGTGGATGCCCATGGTTGGGCGGATGGCCATGGTTGGGCGGATGGCCATGGTTGGGCGGATGGCCATGGTTGGGTGGATGGCCATGGTTGGGTGGATGGCCATGGTTGGGCGGATGGCCATGGTTAGGTGGATGGCCATGGTTGGGTGGATGGCCATGGTTGGGTGGATGGCCATGGTTGGGTGGATGGCCATGGTTGGGTGGATGGCCATGGTTGGGCAGATGGCCATGGTTGGGCGGATGGCCATGGTTGGGCGGATGGCCATGGTTGGGTGGATGGCCATGGTTGGGTGGATGGCCATGGTTGGGTGGATGGCCATGGTTGGGTGTATGGACATGGTCTTCCATTGTCCGCATGGGGGTTGACTGAGGACGCAGTGGGATTAGCTGGTCCAGTGTGTGTTTGATCCTCTGATGACGCCCCTTCTCTCTGTTTATCTCCCTGTTGTCTATCTACAGGTGCAAGTGCAACCTTCACGCCAACAGCTGCACCTTCCGGGACGGCAGCCTGCAGTGCGAGTGTGAGCACAACACAACAGGGCAGGACTGCGGCAAATGCAAGAAGAACTTCCGCACCAAGTCGTGGCGGGCTGGCGCCTACACCCCCACGCCCCATGGATCACCCAACGCATGTAGGTACAAGCACCTCCTTTCCCAGACATGCTTAACCAATGCCAACTTGTTGAGTGGTGACCTCAATAGGCCCAGGAGTCATGCCCGCCACCTACCTTGAGTGTTCACCTGGGGCCTGAACCACCTTCTCAGCCCCTCTGGACTCTCAGCCGTTCTAGGTAGTGGAGAGTAGTACTCACATGACATACATTCTGATAAATGTTGGGGATAGCAGACGTCTCCCATGATTTCTGTGTCATCAGGTGTAGAAATGTTGACATCTACAGGGACTGGTCTGAGAACTGACCACCACTTTGTCCAACTGGTCACCAGGGCAGTTAACAGCTCGTCTGTGAGTTATGTCATGTATTAAACCCCTACTTCCCATCAGTCGAGGGAGTGTTCTGAGGTCCACATAGGGGTGACCCCCACCTCTGTGGTTGACTACAAAGGGTGGTTCAGTGTATTCTGTTGTTTTTGGAAATACCACCGTGATTACTGTCTGTAGGCCTCTCTGTGAGATTACTGTCTAAATTCATGAGACTGCTGTGAGATTACTGTCCTCAGTCACCTGGCCGCTGTGAGATTACTGTCCTTATTCACCTGGCCGCTGTGAGATTACTGTCTTTATTCACCAGACCACTGTGAGATTACTGTCCTTATTCACCAGGCAGCTGTATGATTACTGTCTTTATTCACCAGACCGCTGTGAGATTACTGTCTTTATTCACCAGACCGCTGTGAGATTACTGTCCTTATTCACCTGGCCGCTGTGAGATTACTGTCCTTATTCACCAGACCACTGTGAGATTACTGTCCTTATTCACCAGACAGCTGTGAGATTACTGTCCTTTTTCACCAGGCCACTGTGAGATTACTGTCCTTAATCACCAGGCCGCTGTGAAATTACCGATCAGTGTATTCTGTTGTTTTTTGAAACACCACCGTGATTACTGCCTGTAGGCCTCTCTGTGAGATTACTGTCTAACTTCACGAGACTGCTGTGAGATTACTGTCCTAATTCACCTGGCCGCTGTGAGATTACTATCCTTATTCACCTGGCCACTGTGAGATTACTGTCCTTATTCACCTGGCCGCTGTGAGATTACTGTCTTTATTCACCAGACGGCTGTGAGATTATTGTCCTTATTCACTAGGCCGCTGTGAGATTACTGTCTTTATTCACCAGACCGCTGTGAGATTACTGTCCTTATTAACCAGGCCGTTGTGAGATTACTGTCCTTATTCACCAGGCCGCTGTGAGATTACTGTCTTTATTCACCAGACCGCTGTGAGATTACTGTCCTTATTCACCGGGCCGCTGTGAGATTACTGTCTTTATTCACCAGGCCGCTGTGAGATTACATTCTTTTATTCACTAGACCGCTGTGAGATTACTATACTTATTCACCAGGCCGCTGTGAGATTACTGTCTTTATTCACCAGACCGCTGTGAGTTTACTGTCCTTATTCACCAGGCCGCTGTGAGATTACTGTCTTTATTCACCCGACCGCTGTGAGATTACTGTCCTTATTCACCAGGCCGCTGTGAGATTACTGTCTTTATTCACCAGGCCGCTGTGAGATTACTGTCCTTATTCACCAGTCCGCTGTGAGATTACTGTCTTTATTCACTAGACCGCTGTGAGATTACTATCCTTATTCACCAGGCCGCTGTGAGATTACTGTCTTTATTCACTAGACCGCTGTGAGATTACTGTCCTTATTCACCAGGCCGCTGTGAGATTACTTTCCTTATTCACCAGGGACCAGATTCACTATTATTTGACATTGACAACTTGTTTTGCTGGGTCAATAGAGAGAGCAGAGATGCACCATATTTACTAAGAAATAGCGCCTTCTTGCTCTCTCTCTGTGCTGGCACACACAGTGCAGCCTAGCACCAGCACAGTGCAGCCTAGTACAAGCACAGTGCAGCCTAGCACCAGCACAGTGCAGTCTAGCACCAGCACAGTGCAGCCTAGCACCAACACAGTGCAGCCTAGCACCAGCACAGTGCAGCCTAGCACCAACACAGTGCAGCCTAGCGCCAGCACAGTGCAGCCTAGCACCAGCACAGTGCAGCCTAGCACCAACACAGTGCATCTTAGCACCAGCACAGTGCAGCCTAGCACAAGCACAGTGCAGCCTAGCACCAGCACAGTGCAGCCTAGCACAAGCACAGTGCAGCCTAGCACCAGCACAGTGCAGCCTAGCACCAACACAGTGCAGCCTAGCACCAGCACAGTGCAGCCTAGCACCAACACAGTGCAGCCTAGCACAAGCACAGTGCAGCCTAGCACCAGCACAGTACAGCCTAGCGCCAGCACAGTGCAGCCTATCGTCAACAAAGTGCAGCCTCGCACCAGCACAGTGCAGCCTAGCACCAACACAGTGCAGCCTAGCACCAGCACAGTGCAGCCTAGCATCAACACAGTGCAGCCTAGCACCCGCACAGTGCTGCCTAGCACCAGCACAGTGCAGCCTAGCGCCAACACAGTGCAACCTAGCACCAGCACAGTGCAGCCTAGCACCAACACAGTGCAGCCTAGCACCAGCACAGTGCAGCCTAACACCAGCAAAGTGCAGCTTAGCACCAACACAGTGCAGCATAGCACCAGCACAGTGCAGCCTAGCACCAGCACAGTGCAGCCTAGCACCAGCACAGTGCAGCCTAGCACCAGCACAGTGCAGCCTAGCGCCAATGGAGGCAGCCATGCACCATCGTGTCAGGGTGCCCGCGTTACAACCAGCATTGTTTTCGTGCAGGAAAGGACACCTTCCTGCCCACAAACAATCCTCTGAGGCATTTTCCTCTCTCTATCTGTGCTGCAGAATGCCGCACATGTATAAAGAGGACACAAAGAGGAGAAATAAACATATTCCTCCTTATTATACTGCTGTTGCGAAGGCGTGCGATTTTGGCGCATTCCCAGGTTTTGTAGTCGTAGTAACTCTAAGAATCCAGGGGTGGATGCATAGGAACGCCCATACTCCACCCCAGCGTCTTCCCGATGCATAATAACGCAAGGCAGCGACTTGAGCTGCATTGCATCATCCTGGCTTTGCAAAGCCGCACAGAGCCAAGCAAGATGGCTCAGTAAACCTCACTGAAGCCCTTGTATTGCCTTGCGCCGCCTTACGTGATGAATGGCAGCGCCAGGGATTCATAACTCTGGGACAGAGCCTCTGTGAGATCGTACCCCTGCAAGACTTTCTTCAGGCCGCCCCAGCATCATCTCCCGGAAAGGCCCTTGCATCCTGTGAGTAGCCAGTCTGTGGGCCTCAAGATCAATATGAAGCTAGCTTTGGTCCTGAGGGAGACCCTGCTACATTAGGAGGCTGGACTCTGACCTGTAGCTCCCCTCTGCATGTATGAACCTAGCCTCTGATCTGCGTACCTCTGGCACATTCATGGAGCCAGCCTTCTCTATTGGCCTCCACTCCATTCATGGAGTTAGCCTTCTCTCTAATGGTCTCCACTTCAATCAAGGAGCTAGCCTTCTCTCTAATGGTCTCCACTTCATTCATGGAGCTAGCCTTCTCTCTATTGGCCTCCACTCCATTCATGAAGCCAGCCTTCTCTATTGGCCTCCACTCCATTCATGGAGCTAGCCTTCTCTCTATTGGCCACCACTTCATTCAAGGAGCTAGCCTTCTCTCTATTGGCCACCACTTCATTCATGGAGCTAGCCTTCTCTATTGGCCTCCACTTCATTCATGGAGCTAGCCTTCTCTCTATTGGCCTCCACTTCATTCATGGAGCCAGCCTTCTTTCTGTTGGCCTCCACTCCATTCATGGAGCTAGCCTTCTCTATTGGCCTCCACTTCATTCATGAAGCCAGCCTTCTTTCTGTTGGCCTCCACTCCATTCATGGAGCTAGCCTTCTCTATTGGCCTCCACTCCATTCATGGAGCTAGCCTTCTAACTTTTGACCTCCACTTCATTCATGAAGTTAGCCTTCTCTCTACACTTCATTCATGGAGCTAGCCTTCTCTATTGACCTCCACTTCATTCATGAAGGTAGCCTCTGGTCTAGGAGCCTTCATTACAGTTATGAAGCTGCGCGACCCCAATACTTTTATGAAGGTAGCCTCCGGTCCGTGCGCCTCCAGTACATTTATGAAACAAGCCTCTGGTCTCCAGTTCATCATGTCTTCTAAGTGGGATTTGTGTCTATAGGTGCATATTCACTCACTCACCCATCCATTCATACCCATCAGTGAGTAAAGCACTCACTCTGCATGTCACTTATGCCTTCACTTTGCATGTCCTGTGACTGACGAAAGCTTGACCAGTCTGCTCAGGTGGATTGTTTTGCTGGGAATGGGAGGTTGCACTTGCTGCTGGCTGCGACAGTGGGTGGCTTGCTTTGCTATCACCACCGTGTACCTCTTCTGTGAGGAAGCAAAGCTGGCCTGCTGCTGCCTGGTTTGTGTCCTGTGGTGGGGGAAGCTGGCACTGCTGCTGCCTGGTTTGTGTCCTGTGGTGGGGAGAGCTGGCACTGCTGCTGCCTGGTTTGTGTCCTGTGGTGGGGAGAGCTGGCACTGCTGCTGCCTGGTTTGTGTCCTGTGGTGGAGGAAGCTAGCCTGCTGCTGCCTGGTTTGTGTCCTGTGGTGGAGGAAGCTGGCACTGCTGCTGCCTGGTTTGTGTCCTGTGGTGGGGAGAGCTGGCACTGCTGCAGCCTGGTTTGTGTCCTGTGGTGGGGGAAGCTGGCACTGCTGCTGCCTGGTTTGTGTCCTGTGGTGGGGAGAGCTGGCCTGCTGCTGCCTGGTTTGTGTCCTGTGGTGGAGGAAGCTAGCCTGCTGCTGCCTGGTTTGTGTCCTGTGGTGGAGGAAGCTAGCCTGCTGCTGCCTGGTTTGTGTCCTGTGGTGGAGGAAGCTGGCACTGCTGCTGCCTGGTTTGTGTCCTGTGGTGGGGAGAGCTGGCACTGCTGCTGCCTGGTTTGTGTCCTGTGGTGGGGAGAGCTAGCCTGCTGCTGCCTGGTTTGTGTCCTGTGGTGGAGGAAGCTAGCCTGCTGCTGCCTGGTTTGTGTCCTGTGGTGGAGGAAGCTGGCACTGCTGCTGCCTGGTTTGTGTCCTGTGGTGGGGAGAGCTGGCACTGCTGCTGCCTGGTTTGTGTCCTGTGGTGGGGAGAGCTGGCCTGCTGCTGCCTGGTGTGTGTCCTGTGGTGGGGAGAGCTGGCACTGCTGCAGCCTGGTTTGTGTCCTGTGGTGGGGGAAGCTGGCCTGCTGCAGCCTGGTTTGTGTCCTGTGGTGGGGGAAGCTGGCCTGCTGCAGCCTGGTTTGTGTCCTGTGGTGGGGAGAGCTGGCACTGCTGCTGCCTGATGTGTGTCCTGTGGTGGGGGAAGCTGGCCTGCTGCAGCCTGGTTTGTGTCCTGTGGTGGGGGAAGCTGGCCTGCTGCAGCCTGGTTTGTGTCCTGTGGTGGGGGAAGCTGGCCTGCTGCAGCCTGGTTTGTGTCCTGTGGTGGGGAGAGCTGGCACTGCTGCTGCCTGGTTTGTGTCCTGTGGTGGGGAGAGCTGGCCTGCTGCTGCCTGGTGTGTGTCCTGTGGTGGGGAGAGCTGGCACTGCTGCAGCCTGGTTTGTGTCCTGTGGTGGGGGAAGCTGGCCTGCTGCAGCCTGGTTTGTGTCCTGTGGTGGGGGAAGCTGGCCTGCTGCAGCCTGGTTTGTGTCCTGTGGTGGGGAGAGCTGGCACTGCTGCTGCCTGGTTTGTGTCCTGTGGTGGGGAGAGCTGGCCTGCTGCTGCCTGGTGTGTGTCCTGTGGTGGGGAGAGCTGGCACTGCTGCAGCCTGGTTTGTGTCCTGTGGTGGGGGAAGCTGGCCTGCTGCAGCCTGGTTTGTGTCCTGTGGTGGGGGGAGCTGGCCTGCTGCAGCCTGGTTTGTGTCCTGTGGTGGGGGAAGCTGGCCTGCTGCAGCCTGGTTTGTGTCCTGTGGTGGGGAGAGCTGGCACTGCTGCTGCACCACCTTATTTGTCCCCTGAAGTGAGGCACTTGCACCATTTCACAGACAGATCTCGGAGGAGGTGCTTAGCTCACTGAGGGGATGGTATAGGTGGATGAGTGAGTGAACATGCGCGTACAAACACCATTCTCACTTATGTGATATTTCACATCAACATCCGAAAAAGGCCCCAAGTTTTCCAGACATTGAGAAGTTGCCACAAAATTGTAGGTTACTGTCATTTGGAGCAGCTCAATCACAGCAGAAGTAACGAAGTGCCAGATGTACAAACACTGGGTTTGCTAAAAGTGATCGCAATTTGTGCACCGTCTTTTAGAAAATCAAATGGTATTTTGCAAATCAATCTATGTACTAATATGTCACTTCCAAGATGCAGGATTGTAGTCGGTCATAAATCGACCTACCTCGTGAAAATGAATAAGGTAGATCACAAATTGTGACCCACTGCGATTCGCTCCCATCGAAGCGATGGAGGCCTGCTGGGGTCAGAAGAGCACCATGTTGTGAGTGCTTTCAAATAGAGCAATCACGTTTTTTTATGCAGTCTGTGTTCCTTAAAGGAAAAAGGGATGCATTTTAAAAAAACAAAAAGAAAAAGTTTTCCAAAGTTTTTTGGTACTAGGCCCATGTCACCGGTTTCAAGCCTTACAAAATAACTGTGTTAACATTCACAAAGGAGAAGCGGTCGCGTGGGGAGCCCTCCCCATTTGAGAATGGGCTGCCACCACCTTTGAGGTGTCGCTAAAATATTATGGTTTTATGACCTATTTTCAATTTCAGTGACCCACTGAGAATTGCTATTTGGTAATGCTGCCCTAAGCAAGCCCCTTACAAACAGCAATTCAGTATGGTTTACTGAACCCATTTAGCAATTCGGTAACATGTTACTGAAATGCTAAATGGGTTTTGTGGATTCGAAAAACACATTTATTGGTTGTACAAGCTGTGATTTACCAAATCACAGGGTTTGTGTCCAATAAATGCGTTTGTACATCTGACCCACAGCTCCATACAGGCACACAGGTGGAAGTGAACAGGTGATTGCCTGTAGAGGTCATAAGACCTAGCCAGGCCACCGTATAGAAGAAAAAAAGATGGCAGCCGTGGCAGGGTATGCTGTGTGGATGCCGTGGGGCAACCTGTGGGCTCATCGTAAGGAGAACATCCAACCACTGAGGTCACCACCAACCAGTGGACCAGTGAACTGTAAGCAGAGTCAAGACCGACTGTCGAGAAACCAGCCCCACGAAGGTGCCCTCAACAACCCGGCCCAGACATTGAGGCTGCAACGCACACCCAATATGCCACCCATGAGCAAACTGCCTGCCCAGCTTCAATCCTGCCAACCATCACCCAAAATACTAGTCTCCATGAAGCTTGGAAGAAAACAATCACAGAGGGCGATGCAAGCCCACCGTAACTCCAGGGGTGCGTACACACGGCACATGTGGATAGCAAGAAAGGGGTCAGAGTGAGTAGCTTTTTACCCCATCCCAAATCAACAACAATCTTGGACAATTATTACTCCCCCTATGTAGGCAACCGCTTGTCGTCAGGCAGACACCTTCACTGTGGCCACCAAAGGAAATCTACCCCAAAAATTTGACCATCCAGCAGGAGACGGTAGAGATGGCGTACCAACAGGACCTGAGATCATGAACCTCAGGTGTTGGAGCAGAGAATCCTGATGATGCTTATAAAACTGGGCTTTGGTAAAATATATTGAAATGGGCTAGGCTACTGTACACAAATCTAACTAAGGTTTGTGCAGGTCGTATCATCTCAAAGTGGTGGACGGTGGACACGGGCACCCAACAGGGCTACCCCTCTTCCCTCCACTCTCCACCATGCCATGGAGCCTCTGCCCTGTCTTTGTAGGGGGAGGGGCCTAACTGGGGTATACCATTGACTAATAGACACAATATTATACCACTGTTTGTGGATGATGTTCTTGTACATATACCGGATCCGGTACACATACCGGATGCAAGACGTAACTTGCAAGTAACTCTGGAAGCCTTGACAAATGTTGCTGAACTCTGTAGCTTGAGAATAGATTGAGAATTATCTTCCCCATTGATCAATCAGGGGTTTGTATAGCGCGCTACTCACCTGTGAGGTCTCAAGGCGCTGAACCGTGGGGAGAGCAGGATGACTGCAGCCACCTGCACAAGTCTCAGACGGGAACAGCTTGGTACCCAGTGCACCAATTTACCACGAAGAAACAGATTTAATGTCAGGCAACATGAAGAAGGCATTTTCAGCTATTTGCAAATCAGTTGCATTCTGGTGCAAACTCTCACTATCCGTCGTGGGTGGAATTGACACCTCTAACATGTTAATCCTTCCTCAACTCCTATACTTAACATCAATCACGAGATTCTTCACCGGAAGCAACCGTTTCAGGGTCAACAAAAATCTCCCCATGTGAGGAGGCGGACGGGGCCTTGGAGGGTGGGGCCTCATGCAAGAGGTACCTACAAGGCACCTTGCCCCCACAGCAACCTCAAACCCTATCCTCCCAAAACAAAAACTTGCTGAGACTGGTGTTGATGTCCTGGGGTGTTTTCACACCCCTTAATGGATGTCGGCAGTTCAAATCCGATATTTACAGTGGCTTTCAGCTAGTTTTCCCTGCCACCATGTGATATCAGCTCCTCACCGGGTACCTGTGAGATAATAGCCGATATCACGTGTCACAGTGGGGCACCATGTGAGTTGGCAGGTCTGTGGAAGTTATTTAAAGAGGTCCAAATGATGTAATTCAACCTGATCGAGAGCAATGTGAGAAAAGGGTGGTGCTGCAGTTACCTACAGACTCTGGGCCCCATTCATAGAACTAATCTGAGACAGAATCCTAAAAGTACTAATTTTGGTATTCACAGAAGGCATTTAGTAGTAGTAAAGTTAGGATTCTGTCTTAAGTCTGTCTTAAGTCTGTCCTAAATATGTCCTAGGTTTGTCCTAAGTCTGTCTTAAGTCAAACTTAAGCCAAAATCCTAACTTTACTACTCCTAAATGCCTTCTGTGAATACCAAAAGTAGTAAGTTTAGGATTTTGTCTCAGATTAGTTCTGTGAATCGCCCCCAAGGTCGGTCGGCAGATCCCCGACTATGAACTGTACTACCTAGCAGCGCAACTCCTGTGGCCCACCAGCTGCTTCATAGGAGAATCAGCACAAGCAGTATTTACCCGGCAGCTGAATTACGGAAGCTCACAGTCACTGAGGCCAGAGACATAGCGCAGCATGGCCTCTGTTGTAAAGTAGCCAGCGTAGGCAGTTTATGCCGAACAAACTGTATCGAGAGCCTCCGGGAAACATCAATAGACTCAACAGAAATCCCAATAGATTGCCCAGCGCAGTTCCGGGAAGAGTTCAGGCACCGAGACAGACGGCCCTGGTTCTCCGCTGAGACTGACACCGTGGCCGACTTGTACACCAGTGATATACTTGAGGAGTTGAGTGAATCTTAAAGCATCACACCGGGGCAAAACATGACATATAACCAGGCCCACTGGCATTAGGGTATCAGGAGAGGATCAAACTATGCAGCAGGGTTGACTAAATTATGTGTCAAGAAATGGGGAAAATTGGTGGCATAGTGCGGCAAATTATGAGACAGTATTACTTCATTACTTTGACATTTTTACACGGTAACACTCTCTTAGCAAAGGTTTCATCTCATTATATCAATTTAACACCTGAATGCAGCAATCACCTACTGAAAGGTGACCGGTTGGTCTTTGCATAGTGTCTTTTATTGTGCAGCAATACACGTTGCTGTGTTTTTTTAGTAACTTTGGTCCATTTGAGCTAGAAACAATCTTTTCTTAAAGTCTGTGAATTATGCAGCAGGTGATGGATTATGTGGCAAACGTGGTATATCCAATAATTATGTGAAAAATGGATCGGGCACAGAATTGCATAGATCCAGTGGTCCTGCAAATAATACATTAGTACGAGCCACACACCTCACCAGGCGAACAACATGCTCGGGTTACGGCTAATGTATGGACTCGAAAGAACATCTACATACGTCCTCTACAAAGCTCTCCGAAGGACTTTCCAATCTGAGGCCACAAACTTGCAGGACCAATATGACACCAAAAAAACTACAGAGCTCTGATTGGCCTAGACCACTGTAATACAGAAATCATCTGTCCAGAATGCCAAGGGTTAAACCCTTCCAGTGTAACCATCTGCTCCAAACATACCTGTCCCCTGAACAGAAGGGGCACATGCTTGAAGTCACTAGTGACGAGTCGCCTAGACGCGGCCACACGATGCCAACCTCTATCATATGGCTTGTTAATGTCCAATCATTGGGAATTCTGGACTAGGGTGGACGGTCTCCACAACTTCGGAGTTTATGAGCCAGAGTCATATTTATTGGGGCTGAAACCCCAAAACAAAGGATCAAACATTTTAGCTAATTTACAAACATGGGGCCCTATTCACAAAGGTAAAGTGAGACGAAAGTCTAACTTTATGACTTTGGGTATCCACAAAAGGCAGTTACTACTCGTAAATGCCCTTTGTGAGTACTGAAAGTGGGTAAAGTTCGACCTTCGATATTTACAAAGGGCATTTAGCTCAGCCAGCACCACAAGACACCCAGATACATCAGAACCTCACTCAGACGTCAAACAATTTCACAAACGCTTCTACATGAGAACTATACACAACACACTTAACTCAACATCTACCTACAGCTCACTGACAACAAACGAGAAGCTCGGCGACTGCTACAAATACTAGCGCATGACAACCCTTGGAAACATTCACCACCATCTACCTACAGCTCGCTGACAACCAACGAGACGCTCGGCGACTGCCACAAATACTGGCGAGTGACAACCCTTGGAGACATACACCACCATCTACCTACAGCTCGCTGACAACCAACGAGACACTCGGCGACTCCCACAAATACTAGCGCGTGACAACCCTCTGAGACACACACAACCCTTGGAGACATACACCACCATCTACCTACAGCTCACTGACAACCAACGAGACACTCGTCGACTACCACAAATACTAGTGCGTGACAACCCTTGGAGACATACACCACCATCTACCTACAGCTTGCTGACAACCAACGAGACGCTCGGCGACTCCCACAAATACTAGCGCGTGACAACCCTCTGAGACACACACTACCATCTACCTACAGCTCACTGACAACCAACGAGACGCTCGGCGAATGCCACAAATACTAGTGCGTGACAACCCTTGGAGACATACACCACCATCTACCTACAGCTCGCTGACAACCAACGAGACGCTCGGCGACTCCCACAAATACTAGCGCGTGACAACCCTCCGAGACACACACTACCATCTACCTACAGCTCACTGACAACCAACGAGACGCTCGGCGTCAAATACTAGTGCATGACAACCCTTGGAGACATACACCACCATCTACCTACAGCTCGCTGACAACCAACGAGACGCTCGACGACTGCTACAAATACAAGTGCGTGACAACCCTCGGAGACACACACCACCATCTACCTACACCTCACTGACAACCAATGAGACGCTCGTCGACTGCCACAAATACTAGCGCGTGACAACCCTTGGAGACATACACCACCATCTACCTACAGCTCGCTAACAACCAACGAGACTCTCGGCGACTTCACAAATACTAGCGCCTGACAACCCTCGGAGACACACACCACCATCTACCTACAGCTCACTGACAACCAACGAGACACTCGGCGACTTCAACAAATACTGGCGCGTGACAACCCTTGGAGACATACACCACCATCTACCTACAGCTCACTGACAACCAACGAGACGCTCATCGACTACCACAAATACTAGTGTGTGACAACCCTTGGAGACATACAGAACCATCTACCTACAGCTCGCTGACAACCAACGAGACGCTCTGCGACTCCCACAAATACTAGCACATGACAACCCTTGGAGACATACACCACCATCTTCCTACAGCTCGCTGACAACCAACGAGAAACTCGTCGACTACCACAAATACTAGTGCGTGACAACCCTTGGAGACATACACCACCATCTACCTACAGCTCACTGACAACCAACGAGACACTCGGCGACTACCACAAATACTAGTGCGTGACAACCCTTGGAGACATACACCACCATCTACCTACAGCATGTGAAAACCAACGAGACGGTCAGCGGCTCCCACAAATACTACCGCGTGACAACCCTCTGAGACACACACTACCATCTACCGACAGCTCACTGACAACCAACGAGATGCGCGGCGACTGCCACAAATACTAGTGCGTGACAACCCTTGGAGACAAACACCACCATCTACCTACAGCTCGCTGACAACCAACGAGATGCTCGACGACTGCTACAAATACTAGTGCGTGACAACCCTCTGAGACACACACCACCATCTACCTACAGCTCACTGACAACCAACGAGACGCTCGTCGACTGCCACAAATACTAGCGCGTGACAACCCTTGGAGACATACACCACCATCTACCTACAGCTCGCTAACAACCAACGAGACTCTCAGCGACTGCCACAAATACTAGCGCGTGAAAACCCTCGGAGACACACACCACCATCTACCTTCAGCTCACTGACAACCAACGAGACACTCGGCGACTTCAACAAATACTGGCGCGTGACAACCCTTGGAGACATACACCACCATCTACCTACAGCTCACTGACAACCAACGAGACACTCGTCGACTACTACAAATACTAGTGCGTGACAACCCTTGGAGACATACACCACCATCTACCTACAGCTCGCTGACAACCAACGAGACGCACGGCGACTGTCACAAATGCTAGCACGTGACAACCCTTTGGAGACATACACCACCATCTTCCTACAGCTCGCTGACAACCAACAAGACGCTCGGCGACTGCCACAAATACTAACGCCTGACAACCCTTGGAGACATACACCACCATCTACCTACAGCTCACTGACAACCAACAAGATGCTCGGCGACTGCCACAAATACTAAGCGCATGACAACCCTTGGAGACATACACCACCATCTTCCTAAAGCTCGCTGACAACCAACGAGACGCTAGGCTACTGCCACAAATACTAGCGCGTGACAACCCTTGGAGACATACACCACCATCTACCTACAGCTCGCTGAAAACCAACGAGACGCTCAGCGACTGCCACAAACACTAGCACGTGACAACCCTCAGAGACACACACCACCATCTACCTACAGCTCACTGACAACCAACGAGACGCTCAGCGACTGCCACAAATACTAGCTCGTGCAACCCATGGCCACCCACACTAATCTTTGGCCTTTCAATAAGCCTTGGTCATTCACACATACACTCTATGGAAGGTGAACATACATGCTGGCCATCCTGTGTGCCATGGTCACTCACACTCAGTAGGAATTGGACATACTTGCTTGCTTTCGGTCACTTAAACTCACACTTGGTTGCACTTGGAAGGAGTTGTAAACACAGGCTGTCCCTCCTTCACCCCATGGTCACTCACTTGCACATGTGCTGTCCTTCCTTTACCCCATGGTCACTCACACCCAGTATGAATTGCACCCACATGCAGTCCTTCCTTCACCCCATGGTCACTCACACTCAGTAGGAGTTGCAGAGACATATTGCCCTTCCTTCACACCATGATTACTCACACTTGCACGTGTGCTGTTCTTCCTTTACCCCATGGTCACTTACACTCAGTAGGAGTTGCACACGTGTACTGTCCTTCCTTTACCCATGGTCACTCACACTCAGTACGAGTTGCACACTCGTGCTCTCCTTCCTTAACACAATGGTCACTCACACTCAGTAGGAGTTGCACACCCGTGCTCTCCTTCCTTCACACAATGGTCACTCACACTCAGTAGGAGTTGCACACGCGTGCCGTGCTTCCTTCACACAGTGGTCACTCACACTCAATAAGAGTTGCATACGCATCTCGTTGTCCTTCAGCAGGAGTTGCACAAGCGTGCTGTCGTTCCTTCACACCGTGGTCACTCACACTCAGTAGGAGTTGCATATGTATTTTGTCGTCTTTCACACCATGGTGACTCACATTCAATAGGAGTTGCATACGTGTCTCGTCGTCCTTCACACCATGATCACTCACACTCGGGTAGGAGTTGCATACGCTTCTCGTCATCCTTCACAGCATGGTCACTCACACTCAGTAGGAGTTGCACACATGTCTCGCCGTCCTTCACACCGTGGTCACTCACACTCAGTTGGAGTTCCACACGTGTGCTGTACTTCTTTCACACCATGGTCACTCACACTCAGTAGAAGTTGCATACATGTCTCATCGTCCTTCACACCGTGGTCACTCACACTCAGTTAGAGTTGCATATGTGTTTCGTCTTCCTTCACACCATGGTCACTCACACTCAGTAGGAGTTGCATATATGTCTTGTCGTCCTTCCCACCGTGGTCACTCACACTCAGTAAGAGTTGCATACATGTCTCGTCGTCCTTCACACCATGGTGATTCACATTTAGTCGGAGTTGCACAAGCGTGCTGTCCTTCCTTCACACTGTGGCCACTCATACTCAGTAGGAGTTGCATACGTGTCTTGTCATTCACTCCATGGCACTCACACTCAGTTGGAGTTGCATACGCGTCACGTCGTCCTTCACACCGTGGTCACTCACACTCAGTAGGAGTTGCACACGTGTGCTGTCCTTTCCTCACACTCAGTAGGAGTTGCACATGTGTGCTGTCCTTCCTTCACACCATGGTCATTCACACTAAGTAGGAGTTGAATACGTGTCTTGTCATTCACTCCATGGTGACTCACATTCAGTAGGAGTTGCACACGCGTGCTGTCCTTCCTTCACACCGTGGTCACTCACACTCAGTAGGAGTTGCACACGCGTGCTGTCCTTCCTTCACACCGTGGTCACTCACACTCAGTAGGAGTTGCATACGCGTCATGTCGTCCTTCACACCATGGTCACTCACACTCAGTAGGAGTTTCACACGTGTGTTGTCCTTACATCACACCGTGGTACTCACACGCAGTATAAATTGCACCCAGGGTTGGATTGGTAACATGGGCACTCGGGCAATGCCCGTGGGGCCGGTGTCCAGTTCCAGCTGTGGGCTGCTTTTTTGAACAGTCTGGGGGGCCGATTTGAGCGGTGTCTGTGTTGTTCGATGCCCCCA
This sequence comes from Lissotriton vulgaris, assembly GCF_964263255.1. Lineage (NCBI taxonomy): Eukaryota > Metazoa > Chordata > Amphibia > Caudata > Salamandridae > Lissotriton > Lissotriton vulgaris. Next base: position 1,997,240,878 of record NC_141693.1, on the reverse strand, counting down.
GCGGCCCAGTGGGCGCCTGAGTGGCCTTTCTGGGGGCAGATGGGCGTCCATGACCTCCCTTTTATCAACGGGCAGAGGTGTCACTCCTTTTCTCTTGCTGGGCCGGCCCATTAATTTATGCATACTGAGCGGGGCAGGGGGCCTGAGCAGAAGCGGCCTCGCTTGTTTTCTGATGTGTTTCACCACTATGAATTAATCCGTGCATTTTTTTTTTATAAAACTTTGCCGAATCAGTGGTTTGCGGAAAAGCAATATGCAAATGTGGGCCACATATATTTTTTGCGTGCCTGGGCCGATTTTTAATCCCAATCCAACCCTGGTTGCACCCACATGCTCGCTCGCCTTGCCCCGCACCCAGCAGGCCCTCGCGCGTGAGACGGTCGCGGGGCGCCCCACCCTCGCCAGCTCCTCCTAGCCGCACCTGCGCTCTTCGGCCCTCGGAGCTGCTGAGTGCTGCGCTGAAATCGATGGGTTTCTCTTAAAAGGCCGCTGATCAAAGGTGTGAAGGAGTCTGAGGCCTGACAGCCCGGTGGGCGCAGGAAGGGAGGCGGGCGGCTCTCGGGGAAGCGGCGGCTGTCAGGGCGCACTTCAAAGACGCGCCGCAGCCGTGTGATCTGAGGCACACGACGCTCTGGATTAAACTCTGTCTCTGCGGTGCCCGGCCCCGCCAGCTGCAGCCGACGTCTCTGAGCGGCCCCCTTCGCGCCCCTGCCCTCCAGTCACTCGTCTCCTGCCACCCCCCGCCGCTGCCCCTTCTATGACAGGCCTCTCTGTCACTGACTCTTGAATTCTCATTCCCAGGCCCCCACTTTGGTACATGTGTCTCTGGTCCTTTCATCTTCTCTCGCCGCTTCTCCCTCGCTTTTATCCCCCTGGCGGGGCCACGCGCCCCGTGGTTTCCTCTCTCCCTCTTTGTAGACGGTCATTCACTCTCTCCGGTCCTGTTGCTTTCGCTCTCTTTTCTCCCTTTCCCACTCTCTGTACATTCCCCTCTCCCTCTGTCTCGCTATCTCTTACTCTCGCCCACTTTCTCTTTCACGCACTTTTCCTCCCTCCCTTCCTCTGCCATTTTCTCTTTTCTTACTTTACTCTCTTCGTCCTGCACTCCAAAGCAAGTTATGAAGACAATACAAATGTCCGGCGTTTGCCCCCCCCCCCCCCCACCCCCCCTCAGAGCTTTGCTTTCTTGCAGGTGTTTACCTGCATGCGCAGGGGAGTTCAGACCGATCTCCAGCGACGGGGCATTGTCCTTAACCATTCCGTCACTTCCTACCCCCGGTCCTCTTACGTCACTTCCTGACAACCTGCTGTTGTTTTCATGACTTGGCACATATCTAGAGAGACTACTTGATTTTATTTTGTGTGTTTTTTTCTTTTTTGGGTGGGGGGGCGGGGGATGTGCACAAAAAATATATATCATGACGGCCACTGCCAGGATCCTCAGGGGGTGACATCAGGAAGGTCAATTGAGGTCAAAGGACATTTCCGAAGGTACTGTGCGGGACTCGGCTGTATGGGGGCCTGGGAGAGGCTTGCGTCATCGAAGGCGGGGGGAGGAGGGACTGGACGATACCCCCCACCCCTCCTATGCGACCCCAGACAGGCGAGTGCTAATTGGGTGTTTTTTCATGAGCCTGCACATCAAAGGCTGAGTCAGCTAAGCACTGAGCTGAGTCAGGGTGGCATTAAGCTGAGTCATGGTGGAAATAACTCGGTAAACAGGTGTGACTCGCTTGTTTGGATGTCGGTTCCTGTCCTTAACACACCATCTCCGAACCAGTGACCCATTGATAACGTCCCGGAGAGGCTCTGACTCATGACAGATACTAACTCTGACTCCTTTAGATTCCTGCCACTGTGTCATTTATTGCGTTAAAGTTTATTTATGAGCAACAGGTTGTGTGAACGTCCAGGCCTGCCAACACTCTGCGTGATAAAGCCCTCCCCACCCCCCATGGTTCGAGCAGCTTTCATCACAGTGATGGAGAGTTGTGCACAAAACAGGTTTCTATTCCAGGTAAAATTATAAAGACAGCCCCTGTCCGTCAAAGGCCTGAGCACTTCTAGGACCAACAGGGTAGTGAAGGCAAGCGATCTCTCGACAATCATGGTAGTGAAGGTGAACAATCACTCGATACTCAGCATAGTAAAGGCAAGAGATCACTCAACACGCAGAGTAGTGAAGGCGAGCGATCACTCGACAATCAGGATAGTGAAGGCGAGCGAACGCTCGACACTCAGGCTAGAGAAGTCGAGCGATCACTCGACACTCAGGTTAGTGAAGGCGAGCGATCACTCGACACGCCGAGTAGTGAAGGCAAGCGATCACTCGACACGCAGAGTAGTGAAGGCGAGCGATCTCTCGACAATCATGGTAGTGAAGGTAAACAATCACTCGATACTCAAGGTAGTGAAGGCAAGAGATCACTCAACACGCAGAGTAGTGAAGGCGAGCGATCACTCGACACTCAGGCTAGAGAAGTCGAGCGATCACTCGACACTCAGGTTAAATGAAGACGAGTGATCACTCGACACGAAAAGTAGTGAAAGTGAGCGATCACTCGACACGCAGAGTAGTGAAGGCGAGCGATCCTTCGACAATCATGGTAGTGAAGGTGAACAATCACTCGATACTCAGGGTTGTGAAAGTGAGAGATCACTCGACACTCAGGATAGTGAAGGCGAGCAATCACTTGACACTCAGGTTAGTGAAGATGAACGATCACTAGACACTCAGGATAGTGAAGGCGAGCGATCACTCAACATGCAGAGTAGTGAAGGCGAGCGATCTCTCGACAATCATGGTAGTGAAGGTGAACAATCACTCGATACTCAGGGTTGTGAAGGCGAGAGATCACTCTGTAAAAAGGTCGGAAGCAACCAATGAACAAAGATCCTTATGTATTGCCCGGCGGTGTCGCCTCTTTAACCCACAAAATATTAATCAATGAAGAGGCAGGCGCTGGAGACTGGAAGGCAGGAAACAAGGGTTTATTCTCTCCGGAGGAGAACACATCAGTTCGGACAGCAAGTATCGTCACGAGGTGCTCTAACCGCATCTCTGAGGCCTGGCCTCTTATATACGAGTTTATTACTTTATTGCATAAAACACATCTCTGTCAACCCTTTGATGTACGGAAAGACATCCTCGGAATCCCCGCTTCAGGCCCGTTCCCACACACATTTACAGTTGAAGTCCCCACCCCGGTCACAACAGGTGATGATTATCGCACAGCTGGACATTCCGCCGATTCACGGAATGTGTGAGGTTGATCGGATCTCATGGGGTGGGGGCTTTGATCAACTCGTGGATCCTTTGATGAGGGAAGCTTCCTACTGTACAGGAGGGGGGGAATAACAGTATCCGCAGGGCCAGGTGGCGGCCTGGGAACGAGTAAGACAAACGGGCACAAAGGGAAGGGGGTTTATATCAAAGGATCCGGGACCATGAAAGGAATGGAGGGAGGTGTCGCGCTGGGAACAGGATGGGGTTCCGAGGCAGAGCTGCGTGGTAGAGGGGTGTGATTCTCATGGGAGAGCAGCGCAGATGGAGAGGTTTTATGGTCTATGCATGAGAGAGCGGGGGTGACCAGCGCGTGGGGGGGTGCTTGTGAGGGCGAAGAGCCATGCTGGGGGTCAGCGGCGTGCAGAGGGTGGTTCTGACCAAGGCACCTAAAATGGCGGGTGTGCATGACAAAAAGTGTGGCATCGGGGGAAAAGGCGTGATGGCGCAGATAATGTTTACCAAACCGTATTAATTTTCCACAACTCAACACGCAGAGTAGTGAAGGTGAGCGATCACTTGACACTCAGGATAGTGAAGGCGAGCGATCACTCAACACTCAGTATAGTGAAGGCGAGCGATCACTTGACCCGCAGAGTAGTCAAGGCGGGCGATCTCTCGACAATCATGGTAGTGAAGGTGAACAATCAATCAATACTCAGGGTAGTGAAGGAGAAAGATCACTCGACACGCAGAATAGTGAAAGCGAGCGATCACTCGACAGTCAGGGTAGTGAAGGCGAGCGATCACTCAACAGGATAGTGAAGGAGAGCGATCACTAGACACGCAGAGTAGTGAAGGCGAGCGATCTCTCTACAATCATGGTAGTGAAGGTGAACAATGGCTCAATACTCAGGGTTGTGAAGGAGAGAGATCACTCGACACACAGAGTAGTGAAAGCGAGCGATCACTCGACACGCAGAGTAGTGAAGGCGAACGATCACTCAACACTCAGTATAGTGAAGGCGAGCGATCACTTGACACGCAGAGTAGTCAAGGTGAGCGATCTCTCTACAATCATGGTAGTGAATGTGAACAATCACTCAATACTCAGGGTTGTGAAGGCGAGAGATGACTCGACACGCAGAGAGAGTAGTGAAGGTGAGCGATCACTCGACACTCAGGATAGTGAAGGCGAGCGATCACTTGACAATCAGGATAGTGAAGGCGAGCTATCACTCGACACTCAGGATAGTGAAGGCGAGCGATCCTCGACACACAGAGTAGTGAAGGCGAGTGACCTCTCTACAATCATGGTAGTGAAGATGAACAATCACTCAATACTCAGGGTTGTGAAGGCGAGAGATGACTCGACACGCAGAGAGAGTAGTGAAGGTGAGCGATCACTCGACACTCAGGATAGTGAAGGCGAGCGATCACTTGACAATCAGGATAGTGACGGCGAGCGATCACTCGACACTCAGGATAGTGAAGGCGAGTGATCAATCGACACACAGGGTAGTGAAGGCACGCGATCTCTCGACAATCATGGTAGTGAAGGTGAACAATCAATCAATACTCAGGGTAGTGAAGGCAAGCGATCTCTTGACACGCAGAGTAGTGAAGGCGAGCGATCTCTCGACACTCAGGGTAGTGAAGGCGAGCGATCCCTCCAACAGTAATCAACACTCAGGTAAATATGGAAGAGTGATCTCTCAACACTCAGGGTAGTGAGGGCAATAGATCTCTAGGCACTCAGGGTAGTGAAGGTGAACAAACACTCGACACTGGGTAGTGAAGGCGAGAGATCACTTGACACTCAGGGTAGGGAAGGCGAACAATCTCTCGACACGCAGAGTAGTGAAGGCGAGCGATCTCTCGACACTCAGGGTAGTGAAGGCGAGAGATCACTTGACTGTGATCAACACTCAGGTAAAGGAAGGAGAGTGATCTTTCAACACTCAGAGTAGTGAGGGCAAGCGATCTCTAGGCACTCAGGGTAGTGAAGGTGAACAATCACTTGACACTCAGGGTAGTGAAGGCAAAAGATCACTCGACACTCAGGGTAGTGAAGGTGAGCGATCTCTTGACATGCAGAGTAGTGAAGGCAAGCGATCTCTTGACAATCATGGTAGTGAAGGTGAACAATTACTCGACACTCAGGGTAGTGAAGACGAGCCATCTCTCGACAATCATGGTAGTGAAGGTGAATAATCACTCAACACTCAGGGTAGTGAAGGCGAGCGATCTTTCAGCATTCAGGGTAATCAAGGTGAGCAATCTCTCGCCACTCACGGCAGTGAAGGCGAGCAATCAGCCAGCACTCAGGGTTGAGAACACTCGTGATCACTCGACATTCAGGGTAGTGAAGACTAGTGATCTCTCAACAAACACTTAGGGTATTGAAGGCAAGTGATCTTTCAACAATCAGGGTAGTGAAGGCTAGCGATCACTCGACACTCAGGGTAGTAAAGGTGAGCGATTTCTCAACACTCAGGGTAGTGAAGGCAAGTGATCACTCAGCACTCAGGGTAGTGAAGGTAAGCAATCTGTCAACACTCAGGGTAGTGAAGGTGAGTGATCACTTGGCAATCAGGGTAGTGAAGGTAAGCAATCTGTCAACACTCAGGGTAGTGAAGGCAAAAAATCACTCGACAGTAGTCAACACTCATGGAAATGAAGTAGAGTGATATCTCAGCAGTCAGGGAAGGGCAGTCAAGCGATCACTCACTTGTGGGAGTGAAGACGAGCAAGAGATCTGTCGACACTCAAGGTAGCGAAATTGAGCGATCACTCAACACTCCGGGCAGTGAAAACAAGCAGTCACTCTACACTCAGGGTAGTGAAGGTGAGTGATCACTCAGCACTCAGGGTAATGAAGATAAGCAATCTGTCAACACTCAGGGTAGTGTCAGGGAAGTGAAGGCAAGCGATCACTTGACAGTAGTCAACTCTCATGGAAATGAAGGAGAGTGATATCTCAGCAGTCAGGGAAGGGCAGTCAAGCGATCACTCACTCATGGGAGAGAAGACAAGCAATCCCTCAACACTCAGAATAACGAGGGCAAGAGATCTGTCGACACTCAAGGTAGCGAAATTGAGTGATCTATCAACACTCCGGGTAGTGAAAACAAGCAGTCACTTGACACTCAGGGTAGTGAAAATAAGGAATCACTCGACACTCAGGGTAGTGAAGGCGTGTGTTTACTGGACACTCAGGGTAGCGAAGGCGAGTGATCTCTCGACACTCAGGGTAGTGAAGATGATCGATCACTCAACACTCATGGTAGTGAAGGCGAGTGATCACTCGAGACTCAAGGTAGTGAAGGCGAGTGATCTCTTGACACTCAGGGTAGTGAAGGCGAGTGACCTCTCGACACTCAGGGTAGTGAAGGCGAGTGACCTCTCGACACTCAGGGTAGTGAAGGTGATTGATCACTCAACACTCAGGGTAGTGAAGGCGAGTGATCTCTCGACACTCAGGGTAGTGAAGGCGAGTGACCTCTCGACACTCAGGGTAGTGAAGGTGATTGATCACTCAACACTCATGGTAGTGAAGGCGAGTGATCACTCGAGACTCAAGGTAGTGAAGGCGAGTGATCTCTCGACACTCAGGGTAGTGAAGGCGAGTGATCTCTCGACACTCAGGGTAGTGAAGGTGATTGATCACTCAACACTCATGGTAGTGAAGGCGAGTGATCTCTTGACACTCAGGGTAGTGAAGGGGATTGATCGCTCAACACTCAGGGTTGTGAAGGCGAGTGATTTCTTGACCCTCAGGGTAGCGAAGCTGATCAATCACTCGGCCTCAGAGTAGTGAAGGCAAGAGATCATGACACTCAGGGCAGTGGAGGCGAGCGATCACTTGACACACAGGGTCGCGAAAGTGAGAGATCACTCAACACTCATCGTAGTGAAGGCGAGCGATTAAAGGCTAACTCGAGGAGGTGGTGCGGGGTTGAGACTCAGAACTCAATGAAACATATAATGACAGTCCATAATGCATTGTTCCAGTCGCCGCTTTCATTTAAACTTCTTACACACTAATGTCTTTGGGATGGGTTCAGCTCCGTTAGGACTGTTCTTGGCGGGGCGCATCCTTGCTTAAGAATGTTCCTTAGGCACAAACAAAAACTGCCAGCCAAGCAAGCAGAGAGCGCACCCCAGGCCATAGCCTTGAACTGGACAAAGGCCATAGTCGCTTGCGATTACGATGGGAGATCTTTCTTCTAGTGCCAAACTTCTCACGTCGCTATGTGGTACCATTCCTACCTGGATCAGAACCATACCTGCTTGGACCAGCACCATTCCTTAGTGGAATTGTACTATTTATACTTGATATACGCAGCAAGTTTGCTTAAAGAACTGAAAAAATGCTTTTGGACTAAATGGCACTTCAGCGCCATCTTAGCGGGCCCAAGCAGCTTGGAAACAGGGTTCACTAAGATGCAGGCATCCCCAAAAGGGTGGTCCTTTGTTAGACTTCTAGGACACATCTTATGAAGAAGGGTGCCCTCTGGTGCCTGTCAACCACGCCCACTACAGAGGAAGGACCCTTGCACTCACCCTGCTGTGCTCAGCCCTCTACACCAGGCACAGACTATCAAAAGTGCTGCAAGTGCAGTGGCACCGGGGCCCACTAAGCCCAAGTATGGTTTTATTTTACTACCCACTCAGTTGGCAGGGGACCCATGTATTTGCTTACACAAGGGCCTGTGGCACCCTTGCTACATCAGTGCCCACAGCGGCGCTTCAGGGCCACATCAGTGGTATGAGGGCACTGTTTATAGAAGCTTTTGCTAAGACAATAGGTCTCACCTATGATACCAATTGGAATTGCCAATGCTTTTTTGCAGTACTATCCAGCATTGTGTCTGCTGCGCTGCTTGGCTTTAAAAAAGCACAATGACTCAGCCACCACTACATTTTGTAGCTGTGCATATGTGTGCAACATGCGTGCACCAACAAAAGGTCACACATTTTTTTCTTTTTAAAAAAGTACTGCAAAAGCTCTGGGGCAGATTTACAAGAAAGTGCCGCCGCACAGCACCACAAGCCCTTTGGCTGCGCCACGCTGCGGCACTTTCAGAGCACAGGAATGCAACATATTTACAATGATATGTCGCATTCCTGTGCTCTCCCCAGCGCTCGCGCACAAACCGCTGCCATTCGCCGGCGAAGGCAGCCTTGCACCATGGTGTAAGGATGCCTGCGTCATAGGGAGATAGTTTTTGTGCAGAAAGGGCACCTTCCTGCACGAAAACAATCACTACAGGCATTTTCCTCTTTCAATGCTTGCTGTAGATGGCAGCACACATTGAAAGAGGAAAAGAACGAGGAGAAATGAAAACATTTTTCCTCGTTGCGCCTCATAGCCTACTGACGCATTTCCAGGTTTGCGATTCCTCGTAAATGTGGAAATGTGTCTGGTTCTATGGGTGTTGCGTGGGAACACCCACAACAACACCCATGGAACGCCCCATTCACACAAAGTGCTGCGTGTAAAGGGGCTGTATTTACAAGGACAGGAAAAGCCACGCATGGTGGCTCTGGGTAACCATGCGCTTTATAAAACTGCCTTACTTACTTACTTTTCCTGTCCTTGTAAATATGGGGCAGAGCAATGTGCTTCTAGTGCGTCACAAAAAGTGACATACTGGCAGCGCAAGGGGCTTGGAAATCTGCCCCTCTGTTTTTCAATCATAGTGCAAAACTGCTTCTTTAAAAAAAAAAAGGGATGAGTGGGTTGCTGGAGCAGATTGGGGCAGGAGATGAAGGGTGAAGAAACTCAGCGGGTGGGTTGAGAGGTAACACGAGGGAGAAAACATGAGGGCAAAGGTAGAAACATATGGGGGGAAAAGCAAGGTGGAGCAGGAAAGAGAGAAGCAAGCAGGGGCGAGAGAGAGCAACAGGAGCACAGGTGGTGGAGAGAAGCACATGGGCGAGGGAAAGCAATGTGGAGTGGGGGAGAAAAGCGCACAAGTGAGGTAGTTGGAAAACACATGCACTCTCATGGAGAGGTTTAGCAAAAAGAAACAAGTCGTTCCCTAAAAGCGAGCAGCGGAAGAATAGAAGCCAGCCAGTTAAAGAGATGGTAAAGAGGCTATACACCATGGGAGGGACAAACACAGGATGGACATGCTGAAACAAGGAAAGCCACTGAATGGAAAGCAAGAAAATAAGAGATAACAAAGGAAGCCAATGGAAACCACAGGGTGGGCTTTAACCCCTTGCATGCGGGGCTCATTCCCCCGCTGAACGGGGGGCGCGCACAGCGCCCCCATGCTCATGATGAGCTCAGCTCGTCATGAGCCACGGTGCTCGTGACGAGCTGAGCTCATAATGACCACACCCGTTTGTGTAGAACGTTCGCACAGCAGGGGAATTAGCCGAGCGTGCGAGCGTTCCAACGGTCATGACGAGCTCAGCTCGTCATGAGCACACGAGCACCGTGGCTCACCGTGTTCAAGGGGTTAAGCCAGGTAAAATATTGGGAAACCCACGAAAGGCCCTTCAAGGCAGACAGCTGCACTGTCTGCTCGACTTGACCCAATTAGGTCATATGATACCATACCCAGTGCGCTGGGAGTGGTGAATGGGACAGAGTGACCTGCAACGGAATTGCGCTATAAGCCAAAGACTGAAGGGTTTAATGCCTTAAATTAAGACCAACTGGTCTGGCTTCAAATCCTCCTCCAGACACTTGATCTGCACCGGATTAGAAGCATTCCTTGACAGGGATTTAACAAATGGAAAGACGCGCGTGTTTACACTCATTGATTGTACAGCAGGGAAGAGGGGTTCACTTTTGCCAGAGATTCGTGCCTGTGGGCAGGATGCCAGCACCCCAGACATCTTGTGGAGGAATGAGGCGTGCTGTATTTTAGTTCAGGAAGAACAACAAACCTAAGAGGGAGACCTTTCTGAGTTTAAACACACCCAGTGTGCTACAATCAGGGTGGGGTGTTTGCATCAGATTGTTATATTCTGCAATGAAGGCCATGTCTGAACTTCTTTGCTATCACAGATTCTCTCCTGACCCCGTCTCAGTCTCTGCTCTCTCTTCTCTTACAGGTGCAGCCACGGGCTCCGCCTTCGGCAGTAAGTAAAGAGCTGGATTTCAGTCTGATATGTGCCATCTCACCAGCATGTGCCCCCCCTGCCACCCTTCCTCCATGCTACATTCATGCTTCCTTCCCCATTCACTTATTTTTTTTTTTTAACAACGATTTATGCTGTAAACAATACCTCTTTAATTCTTATTCATCGTGTTTTATTTCTTAATGGTGGTCCACCCACTGATGATACGGAGCCTGCGGAACAAAATAACAGTCTTTTTAATCTTCAAAATGTACATCTTTATATCAGCGTATAGCCTGCTTCTAAGCACTCACAACTATTGAACGTATGGGACCTGAGGCACAGGGTGATGGAGCGAGGTCCTAATAGCCGGCAGTGCGACCAAGCGAGAAAGTAACTCAGTAATTCTGATCCAAGGTCAGTCACTTAACCCCCAGACCCCTTCCCCGCCCCTCTTTGAGGATTTGCGAGTGTTTTGTAGTGAACACAACTGCAAAGGTGTTGCTGGCCCAGGCCGAACCCTGGTCTTCTGAGTTTGATTTATTAGAACTACTAAAATACCTATTTATGTAGCACCTATTACCCTGTGTTAGGGACATTGAGGTGTTGTAAACAGCAGAATCCATTGGTATTGTAGATTATCCGCCTGAGAAGGGTGAAGAGCTGTGGGGCCACCTTGGGACTTGAAGCTATGAGTTGTAGGTTGCAAACAGACCTAGCAGCAGGTGGGGTATGGACCAGTGGCCTGGCAGCTCCTCCAGACTAAGGGGTGCTCTGCGCGTGCACTGTTCAGCGCACTTCTTAGTGTGCGTGATGTAGATCACCACGTCCAGGCCATTCCGCCATGCGCCGCTGTGCTTGTTGACTGGTAATACTGTGTGCGTAGCTGGGGTTTATGAATGGTGCTTCTCATCTATGTTTAGACTCATGGGTGTCTACACACTCGAGGCCTGTTCACCGGGTGTGTAGTTGGTACATAGTTTTGCTGCTCTCAGATGGGCAAGGTGGTCGACTGGTGTCTGTGGAGCTTGACTGCTGACCTTGGATGACTAGCATGTGGGTAAGGGCAGGGCCACAAGTGCATGGAACTTGTACTTAATATGAATGTTAACTAAATCCGGCCATCCTGTAGCCTCTGCCACGTCATAATGAGCAGAGCACGATCTACACTTTATAATGTTTAGAGATGTTTTATATATAATTTATAGGTCAGAAAGGAACATTCGTCATAACGTATGGCCTTTGTTTCAGGAAAAACAAGTTCTTAGATTATACATGCCAATAACTTGTTTTGTCTGTTGAAGGTAATTGGTCATTACTCTATCTTTATCTCTCTCTCTCTCTCTCTATATATATATATATATATATATATATATATATTATATGTATTCTGCTCAAGGGTCTGCCACACGGTAAAAGAGCACTCGAACAGTTGAAAGGTTTGACCCGTGACCTTTAATTTCAGTATGAACTGCTCACGTTCGTAGGCTGGATTTGCAGAAACTCCGTTTCGCCTCCTCAGAGGCTTTATGACGAAGTTTGCGTGCGACACTCCCAAGGATTTGTGGGAGTTGAAGTCCTTAATGTTCCTTAATGGATGCACTGTCTTTACTGCCACTCTGTATGAGCCCAAAGCTCTAATGAGCCCCCACTCACGACGCAGTTCTCATCTTGGTCAGCTGTTTCCACAAACGAGGCAGGTAACATCCCAACTCGTGGCCCCCGTGTTAAACAGGGTGGTGCTCCTTCGCGGCTGTGCTGCCGCTAATATTCTGCTCAAGGGTCTGCCACACGGTAAAAGAGCACTCGAACAGTTGAAAGGTTTGACCCGTGACCTTTAATTTCAGTATGAACTGCTCACGTTCGTAGGCTGGATTTGCAGAAACTCCGTTTCGCCTCCTCAGAGGCTTTATGATGAAGTTTGCGTGCGACACTCCCAAGGATTTGTGGGAGTTGAAGTCCTTAATGTTCCTTAATGGATGCACTGTCTTTACTGCCACTCTGTATGAGCCCAAAGCTCTGATGAGCCCCCACTCACGACGCAGTTCTCATCTTGGTCAGCTGTTTCCACAAACGAGGCAGGTAACATCCCAACTCGTGGCCCCCGTGTTAAACAGGGTGGTGCTCCTTCGCGGCTGTGCTGCCGCTAATATTCTGCTCAAGGGTCTGCCACACGGTAAAAGAGCACTCGAACTGTTGAAAGGGTTGACCCGTGACCTTTAATTTCAGTATGAACTGCTCACGTTCGTAGGCTGGATTTGCAGAAACTCCGTTTCGCCTCCTCAGAGGCTTTATGACGAAGTTTGCGTGCGACACTCCCAAGGATTTGTGGGAGTTGAAGTCCTTAATGTTCCTTAATGGATGCACTGTCTTTACTGCCACTCTGTATGAGCCCAAAGCTCTGATGAGCCCCCACTCACGACGCAGTTCTCATCTTGGTCAGCTGTTTCCACAAACGAGGCAGGTAACATCCCAACTCGTGGCCCCCGTGTTAAACAGGGTGGTGCTCCTTCGCGGCTGTGCTGCCGCTAATATTCTGCTCAAGGGTCTGCCACACGGTAAAAGAGCACTCGAACAGTTGAAAGGTTTGACCCGTGACCTTTAATTTCAGTATGAACTGCTCACGTTCGTAGGCTGGATTTGCAAAAACTCCGTTTCGCCTGACGCGTTTCGATACTTTCTTCCTCAGAGGCTTTATGACGAAGTTTGCGTGCGACACTCCCAAGGATTTGTGGGAGTTGAAGTCCTTAATGTTCCTTAATGGATGCACTGTCTTTACTGCCACTCTGTATGAGCCCAAAGCTCTGATGAGCCCCCACTCACGACGCAGTTCTCATCTTGGTCAGCTGTTTCCACAAACGAGGCAGGTAACATCCCAACTCGTGGCCCCCGTGTTAAACAGGGTGGTGCTCCTTCGCGGCTGTGCTGCCGCTAATATTCTGCTCAAGGGTCTGCCACACGGTAAAAGAGCACTCGAACAGTTGAAAGGTTTGACCCGTGACCTTTAATTTCAGTATGAACTGCTCACGTTCGTAGGCTGGATTTGCAGATACTCCGTTTCGCCTCCTCAGAGGCTTTATGACGAAGTTTGCGTGCGACACTCCCAAGGATTTGTGGGAGTTGAAGTCCTTAATGTTCCTTAATGGATGCACTGTCTTTACTGCCACTCTGTATGAGCCCAAAGCTCTGATGAGCCCCCACTCACGACGCAGTTCTCATCTTGGTCAGCTGTTTCCACAAACGAGGCAGGTAACATCCCAACTCGTGGCCCCCGTGTTAAACAGGGTGGTGCTCCTTCGCGGCTGTGCTGCCGCTAATATTCTGCTCAAGGGTCTGCCACACGGTAAAAGAGCACTCGAACAGTTGAAAGGTTTGACCCGTGACCTTTAATTTCAGTATGAACTGCTCACGTTCGTAGGCTGGATTTGCAGAAACTCCGTTTCGCCTCCTCAGAGGCTTTATGATGAAGTTTGCGTGCGACACTCCCAAGGATTTGTGGGAGTTGAAGTCCTTAATGTTCCTTAATGGATGCACTGTCTTTACTGCCACTCTGTATGAGCCCAAAGCTCTGATGAGCCCCCACTCACAACGCAGTTCTCATCTTGGTCAGCTGTTTCCACAAACGAGGCAGGTAACATCCCAACTCGTGGCCCCCGTGTTAAACAGGGTGGTGCTCCTTCGCGGCTGTGCTGCCGCTAATATTCTGCTCAAGGGTCTGCCACACGGTAAAAGAGCACTCGAACAGTTGAAAGGGTTGACCCGTGACCTTTAATTTCAGTATGAACTGCTCACGTTCGTAGGCTGGATTTGCAGAAACTCCGTTTCGCCTCCTCAGAGGCTTTATGACGAAGTTTGCGTGCGACACTCCCAAGGATTTGTGGGAGTTGAAGTCCTTAATGTTCCTTAATGGATGCACTGTCTTTACTGCCACTCTGTATGAGCCCAAAGCTCTGATGAGCCCCCACTCACGACGCAGTTCTCATCTTGGTCAGCTGTTTCCACAAACGAGGCAGGTAACATCCCAACTCGTGGCCCCCGTGTTAAACAGGGTGGTGCTCCTTCGCGGCTGTGCTGCCGCTAATATTCTGCTCAAGGGTCTGCCACACGGTAAAAGAGCACTCGAACAGTTGAAAGGTTTGACCCGTGACCTTTAATTTCAGTATGAACTGCTCACGTTCGTAGGCTGGATTTGCAGAAACTCCGTTTCGCCTCCTCAGAGGCTTTATGACGAAGTTTGCGTGCGACACTCCCAAGGATTTGTGGGAGTTGAAGTCCTTAATGTTCCTTAATGGATGCACTGTCTGCAAATCCAGCCTACGAACGTGAGCAGTTCATACTGAAATTAAAGGTCACGGGTCAAACCTTTCAACTGTTCGAGTGCTCTTTTACCGTGTGGCAGACCCTTGAGCAGAATATTAGCGGCAGCACAGCCGCGAAGGAGCACCACCCTGTTTAACACGGGGGCCACGAGTTGGGATGTTACCTGCCTCGTTTGTGGAAACAGCTGACCAAGATGAGAACTGCGTCGTGAGTGGGGGCTCATCAGAGCTTTGGGCTCATACAGAGTGGCAGTAAAGACAGTGCATCCATTAAGGAACATTAAGGACTTCAACTCCCACAAATCCTTGGGAGTGTCGCACGCAAACTTCGTCATAAAGCCTCTGAGGAAGAAAGTATCGAAACGCGTCAGGCGAAACGGAGTTTCTGCAAATCCAGCCTACGAACGTGAGCAGTTCATACTGAAATTAAAGGTCACGGGTCAAACCTTTCAACTGTTCGAGTGCTCTTTTACCGTGTGGCAGACCCTTGAGCAGAATATTAGCGGCAGCACAGCCGCGAAGGAGCACCACCCTGTTTAACACGGGGGCCACGAGTTGGGATGTTACCTGCCTCGTTTGTGGAAACAGCTGACCAAGATGAGAACTGCGTCGTGAGTGGGGGCTCATCAGAGCTTTGGGCTCATACAGAGTGGCAGTAAAGACAGTGCATCCATTAAGGAACATTAAGGACTTCAACTCCCACAAATCCTTGGGAGTGTCGCACGCAAACTTCGTCATAAAGCCTCTGAGGAAGAAAGTATCGAAACGCGTCAGGCGAAACGGAGTTTCTGCAAATCCAGCCTACGAACGTGAGCAGTTCATACTGAAATTAAAGGTCACGGGTCAAACCTTTCAACTGTTCGAGTGCTCTTTTACCGTGTGGCAGACCCTTGAGCAGAATATTAGCGGCAGCACAGCCGCGAAGGAGCACCACCCTGTTTAACACGGGGGCCACGAGTTGGGATGTTACCTGCCTCGTTTGTGGAAACAGCTGACCAAGATGAGAACTGCGTCGTGAGTGGGGGCTCATCAGAGCTTTGGGCTCATACAGAGTGGCAGTAAAGACAGTGCATCCATTAAGGAACATTAAGGACTTCAACTCCCACAAATCCTTGGGAGTGTCGCACGCAAACTTCGTCATAAAGCCTCTGAGGAAGAAAGTATCGAAACGCGTCAGGCGAAACGGAGTTTCTGCAAATCCAGCCTACGAACGTGAGCAGTTCATACTGAAATTAAAGGTCACGGGTCAAACCTTTCAACTGTTCGAGTGCTCTTTTACCGTGTGGCAGACCCTTGAGCAGAATATTAGCGGCAGCACAGCCGCGAAGGAGCACCACCCTGTTTAACACGGGGGCCACGAGTTGGGATGTTACCTGCCTCGTTTGTGGAAACAGCTGACCAAGATGAGAACTGCGTCGTGAGTGGGGGCTCATCAGAGCTTTGGGCTCATACAGAGTGGCAGTAAAGACAGTGCATCCATTAAGGAACATTAAGGACTTCAACTCCCACAAATCCTTGGGAGTGTCGCACGCAAACTTCGTCATAAAGCCTCTGAGGAAGAAAGTATCGAAACGCGTCAGGCGAAACGGAGTTTCTGCAAATCCAGCCTACGAACGTGAGCAGTTCATACTGAAATTAAAGGTCACGGGTCAAACCTTTCAACTGTTCGAGTGCTCTTTTACCGTGTGGCAGACCCTTGAGCAGAATATTAGCGGCAGCACAGCCGCGAAGGAGCACCACCCTGTTTAACACGGGGGCCACGAGTTGGGATGTTACCTGCCTCGTTTGTGGAAACAGCTGACCAAGATGAGAACTGCGTCGTGAGTGGGGGCTCATCAGAGCTTTGGGCTCATACAGAGTGGCAGTAAAGACAGTGCATCCATTCAGGAACATTAAGGACTTCAACTCCCACAAATCCTTGGGAGTGTCGCACGCAAACTTCGTCATAAAGCCTCTGAGGAAGAAAGTATCGAAACGCGTCAGGCGAAACGGAGTTTCTGCAAATCCAGCCTACGAACGTGAGCAGTTCATACTGAAATTAAAGGTCACGGGTCAAACCTTTCAACTGTTCGAGTGCTCTTTTACCGTGTGGCAGACCCTTGAGCAGAATATTAGCGGCAGCACAGCCGCGAAGGAGCACCACCCTGTTTAACACGGGGGCCACGAGTTGGGATGTTACCTGCCTCGTTTGTGGAAACAGCTGACCAAGATGAGAACTGCGTCGTGAGTGGGGGCTCATCAGAGCTTTGGGCTCATACAGAGTGGCAGTAAAGACAGTGCATCCATTAAGGAACATTAAGGACTTCAACTCCCACAAATCCTTGGGAGTGTCGCACGCAAACTTCGTCATAAAGCCTCTGAGGAAGAAAGTATCGAAACGCGTCAGGCGAAACGGAGTTTCTGCAAATCCAGCCTACGAACGTGAGCAGTTCATACTGAAATTAAAGGTCACGGGTCAAACCTTTCAACTGTTCGAGTGCTCTTTTACCGTGTGGCAGACCCTTGAGCAGAATATTAGCGGCAGCACAGCCGCGAAGGAGCACCACCCTGTTTAACACGGGGGCCACGAGTTGGGATGTTACCTGCCTCGTTTGTGGAAACAGCTGACCAAGATGAGAACTGCGTCGTGAGTGGGGGCTCATCAGAGCTTTGGGCTCATACAGAGTGGCAGTAAAGACAGTGCATCCATTAAGGAACATTAAGGACTTCAACTCCCACAAATCCTTGGGAGTGTCGCACGCAAACTTCGTCATAAAGCCTCTGAGGAAGAAAGTATCGAAACGCGTCAGGCGAAACGGAGTTTCTGCAAATCCAGCCTACGAACGTGAGCAGTTCATACTGAAATTAAAGGTCACGGGTCAAACCTTTCAACTGTTCGAGTGCTCTTTTACCGTGTGGCAGACCCTTGAGCAGAATATATTATATGTATATATATATATATATATATATATATATATATATATATATATATATATATATATATATATATATATATATATATAAATATATATATC
The DNA here is from genome assembly GCF_964263255.1 of Lissotriton vulgaris. Lineage (NCBI taxonomy): Eukaryota > Metazoa > Chordata > Amphibia > Caudata > Salamandridae > Lissotriton > Lissotriton vulgaris. The sequence continues at coordinate 1,997,223,242 of NC_141693.1, read as the reverse complement.
CGGTTGCCAGGCATTTTGAAGTTAAACATCAAGGCATACCTGATCAGCTCCAGTATTTTGTTATAGATGCAGTAGAGGCATCAAGGAGAGGAAGTGACCGTGAGGCCAAACTCCGTCTCCTTGAAACCAGGTATATACTGGAGCTCAACACAAAAAATCCAAACGGATTGAATGACAGGGAAGATCTCTATACCTGTATTTAGGATCAAACAGTATGCCCACAAGACCTGTCCGGATATTGTAAATAATGTACTGGTTTTAATTAATTTTCTCTCTTTTTTATTCCAAAAACTGAGAAATGTGGTGACTCTTTTGGATATATTACTTGAAACTTTTTAATCCTTTTGTAAATATCAGGAATCTGTACTGTTTTACATACCTTTTCGCACTTTTTAATAATTTTGCACAATCACTTATTTGCACTTTACATGCTCTAGCAGACAGCTTTACGTGGCAGGCCCACTTGGGCTTTACTTTGTTTGAATTATTCAAATTGGATTACATGGGTTATACAATACCAGGTTTCATTACCAATGTACAAATCTACGCTGTTTTCCTCCTTTTCCAATAGTGGAAACTGTTTGTTTATGAAAGGGATAAATTCATCATTGATTTACCCAAACATGTACAACGTATGGTATTATTATGAATTGTATCAATTTCCTCACATAGACAAATTTTTTCGTCATGTTTATCTAGGAACGTAAAACATTTATTTTTCGAACGTATATGATAGATGTACCGTTTGTACAAATTTTATAAATGACTTGACAATTTTAAGGTTATTTATGTATACAGACAGTTTTTTTCTATTTTAACAATATTTTAGCATTGTCTAAAGATATTGGGATCACAGCGTTTTTTGCACAGTATTTCAATCATGTTTATTGTTAACCATGTTGCACTGTCACTTTAAATTGTCTGCTTGTTGGCGAGTAGTTTGTCATGTGACCAAGCCTCCTTGGAGGCGAAACGCGTCATGGCGGCAGCGCTGGCATTTATGGAATAAACCACTCTTTTTGCACCAGCAACGATTGGGTCCACTCTTCGTCATTTTGTAATCTGACAGTGTGAATCTGCGTTGTGTGACGATTTTCCCGAATATATATATATAATATATATATATATATATATATATATATATATATATATATATATATATATATATATATATATATATATATATGTATATATACTGCTCGCATTCACAGAACGATTTCGCATTCAAATCCGTGCCATAAAAACGAAAGAAAGACCCAAATTGCTGTGCAAAACCGGGTTTATTTGGCAACCGCCCGCACCTCCACCATGACGTGTTTCAGACTCGTCCGAGTCCTTGATCACATGATGCTATCCTCTGCCATTTTTTTGTTTTTAAAGTGCTAGTGCATCACACAGAGTATATATATATATTTCAACAAATAGTCCCCCAAGGAACCAGTCAGAGCACTCACAGACTGTAATCTTGGCTTTATTACCCTGACGACGCGTTTCGGCAATCAGCCTTATTCATGTCAGTTCCTTTGAAAAATGTTAAAAAGCACGCTATTAGATACCAGTTAATTGATTTCACATGATGATTTTTCATAAACACTAACAGAGGACTCGCAGCTCTCCCTTAGAATGGCTTGTTGTTTTTCCGCCTTTGCAGCGTGTACCTTTCAACATAGTAGTGCCCACATATTTCTTTACACCCTAGTGGGCATGTCAGTTCTCATTGAGTGTGAAGCCACTATATGTATCAACCATATCAGACACTTCATTATTGTCCTCTGGTGAGTGCAACATTTTCAAAGTATCAATTCAAGAAATTCATCCCCATTTTGCCGCAATTCTCAGCCTCTTGTTATCGTGTCCGTAGCTGCCAGTCTGGTGACAGAGACCTACGCCGGCACCTTTGCACCCTTGCATCATGGTGCAAGGGTGTCTGCATTGCTGCCAGTATTGTTTTTGTGCCGGAAGGGACACCTTGGAAGCATGTTCCTCTTTCTATGTGAGCTGCAGAGTGCAGGACACATAAAAAGAGGAAAAAACGAGGGAAAATAAACATAATTCTTCTGGTTGCACCTGCCCTGGGGAGAAGCAAGGTTTGGATGCATTCCCAGGATTAAAGATCCTTGCAAGTCTGAGAATGCGTCAAAACCCCTGGGTGTTGCGTGGGAGCACCCACCGCAACGCCCATGGAACACCCCCTGACGGAGTGTAAGGCAATGCAGCAACTTGGGCTGCGTTGCCTTACACCATACCTACGAGGCCATGAACAGCCACGCAAAGTGCCTTTGCGTGGCCTTGTAGATATGGGTCTGCACCCTGCGCTGCCAGAGCATCATAAAAAGTGTTACACCAGCGGTGCACGCGGCTTGTCAATCAGCCCTAGGTTTCCCCTCTCTCTATGTCTTTTTGGCCATTGAGCAGTGCCGTGAAGATTCGTCCCCTGCAGGGATGCGGTCAGTTTTCTAATCTCAGGTTTAGAGGAGTGAAGTCCTCTCTTCAGACTCCTCCAATGTTCAATGGTCACCCCAAGATCCAAGGCTGCCATTGGCCCCTCCAGCACCCCTCTGATTGGTCCACTTATCACTTAAACCCTCTGTTTTGTCTTTTACTTTCTGCCAGTCCTACATAGGCTCAGGCACTTGGGCATCATCTGGAGGACCTCTACCACCACTACAACGACCCTTAACCCGCCCAATACTAAGCCGCCAGGTGGGTTCTTCACTATGTTCCCTCCGCTGCTCAGGAGAACATTACTAGGGCTTGCCACCCTGCTCGCTTGCCTCTTCCAGCTTTCTTCCATCCACCCGCAGCAGCCGATGTCCAGCCTGCTTACCAAGCCCCACCTTCAAGCCCCCAGACCACTGCTAGGAATACCCTTGGAACTTCAAATTACCCCCGGTGGTGGACGGGAGACAGGTTGAAAGACCCCTGAAGGCTGTCCTGGAGAAGATTTCACTTGAACAGTTAGGAGTGCTTCAAAACACCCAGGTTATTAGAATCTGACATCAGCCAACAGCGCCTGGACACCCTCCTGGGTGATAAGCTGCGCTATACAAGTACCACTTGATTGATTGATGCCTGAGGCTTTCCTTGAATACACCTTTACTCCAGTTACCCCATATCTACAAAACCACGAGGACCCTTTCCTGTCATCTTAGTGACAGAGCGAGAAAGCCTCAGCCTGTTCCTTCAAAGAAAGCTGCCAAAAAGCAGTTTAATGTACAAATTCAAATGCCCAGATAGCCGGAGAAGAGCAAACCATGTAAGATGTATGATTTTACTCAATCACTTATACTACACATAGGTATATCACACGATACCCCATAATTACACCTGGCTTAACTTGGAATAAGGATTTGAGGCAAAGCTGCTCAGGTCAATTTAGGTGACCTGGCGATGCATCCAATCCAAGGGGTGTTTGCATCAGTCCATCTCAGACACGCCCTTTGCATAAATTACTGGAAGAATGGAACTTTGCTCCACAAACCAAAATAATGCTGTGCGAGGGTCTCAGCTTTTGGTCCTAAAACCCTTTATTTATTTATTTATTTATTTATTTATTTATTTATTTATAAGGTTTTATATAGCGCAAACATGACCTGTGAATGTATCAGAGCGCTTTAGCACAGGAAAGTTGACCCATGCTGCTGTTTCAGCTGTTTGCACCACTTTGCATAATGCAAGCACCTGTGCCAACCTTTAGTGACTCAGGTCATTGGTCTCCGAGTCTGTCCTGTGTGCCTGGAAGAAGCGTGCATCATAAAGAGACCGGCCACAGGTGAAACCCTTAGGGTGGGGCTCCTGGGGCCCTTTCACCACTTGAGATCTCTGACAGATTGGGGAGGGGCTACAACAAGAGTGTAACCTCACCCCAAGATGCTGCTACAACTAGAACAGCATCCCGTCCCACACTACTGCTACAGCTAGAACGACACCCCGTCCCACACTACTGCTACAGCTAGAACAACACCCCGTCCCACACTACTGCTACAGCTAGAACAACACCCCGTCCCACACTACTGCTACAGCTTGAGCAACACCCCGTCCCACACTACTGCTGCAGCTAGAACAACACCCGGTCCCACACTACTGCTACAGCTAGAACAACACCCCATCCCGCACTACTGCTACAGCTTGAGCAACACCCCGTCCCACACTACTGCTGCAGCTAGAACAACACCCGGTCCCACACTACTGCTACAGCTAGAACAACACCCCATCCCACACTACTGCTACAGCTTGAGCAACACCCCGTCCCACACTACTGCTGCAGCTAGAACAACACCCGGTCCCACACTACTGCTACAGCTAGAACAACACCCCATCCCACACTACTGCTACAGCTTGAGCAACACCCCGTCCCACACTACTGCTGCAGCTAGAACAACACCCCGTCCCACACTACTGCTACAGCTAGAACAACACCCCATCCCACACTACTGCTACAGCTAGAACGCTCTAGAACTATTTTATTTATTTATAAAGTTTTAATAAGCCCGAACAAGATCCCGAAGGATATCAGAGCGCTTTACAATAGGAGGGAAGGAAGGTAATACATTTCAGTACCAGCATCAAATAAGAATAAAAAACAGGACAGTTACAAACAAAGGGGTCAATAGAGAGTAATACAACAACTGGTACATAGCGAGCTAAGAGGGGAGCAAATGATCGGTTAACGAAGATTAGAACCCAGTGCAGGTCGTACATTTGTCTGTCCAATGACTTAGAGCAGATGATCCAAAGCCATTTAAGGTAAGAACTTCTTCATAAGGAATCTATTAGCCTCCAATTTGAAAGCAACCATGGAGGAGATTCTGCGTACTTCCGGTGGAAGAGAGTTCCAGATCTTCGGGGCAGAGCCGGAGAATGCTCGGTGACATGTTCTCTTTTTGCGAAAGATCTGTGGTTTCAGGAGGAAAGAATTAGCACTTCTCGAGGGTCTACCACCTCCAGATAATTCTAGCTTTTGCAATAGATAACTGGTGGTTTTGAGATGGAGGGCTTTGTGAGACAGACAGGCAATCTTTAGATGAATGTGTGCTTCATACAGCAACCACTTAAGGGATTTCAGAACTGGGGATATGTCTGCATTTCTTTTGGTACCCGTAACCAGTCTGGCAGCAGCTTTTTAACGATGCCCTTAGTGGGGCCAAGGTATATTTGGGGAGGCCATAGAGCGTAGCACTGCCACCATCTAGTCTCGGTAAAACAAGCGCTTGGACTCCCTGCTTGAAACCAGCTTGAGGAATGAGTGGTTTGATAGTCCTGAGTATCCTCATCAGGTGATTAGTTCCCTTGCACACGTTGCTGATATGATTCTTCATGTTCAGATGCTTATCCAGGGTGATTCCGAGAGATTTGGCTGAGTCACTAATGAGGGGGGAGCAGTTGAAGGGGGTGAGGTGGTTCATCCAAAGGTCTAACTAGGGGATGTGATTCAGAGGAGAAATGAGAAGGAATTTTGTTTTGGAGGTGTTAAGCAGGAGGCGGTTCTCGGTTAATCAGTTTTGAGTAGACGTTAGAGTAGTGTTGAGTGATATGAGGTTATCCAGGGAGGAGATTTTCAGAAAAAGTTGCATATCATCCGCATACATATTGAAGAGAATGTATGTGGAATTTAGAGCATTAGATAACGGTTCAAAGAACAAGTTGAAGAGTATAGGAGACCCCCATGGATACTGGAGAGGGCTGGGAAAGAGAGTGGTTCACCCTGACTCTTTGTGATCTGTGGTGGAGGAAAGACGAGAACCATTGCAACACCCGACCTGAGAGGCCCATTCTGTTCTTCAAAATGAATAGGAGGTTGTCGTGATTGACAGTGTCAAACGCAGAGGAAAGGTCGAGGAGGATTAGGAGGCAAGATTAATTTTGGTCAAGCATTTTTAAAATGTCATCCATCACATGAGTGAGAGCCGATTCAGCGCTGTGCCCACTCCGAAAGCCAGATTGATGCTGGTCCAGGAGTTGGAAATTCTTGATGTAAGCACAAAGTTGTGATTGGACGCATTTTTCTATGAGTTTGGCTAGGGTGGAGATGTTAGAGATAGGGCGGAAGTTGTTACGGTCAGCTCTATCTACATTAGTTTTTTTTTAGTATGGGTGAGACCTGAGCTGCTTTTAGGCAGTCTGGGATCATGCCTTGTGACAGTGAAGCGTTGATAATCTTTGTCCAGATGGGGATGACGACATCCTTGATTCCTTTGAAGATGGGAGGTGGCAACGGGTCGCTGAAGTGATTAGATGGGTAGATACTCTGAAGAATCTTGTTGATGTCGCTTTCACTGAAGGGAGTAAAGGTGCCCCTTGAGGCATTGTTCTTGGTGCTCAGGCTGATTGGTTTGAGCTTCTCTAAGAGGGCCGGAGGTGGCGCCGACCCATAGGATGGCAATAGAGCAGGTTCAATATTGATGAGTCTAGATTTCTCAGTAAAAAAGGCAGCCAGCTCGTCGCATGAGGTTGGGCTGACTCCAGGGTCACAGCGGTTTGCAGCTTCCACTGATTGTTGTTTAACCAGTTCAAAAAGTTTCTTGGGGCAATTAGCGTCTTGATCAAGTTTCGATCTGAAGTAGTCGGCCTTAGTGCTGTTAACCTCACTAAGGAGTTTTAGCTGATCCGAAGAGGGTTTGGATCTCCCCCTAAGGTTGCGGCGTTCCGAGTTTAAATTGTCATTGAACCGCGGTTTGGATATTTTTGCGGAGACATTTTTTTTGTTGGAGTGGTGCAATGGAGTCCATGATGCTAGATATAGATACTACGGCACTTATATAGATGGAGAAATACCCAATCAGTGTGATACTACTATTGATGGAACCCCTACAACTAGGCTGTTACTGTAAATAGCACTTCTAGAACAGAGTTACCCCAGACAGAGCAATACAGGGTACTAGATTACTGCTATAGATAGAACAGTCTAAAACTATGACATTCCTATGGGTGAAGCACCACCCTATTAGCGTGACACTACTAATGATGGAAGGCCTAGAACAAGGCTGTTACTGTAGATAGAACTTCTAGACCAGTGGTACCCCCAGAAAGAGCAATACAGCGCGCAAGATTACTACTATACGCAGGAAAGACTAGAACCGTGACAGGGATATAGACGGAACACTCTAAAACCAGGGCTCGCTGCTCTATAGAACAAGGCCTAGTGCTGCAATATTGCCATAGACGGAGAACCCTAGAACCATGATCCTGCTGTAGACAGAAGAGTCCAGAGCTTTGATGCTTCCGTAGATAAGATCCCGCACTCTACGCCCAGGCTCTAGATACAACATTTTGTACCTTCGTAATGCTATTGACAGAGAGTGATCTTGTACAAAACTTCTATATCTAGTTTACTGCTTTTATAATTAAATCTCCCCGTGTTATGGCAGTTATTATCTTGACATATACTTGTATTTATTTCTTTTTTTTTACAATTTAACAGTATTTAAAATCCTTTCATTTGTTTGTGATCAGTAACATTGTAACCAGTAGTTTTCCATATTTATACGGAACTTTACTCCTGCACTGGGGCACATGTAGACATGTTTATAGGCTGTGACTTTACTGATGTCTACAGCACTTGGAGGTGTCCAAACTCTTCACGTAGAAGTGCTGATGTGAAGTGGCAGTAGTAAAGGCACTCGAACCTGCAGTGCTCGGTGCTCACCAGTGTTTTGAGAAGCTAGGGAGGTCACTCTCGAGCAGAATCGTGGCTCCATCCAAACCCTGATAGGGCCACAAGCAAGAGATGCGGGAAGAATATAATTCCTACATCTTTTTTATTAATCAACAGGTTGGAGCCTGATTTACATGCGCCTGGTAAGTGGAAATGAACCGACTAGTGACCGGTAACATCATCGCTGTGAATCAGGAGCTCCTCGTCGCGGTCCTCACCGGCGAGGCTCTCCCTCCGCCAGCTCCTTCCACCATCCTTGTATCCATGGTTAAATGAGTCCTACCTTTGTGTCAAGGACTCTCAGGCCTGTGACAGGTTCAAAAGGCTACATCAGTGGGTGGCACAAGCAACGCTACAGGCCTACTAGTAGCATTTAATTTACAGGTTGTATGGACTCACCTTACAAGGGACTTACAGGTAAATGAAATATGACAATCCGGTGTAAGCCATTCATATAATGTGTAAAGGGGAGAGCAGGTGCATTTAAGCAGTGGTAAAGTGCCCAGGGTCCTAAAACCAACAAAAAGAAGGTCAGAAAACTAGGCTAGGAAGTTTCCCCGGGGCACCGTAGGAAGAGCGAGCACAAGTTGTGCAGCGCGTGCAATCAAGCAGGCTACAAAAGCCCAGCCGTAACCCGAGGAAGTCCGTAGTTACAGACTGTAAGGTACCTTTTGACCTTTGTTTATATTACGTGAGTTAAAAACGAACTCACCTAGACTGCTACAAATTGCAGCCATCACTCTACATGGTCCTGAAGAAGGCCCCACTGACCCGTCGGGGCAACGTAAAGGGGCTGAAACATGTTGACCTTACACATGGACACTCTAGTGCAGGGGTCTCCAAACCGGTCCTGGAGGGCCGGATCCATGCCAGATTTTTTGAATATCCCCATTGAGATACATCTAGTTATTTTAGAAAAATCTGGCATGGATCCGGCCCTCCAGGACCAGTTTGGAGTCCCCTGCTCTAGTGCGTTAGACCGGTAACACGTGTTCCCAAGCACACCACTGTTTTTACTTGCTGCTATACCAAAGTTTATAAAGGCACAGTTCTGGTAATACGTGGCCATTTCTTAATTCACCTCACCGGAACTCACACCACTTGAGCATCTCACACCATTTTTTATATAACTGATCACTACTGTAATAACCAGTGGTTTCTTCTCCGGGTGGAGGATAGCATATAAAAAAGAAACCTGTTAGAAATGGGATCCCTGGCTGGCCAGGGCTTTCGCCAAAGTCAGTCAGAGACCACCACTCCCAAGTCAGGGCAAGGGAGTTACACGCCAAGATAACCCCTACTCACCCTCTAGGTAACGTGGCGCGAGCAGCAAGGCTAAACTTGGAGGCGATGTGAGTTAAGTATTTGCGCACGCACCCCAACAACAACACCCAAGGCCCACCACAAAGGAAACTCCACACAAGGTTATATAAAAATAGCCTTTGTATTACAATAAACACATTAGATAAAACACACACTTTACAATGTGCCAGAGGCACGGGCAGAATTTACAGGGGATATATACAAGACAGGGCCACCTGGACCACTGTCAGGAATCAGCACTTTTAGAAGTAACACTTTTACAACATAGCACATAGAATGTAAATTACTGTAGCACAAAATATAAAAATAGAGCACACAACCAGTAATTACTGGTAACCAGAACCTCACTAGCACCACCTGCACTAGGGAGAAAGCAACCACCTAAGTATTACAATACCTGTAGGGGTGTAAGAACATAACACATGATGCAATGCATAACATTCATTCAGAGGTGTAAGGAGGGAAAACACATGATGCATCAACAATACATTCAGAGGTGCATAACAATAACAATTGCGCCAAACTCACAAGTCACCACCTGTGACTGTCCCTGTGTCCCAATGTCAGGGCCTAAACGTGGCAGTTGCCCACAAAGTGCTGGGCAACTGGTGCAATTGATGGGGCCAACGTGGTAGCCTCTCTAGGCTCTGCCCAACTGACTGTCTCCTGAACCTCTCTGGGCTCTGGAATTAAGAATCGCCCCCTCGAGCCTCGTGGCTCGCAAACAGAAAATGCCCCTGAGCCTCGCGGGCTCTGAACACCGGAGGGGGGGGGCGCGGGCACCGACAATGTGCCCCAACAAGGTAGAGCCTCTGCGGCTCTAAACAACTACCCCCTGAGCCTCTCTGGGCTCCTTGATCAAACAAATGCAGCCTGAGCCTCTCTGGCTCTGAAGTAGTGCCCCTGCCGTCGGAGTCCTTCCCTGAGACTCGGAAAGGAAATGCCCCCTGAGCCTCCCCTTGCCCGTGCACACTCACCGGGCTCTCAGGCGGAGGCTCCTCGGTTCCTCTGGCTCTGCTCCCGTCGGGTGGGGAACTCCTCCCTTTCGTGCTCCGCCCGGGGCACACGTCCAGGCTCCTCGGAAGGCTCCTCGGCGGGACACCCCGGGGCTCTCTCTTTCTCTCCCTCGGGAGCCCCGGAGGAGACGGCCGCTTCCTGCTTCTCGCAGTGGGGGCAGGACTTCCGGCACCTTCTCCCAGGGCCGCGTAGCGATTGGCCGGCCTGGGAGCTCCTTCCGGGTCATCGCAGGCTGCGCGGCGGCCCGGCTCAGGCACCGCAGGCGGGGGATGAATTCCTCAAGGAGTGGGCTCCCTCGAGGGAAGCAATGCACGGACAACAGCGGCAATCTCGGGGGCAATGCCGGGTGGGCACCGGCTGTGAACGTGCGGCAATGAGCGGGGTGGCACCCGCGCCACTTGGCACAAAGATAAGGCAATTTGCAGCGTGAGCAGCCGCCAGAGTAAAGCGCTCTAAGCGCTAGAGGTCACACGAAGCGCTCCCAGCGCTAGGAGGACAGGAAAAGCGCCCCCAGGCACTCTGGGGACAAAGGTAAAGCGCTCTCAGTGCTAGAAATCTGAGACAGCGCTCCCAGCGCTATCAGGAAATCAATAAAGCGCTTCCAGGTGCTAGAAGCACAAGAGTCCAGAACAAGTCCTTGTAGGCAGGCAGGGGGGCAAGGCTGGGCCCAGAGCCAGCACACTGGGTCTCCAGGCAGGGCGACAGTCCAAGTGGCGGTCCTCTGGCCCAGCAACAGCAACAGCAGCCCCCTCAGGATCCTGGAAGAGAACAATTTCAGTGGGGACACAGCCCCATTTTTATACACCAAATCCTTTGTTCTGGCACAGGGTGGGGGCAGACCCAGTCACAGCTGGTCCTTGAGTACCCTTGATGGCCCAACCACCCCTTTCTTTCACTGGCAGGGCTAGGGTCATCAGTCACACCACAGGGGGGCGGAGCCAGCATTGTGTGGGGAAAACCCAGCCCATTCAGGACACAGGTACACTCCTCCCCAGCCATCAGCATGCTAATCTCCCACTCACCACCGGGCAGACCCATCCAGCCTTCCTGGAGCCAGGCTCACCAGCCTGCTCCAGCCAATCACACAACAGACATATTTTACTCTAATATGCCAACTCCTAGAAGTTGCACTTCTACATATGACACACGCATGCAACACACACCATTGCGAAGCATTTGATCACACAAATCCGCACATATCAAAGTTGATCCTGTACACCCCACACATCAGGAACTACCAGGGACACATACATTCCCCATGCATTCCTATGGGAGGGCAGGCCTATCTCATCACATGCACTCAGAGTGCGCACGCACTTTCCACTGGGACACAGTGAAAGTGCGCAGAACCCAAAAATCACCATCACCAGGTCACCATTACAAGCAAAAAGTTTAGGGGTGAACCTGCCATAAGGGCCAAGTCCAACAAAACCCAATTATGATGCTGTCACGTTCTTAAGGCGGAGAATCAAGATATACTGCCTCACGACCTGAAATGTGAATGAGGGTTGACGGTAAGAACGCAGAACCCTGGTTACTCAGGTACAAGTGATCCATTCCCCATGGATATACTGCATGTCTCTCAACATTTCTTGTTTCTCGTCTGGGTCTTTTGGCACTGGAGTGGTTTAGAAGTGATGGTGTGATGGAAGACTGGAAAAGTCTGTGGCTAAACCGTCTCATACTACTTCAAGACACAGTGACCTGAAGCTGCCTGGACCCACTCATACAAATCCTCCAGCCAGACTCCCACTGCCCTGCTCAGCTAACCAGCATTTTTTGGCTTGTTGGATGTCAGCCTGTGGGAGGGATTTTGAGAAGATGCCCAGTCCTCTCATTCTGGGCTCTACCCCAAAAAAGCTGTCTCTTGTCCTCAAGCGCCTGACACCGCTTTTTCTGAAAAAAGACCACTGTGCAGGAGAGGCATGGAATGGAGAAAGCATCTCCCTCTCCTCAACTCACTTTTTCACCATTTCATAAAGTTCATATCAAACAACGTAGCTCCCAGAGCCGGAAGGTGGAGTACCAATGACCTGTGGGAGGGATCTACTGTCCAGCGCAGCCCAGAGCGAGTGGAAAAGAGCATCCGACATCAGTTGTTGAAGAAGTTCCATCTTTCAGAGAGCTTCTGCAGGCTCTTACCCTCTTGCAAACAATTAAAAACTATCTGAAAATTCTTTCACTGTCGCCTGAGAGGTATCCGCCGTGTATGTGTTCACTCTTGGTGTAAAATGTGGTGCTGAAAAGCTCCTTTTGAAGGCAACCCCCAACTTCATGCCCGCTGCCTCCGAAGAGATGATTAATCGAAGGACAAAGATGACGTGGATGCCAGACTGGATAGAATGGCTTTCACCTTTGAAACCTGGAGAAGGTTCACATCAAACTGGTCCAAAGGATAACTTTTTTTCTAGAAATTTGGTAAAAGAGGACTTTGTCCGAACCTTTCACTCTCTCAGGATCATCGATGTAGAACCTTTCACTCTCTCAGGATCATGGTTGTAGGCACCTCATGGAGAGCTAGGGCATCAGCCTGGGGCCGTGTACTGCTCAAAAACCTTTGTCACCCTGCGGGGGCTTCTCCGGGACCTTTAACAAATCCCTAATATGTGCAGTTGCCTCCACCGCCTGGCGCCCTGGAAGGTACTCTCCTCAGGACCCCCATCCAAGTCCTCGTCAGAGACCGGCCCCTTCCTTTCATGGTGCGTTTCCCCCAATGCTGCGTTGACAGCGTCCTCGGTCAGCGGCTCTGATCCTGATTGTGTGATGGACAGACCTCCTCCAGCTCTGTTGCTTCATCGGCTGGGTCCTGGGGCTTCACTTTCTGTGCATTTTTAGGCTCCAGAGTGTCTGTGCACCCAGCGCGCTGCCTTCACCAGCACAGACTCTGCCTTCAGGTGACCTGAGCATGTCAACAAAATGAGGCAAGCTAACATATTTAAGAGGCACATCATTAGCCAATTATTAAAGAATTATTAGAACATTGGAATGTTGGGAGCTCCATTGAAATCAATGGAGTGCTCCGGGCCTATAATGGCTGGTATAAGCCTGGAGCTCCAACATTCCAATGTTTCTTTGTTCACAGCTCTGGCTGTGAACAAAGGCTTCAAGGAGCCTGAGGGGATTCCAATCCCCTCGCGCTCCCAAAAGGCTTTGTTTTTTTGTTAGAACATTCTGTCCTCTAGTGACAGAATGTTCTAATAGCCTTATAGCCCTTCGTAGATGGGCTATACCGCTATTAAAGTCCCTCTCCTTTGTTAAAGGCCCTCGCCTACGGCTCGGGGCCTTTAACGCTGGAGAGGGCCTTTAATAGCCGGTGTAGCCCTCTACGGCGGGCTATAAGGCTATAATCAATCACTCTGGGTTTACATTGCCATCAAAGCAGGTAGAAGACCCTTGATACAAAACTACTCACAATTTTCAAAGATTTCAAAGAGAGAGTTGAAAACCTTAACCATATGGCCCCAAAAAGCCTCTCTGTCGGTCCCTGCACAGAAGGTGTGGTATTCCGCCCTCGGCACTATGCATAATCCAGAGCGTATGCTCTGCCAAAGCAAGAATCTGGTGCTGGTAACCGATCAACGTGGTTCTCACGGTGCGGGAACCCGCCGCTGCCTCGCTCCAGGCCCACGCCCAGCACATGAGCACAGTGGCCTCCATAGTCTCAAGGATGCCACCTGCCGAGCAGGCTACAGAGCAATGCGCTTAACATTCACATTAACAACGACATTTGGGTGGGCAGACCTCGTGGAGTCACATTAAAACTCTGTGAGACTCCACAGAACTCCACAAGCGGCAGAATGTTGGCACATTGCGCTGTTCGTGCTGAGTTTTAGCACTGGGAGCTTGTTCCGCACTGTAAAATCAGAGTGAATGACACCACACACCGTGCCAGAGGGCGCTGCTTGTTTTTGCCGCTCAAGTAGATTTTCTACTTGAGCAGCAGCTTTCTTAACACAAATGGTAGCGACCTGCCGCGACCACCCGCATTGAGTAATCACTCCAGGACTAGTACTAGCCCTTGATTTTCTCACTCCTGCTCACCAGCTTAACACTGCTGTGACGCGCACTAGATAAACTCCGCCACGCAAACATTTGAGTGGTTTTTCTAGAACTCCGCGCTCCAGGCGGAGCGCGGAGTGGATAAAACTCTGTGAACTTTGTCGGTGGAGCAGAGTTTACCACCCACCCCTAACATTAGATTTGGTTTTGTCCAACACACAGATAGTGCTGAACAGGTGCCAAACAGGAAGTGCCCGGGGAGGAGAGGCGCAGTATGTGGTAGTACTTGAAATAAAGGAAGGACTCCTTTTGTTTTGGGAACAACGACATGGGAAGGCACTGGCGAGGGCCTCACAGGTGAGGACTGGGACGAGGAGCCACAAGGAGAAGGTAACACTGGTAGTTGTTAATCAGGGTGGAAAGGTAACCGGAAGGGGCCTGGAATGGCTTAAGAGCATTAATGATTTACCAACCCCTTCCTTGCTGCCAGCAGCCCGTTAGTTTGAAGGACAAACATGCTGTCCTTATCGGTATGCATTTGTTGGCGAAAATTAGTAAACAAGGGGGACTGGAAGCCTTAATTATAATAACTACTGACATCTAAGGGTGTATCAATCACAAGGTTGTTGTAACAATGTTACCCCATTTTACGCCACATCACAGTAACTCCATCACACCATTGGCTTGGCGACAATATGGCGGCTTTGTTAAAACAATGCCACAGCTTCGCACCAACCCCACATGGAGTTTCCGAACAGCAGTAGGGTGAGCGCCTGAGCAGTCGGGCAGAGTGTTTTTATTTATTTTATTCCGCCTTCTCTTCTTCGACATTAAATCAAAATGCACTTTTTTTTCCCTGGACAAGCGCAGAGTCAGCCCGGTGGCGGACTACGCCCCCAACACCTGCCTCCATCCACGAGACGCAGGAACACTCAGGTACAGCTCGGATTAGACGCGATGATAGCGCCTAGCTTAGTGTGCCAAGCACTAGGCGCTTGCTTACGGTCCTCTGGTGAAACTGGGAGGTTGCCCGGCCAGCTGGTACCTCTTTATGGCTAAATGAGGCGTTGGTCTGCTGGAAATCATCCCGTTCCCTACAGAGTAGCCCTGCACCCCAGAAATGTCTGTGTGTCTTCCCTGTAATGCTGTCCTCTTCGCCGCTCATCTATAGGCTCCATAAGGGCTCTGAGCAGATGCTCAATGCTGTGCCTTGTAGCGCTATGCACACATTCTACATAGTGTTAGATTAGTCTGGACTGGCCTTCTTTTCTCGCCGTCCTCATCCTTTGCCATACGCTTTCACACTACATCCTCAGAGTCCAACGTCATATATTAACAATGGTGTCCGCGCATGCGCAACTTAGCCAGAATAGGTCACCTGGGGTAAAAGGACCAGAATACCCGCGAGGGCAGGGACTAGGAACCAGGGTCATCTGCGGCACGCACTGGCGATCCGCGCTTGCGTAGGCACGAACTGGCGATCCGCACTCGCGTAGGCACGCACTGGCGATCCGCGCTCGCGTACGCACGCACTAGGAGTCAGCGATGGCATATACTAAGGAATACACCCTCAGCAGAGACAGATACTAGCAAATGATGCTCAGGCACAACTAATAAACTTACAAACAGCTGAACGATGGAGGTATCCAAGGCCCTGCACCGTGCAGCGTACTGTGCCTGAACCCGGAAGCCGATTCAAACTGCATGAATCCTGCATGGAGTACAGTGCGATCACACGTAAACATTCAGTGCTTCTAAGTATCTGAAAATTGCAAAAAACACAGTTGATGGACAGAATGCAGAACAATGTCCTACATTCACCCCAGGACAGAGATCTGGGCCTAAATCCATCGTTTTTTTGCTCACCATGCCATTCCAGTTTGAACCCAGCCATATGCAAATCAGTCTTGATCCTGTGCCCCATGGGAACAGTCCAGCCCGAACTGCCAAGCCAGGTCCTCCCTGGACTAGAAACAAGCATCCAAGGACCGGTTTTGGGCTTTCAGCCCTCATCCGCTGGATAGCTTGATTCCAGTGGCATGGAGAGCACAGGACTCACGTCTGAGCATACCCGTCTCACTCGGGGTGACAAATGCAAAAATAACAGGTGATGGACAGAATGCAGAACAATGTCATACATTCACCCCAGGACAGAGATCTGGGCCTAAATCCATCGATTTTTTGCTCACCACGCCACCCTAGGTCAGACAATGGCTATATGCAAAGCAGCTCTGACCCTGTGCCTCGTGGGAACAGTCCAGCCCAAACTACCAAGCCATGTCTTTCCTAGACCGGAATCAAGAATCCAAATACCGGTTTCTGGCTATCAGCCTTCTTCAGCCTGGATAGCTTGACTCCAACCTGGATAGCTTGACTCCAGTGATGTGGAGAGCCTGGGACTCACGTCTGAGCATACCCAGCCCACTCGGGGTGAAAATTGCAAAAAACACATTTGATGGACAGAATGCAGAACAATGTCTTACATTCACCCTAGTACAAAGATCTGGGCCTAAATCCATCGTTTTTTTGCACTCCACACCACCCTAGGTCAGACAATGGCTATATGCAAATCAGCCTTGACCCTGTGCCTCGTGGGAACAGTCCAGCCCAAACTACCAACCCATGTCTTTCCTAGACCGGAATCAAGCATCCAAGGACCGGTTTCTGGCTATCAGCCTTCTTCAGCCTGGATACCTTGACTACAGTGATGTGGAGAGCCTGGGACTCACGTCTGAGCATACCCAGCCTACTCGGGGTGAAAATTGCAAAAAACACAGTTGATGGACACAATGCAGAACAATGTCTTATATTCACCCCAGTACAAAGATCTAGGCCTAAATCCATCATTTTTTTGCACTCCACACCACCCTAGGTCAGACAATGGCTATATGCAAATCAGCCTTGACCCTGTGCCTCATGGGAACAGTCCAGCCCGAACTACCAAGCCATGTCTTTTCTAGACCGGAATCAAGCATCGAAGGACCGGTTTCTGGCTATCAGCCTTCTTCAGCCTGGATAGCTTGACTCCAGTGATGTGGAGAGCCTGGGACTCACGTCTGAGCATACCTAGCAAACTCGGGGTGAAAATTTCAAAAAACACAGTTGATGGACAGAATGCAGAACAATGTCTTACATTCACCCCAGTACAAAGATCTGGGCCTACATCTATCGTTTTTTTGCACTCCACACCACCCTAAGTCAGACAATGGCTATATGCAAATCAGCCTTGACCCTGTGCCTCATGTGAACAGTCCAGCCCGAACTACCAAGCCGTGTCTTTCCTAGACCGGAATCAAGCATCCAAGGACCGGTTTCTGGCTATCAGCCTTGTTCAGCCTGGATAGCTTGACTCCAGTGATGTGGAGAGCCTGGGAGTCACGTCTGAGCATACCCACCCCACTTGGGGTGAACATTGCAAAAAACACAGTTGATGGACAGAATGCAGAACAATGTCTTACATTCACCCCAGTACAAAGATCTGGGCCTAAATCCATCGTTTTTTTGCACTCCACACCACCCTAGGTCAGACAATGGCTATATGCAAATCAGCTTGACCCTGTGCCTCCTGGGAACAGTCCAGTCCGAACTACCAAGCCATATCTTTCCCAGACCGGAATCAAGCATCCAAGGACCGGTTTCTGGCTATCAGCTTTCTTCAGCCTGGATAGCTTGACTCCAGTGATGTGGAGATTCTGGGACTCACGTCTGAGCATACCCAGCCCACTTGGGGTGAAAATTGCAAAAAACATAGTTGATGGACAGAATGCAGAACAATATCTTACATTCACCCCAGAACAAAGATCTGGGCCTAAATCCATTGTTTTTTGCACTCCACACCACCCTAGGTCAGACAATGGCTATATGCAAATCAGCCTTGACCCTGTACCTCATGGGAACAGTCCAGCCCGAACTACCAAGCCATGTCTTTCCTAGACCGGAATCAAGCATCCAAGGACCGGTTTCTGGCTATCAGCCTTCTTCAGCCAGGATAGCTTGACTCCAGTGATGTGGAGAGCCTGGGGCTCACGTCTGAGCATACCCATTCCACTCGGGGTGAAAATTGCAAAAAACACAGTTGATGGACAGAACGCAGAACAATGTCTTACGTTCACCCCAGTACAAAGATCTGTGCCTAAATCCATCGTTTTTTGTACTCCACACCACCCTAGGTCAGACAATGGCTATATGCAAATCAGCCTTGACCCTGCGCCTCATGGGAACAGTCCAGCCCGAACTACCAAGCTATAACTTTCCTAGACCGGAATAAAGCATCCAAGGACCGGTTTCTGGCTATCAGCCTTCTTCAGCCTGGATAGCTTGACTCCAGTGATGTGGAGAGCCTGGGACTCACGTCTGAGCATACCCAGCCCACTCGGGGTGAAAATTGCAAAAAACACAGTTGATGGACAGAATGCAGAACAATGTCTTACATTCACCCCAGTACAAAGATCTGGGCCTAAATCCATCGTTTTTTTTGCACTCCCTACCACCCTAGCTACACTTACAGTCCTGATGAAGTGCCATTAGACCCGCTAGGGGCTCAACAGGCATGAAACATGTCGACCTATAGCACCTTTTCAGCCCTATAGGAGATCATATCCATTCAGGGGCTCATTCATTTTTATTTTCAATTAGGCTAGAGCTCCCATAGAATAAACATCAGCTGGATTGCCCTAGACCTATTTTAGCCCACCTATTCACCGCACTACCTAGCCCACACACCCGCACTCACCCAACAGCTTCATCAAAAGATCTCCACTAAAGAGCCCCGTTCGCGGGTGCCCATCGGACAATGCAGCACCGGGTCGATGAGGAGCAGGCCCTATGATGAAGCATGACATCCTGGGGTGTGTTAGGGCAACTCTTAAAAAGACATCCCCTTACCCTCCCTCCTCTAGGAACTGCACATTATTCTGTTTAATAGAGTACTCTCAGCACAAACCTCACATACTGAAGTCTCTCTTGTCGTTTAATAAATTCTCTTATTGGCATGAATGGACGCAGAAGCAGGCTTGGCTGCCATGCTCTCACCACAGGATATCATTTAGACCAGGTGAAGACCAGAAAAAGATTGCATCGTGCCGCAACAATCCACCTCTTTGTTAAAGATGAGCCATGTCCTACGGGGACCGGCTCCACCTGGCCATGCAAAACACTGGAGAAGGTGTCTGGGTAAGCAGTGCCTAATTTGTAGAAAATGTTCGGGCCCTTCTTGGGAGGCCACTGCAGCCTGCACCACCCAGTGCCCCCCAAGTGCTGCCAATGACCATACAAACATGTGACACCTTATTATCGCCCTCATACAATTGTGACACTTCACACCATTTCAGGCAACACAAAGCTATAAAAATGGGTAAGAGGCTAGTATTGTTCATTTTCAATACGAATTCTCTTAATAAACACAGTTGTTGTGCTAATCTCAAAATTAAATAGACAGTGCCATCATGTGGTGAACTATTACTTGCACAGGTGCAAACAATTAAGAGCTGGTTCGAGCACCGGAAACCACTGGCTCAAATTAAGCCCTGTGTAAGGACCAGGTGCAAAGTCCATTAATCTCTCAAGAGGACCACATGCAAATGACCCTACTATCGCATTCATGGTGTGTGCCTAGAACCCACAATAGTTCAAGATCACAACCACACACCACAAGAAAGAGAAATAAATGTAACTCTCAATGGGGAGGCACAAAGAGATATGGTTAATCTTGTGGGCGAGCGGGGACCAGGAAAATACCCTGCATCTCAATGGCGAGCCCAGGAGTTGGATGGCTCAAGGGTGGTGTTACCTTTGAATCATGAGGCAATGTGTCCCAGAGACAAGGTTCAAAGCAGCATCTCAAAATATAGTCAGTGAAGAAAGGAGTTACTGAAAAAGTGAGTTCTAGAGCAGAATTTAAAAGAACCACGAAGGCGTGGTACAAAATTCAAAGGTACAAAACATAAGTATTAAAGTGCAGATGTATTTTGCTTATTTTGTCTATAATTATTCCAATAAAATTTCTTGAACTTAAAGTGCAGATGCAGCAAATCTCATTTAAATGCATAAAGTAATTACCTTGAAAGCAGACAGTAATAAGAACATGCAGAAAAACAGACAAAATCAGAAACAGACTAAATCTCAAAGGTGCAGTAAAATCAGTAACAAACTGGGTGGCATCTCTAGAAACACAGGAAAGCTCTCCAGCTCACCCCCAAATCCAAGGGTTTATACAGCCATTTTCTCCTTAAGAAAGCATTTGAGCTCCAAACTTATCATGCTGAGAGCAAAGAACTACATTTTGAACAAATGAGTTTACAGCACTTTGAATCAGCAAATAACCCCTGCCACCTTAGCACTAACCTACTACACGAATATTGATTCATCCCTCTTAACTAATATCATCCAAAGGTCTCAGGACGAACTAGTTACAAAAAACAACAGTGAACCGTTGTGAATTGGTGCAAAACTGCGTGCAAACGGGAAGTCCTTGGAAATACGTCACAGGAGGCCCTATAGGCGGCTGAAAGACCAACGAGGTGTAATGCTTCCCTACAACAGCTTTGTTCGGGAACGATGTACTTCAGAAATAGAGAAACCCAAATCTTGCTTAACTACGTGCAGCAGAATTGTAACTAGACAATGAACACAAGGGTGGGGCATCCATTTTGGACAAGATGGTGGTGAGCCGAGTGAGCGTAAAGCACAAACTTGAACATGTCCGAGCAGACTCACTTCAAATGGGTGAGCTCCATGTCAGTTTCAACAAGTGAACAGGGGTGCCGGTTAACCGCCCTGCCCCCTCCATTAATGCACATTTACATGAAAGACGCCACCAATCCTAGACACAGATCACATCTGCGGCGTCATCAATAGATGGTAGTGCGGCTTTCTATGTAGTGCTTGCTTTCTATGTAGTACTTGCTGATACCGGCTGCTAGTGCTGTTACTAGCCGAGTCAAGGTCAGCAAAA
This sequence comes from Lissotriton vulgaris, assembly GCF_964263255.1. NCBI lineage: Eukaryota > Metazoa > Chordata > Amphibia > Caudata > Salamandridae > Lissotriton > Lissotriton vulgaris. The sequence goes on along the minus strand of NC_141693.1, from coordinate 1,997,202,297 downwards.
AGGCCAGCTTGGAATGGATCCTGTTACTGTCGAGCCCACTGAACTCTCTCTGGCTTGCATAGCGCCCAGATGCCTCCCTGACCCCTCCTAGCGCTTTGAAAGTATTCTAACTCTGCTGTGTTCCTGTTGCGGTCAGAGCACCCGCCCCACTCGGTGGGCCCCTCGAAGGACTCCTCGGCCGTGGCCCCCCACGGCCCCCCGGCCCACCTGTACATGGCCTGCCCGTCCTGGAAGGAGACGGGGGCCCACACTCAAGGTACAGCGGGGCCCCTGCTGCTGCTCCGCGCCTGCGCAGTAGAGGCTTGTAGTGTAGCCGCTGTGCAGGGCGCTGCTTGGCTGCTGGCTGCCTGCTCGGGGCGGAGAGGGCGGGGGGAGGGGGATAAAGATTACCTGTTGTGTAGTTTTACTCCGCTGATTTATGGCTTCCGGTAGAGCAGCGGCCGCTCAGGGTGAGAATCAAGCGCCAGACGGGCCGCGCCTGATTCATGGCGCATTTATTGGAAAAACCACAATGGAAACATTTACTGCCGGCGCTGAGCGAGGGTCGGTGATTACAGCTCAGAGCTGAGGGGAAACCACAGGCCAGAGCCCTCGCTGTGCTGGACGGCAGGCTACAGACCAGAGCCCTCTCTACAGGTTACTCTACTCTACAGGCTACTACAGAGCGCAAAGCCCTCACTACAGGTTACCCTACTCTACACTACACAGAGCAGAGCCCTCGCTGTGCTGGACGGCAGGCTACAGGCCAGAGCCCTCTCTACAGGTTACTCTACTCTACAGGCTACTACACAGAGCAGCGCCCTCCCTACAGGTTATCCTAGTCTACAGGCTACTACACAGGCCAGAGCACTCACTACAACTTATCCTACTCTACGGGCTACTACACATACCAGAGCCCTCGCTGCTGCTTGTGCTGGACGGCAGACTAACTACACCGAGCAGAGCCCTCACTACAGCGTATCTTAGGCCAGGGGTGACTACAGAGACCGGAGCCCTCAGTGCAGCGTATCCTAGGCGATACATGACTACACAAACCAGGCCTCGCACCGCAGTTCAACTGGGCTACTAGAGCTACAGGCCTAGCTGCGCTGGGCATTAAGCAGCACACATTGAAGTGACAAAATGGCTGTTAAAGATTGTTTATGTGCAGGAAGGGGGACCTTCCTATACATTAAAAATCTTTCCAGAGCACGCAGACACTCTTACACTATGATGCAAGGGAGCCTGCGTTGGCGCTACACCGCTAGTGTAGCGCCAGCGCAGGGGGAAATGCGAGGCTGCACCATCTTCACGCAACTATGGCAAGCCTTGTGTTTCTGAAGTGGCGGAGTGAGGCGTTAACCCGCGACGGCTAACACCTCCCTCCGCCACTTCAGTTGTAAATATCTCCCTGATATGGATTACTAGTTCTACAGGCTCAGTCACTGCGTTACCAGTGTTTACAGGCTGAGCACCACCAGTGCTGCTAGTGTCTACAGGCTTAGTCACTGCCCTACCAGTGTTTACAGGCTGAGCATCACCAGTGCTGCTAGTGTCTACAGGCTCAGTCACTGCGCTACCAGTGTTTACAGGCTGAGCACCACCAGTGCTGCTAGTGTCTCCAGGCTCAGTCACTGCGTTACCAGTGTTTACAGGCTGAGCACCACCAGTGCTGCTAGTGTCTACAGGCTTAGTCACTGCCCTACCAGTGTTTACAGGCTGAGCATCACCAGTGCTGCTAGTGTCTACAGGTTCAGTCACTGCTCTACTAGTGTTCACAGGCTGAGCACCAACAGTGCTGCTAGTGTCTCCAGGCTCAGTCACTGCGTTACCAGTGTTTACAGGCTGAGCACCACCAGTACTGCTAGTGTCTACAGGCTCAGTCACTACGCTACCAGTGTTTACAGGCTGAGCACCACCAATGCTGCTAGTGTCTACAGGCTCAGTCACTGCGCTACCAGTGTTTACAGGCTGAGCACCACCAGTGCTGCTAGTGTGTACAGGCTCAGTCACTGCACTACCAGTGTTTACAGGCTGAGCACCAGCAGTGCTGCTAGTGTGTACAGGCTCAGTCACTGTACTACCAGTGTTTACAGGCTGAGCATCACCAGTGCTGCTAGTGTCTACAGGCTCAGTCACTGCGCTACCAGTGTTTACAGGCTGAGCACCAGCAGTGCTGCTAGTGTCTACAGGCTCAGTCACTGCGCTACCAGTGTTTACAGGCTGAGCACCACCAGTGCTGCTAGTGTCTACAGGCTCAGTCACTGCGCTACCAGTGTTTACAGGCTGAGCACCACCAGTGCTGCTAGTGTCTACAGGCTCAGTCACTGCGCTACCAGTGTTTACAGGCTGAGCACCAGCAGTGCTGCTAGTGTGTACAGGCTCAGTCACTGTACTACCAGTGTTTACAGGCTGAGCACCACCAGTGCTGCTAGTGTCTACAGGCTCAGTCACTGCGCTACCAGTGTTTACAGGCTGAGCACCAGCAGTGCTGCTAGTGTGTACAGGCTCAGTCACTGTACTACCAGTGTTTACAGGCTGAGCACCACCAGTGCTGCTAGTGTCTACAGGCTCAGTCACTGCGCTACCAGTGTTTACAGGCTGAGCACTACCAGTGCTGCTAGTGTCTACAGGCTCAGTCACTGCGTTACCAGTCTTTACAGGCTGAGCACCACCAGTGCTGCTAGTGTCTACAGGCTCAGTCACTGCGCTACCAGTGTTTACAGGCTGAGCACCAGCAGTGCTACTAGTGCTACAGGCTCAGCGGCCTCCCTGCCGTGTCTCCCTGCAGCTCAGAAGCCTGAAGTGCATTTGTTCCTGACTCTGTACCATTTCACCTCCTTCTGTGTAACCGAAGTGTGTCCAAAATGTAGGAAAAACACTTAAATCGATCAAATGACCAGTTCAGATTTGGAAAAAAAACATCAGCAGAAGTGTTTCCGGATGAAGAGCCATCAGCAAAGTTACTGTTCATAAAAGTCTGAAACGTCGATTTCCACTCCACTATTTCTGACAATAATTTTACATTTGTTTCTCTTTTAAATCATTATTTAGACTGGTCTCCAAACCAGTCCTGGAGGGCCGGATCCATGCCAGATTTTTAAAATTACTTCATGTATTTCAATGGGGATATCCAAAAAATCTGGCATGGATCCGGCCCTCCAGGACCGGTTTGGAGACCCCTGGTTCAGCAATAATATTGCATTTCCTCTGTTTTTTTCACAGTCCGGTCAAAAAAAATTAGTGGAAAACATTGCTGTGTTGGCTTTTAAATGTAGAGCGAAAAACATTGTTTTAATGAGTTTTTCGAAATGTTTTTAAAAGTATGCCGGCAGCGGTCGAGGTGGGGGGATCTTTTAATTTTAGAGAAACAGTTCCCCAACTTTTTGTGAAACTCTAACCGTCCGGGCACTGTTATTTCAAGAGTTGAAATGTTTCAGCTGAAGTGGAAGGCAGGGAGTCTCCTCTGTTGTGAAGCCTTGGAGGGGCAGACAGCTAAACAAACCTTCCTGTCAGGGTGTCTGGTGCCTGAAAGAATTTTAAATGTGCACAACTGGTTAATATGCAAATGTAAAGGGTGCTTGGAAGCCTATATTGTCTTTAATTAATTGATGGAATTACTTCAAGCATTTCTGATGACAGACATTTATTATTTTTGAGTGTTATTTTGAGAGGATTACCAGCTAAACTGTGAATGATGTGCTTTTAAAAGACAGTTGTAAAAAAATGCCACACTGTACAGTGTGGGTATTACTAAAACCTATACTTTGGAAGCACTTATTTTTATCTTAGACCTTTTTGCACACTTTGTAGCAGACTATCTTATACTGTGTTGTGTAATGGAAGTTTAAAATAATGACTTACATGTTCACAGTGCTTTCTGTCACAGACTGGGACCTCGTAGCACTAAACATACACAAGTCAGTGTCAGTGTTTTCAACGAAATCAACCAGGGTTCAGTTCTGTGGCTCTCGGATGCAGCGCATAACTAATGGAGGTTTCATAATGCACAATAGTGCCTTTCCCACTGATTAGCATAGCCTGCATTTCAAGCAAACCTGACCACTACCAACGTGGGCTTTGGTGAGTTCTCGCCCCAAGAAAATGAGGTGCGTTCTACAGCACATTTGTACTATGTATTCAATTGTATTCACTTTTAAAGCATAGTAAATGAAGACCTTACTGTGCACCAGGATACAACAATCGTTGTTGGGTCTTTTCAATGATTCCCTATCACCCTCCAACAGTGCCCCTCATCTCTCAATAGCCCACCTCCCACGTGTACTTTATTTGTTTTAAAGCACCCCTCGGACCAGTGTGGGGTGTCGGAGCGCTTTACACCACACACACACACTTACAGCAACAATGAATCATATGCAGGCCCCCTGGAATTATGCGGCAGGGAAAGGCTGAACTATGTGGCAGGGCTGAGTAAATTATGCGGCAAGAAAGGGTAACTCCGGCAGCATAATGCAGCACATTTTGTGATTGTATTGCTGCAATGTTTTGTCATTTTTACACTTGTTAACACTGTTTGGGTATTGGTTGCCCCTCATTAGTAGCAGTTTAACAATCAAATAAAGGAGTAAGCAACAGAAAGATGAACACTTACAGCCTGATTCATCAAAGACCCGTTTTGCGATTCATAAGAAATCGCTATTACAGACTCGCAAAACGGGATTCATGTAGGAATCGCAAAATAAAATGCGATTCCTACATATTCCTTATTTGCGATTAGCAAATTGCTAATCGCAAATAAAGAATAACTCCCCATTCATTCCTAAGGGCCAAAAGGCCCATAGGAATGAATGGGGAGTATTCCTTATTTGCGATTAGCAATTTGCTAATCGCATATAAGATAGCGATTTAAAGGGTGCCAGGGGTGTCCAAATGACACCCTGTAGCACCCCTTAAATGCAAATTTAAACGGGTGTTGCGCACACACATGTCCAAAGGACATGTGTGTGTGCAACATGCATTTTAGAAAAATGCTTTTAAAAGCATTTTTCTAAGTTTTCGCTATTTACCAGGAGGTTTGACCTCGCGGTAAATAGCGGGCCGAAATTGCGAATTCGCAATTTAAAAATGGATGATGAATTGCATTTAAGGAATCTCAAATAGAGATTCCTTAAATGTAATTCCTCGCAAAATAGCGAAATCGATATTACCGATTTTTGTATTTGGGATGATGAATCCCAAATGCAAAACTCGCACTCGCAAAGGGCCAGATTCTCAGAATCTGGCCCTTTGCGAGCGCAATTCAGCGTGATGAATCAGGCTGTAAATATTGTCAAAGAGCCTTCCACTGCGTGGCAATACGTGCAGCTGCGTCTTAGTAACTGTGAAATGTTTGAGCTAGAAACAAATTTTATTTTGTTAAAATTTGCAGGTTATGGAGCAAATGATGGATTTTGTTGCAAATGCAGCAAATCTATACTTATCCGAAAAACGCTGTGGCCGCACAATTGCTAAATTCCAGTGGCCCTGTTCATATGTGTGCAGATCCATGTATATAAAATGTTACATAAGGTAAAGGGGACTACATGGTGTAGGATTCACATGCTATCCATACTGGTAAACATTTTTAAGAGTGCTTTGTCTGGAGAAGCACAAACTCAGGATTCACAACATAACACAGTGGTTAGGGTTGACTTTACTAATAATAATGTATTTCTACCCAAACAAACCTTTTTTAGCAACAGACCATGCAGTCTGCATGCAGCTCTTTGATGGCAGTTCATAGCTCACTGTGCTAGATTACGATTGTCATTTATGACGTGCACAGTAACAAAAGAATCTCTGTGACAAAAGCAGTAACCCACTGAGCTATGCACATACAATATTGTTCTTTGATATGCATGGTACACATTCTTTACAGCAGGCATGTTCACCCTCTGCACTACCGTAGATGAGTCAAAACTGCCACTAGACAAACTCCCATCTCTCCCCAGCAGGTACCTTAACCCGTTTACCGCGGCGGACATTACGCTGTGGTGTGGGCATTCGACGCAGTGGACGGGGCCACGCTGGCCATTTGCCGTGCGCGTTGGCTGACGCTAGCACGCAACGGGTTAATGGCCAGAGTGATATTGACACTTTTATTGTTGCCCGAAAACTGCTGGATATACAAGGAACTTTGCAATGTTTTGAAAACTGCTGCACTGCTACAAAACCGACCCCCACTAACAAAATTTCCCTCCCCCCCCCTTTCTGGCCTCCAGGGATGCCCAGTACGGCCAGTCCAGCCTTGGCAGTGGGAGACCCAGTTAATGGACTGTGGGCAGGGAGACAGATTTGACTCTGATCCCTGACAGAGATGCAGAGGCGCCTTGAAGTCTCTTCTCAAGGCCTGGAAGGAGCTATTCTATAGTGCATGGAGAGAAGGATTCAGGAGCACACTGCTGCCCCCTAGACTCAAAGGTAGACTCTCACACTTTGTACATAGCGCCTTGAAGCTTTGGAACGGTAGGCCCTGCCACACTCTGCAGTAACTAGCAGCTTCCAATTACAACATATTTTTGTGTACTTGGTCAATCAATGTCTGCTCTTGAGATCTGGTGGTATGACGTATGGCGCTGTATGACGTCACTCTTGTGGGTCAGCTATGGTGACATCTCTCCGTTCTAGGCCAAGTGTAAGGCACTCACAGGCTGTTTCTTAAGCATTAAGGCTCCACCGAAGTCACCCCTTGTTTGTGCCTTGTCCAGCACACTGGATAATTGTTTCAGAGAGAGACCACGAACCTGTGGGCACAGAAGAGTTTGTCCAAATGAAACCTCGCTGCCTATCCCTGCACCTGCTGCTTAGGGATCTCGTCATAGTGCGCCCACCCTGCTGCTTAGGGACGTCGTCAGGGTGCGCCCACCCTGCTGCTTAGGGACGTCGTCAGAGTGCGCCCACCCTGCTGCTTAGGGACATCGTCAGGGTGCGCCCACCCTGCTGCTTAGGGACGTCGTCAGAGTGCGCCCACCCTGCAGCTTAGGGAAGTCGTCAGAGTGTGCCCACCCTGCTGCTTAGGGACGTCATCAGAGTGTGCCCACCCTGCTGCTTAGGACGTCGTCCAAGTGCGCCCACGCTGCTGCTTAAGGGCATCGTCAGAATGCGCCCACCCTGCTGCTTAGGGACGTCGTCAGAGCACATCCACCCTGCTGCTCAGGGACATCGTCAGAATGCGCCCACCCTGCTGCTTAGGGACGTCGTCAGAGCACATCCACCCTGCTGCTCAGGGACATCGTCAGAATGCGCCCACCCTGCTGCTTAGGGACGTCGTCAGAGTGCGCCCACCCTGCTGCTTAGGGACGTCGTCAGAGTGCGCCCACCCTGCTGCTTAGGGACGTCATTAGAGTGCGCCCACCCTGCTGCTCAGGGATGGCATGACTCCTGCACAAACTCCCCTCTGTGCTGGAATTCTAGGTACAGGTGGTGCAAAATGTACCATGCCTGGTGATTACTCGTTGCTTTAAAGTCCACGCCCCGCATTATATTTCAGACCTACCCAAATGTAACAGGGTAAAGTCCCAGTCAATCCTGGGACACAAAGCTGCATCTTAACCCCCCTCCAACAGAGGAACACTGGTGTTGAAGGTAATTATCACACCCAAGAATTATCTCATGAACCTAAAGGGCACTCGTGGTAGAGGCCTCACCCCTCCAAACCCTAGATTAGGGACTAATGTTATTACTCAACTCAATAGACCTTTTTTGTAGACCTTAGAAAAATGAGAGCTGAGTCAGCCCAGTCTAATTGGAATCTTTCACCCTCAATTTACAAACTGAAGAAGGTGTAAAAACACTAATCTGTTTCATGAATCTATAGTAATCTTTTTCAAGAACTTCAATAGTTACTGGTGCGGTTGTACCCTCCCACCCACAAAGGTGAGCCCACCCCTTTTTTTAATCGTTTTATTTTAACCCCCTGGACCCACCCCTAGGACTTTGACGGGTCCAGGGATGGCACTGCTGGTGGGGGAGTGAGAGTGCCCTCCCCTCACTGTGTACTTCACTTCTCAGGCTGGCCACACCCTCATGAACAGTGAAACTTTCTCCAAGCCCCGCTGCTTTTCTAGGTCTGGAGATAGCAAGCACAGGCAGACAGTCTGCCTGGGAGCGCCAGATGCCAGCGCTCAGGCCAATCCCAACTCTGCTTTCATGCCGCGTCAGGAGTGGCCGCAGTGCAGTCTGGGAGCCTGTGCCCAGAAGCACGAAGAGCGCGATGCGGTGGGAGACGGCAGCATTGGCTGCTGCGTACAGATACTTTTTTTTATTGTTATTTTTTTAGCCCTGAATCCTGCCCTCCCTACCTTCTACCCACCTCTGGCCCGCCGCGCCAGTTTGGCAGAGGACGGGCGGCTACTGTAAATGTGTACTGTAGTGTCACGCTTGACGTCACTTCACAGTGAGGCTCAGAGAGGAAAACCTAATGCAACTACCTTTGTCCTATAAGGATTATTAAACGTATTAGGCTTCAGGCATATGCTTACAAAAGTGCTTTTCTCAGATCACGCGCCTTTACTGATGTGAAACCTGAATATTTAGTGGCAAGCAGAGGAGACATCGAAAAGTGTACGGCTGAAGCCCTGGTACCTTGCTTCAGATTAAAGGTGAGTCAGTCACTCCCAGCCCCAAGTGAAGGTTCACACTTCCATCGCAGGCTGTGACAACCACCACCAAGACTGTGGTAACTCTATCACAGGGCCACCCTTCATGTGGCTATCCGAAAATGACCCTAGCCCATTACGTTCACCACACTATGAGGCCTGGATGTATTACGTTTCACACAACGCAGAATAGCAAGTGAAGTTGCTGCGTTGCATGAAATGGAGGGAGCAGAACTGTGCCATATTTACAAAGAAATGGAGCAGTTCTGCACTTTTACCGAGTAGGGTCACTTTGGCTGCGTGGCGCCAACGCAGGCACCCCTGCGCCATACTGCACACATGCAAAGAGGAAATAACAAGTAGAAATAAAGATATATCTCCTTCTTATGCCTTGCTTCAGGCAGGCACACCATTGTGGGGAAACCCATGTCTACAACTCTTTGTAAATATAGGTTTGCAACAAAATCCATAGGTTGATCCACTGGGATGCCAATGTACCGTCCATGGAACACCTCCCTGATGCAAAGTAATACAATTGTGATGCTTTGTAAATATCAAAATTGATTTTGTGTTGAGTCTACGTCATAAAAATTACTCAAACCCAAGGAAAAATGTTTGAAAATCTGGTCCTTAATTTGAAGCAGGCTTTCGCCCTCTTCTCCGCCAGTGACGCAGCACTAGATAAACAGGCCGCTGGAATTATGCAGCTGTGGGAGGCCACCTTTTGTAGTTAGATTAACCAAATGATGTGTGCATGTCCTTTAGGGCACCTCCTTAAAGGACTTGTGTTTAATGAAATCATATGTGGCCTGTAACATTTTTCAGAGGTGAGTTGCTTGCATCATGTTGGCAGTAAGTACTCCCGCCCTCTGAGGGGTGTCTAATGTATTCTAACAAAGTGACTTGTCTGAGGTAAGTTTTGCGACCTGTCTATCCTGGGCGGGGGGAGTCAATTCATTGTGGAAAAAGTTGCTTTTTGGCAGCAGGGATATCTATCAAAGTGATGTGCGGGATAATGTCTGCTGTAGTGCCTGCACTCATAAACTACTTTGCCTGCCTTTATCAGAAGGAACCCAGGAAATTGAAAGCAAACCCAGCCTAACCCAAACCACTGTGCCACTCCAAGGGGCACAGAGCATGCCCACCCCACCCGCGGCGGAGCCCAGCAGAGTCCAGAGGCCAGACCCACCTGAGAACATGCAAGGTAAGGAACGGGTGGAAGGCACCTAACATGGTCACGTGGTCCAGGCTCACTCACTGCTCTGAACGGCCAATTCTGGTCAGTTCGTATTTTAAAGGAAACCTATTCGTCCCCTCTTCTACTGTCTTAAAAAGAGTTTTCATCCATTTCAAGATGGCCGTCCGCAATTGCTCAGAGGTAGTAGGTTTCACCGCCTAGACCTGTTGGTTGTGTCAAAGCTTGTTTCACTCTGCTTCTCTCAACAGCATTTATTGAAATGCAATTCCGGTTTCACTGAGCAGAACTCAAGATGGGGCAGGTCACACGAGTCCAGAGTTGGCAGTTAGAAGAGAGGAGGGTGGGTGACGTAGGATAGAGGAGGGAGGGGGGAAATGAAAAGGTGTGGGGGTGAACTCTAGTCAGTTAGTTCGATTTAGAAAGCTCAGAATTTTACAAAACAAAGCGCCAGATGTGTAGCGCTGCACATTAGAGTCAGGGAGTGACGTGAGAGCTGGAGAGAGCTGGCACGTGACGTCAGGTTTGTGATAGTGGCACTGGGGCCTGTGTTCCTGCTCGGAGTCTGGATTTAGAAGACACGCCCCAGTGCAAACCTGGCCCATGGCTGCACCAGGGCCCTGAATGTTACAAAAACACAGAGCAATGGAGGCTCGCACGTCACGAGACAGGTGGATCTGCGGCTTTTAGGGTACTGGCTAGGCACCCACAAATAAAACAACCGAAAATGCAAACAAAAGAGCACAAATTAAACAAGAGGGACAGAGATCAGTTAAGAAACTCACAGAGGGGCGAGAGTGCTGCCCCTTCAAGGCCCCACTGAATGAGATGCAAGCTTAGGAGCAGCAGTGACTGGCAGGGCGCGTGCAGACCTGCAGGGCGCGTGCAGACCTGGCAGGACGCGTGCAGACCTGCAGGGCGCGTGCAGACCTGGCAGGGCGCGTGCAGACCTGCCGGGCGCGTGCAGACCTGGCTGGGCGCGTGCAGACCTGGCAGGGCGCGTGCAGACCTGCAGGGCGCGTGCAGACCTGGCAGGGCGCGTGCAGACCTGCCGGGCGCGTGCAGACCTGGCAGGGCGCGTGCAGACCTGCAGGGCGCGTGCAGACCTGGCAGGGCGCGTGCAGACCTGCCGGGCGCGTGCAGACCTGGCAGGACGCGTGCAGACCTGCAGGGCGCGTGCAGACCTGGCAGGGCGCGTGCAGACCTGCCGGGCGCGTGCAGACCTGGCAGGGCGCGTGCAGACCTGGCAGGGCGCGTGCAGACCTGCAGGGCGCGTGCAGACCTGGCAGGGCGCGTGCAGACCTGCCGGGCGCGTGCAGACCTGGCAGGGCGCGTGCAGACCTGGCAGGGCGCGTGCAGACCTGCAGGGCGCGTGCAGACCTGGCAGGGCGCGTGCAGACCTGCCGGGCGCGTGCAGACCTGGCAGGGCGCGTGCAGACCTGGCAGGGCGCGTGCAGACCTGGCAGGGCGCGTGCAGACCTGCAGGGCGCGTGCAGACCTGCAGGGCGCGCGCAGACCTGCAGGGGGCATGCAGACCTGCAGGGCGCGTGCAGACCTGCAGGAAAGTGCAGTCAGTGCAGTCAAAGATTGGAGTCAGGGCGTGGAAAGATGCAAAAAGATGAAGTTACACTGTGACCTGAAAGGATGGTAAGAATATAACACATTACATTCACGCGATGACGTCACAGACGCATGATAAGCAAGGCCACGTCGTGAGAAGAGAACAAAGTACACAAGGGCATCAGAGTGACATCAGAGCTACCTGTGCAATCAGATTTTGATATCATTGGAGCGCAATGTATCCGCGCAATGACGTCACAGACGCATAATAAATGGGCCAGGTCATCAGACGAGAGCAAAGTACACCACGACATCAGAGAAACCCAGTGCAATCAGATGGTGATTAACCCTGGGCGTAGTTCGTGTAGTAGCGCTACGTGTAGCTACGCGAGGTGCACTTTGCACTACGCAAGCTACGCAAACTACGTAGTGCACTGTGTAAAATGCTGTGCGCACTGATTGCACAGTGCCGGATGCTTGTCCGCACTGTGCAATCATTGCAAACCGCATCTTGCACAGTGCAAGTGGTCGTTCCCGCTCGAGTAGAATGTACTCGAGCGGCAGCTTTTGCAACATGAACTGGTAGTTTCTCATCTCGAGTGGTCGAGAGCATACGCGACCACTCACAATGAGAAACCTGACCTCCCCGTGTTGAGAATCTCGCCAGGAGGTTTATTTTCCACGCTCGCGATCAGCAACTTGATGTTGCTTATCACGAACGAGTAAAAAGTCTCGCCGGGATGTTATTTTGCTCGCTCGCGGTCGCCAACTTGATGTTGAGGGCAGCGAGCAAGTAAAAAATGCCCGCTAGCCTACGCGTTTTTGCACTGTGTTACATGCAATTCACGTAGCACGTAAGTGCGCAAACTACACGAGCGTAGCGTAGTCCTACACCCAGGGTTAGTTGTGATATCATAGTAGAGCAATGCAGCTCAGAAGTGACGTCAGAGGAAGGGCGACGTTACAGGCGCAGAGACACACTTCATTTCATTTGATATGTAAAATACAGAGGGGCATATTACCAAGTAATAGCGATAATTATCGCTATTGCTTGGTTAGAGACAAAAATTTACCGCAGCGCTGCGGCGATTTTTACCGCAAATAAACCTTGGTATTACCAAGGTTTAACGCAAATGCGGTAAAAATCGCCGCAAAGCATGAATATCGCTGAAAAGTCAGCGATATTCATGCATTAGCGAGCTAATGCTCTTAGCCATGTTATCCACCTCCCATTGGATAACATGGCTAAGAACTGCTCAGGGCAGGTGTTAGCTTTTAGAGATATTCCCGCTTAGCGCGAATATCTCCAAAAGTTGGTAATAGGAGATAGCGATGTTAGCGACTGTTTTCAGTCTCTAACATCTTGGCACGCCCACTTTGCATCTCATTAGTGATAAATATCACTGACATGCAAAGTGGGGCCCAAGATGGTCGCTATCTCCTACTAGCTGTCGCTAACTGGTGTTAGCGGCAGCTAGGTAATAGGGGGATAATTTTATCTCCGCTTTCTTGGCTTTTAAAGCCAAAAAAGCGGAGATAAACCCCCTTGATAATATGCCCCCCTTGTTTGTTGTTGCATGAACACTCTTCAAGGCGGAGTTCACACTGCTTGTTATTCCAGATGGTTTGATTGGTTGGACTCCTCGAGCAAACAGGAGGTCCTTAAGATCTCTGGTGTGCCCCCGTGGGAAGGGGTCTGAAATTGAAAGGGAGAGCTTTAGCGTTAGGACTGAGCATCCGGGGACGCCCTGACCTGACTTCTGCCTTGTCTCTCTGTAGTCCCCCCCGGGGCACCTCCATAGACTGTTGCGTTAAAGTGTCAGCACTCCGGACAGCTCCGGGCCTTGCACGTGCAGCCGGCGTGAGAATTACCCGTGGTGCTCTGCGTGTGTCCGCATCGCATCAGACCCGGATCATTATAGCGCCTTGTTGAAGTTCATACAACGGTTTTGTTTAAATTAAATAATAAAATACGGATAAAATCGGGCTGAGGCCTGACATGACACGCGCAGATCTCCCTGGGGGCCGGGGGAGGGAGGGGGGGATTGTGGGGCAATGTAAGATGATCCCGCCCCCCCCCCCACCCCACGGGGGGGGGGGGGGGGGGGGGGTGAGATGCACAGTAAAGCGCATGAGAAATCAGGTTACATCTGTGCGCACATGTGTGTCTTTAATCCGCTGCGGGGCCCGGCCTGACCCGGCCCTTTAATCTGCTGCTTTTCGGCCACGTCTGCGGCGGTGCTCTGTGTGGCGGCGGTGCCTGGGGGTGGGATGGCCCACGCAGGGCTCTGCCTGATACGATGACAGCCCCTACCCCTGTCGAGCCTCTTGCGCTCTAAATCTGGTATTAATGTATCCACATTGGAAGGTGGAAGCACTAGTCGGCCTCACTGGAATCTCGAACCTGCCAACTTGAGGCTGCACGTGTGTCAGCTGCAGGCACATTAACCTTCCAACCTTCCAACCTTCCTCGGCAGGGATCTTTCCGTGCGCACGCGCAGTCTCTGGGCTTCGCTAATCCATTGGGACATGCCTGAGGTGGGTGGGGGGTGGTGAGAGGGAGGTGTGTGTGTGGGGGGGGGGGGAACGGGGGGGCGAAGACACCCAGTTAGACCCGGTGCTCCGCTCCGTCTGCTGGACGAGTCTTTGCCTTCTGGGGGCAGCAGCCAGACCACCACCTGATGCCCCCTTATTCCGGGTCGCCCGTTACCCGCTGTGCCACAAGCGTGGCCTGGCACAGAAGGAATGGTGATTTGTGAGGAAAGTGTACCGCAACAATCTCCGGCTGTGGACAACCTTACCTGTTACTCACACATGCATCATCTTGTGTCCTGGCCAGGGCTTTAAGTGAGCCAGGTCTCACCGGTGCCGAGCACCGGCAGTTTTTTTAAAGGGGGCCTCGAAACGGGTCTCTACCGGGCTTTGTTTTGTGCCCTGGTCTGTTTATTCCGGACTGCAGTGACAGCAGGCACCCCGGTGTGCTCCCGCTCACACTGCTCACTTCTCACTAGTGGAGAAGTTACTGCATGACGTCATGCCAGGTGAGCGTTCTAGGCAGGGGAAGGGAATCCTTCAAAGAGAGCCACTATCTCTCTGGATTTCCCTTCTCTTTTTCACACCCACGAGCAGCAACATTGTCCTGGTGTCACCAGGGCTTTAAGTGGAAGCTTTTCCCATATTATATTCAACAAGCCATAGTTGCTGCTTATTTATCTCATGCAACCAACAACCATTGACAAAGCCAATATGTCCTGACTTGTTGTAGGTATGATGTTACTTGTTGTATCATATACCTGATGCAATGACAAAAACAGCAAAATACAAGTCGGGCGGCACGCTATGCTAAGCACAGATGTTTAGTATGCATGTTTTTAAGCCACATCCTTAATTACACTGGCCATGCAACCTTGGAGAAACACACACCCGTCTTTTATCCCACTGAACGCCCTGGTCCCGGCATTTTCTTTTACAATTTGCAGGTGTGTCAGCCCAATTGATTTCGTGAGTGAGTACAGATCCAAGAATGCAATAGGACTTGAAAGGGGGTGTCTGGGTGTAGTGCCAGCCCAAACAGCCCACATGTTAGTCCCTGCTTCCTCGACCGGGTACCCCTGGAGAGCCCGAGATACCGCGGGGCCCTTTCTGATCTGCACAGGTATGTGCCCCCGTGCCCTGCCCCCTAGGGCCTCTTGCAACCAAGAGGCAGAGACATGCCCTAGCAACGGGACCAGAGAGGCTGCGGCGTCCCGCCGTGCCCCCTGCACATCTCGCATCTGGCAGCCGCTGCCGCCTGGGCACCCTGTTCTTGCCACCTGCTGTCGGTGACGCGGGCGCCGCTGAATTCAGCAAGAAACGCCACCTGTGCGCGCGGCAGTCGGTGCAAAGTAGGCGAAACGCTGCCCTGTGCCTACCCCAGACCACAGCAGGCAGCGGGTGACGAAGCAGGGCTCTGCGATGCCAGCTGCGGCGGAGGGCACAGTTACTGTGGATGGGAAGGGCGCGAGGCGCTGCCAGGTCATCTCAGTCCTGGCTCTTAGACCCCAGTCATCTCTAAAGAGGAGAAGCGCCTGAAGCACTTCATGGCGCTGCATGGATTCACGGTGGGCAGCTTGTTCTCGCGAGACCTGCCAGCTCGAGAGCTCGTAGCCAGGGCCTCTCGGATTCTAGCGCATTATACTTCCTGGCAGTGCCAACTTCTCACACTACGGATCCGTGCCAGCCTCACACGCTGGTGCTGTGCCTGCTTGTAAAACACTTTGCAGCCGTGCCATTTCCACATGTTGCTCACTAGTGCCAGTTTCTCACTCTGCCTACCAAAGAGATCTTACAATTTTATCCACCAGTGCCAGCTTCTCACACTGCCTACCAGTTCCAGCTTATAACACTGTTCACCAGTGCCAGTTTGTCACAGTGCCCACTTGTGCCAGCCTCCCACACTGATAGCAGTGCCTGCTTGTCCAATGCTGTTCAGCAGTGCCATCTCCACACAGTGCCCACCAGTGTCAGTTTCGCACGCTGCCTACCAGTGCCAGCTTCTCACACTGTTCACCAGGGCCGGTTTCTCACATTGCCCACCAGTGCTTGCTGATCACACTCTATTCACCAGTGCTAGCTCTAGACACTACACACCAGTACCAGCTTGCACAATGCTTCCAGTGCCACCTTCTTACATAGCCAACCAATGCCCCATCACAAACTTCCTCTAGTGAGAGGTTCTTACAATGCCTACTGTGCCAGCTTTTCAAAGTGACGCCAGTCTCAGCTTATCGTGTCACCCCGTGCAGATCCTCATATTGCCTACAGTGCCATCTTCTCACACTATTTTGCAGTGCCCGCTTGTCACTCGGTCCAATACTGCCAGCTCTTCGAGCTGTACAACAGTGCCAGTTTCTCATGAAGTGCAACAGTGCCAGTTTCTCATGAAGTGCAACAGTGCCAGTTTCTCATGATGTGCAACAGTGCTAGATTCTCACGTTGTCCATAGTGTCAAATTATCACGCTGTCCACCAGTGCTAGCTTTTTTGACACTGTTCACCAGTGTTGTGTTCTCATACTGTCCACTAGTGCCAGCTTCTCATGTTCCCACCAGTGCCAGTTTCCCACGATGTGCACCAGTGATCGCTTCTCACAGTGTTCACTAGTGCTATCTTCTCACACTGTTCACCAGTGTCACCTTCTCCCACTGTGCAGCAAAGCCAACTTCAGACACTAGTAACAGTGCCTGCTGCTCAAATGCTGCTCTGCGGTGCCATCTTCACAAACTGCCTTACTGGAATTTCTCACACTATCTACTAGTGCCAGCTTATAGCACTGTTAACTAGTCCAGTTTCTCACAATGCCAATCAGTGCAGCTTA
This sequence comes from Lissotriton vulgaris, assembly GCF_964263255.1. Lineage (NCBI taxonomy): Eukaryota > Metazoa > Chordata > Amphibia > Caudata > Salamandridae > Lissotriton > Lissotriton vulgaris. Next base: position 1,997,185,611 of record NC_141693.1, on the reverse strand, counting down.
ACACACTATTTTCCCCAGTGTCAGCTCTGACACTGCTCACCAGTGCTACCAGTGCCAGCTTCTCATGCTGCCCACAACTCTACACACAGCCTACAGTATCACCTTCTCACACATCCCACCAGGGCCAGAATCGCACTCTGTTCATTAGTGCCCGCTCATCACACTGCCTAACAGCTTCTCACACTGCCCACCAATTCAAGTTTCTCATGCTGTGCACCAGCGCAAGCTTCTCACATGATTCACCAATGTCAGCTTCTCGTGCTATTCATCAGTGCCAGCGTCTTATGCAGTGCACCACTTCTTACTTCTCACACTCTTCACCACTGTCAGCTTCTCACGCTATCCACCAGTTTGAGCTTCTCACAATATGCACCAGCGTCAGCTCCTCACATTTACCCCAGTGCTCGTTTCGCACATTACCCACCAGTGCCAGCTTCTCACACTGTGCACCAGTGCCAGTTTCTCACATTGTCCACCAGTGCCAGCTTCTCACATTGTGCACCAGTGCCAGCTTATTAGATTGTCCACCAGTGCCAGCTTCTCACATTGTGCATCAGTGCCAGCTTCTCACATTGTGCACCAGTGCCAGCTTCTCACATTGTGCACCAGTGCAGCTTCACGTGTTGTCCACCAGTGCAGCTTCTCCCAACGTCCACCAGTGCAGCTTCTCACATTGTCCACCAGTGCAGCTTCTCGTGTTGTCCACCAGTGCAGCTTCTCACATTGTCCACCAGTGCAGCTTCTCACATTGTCCACCAGTGCCAGCTTCTCACATTGTCCACCAGTGCCATCTTCTCATATTGTGCACCAGTGCCAGCTTCTCACATTGTCCATCAGTGCAGCTTCTCCCACCACCCTCCAGTGCAGCTTCTTCCACCGTGCACCAGTGCAGCTTCCCAAGTTGTCCACCAGTGCAGCTTCTCACAATATGCACCTGCCAGCTTCTCACTTTGTCCACCAATGCTAGATTCTCGCTTTGTCCACCAGTGTCAGCTTCTCGCGTTATCCACCAGCGCCAGCTTCTCACATTGTCCACCATTGCCAGCTTCTCACATTATCCACCAGTGCAGCTTCTCACAATGTCCACCATTGCCAGCTTCTCACATTGTCCACCAGTGCAGCTTCTCACTTTGTGCACCACTGCACCTTCTCACATTATCCACCAGTGCAGCTTCTCACATTGTCCACCAGTGGCAGCTTCTCATGTAATGCACCAGTGCAGCTTTGTGTGCTGTCCACCAGTGCAGCTTCTCATGTTGTGCACCAGTGCAGCTTCTCACTTTGTGCACCAGTGCAGCTTCTCACATTGTCCACCAGTGCAGCTTCTCACATTGTCCACCAGTGCAGCTTCTCACATTATCCACCACTGCAGCTACTCACTTTGTGCACCAGTGTAGCTTCTCGTGTTGTCCACCAGTGTCAGCTTCTCACATTGTCCATCAGTGCAGCTTCTCACATTGTCCACCAGTGTCAGCTTCTCGCATTATCCACCAGTGCCAGCTTCTCACTTTGTCCACTACTGCCAGCTTCTCACATTGTCCACCATTGCCAGCTTCTCACTTTGTGCACCATTGCCAGCTTCTCACTTTGTGCACCAGTGAAGCTTCTCACATTATCCACCAGTGCAGCTTCTCACTCACACTGTCCACCAGTGCAGCTTCTCACGTTGTCCACCATTGCCAGCTTCTCACTCCGTGCACCATTGCTAGCTTCTCAATTTGTCCACCAATGCCAGCTTCTCACATTATCCACCAGTGCAGCTTCTCACATTATCCACCAGTGAAGCTTTTTGTGTTGTGCACCAGTGCAGCTTCTCACATTGTCCACCAGTGCAGCTTCTCACATTGCCCACCAGGGCAGCTTTGTGTGCTGTCCACCAGTGCAGCTTCTCATGTTGTGCACCAGTGCAGCTTCTCGTGTTGTCCACCAGTGCAGCTTCTCACATTGTCCACCAGTGCAGCTTCTCATGTTGTCCACCAGTGCAGCTTTGTGTGCTGTCCACCAGTGCAGCTTCTCATGTTGTGCACCAGTGCAGCTTCTCGTGTTGTCCACCAGTGCAGCTTCTCATGTTGTCCACCAGTGCAGCTTCTTGTGTTGTCCACCAGTGCAGCTTCTCGTGTTGTCCACCAGTGCAGCTTCTCATGTTATGCACCAGTGCAGCTTTGTGTGCTGTCCACCAGTGCAGCTTCTCATGTTGTGCACCAGTGCAGCTTCTCGTGTTGTCCACCAGTGCAGCTTCTCATGTTGTCCACCAGTGCAGCTTTGTGTGCTGTCCACCAGTGCAGCTTCTAATGTTGTCCACCAGTGCAGACTCTCACATTGTGCACCAGTGCCAGCTTCTCACATTGTCCACCAGTGCAGCTTCTCATGTTGTCCACCAGTGCAGCTTTGTGTGCTGTCCACCAGTGCAGTTTCTAATGTTGTCCACCAGTGCAGCCTCTCACATTGTGCACCAGTGCCAGCTTCTCACATTGTCCACCAGTGCAGCTTCTCGTGTTGTCCACCAGTGCAGCTTCTCATGTTGTCCACCAGTGCAGCTTCTAATGTTGTCCACCAGTGCAGCCTCTCACATTGTGCACCAGTGCAGCTTCTCGTGTTGTCCACCAGTGCAGCTTCTCGTGTTGTCCACCAGTGCAGCTTCTCGTGTTGTCCACCAGTGCAGCTTCTCACATTGTCCACCAGTGCAGCTTCTCACATTATCCACCACTGAAGCTTCTCACATTGTGCACCAGCGCAGCTTTTTGTGTTGTCCACCAGTGCAGCTTCTCATGTTGTGCACCAGTGCAGCTTCTCATGTTGTGCACCACTGCAGCTTCTCACATTGCCCCCAGTGCAGCTTTTTGTGTTGTGCACCAGTGCAGCTTTGTGTGCTGTCCACCAGTGCAGCTTCTCATGTTGTCCACCAGTGACGGCTTCTCACATTGTCCACCAGTGCAGCTTCTCATGTTGTCCACAAGTGCAGCTTCTCATGTTGTCCACAAGTGCAGCTTCTCACATTGTCCACCAGTGCAGCTTCTCATGTTGTCCACCAGTGACGGCTTCTCACATTGTCCACCAGTGCAGCTTCTCATGTTGTCCACCAGTGCAGCTTTGTGTGTTGTCCACCAGTGCAGCTTCTCATGTTGTCCACCAGTGCAGCTTCTCGTGTTGTCCACCAGTGCAGCTTCTCACATTGTCCACCAGTGCAGCTTCTCATGTTGTCCACCAGTGACGGCTTCTCACATTGTCCACCAGTGCAGCTTCTCATGTTGTCCACCAGTGCAGCTTTGTGTGTTGTCCACCAGTGCAGCTTCTCATGTTGTCCACCAGTGCAGCTTCTCGTGTTGTCCACCAGTGCAGCTTCTCATGTTGTCCACCAGTGCAGCTTCTCATGTTGTCCACCAGTGCAGCTTCTCATGTTGTCCACCAGTGACAGCTTCTCACATTGTCCACCAGTGCAGCTTCTCATGTTGTCCACCAGTGCAGCTTTGTGTGTTGTCCACCAGTGCAGCTTCTCGTGTTGTCCACCAGTGCAGCTTCTCGTGTTGTCCACCAGTGCAGCTTCTCATGTTGTGCAACAGTGCAGCTTCTCATGTTGTCCACCAGTGCAGCTTCTCGTGTTGTCCACCAGTGCAGCTTCTCGTGTTGTCCACCAGTGCAGCTTCTCATGTTGTCCACCAGTGCAGCTTCTCATGTTGTCCACCAGTGCAGCTTCTCGTGTTGTCCACCAGTGCAGCTTCTCGTGTTGTCCACCAGTGCAGCTTCTCACATTGTCCACCAGTGCAGTTTCTCACATTGTTCACCAGTGCAGCTTCTCATATTATCCACCACTGCAGCTTCTCACATTGTCCACCAGTGCAACTTCTCGTGTTGTGCACCAGTGCAGCTTCTCACATTGTCCACCAGTGCAGCTTCTCACATTGTTCACCAGTGCAGCTTCTCATGTTGTGCACCACTGCAGCTTCTCACATTGCCCCCAGTGCAGCTTTTTGTGTTGTGCACCAGTGCAGCTTTGTGTGCTGTCCACCAGTGCAGCTTCTCATGTTGTGCACCAGTGCAGCTTCTCATGTTGCGCACCAGTGCAGCTTCTCATGTTGTGCACCACTGCAGCTTCTCACATTGCCCCCAGTGCAGCTTTTTGTGTTGTGCACCAGTGCAGCTTTGTGTGTTGTCCACCAGTGCAGCTTCTCACATTGTCCACCAGTGCAGCTTCTCATGTTGTCCACAAGTGCAGCTTCTCACATTGTCCACCAGTGCAGCTTCTCATGTTGTCCACCAGTGACGGCTTCTCACATTGTCCACCAGTGCAGCTTCTCATGTTGTCCACCAGTGCAGCTTTGTGTGTTGTCCACCAGTGCAGCTTCTCATGTTGTGCACCAGTGCAGCTTCTCATGTTGTGCACCACTGCAGCTTCTCACATTGCCCCCAGTGCAGCTTTTTGTGTTGTGCACCAGTGCAGCTTTGTGTGCTGTCCACCAGTGCAGCTTCTCACATTGTCCACCAGTGCAGCTTCTCATGTTGTGGACCAGTGCAGCTTCTCATGTTGTCCACAAGTGCAGCTTCTCACATTGTCCACCAGTGCAGCTTCTCATGTTGTCCACCAGTGACGGCTTCTCACATTGTCCACCAGTGCAGCTTCTCATGTTGTCCACCAGTGCAGCTTTGTGTGTTGTCCACCAGTGCAGCCTCTCATGTTGTGCACCAGTGCAGCTTCTCGTGTTGTCCACCAGTGCAGCTTCTCATGTTGTCCACCAGTGCAGCTTCTCGTGTTGTCCACCAGTGCAGCTTCTCGTGTTGTCCACCAGTGCAGCTTCTCATGTTGTCCACCAGTGCAGCTTCTCGTGTTGTCCATGTTGTGCACCAGTGCAGCTTCTCGTGTTGTCCACCAGTGCAGCTTCTCATGTTGTCCACCAGTGCAGCTTCTCGTGTTGTCCACCAGTGCAGCTTCTCGTGTTGTCCACCAGTGCAGCTTCTCGTGTTGTCCACCAGTGCAGCTTCTCGTGTTGTCCACCAGTGCAGCTTCTCGTGTTGTCCACCAGTGCAGCTTCTCGTGTTGTCCACCAATACCAGCTTCTCACTTTATCCATCAGTGCAGCTTCTCGTGTTGTCCACCAGTGCCAGCTTCTCACTTTATCCATCAGTGCAGCTTCTCGTGTTGTCCACCAGTGCCAGCTTCTCACTTTATCCATCAGTGCAGCTTCTCGTGTTGTCCACCAGTGCCAGCTTCTCACTTTATCCATCAGTGCAGCTTCTCGTGTTGTCCACCAGTGCAGCTTCTCGTGTTGTCCACCAGTGCCAGCTTCTCACTTTATCCATCAGTGCAGCTTCTCGTGTTGTCCACCAGTGCCAGCTTCTCACTTTATCCATCAGTGCAGCTTCTCGTGTTGTCCACCAGCGCCAGCTTCTCACATTGTCCACCAGCGCAGCTTCTCACTTTGTGCACCAGTGCAGCTTCTCACATTGTCCACCAGTTCAGCCTCTCACATTGTGCACCAGTGCCCGCTTCTCACGCTGTGGACTAGTAATAACTTCTCGCACTGTTCACGAGTGCTATGTTTGATATCAAATAAACATCGTGAGCTTTGAATTCATCTTTGAAATCACATGATTTCACAGACCTTCTGTTCTCAGAACACATCAAATACGTCACTGATATCTCATAGCTTTGCTATCACATGTTCTCACAAGTGTTGCGTTCTCTGTTATCACGATTTCACCATTGTGTAGTAGCTCTAATATCACATGATCGCTCACAAGTGTTGTGTTCTCTTTTATCACATGATTTCATGAGTGTGTAGTAGCTCCGATATCACATGATCTCACAGGTGTTACATTCCCTGTTATCACATGATCGCTCACAAGTGTTGCGTTCTCCGTTATCACATGATTTCACGAGTGTATAGTAGCTCTGATATCACATGATCGCTCACAAGTGTTGCTTTCTCTGTTATCACATGATTTCATGAGTGTATAGTAGCTCTGATATCACATGATCGCTCACAAGTGTTGTGTTCTCTGTTATCACATGATTTCACGAGTGTATAGTAGCTCTGATATCACATGATCGCTCACAAGTGTTGTGTTCTCTCTTATCACATGATTTCATGAGTGTGTAGTAGCTCCGATATCACATGATCTCACAGGTGTTACATTCCCTGTTATCACATGATCGCTCACAAGTGTTGTGTTCTCTGTTATCACATGATTTCACGAGTGTATAGTAGCTCTGATATCACATGATCGCTCACAAGTATTGCGTTCTCTGTTATCACATGATTTCACGAGTGTATAGTAGCTCCGATATCACATGATCTCACAGGTGTTACATTCCCTGTTATCACATGATCGCTCACAAGTGTTGCGTTCTCTGTTATCACATGATTTCACAAGTGTATAGTAGCTCTGATATCACATGATTGCTCACAAGTGTTGTGTTCTCTCTTATCACATGATTTCATGAGTGTGTAGTAGCTCCGATCTCACATGATCTCACAGGTGTTACATTCCCTGTTATCACATGATCGCTCACAAGTGTTGCGTTCTCCGTTATCACATGATTTCACGAGTGTATAGTAGGACTCTTTGATAGGCAGTCCACATGAACCCCCTCATTATACTGACAGCAAAAGGAGGCCTTTAAAGCGGCATGAAACTCTACTTCAAGGGGCTAACTTGCCTCTGCGCTCATTAACCTGTTTTAACACCAACGGTTAACAGACGGCAGCCACATTTATCTAGAAGGATCTAGGGCCATATTATCAAGCACGCGTTAAAATGATCACCGCTTTAGCCGCGTGAAACTGCCCTGAAGCTCTGATAGTGGGCTTGATAATATGCCCTTGTGAATTCCCATAGAAGGCCAGGTTAACACCACAACATGGGCTTCTATGGGAATTGACAAGGGCATATTATCAAGCTCATTATCGCCGCTTTAGCAGCAGTTTCCTGCCGCTAAAGTGGCGATAATTTTAACTCCCTTCTTGATAATATGCCCCCTAGTGTTGGGAAACAGTATTTGTAGGCGCTGGATTGTCATCATCTGTCTTACAGTGGTACACCTCTCCTCTGAAGAAGGGTTTAAAAACGGCTAACACTTCCACCTCCGGAGGGTTTTATTCCGCTCTGCAGGGGGTAGTATGAGTGGGGGTGTCTGACTTCTCAGGGTGGGTTTTGTTGCAAGTACCCACAGAGCAGGGGTACGGCGCTCTCCCAGCAGGCTGACAGCTGTCCCTCTTCCTTCCTCCCCTGTGCGCTCTCAGCTCCGTTAATCTGCTCGACCTGCCCCGCCAAGGAGGCGCCAGAGAAGCCCCGGCACGCAGCGCCCTCTGCTGGCAGGAAGCTCGGAAAGACAGGTATGGCGGAGTGTGTCCCAGTGTTAGCATGTCCCGGCACCCTGCTTTCTAAAGCCCCTCGTGGTGTACCCTAGCATTAGCAGGTCCCAGCACCCCGCTTTCTAAAGCCCCTCTAGGTGTGCCCCCGTGTTAGCAGGCCCGGGCACCCCGCTTTCTAAAGCCTCTCTAGGTGTGCCCAAGCATTAACAGGTCCCGGCACCCCGCTTTCCAAAGCCCCTCTAGAGGTACCCCAGCATTAGCAGGTCCCAGCACCCCGCTTTCTAAAGCCCCTCTAGGTGTACCCCAGCATTAGCAGGCTCCGGCACCCCGCTTTCTAAAGCCCCTCTAGGTGTGCCCAAGCATTAACAGGTCCCGGCACCCCGCTTTCCAAAGCCCCTCTAGAGGTACCCCAGCATTAGCAGGTCCCAGCACCCCGCTTTCTAAAGCCCCTCTAGGTGTACCCCAGCATTAGCAGGCCCCGGCACCCCGCTTTCTAAAGCCCCTCTAGGTGTGCCCAAGCATTAACAGGTCCCGGCACCCCGCTTTCTAAAGCCCCTCTAGAGGTACCCCAGCATTAGCAGGTCCCAGCACCCCGCTTTCTAAAGCCCCTCTAGGTGTACCCCAGCATTAGCAGGCCCCGGCACCCCGCTTTCTAAAGCCCCTCTAGGTGTGCCCCGGTGTTAGCAGGTCCCTACACCCCGCTTTCTAAAGCCCTGCACCCTTCCTTCTGCCTCCGCGGTGGGAGGACAGCGCCCTCTACAGGAGACTCTGCGTACATAAGGCTGTTAGAGAGAATTGTGTCTTGTTGCATAAATGTAAGGCTTTCAACCTACAAACAATAAAAGAGTGTGAAAGAGAGAGAGAGAGAGAGAGAGAGAGAGAGACAGCTAGAGAGAGAGAGAGAGAGAGAGAGAGAGAGAGAGAGAGCGCAAAGGAGAGGATGGAGAGAGCAAACAAAAGCGAGAGGGTATGTGAGCAAAAGAGTGAGCGCGTGCAAGCAAAGGACACAGGAGAGTGAACAAGAGAAAGAAAGAGCAAGCACAGGGGTTCTGGCGCAAGACACGGAGGGGCATATCATCAAGGGCAGTATCGCCGCTTTAGCCGCACTTTTTGCTGCTAAAGCGGCGATAATTTTAACGCCCTATCAGCATGGACAGGTTAGCGCGTGTTTCCATGCCTTTTCACCATTTCCCTGAACGCCCAACTGTGCATCTCTAATGAGATGCAAAGTGGGCGTTCCTCCCCCAAATAACGTGAGAAATGTCGCTAACCGACATTTCTCCTATCAGCAAGCTGCTCACTAACCTGCGTAGCGATAAGAAAAGTAGCGCTAACCGGGATTAGCGCTACTTTTCTTGCGCCTGCTTTCAGTCTGACTTAGCTATTATATTCAATGGAAGGTGGATATCATGCCTAAGTCTGCCCTGCCCTATCATCAAGCCATTGCCAAACGTTGTGCGATTAGCGCTGGATTCCCAGCAATAATTACACATTTGGCAGCTTGCGCATGGACTTTTATCGCTTTGGAGCTAAGTGTTGCTGATAGCACGCTATCTCAGCGATAAAATCCTGCGATGGCCGGCGATAATTATCCTCACTAAGCGCGCTGAACGATAATTATCACCGGCTCTTGCTGATATGTCCCGGAGAGAGTGATACAAAGAGAAAGCAGGAGAGTGAGCTAAGAACAAGAAAGAGGACGAGAAAGAGAGAGAGTTGAAGCAAACAAGAGAACATATGAGCAAGAAGGACAGAAAGAGTAATTAAAAGAGCGTTGAACGAGGGAGAGTGAGACATGGAGAGTGAGGGGGTTCGATGAAGGTACAGCAAGAGAAAAAGAGAAAAAGATGGCGACAGAGCGTACGGACGCATGCCCACGACTGTGGGGCACCTCCGGCCATCCTGTGACGTCTCACTCTTTTCCCTGCATGGTTCCCTGTGCATCGTTCTCTCCCGGGTTTACGCGTCTTTTTAAATCTGGATTTGCATCAAATTACATGGATGGGTGCATGTGCCCCCCCCAATTGCTCCACCCATATAGCACCTACCCGAAGTAAAGTAACCAAGTCAACGCTATGTGCTGCATTACTTTGTATTTACTAACAGGCAGATTCATCAAGCTAAATTGCGCTCGCAAAGGGCCAGATTCTGAGAATCTGGCCCTTTGAGAGCGCAATTTTTGCATTTGGGATTCATCATCCCAAATGCAAAAATCGCTATTTGCGAAATCGCATATTTGCGAGGAATTGGATTTAAGGAATCTCTATTAGAGATTCCTTAAACGCAATTCATTAACCAATTTGAAATTGCGAATTCGCAATTTTTGGTCGCTATTTACCACGAAGTCTGACTTCGTGGTAAATTGCGAAAAAATTGAAAAAAACACTTTAGTGCATTTTTCTCTGTTGCATGGTACACACACACACATGTCCTTTGGACATGTGTGTGCGCAACACCTGTGTAAATTTGCATTTCAGGGGTGCTACAGGGTGTCCTTTGGACACCCCTGGCACCCTTGAAATCGCTATCTTATTTGCGATTAGCTAATTGCTAATCGCAAATAAGAAATACTCCCCATTCATTCCTATGGGCCTTTAGGCCTTTAGGCCCATAGGAATGAGTGGAGAGTTATTCCTTATTTGCGATTAGCAATTTGCTAATCGCAAATAAGGAATGTGTAGGAATCACAATTTATTTTGCAAATCCTACATGAATCCCGTTTTGCGAGTCTGTAATAGCGATTCCTTATGAATCGCTATTAAAGACTCGCAAAACGGGTCTTTGATGAATCTACCTGTAAACCACTCAAAACAACGCAAAGTGGCTCTGCATGGCTTACTAAATGCCAAAGAGGATTGTTTGTCGCGCTGCACCACAAAACTGTCCCAGCCCGACGCACAATCCTACTAGATCTGGGCCCATATGTCCACTGCAACACCCTAAAGAGGGGTGACTATTGAAGGGGAGTCAAAGGGACACACCTTCACTTCATAATATAGATTGATATTATTATTACAAATATATGATGCAAGATTATATGACGAAATGTAATTGTATTTACATGAATATCTTAATAAGGTCATTAATCTAATCTCATTTTACATGACCAACGGCCAACACGTGTGTCGCGGAGTTTAGTCTTTTCTGCTTCCTCTGGGCGACAAGTAAACTTTGATTCAATTAGAAATGGCCGGTCGGTTCTTCATGAACACTCCATTTATTTATGACTTCTTTCCTCTAGTTTAACACCAGTAGTCTGACAATTACTTGCTTTTAATTTAGTAGTTGTCTACAAGTACATTATAATATCAAAAAGACCATCTACTAAAGAAGAAGCAAGCAACTGTAAGAATACTGGTGTTAAACTGCGTTAGATTACTTTTGATCAAATAATTTTGTATCATATTTTAATAAAACATTTTTTTAATTATAATATGAAGTGGATATGTTTGTTTGACTCCCCAAACTTAGTTAATAAAATCAGCCGAAACCGTTCTTAGAAACTTCGATCACTCCTTTCTACTTTGTCAAAGAAATGTTGTTGCTACAAGTCCTACATACATATCAAAACTCCTGGTTGTGTGTCTTCCTACACTGACGTCACTAGAGCTGGGGAACAAATTCGTCAAAGAGAGAAAGTGAGGGAAGGGCGAGAGACAGCAGACAAGTGAGAGAAAAAAGAGACAAGAAGCAAAATAGAGAGACAAAGATTGAAAGGGAAATAGTGCAAGAGTGAAAAAATAGTGTGCGAGATTGTGAAAAGAGGGATGAAACACAGTGGGTTCAAAAGAGAGGCTGTTTTTTGAAGAGAGTGTGTTTCTGTGGGGGGGTGGGGGGGGGGCGTGCTTGTTTTATGTTACCCAAAAGCCAAGTTTAATTAATGATTTCATATATTTGTCTGAATGTGTGCATTGGGACTATTGTGCACATGAGATTGCACTGGTGAAGTGATTTACATGTGATGACAATAGAGTGTGCGAGATCGTCTGATGTGTACAAAAAACAAGAGAGAAACGCGAGGGCGCTGTGAATAAGGAAATGGGTCAAAAAGGAAAGAAGTTAAACGATAAAAAGGATTATAAACCAGGCAGAGATCCACAGGGATCCAAAAACAGAGAAATTGATAATAAATGAAGAGAACAAGGAAAGAAGTACTAAACACAGGAAAAGAGCACTGGAGAAATGAAAAAATGCAAGAAAGGAAAAGAAGAGGAACAGCAGAATCAAAAGAAAACAATAAAGAGATGAAAACCAAAAGTTAATGAAGAGCATAGAAAGTACTAAAGCAGAAGAAAGAGCAGAAGCAAATAGGAAATTTGATTGAAAGTAGAAAAGGGTGACAATAATAAACATGGAAGGCAAATGAAGGAAAGGGATGCATATTAGGAGGGAAGGAAAAAACTAAAAAAAAGGAAAAAGAAACACAAAAAATCAGAAAGGAGCGAATATTGAGGAAAGATGAGTGGATTAAATAGAAAAAAAAGCATGTGACGAAAAAAATTGACATTGAATATCGGGAAGATAAACAGAAGAGAGAGTAGAGGAAATGGAAGAGAAGGGAAGGAATAGAAGAAACAAGAGAAAATAGAACAAAGAATAAACGCACAAAAGCGAAAACATAGCAGCCTGAGGAAAAAAACAGAAGGAAGTGAAAAGCTAAATAACAGACTCATCAAACAGAACGCATTAAAATAGATGAAAAGGGAACAAAATACTGGCCAGAAAAGAAAGGGCGAAACAAGAAGAGAGAAAAAGACCAGCACGAGCTAGATAAGAAGAGAAACTAGAGGGGCGATAATAAAACATTGAAATCAGAAAAGGTTGAATGAAAATAACAAGAAAATGGTCGCGTGAAAACGAAAAGAGGTTAAGGAGACCTCAAAAGCAGCGAAGGGAGACGAGTCTAGAGAGGAAGAGACACTAAAAGATAGAAAAGAAAGAAGGAGGGAAGAGTCACTGGTTCAGCAGACACAGGTGGAGGGTGGAGAGGTCCGGGAGGGACAGAAGAGTCTGAATGGAGGGGTAACAATGGCCACTGATAGACTAACCCTGGCTCCACCCTCCCCTCCCCTCTCTAGGCATAGCCCTCCCTGTGCTTAGCGCCCCCTCCCTGAACCCCAAACTTGAACTGACCCTCTGCTGAGGCCTCACTGTCTCCTTCCTCCCAAGTGCCCCGGAAGGCGCCCCGCCCTCAGGAGCCGGAGCCCGCCCCGGTGCCGGGGGTCCTGGTCGAGACGATTCAAGGTAAGCCGGGGGCTCTCAGAGGCTGGGAGTGGGCAGGTGAAGGGGGAGGCAGCGCATACTCTCTGCTAACACTTAGGAAGGAGCGCCACCTGGAGGCCAAAGGGGGACGCTGCAGGCTTCCAAATCTTCAGGCTCTCTAGTCTTCAAATAGGACCTGAGGCTCGAACCCAGACCCCCCACACACTCCCTTGATGTCACAGCGAGAATACAGGCACCTCTCAGCGGGCGTTAATAATCTTAATGTGATTGTACAAACCCTTTGCAGCAGAATGTGTCATTTTAATGGGACAGTACCTGCTCTTCCGGGCAGGGCAGTGGGGTCTTTAATGGGCCTGTAGAAGCCCTCCTCGGAGGCCGGTTGGAGTGCCTTTACTGGGGCAGGACTGGCGGTCTCAGGAGGCTGCTGTCCTTCTAAGGGGTCAGTTCCAGCACTTCGCAGCAGGATTGAGGACTCATTTAAAGGGACTTCTTATCGGGGTTAAGTTCATCTGTAACAGGACAGCACCAGCAGTTCACAGCAGGGAGGGGTCTATTAATATGGGACTCCTCAGTGGGGCTGAGAGTACATTTTATGGGACTTCTCTCACAGGGTTGAATATGCCTGTAATAGGACTTTGTCCAGGTTTGAGAATATATGTAATGGGACTTCTCGCAGTGTTCAGTGGATCTGTAATGGGACTTTTCAACAGGGTTGAGTATACCTGTACTGGGACTTCACCCCAGGGCTGTGTATACCTTTAATGGGACTTCTCCACAGTGTTGACTGTATGTAATGGAACTTCTCAGCAGGGTTGAGTATACCTGTTATGTGGGTTTGCCTTAAGGTTGAGTATACCTGTAATAGGACTTTACCCGGGGTTGAGTATACCTGTAATGTGGCGTCGCCACAGGTTTGAGTATACCTGTAATGGGACTTCGCCCAAGGGCTGTGTATACCTGTTTTAGGACTTCAGCCAGGGCTGAGTACACCTGTAATGTGGCTTCGCCCCAGGGGTTAAGTATCCCTGTAATGGGACTTTGCATCTGGGTTGAGTATTCCTGTAATAGGACTTTGCCTCACGGTTGAGTATACCTGTAATGTGCTTCGCTCTAGGGTTGAGTATACCTGTAATGGGACTTTTCCCACGAGTTGAGTATACCTGAAATATGACTTTCCCCCACGGTTGAGTATACCCTTAATGTGACTTCGCCTCAGGGTTGAGTATACCTGTAATGTGACTTTATAATAATAATAAAGGAATTTCTAAAGCGCCTGGTGACGCCATCACGGCGTGTCCCCGCGCTGTGGAGTAAGAGTCAGAAAGGTGGAGGATCATCTATCCCTCCATAGCAAACAGATGTGTTTTCAACAGTTTCCGGAACATGGTTTCATTGTTGGCCAGTCTGATCCCAAGTGGAAGGCTATTCCACTGGGTGGTCGCCAGCACCCGAAAGGAGCGGCCTCCCATCCTGGCCTTTCTAACACGAGGAACTGTCAGGAGACCCATACCCGCCGAGCGAAGTGCTCTTTGGGGACGATAGGGGATGGCCAGATCCTTCAGATACCCTGGCGCTTCTGCAGAGGTTATCCTGTAGCAGAAAAGGAGGGCTTTAAAAAGGATTCTTTTCTTTACAGGCAGCCAATGAAGGGCAGCCAAAGTAGGCTTGGATGCTGTTCTTTTAGGGAGTCTGAGGGCTAACCGGGCCGCCGTATTTTGCAGCACTTGCAGTCTCCTCAGGTTCTTCTCCGTAGTACCTAATAGCAGCACATTCGCATAATCCATGCGAGAGGTGACCAGAGCTTGGATCATAATACGTCTGGCCTCCAGAGGCAGTAGGTCCAGAGTGCGATTCAGGGTCTTCATAACCCCAAAGCATTTCCCCACCACCTTGTCCACATGACTCTCAAACGAGAGTTTAGGATCCACCCAGACCCCCAGGTTCTTGGCCTCACTGCATGGGATGGGCAGAGAGCCAAGGCAGGGCGGCCACCATTCATGAGACCAGCTCGCCCCATCTCCCCCTATCACTAACACCTCCGTTTTAGCCCCATTGAGCTTAAGGCAGTGCTGATTCATCCAGCCAGCAAGCTCCTGCATGCAGGTTTTAAAGTTGGCCGCTGCTAGTTTCGGAGACTGTGACAGGGAGATGAGCAGCTGCGTGTCATCGGCATAAGATACAAGATCTATGCCGTATGACTGAACAACCGCTGCCAATGGAGCCATATACAGGTTAAACAGGGTGGGGCTCAGGGCAGAGCCCTGAGGCACCCCCTGTTCTAAGGCCACACTGTCGGAGAGGAACATACCTCTCTGAACCTGGAAACTACGGTCCGAGAGAAAGTCCTTGAGCCATCTCCAAGCTGCCTTTGTAACCCCCGCGCTGCTCAGACACCGTAGCAAGGTGGAGTGTGCTACGGTGTCGAACGCGGCGCTGAGGTCTAGCATGATTAGTGCCATGGTGTTCCCCTCATCAGCACCCATCCGTAAAGTTTCGGTTGCTCTCAGCAGGGCAGTCTCAGTGGAGTAGTTCTTACGAAAGCCAGACTGAGAGCCATGAAACATATTGTTTGACTCTAAATATTCCATGAGCTGAGTGTTTACCAATTTTTCCGTCACTTTAGCTAAGTATGGTAGAAGAGATATTGGGCGGAGATTTTCCATTATATCTTGACTTACATTAGGTTTTTTTTTTTATTGGTATAACTATGGCTTTCTTCCAGTCGCCTGGCAGAGTGGCCGAAGAGAAAGACAGCTGGATAACATATCTGAACAGCGGCTCTAGCGCATCCAGACTGGCATTAAGTACTTTGGGGGGGGCCGGATCACGGGGGGAGCCTGATTTAACTTTCTTGCATACAGTAACAAGTGTTTCCGCAGCAGGGACATGAAAGGTGGGTAATTCAGAATCTAGTGAACCTACCTCCCTGCTACAGTCAAGATCAGGGTCATTAATCAGATTCCCCGTAAAGCTGGCATAGATGTTCGAAATTTTGCCTGCAAAGTAGTGAGCAATATTGTTACAGGTTTCCACAGAATCTGCGGACGGCCCAGTATTGTTCGAGACTACCGAGATCTCTTTAAAAATTTTAAAAAGTTCCTTCGAAGAGTTTTCAGCCTCCACAATGCGATTTTTATAATGTGTGGCTTTAGAGACCCTTATGGCCTTATAATACTCTTTTTGCTTTTTCTTATAGTCTGTTTTAATCTCTGGGCAGAATCTGACTCGCCACTCACGTTCCAGCTGCTTGCAGGCAGATTTCGCAAGCTGAAGTTCCGGAGTGAACCAAGGGGCAGTTTTCCTCACCTTCTTCGTATTTCTCTCAGTACGCATAGGGGCCGTTTTATCAAGTGCACCTAAAATGCGGTTATGTAGCTCGTGATGGGCACCTTTGCATCTAGGTTGAGCATACCTGTAACGTGGCTTTGCCCCAGGGTTGAGTATACCCCTAATGTTGATTCGCCTCAGGGTTGAGTATACCTGTAATGTGACGTCTCATCTGGGTTGAGCATACCTGTAATGGGAGGTCGCCCCAGGGTTGAGTATACCCTTAATGTGGCTTCGCCCCAGCGTTGAGTATACCTGTAATGTGACTTCGCATCTAGGTTGAGCATACCTGTAATGGGAGGTCGCCCCAGGGTTGAGTATACCCTTAATGTGGCTTCGCCCCAGCGTTGACTATACCTGTAATGTGACTTCGCATCTGGGTTGAGCATACCTGTAATGTGACTTCGCCTCAGGGTTGAGTATACCCCTAATGTGGATTCATCTCAGCGTTGAGTATACGTGTAATGTGACGTAGCCCCAGGGTTGAGTATACCCCTAATGTTTATTCGCCCCAGGGTTGAGTATACGTGTAATGTGATTTCGCCTCAGCGTTGAGTATACTTGTAATTAGGCTTAGACGGTGAACTCCGCTCCGTTCGCAGAGTTTGCGGAGTTTTCTGCACTCCTCGTAGCTCGCGGAGTGCAGAAATCTCTGATGTGCAGCGGAGGTTTTTCCCTGCTCGTGATCACAATCAGTAAGTTCCCGATCACGAGCGGTAAGTTCATGAGCGTGAGCTGCCGCTCGGGTAGAATTTCTACCAGAGCTGCAGAAATACCAGCACAAACTGCAGTTCACACTGCACTCCGACACTCGCGGAACTTTGCTGAGTTTTTTTGTAACTTCGCGGAGTTTGGCGTAGCAAAACTCTGCGAACTACGCCCCAACCTACCTGTAATGTGACTTTGCATCTTGGTTGAGCATATCTGTAATGGAAAGTCGCCCCATGGTTGAGTATACTTGTAATGTGCTTCACCCCGGAATTGAATATATCTGTACTAGGACTTCGTCCCAGGGTTGAGCATACCTGTAATGTGACTTCGCCCCAGGGTTTGAGCATACCTGTAATGGTGCTTCTCAGCAGGGTTGAGCATACCTGTAATAGGACTTCACCCCAGGGCTGAGTATATCTGTAATAGGGCTTCACCTCAGGGTTAAGGAAATTTGGAATAGGAGTTTGCCCCAGAATTGATTATACCTGTAATGTGGATTCCTCCCAGGGTTGAATATATCTGTAATGGGACTTTGCCTCAGTGTTTATTATACCTGTAATGTGACTTCACATCAGGGTTTTGAGTATACCTGTAACGTGACTCTGCCCTAGGGGTGAGTATACCTGTAATAGAGTGATGAGAGCGCTATACAAATCCATATGACATAACAGACTCACAGCAGAGGGAGGAGCGAGGCCTTGAGGCTTACTAGTACATCGCCCCTGAAGAATACTTCCCAGACACACAGTTTAGCAAGTTATCTTTACTTTTAAGTTGTATATGATGTCAAAGCACAGAGAAAAATATTTTTTCTTTAGGAAAAATAGCCCTCGCTCACAATATGTGGCTTCATCATCGGGTTCTACACCCCGGCATGGTGTTTGTCAGCATGAGCTCAACCAGGTTAGTGGGAGCTCTTTGTATGTCATTGTTTTCTTAATTTGGATCTGAGAATTGGCTGCATATTAGGTAGTAAAAATGTCTTGGAAAGAATAGCTCAATGGTTTACTGGATTATGTATAATTTACCCAGGTAAGGGAAAAATCATCAATTTGGATGGTTGGAGAATGTATTATCTCACTATCCTATCAAGTCGACATGTTTCGGCCTCTTCTACTGCCCGCAGGCTCATACGTTTTCTTCAGGACTGTAAGATCCCTTTTAATTTATGAGTAGCTGTCTATAATTCTTTAGAATCCAGTCAGGGCATGCAACACATGCATTAGTGTTGACAAAACAGACATAAAGCAGGCATAATATGCGCTTTGCATATCACCACTTGCAGGAGGTGCTGGCCTCATATTGAGTAGAGATAGAACATTTCCCTGTAGTCACACATTCGTCAAGGTACCAATGTCTCTAAGTCGTATATTTGCTTCCCCTCACTGGGGTGCTGGACGTTCACTGGAATAGGTCTGCACATTCATATGTATAGGGTCAACGATCCAATGCATTTATCTGGGGTGCTGGGCATTTGTTGGCATAGGGCTGTGAATCCATATGTATAGGTCTAGCCATCCAATGTATATTCGAGGGGTAACATAACATAACACATGTATTTGTAAAGCACACGTTCACCCGGAGGTATCTTGGCGCTGAATAACAGATGTTTCTTGTTACCCAACTCAATGGTACTCATTTTATCGACCTCAGATGGATGATAGGCTGAGTGCTGGCCGTTCGCTGGCATGCATCTGTGCATCCAAATGTATAGGTCCAGCCATCCAATGTATATGCCTGCGGTGTAGGGCGTTCGCTGGCATAGCTCTGCGTATCCCCTTGCATGTATCCAGCTATGCAATGTATATATCTGGGATGCTGGGCATTAGACGTGTGCATCCACCAGCGCAGATCTGGACAATCAGTAGCACGGAATTTAGTGTACACTGGCACACACCTGGCCATCCACTGGCCTGGGCATCAAGGCGTCCATGGGCATAAGGGTAGGTATACACAGGCATAGAGCTGAACATACATTGCCATAGAGCTAAGCATTCCTGGCATAGATTATGAGACCCGCCAGCATAGTTTGAAGCCGCCACTGGCACAGACTGGGTATCCACTGTCATAGATTGTCATACCCACCAGCATAGATTAAAACATCCACTGGCACAAATTGGGTCATCCCTGGGTATATACTGGACCACCCCCTGTCATGCCCTGGACACACACGGCCACCACCAGAGATTGCAGAATCAGAGGGGATAGACTGGGCAATGCATTGGCATAGATTAGAGCACCCACTGGGTACCTACTGACATAGATTGGGGCATGCATTGGCATGTAATGGGCACCCACTGGCATAGATTGGAGCATTCACTGGCACACAGTGGGGATAAAGTAGCATTGGAACATCTGCTGGAGTGGATTGGTTTGCATCTAGAGACCCGGGCATCCGAATAGTCATTCACAGGGTATCGACCTGGGCATCAACTGCAAATAATCTGAGCATCTGCTGGCATAACCATGGAGATCTGGGCATCCATGAGCCTGGGTGCTGTCATACAGAGACAGCGAGCTGGGCATCCACTGCAATAGATCTGTACACTTTGGCAGACAGTGGCATAGATTTTGCCACCCACTGCTTAGATTTGGCTGTACATTTACCCTCTGCAGTCTTCTTCCGCCTTCCTTCCGGTCACGCGACTCTTGCATCGCCCTGGTGGTGGAATCCAATGTTGAACAAATACGAACCTTCGGCCGATGAAACACAACGGAGGTTTTTATAATCCTATGTTTTCATTCCTTGTTAGTATGCCCCCTACCTGCATGAAGCACCCAGTGCCACTCATTGCATGCCCTTCATGCCACAGGCGTGGGTTCATCATTCATTCACTCATCCTTTCCCATGCCATTCCATGCTGGCTTCATCCAGCCATGACTTTGTGCCACGCAATGCATGTCATGCATGCCTAAAAGGGGGTGGGGGTGACAGGGGTGGTGCTCGCTGGGCACTAGCGCTTCACATGGGCACATTCCCTCACTTGTATGGGCAATGGTGAAAACAGAGGGCACACTGATGAGGGTGGGTGGTAGAGGGTTAATAGCATGCAACATAAGATGAGATAGAGGCACTGAGTGGTTGGGGAGGGTGGAGTGTGCATGGATAAGCAAAAAAGTGCCTTCAGAGGACACAATGCAAGAAGGGCTTGGAAGGGGAGGCGAAAAGGGCTAGGAGGGGAGGAGAGAAGGGCTAGGGAGGGTAGTAGAGAATGGCTAGGGAGGGTAGGAGAGAAGGGCTAAGGAAGGGTAGGCGAGAGGTGAAAGCGCTAGGAAGGCTGGTGGGAGAGATGTGTGGGAGGGGAAAGGTGCTTGGATGAGATACGGGTGGGTGCACAGATGGCTCAGAGATGAAGACCTGGAGAGTGGAGAGTGCAGGATTAAGAAGGGGTAGAAGGGGTAGGTGGTGATAGAAGGGAGGGCATGGAAAAGGAATGCACAGAGAAGGCAGAGTGACACAAGAAGACGTGAGGAGGAGCCAAAGAGAGGGATTGTGGGTCTTTAGCAGCCACAAAGCAGGAGAAGGCCAAGGTTGGGGTCAGAAAGGTGTTTTTTTCTTACCTAACTGTTAGAAGGACTTCTAGAAAGCGCTTGGGTTTTAGTGTAGCACTCAAGTGATCCCTACTGAAACTTAGGTGTGTAATCCATACATGGGCTCCAAGCTAGTGCCTTCTGGGAATGAACACCCCGATTTCTTCTTTGGGAATTTTAGAGTGTGCTAAGATGGATTTTGGGAAACCAGGGAAGGGCCTCAAACGGTCTCTGGGTGATGTCACTTGAGAGCAGTGGAACCAGCACCCATGTCTCTTAGCTGCAGTGATATATACGGGGTGTGGCGTGTGCCACTCGTGCATGCCTGGCCAGCACTCAAGGTGTGCCTGCTGGGGTAGATGGTGTGAGTGGCCGTTAGCTAATTTGTGGAGACCTATCTGACTCTTGCTGTTTTCCTCCCCAACCCTTCCATCTCAGACTGCGAGTGCTACGGGCACTCCAACCGCTGCAGCTACATCGACTTCCTGAACGTGGTGACATGCGTGAGCTGCAAGCACTACACGCGTGGCCAGCACTGCCAGCACTGCCGCCTGGGCTTCTACCGGAACCAGTCCGCCGAGCTGGACGACGAGAATGTATGCATAGGTAAGGACACTGTTTACCTGGGACTTATGGGAGGGGCAGTTGCCATGGTCACAGTTTCCAGATAGCACTAAAATAATTTATTTGTAAGACAATAAATACTGTGGGCATCATTGACCACGCAGAGCTGAAAAGTGCATTCCATAATATATTATATGTATTTAGGGTTTCTGATTTTCAGTTAAGACCATTTATAACCTATAAAACACACCCAAAGAGAATGTTTGGTTTTCAGTAGAAACCTGAAAACACCAGACTGTGCTGAACTGCTAGTGGTTTGGTGCCCTCTGGTGTCAAAGCAGTGCAAGTGAGGCCGCTACGTCCAAGCATATTTCAGTGACGGATGCTCCCATTATGACCCACTCTGGTCATGGTAAGCCACGTGACATGTCATGTTGACAACCCTCCTGATTCAAAGACACTCTTAATGTACTCCCACTCCGTTTTGCCATCATGACTCACCTGGTGTGGCTTAAATTGCCTAGTCACTGCACATTGCTGTGAAGGCGCCCACCAGTTTCTCAGACAAACTTTGAACAAGGTTTCAGCCCCGGGCAGAAGGTGCCACCATGATGTCATCCTCAATCACAGAGGGGTGCACACCTTTGCTTTCTGAAAGCCTGCGTTGCAAGATTGTGGTAACAAAGCTCCCGCTGCACACAGACTCCACTAGAAGGAATAATATGCACACTTAAAGTGCTGTACACAACACTCCAGCTCTTAAGTCTACATTGTGATGGTCTGAAAAGTGCCTACAGGAGCCACACCCCTCATACGAAAGGACAAAGACCCCATGCCATGAACATTTTCAGTAAACATGCGCAGTCCCGGAAGGGGTCCAAGCGCCAGTTTTTCTGTAGCTGCTCCTTCTAAAGCGTATACATGAACATAACTAATTCCCAAGTTAGGGTAGGGGTTGCTGACAGTACAGAGCAGAAACAGGAAGAGGTGACCCCCTTTTTTCTTTCCTAATGTATACTGTATACAGCACAATTTGACCAAAACAGCCCAGACAGGTTCTGGGCCTGCATACAACTGTAGAACATAATCATGCTGTCACTCCAGATCACCAGGTTCAAGTTTCATTGTTATTAAGGCCAAGTCAAAATGAAGCTTGGAACTAATGGCCTTGGAATGAGGCCTAAATACCACCCAACAGAATCCCCTTCACAGATCATAGTTGCTATATGATGAAACATATAGACTGTGCTCATTCCTTTTCCCAAGATGGACCATACCTTCGAACAGCAGACACTGCACAGAACACAAAGAGAAAGTGCCATGGACAACTCTCGAATATCCCTGGCAGTAGGACAGTCCCAGCACTGCTTTCAAATAAATATAGGCTCAAACGCTCTGTAAAAATCAGTGCCAAGTAGTCCTTGAGCTGGCTTTCAAATAAAGCCATATGCAAATCAGTCTTGACCCTGTGCCTCAAGGGAACAGTCCAGCCCGCACTGCCAAGCCAAGTCTTCCCTGGACCAGAAACAACCAACTTGGGACCGGTTTCGGGCTAACACCCCTCATCAGCCAGGCTAGCTTGAATCCAGCGGCAAAGTGAGCAAGGGACCCACGTCTCGGCATACCCTGCCAATTTAGGGCGAACAAAGCAAACGCAAGGAGAGGAAGCTTGTTTCCGGTCTAGGGAGGACCTGGCGTAACAGTTCAGGATGGACTATTCCCATGAGGCACAGGGTGAAGACTGATTTGCATATGGCCATGTCTGAACTGGGGTGGTGGAGTGCGCTAAAGAATGTTGATGGATTCAACCCAGATCTGTGATGGGGAGTGACTGTCTGAAAATATTCATCCCTCCGTCCATCCTCTCCATGTGTCTGCTTTGTTTCCACAGAACACCCATGGTTTTTGACGCATTTCCAGATTTACAAGGATCTGTAAACGTGGGAGAGAAATACGTTTATTTCTCTGCTTTTTTCCCTCTTTCCATGTGTGCTGTACTCTACAGCACACATATAAAGAGGAAAATACCTCCATTGTTTTTGTGTCGAAAGGTGTCCCTTCCTGCACAAAAACAATCCCGCTAACAATGCAGACACCCTTAAACCATGGTGCAAGGGTGCAAGGGTGCAAGGGTAAAAGGGTAAAAGGGTGCAAGGGTAAAAGGGTGCAAGGGTGCCAGGATAAAAGGGTGCAAGGGTGCCCGCGTAGACCCAATTGTGCGCCGGCGCTGGCTGAAAGGACAGGAATCCCGGTATCTTGTAAATGCGGTGCAGTCCTGCCCTTTCGCTTTGGCATAGAGCAACACAGGAAAAGGACCTTACGGTGCTGCCCTACGCAAAACCATTGTAAATGAGGCCTCAAGTAAAGTGCTCATAGAGTCTACTGTGCTACACCTTCAAAATATCCAAGTATGCTTTCATGTAAGCCTGTGTCTGCTTTTTGAATATTGTTTTAATCTTGAAACTGGATTTTTAGAAAAGGTCTCTAGTGTGTATCACTTCGAGGCAACCGTGGTTAAACAGGAGGCAAGTAAAGAAAATCAGAGATTTCACTGGTGGGACAAATGCAACGAGTCCCTGGCGGTATTATTGAATGCTTGTAATACTCACATATGGCCACATGGTGGCACCATTGATCCTGCATGTTAAAATAGAGACATTGCCTTATATCATGAGACAGCCTGAAAGTGAATTCAGTATCAGAGTGTGTAAACGTGTCTCCACCCGCAGTGTGTCAGTGTGACTAAGCAGTGATACTACTGTTCGGGCACAGGCAGCTGAATCTGCCCCTCAGCCAAACTCTCAAAACAATAATCACAGGCAAAGAGTCGCCAAATACAGGGTAAGTGCTAGGGTTTGGAACTGTAGACAGAGACTTAAAAGCTGGAGTGCGTCAGGTCCTGCAAGCAATGAAACGTGAATCTTATAGAAGACAGGCCTCCTTTTGTATCTACTCATACAGAGTAATTCGGAGATATTTCAAAGTTTGAAAGCGGAATTCAGAGACTTTGTAAACAATATGCCTTTGGCAAGACTTGCACAATGTGCCAGTTTAGAAGCGTTCTTCAGTACTGCAGGGTAATGTGCTGTGTTGTTGAACACTAGGACAGGGGGACACAGGCATTAGCAATGGAGCGCCAGGGCAGTAGCAGAACCAACTCTAGGACAGAGTGTCGAGCTCCGAGAGCCTCTACCAAGACCGAAGAGGGGGCACACCCAAGATACTCAGGCTGTAGTGGGCATCAGCGGGCAGTGTGGGACCCTCAGAGGCCGCTCGTTGCTCCTTGGGTGCCCATACTGCGGGTAAGGGTTTCTGTGCCCCCAACACCCAATGTGACTGGACAGACGTTCCCATCCACATACCACCTGCAGACATGACGGCTGTCAGGTTACAGGGGATTCTCTGCCCATAACACCCAGTGTTCCAGGTTTTACCACCCTGCCCACATCCCATCCACAGACATCGCAGTTGTCTGGGTCCAGGGGTTTCTCTGCCCCCTAGCACCCAGTGTGCCAGGCAGACACCCTGCCCACATACAGCCTGCAGTAGCCACATTCATCAGGTTACAGGGGTTTCTGTGCCCCAAACACCCGGCAGGCCCGGCTCCAGCAATTTTTATTTGGGTGGACCAAGGGTGCATTTGGGTGGGCCACTGCGGGCCCGATTTGTCGCTTATGTCTAGCCAGGCCTGCTTCCGGGCCCACCTTCATCTCTTCTCAGTCTTACAAGGCCCAGTAAAAGGCATTCTCTTCTTTCCAAATCTCTTTTTTTTTCTCCATGTAATGTCCCTTTGATGGGAAGAGGAGGATTCTGAGGTGGGAGTATCAGGCAAGTTACAATACTCGGGCTTCCTCTATGGGAGCCTTCAGGGAGAATCTCTCTTCATACCTACCTCCACCTGAACCCTGACTCTGCAGCGCACTCCCTTCCAGGCTTCATTATACACTTTTCTACCACCCCTCTCCTGTGCACCTTATCTCACAGCTGACTTTGGGCCACAGCCCCATTTCAGCCCCCAACCGGCTCCACTTTCAATATTCCCAGTAAAAAAAAATCACCATCAAACTTAAAATATTGAGCATAGCAGTAAATATAATTAGCACACACTTTAAAATATATTCCACAGTTGCCCTAATGACCCGATTGCAAATTAAATAATAAAAAAATAGAAAGGCCATGACAGAGCCTGCTTTACCGCTGGTGCCACTGTCTTTTTTGGCGCCCCACCAATGACCTCTTTCTCCGTAGATACCTTTACCACCTCCCTCCAACAGTGCCCATCATCTCACCCTAGCCTCTCCGCTCATTACCTTTTCACACAGACTCCCTCACTACCACCCTCCACAAATGCCCCTCCTCTCTGTAGCTACCCCCATGACTACCTCTTCAGATTCCCTCACTGCCACCCTCCTCCAGTGCCTCTCATCTCTCCAAAAGCCCCTCCCCCCATGACCTCCTCCTCGGATTTCTTCACTGCCACCCTCCACCAGTGCCCTTCATCTCTCCGTAGCCCCCTATCATATGCATTTCATTTGTTGTACAGTGCTATTCATATCAGTGTAGAGTGTCGCTGTACTTTACATCACACACACATTATACAGAGACAATGACTCATACAAGTATGTAAATCAATCTACAGGGAATGTCACATAAGCCAATGAGGATTACAAGATGTAGGACTCTGTACTTCTGCTCAGTACCCCCCAGAGTAAAAAAAGCATGCAGCGGAGGCAAAGCATTCTCTTACCTCGCCCCTGTATTCTGGAATACGCTACCCTTCCATCTACGCAATTGCCAGAATCCGCCCCATTTCAGAAAGCTGCTGAAAACGTATCTTTTTAAATTTCTTTCCTTGGATATTCTGTGCCGTCCTAAAGCGCCGAGATACCCTCATGGGTGATTCAGTGCTATACAAATCAATAAACATAAACATAAACGTCATCCATACTGGTGGGAAGTATATTTTAAAAGTGTTTTATCTAGAACACAACTCCGGATTTAAAGAGTACTCTATTGGTTGGGGGTTTGGCTTTACTGATAAAATTGGTAGAAAGTAAAGAAAGAACAGGAGGGAAAAGAGAGTGAAAGGAAGAACAGCAAAAGGAAATAAAGAACAGGTGAAGCATAGGATGGGAGGTTTAAAGAATGAATGGATGTGAGGGTAAAAGAATGAATGGATGGAAGGCTGAACGAATTAATGATTGAAGGGTGAAAGAATGAATGGATAGAAGAGTGACTAGAGGATGGTAGGCTAAAAAAATGAATGGACGGTAGGCTGAAACAATTAATAGATGGAAGGGTGAAAGAACGAATGGATGGAAGGCTCAAAGAATGAATGGATAGAAGGGTGAAAGAATAAATGGATGGAAGGGTGAAAGGACGAATGGTTTGAAGGCTGAAAGAATGAATGGATGGAAGGGTGAAAGAATGAATGGATGGTAGGCTGAAAGAATGAATGTCTGGAAGGCTGAAATGGATGGAAGGGTGAAAGAATAAATGGATGGAAGACTGAAAGAACAAATGGATGGAAGGGTGAAAGAGCGAATGGATGGAAAGCTGAAAGAATGAATGTATTGAAGAGTGACTTGAAGGAGGTGTTTAATTCTCTGGGACCAAATAGTTTGCCAGCTACCTGGGCCACCTCAATTATATTTCCAGTTTTTAAGAAGGGGAAAAGACAGGACCCGTCCTGCTATAAGCCGATTTCCCTTATTGATTCGTCTGTAAAAATATTGGGCCGTGTGGTCCTACGTAAATTAACAGATTGGTTGTCTGAAAGAGGGATCCTGTCCAATTCACAATACGGTTTTAGAGCCAAAAGGAGTACCCTTGACCAATGTCTTAACCTCCAACTTTTAATCAGCAAGTACACTATAGCTAAGGGGGGGTCACTGTATATGGGGTTCATGGACCTCTCCTCAGCATTTGACCTAGTTAATAGGTCAAAGCTGTGGCAAATATTACTAAACATGGGTATCGACCCACCATTAGTGCACTTTCTAGCAGACCTCCATTCTGGTCTTTTAGCTGCAATTAGAGTAAATACTGAGGGGCGATGTACAAGTCATTTTAGGTCAGAGAGGGGGGTCAGACAGGGGTGTATTCTGGCCCCCATCCTGTTTACACTATACATTAACGCCCTGGAGTTTGCTCTGGAGGACGTGTCACATGATGTACCGCGTATTGGGAAACTGGTTATTCCAGTTCTCCTGTACGCGGATGATGTTGTCCTCCTGGCTCGCACAGGGGAGGGTCTGCAAAAAATGTTAGATGCTTTTGGAAGCTTTATGGAGGAATTAGACTTGAAAATTAACACAAAAAAGTCTCAAGTCATGATTACAGGAAAGGCCCGTAGGGACTCAAAGGTCAAAACCTTCTACTGTTGTGGGGAAGTAGTTTGTAGGGTACCCACATTCCCATACCTGGGAGTTCTTATTGATGAAGGTGGTAACTGGGGCCCTGAAAAAAACAGCCGTAGTATGGCTTTCGCTAGAAACACATCTGCACTTATGGGCTTCTCAAAAAAGCTAGGGGTTAGGCCGATAGAAGCCCTTATTAAGGTTTATAAAGCAAATGCCTAGTGGTAGCCACATATGGTTGTCAAATATGGGGCTATTCGCCCCAAGTTAAAATCCAGATCATTGAGCATATATTCCTCAGATCAGTTCTGACTGTCCCTCAGTCTTCTCCAACATTCTCTATTCATACTGAGCTGGGGCTTGGATACGTAACAGACCAAATCAAAATAGCCCGCTAATATGTTGGTTGAAAACATGGTTAACCAAGAAATTACTTTGAACCACACTATACTGTTAGACTGTTTGAAGTTGGATAAGTCTAATAAAATTCCTTGGTTGACCTATATAAAATCGGGCTTTTACAAGTTGGGACGTCCTGAACTCTTTTTGTCTCCAGTAGTGAGGAAGGACATCAGATTGACCAAAAATGCTATGATGAACTTACTCTCTGTGGAGCGGGAGGAGGTAGAGTTGATGAAATCAACCGTCAGAACTAATTATGCCCTAATTAGCTCCACGGGCCCTGAACCTTACCTCACCATAGTTAATCACCCCTTTCATCTGCACCTTCTAACAAGATTTCGTTTTAATCTGATTCACTTCTCTCTAGGCTTTTTTAAAAATTGGTGCCCCCCAGAGCGGGCAGATCCTTGTCAATGTGATGATTTCTCGAACCAGGACACCCTACATTTTATTATGTTCTGTGAACATTATCGAGAAATCAGAAAGACATTTTTGTTCCCAATTCTGAGGGAGGAGGGTTTTGTACAGGTTAGGCCAGCCCTTCTGCATTTACAACAATTAAATACCCCACAAATAATATTTCATGTTGCTAGTTTTCTAGTTGCTGCTACTCAGATAAGGAATAAGATTGCCAAGGTTACACCTATCCCTGTCGATATCCTATGAATTATAAATATGTTTATTCTTTTACTCCATGATTTTATTATAGGACAAAAGTCTTCTGCAACTTTTTACCATATTTTTAGACATATTTATATTGTATAATATTTACGCTGACTTAATGAACTTTTTTGTCTATGATGTTTTTTCTGTGTAATTAATTGTTGTGTTGTACTATGTCTTTTATGATATTAATTTATTGAATAAAGTATTTGACTGACTGACTGACTCGAAGGATGGTAGGCTAAAAAAAATTAATGGATGGTAGGCTGAAAGAATAAATGGATTGAAGGCTGAAAGAATGAATGAATGGAAGACTAAAAGAAAGAATGGATGGAAGGGTGAAACAATGATTGGATGGTAGGCTGAAAGAACAAATGGATGGAAGGCTGAAAGAACGAATGGCTGGAAGGGTGAAAGAATGAATGAATGGAAGGCTGAAAGAACGAATGGATAGAAGACTAAAAGAAAGAATGGATGGAAGGGTGAAACAATGATTGGATGGTAGGCTGAAAGAACAAATGGATGGAAGGCTGAAAGAACGAATGGCTGGAAGGGTGAAAGAATGAATGAATGGAAGGCTGAAAGAACGAATGGATAGAAGACTAAAAGAAAGAATGGATGGAAGGGTGAAACAATGATTGGATGGTAGGCTGAAAGAACAAATGGATGGAAGGCTGAAAGAACGAATGGCTGGAAGGGTGAAAGAATGAATGAATGGAAGGCTGAAAGAACGAATGGATAGAAGACTAAAAGAAAGAATGGATGGAAGGGTGAAACAATGATTGGATGGTAGGCCGAAAGAACAAATGGATGGAAGGCTGAAAGAACGGATGAATGGAAGGGTGAACAAACGAATGGAAGACTGAAAGAATGAATGGATGGAAGGGTGTAAGAACGAATGAATTGAAGACTGAAAGAATGAATGGATGGAAGGCTGAAAGAACGAATGGATGGAAGGGTGTAAGAACGAATGGATGGAAGGCTGAAAGAACGAATGGATGGAAGACTGAAAGAATGAATGGATGGAAGGCTGAAAGAACGAATGGATGGAAGGGTGTAAGAACGAATGAATTGAAGGCTGAAAGAATGAATGGGTTGAAGGGTGAAAGAATAAATGGATAGAAGAATGACTGGAAGAATGGTAGGCTAAAAATATGCATAGACAGTAGGCTGAAAGAATAAATGGATGGAAAGCTGAAAGAACGAATGGATTGAAGGGTGAAGGAACAAATGGATGGAAGGCTGAAAGAACAAATGGATGGAAGGCTGAAAGAATAAATGGATGGAAAAGTGAAGGAACCAATGGGTGGAAGGCTGAAAGAATGAATAGATGGAAGGGTGAAAGAATGAATGAATGGAAGGGTGAAAGGATGAATGAATGGAAGAGTGAAAGAAGGAATTATTGGTAGGCTGAAAGAATGGCTGGATGGAAGGGTGAACAAATGAATGGCGGGAAGGCTGATCAAATAGGATGGAAAAATAGAGTGAAAACAACAGTTCCTCTTTTACATTGATGAAAAGGCAAACGGATGGATAAAGGAGTGAAGGGATTGAGAGGTTAAAGGGTGGATAGACAGAAGGATGAAGAAAGGGCATATGGGTAAGTGTAAAAGGATATATGAACGGATGAATGGGTGCATGGATGGAAATATGAATGGGTTTTCAGATGAATGGTCAAAATATAGAAGGCTGAAAGGATTGATGAATTGATAGATTGAAGGACAATGAAAGGGCACAGGGAACCCTCCTAGCTAGGGTCAGGGCTGCTTGCTTTGTGTGCTCGGTGTAGGGGTATGACTGAAGCGGGGGTATTGAAAATCTGTCCACTCCCTTGTTGTGATTTATAGTGCACTAGCAGCTGTGATTACATCAGCAGGTACCACTATTATCATTTTTATGGTTTATTTATACTCTGGATCCAGATGTGTGTGCCAGCTGTAGTGGCAGGTGGGTCTCTGTGTGAACTTGTAGATCCCGGGGGTGGGGTAGGTTAAGCAGCAGCATAAAGCGGCGCTGAGAGTAAGGCGAGGATGACATGGGGTACCGTCACCCCATGTATGACTGTTTCTATAGCTTCTCAACTCTAAGGTATCAGGTACTGACCACCATATATGGCTCATGGGGACCTGCAAGAGTCCTCCGGTGGCTAGTAGAGTAGCAGGTCTTTGTGAGCGTCACAAGCTTGTCCAGTTAGTACTGAGTGGTTAGTTAATGCGGTCTGGTTGGTTATGTCCCACTCATATGGGTGAATATGATGACATACTTGTAAGTGGAGGACTGTTCTAGTTACTCAATCGCTGGGGTGAGGATAAGGAGCCTCAGGTGCCTACCTGTCTCTGTCGTCACGTCATTGGCGGCTTGTCCAGGGCATTGACTGCTATGGTCCATGCGCATTATCGCTGTAGGTTGTAGTTCAAGACTCTTCGACAGGTAGTCCGATGGTTCTCCCGGATTCAGCCAGGTTTCCATTCTTCATCTGAGTCTCATGTGGTTGTGTGTCCATGTTTGGTTTGGCAAGGAGTTCCAGAGCTCTGCAGCTCGGACGGAGAGTGTAGCATCTCATGTACGCTTCTTTCTGTACAGAGGTGCAATGATCCGTGTTGCTAATCTGAAACATAGCAGCCTGTTTTATAACTATTGTATGAACATCAGCTTGAAGTAGAATGGCTCTTTTTCACAGGAGCCTTTGTGGACAGAGTGCCTCAGTCACTGGTCCCCTAGCTGCAGGTAGGCAAGGGTGGGGGTTGCCAGACAACCAACGTGTTCCTTGGGCGTAGCCAGATGAGAAGGCATGGGGCAACATTCTGGATATGTTGTAGTTTCCGTATAAGGATGTACAGGCTCTGAGATACGAGCTCTTGGTATAGTCCACCTTTTTAGCTTAAGAGAGTGAGGATAGCTTGTATCTTTTGTTGGTATCCAAGATAGAGTTAAACGTCACCCATAGGCTCCTCTTTGACATTGCTGATGAGGCTTGAAGTTCTTTGGGTCATATGGTGGTTGTGTTACTGTCCGCAGGCCCTGAGCTCTGTTGTTGCAGTGTTGAGTTGTTGGTGGTTATTTATCATCCATGTGCATGTGACATTGAGGCAGTCATCAAGTCTTCTCGTGTGGAGGTGTTTTGGATTTCCCCCTTATTTTGAATATTTTTGTGTGGTCTGGCCACACAAAAATATGAATGTCAGGTTGAAGGATATTCCTCATTGAAGTTGGAGAGTTAGGTGAAGAACGGTCTTTCTATCAATTGACCCAGGAATGGGCCATTGGACATTGGACCGTGGTGTACATGGTTGGAAGGGTCATGATTCTTCTTCTTGAGAAGTGTTCTAATTTAGCCGGTCTTCAACTCGGATGCAAAAGATCCTTGTTGTAAGAATTTATTTACCAAGCATCTGGTTGCTTCCCCAGCACACAATGTTAGAATAATATTTTTACAGATGACCTCGTGGGCAAGATCCAATTCTGATGGCCTACACAATCAAGAAAAGTGGTTCTGTCGGGTTATCGGTTACCTCTGAAGCGCACTAAGTGTCGCATCTGTTTTATTTCAATTATAACAATCGTATCTCAAGTGCCTAGACACAGAAAACATTTTCACAAACAATAAAGCACATGACTAAAATTGCGGTCTACTGTATATGTTTTATTAGAATTAGATCATAAATATTTTTTACACATATCACGGCTGTCAACACAGGTGAAATATTGCAAATAAGAGTTGGTCAAGTGACATTTTATTTATTTATTTATTGAAGTTTTGTATAGCGCTAGCTGGACCCGAGGGTATCAGAGCCCTTCACAGCAAATACAGATATGCACCAAAAAGAAAATGTGGACGATAAACAAGAACAAGGAACATAAGGGGAAGTAAAAGTCTGCACAACACCAACTTGCGCAAAATACGGGACGGAGATCAAGAGCGAATCATCCGGCTCTGGGATCAAAGAGAAAGCGGTTTTTCACAGTCAAATGTGGGGTTCTCATTATGGCCCAGAGCGCTAGAGGAAGATGGCTCAATATATACATGGTGGCGAAAGTTATATACATGTGGGTGATTGGCCAGATAATTAGGGAAATACAATGACTCTGTTGGCTGATGATTATTTTTGTGTTGCGCAGAGCCTTGGTCAATCTGGGCCTTGTGTGGTCGTCGACGTTTCAACCCAAACTATGCTCCATTTGGTAGTCAAAAGCAGTGATGCCTGTTTGCCTGCGCCCAGCATTGAATGCCCGTGCTTGAATTTCCAAAACCATTCCCAAGATAACTACTGCCTGGGCCAACACTGATTCTACCACCAGGCTGCGTTCCAGGATTCACTGTGGTCCTTTTAGGGCTGTCCAAATCCCCCCCGTTCTGTCCTGATGAATACCCGCTTTTGACTACCGAATGGAGCATAGTTTGGGTTGAAACGTCGATGACCACATGTCACTTGACCACCTCTTATTTGTAATATTTCACCTGTGTTGACAGCCGTGATTATATGTGTAAAAAATATTTATGATATAGGGGTCGATTATGATTACGGTGAATCCGCATCCTCCGGGCCGGTGGAAGCCACCGCCGGGCTGGAGGATGCAGATTCACCGCCGCAGACCCTGAAGACACCCCCGCCAGATCATGATGGCGGTGGGATCAGCGGCGGACGTCAGGTCCATCCGCCGCTGATCCGCGGGGTGTTGACCGCAATTTGGTGGCGGTGTCTGCAAGACACCGCCAGCCAAATTACCATGTGTGTGCAAACCTGCTTTTCTGCAGCGGATTTTCAGCTGGGGAAAAGCATGTGGAGATTTGTTTTTCTTGGGG
The DNA here is from genome assembly GCF_964263255.1 of Lissotriton vulgaris. Lineage (NCBI taxonomy): Eukaryota > Metazoa > Chordata > Amphibia > Caudata > Salamandridae > Lissotriton > Lissotriton vulgaris. Next base: position 1,997,152,717 of record NC_141693.1, on the reverse strand, counting down.
GCCCTTGCGGGCCCCCAGGGTGTCGTTGGTTGGGGGTGCACATGGGGGTACCTATGGTACCCCCCTGCATTTACATGCACAAAGCGGCAGTCACCGAGCGGTGTCTGCCGCTTTGTGCATGTAAATGCAAAGCATGCATTTTGAGCCTTGCGGCGGGTGTTGCTTCAAGCAGCACCCGCCGCAAGGTTAAAGGTACGGGATGTGACTGCCAGGGTGGCGGTCACATCCTAATTGGTATGGAGGGACCGCCGCTGCCCCTGCGGACGGTCCCTCCACCTCAGGGTGGCGGACGGACGCAGGTCCGTCCGCCATCCTAAAAGGCCTCATAATTCTGTCAAAAAATTAGCTGTAGATAGCAATTTGAGTCATGTGCGCTGGCAGAGGTAACCGATAACCCAACATAACAGCTTTTTGTTGATTACGATATACCCAGGTTCTGAGGGACAAAGGATCACCCCATTTTTTGTCGGCCTACACAACTTGACATGGTTGTGGGCTTCTTCTTTAGAGCACACGTTGCAGGCCTTTGGTGTGCTTGCCTCTGTGGTGGTCTTGCTGTTTGGAAGAGTCGTTTCAGCTGTTTTTGCTTGACGTAGGGTCTGCGGAGAGCTCTTTGCCGCTGGCATTAGAGCATGAGGTCTCCGAGTTGTGGACCCGTCCTTTCATAGTTGTGATTGCCACTTTGGAAGCCGTGTTATAATGATATAGTCCATTTTCTTCTCACGCATCCGATGATTTCCTCGTGCATGTTGTAAAATGAGGGTCTCTGTTCTTATTGCTCCATGGGATTCTTTTCTTCAGGTTTGGTTTGTTTATCGCTGGTAACAAGTTGAGGTTCATTGAGCGTCAGAGTTTGTTTCGAGGAGGGAGTGGATTTCTTCAGGGTTCCATGTTTCCATTGCCTGTGTGTGCTGTTGCTGTTATGGGTTTTCTTTGTCTTTGTTCTGCAGACCCAAAGGTTGAGGTTTAAGGCCTGGACATGATGGTGGCTCCAGTTGACAGGGGCGTTGGTGATTCCTGCGGCATGTCCAGGCAGGAGAGCATGTCCTCTAGCGTGTGTCCAGTTGAATGAGTAGGCACAGATACAATTTGTTGGAGCTTGAGGGTCTCTAGGTTTCATGTGATGAATGCTGGGGTTATTAGAAGCTGGTTGCTATCCCAGTCATTAGAGTCCTCTGGGACTGGGAAGGTTGGTGAGATCAGTCGAGGTTCCTTGACGCGTCCTGAGAGGCATCCTTACATTTTCTGTAGCTTGGAAACAGCCTGTAGAGCTGGAGGTAGGAGTCGTGTCTGGAGTTGGGTAGCACCGCCCATGCACAGATTCACAATCGACCATGGCAAATCCTTGAATGTGGATGATTTTCCAAGACATCCTAATGATGTCAGACATGTGTCCGCCTGTTCTGCTGGTGCAGTTTGTGTTGATGATGCCGTGTTCAGGTGGATTGGATCTTTGACATGTGAGGGCGCTGGTGTTCATGGGTCAAGCGTCTGTGATGAAGGTGAGAGCTGGCGCTTCAATATGATTTGTGCTTTATTAGAACATTGGAATGTTGGGAGCTACATTGAAGACAATGGAGTACTCCCTGCTTCTAAGGGCCGGTAAAGGCCCGCAGAGCAACATTCCATAGTTTTACAAAGGCCTCTCGGAGCTCGAGGGGATTTATATTCCCTCGAGCTTCAAGAAGCCTTTGTTTTATTTGTTAGAACATTCTGCCCTCTAGTGGCAGAATGTTCTTATAGCCTTTCGTAGCTGTCCCTTGTTAAAGACCCTCGCCTTCGGCTTGGGCCTTTAACCCTGGAGCGGGCCTTTAATAGCCAGTGTAGCCCGCTACGGCGGGCTATAAGACTATAGTATGAACAGAAGAAGAATCAAATGGGCCAGCGATGCAGTGGTGCTGGCTGTAGCACATGCAGTAGCTCCTGCAATACAATTGGTTATTTTGTCTAAACCATGGAACTGGGGAATGAACCACTAAAGCAGCATGTAGCGTGAAGCATGTAGAACACGCAGTAGAACCTGCAATGTGATTTGTTCTTTTGTCTAAACAGTAGAACTTGGAAATGAACCACTGAAGCAGCAGTGCTGGCTGTAGCACATGCAATAGATTCTGCAATGTGATTAGTTCTTTTGTCTGTTCGAAAAACGAAGGGTGTATGAGGATACGTCGCGCTGCTGTCTTTCCTTCGACGTATCGTATGTATGGGCTGGAAAACGGAAAACGGAAGCGCAAAAGGGTGTATGAAGACACATTGCACCGCTGTGCCTTTACCGATGTACCGCTTGTGTGGGCTGAAATCTCTGAAATAAGAAATATAAAGCGACAGCACCCTACTATTGTGAATCATTGAACTCACGCCGTGTAACTATCGATATATTGTGCATAAGTTTACTGATAATGGCGGAATAACTACTGCAGCCCTACGCTATCAACCCGAAATGTTTAAACAAACAAACTAGTTTGTATTTGAACTATCAATTTAGAATAAACTCGCACAAATAGACGATTTTAACCTTGAAGATATCGTTGCTTCACGTGAAGCTAGAACCATATTGAAAATAATGATTCTCCACAAGCTAACTTTGAAATTCTGAAACTCGAATATCTAATTTTCATACCAGTCTAAAACAGCCTTACAGTTTAAAAAAAAAGAGATATGATGGTAAAAGTCCTGATGAAGACATAGTGTGTATGTCGAAACGCGTCGGCAGGAAACCATCTGTTCTTCTTATCATATAACTTTTTATTGTGACAACATATGTATTAGTACAATGTTATTTTATCAATTGGTATCAATGTATTGATTTTTTATTATATGTGTCTATCATATTAAAAATGTATTTTTTCATATTGAATTAGTTGTGTGTTTGCCTTAATCCAGTTTGCCTTTTTCCCTTAATTGTATGCCTGGGATTGTTATCTCACATATATGGTTCTTTTGTCTGAACACTTGTGTATCTGCTCTTCCATAGAATGCAACTGCAACCAGAAGGGCTCGAAGCATGACCGCTGCAACGACACAGGTTACTGCGAGTGCTTGGACGGCGCCACCGGGCCCAAGTGTGACGACTGCCTTCCTGGCTACTACTGGAGACAGGGCTGCTTACGTAAGTATACGCAGACTGGGGGGTGGGGGGGTCAGGCACGGCCAGACTGGGAACAACAACCAGCCCTGGCAACCTGCTGGACCAGCCCCGGTAGCAGGAGGTGTCGGGTACTAGTGAGAAGCACTGCTCCCGTTTTTGTTACTGAGGGCCAATATTGCAGCGCTGCTGTTAACCGGCCCCCACCCTTCCGGTCCACAAGGAAAACTCCCGGTGCCCGCTACAGCCAGTCCAGCCCAGGGGTGAGGTTAGTGCTAAAATGCCATGAGAAAATCCATGACAAATCTAATATACAAGACAGGCCCAGAAGCCCTCACCCGGAGCATCTTGCAGAAGCTAAGGACTGTAGTTCCATTTTACATCATGCCAGGGATCTGCTGGGCACGGTGCCCTGTAAGTAGGGACAGTAGCGTAGCTTCAGGGAGGGTATTTGTGGTGTTACACTCCCTTAATGAATGTTTTTTAGTTGAGTACAGGTGCTTTCCGTCAAGTAGGCTGAGGTGTCTGTCGGATTTTACCAGGAATTGTTTACACACACACAGACAAAAAACACACACACTCTCTCCCTCTCTGTTTTGCAGTCCTCAAAAAAATTGGTTGTTTTACAAAATATTGCATTCTCTCTCTTTGTAGTCCTACAAATCCGCACTCTTCTCTGTTTCCACTGCTCCCTAAACCCCTTTGTGTTCCCTGCTTGCCATATAATGAATTTAAACATTATATTCCAGCTTGATTGTCGGAAAGTCTGAAGCTCACACCACCCCAATTTCACTGGCCAAACTACACCCCGAGTAAGGACAAACTCAGGCCTCTTCGCACTTCTCAGTAGGGAGATTCCTACAGATGGAGGTCATGTGAGGGTTATTCTTCACAAAGAGAGCCCAGTGGCACTGTCATAACTGTGTCATACAGTCCCTCGTGTACATGTCTTTAGTGCCAGGTCAGCAGGGGCAGCTTGTTGGACCAGTGTGACCGCTCTTCCTGAGCAGACAAGCTTCCTGGGGTGATTGTCTCTACGGTGTGTGTGTGGGGAGAGGATGGTAGGCTCAAAAGGGAATATACCTCTTTTTTACACATTTTTCTTTCCCCGCAGGGAATTACAACGCAGTTGTTACAATGACTGCGTTGTAACAATGCATACCATTACCCAGAAAGTCATAACAACGACTTGCGCTGGGGGCGCTGGATGTTGGAATAGTATAATTTACTATTCCAACTCCAGAAAGTGCAACAGAAGGGGAGGTGTTGGATTTTAAATCCAACACCTTCGGCCCCCTCAGCAAGTCATTTTTCTGTCTTGCGGAGTAATGGTATGCGTTGGTGCAAAGCAATCGTTGTAACAACTGCGTTGTAATTCCCTGCGGGGAAAAGTATTCATGGTAAGCAATGTTTACCCTCAGAAGGTGGCTCTTCCATGGTGCTAAAGGGATGGGTTATGCAAGATTTGTGGTAACCCCACTCATCCAGAGGAAAACCTGAAAGAAAGCCCCTTAGCTCAGGCCAGGAGTAAGGGCGGATGAACATCAAAGTCTATTGAGTGGAGGTTCCTCTGTGGACTGCCCGCCACAGGCCACTGACCGACAGTCACCCTAGTTCCAATCAATGGCAGGGGCTACTGAGCTGACTCGTTTCACATCGATGTGTGGGCTAGCGCTGACCATCTGGGGTTTGTGGACGCTGGTCGTACTTCCACATCTGTCTATGGGCTGGCACCAAATATCTGGACACTGGTCGGCGGTCCATACCTGTCTGTGGGCCACGGCTGCACCTCTGTGTGTGGTTTCGCATCCATCTGAGGGCTGGCACTGACTATCCGTCTGTGGGTTCTGGTTTCACCTCAGCCCATGGGCCAGGGCTGCACCTCTGTCGGTGCACAGTGAATTCATGTTTGTTGCCTGCACCTCTGTCTGTGGCTGTGGCTGTGGCTGAATATCCGTGGGCCACGGCTACGTCTCTGTCTAGGGGTTGATGGTTTATGGACATGGTTCAAGGTGTGCTTGAGGGGGGTAGCAGCATGTCAGTGGGTGTGTAAGGGTTGAACATCTATGGGCCATGTCTGTTTGTCTGTAGGCATGCAGAAACTGGTTGAAAGATTGCAACTTTTGAACTGAAACTAACAGAAGTATCTCTGTGTAAAAAGGAGTAACCCATCTACATAAAATACAAATCTGTGAACTCTGTGTAACACAATGAGCTCTGTGACAGGTACATTAACCCTACATGCTACCTTATGAGTACAACTGGGACTAGACACAACGCAGATCTCTCAATCAAGTGCATTAACCACCAGAGATATCTTACCATTATTATTATCCCCTGGCATTTGCTGGGCACACAAGGATCTCTGCAGCAGGGGCTTTAGCCCAGATTACTTTCCAATGCAGCCTCTGAGACTAATTAATTAAGCAGAACAGATCTGCTGTCACCTCTGTCCTTGCTGACAATGTCGCTGCAGCAGAGTTATAAAACATAAATATATAAGGTGGCTATAAGACGCCACTTTTTATGACTCCGCCCTCGTGACTCCACCCCCTTTCCTGTGCCACACCTTAAGGCGCAATTCATGGGTTCACAGAATTATTTTTCCCAATTCCAGAACTAAGCGCTGTACACCCAAGTTTTTTGGCGCTGCAGGAACGTTGGCAGAGTAACCTTGCAATCACTACTGAAGCACATCACGTGCTACCCTTAAAAAACTGGTTTACCAACCTTTCCTAGACACCAGCCGCTGGAATACTTTTGATGGGTGAAGTGAGAGATTGTTCCACGGCTTTGGTCCTGCAGTAGAGAGCGCCCGGCCTCCTGATCCAGAGACTATGGCTGCTTGTTGCATCAAGAAGTAGATACAAGTGACCTCACCACTCCTAGTCACCACTGACTTTTGTGCAGCGCCCCGTGGGGTCTGAGCGGAGGAGAAAACTTAGCGCGCCTCCTTAACCTAAGAACCAAGCTTTGGGGACTCGGTCCATTGACGAGGGAGATTCCTTAGTGAACACATTCGATTGTTGTGGCCACCGAGAGAAACTCAAAAACCTGCAGCAACATTACAATGGCCTGTAGAGCAGGGGTGCGCGTCCTCCAGAGCCATGCTGGGGACACTTCCATCCCAACACTAAAAGACCAAGCTTTATATATGGACCACTTCTTGATGTATTTTTTGTGAGCAGTGGCTGGACGTCTGTGCGTGGGCGGTGGCTGAATGTCTGTAGCAAATGACTCTCTCGGTTATGGGTGAACATCTGTTCATAGAGGCTGAACATCTGTCTGTGTGTGCCCCGGCTGAATGCAACTTTGAAGTAGCTTGGCTTGAGGCTATTTAGTGGTTAGTGTTCTTGGTCCAGCAATGTTTCATTTAGTTCTGCTCAACAAACTCCAGGTGGGAATGGAAGGGTGAAAACAGGAAACAACATGTCAGGATTGCCCTAGAAGAAGACGGCGCTCCGCTGAGAGTGGATGTCCTTCTATGTGGCCTGCCATGGCCACCATGCCATCCCCGCAATGCATAGTCATGACAAAGTACAATAAAACAAGAGTATTCGTTTATTATATGCAGAACTGACCCTGTCTCTTGTCCCTCTCTGCAGCGAATGTGTGCGACGATGAGTTCCTGATATGCCAAAATGGCGGAACCTGCCACGAGAACCAGCGCTGTCTCTGTCCAGTTGGCTTCAAGGGGATCCTGTGTGAACAACCCAAGTGCGACTCCCTCAACAAAGATTGTGACGCCGCATCCGGTGTGCACATAAGCTTGACTGCATTCGTCCTGTGCACCCTGGCCCTTCTGCTCTCACATCTGCAGGACTTGTAGATTGCCAAAAGGGCAGCAATTGCACAAGGAAGAAAAAAGAGACCACAAGGGCTTGTCGGGGGGATAGACCAGGCCCATATGCAACCTCGCCGCTACCCTTGATGACAAGTAAAGAAGCACCTTTTGTTACATGGGATGGCTCTCTCGCAAAAAAAGCAGAGGCTGGTTAATACTCCTGCAATGGAAGCCCAGATCTCCTGTGGAATATCACCTGGACGGTTGGCCACTTGGAACGTTGGCCATGTGGATTCAGGATTGTTGGACATGTGGAGTTGGCCAGAGAAACTATTCGCCACTTGGATTGTTGGCCTTGTTGAGATGGTCATGCAAGCTGTTGGCCATTTATCCTGTTGGCCATTTGTACTGTTGGCCATGTGGATTGTTGGGCATGTAAAGTTGGCCATTCAGACTGTTGGCCACGCGAATCGTTGGCCATGTAGAGTTAGCCACTTAGGCTGCTGGTCCTGCGGATGTTTGTCCATGCTGATGGGTGTCCATGTGGACTGATGGTCATGGGTCTGTTGGCCATGTAGGGTGGCCACTTGGACTGTTGGTCATGTGGACTGCTAACCATGCTGACGGTTGTCCATGTGGACTGTTGGTTATGGGTCTGGTGGCCATGCCAGTCCTGAGACATTGGGGCAGGCCTGGTAAGGGGTCTACTGTGATTAACAATCGATGGCACAGCTTCATAATGGCAGAATCACAATAGATTCTCCAAAAATTTCTTATTACGAGACACGGGTTTCTCTGCCAAAAGCAAACAGGGAGGAAAATAGGGTAATTACATATGTGCTTGCAATTTTTATTTTTTTCTGATTTTATACTGATTTCGCTTTTCAAGATGGAGCAGAAGAAAGGCCTAGAATCAGGATACGTCCACACCATGACCCCACTGGCTCTGACTGTTCCGTCGTTGCCACTTCCTCCTTGGATGGCCTACGACTGTGTTCCTCTTCGGCATATCACAGACGGCACAGCTAGCCATTGCGTCCACTCATAGTTATATATATACATATATATATACATATATATATATTTTTGTTAATTTGTTCTATGTGCAATCTACTGGGACACACCGTAAACACGAGGTGGCAAAACCATCAGCTACAGAATAAGACATGATAGCAGAATGGCTCGTAATGTCCCTTATAGAAACAGTTATTTTATTTTTTATTTAGTAGATTTTATTTTTGTTGCAATTTAATGTTTGGAGATGGTCATGAGATGGTTACCATGGACATTCTGTTAAGGTGTATAATCCCACAGTAAAATGATGTAACGCTGAATACCCACAGTGTGTTGTGTCTTTCCTCCATTTTCATTAATTGGAGCAGTTTGCTCCTGTAGTCCTGGTAAGACTTGGACCCTCTGCCCAACATCTTACACATGCCTGCAAGCAATGTACTGCTGGGTTTAACAACCCCAACCATGGTTTTAAAATCTTCCCTAATTGTCTGTCTACATATAAACATACAACATTGTGGCATGAAGGCTGTGAAAAATGTGTGAGTATATACTCAAGACAAGGGCCAACAATGGCACAGTGTGGTGTGATGAGCGACAGATGGCGAAACACTTTGCCACCGAGAGGAAAGTCTACGCATGCAGAGAAACCTACATGAATACCATACTAGCAAAAAGGCGTTCTCGCAACAAGGGAATTTACATTTGAAGCTTTTGAACACTGTGAGTAAATCCCCAATTGTAGCCTCAATGCAACACTTTTACGTTTTTGCTGTGTGGCTAATGACATTATTTGAATAAAAATCCCTTATTTCTCATCCACTGCAACCCACCCCCTCCCTTGTATCTACAGAGTGTGACAACAGGCCACTGTCTGCCCCCGGAGAAACCATGAAGCAATACTGAGACATTATGGGCCAGATGTAGGTAAATGGCATTTACCGATTCGTAAATACCGAATTTTACCGATTCAGTATTTACAAATCGGTAAATGCTATGTAGGTATTTTTACCGATTAATTTACTGAATCTGTAGAATTTGGTAATTACTGAATTGGTATTTACCGATTCGGTAATTGCCATTGATTGAGGCCTATAGGAACCAATGGCAATTACCGAATTGACAAGGGGGACAGGGTGTCACTTTGACACCCTGTTGCACCCCTGATTCAGGCTTGTGTGCCATCTGACACACATACATGCCCTTAGGGCATGTCTGTGTGCCACATAGCACAGGTGTTCATGCACAGATCTGCATGTACACAGGAATTCTTTATTTACCATGCAATAGTATTACATGGTAAATACCGAATTCTTAGGGGCCTGTGGCACTGTTTGCAGTGCCACCTACATATTGATTTACCGATTCGGTAAATTTACAGAATCGGTATTTTACAGAATCGGTAAATTTACCGAATCGGTAAATTTACCGATTCTGTAAAATTTTGGCCCCCTACATCTCAATCACCAAATACCGGTCGGTATTTGGTGACCTACATCTGGCCCTATATCTGTTCTAATTTATTATATACACATTATTTCCTTACATAAGTGTATGTGTGGGTTTTTCCAAAAGGCACAGTGTTAAACCTTTCCTAGTTCACTTGAACTACACTACATCTGTACACTTTGCAGTGTATCTCTCAAACTGAACGTCTTACAAAAATGAAATGCCTGTAAATGAGGTAATCTATATATAGCCAGAGGATCTCCATGTGTGTCCCAACAGACAAGCAGTGATTGGTAAATGTATATTTTTACATGTCTGGGCATGCAAATCTGTGCCCATTGAGGAGCAATAGGAGTGGAACCAGGGAACTAGATTCCCTAGGCCCTGAAGAAAAGCCAATTAGGGGTACAGCTTGAAACATGTTGGCCTTTAGGAAATCAGTCTCATAACCTACTTTTTCCCTAAATTTCCCTCTATCGTTTTTTACCCATACCAACTGGAGGTAGAAATAAAATAGGATATACCTACCAGCCAGGTATTTTTAACCTACACCACCACCCCAACTCCACCTTCATAAACACTATGGGGCATATTATCAAGCCTGGGCGATAAAATTATCGCTGCTTTATCGGCAGGAAACTGCCGATAAAGTGGCGATAATGGGTTTGATAATATGCTCTATGGAATTCCAATTGAAGCTCATGTTAGATGTCCTTCTCATCTAACATGAGCTTCGATGGGAATTCCATGGAGCATATTATCAATCCCATTATCGCCGTTTTAGCGGCAGTTTCCTGCTGATAAAGCAGCAATAATTTTATAGCCCAGGCTTGATAATATGGCCCCATATTTTATAATTATATTAGAAAATAGTGCTCCCACGTAATCCATAGGTCGCAGCACGCCCTGATCGTAGCGGGACGGGATGGACCCGATGATGACGCATGCCACTAAGTGATAACCCCTGTGGGTGAGGGTTTTACAAGAAAAACGTTGTTTTTCCTTTAGTGGAGAGTTATTATCTTTGTTCATGACAGAAGTGGGTTCTTTTGTTGCTAATTAAGTTACTTGTAGAGTAGGCCAAACCCAGCTTATCCTCTCCCCCCCTTCTTTTTGATTTGTAATGGCAAAGTTCTCCAACCAAGAGGCAGATGTTTTATGTGCAGAGAAATAGGCTACCTCTAAAAGGTAGGAGGTGAGAGGTCAAAAGTGCCTGAAATGCAAACTCATGCATGGTTTAGCCCAAGACCAGGTGTCACTGTGGAGGGACAAGCCTTAATCACCAGCTCAGATAGTGCCTAGAAGCTCCAGTACATTTGCTGCACTCTGGGCCTGCCAGCTCCTCCGCTAAGAATGGGAACAACGAGGTGTCAAAAAGAGAAGCAACCACTTCACGCCTTTGCCATTTTTGGGGCCCAAAGCCTGATTTTAGCATAGTTAGGCTGCACCGCATTGTACTGTCACCAAACGAACTAACATTACTGCGTAAATTAACCCTGGGGCCACTCCTGCCCACAGGTCTGCTGTCTCATGTTTACCACTGAAATATTTAAGGCCATTTTATTAGGTCTAGCATTTAAGTACCGAAAATAAAATTACAACCCAAATAGAGCTATACTTACAAATAGCCCTAATACCAATTACCAATAATCAGTCAGTTGGCAATGTAGAAGGTCCAATTGTTTATTATAACAAACAAACTCTGCCAGAGGAGCTTCTCGCGACCTAACCTCACGAGATCCGCCGAGAAGACTGCTGGCACATTATCAACAGATCACATGTAAATGTAAATGTACAGGAATTTATATAGCGCAAATCACCGCGCGGTTTCTAAGCGCTTGCTTAGGGAACCCGTCCTGGTATTCCCCTGTGAGATAACCCCGGCAGGGTATCCGCAAGGTGAAAGCCAGGCATCCCGCTGCGTGGGGCCGTTGTGGAGATTAAGCAAGCTATTGCCCAGAGTCGCTGAGTGTGAACCCATGAATCGAGTAGGCACCGGAGCGAGAATTGTCGAGTCCATGGACATTTTAGGACTCAAGACCACGCCGAGCCAGGAATTGAACCCTGGTCCCGGGCTGACCTCTGCTTCCAGGTCTGCCTCCTCCAAACCAGTTAGCCACACTTCTCCACTATATATACTGTTACATTTCGAACCCCAAACCGTTACCTAAGAAGGAAAAATACAAGTTGGTACAGGTTGGTGCAGGGGAAAGACCATATATGGGACACAAAGCCTCCTTAGTTTAGCCCAGCTCGTTATAGCAAGGTCGAGAGGGTGACTCCCTGTTATCCTCTCCGTCCTCAGGATCAGCTTGTGGTACAAGTAGGCCACCTCCAGATCTATCCAAGCCCCGAATGCTATAATAGCCGTGGGCTAGAGAAGGATCAGGTGAGGGCAAAAATAATAAACAGGAAGGAAAGGAAGGGGGCTGCTGGGAGGGAGAGCTGTGAAGACAGAAACAAACAAGAAATTGGTATCTTGGTTCATGAAAGTCTTTGCTATTCACGTTACCCCCACAGTTTTACCGTGTTATACCTGTGTATAAAAAGCTGACCGCCTGACCTCAGAAGATGCCTCTCTATACTGAAGTGACTTGAATCAGCCCGTAAATGCTTTCCCCTGTAGGAACAAAACTTAACTGTAAACCACACCCCAATACCCTGATAACCAGCAATCTATTAGAGGGAAGAATGACACTACGTACCCTAATCTGTATACTTCAGAGCCCTGAAGAGAACGTAGACTAGGTTCCAAGGAAGGCGCCTTAGGAATATAGTAACTCCCAGAAAGTAATATGGAATAGGGTTACGTCACCCAATAATAAAGGAAACAAAGGTTACCTGAATTTCAAGAAGTTTCAGGTGAAGTACTCTCTGCGTTGAAGCCAGAAAAATAATACAGACCCTCTGCAATAGCCGATGCAAGGAGGCTGTCCAACAGAGGGTCTAGTAACTCGAAATAAGGTAAATAATCAACAACAGTTTCCTCCGCAATAGCCGGTGCAAAAAGGCTCGCGAACGGCGGAAACGGGAAGCAGCGATAGCGTGCCTACCGCTAGAGCCAGGGCACAGGTGAACTCGTCAGCGGAGCCCCGCAGAACAACACCCGTAAGCACCCTTACTGTCCTCCGCAATAGCCGATGGCCAGGCTCTCCAACGGAGGACAGAACAACAACTTTGAATCGAACCCAAGACCGTCCTCCGCAATAGCCGATGGCCAGGCTCTCCAACGGAGGACGAGACGAACACAAGAGCGCCGGAATAAACAGCACAGGAAGAACCTCACCGCAATGGTCAACAGGAAACGCCAGGAAACACGAACCGGAATATCCGACGCCGGCTCCAGGAAGTGGCGTCTATTTATGCTCCGCCTCTCTGCCGCTAAGCCCTCTGGGAAATGTAGTCTTTCCACTCCGCTGCGGAGCTCGTTGTTCCTGGAGGCGTGACAGTACATCCCCCTTCACCTAGAGCGCCGAAGGGGGCCAGGGCTCTCAGGGAAACGACGATGATACGCAGCCACCAGTCTGGGAGCATGATCCCCCGATGCAGGTTCCCACGAGTTCTCTTCGGGCCCGTACCCTTTCCAGGCCACCAGATATTGCAGGCCACGACCCCGCCACCTGGAGTCTAGAATCCCCTCCACCTCATATTCCAGACCATCGGAAACCACCAAAGGGGGAGGAAGGCGTCGCACCACCGCCGCCACGGGCTTGAGCAGTGACACATGGAAGACAGGATGAATACGCAGATGTCTAGGTAACAGCAACTTCACCGCTACTGGATTGACACATTGCACCACCCGAAAGGGACCAATATATCGAGGGTTAAACACACTGTAATGCCGAAACCTAAAGTTCCGGGTAGACAGCCACACCCAATCCCCCACACGATACAAAGGACCAGAGCGACGTCTTTTGTCCGCCGTGTTCTTATATGCCACCTTGGTGCTTCTCAGGGAGTCCTGTACTTGCTCCAGTATCTTTTTGAGCCGAGAAACCCTTCTGGCAGCCTCGGGCACAGTCTCCTCACGGTACGGCTGCACAAAAGGGAGGAATCGTGGATGATGCCCATAAGTGCAGTAGAATGGCGATACTCTCGTGGCGGAATGCGTAGCGTTGTTGTATGCCACCTCTGCCAACCATAGGTGCTCCACCCAATCTTTTTTCCCCTGTGAAACATAGCATCGCAGGAATTGCTTCAATGTCTGATTGAGCCGTTCCGTCTGGCCATCGGTCTGGGGATGGAAGCTCGTGGATAACGCTGTCTTGATGTGGAGAGAAGAGCACCACGCTTTCCAAAATTGGGCGGTAAACTGAGAACCTCTATCCGACACTATGACTGAAGGTAGACCGTGCAGACGTACAACATGTTTCAGAAGAAGATGTGCCAATTGACCTGCCGTCGGTATCTCAGGACAAGCAACGAAATGCCCCATCTTCGTTAGATAATCAATGACCACCAATACCGTGGTGCAACCCTGATCTTTTGGGAGACCTACCACAAAGTCCAACGAAATACGTTCCCAGGGTGTAGACGGGGTAGGCATGGGCTGCAGTAGTCCTGCCGGTCTACGATGATCCGACTTGGCGCGAGCACAGACATCACACTCTGCCGCCCATTTCCGTACATCAACCCTAATCGTAGGCCACCAACACCTACGCTGAATCAGATCCATGGTCTTACCTACTCCAACATGTCCAGCACTTGGTGAAGTGTGACACCACTCATACATTTGTTTACGCAATGCTTCAGAAGGTAACAGCATCCTCCCCTGGTTGATTGGAAAGCAATGATGTAGTCGCCATTCAGGATGTAATTGCAGCCATCTCTTCCACTGATCAGTTCTGATCCCATATCGTATCCCTTGCAGAAATGCATCAGGTTGGATGCTACCAACCACCTTGACAGGGTCCACTATCGCAGATTCTGCTCGGGCCTCCGAGACCTTTATAGATGATTGACGAGACAAGGCGTCCGCTTTTCGGTTGTCTGTTCCGGGTCTAAAAGTGATGATGAAATTATATCCTGAGAAGAAAAGCATCCACCTTAACTGTCTGGGGGTCAAATGTCTGGCTGCTGACATGAACTGTAGATTGCGATGATCGGTATACACCGTTACCACGTGCTTTGCTCCCATTAGGAAATGCCTCCATTCAGTGAACGCCTGCTTGATCGCTAGAAGTTCTTTTTCAGCTATGCAGTAGTTGCGTTCTGCCCCCGTAAGTTTATGTGACATGAACGCCACTGGATGCAATTGTCCTGTAGTTTCGTGTCTTTGTGACAGTATGGCTCCGGTAGCCACCTCAGAGGCGTCTGCCTCAACTATGAAAGGGATATCCGTATTGGGGTGTGTCAAGATCGGAGCAGTGACAAAAGCTTCTTTTAAGGCATCAAAAGCCCCCTGAGCACTCCTATCCCACATGCACCCTTGATCCTTTTTCAACAGGCGAGTTATGGGAGCCACCACTTTCGAAAATTGGTTAATAAAACGTCTGTAGAAATTGGCGAATCCAAGGAAACATTGAACGTCCTTGATGTTTCGAGGACTTGGCCAATCTCGCACTGCTTGGATCTTCCTCTCTGCCATTTCCTGTCCCTGAGGGGTAAGCATCACCCCTAGAAACTCAACTGTAGTGACGTGAAAGTCACATTTGGACAATTTGCAATAAAGATGGTGTGTCTGCAGTATCCTGAGAACAGACTTGACATGTTGTATATGCATGTCCTCAGATTCAGAGTAGATGAGGATATCATCTATATATACAATGACGTGTCGGTCCAAGATTTCTCTCAACACGTCGTTCAGAAAAAACTGAAATGCAGCAGGGGCATTGCAAAGCCCGAAGGGCATGACCAGGTATTCGAATAACCCATACCTGGTCTGGAATGCTGTCTTCCATTCATCCCCTGCCCGCATTCTAACCAGATGGTATGCTCCCTTTAAGTCTAATTTAGTGAAGACCTTGGCTTTCTTCACTTGCTCCAGTAAGACGGGTATTAACGGTAAAGGGTATCGGTTCTTGATGGTTACTGCATTGAGGGCTCGAAAGTCTACACAAGCTCTCAGATCCCCGTTAGCCTTAGGGATGAAAAATAAAGGGGATGCTGCTGGTGATCTTGAAGGACGTATGAACCCTAATTTCAGCAGCTTGTCTAAATAAGTCCTCAAGTATACGTTCTCTGGCTCTGTCAGTGCATACAGCCGTCCCTTAGGGATCACCGCCCCAGGAACCAACTCAATTTGACAGTCGTATGGCCTATGTGGGGGTAATTCTTCAGCTCTAACTTCATCAAACACTCCTTCAAAGTCCTGATATTCTATTGGAAGAGATACATCCTTTTCGGCGGCCGTGGCTATCACACCCCCACCAGCCAACGCAAACGAGGGACATTGTGCACATCTAAAACAATGCTCTTCACAATGTGCCGAATTCATTGAGATTAGGCCAGTTTCCCAGTTAATGTCAGGGTTGTGTCTTTTCAGCCAAGGGATGCCCAAAATCACCCCATATTGCGGAGCCTCAATGATGCTGAATGACACTTGCTCTCTATGATTACCGAATCTCATCTCAGTTAAGGCCGTTTGATAACTCACGGGTCCTGTGTTCAGTTTCCTCCCATCTACCGCGAACACATCAGTACCGTCTTCCCTGGGGATTAAAGGAATGCCTATCCTTTCTGCTTCTTTCATATCCATGAAGAAACCCGTAGCCCCGGAATCCACCATGGCCTGTGTATGCACTTCAATCATGCCTATCATCAGAACAATTTTAACGAATAGATGTTGTGCTCCTGCAACCATACTCAACATAGAAGGGACAATAATCGGACTCCAGGGAACCCCTTCCACACCCCTAGAGCTCGTCAGTTTTCCGCCGGTTTCTCAGTGGCCGCTGACACCCCCCTATTTGAGCGAAACTTGGAAAATTTGGGTTTGACCGGGCATTCGCGAACATAATGGCCTTTTTTGCCACAATAAAGACAAAGACCCAACTTGCGCCTCTGTTCCTTTTCAGTGGCAGTCAAAGCGGCACGAACCGCTCCAATCTCCATCGCCTCGGTGGCCTGCGATGCTGAACTATCTGGTGCTTTTACTGCCACGGAAGAGGGGACCGGTCGGTTCTTTGCTCCTCCCCCCCCTTTACGATTCTTCATCCTATGGTCTAGCCTTAATACTAGATTAATCAAATCTTCACATGACACCGGTTGGGGGTCGATTTGAGCTATTATGTCTTGCATTTCCTCAGTCAAACCCTGATGAAAAATTGACGCTTGTTTGGCTTCTGGCCACTTAGTTTCTGCAACTAACCGTCTGAAATTGTTCAAATATGTTACTAGGTCTTGATTCCCTTGACGTAGACCTAATAGCTCTTTATCTGCCGTATATGTATCCGCTCTTCTGTCAAATACCTTGGTAAATTCTACTTGGAATGCGTCCCAATCATGTAATATCGGGTCATTTCTCTGAACCATGGGAACCGCCCATTGAGCTGCGTCTCCGACCAAATACGAGATGACAAACGCCACCTTTGATTGATTGGTCGGAAAGGACCTGGGTTTGCATGAAAAATGCATAAGTACTTGCGTCAGAAATACTTGTACTGATCCCGCATCACCATTGAAACGTTCTGGGTGTGCTAATGGAATGCTAGGGGGGATCTCAACTACTACTGAACCGGCTGTACCAGACCCTGAAGCCCCTGCGCTAAAGGGGTTTTTCTGGATGTTATCCAACCGATTCCGTAACTCAGTGCTTTCTTGTCTAGACGCTATCAGTTCTGATTGTACCACAACTAACGCTGCCATCACCTCGTCTAGAGTAGCCATACCCTAAACTGATCGGGAGGACTTAATATCTTGGGTCGGATATTGTGTTATCCTCTCCGTCCTCAGGATCAGCTTGTTGTACAAGTAGGCCACCTCCAGATCTATCCAAGCCCCGAATGCTATAATAGCCGTGGGCTAGAGAAGGATCAGGTGAGGGCAAAAATAATAAACAGGAAGGAAAGGAAGGGGGCTGCTGGGAGGGAGAGCTGTGAAGACAGAAACAAACAAGAAATTGGTATCTTGGTTCATGAAAGTCTTTGCTATTCACGTTACCCCCACAGTTTTACCGTGTTATACCTGTGTATAAAAAGCTGACCGCCTGACCTCAGAAGATGCCTCTCTATACTGAAGTGACTTGAATCAGCCCGTAAATGCCTTCCCCTGTAGGAACAAAACTTAACTGTAAACCACACCCCAATACCCTGATAACCAGCAATCTATTAGAGTGAAGAATGACACTACGTACCCTAATCGGTATACTTCAGAGCCCTGAAGAGAACGTAGACTAGGTTCCAAGGAAGGCGCCTTAGGAATATAGTAACTCCCAGAAAGTAATATGGAATAGGGTTACGTCACCCAATAATAAAGGAAACAAAGGTTACCTGAATTTCAAGAAGTTTCAGGTGAAGTACTCTCTGCATTGAAGCCAGAAAAATAATACAGACCCTCTGCAATAGCCGATGCAAGGAGGCTGTCCAACAGAGGGTCTAGTAACTCGAAATAAGGTAAATAATCAACAACAGTTTCCTCCGCAATAGCCGGTGCAAAAAGGCTCGCCAACGGAGGAAACGGGAAGCAGCGATAGCGTGCCTACCGCTAGAGCCAGGGCACAGGTGAACTCGTCAGCGGAGCCCCGCAGAACAACACCCGTAAGCACCCTTACTGTCCTCCGCAATAGCCGATGGCCAGGCTCTCCAACGGAGGACAGAACAACAACTTTGAATCGAACCCAAGACCGTCCTCCGCAATAGCCGATGGCCAGGCTCTCCAACGGAGGACGAGACGAACACAAGAGCGCCGGAATAAACAGCACAGGAAGAACCTCACCGCAATGGTCAACAGGAAACGCCAGGAAACACGAACCGGAATATCCGACGCCGGCTCCAGGAAGTGGCGTCTATTTATGCTCCACCTCTCTGCCGCTAAGCCCTCTGGGAAATGTAGTCTTTCCACTCCGCTGCGGAGCTCGTTGTTCCTGGAGGCGCGACGAAACCTGACACTCCCTTCTGCTAACTCCAAGAGAGTCCGCACAGCGCCTCCTGGAATGTGCTTATCCAGCCATCCCCCACCTACAACCTTGACAGGCCTTACGTGCAGAAGCAGCTGTTTGCTACAGTTGTACTATTTCTCAGGAGAGCGGCTTTAGCAAAGTGTAATGGTAGGTTTTCACTAATGCTGTAAGCAGACTAGGTGACAAAATGGCGCTGGTCGGGTCAAGCTGTATTGCCTATGATTAGATGCAAAAACGTGTAATATGGCGTATACTAATCCCTAAGTTATTACATATTGCGTGCTTGTTAGTGTTTGAATCCCTATATTGGCCTAATAGGTACATCACGCTAATTACTGATAGTAACTACATGTTTTACTAGGCCTAAATCGAATTCTGGTTCCTCAAACCCTCCTTTTAGCGTGATGTTGCTAACTAAAGGAAGTACTAATCCTGGAAAACTTCCTCATCAATGGCCATTAACTCACGAATCTCCTGCTGGAGCATTTGAGTTTAAGAAGGAACAGGAGAAGGGTCAACCATGGCTGTTACTTTGGTAGCACAATAGGAGCAACAAGCCGGACCACATTGCATACAAAGGCAGCAAGTAAAGAGGATACCGGCGGCTCCAGCTACTATCATCAATAGTTTCCAACCCCAAGTCGATAGAAGCCCCCAAAACCAGCTAGAGAGTGGCCAGGACCCATTCTCAGTGTGCATTTCCGCTGCAATGCGATGCAATTTCTGAATGGCTAAATGAACCATGGGGGCGGAGTCTGGAATATACACACAGCAGGAGCTGCCGATCACTCGGCATGCTCCTCCTCGATCGGCCAAGATAACGTCAAGAACCATCCGTTTCAGGAGCGAAACGAGCCTGAAGCTCTACAGTGATATTGGTCATAATCTCAGTGGTGATATTAATGACATTCTCTACTATTCTGGACAATCGTCTTATTTCCCTGCTATTGAATATTGGCCCCCAGAAAGGAACCAATCCTTTACTAAAGTCTGTAAACTGTTGCAAGGAGGTGTCAGCTTGGTCAACCTCAGTCATTCCAAGCTGTCTTCGCTGTCCATTGGAAACCACTTTCGTGCGATGAAGTTGGTAGGTTTTATGGTAGTCTGATGGCGCTATGTATACCGGGGGTACAGGAAAGACAGATAGCACTGCCCCGCCCATCCCCGCGGCATCCAAGTGTAAGCATTTTCCCCACAAACAAAGTACACATTTGCTGGTGTCAACAGTGGAGGGCTACTAAAGATTGTCATTCTATAAGTATAATCGCAAATACTATTTCCAACTTGAACATGGCCAATTCCCTGTACACAGAAATCAGAGGAGGTATTCAAAATGGGGACGGGCATAATGCAATCACTAGTGACATTCCTGGCGATGAAATGTTTAAAATACTGAGAATGATTAAAATTAGCAAAATCATAAAGTTCATCTTTCAACCAAGTACTATTTTCATTAGCAGTATACAAATTCATACAAGCTTCTGGGTCCAATGATCCCTCCCCCCCATTTCCGGCTGGATCGAATCCCTGGTGTGTCTCAATGAAGGCTAGAATCATATTATAGTCTTTTTCTGAATACTGTTTGGGGTTTTCCACATAATGGTTATACATAGCAGAGAACATTTGAAACCACGCTTCACAGCTACCTAGGTAAGATAAGGGCAGAGAGAGAAATAAATCATGTTTATGCATAACTGATGGCAAGAGCCCACAAACCCAACAATCGGTCATATTAGTGGTACTATGGGTTTGGTGGAGCATTTCTACAAATACATTCTTTGCATAAGTCTGGCAATGTCTCCCTTTATGTGGTGCTAAGGTGACTATCAAGTGTTCAGGCGGGGCAATGGTAAAGGGCATCATAGCTTGCATAGGATACTTATACTCTAAGTATATAAATATACTCATAAAGATGGCTAATATAACTGTTATCACTAACACAAAGGCTACCTTTACACGCATGGTCCAAGCAGATAACATTGGCTCATAAAATGGCAAATACTGTGGTGCAATAGGACGCTCTTCTTCAGGTACAATACGGCCAAAAGGGTACATTCCTAACTAAAAGTCTAAAACTAAACTCGGGCGCAGCAGTTCGTCCTGCCAGAGGGTTCTTCTCCCTGTGTCCGTCAGAGTCTCACAGGCAGACTCCTATCATTCATCGCAAGAAAACAAAACGTCGTTGTCAAAGGAATCTGATGTACAACCTGGCCGTTTACATGTGTCAGTCTTTCTTTCTGAACAGAGCACAACAACAAAGTTCCAGCTCTCAACGGGTTCAGTCCAGTGTCTCGCTCAGTACCTCAGACTCGAAATCTAGCAAACCCTTTCTATTCAAGTCTTTCCTTATCTCCTAGCAGTGGGGTCTGAGGCACCGTGATGTTTTCTTGGCCGTAGGTTGTATCGTACATGACCCGGAACTTCTTGATCAGGAAATAGCAAAGAAGGTACCTTTCCTTCATCGGTGCCTCTGTTCACTGGGATATCAATGACAGGATTAAGGGCAATTGCGGATTCAACTGAGACTGGTTCGCCCGATCCCGTCACTCCTTCTTGCCTTTGCTCTGTTTCGCAGGCGTCGGAAAAAGGAACAAATGCAGTGGCTCTCTCAGTTTCCTGGGTCAGAATTCCACCAGACTGCTGCTGATCATAAGGAAGCGGGAGTGGCAGCCGTTTAAGATGGGATACATGGATCCAGTGCTTCTTCTCATCCACCTTTACAGCCGTCCGCGTAGCAAGCAGGACTTGGTGAGGTTTAGACCACCTCGAGGCCAGGCTGGTGCCCCGCTCGTACTTCTTGACCAGTACCCACTGGCCAGGTTCCAATCGATGTCCGGGGCCCTCTGGTGTAGGCTGCAGTACAGATGCTACCTCCTGATGACTAGAACGGAGGTCTTTAGTCAAGGTATACAGGTAATCGATCAACATAGGATATTCAGCATCGGTAAAAGACTGTGGCCTAGGTACCCCCATATGTTAGCTGGTCGCCCAAAGATGACCTCATAGGGGGAGAGGCCAGAGCGTGAATGAGGGGTGACTCTTAATGACATGAGGGCCAAGGGTAGGATATCAGGCCACTTTAAACCAGTACTCTCTTGAATTTTAGCTATCTTAAGCTTCAGTATCCGATTGTACTTTTCCACTAGTCCTGCTGACTGGGGGTGTCGAGCTGCATGGAATTTCTGTCGTATTTGTAGCCCATCACAGATGTGTCTAACAAGGGCCTCATTAAAGTGTCCCCCGTTGTCCGACCAAATCAAACAGGGCAAACCGTATCTAGGGATAAATTCCTTGATAAGAGCCTTTGCTGTAGCCAAGGCAGTATTCTACTTAGTTGGGTAGGCCTCAACCCATTTACTAAAGGCGCAAACCACTACCAAAAAATACTTTAAGTTGTTGACGCGCTCCATATGGATATAATCCATCTAGAGTACTTCAAACGGTAAAGTTGGGGGTGAAAAACTCCCACTCAAAACACTTTCTGCCTTCCCCGGATTGTGTTGCAAACAGACCATACAGTATTGAACCAAACGGACAGACGTCCTTTGTATGTTAGGGTTATTCCATACTGGGTCTAACAAAGCACAGATTCCTTTAGCTCCATCATGGGCTGGACCGTGGGCCATAGTTACAACTGATTGCACCAAAGCATTGGGTAACAGCAGCTATCTTTGCTTCTCCGTCAAATCAACCCAACAAGTATTTTCGTCTAATCTCCTCACTTCCTGCTCCCATCGCTCCAATTCGACTGAAATGGCTTCCTTCTGTAGTTCTTTCACGCTCTCTATGGTATTATCAAACAAATCAGATTCCTCCACCCATCTTGCAGAAGACGTTACAAACATAGTCGATATTGTGGACTGAGCCGTTTGCTTGGCGACCTGATCAGCAAAAGCATTCCCCTCGCCCACTTCATCCACCACTGCCTTATGGGCACTGCATTTTATTATGGCTAGCTTTTTAGGCAAGGTTAGGGCATGAAGTAATCGTAACACCAAGGGACCATTCTGTATTTTCTGACCATGAGAGGTGAGGAAACCCCGCTCCCTCCGCAGCCGCCCAAAGCTATGGGCTACGCCAAAGGCGTACTGGCTGTCTGTGTAGATGTTAACTTGGAGTCCTTTGCTTAATTCACAGGCTCGTAATAATGCCACCAGTTCAGCAGCCTGGGCTGATCGGTGGGGAACTCGAGATGTTTCAACTACCGTTTTTAGTGTGGTGATTGCGTATGCAGCTGTTGTTGTGCCATCTGCTAACCTGAAACAAGACCCATCCACATATAACTCCCCTTGAGGGTCAGCTAGAGGAATGTCAGTGAGGTCAATCCTACCCTTCGTTTCTTCTTCAGTTCGGAATATGCAATCATGTACATCATTTGTAATTTCACTCGAAGGAAGTGGTAGCAATGTGGCAGGGTTTAACGTGGCACATCGCGTAATATGTGGAGCAAATAGTGTCAATTCATAACCAGTGAGGCATGCACTTGTAAGATGCTGTGTCTTAGTTTTATTTAACAATGCATCCACCGCATGTGGCACCATCACTGTTAGGTTGGAATTTAGAACGAGCCCCTCCGACAGCCGGATGGCCACCGCAACAGCCGCAGTGGCCCTCAGACAGCTAGGAAGTGCTCTGGCAACATTATCCAATGTGGCTGAAAAATAAGCACAAGGTCTTTGCTTACCACCAAATCCTTGCATTAACACTGAAAGCGAGCAACCATCGACCTCATGCACGTATAGTATAAAAGGTTTACGGTAATCAGGAGTACCCAAGACGGGTACAGAACAGAGAGCAGATTTCAAAGAGTCAAAAGAATGCCGACATTCATCCGTCCAAGGGAGGGGTTTATGCACATATTTAGTGGTTAAATGCAACAAAGGTTTAGCAAGGAGAGAAAAATGAGGTATCCATTGGAGACAGTAAGAGGTGATGCCAAGAAAAGCACAGACTTCACGTTGGTTGCAAGGGACAGACATGTTAGAGATGGTAGTAATACGCTCAGGAGTCAAACGCCTACCCTCCTTCGACGGCAGATGACCTAAGTAGGCCACCTCCTGTCGACAGTATTGAAACTTAGACAGGGACACCTTATTACCTTTTGCCGCCAGATGGTGCAGTAATTTAACAGTGGCATCCTTACAGCCTTCCTCAGTGTCGGACGCTATCAACAAGTCGTCCACATACTGCAAGAGAACGTTGCCTGCGGGCAAGACTAAAATCGTCTAACAGAGCCTTAAGGGCCTGACTATAGATGCTCGGACTCCCAGTATAGCTTTGAGGTGCATGACAGAATCTGAAGCTTCGGCCAGATAATGAAAAGCCGAAGATCTGCCTGCTATCAGGATGGATAGGGATACTGAAGAAGGCGTTCTTCAGATCAATGACCGAAAAATATTGGGCAGTAGGTGGGATCATCGTACGTATAGTGGTGATGTTGCTCACTACTGGGTACTGTGGTACTACAATCTTATTAACCTCCCGCAGGTCTATCACAAAGCGATAGGCATCAATATTCCCCTGTGGTCCAGAATCAGGAGATTTCTTCAAAATAGGGAGAATCGGACTGTTACAAACATTGGCAGCTGTCTCCTCAACCACCCCTTTATCAATTAAGTCCAGGATGATTGAGAGCAAAGCTCGCCTGCAGCCGGCGAAATTTTGTACTGGGTATACGGGGTAATTTCACACCAGGTTTCAACGTAATATGGACGGGCGGGATGTCTAATTTACCAACATCTGCATCCCCTGTCGCCCATAGTGCGGCAGGGATGGAATCAAACTCAGGTGGAAGGGGTTCATTTTTAGCAAAACATTGTTTCATACTGTCAGTGTGGGGTTGTATCGTTAGATAAACACTGTCTGGAGAGCAATATATTTTTGCATTCAGCTTTTTCAACATATCCAGACCCAATAAATTCTCATCACAATGTGAAGTTAATAGGAAAGGTGAGTTAATAGTAGCAGGACCAATAGTGAAGGGGAGGGGTTTAGAGATGGGGCTTATCACCAGAACTCCTGAAAATCCCACAGATACATTATTTTGCCTGGACAGAGCCGCCCCTGGAACCAATGATCGAGCAACAGAACTATTCATTGCTCCTGTGTCAATCAGAAAATTCTCAGAAGTCCCCATCATTTCCCCTCTCACATAGGGTCCTTGTTGATTGACTGGGATCGACACTTGGCCCCTACTCTGTCCCTGGCTGTCCTATGGGTGAACATACCCATCCTGATCTCCAAATGCATAATCCTCATTATAGTATTGTCTACCTTGGGGGTTATCAAAATGGTTCCGTTCAAACTTGCCTTCAGCTGCCTCTTCCCTATGCATATCACTCCGGTCTGGGCTACCTCGCCCTCGTCCTCGTCCCCGAACCGCTCCGTTCTGGGTAAGCAGTAACGGACACTGAGCTTTCCAATGTCCTTCCTGTTTACAATAAGCGCACTGATTTAACCCTAATGGCTGGACCGCGCCTGCGCCTCTGCCTGTCGCCACCCCTCTAGATACGGGCCCTCGGACTCCTCTCCCTCCTCCTTGTCCTCGAACGACTTGCTGTAACAATACTCGGGTCTTAAGATCCTTGGCCTTTTTCTCCACTTTAGCTTGCTCTCATTTTTCCTGTGCTCATAATATTGGGCCATGCTTAATATCACAGAGGGGGTAGAGGTAGTCCAGGTACTCTCGGCAGCTTGTAACCGCGCAGAAATTTCAGGTATCAAATTGGTCACAAACCGATTTACAAACAACCGGACCCCGCCTTCTGTGGCTAGGTCCTGTCCGCTGAAATCAATGAAGGTTCCTTCGAACCGAGTGAAAAAGTCAGAAACGCTTTAGTCTTTCTTCTGTCAACCATCTGTCAATTTATCCCAGTCGACTTTACGGGGGGGAATCAGTGTGTGCATGTAAGCAATTATCTTTGCTGGAAGAGTAGTAATTTCATTTCTAGGCTTATCCCCGGGTTTGCGATCTCGGTCCCAGTCTTTCAACTCGTTCCAGGGTCCCCCTAGTTTTGCTGCGTGATCAGTGTCATGAACCTGTTGCCATAAGTCTACCGGGACCAAATCCCCGAAAAATAGTTCAACATCTGCTAAAGTCATAACAGCAGAGGCTGCAGCTTCGGTTAGTTCTTTGTAGAAAACGGTGGGGTTCTTACGGGGGTCAGGCAGCTGTGATTTTAAAGCAAGGACCTCACTTCGCATCCACGGAATATACACCCATTGTTCCTGAAACTGTGCGTCTACTCGAGCTCTTGTAACCTGGTTATTATCATCACGCGCTTCAGGCACCTCAGGATGAAAAATGGGATGTACTTCCCTCATAGGATGCTGGAAATCCCAATTGGGACATTTTACAAACATTGTGCCTCGGTATTTCACTAAGGTTTCTACGTTTTTGTACACATCCACTGGACTTAGATCGAACTTATGAGCTCGGTCCAAGATGTCATACAGTATTTGAGGTGCTGCCCCGTCCTGAAAGCATTGTTCCCAGGCATCAATAATATAGCGGGGGGAGGAGCCAAGATGGCGTCCAGGTCGGACGTGTAGTCCCTCGGCTCCGAGGACCATCTCCTCCTTTGTGACTATCCTGCCGGAGATCCTGCACCAAGGCGGCACATTGCGGTAGCGGATGTGCTCCGACGACCTGCCGCGAAATCCTGAGGCTTGCGCTTCCTTGTAAGGGGGTGAAACGTCCGAGTGCAGTTTGCGGCCCGCAGCAGCCCTGAGGCCGGGACCTCGAGTGGACGTCGAGACCGGCCACCAGGTGAACAACATCAGGCTTCAGCGACTGAGGGGAACCGGTCGGGATTTTACCGAGGAACGGCCGAACTTGCAACCTGCGCCCCACTGTACTGCAGAAATAGAGCCAAGCGAGCCTAGCGATTTGATTGCGGACATCATACGATTACGTGAGCCCGGACTGTTGGCTGCCAAGTGACTGCTTGCTCACTTTCCCGCTAACGGCGGGGGGTTCCCGAATTTCCCGATCCTTCGACATCTAACAGGGCGGTATCTTGAGGGGACAATGTTTATGGCCACATCCCGGTTCTGCAAGCCGTTCCTTGCTACGCGGAGACCTGATGCTCCATGGTGCGCAGCCTGGCCCGACTCGGAGTGTCTCTACCGGAGACTGCGGAGGGCATAATGGAAGGCAGCCTTGAGGAGTCTGGGACACATTGTGGTCGCGGACGTGTGGAGCAGGGGGACATGTCTGGAAGGGAACGTGGACATGATCGGGGCTATGGCGATTTATTGGCGGCTGTTGTCTCCCTTCACCACGATATGGTGCACTCTGCTCGAACCCTGGTCAGCAAGGTGGACAACATACTGTGTGCACTGGGTCGCTTGAAAATGGCTGACTCGCAGGTTCACAGTGACTTTCCTTGCTCCACGTCTGCCTGCGACAAGATGGCTGCCTTATGCGACAGTGAAGGCTTTGCGACCCCAAGCCCCATAACGATTCTCGCTGCAGACGGTGTTTGCCCGGGACGACGTGTAATCCGAGGATTTCAATCGAGACGGGAGTGTTCTCCCCACGTCATGTTCACTGTTTCCCGGGGTCCACTCCAGAAGGGGCTAGACACTGAGACCTTTTACCCTGGCCCGGTTAAGCTCCACAACATGAGGATGGTGTGCTTTGTGCCCAGCCTGGGATCAATGGATCTGCCTGTACCTAATGCCGTTGGGTGTTTGCACCAAATTGACTCTTTTGGACTACCGTTAACGTCATCCTGGGTTGCATTGGTAAGCAGTGGCGGAATAGAGAAAACGGGACAGGGATGAACGCTTCTTCTCATAGACTGGCAGTTTCCTCGTTGCTGACCGCGGCAGATGGGTGGCTTGCTGATATCTTTGATTGCGCGGTGTGCCGACTTCGTGCCTTAAATTGTTTTGCTACTAATGCTTTATGTCACCGGACTTCCAACCTTGTGCAAACATTGGACTTACGGGAGGGTGCAGCCGGGGGACGGGTGGTGGGCTCCTCCCGCTTATTACTTTATTGTAGTTAAAGATTAGGACCCTTTTCTTACTCTCTATATTTCGGGACTCCTTTTTGTGGGGCGACAGGCACACTGCTAGGAGGGGGGGGGGGTAGGCCGTAGCCAGCTGCAGGGGTGCAGGGTGGGGGGTGGGAGGGGTGTTTTTGTTTACTTCTTTTTTGTTCTATGGGCCTTCTATCCTTTTTCCTTTTTCTTCTTCTTCTGGGTTTAGACGTTTTTCTTTATTGTGGCAAGATGTGGTTCTGGCAATTTTAGTGCATTGTATACTTGTCTCTCCTGATTCTATAAGGCCGGAACAATGTGTTGTTCTACGATATCCTGATACCGTTTATCCTTCAGATCCTAAATTTGAAAATTAGACCTCAGTACCTCTGTAATAGATCCTTCGCGCATTGCTGATGTATACTGCATTTGTGAGCCTTCGGGCTACGTGTTGGACTGTATGTATAACTTCCTATAAATAAAGGTCTTCCAAAAATTAAAAATAATAATAATAATAATATAGCGGGACATCTGATGCGAAGCATGTTGCTGCATAATCGGTTTGAGATCCTTTATGGTACTCCACAAGTCAGCTATTGTATATACATCTTTCCGCATCAATTTAACTGCCTGATCCACTATTGCTTCTCTCTCACTATAGCCCTATGAGGCTCTTGTGAATAATCGTCTAGCGTTCAGTCCTCCAGGATCCCCTAATGGAGTACGCTCTCTATCCTCAGGGGTTGCACGAGCTGATTGAGACGTCCATATGGGACTTGGGGGTTGCCAAAACTATACAGGAAGTTCCTGGGGGTTGCCGTGTGTCTGGGATAAGGGTAGCCGTGTCTCTCGATGAGGTAGGAGTAGTACGAGTAGTACCTACAGAAAAGAGAGACACGTCTGCCTCCGGGGCAGATGCTTGGGAGACGGTGGCTGGTTGGAGAGGCATAGCGGGATATATGCGTTGAGGCGCATACGGTGGGGGAGGCCGCAGAATCAATAAATCCTCTATCTCATCTTCCGCTTCATTTCGAGTCACATAACTTTTATCTACTTGTAACTTAAACTGCCTATCTGCATACTCAATGTTTTGCTCAGTCTGATTTTTATCATGAGCAATGGCTTTCTGAGTTATAGTCTGTCCTTGCTGTATCTTCATTAATTTCTCGGACCGTATGCGTCTCCGCTTTGCCTCTTTCTGCCACTTATTAAGCGTATCAAACATAGATTGCCTGCTGCGTTTAGCGAACAGACGATCTTGTAGATACTGGATCTTTTTCTCGTCAAAAGATCCTGTCTTTGGCCACTGCAGTTCTACATTATCTTTAGTGTACTTATTCCATAAAGTATTAAATAGGAGGAAGCCAATACCATGTTTACAATACATATCATGGTTGGGGGTTCCCTTTGGAGGGGCTGGTTGGCTTTCGTCCAGGCTTGTACCTCCTTGGTCAATACAGCCAAAGCATAACTTACTGAAGCACAGCATTGACCCCTTTTCTAGAATTTAACTTCTTCTAGCTGAAAAGAAAAAGGGTTATTTACAACTCTCTCATACACATGGCCATGTTTGCACTCAGATTCAATCTCACACAAATAAAGTGGCTACAGTTTTACATCGACATAGAAAAACAAAACGAACTTATTTCAAACAAAAGGTGAAGCCCGTCGACTCCCACCTATGGAGAACTCTTTCCAAACCCAAAAGACCCAAAAGCAAAGTCAAACAGTCTTGTTCTTAAACTGCCTAGAGATAGCCACACAGGTTTCTTTAAACCACAGACCGACCTACGGACCATCTGGCAACATTCATGGTTCACCTCCCGAACTATCCTGGCTAAGACCGCTTTTTCAAGTACCGCTCCAGATTTGTCCGAGTGCTACCCAATCCCAGCCACCGGCGTTTCCGAGAGCAGTCTGGCCGGGTGTGAACTTCTTCCACAAGTTACACCAAGGCGTCTGGTCTTTATCTCTAGTTTTCTCCAAAATTCAAAACAGGAGTCTGCCCGTGCAGTCTCAATACTGCCCCGTCAGACCCCCTACCAAGTTCAACGTGGCTTGAAGCCAACAAATTCCAAATTCCAATCCAAAGGATATCCAACACAAAACAAGACAAATCACTCACCTCGTGCACTCAGGTTCGATTGCGCGTTCTCCACTGTCAATTCCTGTAGACCAACGTGGTCCGTTCTCGGGTTACACCCGAAGGACTCCGCGTGGGGTCACTAGCAGCTGGGGCTTTCTCGATCGGGAGAGCGGCGCAAACCCCAAACTCTTCGGTCGATCCTCCCCCGATCAAGATCACCCTTCCCAATGTCCCGTTCCTTTCTGATTACAGAGGGACAACCCCAACACGGAGTCCCGGCGGAGTCGCCAACTGAAGTACCCAAAAATAAATTACAACCGAAATAGATCTATACTTACAAATAGCCCTAATACCAATTACCAATAATCAGTCAGTTGGCAGTGTAGAAGGTCCAATCGTTTATTATAACAAACTCACTCTACCAGAGGAGCTTCTCGCGACCTAACCCCACGAGGTCCGCCGAGAAGACTGCTGGCACATTATCAACAGATCACATATATACTGTTACATTTCGAAACCGTTACCTAAGAAGGAAAAATACAAGTTGGTACAGGTTGGTGCAGGGGAAAGATCATATATGGGACACAAAGCCTCCCTAGTTTAGCCCAGCTCGTTATAGCAAGGTCAAGAGGGTGACTCCCTTCTGCTAACTCCGAGAGAGTCCGCACACCGCCTCCTGGAATGTGCTTATCCAGCCTACCCCCACCTACAACCTTGACAGGCCTAACGTGCAGAAGCAGCAGTTTGCTACAGTTGTACTATTTCTCAGGAGAACGGCTTTAGCTAAGTGTAATGGTAGGTTTTCACTAATGCTGTAAGCAGACTAGGCCACAAAATGGCGCTGGTTGGGTCAAGCTGTATTGCCTATGATTAGATGCAAAAACGTGTAATATGACGTATACTAATCCCTAAGTTATTACATATTGCGTGCTTATTAGTGTTTGAATCCCTATATTGGCCTAATAGGTACATCACGCTAATTACTAATAGTGACTACATGTTTTACTAGGCCTAAATCGAATTCTGGTTCCTCACATTAGCCAAGACTTTTTGCTTGAAATGAAATTACATACAGGGCCACTGGATCTGTAGGCTGAGCGGTGTCTCCATTTGGTCTTGGAGTAAGTCCCCATCCTGCAGCAAGAATGTATTGTACCACTAACCAGATGGTCTAGGCAGCGATGAAGACGGCAGGCCAGACCCACAGAGGAGTAACCAGGAGGAAGAGGAGGATGTAGGTGCAACGTCACATGGCACTGGTGGGACAGTAAAGATGAACATTAGGAGCTTGGCCCATCGGCAGACGGCAGGGCAGATGCAGGGACAGTTTACGTAGCAGATGTAGGACCATGCACAGGCCCCAAAGCAGCACCACACACACTGCTGTCTCTAGAAGGAGCAGCTCGTGTGCAGTGGGAAGAGTGGATCCAGGTCTCCAGACCACAACATTTAACAGCTGTGTTATTGATGAGCAAGATCTGATAGGGTCTACACCAGCAAAGCTGCAATGCAGTCTGGGTCTTGTACACACAAACGTGGGCCCAATCACTGGGCTGGGAAGAGCAGCAGGCTTTGGTTGGGCACTCAGGTAAGGTTGCTTGCTTGCTGCTTAGAACAAAACTGTAAATACATTGTATAAGCTTCCTGAAGTATTGTAATACTGCATCATCTTTGAACTGTAAATGCAGCTTAACAGTAGAGATCAGGGAATTAAACGGGTGCATCATTGGTCAGCCCAAGTTTATTTTGTGAGGGCTTTATTTTGTCTCCTGGAAAGGAATCACTTTCAGTAAGCGTAATGCTAATGGCAGGGCATTGGGCCATTTTAACTGGGTTTCTGTGCTTATCTTCATTATTTTGTTCGTAATGGTACTATTACTTCTTTCCACTTTGCCAGCGGACTCTGGATGATGAGCACAATGAAAATGTGGATTATCCCCAGGGCCTTACATACAGCCTGCACTATTGTAAACATGAAATGTGTTCCACAGTAACGTCTGATTTAGCATGTGTGGCGGGGTAGTAGGAAGGGCTCGGAGACTGGATCGCGGTAAATATGGCTTTATTTTTATAAAGGTTTTCTTTTTCCTTAAGGTGAGTCTTTCCCGGGATAGTATAGATGGGTCCGTTGTTGCAGATATACTTGGGGTACTTCTCCTGGTCCTGACTTCCTTTGTGTGGCCTGCTCCAATCTGCTCTGCCTTGGTTGCTCCACCGTAGGACAATCAGGAAAGAAATATAATGGGGCCGTCAGGTAATAGTCCTCTGTACACAATGCCCAGGGGAAGACCAGGGAGTGAGGGGGGGGGGCACCGCTGAACAAGTGTATATACAGGGTTTCCTATACACATGAGAGGTTGGTGATGGAGAGTGAGGAAAGGGTGTTTCAGGTATGGGGAGGATACGGGGAGGGAAACGGACTATGTACAATTATTGCTCCACAGGCGGTAGGCGGTCCAAACGAGCTAGTGGCAAGACGAGTCTCCCCCCTCCCAACCCAGCCCGACACGCGCTGCCGTAACTGATTGAGCCACACTCCTCCGAGAGTGTGGCTGGGCGACTCGTGGGGACGGTGGCCTCCTGGCGCAGCAACTCTTTCCTCTCGTATTTCTCCCGTCTCCTTCTCTCGGCAAGCACCTTCTCCGCTCCTCACTTGATCTCCCCAGTACACAAGAAACTCCTCCGGGGTGTTGTCACATGCCGTGTGTTCTTCTTCCTTCTTTATGTCAAATACGGTTGTGCCTGCGTCAGCCAGGGGTGGGGCTGCTTCTTCTAAATATGCCCAATTAAAGGAGCCATCTACTGTTGTGTCGCTCTGGGTTTTCCACAGCGGTTGTGCGTCCGTGTTCCACTCGCTCTGGGGTAGGTGGAGAGAGGACGAAATCTGGATAAAAAATCTGCATTACAATTGTCTCTGCCTTTTTTGTGCCTGATGCTAAAGGAAAAGGGCAGTAAAAACAAGAACCACCTGAGTATTCGGGGATTTTGGGACTTATTTTTGTACATCCACTGTAGTGGAGCGTCGTCTGTATAGAGGACAAAGGCCTGCCCTTTCAAATAATATGTTAGCTTTTCCACTGAGCATCGTACAGCCAGACACTCTCTCTCTCTATAGTAGGGTACCTTATTTCCCTTGGGTGCAACTTCCTACTAATGTATAGGATAGGGTGTTCAAGATCATCGGGGCCTATCTTTGAGAGAACTGCCCCTATACCTGTATTGGAGTCATCAGTGGCCAAGAAGAAGGGTTTGTCAAAGTTAGGGGATATGAGCACTGGACTAGTGGTTGTCTCGCTGTTTCTGCGGGGTTTTGTAGTTGGGCAGGTCGTGTGTCCTTTTTTAGAAGGTCAGTAAGAGGACTAGCAGTTTCAGCAAAGTTGGGTAGGAATCTCCTATAATATCCAATTAAACCCAAAAAGGCTCCTAATTCCTTTTTAGAGGATGGGAAAGGTATATTTACTATTGCCTTGACCTTTTCCTCTTGGGGCGCAATGACTCCGTCCCCTAACATAAAATCAAGGTACTTCACTTTGGAGAAGGTGGCCCTTGACTTCTTTGCGTTCACATGTAGTCCTGCCCTTTTTAGGGCTGTTAAGATAGTTTGGATGTGGGTTATGTGTTCGGACCATGAGGCGCTGAAGATGACGATATCATCCAGATACACTGAACAGAACATCGTATAAGATCAAAGGACTTCATTTATCATCCTCTGGAAAGTTGCCGGTGCCCCGTGGAGGCCGAACGGAAGGACGTTGAACTCAAAGAGGCCATCGTCGGTGGCAAAACCTGTCTTACATTTGTCTTCTTCTCTGAGGGTTACTTGCCAGTAACCCTTCGTTAGGTCCAGTGTGGTTATAAAACGGGCCTCTTCTATTCGCTCAATTAATTTGTCCACCCGGGGTATGGGGTACGCATCACAAGAGGAAATCGCATTCAAGGAGCCGAAGTCCATGCAGAACCTAGTTGTACCATCTGGTTTCTGCACCATGACAATCGGTGACGACCAACTCCTTCGGGAGGGACGTATCACACCTAATTTCAGCATGTCTTGTACTTCTCGTCTGATGTCATGCCTTCTTGCCGCGGGTATTCTGTAGGGTCTCATTTTGACATGTTTCCCTTGCTTGGTCTCTATTCTATGTTCGATTATGTTCGTCATTCATGGGTAACTGTTCTAACGTAGACATGTCGTTAGCGGTGGGTAACCCAAACTGGGAAGTCTTTGGGAGTGGTCCCAACCATTTTTTAGGAGGTTTATGTGAAAACATTGGTTTCTCGAAGGAGAGATTTGTAACCGGTAGGTTGTATTACCCAATGTTTCTATGACTGGGTAGGGTCCCATCCATTCACTCTGGAACGTTCGTGTGGATAATGGTAAGAGCACTAAAGCCCAATCACCCACTGACATTCTTCTCCTTTTCTTCCCTCAGTCATAGTGTTGTTTTTGACGCTGCTGGTTTTTCTCTAGGTTTGAATAAGCCAGGTCTCTCAATTTTCCTAATTTGCTCTTTAGCTGTTGCGTGTAGTCTAGTATTGATCTCAGTTTGTCCATCTCTTCCTTTTCCCAAGCCTCTTTTGTTATCTCAAGTAGAGATCGGGGCTGTCGTCCGTACAGCATCTCGAAGGCGGAGTACTCAGTACTGCTTTGGACCTGTGCTCTGAGTACAAAAGGACCAAAG
The DNA here is from genome assembly GCF_964263255.1 of Lissotriton vulgaris. Taxonomy (NCBI): domain Eukaryota; kingdom Metazoa; phylum Chordata; class Amphibia; order Caudata; family Salamandridae; genus Lissotriton; species Lissotriton vulgaris. Next base: position 1,997,118,578 of record NC_141693.1, on the reverse strand, counting down.
GCAAAAGTAGATCCCAATCTTTGCTTTCTAAAGACAGCATTTATCTTAGGGTAGTTTTTAAGGTGCGGTTATACCTTTCCACCAGGCCGTCGGTCTGGAGATGGTATGCCGAAGTCCGTTTCTGTCTTAGGTTTAGCGTTTTGCACACCTCTCTCATGAGTCGAGACACGAACGGTGTTCCCTGGTCCGTTAAAATTTCCTTGGGGAACCCCACCCTCGAAAACAGTTCTAAGAACTTCTCAGCTATATTTTTAGTTGTAGGGGCTCGTAGTGCAAAGGCTTCGGGAAAGCGTGTGGTGTAGTCCACTATTACTAAAGCATAGGTGTTTCCTTTTGCTGTTTTAGGAAGAGGCCCAATAATGTCCATTCTCTCTCTTTCAAAGGAATGCCCTATGATGGGAAGTGGCTGTAAGGGTACGGCCGGGGGTTTAAAGAGGTTCCTTTTTTGACACACTTCACAAGTTCTACAGTACTCAGTGGCCTCTTTATAAATGCCTGGCCAGTAAAAGCTTTTAAATATACTCTGAATGTTTTTTTCTGACCCTGTATGTCCTGCCGTTAAATGGGTGTGGGCATAGAAGAGGATTTGCTCCCTAAAGACCTTTGGTACCAGTAATTGACGGGGTTCGTCTGCTCTTCCCTCTCTATCCCTTAAGTCATTCACTATAGTGAATCTTGGAAATGGCATATTGGGATTTGTTTGAGCGACATGAGCCATTTCTCATGCATTAAATAGAGTTGCATGGTTCGCTTGCGCAAATCTAAGAATGCGGTCTAATTCCCAGGGTTCTGAAGCAATCAGGGCCGTGCTTGTTTTTTTTTTCTTTTATGGCATCCCTTACCTCTGTTTGAAATAAGGATAAGAAATCGGGATTATCCACCCCCATGATTAGGTCCTTTGGTAGGGACTCCGCAGCTCCCACCTTCACCGGATAGAGGGTTACTTGTGCCAGGGGATAAGGCTTCACATCACCGTGAACACACCTAATGTGTACTATCATGTCGGGGAGAACCTGTCTTGGAAGTACTAATGCTTTTTGTATAACTGATTGTCTGCACCCTGAATCAAGCAGAGCCCTTATACTTTTGCAATTGACTAACACGTACATAGAACGTGGACCCCATCTCTGCTGTGTACATCACGGCCTTTGGGACGTATCTCACCTCCATTGGCTCTTCAGTTGGTTTTCTCCTGGGTCAAGAGACGCGTGGTGTGGCCCCATTCCCCACAATCAAAGCATTGGGGTCCTTTTATTAGGGGAACCGCCAGCTTGATCGGTCTGAGACTATAGGGTTCCACTCCAGTTTTGGGTCTCTTATCTACTTTAGGTGCCTGGGTTGTTTTTGGGGTTTTCTCAACGTCCCAGGAAAGAGCCCTTGGATGAGCCCTGGAATAATTGGTGGCCATTTCAATGGTCTGGGCTGGTGTTAATCCTGAGTGTTGTTTCAGCCATCTTTGTGTTCCATAGGGGACATCTTCCATGAACTGCTCTAAGTATATACTGTCCATTATTTCCTCCTTGCTCCGGCTTTCCGGCTTTCACCATCTATCAGCAGCAGCATTTAGCCTAAAAAATAGAGTTCTGGGACTCTCCCCCTGTACCCCCTTTTCCTTCCTGAACCGGACTATGTAGGCTTCAGCGTCTAGCCCGAGATGGTCCAGTATTATGACTTTTATGTCTCTGTATGGTGTATCCCCAGTAGCATTCGCTACTTGATATGCCGCCTTGGCCTCTCCGGACAACAAAGGAGCTAAAAAGAAAGGCCATTTATCCTCGGGCCACCCACAGGCCTTTGCGGGTCTTTCGAAATTAGTGAGGAAGGCGTCTGGGTCATCGCCTGACACATACTTCTATAATTCTACACCAGATGGGTGGGGCATGGGAGCCCGTCACTCTACCACTGAAGCTGCCCCGGGTCTTGTATTGCTTTTTGTAGACCTTCTATCTGGACGGCCATGGTGTTTTTGAACACTTATCTGTCAGCTTGGGCCGAAGACATCTGGCGCTCAATGGCCCACTCCAGCTTCTCCTGTCCCTTTATAAGATGTTGTATGAGTTGATCCATCTCAGGTGACGGGATGGAACGGGGAAATCCCACTTCTGACACCAGTTGCGGTAAATACGGCTTTATTTTTATAAAGGTTTTCTTTTTCCTTGAGATGAGCTTTTCCCGGGATAGTATAGCTGGGTCCGTTGTTGCAGATATACTTGGGGTACTTCTCCAGGTCCTGACTTCCTTTGTGTGCCCCGCTCCAATCTGCTCTGCCTTGGTTGCTCCACCGTAGGACATGCAGGAAAGAAATATAATGGGACCGTCAGGTAATATCCCTCTGTACACAATGCCAAGGGGGAGACCAGGGAGTGAGGGGGGCACCGCTGAGCAAGTGTATATACAGGGTTTCCTATACACCGTGACCGTCCCTGCTCTCTGCAGACGAGGTCGCTCCCCCACGCTGCTCCCTGACCTGCCTCGCCTCTGATTGGTATCGTAGCGCATCTCAGCTGCTTGCTGAGAGAGAAACTGACGATTAATATTGCTGCCTTGCATTGTATTTCTATTACCGTATGGCGCTCTGTGTTACTGCTTAACCATTTATTTTGATGCTAGAAGGGCATCTGCTTGCTCCATGTAAGGCCGCCGGCCATTTTGTTGTTGTTGTTGTTGTGTCGCCCTGCCCTGGTATCCACCCCGCTCCCGCCTTCCCAGCTGACCCTCCCTCCCACGAATACTACCTGCGCAGCTCTGACCATATCGCGCTGTGACCGTCCCTGCTCTCTGCAGACAAGGTCGCTCCCCCACGCTGCTCCCTGACCTGCCTCGCCTCTGATTGGTATCGTAGCGCATCTCCGCTGCTTGCTGAGAGAGAAACTGACGATTAATATTGCTGCCTTGCATTGTGTAGGAGAGTAGGGTCTGCAATCCTATGATCACCCAGATTTTTTGCTTTTGTTTCACTGGTTTACGATTTTCTCTGGCTGTGGGCCTGCCAATCAGACCCACAGCCTAGCTGTTCTCTCACTAAATTGACAGGTGTACCTTAGGTGCATTATCCAATTGGGACTGGGCCACCTTATCAGACCCTGTAACTCAGGGCATAGGTGTACCCAGGGCCTACCAGGGGCTGAAGCATGTATTATGCCACCCCTGGATGGCCAACTAAATCTGACACAACTGGCTGCACGACAGCTGGGGCAAGGTGGTGTAATCACCCTTTGCTTTAGATATAGTATACCTATATCTAACCCTACAAAAATGGACACACAGATTCCTATCAGTCACTCCTATGGCAGGCCTTGACAATCCTGAAGGCAGAGTGCTTGGAATCGTGTGAAATGGTGCTCTGGCATGAGCTGAGCACGTTTGTAGCTTGCGGAACCAAGTCCTAATAGCTGTTCCATGATAACGCATACCATATATCTTAAGTGCATTATAATCCTCGCGGTTAAATGCTATCTCTGGTATTGTTTTATCAAAACATGTCGAGTAAGGTGTCATACAAATTGGAATACTAACCCCTCGCCAATTCTGGTGACGGGGTTAGCATTCCACCCTTCTAGAGGGACACAACATGTATGTAACTGTGAACCCCGGTTAAAGTTAACTGAAGCCTCAGCTCCACAAAATGGATGCTGCCACCACAGACACAAGTCTGACCTCCTGCTGCTGGGAGTCCTTCCAGCGAGGAGAGCTTGGACAAAGGGTTTCCTGTCAGGGGCGGTGCTAGCACCATCCTAGACAGGGTTTTGTGTATCCTGGGTAGGCAGGGCTTTACAGTAAGGTGACTGCTGAGTGGCACCCCGGTGCTCACTACGCATCTGCCGGCTAGAACCAGTTCCAGGGGCACACCAGCCCCTGGCCTGGGGAAAGTCCAGCATGGGAGAGGGGTGTAACCACCCCCCTTCCTAGTCCCACCCCTAGGGCAGGACCTAGTCGCGTACCCACCCCTTTTTTTAGGATAAAGGCAGGAGCGGGGACCCTTCCAAATTAGATCATCTTTGAATCAAGAAACTACTTTCTACGAAAGGAACTCTCGACTTCTTCTCAAGATTTCTCCCTTGTGGCTAAGGAGTAGTCACCCTGCATCCGCAGGCACCATCTAAGAACTCTGCGGTTTGCTGGACGTCCTTCTTCAGGAATCCGACCGACCAGCACGACGAGACACGGCTTCCCTGGCACCTCTGACCTCTACCTACCTCTACAGCTAAGCTGAGAACCGTAGGTGCGACGAGACCTCGAGGGACCGGCTATCATCAGAACTGCACGACTTCTATCCAGCACGACCGCCGAGGGATCCTCCTGTGAGTGCTTTGGGGTCCGAGAAGCCCCGACCCTGAGCAGCTCCAGCACCGAAGTACAGCCTCCCAGCATCTCCACGATCTGCGTGGGGCCCTTCTGCTTTTTGCTGCTCACCGCGTTGTTTGGCTACTAGCCCGCTGGCTTGTGGCCTTCCTAACGACGCCCGACGACATCACCGCTGCTGGCCTGGTTGATCCAGACTGGCCCTTGCTCCCTTCCAAAAGAGGAGCACCCCGGACCCTCCTGGTCCACTCCAGACGCCATTTTGAGTCCTCCGCGTGGGCTTGAATTTGACAAGACTTGTTGCCCCAATCCTGGGTCCAGCGACGTCGACAGCATCATCCATCGTGGGACAGCTCGCACCTCCATCCTGGTCGCCGACAATGCCTCCTGGTCCGTGAGACTGCAGAGCCCAGCATCGCCCACTCACCTAGTCGAGGTGACTACCATCCGGTGCCCTCCTGGTGCCACCTGACTACTAGCTAGTAGTCACGAACTTGGTCCCCTCTGCTTTCAGGTGTCATCCATCTTCGATCCAGGCTTGGATCAACTCGAACTATCTTCACTGGTCGCCTGCCAGCAACTTCTTTCTTCAGGCTCCTGGTTCGTCTACGAGGATTCCCGACGTCTTTTGAGACATATGCAGCTGCAGCCCCTGGGCTAGGTAAACTCGGCATTTCGGTGCCCCAGTATAGCCTCACTATCCAAGGGTCAGGATCCACTGTCGTTTTTGACCTACCTAGTCGGGTTCGCCCGAGAACACTAACTTTGTGAAATCTAGCTACCATAGACTTTGTCCCGCATCCCGCGTGAGAGTGCACACTCTGCACCCGAGTCCCCTAGGCCTCCTACTAGTAATCTGAAGGTTCAGTAACGTAGTCCTAGCGATTTCAAAGCCTATTAGTATAGTACTTACCTGCTAGTAATTTCGCATTCCACTTCCATAGTATATGGTTTTTCATGCTCCTCGGGCATTTGTGTAAATTGTGCAACTTGAAGTATTTTTATAAGAGTTTTGTTGTGTGCTTAGAACCCTGTCCTCATAAAGAGTACAGGGCTGTTGTGATCTAAATAAATACACTGTTTATTTTCATAACACTTGTGTGGTGTCCTTTCACTTGGTGTTCAAGGGGTATATGTGATGGTATAACAGCTGGCTTAACACGCCCTCTAGAGTTTAGCCCGAAGACTGCTTGTATCCATGCTACTAGGATAGCTGGTCTATAAGGTTGACTTACAACCAATCACCATAAGGGTCGTTTGGACTGATGCATAGTGATCACTAGAATAGTGAGCACTGCATATCAGGCCAACTTCTCACATTGGTGAGCAGCGGTTGGGATTTGAGCTTGCTGTTGTTTTACCACACGTATCCTAAGAATATCTCGTGAAAGATCACATAAGTACTCCAGGTACATATAACTTAGCTTAGAATACTCTGAGTTCTACTGAACCAGCTGTTGTAGCTCCTCAAGGCTTAGCACACCTTGGCTACAACTCTTAGCAAGGGATCGGTAGGCAAACATATAGTGTAGGTAGGTGCATCACTTACACCACACTAGAATCAGCATGTCAGACAAAGGAGGAAACTCTGAGTCTCCCCTTGTGTCAGTGGACCCTCCACAGGTCACTTCTAGATATGCTGCTCTTAGCTTCCAGGAGATGAGACAAGTGTGTACCTCCAGGAAGCTAAAACAGGGGTCTAACCCCACAATCCCATTCCTGATTGGTCTCTTAGAGACTTATGATGCCAGGAGGGCTGTTAACCCAGACCCTTCTAATCCAGATGGGAACATGCCTCCCCTTGAGGGAACCACAGGTGACCCTGACCTTATCCATCTCTCTGCAGAAGGTGAAAAGGAGGATGAGGATCTAGAGCCATCTGAGGATGAGGCAGACAAAGGTCCAGTAGTAGTTAGCCAGCTAACTAGGGACAACTTAAGCAGACATGAGAGTGGTACTAGGAGACCCCTGGGGCCCCTCTCAGGCCAGCTTAACATTGGGAATGGACGAGTTAGGTCTCTATCCAGAGGCTCTAACAGATCCATTCGAACTAATGGCTCTCAGGGCTCTTCTCAAAGAGGGATGACATCCCCTCAGAGGAGAGTGTATGAAGCCAAAGTGAGGGAAGTCAATCTGAGGATTGAAAGGGAAGAACTTGCCCTGGCCAAAGAGAGACTTGCCTTTGCTAGAGAGCAAAAGTTAAGTGGGTTAGATCTCACTGGTGGCAGCATTCCCCCAAGGGAAAACAGGAGTTTAGATACTAGACACCTGAGTAAGATAGTGCCCCCCTTTAAACAAGGGGATGATATCCACAAATGGATTACTGCTTTGGAGAGGGCCTGCACTGTACAGTGTGTCCCCCAGAGTCAGTGGGCAGCTATCTTGTGGCTCTCCTTTGAAGGTAAAGGTAGAGACAAGCTCCTCACTACTAGAGCTGAGGATGCTAACAATTACCAAGTCCTGAAGAACACACTGATTGATAGGTTTGGCCTAACCACTGAGCAGTACAGGTTGCTGTTCAGGGATACCCAGAAAACTTAGTCTCAGGATTGGTCTGACTTTGTAGATTGTGCCACTAAGGCTTTGGAGGGCTGGTTGCTGGGCAGTAAGGTTACTGATTACACAGGATTGTATAGTTTGATCATGAGAGAACAGATTTTAAACAATTGTCAGAACCAGTTGTTGCATCAGCATCTTGTTGACTCAGATCTGACCTCTCCCCAAGAATTGGGAAAGAAGGCAGACAGATGGGTCAGAACAAGAGTTAAGCAAAACCAGGGCCAGAACCAGGGTGGTCAGAAGAAAGCAGACCAGAAGGGTAAAGATTCTAAGGGTGAACAAAATGACCAGAAGTCTTCGACAGGTCCCCAACAACCCAAAGAGGGGGGTGGGGGGGTCAGGCTTCCCAGAAAAAGAAGAATCAAGAAGGCCAATCAAAAAGGTGGTGCCAATACTGTAAAAGTAAAACTCACTGGTTTAGTGAGTGCACCGAGAAAGGAGGGCAGACTCCTGTTACTGCAGCCCCTAAGGCACCTGTGCCCCCTATTACAGCCAGCAGTAGTAGTGCACCTCCCAAGGGACTAGTTGGGTTAACCTTGGGTTCTGAGGGGTATGACAACTTAGTTGGCACACTCACTCAGGCTGTCCTTGTCTGTACAGGGGATATGGATATATCCCCTGATGTCAGTCCCAATACTTTGGGCAAATACAGACAGACACCTTTAATAAATGGAAGAATGGCTCAGGCCTATAGGGACACTTGTGCCAGTGTCACAATGGTGACACCTAACTTTGTGGACCCTGGACAGATCATGCCAGGTACAGATTTCCTGGTGACCAATGCAAGCAATGTCACTACCAGTCATAGTATGGCAATTGTTGCTTTCTCCTGGGGAGGGGTAAATGGCCAAAAGAAGGTTGTAGTTAGTTCAGACCTCCCAGTGGATTGTTTGTTGGGCAATGATTTGGAGTCATCACAATGGTCAGAAGTGGAGCAGAGGACTCACATGGAGATGTTAGGCTTGCCAGCACATGTGCTTGCTGTGACTAGGTCACAGGCCAGAAGATGCCCCACTGAACAGGTGCTGGATCCTGGAACAATGGACCAGACACCTTTCAATAAGAAGAGCAGTAGGGTTAAGGCATTGCCTTCCCCCTTGCCCCAGGTTGAGGATCAAGTCTCAGAGGAGGCTGACCTACAGGAATTGAGGGAAACTGAGCCTAAAGAATTTGAACTTGATCAAGTTGAATTTCTGGGCTCAGGGGGACCCTCAAGAGAAGACCTGGGGAAGGAACAATTAGACTGCCCTTCCCTTGAACCCCTCAGACAGCAGGCTGCTGCTGAGGCTGCTGGGAACGCCACAGGTACCCACAAGGTATACTGGGAGGATGGACTCCTGTACATTGAGGCAAGAGACCCCAAGCCTGGCATGACCAGGAGGCTGGTTATCCCCTTGTCTCAGAGAGGTTTCCTTCGTACCTTGGCCCATGAGATTCCCTTAGCAGGTCACTTAGGCCAGACAAAGACTAGGGACAGGCTTGTCTCACACTTTCACTGGCCTCACATGAATGAGGATACCAAGGAGTTTTGTCGCTCCTGTGTCACTTGCCAAGCCAGTGGTAAGTCAGGTGGCACAACAAAGGCCCCCCTTATACCAATGCCTGTGGTGGGGGTGCCCTTTAAAAGAGTGGGGATTGACATTGTTGGTGCAATGGATCCCCAGACAGCATCAGGGCACACGTTTATACTGGTGGTAGTGGATCATGCCACCAGGTATCCTGAAGCTATTCCCCTTAGGACCACTACAGCACCTGTTGTGGCAAGAGCCCTAGTTGGAGTGTTCTCCAGAGTGGGCTTCCCTAAGGAGGTTGTCTCTGACTGAGATGCAAACTTCATGTCAAGCTACTTAACTGCTATGTGGAAGGAATGTGGTGTCAACTACAAGTTCACTACACCCTATCATCCACAATGCAATGGGCTTGTTGAAAGGTTCAACAGTACCCTCAAAGGGATTATTCATGGACTACCTGAAAAGCTCAGGCGTAGATGGGATGTCCTGATACCCTGCCTTCTGTTTGCTTACAGAGAGGTCCTGTGAGAAGTTGGCCCGATATGCAGTGTTCACTATTCTAGTGATCACTATGCATCAGTCCAAACGACCCCTATGGTGATTGGTTGTAAGTCAACCTTAGACCAGCTATCCTAGTAGCGTGGATACGAGCAGTCTTCGGGCTAAACTCTAGAGGGCGTGTTAAGCCAGCTGTTATACCATCACATACCCCTTGAACACCAAGTGAAAGGACACCACACAAGTGTTATGAAAATAAACAGTGTATTTATTAGAATCACAACAGCCATGTACTCTTTATGAGGACAGGGTACTAAGCACACAACAAAACTCTTAGGAAAATACTTCAAGTGCACAATCAATACAAGTGCCCGAGGGCACGGAAAGTTTAGTGGTCTCGGGCGGACCCGATAAGGCAAGTCGGAAGCGGTAGGGACTCGGGACCCTTAAATAAGGAGGCTATGCGGGCACCGAAATGCCGAGGTTACCTAGCCCACGGGCGGCGGCTGCACAAGTCTTTACAGACGTCGGGAGTCCTCGCTGACGAGCCAGGAGCCGGAAGGAAGGAGTTGCTGGCCGGCGACCAGTGGAAATAGTTCGTAGAGATCCAAGCCTGGATCAGAGATGGATGACACCTGAAAGCAGAGGGGACCAAGTTCGTAACTACTAGCCAGTAGTCAGAGGGTACCAGGAGGGCACCGAATGATCGTCACCTCGACTAGGTGAGTGGGCAACGCTAGGCTCTGCAGTCTCACGGACCAAGAGGCGTTGTCGGTGACCAGGATGGAGGTGCGAGCTGTCCCACGAAGATTGATGCTGTCGGCGTCGCTGGGCCCATGATTGGGGCAACAAGCCTTGGCAAATTTCAGGGCCACGTGGTGGGCCTAAAATGGTGTCTTGAGTGGACCAGGAGGGTCCGGGGTGCTCCTCTCTCAGAAGGGAGCAAAGGCCAGTCTGGGGCAACCAGACCAGCAGCGTTGGTTGTCGGGCGTCGTCGAGAAGGTCACAAGCCAGCGGCTAGTAACCAGACAACGTGCGGAACAGCAAAGAGCAGAAGGGCCCCACGCAGATCGTGGAGATGCTGGGAGGCTGCACTTCGGTGCTGGAGCTGCTCAGGGTCGGGGCTTCTCGGACCCCAGAGCACTCACCAGAGGATCCCTCGGTGGTCGTGCTGGTTTAAGAAATCGTGTAGGTTTTGATGATGGCCGGTCCCTCGAGGTCTCGTCGCACCCACAGATCTCAGCTGAGCTGACGATGTGGGTAGAGGTCAGAGGTGCCAGGGAAGCCGGGTCTTGTCGAGCTGGGCAGTCGGATTCCTGAGGAAGGACTTGCAGCAAATCGCAGAGTTCTTAGATGGTGCCTGCGGATGCAGGGTGACTACTCCTTAGCCACAAGGGAGAAATCTTGAGAAGAGTCGAGAGTTCATTTCGTAGAAAGTATTCTTGATTCAAAGATGATCTAATTTGGAAGGGTCCCCGCTCCTGCCTTTATCCTAAAGAAAGGGGGTGGGTACGTGACTAGGTCCTGCCCTAGGGGTGGGACCAGGAAGGGGGGTAGTTACACCCCTCTCCCATGCCGGACTTTCCCCAGGTCAGGGGCTGGTGTGCCCCTGGAACTGGTTCTAGCCGGCAGATGCGTAGTGAGCACCAGGGTGCCACTCCGCAGTCACCTTCCTGTAAAGGGTACACAGACAAAATATCGATTTTTAAATATCGATATACAAAAATATCGAAGTTTAAATATCGATGGGACAAAATATCGAAGGTAAGTAATATCGACAGTCTTAATATCGATATTAGTATGATATCAGTAATATCGAAGTTGTAAATATCGATGTCAATAATATCGAAATAAATAACTTTGATGTTACTAATATCAATTTTTAAATAAATTTAGTGTATATTATATTGTATTTATTATGTTTTATTATTTATTTTTAATGTAATTTAATTAAATATTGTCTTTTACTACTGTAGCGGGTTGTGGGTTTATAGGGGAATAGGGTGGGAAGTAATTTAATTATGTTAAATTAATTATTAATTAGTAGGAATTATTAATTAATTAATTGAGAAATAATTTTTAATTATTTTTAATTAATGGATTAATTGATAAATATGTTCTGTAGCGGGTTATGGGTTTATAGGGGAATAGGGTGGGAAGTAATTTAATAATAATTAATTGATATATGTTTGTACATATTTTAATTAATAATTAATTGGTAATTAATTTCTATTAATTAGTTAATTAATTAATATAATTTCGTACATATTTATAATTATGAATTAGTTGGTAATTAATTAATATTAATTATTTAATTACATTAATTATAGTATTTTTTTTAATATATAATTTATTGTTATTCTTAAATAATTAATTGGGAAAAATAATATTAATTATTAAATTAAATTAATTACAGCAAATGTGCTAATATATTTACTTTATTGTTATTGTTAATTAATAATTAATTGGTAATTAAATAATATTAATTAATTTTGGGTAAAGGAGTATTTTTAGGGTTCAGGGTCAGTTTTCAGTTTTTGGGTAAAGGGGTATTTTTAGGGTTCTGGGTCAGTTTTCAGTTTTTGGGTAAAGGGGTATTTTTAGGGTTCAGGGTCAGTTTTCAGTTCATGGGTAAAGGGGTATTTTTAGGGTTCAGGGTCAGTTTTCAGTTTTTGGGTAAAGGGGTATTTTTAGGGTTCAGGGTCAGTTTTCAGTTTTTGGGTAAAGGGGTACTTTATAGGGTTCTGGGTCAGTTTTCAGTTTTTGGGTAAAGGGGTATTTTTAGGGTTCTGGGTCAGTTTTCAGTTTTTGGGTAAAGGGGTATTTTTAGGGTTCAGGGTCAGTTTTCAGTTCATGGGTAAAGGGGTATTTTTAGGGTTCAGGGTCAGTTTTCAGTTTTTGGGTAAAGGGGTATTTTTAGGGTTGAGGGTCAGTTTTCAGTTTTTGGGTAAAGGGGTACTTTATAGGGTTCTGGGTCAGTTTTCAGTTTTTGGGTAAAGGGGTATTTTTAGGGTTCTGGGTCAGTTTTCAGTTCATGGGTAAAGGGGTATTTTTAGGGATAAGGGTCAGTTTTCAGTTTTTGGGTAAAGGGGTATTTTTAGGTTTCAGGGTCAGTTTTGGGTTTTTGGGGTACAGGGATATTTTTAGGGTTCAGGGTCAGTTTTGGGTTTTTGGGGTACAGGCGTACAGGGTAAAAACAAAAAAATATTACATTAAATCAAATAAATTACATGAAAAAAATTAAAATTACATTAAATTATTAAGTGTTTTATTTATTTTAAATGTATATGTATTAGTTTTAATTTTGTTTTAATATTTTTATTTAATATTTGTAAAATTATATGTATTTTAAAATTATTTTTACATTATTATTAATACATTTAAAAAAACGATATTTTTGATTCCGATATTTTTGTACTACGATATTATTTTTTCGATATTTTTGTACTTACCTTAATGAAGATAGGATTCCGATATTTTTGCTGTCGATATTTTTGCTCCGATATTTTAGCATTTTGATATTCTGTCTGTCGATATTATGTCAGACATTCCCGGTAAAGCCCTGCCTACCCAGGATACACAAAACCCTGTCTGGGATGGTGCGAGCACCGCCCCGGACAGGAAACCCTTTGTCCAAGCTCTCCTCGCTGGAAGGACTCCCAGCAGCAGGAGGTCAGACTCGTGATTGCAGACCCTACTCTCCTACAGGTCCCACAAAAGGGGGTTGGCTACAGCCCTTTTTAACTTTTGTATGGGCATCCTGTAAGAGGACCCCTGTGTTTGGTGAAGGAAGGATGGGAGAGACCTCTCAAAAAGCCTGCAACCAACATAGTGGACTATGTACTTGGTCTCCGCTCCAGGATGGCTGAGTATATGGAGAAGGCATCTGAAAACCTTAAGGCCAGCCAAGAACTCCAAAAAGCTTGGCATGACCAAAAGGCTGTCCTGACTGTGTATCAGCCTGGACAGAAGGTGTGGGTGCTGGAGCCAGTGGCCCCAGCAGCACTCAAAGACAAATGGTCTGGGCCCCACACAATTCTTGAGCAAAAGGGAGAGGTCACCTACCTGGTGGACCTTGGAACTCCCAGGAGCCCCCACAGGGTGCTTCATGTTAACAGGCTCAAAGCATATGTCGACAGGAAGGACATGAGCTTGCTCATGGCCATAGATGAGGGACAGGAGGAATAGAGTGACCCTCTCCCAGACCTGCTCACTCAGAATCCTGATGATGGGCCAGTAGATGGTGTTGTCTTTTGTGGCAGCCTCTCTGAACATCAACAGAAGGATTGCAAACAAGTTCTTCAATCCTTCAGACATATGTTCTCTCTAACACCCAGTCAAACCAATTGGTGCACCCATGAGGTTGACACTGGTGACAGCTTGCCAGTCAAGAGTAAAATCTACAGGCAGCCTGATCATGTTAGAGACTGCATCAAAACAGAAGTGCAGAAAATGTTGGAGTTGGGAGTCATTGAACCCTCGGATAGCCCTTGGGCTAGTCCAGTAGTTCTAGTGCCAAAGCCTTACACCCAGGGTGGTAAGAGAGAGATGAGGTTTTGCGTAGACTACAGGGGTCTCAATGCAGTCACTAAGACTGACGCCCACCCAATACCAAGGGCAGATGAGCTTATAGATAGATTGGCTTCTGCCAACTACTTAAGTACATTTGACCTGACAGCTGGGTATTGGCAAATCAGGTTAGCTGAGGATGCCAAGCCCAAGACAGCATTTTCTACCCCTGGTGGGCATTATCAATTTGTGGTAATGCCCTTTGGTTTGAAAAATGCACTTGCCACCTTCCAAAGGTTGGTGAATCATGTTCTCACTGGGCTGGATGACTTCTGTGCAGCATATCTTGATGATATTGCTGTCTTTAGCTCCACCTGGGAGGATCACCTGGTCCACCTGAGGAAAGTGTTAGAGGAACTGCAAGCAGCTGGTCTCACTATCAAGGCCACCAAGTGCCAGATAGGGCAGACACAGGTTGTATACTTGGGCCACCTTGTAGGTGGAGGCCAAGTTCAGCCATTGGAGAGCAAAATACAGTCAATCAGGGACTGGGCTCCTCCAACCACCCAGACTCAGGTTCGAGCTTTCTTGGGCCTGACTGGTTACTACAGAAAGTTTGTCAGAAATTATGGATCAATTGTGACTCCACTTAATGAACTGACAAGTAAGAAAATGCCAAAGAAAGTTCAGTGGAGAGCAGGCTGTCAAAAAGCATTCGATGACCTAAAGCAGGCCATGTGCACGGCACCTATCCTCAAGAGTCCAGACTACTCCAAACCATTCATTGTCCAAACAGATGCTTCTGAGTTGGGTGTGGGAGCTGTTCTATCTCAACTGAATTTTGATGGTCAAGACCAGCCCATTGCTTTTATAAGCAGAAGGCTGACCCCAGAGAGAAAAATTGGTCAGCTATTGAGAGGCTGCTTGGCAGTGCGGGCACAGCGGAGACCTGAGGCGGAGGCCGGTGGAGCCGGTCCGGAGCGGCGGAAGCATTGCACATCTACGGCCCGGTGAGAGCGGTGCTCCTCCCCCTCCCGCTTCCCCGCTCCCCGGCAAGAGGGCCTGGTGCATGATTGACTGCTCCCGGGCGGAAGCGCCGATAGCCTGCGGTGGCGGCTCACCTGCGGAGCTGCTGCGGCTTTGCTGGTGGGGCCAGCGGTAAAAAAAAAAGGCTCGATCACCCGGCTGGGGAGCACTGGGGGACAGCACCGACTGCGAGGCGGCAGCAGAATTGGACTCGGACCTGACCCCCCCGGCTCCTACATGCCCCGGTGAGCAACTGGAGCTGGGATTGCTCAGGGTGCTTCGTGACCAGCGGCGGGGGCTGCCCGACTGGAGATCGTGAGGTGTAGTACTGGTGGAACAGTTGATAGAGAGCAGGGCAGGCTACATCATAAACCGCGTGGTACTGGTTTGAACAGTGGGCGCGACCGGCCCTGGACTACATCTGCCAGCCCTTTTGGAGGTGTGCTGTTGGCTTGTTGCCCTGGACCTTGCGGCTCCTGGGGGCACTGTGGGAGTGCTGGAGGCATCATGCAATACACGGCCATGGGTCGGAGATAAGTGGCTGTGCACAGGAGAGTGCCCGGGGGTGTTGTAAGGGCAGACTGGATTTGTGGCAGTGCTTGCTGGCCCTATTGTAATCCACCACTGGGCAACGCCGGGAGGTGCCGGGGACCGAGGAGACAGAGGGGTGAACACGGTGAACTGTGGTCCATAGTAGCGGTCCGAGTAGCGCACATCTCACAGTCAAGATGGCCGCTCTGGATGCTGGCTTAACTGCGCCACAAGGGCGGAAGGCGCGATTGCCCTGACCCAAGATGGCGGTGCTCAACCCCCATTGGAGGCCTCGCCGCAAGAACAGAGGCTGAACCAGCGCCTTGACGCTATCCTGGAGGCGATCGCTGCAGCAAAGGAATCGCTACATCAGGATATTGCGCAGGTCGCGACGGGGCTGGGCCTACTGAAGGCAGACCACGCCAAGCTCTCTGATAGAGTGAAATCAAACGAACAACTGCTTCAAGACCTGAAACCGGCGGTGGTCACCGCAGAACATAAACTGACGGATATCCTCGGCCGTTTGGCGATCCTGGAGCGACGAGCGGAGGATGCGGAAAGTCGTAACCGGAGGAACAACGTGAGGGTAGTGGGTCTTCCAGAAAAAATTGAGAAAGGTGATGCGGTGTCCTATATGGAGAACTGGTTTAGAACGGTTATGGCGCCGGAGGGTCTGTCTCCCTTCTTCTCCCTGGAGAGAGCGCAAAGGGTCCCTGCCAAGCCGCCCCTGGAGAGCCGACCACCTCGGCCGATCGTGGTCAAGTTGCTGCACTATACGGACCGTGATTTGTTGATACAGAGGGCACGATCCCAGGGTCCCTTCCAGGTGGACAACAACAAAGTCACGGTCTTCCCGGATTACACGCAGGACGTTCAGAAAAGCAGAGCTTCCTTTTTATCAGTGAAGAAAGAACTGAGGGAGGAGGGGATCCAATATTCCTTGCTCTTTCCTGCCAAACTGAGAGTGATCCTTGATGACAGGACCCACTTCTTTCAGACTCCTGACGAGGCATGGTCGTGGCTTGAACTGTATCGTGCAGGGACGGATTGTGCGCACAAAGGCGGCAGGGATCAGCAGAAGCCAGTCAGGCTCAGAAAGTCACAGCGCATCCGCTCCCGGAATAAGCTTAAAAGGGCCAAGCGAGAAGCACAAATGCCGGCTGACAGGAGGGGTGCGCTGGCTGCTACGGCGACCATCACAGGGTCGCAGCAGGAGAAAACATCTGGAGGATCGAAATCGGAGGAGGAGGGAGAGAAATCCGGAGGGGACGACTCGGACATGGGGGGTGCGAGGGGACCGGCAGTCACGCCACAAACTGCGGATGGCTTGTTTAATGAGTGAGGCTTGAGAATAATGAACAATTCCGGGGTGCCTGTAGGTACGGACTCTCCAGATCTTTATTGGACTGCCAGGTATGGGGCTGTATAAGCAGTATGGGATGGTGGGCGCGGGGTGATAGCTCTGCCACCCTGGATCGGCGCTCCATCGACCTCTTGAGGCCCTTAAGGCCTTCTGTGGTGACGACCACAGGTTAGAACAATGTGTGGGGTGTTGAAGGTTTGGAACAGGGCTGAAGCTGGGTTATTAGGTCCTGTCCTGAGGAGGGGGGTTTGGGGAGTTGTGGGGAATGTTTTGAAGGGGGTATAGAATTGCTGCAATGCGGGGGTCATTTGTTGGCTAGTGCCACTGTGCAGAAAAGTACTTCATGGGGACGTTACCTAACTTGAAATGCATTACATGGAATGTCTGCGGTATTCGTACGATGGTGAAACGTCATAAGGTGCATGCCTACTTGGTGAGGAGGGGCGTTCAGATTGCAATGCTTCAGGAAACTCACCTGACCAAGAAAGAGTGCGGGGCTTTACAGAAGAGGTGGCGGGGCCAGGTATTCGGCACGACATACTCAGCATTCGCCAGAGGGGTGCTAATATGGATACGGGCGGGTACGCCGTTTCAAGTAACAAGTCAGCGGGTGGATCCCGAGGGTAGATATGTAGCGTTTGAGGGGCGACTCTATGGTAGGGAGGTGGTACTGTGTAATATATATGCACCCAACTCCGATCAAGCTCATTTCTTTGAGGGTTTATCGTGCTCACTGGCCTATTTTTTAGCGGGCCCTATCTTATTGGCGGGAGATTTTAATTCAATCTCTGATGTGCGGCTGGATAGGTCGCAGCCACCACTGGTAGATTCCCCGGTACGCAGGCTGGCAACCCACAGGAGGGAATGGCAGGAACGGTGGGGATTGGTGGATGTGTGGAGGGCACAGCATCCTGAGATCAGGGATTACTCCTATTTTTCCACGCTGCACGACCTACATGTTAGATTAGACTCGGTGTTATGTAGTGGCCCCTTGGCGAATGTGGTGACTCATTCTGAGTATTTGACTAGGACCATTTCAGATCATAATCCCTTGCTGATCTCGATGCAGTGGCAACAGGTGAGATCAGCGGTTCCATCATGGCGACTGCGTCCGGATACACTGGAGGATCTGGTGTTTAGCGACACGGTTCGACAGGGTAACAGGGTATTGACTGTTACTTTGAAGAAAATGGGGGCTCAGCCACGACCAGATCGATTGAATGGGATGCAATGAAAGTAGCGGTGAGAGGGGTATGCATGGGGAGGTTTTCGAATGTAAGAAAGACTGTTTTGAATGACCTTGCGAAAGCGGAAGAAGCGTTGAGGGGGTTAGAGCAGCGAAGGCCCGAGCGGCCGGAGTTACAGGAGCAACTGATGCAGGCTAAAGAGGTGGTGGCGATCGAGACGGAAAGACTCCGGTGCTATGACTATAAGTTGTATGTTGTTAAGGTGCATGAGGAGCGGGATAAAGTGGGCACGCTCCTTGCCAAGCTAGCTGATCCAGAGCCTAGGGGGTGCCCGGTCATGAGTATAAGACGTGAGGATGGGGAGGTAGTTTATTCTCAATCAGCGGTTCTGGCGCGCTTCCAGTCCTACTATATGGGACTGTACGAATGCCACCTGGAGGCCGAAGCCTCGGAGATAGGTGACTACCTGGATCCGATCCCCTTACCGGTGGTGGATAGCGATGAGGCGAGGGAACTGGGGGGCCCCATCACTTTAGCAGAGATAAGGGGGGCAATTAAACACATGGCACGGAACAAAACCCCAGGGGTAGATGGGTTACCAATAGAATTCTACGCCAAATTTGTAGATATACTGGCGCCCAGACTATTGTGGTCTACACGGAAGCGAAACAGGTGGGGTGTTTACCTAAGTCCATGAGGGAGGCACTAGTGGTGCCGCTGTTGAAGCCGGGTAGGGACGCGCTAGATGTGACCTCTTACCGCCCGTTGTCTATGCTAACGGTGGACTATAAGATCTTGAGTCGCATTCTGGCTACCAGGCTCCTGCCGCACATGACCACTCTGGTGCATAGGGATCAAGCAGGATTCATCCCGACCAGGAGCACCTCGATGAATATTCGACGTCTGATCCGAGTCATAGATGGCGCTGGAGCATCGGCCCAGGATCCCGTGGTATTGGCAGTTGATATCGAAAAGGCGTTCGATAGCCTTGAATGGGAATACCTGGATGGAGTGCTGTTGAAGTTCGGGGTTGGGGAAGGATTTCGGAGGTGGGCGAGAGTGCTTTATTCGTCGGCAAAGGCGCGAGTACGACTGGGGCCTATTGTATCTTCGGCCTATCCGGTTTGTAGGGGAACGCAACAGGGCTGTTCGCTGTCCCCTCTGTTATTCGCTTTGGCGGTGGAGCCGTTGGCAGCACAGGCACGATCGGGTGCCGTGTATGACGGGATAGCGCAAGGGCCTGAGTCGCACTACATATCACTATACGCTGATGATCTGTTATTGTATCTGGCGGATCCTGGGCGATCACTAGAGGGTGCAGTGGACATGCTGGGCAGATTCGGGTGGCTGTCAGGCCTCAGGGTGAACTGGACTAAGACCTGTATATTCCCATTGCGGAAGAGTACGCTCTGCCCACAGCTTACAAGAGAGGTGGTGTGGGAACCCTCCTGTTTCACCTACTTAGGGGTGCGCATCTATCATGAGGCAGCGGACCTCTTGGAGGGGAACGTAGAGCGCTGTATTCGCGCGCTGAAGGGTTGCATGGACTTCTGGGCCTCCCTCCCTCTATCTGTGTTGGGTCGAGTGGCGCTGTTGAAGATGGTGGCACTCCCGCGGCTACTCTATTATTTTTGAACGCTACTGGTATGGATCCCGCAAAGGATCTTTAAAGAGTTGAAGACGTTGGTGACCAGCTTCCTCTGGGGCCACGGAAGGCGCAGGGTAGCACTGAATACTCTGTCTAGGCCCAAGACCGAAGGGGGGATGGCCGTCCCCGACTTTGAGTTATATTATCTGGCGGCGCAACTCCAGGTATTAACACAGAATGTGGCCAGAGAATTCAGGGGTCCTGACCATGAACGGGGGATTGGCATCCAGAGACATGTTTTGTCTTATATCATAATGCAACAGAAACTGGATGTGAAGGAGCTTACGATAGAGGAAAGGACGCTTAAATTATGTTGGAATAGGAGCCTAAAGAGAGCAAAAAGAGACCGGCCGTATGCACCGGAGATACCGCTGGGTATGCTGACCGCGCTACCGCATGGGGCGACTGGTCCCAATTATTGACGTGGGAGGAGCTGGGCTTGCAGGTGGTGGGCGATCTATATACCGATGGGACGTTAATCCAATATCAGACGCTACAGGAGCAATTTGGCTTGCCGGACGGAACCTTTCTACTGCACGCGGCGGTGGTGGCAGCGATGCAGCGATATTGGGGGGGGTGGGCTGGCAGAACCAGAGGTGACCATGGCATGCCAATATGTGGTGATGGCAGCGGGCACCGTCAAGGCAGTGACTTGCCTCCATACCAGAATGCTGAATGAGGGACTGGCACCCTTGTTGGCGCTAAAGTCGCGATGGGAGGTCAGCATAAGAAAGCCCATACCGGATACCATCTGGAGCCAGGTGTTGCGTCGGACCTGGAAGGGAACGAGGAACGCACGATTTCAGCAGGTGCATTTTTTCATTGTCCATAGGGCGTACCTGACCCCGGAGAGGTTGAGACGGCACTCCCAGGTGCTTGATGCCATGTGCCCGAGATGCTTGGCACCTGAGGTGGATCTGGATCATCTATTGTGGGGATGCCCGAAGTTGCGGGAGTACTGGCCGGACGTGGGAGAACTCCTGAATGCTGTCACGGATAGGGAGGTAGACTTTGATATGGTGGTGTGCCTGCTCCTCTGGTTCCTGCATACCAGGAAAACTAAAATAACGAGTAAATTTATTGATTTGGGGATCATGCTGGCACAACGAGAGATAACTTGGCATTGGAAGTCTAAAGAAGGCCCATCAGTGAGGAGATGGCGGAATGCGCTGTTGAAGTGGTCGGGCTGCGAGAGTGTGATTAGGATGCGACAGGCAACCAGGACTGGCAATGAGAAATGCCTGGAGCTGGCGAGGTCCTGGGAGATGGTGGTTCAAGCGCTGCTGGACTATTTGACGGTCGATGCAGAGGGAGAGTAGAGATAGGACAGTATTCCATGTGGATCGAATGTTTGAGTGTGGATCCTGATGGGTGGCGTGCCTCGGCGCTAGGAAGGATTGTGGGGGCCCGCATTAGCAGCAGTTGAGGGGAGGGGGTGTTCATGAGAAAGATAGTTCAGCACCGCAAAGCAGTCTGTAAGATCCAAATGGGCCTGGAATGGGGTGGATAAGAATTGTTGGAAATGAACCAGGATGCATTTAGGGCTCGATGGTGCAGGGGGGGGGGTGGATTTTCGTGGGGTAAAAGCAGATACTACACGGTATAACTGACCTGATGCCCGAGAAGGGCACACACTGAGGCATCTGCCGGGGAACGGAGCTTTGGCGCGCCGCCCAGCCTCCGGGATGTGGGCTCATTGGCTGTGTAGTGTATCTCTGTCACGTTAACTGTCGGGATGCCAAAAGTGTACTGGTTGGTCTATTTTGAGGTCTTGTTTCTAATTCTGCAATAAAAATATATTTACAAAAAAATACTGGACTCCTCACTCACAATGAACTGTCATATCAATGCTGTATACTCATCCTGCTTCCACACGCTCTGCCTGCTCCGAAAGACATTCAGATTGATACCATAGAATCCAGAAAGATGGTCACCCACGGACTCATCACCAGCAGACTTGACTACGGCAACGCACTCTGTGCTGGCATTACCCAGAAACAGCTCAGGAAACTACAGAAAATTCAAAACGAAGCAGCCAAACTAGCCCTCGACATCCCCCGCTGCAGCCACATCACTCAACACCTCCGACAACTCCACTGGCTCCCAGTCAACAAGAGAATCACCTTCAAGCTCCTCACACATGCCTCCAAAGCTCGGCACGACGCAGCACCAGCATATCTGAACCACCCCCTCTGAATCCACATATCCGCCAGACAACTTCGTTCTGCCCAACTTGTCCTGGCCACTGTCCCACGGATCCACAAAACCAGAACAAGAGGAGGATTCTTCTCCTACCTCGCCACCAAGATCTGGAACACCCTGCCCCTTCACCGCAAGAAATCCACGTCATTGACCCAATTCAGGAAGGACCTCGAGACCTGGCTATTCGACTGAACCTCCATACCGAGACGGCTCAACAGCGTACCCCTCCAGGCCCTGCTACGGGAGAAGCAGTCTCTTCTCCCTGCATCTGAGGTCTTAGCTGCCTGGTGTTGTCTGTCTCTGCCTGCTATACCCATTCGAGGTACGGCTGCTTCTGTGGTGTCTGGTGCCTGCCACTAGCCCTGGGCACATCACCAAAACTCCTGTTTTTTCGTGAGCTGTCCCGGCATCTAGACACTTTTCAGTACATTAAAAACATGTCCTGGTTTTTACAGAGGGGCCAGTTGAGCATGCACAGTACCCAACATGCATTGTGGGATCAGATTCCTTGACCCTCTCTTGCTACGGCACACAATGGACAAAAGTTAGCTCTGGTGATCAATCAATCAATCAATCAATCAGAGTACTTGTAAAGCACGCTACTTACCCGTGAGGGTCCCAAGGCGCTGAGGGTTGGGGAGGGGGGGGGGTGTTGCTACTGCTCGAAGAGCCAGGTCTTGAGGAGTCTTCTGAAGGTGAGTAGGTCTTGGGTCTGCCTTAGGTTGGTCGGCAGGGTGCTCCAGGTCTTGCCAGCGAGGTAGGAGAAGGATCTGCCACGGAGGTCGTTTGTTGGATGCGGGGGACGGTGGCGAGGGCGAGGCTGGCGGAGCGGAGCTGGCGGGTGGGGGTGTAAAAGCCTAGTCTGCTGTTCAGGTAGGCTGGTCCGGCGTTGTGGAGTGCTTTGTGTGCGTGGGTGAGGAGCTTGAAGGTGATCCTCTTGTCAATGGGGAGCCAGTGTAAGTCTCTCAGTTGGGGGGTGATGTGGCTGCGGCAGGGGACGTTCACAATCAGTTGGGCAGAGGCGTTTTGGATGCGTTGGAGTCGTCATAAGTGTTTGGCTGGGATTCCTGCGTAGAGTGCGTTGACGTAGTCCAGTCTGCTGCTGACAAGGGCCTGGGTGACCGTCCTTCTGAATCCGGTGGGGATCCACTTGTAGATCAAGTATGTGCTTTGAAAAAAAGCAGGCTGCGCGCATGCACCTTCGCCATGCTTTTTTAAAAATTCCTTTTAGTGCGCGCACACACCACACCCGGGTTTGTCTTTCTTGAAAGTGTTAGTTGGGAAATGCCATCTTTAGCACTTTACATGTAATGTCATATCATACAGACTTTACAATTATATTCTTCCGTTTGCTTTTGAAACAACATTCTTCTGATGTGAGCGAGCTAGGCTGGCTGACTTCTCTCTGTTGGTTCTTTTGCAACATTTATCCACCCCATGACGCTTTCCCTTTGTTGTGAGCACGGCCTTGCGTGACACAGCGCACAAGGCTTGCACTCATAGGCACCTGCCTTCTAAACTGGTTATGTTACGTCTGCCTTGAAAACAACACCGATTTACAGCAGCTATGCTAGTGCGTGGGGATCATGTTTATAAACACTGTGCACACTCTCAAAGAGTGAGCACACATCTGCAGGTCTAGGGCTTTGCACATTCTCAATGCAGAAGTGGACTGAAGAATGTTTTTGGCGAGACAGCGTGGTCGGTGGTTAGCTTTGTTAAGTCTAGTTTTAGTGACCAACCTCTTGCGTAGAGATCAGAAAATGGCATCTCTTTTCCGAGTGAATGTTTTTGTGCCTGTCCTAGGTGTGTGTTATTGAGTCTTTGCTAGTAGGAATTATGTAACAGAAAATGGAAAGTATTTGACAAGGCGATTCATTGCAGAATGCTGCCACGTTTCTTCGGACTCAATATTTTTGAGATTGTTCCCCTAGGAGCTTTTTTTTCTGTGAAAACCTCTGGCTGGTGCAAGATGGCCACATGTAGGAAAATCCATCAAATCCATCAGAGAGTTGGGCTGTGGCACCTTATTGAGATTACCATATCACATTGACCAGTCAAATGTTTCTACTATAATCTCCCTAGCAACTAGGAACAAGCAATGGCATAGCCAATAGGTCTCGCCTTTGGGACCTTATAAATATTTAGTTATGCAGCACAATATCCTCACTGCAACAACATTAACTGTTGCATGGCTAAACACGTATATGGTCCCAAAGGCGCGACCTATTGGCTATGCCAATGCTGGTTATAGATTTGCAGGCGTTGAAGAGTCTGAAATGGTCTCACTTGTGGGAGTTTGATGGTTAGTAGTTGTGTACGTACTGTTGTTGGCAGCAGTGGCAATGGGCGGTGTAAGCCAGGTTGTTGTCCTGACGAGGGCTTTGGCACTTATGTTTTTTTTTACAAATTAAGCACTGGCTCCACAGAAAAGCGCCCTGGAGCGTATCTAGTCCTGGTTTTGTCATTCGCTTGCTGGCACTTGTGACTCATCAATATCAATGAATGACTCCGAGTCCCTTCCAGCTTGAATGTGTTGTTCCAGTCAGATGAGAGACAACATCCTTTCTCTCTTACATGGTCTGAGCAAAACCTTCTTCTGAACTGGGGTGAAGACAAAACTAGGTGAAAGCCTCACAGGCAGGTCATGAGGGTCACATGCGGAAACACCTCTCCCTAGAGACACCTGAGCTCAGAGGTGGGAGCAGGTGCACACCCAGGGTGACGGCCCTGCACCAACACTGCACAGCCACCCACAGCTGTGACCCACTCACGTACTCCACTAACACAGAGAGGGCTGGTATCCCAAACTACTGAGAGAACAGAGAAGACGCTTTCAGAATGAGAAAGAGGTCTGAGAACTGAGCAGAAGGTACAGACCACCATAGACGGTCCATGCAGAGGAGGGGAGGGCTAGAAGAGCTTTAAGAGGGATTAAAAAAACTGGGTGGGGTCTCTCAAAGGGGAGTGGCTGATGCAGTTAGGCGCGTGGCTTAAAACGCATAAATTAAAAATCTGTGCTCCCCGTCAACAAGAGGATCAGCTTCAAGCTCCTCACCCACGCACACAAAGCTCTTCACAACACCGGACCAGCCTACCTGAACGACAGACTCAACTTCTACACTCCCACATGCCAGCTCCGCTCCGCCAGCCTCGCCCTTGCCGCCGTCCCGCACATCCAGCGAACAACCTCCGGTGGCAGATCCTTCTACTACCTCGCCGCCAAGACCTGGAACACCCTCCCCACCCACCTACGACAGACCCAAGACCTGCTCGCCTTCAGAAGACTCCTCAAGACCTGGCTCTTCGAGCAGTAGCAGCACCGCCCCTCCCCTCAGCGCCTTGGGACCCTCACGGGTAAGTAGTGCGCTACTTGGTCCTTCGTCAACGACGACGAGACACGCAAGGTCATGAACTCCATTCACTCAGGATCTCCGTCTGACCCGTGCCCACACCACGTATTCAACAAAGTAGACGCAGCCATCGCACCCCAACTATGGAAGGTCATCAACATCTCCTACGAAACAGCAACATTCCCAGAAGGCTGGAAGCACGCCGAAATCAACACCCTCCTCAAGAAGCCCAAAGCGGACCCCAAGGACCTCAAGAACTTCTGGCCCATCTCCCTGCTCCCGCAAAGGTCATCGAGAAAATCGTCAACATGCAACTGGCCCGCCACCTCGAAGACAACATCTTGGACCAGTCCCAGTCCGGATTCAGACGAAACCACAGCACTGAGACAGCCCTCATCGCCGCCACAGACGACATCAGGCGCCAACTAGACAATGATGAAACATCAGCCCTCATCCTCCTGGACCTGTCAGCCGCCTTCAACACGGTCTGCCATCGCACTCCAAAGCTCCTAGAAGCCGGAAACCAAGAGAAGGCTCTTGACTGGACCACCTCCTTCCTCTCCGGCAGAACCCAGAACGTCCGCCTCCCACCCTTCCGATCTGAAGCCACTGACATCATCTGCAGCGTCCCCAAGGGCTCATCCCTCAGCCCAATGCTGTTCAACGTCTACATGGCCCCCCTCGCACAAGTGGCCCGCCATCACGACCTCAACATCATCTCCTATGCGGACGACACCCAGCTCATCCTCTCCCTCACCAAGGACCCACACACCGCCAAAACCAACCTCCACGAGGGAATGAAGGCCGTCGCCGATTGGATGAGGAGCAGCCGCCTGAAGCTGAACTCGGACAAGACGGAGGTCCTCATCCTCGGACCCACCCCCTCAGCCTGGGACGACTCCTGGAGGCCGACCACACTGGGAACAGCACCAACACCCACCGACCATGCACGCAATCTAGGATTCATCCTAGACTCCTCCCTCTCCATGTCTAAGCAGGTCAACGAGGTCTACTCCTCCTGCTAGAATACCATTCGCGTGCTCCGCAGGATCTACAAGTGGATCTCGACCAAAACAAGAAGAACGGTGGCACAGGCCCTTGTCAGCAGCAGACTGGACTACGGCAACACACTCTACTCAGGAATCCCAGCCAAACACCTATGACGACTACAACGCATCCAAAACGCCTCCACTCGACTGATCGTGAACGTCCCCCGCCGCAGCCACATCACCCCCCACCTGACAAACCTACACTGGCTCCCCATTGACAAGAGGATCACCTTCAAGCTCCTCACCCACGCACACAAAGCACTCCACAACGCCGGACTAGCCTACCTGAACAGCAGATTCAGCTTCCACACCCGCCAGCTCCGCTCCACCAGCCTCGCACTCGCCGCTGTCCCCCGCATCCAACAAACGACCTCCGGCGGCAGATCCTTCTCCTACCTCGCCAGCAAGACCTGGAACACCCTCCCGACCAACCTACGGCAGACCCAAAACCTACTCACCTTCAGAAGACTCCTCAAAACCTGGCTCTTCGAGCAGTAGCAGTAGCAACACCCCCCCACCCCCTCTCAGCGCCTTGAGACCCTCACGGTAAGTAGTGCACTTTACAAGTTCTCTGATTGATTGCTTAGCACAGTGTACCGCCAGACTGGTCTTTTGCTGCTTCTGTCATTGCACCTAGACATATAACACAGCAAGCAACATTAAATCTACAACAGGCCAGGACTATTGGCTTTGCCAATGGTTGTTAGTTGCATAAGATAAATAAGCAACAACTATGGCTTCGTTGTACAGAATATTAAAAATGCTTCAGTTGTGAAATGACGAGACTGTGAAAGAACTATAGTGAGTCGCTGCAGAGTTGAGATTTTCTTTTTCACCCCAAGGGTAAGGGCAAAAATGGAGAGCCCGATAGTGATCCATCTCAGCACCGGCAGACCCGGCCCACTTAAAGCCCTAAGGGCGAGCATTCTGATGAGAAGAGTTGGATAGTTCAGTAGGAGGCTCACATTGGTGGCAAGACTAGATTTTAAAAACGTAGCAACAGTTTCATCCTCGCAGCCCCTACAGTGACACAGACATTTTCTTCCCACACACACTCCTGCACAGTTGAACTCTTGGGAACGTATTCAGTGCCACGGTGGAATTTAAAACTAATTATCCAATGGCTGTTTTCAGTGTGTGGAAAAGACACATGCAATGTGCGCAAACGGCCACCTGAGGGCAGCATTTCCCTATTTAGTGAAATAGCGTAGATTTTGGTAGTGAATATTGAGTCCCTAAATTGGGTGGCCGGAGAATCAGGATTTTATTAAGAACAGGGAGCACGGAGGCTGGCATTATGCAGTCTTTTATGGTCACTCCCTACAGCACTTTAAAGCAAACAATGACAACAACTATGATCAGAATATGCGTTAAGCAGGGGCACGTGAGAGCAGCAGAGCAAGCTTCCTTCACACCGGTAAAGCAGAGGCAGGCAGGAGCAGCAGTGCAAGCTTCCTTCACACCGGTAAAGCAGAGGCAGGCGGGAGCAGCAGTGCAAGCTTCCTTCACACCGGTAAAGCAGAGGCAGGCGGGACCAGCAGTGCAAGCTTCCTTCACACCGGTAAAGCAGAGGCACGTGGGAGCAGCAGTGCAAGCTTCCTTCACACCGGTAAAGCAGAGGCAGGCGGGAGCAGCAGTGCAAGCTTCCTTCACAGCGGTAAAGCAGAGGCAGGCGGGAGCATCCGTGCAAGCTTCCTTCACACCGGTAAAGCAGAGGCAGGCGGGAGCAGCAGTGCAAGCTTCCTTCACACCGGTAAAGCAGAGGCAGGCAGAAGCAGCAGTGCAAGCTTCCTTCACACCGGTAGAGCAGAGGCAGGCGGGAGCAGCAGTGCAAGCTTCCTTCACACCGGTAAAGCAGGGGCACGTGGGAGCAGCAGTGCAAGCTTCCTTCACACCGGTTAAGCAGAGGCAGGCGGGAGCAGCAGTGCAAGCTTCCTTCACACCGGTAAAGCAGAGGCAGGCGGGAGCAGCAGTGCAAGCTTCCTTCAAAAAGCAGAGGCAGGAGGGAGCAGCAGTGCAAGCTTCCTTCACAGGGACCTGAATCACTACATATACAGCAGCAGCACATGCTTTCCTCACATGCACAAGACAAGCCCCATCTCAAGCAGTGCAAGCTTCCATGACACAGAGCCAGGTATTTTGAAGACAGCAGAGCAAGCTTCCTTCATATAGGTACAGCAGAGGCAGGCCTGAGCAGCAATGCAAACTTCTTCACACAAACCTAGGGCACTGCATATACAGCAGCAGTACAAGCTTTCCTCACATGCACAAGACAAGATACATCTCAAGCAGTGCAAGCTTCCTTCACACTGGTAAAGCAGAGGCAGGCGGGAGCAGCAGTGCAAGCTTCCTTCACACCGGTAAAGCAGAGGCAGGCGGGAGCAGCAGTGCAAGCTTCCTTCACACCGGTAAAGCAGAGGCAGGCGGGAGCAGCAGTGCAAGCTTCCTTCACACGGACCTGAATCACTACATATACAGCAGCAGTACAAGCTTTCCTCACATGCACAAGACAAGCCCCATCTCAAGCAGTGCAAGCTTCCTTCACACCGGTAAAGCAGAGGCAGGCCCGAGCAGCAATGCAAACTTCCTTCACACAGACCTGAATCACTACATATACAGCAGTAGTACAAGCTTTCCTCACATGCACAAGACAAGCCCCATCTCAAGCAGTGCAAGCTTCCGTTACTCAGATAGGAATTGCACAGACAGCAGTGTAAGCGTTCTTCACATACCTACAGCGGAGGCAAGCAGTAGCAGGAGTGCAAGCTTCCTTCACACCGGTAGAGCAGAGGCAGGCGGGAGCAGCAGTGCAAGCTTCCTTCACACCGGTAAAGCAGGGGCACGTGGGAGCAGCAGTGCAAGCTTCCTTCACACCGGTTAAGCAGAGGCAGGCGGGAGCAGCAGTGCAAGCTTCCTTCACACCGGTAAAGCAGAGGCAGGCGGGAGCAGCAGTGCAAGCTTCCTTCAAAAAGCAGAGGCAGGAGGGAGCAGCAGTGCAAGCTTCCTTCACAGGGACCTGAATCACTACATATACAGCAGCAGCACATGCTTTCCTCACATGCACAAGACAAGCCCCATCTCAAGCAGTGCAAGCTTCCATGACACAGAGCCAGGTATTTTGCAGACAGCAGAGCAAGCTTCCTTCATATAGGTACAGCAGAGGCAGGCCTGAGCAGCAATGCAAACTTCTTCACACAAACCTAGGGCACTGCATATACAGCAGCAGTACAAGCTTTCCTCACATGCACAAGACAAGATACATCTCAAGCAGTGCAAGCTTCCTTCACACTGGTAAAGCAGAGGCAGGCGGGAGCAGCAGTGCAAGCTTCCTTCACACCGGTAAAGCAGAGGCAGGCGGGAGCAGCAGTGCAAGCTTCCTTCACACCGGTAAAGCAGAGGCAGGCGGGAGCAGCAGTGCAAGCTTCCTTCACACGGACCTGAATCACTACATATACAGCAGCAGTACAAGCTTTCCTCACATGCACAAGACAAGCCCCATCTCAAGCAGTGCAAGCTTCCTTCACACCGGTAAAGCAGAGGCAGGCCCGAGCAGCAATGCAAACTTCCTTCACACAGACCTGAATCACTACATATACAGCAGTAGTACAAGCTTTCCTCACATGCACAAGACAAGCCCCATCTCAAGCAGTGCAAGCTTCCGTTACTCAGATAGGAATTGCACAGACAGCAGTGTAAGCGTTCTTCACATACCTACAGCGGAGGCAAGCAGTAGCAGGAGTGCAAGCTTCCTGCACATCGAATGGGACCACTGAATACGCAGCAGCAGTAAAGCTTTTCTCACAATTACAAGACAGCTATAACACTGCCAACTTTTGTTACACTGACGGGCAGCTCCTCCTTTAGAGCGGTGGAGAGTCGCCCACTTAAATATCCACCAAAGTCCCAGAGATGAAAACTAAAATGGTAATTGATTACCATTTTGTTTTTGAGCAGCCTGTCGTGAACAGAGTGTCCGGACGGGTCCGGTCCTGCTGAATGATAGCAGGGAGGAGTGGCGGGCAGAGGGCTGCCTGTGCGCCGTTTAAAGTGCGCATGTCTCTTTGGCGGCCATCTTGCGACAGCCAGCCAGACATGCAGACTTAAAAACTCTCAACCCAGCTGTCGTACACAGCTGGGTTGAGAGCAGTGCAGGCCACCAGTGCTCTGGGGAGCGCCGAGAGAGGCCACCCTTTCCAATCAGGGTGAATCTCTCATGCGGGATAAAAGCATGTGAGCAGCGCCAGAGGTTTGCTGGTGCCTGCACTACAGTCGTAGAAAGAAGAGGTCCAGAGTGGAGGACATTTTCGGTAAGTGTTTTCATTTTTTTTGTTGTATTTTATTTGCGCGCACTTGTGTGTGCCTCCTCTCCTGGTAGATGCCGCCCACCACTGGATACAAAAAAAGAACAGTTACAGCTCAAAAAGCAACAGTTTAAGATTCCCAAGTCCTTCAGTGTCTTTAGACTCCCACACTGGATGCCCTCAAAGTGGGTACACAGTATGACAAGGCCACGAGGAGAGCAGAGTGTTGGGGCATGGACGAAGGAAAGAAGGGGCAATTGTGTTACAACTGTAGCGTATCATCAAAGAAGCATACACTGCTTCCCAGGGGAGGAAGAATAAATGAACCGATACTACGTGAAGTGAAGAGGGGGTAGAGGGGAATCCCCCTTTCGGAACTAAAACCCTCACACACCCAGCGAGCTAGGTGTCATGCTTCATCATCTGGGTTTTGCTCCTCGTCAGACTGGCGCTGCAATGTCTGACGGGCACCCGTAAAGGGGCTCTTTACCGGAGATCTTTTGTTCCTGCCAGTTGGTGCATGTGGGTGTGAGGGCTCTAGTGGGGGTGTAGACGTGGGTAAGTGGGTGAACTTAAAAAAGGTTAATTAATCCACTAACTCTTTTTAATAGGGTGGTAAACTACCTTGATAAAAACAGTGGGGTGAAGATACACTCTGGTGCAATGATCCAGCGGTGTAAGTTCTACCTAATTAATCTTTTTTAAGTTCACTCACTTCCCCTCTTCACTTCACCTAGTATCGGTTCATTTATTCTTCCTCCCCTGGGGAACAGTGTATCCTTCTTTGTTGATATAGCTCCAGGGCCCATACACTGGAACCCCGTTAAAAATAGCCCTCTTGGTTTCTCTCTTTGTTGAACAACTGTAGTGTACACATCACTGCTAAGGCCTCAGAGAGTTACCAGTGTATGCTGTGGTAAATATAATTTACCGTACAAGTTTTTCCATATAATTACTGACAAGTAGAAGAATAGCTCAATCAATGAGAGTCAGAGTCCGTGGTTTCTGAGTCATACGGGCTTTAATCGGGATGGCTCGAGCCATGGAAATCAATTCCATCAATACAAGGGTTCGGGGGTATATGCAATGATGGCAAAAAGATGTCAACGATTTATTAACAGTACATGACATATATAGTAAAACTGTACAATGGCAATGGATACAGTAGGCGTGACAAGTGAAAGGAATATGATAAGAACACATGTGCGTAGCAAAAAGGCGTGTACAAAGGCGTGCACGGAGGTGTGTGCTGGAAACGTCACAGAAACGTGTCATAAGTGGGTGGGTGCATAGAGGATTCTGCAGAGTCAGCTGAAACCTATGACCTGGGTGCGCGCGCAGCTGGTATGACGTGTGATTTGACGTGTATCTGGGGAAAACTGAGGGCTTGACTTTAGCACTAGTAGGGAAGACAGAAGTCTGGCATGTCAGATCGACCTGTTCCTATAACATATCTGATATCTTGTGTTTGGGGGATGTTTTAATCTGAAGTAAAAGGTCTCTCGGGCAGAGGCTATTCTATACTAAATGTATATGTGTCTAAGTGCAATGCGCGGGCCATGGGCCTACCATGGTAACGGGAGCAATGAATTACATTGAAGGAGACAAGAAGGCTTGGCCCTTTGCTCTGCAGCCGAGAAGCTGTTTACCTATTTCATTAGGCTGGAATGTGTTTTCGAGGAGGCTGGCTGATAACTTGAAGGCAAAATACTGTTTTGGCAGGCAGGCCAGGCCGAGCCAGGCACCGCTTCGCTTGGCAGGAAGTAAGGCAGAGTTCAGGGATGCATCTCCATGCTGCAGCTTTCAGAGGCAGAGACAGAAGTGGTTCGAGGGCAGAAATCAGGGCCTAGCTCTGCAGAGCCAGGAAGAACGTGAAATTACACCATGTAAAGACGTTGGCATGGCATGGTTAGGAACTGAATTATCAATCCATTCATGGTGGATCTGATAGAGGACATGTTAACGTTAGACGCAAATGTATTTGCGTCTTCAGATTCGGTTGCGGAGGGAAGTTACATGCACTTTAAACTCGTACATGGAGACGTTGGGGTACACGTTAGGGGACATATTTGACCATAAAATTTTCAATTACCTCACTGCAACAAATGATGAACCTGCGATATTGTGTCTAGTTCTTAATGACCCATGTTGGCTCATAGATACAGAGGCCACAGCAAGAATTGTATGTCCAGTTCTGGAGGCCTCATCTCGAGTGTTTTATCCAGTTCTGGAGGCCTGATCTAGAGTGTTTTATCAAGTTCTGGAGGCCACATCTAGAGTGTTTTAACAAGTTCTGGAGGGCTCATGTAGTGCATCACCCAGTTCAAGAGGCCTCATCTGGTGTTGTATCCAGTTCTGCATGCCACACCTAGAGTGCTTTGTCAAGTCTAGAGTTTAACAGTTCTGGAGGCCACATCTAGAGTCTTTATCCAGTTCTTACGGCCACATCGAGTGTTTATCCAGTTCTGGAGGCCATATCTAGATTGTTTTATCCAGTTCTGGAGCTCACATATAGAGTGTTTATCCAATTCTAGAGGCCACATCTACATGATTTTATCCGGTTCTGGAGGCCACACCTAGAGTGCTTTGTCCAGTTCTGGAGGCCACATATAGAGTGTTTATCCAGTTTTGAAATGAAATGAGGGATTTATAAAGCGCTACAAAAACCCGAAGATGTCTAGGCGCTAAATAGACAAGCAAGCAGAAGTTGAATTGTGGAGGTGTGCTAGGAGAGCCAGGTTTTTAAGCACTTCCTGAATTGAAACAAGTTGGATTCATTTTTTAGAGGAGTCGGCAGGGAGTTCCAGAGTTTGGCACTGGTGTAGGCAAAACTTTTACTACCCCATTTTACTTTTTGTATCTTGGGGATGAGCAGGTTGCCGCTGTCTGATGATCTCAGTGATCTGGCCGGGATATAAGGTTTGAAAAATTGTGACAGTTGCCAAGGACTCTTGAATGCAATACATAGAGCTTTGAACTGAATGTGTTTGGTGATGGGCAACCAATGTAGCTCTGCGAGAGCCTTGGAAGCCGAATCATAGCGAGTGAGCCGGAGCATGACTCTAGCTGCGGCGTTCTGAGTCATGTTGAGTTATGTATACTGCGCTTGCTCACACTAGTTAGAAGGGTAATGCAATAGTCCAGCCTAGAGCCAATTAAAGCTGTGACTACTGTTTTCCGTAGCTCAAATGTAATAAACGGAAGTACTTTTTTCAGGATTTTAAGAATGAAAAAGCAAGCCGCTGTGGTGCGATTAATCTGGGATTCAAAGGAAAGTTTGGAGTCGAAGAGAACTCCAAGGTGCTTTACCTTGTTAGCTGGTGTTGGGGGAGGGCCCATGTGATTTGGCCACCAGCTATGTGACCGGATGATTAGTGTGTTGCCAAAAAGCATAACTTCCATTTTTGATGTGCTGAGTTTTAAACAGTTAACCTGCATCCACTTTCCTATGTGGCTCATGCAGTCTTTAAATCGAGATGCAGTATCAGCAGACGAGCTGTTGATGGAAACAATTATCTGTGTGTCATCCGCATAGGAAACCAGGGTAAAACCGAAGCTTCTCATCAGCTTGGCCAGGGGGGTAACATACAAGTTAAAAAGGGTGGGGCTCAATGATGAGCCCTGTGGGTCTCCACAGGGTAGTGAGAAATCTGGGGAAACGAATGCATCATGTGCCACTGATTGTGTCCTGTTCGACAGAAAGGATCTAAGTAGGAGGAGCGATTTATCCCCGATTCCCAGCGAAGCAAGGTGCTCAACCAACATATCGTGATTGACCGAGTCAAACGCCGCTAAGAGATCTAATAGGATAAGTGCAACGCTCCCCCCTTTGTTGAGAGTTTGCCTGAGTTCTTCAGTGGCCGTGTTTAGCACCAATTCAGTGCTGTGGTGGGCCTGGAAACCATATTGAGAGTTGTCCAAGATGCCACCTTCCATGAAAAAGGCGGACAGTTTATCATTTAGGAATCTATCTATGATATTAGCTGGAAACAGCAGTCTGGATATGGGTCTGTAGCTGGAGGGGTCCTCCGGATCCAGATTGGGTTTCTTTAAAAGTGGCAGAATGGAGGCTTTTTTCCATTCCGTGGGGAAATGCCCTGAAGAAATCATGAGATTGAAGATGGGCCAAAGTGCAGACGAAACAGTTCTGGGGACCATGTGCGGAATTTCGGTGGGCATGGGTCGAAAGGAGATCCAGACTTAACTAAAGGAATTCATTTGTACTAAAACATGGCAGATGGCGGAACCTTCATAGAAATGCACCTGATCCAAAATAACCTCAATAATATTTTCCCCTTTATAAATGGTTAACTGGGGATTATGTGCACACTGGTAAAACACCCGCCATCACAGTGATAGTCCTAAACAGAACTTAACATGTATTGAATTGATAAGCACAGGTGCACCATATTGTGAAAAGACAACAAACTTATTGCAAAGGCACAAATAGTGATGTCCAGAAGTCTTATTTGATTGATTCCTTTATTTTTCAATAGAAAGAAAAGAACAGCCGACGCGTTTCATCCCGGGTGGGACTTCTTCAGGGCAAGAATAGAATGACAAACCCTTGACGATGTAGGCGGTCGTGTGGCGCAGGCAGGGGTATGATGATCCGTTAAAAGGCAACAGTTACTGAAGAGCTTTATATTATTTCTGTTTTCCAAAATAAATGAAGAGCTGGGCTTGAAAGTTCACTTAAAGCTGTTGGTAATAAAGCAGGGTCTTATATTCTAGACAGAGCTAAGTATGTCCGAGGTGCACCATCCATAAGTTGTTCACCTTGATCTGTTCTTATACAATAACGTCTTCGATCAATAATACAGGTATGTATCTCTAAAAACCCTCCTCAATCCTCGGCCAAATTCGCGAGAGGAGAAATACGATCTCTGTCATGTGGAGCCCAATAGCCGCACACCCTCAGTCCGTATAGCACCTGATAACTGTTGCCTTTTAACGGATCATCATACCCCTGCCTGCGCCACACGACCGCCTACATCGTCAGGGATTTGTCATTCTATTCTTGCCCTGAAGAAGTCCCACCCGGGATGAAACACGTCGGCTGTTCGTTTCTTTCTATTGAAAAATAAAGGAATCAATCAAATAAGACTTCTGGACATCACTATTTGTGCCTTTGCAATAAGTTTGTCTTTTCACAATTGTGTTATATGGTGCACCTGTGCTTATCAATTCAATAAAGGAATTCATTTGGTAGTCCGGTCAAGTGTGATTTGCGGAAAGATAGGGATTTGTGTGGTAGAGGAGCTATCTGCTTTAGCGAGAGGAATTGGACTAGCACTCGTGTTCTTGTGGGGGAGTGCAGATAGGTTTGATTGGGGTACAAAAGCATTGAAGACTTGTTTTGACTTTTGTTGAAAGGCATCTGCTAACTTATTGCAGAATTGCTGGCTACTTTCCTGGTCTTGTATTTCTGGAAGCTTAGAGAGTTTTTTTAACCGTGGTGAATAAACTTTTAGCGCAGCCATTGGCTGCTTCTATTTTTTCTTTGAAAAAGTCTGTGTTTGCCTTCAGAATAAGCTTTTCATAAGTTTGAATGGTCAGTCTGTGGTCTGATTTAGTCTGGACTTCATTTGCTAGCCTCCATTTCCTTTCATGTCTTCTACAAATTTGTTTTTGTGCCTTCAATGACTCATTGAACCATGGTTCAGAGGAAGACTGCCTGACTGAACCCCGCACGGGCGGGGGGCCAACTGCTGACCAGTGAGGACAATCCAGGAGTGATAACTCCTCAATGCCTCGGCCAAATCCACAGGGGTAGACAGACGAGAACATATAGAGGCCACATCTAGTGTTTTACCTATTTCTGGAGGACTCATCTAGAGTGTTTACCCAGTTTTGTAGGCCACATCTAGTGTTTATTCAGTTCTGGAGGCCACATCTAGTGTTTTATCCGGTTTTGGACACCACATCTAGAGTGTTTTATCCAGTTCTGGAGGCCACATCTAACGTGTTTTGTCCAGTTCTAGAGGCCACTTCTAGTATTTATCCAGTTCTGGAGGCCACATCTGGAGTGTTTTATTCAGTTATGGAGGCCACATCTAGTATTTTAACTAGTTCTGGAGGCCACTTCTAGTGCTTTACCTAGCTCTGGAGGCCACATACAGAGTGTTTATCCAGTTCTGGAGGCCACATATAGTGTTTATCCAGTTCTGGAGGACTCATCTAGAGTGTTTACCCAGTTTTGTAGGCCACATCAAGTGTTTATTCAGTTCTGGAGGCCACATCTAGTGTTTTATCCGGTTTTGGACACCACATCTAGAGTGTTTTATCCAGTTCTGGAGGCCACATCTAACGTGTTTTGTCCAGTTCTAGAGGCCACTTCTAGTATTTATCCAGTTCTGGAGGCCACATCTGGAGTGTTTTATTCAGTTATGGAGGCCACATCTAGTATTTTAACTAGTTCTGGAGGCCACTTCTAGTGCTTTACCTAGTTCTGGAGGTTGCTTCAGGGCACCGTGTCAAGAGCTGTAAGCTCTATCCCTACCATTGCGCCCATTTCTCAGTGTTGCACCTGACACTCCAAACCTTATTTAGAGGTCACATCTGGCAGAAAGAGCTCCAAACTGAAGGACAATTTGGGCATATTCTACTTAGTACTTGAGAGCACATCTGGAGTAATGTGTCTAGCTCTGAATATCACATCAGGACAAACCCCTCCTTCTTGAGTTTCAAGAGACAGCTAAAGGATCTCTTCATCACCAGCATCTTACCTGGCAGGATGGCAACCGACCGTCAAGACATGACCTCTAACTTCAAGTTTCCCCGTATGCCTCCCCTGCATGTTGTGCTCTCCTTTGCTCAATCTTTGACTGTGATTTAATCCCTAATGTGGGATTTTACTCACTATTTGTATTGAGCATGCACTGATATAAAGTGCTCTGATACCCTCGTATCTTGCCAGCGCTACATAGGATTCCTTAAATTAAAAATAAACACAAAAAGTGTATCCCATTATGGAGGCCCCATCCGGAGTGTTGGGTCCATTTCTGAGACAGACTGCAGGGGTCCTCTGTCAGACTCCAGGGGCCTTACTTGGAGAGTACTGTTCAATTCTAGAGGTTGTAGAGACAAAAGTCCTTCATTGACTTGGAAAAAGAGGTCCCATTTTAGGCTCCCATGTTACACCCTCACCTCTCCTCCCGTGGACTTTACCCTCTGCAAGTTCACCGGGGAGGTGCTGCATATTTTAAGCAGGTGCCTATCAACACCGCCTACGCTCTGTGTACTGGTGGTGCATTCACAGTGTACCACCCACCTCAACAGTAGAGTGTTGTCCCTTTATGCCAGGTCATGGGGAACTTAACCCAGATGACAGATTATTTTAGGCACTTGGGCAAAGGCCTTCTTAACTAAATCCCTGCAGGGGAAAGGACCCACCATTCTTTCCTGTCCCACATAACCGGGGTTCTTCCAACCCCTGTTGATGTACCGTAAGTAGTATACAGTGTGTATAGACTTTCACATGAGTTAGGAAACCCTGCAGAGGGTGGACAAGATGACACAAGGACACATTATGTGGTTACCTAAGTCATTGTCCTCTCAGGATTCTCGTCATCTTCTTGAGGCCAGGACAACCCGCATGTGCGCCCTACCCTAAACCCCTGCCGCAAAACTCCACGGTAACCCCTGGGCTGGAAAGTATCCGCCCACATCCGCCCACATTTGTGGTTTGTGAGGCATTCCCTAGCAACAAGAGTAGTGTGGCGGGGCCATCTGAGTGCAATACAAGACTTTAATGGACTTGAAACACATGGAATATCTCAGGCAAGTAACAAAAAATGGAGCAAGAAAAGAAACTCTACAATGTGCTTGCTTCACATATGCGGGAAACAAAACAAATCATGCACATAATAGCGAACTAATGTTAATGATATGTGGGCTTAACATTAGTTCGCTATTATGTGCATGATTTGTTTTGTTCCCCGCATATGTGAAGCAAGCACATTGTAGAGTTTCTTTTCTTGCTCCATTTTTTGTTACTTGCCTGAGATATTCCATGTGTTTGTATTGTCTTCAAGTTTATGTAAGTGTTGTGGATACAGGACTGTGTCCCACTGTTTTATTTCTCTCCAATTGTACATTCCTGCAGCAGCTGTGATGCTGTAAATTCTCATGCTGTAAACTCCTGCCGCAGCAGCGATGCTGTTGATTCTCATGCTGTACACTCCTGCCGTAGCTGTGATGCTGTAAATTCTCATGCTATACACTCCTGCTGCAGCTGCGATGCTGTAGATTGTCATGCTGTGCACTCCTGCCGTAGCTGTGATGCTGTAAATTCTCATGCTATACACTCCTGCCGCAGCTTTGATGCTGTAGATTGTCATGCTGTACACTCCTGCCGTAGCTGTGATGCTGTAAATTCTCATGCTATACACTCCTGCTGCCGCTGCGATGCTGTAGATTGTCATGCTGTACACTCCTGCCGTAGCTGTGATGCTGTAAATTCTCATGCTATACACTCCTGCTGCAGCTGCGATGCTGTAGATTGTCATGCTGTGCACTCCTGCCGTAGCTGTGATGCTGTAAATTCTCATGTTATACACTCCTGCCGCAGCTTTGATGCTGTAGATTGTCATGCTGTACACTCCTGCCGTAGCTGTGATGCTGTAAATTCTCATGCTATACACTCCTGCTGCCGCTGCGATGCTGTAGATTGTCATGCTGTACACTCCTGCCGTAGCTGTGATGCTGTAAATTCTCATGCTATACACTCCTGCTGCAGCTGCGATGCTGTAGATTGTCATGCTGTGCACTCCTGCCGTAGCTGTGATGCTGTAAATTCTCATGCTATACACTCCTGCCGCAGCTGTGATGCTGTAGATTGTCATGCTGTACACTCCTGCCGTAGCTGTGATGCTGTAAATTCTCATGCTATACACTCCTGCTGCCGCTGCGATGCTGTAGATTGTCATGCTGTACACTCCTGCCGTAGCTGTGATGCTGTAAATTCTCATGCTATACACTCCTGCCGCAGCTTTGATGCTGTAGATTGTCATGCTGTACACTCCTGCCGTAGCTGTGATGCTGTAAATTCTCATGCTATACACTCCTGCCGCAGCTTTGATGCTGTAGATTGTCATGCTGTGCACTCCTGCCGTAGCTGTGATGCTGTAAATTCTCATGCTATACACTCCTGCCGCAGCTGTGATGCTGTAGATTGTCATGCTGTACACTCCTGCCGTAGCTGTGATGCT
The DNA here is from genome assembly GCF_964263255.1 of Lissotriton vulgaris. NCBI lineage: Eukaryota > Metazoa > Chordata > Amphibia > Caudata > Salamandridae > Lissotriton > Lissotriton vulgaris. Next base: position 1,997,079,327 of record NC_141693.1, on the reverse strand, counting down.
GTAAATTCTCATGCTATACACTCCTGCTGCCGCTGTGATGCTGTAGATTGTCATGCTGTACACTCCTGCCGTAGCTGTGATGCTGTAGATTGTCATGCTGTACACTCCTGCTGCAGCTGCGATGCTGTAGATTTTCATGCTATACACTCCTGCTGCAGCTGTTATGCTGTATATTCTCATGATGCTGTAATTATCATGCTGTACACTCCTGCTGCAGCTGTGATGCTGTACATTTTCATGCTGTACACTCCTGCCGCAGCTGTGATGCTGGTCATTCTCATGCTGTACACTCGTGCTCCAGCTGTGATGCTGTAAATTCTCATGCTGTACACTCCTGCCGCAGCTGTGATGCTGTACATTCTCATGCTGTACACTCCTGCCGAAGCTGTGATGCTGTAGATTCTCAAGCTGTGATGCTGTAGATTCTCATGCTGTACACTCCTGTGGCAGCTTTGATGCTGTAGATTCCATGCTGTACACTCCTGTGGCAGCTTTGATGCTGTAGATTCTCATGCTGTACACTCCTGCCGCAGCTGTGATGCTGTAGATTGTCATGCTGTACACTCCTGCCGTAGCTGTGATGCTGTAAATTCTCATGCTATACACTCCTGCCGCAGCTGCGATGCTGTAGATTGTCATGCTGTACACTCCAGCCGTAGCTGTGATGCTGTAAATTCTCATGCTATACACTCCTGCCGCAGCTGTGATGCTGTAGATTGTCATGCTGTACACTCCTGCCGTAGCTGTGATGCTGTAAATTCTCATGCTATACACTCCTGCCGCAGCTGTGATGCTGTAAATTCTCATGCTATACACTCCTGCCGCAGCTGTGATGCTGTAGATTGTCATGCTATACACTCCTGCTGCAGCTGCGATGCTGGTCATTCTCATGATGCTGTAATTCTCATGCTGTACACTCCTGCCGTAGCTGTGATGCTGTAGATTTTCATGCTATACACTCCTGCTGCAGCTGTTATGCTGTATATTCTCATGATGCTGTAATTCTCATGCTGTACACTCCTGCAGCAGCTTTGATGCTGTAGATTATCATGCTGTACACTCATGCTGCAGCTGTGATGCTGTACATTTTCATGCTGTACACTCCTGCCGCAGCTGTGATGCTGGTCATTCTCATGCTGTAGATTCACATGCTGTACACTCCTGGCGCAGCTGTGATGCTGTAGATTCAAATGATGCTGTAGATTCTCCTGCTGTACACTCCTGCAGCAGCTTTCATGCTGTAGATTCTCATGCTGTACACTCCTGCTGCAGCTGTGATGCTGGTCATTCTCATGCTGTACACTCCTGCCGCAGCTGTGATGCTGGTCATTCTCCTGCTGTACACTCCTGCCCCAGCTGTGATGCTGTACATTCTCATGCTGTACACTCCTGCCGCAGCTGTGATGCTGTAGATTCTCAAGCTGTGATGCTGTAGATTCTCATGCTGTACACTCCTGTGGCAGCTTTGATGCTGTAGATTCTCATGCTGTACACTCCTGCCGCAGCTGTGATGCTGGTCATTCTCCTGCTGTACACTCCTGCCGCAGCTGTGATGCTGGTCATTCTCCTGCTGTACACTCCTGCCCCAGCTGTGATGCTGTACATTCTCATGCTGTACACTCGTGCTCCAGCTGTGATGCTGTAAATTCTCATGCTGTACACTCCTGCCTCAGCTGTGATGCTGTACATTCTCATGCTGTACACTCCTGCCGCAGCTGTGATGCTGTAGATTCTCAAGCTGTGATGCTGTAGATTCTCATGCTGTACACTCCTGCCCCAGCTGTGATGCTGTACATTCTCATGCTGTACACTCGTGCTCCAGCTGTGATGCTGTAAATTCTCATGCTGTACACTCCTGCCGCAGCTGTGATGCTGTACATTCTCATGCTGTACACTCCTGCCGCAGCTGTGATGCCGGTCATTCTCATGCTGTAGATTCACATGCTGTACACTCCTGGCGCAGCTGTGATGCTGTAGATTCTCCTGCTGTACACTCCTGCAGCAGCTTTCATGCTGTAGATTATCATGCTGTACACTCCTGCTGCAGCTGTGATGCTGTACATTCTCATGCTGTACACTCCTGCCGCAGCTGTGATGCTGGTCATTCTCCTGCTGTACACTCCTGCCCCAGCTGTGATGCTGTACATTCTCATGCTGTACACTCCTGCCGCAGCTGTGATGCTGTAGATTCTCAAGCTGTGATGCTGTAGATTCTCATGCTGTACACTCCCGTGGCAGCTTTGATGCTGTAGATTCTCATGCTGTACACTCCTGCCGCAGCTGTGATGCTGTACATTCTCATGCTGTACACTCCTGCCACAGCTGTGATGCTGTACATTCTCATGCTGTACACTCCTGCCGCAGCTGTGATGCTGTACATTCTCATGCTGTACACTCCTGCCGCAGCTGTGATGCTGGTCATTCTCCTGCTGTACACTCCTGCCGCAGCTGTGATGCTGGTCATTCTCCTGCTGTACACTCCTGCCCCAGCTGTGATGCTGTGCATTCTCATGCTGTACACTCGTGCTCCAGCTGTGATGCTGTACATTCTCATGCTGTACACTCGTGCTCCAGCTGCGATGCTGTAAATTCTCATGCTGTACACTCCTGCCTCAGCTGTGATGCTGTACATTCTCATGCTGTACACTCCTGCCGCAGCTGTGATGCTGTAGATTCTCAAGCTGTGATGCTGTAGATTCTCATGCTGTACACTCGTGCTCCAGCTGTGATGCTGTACATTCTCATGCTGTACACTCGTGCTCCAGCTGTGATGCTGTACATTCTCATGCTGTACACTCCTGCCGCAGCTGTGATGCTGTAGATTCTCAAGCTGTGATGCTGTAGATTCTCATGCTGTACACTCCTGCTGCGACTGTGATGCTGTAGATTCTCATGCTGTACACTCCTGCGGCAGCTGTGATGCTGTAGATTCACATGCTGTACACTCCGGCCGCAGCTGTGATGCTGTACATTCTCATGCTGTACACTCCTGCCGCAGCTGTGATGCTGGTCATTCTCCTGCTGTACACTCCTGCCGCAGCTGTGATGCTGGTCATTCTCCTGCTGTACACTCCTGCCCCAGGTGTGATGCTGTACATTCTCATGCTGTACACTCGTGCTCCAGCTGTGATGCTGTACATTCTCATGCTGTACACTCGTGCTCCAGCTGTGATGCTGTAAATTCTCATGCTGTACACTCCTGCCTCAGCTGTGATGCTGTACATTCTCATGCTGTACACTCCTGAGCAGCTGTGATGCTGTAGATTCTCAAGCTGTGATGCTGTAGATTCTCATGCTGTACACTCGTGCTCCAGCTGTGATGCTGTAGATTCTCATGCTGTACACTCGTGCTCCAGCTGTGATGCTGTACATTCTCATGCTGTACACTCGTGCTCCAGCTGTGATGCTGTAAATTCTCATGCTGTACACTCCTGCCGCAGCTGTGATGCTGTACATTCTCATGCTGTACACTCCTGCCGCAGCTGTGATGCTGTAGATTCTCAAGCTGTGATGCTGTAGATTCTCATGCTGTACACTCCTGCTGCGACTGTGATGCTGTAGATTCTCATGCTGTACACTCCTGCCGCAGCTGTGATGCTGTAGATTCACATGCTGTACACTCCTGCCGCAGCTGTGATGCTGTAGATTCACATGCTGTACACTCCTGCCGCAGCTGTGATGCTGTAGATTCAAATGATGCTGTAGATTCTCCTGCTGTACACTCCTGCAGCAGCTTTGATGCTGTAGATTCTCATACTGTACACTCCTGCTGCAGCTGTGATGCTGTAGATTCACATGCTGTACACTCCTGCCACAGCTGTGATGCTGTAGATTCAAATGATGCTGTAGATTCTCCTGCTGTACACTCCTGCAGCAGCTTTGATGCTGTAGATTCTCTTGCTGTGCACTCCTGCTGCAGCTGTGATGTTGTAGATTCTCATGCTGTACACTCCTGCAGCACCTGTGATGCCAAAGATGTTCATGCTGTACACTCCTGCCGTAGCTGTGATGCTGTAATTCTTATGCTGTACACTCCTGCTGCTATTAAGAAAAACAAGGGAACCCACTCGGTAAGCAAGGACCAAGGGTATTGATATCAATCAACAAAGGTCCTTGACAGAAAACAGAATGTACAGACTTAAAATAATTATAGGCGAAAATCTGCACTATAATAAGTAAGGTGTCCAGCCGGACCCTGAATTTAATCAATGGCAAGGATAGAAAACATTTCAAACGACATGTAGAAAGTGGGACACAATCCTGTATCCACAACAAACAACAAGGCTAGACAAACAATTTACAAAGGTAGGTGGTTAAACAGGCAATTTCACACTTTGTGAGTAGGTAGGGCAAAAAATTGAAAGAATCAATCTAGCTTTACTCATGTAGCGAAAACGCATTTATGTCACACAGTGGGGAACTAGTGTTTAAACTACATCAACTGTTGACTGCGTTTCGATCCTGTTAAAATGAAGGATCATCATCAGGACAATCAATGTATTGCCTAATATGCAAGCCTATTTACAGGAGGTCCAAAGAAGGGTTGGCGACCGCAACACTGGCTGGAGCTAGGAGATGACTGTGTCTCGGTTCCAATAGGCACCAACTGAGAGGAGAGGGCAAGACCTCCGGTGCCTAGTGGTAAGGCAAGTCGGGCGTCCAATTCGATGGCGTCGTTATATTATTCTGGAAGGAAAGCTCGTAGGTGGAATTTCCACGTGTGGTTACAGTTCCAGAGTTACGGACTGGGAGGGGTGCTGATGCAAACAAGGGTTCGTAGTCGCCCAGAAAACGGCGAACCTAGATTAGAAGACATGCAGTGCATCCCGTCCGGTGGCGCCACTGCGGTCGGAAGGAAGGTGATTGAATTATCAGCGTATGAAAATTAATCAAACCCAGGGGCGGATTGGCACTGCGGGCATTCGGGAATCGGCCGAAGGGCCGCTGTTTCAGTGCCCTATGTGGGCCGTTTTTTTTCTCCCCTTTCGCAGTCCACAGAGAGTGCTCTCTGCTGTCTGCTCTCTGTCGACTGGGAAATGGGAGAAAAAAAACGGCCCACAGCACGGACACAGACAGAAATGAAAGCGCTTCACTGTGCAGGCCATACAGCGCTTATCAGCTGTGGCCTCTACTGCACCCCCTGCCCTGCAAAGCAATCACGCTGAGGGTGGCTGGGGAGGGGGTGATTGTTCACAAGAATCGGCCTCCCTGGGGGCCAGGTGTTTCTCAGGCCTTTTGAACCATTTTCACCATGGCCCCCCTGGGGCCCAGGCCACTGGGGAAACAGTGATAGTCTTAACACCTCGCCCACAGCCCCTCACATTCAGGGCACAGTGGGCGAGGAAGAATGGGCCTGGCTGTGGGGGCCAGGTGATGTTTTGAAAGCGCACAATCTTCACCTTACCACCCCCCACACCCCCACCCCCCCCCCTTTGCAAGAAGTTTAAAAAAAAAAGGGTTATAGTTCTTTCTCTGTGTCATCATTTTAGAACTGATGCATTTTCAATATTACATTCAAGGAAGTCATGGTTGCAGCTTTTCTATTTTATGCAACTAACAACCATTGGCAAAACCTATAGTTCTGGCTTGTTGTAGGGGTAACATTACTTGCTGTATTATATATCTGAACGCAATGACAGAAGCAGCAAAATACCAGTCGGGCGGCACACTATGCTAAGCACAGATTTGTAGCTTAGGTGTTTTAAGCTACGCCCATAATTACATTGAACACCCCCTTTGGAGAGACCCCTCAGTTTTGTCATCCCACTTAAAGCCCTGGAAACAACACCATGTCACAGACACCTCAGGGCCTGGCACTGTGCATCATGCATGACTCATGACTTCCAAGGTTTCAGATTGACTATGTGCAGGGCATCTTGAACACCTCCCTTTGCTTTAGGAACTACAGTGAGGGGTGAGTTCCTGATGAGTCTCTTCTGTCTGCAACTCTGCGTACAAAGGCTCAGCTCACAATTATTGTGAAAAGATGGGTGAGAGAGTAAGTGAAGGAATGGCTAGATGGATCAGTGAAAGGGTGAATGGATGAATGAAAGGGTGAATGGATGGATGATGAGAGAAAATGGGTGGATGGATGAGTGAAATGATGGATGGATTGATTAATTGATAAGTGAAAGTGTGAATGGATGAACAGATGTGTGAAAGGGTGGCTGTAAGGATGGATGAGTGAGTGAAAGGGAGGGTACATGGGCAAAAGATTGGATAGATGAGTGAAGGAGTGAAAGGATGGATGAGAGAAAAGATGGATGGATGATTGAAAGGATGGATGAGTGATACGGTCAATGGATGGATGCATGAGTGGATGAGTAGATGGATAGTTGGGTGGATGGAAGGAAGGATGGATGGCTAAGTGAAAGGGTCGATGGAGAGAGAAAGGGAGAATGGATGGCTGAAACGGTGAATAGGTGGAAGGATGAGTGACTGGGTGGATGGATAAGAAAGTGAAAGGATGGCTGGATGGGTGAGAGGGCAAATGGCTAGGTGGATGAGTGAAGAGATGGATTGGGTGAAAGGGTGGATGGAGAGAAAAAGTGAGGATGGATGTGTAGATGACTGAAAGGGTGAATGTGTCTAAGGGTGAGTGACTGGGTGGATGGATGAGTAAGTGACTGGGTGGATGGATGAGTAAGTGAAAGGGTGGCTGGATGGGTGAAAGGGTAAATGGATGGATGAGTGAATTGATGGATGGGTGGAAGAGTGGATGAATGGTTGGATAATGGGTGGATGAGTAAAAGGGTGGATGGAGGGATGGATGAGTGAAATGATGGATGGAAGAATAGATGATGGATAGGTTCGCAAATGGTTGAATATGTTTGGATCTGGATTAGCGGCATCTTATGTTTGCCACTTTACATCTCACAATGACTATCCAAGCAGATCTTCCCGACCATTTCTCTCCCCAAACATGCCTGCTCAGAACCATGAATTGTAAACAAAATATCAGACTGGACAACCCAGTGCTGTAACCATATATATAGATTATTATCATATGAAATATCACAAAAAGACCTGCACAGTTGATCAAAGCTGCGTGCATACTGAAAAACCGTGAAGTACACGATTGGTTCAACCTGATATAAACTTATTTTGACTAGTGCTTAAATGGTTGTCTATTTACTTACTTACATAATAATGCGCAACCTCCTCTGATGGGTCTGTAAAACGTACCTTTTGTCCAGAAGGTTTGTGCTGAATTTTAACCCTTTGTCCTGAATTTTTACACTCCCCATCCTGAATTTGCACCCATGCCAGTTGGTCACCCTAGTCCTGACACTCCCATACAGGACTACAGAGTGTTCACCCTGCCTTTTCTATTTGGTTACTCTTGAAACCAGATGCACCACACTGCCAAGCTCTAACTCAAGAGGGGCCATCTAATCCCCTTGGCATCGCACCCTCCACAGGGCTGACCAAAGTAGGCTGAGTAAAGCATTACTCAAAGCTACATCGAGTGTGCCTCAATTGTCATCTCACCGAATCCAGAAAATACTGCACTAGACTCAGTGCAGTAGGTCTTCCTCAAAGGTTTACTGGACTTGCCACATCCAGCACCCAGAAATGCAATGTGTTGCTAGCCGATCCCTTCCTCTGAAGCAAGAAGGAACCGGTAGCAACCATTTTGTTTACCATTTCTTTGCACAATTTACTGATTCATTTGTGTGCCAGTTAATAATGTAACTTTATTTTAAAGGCCTCATCCAAAATGCAGACAAGGGGCATATTTCTCTATATGCCAAAAATAATAATTAGTAAGTTTTGGTTAGTTTTTGTTTGTAGTGTGTAGATCTGACTGCACTCTATTTTAGGTCCTAGGCCAGAATGTGGCAACATGTTTGTGTGTTGATTTCAGGACATGTCTAAGACTTTGTGTAATGTGATTTCTTAAAAGAGAGCTGTTTAGCCTCATTCTATGCTAGGCCTTGTTCGAGGCCTACGCAAAATTTGCAAACTTGGCACTTCTTTCTCTGTACAGAAGAATTAACTTTTCTAGCATGTTCAGGTTAGAATTCCTTTTTGCAGATGTTATATCATTTTCATGGTTAATTGAGTAATCCTCAGTCTCCTCATGGCCCAGACTTGAAGGCAGCAACAGATGTGAATAAAACTGTGTTTTTTGTATATAGACATCACTTGCTGGCTGCGAAATAAATTTATGACTAGATTGTACAGATACATTTTTTCAGCATTCTTTACACCCCAGACTGCTTTTCCGTATTTGTGAATTCTTACTTTTGTTATTACATGTTCTGTTCCCAGAGATTCCAGTCTTACCCTTTCTCCTTGACTTTGTTCTAGATTTCTGATTTATGTGATGATTAGCTGGTTGGGAAAGAGTATCTAACGACCTTGTTCAGGGCATTAAGACTGCATGTAAGTATTCAGTTATCAGACCTGCAGTGCTCCTAGTCTTTACCAATGTTACTTGCTCTGTAAGCTTTAAAAGGCTTAATTTACTAAATATTTCTCTACGAATTAGACCTCAAAGAGTAACCAAATAGTGTTTCATGAAAGGGCACGCCCCTTGAATGTGGGCCACGCCCCTTAACTGTAGGCCACGCCCCTTAAATGTAGGCCACGCCCCTTGAATGTGGGCCATGCCCCTTAAATATGGGCCACGCCTCTTGAATGTGGGCCACTTTTTTCGTCAGTGCCCGGGCCAAATTGTGATCCCAATCTGAGCCTGATCAAACCCCAATGGGTGGTAGATGAGAGCAAGTTGCGGTAGCCGCCCAATTTCCAGCGGGACCTAAGTGTTCACAATGGAACACAATGAAAGCGTTGCAGTAGCCGCCCGGTTTCCGGCGGGACCTAAGTGTTCACAATGGAACAGCAGTCAACATGAGTAAAGCTAGATTGATTCTTTCCATTTTTTGCCCTAGCTACTCACAGAGTGTGAAATTGCCTATTGAACCTCCTACCTATGTAAATTGTTTGTCTAGCCTTGCTGTTTGTTGTGGATACAGGATTGTGTCCCACTTTATACATGTCGTTTGAAATGTTTTCTATCATTGCCATTGATTAAATTCAGGGTCCGGCTGGACATCTTACTTATTATAGTGCAGATTGTGGCCTATAATTATTTTAAGTCTGTACAATCCTGCTGCAGCTTTTATGCTGTAGATGATTATGCTGTACACTCCTGCTGCAGCTGTGATGCTGTAGATTCTCATGCTGAACACTCCTGCCGCAGCTGATGCTGTAGATTCACATGCTGTACACTCCTGCCACAGCTGTGATGCTGTACATTCTCATGCTGTACACTCCTGCCGCAGCTTTGATGCTGTACAATCTCATGCTGTAAACTCCTGCCGCAGCAGCTTTGATGCTGTAGATTCTCATGCTGTACACTCCTGCTGCAGCTGTGATGCTGTAGATTCTCATGCTGTACACTCCTGCCGCAGCTGATGCTGTAGATTCACATGCTGTACACTCCTGCCACAGCTGTGATGCTGTACATTCTCATGCTGTACACTCCTGCCGCAGCTTTGATGCTGTACATTCTCATGCTGTACACTCCTGCCGCAGCTTTGATGCTGTACATTCTCAGGCTGTACACTCCTGCCGCAGCAGCGATGCTGTAGATTCTCATGCTGTACACTCCTGCTGCAGCTGTGATGCTGTAGATTCTCATGCTGTACACTCCTGCTGCAGCTGTGATGCTGTAGATTCTCATGCTATAAACTCCTGCCGCAGCAGCGATGCCGTAGATTCTCCTGGTGTATATTCCTGCAGCAGCTTTGATGCTGTAGATTATCATGCTGTACACTCCTGCCGTAGCTGTGATGCTGTAATTCTCATGCTGTACACTCCTGCCGCAGCTGTGATGCTGTAATTCTCATGCTGTACACTCCTGCCGCAGCTGCGATGCTGTAGATTCTCATGCTGTACACTCCTGCTGAAGTTTTTATGCTGTAGATATTCATGCTGTACACTCCTGTCGTAGCTGTGATGCTGTAATTCTCATGCTGTACACTCCTGCTGCAGTTTTCATGCTGTAGATTATCATGCTGTACACTCCTGCTGTGAGACGTTAGCCTGGTATATGATGTCCACTAGTTCTAGTGGGCACCTTGCACCAGTCTAATCAACCCTTATTGATGGTGGTAGTAAAGTCAACCTTATGGACAAGCTATTCTAGTGTTAGCATGGACCAGCAGCCAATAGGCTAAGACTTCAGAGAGCATGTGAAGCCAGTTGTTTTACCAATTACAATCCCTTGAATACCAAATAAAGACACCACACAAGATACATATCAAATATATATGTATTTATTCTAAACACAACCCCTCTGCACTCTTTATGAGGTCAGAGGTAAAAGCAAATAACAAGTTACTCAATTAGCATACAATAAGTTGCACACTATACGTTATGCCCTAGGGGCCTCACAAAACATATACTAAGAAAGTGGTATAAGTACCACGTGAGAGTTAGAAAGTAGGCCTAGGGCCTAGGGAATCGCTGGGGCTACACTAAAAAACCAAAGGTTAGGAAGTAGGAAGCCCACGGGAGACGCGTGCAGTGTCTAAACACAGTCGCGCGTTACCATTGACTTATAATGGGAAACGAAGAAGTTACAAAGTTACTGTTTAAGGGCACTTCCGGATGGACTACGACAAAACCCCTTCAGACTAGGACACTTTGAGAGTCAAGACCCACGGGAGCACCGGAGTACTCGTGTTACCTCATCCAGGGAAGCCAGGTGCATAGGTGCCTTTTGGTGTCCGGTTTCGTCGTCGTTTTCTATGGAGATCTGCAAAGAAGTGCTGCAGGTGACCAGAGGAAAAGTGTCCGGGTGGATCGAAGATTTGAAGAACCTGAAAGCAGTGGGGACAGAGTCTGGGTCACTAGCCAGTGACCAGGAAGGAACAAGGCGATGTCGCGATGATCTCAGGTGAAGAAGGTGAGTTTGTCTCTTTAGCCACAAGGTCCAGAAGACATCGACGATGACCAGGCGCTGGATTCGAGCTGTCCCACAAAGGATCTAGTTGAATGCAGTGTCGGTATCCGGATTGGACCAAACAAGCCTTGGCAAATGCAACCCATGCAGGATGTCGAGATTGGCTCTGTTGCAGACCAGCAAGGTCTGTGGCGCTTCTCCTTTGGAGGGAAGCTGGAGCAAGCCTCCAAGAGAGTTTTTTAACCGCGGTGAATAAACTTTTAGCGCAGCCATTGGCTGCTTCTATTTTTTCTTTGAAAAAGTCTGGGTTTGCCTTCAGAATAAGCTTTTTATAAGTTTGAATGGCCAGTCTGTTGTCTGATTTAGTCTGGGCATCATTTGCTAGCCTCCATTTCCTTTCATGTCTTCTACAAATTTGTTTTTGTGCCTTCAATGACTTGTTGAACCGTGGCTCGGAGGGAGACTACCTGACTGAACTCCGCACGGCCGGGGGGCCAACTGCTGACCAGTGAGGACAATCCAGGAGTGATAACTCCTCAATGCCTCGGCCAAATCCACAGGGGTAGACTGACGAGAACATATAGAGGCCACATCTAGTGTTTTACCTATTTCCGGAGGCCACATCTAGAGTGTTTATCCAGTTCTGGAGGCCACATCTAGTGTTTATCCAGTTCTGGAGGCCTCATCTAGAGTGTTTACCCAGTTTTGTAGGCCACATCTAGTGTTTATCCAGTTCTGGAGGCCACATCTAGCGTGTTTTGTCCAGTTCTTGATGCTACTTCTAGTATTTATCCAGTTTTGGAGGCCACATCTGGAATGTTTATCCAGTTCTGGAGGCCACACTAGGAGTTTTTATCCAGTTCTGGAAGCCACATCTGGAGTGCTTATCCAGATCTGGAGTGTTTTATTCAGTTGTGGAGGTCTCATCTAGAGTGTTTATTCAGTTGTGGAGGCCACATCTAGTATTTTAACTAGTTCTGGACGCCACATCTAGTGCTTTATCCAGTTCTGGAGGGTGCTACCGGGCACCGTGTCAAGAGCTGTAAGCTCTATCTCTACCATTGCGCCCATTTCTCAGTGTTGCACCCGACACTCCAATACCTTATTTAGAAGTCACCTCTGGAAGAAAGAGCTCCAAAATGGAGGAAAATTTGGGCATATTCTACTTAGTACTTGAGAGCACATCTGGAGTAATGTGTCTAGCACTGAATATCACATCAGGACAAACCCCTCTTTCTTGAGTTTCAAGAGACAGCTAAAGGATCGCTTCATCACCAGCATCTTACCCCGCAGGATGGCAACCGACCCTCAAGACATGACCTCTAACTTCAAGTTTCCCCGTATGCCTCCCCTGCATGTTGTGCTCTCCTTTGTTCAATCTTTGACTGTGATTTAATCCCCAATGTGGGATTTTACTCACTATTTGTATTGAGCATGCACTGATATAAAGTGCTCTGATACCCTCGGATCTTGCGAGCGCTATATAGAATTCCTTAAATTAAAAATAAACACAAAAAAAGTGTATCCCATTATGGAGGCCCCATCGGAAGTGCTGGGTCCATTTCTGAGACAGACCGCAGGAGTCCTCTGTCAGACTCCAGGGGCCTTACTTGGAGAGTACTGTTCAATTCTAGAGGTTGTAGAGACAAAAGTCCTTTATTGACTTGGAAAAAGAGGACCCATTTTAGGCTCCCATGTTACACCCTCACCTCTCCTCCCGTGGACTTTACCCTCTGCAAGTTCAGCGGGGAGGTTCTGCATATTTTAAGCAGGTGCCTATCAACACCGCCTACGCTCTGTGTACTGGTGGTGCATTTACAGTGTACCACCCACCTCAACAGTAGAGTGTTGTCCCTTTATGCCAGGTCACGGGGAACTTAACCAAGATGACAGATTATTTTAGGCACTTGGGCAAAGGCCTTCTTAACTAAATCCCTGCAGGGGTAAGGACCCACCATTCTTTCCTGTCCCACATAACCGGGGTTCTTCCAACCCCTGATGATGTACCGTAAGTAGTATACAGTGTGTATAGACTTTCACATGTGTATGAGTTAGGAAACTCTGTAGAGGGTGGACAAGATGACACAAGGACACATGATGTGGTTACCTAAATCATTGTCCTCTCAGGATTCTCGTCATCTTCTTGAGGCTAGGACAACCCGCATGTGTGCCCTACCCTAAACCCCTGCCGCAAAACTCCACGGTAACCCCTGGGCTGGAAAGTATCCGCCCACATTTGTGGTTTGTGAGGCATTCTCTAGCAACAAGAGTAGTGTGGCGGGGCCATCTGAGTGCAATACACTTCTCCGATGGACTTGAAACCAGGTACCTGCAGAAAAATAAAATGTTTATTTATTTATTTAAAAAATTTATAAAGCGCAACATATACCCGTGGGTGTCTTGGCGCTGTGACTCTGCTAATGATCTCTGATTAAGCGTTAACTGACTTCAGAAGTGATACCATGGACTATTATTGGTCAAACAACCAAGTTTTTAGCAATTTCCTAAACTGAAGTAGTGAGGGTGACGATTTAATTAACTTTGGAAGAGTATTCCAGAGTCTGGCCGCGGTGTTAGTGAAACATCTATCACCCCATGTGACCGTCCTGGTCTGCGCCACTGCCAGTTGGTGCATCTGTTCAGATCTTAGTGATCTGTTGGGTTGATAGAAAAGAAGCTTCTGTTTGAGAAACGCCGGGCCATGACCGTTAAGAGCTTTAAAGGTGAGGCACAAGGTTTTAAATCTGATGCGATTTCTCACCGTTAGCCAATGGTAGTTCTTGATTACTTCCTTAATGGAATGAAATTTAGGAGTGCCGGATAATAACCTTGCTGCTGCGTTTTGGATAAGTTGTAGCTTGGCTACCACCCGGGCCTGAGCGTTTGCAAATGATCCATTGCAGTAATCCAAAGATGAAAGCACCAACGAGCTCACCACTGTTTTTCTTGCGTTATCTGGAAGGTATGGTAGAATTTTTTTGAGGAGCCTAAGCTTGTAAAAGGCTGATGACGCTACCTGATTGGCATGGCTAGAAAATTTGAGCTTATCATCAAAAATAATTCCTAAGTTCCTAACCTTCTGCACAGGTTCTGGGGGGGCTCCGAGTGGAGTAGGCCACCAAGTCGAAGACCACTGTGGAGATAACTTTCCAAAAATCATTACCTCAGTTTTCTCTGAGTTAAGTCTTAGACAGTTCTCCGCCATCCATTCCTTGATTGCCAGCATGCCTTCCTGAAACCGAGCTGATACTTCCTCGCCATCATTCTTGATGGCAATCACCAACTGGGTATCATCAGCGTCTGTGGTCAGGCTCATCCGGTAGTATTTGATAACCCTAGCTAAGTCCGACACATAGATGTTAAAAAGTGTCGGACTTAGGGATGAGCCTCGCGGAACGCCACATGGAAGGGCGAGATCAACAGATTGAAATGATCCCAATGTCACTCCCTGTGTTCTCTTTGACAAAAAAGAAGACAGTAGATCCTTGGCCCTTGAGTGAATGCCCATTTCTTCGACACGGTCAATTAAGATAGAGTGGTTGACCGTGTCGAAGGCCGCAGAAAGATCCAACAGGACCAGCACCGCTGTGCCTCCTTGGTCCCTGATGGTCCTGATATCATCGGCAGCCTTTATGAGTGCTGTCTCTGTTCCATGCATTTTACGGAACCCAAATTGAGAGTCGTCAAGAAGGCTGTTTTGTTCGATGTATTCTGATAGTTGTTTATTCATAGCTTTCTCAGCTACTTTGGCCAGGAAAGGCAGGCTGGCAATAGGTCTATAATTTTTTTATATAGTTTTATCTAGACCGATCTTTTTAAGGAGGGGTTTCAATAAGGTATTTTTTAACTTGTCTGGGAAGACCCCTGAATGGAATATATTTACAACAAGGGGTGGTGAGGGACAGAGTCTCTGAATTAAGCAGAAAGCTCTCACCCAGTCAAGAGATCAGGGCTAGATCCAACACCGTTTTTTAGCTCACTGCACCATCCCAGTTTCAGAACCTGGCTGTATGCAAATTCGTCTGTTCCTGTCCCAGTGCATGATGGGAACAGGGCAAACCAAACTACAAAAGCCAATTCTTACACTGGGAAGGAAACAAGCTCCCGGGGACCGGTTTCTGGCATTACAGCCGTCTTCGGCCCGGTTTGCTTGAATCCTGATGGTGCAATGAGCAAGGGTCTCACATCTGAGAATACCCTTCCACGCTTAGGGTGGACAAAAATATTTACAACAAGGGGTGGTGAGGGACAGAGTCTCTGAATTAAGCAGAAAGCTCTCACCCAGTCAAGAGATCAGGGCTAGATCCAACACCGTTTTTTAGCTCACTGCACCATCCCAGTTTCAGAACCTGGCTGTATGCAAATTAGTCTGTTCCTGTCCCAGTGCATGATGGGAACAGGGCAAACCAAACTACAAAAGCCAATTCTTACACTGGGAAGGAAACAAGCTCCCGGGGACCGGTTTCTGGCATTACAGCCGTCTTCGGCCCGGTTTGCTTGAATCCTGATGGTGCAATGAGCAAGGGTCTCAAATCTGAGAATACCCTTCCACGCTTAGGGTGGACAAAAATATTTACAACAAGGGGTGGTGAGGGACAGAGTCTCTGAATTAAGCAGAAAGCTCTCACCACAGGCAGGCAGGCTGGCAATAGGTCTATAATTTTTTAATATAGTTTTATCTAGACCGATCTTTTTAAGGAGGGGTTTCAATAAGGTATTTTTTAACTTGTCTGGGAAGACCCCTGAATGGAATATGGCATTGCAGATTTGAGTAATGACTTCGCTAACCAAGTCAATGACAGGGGCGAAAATTTTTGGGGGGCAGGGATCTAAGGCTGACCCCGTTTTTATATGCCTCATGAGATCTGTTATCTCCTCTTTCGATACCTCCCTGAATCTGGAAAATGAGCAATCGAGGGCCTTACTCGGTTGTTTAGGTTTCGTATTAGTATCAGTTTTAGTTACTGAAAATTCGGAGTAGATATCATTTACTTTTGAGAAGAAAAAGCCAGCCAGCTCATTACAGAATTCCTGCGAATGGGGAGGACTCATGTCTACCGATTTCCCTGCCAGTGTCTTAACCACCTCGGACAGTTGTCTACTAGAATTTTTGGAATTTTCTATTTGCTGTTCAAAATATTTCTGTTTTTCCTCCTGAATCATTTTTTTTATAGACGGCTACTGTGTCCTTATACCTGGACTTGCTTATGTTGTCGTAGGTCTTTCGCCAGATTCTTTCCTGATTCCTACAGATCTGTTTTTGCTTTCTAAGGGTTTCTGAATACCATGGGACTGAAGGCACTTTCCTATTTTTTGAGATGGACTTCAAAGGAACATGTGCCTCCACCGCATTGCTCACCCAATTAAGAAACTGACCTACTGCTGCGTTAGGTTCTGCCAAAATATCAGGACAGGACTTGGATAGGGACATTCTGAAGGTTTCAAAATCGATGTCCTTCCATACTCTAAACTTTTCCTGTGAAGGAGGGGTCCGTTTGGGAGTATTGACCCGATTGATCGGAATTTGACACAGAATGGCATGGTGATCGGTCCATGTAAGGGGCAATATGTCGGTTATAACTAGCTCATTGATGTTGGAAAAAATGCCATCTAGAATATGTCCAGCCTCATGAGTTGGTACATTTATGTACTGGTTTAAACCTAACGTCTCACATTCTGCTATTAAAGATTGAGTTGCCGACTCCTCCGTCTTATCTAAATGGAAGTTTAAATCTCCCAATGCCATGAAGGAGTCATCAATAGCTAATGGTTCCATCCATGACATAAAGGAGGATAGAAACTCCGAACGTGGACCTGGCGGTCTGTAGATAAGCACTCCTTTGAGATTATATGAGGGGGTCAGATTGATGGCAAAATGTAACGCCTCACATGCTGGCGACGGTATAGGAGAAATTCTGACCGGGAAGATCGTCCGGGCAATGATTGCCAGGCCCCCTCCTCTTTTTCCTCCCTGTCTATCCAGCCGGTATGCCGTAAAACCTTGTGGTACTGCTACCTGTAGATCAGGCTCAGACGTTTCATCCATCCATGACTCGGTTATAAAAAGGACATCTATTTTTTGGTCCACAATTAGATCAGCAATCTCCTGCCTATGCCTAGCCAAAGAGCGGGCATTAATAAGGGAGATAATTATGATGTTTTGCTTGGTGGTGTAAGCATCAGAGAGGTTGACCTTATTCTTAATAAGCGGAAAGGAAGATTTACAATCCCCACAACCGATTTTGGTTCGGTCTATAAAATCTTCAGGGTTATGTTGGAAGCAGGTCACCATGTGTCCTGGGTTCCACTTCAGTATTTCGGCTGGGGTGTATGTGATCCTCTCTATATTAGATGACACAGGGGGTATGGCGCTAGGCGCGGGACCGCCTGCAATGCCTGAATTAATCCCGGCCACTGGTAATCACGCAACTCCACAACCCGGATGGGTTTACAGCTCAAGCCACAAACCGATAAATAGGACATCTGCAAACTTAGCTCTGCACCGCTGACGTGTACATTCCTATCTGAATATTCCACGATATGGACTTTTTTAATGGTCAGTGTAATTGGAATGACCAAAGACTAGAACTGCAAAAAGCAGGATGTTCACTTCTCAAGGCAGTGGTTGATGCGTTTCGGTGGCTGCAAGATGATAATATGCCACCTTCATCAGGACCTGCCAGATATAATGCCCTTACAAGGGCCACTCCACTCCTTTGGTCATTCCAATTACACTGTTACTCTGTAGTTGAGTTCCCCAGATAATTTATGAGTGTGAAGGTTTGTCTGGATGTGTGTTAGTAGGGTTTGAATGGGTTGTTGTGAATTTGTATTGTTTCTCTCTACCGGTGTTTATTTTATTTGGTTGTATGTATTGTCTTCTCATTTTGTCTAGTGGGTTAATAATTTGGCTTAGGTGCTCACTGTATGTATTTGGATTGATTCCATTGTAGAATAATCTAGGTCGTGAGGGAGATTATTGTCTTGATATTTTTCCCTTCACCTGACAGCTATCTGTTCTTTTAGAGGGGGTCCCCTACTTATTGCACTAGATTCCCATGCTGTACACTCCTGCCGCAGCTGTGATGCTGTAGATTCTCATGCTGTACACTCCTGCCGCAGCTGTGATGCTGTAGATTATCATGCTGTACACTCCTGCTGCAGCTGTGATGCTGTAGATTCTCATGCTGTACACTCCTGCTGTGAGAAGTTAGCCTGGCATGTCATGTCCACTATTCTAGTGGGCACCTTGCACCAGTCTAATCAACCCTTATTGATGGTGGTTGTAAAGTCAACCTTATAGAAAGCTATCCTAGTGGTAGCATGGACCAGCAGTCTTAGGCTAAAACTTCAGAGAGCATGTGAAGCCAGTTGTTTTACCAATTATAATCCCTTGAATACCAAATGAAAGGACACCAAACAAGGTATATATCAAATATATATGTATTTATTCTAAACACAACCCCTCTGCACTCTTTATGAGGTCAGAGGTAAAAGCACAAGACAAGTTACTCAATTAGCATACAATAAGTTGCACATTATACGTTATGCCCTAGGGGCCTCACAAACCATATACTAAGAAAGTGGTATAAGTACCACGTGAGAGTTAGAAAGTAGGCCTAGGGAATTGCTGGGGCTACATTAAACAACCAAAGTTTAGGAAGTAGGAGGCCCACGGGAGACGCGTGCAGTGTCTAAACACAGCCGCGGGTTACCATTGACTTATAATGGGAAACAAAGAAGTTACAAAGTTACTGTTTAAGGGCACTTTCGGATGGACTACGACAAAAACCCTTTAGACTAGGACACTTCGAGAGTCAAGACCCACGGGAGCACCGGAGTACTCGTGTTACCTCACCCATGGAAGCCAGGTGCATATGTGCCTTTTGGTGTCGGGTTTCGTCGTCGTTTTCTATGGAGATCTGCAAAGAAGTGCTGCAGGCGACCAGAGGAAAAGTGTCCAGGTGGATCCAAGGGTGGATCGAAGATCTGAAGAACCTGAAAGCAGAGGGGACAGAGTCTGGGTCACTAGCCAGTGACCAGTTAGGTACCAGGCGATGATCTAAGGTGAGTTTGTCTCTTCAGCCACGACCTCCAGGAGGCATCGACGATGACCAGGCGCAGGATTTGAGCTGTCCCACGAAGGATCTAGTTAACTGTGGTGTCGGTATCCGGATTGGACGCAACCCGCGCAGGATGTTTAGATTGGCTATGTTGCAGACCAGCAAGGTCTGTGGCGCTTCGCCTTTGGAGGGAAGCTGGAGCAAGCCTGGATTAACCAGGAAAGCACGTTTGTTTCAAAGAAAAGTCTTCAGGGGGCTCACTAGCCAATGGGCAAGGAACCGGGAAGACACGTCGAGATGAAATGCAAGAGCAGGCACCAAGCGGCACTCGTGGAGTGTGGAGGGCTGAGCTTTAGTGCAAATGGTGTTCGGGGCTGGGGTTTCACGTACCCCAATGTATAACTGCGAGGGTACCTTGGGAGTCAAGAAGTTAGAAAATTGCAGGATGTCCAGGGTGTCCGGTGCCACGTCTCTCGTGCTGATGGTGCCTGTTTGCACAGGGTGGTCACTCCTTGATCACAAGGGAGATATCTTCCGTCTTCCAGTCGAAATGGAATGTCGAAGCTCCAGGATATGTCTTGTGAAAATTCATCCAGGGTAATATCAAGTCCTAGGGACACAGCTCCTATACTTACACTAAGGTTAGGGGCTGGACTACCTGGCTAGGTCCCTCCTATGGGTGGACCCCTTTCCCTTTGTCCAGTTTCGCGCCAGAGCGGGGCTTGAGTGCCCCAGCAACTGGTTTGAACCGGGCTATGCATGGAGCACCTTGTGTGCCCAGGCAGTGTCAAGATGCATTCACTGAATGCAGCCCTCCCTGCCCCAATACACAAAACCTCTGTCTGGGGAGGTGCTGGCACCTACCTGGACAGGAAACCTATTGTCCAGGTCGCCCCTGCTGGAGTTTTCCCCAGCAACAGGATGTCAGACTTGTGTCTGTGACAGCAGCATCCATTTTCTGATGCTGATGCTGTTTAACTTTAACCGGGTAAAGCAGTAACTGCATGTCTTCTCCCTCTAGAAGGGTGGAATGCTAGCCCCGCCACCAAGACTGGTGGGGGGGGGGGGGGTAGTATTCCAAAGTGTTTGACACCTCACAGAACATGTTTTGAGAAAGCCAAAGTTAGCATTAACTGCGAGGATTATAATGCACTTAGGAGTATATGGTATGGCTATATCATAGAACAACTATAAGGAGATGGTTCCCAAAGCTGCAGAGGGGCTCAGCTCATGCTAGGGCACCCTCTCACATAAAACCAAGCACTCTGCCTCCAGGATTGTTAAGGCCTGCCATAGGAGTGACTTATAGGTTACTATGTGTCTATATACAAGGTAGATATAGGTATACTATATCTAAGTAAGGGGTGATTACACCACTTTACCCAGGCTGTGTGAACAGACCTGTGGTGTTAGTTTGGATGGCCAGACAGGGGTGGCATAATACATGCTGCAGCCCTGGTAGGCCTTGGATGCACCTATGCCCTGGGTACCTATGGTACACTATACAGGGACTCAAAAAGGTGACCCAATACCCAATCTGGTATGTATCCAAAGTACATGGTATCAATTTAGAGAGAGAACAGCTGGGCTGTGGGTCTGATTAGCAGGCCCACAGCCACGCTACAGCCGAAAAACCACAAAATCACAGCAAAAAGTGGGGGTGACAATAGGAAGCAGACCCTACTCTCCTACACCTGTCGCAGCTGTGATGCTGTTGAATCTCATACTGTACACTCCTGCCACAGCTGTGATGCTGCAGTTTCTCATGCTTTACAATCCTGCCAAGCAGTGTCTGGCTGAGAAAGTTACACAGTGTTTTACTTCAAAAGAGTTTCTATTTCAAAGTGACAGGTTGTCCCTCCCCTGAAGCTCACAGTGCACTAAAACACAGGCTCCAAGTCAGATTAAGTGTTTCTCCCTGAAGGCAAGTGTATTTCAGTAGAACACAAGTGTTAAAATGTCTACATTAAAGTACCAGTGAAAATCAATAAAGATAACGTATTACCCTGTGATCGCTTCCGAGGACCTTGGCTAAACATATCTGAACCTACAGTTGTACAATCTGCAAACTGATTGCAATGGGTAAGTAATGAAAATTACCTACAGTGCATAGAATGAATAGCAATGCCCATACCCTTATGCGGTGGATTGAGAGAAGAGACTGAAGACATTTGAAAATGTTTTGAGCATAGTGAATGTGTAAATGCAAACCCAGGTAGCAGCATTGCTTATGTCTGCCAGTAGAATATCACCCAAGAACCCAGTTGTGGCTCCTCTCCTGTGAGTGGAACATGCCCTTGGTAGGTCATGCTGTGTGTCTGGCTTTAGCACAGCGTAGCCGAAAGTATCCGACTACCACCTTGCCAGCCCTGTTTCACACATGGGATTGCCAGGATGCAGCTGTACTAAGACAATAAAACTTATGTGTTAGACTTGACATCTTTTGGCGTGTTTCCCCTGAGTTTTTGCTTTCTGACCTCCTGGTTTTGACTCTGTTTTTGCTGGCGTAGTGTTTCTGCGCACTTTTCTCACAGCTTATCAGTGGTAAAGTGCAAGTGCTCCTGTAGTAAATTGTGTTATGGATTGGAGTTTCCATGATTGGATATTTGATTTACTTGTTAGTCCCTAGTAAAGTGCACTGAGTGTGCCAGGGCCTGTGAATCAAATGCTTTCAGTGGGCCTGTAGCACGGATTGTGCCACCCACGTGAGTAGCCCTAAAAAAGTAACTCAGACCCGCCATTGCTGAGTCTGTGCGCAGTTTGTAACTGCCATGTCGAATTGGCCAGTGCACACACTTGCCAGTCCCTCACCTTTTCTTACATGTCAGCCCCCCCCCTAAGGTAGGCCCAGGGTACCTCTGTGGGCTAGGTGCAGTGTATGTGAAAGGTAGGACATGTCCAAATGTGTGTGGCATGTCGTGATAGCGAATTACAGCCAATTTCGTTTTTCGCTATTGCAAGGCAACCTGTTCCCCATAGGACAGAATGGAGAGTTTGTTTATAACATCTTATAAACATAACTGGCCCGGGGAATTAGGTAGGAAAATAAAGTTTAGTATGCCTGAACCCAGAATCTAAAGATGCATCTTTTAGTGAAGGTGATTTTTACATTCTGTGTTTGAAAATACCACTTTTAGAAAGTAGGTATCTTCTTGCTTAGTCATCCCGTGTGCCTCTGCTGGAATGTGGACGGCCTATCTGGGTTTTGGATGACTGAACGTTAGGGAGCAGGACTGGCTCCAGATAGTCTAGGTGGGTCAGGAAGGGGCTGGATAGGCTTGGGCTGCAATTGGGAAAGGGGGAGGAGATTTCCTTGCACCTCAAAGGACCTGGTCTGTCTCGGACCATGCTGTCTCCACCTCCTGCCAGTAAGTCACACCAGAGTAGGCAGAACTGGTTCTGGCTGGGCTCAGACACTCTCTGTCTAAGAGATTAAAGGATTTTGGGATATAAATATTTGGTCCCAGACCCCTGAACTTTAGAACTCTTTTGGATCAAGACTGCCAAGAAGACGAGCTGGAGAAGCTGTGAGGAGGAACTACCACTTTGCTGTGTGCTTTGCTGTGTTGGCCTGCAGTGACTGCTTCTGTCTTGGGCAGTGAAAGGACTGGACTGAACTTTCTGTAATCTACTTTTGTGAGTTTCTCCAAGGGCTTAAGGTAGAGCTTGCCTCCTGTTCAAGGAGTCTCACGAACATCAAAGACTTCAAGCTCTTCTGCCCTCTGCACTGGGGACAGTTTGTTTGTGTTGCAACAGAGGAAAAAGCAACCCAACTCCGTCTACGACGCCGCTGCCGACTCTGTCTCCTGAAGGCACCGCCGCACTGTGACCCTGGTCTCACCAATGCCGCCTGCTGACGTCGCTGCTAGCACGCGACCTGTCAGCACTGCACTACGCACCGGCTCGCTTCACAACGACGCTTCATGCCGAAATCGATGCCACTGCTCGTAAAGTTACACGATGCAACGCCCTCATCCCGCACCGCAGTCTTGGCCTACCGACTCCAGACAAAAGCGCACCAGCAACGACGATGCCGCTGCTTGCACCGTGACCTGCCAGCACCACGATGAGCACTGCATTCACTTCGCACCGCGACCCTGATCTCACCAAGGACGCCATCTGATGCAGCCACCGAGCTGCTCCTCGCACCGCGACCTGAGGGTACCACACCGCAGCACCCAACGCCTGCACTCCTAACTTCAACAGAGAGGAGTTCGACCTGCAACGCGTGCGACTTCGAGGGGCCCAGACGACTCCTGCACCGACCTCCGGAACAGACGCCTGCGGATGCCATGCTTAAGGAAGCTTAACGAGAGGTGGCTGACGCCCTGCATTTCTAAAATGGGCTGTTTGCGGGTCTCCCCCATACTTTAGCTGGCCCGCAACGCCGCTGTCAGCCAGAACTGTTTGGATTTGTTTCTTCACGACGCCGTGATAGCCCTTGTCAGAGCTATCCAATTCAAGGAACTGTTTTTCAAGGTTATTTTGATAACTGAAGATTTCTAAGTAATGTATTGTTGAATTTTACCGTTTTTGGTCTTGTCTTAAGTGTGGTGTCCTTTTGTTGTGCTTACACTGTATTACTGCTGGTTATGTGCAAATGCTTTACATACTGCCTCTAAGATAAGCCTGACTGCTCATGCCAAGCTACCAAGGGGGTAAGCAGGGGTTATCTTCAGCGTGCAACTCCCTTGCCCTGACTGGAGTGGTGGTTTCTGCCTGGCTTTGCCACACGCCCTAGCCTACCAAAAATCCCATTTCTAACATTGTGGTTTTCCATAGGAGCAAGTATGAGTACGATCAACATATTACATGTGGCTCTCTAGACAGGGTGTGAAGTTCTTTAAACGGAAGCGACTGCAGACAATTGGAAAAAGAAGTTCATTCTATGGACTGGGTGACATGAAAGGACAATACTACTTTTGGCAAAAGCTGAAGGCGAGTGTTCAGCACACCTCTTTGTGACCTTGTATCAAGGGTTCCTTAACTAACAAAGTTTGAAGTTAACGAACTCTCGAGAAAGAAGTAATAGCTGCAGGAGAAACTAATTTGCAAGATAGGAACTGCCGAGGGCACAACTGCGATGACTCACAAGATGCCTCTTAAGTCAAGAGAGGGCAGCGTTTTGGTCCCAAGAAGAAACAAGATAGACTAGAGGGGATTAATCATTTACGTCCTTCCATAAATGCCTTAATTACATAAATGTTAAAAGATTAATGTTCTCAGGAGAGGTGGAAAGTTTAACCATAGATACTGCAGTTCTGCGTGAGAGAGCAGAGCCTCTCGTTCACCTCCGCTCCTGTGATCAGGTGCAAGATGAAGAGAATGGACAAGATGAAGAGAATGGACAAGATGAAGAGACTGGACAAGGTGAAGAGACTGGACAAGATGAAGAGAATAGACAAGAAGAGACTGTACAAGATAAAGAGACTAGGCATGATGAAGAAAATTGACAAGATGAAGAGAATGGACAAGATGAAGAGACTGGACAAGATGAAGTATGCCTGAACCCAGAATCTAAAGATGCATCTTTTAGTGAAGGTGATTTTTACATTCTGTGTTTGAAAATACCACTTTTAGAAAGTAGGTATTTTCTTGCTTAGTCATCCCGTGTGCCTCTGCTGGAATGTGGACGGCCTATCTGGGTTTTGGATGACTGAACGTTAGGGAGCAGGACTGGCTCCAGATAGTCTAGGTGGGTCAGGAAGGGGCTGGATAGGCTTGGGCTGCAATTGGGAAAGGGGGAGGAGATTTCCTTGCACCTCAAAGGACCTGGTCTGTCTCGGACCATGCTGTCTCCACCTCCTGCCAGTAAGTCACACCAGAGTAGGCAGAACTGGTTCTGGCTGGGCTCAGACACTCTCTGTCTAAGAGATTAAAGGATTTTGGGATATAAATATTTGGTCCCAGACCCCTGAACTTTAGAACTCTTTTGGATCAAGACTGCCAAGAAGACGAGCTGGAGAAGCTGTGAGGAGGAACTACCACTTTGCTGTGTGCTTTGCTGTGTTGGCCTGCAGTGACTGCTTCTGTCTTGGGCAGTGAAAGGACTGGACTGAACTTTCTGTAATCTAATTTTGTGAGTTTCTCCAAGGGCTTAAGGTAGAGCTTGCCTCCTGTTCAAGGAGTCTCACGAACATCAAAGACTTCAAGCTCTTCTGCCCTCTGCACTGGGGACAGTTTGTTTGTGCTGCAACAGAGGAAAAAGCAACCCAACTCCGTCTACGACGCCGCTGCCGACTCTGTCTCCTGAAGGCACCGCAAAGGGCATCGCCGCACTGTGACCCTGGTCTCACCAATGCCGCCTGCTGACGTCGCTGCTAGCACGCGACCTGTCAGCACTGCACTACGCACCGGCTCGCTTCACAACGACGCTTCATGCCGAAATCGAAGCCACTGCTCGTAAAGTTACACGATGCAACGCCCTCATCCCGCACCGCAGTCTTGGCCTACCGACTCCAGACAAAAGCGCACCAGCAACGACGATGCCGCTGCTTGCACCGTGACGTGCCAGCACCACGATGAGCACTGCATTCACTTCACACCGCGACCCTGATCTCACCAAGGACGCCATCTGATGCAGCCACCGAGCTGCTCCTCGCACCGCGACCTGAGGGTACCACACCGCAGCACCCAACGCCTGCACTCCTAACTTCAACAGAGAGGAGTTCGACCTGCAACGCGTGCGACTTCGAGGGGCCCAGACGACTCCTGCACCTACCTCCGGAACAGACGCCTGCGGATGCCATGCTTAAGGAAGCTTAACGAGAGGTGGCTGACGCCCTGCATTTCTAAAATGGGCTGTTTGCGGGTCTTCCCCATACTTTAGCTGGCCCGCAACGCCGCTGTCAGCCAGAACTGTTTGGATTTGTTTCTTCACGACGCCGTGATAGCCCTGGTCAGAGCTATCCAATTCAAGGAACTGTTTTTCAAGGTTATTTTGATAACTGAAGATTTCTAAGTAATGTATTGTTGAATTTTACCGTTTTTGGTCTTGTCTTAAGTGTGGTGTCCTTTTGTTGTGCTTACACTGTATTACTGCTGGTTATGTGCAAATGCTTTACATACTGCCTCTAAGATAAGCCTGACTGCTCATGCCAAGCTACCAAGGGGGTAAGCAGGGGTTATCTTCAGCGTGCAACTCCCTTGCCCTGACTGGAGTGGTGGTTTCTGCCTGGCTTTGCCACACGCCCTAGCCTACCAAAAATCCCATTTCTAACATTGTGGTTTTCCATAGGAGCAAGTATGAGTACGATCAACATATTACATGTGGCTCTCTAGACAGGGTGTGAAGTTCTTTATACGGAAGGGACTGCAGACAATTGGAAAAAGAAGTTCATTCTATGGACTGGGTGACATGAAAGGACAATACTACTTTTGGCAAAAGCTGAAGGCGAGTGTTCAGCACACCTCTTTGTGACCTTGTATCAAGGGTTCCTTAACTAACAAAGTTTGAAGTTAACGAACTCTCGAGAAAGAAGTAATAGCTGCAGGAGAAACTAATTTGCAAGATAGGAACTGCCGAGGGCACAACTGCGATGACTCACAAGATGCCTCTTAAGTCAAGAGAGGGCAGCGTTTTGGTCCCAAGAAGAAACAAGATAGACTAGAGGGGATTAATCATTTACGTCCTTCCATAAATGCCTTAATTACATAAATGTTAAAAGATTAATGTTCTCAGGAGAGGTGGAAAGTTTAACCATAGATGCTGCAGTTCTGCGTGAGAGAGCAGAGCCTCTCGTTCACCTCCGCTCCTGTGATCAGGTGCAAGATGAAGAGACTAGGCATGATGAAGAGAATGGACAAGATGAAGAGACTGGACAAGATGAAGAGAATAGACAAGAAGAGACTGTACAAGATGAAGAGACTAGGCATGATGAAGAAAATGGGCAAGATGAAGAGAATGGACAAGATGAAGAGACTGGACAAGATGAAGAGAATGGACAAGATGAAGAGAATGGACAAGATGAAGAGAATAGACAAGAAGAGACTGGGGATGATAAAGAGAATGGACAAGATAAAGAGAATGGACAAGATGAAGCGACTGGACAAGATGAAGAAACTGGACAAGATGAAGAAACTGGACAAGATGAAGAAACTGGACAAGATGAAGAAACTGGACAAGATGAAGAAACTGGACAAGATAAAGAGAATAGACAAGAAGAGACTGGACAAGATGAAGACACTGGACAAGATGAAGAGACTGGACAAGATGAAGAGACTGGACAAGATGAAGAGACTGGACAAGATGAAGAGACTAGGCATGATGAAGAGACTAGGCATGATGAAGAGACTGGACAAGATGAAGAGACTGGACAAGATGAAGAGACTGGACAAGATGAAGAGACTGGACAAGATGAAGAGACTGGACAAGATGAAGAGATTAGCCATGGTGAAGAGAACAGACACGGTGAAGAGAACAGACACGATGAAGAGAACATACATGATGAAGAGAATAGAGAAGATGAATAGACCAGATGAAGAGAATAGACAAGATGAACAGAATAGACTGCTGTGATGCATCTTTGCAGGCTAAAAGAATTTACTATTATGCATGCAATTTCTACGTGTATTGCAGACACAGACAGACAGCGCCCGAGTTGTTCAATTACTTTTTTAGATTTAATCCCGCTTAGACTGCAGAATGTTCCTTTTATCTTCCGTAGTTACATTGCCAAACAAGCATTTACAATGCAATGGCTTCGCCTTTGCAAAAGTTAGAGCTATTGGCATTGGTCATGACATTATTTTTATTTTTGTTTTTTTTAAAACATAAATAAATGGCATTGTCATTTACAATGCCAATAGCAGGGCAGGAGAGAAAGCAGAAGCAACGAGGGGGCAGGACAGCAAGCACAAGCAATGAGGAGCGGGGGGGACAGCAAGCACGAGCAACGGGGGGCAGGGGAGCAAGCACAGCCAGGGGGCAGGGAAGCAAGCACAGCCAGGGGGCAGGGAAGCAAGCACAGCCAGGGGGCAGGGAAGCAAGGACAGGACGGGCTGCAACTCTGCCTGGGCTGCCGCCATTCTCACTGCCTGCATCTGTTGGTACACTTGAGTGAGACCATACTTAATACATGCCTCCACTGACACACTTGAGTTAGACAACCCTGAATGCATGATTCCACTATCATATCAAATCTTTGAGTAAATCAGCTATAGACGGATCCTAACTTGAACAGACCCCTGGGGTAGCCAGATGCTGTGATTGACATGTGGAAGCAATAAGATATGGCAGATTTAGTGAGACTGGCAGCCTGCATTGTACCTGCAATCGTCCTTGCATGCTGCACACACAGGCTCCCTGAAGCCAGGGTTCATTCCTCCAGTCTGTGGTATACATCCACAGAAATGTACATTCAGATGACAGTCCTGACAACCTGTCTCATTCACTGTTCAAAAAGATTACTTGTCACTTGAAGCAACTGTGGAGTGGGAGGCAACATAACGGTGTGGCATTTCACATTACTGGCAAATAAGCCTGTAAACCATGTGAAACATACTAAACGAACACCAACTGCATCAAAATCGGTGCCTGCTTCCAGGAGTCAGTGGTTTGGCATCAAGACACCTCCTGGTACCAATCATTTTATGCAACACCCTTTCGACGCATCCGAATAAACTTCGACCATTATAAAGCAAGGATTATAAAGCAAGGAGAGAGTGCTTCACAGCTCACACATCATAACACATACAAAAAAAAAGAGTTCAGATAGATAGAGACACAGCGTAAAGGCAGATTGAGAGATAGACTAGAAGGTTGGACAAGCATGCAGGCAGATGGGTAAACAGGTTTTTGGACATAAGAAACAGAGAGACAGGCAGATATAAAGGCACACAATTGACATGCTGGCATATAGGTATGTAGGGAAATAAGGAGGGACAGAGGCAGTCAGAAAATAGTCAGATAGGGAAAGAAGTAGGCCATAGGAAGACAGACAGACAGACAGACAGATGGAGACAGGGGGACATGGAGACGGGAACGAAGACAGACACAAGGAGAGAGGGACTGACAGGTAAACATGCAGCTATATATACAGGTAAGGAGACAAGCAGGTATGTAGGCTAGCACTTCAGTTAAATATACCGACAGACAGCCAAGTACGATGCATCTAGATAGACAGGCAGACAGACAAGCAGACTTAAAGGCAACTAGACAGGAAAAACATATTGGCATACATGTAGGTAATGCAGCGGGCAGGTAGAAAGACACGTAGCCCTTAATCAGCCAGGCAGTGAGTTAGACAGACACACTCAATCTACAGA
The DNA here is from genome assembly GCF_964263255.1 of Lissotriton vulgaris. Lineage (NCBI taxonomy): Eukaryota > Metazoa > Chordata > Amphibia > Caudata > Salamandridae > Lissotriton > Lissotriton vulgaris. The sequence goes on along the minus strand of NC_141693.1, from coordinate 1,997,050,083 downwards.
GTAAGCTATGGGCAGACAGGTACACAGAATACCGACAGATTGCACCCTGCACCCAGCTCCTCGTGTAAGTGCCTTATAAACACTGACGCCCGAGCGATGACGTTGTGACAGGCCAGAATTGCACTCGGACCCTGCGATGTACACATCTCAGCCACCACTCGCACACACTGGATACAGGGCGGGCCACTTAGTTAACAATGATTTCCCATCTGTTCGTCATTTACACCACAGGCTAAGAGCAAGACTCCCAACCAAATTTGATTAGTCGTGCGAGGCAGAAAATACTCGATAGACTACCCCCCACTGTGACCAGAAGCAGCAGCAGACTAGGAGCACAGCCGGTGACTGCACAATACTATCCTCCGTGCATACTCCGACCCCCAACCTGGCCCACCCGGAGGACACATCCCCTGTCCAGAAAACAGTGACCAAACACAGCCGAATCATCACGACTGGAACCCATGGTGCACTATAACCTCCCCTCCCAAAAACAACACACAGTCCATGCCCCCTTCCCCCCCCACCATTCCTGAATACAATGTGTGTTATTGAACCTCAGTGCACACCCTTTCCCTCAGTGCTTCCTGAGTGCTCACGGCCGACCTTCCCTCAGAACACATTTCTGCCCTGGGCACCTACTGTAAACCCCTTTGTGTAAATAGGAAAATGGTCCTCTCGGCACACGCCCTAAGTGCACAATGCACCCGTCAGGTGAGGCACATCCAAGCAATGAGGCATCTAGATATCCACCCTTCACTCTATGAGCTCTTGGCGCACGCTCTGGTCTTCAATGCGCACTCGGGCCAGAGCTGCCCTCAGTACACGCTCTGCCTCCGGGCTAAGCTCGGCCGGGAGCCGGGCCTGAAGAACCCAGCACGAGGGCAGGTGGGTGCAGCAGTACAGTGGGAAGGAAACGAGCCCACGGGGAGAGAAGAGGAGGGGAAAACACTGCACGAAACCTGCAGCGAGAGAGAGCGAGAGAGAAAAGCAAGAGAGATGGACCCTAAGAAAAAACAATATCCAACAAGCATTTACAAGTGGGACACTGACAGCGGGAGGGGGGCAGGAACGGGCACAAGGACAGGGGGAGGAGGGGCGGGAAGGCAAGAAAAACAAAGCACTCACCTGTACTTCTTCCGGCGGCCGTGGTCGGCATGGAATGACGAAAACAAACATAAAAAAAAAAACGAAACTCCGCCCACCGCCGCGATGATGATTTGAAAAGGGAGGAGAGGGAAGAAATCACGGGAACGCCCACGAATCTGGTCCGGCCATGACAGACAGATCTCTGTTCCAATGGCTAGCCTCCATTTATGGAGCTAGCCAATGGAACAGAGGGGCGGATTCCCAAGCCACACTGTTCAAACATTAGATTTCGCCTGCGCCGAAAAGCTGCGCAGTGCGCAGCTCTCGACGAGGCAACACCTAAAAAGCAACATGGTACCCCTGGTCACCCCTTGAGGGCCTGGCGATGCAAAATGAGGCAAGTGGCCTGCTAGCGGTGGTATTTATGGTACTGTAAATATATTTTAGGTTTCTACTAGCGAGGTTTGTTAAACCATGGTTTAAGTTTTGTAATATTAAGATAGCTGTGCTACAAGTTATTTTATTATTTATATTGTGATGGCTTTAAGTAATCCACAATAAATAATTGAATTAATTGATGTACTCTATTTTGCAGGTACAGAACAATTGCTGTTAAGTGCATATGGAAGTATACACAAGGTCCGAGTTTTGCAAGTGTATAAGGTAACAAGCAATGTGATGTAATGTAGATGTAAAGGGTTCAAAGAGGTGACTGCAACAACACATGCCCAATTGTTTCCATTTTGCTGCACAGTATGTACGAGCAGTAGATTTTCTAGCCTATTTTGGAACTTGCATGAATTCTTCTGGTAGATGCAAATACCCAAATCCAAACTCCCAGGCGTCCCAGAGACTTGAGTCAAGCACTTGGTTGGTCGACTGTGCTATCCCTTTTCAGCTGTAAATAAGGTGCGACTAACTTGTGGAGTACTCCAAAGTTCTTCTCGGTCCCCCTACCTAACTCCTAGTGCACTCCTTGAAAAAAATGAAGGCCAGAATTTACAACTACGTGGACGATATGCAATTGTTTTCTGCTATCGATGACTCACCGGAATCCAAAGAAACCTTCCAAAACACAATGCTATTCATCCACGATTGGATGAATACTATTCAACTCAAATTAAACTCCGACAAGACAGAGATGGTCATAACCAGAAGCAAGCCGGACTTGTGGAACTGATGGAGCAAGAATTCGCACGTAAAGCGCCTTGCCCCGTGCAAGAACCTCGCCCAATGTATAATACTACTAAAATCATTGTTTGTCATTTATTATACGTTTTTCCATACACTCGGGTGTCCCCAGGATGCTTGCTCGTATGTCTTTTCCATATTAACGAAGCTTGCACTAACGAATCGGCTGCTTTGATGCCATTCAGTCTGCGCATGCGTCGGTCATACCCATGTGATGTGACGCACTCGCATTCTGGAGGGAATTTGTGCTCATGCGCACTGTTGCAAACATGGCCGCTTGACTCTCACCACGCTCTCTGCTTGCTACTGCTGCTTCAGCCTATCTGTCTTTTCGCACTAAAACAGTAACGCTATAGTCATTATAAAGTAAGGGTTGGTTAAAATTTCTCATGGTATACAGTGTGATCATTTTATATGTGATTTTAATTTGTTCTCGCTTACTTTTCATGTACCGCGTCTTTGTGGGCTGGGGCATACTTGAGCAACGCCATGCTGAGGCTCCTCTGAACCCTGTCATGTGACTGGGGAAAATCCTAACTGCGCAGAAGCCAAAACCAGCCAGCTGGCTCCTGAAGCCCGATGCGCCTGGGAACACATCCCGAAGATGCAGTATTGCACCTTGAACTGTCATACACTGTTGCTATATGCTGGACTCTTGTATTGTATGGTGTATTCCTATGCCTGGGAACGTGAACCCGAGGGGCGGGTGTGCAAAATTGAATAATAATGATGGGAACGATGAATTTAGGAGGTGGTAATGACCGCACCACCTCTCCTGACCAATCATAATATGGGAAACTGTCACTTGCAACATTAGTGGGTGGTCTGAGGGACCCCAAAACAGTATAACTGCCCTAGTTTAGCTTAGGAAAATTGTCCGACTTGTCCGAGTAGCAGACCTGTCACTGACCCTACGATCTCAATAGGTGCTCAATCTGAAAGTGCTGCGGAGCACTTTGTCCATACTTTCCACAAACTCCTAAGGGGTGGAAAATCCTAAGTGCTGGCGAAGCACTTTGCTGGGGAATTCGAAAATCCAATTGGGGATTACTTGCAGAAGGAGGTAACGCAGGCGTTGCTGTCCGAAGCTGTGGGTGTTGGTCGTACCCTGGGAGGCCCAGTCCTTTGACCCGAACCTGAGGGGTATCCTGTCCTGATCTGTCCGTGGGCTGTACCTGTTCGCAGTCTGGTATTCCTTTCCTGAGGGTCCTAGTCCCCGTCCTTCCAACTGACCCGTGGCCAGGGTTAGTCTTCTCTCAGACCTAGGTAAATTTTAAGCTGTGGGTTTGCGTCTCTCTCTCTCTCTCTCTCTCTCTCTCTCTCTCTCTGATTTAATAAAGTACTCTTGCTGTTGATATTGCTCTATCACCTTGAGAACAAGTTATATGCTGTTGTTGTAGAATTGTTCCACTTCTCTCCCCACCTTTAGAAAATTGCCAAACTGTTATATTTTATTAGTATGTTCCAATTTTTCCCTTTCCTTCAGCTGATTGCAGTGAATTTAGTAAGAATAGTTTAAGTGAAATACATGTTCTAGGTCCCAAACCCGTCCTATTGTTCCTAGCATAAAGTTGCAGTGACTAGTTCTGTTCTAAAAATCCTACCTTTAGTCTTCCCATATACTCTAATGGTTATAATTCTAATACAAAGTTACTTATTAGTGCTGATTCTGATGTTTGATATATTATTTTGCATATCGCTTATTGTCTTGGCATCTTCTCTTTGAACCTTTATATAAAGTTTTAAAACTTCATCAGGTGTCTGTGGTCATTTTACGAGAAATTGTGGATAAGTATGTACTGAAGTATAAAGAATATTTTTCCTAGGTTCCCTGTCTACTATTTTCCCTGATAGCTCCAGGTCCGTCGGAAAGTTGTACTTGTGGTAAGTCAGGTACATGGTAAGAAGAGGTGTAACCCAAACCCTGATTACTCATAGAAGCGTGTAGCAGAAGCCATCACCCGGTTCCCCCGAAAGGTTAATGGTGTATTAAAATTATATGCACGCCAGGGCCCAGTGCGTGTAAGTAATTGGTGAATACGGTGACCCGGGTGAACTGCGCGCTCTATCAGAACCCCACATTTTGACCAGCTGCAATGGGCGCTCCCACAGCCTAAGAAATCAGTTAAAAGCCTCAGAGTTCTGATCAACAAAAACCTGTGTATGAAACCCCAACTAGGGGCAGTTACTTCATTCTGCTTTTTGCAACTTTGCCAAATCGGAAAAATAGGGAAATCTATTCCTTTTGAAACTCTTATCCAAAAGACTATGCAAACCCCCTCTACCTGGGGCTACCCAAGGGCTGAAGACCGTCGACTACACGACTACAATTAGCACAAAACCAAGCAGCTAGGCTAATCTACCTCTACCAACAGCTCCGAAACTGCCACGTTATGCCCAATCCCAATGAGGAAACTAAACTGGCTGCCAGTAGAACAGCGAACTACATTCAAGACGGATTGTGTCAGGCACTGACTGCGGCAAAGACAGGGATTACAGGATGTCCCGCTAGGAAAGACTACATTTCCCAGCGTACATAGCGCGAGTCACGCTCCAAGTGATGCAATGGTACGCAAACCTGGATATAGCTGCAGTAGGAAGATTGTACGCAGCTGATTATTCCTTGCTGACGGCCCATTGCTTTGGTCCTCTGTTCTTCTGCACTTCGGTGGAAATGGTAACCTTTCGTTTCCCCCCCTTGAATCCTGGATTTCGGTCCGGATGATCCGGACACTTTGGATTTATTGTCCAAGGCACTTCACTTCGCTTCTCTGTTGGTGAGACCACTTGTCCTTGCAGAGGAGCGCTTTGGGGATTTCTTTTGTGCTTCGCTTCTCTGTTGGCCAGACCACTGGGTAGTGGCCTCTTGCAGAGAAGCGTATTTCAGGATTACTTATACTCTGCTGCTCTGTTGGCGAGACCACTTGTTGGTGTTCTCATGCAGAGGTGAGTGGCGGTGCTTTTCCAATCCACCTAGAAGAAGAGAACACGGATATAAGGTATTGGTACAGGATACTAGCACGGTACTGTTCCAGAAGCTTTTCTTTTTTGTTTAATATTATTGTGGCCACTCACTGACTGATCTGTTACTGATTTACTTTGGCGTCATGCTGAACATACTTTCCACGCTTCTGGTTTTGTGGTACTTAACTATGGGCCAATATTATGAGTGATCATGTATGGTGCAAGATGGGATTGTGCCTCTAACATTTCTCATAAGAGTTTAAGTTTGGTTCTTTTATTTTTTTCCTAGGAGAGACGGCAGAGGGGTGCAGTATTAAAGTGCCTACTTTATTTTGGAACAAAGATATCCTTTAGGGAAGGTAGGAAAGGGGATAGCACAGTGCTCCACTGTGAGGGTGGGAGAAGACTTTAGTACCCTGCACCTGAACCAGTTTCATTGTGTATTTTCTTTTTCCATATAATATCAAGCTGGAGGTCCGCACCTACTCTCTTCTCTCTTCTGGTGTCACTATTCCTTTTTATTTTACAGGTAGAGTGTGATTAATCAAATGGTTCATGGTTATTGTTTGCCCTCTAGAAAAAGCATCATGTCGAGACTGACTGTGTGTTTCTTGTATCTTTCTTAGGTCTCCCTCCACGCTGTCCCTACCCTTTCCTTCGCTCGCTTGACTATCGCACAAGTCTGTGTATATGTGTATTACGGACTTGAAGGCAGTCGAGAGGTGGACTCCTTTGAGCATCAGCACAACTCCGAGGAACCTGACAGATGGAATAGTCTCTAGCCCCTCATTCAAAAAGAAGAAACTTGTAGGCTCCAGATTCTTTGTACTAACCCACGCATCTGGAAATCCCTTCCACTCTAGATCAGGACTAGCCCCTGTTACACTAGTTTCAGGAAACTCCTGAAGATGAGGTTCTTTAGACTAGCTTACGATTGAAACTGTGTGCAGTGCGTAACGTATGGCCCAAGCACCCCCTGTGAGTGCACTATCAATGACTCCCAGAAATCCCTCTGATTTCTGTGAGAACATCTGTGACTTTTTGGCATTCATTACGAAGGCTAACTTGTGAAGGAAGATGACCTTTCGAGAGTGGGTACAGAACTCTTAATGACATGTCCCCTTCACCAGTCAGTTGTCCATGTAAGGAAACAAACAAATTTGGCTTCTGTAGAAGTATGCTTCCACTACCACAAGGCAGGTAGAATATGCGCTGTTGTGACTCTGACCCCATTTGAACATCGCGCCATTTTGTTGTTGTTGTTGTCGTGCATCGGAGCCCATCCCCTACGACCCGATCCCGCCTCCCAGCTGATCCTCCCTCGCCCCTCCCCTCCCACCATCCATATATGACAGAAGCCTATGCGCGCAGCGTTCACGCGCAGCGATCGCGCCCCAGTCGCGCCGAAGGTGCGCCAAAGGTAAGCCCGTCTACGCCCGTCCGCGCCTGGACTGCGCCCAGCGCCAGAGCCCCTGGCCCCCGTACCACCCACCCCACCCGCATTACATACGACGCCTCCACCCTCTTAGCCCTTAACCCCGGCCGACTCCCCAACTGCGCCCAAGCCGCTCCTGGACACATCCATGGACCCTTCACTTGCAAATCCTGTAAGTATGACGGCACCAAAACCAGCTCCTCATCCACGAACACCAAACAGAGCTCCAACACTAACCACCTTAAATGCATCCTGCTCAACACCCGCTCGGTCCACAGACACGCCATAGACCTCTGGAATCTACTAGACACCATCTCTCCGGACGTCGCCTTCCTAACAGAAACATGGATGAACGCCTCATCAGCCCCAGACATCATCATTGCCATCCCGGACGGCTACAAGATCATCCGTAAGGACCGCACCAAACAAACAGGAGGAGGCATCGCTATCGTCCATAAGAATTCCATCCGCATCTCAACCAGCTCAGACGTCAACCTCGCTAGCGCCGAACACCTTCACTTCCAGATCCACACCGACCCCAAGACCACACTCAGAGGCACCCTCCTCTACAGGCCTCCAGGACCCCGCGCACAATTCAGTGAAGACATCACTGACTTTATCACCCCACACGCCCTCCCCTCCGAGGACTATATTCTATTGGGAGACCGCAATTTTCACCTGGAGAAGAGCAACGACAGCAACACCACCACCCTTCTGGACAATCTCGCCAACCTCGGACTCAAACAACTTGTTAATACCCCCACTCACTACGCAGGCCACACACTCGACCCCATCTTCACCTCCAGCAAACATATCTCCTTCAGTCACTCCACAGTTCTCCATTGGACGGACCACAGCTACGTTCACTTTTCCTACAAAAAGACCACAACCCACAACCATCCTCAACCTACTCTGCGAAGAAACTGGAACAAAAGCACCATTGACCAGATCTCCTCATCGCTTCTTCAAAACCCCCCGGCCCACTCTCCGAACCCCAACCAAGCAGCCACTAACCTCACTCAATGGCTAACCAACAGCGCCGACAACCTAGCACCTTTGAAAAAACGTCAAATCAAACTAGGCAGCAAAAACGTTCCCTGGTTCAACGATGATCTTAAGAAATCCAAGAAACTCTGTCGCTCCCTTGAGAAGGCCTGGAAAAAAGACCCAAACACCAGCACCAGGGACGCCTTCAAAAACGCCACCCGCATACACCACCAACTGATCCGGACTGCCAAGAAAGCCGCATTCAAAGACAGACTAGACAACAACGCCCACAACAGCAAGGAACTATTCAACATCGACAAAGAATTTACCAACCGCTCAGCCAACTCCAACGTCATCACTCCCTCTCAAACCCTTTGCGACTCCCTAGCTTCGTTCTTCCACAACAAAATCGCAGACATCCACAACAGCTTCAACAACCAACCCACCCAACCTTCTACCGCACCTTCACCCCCCTTGAACATCCTTAATGACTGGAACCCAATCTCCACTGAGGACACCATCCGCCTGATGAACTCCATCCACTCAGGATCCCCCACAGACCCATGCCCTCACCACATCTTCAACAAAGCAGACTCCATCATTGCACCACACCTCCGAGACGTCATCAACTGCTCCCTAAACTCCGCCACCTTCCCGGAAAGCTGGAAACACGCCAAACTCAGCGCCCTGCAGAAAAAACCCACAGTAGACCCCACCGAACTCAAAAACTACCGCCCCATCTCGCTCCTTCCTTTCCCGGCCAAAGTCATCGAGAAAGCTGTCAACAACCAGCTCGCCGCCTTTCTCGAAACCAACAAATCACTCGACTCTTCACAGCCCGGATTCCGAGCACAAAACAGCACTGAGACCGCACTCATCGCAGCTACCGACGAAATTCGAACTCTACTGGATAATGGAGACACAGCCGCCCTCATCCTCCTTGACCTCTCCGCAGCCTTCGACACAGTCTGTCACAGCACCCTGTTACAACGCCTCAGAAACATCGGAATCCAAGTAAAAGCACTGGAATGGATCACCTCGTTCCTTACCGGAAGAACTCAGAGAGTCCGCCTTCCACCATTCAAATCAGAGGCCACTGAAGTCATATGCGGCGTGCCACAAGGATCTTCACTCAGCCCCACCCTCTTCAACGTATACATGAGCCCCCTCGCGACCATCGCACGCCAACACAACCTCAACATCATCTCCTACGCTGATGACACTCAACTGATCCTCTCACTCACCAAAGACCCGAACACAGCCAAAACCAACCTACATGAAGGAATGAAAGAAGTAGCCGAGTGGATGAAGCACAGCCGTCTGAAACTGAACTCAGACAAAACAGAAGTCCTTATCTTAGGTACCTCCCCCTCCGCCTGGGATGACTCTTGGTGGCCAGAGGCCCTTGGAAAAGCACCCATCCCGACGGACCACGCACGGAACCTGGGCGTCATCCTGGACTCCTCACTCTCGATGAACAGACAAGTCAACGCCGTTTCATCATCTTGCTTCAACATTCTTCGCATGCTCAAAAAAACATTTCGCTGGCTTCCCACCGAAACTAGAAAAACGGTCACCCACGCACTGGTCACGAGCCGCCTGGACTACGGAAACACCCTTTACGCCGGTACCACCGCAAAACTTCAGAAAAAACTCCAACGCATCCAGAACACATCAGCCAGACTCATACTAGACATCCCGCGTAAAGACCACATTTCTAGTCACCTGAAAAACCTCCACTGGCTCCCCGTTAATAAGAGGATAACATTCCGCCTCCTAACGCACACTCACAAAGCACTTTACGAACTTGGACCCGAATGCCTCAACACACGACTTTCCTTCTACACCCCCTCCCGCCAGCTACGCTCCTCCAACCAAGCCCTCGCCACTGTACCTCGCATCAACAAAACCACCATGGGAGGAAGATCCTTCTCCCACCTGGCAGCTAAAACCTGGAACTCACTTCCCACTCACCTTCGCCTCACTCAGAACCACCTAGCATTCAGAAAGCAACTTAAAACATGGATTTTCGACCAGTAATCCCCCACCCTTCTTCAAGCGCCTTGAGACCCTCTGGGTATGTAGCGCGCTATATAAATTATCTGACTTGACTTGACTACTTGTGGATCTGCAGATATTTTGAAGAGTGGAACCTTGAATGTATAGCAAACCACAGTTGCTGCTATTTATTTATGTATTTGCCAGATGTATACAGATGTGAAAGTAGGAATGACACTGGCGGACTTAAAGTGACTGGAAGTGATGTTTCAGTTGAGTCTTCCAAATTCAAAACTGATCTGAGGCTTTTGTTGCTTTGAGTGATTAGAAAGTAGAGAGAGGACACTAATTTACATCGTTCAAGTGTGGGCACCGACTCTATGACCACTTTTTGTAGAAGGGCCTACACCTCGTCCATGAAAGAGTTTGAGGGGGTCCTTGTTGATTTTGTAACATTGTACAGGAGACTGGGAGAGGTGAAACACCAAGTAGCAGGTGTAGACGATGCTGGATAACACTCACTGATAAAAGGTTATTTCCTCCCACAGCATAAGGTAGAACCCCTACCTTCACCGACAGGAGTATCATGGGACTGGGAAAGCAAGGAAGGCCATTATTTGGAAGTTGAGGGGCCTCTTCCTTGTGCACCTCACCTCCTAGAACAGACTCTGCCATGATTTGTTCCTCTAGAATAGTGTCCCTTACTTGGGTTGCTGATGACTCTCTGGAAAGGACTGCTGTGGCTGACATGATGGATTGGCACCACTGTTCCCAGCTACTGATGTGGAACTGGTTTCTGGAAGCCTATTTTTTTTATATTGGTCTTGAGGACACACACTCCTTTTCTATTTCAATGTCTTTCTTAACCTTCTTCAGCATATCATCTATCTTAGGTCAGAAAAAAACAAGTTACTTACCTGTAACTTTGGTTCTACAGTATTGGAAACTTTTCATAGATTCCCATGCTTGTATTATTCCCCGTCGTCGGAATGGGAGTCCCCGGCATACATAAAATAGCAATAGAAACCATTAACATAACAGAACCTAGGCCTAGGCCCATTGTTGTTTTGCAACCTATCCACCTAATTTTGTAAAAGAGACCAAAAATAGACCAAAAAAAGTAACAGCGAATCAGATTAGCCTCACCGCTTAGAACCCTCCTGAGAGAAGCTCAAAACCTCAGATTTTCGTAGCGGTTGTGTAACCAAACCACTGAAGATGGAAGAGGCTGAGCTTTCTCAGGGGAGGCGGGTGGGTCGCATGGGAATCTATGAAAGTTTCCAATACTGGAGACCCAAAGTTACAAGTAAGTAACTTGTTTTCTCACTTCAGTATTGGAACTTTCATAGATTCCCATGCTTGTATCAAAGTAGCTAGCAGTTATCAGCACATTTTGGGAACCATGACCAATATTAAACCAAGAAGAAAGTCATAGCACATTCATCATAATGTCATTTTCAATAGTCAGTGACATAGTTAGAAACTTCAGAAAACAAACACTTGAGGTTAAAAAATGTGCAGAAGCTGATAAAACAGTAACACGGAAGGAGGGATGAAAGGGAAAGCTCAACACTACTGATAGGGGTTCCTCAGGACTGCCTGGCCGACTGCTGTGTCACTCTGCGTTGCAGAATCCAGGCAGTAAGGCCTTGTAAACGTATGGGTACTGCTCCAGGTCGCTGCCCTGCAGATCTTCCGGATAGGAACTCCAGCAAAGAGAGTTGTAGAAGAAATCACCCTTGTAGAAGGAGCACAGACTCGACCTTCTAGGGGCTTGCCCGCTGCCTTGTGACAATACTGTATAGCGCTGGTAATCCAATGAGCGATCTCTTGATTGGAAAGGGGAAAACCCTTACGAGGGTCACTAAAGGACACTAACATTTGAGAAGACTTCCGTAAGTCTTTAGTTTGTTGGAGATAGAACTTTAAGCACCTCTGAATGTCCAGAGAGTGAAGTGCTTTCTCTGCCGGAGTAGCCGGTTGAGGGAAAAAAGTTTTAAGAATTACCAGCTCATTCAAATGAATGTCCGAAGGTATTTTAGGTATGAATTTTGGGTTAGTACGTAGAATCAGTTTCTTTTGTGAACTGGAGAAAGGGTTCCTGAATGGTGAGAGCCTGCAATTCCCCCACACGTCTAGCTGAAGTCAAAGCTAGTAGAAGAGCTACCTTCCAGGAGAGGAATTTCAACTCTGCCCTGTGAATAGGTTCAAACGGAGGCTTCAAAAGCTGGGCGAGAACCAAGTTCAGAAGCCAAAGAGGAGGAGGAGGCTTGACTGGAGGGAAAACTCTGAAAAGGCCCTTGAGAAACTGTTCAATGATTCTTGCCGACCAGAGGGAAGGGCCTGAAGATGTGTGTCTGAAGTGAGACTGCCGCCAGATGCGCCGCCAGATGCACCGCCAGATGCACCGTGAGCCAGCCCCGATTTTGCCAATTATATAATATATGGAAGAACTTCATGTGGTTCAGACCTAAAAGGATGGACGCGTTCTGCTGGCACCAAATGCAGAAATGTTTCCATTTCAACCTGTTAGTCTTGTTGGTATTTATTTATTTATTTGTTTTATTTAAAAGGTTTTATACAGCGCTGGCTAGACCCGAAGGTATCAGAGCGCTTTACATGAGTATCAGACCATAGTTGCAGGTTACATCATTAAAAGATTTCACAGTTTCAGAGCATAGTTATATAGTTACATGTTAGGTGGAGAAAAAGAACAATTGTTACTTACCTGTAAACAGGTGGTTCTCCAGTATTGGTGTCTTTCATACATTCACATGCTTGAATATTCCCCGTCGTCGGAGTGGGAGTCCAACAGTAAATAAAATAGCAAAAATATACTGAATATATGAATATATATATATATATATATATATATATATATATATATATATATATATATATATATATATATATATAAACATATATACCCATATATAATCCAAAGAAATAACCTGAAATATGTAAAAGTGGAGGCAAAGATTGCCTACCCAAAATTCTACATAGGAATGCATGGGAATGGAAAAGACCTATTGCAGCCTATCCCTGTCATTATGTTGGTCCAAACTGCAGCCAATCAGGCGAACCTTCTCCTCAGAGCTCAACACCTCAGATTTTCTACCGCACGTCGTATGTAAGGGAGTCTCCCTGAGCTCTGCTCAGTTTTCTCTTCTCTTCAGGTTTTTTCCTGTTCTCTACAATGTCTACTAATAAGAAGTCTCTTTTCAGAGCCTGTTCTTCCTGTGGAAAGTTAAGACTTTTTCATGAGGACCCACACAGTAAGTGTATTTACTGTCTTTACCCTGACCATGAGGTGGGAAGCTGTAAGTTCTGTAGAACTTTCTCCACAAAGATAGAGAAGGCCGTTTACTACTCTGGCTTCAGAGGCTAAAGGATAAAGACAATGTACTTTCTGATGCTGAAAGTCTCATTTCCGGCCATTCAAAAGCAGCTTCTAAGCGTGGTAGTGTGCAGGAGGTGCCTTCTCCATCAACTGTGAGTGGCTCCCTTGACACAGTGGACTCTCTCAGAGAGGTAACTGACTCCAGAGTATGAATATTGGATCTTTCCCCAACAAGGGGAGAAGGAGTACTTAGACAAAGGGCACAAGGGACAGGGGGCTAGGCGGCGTAGATACATGTTATGTCAAGAGAGAAAATAAATAAAGACATATGTAAGGAAAAAAGTAGGCAAGGGGAGAGATTCAGGGGAGAGGGGCTAGGAGCAGGGGAAGTGGACCAAGAATGAAAGATGGAAAGAGGTAGGCGAGGATGAGAGACAAAGCATGAAAGAGGAGGGGGAGGGTGGAGGGGGCACAAACCGGTAGATGAGCAAAAGCTGCGTCTGAGGTCCGGTAAGGTGTGATTCCAGGGGAAATGGTATCAATCCCACATCTTCATGGCGAGAGGCTCCCTTTCTGCAGTTGACTCTCTCAGAGGGGTCTCAAGACTCCAAGGCCTACCTACTGGATCCTTCCCCAACATTCTGCTGACAGATTCAGACCAATAAATTCTCACTGCTCAGAAGCCATGCTGAGAGCTGTAGAGACTGAGGATCCGGATGCCAGACTTGGCCCTGGGGCATCGTCAGCAGCGAAGGAATCGGCAGCAGTCGAAGGTCCAGGGAGAGAAGTTGCAGTTCTGTAAATCAAAACTGTCTGGGCCACGCAGGAGCTATCAGAATCATCCTGCATGGTTCTGCTTTGAGCTTCCTGAGAAGTCTGGGGATCAGAGGAATGGGTGGAAAAGCACAAACAAACGCGCCTGACCAGGCCATCGAAAGCGCAATCCCCAAGGATCCCAGATGGTGAATCCTGCTTGCATAGAACTGCCATTTCTTGTTCTCCGGAGTGGCAAAGAGATCTATGCAAGGTCTGCCCCATCTGCGAAAGACTTTCTGTAGAGTGGAGTTGTCCAGCTCCCACTCGTGGCTGACCGGCTTCAGTCTGCTGAGTGTGTCCGCTGCTTTGTTGAGCGATGCAAAAGGGGATGATGGACAGAGCGTTTGAGCTGCTTTCTTGAGGACACCTGCAAGGTGTTCCGCTTGGAGTGATATCTCCTGCTGAATTGCCTACTCCTAGATTGCCGGGCTTCTTGTGACAACAGTCGAGATCTGGTGCCTCCTTCTTTGTTTATTTAATGCCTGGCCGTCATGTTGTCTGTACGTATTAGGAGGGCCAACTGTTCGTGGAAGAAATGCCTGCAAGGCCAGGCAAATCGCTCTGTAACACTGCTCCCCAGCACTCGAGAGAGGCATCCGTAGTGATTAAGTGTGGAGCAGGGGCGATCCTGAAGGAAAGGCCCTGAGAAATGTTTTCATTGGTCATCCACCATGATGCGGCGTCTCTCAAGGCCTCGATAACGGAGATCTTAACCACTGCAAGCTAACTCCTCTTAGAGTGGACGCTTCAGTAACCTGCAGTGAGGAATCAGAGGTATGCAGAGGTATGCAGGAGGAAATGGACCACAGAAGGGACTTGTAGAGGTGAACTAAAAGTGACTGTCTTTTTAACAATCGGGAGGCCATGGTCATCTGCTTTTCTTGCCTCTCCAAGGTCAGGAAAGCTTGGTTTATGGACGTGTTTAGAATGGCTCCCAGAAATCTGGCTGTTCTGGATGGACGGAGAGAAGACTTCCCTTCATTGAGCGTTAGCCCGAGATTGACAAACAGCCGTGTGCATACTATGACTGATTCTTATGCTGCCTGCCTGGTAAGAGCTTTCAGTAACCAGTCGTCCAGGTAAGGGAAGACCTCAAGCTTTTGTTTTCGAAGAAAGGCTGCTACCGGAGCTAATGTCTTTGTAAAGATCCATGGAGCAGATCGAAGTCCAAAGGGTAGAATACTGAACTGAAAACGGCTCTTGGCTACTGAGAAGAGAAGAAACCTCCTGTGAGCTGGGTGTATGGGTACGTGAAAATAAGCGTCCTCTAGATCCAGTGTGGCCATGTAATCCCCTGAGTTGAGAAGTCGCAAAGGAGGTATTGTAGAGAAACCATACGAAAGGATTGTTTGATGAGATAGGTGTTGTGCTCACTCAGATCTAGAATAGGGCGCCACTTTCCTAAAGTCTTCCGGACTAGGAAGAGCCAGGAGTAAAACCCCTTTACGCACTGAGAGATTGGGACTGGTTCTATCGCTCCTTTGAGGAGCATTTGATGGACCGCCAACCGTAGAAGATGGAGATGTTTGGATACAGTGGGGCGCGGGGCCTTGGATGGTGGTGGTTGGACAAACTCCAGGGTATGGCCGCATTGAATGATGTTCAGCACCCAACGGTCCGATGTTATTTGCTGCCAGTTGCAGAGGTAATATGAAATTCTGCCACCCACTGAATTCACAGGAGGAGAAGGGGCAGTAGTCAGAGCCAGCAAGCCGCTATTGGCGCTTAGAGGTGTCCCTGTCCTGGCATCCTGGTCTCCCTCTGTTGTTTGGGCGAGAGAAAGAAGAGGATTGATTCTGCCGCTGATTGTAGTTCGGCCTGTAGGATCGTGACTGGGAACCGTACAAGGAGTAACGCTGCTGTTGGTATCCTCCCCTATATGTAGTTTTACCTCTTCCTCTTGCTCCTCAGAATGGGACCTTGGGTTACTGCAGAGTCCCTAAGGACCGAGCACATCATCTATATGCTTTCCAAAGAGCGCTTACCCATCGAAAGGCAGATCCAAGATTTTGTTTTGGACTTCCGGACGGAACCAAGTAGCCCACAACCAGCCCTGTCGACAAAGGACAGCCACGCCAGCCAAGGAGCAGAAAGCAGTCGTTGAAATATCCATTGCACAGTCAATGATTTCTGCAGATGTTATCTCGCCCTTTTGGAGAATCCTTATTGCTTCCTTCTTTCCTTCTTCTGGCAACTGGTCATGGTAGGGGGAGAGGTTGCACCACATTTGGCGATCGTATTGACAAAGTACAGCCAAGGCGTTAGCTTCTCCGACTAACATGCTGGACATAGATGAAAACCGTTTGCCTACATTATCAAGATACCAGCTCTATTTATCTGAGGAGTGGTAAGGGGAGCCAAAGGCTTTCTGGACTTCCTCTGGGCAGCTTGCGAGGTGACTGAGTCCGGTTTAGGTTGGCTGGCCAAACAGGCTGGGCTATCATCTGGAGCATGGAATGACCGTGGCTGGATTTTGCATTACCTTTAATCCTTAATCCCAGACATGACCCACAATTGGTATTGATCGGACCAATAACTTATAAGGTTCCTTATAAGTTAGTTATGACTTTAAGGTTCCTTAAAGTCATAAAGGAAGCCCTCAAATTCTACCTTGGTCATGGGCAGGTCAAATCGTTTGGCGGCTCTCTCCATCAAGTTATGGAAACCCCCTAGGTCTACAGGGGGGAATCAACAGGTGCCGGAGCAGGAGAAGCTGGATCTGGAATGACAGTCATCCCACTCCGCATCTGGATCCGGAATCATGACAGTGCCCAGGTGTCGTCCTGAATGGGAAGCACAACAGGTGGTACATCCTGCGCTTCAAGCATTGGCTGAGGCTGTAGTAATTGAGGGGCAACAAGACGAGCCGGAAGAACGGTAGTAACTGGCACCACAACTGGAACAGGAGGCTGCGTTGCAAACCTTTTTCTATAGTCCTACAGCATAGCTTGCAAGTCTGCAAGCAAGAAGGAGGGCATTTGGACCATCTCCTGTTGGTAGTCCAGTTGATATTGTGAGGAAGGACCATACTGCTCATAATCCTCATATTCCCCTTCAGAATCTGTGTCCTGGCACTTAGCGTGCAGTTGAGAAGGGCTATTAGCATACCCAAAAGGTCCATCCTCCTCATCCAATTTCTCTTCTTCGAGGAGGAGTGCAAGAGGTAAAGGAGTCACCTTCCTGGGGGAAGTCATCTTCGATGTAATTCGGCGTTTCCTGAGTGAAATAGAAATTTTTCCACCATAGACGAGGTCGTTGGCGGTCGGACCGTAGACGATGAAGAGAGAATCGTAGATGAAGAAATGGACGTCGTTGATGCAGCCATTGTCAACGCAGCCTTCGTCGACACAGTCGTCATCCCAGCCATCGTTGACGTAGCATCCGTTGTCACACTCGTCGTCAACATCCTCGTCGACGATACAATCACCACCGGCGTCAAAATTGTCGACACAGTACCGTGTCAGTGCCAGAGCCAGAGATGAGGAAACCACAGTCGCCGAGCCCGTCGACGGGGCCAGAGATGAAGACTGTACCTTTGATGCTTTCGTCGACTGAGTCGTTGTCGGAGTCGTAGACGAGTGAGGCTTTTTTCGAAGATTTCACCTCAGAAGTCAAAGATGAGGGTTTTTTTGAAGGTCTTTGGAGCCACAGGAGGAGAAGTTGGAAGAACAGAACTGGATTTCCTCTCAAGTAGTACTCCTTTTGACAGTCCTTCCCTCTCCTTAACACCTTGGTGAGGAGATTCAACAGGACTAAGCCCTTTAGACCCATCAGATCAGAGGTATTTTTTAAGGCCTTGCCAGGGCGTTTCTCAGAAGGTGAAGGAGAAGCACTTCCCCTTTTTACAGACTTTCTGGAAGAAGTCGCGAAAGATGCTTCGTTGCGGTCACTGGATACTGGCTCCTTCCTTGACTTTAGCTTCTGGAGCCAGATCAAAAGGTGCCCTTCACGGTCTTGCAGAGTCTTGGTAGAGAAGGTGCCGCATATTTTACAGTCTACAGCCTTATGGTCTGGGTACAGACAGTAAGTACAATCTTTGTGCCTGTCCTCAATATATAGCCTCTTTTTAGCACAGGCTATAAAGAGGGCCTTCTTCTCCTCATCCGACATCCTGAGTAGTTGTTGAAGAAGAAAACTGGTGAAAAGGTTGTAGAATTAAAGTTGTAGGAAAAAACTGAGCAGAGCTCAGTGGAGACTCCCTTGCACAACATACGGTAGAAAATCTAAGGTTCTGAGCTTCTCTTAGGAGGGTTCTAAGGGGTGAGGCTAATCTGACTGGCTGTTTATTTTTTTGGTCTCTTTTACAAAAAGAGGTGGATAGGTTGCAAAACAAGAATGGGCCAAAGCCTAGGTTCTGTTTTAGTAACGTTTCTATTGCCATTTTATGTATACCGGGGACTACCATTCCGACGACGGGGAATGATACAAGCATGGGAATCTATGAAAGTTGGGGGCGCTAGAGGGCGCACTAGCAGTATGGCCGCACCGATGTGAGGCTCCTGCAGCCTGGATATCAAATCCTTTATTTATCTTCCTTTTCCGCCACCTTTGCTCGTCCTGACCACTCTTAAATGGGGAGACTGCAGACAGGCAGCCTCGGTGAAAGTTTCTGCGCTCAGCGACTTGCGGAATTGAAGTTACGTCGCCTGGCACTTCCGAGCGGAGATCGACATCAGTTGAAAGACCTGGTGGGACCAGCGACCTACGAGAGACCGCGGCGCACCACGAGGCGACCAGGCCCCAGGATGTGCACTCCGGCGTAGCAGCTTTCGGACGGCGCCGAATTCAAGTAAGACCCCCCGAGCTGTCCTGGAGAGACCTGCGGCGCTGCCACCACCGAGACTGCACACCTCTCCCCCTTGACTGCAGCTGCTCCTGCCGACGCCGAGGCGCTGTGCACAGCGGGCATCGGGCGGCCCAGGGAGGATGGCGGCCATACTGTGCGGACATTGCTGCGTGATACTGCCGTGCATTTCCGGCTGACCATCCTGCTCTTTGGCCGCTGACTCAGCACTGCCCGCTCTATACCCGGTCGCTACATAAGAAGGCAGGGACCCTGGCTGCTAGACCACCCTCCCTTCTCTCCCGCACTGGGGCCAAATAACTGCACACCCCGGAGTAACCGGTGAACATCCTAGAGGCCCTTGGCTTATGTGGACGGCATCCTGCTGTGGTGTACGCGGCTGTTCATTGATCCCCCTCCTCCTGCAACTAGTACTGGGCAACTTACCAACTGCTGGGCACTCGCCGCTGCCCCTCCATAACTGGAGAGCCGCGACCTGATGAGCCGTAGACCTCTGCTGTGCCGGCTGGGACCGGAAAGATCGCCCGCCTTTCTGCGACATTCTGGCGGCCTCAGGAGACGCTATCTAGCGGCCAACTACCTTTTCTGGGCACCTAAATCCCCATTCTCCCCTGCGGGTGCCCTGAGAGCTGATTGCTGATACCAGGCAGAGACTTACCTCACACGTCTAGATTATTGCAGATTACTATTGCCTCCTGGTCTAGGGGAACTAATAAGAAGGGTAGCGACCCTTAACTTCATTCAGCCTACTTCCCGCTTCTACTACCTGTGGTTGAGGCTACTCTCCTAACGTAGATTATTGACTGTGTGCTCGCCATTGTCACATGGTTATTCTTGCTCCTCACACGCCTCACCATATCTACAAAAAGGGGACTGCTTGGAGTGAGACTCTCGCTAATGAATACGGACTCCAGCCCACTTTGCAACAACCGAGTAAACCGCAATTTACCATCTGCATCGAGTCCCTACAAGAGGCCTGCCATTGGCAAACCCGATAACCGGCAACCCAAACTGTCGTTTGAATTTGCCACGTCCAAAAAAGGACTACGAAGCTCACAAGAGGGAGGCTCGCAAACCACCATGGCGACGGAGACTGACCCAGGCCCGCTTCGTCCAAACTGCAACAGATGATGCAAGAAATGCGGCAGGGGTTCGCCACTATAGTGGACAAAGTCAACAGGATGTCCTCGAGAATGGACGCCATGGTTCAAAAACTGGATGTTCACAAAGAGCGCATCACTGCAACTGAACAACGCATACCCGAGAACGATGACACAACGGCCACCCACACGACGCAACTTGCGAGAATGGACAATGTCCTCAGGGTCATAGCTGCTAAGAATGAAGAGTTGGAAGTCCGAAGCCGTCGCAATAACATCCGCGTAATAGGAGTGCAGGAATCTACCCAACACGGGACGCATGGAGGATTATGTGGAGAAGATACTTGTTGCGGCGATTGGCCCTGGGGCGTTCTCCAAACAATTTATTGTTGAGGGCGCACCAGTCGTTGGGGCCGAGGTCCAGTCCTGGAGCCCCGCAACGACCCATCATTGCGAGACTCCTGAATTATCGAGATCGCGATACAACGTTGAGGGCAGCACGCGCCAACCACACGCTTGCATGTGAGGGGGTCAGCTTCTCCATTTATCCGGATTTCACCCCTGTGGTACAGGAACAGCGTAGTAAATTCCTCGACGTCAAGAAGAAGCTCCGAGCACTTCAAGTGTACTATGCACTGCTGTACCCAGCTAAATTGAGGGTGACACATCAAACTAAACAGCACTTCTTTACAAACCCGCAGCAGGTAGAAGACTTCATGAAGAAACTAAAACGAGAACGTGCCGAGAACAGGCGCAATGGTGAGGACAGACAAGAAGATTTCCACTCGGCGAATGAAGATGAGTAGTATTGGACACTGCGTGCCTGTATGCTGCTCTATTCCATGAGGGTCCGTCTCGGGTCCCCTGGTAGGACCTACGAGCTGGACGTCTCACTTGCTGGGTGGAGGTCACCAGACGAGCACTAGACTATGGTGGTAAAGTATTCCAGGCACCCCCCCTCCACCACTACCTTGACTACGCCCAATGTGGCCGATCAGAACGATGGGCGAGGTGTGGGGGGGTGGCTATGTGCGCGACTAGGTTGCACCCCGAAGGGAATACTCCACTTTACTTGTTGATAATGATGAAAATGTTGGATTGTGTTGGGATTGTTAAGGGTGGGGAGTGGGATGAGGCTACTGGCAAGTTGGGGCTGCTTCAGTGGAAGGGGGGTGGTGACGCGCTGGTTGGAGCGAAATGGACCCTCTGTACTAAATTCCTGTGCTATTTTGGACTCCTTATTGCTATATTTGCAGTTTACTGTTGGCAGGGCGTGCTCCGGCACTTTTGGACCGCGGCAGCTAATGTATGCTTTACTTTCACCTTGAATGCTGACAGACTTGCTTTTTGATAGCTATTCAGATACGCTGTGAGGCGTGGCGATGCTGGCTGGGTGGGAGGTAGTATCTTGCACAGTGTCATATTGTACTCATCGCACTGCATGTCATAGTATTTTCTGAGGTTCTGCGATGTGGGAGGGAGGAAGGGTGGTACCTTACTAAGGTATTGATGGGACATGTCGAACAGAATGTACTTGTTTTTTTCACAGCTTCTAAAGCCAGAATGTTGGGGTTGTTACAGGGGGGGAACTGGGGGATTGTTTGGTTACAATGTTACGTACCAAGGTTATTCACGAAACCTACCGACGAGTTGCTAAAGCTTGATACGACAGGATATCGTGCTTGTATGCGAGAAGGTCTTCTCGCAGTGCAGGTTACACACACAAGCGACAGGCTATCTCTGGACACCGGCATACATACCATGCTGCGATTACGAGTGATTGATCACTCGACATCGGCTACTGTTTTTCTGAGAGATGGGGCTATACACCACTCATGGGGGACACTAACCTGAACATTTTAACGTGGAATGTGAGGGGTCTTGGCGATCCCAGGAAACGACGGCAGGTTCTAGCGTACCTAGATCGCCATTCCATACACATAGCCTTCCTGCAGGAAACCCACTTCAAGATGCAACCCACTCATACTTTTGCTAATAGATGGGCGATACACACTGCTTTCTCATCTTTCTCTACATACGCTAGGGGCACGGCAATCTTGGTAAAAAGAGGCACACCCTTTGTTATGGCCGGATCCAAGGGGGACTCTCAGGGACGATACTGCATGATGTGGGGTAGACTAGGGCATATAGCGGTCACATTGGTTTGCTGCTACGGCCCCAACATTGATGACACGGGGTTCTTTGCTGAGCTATGGGCGGCGATTGTGGGGACTGGACCACAACACCTCATTTGGGGCGGGACTTTAATACCACACTAGATCCTACACTGGACAGGTCACACCAAGCCCCACAACACTACACTAAAGCGAGAGCGTAACTGCGCGCTGTAGTTACGGACCACAATTTAGTGGACGCCTGGAGGCGCCTCCACGTTGATATGAAAGAGGGCACACATTTTACAGCACAAGCGCGCTCCTGGGCCAGACTCGACTATGTATTTTTAACACCGCAGCTTTATACCTCGCTTACTCGGGCACACCACCTCCCAAGAACGTATTCAGATCACTCCCCCGTGAGACGTACACTGCGCTCAACGGACCTAGGCCCCCCCACAACTGCTTGGTGGATGCAACTCACAGTGTTACTAGACATCACCTTTCAGGAGGAACTTCGAGAGGAATGTCTCGATTTTTTCAGGAGGAATAAAGATTCCGTCAGAGACGTTGAAACTATTTGGGACGCATTTAAAGTGACGTTAAGAGGGATTTGCATTGCTAAGGGAGCTGGGATGTTAAAGGCCATTGTTGCTCGAATAACGTCCTTAGAAAAGGAGCTTAAGTGCCTAGAAACATTATTGGCCACTACCCCCACTGACCCCGTTCTCCTGAAGATACGAGAAAAAAATCACCGAATATAATGCTGAGGCCACTAGGGAATCGAAATTTAGAGGCAAGTACTGGACCGCCCGCCGTTATGGTGAAGGCGAGCGAACTGGGAAGGCCTTGGCTTCCACGATTAAACTAACACACGCACCCAATGTTGTAATAGAACTTGAAGACCCAGACGGTGTTGTGATCCGAGACACTACTCAAATCCTCAACTCCTTTGTGTCGCATAATGACACACTTTATACTTCCTCTAGAATGGGAGAACTTCGACTGCAAGATTACCTAGCTGACGTCTCCCTGGGCTGGCTTAGCGATGCCCAAAGGGCCTTTCTTAGTGCACCCTTTGAATTGGATGAAGTGAGAGAAGCAATTATGAGTATGAGATCAGGTAAAGCCACAGGATTAGACGGAATCCCAATAGAATTTTATAAAACCTACATTGTCTTTATGGCCCCTGTGTTGCGTGAGGTTTATGAGGACGCTCTGGAGGTGGGCCATCTGCCACCTTCCATGAGGGTTGCACTTATTACATCATTACTCAAACCCGGTAAACCTGCAAACAAGTGTGACTCTTACCGTCTGTCTCATTGCTGAATTGTGATGTTAAGGTACTTGCCAAACTAGTGCTAACCGCATCAGCCTTCTGCTCCCTACCCTGATATTACCGGATCAATCCGGATTTGTGCCTGGCAGGGCCACCTCGCATAACTTGCGTACTTTTTTCTCAGTCCTCAACTCAGTGCATGAAGGCCAAGCAATGGCAGCTGTCTTCCTGGATGCCACAAAGGCGTTTGATTCTCTTGAGTAGGACTATGTGTTTCGTGTCTTGGAGAGGATGGGCTTTCCGGCGATTTTCATCTCCTGGATCAGGCTCCTTTACGAGCGCCCAATGGCCAGGGTACTTATTAATGGTAAACTATCTGAGGCATTCCCCATCACCAGAGGGACCAGACAGGGATGCTCCCTTTCGCCTCTCGTTTTCGCGATAGCTACGGAAGCCTTAGCCGCCAAACTGAGACAACATCATAAAGATAGTGCACTACGTTGTTTTCAACGGCAAATACTGATATCGATGTATGCTGATGACATCACTTTATTTATACGCGACCCGTGCGACAACCTAAACCCCATTCTTAGAGAATTCATACAATTCGGTAGACTCTCCGGTGTCCAAATTAATTGGGGCAAATCTTGCATATTTCCGCTTACGCCTTCCACAACACGCTTTGACTTGGATTACCCAATTGCCTGGTGTGACGGTTATTTTAAATACTTAGGGATACACATGGAAAAGGATAGGGATGAACTACTGCGTGCCAACTATGGCACTACTATGAACCGCATTATTGACAATGTTACACGTTGGATTACCTTGCCACTTTCTATGGCAGGTAGAGCATCATTGATCAAAATGGTAATCCTCCCACAACTACTTTTCCTTTTTTTGAATATTCCGTTCTACCCTGGCAGGTCCTTTTTCCAACAGCTCTGTTCAGAGCTCATTAACACCTTGGCTGCTATGGCTTTTCCCGTCCTGTGCTGAAAAACCTTGGAAAGCAGCATTTCATGACAAGCTCACCTTGTCATGAGCACAGCTCCAGTGTGCCTCATGACGAGCTGAGCTCGTCATGAGCATTGAAGGGGTTAAACTTGTGTGGGGCGGGAAATCCCCTCGTTTAAGGTGGGATATCCTGACTCGGCCCTATGCTCAGGGCGGTTTTGGTGTACCGGATTTTGAACTATATTATCAGGCAGCTCAAGCCCATTATGCCTATTTTTGGGTGCATCAACCTAGATATATGCCTCAACTCGCAGCTGAGCACTGGCTAGCCCATCCTATCCCAATAAAAGGTGCACTGTACGCTGTGGTACCCGGCAGGCATAAAACGCCCACAACATCACTAAGCACGGTTACCGCATGGTCCCGACTGGCTGCGAGACTTGAAGTGGCGTTGATCTATGCCCCGTTACTGCCACTGGCCTACCACCCAGACATGCCCCTATTGCAGGAAGCGGGATTCCGCAAGTTGCTCCACAGGATTCATGTGGTAACCTGGGTGGACCTCTATCACAATGGTACATTTCGCTCCATGGAACATTTGTATGAAGGTATACAACCAACCCCACTTGACTTTCTTTGTACATTAGGCTCCGTCAAGGACTTAAAGCACTCACACCTGACTTTCCAAATGAACCTCTGGCCTTAGTTCCTTTATGTTATGTTAGGTTATATTAATTTATTATGCGCACAGATACTCCAGCCAAGGAGCGTCCCGGCGCAGAGACAAGGTAGAACATAACACAACAGGAGAGTGGAAAACATAAAAGCAGCTAAAACAGGAATGTTTTTATGGCCCTCCGGAAGGTCAAGAGGTCCTCCATCAGACGAATTTCAACAGGAAGGGAGTTCCATGCTGACGCGGCCTTTACACTGAACGAGCGGCCTCCCATGCGACTGAGCCTGAATCTGGGGACCACAGCAAGGGCCAAGGCCTGAGAACGGAGGGTACGGGTGGGAACGTAGAAGGAGAGACAGCTAGATAAGATTTCCGGGCCTATGCCTCTCAGAATCTTAAAGGCAAGGCACAGAACCTTAAAGAGAATGCGCTTCCTTACAGGGAGCCAATGTAGTGAACGAAGGACACCTGCCACCGGGCTGAATTTGGGCAGTCCGACAATCGCCCTCGCCGCAGCATTCTGAACCCGCTGCAGACGGGTTAGCTCGGCCTGGTTGGCCCCAGCCAGAAGAGAGCTGGCATAATCCAGGCGGGAGATGATAGTTGCCTGGATCACCAGCCGCCTGGTCGGGGCGTCAAAGAACCTGAGAACAGGTCTCAAGCCCCTTAGCAGTCCAAAACAACAGGCCGCAGTTTTTTTGGTGTGCCCTACAAAGGAGAGGCCCGCATCCAGCCAAGCCCCCAGGTTTTTTACCTCCGGTACCGGGATCGGAGTGGGTCCCAGCTCTGAGGGCCACCATTGGTCACCCCACAACTCCACTCCCTTACCGACAACCATCACCTCCGTTTTTGTGGCATTTAGCTGGAGACAGTTGCCTGTCAACCAACTAGCCACCGCCTTCAGTCCAGACTGAAACTTGGGGGCCTCAATCTCCGCATCCCCGCTGAGAGTAACCGCCAGCTGTGTGTCGTCGGCATATGAGACCAGAGTTAGGCCCCACTGCCTAGCGACATCAGCCAGCGGTCTCACGTAAAGGTTGAACAACGTGGGACTCAGCGAGGACCCTTGCGGAACCCCCATGGCCAGCGGTTGGAACTTGGACTTGAAGGGAGGGATGGCAACACAGAAGGAGCGGTCCTCTAGAAAGGAGCAGAACCATTGCAACACCTGGCCGCCAATGCCAGTCTCCTCAAGCCGATGCAGGAGGATGCTGTGGTCTACCGTGTCAAAGGCGGCGCTAAGGTCTAATAATATGAGCGCCGCCGTTTGACCAGCATCCAACCTTGCACGGAGATGTTCCACCATCACAAGCAACGCGGTCTCTGTGCTGTGACCGGCACGAAATCCGTTTTGTGTGGGGTCGAGGGCATTGGTCCGTACAAGATGTTCAGACAGGGCCAGATTGACATGGGCCTCTGTAATCTTGGCTGGCCAGGGTAGCAACGAAATGGGGCGATAACTTTCGGGCTTGGACGGGTCCAGGGAGGGCTTTTTGATAATTGGGGACACCACAGCTTGCTTCCACTTAGCTGGAACTACTCCCGTTTCCAAGGAAAGGTTGACAAGGGAACATACAGCTGTACGTCCCATAAAAGCCTGATCTCGAAAGAGAGCAGGCCTTACTGGATCAGATGGAGATCCAGATTTGACTTGCAACGCAAGTTTGTCAAACCCGTCCACGGTGAGGGGGGGGAAAGACAAGCAGAGTAGTCTGATGGTGGGTCCCACTAGTGCTTTCCCGACCGGACCCTATGCTAGGGAATGTCCGATAGATAGCTTGGACTTTCCCCAAGAAATAGGAGGCAAGGGATTCACAGTGGGAAAGGGAACTTACGGTTGCAGAGGTAGGCCGCTTTGCCATGAGATCTTTTACGGCCTTAAAAATGGCTTTCGACGGATTAGTACTGTTCCGGAATTCTGCGGCATAAAAAGCCGCTCGAGCTTGACAGATAGCCCAATGGTAGAGCTTGACGGACCTGGTATATGCAGCTTTTAAATCAGCCCCATAGGTCTTCCTCCAGGCCCTCTCAGCCCGTCTACAGGCACCCTTCAGAGCCCGAAGGGCGCCATCGTACCAGGGACTCGACTCTCTAGAGTTGATTTTAGTCGATACAATGGGTATCAGAGAGTCCAGAGCCCTAGTGATCCAGGAACAGAAGAGGTCATACCCCTTTTCTACATCCGTCAAAGGACCCAGAGGCTCCTCTAGTAGAAGACTATGGAAGTCTTCTAACCTAAGTTTCTTCCAGGCCCTCTTCTGAACCCGTCTAGCCGAGGAGATGGAAGGGGTGGCTGAGACAGGGCAAAGGATGGACACCAAGAAGTGGTCTGTCCATTCCACCGGCAAGATGGAGGCAATTTTAGTCCCCGGCAGATTGGTGAACAAGGGATCTAAAATATGCCCCCCCGAATGGGTAGGCTGGGAGACCAACTGGGGAAGTTGAAAGGCCTCTAGGTCAGAGGAGATGGAACGCACTGTCAGACCTGAGAGGGTGTCGAAATGCAGATTCAAATCACCCATGATGGAAAAGTTTGCACAATCTGCGACCAAAGGGCCAACAATGTCGGGGAAAGCATTTCTAAACACCACATCGCTGCCGGGCGGACGATAGACGACCATCCCGGACAGCATAAATTCGGGGCTGACAGAGACCTTGAACAATGCACTTTCACACCCAGGGATATTTAGGGCACTCCAGACACAGGAATAAGTGGATCTTACTATTAAAGCTATACCCCCACCTCTAGACACCCTATTCAAGGTATACATACAGTAGCCGGGTGGGCAGGCTAGATTTGAAATAGCGGTGTCCGCATCCTGTAGCCAAGTTTCAGTCATGGCAAATATGTCCGGAGCTTCCTCCTCAATGAGGTCAAAGATGTTCTGATAATGTTTCAGCGCAGACCTGACATTCAGGTTCAGGATCCGCAAGGAGGAAGGAAGATCTGTAGTACGGCGGGTCGCCGGGGCATTAATACTGAGGAGAGGACTCGGATAGTCGAGAGCCCAACCATTGCAGGGGCAATGGTACGGGCCTCGCAATGGATGTACCGGTGGAAGGGTACAACTACGGCTTACCTGACCGATGGCTAACAGGCACTCTCGCGAATATGACAGCATGGCGGCAGTAAGATGGAGTAATAGTCGTTAACCAGAGTCCCACGACGTCCAGCGCGTCCTTAGCGCGGACGGGCGCAGACGGGCAGGACTCTGGCACGACTCCGGCCACGCGAGGACACGCCTGCTGCGCGATCCCGCTGCGCTAGGGGACGAGCAAGCGCTAGAAGATGGAAACACCTCACTCCACTCACCCCACTCCAAGATGTCCGCCAAAAACGAGCAGGGCACCCACCCCAGGACCAGACCCGCCAAAACGGCGGTGAAGGGGCACAATTTATGGTGCAGGTAAGGGGCAATTTTAAAAACGGTCAAATGACTAGAACCAACAAAAATGGAAAAAAACGATTTTAAAACAGCAGTTTTACTGCAAAAACGCGCAAGCGCTCTCGCAGCAGCAGCTACCTTGTCAGGGGCTGAGAACAGGAGGGACTCGCCCTAAATAGGTGTTCCCAGGCAGCACATGCGTAATCAAGCGCTAGAAGATGGAAACACCTCACTCCACTCACCCCATTCCAAGATGTCCGCCAAAAACGAGCAGGGCACCCACCCCAGGACCAGACCCGCCAAAACGGCGGTGAAGGGGCACAATTTATGGTGCAGGTAAGGGGCAATTTTAAAAAGGGTCAAATGACTAGAACCAACAAAAATGAAAAAAAACGATTTTAAAACAGCAGTTTTACTGCAAAAACGCGCAAGCGCTCTCGCAGCAGCAGCTACCTTGTCAGGGGCTGAGAACAGGAGGGACTCGCCCTAAATAGGTGTTCCCAGGCGGCACATGCGCAATCAAGCGCTAGAAGATGGAAACACCTCACTCCACTCACCCCACTCCAAGATGTCCGCCAAAAACGAGCAGGGCACCCACCCCAGGACCAGACCCGCCAAAACGGCGGTGAAGGGGCACAATTTATGGTGCAGGTAAGGGGCAATTTTAAAAAGGGTCAAATGACTAGAACCAACAAAAATGAAAAAAAAAACGATTTTAAAACAGCAGTTTTACTGCAAAAACGCGCAAGCGCTCTCGCAGCAGCAGCTACCTTGTCAGGGGCTGAGAACAGGAGGGACTCGCCCTAAATAGGTGTTCCCAGGCGGCACATGCGCAATCAAGCGCTAGAAGATGGAAACACCTCACTCCACTCACCCCACTCCAAGATGTCCGCCAAAAACGAGCAGGGCACCCACCCCAGGACCAGACCCGCCAAAACGGCGGTGAAGGGGCACAATTTATGGTGCAGGTAAGGGGCAATTTTAAAAAGGGTCAAATGACTAGAACCAACAAAAATGAGAAAAAAACGATTTTAAAACAGCAGTTTTACTGCAAAAACGCGCAAGCGCTCTCGCAGCAGCAGCTACCTTGTCAGGGGCTGAGAACAGGAGGGACTCGCCCTAAATAGGTGTTCCCAGGCGGCACATGCGCAATCAAGCGCTAGAAGATGGAAAGACCTCACTCCACTCACCCCACTCCAAGATGTCCGCCAAAACGAGCAGGGCACCCACCCCAGGACCAGACCCGCCAAAACGGCGGTGAAGGGGCACAATTTATGGTGCAGGTAAGGGGCAATTTTAAAAAGGGTCAAATGACTAGAACCAACAAAAATGAAAAAAAACGATTTTAAAACAGCAGTTTTACTGCAAAAATGCGCAAGCGCTCTCGCAGCAGCAGCTACCTTGTCAGCTTATACTCCAAAATGATAACCCTAGCAAGCTGGTATCGACAATATATCGGACAGTGAACACACACATAGATTATCCTTCTGTGGCGGCAAAACTGAAATGGGATTTAGAACTAGACAGACCCCTCACTGACAAGCAATGGGCTTTTTGCCTCCAGCAAACAGAACGCATCTCAGCTAGCAGTAGACATAGAATTATACACTACAAATTCTTACATCGCCTGTATTACACTCCAGCCCGGTTGTGTAGACTTCGACTCCGCACTGCTGACAACTGTGATAGATGCCATGCCCCGGGAGCTGACTTTTTACACCTTGCGTGGACCTGCGATGCAGTCCAACTCTACAGGTGCTGGCTGCGCTGTCCAACATGATTCACACTGACATAACTCCCTCTCCGGTGCTGGCGCTCTAGGGGTACGTAGAGCCCCTACAGGCGGCGCACCGCGAGTTTGTTGCGCTGGCTCTCCTAGTGGCGAAAAGAAGAGTTGCGTGTCGATGGGGTAGGGGTCGGGCCCCTAAATTCAAGAACTGGCTCAATGATCTAATTTATTGCCAAAAACAGTTAGACACATACTCTGAGATGTTGCCGACGTCTTCACGGCCCTGTGATATATGGGCCCCTTTACGTGGCTACCTATCTAGGGACAGTGCTGGAGGCGGAGAGGGATCGCCGGTCTAATGCCCCCCCCTTACCGTCACATCTGGACACTTCCCACCATATGGCCTGCCGAGAGGTACATGCATGCTATCCGAGGTATCATGGGGGCTGCTTTTTGCAGGCTCTTTGAGATGTGGACAATGGTCTTACAGGCGGACACTAAGCCTTCCTATTATAGCGCCTTTCTGTCAGGACTTACTTATGTGGAACTTTTTCTATCTCAACATATTGCTACTGTGCTGCCTCGTCTCGCATGAGATATCTTCCAAGGGTTCGAGGCCGTTCTATGATACAATGTATGATTGACTGCTCTATCTAAATGCCTAATGTTAATGTTATATTGAGATATTGTGATGTATGTACCTGTGACCAGAATATATCCACATATATTGTGTACGTAGCCTGAAATGTGTAAATGTAATGCACTCCATGTTGAAGGTTAATCAAGTTTTTAAAAAAAATGGGAATCTATGAAAGTTCCAATACTGGAGTAAGAGATGTTACTCCTCAAACAGCAAACCTATAAAGAGTTGCTGATCTTCAGAACATAATTTAGAAATTCCTAACCAAGCAAGGTGCCACAACGGAAAATATGGAATTTGAAGTGGAATCCTCAGTTTCCAACACACACCTGATGTCCAACCACGACCTCTTTAGTCCTCTTTTACAGGCATGGTTAGGATTCTGCATTAGTTTTCTACTTCTGATGTAAAGTCCTTAAGGCACGACTCCATCTTACGCAGGCCCCCAATTCCATGGAGGTCGCCATCTTCCTTAACTGAGACAATGGAAGTCATCATATTCCCTAATTTATGCTGAATCATTGTCATGTCTACCTTTAGACGTAGATTTTGCCAGACCTGATATTTAAGGGAAATGTGACAGCATCAAGCTCTTCAATAATGACAGAGATTCAACATCTAATGCGTCATTCGTCTGAGTTAAATGTCTACTCCTTACCATGTCAAGGTTAAATAATACAGGCAGACATAACCAAAATAATGTAGTCTGAATTCCTTTTGCCTTATGTGTTCATAAGGAAACGTCTAAGACACATAACTTGATGCGCATAATCAAAGTCAGACTAAACTTAAGTCAGAAATTCCAATTTTTGATAAGATTTAGTATATAAATACTGGCACTTGACCACTTGTAAAGAGAGGCCATTTGCCCACATTATCGCTCGAGATACTGCCAGAGACGGTCTCACCTGCTGGCAGCACACGTCACACTATACAGATGCTACATCTTGCCTGAAGCTGATAAAGCCAAGCCGCGAGGAAGACAGACTGACTGCCACCGCAGTGGGTTATTTGCCCCATTGCGGGGAACACTGTCTTCACGCCTCCGATGATATGCA
Source organism: Lissotriton vulgaris (assembly GCF_964263255.1). Taxonomy (NCBI): domain Eukaryota; kingdom Metazoa; phylum Chordata; class Amphibia; order Caudata; family Salamandridae; genus Lissotriton; species Lissotriton vulgaris. Next base: position 1,997,018,523 of record NC_141693.1, on the reverse strand, counting down.
GTGCGACTCTTGTCCCTAAGAAACTCTAGACTGCAAGTTGCCCTACTTTCCATGCTCTCTTACTATAGCACATAGAAGTAGGCTTTAGGGTCTAGGTTCTAGATGACAATTTAACAATTCTAGAAATGTACATTTTATTCTTGTTATTCATAACATGTCTTGTTGCTGTTTTTATAATGATTCGGTGAAGTTGTTTTAGATGTACTGAGAAACAGATTGTTCCTGCTTGACTTAGAAGTGTTCATTCTTTTCAGTGCAGTGTGTGAGATACCGTAAATAAGGAAATAAAAAGTTTGTTGTGGTTTCCACTGTGACCTTCAAGGGAATGTTAGTACCCCAAAAGTAATACTTTTATGTCAATTACATATTGAATAGTGTCTTGCAGGGCTACAATAACTTGTCTTTCATATGCATCGCTGGTACAATTAACCAATTCACCAGTGGGTGGGAAAGCACACCTTGTAGAGTTACGTCAAAGTAACACTTCCTCCCATTGGCTCCTGATGCATCTGGCTAGAAGATCCCTGGAATTGGCAATTCAATACTGCATCCCTGCCCACAATGCAATGTCCTTTACTGCTGCATAAACGTTCTTGATTTTCTTCTAAGGTAGGGTGTTGCATTAGTGCCCTTTTCTTAAAGGTATGTACCACATGAGAATCCGGAGGCACATGCTAATTGGATGAACAATGGATTCGGAGGCACGGATGTAAACCTCTTTGCAACTTGTGGCATAATCATTCTCACTATCACTTGGTCTTTAAAGGTTTCTGTGGAGCACTTTAACATGCTTCATCAAATTGGTAAAAAATGAGTGCTGTAGTAAGTTTTGTATAAACTCCTTGAGGAAGGCTTCTCCCTCCCCCTTCAACACTTAGCATAACTTTGTGCTGTGCTACGTCCCATACAATACCACAACGGGTAGAGGTGTCATCAGGTGCGAATGCTTTCACTGGGCATAGCTGTGTCCTCTACAGTGAGCACTCTATATTGGTACATTACCCCCTCAAACCACAGCACCAACACAGCCTTGATCGCCGCAATAGACGTAATCTGCACCCTACACGATAGAAGTGAATCAGCTGCCCTGTCCTGCTTGACCTCTCCATAGTCTTCGACATAGTCTCCTACCACACACTCATCGATCGTCTATGCCGGATTGGTGCAACAGACAACACGCTCAAATGGATGGCATCCTTTCACCATGGGACGCACCCAGACAATCAGACTCCCTCCCTTCACATCGCAAGTCAAGCACAACATGTGCGGCGTCCCACAAGACTCATCCCATAGCGCTACCCGCTTCAATGTCTACATGACACCACTCGCAGACATTGTCAGATCGCACAACATCAACATCTTCTTGTACGCCAACTACACAAAACTGGTCTTATTGCTCTTAGCAGACCCTACCTCGACGAAGACAAACTTTCACAACTGTATAAAGAACACCTCAGCCTGGATGAGTGACAACTGCCTCAAGCTCAACAAGGACAAGATGGAAGTCCTCATCTTCGGCAAACACACTGCCCTCTGGAACAACTCTCGGTGGCCGGCGGAACTCAGACCCACCCCCATCACAATGTTGAATGACCTACCTGCACCCTCGGCATACTCCTTTACAGCAATCTCTCCATGAAACGTCAGGTCAAAGACGGTCTTCTCAGTCTGCATCAAAACATGCTGCATGCTCTGTAAAAACTTTAAGTGGCACCCCATCAACACCAGAAAGACAGTAACAGGCCCTTATCACCAGCAGACTGGACTACATAAACAACTATTCAGGGACCATTATCAAACTCATGCAAAGACTCCAGATGATCCAGAATGCAGCCACCAGACTAATCCTCAACCTGCCCAAGAGAACCCACATCACCCAGCACCTGATGTACCTCCACTGGCTCCAGGTCCAGAAGAAATGCCAGTTCCAACTCCTGGCATGCCTACAAAGATCTCCATGACCAAGGACCTGCCTGTATGAACCACCATGTGCAAAAACCACAGTTGATGGACAGAATGCAGAACAATGTCATACATTCACCCCAGTACAGAGATCTGGGCCTAAATCCATCGTTTTTTTGCACTCCACACCACCCCAGTTCAGACATGGCCATATGCAAATCAGTCTGACCCTGTGCCTCATGGGAACAGTCCAGCCCGAACTGCCAATCCATGCCTTCCTGGACCGGAAACAAGCTTCCAAGGACCGGTTTCTGGCATTCCAGCCGTCTTCAGCCCGGCTTGCTTGAATCCAGTGGTGTGGAGTGCATGGGACTCACGTCTGCGCATACCCATCCCACTCGGGGTGACAAATGCAAAAAACACAGTTGATGGATGTAGGAGAGTAGGGTCTGCAATCCTATGATCATCCGGACTTTTTGCTTCTGTTTCACTGGTTTACGACTTTCTCGGGCTCTGGGCCTGCTAATCAGACCCACAGCCTAGCTGTTCTCTCTCTAAATTGATGCGTGTACCTTAGGTGCATTACCCAATTGGAACTGGGCCACCCTGTCAGACCCTGTAACTCAGGGCATCGGTGTACCCAGGGCCTACCAGGAGCTGAAGCATGTATTATGCCACCCCTGGATGGCCGTCTAAATCTGACACAACTGGCTGCACGACAGCTGGGGCAACGTAGCGTACCCGCTCGTTGCTTTAGGTATAGTAGCCCTATATCTAACCATACAATGGACACCCGAGTTCCTATCAGACACTCCTATGGCAGGCCTTGACAATCCTGAAGGCAGAGTGCTTGGAATCGTGTGAATTGGGTTCTGGCCCGAGCCGAGCCCGGTTGCAGCTTGCGGAACCAAGACCCAATGGCTGTTCCATGATAACGCGTACCATATCGGTAACTTCGGTATTGCGTTATCAAGACATGTCGAGTAAGGTGTCATACGAATCGGGATGCTACCCCCTCACCAATTCTGGCGACGAGGTTAGCATTCCGCCCTTCTAGAGGGACACGACATGTATGTAACTGTGAACCCCGGTTAAAGTTAACTAAAGCCTCAGCTCCACAAAATGGATGCTGCCACCACAGACACGAGTCTGACCTCCTGCTGCTGGGAGTCCTTCCAAGCGAGGAGAGCTTGGACAAAGGGTTTCCTGTCAAGGGCGGTGTTCGCACCGTCCCAGACAGGGTTTGTGTATTCTGGGTAGGTAGGGCTTTGCGAGAAGGTGACTGCGGAGTGGCACCCCGGTGCTCACTACGCATCTGCCGGTCAGAACCAGTTCCAGGGGCGCCAGCCCCTAACCTGGGGACAGTCCGGCAGGGGAGAGGGGTGTAACTACCCCCCTTCCTGGTCCCACCCTTAGGGCAGGACCTAGTCATGTACCCACCCCTTTCTTTAGGATAAAGGCCGGAGCGGGGACCCTTCCAAATTAGATCATCTTTGAATCAAGAATACTTTCTACGAAAGGACTTCGAGACTCTTCTCAAGATTTCTCCCTTGTGGCTAAGGAGTAGTCACCCTGCACCAGCGGGCACCATCTAAGAACTCTGCGGTTTGCTGCAAGTCCTTCCTCAAGGAATCCGACAGCCCAGCTCGACGAGAACCGGCTTCCCTGGCACCTCTGACCTCTACCCACGTCGTCAGCTAAGCTGAGATCTGTGGGTGTGACGAGACCTCGAGGGACCGGCCATCATCAAAACCTGCACGCTTTCTTAATCAGCACGACCATCGAAGCAATTCTCTGGTGAGTGCTCTGGGGTCCGAGAAGCCCCGACCCTGAGCCGCTCCAGCACCGAAGTGCAGTCTCCCAGCATCTCCACGATCTGCGTGGGGCCCTTCTGCTCGCTGCTCAGCACGTTGTCTGGTCACTAGCCGCTGGCTTGTGCCCTTCTTTGACGACATCCGACAACCAACGCTGCTGGTCTGGTTGCTCCAGACTGGCCCTTGCTTCCATCTTTGAGGGAAGCACCCCGGACCCTCCTGGTCCACTCAAGACGCCATTTTAGGCCCACCCCGTGGCCCTGAAATCTGCAAAGGCTTGTTGCCCCAATCCTGGGCCCAGCGACGCCGACAGCATCAACCTTCGTGGGACAGCTCGCACCTCCATCCTGGTCGCCGACAACGCCTCCTGGTCCGTGCGACTGCAGAGCCTAGCGTCGCCCACTCACCTAGTCGAGGTGACGGCCAACCGGTGCCTTCCTGGTACCCTCTGACTACTGGCTAGTAGTACGAACTTGGTCCCCTCTGCTTTCAGGTATCAACGATCTCTGATCCAGGCTTGGATCTCTACGAACTATTCAGCACTGGTCGCCGGCCAGCAACTCCTTTTCTTCCGGCTCCTGGCTCGTCAGCGAAGACCCCGACGCCTGTAAGACTTGTGCAGCCGCAGCCCTCGTGGCTAGGTAACTTCAGCATTTCGGTGCCTGCATAGCCTCCTTACTCAAGGGTCCCGAGTCCCCCGCTTCCGACTTGCCTTATCGGGTCCGCCCGAGACCACTAAACTTTCCGTGTCCTCGGACACTTGTTTAAATTGTGCACTTGAAGTATTTTCCTAAGAGTTTTGGTTTGTGCTTAGTACCCTCTCCTCATAAAGAGTCCAGGGCTGTTGTGATTCTTAATAAATATTCTGTTTATTTTCATAACACTTGTGTGGTGTCCTTTCACTTGGGGTTCAAGGGGTATGTGATGGTATAACAGCTGGCTTAACACGCCCTCTAGAGTTTAGCCCGAAGACTGCTCGTATCCACGCTACTAGGATAGCTGGTCTAAGGTTGACTTACAACCAATCACCATAAGGGTCGTTTGGAACGATACATAGCGGTCGCTAGAATAGCGAACGCTGCATATCGGGCCAACTTCTCACAATGGACATAATGCAGAACAATGTCATACATTCACCCCAGTACAGAGATCTGGGCCTAAAGCACAAGTTACTACTTGTGTAACGATATATCTGTAAGAGACATTAGTTAGTGATAGATTCCTTACCTTAGAATATCCCCAGGCGTCAGACTGGATCCGGAAATGTTTTGCGTAGCACTACCCCTGCGCGTCGGTAGGCGTCGTCTGCGGCTCCGCGTCCGTCGTCGGCGTCGTTAGCGCCGGAATGACGTCGTCGGAGTACTTACACGCCGCCTATGCGCGCTGACGTCAGTTCTGATACACAGCTTTTCCGCGCCAGATACGCAGAGCCATGATAGAACCAACACTGGTGCCATGAAACTAGGGCCCTGAAAGGGGATGACCTTAACCCTAGATATCAGTTCGCAGAACGGGGAGGATGGATTGGTCTGTAAGGAATCTATCACTAATGTCTCTTACAGATATATCGTTACACAAGTAGTAACTTGTGCATCTGAAAGAGACACGTTAGTGATAGATTCCTTACCTTAGAATAGATACCCCAGCAATACCAACCCCGGTGGTGGGTCTGCGAACCAATATCACACCAGAAAGTCCTGGAGGACGGAACGCCCAAAGAAGCCATCCCTCCGGACTTGACTGCCCAGGCAGTAGTGTCTTGCGAACGTGTGCAGCGAGGCCCACGCCGCTGCCTGGCAAATGTCCTGTAAGGGGACTCCACGGCCCAGGGCAGTTGTTGTTGCCGTGGCACAAGTGGAATGAGCCCGCAATCCAGCAGCGGGCTCCTTTTTTGCCATGGAGTAACATACCTGAATACACAAGATGATCCACCGCGAAATGGTCCTCTTGTGTACTGCCTTTCCCTTCTTCGCGCCCACGTAACCAACAAAGAGTTGGTCATCCACCCGGAATTGGCGTGTGCGATCTAGGTAATAGGAGAGCGCACGTTTTGGATCCAGCCGGTGGAGCCTCTCTTCCTCTTTCGAGGGATGCGGAGGCGGAAAGAAGGTGGGCAAGGTAATGGACTGCCCGATGTGGAAGGCCGAGACAACCTTGGGCAGAAAGGAAGGTCGTGTACGCAACACCACCTTGTCTGGATGAACAGTTAGGAAAGGTGGAGTAGAAGAAAGAGCCCGGCGCTCACTCACCCTCCTGGCAGAGGTGATGGCGACCAGGAAAGCAGTATTCAATGTGAGAAGACGGAGAGGACAGTTATGGAGCGGCTCAAAGGGAGCACACATCAGATAAGTGAGAACAAGATTCAAGTCCCACTGGGGCATCACAAAGGGAACAGGAGGGAACATGTGTGTGATGCCCTTCAGAAATCTATTTACAATGGGGGACTTGAATAAAGAAGGCTGATCAGGTAGCCTTAAGAAGGCGGAAAGAGCAGAAAGGTACCCTTTAAGAGTGCCCAGAGCAGAGCCCTGCTGGGCAAGGGAAAGAAGAAAGAGCAGCACTTCCGAAAGGGGTGCAGAGAGAGGATCCACAGCCTTTGCTGTGCACCATGCCACAAATCTGTTCCACCTGCAGGCGTATACCGACTTTGTGGAGGGACGCCTGGCTGCCAGAATGATATCACAGACTTCAGGAGGCAAGTCAAATGGCCTCAACTATCGCCGCTCAATCTCCAAGCTTGTAGGTGGAGACTGGACAGGTTCGGGTGCAGCACCGTCCCCTGCTGCTGCGACAGAAGGTCCTCCCGAAGAGGCAAACGAATCGGGGGATCGACTGACATGCTGAGTAGCTCGGGATACCAGTATCTTCGTGCCCAGTCCGGAGCCACAAGGATAACCTGGGCCCGGTCACGCCTGATCTTCTTCAGCACGCTGGGCAGAAATGGTATAGGCGGAAAGGCGTACAATAGACCGCAACTCCACTCGCGACGAAAAGCATCTCAGAGCGAGTGCCGCCTTGGAAATTCCAACGCGCAGAACTGATGACATTGCGCGTTCTCTTCTGTGGCGAATAGATCTAACCAAGGCACTCCCCATTGCTGAAAGAGACCTTGTGCCACGTCCAAGTTCAGACGCCATTCGTGATCCATCATGCACCGACGGCTGAGTTCGTCTGCCCTGGCATTCAGAGAGCCTGCCAGGTGTTGAACCACCAGGGTCACGCCCTGATGTTCCAGCCATTGCCATAGGCGCAGAGCCTCCTGGCATAGGGTCCACGACCCCACTCCGCCTTGTTTGTTGCAGTACCACATGGCGGTGGTGTTGTCGGTGAACACTTGCACTACACTCCCCGAACAGAGGGGAGGAATGCTTTCAGTGCTAGACGAATCGCCCGCAGCTCCAACATGTTGGTATGGAGCCGGGACTCCGCCGGAGACCAAAGGCCTCTGATCTCCGCCTTTCCCATATGGCCTCCCCAGCCCTGGAGGGACGCGTCTGTCACAACTACGAGCTCCGGGTGGGGTAGGGAGAGGGATCTGCCACTGACCCAGTCGCGGTCCGTGAGCCACCACTGCAGTTGTTTCGCAGTGCCCTCCAAGATCAAGACCTGATCGGACAGGTTGCCCTGATGCTGGGCCCACTGAAACTTCAGGTCCCACTGCAGAGCCCGCATCCGCCACCTGGCGTGATGCACCAGAAGGATGCAGGAGGCCATCAGCCCCAGAAGCCGCAGCGTCAACCTGACTCGGGATAACGGCTGGAAGATGGGAATCAGAGCCTGAATATCCCGAACCTGCTGTTCGGGTGGGTAAACCCGAAACTGCGCCGAGTCGAGAACCGCTCCGATGAAGAGGAGCTTCTGAGAGGGACACAGGTGTGACTTCGGCACATTGATGGAGAACCCCAGCAAGTGCAGGAGGTCGGCCGTAGTCTGGAGGTGGTTGACGACTACCTGGGGCGAGCCCGCCTTCAACAACCAGTCGTCAAGGTAGGGGAAGACTGATACCCCTGCCTGCGCAGATGAGCTGGGACCACCGCCATCACCTTTGAGAACACCCGTGGGGCGCTGGTAAGGCCGAAGGGGAGCACGGTAAACTGAAAGTGCTCTTGGCCTACCGTGAACCGCAGGTAACGCCGGTGGGCCGGCAGGACGGGGATGTGGAAATAAGCGTCCTGCAGGTCCAACGCTACCATCCAGTCTCCCGGGTCCAGGGCAGCCAGGACCTGAGCCAAAGTCAGCATCTTGAACTTCTCCTTCGGAAGGAAGCCGTTGTCGTTCCGCAGGTCCAAGATAGGGCATAGGCCCCCTTTGCCCTTCTTGGGTACCAGAAAGTAATGGGAGTAACATCCACACCCTACTTCTGGCCCAGGAACGCGCTCGATGGCCCTCTTGGCCAAGAGGGCCGAGACTTCCTCTTGCAGAAGTTTCAAGTGATCCCCCGACACGCGGTGGCATTGCGGTGGCATGGATGGAGGGGATGCCTCGAAGGGGAGGGAGTAGCCCCTTCGGACAATCTGCAGCACCCACCGGTCCGAAATGACTGTGCGCCAGTGGGAGAGGTGATGGCGAACCCTGCCTCCCACAGGCGTCACATGGGCCTGAAAACTCGGACTAGGAAGGTTTTGAGGCAGGTGCTGCTGAGGGAGGTGTGGACTGGCCTCGCCGTGGTCCCCGACCGCCGCCACGGCGGTTTCCACGTCCGCCACCGCGCTGTTGAACATTCTGCGGCGCGTGGCTGGCAGTATGTGGGGGGGCGCCCCTTCCGTGGCCACGAAAGAAGCGAAAGGCACCAGATTGCTGGCGTGGGGCCGTGAGGCCCAAGGACTTGGCCGTAGCCCTGGAGTCCTTGAAACGTTCCAGCGCAAGGTCTGCCTTGTCGCCGAAGAGGCGATGGCCATCAAACGGCATGTCCAGGAGTGTGGCCTGGACATCGGCCGAGAAGGAGTAGTTTCTGTCCTGTAACTCCAGTTCTGTAGTAGGGGTATCTCTGTTATAGTCATAATCTAGTGAATAGTCCCGCCCATGTGCGTGGACCCCGGCAATCAAAAATAATCTCTTAAGTTGTCAAAAACATGCAGAAACTGCAAAGACACTTAAGGGAGAATTTAAAGACAAATAATGCAGCCTATATCCACAGGCTACACTGTCCAGTACTTCAACTAGAAATTCCACCAAATAACACCACACACAACACAGCCTGCCCAGTTTCTACCATAGAGAAACTTGCCTCTACCAGTAAAAGACTCTGGAATGATAGAGAGGAAGGCATGGACCGACAAGCCCCATAGGCTGCCATTATGTCGCTTAAAATAGGATACTGTGCCTTTAAGAGAACTTTCCAGAACTTCTCCCAGTATCCCAGAATGCATAGCAGGTCCCTCTACTTTCAGTTCTTTTTGAAGGCGAAGCACACCAGACCTGTCGCATTCCTTACATGAAGAAATCTCTCCACCGGGGAGGAGGGCGGGCGCTTATGACTATAACAGAGATACCCCTACTACAGAACTGGAGTTACAGGACAGAAACTACTCCTTCTGTAGTAGGGGATCTCTGTGTATAGTCATAATCTAGTGAATAGAATGGCAAGCCCATCCCCACACCAAAGCGGCGGTGGACAAAGAAAATAACGCCACTACTGTGCGAACAAATTCCGCAGCGAAGCCTGCCCAACCTGAGCGTCTGCCCTGGCATCAGTGTCCAGGCAGTAAGGCTTAGCAAAGGTGTGAACGGACTTCAAAGTGGCTGCCTTGCAGATCTCAGCAATTGGCACGTTACGGAGCAAGGCCGTCGTGGCAGCTTTGCCCCTCGTGGAATGAGCCTTAGGCTTACCTCCTAAGGTCTTATTAGCCTTTTGGTAACACAATTGTATGCAGGACACAATCCACCTAGAAATGGACTGCTTAGAGGTAGCAAGACCCGTCCTGACTGATCCATAATTGATAAACAATTGGTCTGACCTACGAATATCTTTGGTCTTATCCAGATAAAATTTCAACACCCTCCTAACATCCAGGGAATGTAAAGACCTTTCCGCTGGAGATGAAGGATTCTGAAAAAACGTAGGCAAAGTTATGGTCTGGTTGACATGAAAATCAGAAATAACCTTGGGAAGAAATTTAGGTTGAGTACGCATAACAACCTTCGCAGCATGAAATACAGTATAAGGTTCAGTACAACACAACGCCTGAATTTCACTCACCCTGCGGGCCGATGTAATGGCCACGAGGAATGCCGCCTTCCAGGACAGGTCCTGCAACGAAGCCTTATGAATAGGTTCAAAAGGCTCCTTCATCAACCTGGACAGCACCACATTCAGTTCCCATGAAGGCGAAGGAAGCCTGACAGGAGGGAATACTTTCTTCAAACCTTCCAGAAAATCTTTGATCACAGGGATCTGGAAAAAGGAAGTCTGTGAAGGGCATTTCCTGTAGGCAGTCAATGCGGCGAGATGAACCTTAATGGAATGAACATTAAGTCCAGACTGCGCCAAATGTAGAAGGTAAGGAAGGATGACATCTTCCTTGCACGTCGTCGGGTCATAGTTCTTGGACGCACACCAGATACAAAACCTCTTCCACTTGTAAGCATAGGATGTCCGAGTGGAAGGTCGCTTAGACTCCTTCGGTATGTCCATACAATCCGCAGGCAGATTCAGATGGCCATATTGCACTCTCAGGAGCCATGCCACCAAACTCAAAGACGAGAGGTTGGGGTGTAACATCCGTCCCCCGAACTTCGTGAGAAGGTCCGGCCTGCACGGCAGCCGAATGTGAGGAAGGAGAGATCGGTGAAGCAGGTCCGTGAACCACCACTGCCTGGGCCACTCCGGGGCAATCAGTATCATCCGAGCCCTGGACCGGGCCAGCTTGATGAGCGCCGCCGGAATCAGGGGAATGGGAGGAAAGGCGTACAGAAAGCTGTTCGTCCAGTTGATCCATAACGCATTCCCCAGCGTCCCCTGCTGGTAGTACCTTGAGTCGAAGTCTCTGCATTTGCTGTTTTAGGCGGTGGCGAACAAATCTACGTCTGGAGTTCCCCACCTTGCGAAGACTTCTCCTAGTACTTCGTCGTTTATGACCCATTCGTGGTTTTCCTGAACCAGTCTGCTCAGTGCGTCTGCCTGAACATTCTGCACAACTGGCAGATGGGTGGCCGTTATCGTCAGTCCTCTGGCTAGGAGCCAGTGCCAGATCGCCTGCGCCTCCTGTGACAGAGTGCGTGATCTCGAGCCCCCCTGCTTGTTGAGGTAATACATCGTGGTGGTATTGCCCGTCTGTACAAGCAGAGAGTTGGTCTGGTAGGACGGAAGAAAGGCCTTCAGTGCCAAGTGAACAGCTCTGAGTTCCAGGAAATTGATGTGATACGTAGCCTCCATCGGGGACCACGTTCCTTGAATCTGTAGGCTCCCGGAGTGCGCCCCCCAACCGAGGAGAGACGCATCCGTCACCACAGTCTGCGAGGGAATGTCCTTGTGGAAGGGAACCCCCCTCAGGAGATTCTCCGCCGAACACCACCACTTCAGCGACTGAAGAGCATGCAGAGACAGTCGTAGCCTGTCGTCCCAAGATCCTTTACTCTGATCCCACTGGTCTTCCAAGCACTCCTGCAGCAGTCTCATGTGCAGCCGTGCGTGTGGCGTCAGGAAGATACAAGAGGCCATCGATCCCAGTAGAGAAGACACCGTCCTCACTGTTGTAGATGGAGTTGTCATAAGAGCCTGAGCCTTCCGAAGGAGACACGCTTGCTGACAGCGTATTGATGGAGGCTCCCAAGTACTGTATGCATTGGACCGGAGTCGGGACAGACTTGGCCATGTTGATGTGCAACCCCAGCTTGTTCAAGAGAACGCACGTCTTCTGGAAGTGTGCTCGCGCTTCCGAGAAGGAGAATGCCTTGATCAACCAATCATCCAGGTATGGGTAGACAAACACCTTATTCTTCCGCAGGTGTGCTGCTACCACCGCCATGCACTTCGAGAACGTTCTCGGCGCAGACTTTAGTCTGAATGGGAGTACTGTGTATTGATAATGATTGGCGCCGACTTGGAATCGCAGGAACTTCCTGTGTTTGTGTGCAATGGGCACATGGAAGTAAGCATCCTGTAGGTCTATAGCACATAGCCAGTCTCCCTGTTGCAACTGAGGATAAATCCGATGCAACGACAGCTTGCGAAACTTTTCCCTGCGAATCCATTTGTTTGCTTGTCGCAAGTCCAGAATGGGCCTGAACTCGTTCTTGTCCTTCTTGCGGAGCAGGAAGAACCGGGAGTACAGACCTCTTCCTCTCTGAGACAGAGGTACGTCTTCTATCGCCCTTTTCCTTAACAGGATATCCGCTTCCGCCTGAAGCTCGCGCAGTTGGAACTGCAAGCTGACCGGTGGAATTGCCGGAGGCGGGCTGATGAACCGAAGACTGTATCCATTGCAAACAATATTCAGCACCCACTTGTCCTCAGTAATTTTTCTCCACTCTGCCAGAAAAAATTGAATGCTTCCCCCTACCGGAGTGGGTAACAGATCCGGGGGAAGTAGGTTCCTAGGGCCTAGACCCAGACTGGCCCTTGGGCGCCGGAGCCGACTGCTGGCCTCCTCTGCCCCTCTGGCGCTTCTGGAACGGCTTACGGAACTGTTGTTGTTGTTGCGACTGTCCCGAAGCTTGGCCACGTCCTCTGCCTTGTCCACCGAACCGCCGTTGGAAGGGGCGGTACGATTTCTTCGTGTCTTTAGGCTTCTCCAGGCCCTAAGCCGTGAGCGTTTCGGCCTCCGCCTTCATGCGGGCCATCTCATCATCCGCATGCTTCCCGAAGAGGGTCTCACCAGAGAATGGTAGGTTGGCTACCCTCTGTTGTGCGTCCGGTTTCAGGGACGTAAGACAGAGCCAGGCGTGACGTCGTTGGTTAATGCCATGGCAAAACCCATGAGCTGCCAACAGGGAAGAGTCCGCTGCAGCGCTGATAATCTGGTTTGCCACCAGCATTCCTTCATTCAGCACTTCCTCAAAGTCCTCGCGCTTCTCGCGAGGTAAGTGCTCCGCAAACTGCTGGAGGGAGTCACAGAGGGCGCGGTCGTAGCGTCCCAACAGCGCCGTGGCACTTGCAGCCTTCATAGAGGTCGCCGACGTTCCACATACTTTCCTCTCTGCAGAATCCATCCACCTAGACTCCTTATCCGGGGGAACCGTGGATGACGGGGTGGTGGCATGTTGTTTGCGGGCCGCCGTCACAATCACGGAATCCGGAGGGGGTTCTGCCCTCAGAAAGGCCGGGTCCGAATCGGGAGCCCGGTACTTTTTCAGCAATCTCGATGGAGCCGCCTTCGTCACCGCAGGGGTGAGAAAAAGGGCCATAGCCGGTTTCTCCAGGCCCGGCACCAGGGGCAGTAGTGGACGAGACAGGTGTTTCTGATGCAATGTCTCGAAAATGACTGAAGTCTTAGGTGTAGGCACCGTCAAGGATATGCCCAACTTCGCAGCGCCCCTTAAAAGGACATCATGGAACGCCACCAGGTCATCAAAAGGGGAAATCCTCGTGTCTGGTGACCCCGACAAGGTCGGAGAATAGTCCCTGGTCCCTGAGGACATCGTGTGAGAGCGGGAGCCGTGCCTCCTATGGCGGCGTCTAGACCGAGTGGACGATCTGTGTCGCGATCTCTCCCTTCTGCTAGAGCGAGATCTGCCAGCCTGTGGCCGCTCCACCGGTTTCCATGGTGGGGTCTTCCTTGGCTCCTCCCGGGGTTTAGGTTTCGGTGTCCCCTTAGGAGGTGTAGGCAAAGGAGGTAGCGACGTGGACCTCGGTGGAGGGACCGGATCTACCACCGACCGAGGGGCCGGACCATGCTTTGGAATCGGGGGCGGAAGGTCGCCTGGTGGAAGCGGAGGGTTGGTGGGAGGGTCCTCCTTGAGTACAGGTGGAGGTGGTTGTGAGAAGTTGGCCCGATATGCAGTGTTCACTATTCTAGCGACCACTATGCATCGGTCCAAACGACCCTTATGGTGATTGGTTGTAAGTCAACCTTAGACCAGCTATCCTAGTAGCGTGGATACGAGCAGTCTTCGGGCTAATCTCTAGAGGGCGTGTTAAGCCAGCTGTTACACCATCACATACCCCTTGAACACCAAGTGAAAGAACACCACACAAGTGTTATGAAAATAAACAGTATATTTATTAGAATCACAACAGCCCTGTACTCTTTATGAGGACAGGGTACTAAGCACAGAACAGAACTCTTAGGAAAATACTTCAAGTGCACAATCAACACAAGTGCCCGAGGGCACGGAAAGTTTAGTGGTCTCGGGCGGACCCGATAAGGCAAGTCGGAAGCGAGGGACTAGGGACCCTTAAGTAAGGAGGCTATGCAGGCACCGAAATGCCGAAGTTACCTAGCCCCAAGGGCTGCGGCTGCACAAGTCTTTACAGGCGTCGGGGGTCTTCGCTGACGAGCCAGTAGCCGGAAGGAAGGAGTTGCTGGCCGGCGACCAGTGGAAATAGTTCGTAGAGATCCAAGCCTGGATCAGAGATTGATGCCACCTGAAAGCCGAGGGGACCAAGTTCGTACTACTAGCCAGTAGTCAGAGGGTACCAGGAGGGCACCGGATGATCGTCACCTCGACTAGGTGAGTGGGCGACGCTAGGCTCTGCAGTCTCACGGACCAGGAGGCGTTGTCGGCGACCAGGATGGAGGTGCGAGCTGTCCCACGAAGATTGATGCTGTCGGCGTCGCTGGGCCCAGGATTGGGCAACACGCCTTGGCAAATTTCAGGGCCACGTGGTGGGCCTAAAATGGCGTCTTGAGTGGACCAGGAGGGTCCGGGATGCTCCTCTCGCAGAAGGGAGCAAGGGCCAGTCTGGAGCAACCAGACCAGCAGCGTTGGTTGTCTGTTGTCGTCCAAAAGAGTCACAAGCCAGCGGCTAGTGATCGGACAACGTGCTGAACAGCGAAGCAGAAGGGCCCCACGCCGATCGTGGAGATGCGGGGAGGCTGCACTTCGGTGCTGGAGCTGCTCAGGGTCGGCTCTTCTCGGACCCCAGAGCACTCACCAGAGGATTCCTTCGGTGGTCGTGCTGGTTAAGAAAGCGTGCAGGTTTTAATGATGGCCGGTCCCTCGAGGTCTCGTCGCACCCACAGATCTCAGCTGAGCTGACGACGTGGGTAGAGGTCAGAGGTGCCAGGGAAGCCGGTTCTCGTCGAGCTGGGCCGTCGGATTTCTGAGGAAGGACTTGCAGCAAACCGCAGAGTTCTTAGATGGTGCCTGCGGACGCAGGGTGACTACTCCTTAGCCACAAGGGAGAAATCTTGAGAAGAGTCTCGAAGTCCTTTCGTAGAAAGTATTCTTGATTCAAAGATGATCTAATTTGGAAGGGTCCCCGCTCCGGCCTTTATCCTAAAGAAAGGGGTGGGTACATGACTAGGTCCTGCCCTAGGGGTGGGACCAGGAAGGGGGGTAGTTACACCTCTCTCCCCTGCCGGACTTTCCCCAGGTCAGGGGCTGCGCGCCCCTGGAACTGGTTCTAACCGGCAGATGCGTAGTGAGCACCGGGGTGCCACTCCGCAGTCACCTTCTTGTAAAGCCCTGCCTACCCAGGATACACAAAACCCTGTCTGGGATGGTGCGAACACCGCCCCGGACAGGAAACCCTTTGTCCAAGCTCTCCCCGCTGGAAGGCTGCCACCACAGACACGAGTCTGACCTCCTGATGCTGGGAGTCCTTCCAGCGGGGAGAGCTTGGACAAAGGGTTTCCTGTCCGGGGCGGTGTTCGCACCATCCCAGACAGGGTTTTGTGTATCCTGGGTAGGCAGGGCTTTACAAGAAGGTGACTGCGGAGTGGCACCCCGGTGCTCACTACGCATCTGCCGGTTAGAACCAGTTCCAGGGGCGCGCAGCCCCTGACCTGGGGAAAGTCCGGCAGGGGAGAGGGGTGTAACTACCCCCCTTCCTGGTCCCACCCCTAGGGCAGGACCTAGTCATGTACCAACCCCTTTCTTTAGGATAAAGGCCGGAGCGGGGACCCTTCCAAATTAGATCATCTTTGAATCAAGAATACTTTCTACGAAAGGACTTCGAGACTCTTCTCAAGATTTCTCCCTTGTGGCTAAGGAGTAGTCACCCTGCGTCCGCAGGCACCATCTAAGAACTCTGCGGATTGCTGCAAGTCCTTCCTCAGGAATCCGACGGCCCAGCTCGACGAGAACCGGCTTCCCTGGCACCTCTGACCTCTACCCACGTCGTCAGCTCAGCTGAGATCTGTGGGTGCGACGAGACCTCGAGGGACCGGCCATCATCAAAACCTGCACGCTTTCTTAACCAGCACGACCACCGAAGGAATCCTCTGGTGAGTGCTCTGGGGTCCGAGAAGCCCCGACCCTGAGCAGCTCCAGCACCGAAGTGCAGCCTCCCCGCATCTCCACGATCGGCGTGGGGCCCTTCTGCTTCGCTGTTCAGCACGTTGTCCGATCACTAGCCGCTGGCTTGTGACTCTTTTGGACGACAACAGACAACCAACGCTGCTGGTCTGGTTGCTCCAGACTGGCCCTTGCTCCCTTCTGCGAGAGGAGCATCCCGGACCCTCCTGGTCCACTCAAGACGCCATTTTAGGCCCACCACGTGGCCCTGAAATTTTCCAAGGCTTGTTGCCCAATCCTGGGCCCAGCGACGCCGACAGCATCAATCTTCGTGGGACAGCTCGCACCTCCATCCTGGTCGTTGACAACGCCTCCTGGTCCGTGAGACTGCAGAGCCTAGCGTCGCCCACTCACCTAGTTGAGGTGACGATCATCCGGTGCCCTCCTGGTACCCTCTGACTACTGGCTAGTAGTATGAACTTGGTCCCCTCTGCTTTCAGGTGGCATCTATCTCTGATCCAGGCTTGGATCTCTACGAACTATTTCCACTGGTCGCCGGCCAGCAACTCCTTCCTTCCGGCTCCTGGCTCGTCAGCGAAGACCCCCGACGCCTGTAAAGACTTGTTCAGCCGCAGCCCTTGGGGCTAGGTAACTTCGGCATTTCGGTGCCTGCATAGCCTCCTTACTTAAGGGTCCCGAGTCCCTCGCTTCCGACTTGCCTTATCGGGTCCGCCCGAGACCACTAAACTTTCCGTGCCCTCGGGCACTTGTATTGATTGTGCACTTGAAGTATTTTCCTAAGAGTTCTGTTCTGTGCTTAGTACCCTGTCCCCATAAAGAGTACAGGGCTGTTGTGATTCTAATAAATATACTGTTTATTTTCATAACACTTGTGTGGTGTCCTTTCACTTGGTGTTCAAGGGGTATGTGATGGTATAACAGCTGGCTTAACACGCCCTCTAGAGTTTAGCCCGAAGACTGCTCGTATCCACGCTACTAGGATAGCTGGTCTAAGGTTGACTTACAACCAATCACCATGAGGTTCGTTTGGACCGATGCATAGTGGTCGCTAGAATACTGAACACTGCATATCGGGCCAACTTCTCACATTGGTGAGCAGCGGTTGGGATTTGAGCTTGCTGTTTTACCACGCGTATCCTAAGAATATCTTGTGAAAGATCGCATAAGTACTTCAGGTACATATAACTTAGCTTAGAATACTCTGAGTTCTACTGAACCAGCTGTTGTAGCTCCGCAAGGCTTAGCACACCTTGGCTACAACTCTTAGCAAGGGATCTGTAGGTAAACATATAGTGTAGGTAGGTGCATCACTTACACCACACTAGAAGCAGCATGTCCGACAACGGAGGAAACTCTGAGTCTCCCCTTGTGTCAGTCGACCCTCCACAGGTCACGTCCAGATATGCTGCACTTAGCTTCCAAGAGATGCGACAACTCTGTACATCTCGGAAGTTAAAACAGGGTTCAAACCCTACAACTCAGTTTCTGATCGGTCTCTTGGAGACTTATGATGCTAGGAGGGCCGGTAACACCGACCCTTCTCATCCGGAAGGGAGTATGCCCCCCCTCGAGGGAACCGCAGGTGACCCTGACCTTATCCATCTCTCCGCAGAAGGTGAAGAGGAGGATGAGGAACCAGAGACATCTGAGGACGAGGCAGACAAAGGTCCAGTCATAGTTAGCCAGCTAACTCAGGACAACTTAAGCCGGCATGAGAATGGTACTAGGAGACCCCTGGGGCCCCTCTCAGGCCAGCTTAACATTGGGAGTGGACGAGTTAGGTCTCTGTCGAGAGGCTCTAACAGATCCGCTCGAACCAATGGCTCTCGAGGCTCTGCTCGAAGAGGGATGACATCCCCTCAGAGGAGAGTGTACGAAGCTAAGGAGCGGGAAGTCAATCTGCGGATCGAAAGGGAAGAACTTGCCCTAGCCAAAGAAAGACTCGCCTTCGCTAGAGAGCAAGAATTGAGTGGGACCCTTCCCACTGGTGGCAGCATTCCCCCACGGGAAAACAGGAGTTTAGACACTAGGCACCTGAGTAAGATAGTGCCCCCCTTTAAGCAAGGGGACGACATCCACAAATGGATTACTGCTTTGGAGCGGGCCTGCACTGTACAGTGCGTCCCCCAGAGTCAGTGGGCAGCTATCTTGTGGCTCTCCTTTGAAGGTAAAGGTAGAGAGAAGCTCCTCACTACTAGAGCCGAGGATGCTAACAATTACCAGGTCCTGAAGAACACACTGATTGATGGGTTCGGCCTAACCACTGAGCAGTACAGGTTGCTGTTCAGGGATACCCAGAAAACTCAGTCTCAGGACTGGTCTGATTTCGTTGATTGTGCCACTAAGGCTTTGGAGGGCTGGTTGCTGGGCAGTAAGGTTACTGATTACACAGGATTGTATAATTTTATCATGCGAGAACAGATTTTAAACAATTGTCAGAACCAGTTGTTGCATCAGCACCTTGTCGACGCGGATCTGACCTCTCCCCAAGAATTGGGAGAGAAGGCAGACAGATGGGTCAGAACAAGGGTTAAGCAAAACCAGGGCCAGAACCAGGGTGGTCGGAAGAAAGCAGACCAGAAGGGTAAAGATTCGAAAGGGGAACAAAATGACCAGAAGTCTTCGACAGGTCCCCAACAACCCAAAGAGTGGGGGGGGGGGGAGGGGGGGGGGGGGGGGGGGGGGTATCAGGCTTCCCAAAAAAAGAAGAATCAAGAAGGCCAATCGAAAAGGTGGTGCCAATACTGTAAAAGTAAAACTCACTGGTTTAGTGAGTGCACCAAGAAAGGAGGGCAGACTCCTGCTACTGCAACCCCTAAGGCACCTGTGCCCCCTAGTACAGCCAGCAGTAGTAGTGCGCCTCCCAAGGGACTAGTTGGGTTAACCTTGGGTTCTGAGGGGTGTGACAACCTAGTTGGTACGCTCACTCAGGCTGTCCTTGTCTGTACAGGGGATGTGGATATATCCCCTGATGTCAGTCCCAATACTTTGGGCAAATACCGACAGACGCCTTTGATCAATGGACGAATGGCTCAGGCCTATAGGGACACGTGTGCCAGTGTCACCATGGTGACGCCTAACTTTGTGGACCCTGGACAGATCATGCCAGGTACAGATTTCCTGGTGACCAATGCCAGCAACGTCACTACCAGTCATAGTATGGCGATTGTTGCTTTCTCATGGGGAGGGGTAAATGGCCAGAAAAAGGTTGTTGTTAGTTCAGACCTCCCAGTGGATTGTTTGTTGGGCAATGATTTGGAGTCATCGCAATGGTCAGAAGTGGAGCACCGGACTCACATGGAGATGTTAGGCTTGCCAGCGCAGGTGCTTGCTGTGACTAGGTCACAGGTCAGACGATGCCCCACTGAACAGGTGCTGGATCCTGGAACAACGGACCAGACACCTCCCAAGAAGAAGAGCAGTCGGGTTAAGGCAGCGCCTTCCCCCTTGCCCCAGGTCGAGGATCAGGTCTCAGAGGAGGCTGACCTCCAGGAATTGCGGGAAACTGAACCTAAAGAACTCGAACTTGATCAAATTGAGTTTCTGGGCTCAGGGGGACCCACACGAGAAGACCTGGGGAAGGACCAGTTAAACTGCCCTTCCCTTGAACCCCTCAGACAGCAGGCCGCTGCTGAGGCTGCTGGGAACGCCACAGGTACCCACAAGGTATACTGGGAGGATGGACTCCTGTACACTGCGGCAAGCGACCCCAAGCCTGGCATGACCAGGAGGCTGGTTATTCCCTTGTCTCAGCGTGGTTTCCTTCTTACCTTGGCCCACGAGATTCCCTTAGCAGGACACCTAGGCCAGACGAAGACATGGGACAGGCTTGTCTCGCGCTTTCACTGGCCTCACATGAACGAAGATACCAGGGAGTTTTGTCGCTCCTGTGTCACTTGCCAAGCCAGTGGTAAGTCAGGTGGCACTACAAAGGCCCCCCTTATACCAATGCCTGTGGTGGGGGTGCCCTTTGAACGTGTGGGGATTGACATTGTCGGTCCAATGGAACCCCCAACAGCATCAGGGCACAAGTTTATACTGGTGGTAGTGGATCATGCCACCAGGTATCCTGAAGCTATTCCCCTTAGGACCACTACAGCCCCTGTGGTGGCAAGAGCCCTAGTTGGAGTATTCTACAGAGTGGGCTTCCCTAAGGAGGTCGTCTCTGACAGAGGTGCAAACTTCATGTCGAGCTACTTGACTGCTATGTGGAAGGAATGTGGTGTCAACTACAAGTTCACTACACCCTATCATCCACAATGCAATGGGCTTGTTGAGCGGTTCAACAGGACCCTGAAAGGGATGATTCATGGACTACCTGAAAAGCTCCGGGGTAGATGGGACGTCCTGATTCCCTGCCTTTTGTTCGCTTATAGAGAAGTCCCACAGAAGGGGGTTGGCTACAGCCCTTTTGAACTTTTGTACGGGCATGTGTAAGAGGACCCCTGTGTTTGGTGAAGGAAGGATGGGAGAGACCTCTCAAAAAGCCTGCAACCAGCATAGTGGACTATGTGCTTGGCCTCCGCTCCCGGATGGCTGAGTACATGGAGAAGGCGTCTGAAAACCTTAAGGCCAGCCAAGAACTCCAAAAAGCTTGGCATGACCAAAAGGTTGTCTTGACTGTTTACCAGCCCGGACAGAAGGTGTGGGTGTTGGAGCCAGTGGCCCCAGCAGCACTCAAGGACAAATGGTCCGGGCCCTACACCATCCTGGAGAAAAAAGGAGAGGTCACCTACCTGGTGGACCTTGGAACTCCCCGGAGCCCCCACAGGGTGCTTCATGTCAACAGGCTCAAGGCATATGTCGACAGGAAGGACATGAGCTTGCTCATGGCCATAGATGAGGGACAGGAGGAGGAGAGTGACCCTCTCCCAGACCTGCTCACTCAGAATCCTGACTATGGATCGGTAGACGGTGTTGTCTTTTGTGGCAGCCTCTCCGAACATCAACAGGAGGATTGCAAACAGGTTCTTCAATCCTTCCGGCATATGTTCTCTCTAACACCCAGTCAGACCAATTGGTGTACCCATGAGGTTGACACTGGTGACAGCTTGCCCGTGGCAGCATCCATTTTGTGGAGCTGAGGCTTCAGTTAACTTTAACTGGGGTTCACAGTTACGTACATGTCGTGTCCCTCTAGAAGGGCGGAATGCTAACCTCGTCGCCAGCATTGGTGAGGGGTCAGCCTCCCGATTCGTATGACACCTTACTCGACATGTCTTGATAACGCGATACCGAAGTTACCAATATGGTACGCGTTATCATGGAACAGCCATTGGGTCTTGGTTCCGCAAGCTGCAACCGGGCTCGGCTCGTGCCGGAGCCCAATTCACACGATTCCACGCACTCTGCCTTCAGGATTGTTATGGCCTGGCATAGGAGTGACTGATAGGAACTCGGGTGTCCATTTTTGGGTTAGATATAGGGATACTATACCTAAAGCAACGGGCGAGTACGCCACGTTGCCCCAGCTGTCGCGCAGCCAGTTGTGTCAGATTTAGATGGCCATCCAAGGGTGGCATAATACATGCTTCAGCCCCTGGTAGGCCCTGGGTACACCGATGCCCTGAGTTACAGGGTCTGATAAGGTGACCCAGTTCCAATTGGGTAATGCACCTAGGGTACACATCAATTTAGCGAGAGAACAGCTAGGCTGTGGGTCTGATTGGCAGGCCCACAGCCCGAGAAAGTCGTAAACCAGTGAAACAAAAGCAAAAAAATCTGGGTGATAATAGGATTGCAGACCCTACTCTCCTACAGTGGCGACCCAGGCCGGGATGGTGTGTACACCACTGAGTACACCGAGCCCGGTGACCCCTTAGGTGAAGGAGGCTGAGACTCAGCCCCTTCAGCCGTTGATCGCTTCCTCTTGCGTCCCCCACTAGAAGCAGTCTGACTTCTGGGGCCAGAATCCCTCTTGCGCCGTTTGGGAGTGGAGGAACGACTCCTAGACGCAGAGCGTCGTTTTTCCGGCGTCGAACGCCGCCTCCGCGACGTCGACCTCTTCTTCCACGATGTCGAACGCCGCCCCCGCGACGTCGACCTCTTCTTCCATGATGTCGAACGCCGCCCCCGCGACGTCGACCTCTTCTTCCACGATGTCGAACGCCGCCCCCGCGACGTCGACCTCTTCCTCCGTGACGCCGTACGCCGCCTCCGCGACGCCGAACGTTCCGTTCTTGGAGACGAGCGTCGATCCCTCCTTCTTGAGGCCCTCGACGTCGAGGAGCCCCTCGACGTCGACCGGTGCTTCGATGGCAAACGGCGGTGTCGCCTCGACGGCGAGCGCCGAAGCTTGTCACTTCGTCTCCGACGTCGATAGTAAGACTCCGACGACGATGATGACGTCGACTGTGGTTTCTTCGACGGCGACCTCTACAGGCCTTTCGATGTCGAGTCGTCACGCCGTCTCGACCCGGAGCCCCGGGGAGATGGGGAACACACCGCCATCATCCCTCTCGACGTCGTCGTCAATGCAATCAACGTCGACGGAGACCGGGACCGTTTGCTGGTCTTCCTGCCTCCTGGGAGCCCCTAGAGGCCTCAGCAGAGGCAGAGGGAGAGGGAACCTTCCCAGTCTGCCCAGACCCACCTGCAGACGTCTCTCCTCAAGGCCAGACAGCCTAATCTTCAGCCTGTCCCTCAGAGTCCGAGCAATAAACTGCTGGCAGATGACACAGTCTTCAGGGACATGATCTTCAGGGAGACAGACGATGCAGACGTCGTGTGGATCACTCTTGGCCTTCTTCCTTCCACATGCTGGGCACTTGTCAAAAAGACAAGGCATTTTAGAGCCCTAAAACGCCTGAAATAACACCCAGAAGAGAAGAAAAACACCAAGAAAGCTAAATTCAAACACTTTTAAGCACAAAAGTGTCAAAAAATCCAATAAACCCTTGAAACAAGGGAGAGCTCAATGCCAGGGTCCTGTTAGCAGGAGCCGGAAAAAAGAACTGAAAGTAGAGGGACCTGCTATGCATTCTGGGATACTGGGAGAAGTTCTGGAAAGTTCTCTTAAAGGCACAGTATCCTATTTTAAGCCACATAATGGCAGCCTATGGGGCTTGTCTGTCCATGCCTTCCTCTCTATCATTCCAGAGTCTTTTACTGGTAGAGGCAAGTTTCTCTATGGTAGAAACTGGGCAGGCTGTGTTGTGTGTGGTGTTATTTGGTGGAATTTCTAGTTGAAGTACTGGACAGTGTAGCCTGTGGATATAGGCTGCATTATTTGTCTTTAAATTCTCTCTTAAGTGTCTTTGCAGTTTCTGCATGTTTTTGACAACTTAAGAGATTATTTTTGATTGCCGGGGTCCAGGCACATGGGCGGGACTATTCACTAGATTATGACTATACACAGAGATCCCCTACTACAGAAGTTGGCGGACCTCAACCAGGCGTGGCGTCGAACCACCACTGTCGTTGCCATCGCCCTGCCCAGTGAGTCAGTTGTATCCAGCCCACACCTGATAGAAAAACGTGCTGCATCTCGGCCTTCCGCAAGGGCTTGGCCGAGTTTAGCCTGGACCTCCTCCGGGCATTGTGGCAGCACCTCCGCAACCGTGTCCCACAGAGTGTGGGTGTAGCGGCCCAAGAGACAGGCGCTATTCACAGACCGCAGCCCTAAGCTAACAGACGAGAAAACCTTCTTCCCGAACTGTTCGTATCTCTTGGATTCCCTGTCGGGCGGGGCCGACGGGAATGCGGTCTGGGAGTTTGAGGCCTGGATGACCAGACTCTCGGGGGTTGGGTGGGTGGACAAAAAGCATGGGTCGCCCGGGGCCGGGCGGTAGCGTCTGGCCACGTTCCTATCCACAGGCGGACCTGTGGCAGGCTTGGACCAAGTGCCCACAAGAACGTCACACAAGGCCTCATTGAACGGCAGCAGGGGTTCACTAGAGCTTGACTGCGGTTTGAAGACCTCTGTGAGTAGGTTAGTCCTCACGGCCGCGACAGGGATCTTAAGATTTAAGGCCTTAGCTGCCTTCGTCAACACTACACTATATGTAGAGCCCGCCTCCGAAGCCACAGTCGGAGGTGAGCTAAATCCAGTGTCTGGCGAAGTGTCAAGACCACTGGCCTCCCCAAGCTCATATGTCCAGTCCTGTTGAGACTGGCAATCTAGTGCCAGAGGGTCCTCGGACCCCTCCCAATCTTCCTCGTCACCTGTGTCCAGTAAACCAGGATTAGTAGACAGGGCCTCCTCGTGGAGATAAAAATCCCCAAAGGCCGACAGAATCGGCGCCCAGCGGCGCCCGAGTCGGACCGCAGGAAACATTGGGGGCGGCAACCACAGTGGGCACCGGGGGCCACACCCGTGGGGACGGCGCCGGTGAGGTCATATGGTCGACCGGCGACGCCCCGGATCCGGAGCCGGCTCCGGCAAGGTCCTGCAGCGCCGAGACCGAAGTCGCCGGCGGCGTCGGGGCCGAAGCACCCGACCCGTTAGGACCTCCAGACGGAACCGTTGGGTCCGAAGGCGC
Source organism: Lissotriton vulgaris (assembly GCF_964263255.1). NCBI lineage: Eukaryota > Metazoa > Chordata > Amphibia > Caudata > Salamandridae > Lissotriton > Lissotriton vulgaris. The sequence goes on along the minus strand of NC_141693.1, from coordinate 1,996,993,967 downwards.
CACAGAAACCGACTGAGGAGGGAGGGCCCTCATGGCCATGAGGTACCTCTCGACCTTCTCCGGCGTCGCGCCGTGCCCAGGGAACCGAAGGTGTGGGGCAGGCGGCGACGCTAGCGACTCCCGCGGAGTCGCGTGGGCGGCATCGCCCGAGCCCCCGGCCGCATCGTGCGAGCATCGGGGAGGGTCGGAGGATCGATGACGTCGCTCCGACCTCTCATGCCTCTTACCTGAGGACTTGGAACCTGACGACCGGTGTCCACTCCCGGAGCTTCGATGACTCCGACCTCGCGACCTGTCCCTCGACCTCCCGTGGGACCGGGACCTGGAGCGGCGCAGGCCGACTGCCTCAGCTCGAGTCGCTTGCGGGACCGCTCCCGCCTAGCCTTCGACGTCAGGGCTGAGCAGTCGGAGCAGGTTCGATCGTCCTGGTCGAGGCCTAAGCACTTCAGGCACCGGCGATGGGGGTCCGTGACCGACATCAGTCGATCGCACTTCGAGCAGGGCTTGAACCCGGGCATCCCTACCGGCACCGATAGAGTCGAGGACTTGACAAAAAAGAGTGATCAAAATATCAAAAAGTTCAGTCAAAAATTGACTGGGGGTAGAGCTTCTTCCGGATCTGCGCTAGCTGGCGCGGAAAAAAGAAGAACTGACGTCAGCGCGCATGGGCGGCGTCCAAGTACTCCGACGACGTCATTCCGGCGGTAACGACGCCGACGACGGAGCCACAGGCGACGCCTACCGACGCGCATGGGTATTGCTACGCAAAAAATTTCCGGATCCAGTCTGACGCCTGGGGATATTCTAAGGTTCGGAATCTATCACTAACTTGTCTCTTTCAGATTCCATCTTTTTTTGCACCATATGCACTTTCACTGCCCCCTCCCCCAGGAACCTCCGCTTCGCAAACGTCACCCTCGCACAGATCTTGCACATATGCCGCTGCCGCACCTGAGGACACTCCTTCTTCCATCTTGCCACCAGAGCTTGGAACACCCTCCTCCTCTACCTCAACACCTCACCCTCGCTGTCTGACTTCAGAAGGGACTCAAGACCTGGCTGTTCGACTGAGACCAACAGCAAACACCTGGATCCCCTTGCGGGTGACAAACTGCACTTTATAAATCATGCTTCATTGATGGACTAGGTGGGCTGGAGAGAGTAAACCCAAGGAACTAGCACCAGCAAGGCTCTATTTAAAGCATTCCACGCTGAATCAGCTACTCTTCAAAAAGCCTGGAGCCATCAAATGGCACATTCATAAGGGATGACAGCAAAACACAAGAACATTTAGAGGGACACATCCATGGATAGTACTGAATCATCATTCTGGTGCCCATGGAGCGACCCACACAGTCTGTTCTCTAGAGTGGATCTCAGTACGTACTAAGCCCCATCCTGTTCATCATCGAATGTCTGTGAGATCACATTGTTAAACACTTTGAGAACAGCAGGAAAAATCTTGCTATCCCAGAAAGCATGTGTAGAGCACCCTAGCCGACAGTGTTCCAGGACCTAAATGTCAAACTGGCCAATGAGAAAATCTTCTGTATACATTTGACAATGAGCTTTGATTTCAACGAGGAAGCAGGGAAAGCAGTATGGCTGAACTAGCTGGCATATTATAAACAGAGGTGTAGTGGAGCTGGCATTGGGGCCCATTGAGAAGGCCAGGAGCACAGTTGTATTACAGTAGGCATCAGGAAAAAGACCCTCCAAAGGTTCGCCAAACCATTCTTCAGTCTACAATTTTGTCAAGACTGGATTATGGCAACTGCTTATACTTGGGTGCGAACAAGGCCAGTGTTAAGCGTCTTCAAAGAGCACAGAATGCAGCTGCCCGCATGCTGGTGGCCCTCCCAAACTCTTGCTCTATCTCCCATGTACTTTGGAAACTTCACTGGTTGCCGGTGGAGAAACGCATTCAATATAAGGCACTCTGTGTGGCTCATAGGATTCTGTCGCTTCAGGCACCCGTGGGGCTGGCGGGGCTGTTAGGGTTGTATGTGCCACGGCGTCCTTTGAGATATGCTACCTCAGCTCTGGTTTGTACTCCGCGTGTCCTGAAAGCCAGAGCGGGGGGCCGTTCCTTCCGCTGTCTGGCTGCGCAACTCGAACTCCCTTCCTGTTTCCATCAGAGTGATCCAGAACCACCTTGCGATCCGGAAGGCCGTAAAGAGTTGGCTTTTTCCAGCCTAAACCCCTCTGCTCTCTGGTTCGTGTCTTGGAGTCTGCGGTCTGCGCTGGGACGCCCCGTCGCTGAGGCAGCTATACGCACTATAAATCTGACAACTAAATAAATAAGGCATGGGTTCATCTAAGTGTGCGTTGGGACACCGGTCCAGCATGGTGTCTGTCCGGGCACCGAATTAGCAGGTTAGCCACAGTTGAATGAGCAGAGTAGGTGCTGGTTCACAAATCTAGCTGGATGGGTATTGTGGCATCGAATCAGCGTGTTGGCCAAAGTGGCACGAGCAGAGTAGGTGCTGATTCACAATTCCAACTGGATGGGTATAGTGGCACAAGTTGTGCATGGGCAGTGCCAGGGAAAGAGCATCATAATGCGATCAAGTGCAGATGGACATCATGGCATAGGTGATGTGGGGGAAGTGCCAGGACTAGGCACCAATTTGTAGGGGGTGACCTCAGGGCATGGGCCAACAGAGGAGATTAGGCCTGGGGCTCAGCAAGGAAACTTTGGGCGCAAGTTCAGCAATTAAGGATTGGAGAACATGCATATGGAGCCTATACAATAAGCCTACATTAGAGACTACTAATGACTAACGTTACACTACTTCTATGTCTGGCTCCTCACTACTACCAAGAGACAAACACAATAGAAATATCAAACACTGGAAAAAGGTGGCAGCTTAGGCAAAGCATCTATGGAACCTAGTACAGGGTTTTGCCATTCTACATGGAGTGGCTACTAATCCTGCATGTAGTGGTGGTTCAGGAGTCCTCATAAGGGGAATACAAAGGAATATGAAAGAGCTGATGAGGACTGACTTTTGTAATTTCAATGGCATTACTACTCTTTAAATGCTAAGCATATGAGCAAAAAAGGAATTTGAAAAAGTAATTCAATATCAAACAAGGAGCTGGCAGGAAAAGCAATATTCCATTTGGCCTTGATAACCACTTGAATCCTCTACACATTCACCAGTCAAGTACCTTTTCACTCTGTAGCAAAATATTGTTAAGTTCCTTGTGAGATCTCCTGACACCACCATTTCACTATAATGTCAGCTTTATTTCACTCAGTGGTACATATGCCCATATTACACTGAGTTCCTTTGCAGAATAGCTTCACAGGAGTAGGATGCCAGCACTGGGCTCAAACAATGCTTTATTTAACATCAAAAGTGGGGTTTACACTGAGGATGGGTTAGCATATCTGCGCACCACAACAATATTGCTTTCAGGAATTCAGAGGTACTTCCTTGCACATGTGCATAGTGGTGTCAGTAGGTTAATTTTAAAATGAGTTAAAAACCTCCTAGACAAGATAAAATCACATGCCAACAGTGATGTCAGAAGATATATTGTCGATATGAATAGTATCTAACAGCAAAAAAATAAATATCGCTTCACTGGATAATGAGAAAAGGAATGTAAAGGGCCCTAATGCTGGGTGGCCACCTGGTCTTACATTAATGAGATTACATCTGAAGGTAATGATGCAATCATGCTAGTGCTCAGCACAATTTCCCTACCAATGTGATTTATTTTGGCGTGAGAGTCTTGCCTATTGCCAAGGAACATTCAAAGTGTTTGATTCACTGGAAGATCCAATGCTGCAGACGCAGCCTTCTCCCCCCCAAACGGAGGGCGCCTCTTGTGAAATACTGAAATCGGGAAGTCGGAACAGCATTCATTTGCTTCTTAGAAACGTTTCTGTCAAGTACACCCCATTTAGTAATTGGCAAAACCATAAGAATACAGCTAGCCCTTGATAAATCTGGTTAACACATCAGATATGTTAGGCAAGATTCTTGCTCGGAGAAACTGCGTCAAACGTATCGGACCAAATGCCTAAGTTCAAGAATGAACTTCAGAATGAATGGAGGATCTCGAAGAGTAACTGCTTGTTGGTCTGAAGCGAAAGATATTTGGCTGAACATTCTGAAGGGATGTTGACCAAGAGTTCACTTCTGCACTGACCCTTTAAAAAGGTAATCATGGCAGCTCGGTGAGCACTAACCTCTATGCTAAAAGAAGCTTTAGAAAGAGCTCTACAGTGCAGAGAAAACATTTAAAGTACGTTCCCTGAGCTTCTTCCCTGGAAAAACAGAAAGGCAACTTCTGGAATAACTCAAACAAATCTACTTGACAACCTGGAGAGTTACACTTTAGAGTATATCTTCTGTGGGGATATGAAAACAGACTTAAGCGAAGAAGTCAAGAATACTTTGTTGAAACTTCTTTTTGAACTAAATGGATGAAAAAATACGATTTCCTGTGCCATGGCAATTGAAGAGAAAAAAAGCTTGTAGTTGGACAAATAGAGCGAACTGTGATTTTAAAATTTATTTTGCATTTATAACACACCTGCCCTCCATTCTTTTATTTATTTTTTTACTCCTTTTAAGAGCAGAGGAGGCACATACCTCCAATATTCCAGACTGCTTCTTACTATCAACCTGTTTGGCATTGACACAATTTTTAAGCACCTTAAAACTGAGGAGATGTTTTTCCCAACATTTTTTCCAAGGTAGTCATCTTTTTTCCACATTAACACTTGCATACTCTAAATTTCCTTCTAATAACCTAACATCGACTTTTGAAAATTCCACATCTGGCTATTTAACTATTCTTACTCCAGTCACAGCCTGTGTGGGTGCTGGTATTCGCTCTTGTAGTGTGAGTGAAAAGAACAGTTATGTCAAAGTAAGGAGGCTGAAAATATTGACTGGGTTAAAAATGGGGGTGCAGACATTTGTCAAAAATCCAGTGGAAAAAAAACATTCAAACAAACAAATATTTTGGATAGCTTTTCACCTAGAGTGCATTTTTCACACAGGGTTTAAAAAAAATAATCAATAGCTATGGCAAAAAAGCATAAGAGTTGACAGTTTCTGCTCTTTGTAGGCTGTTAATACTACTTTGCAAGTTCTTTCAGACCCACACACATCAAACTCATACGAGGTGTGACATTAGGTTTCTATCTGGCATCCACTGGTCTGTGTGGACACAAACTGCTGCACAATCAGCATTATAAATGCACCAAAGAGAGCAAAACTCGCACTTTATTGCAACATACAGAAGTAATGAAAGATCCAGATAAGAATGACTTCTGCTGCTTCTATTAACAATGAATTACAGGCAAGAGCTTTAATTAAGGGTGGAGGTCACAAGAACACAGGCGCTCAGACCTCCATGTTCAGCTCTCTGTGGTTAGAATTGCCTACGCATAAGAAGGTAACACCAAAGAAGCAGCCTTGGAAGACATGGAAGTATGTGTGCAAGGCACTAGCGTGGTTACTGTTACACTGAGCGAGTTGCCAAAAGCCCTGAGTAATTGTGAACAAAGTGCTCTAAAGTATTGGGGGACACGGAGGACTCTGCTCACCTTTATGCAAACACATATGCCCTGTCCATTCCTCTTGATACAAAAGGAACTGGACAACTATGAGGCCTTCTCTTAATGTCACTATGCAGACTAACCTACCTCCTCCATCGTCAAAGGACCATACTCACGCAAGTGAAGAAACAGCGCCAACCCTATCCAGGCTAAAATAAACAGTTCCACCTGTACAGATATAATACAGAAAGTTTTACATGTAAAAAAAAAATCTTCCCATAAGCCGCTACAGTCTATGCTGCACAGCAATTGTTCATCTCCCTAGGGGGAGGGGCACTTTATCTCCAATCTACAGCAGAACCATGAAGTAATGAAGTTGCATATGTCCTTCAACTTACTATCTCCGGAGTCCATTTCGAGACCCTACTGTATCTATGTGGAGCGGGCAGCCTATAGGCCGACAGATACTCCACCTGGATCCACCCTTTCACCCCACTGTCACAGTTGATATAAAGGAATGCCAGCATTCACATTTTCCAAACTATTTTTTTTTTTATTTGATGTTATAATTTGAGGTTTTCTGTCTTTTTGCATCATCGCTCTGCTGTGAGTGTTCTCTCCTTTTATTTCTAGAACGGTCATCCTGCTGTCTGTCCCATTGCCTGTTGTCAGTGTAACTATTCCAGTTACCTTGTGTCTGGTTCCTATTGGCCTGCCATGATAACCTGTGGTCCATATTTCTATCACTGTCTCCGGATGAACTTGTTTGAGGAGTCCGGCTTGGTGTACCTGAGCCTCCCGCAGTTCGGTGGGGCAGTATGGGCCATGTCTGTCCTGGGAAGTGGCCAGAGCCATGTGGTAATGTGTGCCCTGTGCGGCTGGGCTGAGTGACCACGGCTGCGGGTTCAGGTTTACGGGATAGACGGGGGTCCCGTGGTCGCTCATTAGGCAACGTTGGTCCTATAGATGGCCCCGGTGCAGTAGAGGTAGCTTTTGCAGACGCTGCACCTGGCAGCAAGTTAGAACCATAGAGCTGCGGCACTACCTCAGGAGGGGCACCAGCAGTCCGGTACACGAAAGGAGCTGGTACTGGCAATGATGGGGTTGAACCATTGGAACTCTCCTTTCTTTCTGTCTGAGGCACAGTGTGCTGAGGTCGGTCACTCAATGGCTTTTTTGTTTCTTCAGCACTGGGAAAAGAATGGCTGCGCAGAAACGATGGCTTCAGTTTGAGGATTTTGGTGGCGTCTTTGCTGTAGTTTTCTTCTCGGGTTTTGATGATGGCACCCCTTCTCTGTGCATCCTGGATCAGCTGATTCCAATCTTTGTTTTCCTGTTGGGTGAAAACAAAAATGTAAATATTTAGAACAGTCCACCTAAAGCACAAGGAGCGTCAATGTTGAACTGGACTGTGAAAGGGGTCAAGAGACCTAGGAGTTTCCCTTAAGTGAATCCACCAGGAACCCATAATTTAAACTGCAACGGTAAGAAAACAGTGAGGACACACTAGACAGATACCTACAGTGAGCTGAAATAGAGTAAAAATCTTGTCTTTCAAACTAATTAAACTCCAGAAAAGACAAGACAATATGGCCCCCTGCTCTCAGTGATCAGGTCTTCTACAGACAGGAATATGCAACCACTTCCACCCTCTTCTCGTCCAATTCTCAGAGCCTCTTTCATCACTAAAGTAGGAACTAACTTAGCTTAAGCAAGAGACACTACAAGGGACATAAAAGGAGGCAAGAAACATAGATCAACCACCACAAGCATGGACAAGGAGACTCAAAGGAGAAGAGTTGGCTCTCTATCATGAGCGCTTTCAGTGTTACTTGCAAGAAACATCAGGAGCTGGGAGGCAAGCAGCTATCATACAGGCACAATATAAGGGCACAAACAGGACAGCATTCAGATTGCACCACACTTACCATTAGAATCAATAATAATGAATCAGTTTTACTTTCAGACTCAGAGTGTACTGCACATCGCTGATGCTTTGCTTATAGTCTTGCTAAAATCAAGCTTCAATGGTGGATTGCTGAGCGTCACCTCAAATGTGCTCTATTAAAAATTGGGGCTTTGCCAAAACTCTCCAGTTCGTTACAAGTCTCAGCCCTTAAACTAGAAACATACAACCTTTAAAACATACTCCCACCTTGGCTGCTAGGCGTTTTCCCCCCCTGTGCTGGAAATTGCCCTCAGGCTGTATTCATGACGACCTCATCTCGTCATCAGCACAGCTCAACTGTGCATCATGACGAGCTGAGCTCGTCATGAGCATCGAAAGGGTTAAAGACCTAGAGCAAATGCCTTTTTGTCTTGGAAGCCATTAGTAGCTGGCACACATTTCTAAGTACACACACCACCACCAAAGCTCCACTACTTTACATTCCAGAGTCTACAGGACCAGATGATACTGAAGTTTATTAACATAGGTAACTGCTCTGTATTGTTAGTGCAAGCAAATTCAGAACCAACAGTGGAAAGCTAGAGCTAAGCAGCTCCACTTGAAACATGCTAGCTCTAAAGTCTATATGAATAATTAAAAAATGAAGGTTTTCAAGCAATACAAGGTCAAACCTGGCAACGATCGTGGTGTGAAGAGCACACGCTGCAGTGATTATGAAAGGTGCACAGAGAACTAATGTGACAACCACATCTATCCAACAGTGAAATTTCTCTGAAAAAGCTCTTTGGCACTTGAGTGGAATTTGGGGGTCTCAGGAAACACTCCTGCCTGGTCGCGGTGTGGGACGTTACATTAGGTGATAAATACTGCTCTGTTTACCTTGACCTCAACGTACAATAACTACAAAAAAGGATCGGTTCTAGCAATTGCTTTCAGGTTATATTAAGTTAAAAACCTAAAACACTTCTGATATATGGAGAATTAACTCAAATATGAGGCTAGGGAAGAGGAAAGAAGTAATTAGTCATAGAGATGGACCTCTCATCCTGCTCATGAATCTTTCCCTCTGAGGCCCAATAAAGCAGCTCACTGGTACATGAACTCTAGCAGAGCTATTCTGTGTAGTTGGAACAGCTGCTCAATTGCTGTCGTACACTAGCAAGCGAATACAGTTTACAAATTCAGGAACAAGGCATCGAAACTCAGAGGAGAGTGTGCGAGAATCAGCCACCCAAGAGGGAGGAGAAGGAAGGCAGTGATTGTGGACAATAACACAAGATCGGAGATCTTGCAACCAAGAGACCACACTTTAATTATCGACGGAAGGGAAAATGTAAAGGAACAGCACAGGTCAGTTCACAGGAGTGGACTTTGTTAGAAATCTCTGCCCTACGGCTATCCATATGGCAGTCATGGGCTACGTAGGTTGACTGAACCCAATAAGTAAAATAGGTGGAGGTCCCTTGAAGTTCTCCTTCTATTTGACTTAGTTGCAACAAAGACTAATGAGCATGTCAAACTCCAAGGCATTTACTCTTGGTAGTTAGATAATCAACCGGGGCTATCCCCAGGGGAGCAATGTTTGCAAGGTAGAACACTGCACGTCACTTCAGTGCAACTTGCCCCAGAAGAAGCAGGGAAAAGCATTTAGGTCTGAAAGATGACGGAGATCATGATCACAGAAAGGCAGTAGGCTAGCACACTAATAGAAATGCTGATCAAGTATCATCATGGAACACTGTCTGTCTATGGGCTTAAAGGAACAACTTCTGGAATATTTCTACTCCGCAATCGGAGGAAGGGACAGAACAAATGAGCTGCTATTCGTTACTTGTTCCTAAATGCATTGAGATGATGTGTGCCGCTGACAACCGTTCCATTTTAGAGGCTTTATGCCAACACTCCTGAAAGCACCAGAACCAGGCAGGCTCGACTCAAGGGCACTATTAGTTTCACATAGTGTCCTTCATTCGGAGGAGCAGCTAGTCCAAGGTATAACTTGACATGATCTATAGGCAAGGATGAGATTAATAGTAACCTGCGTTTATAATGTAGGGGGAGATCCACTAAGTGCGGGATGTCTACTAGAAGGCGAGATCCACTGTACGCAGGGTCTGTACTCAAGGGTGGGTCTCCTCGAGGACACGCTTCATCACACACTTCATCTGTAATCAAGGACGAAAGCCAGTGAACACAGAGCTTCCAGGGTATGGTTCGATCCACCAAACCGTGAGATTAAAGTAAACGATGAAATTCTGTGTACACTGGATTTCTACTCGACGTTAAGAGTTAATGTGGACTGGGTCTATACTGGGGTGAGATTCACTGAACAACGGATCTGCACTCGAGATTGGGATCCTTTCTACACTGGCTGTGAGCTGGTGGGCAAGATTCACATACACTAGGTCTGTGGTAGAGAGAGACAGTTTAAACATTAGTACTTTTGTACATTTATACTGGATGGTGAGATCCACTGTACATAGAGTCACTAATGAAGTGTGTGACCCAGCAGACACTAGATCCCTTCGGTGGAGGCTAGAGCCATTAACTGTCTGTTCTGGAGGACAGTTTCCATGTACACAGGCTCTACTGGACAGTGAGATCCAACGTACATTTGTTTTTTAATTAAAGACGAGATCCCTTACACTAGGTCTATATTCGAGAATGTGATCCACTGTTCATGGGTTCTCCAGTATAGGATGTGCTTCTGTGATTCCATGAACACATGGTCTACATAACAGAATGAGATCCAATGTACACTGGGTCCCTCCAGGAGCGAGGGATCCACAGTAAATTGGGTATCTACTTGAGCGCAAAATCTACTGCGCACTAAATACCTTCTTGGGAGGGCGAGATCCACTGTACCGGGGTCCACATCTGTAAACAAGGTGTCTAGTGTATCGTGAGAAGGAATGATCAGTTTGTAATGAAGAGTGGGACCTATGGCACACTGGGTCTACAGTGGAGAATGAGATCCATTATACATGGGGTTTCCAGTGCATGCAGGGATGCATCGAATACGGAGCCTTGCTTGAAGGGCAAAATCCACTGAACAGCTGTTCTGCAATGAAGAGTGAGATCCATTGGACACCAAGTGTGCGCTGGAGGATTAGATCTATTGTACAGTGGGTCTCTAGTGAACTGTGGTCTATATTGGAGGGTTAGATCCACTGTGCCTTGGGTATGTACTGGAGGGCGATCTGTGAGCTCTACTTGCAGCTGAACTGTGGGGCAAGTTTCCAAGACAGCATACTTAAGCCCGAACAAATTTACCATGAATACAGAACATTTTCAGGATTTGCGTATTACAATCTAAGCTGCTATGGCATAAAGAACTGGCACTAGAGACAGAGCAGTCAAGAAATACTGAGGCCTTGCACATTTAAAACAATTCCAAAAGGCATTGGACGAGCTATCGCGGATTTACCAAACAGGACAATGGCAAAACTGCCAGGAAAAAATAACAGAGGTAGCGATGCATGCAAATCATGCACAGGAGGTTGAGAAATACACCATGGGAATATTGACCATGAAGCGTTAATCAACAGTAATTGCCAACGACTTTCAGAATATCTGATAATAAGCTTTTCTCCCCAAGATGAGCTTCTATAGCCCATTTCTCACACTCCTCCTCTTCTCTCCCCATTATCCTCAACGAGGTAACCCCCTAGTAAAAACATTTGCAACATACCATCAACGTCTTCAAGCTTCCAAGAATGAACAGACTTGATTTGGCTCTAGTAATCGTCACATTCATCCGCTGTCGACTGGCCAGAAACCTGGGAATAAGAAATAAATACAGACATGGATCTTTTCTATTCTTTTTTTTCATACAACTAACACAGTGACAGTTTAGAATATACTTATCTTTGGTAATGTTTTTATGGTGGATTATCTATCTAACCGCAGATTCCTTGTCTTAGAATATCCTTCAGGTGCAAGAGTGGATCCACAGAATATTTTGAGCAATGCCCTGCCTGTCACTACGAGATGTTGTGCAGCTCCACGCTGGATCCATACTGTCCTGGAAGTGACGAAGTTGAGCCACATATAAGCACCACCCCTGCACGCTGATGTTTGTTTCTTGTCTTTCCACTTTCCATGCCCTGAGACCCGGAGCGTGGACAATTGATGGTAGCAATCTACAGACCACTAACTGGAGACCTTTTTAAATTGCTAACAAAAAAAAAGCCACTACACAGAACACGGAAGCTGGAGGGCAGCGAGGAATCTGTAGAGTATCCATCAGAAAGACCATTACCCAAGGTAAGTAAATTCGTTTTCTGATGGATATTTCTTACCAAAGATAACTCACCTTAGCAGTGACACCAAAGCACTGCCTCCCCAAGATGGAGAGCTAGGGATGGAGTGGGCTCACACCAAAAAATCTTGCAGAATTAAGCAGGCAAAATGTTATTGTTGCCAAACCTGGTGTCAAAGCAGTAGTACCTTGTGAATGTATGCACCCTCACTGCAACCTAGCAGATACCAAAGATAGGCACCCTGCTCCCCCCCACTCCAATGCAGTGGTAGCACCCATGGCCCTGGAGGAATGGGTCCTCAGATCTTCAAGAGCCTGCTTCTTGGTCAGTGCACAGCAAATCTTAATAGAGTATCCATCTCGAGAAAGTAATTTTCAACACAGCCTTCCCCTTCTTTGCTCCGGAGAACCCCATAAAAAGTTGACACTCCACTTAATAGTTCTTGGTGCGGTCTATGTAAAAACTTGCAGTTTTTTTGGGGTACAACAATTGAGCTTCCCCTCTTTTGAGGCATAAAGGGAGAAAAGAATGGATTGCCCAATGAGGAAGGGGGAGAGTACTTGTTGTAAGAAAGCTGCCGGACTCCTCAATCACCATCTTAAAACAAATGTAGTGTACGGCGTTTCCCCTGATAGGGTCTGCAGTTCCTCGTGTGACAAGCTGACCTAATCACAATGAGCTGAAGTATACAACAAGCATTTGCAATGCAATAGGTCTCGCATTTGCAAAAGTTTAAGCGATTGGCATTGTAAATGACAGTGCCTTTAATTTATCTGCTTTGCAATTTAACCATTACATAAAAGGCACTTACAATGTCAATAGCTCAAACTCTTGCAAATGCGAGACCTAGTCAAAGAAGCAGCCTCCATTGTCCCAGCTGCTCGGAAATGAAAGCGAGCATGGCGCTCTAAATGTTGCAGGAAAGCACGAGGTGCATGCAGGAGAAACTCAGTAAAAAAAGAAGTGCTGAAAGACTAAAACATACTGTTCAACAACAGAAGTAAGAGGGCCTATCCTCATGGGAGGCTCCACCTAAAAAGACACAATCACAATGCTAACAACAAGCATTGGCGAAGCCAGGCATTCAGGGATTACCATCACAAATAGAGAAGACCAGAGTGAACTTTCGGTTTGCATATTTTTAGGAATGCCGACGATACCGGAGCATTGCGGTCTGACAACATGGAGGCCACTTTCCTTGAGCCCACCCCTGGGTAAGAGTCTTCAGACCCCTAAAATGCTCCAGTTATGCGGTTCCATTTATCACTTAGGAAGTGTGTGTCCGAGGGAGTCTGCCTCTTTGATGTTACATTTAAGAAAACCCGTTACTAGTGTGCAAACAGTACGACAGGCACAATATCATTTATAGTTTTAAACAAAAGACTTCCGGACCTGGGCTGCAGAGCAGGGACTTTTGGCAAGGCTTAAGCGGGAACACATTATAAATATAAATCACTTGGGATAAATAAATTATTAAATCATACTGGGGAAAAAACTGTGATCGCTATTTAAGAGCAGGGTCGTGTTAGCAACACAGTAAACAAATGTGCATGCTCTTGTTTTCAGCAGTCCTGATTCGAGACCTCAGACTTTTTCGACGGTGGACTCAATTCTCTAAACCATTCGAGTTAAAGGACTCAGTCCAACACCCGGCGACCCCCCTCGCATCACACCACTGACACTTACTGGGAGATTTGGGCGCAAGGAGGATGAGTCAAGAACAGCCGTAGACAATTTCCAAGGGTGGGTTATGCCACCCAGTTGAACTGATGCTCTGCCAGAGTGGCAACCATGAGTAAATATGACAAAAATAATGAAGAAATACAATCATAATTTGTGCCACATTATACTGCATAATTAGGTTTATTTGGTAGATTCACGATTACCTATGGCACAATCTAACACAGTTTGGAGCAAGTGAGGGGCGTAGGGAAACATTTAGAGGCAGTTTTTCGAAAGTAGAATTTGTCTATAGAGATAAAGGCATGATTGGATTGCAGTAAGAACGAGTTTGCACAGGAGAGTAGTTTGTTAGCAGTGACTTGTAGCTTCAGAGAAATACATAGAAGCATTTTGCAAGACAAGAGAGCGAGATGGCACAAAGAGCGAGTATTTTATTCGACCACTGGCAAGTTTCGAGAGGGCAACACCATCCTTAGTGAGCTGTGATAATAATGGAGGAAATAAGTAGTTGGATATAATGGGGAGGATCTTGCTGAATAATAAATAGGCAGTTCTGCTACAGATGTTTAGAAATGAATTTTTCCTTCAAGCTGATCATTTTTTCCAAACGCCACGATTTATAGCAGTAAACATACGTTGTTCCATAACTTGCACTGTGGCTTTATATAAGGTACACAGCTCTACGCCCTTCTTTCAACCCTCCCTACAACCGACAGTGCATGCTGAGGCTATCACTGGCAGTGCGTATGACACCACATAACCGCCCCCAGCCACTCCTCCCGGTGCTACCCTAAGTAGCTCAGCACAGTAAGCGAACCTGTTACCAGTTCCGGTCCCAGGCTGAGACTCTGATGCTCCTAAAGCCGAAGGCGAAGGGTAGATTCTGGAAGGCGGGAGTCTGCGGGCGGAAGCCGGTAGGGGCGCTATATACAATCATAGAAAATGCTTTGGAAAGAGAAGACGGACTGTCAGAGCGACGTGTAAATTAAATGGGCAAAAACATGCAAGGAAATGGTCCCGCTGTTTCTTGACTGGCTGGGAATTTATTTCATTATTTATTGTAAAGTGCTAACTCCCCCCAGCCAGGTTTCACCAAAGCGCCAAAAAAGCACAATGGCAGAACATAGGCCAACTACCAAGGTGCAGACATTCACAATCTGCAAATTAAGTATTCACATTCAACATCTTTAATTAGGAACCGGAGCCTACCCCAAATTGCAGCCGCCGTATTGAGGAACTCACCGCAGCAGCCGGGCTCGGACAGGAAGCCAGGCAACCTGTGTTGGGACGGGGGCGGGGCCGCAAAAAGACAGGAAGCAGGCGGGAGCCTAAACCACGCTCCTGTGCCCGTGAAGCTAGCCAGAAGCGAGCGTGTGAGCTAGTGGGGCTCCCGTGCTCCTGGAGAGCCCGTCTGTTGCCGAGACTGACCCGCTGACGAGGGTGAGAGCCCGGTGAGCAGATGAGCAGCGTAGAGTCCCCCCCCGTGAGTGGGGATGAACAGAGGACAGAAGGGGGACATGAGATGGGCTCATCGCATAACTGTACGCGGTAAACGCAATTTCCAGTCCGGCCTGCGCGTGCCCATCTCCTGTCTCTTTTGGGAGGCAAGTCAGCGACAATAGATCTTGCTGCGTCGCCAGGCAAGACCTAAAAACTGATGAATGGAATGCTTGAATTAATCGCGGCCACTGGTAATTACTCAGAGCCGCATCCCAGTCCATAATACATTTGCACATCAAGCCACCTAGGTTTGAACCCAGCCATATGCAAACAAGTTTGCCCTCATTAAGTCAGATCAGTGGGGCTGGACTGGAGTTTCCGTATGAACACACTGCAGGAACTTCTTCCATTTATAAAGAGAGGAGAGTTTGAGTTCAATTGGTTTAGAGGACACATACTTCAATATCCAGATTCACAAAAATCACAGGGAATTTCTACTATTTATGGTACTTCAAAGCTATACCTTTCGGTCTAAGATCAGCTCCTTAAGTTTATGCAAACAGAGTACAGCTTGTCCCACCACAGTCTCTTTTCTGGCATGCATATTGATACAATAATGCTTTACAAAAGCATGCCCCTCAAGCTTTAAAAAAAAGTGCATGTCTCCGATAGCAACATACATAAGGCGGTATTGGGTCTAGCTATAGAAAGGAAGAAATCAAATCAGGGGATCCCCTAAATATTCAACTTAGGGGTGTTATGGGGAGTGAAGGGTAGGAGCCAATAGGATCGTCACCACTGGGGTCACTACACCCCCTAGGTGACCGCTTCCTTTGGGGAGACTACATCACCCTGTCCCAGAATTCCCAATTCTATCACACACAATATGGTTGAATTTCTAAAGCCATATTCAGTTCCAGCTGGTCACCCAAGCCTCCTGCATAGCTAATTTTCTCACCTGTACAGGTGCCAAAGTGAGGGGGCGGGGGGGGCGGCATCCTCTCTTTTAAGGGGAGCTACATTTGCATACCAAAGGCGGTGGGCTCTTTCAAGCTCTCCGATACAAAAGGGGATGATGGACGGAGCGTTTGAGCCAATCAAACACTCATCCCCAGTCAACTGATCTGGGCTTAATCCATCACCATTCTTTAGCTCATTCAGCCACCCCAGTTCAGACATGGCCATATGCAAATCAGTCTGACCCTGTGCCTCAAGGGAACAGTCCAGCCCCAACTGCCAAGCCATGTCTTCCCTGGACCGGAAACAGGCATCCTGGGACCGGTTTCGGATTCATAATCCTCATCAGCCAGGCTATCTTGAATCCAGTGGCCAAGTGAGCAAGGGACTCACGTCTGAGTATACCCTGCCAACTTAGGGCGAACAAAGCGATACAAAAGGGGATGATGGACGGAGCGTTTGAGCCAATCAAACACTCACCCCCAGTCAACTGATCAGGGCTTAATCCATCATCATTCTTTAGCTCACTCAGCCACCCTCGTTCAGACATGGACATATGCAAATCAGTCTGACCCTGTGCCTCATGGGAACAGTCCAGCCCCAACTGCCAAGCCAGGTCTTCCCTGGACCGGAAACAAGCATCCTGGGACCGGTTTCGGATTCATAATCCTCATCAGCCAGGCTATCTTTCAAGCTCTCCTGCGTTGAATGCTAATCGACCACTGTGCCTTGTCTGGCAAGGTCGCCCCCACGCTCCTCCTGCTACTGCCTGCCGTGCGGTTTGCCGCTGCAGGCGACCCATCCGCAGCTGAGCCGCCCGCACTCGTCTTTTCCCGCCGCTGCCTACCTGTGGCCCGCCCCCGTCCCCCCCCAGCTGATTGGCCCCCCCCACTCCCGCCACCCGGTGGACCCTCCCTCCAGGCTCCCTTCTTAAGGGTATTTTTACAAAATGGGGTAACCCTGTGTCCCTCAGAACCTGGGTATATGCGATTAACAAAAAAGTGGTTCTGTCGGGTATTGTACAATCTCTTTGTAAGTTAGGCTGCAGACAGCTCTAAAACACAAATAAGCAAAACTCTGATATCCAAAGTTTTTATATATATTAAAAACAAAAACCAATGAAACAGTAAATTGGAATTACTTCATTCCACTACATTGCTAACAAACATAAGTGCAGTGACTGTAGTGAATCCAGTGACAAATGTGAAATATGTAGTGACACTTATATACAAAGACGTCGAATCAATACACTTTACAAAAAAGGAAGGGAGAGGGGGGAAAGAGTAGAACGATATGTTCTTTTATCGTTTTGTGGCCAGTTTCATCCTAGTAAATGTTCCAAGGAAAGCAAGGAATTATTGTCCATATTCCTGGAATTATCTTGGCCAAAAGGAAGAGCGTCGACGTTTCGACCCTGGTTGCGCCCCAGTTGGTGGTCGCGGCGGGTCTTTATCAAGACAAAGGGGGCTGGAAAAGAAGGGAAACCTGTATCAGAGAGATGCATTGCAAAGACCGTCATAAATGACGAGAGTAGCTCCAGGTTACTTACATGGGGAATGTTCAAAAGTTAATGTGTTCTAGAGGGTAGCCCGTTGGTCAACCTGGAACAAAGTATTTAAATAGGAATTTTAGGACCAAATAGTTTGGGATTCAATCACACTCATAGTTTTAAGTGCCTAAGTGACAGAATAAGTTAATCTGCCCTGAACAGTGCACGAGTGAATTAGCCTATTAATATAGCCTTTATCAAAAATGCTCCCCAGATGGTTAGGAGGGAGTCCTTATTATAATCAGCGGTGGGCATCCGTGATCTGAAGAGGGCAATTTGGTAAAAGCTGGAAGGGGCAGTCACGAAGTGCCGTCCGGACTTACCCTCGATACACAATCATCAGCGTCAGTGCTTCCGTGATGTGGGAACAGCGATCCAAACGTGAACGCCAGAACCGAGCTCTCTGGATGAAAGCGCTCGTACTAAGCGGCTTGTCTCAGGGCGGTAAATGTACTCGTATCCAGGCAACGTTAACCCGGAACGAGATTGGCCAATCAGGTTAAAAGCGTCAGCGAGGAAGGCGGAGGCCTTTCTCCTCGAGGACGCAGTGAACGTCCGTTGCTAGGCAACACTTAGACGCTTTGGTAGCGCTACATCATCTTTTGTCCATGTAATAAACCATATGTTGGACAGACGACGCAAAAAGTAAAAACACGCATTTTGCAACACATGAGCCGGATTCGTTGCAAAGTACAGGGTGCACCTATGGTAGAACACTTTTTGAGTAGTAACCATGATCCTACAAGCATGCGCTGGCGCATCCTGGAGAAAATCAATATGAATCCAAGAGGTGGTTCATTGACCACCACACTGAACAGAAAAGAATGCAAATGGATCCATATTTTAAACTCTGTAAGCCAGGGACTAAATGAACATGAGGAAATTAGCAAACAGATGGCGCTACTGTAAACACTTGACATTAATTACTGATCCATGAGATAACCTAGAATATTCTCGATGTTTTACTCTAGGATAGACATGGATTTTAAATGTGCATACTATGCTCTCTGTAATTGCTTCCAGTAATCATATTAATGCTTCTTTTTGTATGCCTCTATTTGTATGGCCCCTATGATTATCAGCATTGTATCTTCATAATTCAACAAGAAGTATTGAATGTTTGGTAACAACCACGCATATGCCATAATCCCTGTTCACTTGACATTATTTCCCCATGAATATGAGAGCTTTCTCAAATACCGTTTCTCTTCATTGAAAAACGTGATCACGCGCAGCGCTACCAAAGCGTCTAAGTGTTGCCTAGCAACGGACGTTCACTGCGTCCTCGAGGAGAAAGGCCTCCGCCTTCCTTGCTGACGCTTTTAACCTGATTGGCCAATCTCGTTCCGGGTTAACGTTGCCTGGATACGAGTACATTTACCGCCCTGAGACAAGCCGCTTAGTACGAGCGCTTTCATCCAGAGAGCTCGGTTCTGGCGTTCACGCTTGGATCGCTGTTCCCACATCACGGAAGCACTGACGCTGATGATTGTGTATCGAGGGTAAGTCCGGACGGCACTTCGTGACTGCCCCTTCCAGCTTAAGTAGAATTTCACTGTTCTTTAGAATATCACGCAGGCACTCCGGCTGAGATATCCAATCACCCTGGCAATTAATGGTATGTTGGAGCGCTCGGCATGCCCTTGCCGGCGCATTTACCAAATTGCCCTCTTCAGATCACGGATGCCCACCGCTGATTATAATAAGGACTCCCTCCTAACCATCTGGGGAGCATTTTTGATAAAGGCTATATTAATAGGCTAATTCACTCGTGCACTGTTCAGGGCAGATTAACTTATTCTGTCACTTAGGCACTTAAAACTATGAGTGTGATTGAATCCCAAACTATTTGGTCCTAAAATTCCTATTTAAATACTTTGTTCCAGGTTGACCAACGGGCTACCCTCTAGAACACATTAACTTTTGAACATTCCCCATGTAAGTAACCTGGAGCTACTCTCGTCATTTATGACGGTCTTTGCAATGCATCTCTCTGATACAGGTTTCCCTTCTTTTCCAGCCCCCTTTGTCTTGATAAAGACCCGCCGCGACCACCAACTGGGGCGCAACCAGGGTCGAAACATCGACGCTCTTCCTTTTGGCCAAGATAATTCCAGGAATATGGACAATAATTCCTTGCTTTCCTTGGAACATTTACTAGGATGAAACTGGCCACAAAACGATAAAAGAACATATCGTTCTACTCTTTCCCCCCTCTCCCTTCCTTTTTTGTAAAGTGTATTGATTCAACGTCTTTGTATATAAGTGTCACTACATATTTCACATTTGTCACTGGATTCACTACAGTCACTGCACTTATGTTTGTTAGCAATGTAGTGGAATGAAGTAATTCCAATTTACTGTTTCATTGGTTTTTGTTTTTAATATATATAAAAACTTTGGATATCAGAGAGTTTTGCTTATTTGTGTTTTAGAGCTGTCTGCAGCCTAACTTACAAAGAGATTGTACAATACCCGACAGAACCACTTTTTTGTTAATCACTTCTTAAGGGGGCATTTTTCCTGCCTTCGGGAACGACCACTGTGCCTTGTCTGGCCAGGTCGCCCCCACGCTCCTCCTGCTACTACCTGCCTGCCTGCCGTGCTGTTTGCCGCTGCAAGCAACCCAGCCGCCGCTGAGCCGCCCGCACTCGTCTTTTCCCGCCGCTGCCTATCTGCGGCCCCGCCCCCGCCAGCCGTTTGGCACCCCGCTCCCGCCACCCAGCGGACCCGCCTTCCCGGCTCCCTTCTTATGACGCCCCCCCACACGCGCAGCGGGCGCGCCGATTGTGCGCCGAAGGCAAGCCCGTCTGCGCCCATCCGCGCCTGGACCGCGCCCAGCGCCAGGACCCCTGGTCCCCACCGCCGATGCAAAACTACACGACATACCTACGACGCCGCCATACTCAACGCACTCAATGCTGGCCTGAACCCTGCCTGCTACCGAGCCACCCCGAGACGCACTCACGGACCCTTCGCCTGCCAAGCCTGCCGATTCACCTGCTACCAGACCGGCACCGCCCCAGCCAAGTCCAGCACCAGCAGCAACCACCTGAAGTGCATCCTGCTCAACACCCGCTCCGTCCACAGGCACGCCGTGGAACTCTGGGACCTGCTCGACGTGACAGCACCGGACTTCGCCTTCCTCACCAAAACCTGGATGAACGCCTCCTCAGCGCCCGACATCGCCAAAGCCATCCCGGACGGATACAAGATTAACCCGGACGGATCGCGTCAACCAGACGGGAGGAGGCATCGCCATCGTACACAAGAACACCATCCGCATCTCGACTAACTCCGACGAAACCTTCACCGCCGCCGAACACCTGCACTTCCAGATACACGCTGACCCCAAGACCACCCTCTGAGGCACCCTCATCTACAGACCACCGGGACCACGCACACAATTCAGCGAAGACATCGCAGACTTCATCAGCCCGCACGCCCTTCCCTCTGCCGACTACATCCTCCTAGGGGACCTCAACTTCCACCTGGAGAACAACAACGACAGAAACACCACCGCCCTGCTGGACAACCTCGCCAACCTCGGACTCAAGCAACTGGTGAACACCCCCACCCACTACGCCGGCCACACGCATGACCCCGTCTTCTCATCCAGCAAGCACATCTCCTTCAGCCACGCCGCCGGACTCCACTGGACCGACCACAGCTGCGTCCACTTCAGCTTCAGAAGAACTACGACCCACCACCACCTGCAACAGGTCCCCCGCCGAAGCTGGAGCAAGATCACTGCCGAGCAGCTCACCACCTCCCTCAGCCAGAACACTCCCACCCGCACAACGGACCCCAACGAAGCAGCCAGCAACCTCACCAAGTGGCTGACCGCCTGCGCCGATGACCTCGCACCACTAAAGAACCCTCCCAGCAGACCCGGCAACAAGAAAACCCCCTGGTTCACCGACGAACTCAAGGAATCCAAGAAGAACTGCTGCACCCTCGAGAAAGCCTGGCGGCTCGACCAGACCACAGACAACAGGACCGCCCTCAAGCACGCCATCCGCAAGCACCATCAGCTGATCCGCGCCACCAAGAAGACGGCACTCAAGGAACGACTGGACAACAACGCCCACGACAGCAAGGAACTCTTCAGCATCGTCAAAGAGTTCTCCAACCCCAGTGCCGGAAACAACAACATCACTCACAGACCACGCACCCTACCACCGAACCAACGCCCGCCACCACCACCCTCTGCAACTGGACCCCGATCAACACCGAAGACACCACCCGCACGATGAACTCCATCCACTCTGGATCACCAACCGACCCGTGCCCACACCACGTCTTCAACAAAGCCGACGCCATCATCGCACCCCATCTCCGAGACACCATCAACTCCTCCTTCCACACCGCCACCTTCCCGGAGAGCTGGAAGCACGCCGAGCTGACCGCCCTCCTGAAGAAACCAACGGCGGACCCCACCGAGCTCAAGAACTACCGTCCCATTTCGCTCCTTTCTTTCCCCGCCAAAGTCATCAAGAAGATAGTCAACAAACAGCTTGCCGCCTTCCTCGAGACGAACGGATCCCTCGACCCCTCGCAGTCCGGGTTTCGGGCCAACCACAGCACCGAGACCGCCCTAATCGCAGCCACCGACGACATCAGAACACTGATCGACAACGGGGAAACAGCGGCCCTCATCCTCCTGGACCTCTCTGCGGCGTTCGACACTGTCTGCCACCGCACCCTAGTGAAGCGCCTCAGCAACATCGGAATCCGAGAGAAAGCGCTGGAGTGGATCATCTCGTTCCTCACCGGAAGAACCCAGAGAGTCCGCCTCCCTCCGTTCAGATCCGAGGCCACCGAAGTCATCTGCGGCGTACCACAAGGATCTTCACTCAGTCCAACCCTCTTCAACATCCACATGAGCCCCCTCGCAGCCATCGCACGCCAACACAACCTCAACATCATCTCCTACGCCGACGACAACCAGCTCATCCTCTCCCTCACCAACGACCCCACCATCGCCAGAGCCAACCTACATGAAGGGATGAAAGACGTCGCCGACTGGATGAGGAACAGCCGCCTTAAACTGAACTCAGACAAGACGGAAGTCCTCATCCTGGGATCATCACCCTCCGCCTGGGACGACTCCTGGTGGCCCCCGGCCCTGGGCACCGCTCCCAAACCAACGGACCACGCACGCAACCTGGGCTTCATCCTGGACTCCTCCCTGTCAATGACCAGACAAGTCAACGCCGTATCATCCTCGTGCTTCAACACCCTGCACATGCTCCGCAAGGTCTTCAGATGGATCCCCACTGAAACCAGGAAGACCGTCACCCAGGCACTCGTCACCAGCCGACTGGACTACAGGAACACCCTCTACGCCGGAACCACAGCCAAACTTCAAAAAAGACTCCAACGCATCCAGAACGCCTCCGCACGACTCATCCTGGACATCCCTCGACACAGCCACATCACCGGACACCTGAGAGACCTGCACTGGCTCCCCGTCAGCAAGAGAATCACGTTCAGACTCCTCACCCACGCACACAAGGCTCTCCACGACCTGGGCCCCAAGTACCTCAACGACCGCATGACCTTCTACACGCCCACCCGCCAGCTACGATCGACCAGCCACGCACTCGCCACCCTACCACGCATCCGCAGAGCCACCGCCGGAGGAAGATCCTTCTCCTACCTGGCAGCCAAGACTTGGAACTCCCTCCCCACCCACCTTTGGCGAACCCAAGACCATCTCTCCTTCAGGAAGCAGCTCAAGACCTGGCTGTTCGAGCAGTTACATACCTCTCTCCCCCAGCGCCTTGAGACCCTCCCGGGTGAGTAGCGCGCTTTATAAATGCCGTGATTGATTGATTGATTGATTGATAATCTGCAGGTCATCATGTGCGAAGGGGTGTAAACCCTCTCTGCCCAAGCAGGTTTTGTTCCTGACCTCCTGACAGCCAAGGCCCTCAACCTTGGGGGTCAGAAACTCGCCTTGGTGGCAGTCAGGCAAAAAGCAGTCAGTCAGCACACCATTAGCTGAAAGGTTTTCACGGGGCACCTCTAACGCGTCCTCTGGGTGCATGTATTAATACATTCCTCGCTGGAATCAGTGCGGGTTTATTAATACCAGGTGTTTGATACCAAACACCATATGTTTCAGTGAAGCCATTATGTAGCTGAGGAATTCGTTTTGAAGTGCCCAGTTTACACCGTCAGATTTCTACCCTGCTCACTTGCAATATCTTGTAATAGCCCTTTACATCATCGGGGCATATCTGCACATGCAGATATGTCCTCACATCAAATATGGAGAAGTGTGGCTCAATGATTAGAGCGGCAGACCCTGATGCAGAGGTCTGGCCCGGGACCAGGGTTCAATTCCCAGCCTCGGCGGGTCTTGGGCTCAAAAATGTTCCACGGACCTGATAATTCTCGCCTCGGTGCCTATTCCAATCATGCACTCTGCAACTCTAGGCAATAGCTTGCTTAATCTCCACAACGGCCCCCAAA
Organism: Lissotriton vulgaris; assembly: GCF_964263255.1. Taxonomy (NCBI): domain Eukaryota; kingdom Metazoa; phylum Chordata; class Amphibia; order Caudata; family Salamandridae; genus Lissotriton; species Lissotriton vulgaris. The sequence continues at coordinate 1,996,970,163 of NC_141693.1, read as the reverse complement.
ACGCTAAGGATGCCTGCCTCCACCTTGGGGGTGCCCAGGAGTGGACGCCTCACAGGGAAAGCCAGGATGGGTTCCACAGCGGTATTCGTACAAGCGCCTTGAGACCCTTGCGGGTGAGTAGTGCGCTATACAAGTATCAATTTACAATAAAATACACCCTGCTTTGGGGCGCAAAGGACTCCTGTAAGGGTGACTTACATATTTTTTGATTAATTCTTTTTATTAACATTTTGCACATTTTAAGCATATAGACAGAACAGTGTTTATACAGCCAAAAGAGAACGGTGGTTGCCAACTGTAAGGTGCCCAGTACCTACTGATACAAAAGGGGACAGATGGGTATATCATAGTGGCTGTGACGGGCCGCCGTGCAGTGTCCTGGACAAGACATATCAATGTCGAAGCGGTTCAGCGCCGGAAGGCTAGCATGCAGACAGAATAGATATAGTGCAAATTAAACCAAACTGGGGACATAGGGCACAACAAAAGGAGGACAACACAAAGCAAGGATGAGTGGGGGGGGGGGAGGGGGGTCGCTTGAGACATGCTGCCGTGTCTAGTGCAGTCGGTGTGGCCAGAGCCAGCGGTATCAGATAAAGAAGGAGTCCTAATACAGTAGGGTAAGTATAGAAGAGCGAGCAACCCAAACTACCCTTGAGGGCTTGGGTAAATTTGAAATAAAGGGTAAAGAGTGCCTTCAAGGGAATTTGTTTCAAGTAAGTATTTCAAACTATTTAAAATCAATTATGAGGACAAATAATGGTCCCAGAATGAAACATTCAGTCATAAATTAGTTGCATTAATTTAAAAAAAATTGAGCAATTTGTCGAAAAACAAAACAAAACAAGACTAAACGGGTGTATATGAAAAATATTGAGTTTATCATCACATAGAAAAAGGCAAAAGTTTATCTGTACAAATATAAGAACAGGACTACATGAATATCAACAATACATCAGTATGTAACTCTGTAGATCCTGATGACACCTTTCCTTTTTAGTCAAAGTTTGTAAATGAATTTTTCGTAGGAAAAGGCGATGGCCGACGTTTCGGTCTCTTATGTATCCATCTGCGAGACCATTCTCAAGACTGTATTATTTATATTTGTAATGCTCTCAATAGGCCAGACAGTGTCAGTTTCCTTCAACGACTGGAGTATAAAAAGAAGTAACGGTCTTCGCGTTTATGGAGTCGATCAAACAATGAACAGGCGTCTGGGCGACAGGTCAGTGTAGTTGAGCGTGTAGTTAGGGATTTCTCATATAGTTAATCGCAAAATTATGCTCTTGATATGAAAGAAATTCGTAATATAGACACAGGGCAACTTAAACACTCGTCTGTTGCAAGTCTTAATCCATAGCAGAGAGTTGACACAGTTTAACCAGACAATCGTAAGTGTCGAGACCGAGACGGAATTAAAATCTCCCGTTCGTGGTATAAAACACGAGGCAACTTGAATGCTCTTCTGTTGCGAGTCTTAGTGCATAACAGGGAGTTGTGGCAGCATCACCGAACAACTGTTAATGTCGACAATGTGGGACTCTAAAGACAGTTGCTGCCCACGCAGCGCTTTGGCTGAAACTGCCCCTGCAGCAATGTGAAGTCAGAGTGCGCTGTTGAACTCACCGCTGCCGCTCCGTAGAGTGTTCCCGGTTGCCCCAGCGCCGCTGTCACCGCAGGGGGCCCAGATCCCTGATAGGGTCTACCCGCAGTGGCCAGCATTGTCGTGGCAGCCCCCGGTGTAAGGAGAGGGCCGCCGTAAGGTCGTAGTGGGCCGCGCTAGGCCCTGAAACCTGCTCACCCGTCCCACGTGACGGGGCGCCCGGCCGCGTCACAGGCCGCGTCCCGCCCTCGCGCGCATTCATTGGTCGGCCGGTTGCGCCTCTCCCGGCGAGGCCCTGGATTGGCCCAGCACGCGCGCGAACCCAAGATCAGGCCGGAGATCCACCCGGAGGGGGCCTGGAGGAGTGTGAGCCCCCTCCGGCCAGTTACAACAGCAGCGCGGGGCCCTGTGTAGCCCTGCTGTGCCGCGACTGGCCCCGACAGAGTGGTGCACATCGGAGGGCTCAGGGAAGAGCACGAGTCCTCCCCCAGCATCACCGCCGCAAGGGCCCCGAGGGGGCCGAAGAACAAGGTAACCCCCCGGGGAGGCCCCAAACTCACCCCTCTCCGAGGGAAGATTGTGGTTTCGCCCCGTTGGCCCAGAATGACACTGTAAAGTCCTCTGAACTGGGCAAGAGCCCTAAAAGACCTTTGGGGGCCCGAATCCGAATGAAGTTAACCCCCGGCTGGGGAGTAGTTGATCACTGGCTACTGCTAGGCCTTAATAGAGGGAATGATATTAGCCGACGTGCCCTGTTCAGTTGAAGGGTGTATTTCTGTTTCCTACAATGAGTAATCTGGCCTAATGCACTGTTTGCCTTCCTGATGAAATGTTGAGTAACTTCTAGACGAAGGGGGCTACAGTTGGTTAATGAAAAGGAATGGTTACTGCGGCTAATGAAATGTTTTACATTTAATGAAATGTTTTTTCCTCATTTAATGCACTGCTTATTCCTGCTTAAGGAAATGTTTTATTCTTGCTTAATTAGTTTTATTCCTGCATAGTGAGAAGTGGTCTGATCTTTAATGCCATATCTAGTCCTGCGTCAGGAAATGTTTGGTTATACCCTAATGAAACCAGTAATGCTGAGTAATGAAATGTCTACACTTGCAAAATGAAGTGCTAAAGAAAGCCCACAGTTATCCCATGAAATGTATTAATGTAGTGAGTAATTGATCACCCTGATTTTGGTCTTAAATAAAATTAATTGATTGAAATCAAAAACTTACTGGTGTGGTCTCCGTCATTGCGTGCATTTATTGTCTCAGAGGATGCGTGTGTTGTGTAGTCACCTAACACCTGAGCTTTCGGGTGCCTACCTGCTCGTGCCAGGCTACCCCGGGTAACTGGCGACTCCAGTTCCTACACTTAGGCATAAACTTTGGGTTAGTCATAAGTGTCATTCTTCATTGTAAACAATAAATATGGTTCTTTGTAACTTAAAGCCTGCATCTCTCCTATTCTCCTGGCAGACGTTAATGCCAAAAGAAACATGGTTTTCTATGTTAAATGTTTTAACGATGGCCTGAGTATGGGCTCAAACTGAGTTTTCAGCAATCCTGCCGGGACTGCATTAAGCTCCCATTCGGGTGCCAGCCTTGGAACTGGGGGAAATTCCCTAAACGAGCCCCTCATACGCTATGAGAACATAGAGTCGTATTCGGTCTCCTAAGAAAATTTAAGGCATCAGCAGGATGAACTTTCACGGATCCGTACATTAACCAAGACTTCGCTAAATGCAATACGTATGGCAAGAACTCACACGCCTCCATGTGTGTCGAATCCAACTGATGTTCTCGTGCCCAAAGGGTTTCCACTTAATATCATAGATTCTGACTGTCGAAGAAGCCCTTAGTTTCTTCAGAACCTCACTACAATCTTCTGGTAAACTTAAGTGACCGAACTCCAAGTCTTGATGAGTCACACCTTCAAATGTAAAAACTCTGGATTGGGATTGAAGACTTGACTCTTGTTCTAGGTTAGCAAGCTTGCATTCACTCTGAATCTTATCAGCCTGCTTGCGTACATTGCAGGCTGGTACACATACAAATGTTGCTTGGGTCACGCTTGTCCTGAGTTCCTAGACAATACCACCAGCTCACAAACTTCCTGCATTTGATGTTTTGATTCGTGGCAAACATATGCCAAAAAAGTGTTCCCCATCTCTGAAACACTGTTGGTGAGTATTGAAATGCTGCCTGCTCGTGGTCTACAACAGGGACTTGTAATGACACCTTCTTTGCATTGGCTCATTCCAGAGCTCCTGTGCTCCTTCAATAGGAGCAACAATCTTGTTCCTCCTTGTTTTGCATGTAAATACATTGTTGTTTTGTTGTCTGTTCTCACCTTCACATAAGAGTTCCTTACCAGTAGCTGAAAAGCTGCTACTTCCAATGAAACAGCCCTGAGTTCCAGCACATTATATTCTAAAGGACGTCTTTTCGGTCTTTCCTGCTCCCATTCTGACCTTTCTGAATGAGTTCTTGTCTCAGGGTAGGGTCCCTAAAGCCTTTAAGGATGCAGTTGTGGTCCCCCTCCTAAAAAAACCTGGAGCGGACCCCCAGAATCTTACCAACTATAGGCCCAACTCTGCTTCCGTATCTGGCTACGGTCCTTGAAGCTCATGTAACCACCTGTCTGTCTAATTTTATTGAGTAAACAGATTACCTGGACCCTCATCAAGCAGGGTTCCGTTCCACCCATTCCACTGAGACTGTAATCTTAGCTGTACTGGACACCATGCGAGGCAATGCCGATTGGGGTGTCCCCCAGGCCCTGGTTCTCTTGGACCTCTCTGCCGCGTTCGACACAGTCGATCATGACATCTTAATGGACCGTGTCGAACAGGCTGGCATCTGTGGCCCAGCCCGTAGCTGGATTGCGTCCTTCCTCAGCGGCCGCACTCAAGCGGTACGCCTGGCCCCCTTCACCGCCTCTAAACTATCCACGTCCTGTGGGGTCCCTCAGGGATCCTCACTTTCCCCTTTGCTATTTAATTTGTATCTGCTACCTCTGATTAAGTCTCTGAAGGCCAACAAAACTTTCACTTTCAGTTATGCTGATGACCTTCAGCTGATTTTTACGATCGATAATTCCCTCGAGTCTATCCGGCAATTCCAGGGCACCATGCCCCACATCCGCCAGTGGATGGATTTAAACCACCTGAAGCTGAACCCTGGCAAGACCGAGATTATCCTGAATGGCAGCAGCCAATCCTTCTGGTGCCCTTATTATTGGCCCACAGAACCCTGCCCCCACCCCTATTCCTTCTCCTTCAGTAAAAAGCCTAGGGGTGACTATTAACAATGATCTATCCCTGAAAACCCATATAGGCACAGTGGTATCCACCTGCTTTTTTCAGCTGTGCAGGATTAGGAAGATCAGTCGCATGCTCACCCATTCGGAATTGATTCAGGTGGTGATAGCCTTGGTGCTATCTCACCTGCACTACGCCAATTCTATCTACCTGGGCTTACCGCTTTATCTCAGCAAGCGCCTTCAGCTAGTCCAGAACAAGTCACCCCGTCATTTAAACTACAACGACTCTGGCTCCAAAACTCTGGAATTCCCTTCCTTTTGAAATCCGATCCTTTAACAGCCTCATGAGTTTCAGGAAATTGTTAAAAACTTGGCTGTTCTCACAGGCCTTTGTGTAAGTCACTCCAGGTTCAGGTACAGGCTATAGCTAGCGCCAAGAAACCACCCGGTGAACGTGCGCTATATAAGAAATTATTAACATAACCTAACAGCATAACACGATGTGAAATTCGCTCTCTTCCTTAGCCTAAATTCCATGAACTACCTCATTTGATAAATGTGTTCCCCAACCCTCATTGAGGCATCTGTGGGCTCCTTTTCTGTAAGCTTTGACCTTTGAAAACATTGCTGCTCCTCATCCACAACCAAAGTACCTTCTTCATACTCTGAGTAACCTTGACCAAGTCGTCCCAATCTACATCTTTTGTTGCCACTATCTGGCTAACTCCTTCTGAAGCACCCTCATTTGCAGTCTGCATTTGGGTATCAACAGGTTACATGAAGACATTGTTCCTAACTCTTTTTTACTCTGTCACCTTAACTTTTTTGTTTTACCAAGGTCTTCACTTGAATCATCAATTTCTTTCCTCTTTCCTGTGACAGATACATCATGCCCATCACAGTCTTCAATTGCGCTCCTAATAACACAAAAGCCGGAGTTGGTTCCATCTTTGACTTCGTGGTATTTATTGCAAGTCCTAAAATCACAAGACCTTTTTGAGTGATCTCATCATCTCCTAGTTTCAACTCCATGTGGCAGTTTTTATCAACCAATTGTCTAGATATGGATACACCATACTGCCTTTCCTTCTTATAAAAATGGTGCCACAAGAGCCACGCATTCTGCGAAGAATTGCACGGCTGTCCTCAGACCAAAGGGTAGGGCTTTGAACTGGTGGTGTTGCCCTGCAACCATTAAACAGCGATACTTCTCGAGATCCTGTGAATTGGTATATTGAAATACGCATCCTCCAGATCAATGGAGCTGAGAAAATCTCCTTTATTAATAAAGGCAAAATCTTATGCAAAAACGTTGTTGCTTTATATACTGGTTTAATTCTCTTAATTCCAATATCTGATGACACTTCTGTAAATACAGATGCTCCCACGCTAGCTGGCATTAAGACACCGATTTTAATGTTTGCTGATGATACGCTAATTTTATCGAAGACTCAGAGTGGCCTGCAGCGTGCCCTATTAATTTTTGAGGAATTTTGTTTGGACCATGTCTTGGAAGTTAACGTGGCTAAAACCAAGCTCATGGTTTTTAATCCGCACCATAGTTTTAAAGGTAAACTTTTTATGAATGGCCAATCGTTGGAGGTGGTCAAGGCCTTTATGTATTTAGGGATTCACATGGCGAAAGATAACAAATGGGCCCAACATATAGACATAGCGGCACTTAGGCATAGACAACATGCAGGAGCCTTAAACATGGAGCATAAAAAATCTTTAACAAAGCCAATAAAGTCTGTACTCCAAGTTTCTGAAGCCAAGGCTCTTAGCTCTGCGCTCTATGACGCAGAGCTATGGGGGTTCGAGAAATTGAGGCCACTAATAATTTCTGAAAACAAGTTTTTTCGTAGTATTACTGGACTTCCTGTGAGTACCCCTTTGCTGCCACTTAGGTATGATCTTGGCAGGAAAGCTATTTCGGATCTAGCAAGGCTCCGCCCAATTTTATATTGGCGTAGGCTTTGGACTACAACGGAGCTCCTGCATTATGCGGAAAGATTCATGGACATTTTTTATTTTTTTTAAATCAATAGAATTGCACTTATTATTTTCACATTGGATATGACACAGTGGTAATATGAATTTCCTGTTCAAAACATGCCTTCAATAATGAGTTTTGGGAAAACAGTCGTGCAATGAGATCCAATGATTAGCAGGTTAAGTCTGAGAAATTGTGTATTTTTAATACATTTAAGGGCACTTGCCCATTATTTCTAATCTGTGTATTGTTATAAGGCATGTGTTTATTTTAAACAACAATGTCTTAATGTCACATATTGTGGATGTTTAAAGATTTATGAACAGTCTGTTTTCCATATCTATATGCAAATGGTAGGAGCATGTGACGAAATGAATAGTATTTAATCACATGGAGTGTCATGTTATCAAGACCGGGTTCCCCGGTCGAAACGCGTCTTGTCTGCTAAAAAGGAATAAAGCACAAGAATATATTTACTTGCCGTTTGTGGTCCGTTTCCCGATTGGTGCCTGCTGGGAGGAAAGACGCTGTGCTGTCGGGGATTGTGGTTATATATATATATTGGCAATAAAGCATTGTTTCGAATCAAACTGCCTCATGTCCATACTGTCAGTGATCAAGCGCACACCAGTTGCTTGAAACGCGTTTGGCTTTTGAGATGCCTGCTGCGTGCTGCAGTCTATGCTGCCTGTGATGTTTTGTGCTGAAACCCTTACCTGTGTGACTTCTTCTTAAGGGCAACCTTGTGGATTAAAATTAAGCGGCCAGCCCGGTCGCGAAGAGGTCCTGCCGCTTGCTACAGCGGTTCTTGAGTGCCGGGATATGCCGACGTTCGCTGGAAGGCAGGGGGGCCTCAGTCACAGGAAAATATTGGCAGAAATTGCACCAAGTTTGCAGAACTCTCACCTAACAGGATATTATATTTAATGGACATTTGGCTCACGTTTCCACGAGGTACGAGAAACGCCGAGTCTGGGGGCATATATGTACGGACTACCAGAACCACAATGCCTGCGCCCACAGGGGCGGGACTCTTATTGGCAATAAAGCATTGTTTCGAATCAAACTGCCTCATGTCCATACTGCCAGTGATCAAGAGCACACCAGTTGCTTGAAACACGTTTGGCTTTTGAGATGCCTGCTGCGTGCTGCAGTCTATGCTGCCTGTGATGTTTTGTGCTGAAACCCTTACCTGTGTGACTTCTTCTTAAGGGCAACCTTGTGGATTGACACATATATACACATATATATATATATATATATATACATATATATATATATACATATACACATATATATATTTGCTTAAAAAATCATCACAATTATATGATTATATGGAGGCAGGTTATACTTTCTGCAGCGGCCACTTTATAGCAGATCAAGGGCGCAGCTGGCTTGGGTGCAGCAGCTACAGTGACACCAGGGCCCAGAGCCTTGAGGGGCTGATTGAACACTGTTATTTGCATACTTTAATACCCCAACAGCAGACAAAGGGAGTGTTTTCCATGCTTGCCTCGAGCCCGGTGATGTTTTAAGGCATGGGCAAAGTGGGCAATTGCCCAGGACCCCCACCTCGCAGAGGGCCCTGGGGAAGTAAACTTTTTCTCTACATTACTTCTGTCTATTTCTCTATCTCAACCTTTTGCATATAATTCAATATTGCCTGGCTTCACAGGGCTTAGATTAGCAGAAAATGAATCTTCAAAGGTGTTCCGAACAGGGGCACCAACATATTTCTTGCCCGGGATCCCATAAATGGTCAAGATGACATTGTCAGGGCCCCTGGCACCCTTGCCATGCTTCTGAATAAGACGTGGAGTTAGCAGCAGAACATTGCAGTCGTTGGCTAGTCCACACCTTGCTGAAGCCAACCCTGCAGGCTTTCGTCGCAGGGCGCTTTATACCACAATTACGACAAACAGGTGTCACTTTGCTGCACTGAGTGCACATTACACAGCCTGTTTTATTTATTTATTTATTTTTTAGGACTTCGTGCCTCTTATGGCCTGCGCAATTTCGTCGTCAGTGAAAGGGGAGTCTAAATACTTCCTGTCTTCGTCAGACAGAGTCAGCATAGCAATATCTTTAATCATAGTACTATTTTCTTCCTCGGTGTAAGAGGCCGCCGAAGTGTACACCCCCCTGTAATATGTGGCAAACTCTTCCGCCACCTCCAGCAGATCAGTAACACTGCACGCTTCACTGACAATTAACTCAGGCACCAGTCTGGAGGCTCTCTCCCCCCTCTCGAGCCAAGCTATTAATTTCCCCGCTTTATCACCATTGTATTGAGCAACTGCCTTCTCCCGTGCCATGCTCTTATACTCATCCTGACAGAGTTTCAAGCGATGGAGACCGTTCTGATTGGGCGACTCAGATATTTCTTTCTCGAAGGACATCACCTCTGTCTCCAATCTAACAATATCTGCCTGATGTTTCCTTTTATTCCTCGCTACCGGGGACAGAACCTCACCTCTGATAACTGTTTTGTAGGTCTCCCAAAGTATCCCTGCCGAACTTACACTGCCGATAGGGAGAACAGGAGGGGACCCATAAACCGAGTTGGGATGGGTGTACTGTATAAACAAAAACAATTCCCAACAGGTATTATTAAGAGACAATTTCAATTGTGCATGCCTAAAGGCATTACTGAGAACAGAAAACAAGGAGTCAAAAAGATTTTAGAGGAACGGTGGTATTATTTACCAAGGACAAGGGTATTCAACATATGTTTACAGTTTTCAACAGCACTGTAAAGATTAGATCTTATGACAACCCAGTGGCACTTGGTGCAAGGTGCTATATACAGTTTCAGTGAAGTGAAGTGCAAGTGCTTAAAAACAGCATTGGTGGCGCATAGATGGTGATATATACATCAATTGCAGCTTCAATTAAAATCGACAAGTTACAATCACTTGAGACAATTATTTTCTTGAAGAAAGCTGAAAGTGTCATATGCGTCATTTGATTCACGCTGTGTGGTCGACGGCGTTTCGATCCCCTTGATTCGGGATCGTCATCAGGACGGGGTTGTTCTTAGTGAATACAGTGAAAAAACCATACAAGGATGTGTGGTTTGCAGCTTACGAATTCAATGCGTGCTGGTCACTGGTGGCGTCTTGTCCTGGGACTGCTCACGAGTTAGGGCAGCTGGCGTGGCTGTGTTGCACTTAATGCCGCTGCATTAAGTGCAACACAGCCACGCCAGATGAGCGATCGCCCTCTGTGCCCCTCCTCCTCTAAGGAGCTGCCCTAACTCGTGAGCAGTCCCAGGACAAGACGCCACCAGTGACCAGCACGCATTGAATTCGTAAGCTGCAAACCACACATCCTTGTATGGTTTTTTCACTGTATTCACTAAGAACAACCCCGTCCTGATGACGATCCCGAATCAAGGGGATCGAAACGCCGTCGACCACACAGCGTGAATCAAATGACGCATATGACACTTTCAGCTTTCTTCAAGAAAATAATTGTCTCAAGTGATTGTAACTTGTCGATTTTAATTGAAGCTGCAATTGATGTATATATCACCATCTATGCGCCACCAATGCTGTTTTTAAGCACTTGCACTTCACTTCACTGAAACTGTATATAGCACCTTGCACCAAGTGCCACTGGGTTGTCATAAGATCTAATCTTTACAGTGCTGTTGAAAACTGTAAACATATGTTGAATACCCTTGTCCTTGGTAAATAATACCACCGTTCCTCTAAAATCTTTTTGACTCCTTGTTTTCTGAACTTACACTGCCAACGTTTTCATTAAAATATTGGTCTGAGAGGCATACAGTCTCCTTTTTCACGCACGGGTCCTTGAGATACCACGCGTTAATGGGAGCAACTCTAGCCGCCGACGGACCACCATTGTCTAGCCGCAACCACACGGGGGAATGATCAGATATACCTCTGCTCATGAACCCGGTTTCCCTGATGGTCACTGCTTCCGAGGCTGGTATAAGAATATAATCTAACCTTCACATGCTGACTATGCGCGGCAGAGACGTGAGTGAATTGCTTCTGCTTGGGGTTTCGTGTCCTCCAGCTATCTACCAGACCCAATGTTTCTGAAAATTCTGGGAGCCACCATTGGGACTGACGGAGAACCCTCCCTGGGTGTCTATCAAGCTCCCCATTTAACACTGCATTGAAGTCACCCCCAACGACGAGGGGGCCCAGGGGGAGCTTGAGAAAGACAGCGCCCAGGTCTCGGAAGGTGTCAGATTGCAGGCCAGGCGGGACATACACTGACAAGAATGTAACTGTCCTACTCTCCAACTGACCGGAGACACCCACATACCTGCCTCTCTGGTCCACCCATGTCGATCGAATCTCAAAGGGGAAGGAGTTTAACAATATTCCAACGCCCTTTGAACCTGTGGTAAACCCCGCGTGTGCCACTAACTTATATCCTCCCTTATGCAGTGCCATACATCTATTGCCAATCAGGTGTGTTTCTTACAACAATACCACATCCGGGTAGTGTCTTCGTATGAACTGATTCACCATCCCCCTCTTGATCCTGTCACCCAGCCGATTAACATTCCAGCTCAGTATCTTCATCCCCAATCCTTTCGGTTCTTGCGACATTTACCCAATTCCTATGACAGTAAACACCCGACGTGAACATACACAATTATTCAATTATTTCAGAAAAATTAAGCGAAAACCAAAAACAATGTCCCCCAAACCCACCCCACCCCACCACCCTGCACCCCTGCATCAGGCCTGAACCCCACCCCAACTCGCAGTGTGCCTGTCGCCCCACCACTAATCTAAGGAACTAAAGGAAGCAACGGGGAGGAACCCGATGCCCAGCCCCTCCCTCCCCAGCATTATTCCCGAATTATACACATCTGCAAAGTCCCCCTGAACGCTACATTAGTCCACTACCCAAGTCCACAAATAAAACACCATTGTCGTCGACACCTTCCTCATCCCTGTCCATCTTCCTCCGCTGCGTGCGGGTGCTCTTCGGGATGTTCTGACGCTATGCTGTCCGCTCAATCTGACGCCACCTCGAGGTTATCGAAGAACCAGGCCTTGCCATCCACTTCCACTCGCAGTTTCGCCGGAAAGAGCATCGAGTATCTCAGTCCCTTGTCCCTTAGTTTCCTCTTTACTGGGAGAAAACTCAGTCTCATTTTCTGCACGGCCTGCGTAAAGTCTGGAAAGAAAGAAAGCGCAGTGTTTTCATAATGCAGCGGGCCCGTGGAGCGTGACGATTGTAGAATCGCATCCCTTTTTCGGAAGTTCAGCACCCTGGCTATCATCGGGCGGGGTGGTGCTCCTAGTTTTGGCTGACCTCCTGGCACCCTATGCGCCTGTTCGATTGTGAAAAAATTGCTGAGGGCCCTTGGCTTCAGATGGTTGAGCACAATATCTTCCACAAATAGATCGGGTGTTTGACCTTCTGCTTTCTCCGGTACACCAAGGATGCGTACGTTATTTCGCCGATTGCGCCCTTCGTATTCATCCAGCTTTCGGCGGGTATCTTCCTGTGCCGCCTGTAGATCCCGTACTTCCCGTTGCAACTTCGCCACATCATTCACCAAGCTGGAAGTCTTTAGGTCAAGGGACTTGACCTTTTCGCTGGTTTTGGCGTGATCAGCCCGCAATAAGTTGACTTCCAACTTGACAGAATCCAATTTAGCGCCCAGTGCGTCCATTTTCCCGACCATGGCGGCCTGGATGTTGTTTATCGCCGCCAGGAGATCTGTCCTTGTTGGCTCGACCGGTTCACTTAGTGGGTCACCTCCGTGTGTCAGGGTCTTACTCTGCTACTCTGCCAGGAGGGCGACCCCTTGGTCTGAACGTATCGATCTATCTTGTGAGTCTGCACATTTTTCAGCCCTCGCCCTGACCCCGATGTAGGCTTCTCGGTTTCCGGCTTCAACGCCATCCTAGTGTTCACACCTAGCCAAGAGAACCTAGTCAGCACCCCAGGGCACCACGGTAGCTCCACCACCGACACTCAAGCCCAGCTCGGAGGGCAGCTCCCAATTATCTTCGCCAAACATTCACCCGAGTTCATCGCATCTTCAGCAGATGAGTTTCGGTTTCGGTTGTGGGCCGCAACTTCCAGTTGAAAGATCCGCTGTTGTTCAACTAGAGTCCGGGTGTACGAAGCACCATGGTCCCCGGATGAGAGACGATGTTGCGATGGGTAGGAATGTTCGATTCAGTCCCAAATTTCACCAGGGGGACCAGCTTCTTTTCCCCTACCGATTGTAGGGTTCGGGCATCAGGATTAATTCAGGATAGGCTCGACGGAGGGGTGGAGTCTCCAGAGCTAAGCCTTCACGCGGCCATCTTGGTCACGCGCTTTGCTCCCCCCCCTACACGACATGGACATTATTAAATCCGATGTCTTCCATAAAATTACCTGAGCTCAGAAATACCTTCGTAGGCCTGGGTATGCAAATGCTGTGGGAAAACACAGAGACAGCTTCTTTTCCATCTAAAAAAGTTTTAAAGGAGATTTTTTGGGAGAGGGTTGCATACCGAATCTGGAGTGGCACTGGTTCTTCAACCATGGCTGGAGGCTTTTTAGAGGCAAAGCTTATCCCCAGGTTAGAGCCTTATTGGGACGCCATCACCAAACCAGGGGATAGGAAGCTCTATTTCCAGCTCAGAGCAGGATCCCTACCCCTCAAGTCTTTGACCTGCAGGTGGGCTAGTGCAATTACCAGCATCTGCCCTGCATGTGGGGATCACAAGGAAACTATCGGTCATTTTTTATTTGTCTGTCCCGCCTATGTAATTCCAAGACGAGTCTGGTTAACCCCACTGTGCAAGTCTTTGGGTACTAGCAGCAGTGCTGAAGCACTGAGACTCATACGCACTAGCACTTTATTGTCCATCTCAATTGCAACTGCCAAATATTTAGGATGGGCATGGGTGCTAAGACAGAAATTTTCGGTTTGACCGCTGATTATGTGTTTGTTGGTAAAGACATTTATCCAGTTTGATTATGTAAATTTTTTTTAGAACTATTGGTCATTTTGTACATAGCATTCGAGATGAACTTTTTAAATGATTGCTTAAGGATTGTGTTTTATCTATTTTTATGTAACTTTTAAATTCTAAAATTTTATTGACTGAGTATCTCTGAAATGTATGGAATTTCTATGCTTTTATGAGTGCATCTCGAATAAAGCTAAATTGACTTGACACTCTTCTGATTTCTTCAACATGAGAAAACTGAATAAAATCCATTGCAGTGCTCTTCAATCTGCCCTTTTTCAATTGCTCCTTTCTAGAAAAGCTTGAATATTTCCTTTCCTAGCTCTCCTAGATTCTTGTGTCTTTCCTTTATTACAAGGGTATTGGTGGCTTCTCCACAAATTCCAGGAAATGTGCCTGCCTGGCAATATCTAACATGGACTTGTCTGTTCCTTGCTGCCATTCCTTGTAATAAAAGTACATCCTTTCCCTGACTGGCAACTGAACATCCGGAACTGCAATCTTTAGAAAGTCATGACATTCCGCTCAGTGGTGTAGCAAAGTGAGGGGGGTGGAGGGAAGGGTGTCTGGGGGGTGGAAGCCTCCCCGCACTCTTACCTGCTGTTCTTGGGGCGGCAATCGCCCCCAACCCAAGCCCGCTCTTCAATCGGCCGCCAAGGGGCGGCAAATAGAAAGAAATCCTGAAGGCACCCCCATCCCCCCGCCTTAGTTCAGCTGCAGTGGGGTGGCAAACACGGGGACCACCACGAGTTGCCAAAGTGATTGCTACGTCACTGCTTCTGCTTTTGCCTTTATACCTGGACGGCTGATTTCCTCTTCTTTATTTTGACTGTAGCCTTGTCCTCTTTGCCTTTCTTGTCTACTTTGTTGACCGTTATAACAGTACTGTCCTGTCGGGACTAAAATAGGATTCCTGCTGCCCTCGTCTAAAGAATTGCCACTTGTAACCTCTATATGGTTGTCTTCCTCGCAGCATATCAAGCGAGTGAGCGGTCTCAGTGTCTGCCTTTATCGCTTGAAGTGACTCATCCACCTACATGCCAAATACATTTTTACCATCAAAAGGCATATCCATCACCCATGTCTGAACCTCTGGTCTGAATGTCGTACTTTTCAATCATTCAGAAAAAGCGACTTAGTGCGCCACCTTGTTAATCCTATTTTTTCCATTCCTTATTCATTAATAATTTTGCATTAGCACGCAAACTAATGCAAAATTATTAATGAATAGGGAATGGAAAAAATAGGATTAACAAGGTGTGCACTTCGTCGCCTTTTCCGAATGTATTACTGAACGGCTCTTTTGACGAGTAGCACCCATTGGAACATGATTAAAGATTTGATGAAATTGCAAACTGACACAAGAGAGACCCCTGGAAGAACATGTTCAAAGCAGAATCTTATGAAATATTCATGGAAGAACATTGAAATTGGAAGCTATGAATTTATTAGGGCTCACTCTCGATAACGTGATGTTTTTTATGTTATACAAGAATTTATGTTACAATTGAATGAACTAAGATTTCCAAAGTTCGTTATACCGTATTATACAATTGACGTTTGATATGACAGCATAGGGTGGGCGGAGCATTATTGAGTATTCCAGTCCCTTGTGGGAGGTTCTGGCAGGCGGGAGATAGACATAGGTGAGTCACTGTTTTTCAAATACACTGCGAGGGACAAAGTGTCATGTCAAGTGCATTGTGGGATTTGTAGGAATCAATTTGGACAGGAAGGAAAGTATCAACAGGGTCATGTAGTGGGAGAGGTTTAATTTAGAACAGGTGAAGGGGAAAACTAATTAAAAAGGACAAAAACGAGAGAGGTTGAACCAAATGCTGAATCCTTTCGAGTCATGAGGACACATGGAGGATGTTTGCACTTGTTGTTTAAAAGGTACGTTTCATCTAGATTCCGGGCTGATTGTTAAGATGTTCTTCTTATAAGAACACGGGTTCAACAGTGTGGTGGGGCAGCACAATGAAGATAACGTGCACCTGTCAGAAGTAGGGGAGGAAGAATAGAAGCAGGGGTACTTTTGAAATACGATTTAGCGGGAAAAATGTCAATTTGTGTAAAGAGTATTTCTTGTACGTACAATAAGCAAACAATGTCATTTGGTCTAGATATATAGTCTAACGGATATGTTTTCTTCTTTTAGAGCGTAACCCCTGACGAAGAGCCAGAGTCAAGGCTCGAAATGCATTGGGTAACTAAGAATGACGTTTTGAATTGATTTATGCACACGACCATGGTGGAGGATAAGGCCTGGATTGGCATTCCTGTCCCATTAAGGATGTAGTGAAGGCATAAGAGTCTCTTTTGTGACATGGATAAATTTTGGAGAAAAAAAAAAGATGAATTTTGAACTATGAGCATATAAATGAGAATAAAAAACCTTTAAAAAATTGTGAAGTTTCCGGCATTTTCATGCGGAAATAATCAAGGCTGTGCGCCAGGATGGGGGCAAAGTTTCGCTCCTATTCTTTTTCAGTACTTTTCAATCAGCCATACCTTCCCACAACTGTTGCACTTATGACTTGTTTAAATGTGCATATTGACAAGTCCATGGCCATATCTATGAACTGTTTTGACGCTAGCTCCGACCTTTAATATCGGCTTTGCTTTTTCCTTATCTTCCTTGGGCAACTTCTCTAGGAGCAGGGCCATGTCGCTCCATAAGTGCCTGTAATAAGGAGCTATTACTGTAGTTCGCAATTTTAATTGCATTAGCTACTAGCACATTAAATCGCTTTCGCATCGAATCCCATTACCTACACTCTGTCTGTAGGCGCTGTGAATGGCGATGATTTCCCGACCTGCGCTATGCTGCTGCTGATATGATTGACTCCGTTCAAACCGGATTCAAAATACATCCGCTGTGTCCTCCATGGCCTTGTGCTCTCTCAATTTTGGAGACATTTACCAAAGCAGTTGGTGTATTCTGCATCATCGACAAACCTTCCCATGGGTGCTACAATAAAGGAATAGACCATGTGCCTCTGTGCGTTTTCTCCTCAAAATAAAACAAAAAACATAATTCCTCTGCAACAGACTGGCAGACTAAAACATTCCAAGGCCTTCTCTATCAGGGAATGAAACCTCCCAATGTCATCTTGTGGAGATTTACGTTTCACAAGAACTGGACAGGCATCCTTAGGAGCGTTGAACTGATTCTATTCTGAATCATTTTCATGCATCCCGCGGCGGCTTTGTGTATCATCATCTGCTTTATTAAAGGATGAATCCTACGGATTCACCTGCTCATCATCATCCTCAGCATCCAGCACACTCTCGTCCGGACTCTCCTTCCAAGACTGTTGCGGCTTTTGCTGGCATGTTCCGGCTGTAAAATTGGTAGCAGAGAGGTTATATTGTTCTGCTTTTCCCTCATTTTCAGATGCGGTTGCAGCCAATTATAAAGGTCTCCAACCAAATATGTAAAGGCACTTGTATCAACTTGTCAGAGGTATGACCTTGAACCTGCCTCCGCTGATAATTATCACAAAAAACATACTGCATGTTCAGACCACTTGGGTGCACTGCCCTTTCTTCCTCATCGCCGTCGACACTAAACGATGCCTCTATCTCATCCACATCGAGGTTTTATATTTCTCTGACAAACTATAAGCCTGGCTAGTTGTGGTGAAGGGAAATTCTCCTGAAATA
This sequence comes from Lissotriton vulgaris, assembly GCF_964263255.1. NCBI lineage: Eukaryota > Metazoa > Chordata > Amphibia > Caudata > Salamandridae > Lissotriton > Lissotriton vulgaris. The sequence goes on along the minus strand of NC_141693.1, from coordinate 1,996,952,675 downwards.
ATTCGAGTGGTGGTCTAGGTGGCACAGGTGACATAACAGCCTCCAGTACCGGCTCCATCGTTTCTTCTTGTACCTCTCCAAAACCTGAATGCAACGTATTTGGTGTTGCAATGCTTGATTATCTGCCACTGCTGCTTCTTACTTAAAATAGTCGCCTTTGCCAATGCTGTTTTTTTTAAAAATTCATATATTTGCTTTTGCCAATGCTTGTTTTTCTGCCATCAAAAGCGTTAGCTGGTCGCTGCTCATCGACGGCACTATCTTTCCTGGTGAGGTCTCCTTTAAAACTTGCCTCTTTGTCGAGGACCTTCTGTTAGTCGTCGAAGGCGCCATTGTGGCCGCACCCAGGCTCCAGCCTCCTTCCTGCACCTGCCTCTTCTGTGCCGACGGCCCTTCCTTCGTCGGCGGAGGCCAACACTGCAGCTACATTTGTCAAAGGCATGCACTGTCATTGAAGCCGCTCGAGCTGATGACTCCCCCGTGGCAGAGGAATTGAAACGGGTTCCTCCATTCCTTTTTCTCTCTCTCATTTCAGCCACAGTTCTCTTATCGTCAATGCCTTTGACGGTGATTTTTTCCCTTTATTTTTTGCCGGTTTTGAAGAGCTATATTGATCCGCCTCACCTCTCTTTACTGTTACCCTGGGGACATATTTTGTGTTCTTTTTAGGCATTTCTGCAATGTCCTCCTCATTGTGGTGCTTATCATTATGACGCAAGTGCTTTGGACCTAATGTCTGACTCTTAACAGCAGAGTCGGAGGGTCCTTTTGCAGGTTTCTCTGCTGCCTGCTCTTTGCTCATCTCCTCATCCAGAGGTGCCCCCGCCAGCCGCCCCCGCCTCTCAACGCGTCACTGTGGAAGGGACACTCACAGGCAGCTGGCTCAGGCTGCAAATGTACACAGTAAAGACACTTCACACGAGGATCCTCCACGGGAATCTTCTTTTTACCACATCACAAGCATGTCTTAAATACAGATTCCATCAATGTATCCTCAGCCATATTTAAAATAATCCTCTCTTTGATGAGCTGTCAGATAGGGTACATGCACAGTTGGAGCATTTTTATTGGCTGGTCATATGTTAAAAGATTCTTATAAAGCGCACATACACCGGGTTGGTTTCATGGCGCTGCTCTAAGTGGTACGGTAGTCCTGCTGGTTTACTCATATGCTTGTCTAGACAGCCAAGTCTGGAGGACTCGCCTGAAGCTCCAGGGGTCTGTGCAGGATCTGACTCGAAGGGAGTTCCAATATCTGGGCGCTAGTACAGCAAACCTAACACCGCCCAGACACTTCAGTTTGAAGGAGGGTGCTGTCAGGAGGTGCTTGTGAGCAGAGTGCAGGTTACGAGTGGGTGTATGCTTTTGAATAAGGCCATCAACAAATTTGGGGCTCCCGCCATTCAAGGATTTCAAATAAGACCGCATACCTTGAAGGCGCATCGCTGTGGCATAGGGAGCCAGTGCAGCTTCCTCATGAGGGGGGCGACAGGTTGCCACCGATGGTTGCTGAAAGATCAGTCTCGCTGCCTGGTTCTGTACCAGTTGCAGTTGTCTAATTAAAAATAGCGGAATGCCAAATTATAAATAATTGGCGTAGTCTATATGGGACATGACCATGGCTAGAACCGAACCACCTGTATCAGTGCTTCCTGGGTGAGAAGTCTGCTGATCTTTTTTATTGTCCTCAACTGGTAGAAGCAGGTTGAAATCACGAAACCAATTTTGGTCTTCATTGTGAGATCGCAGTTAATTGTTACCCCAAGACTTTAAGCGGAAAAGGATGGGGGTAGGGAAGGGCCCAATTCCTTTGGCCAAAAATGTAGGCTCCAAGGGTTATGGGTGCCCCCGTTAGGACCAGTTCAGTCTTGTCCGGGTTAAGTTTCAAGTGAGTGCTGTTCATCCAGTCGCAGATGAATTGCATAGTGGTCTGAAATTCAAGGACCGATTCAGGGGAGTTGCTCATGGAGAACATTAGTTGGAAGTCGTCTGTGTAGTTGAAAGTGCAAGCTTTCCTCTCTTTCAAGGCTTGGATCAGTGGGTGGAGATAGAGGTTGAACAGCCCTGCAGGAGGTTGAACAGCCCTGCAGGACTCCACATGTAGTCCTCATCTTTGGGGCTGTATACTGGGCTATGCGGACCAACTGCGAGTGGTCTTCCAGGAAGGAACTAATCCCGCTAAGAGCCAATCCCTGGATACCTGCATCTCTGACACATTCTATGCTATGGTCGACTGTGTCAAAGGCTGCACAGAGATCCAGCAACACCAGAGGAAGAAGGCCGTCCTTATCCTACTTGACCTATCGGCGGCCTTCGATACGGTGTCCCACTCAATACTAATCAGGCGACTGAGGGCAGCAAGGATTGGGGGCACCGCGTTGGACTGGCTGAGGAATTTCCTCGACCACCGTAGGCAGGTCACAGTGTTAGGAGAACACCGCTCTGAGGAAAAAATCATACAAACAGGGGTACCGCAGGGCTCCAGCCTAAGCCCGGTACTGTTTAACATTTACATGATCCCTTTGATTGAGCTGATTTCGTCTTTTAACATCAGTACTATATCATACGCTGACGATACTCAGCTCATCCTAGTGCTAGACAGGGAAAATGGAAAGGCAGAGGAAAATCTAAAAGCCTGCCTCAAGGCAACCTTCATTTGGATGCGTGACAACCATCTAAAATGTAATGCTGGGAAGACCGAAATTATACCCTTCAGCCCCCAAAACCCCTTCTCCCCCAGCCTATGGTGGCCTTTAGGGGTGGAGTCCCCTCCGGATACCATCACTGCGGCCCGGAACTTAGGGATCAGATTCGACAGTGCCCTATCTTTCAAACAGCAAGCAGGGGCAGTGGCAGGGTCTTGTTTTAACATCATCAGAGGGCTTAGAAAGTTTTTTGATTTTCTTCCTCTGACAGCTAGGAAGACGGTGACAGTAGCACTTGTAACATCTCGTTTGGACTACTGCAACAGCCTATATGCAGGATTAAATCGATCTGTCCTGCATAGGTTGCAAGTTGTCCAAAATGCTGCTGCCCGTCTGGTCCTAAAATGGCCGAGGAGGTCTTCTGCCTCTGCCGCCCTCAAGGCCCTACACTGGCTACCTATTCACAAACGCATACTTTTCAAAATCCTAGTAATTACCTTTAGGGCATATCACCAAAAAGGACCTAAATACTTCCTTCCCTGGTTCAAACATTATGCACCAACACGCTCTTTAAGATCAGCCAACATGAATTTATTACAGACCCCTAAATTCAGACTTTCAACTAGAGGAGGGAAATCTCTCGCAACTCTGGGCTCAAAAGCTTGGAATAAACTCCCTCCCAACCTGCGCCTAATCTCCGATGAGAAGATTTTCCGTAAGGCTCTGAAAACCTGGATCTTCAGCCTTCCAGACTCGGTCTGTATGACTCTGGTGTAGACACAGCGTCCTGTTCAAATGAGATAGATGTGTGAGCTGACTTTTCCGGCCTTCCATCTGGCTACGGGCTATAAGCGCCAGGATGCTCCTTGGAGTGACAGTCGCGCTATAAAAGAGCACACTTACATTACACTTACATTACAGAGCCGGCGGGGAGCCTATCGGCCTCCTTCCGGAGAGTGTCCAATACGTCAATATAACAGCCTCTGTAGAGTGTGCTGGGCGAAACCCTGCTTGATGGGGGTCAAGGTATGCAGATTGTTCCAAGAAGGCAGAGAGGCATCTAGCCATGTAAGCTTCCAATACCTTGGCCAGGTATGGGAGAAAGATTGGGCGATAGTTTGTCAGGATTTGGGAGTAAGGCCCTGGCTTCTTCAGGGGGGTGACGACAATTGCCTCCTTAAAGGTCTCAGGACTCATTCAGAAGATATAGGGCTGGTCCAGGAAGAGCAGTAAAAGCTTCCTTCAAGATGAGGGGTGGGCAGCAGTCCCTGGGTGATCCCTATTTAACCATAGACAATAAGTCCTGGAAAACCTGGTTACCTATTGTCTGGAATTGTTCGAGAGTGCAAGGGTTTTTTGGCGTTCTGAAACGTGCCTTGGGGTTGGGCATGTAGAGATGCTAGCCTTAATTGTTGTAATCTTATCAATGAAGGTGTTCAAGGAGTTGTAGAGTTTGAGAGGGTGTGGGTTTTATTGTGACTGTCAGGATTGGACAGTTCATTAACAATCAAAAAACTTTCTTTTGACCTGTTGGTAGTCAGAATTTTTGAAGAGAAATAGGCAACTTTGGTGGTCGGTATAGCTTTCTGTAGTCTTTCATAGCAGCTAAGTAGATCCATATTTCCTCAGGTGAGTAATTGCGTCTCCACTTCCTTTCAGAGTGCCGAAAGGCTCATTTTGAGCCTTTAGGTCAGTGCAGAACCATCCCTGTGCCTCATGGCGCCGGGCTAAGTTTATTTTCCTGAGGGGTGCGTGTTTATTGCTAGCTGCTGATAGCCAGGCTGTTACATTTTCTTCGCTGAGATTGATAGATGATTGATTGGACGGGACTGTGTTGGCCAATGTGTTGAGGAATAGATTTTTTTATTAGTATCATTCCAACTCCTTGCTGTCCCCCCTTCTATGGTGGGGATTTTGGCCCTAGTGATGTTATTGACGGTGAATTTGATTAGATAATGATCAGACCATGTGGAGGGAGAATGAGACAGTGTGGACATGACAAGGTTGGCTGTCCATACCTGATCAAGTGTGTGCCCTTTAATGTGTGCAGCAAAGAACACCTGCTGATTGAAGTTTAACCCTATGAGCAAGTCGGTTAATTCAGCGGATTGGGGTCCACCCAATGTGTCATTTGCCCAATAGTTGAAATTGCCAATCTGCAGGATTTTTTGTGTTGTTAGTTATTAGGTGAGCTAACTGTTGCCCAAGGGTTGGGGAAACAAAAGCATGCTCTGAGAGGGCCTGTAGAGCAATACACAAATCATGGGGGCAGTGTCCGATTCTAGTTTGATTACGAGATTGTCTATGAAGGCAGACCTAGCGGGGTTAATGCAGTGAATTTTAGGTCATGGCGTATGATGGCGGATAATCCTTGTTAGACCTGTCAGCCCTAGGGTGGTCTTTCCCTGTTCTTTTTCGCCCTTGCCTCATTTTTCCACCTACTTTTTGTTGGCCCTTAGGTCTTCGGGCACCTTTTCATGGCTAATCCATGTTAGGGTGCAGGTGCTCTCTACTCCAAACATGGCTGCCACTGGCCCCTGCTACTGCAGCGTGGCCTTTTAGTGTAGCACCCTAGTTGCCAGGAGCTGGCTGGGACCCCATACATTGTTGCAATACCAGCCTGCCATCCCCTGTCCATAGGTAGAGTGGGGAAGCTCCTGGAACCTTCCAGAAGAAAGCGGAGCCTATTTTTGCCGCCTTAGAGAGTGGTCACCTGACCTGGGCATATATAAGTAAGGGAGGGAACTTTTTCTAGTCAGTTGGGGCATCACTGACCTGGGGAACCCACGCAGGAGATTTAGGAGGGAGGGCCTAGTTAGGAACTTATGCCACTGGGAGTGACAGGATTTAGGTGCTGCCTCTTAAGCTGATTGAGGTGTCCTAGACTAGCCCCCTGATCTGGCCCAGCGGTCGGGAACCCCAGGGCCCATCTGCAGTGACTGAGGAAAACTAATCCAGCCTCCAACTCACCCCCCCCCCCCCAACTTCAAGAAACCATCACCTAAGGGCGCAGAACCATCCAAGCCAAGAAGACTACTTTCCTTTGACCAGAGACTGCTGGGGGATCGACCAGGTACTGGACTGTGCTGCCCTACGCACTCACCGCCTTCCTCTGGGCCCCCCCTGGCCCTACCGGTCTCCCCCTGACTGAACTCCTCTGCTGAACTGTGTGAGAAACGCTATCTCCTGCTCCCCCCTGTCCAGCGCTGTATTTGAGACTGTCCGTCCTGTTGGCCCTATATGCTGACTGACTGGCTAAGCGCTGCACTCAGTTCCCCTGCCCAGCGCTGCGACGGAGATTACTGGAATTGACCCCTGGCCCGGCCTCGGACCAGCGCTGTGAAGCCCCCTTAGCGCTCTCTGAATCGTCGCCAAGCGCTGTACCGTGTCGCACTGAGGCGCCTGAGGAGACCTCGTCCCCGCAACGACGGCGCCGCCCACGTGACGCCTCTGAGGCGCTTCCGGCATGTCCTGTGGCCGACTGTCCCCGCGCTGCGATCAGCACCGTCATGGACCCCTCGGCGCCCCCCGGTACCAGGAGAGGGCCGCCGCATCAAGTTCGTCAGGCCGTGATAGGCCTGAAGCCTGCCTGGGCCCCTGTCGCGTGAGCGGACGCGCCGTCGCGTCATCGGCCGCGCCCCCGCCCAAGCCTCGCAGCCATTGGCTGTCCTCACCGAGCGTCGTGTGGAAGGCCCGGCACCCGGAGCAGGTCGCGACTCCCCGCGGAGGGGGTCCGGAGCCAACGACACCCCTCCGCTTTGCTCCGCAGTGTGTTCCCTTGTCCTCTGCGGCGGTGCGCTAAGACAGCGCCCTGCACCGCGCCGGGCAGTTTAAAGCCACGCGACCGGCGGAAGCTTCTCCCGCCTACCCCCAGACATCGCAAGGGCCCCGGAGGGCCGAAGTCCAAAGGTAACCCCCAGGGGAGGAGGGCGGAAGGCCGGTTTTTAGGCCCCGAGTTCGCCCCTCCCCCGGGGATCGCTGTGACTGGGCCCTGTTGGCCCCATTGAGCCCAAGTAGTCGTGAGGTCGGATTTATGCATGAGGTGCTGGGGCCAAGTAACTGGACATGCTTGAAGAGCAGGCTCTATTGAATTAACTGTTTCCAGCGCCGGGACACTCCCCGGAGTAGCCGTGCTCTATATAAAATCTTTTTAACATTAACATAACTTGGTTACAAGATCGATCAGGTCATTGACTGTTGGTGTTTGGTGGCCGTCATGCGGCCTGTATTGCCCATGCTTACTTAGATGCTTTCAAGCCTGCTGACAAAGTGGTGATACTTTTCCCTGTACTGAATTTCTTGCAGGGGCGGGCATCTACAGTTCCTGATGGGGTTCAATCCTAATCCCTAGGGATTCATTCCAGCACTATTTTGATCTGATTTTGGTTACTAAACTGTTGATATTTACAAGAGGAAATGCTTATAATTACTTCCTGCATGCTAGTCCTTGGTAAATGAAAATACCCTTTTAGCCTGCTGAAGAGTAGATGCGACAGGCTGTATTATTTCAAGTTTTCTGCTTTACTGGAAGTATTTACTGAAATGTTTCACCATTTTGCAGGAAATGCATTTCTTTTGAAGGCGTCCATGAAATGCTGTAATGTGGTACTTTAATGAAATGCTGATGATTTGCTAATGCATTAATTGCTTTGATCTAAAGCCTACATAAAAGATCTTGATTTTCAAACACAACTACTGGTGTGGTCTCCATTATTGCACCCACTTCGTGTCTCAGTGGATGAGTGTGTTAAGTAGCTGCTTTACACGCAAGCCCCTGGCTGCCTTCCTGCTCGAGCCAAGCTACCCCCCAGAGCCAGTTCCTTCACTCCTCCACCCACTTACCCCTGAGGGCGATTAGCTTGGAGGATATAGTAGTCATTAGGTAGAGCGGCCAAAATGTCTGGGGAGGATTCCTGGGAGAGCCAGGTTTCCGTTAGCAGATGGATGTCTGGTCGCTCGGACTCCAGTAAGAGAAATATTTCCAATTTATGTTTTATCATGGAGCGGGTATTCAGATAGAGGGCACAGCATGAGAGATCCGGGAAGGAAGCTCTAGTTACCATGATCCCATTCTTAATCAAGCTGATGCCAGTGGAGGGATTGAGGATGAGATTGCCAGAATGAATCTGTTTAAGTCCAGCTGAAGAATAGGCTGTGATTTTGGCATAGTGACTAGCTGGTATTTGGATCATAGATAGATGAGGATCAGTTGCAAAAGAAGCCTGCTAGTTTATGGTGGTATGTTATAGGTCGAGTATGTACTGCTGTTGGAAAATAACCAGGGGTCTCCAGTCTGACAACGGGGGAATTATTCAAGCATGTGAATCTATGAAATATCCAATGCTGGAGAAAACAAGCTTGTCCCTTAATACACACCTGAAGTCAGTAAGTTTCAATGACTTTCTAGGGGATTCATGGTCCTCCTCTGCTAAATCTCAGTAAGCTCACTCCACTCTAGTGGGGGCAAGCTTTAAAAAATCGACTCATGCCACTAAAATGTTTGGGCTCTCTTGGCAGCCTCATTCACCTCTATCCATGCCAACCCAGAACCATGGGTTGAGAGGATTTTTCAATTAGTTGAGTACTCTTATAAAGCATGCTCAAGCTGAGTTGATCAACATGCATTTAACATAACACAGTGAAGTCAAAAATTGAAAATTAAATACAAGCTAACTGCAAGACACATTAAACATAGTAATCAAAAAGTATGTATGAGTAGATAAAAAAGGAAGATGAGATGTTTAAGTGGAAAGACAGGAGGGAAGGAATGCACTATTTGTCAAGAAAAGATTGAGTCTAGCAGGTAAGATGTGACTACGGGCACAGACAAGGTAGTTTAAGAGTAGAATATTAGTGGACAAAAGAAATTAACTGTAACAGGAGAAGTGGAACAGAGAAGTGAATGGTGCTATGATGTATCTGATAAGGGGTGAAGAGAGAGGGAAATGGGACAGTAAAAAATCTAATGTGTAGCGTAGGAAATGGATGGGTGAGGGGAGTTACCAAGGGTAGATTTGTGCAGACAACTGGAAGAGGTTCGGAACAGTTGATGGTACTCAAACACAGCTAAATTGAGTGATGGAAAACCATGTGTTTTAGTAAATTGGAAAAATAGAATAGGAAAGATGCAGAAAAAGTCAAAATTGGGAATGGCAAAATTAGAAAATGGTGTCATGGGCCTTAGCTCTGACAATAGTGAGTGTTCTGTGCTAGCTCCTATGCTAAGTATGGATTCTCCCACTGAGGTTGATGAGTGCCAGTTTTTACGTGCACCAACTGCTGCAATAGAAATTGTTAATAGAGTAAATTCTACTCACATGGGTAAGAATGTGCATGTACCTGAACAGTTTAAGGGTTACATTATTATTTAGTTATTCTTTTTCCTTTTGTTAAAGGGGGGGAAGACATGTAGTGTAATCGCTTGTGTCACTGCATTCCAGGATGACTGAAGTGGAATGTAATGACAGAAGGCCATTCTATGTTGGTGGCCAAGCAGATCAAGGTCTCTGTGCATCACTGCGTGCTGGAGTATATTTTCTGAAGAGTAAATACAAGAACTGTACTTCCAGTTCTTTTTGTCTACTAGATGTCATCTCTAAAAATTAGACCTGCAAGAACACTAGGAACAATATCACCAAAAGGGTATTTGAGGAAAAACGTGGAAAACGCTAGAAGACATACCCAATAGAACCCTGACAGCTGTTTGCCCGGACACAGGTCACAATGATGCAGTCTTTTTGGCGCCCCTGGAAACCATCCACTGTGTCAACTTCTCCATGTCTGAAAGGAACAAAGAGAGCATAATATTACTTAGTAATAAAACTCAATTATGATTATGAACCATCATACAAGAATCAAATTCCTCACTATACCAAAGCGCGACATTGTCCATCATGGATGCATTCTAGATCTCAATACTAATGCTACAGGTTAAGTAACTTGCACTTCATCACAAAAGACGCCCCCCTCCCAACTCCAAATCTAGAATGAAGTTTCCTCTAACTGGGGTGTTTTCCTCTGTCTGACTTTAGAATAATATGACTAACCTTGAGCGGGGCTGGGTGCAGTTTGCATGGACGTGAACTTTTAAAGTGTAGACAAAGGACTCTGAGTCCAACTGCTCTGGACCCATAGAGTGCGCTTGTCCGAAGTCATGAAGGGCCAGAAACTCAAAAATGTTAAGACACGACCTTCTGTGTCCGCGGTCTCTGGTGCCACAGCAAATGGGGCAGCTTCCACAGCATCCATGCAAGGACAGACCAGCTGTAAATCCAGCGCGGAAATTAAAGGTGGCAAGAAGGAGAATAGCAAAGTCATTAAGGGAAAGCATGAGGCTGTTAAAAAACCAACACTGCAGCTAACCCATGAAGCATTGCAGGCGGAGTCTGGAGGATCATAATCCTTAATCACTAACCTGTTTGCGGCTTCCAACATCAGAGGATTAAAGGGAGAAGCCCAGGAGAACACCACGGAGGCTCCTTGTACGGAAACCCTGGCAGAGTGCTCACAGGCCCCAGGAGCAACACACACATAAGCAAAAAGAGCCTTTAATTCTCCAAATGCAGGCTGAGTCAATGCCACAGGGGGTTACTAGGGAGGTGGAGACAACAGAATCCATTATGGATACCACAAAGTCCACGCTACAGGGGCACAGCGTAGCAATACAAATATACCTCTTAGAAATATTGGCTCCACCTCGGCTATTGCCTGGAGTAATTTTGTGGACAGGAAGCACAGACCAGTTATTTCCCCTGAAACAGTGGGTAAGAAATTCTTCTCTTTAACCAATGAATAGGAAACTTCTAATTTTGGCAATTCATCCTCAAGTGATGATGCAGCCTTGGATTTAAGCAGTAGTAGTTTGTTAGAAGACTCCGTGATCTTGAAGCAACGGAAAAAATCCTCATTGAGAAGGAAGGGGGATAGTCGTCAAGGCGAATCAAGCGGAAGAGATATGAAGAAACCAAAATGGAACTACTCTGCCACACAGCTGGTTTACTCAATGGGGAGAAATTCGAATAACATCTGGGTGTGGAAGAGAAATCCTTGGCGGCAGCTGGGGCAGGGATGGCTCATACTGCGGATCCCAACCTTGCTACAATTAGTTTTTTCAATTAAAGAATTGCAGGATGAAGTACGGAGTGACAGTCATTGGGATAGGCTAGCCTAAAAAAACTGCAGGGTGCGGTGAGAAAAATGAAGTGCTCAGACATCGCAGGGAGGATAAAAATGGTGGAAGGGCGGACTGAGAGCCTTGAGACCGAGGTTAGTACCCTGAAAACTCAAAGTGCATCCCAAGAATGTATTATGACGGATATCATGTGGAAGATCAGGAGAACAGTCAATGAAGGAATAACTTAAGATATTTGAGGGATTCCTGAAGGTGTGGAGGGGGTAATGCAGAGCTTTTGCGGTAACCTTTTAGAGGTGCATTTCCAGACATAACAAATTGGGTTGCAGAAGTTCAACATTTGCATTGTTTTTCCTTAATTCTAAAAAAACGGCAAGTTACAATGCTTGTGTATTTTGATAACATTTTGATGAGAGTTTATTTATGATCAGGCTTGCCCAAATAAATAAAAAAAAAAAAAAAAAAAAAAAAAAGAATATGATGGGGTTTCATTCTTTGTTAAGCCAGATTTTGCGCATGCTACTTTTCAGTGAAGGCAGTGCTTGCAGTAGTTGTTTGTTGCTTTTCAGAAATTAGGTGTTGAGGTTTATCTGCAAAACCCTGCTAAACTGAAAATCATTTTCAATGAGCGAACTTTGAGTTTTATATTTGGAAAAAGAGCACAGGAATATCTCAAAGAGCTCACAGGCGGACTGGCCACATTAGCTAGATAGCTGTAAGGATCCCTGGGAGGGCTGGATTGGGACAAAGATATCCAGAAAAGATAAGGTAATGGAGTAATGGCGGGACAAAAAATGTGGGATAAACAGATTCATGTTGGAGGTTTTTTCTGGGTAGGGGTCGGGTGGTGAGTATGTTATTTCAGGTGTATATCATTAAGGCCAGGCCCGATTGCTCATTTTGCAGTTGGGAATGGGAGAATTGGGAGGGGGTGGGTGGGTGTGGTGGGGTTTCACATGCTGGTGGGCTATTGAGATGGAGAATTGGATGTTACAGGATGAAAGGATCAGAGATCCACTTTTTATCTTGTGTATGGGACTTAGAGGATGTATACAAGGCCTGGGATTTAGGATGATCTGATGGCAGGGAAGGGGAATCTACAGATAGCTACTATCAACATTTACAGGTTAAATGATCCAAAGAAAAAAGAGAGTTGCAGTAGGGCTTTAAACATTATATGCAGATATTATCTGTTTGCAAGAAACTCATAGTGAAGGATCACAGAGAGAAGTGTTAAATTCTCTTTGGTATACATTGAACAAGGGTACCTCTCAAGGTGCAACCACAAATGAGGTGCATGGCAGATGGGTTATTGTTGAATGCCAGACTTCAATTTGATCTAAATTTCAATGATGTTCAGTGTATGTATGTATGTATGTATATCTATCAGAAGACCCAGGTCTAACAGACTAGCACTCTAATGAGCTGGCACTTTGGCCCTGCCAATCAATGTGTGGGGATTTGAATATTTACCTACCCGATAATTGGTCTATAGAAGAACATCAAATATACATAGGGCGTAAACCCAATGTATTTCAATCACTGAAGGGTTTATGTTGAGATCATGACTTGGTTGATATATGGCACAGTAAAAGACCCACTTAACATGGGTATACATATTACTCAGCACAGCATCAATACCCGCCCGTTTAGACAAATTTTTTTGTGTGACACACTTTAACCCAGGATAGTAGAATTGAAAGATAGCCTCGATTTTTTATCAGATCATAACACTCTAGTGTTAGAGATTCATGGAGACGGATTTAATTGGGAGACAAACTCCTGGAGTTTTGAAAGGGTTGTGCTAGTAAATGAGGAATATTGCAAACATATGAATAATTGGATTTCTGTGTTATGAAGGAGATTAAAGGGAGTGCATCAATAGGTGCTGTCTGGGACACTCTGGAAGGCATGTATGTTAGGGGGAGACGTTACAGTTGTCTTTGAACCGTGAAAAGGCTGAAAAGCGGATATTGCAGGATCAGCAGAAAACGCTTACTTTGACAGAGAAAAAATTGGTACCCGTGTACAGCAGGGGAGAGAGGTAGGGAGGCCCAACTGGATGTAGCAGTGGCAAGGGCAGTGTTAGCTGAAATATTAGCAAAAAAGCAACGGATAAACTTATGGTGTGAAGGGAAAGAGCCTACAAATGTAGTGAACCAATAGGAAACCATTTAGCTTTGAGAACGAAACATAAAAACATGTATAATGAAAGGAGGGTAATTAGAGCTCCAACTTATGGGATGGGTTCAGACCCTGCCGAGATTAGGGCTTCCTTTCAAAATTATCATCAACTCCTAAATACAATACCCCTTGACAGGTTATCCAGAACAACAACAACAAGAATTTTTAGAGGGACCATTACAGTGGGAAGATATTCTGCTCTCCATGACTAGTTTACCAGATGGGAAGGTGGCTGGTACTGATTCTATACCCACTGAATTTGACAGACATCTCTCCGAGCAACTTAAGGAACTGTCGCAGGGTTTCCGTTCTCTCACAGAACTGTGCTCAGAGACCTAGAACCTGGGTGAGTCAGGGTGACCCACAACTCACCAAGTTTCAGAAATCCCCTTACCAGGCTAGCTACAGTATCTCATCGGCAGTGAAGACTTCCCGATGTCTTAGACAATCCAGAACATGAACTTAGAATACCTCAGGTATCGTGGAACACATGAACACTCTTTCGTTATATTATCATTCCAAACCGAAACTGGGAGGCAATGAGAACACGTGCAAGTTTGAAATGTTTATTTTTTCAATGCAACATTCTCAAACGCAGTATCTTGTATAATACCAACATACATATTATAAAAATCAAAGTCAGCAGCATAGTCACTAATCCATAATAAGCAAACTGTGATAACATATTATGATGCAAAATCTATAGAATTCTGTATCACCTATATTTCGCGCACCCTAATTAGCATATTATATTATATCTAAGAAGGTCTCATTTGGGCTTTAGCTGGGCGAACCCATACCTCAAATTCTCAGTAGTAGGAGATCACATCAACAGCTACCAGCTCTCAGCATGTCCAGCATCAAGTGTGTTTAGAATTTCCTGTAACTGTATCTTGAACTCACGTAAAGCCCAAAGTTGGCACAAACATTATTTGTGTTATGACTAACGTAGTGCGAGGATCAGGCCTACAATAACCTTGTGTTAGAGTGTGCAGCTCTCAGTGTGCAGACAGTTGTTCCAAATGTTCCAGGCACGACTGATATCAGTGCAATAATATATTATTCTGAAGTAAATCAAATCCTTCTTCTAGGTTAAAAGCTGTAATAACAAGTAGGTGTCGTGTGCAAACCGAAGCAGAAAGAAAAGATGGCGTTTAAACTTTTAACAAGCACATGCTAACTTAACACAACCTATGGGAACGTAATAACCATATGACACCCCCCCAATGGTCCGAGGACGGTCAAAAGACAAATATATATATAAGCCATTACACTATGAGAGGCAAGACTTGAAAGCAGAGTTCAATGATATTGAGCCAAGCTAAATGTATGTAATGCATGTAGAATTTAAAATTACAAAAACTATGTATGAATGCCTATAGGGGCCACACAAAATATAAAAAGTCGAACTTGAGGCCTAAATGAACAAGTTACTTACCTTCGGTAACGCTTTTTCTGGTAGATACTATATCTGCCTGTGGATTCCTCACCTTGTGAATATCCCCCTTGCGCCAGCAACATTCGGAAATTCTTTTTCGTAGCCTCGCGCCGACGTGGATAGGACGTCACAGAGACACGGCTCCGCTCGCGACTCCGCTGACGTCACCGACGCCCATAACAGGCCCACGCCGGCGTGATGACATCAGTTCCGCCTTTTTTCCGTGCCATCGAGGCACACGGACGGACCAATGACAGTAGATATATACAAAACAATATGTACAGTATGCGATAGTCAAGGCAAAACACACAGTGTAAAGCAAATGCAGGAAGCAAATGAAACATTTCCTTGACATCAAAACAAATATACATTACAGTACAATAACTCTGGCATAGAAGAGTGGACAACGGGGAGGCGGGTGGGTCAGTGAGGAATCCACAGGCAGATATAGTATCTACCAGAAAAAGCGTTACCGAAGGTAAGTAACTTGTTCTTCTGATAGATACATCTGCCGTGTGGATTCCTCACCTTGTGAATAGAGTCCCACAGCAGTCCCCACTCCCGGAGGAGGGTGTCCACTCTTCTAAACCAGGAAATCCTGAAGGACAGAGCGCGCAAAGTGGCCGTCCCTCCTGACTTCCGTATCCAAGCAGTAATGCTTCGCGAAAGTATGGAGGGAAGACCAGGTTGCCGCCCTACAAATGTCCTCCACAGGAACACCTCTAGCTAAAGCAGAGGTAGATGACTTAGCTCTAGTGGAATGAACCCTTATACCCTCTGGAGGCTCCTTACCGGCCAAAGAGTAGCAGATCTTTACGCACAGAACGATCCATCTTGATAAAGTCCTTTTATGGACCGCTCTTCCCTTCTTGCAGCCAGCAAAGCCAATGAAGAGTTGATCGTCCAAGCGACAGTCTCTAGTTCTGTCCAAATAAAAAGACACCGCCCTCTTGGGGTCCAGACGGTGCAACCTCTCCTCCTCCTTGGAAGGGTGTGGGGGAGGATAAAAGGTAGGGAGGGTAATGGATTGACCAAGGTGGAAAGGAGTCACCACCTTAGGAAGAAAAGCAGCCCTGGTCCTTAGAACCATCCGATCAGCATGTATGGTCAGGAACGGGGGCTTGGAACTAAGAGCTTGAAGCTCACTCACCCTCCTTGCCGAGGTAATTGCAACTAGGAAAACTGCCTTAAAGGTTAAAAGCCTCATAGGACATTTATGAAGAGGCTCAAAGGGAGAGCCCATCAAAAAAGTCAGAACAAGATTCAAGTCCCACTGAGGTACAATAAAAGGGGTAGGAGGAAACTTATTTACAAGACCCTTCAAAAATCTCAGGACAACAGGTGACTTAAAAAGAGAGGGCTGATCAGGCAAGCAAATGAAAGCTGACAGTGCCGAAAGATAGCCCTTAACTGTGGCAACTGCCAGCCCCTGTTGAGCCAAAGAGAGCAAACCGGAGCACATCTGATAAATGGGCTCTCAACGGGTCAATATCATTCTCACCACACCAAACAACAAACCTAGACCATCTATAAGAATAGACAGTCTTAGTGGAGTCACGTCTAGCAGACAAAATGACATCCACCACATCAGGTGTGAGAGAATAGGAAATCAGGTTGCCCCGTTCAATCTCCAGGCATGAAGGTGCAATGTCTGGAGGTGGGGGTGTAGAACCTGCCCCTCCATCTGAGAGAGGAGGTCTGCCCTGAGAGGGAGACGGAGCGGCGGGTGAGAGGAGAGGTGGAGTAGATCTGTATACCACACCCTTCTTGGCCAATCCGGGGCGACCAATATAACTTGGGCCCGGTCTTGGCGAATTTTCCTCAGAACCCGAGGAATCAAGGGTATGGGAGGAAACGCGTAAAGGAGTTGACTTCCCCAACACAACTGAAACGCGTCCCCCAAGGCTCCTTGCATCGGGTACTGGA
This sequence comes from Lissotriton vulgaris, assembly GCF_964263255.1. Classification (NCBI taxonomy): domain Eukaryota; kingdom Metazoa; phylum Chordata; class Amphibia; order Caudata; family Salamandridae; genus Lissotriton; species Lissotriton vulgaris. Next base: position 1,996,936,351 of record NC_141693.1, on the reverse strand, counting down.
GACTGCAGAATGACGGGCAGTGAGCATTCTCGCGAGTGGCAAACAGGTCCACCCGAGGGGTCCCCCACGTCCGAAAAACGTGACAAACCACCTCTGGATGAAGCCTCCACTCGTGGTCGGCAGAGAACTGCCGGCTGAGACTGTCCGCACGTACGTTCAGAACTCCGGCCAGATGATTTGCCATCAGGCAAATCTGATGATCCTGAACCCAGGACCAGAGACGCAGAGCCTCTCTGCAGAGACGCTGTGACCCCACTCCTCCCTGCTTGTTGATGTACCACATCGCGGTCGTGTTGTCCGTCAGGACTTGGATCGACTGACCGCGAAGGGAAGGGAGGAAGGCCTTGAGCGCCAAACGTATGGCCCGCAACTCTAGAAGGTTGATGTGAAGCAACCTTTCCTCTGGAGACCAAAGACCCTTGACCTCCAGATCCCCCAGGTGAGCACCCCACCCTAGAGTGGATGCATCCGTAATCACCGTGGCCACCGATGGAGGTAGATGGAAAGGCTTCCCTTGCGACAGGTTGCCTTCCACGCTCCACCAAGACAGATCCGCTGCAGTTTCTCTGGAGATCTTCACCGACTCCCCGAGATCTCCATTGTGCTGATACCACTGCCTGCGGAGACACCACTGGAGTGCCCTCATGTGCCAGCGTGCATGGTTGACCAGGAGAATGCAAGAAGCCATCAGACCGAGCAGGCGAAGGACCTTCAGGACTGGAACGACCGCTCCAGGGTAAAACAAAGGAATCATTTCCTGTATGTCGCGAATCCTCTGAGGAGGAGGGAATGCACGACAAACAGTGTCCAGTACGGCACCTATGAACAGGTTGCGCTGGGAGGGCACCAGGTGAGACTTGGGTACATTTATCGAAAAACCCAACCTGAACAACAACTGAGTTGTCTCTTGCAGATGATGGAGCACCTTCTCTGACGACTCCGCTTTGATCAGCCAGTCGTCTAGATACGGAAACACAGGTATCCCCGATCTCCTGAGATGCGCTGCCACCACCGCCATCACCTTGGTGAAGACTCGAGGCGCAGTAGTAAGACCAAAAGGAAGGACCGCAAACTGGTAGTGCTGTGACCCAACCGTGAAACGGAGATACTTCCTGTGCGACTTCAGGATTGGGATGTGGAAATACGCATCCTGCAAGTCGAGCGACACCATCCAGTCTCCTTCCATCAACGCTTGAAGAACCTGAACAAGGGTGAGCATCTTGAATTTCTCCTGCTTCAGATAGAGATTCAAGATCCTGAGGTCCAGGATAGGACGAAGCCTGCCATCCTTCTTGGGGATCAGGAAATACCGGGAGTAGCATACCTGACCCCTTTCCTGCTCTGGGACCACCTCTATCGCACCCTTTCGTAACAGAGTTAGAACCTCCTCCTGCAGAAGAGACAGATGTTCCTGGGTGCAAAAACCTTGACAAGGAGGGTAAACAGGGGGGAATTCCCGAAAGGGAAGGGCATACCCATTTTCTACAAGACTGAGAACCCAAAGATCTGACGTAACCGATTCCCAATCCTGTAGAAAATGGGTAAGCCGACCCCCAACCGGACCCACATGATCCTGAATAGCGGATCTAGGGCTGCTTTTCTGCGGCAGGGGGGTTGGAAGAGGTGGAGGAAGAGGAGGGCTGACGTCCACGAGGACGCGCTCTTTGCTTTCCCCTGTACGATCTGTACATTGAATTCTGCTGCTGCTGCTGTTGCTGCTGCTGCTGTTGGCCTTGCCGAAAATTCCGAAAGGAGCGACCAAAGCCCCTGAACTTCCTGCCGGAAGAAGCGCCCCTGATCTGGAGGCCCAAAGACTTCGCTGTTGCCCTGCAATCCTTGAACAGCTCAAGAGCAGCATCCGCCTTTTTCCCAAAGAGACCTGAGCCATCAAAGGGGAGATCAAGCAGAGTTGCCTGAACATCAGCCGAAAAGTCCGATGACTTCAACCAGGCAGATCTCCTTGTCGCAACAGCGGTGCCCATAATTCGAGCCACAGAGTCAGCAGTGTCCAGACCACTTTGAATTACTTGGCGGGCAGCCGCCTGAGTGTCATTGATCACCTCCTCAAAATCCTTTCGGCTTGCTTCAGGAATTTTAGGGGCCAGGATACGTAAGGAGTCCATCAGGGCATGAACATACCTCCCCATTAGGCATGTGGCATTAGTAGACTTTAAGGCCATACTGGCCGATGAAAAGGTCTTCTTTGCCACCTGGTCCTGTTTCTTAGCCTCCTTCTCACAAGGAACCTGCGGAAAGGCACTAAGACCCTTCTTCGAACAGGCAGCCTGAATGACCAGGCTCTCCGGCGAAGGATGTGAAGAGAGAAAAGCCGGGTCCTCAGGAGCGGCCCTGTACCTCCTTGCAACACTCTTAGAAACCGCAGGGGCAGACAAGGGTTTCTTCCAGACTTCCATAATAGGGTCAGTCAAGGCACCATTGAAAGGAAGTAAAGGCTCAACCACCGAATTAGGAGAATGTAAGACTTCTGTGAGGAGGTTTGACTTGAACTCCACTGTAGGCAGAGTCAATTGAAGAAGCTCAGCAGCTTTTCTCATTACTAGATGGTAAGGCTGAATATCCTTAGATGGAGCACCCGAGCCTGAGGGCAACTCCCACTCTGGAGAGAAATCAAGGGACCCGGAATCCGCCAACTCCTCAAAACAGCTCTCCTCTAGCTCACCTTCTTCAACGTCAGACTGAGAGCCCATATAACTCTGCTCCTCCAGAAGGCGCTGTGCTTCTCTTCTGGATCTCTCCTTAACACGCCTCGCAACCGGACCCACCAGCGGCTTCGACGGATTCGGGGCCGGCGCCGGTATCGAATCCGACGGCACAGAAGAATGCCCTCGAGGATGATCAGGAGCAGGCGAAGTCGGAATCGGCGTCGACGACTTCGGCGGAGTCGGGAAATGCCAATGCGGCGCCGGAGCCGGCATGTAGGGCATAAACGGAGCCGGAGGATAGGAGTGAGGAACTCCCAGGCTGAATGCCAATGGACCCGTGGGGCCCGAAGGCGCACCAGAGGGGTACCATGCCCTCGAGAAGACACCATACATTGCGTTAAGAAACGCAGAAGGGTCCTGGCCTGGAGCGGGAAAGGGCGGCTGAAAACCATCAGGCCGGTCCTGAAGAGGGATCGGATTCGGCTCTTCGACAGGCGCGGAATCCACATCCTCCCGGGCCTCTTCCTCATCACGGGCCGGGGACGGCGCCGGAGACGGACTCGGAACCGGTGCAGCTTTCGGAGCCGGAGATGGAGATCGCCCACGCGACTCAGATGGCGAGGCCTCACCTTCATGCTCGGAGACTTCGAGGGTAACCACCTTCGAACGTACCTTCTTCGGTGACCTCGACCTCGAGCCCGACTCCTTACCAGACCGGCGTCGGGACTCATGTCTCCTCTTCTTGTGCTTTTTCTTCGACTTCGAAACATGATCCGACGCCGACTTCGAAGACGACCTCTCTCGAGAAGCAGATCTCGACCTCGCCCTGGACTTCGACCTCGCCTTTCGAGAACGAGACCTCGACGACTTCTCCTTTCCAGCTTTCACCTTCGCAACCAGAAGTTTGGCTTCTCTCTCCCTCAGGGCCTTCGGATTCATCTTCCGACATGAAGAACAATCCTCCACATCATGGTCGGAACTTAAGCACCAGATGCAGTCTTCATGGGGGTCGGTAATGGACATCATTTTACCGCACTCCCTGCAGGGCTTGAATCCGGTCTTCTTAGATGACATTTTTCGAAGAAACTGGATACAGAGAAGCAGAATTAACCAACAAAATGGCAACAAGGTACCAAAAGGCTACAGAGATTCCCGATAACCGTTAGCGTCGACGACGCGGAAAAAAGGGAACTGATGTCATCACGCCGGCGTGGGCCTGTTATGGGCGTCGGTGACGTCAGCGGAGTCGCGAGCGGAGCCGTGTCTCTGTGACGTCCTATCCACGTCGGCGCGAGGCTACGAAAAAGAATTTCCGAATGTTGCTGGCGCAAGGGGGATATTCACAAGGTGAGGAATCCACACGGCAGATGTATCTATCAGAAATTATAAACAGGCCTTTAACATATGAAAAAATTTGAATGTTCGTATTGAAATTGGCACCATTCAGAATTACTAAAAAGTCACGTGCCATATAGATGGAAGTATTCAAAGTCATCCCTCGTTGAATGAATATGCAAAATATGTAGCAACAGCTTCCAACATGAAATCACTGTCATCATCCGAAAACAGTTCAGCCATCCAATTAAGCAATGGGAAAGAACATACGTGCTCCTCCAGTACTGAATCCTCTAGCATCATCAGAGGACAACTCAGTGGGTTCTCGAGAACGCTTTGTGCCAGAAAGTCATGCGCTGCTGCGAATATGTCCCACTGACCCATTAGTCCATGCATCGCTGCCACAGCCATAACCCTTTCGCCAGAACAGACCAACTCATGAGCCACTACGGGGGACATCAGCTGATCAAAGTCGACGTCAGGAGAAGTCGGTAAACAGAGACACAAATCAATGGCCCAGTCGAAATCACAGCTCAGGCAATGAAACACAGGCTGGACACAGGTGAAATAGGAAAATCTGAAAGATAATCCAAAAGCCGTGCTTAAAGTCGCAAGCGGCAGGGATCCATAATAATCAAGCATCCGGTTGCGAAACTGCATCAGTAGGTGCTGAGCGTTTCTTTGCGCAGGATGGGCATCCATGTTTTATGAAATAAAATATCACCAGAACGCCTGCAGCCAAAGCCAGCAAAACAGGAAATCCGCCAAACAGACTAGCGAATATAGAATGAAAGAACGCAGGGATGATACCAAATACTTTTTCAAATGTAGTCACAAGACCACTGCTAACCATTTTAAAAAAATGAGCGAGGTTGGATGTGGAGGAGGCATTAAAGATTTGATGAACTAGCTCGCAAAAATGAAACGGCAAATCAGTACTTAAAAGAGCTTGTACTTCTGTGCGTGTGTTTGCTATGTGAAGGACATAAGTTTCACGGGCAGAGCTCAGGGCCACCTGTTTTTGAGACAAAAGGGCTCTTATACGGCCTAAACCATTGAATTCAGCTCTCAAGGTTGGTATTCTCGGCCAAATTAAAACTTCTGAATTCCCACGCGTGGGTGGATACAACACATTCTTACAGCAAACGACCCTTTTAGACACTGTAACCATATATCCGATTCCAGCCTCTAACCCACAACAAAACTCGTTATTTAAAAGTAAATAACTACCGTTGGACAACAACGTGAACGTGGGAACTATTGCAGGAACTGGGGTCCCTTTCAAAACACAGGCCAAATTCGGTTTGTCCTGATTGCAAGAACCATGCAACTGGATGTGTCTGCAAATAAGTGAGCGGTCTGGGGACTGTGTACATTCTTCACCATTCAGATTCACTTCATTCCCATCCTTAAGACATCTGTAAGTGTATGGTAAAGACCATGTCTCATGTAGGAAAGCACTACCTAATGGTTCATATCGCCCAATGGCAATATATTTCATACAATTTGTAAATTTATACAAAGCAAAAGGTAACGTTATAACACCATGAATAAGCCATGTTGCTGCAGTTACTTCAGCCACCGAAAATGGCAGGGATTCTAATTTTTCAATATGTAACATAGAAAATGTAGCATCTCTCATTGACAACATGCGCTGTTTTTCAGGCAAATTAAAAGGGGCAAATAATGATGAGATGTTCAAAAAAGTCCATGGCACTCGACCAGACTTAAGAGTCTGTAGTGTCCATGCAAACTGCATCACAGAACGCAATTGATTTTGACCATGATACAACACGGACACTTCATCATGTACTATGTCGACAACAGAAGACACAATATTATTTAAAGTGTAAATTCGGGAAGAAAGCGTGTTAATGCTGTTATCAACCACTGCAAGCACTTTTTCCAAATTAGCTTGATCAATAGCCCTTAGGCGTTTAGCAGCCTCAACCTGGTTAACTTTCCAAATTTCATTGTAAATTGCATACAGGAATCGCTTAGATCTACCTTTAGCAGGGCCTTTTATAAAATCGTTTAAATCCACATTATCATGTAATTGAGACAAATGTAGTTTAACTGCAGCTAATGTAGAATGTTGTAACCAATTTTGACACAGCTTACCCACAGAATAAGTCGTGACAGAATAGTCTCCCTCAAAACGTGGATCGGGCCTGAGTTTTGTGAATCCCTCAGCCAAACCCATAAAACGGCGCTGGCAAGAATCAGCACTTTTTTGCCATACCAGCCAACCCCTGGAATCCAAACTGGAAATGTCAAAGGATGAATTGTGTAAAAGAGTTTGCAACTCTTGAATGGAGGAATCAGTGAAATTACCCCAACCAGTATATTCATTTAAATCTGGGATGGTCGGTGTATTTAATTTTTTAGAAGTAGCCAATCCAAAGCATGTTGTCTGGAAAATGGTAGAATTTAAAAACAACATGTGATTCGGGATGAGACATGCACGGTGCAAAGCCTCAGTGCCTTGTACCTGCCAATCTTTGGTACCCCAAACCGATTTAAGGTCAATTGTTCCTTTCCAGAACTCGTAGCCATCTACAGCCAACTTGTCTAAAAAGGGCTTCGAATACAGCAATTTTGTATCGGTAAGTCTAACTTTGGAAATGGGCTTTTGTGTCATTTTAAAATAAAATGACTCGGGATTAGACTGATCAAAGTCTGTAAAATATGTATATTTTTTCAGAAATGTATTGGAACTGCCACTGAATGGAGCAGGGCAATGTTCCCATTGTGTATAATTCACAGCAACCCTCCTGGAATTTGTCTTATGTAAAAAATGATTACCATAGTGTTGAAAACAAAACAAATCACCATAATTAATAGAATCAGTATACAGATCCTCAGCATCGAAGGCAGCATAATACTTTAAATCAGAGAATAATGCTTCTACGGCCTGAATATCCCAATCATCAGAACGTACATTTTGTTTAATCACATCTCCCATGTTTACTCTAAGCACATTTGGAACATTAATCACTTCAGTAGGCCCATGTATCTGAAACCTAACCGCATCCCACACAATCCCGTCAAGGACAGGCCATGCTGTAATGTTAACTGCCTTTAAGTTTCGTTTCTGTCTGAGCGCAGAATGTGAAGAGGAGAGAGGGTTCAATGTTCCATTAAGGTACCGAATTCCTGTTCTTTCTTTAACGTAGTGACCATCGATCAGGCGGAAAAAATAAAACACAAAACCAATTGACATAAAAAGATAGAATGAAAATAGGATCAACCAAATGTATGTCCAAGGCGGAATTAAAAAATGTTTTTTGAACAACGTGGCATATCTTGCAATGTTTGTGGGTTTCTTTGATGTTTCCGAAACAGAGTCAAAAGAGAATCTGGACTGTCCTGCCAAACGGGTCTGCAAATCAGGCATCGATAAATCAGCAGGATAAGTGTAGGTTAGCTCATCAATGTTAGTATCAGGAATAGTATTTAATAAAGGTCTGGATATGGCAGGCATCTCGAGGGACACCTCCTGTTCTGCACCAGATGTAATAGCCAGCACAGAGTGCCTCACCATGGAAGGACAGGATACAGCCGGTGTCATGCTATGAAGAATCGGCCACCCTGTGTGTCTTGACATTGTCAATAGAAATAAATCTGTTTTCCTTACGACCTGGAAGTGGTGGTAAAATGACTGTTCTTGTGCCCTTCACTCCAAGGACTCGGACTGGTGCTCGATATGAGGGACCAAACTCTTTCTTGTTATCGATCTTCTCTCGAACCAGTTCTCCAACTTGGGGTAGCCAGCCAACCACCGGGATCTGCAACGCATCATCCGATGTGGAGGGCAAATGTTCCTTTGCAAGACTGTCTCTGGTCTTTTGTAGATTCTGTAAAACATTGCAATGTTCATCTACGTCAAAGGCCCCGGCCTGGGCCTTGTAGTCCGGCCCATCAAGGTCAGGTACATACATCTTGATACCAAAGAGCATTTCGTATGGGGTCCGCCCACCCAGAGACCTTCTAGGGAGATTATTAAGCGCACGCTGCACGCCTATGAGGTGGGCTAGCCAGTTTCTACCAGTGCCTATAACTCGGGCTGTCAAAGATTGCTTTAAGTCGCGGTTCATTCGTTCTACTACACTATTACCCTCGGGTCTGTAGGGGCTTGAAAACTTGACTTGGACTCCCAACGAAACCATAGCAGCCTTATATGCCTTAGAGGCGAAAGCCGGACCCTGGTCCGAATGCAAAGTACCACAGGCAAAAATTCCCACAAAGACACGCAAATCCTTAATGACAGTCCGTGAATCAGCGCTTCGATGCGGCCATACCCATACAAAGCGTGTGCATGAATCAACTGCTACTAAGATGTACTTAAACGCAGTATCAGAAGAAAAAGGACCGCAGTGATCCAAATAAACGCATCCAAGTGATTTATTAGAGATGTACAACTGTGTCTGAGGCGGACGCGTAGCAGTAGAAGGCTTAATCTGCTGGCAAATGTCACATTGAAGAACATATTCACGCGTCTGTTTGTACAGACCCCGCCACCAGAATCTCTGTTGTAGCTGAGTTACAGTGGCCGAGACGCCCGCATGCGCAGACGCCACACCTTCATGTGCCGCTGTAATCAAAGCAGCTCTGCGATCTGAGTTGGGAACTAAACGCTCGCCAACTTCAGGGATTTTCACATAAGGAACCTTATCGGGACTTAAGTGGTATGTGTATTTAGAAGGGAATCCCGCAGGATATTTACCTCCCTCCGTTGCAGCTACAGCTGCCAAGATGTCATCATCGATTTTGCTTTTGGACCTCGTGACTGCTGCAACCAAGTATTTTGATACCGCTGACTTCGCTGCTTCATCAGCAAGCGAGTTGCCAACAGCGTGGACCCCCACGCGCTGATGACCGAGAGTATGAATCACAAACACGAGTGGCAGTTTCTCTTTAAGTTCCGCCACTCGGACCCAGATAGTTTTATGTTTTATTGTGCTACCTTTGGAATCACGAAAATCATTCTGAATCCAAAAGAACAAGTTTTCATTGTAAGACTGGACACAGTAGTAAGAATCGCTTACGATTAAAGTCGTCACACTTGGATCGGCGTACTCCAATGCAAGCATCAGAGCACGAAGCTCTGCCAATTGTGCGGTGCAGTCTCCAAGCGTCTGCGTGTGCACGACACTGGACTTGAACTCATCGTTCACCATGGCACCGACCACAATGGCGCAAGCGGAAACGTAGGCATGTTTAGAGCCATGCGCAACCTGCGCCGAACCATCAGTGTAAATGATGCAATGGAAATCCTCCAACGGCCGCATCGCTAAAGGAGCAGGATGAACAAATTCATACTGTAAATACTCCTGCGACCGTAAAGTGGCGTCAAAAATAAACGTGACATCCTGGGATGCCAAGGATGCAGCCCATTGAATCCACCGAGGGTGCAAAGCTTTGGAATTTGGTACACTGGCTTTCGTAACCGCCTCTAAGGCAGGGCACGGGGTAACAACCAACATGCGCTTTCCTTGTGACAGGGCACGTTCCTTAAGAATTGCCATTTGCACAGCCGTTAAAACTTTCTCCACAGTGGAAAAACGCAATTCAGCCGAAGTGTACAAGTGTGACTTGTAAGCAATAGGTACTGTATCTCCTTCATTAAAAGTCAGGTACGTGAAACCCACCGCCCCAGGGATAATTCTTATCACCAGGTTTGTCTGGTTATCACGAGTCTGTAAGTATTCAGAAGCTAGCAAATCAGCCTGCAAAGACTGCAGAATTGCTGAATGCTCTGGCAGCCAGCATGATTTGGAAAAAGATGGTTGTATCAAAGCATACAAAGGCTTGATACGCTGGGCATATTCCGGAATGTAAGTCCTCCCGAAATTCAGAAAACCCAGAAGAGATTGTAATTTTTTCAGTGTTGTCGGAGAGCACAACTGTGCACATTTCTCCAGGAAATGGGGTGCTAAACCCTTCCCTTCATGGTTAAGCTCGTAACCTAGAAACAACACTGTGTACTCTGCAATGTGCGACTTTGCAAAGTTAAACTTGTAACCCACATCAGCAAAGTTACAAATTATGCTATTTACTCGACACAGATGCTCCCAAAGATCGTCGTCTGTGAGATAAATATCATCCACATACGAACAAGCAACTGGGTCGAAGCTCTCCAAAAGAGAGACTATGCGAGCGGAAAAAACTCCCGGACTGTTCTTGTAGCCCATTGGGAGTCGTTTAAACATTTTTTTGCACGCCGCCGCACGTAAAACTGGTCCATTGAGAACTTAGACCATCTAATCTATGTGCATAAAAACCATTGGAAATGTCAAGCGTGGTTTTGAACCGTTTACGCTCAAGACTATTCACTAACGCAGAGCCGTGCGTATTCTGTACTGCACAGTTACGGCAATGCGAGTTCAAATGCCTATAATCTAAAACCAAACGATATGACCCGTCCGGTTTGTTTACAGTAAAAAGGGGGTTATTCATCGGTGACACACACGTTTCAATTACACCTTGATATTCCAATTGTTCAAGGATAGCTGCGACTGAAGCTTTCGCTTCACGCCGTATGGGATATTGGGGTTGAGGCTGTGGCTGTGACCGTAAAGGAATCTCATGGCTTGGTGACAATTTATCCCAACCACACTGATTGCGGTACACAGCCGGCGCAAGCGCCAGAGCCCACTCTTCTGCAAAATGCAGCGCCTCCACCCTCGGCACCGTGTGCGCGAAGCTGGGGAGGATTACCTCCTCCCCTCGCGGAGCTGCGAGAACAAAAGGTGGGGGCCAGTCAGCCTCCGAAAGCAAAATGTCATACGTAGACGATAGATTTTCCCAAAATACCCCTTTTACAGTTCGCTGCATGTCACCTTCAATTAACAGGACAATTTCAAAAAGTCTTTCAGGGGGAGCAACATGCGTATCTGCAGTTTCAATCACAACAAAAGTTTCAGTCGCTGTCACCTTCAACAGTGGACGGAGGGCCTCTCTCACTATGGTAATCTCTGCAGCGCTGTCCAGCAAGGTCAGAGCCCACGTCAGATTCCGAAGCCGCGTTCTCACTATCTGGGGCATAACGATGCGCGGTCAGGGCAGCGACTTTCTTCGTAGTAAACGGAGGTCTCTTGGGCGTAGAGCCTTCCTGCTGATCTCCACTGGAACGCGGGCGGGGCTGACCACGTCCTTGTTGGCCACCCCGGCCTCTGCCGCCCCCTCCACCACCGGTTGACGGAGCCGATGAGTCCTGAAAGGAACGAGGAGAGCGTTGTTCAGAAGCCTGAAACCTCTCAGGCGATTTAATCATCGCGCGGTCGCGCAAATCATAAACACGATCCGACTGCGCAGGCAATGGAGACGCAGGAGTTAAAACCTGTGTTTGTTGTTGTTGTTGCTTACCCTGATTCTGTTTTTTAGGCCAATTTTGTTTCTTGGACTTTTGTTGACCACTAATTTCCGATGTCTGACTCTGGGGCTGTTTCTTTTCCTTTTCAGAAAAAGTTTTAACCCCCTTTGCATTGCGGCCCACCATTGCGTAAGCATGCACAATAATCTTTGCTAACTGTCGGGGCCGGTCGGGCTCGGGAACCAACGCTAATGCGTTAGCAACTTGAAAGTTCACTGCATCACCCTTGACATTCGCAAGGATCACACCGCAAACCACTTCAAAAGGAGCCACACAGGCGCATGCCTAATTCAACAGCCGCCTCCGGTCCATGTTCATCCTGAACACGTTTAAGGACCCCACCTAGGTTGGTCACAGACGGGGAGCCATAGCACCTCGAATAGACCGCTGCAAAAGTTTTTCCCCAGGTCTCACAGTCAGCAAGGTCAGGAGCCAGATCCTTCGGTAAACTCAGTGTAAGAATCCGGTGCTTATCACCCGGACTCGTATTAGGAAACACAGCTTCCAGCTGGCCGAATTTCTCAGCAAGCCAGAACGGAAAATCGTCCTTTTCCAGGGGCTTTTTACCCATCACAGAATTAACCATGACCGGGTTGATTTTCAGACCAGCATGTTCTGCTCGAAGCTGTGCGCCTCTAGGGGCCGCTTCCTGAACATTACGTCCAATGTAATGAACAAACGCTCTAATCACTCCTACCGCGACTTCATGAAGCCGCCGCAGATCAGCCACGTTACAAGTGGCACGTTGAGGGTGAGGAGTAAAACCACCCAAAGCAGGCCAAGCAGTGCCCGGAATGGACAAAGGACCTAACCTCGGAGCGGTTAAAGCGTGCGGTAGGGCGCCACCAAACCAAACTCCATGCTGCCAAGCGTCAATAGGAACCTCCAGTGCTCTGTACGGAGCGTACGCAGCCGGTACTACCGTAGCTGTGTATGTGTGGAACACACCAGTATTAGCGTCCACTGCTGGAAATGTCACCCACGAATAAAACAGTTCGTACGGGTAAGCATGATCCGCGCTCACCACCAGAACCACAGCCAAGCCATCTAAAGGGACATCATATATCCGCAAATGGTCACGCACCGCAATGCGACTATGCTGCGGGATGTCCACAGGCTGAGCCATGTTAGCACAGGAATTAGAAAAAACAAAGTATACTTTGTAGCACAACTGGGTAGTAATTCAAGGAAACCGTTTTAGATAGATTCAAGCTTGAAAACAACCTATTTCAAAAATAGGTAGGTTCTTCCGACACTGCCGTTTTCCGGAAACGGGAATGTAGGCGTTAAGGTTTGAATGATATACTACTCGAGTGTCATGTTATAGGGCCAACCAACGTATGGGCGCCATGTCGCAGGGTTTCCGTTCTCTCACAGAACTGTGCACAGAGACCTAGAACCTGGGTGAGTCAGGGTGACCCACAACTCACCTAAGTTTCAGAAATCCCCTTACCAGGCTAGCTACAGTATCTCATCGGCAGTGAAGACTTCCCGATGTCTTAGACAATCCAGAACATGATCTTAGAATACCTCAGGTATCGTGGAACACATGAACACTCTTTCGTTATATTATCATTCCAAACCGAAACTGGGAGGCAATGAGAACACGTGCAAGTTTGAAATGTTTATTTTTTCAATGCAACATTCTCAAACGCAGTATCTTGTATAATACCAACATACATATTATAAAAATCAAAGTCAGCAGCATAGTCACTAATCCATAATAAGCAAACTGTGATAACATATTATGATGCAAAATCTATAGAATTCTGTATCACCTATATTTCGCGCACCCTAATTAGCATATTATATTATATCTAAGAAGGTCTCATTTGGGCTTTAGCTGGGCGAACCCATACCTCAAATTCTCAGTAGTAGGAGATCACATCAACAGCTACCAGCTCTCAGCATGTCCAGCATCAAGTGTGTTTAGAATTTCCTGTAACTGTATCTTGAACTCACGTAAAGCCCAAAGTTGGCACAAACATTATTTGTGTTATGACTAACGTAGTGCGAGGATCAGGCCTACAATAACCTTGTGTTAGAGTGTGCAGCTCTCAGTGTGCAGACAGTTGTTCCAAATGTTCCAGGCACGACTGATATCAGTGCAATAATATATTATTCTGAAGTAAATCAAATCCTTCTTCTAGGTTAAAAGCTGTAATAACAAGTAGGTGTCGTGTGCAAACCGAAGCAGAAAGAAAAGATGGCGTTTAAACTTTTAACAAGCACATGCTAACTTAACAGAACCTATGGGAACGTAATAACCATATGACAGAACCTTATGACCTTATTTGAGCAAATGAAGAGCAACTCTCCTGTTAAAATATAAACAACAAATATGAACATCACCGGCGCCATCTTGCTCAACGAGAGCTACTGCGTGGGCGTAAGCAGCGCCCATTTTAGACATTGCGGACATTTCATACTCTGTTTATCACCTATGTTTCACCCTGACCCCGCTATCATCCCCAGCGCTCGGACTAAGCATGACCAAGCGTACTAGGGTTGTAAAACCTTGTCCTCATGACAAAGCCCCGGAGCCACTTCCCGCCCAAAACCCGTTCGTCCTTTCATCCTCCGCACGTGGGCAAACCCTTCTGATAATCTCCCTCACCGCACCTGGCTGCTCAATCCGGTCCTAGGCACTAACTGACCCCTGCAGACATAGTTTCATTGCCCCCACACCGCAGGACTTGTTGTACTAACAAAGACACCTGCTTTAATCAATAGCGCAAACTCTCAGATCTGACCGATCCCACACATTTTCGGATCCTGTCGGAATGTCCAGCTATGAGATAGCGATCATCTGTTACATCTGGGTGGGGGACGATTGCTCCTGGGTTAGTGTGGGAACCTGCTTGGGGCGGGAATTCCAAAGATGTTTAACCTACCAATAAACTGATGCAAATGTTTATAAAAGACCAAGCCACGGCGATGTAGTTAGAACACCTTCCTAAGACATTCCGTGTGTCCGAATTGATGTGTTCTCCTCTGGAGAAATAAACCTGTTTCTTGCCTTCCAGTGCCAGCGCCTGCCTCTTTATTTTTGATAGTTAAAATTGAAGTGAATTAGAGGCATCTTGCGCCGGGCAGCTTTGTTATTCATAAAAGAGTTGCTGCTTTTCTCACTCCCAGGTCGTCTGTAAAAATTATTGTGTTTCCCAAAAAGGACAAACTGATACAGGAACTTGGCTTCTATTGCCCGATTACTTTAATTAACGAAGATGCGTAAACCTATTCTAGGATCTTAGCTACATGTCTGTCTCTGGTAATTCATAGAATAGTCTCCAATCTGCTGCACTGATTTATTTCTGGGAGAGGCACAACAGACCATACCAGAAGATTATTTCTCTGTTTGGTGTGGCACAAGTGTCAGGGTACCCTATGGTTTTGATTCTGCTAGATGTGGAGATAGCTTTTGATAGGGTCTCCTGGCAGTATCTCTGGGCTACTATACCGTTTTTTATCCAGGAGGTAAAGGCCCTGTATTATAATCCTGTTCCCAGTGTATTTGTAGCCATACAACTGTTGGACCACTAAGATCTCAAGGGGGGACACGGCAAGGCTGTCCGTGTTCCCCACTTTTATTTCCGTTTTACATCGATCATGGAGATTGGGGAACTATATGGTGATTCGCCCAATTCAAGTACATGGATATGACACCAAGACTTTGGCCAACAAATATGATATTGCTCTTGTAACTTCCTACCCGGCATGTCTTTCAGGGTAGTTTAAGAAGAAGCCTTAGGTTTAGGGAGTATCTCCGGATTCTCCTTAAACAAAGATAAGACGCAAAGTGTCAATAATGACAAGATACTCTTGGTGGATAACCACGTGGTTAAAAATGCTGTTTTTATCTGTATGTCAGTATTACAAATGTCTAGATGAAATTATTACAGAAAAGTTTGACCCTCTTGTTGATAAGACCGAAAAGGAGCTCTGCAGACTAAATAATTTACATCTTTCCCTGGTGGGTAGATGTAATATAGTGAAGATGATATTTCTCTCCAACATTCTGTACTTATTCAGAGCTATCCCTTTGGAGTTCTCAAATCAGTCGCTGAAGATTGATGATGTATTTTTGCATTTTTTATGGGCTTACTCAAGATCCAGAAGATCACTTAAATTCCTCTTGCTCCCAAAAGAGAGGGGTGGGTGGGCCATACCTAACCTTCAGCTAAATTACTTGGCCATTACTTTGCAGCATTGAACAGTTTTACTACAGGAATAGCCTCGTGGAGGGGCTGAGGATCATATTCCTTTTCCCTTTGAACTTTAATTTTGGTGTGGAGGGATGGGGATGTCTTTGGCGGCTGTGAGAAAGTGCCCTCTTTGTGCATGGTTGCCCCCACTTTTTGCTGAATTGCTGATGTTCTTTGACTGACTGTGCCTTGGGCTCCTGCTAATCAGGTACCTTGGGCCTATGTTCGTTCTCTAAAACAACATTGAAGCCTAAACCAAATTGGCATCTCTGGCCACGGGTAGGCCCCTGGTAAATGGTACCACAGGTTCCCAGGGCACTGTGACCAGGGAAGGCCCTTAAGGGCTGCAGCACTTATGGCCACCCTTGGAGGCCCTGCACCTTTTCACTCACAAACTGCCTTTGCAGTCTGTGTGTCTTGGTGCAGAACAAAGTGAAGAGTCGACATGGCACACGTACCTGTGTGCCATGCCTACAACCCACTGCCATGGCCTAGATCAGACAGCCCTCTAGCTGGGTGCACTATGCCAGTGGTGAGGGTACAGGTGCAGGAGCACTGTACCCCTACAGTGTCTAAGTCGATTCTTGGACATTGTAAATGCAGTGTTGTCATTGAGACTATATGGTGCTGGGAGCTTGTCATTACGAACTCCACAGCACCATAATGGCTACACTGAAAACTGGAAAGTTTGGTACCAATCTTCTCAGCACATTAAACTCACACTAATGCCAGTGTGGGATTTAATGTAAAGTGCACACCGAGGGCATCCTAGAGATACCCTCTGAAAAACGACCGACTACTAGTGCCCAGACTGAGTGGCTGGTTTCAGCTGCCACCACCAGGCATGTTCCTGTACCCCTGGGTCGAGAGCCCGCTGCTCTTGGGGGTCTGAAACAATGCACATCCTGGGTGAAGGTGCCAAGCCTCCTCCCCCAGGATGGGCAGGGTCCACAAAGGGGAAGCTTCAAAGGCCTGCCCCCTTTGTGAGCTTCCCCAGGCCACTTGCTGCTTCCAGCAAACTGGACCCCACTGGTTCTCACCCCCACTTGGGCAGGAGTACCGGCTGAAAAACCAAAATGAGGAAGGCAGATGTGCCCACCTCTGCCAACTCCACCCCTCAGGTGGGAAAGACGAGGTGAAGCACAACTCCCAGTCCCCACCATCTTGCAGAAGGGTGGACCCAGCCAACCAGAGGGGGCATATGCCCCCCTCCCACTGGAGGAGAACTAACTAGGAGGTGTACTCACACCAGGAAAGGGACCCATTGGTCCCTACCTGTACCCTAAACACTAACGCCCCTAAATCTAGTATTTAGGGGCACTCCAAACCTTGTCTCCTCCAATCCAGACAAGAAACAAGAAGAAAAGAAGAAGGACCCAGCAGCAGCTAACAAGAGGAAGACGCTCACTGATTTGGCCCCAGCCATACCGGCCTGTCTCCCCCTCGAATTCCGGTGTCTCCTGCAGACCGCAACCTCGAGAACCCCGAAGGACCTGCCTGCTTTCACTTCCAAAGACTGGATCTACCGTGAACACCGGATTTGTTCACCTGCAACCTCTGGCCCCAGCCGGAAAACGCAAATCCGCCCCACTTTGCACCCGCCGCCCAAGGCCCGAGCTCTAGTGGGCAAACACCAAGAGGATGTCTCCCCGCTAATCCTGACCCGAGACCCGGTGATCCCTGACCAGCCTCAAGCCTCCAGCCGACGCCTGCAGCCTCAATCCAGAGGGTCCCCCAATCGCGACCAGGAGCTGGTAAGAAGATCCGACCCCAAAAGGCACCTCTGCACCCAACGCCCCACGGCGGCCCAACCGACGGTGCCTAGCCAACCCCGTAACTTCCCAACTTACCTCTCGAAGTGGTAGTCGCACCCAGAAGATCCTCATCCCAGAGCCTGCAGTGCTTTTGCAAACCGGAGGGTCTCACTTAAAAACAACAGGGTGCCCGACGTCGAAACAGCATTCTGCACTTGGCCGCCTCAGTGCCGCTGAGGGTGCACCTTTTGTGCTACTTTGTTTCCCCATTTGCCCTGAGCTTAAGTCCAGGATCTTTGCTCCTACAACCCAGCGGCCTGCTAGCCAGCAGCCACTAACCAGAGGCCCCCTAACTCCCATTGGATAACATTGGGCCTCAACACTCTCAAAACTGGTTCCTGGTTGAAGTGTTGGCAGCCAGTCAGATTTCTGCTTGAGATCGGGAGATATATATATATATATCTATGGACCAAGAGCTACCTTTCGGCCAAGTTTGGTGAAATTCCATCCAGCAGTTTGGGCTGCAGTTGTGTCTAAAATCCCTATGACAATTACACTTTTTTTGACCCTCTCACCCCTTTTTTTCTTGGCCCCCGCTTGACGGATCGCCCCGAAACTTCCCACGCACAACTAGACCCATCCCCGTCAATCAACTGGTCAGGAGTTATGCAAACTCATGGCGTTTAGTAACTGGACTGATGCCTGCGGATACATCTTGGCTTGAATTCCAACAGCAGGCGAGGGGTAGGTGGCACACAGAAATATAATCGGATACAACGGTGGGGCTGTTTGACAACAACATGGCCTTTGTGATGACTATAACCAGTACTCACCCATTGAGACAGGAAGACTGACCTGATCAACAAATAGTACTACCATCGTACTGAATTGCCAAGCAACATACCTGGGTGGCATTCTTTCACCATTCCTCATGCCCTGAGTGACCTTTCGAAGCATCACCTCCTTGCTTAAGGATAATAGTCAAGTTGAAAAGAAAAGCACCTCCCTTAATATTGCCAACACCTCTCTTTCTACAGGAACATTGTTAGAAATGGGATCCCTGGCTGGCCAGGGCTTTCGCCAAAGTCAGTCAGAGACCACCACTTCCAAGTCAGGGCAAGGGAGTTACACGCCAAGATAACCCCTACTCGCCCTCTAGGTAACGTGGCGCGAGCAGCAAGGCTAAACTTGGAGGCGATGTGAGTTAAGTATTTGCGCACGCACCCCAGCAACAACACCCAAGGCCCACCACAAAGGAAACTCCACACAAGGTTATATAAAAATAGCCTTTGTATTACACCAAAACACATTAGATAAAACACACACTTCACAATGTGCCAGAGGCACGGGCAGAATTTACAGGGGATATTTACAAGACAGGGCCACCTGGACCACTGTCAGGAATCAGAAGTAACACTTTTAGAAATAGCACTTAGAATGTAAATTACTGTAGTACAAAAATAGCACACAACCAGTAATCACTGGTAACCAGGACCTCACTAGCACCACCTGTACTAGGGAGAAAACAACCACCTAAGTATCACAATACCTGTAGGGGTGTAAGAACATAACACATGATGCAATGCCTAACATTCATTCAGAGGTGTAAGGAGGGAAAACACATGATGCATCAACAATACATTCAGAGGTGCATAACAATAACAATTGCGCCAAACTCACAAGTCACCACCTGTGACTGTCCCTGTGTCCCAATGTCAGGGCCTAAACGTGGCAGTTGCCCACAAAGTGCTGGGCAACTGGTGCAGGGAAAGGTAGGGCAACGTTGGAGCCTCTCTGGCTCAAGAACCACCACTGTGGCACTGATGAGCCTCTCTGGGCTCTAAAACAACGAACTGGCACCCTGAGCCTCTCAGGGCTCGCAAAGCAGCTGTGGGCGCAAGAACTTCTCTGGGCTCTGAAATGAAGGTGGCACTCCTGGAGCCTCTCTGGGCTCCAAACAACTGGGGCGCCTGAGCCTCTTGTGGGCAGGAAACAAAAATGCCCTCTGGGCCTCCCAGGGCTCGTACCCACTTTGCCCCCTGATGGAGCCTCTCAAGCTCGGGTGATATGCCCCCGCGATCTAGGGGCCCCGCTCTGGGGAACTCTGTGTGGCAGGAGGGCCCCTCGGGCTTCTACACACCCTGGACCACGCCCTGGGGGGGGGGGGGGGGGGGGGGGTGCGTGCACCGGCAATGTGCCCCGACGCCTCCCCCTCCTCCCGAACCCTCGCGCCTCCCACTCACCGGGTCTCTGCAGGAAGGTGCTGGGGCTCTCTCCACACCGGGGAGCTCCACTCTGCTCCCGGTCGTGCTACAGCGGCTCTTGGGCTCTCCCTTGGTCCCGGGAGCCCCGAGTAGACAGGCGCCGCTCTTCCTCTTCGTGCACCGGATCCCTGGGCCGGCTCCCGGCAGCTTTCGGCTTCCTCCTTCCTGTCCCGGGCCGGCAGCCAATCAGAGCGCGGCCCGGGGACGGTCACGTGATGTCCCGCAGTCCCGCCCCCGGCCTGCCTGACTTCCTGGTCGCGGCCGGGCGGCAACAGCGGGGACAATCTAGCGGGCAATGCCGGGTGGGCACCGGCGCCTTTAAAGGGACAATAAACGAGGTGGGCACTCGTAGATTCAAATAAAGGGGCACAGCCCAAAAAGGCAATAACCACAGCCACAGGTGCGGCGAGGGCAGCCGCGAACCGGCGGCAACACGCAGGGCGGCCCCTGCTTTCCCCACGCAAACTGCGGGGCGGGGAAGCGCGATCGACAAATGAACAGGCAATTGCTGGGTGGGCACCGGCCTCCAGCAGACCACGCACTCCCAAGCGCCAGGGGCCTCAATAAAGCGCTCCCAGCGCTATAAGCAAAGGAAAAGCGCTCAAGCGCTAGAGGGCACTCAGTTCAGCAACAAAGTCCCTGTAGGCAGGCAGGGGGGCAAGGCTGGGCCCAGAGCCAGCACACTGGGTCTCCAGGCAGGGAGACTCTCCAAGTGGCGATCCTCTGGCCCAGCGGCAGCAGCAACAGCCCCCTCAGGATCCTGGAAGAGAACAACTTCTGTGGGGACACAGCCCCATTTTTATACAGTACATTCCTTTGTCTGAAGGTGCAGGGTGGGGGCGGAACCAGTCGCAGCTGGTTCTTGAGTACCCTTGATGGCCCAACCACCCCTTTCTTTCACTGGCAGGGCTAGGGACATCAGTCACACCACAGGGGGGCGGAGCCAGCATTGTCTGGGGAAAACCCAGACTCATTCAGGCCACAGGTACACTCCTCCCCAGCCATCAGCATGCTAATCTCCCACTCACCACCGGGCAGACCCATCCAGCCTTCCTGGAGCCAGGCTCACCAGCCTGCTCCAGCCAATCACACGCCAGACACATTTTATATTAATATGCCAACTCCTAGAAGTGGCACTTCTACATATGACACACTCATGCAACACACACCATTGCGAAGCATTCACTCTCATGAGTTCGCACATATCAGATTCGAACCTGTACACCCCACGCATCAGGAACTACCAGGGACACATACATTCCCCATGCATTCCTATGGGAGGGCAGGCCTATCTCATCACATGCACTCAGAGTGCGCACGCACTTTCCACTGGGACACAGTGAAAGTGCGCAGAACCCACAAATCACCATCACCAGGTCACCATTACAAGCAAAAAGTCTAGGGGTGAACCTGCCATAAGGGCCAAGTCCAACACAACCCCCTTCCAGCCAAAACGCAGGGTAGAACAATCACCACCGTGATGGACTTCCCTGCTTGGGGCGATAGAACACGGACGCGGGCCCGCAACTGCAGGGACACCCTCCTGTTCTACGCCACGGTGAACCCATGGGATTCCTTCTCAAACCACTGTCTGGACCAACTGGGCTACCCCACTGGTACTCCCAAGCTGTCCGCGGCCAGGACCAGGCCCTGGGCCACCCAGGTGCCACCGGTCCTTGCCAATTCGCAGAGCGGGGGGTAGTAACCCCTGGCACATAGTAGCCATTCTCCACTCTCCCTGTCTGCAAGACAGGACTAGACTGCCACTGGTTCTCCAGCCTAGGGCCTACAACCTCAGGCGGACCAGGAGTCTCAGGGAAGGCTCTCCTCCCCCTACCTCTTCTTCTAGGGTTCCTCCTCCTCCTGCGAGGGGTATCCTTACAACGCCACTCCAACCCAGGGTTTAACCCCTCAGGTTGCACCGGGGTCAGAGTTGGGCTCTCCCACCCTCTGCACCCCCTTCCAGAGGTCTGCCCTCTCCCAACTGGAGAAGTTCCTCTGGAAGAAGAACCGGTCAGGACACTGGTTACAGTCGTCCTACCCTTCAGGTCAGGCTGGGAACCTGGCCTCCCAACCTCCGGTCTTAAACCTTTGGTGGAACAATTGCCTGGCACTCCAGGACTTCTGGGGACTCACACGCAATCCCCCTGAGGCCGACACATGACCCATGTGTCGTGTGACTGTCTGCCTGGCGCAGATCTCCCGCCTCCTGTCCACCTGACAGTGCGCAAAGATTCCCCCAGCAGAGAAGTGGCGCCACCCGGGTCCCCTGAAGAAGATCTAGCCCAACTGGCTAGTCCCTGGTCCACTGGTGCATCCACTGGGAAACTCATCCCCCAATCACTCCTCACTTCGGACTTCTGTGCCCTCCCTCCTGGAGTAGCACTGCCGGACACTGGAACCCCTGGAGCTCTAGTTACAGATGCTCCAGGTTCCCTAGACACTAGGAGATCCTCCTCAAGTGTACTAACAGGACAGCCTAGGTCCCTAACCCGGTGTTCCCTCAAGAAACCACCCAGGTTCTGAGATAGGGCTTCGGGCCTCTGGGGGCTCTCAGCCACCCACTGACTCCTGCTCCACTGAGCCAGGTAGTCAGCCCCTCCACCTCTCTCACTATACTGGGACCTAGCTGGGCTACACTGAGCCTCTTCCACCACGCTGGGCTGGAAGATACCTATACCACTACTGTTGGACTCACTCACTAGGGACTCTAAAGAACCTCTGGCCCTCTCCCAGCGGTCTGCTTCCTCTGCAAGATCGTATGGTTCAGACAATCCACACCCTACTAGGTGTTGGCGCAATCCTGGATAAACCACACTGAGCAACTGCTCTCTGAGAAACATATCAAACAATATGTCCCAATCATATTTCGTGGGCTCCCGTACCCAATCACACAGGGCTCCACAACAGTCATCCACAAAATCTTCCCAAGACTGATGAGACGGTTTCCTAAGGTTCCTAAACCTCAACCTATTCTCCTCCTCTGGGGAAACAGGAACCATACTCGGGGAACTGGGAGTGGGATTTCCTACACTGAAATCTATATAGCTGCCACCACTGGACTCAACCCTCCCCGGGGAATCCAGACAATCAACACTGCGCGCAGGGGATAGTCTACCCTCCAGAGCTCCTTTGCCTCTGGTGGAGGCCCTCTCAGCCTCCTCCTGCGCTAAGACCCTCTCAGTCTCTAGCTGTTGCTTCTTAACCTCCAGCTGTTGCTTTCTGACGCCCAGCTGTGCCATAGCCTGGGCATGCTCCAACCTGAGCTTTTCTAAAGCCAGCTGGTGCTCCCTTTCTCTCCTATCTTCCAGCTCCTCTGGGGACAGGGAAAGGGATGAGGCGCTGCCTCCTAAGCTGGACCCAGCAAGGGACTCCCTATCTATGGGGTCCTCATTATCTGCTGGCGTCCCTGTGCTATCATTTTCTTCCTCCTCCTCTGAATCTTCAGGGCTCCCCACAGACCCACCACCCTCATGGTGTGAGACCCGGGCCCTTTCCTCATTGCGCGCAAGATCCCACTGACCCTTTTGCCATAGGATCAGGCTGCTCCTAAGTTCAGACTGAGTATCTGACTCATCCACTCCTATGCCTCTCTCTTCACAGAACCTTACCAACTCTCCCATACTGTATCCAAACAGATTACAGAAATCAAAAGCAGGCTCCATTTTGGCGGACGTTCTAGAGAAAAGATTACACAGGGAACTTAGGGGCCTGAGCTAACACAGGAGTACACAATTCACACAGGTTCAGCAAGTTCCCTCTCCCAGAGAACTCGCACTCACTTGCCTAGTGCCACACACCACTGGACTCAACCCTCCCCGGGGAATCCAGACAATCCACACCCTACTAGGTGTTGGCGCAATCCTGGATAAACAACACTGAGCAACTGCTCTCTGAGAAACATATCAAACAATATGTCCCAATCATATTTCGTGGGCTCCCGTACCCAATCACACAGGGCTCCACAACAGTCATCCACAAAATCTTCTCAAGACTGATGAGACGGTTTCCTAAGGTTCCTAAACCTCAACCTATTCTCCTCCTCTGGGGAAACAGGAACCATACTCGGGGAACTGGGAGTGGGATTTCCTACACTGAAATCTATATAGCTGCCACCACTGGACACAACCCCCCCTCGGACTGGTAAGGCAGTTTCTACCACCCCTGATTCCTCAACCTGACCACATGTGACACAGGTACCAAACTCTGGGCGCGGGGCAGGGGAATAAATGTACTTGACACAATTGCACAATGATACCTTCAGGAGAAGAAAATAATGGAACTTCAAAAAACCAATAATCCCCTAAAATGTGGTCATCTAAAATGCAGAGTTTTGTAATGTGGCCAGTTGCCACTGTGGTACAACGCAAACACAAATTCTCATCCCACCGCTGCCACCAATGTTAGAAATGGGATCCCTGGCTGGCCAGGGCTTTCGCCAAAGTCAGTCAGAGACCACCACTTCCAAGTCAGGGCAAGGGAGTTACACGCCAAGATAACCCCTACTCGCCCTCTAGGTAACGTGGCGCGAGCAGCAAGGCTAAACTTGGAGGCGATGTGAGTTAAGTATTTGCGCACGCACCCCAGCAACAACACCCAAGGCCCACCACAAAGGAAACTCCACACAAGGTTATATAAAAATAGCCTTTGTATTACACCAAAACACATTAGATAAAACTGTGCCCCGACGCCTCCCCCTCCTCCCGAACCCTCGCGCCTCCCACTCACCGGGTCTCTGCAGGAAGGTGCTGGGGCTCTCTCCACACCGGGGAGCTCCACTCTGCTCCCGGTCGTGCTACAGCGGCTCTTGGGCTCTCCCTTGGTCCCGGGAGCCCCGAGTAGACAGGCGCCGCTCTTCCTCTTCGTGCACCGGATCCCGGGGTCGGCTCCCGGCAGCTTCCGGCTTCCTCCTTCCTGTCCCGGGCCGGCAGCCAATCAGAGCGCGGCCCGGTCACGTGATGTCCCGCAGTCCCGCCCCCGGCCTGCCTGACTTCCTGGTCGCGGCCGGGCGGCAACAGCGGGGACAATCTAGCGGGCAATGCCGGGTGGGCACCGGCGCCTTTAAAGGGACAATAAACGAGGTGGGCACTCGTAGATTCAAATAAAGGGGCACAGCCCAAAAAGGCAATAACCACAGCCACAGGTGCGGCGAGGGCAGCCGCGAACCGGCGGCAACACGCAGGGCGGCCCCTGCTTTCCCCACGCAAAATGCGGGGCGGGGAAGCGCGATCGACAAATTAACAGGCAATTGCCGGGTGGGCACCGGCCTCCAGCAGACCACGCGCTCCCAAGCACCAGGGGCCTCAATAAAGCGCTCCCAACGCTATAAGCAAAGGAAAAGCGCTCTCAAGCGCTAGAGGGCACTCAGTTCAGCAACAAAGTCCCTGTAGGTAGGCAGGGGGGCAAGGCCGTGCCCAGGGCCAGCACACTGGGTCTCCAGGCAGGGAGACTCTCCAGGCAGGGAGACTCTCCAAGTGGTGGTCCTCTGGCCCAGCGGCAGCAGCAACAGCCCCCTCAGGATCCTGGAAGAGAACAACTTCTGTGGGGACACAGCCCCATTTTTATACAGTACATTCCTTTGTCTGAAGGTGCAGGGTGGGGGCGGAACCAGTCGCAGCTGGTTCTTGAGTACCCTTGATGGCCCAACCACCCCTTTCTTTCACTGGCAGAGACATCAGTCACACCACAGGGGGGCGGAGCCAGCATTGTCTGGGGAAAACCCAGCCTCATTCAGGCCACAGGTACACTCCTCCCCAGCCATCAGCATGCTAATCTCCCACTCACCACCGGGCAGACCCATCCAGCCTTCCTGGAGCCAGGCTCACCACCCTGCTCCAGCCAATCACACGCCAGACACATTTTATATTAATATGCCAACTCCTAGAAGTGGCACTTCTACATATGACACACTCATGCAACACACACCATTTCGAAGCATTCACTCTCACAAGTTTGCACATATCAGATTCGAACCTGTACACCCCACGCATCAGGAACTACCAGGGACACATACATTCCCCATGCATTCCTATGGGAGGGCAGGCCTATCTCATCACATGCACTCAGAGTGCGCACGCACTTTCCACTGGGACACAGTGAAAGTGCGCAGAACCCACAAATCACCATCACCAGGTCACCATTACAAGCAAAAAGTCTAGGGGTGAACCTGCCATAAGGGCCAAGTCCAACAAACATCATGTACCTCTTTACAAAGCAGGAAATCCTTCCCTAATTAAAAAAGAAACGATGACAAAATCTAGTACACCATCACATATTTACCATTAGTTGACAACATCTCAGAAAAAGCAGCTATACTTCTACTAGAGTCCGAAGTTCACAACCACCATCCCCTACAAATAAGCTGTCGCCAAAGTTGCAATACAGAAGGAGCTGCTGTACAGGAAGCAGTCCATAACTTATTTCACGCCCCTACAGTAGGGAATCCAACCTTCTTCTGTTGCTGTATTCATCGGGAACTCAATACCCTAGGCTACAAGGCAAGCTTAAATCAAATACAAGGAGATGATGAACGGAGCACTGAAACCTTTCAGACACTCACCCCCAGTCACAGACTTAGGTTTAATCCATCATCATTCTTTGGTTCACTCCGCCACTCCAGTTCAGACGCAGCCATATGCAAATCAGTCTTGATCCTGTTCCTCATGGGAACAGTCCAACCCGAACTGCCAAACCAGGTCTTCCCTGGACCGGAAACAAGCATACTGGGTTCAGTTTCGGGGTAACATCCCTCATCAGCCAGGCTAGCTTAAATCCAGTGGTAAAGTAAGCAAGAGACCCACATCTGGGCATACCCTGCCAAGTTAGGGTGAACAAAGCAAACACAAGGATGATGATGGACGAAGCGCTGAAACTCTCACCCCCCAGTCACAGATCTGGGTTAAATCCATATCCAAAGAAAGATGATGGCTTCAACCCAGATCTGTGACTTGCCATCACCCTGTTGAAGGTAGTCATTTGTTCACTATATTGACCTACGAATAGTGCACTGTTTAGGGGGAAGGGCCAGGAGAGAAGTGTGGATAAATGCTATTTAATCACTCTATTTATAGAGAGTCATCTTAATTCACAAGTGAATACCCTCAAGGCCTGGCTTCGTCTGTTCTATTCAGTAGCAAGGGGCATTAACAAAAAGTGACGCTGCTTGGTTCCATGGATTACAAACAACATTATTGATGGTCAACAAATAAAAAACAGAAGTGTTCACTAGTAAGTCCAATACACGAAGGATACAGTCTGACATCTTATGCAGATTTCAGGCTATGCAGGTGTTCAAATAAGACACATTAAAAGATACACAACTACAGCCATCTTACAAGGGACCATAGTGGTTTCAATCACGCAAGGTACAACCATGAAGGAATCCCCTCCAGCCAAGGAGTTTTAGCACAACACTGTAAAAAATATGATCTTTAGTAAGATTACAGATTGAATGCTGCAGTACATTCACACTAGCTTTCTCACTCCATCATTGACCCACAAGAGTCTGCTAAACTGTCAGAAGACAATACATGAGTTTGATGTAGTTCAGCATCAATGGTCTTGCTTTTACCGGTTAGGTGCACCAAACTCCTTGCCAAGCTCCTGGATGATCATGTTCTTCTGGGCACGGTAGGGCGTTATAATTCCAATGTTATAAAAGCCCATATCCTTCTTCTTCTCCTTGAGCAACTTAATAAGTGTAATTACCAGTTTTACTTCTTGGAAATTGGCATATGAAGATCTGAAAAGAGGGAAAGAGAGCACTTCTCAGCACACAAAGCACACAAACCCTGCGCTATTACTCACCTCAAGGGTCTGCATATGCAGTCATGGATAGCCCACCTCTGGTATGTAAGCGGCTTCAGCTACCAAAAATTAAATGCACCCAATGTGTGTCTCTACCTCCATCTCTAAGAAAATCCAGCCATGGGACGCCTTTCCCATTTCTGTTGCCTCCCCAATCACAGAAGACTGATCCTTTGCGGTGAAAATCTAGCCTTTAACGTCATCCTCTGAGTGGCTTTCACATTTTGTAGCCAAGGTATAGCTAGCTGTTCTCCAGCTGTGCCACCCTTTACCCTCACACATGGACATTACCAGCCATAACATCTCAATACCCCAGGTGCCTCCTCATCTATGGAACCCCATCTGTGGCACTACTCCAATATAACCTCCCTCAGCATTTCTCGGCCAAAGAACTTCTACCCTTGACAATGTAACACTCCTGCTGCAGCCCTACTACCCCAAAGAATGAAAATGTATTATGGGTGTGTGTGTGGGGGAGGTGGGGGGGTGTAAAGAGTCAATTGGGAAGAAGAAAAGATCAATGGGGAGCTGGGTCAAGGAGGGGAGCAAAATGGGAGAAGAAAAAGGGTGGAGGAGATTGAGAAACCAGTGGGGAACTTGGGAAAGAGTGAGACTAGAGAGAGTAGGCAGGGCTAGAGAGACCAGCCTAAAGCGGGTGCGGCATGGGGAAAAGGATGGGCCACCAGGCAAGCAAAGGTCAAAAAGGAGGTGGTCAAGAAGAGTAAATGAGAGGAGAAGTTGAGAGGGTTGAACAGACATACACAAAGGGGAGGCTGGGATAAGGGGAAAGGAGGAATGGGTCTAGGAAAACCAATGAAAAGAAAGGTTAATGACAGACTGGGTGGGGAGGGTGGGGGCACAGGGCAAGGGAGAGACCACTGAGGGGTTGAAGACAAAAGGAGACTAAATGGAGTGTGGGCAAGGAGAGACTGAAGAGGTAGAGAACTAGTAAAGACCTAAGAGGACACGGCAAGGGGAGACCAAAAGGGAGCAAGGCCAGAAGAGACCAAAAGAGTGGAAAAGGCGAGAGACTGAGGGAGGGGCAAAGGTGTCCAAAGTGGAGGGGGAAAGAATATCAATGGCGAAAAGGGTAAAGATGACAAAGGGGGCCAAACCAGTTCAATGTTTGCGGTGGAAGTGGGGTCGGTGGGAACGACCCAAGCAGGTGATAGGGCAAGGAAGAAACCCAGACGGGATAAAAATAAAGTTTTTTAAAAAGAGGAAAAGGATGAAGATGATAACAGTGAGGAAATAAATGAAGATGATAAAAGTGAGAGGATAAAGTCAAAGTCAAAAAGGATTTATATAGCGCACTACATACCCAGAGGGTCTCAAGGCGCTGGATGAAGGGTGGGGGGATTACTTGTCAAATATCCAAGTTCTAAGTTGCTTTCTGAATGCTAGATGGTTCTGAGTGAGACGAAGGTGAGTGAGTTCCAGGTTTTAGCAGCCAGGTAGGAGAAGGATCTACCTCCCATGGTGGTTTTATTGATGCGAGGCACGGTAGCAAGGGCTTGGCTGGAGGAACGTAGCTGGCGGGGGGGGGGGGGTGTAGAAGGAAAGTCGAGTGTTGAGGCAATCGGGTCCGAGTTCATAAAGTGATTTGTGTGCGTGGGTTAGGAGGCGGAAAGTAATCCTCTTATTGACGGGGAGCCAGTGGAGTTTTTTCAGGTGACTGGAGATGTGGTCTTTACGTGGGATGTCAAGTATGAGTCTGGCTGATGCGTTGGAGTTTTTTCTGGAGTTTTGCGGTGGTGCCGGCGTATAGGGTGTTTCCGCAGTCCAGGCGGCTTGTAACCAGTGCATGGGTGACCGTTTTTCTGGTTTCGGTGGGGATCCAGCGAAATGTTTTTTTGAGCATGCGAAGAATGTTGAAGCAAGATGATGAGACGGCGCTGACCTGTCTGGACATCGAGAGTGAGGAGTCTAAAATGACGCCCAGGTTCCGTGCGTGATCCGTCGGGATGGGTGCTTTTCCAAGAGCCTCTGGCCACCAGGAGTCATCCCAGGCGGAGGGGGAGGTTCCTAAAATAAGGACTTCTGTTTTATCTGAGTTACTGGCTTCCTATTGCTAAAAGGATTCTGTTTAAAACTTTGACCACGACTTTCAAGGCCCTACATGGCATAGGCCCCAAATATATTTCCAAACAATTGTCCTGGTATAACCCCCCCAGATCTCTCAGATCTTCGTCCCTATCTAAAATGAGTGTTCCCATTATCAAGCGTGCTAGAGCAGGAGGACGGTCTTTTCGCTACTTAGCTCCTCATGCTTGGAATGACCTCCCAATCTCTTTGAGACAGACCTCTAGCCTTCTGTCCTTCCGAAAGGCCCTTAAGACATGGCTTTTCCCCTAATTTGATGTTGCTTCCTGTGTCTGCACGTCCTCTCAGTGTTATGTTCTCCCTTCTTCGGTTGGGTTTCCTTCGATAAAGCGCCGGGATACTCCGTGGAGTGGCTGTGCGCTATAGAAGTATAAAAATAACATAACATAACATAACATAAAAGTTTTAGACGGCTATGCTTCATCCATTCGGCTACTTCTTTCATTCCTTCATGAAGGTTGGTTTTGGCAGTATTAGGGTCTTTGGTGAGTGAGAGGATCAGTTGGGTGTCATCTGCGTAGGAGATGATGTTGAGGTTGTGTTGGCGTGCGATGGCCGCGAGGGGGCTCATGTATACGTTGAAGAGGGTGGGGCTGAGTGAGGATCCTTGCGGTACGCCGCAGATGACTTCAGTGGCCTCTGAATTGAATGGTGGGAGGCGGTCTCTCCGGGTTCTTCCGGTGAGGAACGAAGTGATCCATTCCAGTGCTTTTCCTTGGATTCCGATGTTTCTGAGGCGCTGTAGAAGGATGTTATGGCAGACTGTGTCGAAGGCTGCGGAGAGGTCGAGGAGGATGAGGGCGACTGTGTCTCCATTGTCCAGTAGAGTTCGAATGTCGTCTGTTGCGGCGATGAGGGCGGTCTCCGTGCTGTGTTTGGCTCGGAAGCTGGACTGTGAAGGGTCGAGGGATTTGTTGGTTTCGAGGAAGGCGGCGAGCTGGTTGTTGACGGCTTTCTCGATGACTTTGGCCGGGAATGGTAGGAGCGAGATGGGTCGGTAGTTTTTGAGTTCGGTGGGGTCAGCTGTGGGTTTTTTCAGAAGGGCGCTGAGTTCGGCGTGTTTCCAGATTTCTGGGAAGGTGCCGGAGTTGAGGGAGCAGTTGATGATGTCTCGGAGGTGTGGTGCTATGATGGAGTCTGCTTTGTTGAAGATGTGGTGAGGGCATGGGTCTGTTGGGGATCCTGAGTGGATGGAGTTCATCAGACGGATGGTGTCCTCAGTGGAGATTGGGTTCCAGTCATTAAGGATGTTCAAGGGGGGTGAAGGTACGGCAGAAGGTTGGGTGGGTTGGTCTCCGGGTTGGTTGTCGAAGCTGTTGTGGATGTCTGCGATTTTGTCGTGGAAGAACGAAGCTAGGGAGTCGCAAAGGGTTTGCGAGGGAGTGATGTCGTTGGAGTTGGCGGAGGGGTTGGTAAATTCTTTGACGATGTTGAATAATTCCTTCCTGTTGTGGGCGTTGTTATCTAGTCGGTCTTTGAATGCGGCTTTCTTGGCAGTCCGGATAAGTTGGTGGTGTATGCGGGTGGTGTTTTTGAAGGCGTCCTTGGTGCTGGTGTTTGGGTCTTTTTTCCAGGCCTTCTCAAGGGAGCGACAGAGTTTCTTAGATTTCTTAAGGTCATCGTTGAACCAGGGGGCGTTTTTGCTGCCTAGTTTGGTTTGACGTTTTTTCAACGGTGCTAGGATGTCGGCGCTGTTGGATAGCCATTGGGTGAAGTTAATGGCTGCTTGGTCGGGGTTTGAGGTGTGGACAAGGGGGTTTTGAAGCAGCGATGAGGAGATCTGGTCGATGGTGATTTTGTTCCAGTTTCTTCGTAGAGTAGGTTGAGGGAGGTTGTGAGTTGTGGTCTTATTGTAGGTAAAGTGAACGCAGCTGTGGTCCGTCCAGTGTAGAGTTGTGGTGTGACTGAAGGAGATATGTTTTCTGGAGGTGAAGATGGGGTCGAGTGTGTGACCAGCGATGTGGGTGGGGGTATTAACAATTTGTTTGAGTCAGAGGTTGGCGAGATTGTCCAGGAGGGCGGTGGTGTTGCAGTCAAAGCTCTTTTCCAGGTGAAAGTTGAGGTCTCCAAGTAGAATGTATTCCTCGGAGGGGAGAGCGTGAGGGGTGATAAAGTCGGTGATGTCGTCACTGAATTGTGCGCGGGATCTTGGAGGTCGGTAGAGGAGGGTGCCTCTGAGTGTGGTCTTGGGGTCGGTGTGGATCTGGAAGTGAAGGTGTTCGGCGCTGTCAAGGTTGACGTCTGAGCTGGTAGAGATGCGGATGGAGTTCTTATGAACGATGGCGATGCCTCCTCCAGTTTGGTCGGTGCGGTCCTTACGGATGATCTTGTATCCTTCCAGGATGGCAATGGTGATGTCTGGGGCTGAGGAGGCGTTCATCCATGTTTCTGTAAGGAAGGCGACGTCCGGGGAGATGGTGTCTAGTAGATTCCAGAGGTCGATGGCGTGTCTGTGGACCGATCGGGTGTTGAGCAGGATGCAATTAAGGTGGTTGGTGTCGGAGCTCTCTTTGGTGTTCGAGGATGAGGAGTTGTTCTTGGTGCCGTCGAACTTGCAGGATAGAGAAGACAGAAGTGAGTGAAGGGATAGAGAAGATAATAGTGAGAGAAGGGAAAAAGATAATAGTGAGAAAAGGGATAACATAAAAAGTGAGGAATTGGATAAAGAAGATAAAAGTGAGGAATTGGATAAAGAAGATAAAAGTGAGGAATTGGAAAAAAGAGATAATAGTGGGGGAAGGGCTAAAGAAGATAAAAGTGAAGGAACGGATAAAGAAGATAAACATTAGGAATGGATAAATGTGAGGGAAGGCATAACATAGATAAACGTGAGGGAAGGGATATAGAAGATAAAAATGAGGGAAGAATAAGAAGATGAAAGAGAGGGAAGGGATAAAGAGGATAACAGTGAGAAAAGGGATAAAAAAGATAAAAACGAGGGAAGAGATATAGGAGATGAAAGTGAGGGAAGAGATAAAGAAGATAAAAGTGATGGGCTGTGCAAGAGTCTTTAAAGAGAACAGAACGAGCAAACAGGTACCATACAACTCACTGGAAACTGCAAGTGGATGTGACTCTTTGTATGTCCTTTCAATATGAGAGGTGTACTCCCTGACAACGAAGTCCGAAGCAATGTTCTGTCATACAAAAACTAATCACCAACCTAAGTGAAAGCAGTGCCTCGTTAAAATCTTACAATGTATCACTGTTATTACTGCATATGTTATAAAAAACTGCATGTTGCTGCTCTGTAACCACAGAAACCGAATCCAGTCCCTAATTTCATGTGGCTGTAGCAAATAAGGAACCAAGCTAGGAATCCATTTTCCCTCCATCACCTGAACTATTTATCACTTCTGTAAAAGCCAGATTCCTTTTGAACCTATGATAGGAGACCAGAGTACTGAAACGGAGTGCAGACAGCATTAAAAAGGGGCAGCAACCAATAGTGATAAAGGTTTTGAGTTTTTTCTAAAGTAACTTACTCATTTTCTCGTCGCTCTGTACCATCAGACACGTCAAACAAAAGGTATGGTTGGAAAGGCCACTTGGACGAACACCTGAGTTCCTCGGTCATCCTGCACAAAGGATAATAGATCATTTCGCTTCAACAAAGCTGTTCTTTATCAGAGGAAGCCCGATTCGAAACGATAATTAAAAGGCAAAGATATATTGTAGTCACACACGCAAAGATGAGCTACCAT
The DNA here is from genome assembly GCF_964263255.1 of Lissotriton vulgaris. Classification (NCBI taxonomy): domain Eukaryota; kingdom Metazoa; phylum Chordata; class Amphibia; order Caudata; family Salamandridae; genus Lissotriton; species Lissotriton vulgaris. The sequence continues at coordinate 1,996,903,142 of NC_141693.1, read as the reverse complement.
CTGCAGCTGTAAATCATTCTTCGCCTTAATGGCAACATAAGGTAACCCACTGTAAGACTCTGACATGATCCCATATAAAGACATGGGTCTTCTAAACTTTTCAACAACGCAGTAAGCTCTCTTCCTTACAGTATTCAGTCGAACACCATTACGCACTGCAGTGGACCTACCATTCGGAACTGTAGACGCCACCACAATTCCTCACAGCAGCAGCAGCACCTTATCGGCAAGAATCTATTAGGCCCCCATTCAGCATTGCAGTCATTCCGGTTCAGCACTGAGGAGAAAGACATTGCTATAAAAAATTGTAGTCACCTGTCTGTGTGTAAAGTTTTGCCATAGATGTAAGCGGATGGGAAGAGGCATATGTCAGGATGCATGCGGTACTGCACCGTCAGCTGCAGCACTGGTGTCTTCGAGGTCGCTTCCTGCAGGCGAGTGCGCATGCGTGCCATCATGGATTGCCCATAGCCATAGTCCTCTGCTTTCTACAAGAATCAAGTCACAGATTACTGTTTTTGCTTTTTGACCCAGCTCTCCTTCAGACAATCACTTCCTCTAATTAACATAATTACTCTTGGACTACCTGTAGATGAAGAATAGGTTTGCTTACCTGTAACCAAAACTTTTATTGCCTGGAATAATCGGTTTACTGGTTGTAATGTTGCAGATGACATGCAGTCATGTTTATGCCATCTAGTGCTGAAGCACTCAAGCACAGAACAAGGTAAAAGTGCGCATGTTGGGAACATTCAATAGGTTTAATGCTGTGATTCACTCAGTTTTCAGGGGTACAATAGCATTAAAGAACAATCCATTCCCAGCCATGACCCAATAGTATGTGAGCTTGAAAAACATTCATTCGGCATGTTTAGGTCCAAAGTCCAATAAAATGTAAATGAAAGGGGAGCAGAAGCTTCCATAAGCATGGACAGGGCATGCCATTTCAGATCACACCACTAGGTGAGACTCATTTTTATTTCTCTGTAATTCTGGCATACTAAAATATAGGAACACAACAGATCATACGTCCAGGAACTCCCTGAAATCATCCACCAAACTGAGCCCTTGATGGTAGAGACCATCAATGGGGATCCAAGTACGTGCCCAGTTTCTTCCAAAAAAAAGGAAGTGTCTGGGAGGATTGCACGACTTGATATGAACCATATGAATGTTAAGACCTCCCTCACACCTAGGGAATGAAGAGTTCTTTCAGCCAGAGTTGAAGGGTGCTGAAAAAGTTGGCAATATAACTGTCTGGTTGACATGAAAGTCCAAAACTACCTTGGGGCGGAATTTAGGGTGGGTCCTCATATTTACTTTGTTAGAGTGGCAGGCAGTGTAGGGCTCATGTCAGCTTAACGCCTGAATTTCGTTAACCCTACGAGCTGATGTAAGTGCTACACGTAAATCTGCTTTACACGAGAGATGCTGTATGGACGACTTATGAATAGGTTCAAAAGGGGCCTTCATGAGACATGAAAGGATGTTAAGTTCCCAGGGAGGGGAAGTACACCCAATAGAGGTGAAAATCTTTTTTAGCCCTTAAAGAAAGTCCTTAATCACTGAAAGTTTGAAAAAGAGATTTGTGAAAGACATTTCCTGTAGGCAGTGAGAGCCGGTAAGTGAACTTGTATGGAGGAGAATTGCAAGCCAGATTTTGTCAAAATGGAAAAGATCGGTAAGAAGGACTTCTTTCTGGCAAGTAGTAGGAGGTGTGGCTCAGTGGCCAGGGCAGCTGACTCCGCAGTACGGGGCCCACAGTTCGATCTCCGGCAGCTCAGCTCAGCACCATGTGACTCTGGGCAATAGCTCGCTTAATGTTCCTGACGGCCCCCAGCGCCTTGATACCCTTAGGGGTGATTAGCTCGTGCTTTACAAATACCGGTTTATTTATTATTAGGATGTACATTCTTGGAGGAACACCAAATACAAAATCTCTTTCACTTGAAGGCATATACTGAACGGGTCGATGGCCGTTTAGCCTCTCTGAGGATGTCCATGAAGTCTTGTGGCAAATTCAAGTGACATACACTAGGTCAGTAACCATGATGCCAAATTCAAAGAGGAGAGATTGGGGTGAACCATCTGGCCTCCAAATTTCGTTAGCAGCTCTGGGCGGCATGGCAGCTTGAGATGTGGGTGCTGTGACCAGTGAAGAAGGTCCTTTAATCACCAATGACTTGGCCACTCCTGGGTTATCAAGATGAATCTGGCTCTTGAGTGGGACAGTTTGAGGACTGCTGGACTCGGAGGGATTGGTGAAAAGAAATTTGCCTGACCAGTCGATCCAAATTGTATTTACCTAACACAATTGTTTACAAGAAACTCATTTTTAAAACATTTATTTTTCATTTTTTGCAAGTTTTACCCTTTGCAATGATTTAATCATAAACCGAAAAAATAAATGGAGTATAGAATATGATGGGATCCATATACCCAAATTAATTGAAAAATTGCAGTATTAATTGATACTGGGAAGAAGGTAGCCCGAGGTGTGAACTGATTTTACTCACGTCAGCAGAAATGAGTGATATATTTATTCATTATTCCCAAAAATATTTATAAAAAACACACTGATATATATTTACAATGCACTAGCAGTGATTGGAAAACACAGTGACATTTGTGACCCCAGTGAAGTGACCATAACCAACGCCAATTAAAACAGTGATTTTTTTTTTAAACAACAGGTTATTGGAGGAAAAGGATGTCTTTTGTGATTTTGATTCACTATTTCAGATCAAGGACCAGATTCTTTTCTAGTGCTTTTAAGACTATCCTTAATGGTTGTCGACGACGATTCAACCCAACTGAGGATAGGAGGGTCTCTGAAGGACAGGGAATTCTTAGGGACTGCAAAGCATTGATTGAAATCAATAGGGTATTTTGGGAGGTGTGTGAGGGCTACTTGAAAGAGTTATTTAAGAAAAGTGCTTACCTAGGATCATTTAAGCTTCTGTAGCAAGCACCAAATCAGGTGTAGCATAAGTCTTCTTAAAAATCCATTAATCAATACCATGTCTATCATTAATTCAGTTAATTCCAGGTTGTAACTCATTGATGAGCATCAACAATCATATCTTCTGTTTATATGTCTAGTATGAGGCAGATCATATACCTAACTAGGACTTATAAACGTGCGCTATTCCTCTAGACCAGTGGTTCTCAAACTTTTGACCCCTGAGGACCCCCATTGAGTCACCACTGGAAGCGGGGGACCCCCAAGCAATCTGTATGACTTAAATTTCAAATATTAAAACAGTAATTAAAAAAAAAAAACACACATGTGCACACAATACAAATACTCAAAGTACTAAGGATTTTGGGGCCAGATGTATGACCATTTTATTTAGCGTTTCGCAATTGGCGACCCATTGCGAATGGCAAATTGCGAGTCGCTAAATAAAATGTACAACAGTGTGTTTAACACTGTTTTGGATTCGCAATGGGGTTGCAAATTGCGAGGCTCATTAATATTAATGAGCCTCTCGCAATTTGCGAGCCCGTTGGGAATGCCAGCCCTCCCAGGGATGGTGGCCTGCTGGACTCTGACAACAGAGACCTAACACTGACAAATCCACAGATGATACATCCTCTGACGAGTCGCAACAAAGACGTCCTCATTGGGACAATAGGAGACCTAAACCAGGGCAATCAAAAGACCCACATACTGCTCAATCGACTTCAACAACGGATAAACAAACAGCCAGCACATCTAGTGTTCAACAAACACCGGCACCTTTTTTAGAGGTAGGCATTGGACAGGAAATAGAACCAGGAGGAGCAAACGCACAAACAGAAAGCGCTCCAGTTGCCAAAAGCACACGGAGTCAGAAAGCCTTGTCATAAACATATCTCAGTACCAAATGAGCAACCAAGAACTACAAACATTACAGAAAGGATCCTCATACGTTCCTACATACCACTCCAATTTACTAGAGACAAAAGTTTGCGTATACAAATTCCTCAGATCATTAAGACTAAGACACTTTTTCACTAACGTGATAGAACCCACAGTAACTACTACACAAAATCAAGAAAACACCCTTATGGGTCTAAGAACAAAAAGTAAGTTTATAGCACCTGTGAGCCACAAAGTCTTGGATGCATTCGAAAAAGTCATACTAACGGAACTTGAAGAAACATTCAAAAAACCAAGATCAAAACACTCTAATATGTCGCAAAAGGAAAAGCAAATTCTAAGAAATTTAGCGAATAATCAACAAATCACCATAAGACAAGCAGACAAAGGTGGGGCATTGGTGATAATGGACACGAGTTATTACAAAGAAAATGTACAGAAACATGTTCAAGATTCTAACATGTATACCCGTATCAATTCAGATCCTACAAAAGAATTCATCAAAATTCTAACTACTATAATACAGAGTGCAGTTGACCAAGGTACCATAGGTCCCAAAGAGAAAGAATACCTCATGAAAAACAATCCTGCTACTCCATATATATACATGACACCTAAGATTCATAAGCATGAAAAATTACCACCATTAAGACCCATTGTATCCACAGTTGGATCCATTCACGAACCAGTTGGAAAATACCTGGATAAACATTTTCAAAATATGGTGCAAAATAGTTCAACTTATATTAAGGATACTACACACTTTCTTAACATTTTGGCGTCCGAAAAAAGCAACTTCACCACAGACATGATCATGGCAAGCATAGATGTGAAATCATTATACACATCCATACCGCATGATTCAGGCGTATCTGCCGTGGAAAGCTTTCTCGTACATGAGAACAAACCAGAAAAACTCAAAATACTACTGATGGATTTACTACACTTCACGCTATATCATAGCTATTTTGAATGGGAAAATCATTTCTATATACAAATGTCTGGCACTTCTATGGGCAATTGTGCCGCGCCTACCTACGCTAATATGTTCATGCACCGGTATGAATTAGACCATATACTGAACAAAGAAGAATGGACCAGCAACCTAATACTATACAAGAGATACATCGATGACATTTTTGTGTTATGGAAGGGAAGTAAGGAAAACCTAATCAATGAATTGGATCTACTAAATCAAATTGATGAAAGAATACAATTCACCTTCACCATAGACAAAGAGTCTTTATCATTTTTGGATGTACAATTAACCAATAAAAATGGCAACATAACAACGTCCATATTTACCAAAAAAACTGACAGGAACAATTTACTTCATTTCAAAAGTTTTCACCAAACCCCACTAAAGCAGCATTTACCCTTTTCACAATTACTTAGAATAACAAGCATTTGCAATGCAATAGGTCTCGCATTATTTAAGTTTGAGCTATTAGCATTGTAAATGGCAATTGTTTTTTGCTTTATGCTATAGTTTTTTTTTTACATAAAAAGCTTCATATAAAATATGTTTTATTAAAGTTATTTATGCAGTATCTAAATTTTGTTTGCATAAAACAGTATAATAATATCTTAGTAAAAAAGTCAAATATTTTAATGGAAATTCACCAAATGTTCATTTATGTGTTGGTTTTGAAAATAGCTAAATTAATAGCTTTGTCATTTACAATGCCAATAGTTATAACTTTCGCAAATGTGACACCTATAGCATTTGTCATGCAACATTTGTATTTACGTGACTTAGATGTATTGATATTACAAATAACAATGGCTTTTAATTTTTTTTAATACTTAATAAAAGTGATTGTAATTTATAATGGCAATAGCTTAAACTTTTGTAAATAACTTTTGTGAAGATTATGTTCAGTGTATTTTATTGTAACAAAATCCAAGAACAGAAGTGAAATATTAACATCTTTTTGTGACATTTGTAATAAAGCTTGAAACATTGAGAGAACATATTTGTGCTGTGGTGGTGCTGAGTGATGCTGTGGTGGTGCTGAATGGGGCTGTGGTGATGCTGAGTGATGCAGTGGTGGTGCTGAGTGATGCAGTGGTGGTGCTGAGTGATGCAGTGGTGGTGCTGAGTGGTGCTATGGTGGTGCTGAGTGATGCTGAGTGATGCTGTGGTGGTGCTGAGTGGTGCTGTGGTGGTTCTGAGTGATGCTGTGGTGGTTCTGAGTGATAATGTGGTGGTGCTGAATGACTGTACTCACTGTCACTCTGCACTCACTCTCACTCTGCACTCACTGTCACTCTGCACTCACTCTCACTCTGCACTCACTCTCACTCTGCACTCACTCTCACTCTGCACTCACTCTCACTCTGCACTCACTCTCACTCTGCACTCACTCTCACTCTGCACTCACTCTCACTCTGCACTCACTCTCACTCTGCACTCACTCTCACTCTGCACTCACTCTCACTCTGCACTCACTCTCACTCTGCACTCACTCTCACTCTGCACTCACTCTCACTCTGCACTCACTCTCACTCTGCACTCACTCTCACTCTGCACTCACTCTCACTCTGCACTCACTCTCACTCTGCACTCACTCTCACTCTGCACTCACTGTCACTCTGCACTCACTGTCACTCTGCACTCACTCTCACTCTGCACTCACTCTCACTCTGCACTCACTCTCACTCTGCACTCACTCTCACTCTGCACTCACTCTCACTCTGCACTCACTCTCACTCTGCACTCACTCTCACTCTGCACTCACTGTCCCTCTGCACTCACTCTCACTCTGCACTCACTCTCACTCTGCACGCACTGTCACTCTGCACGCACTGTCACTCTGCACGCACTGTCACTCTGCACGCACTCTGCACTCACTGTCCCTCTGCACTCACTCTCACTCTGCACTCACTGTCACTCTGCACTCACTGTCCCTCTGCACTCACTGTCCCTCTGCACTCACTGTCCCTCTGCACTCACTGTCACTCTGCACTCACTGTCACTCTGCACTCACTGTCACTCTGCACTCACTGTCACTCTGCACGCACTCTGCACTCACTGTCACTCTGCACTCACTGTCACTCTGCACTCACTGTCACTCTGCACTCACTGTCACTCTGCACTCACTGTCACTCTGCACTCACTGTCACTCTGCACTCACTGTCACTCTGCACTCACTGTCACTCTGCACTCACTGTCACTCTGCACTCACTGTCACTCTGCACTCACTGTCACTCTGCACTCACTGTCACTCTGCACTCACTGTCCCTCTGCACTCACTGTCCCTCTGCACTCACTGTCCCTCTGCACTCACTGTCACTCTGCACTCACTGTCACTCTGCACTCACTGTCACTCTGCACTCACTGTCACTCTGCACTCACTGTCACTCTGCACTCACTGTCACTCTGCACTCACTGTCACTCTGCACTCACTGTCACTCTGCACTCACTGTCCCTCTGCACTCACTGTCCCTCTGCACTCACTGTCCCTCTGCACTCACTGTCCCTCTGCACTCACTGTCACTCTGCACTCACTGTCACTCTGCACTCACTGTCACTCTGCACTCACTGTCACTCTGCACTCACTGTCACTCTGCACTCACTGTCACTCTGCACTCACTGTCACTCTGCACTCACTGTCACTCTGCACTCACTGTCACTCTGCACTCACTGTCACTCTGCACTCACTGTCACTCTGCACTCACTGTCACTCTGCACTCACTGTCACTCTGCACTCACTGTCACTCTGCACTCACTGTCACTCTGCACTCACTGTCACTCTGCACTCACTGTCCCTCTGCACTCACTGTCCCTCTGCACTCACTCTCACTCTGCACTCACTCTCACTCTGCACTCACTGTCACTCTGCACTCACTGTCACTCTGCACTCACTGTCACTCTGCACTCACTGTCACTCTGCACTCACTGTCACTCTGCACTCACTGTCACTCTGCACTCACTGTCACTCTGCACTCACTGTCACTCTGCACTCACTGTCACTCTGCACTCACTGTCCCTCTGCACTCACTGTCCCTCTGCACTCACTGTCCCTCTGCACTCACTGTCCCTCTGCACTCACTGTCCCTCTGCACTCACTGTCCCTCTGCACTCACTGTCACTCTGCACTCACTGTCACTCTGCACTCACTGTCACTCTGCACTCACTGTCACTCTGCACTCACTGTCACTCTGCACTCACTGTCACTCTGCACTCACTGTCACTCTGCACTCACTGTCACTCTGCACTCACTGTCACTCTGCACTCACTGTCACTCTGCACTCACTGTCACTCTGCACGCACTGTCACTCTGCACGCACTGTCACTCTGCACGCACTGTCACTCTGCATGCACTCTGCACTCACTGTCACTCTGCACTCACTGTCACTCTGCACTCACTGTCACTCTGCACTCACTGTCACTCTGCACTCACTGTCACTCTGCACTCACTGTCACTCTGCACTCACTGTCACTCTGCACTCACTGTCACTCTGCACTCACTGTCACTCTGCACTCACTGTCACTCTGCACTCACTGTCACTCTGCACTCACTGTCACTCTGCACTCACTGTCACTCTGCACTCACTGTCACTCTGCACTCACTGTCACTCTGCACGCACTGTCACTCTGCACGCACTGTCACTCTGCACTCACTCTGCACTCACTGTCACTCTGCACTCACTGTCACTCTGCACTCACTGTCACTCTGCACTCACTGTCACTCTGCACTCACTGTCACTCTGCACTCACTGTCACTCTGCACTCACTGTCACTCTGCACTCACTGTCACTCTGCACTCACTGTCACTCTGCACGCACTCTCACTCTGCACGCACTCTCACTCTGCACGCACTCTCACTCTGCACGCACTCTCACTCTGCACGCACTCTCACTCTGCACGCACTCTCACTCTGCACGCACTCTCACTCTGCACGCACTCTCACTCTGCACGCACTCTCACTCTGCACTCACTCTCACTCTGCACTCACTCTCACTCTGCACTCACTCTCACTCTGCACTCACTCTCACTCTGCACTCACTCTCACTCTGCACTCACTCTCACTCTGCACTCACTCTCACTCTGCACTCACTGTCACTCTGCACTCACTGTCACTCTGCACTCACTGTCACTCTGCACTCACTGTCACTCTGCACTCACTGTCACTCTGCACTCACTGTCACTCTGCACTCACTGTCACTCTGCACTCACTGTCACTCTGCACTCACTGTCACTCTGCACTCACTGTCACTCTGCACTCACTGTCACTCTGCACTCACTGTCACTCTGCACTCACTGTCACTCCGCACTCACTGTCACTCCGCACTCACTGTCACTCCGCACTCACTGTCACTCCGCACTCACTGTCACTCCGCACTCACTGTCACTCCGCACTCACTGTCACTCCGCACTCACTGTCACTCTGCACGCACTCTGCACTCACTGTTTCTGCACGCACTCTGCACTCACTGTCACTCTGCACTCACTGTCACTCTGCACTCACTGTCACTCCGCACTCACTGTCACTCTGCACGCACAGTATCGGGCTTGTCTGGTTCTGCACCCACCTCAGGGTTCCGGGTGGGGCGATCCTGCCACCCCCCTCGTCGTATCCAGGTGTCTTTCTTCCCTGTGCTCAGTCTTCAGTCGCTCCGAAGCCCGTCCCTTGGAGCTATCCCAGGCGGGTCTCTGCCAGCAGGGGCGTGTTGTGCGTTTGCAAGTGGTCTATCTCCGTGTGGCCCTTGAGGTCAGGGTTGGCTGAGGTGGCTATCTCATCCCTTCTCCTTCCGCCCGGTTCGTGAATATGGTCCGGCCCTCTCCCGTGTAGCGCTTGTCCTCTCACAATGACCCCTGGTGCAGGGGGGGGGGGGGGGGGGGGGGGCACTATCTCTTCTTCCAGTTCCTAGTATCCCCACTGCTGCTTCAGGGCCTTCTTCCCCGTTCGGCTGTGTGCCTTGTCACGTAGGGGGAGGGGGGGCAATGTCCGGAGTCTCACCCCCTGCCGCTCTCGTGATCGTTCTGCTCTCCCTTCCCTGCGTGGCCCCGATTCCTTGCTAGTGTCGTCCCTGGCGGGGTCAGCCTCCGCTGCTGGTGCCTCCCGTAGTCTGTCGCCTGCCCCCGTGTCTCGTGTGCCCTCCCCGCCGGCCGTTCCACAGGCGGGAATGTGTGTATGGGGGGTGGGGAGAGGGCACCTCCGTCGATGCGGGTGGCACTAATGGGAATTCGGGGGTATGCACCGGACCGGTAGGCCACTGGCGCAAGGCCTCCCCCCAAGCGGTCCCTTCCTCCGCTTTTGACTCCTGGGCTCACCTCCGTTGTAGGCGTCCAATCTCGCCTGCGGGAACGGACCAGCTCCGCCGATCCAAGCGCCCGCGGTTTTCGTCGTTGGAGGGGGAGTGGTGCGGGGGGGGGGTGAAGGGATCCCCCCGCTCTCCGCTCCCGGGTAGCACCTCCACCAAGCGCCGTGCCTCGCGGGTGGGACCCGTTCCGCTTCTCCCTCGGTCTCCGCGTCTGTGGTCCGGAACCTCACTCAAACGGCCGCCATCTTGGTAAAGGCGGCCGGAATTCAGTCCAAAGCTGCTGCTACTTCGCGGACGCCTCTCTCCGCACCTGAATGAGGCCCGGGCTCGGTCTGTCGCGCCGCGATTCCGGCTCCGCCACAGCAATCAGGCCGCCTCACAGGTCAGGTTCGCTTCGCCACTACGGTTGCTCAGCCCCTCGTCGCGGGACCTTAACTCAGTTATATAATAGTATGCACTTAATTGAGACTGAAAAATATAAGGCTCGCAATTAAAAAAGAAAAAACACAAGACGCCGGTAACCGGAGCGCGGTCGCGGAAACTGAGAAGCAGCCTTTGTTGTAAGCATTTTTTATGCAGCGTTTTGCGCCGGCCTGCGAACAGGAAGTCAGGCAGGCCGGGCGGGACAACCGGAAGTAGGAGGGCGGGAGCCTACCCCGCCTCCCACGGAAGAGCCGCGATTGTTTGGCGCACCGGAGCAGGCAGGAGCCTACCCTGCGCCGAAGAAGGGAAGAAGAGTCTTGCTGCCGGTGGGAGCCGCTGCACTGAGGATGCCGGTGAGTGGGGCTTCGCCTTGTTTGGGGGGGGGGCATCTGTGTGCGCGCGGCGGCGGACTGTGTATGTGTGTGAGCGTGCATGTGTGTGTGTATGTGTATGTGTCCTGGAGTCTGTGTGTATGCGTGTGTGTGACGGGGGGGTGGGGGGTTGCCTGTCTGGGTGCCTGCGTGTCTGTGTAAGTGTAAATGCGTGTGCGTGTGTGTGGAGCCGAGAGGAGAGGGGCTGGTGTGTGTGGAGGGGTCTCTGTGAATGCGTGTAGGTGACGGGGGTGTGCCTGTGTATGCGTGTGTATGTGCGCATGCGTGAGTGCTGTGTATGCGTGTGGCTGTGATGTGCGCATGCGTGAATGTTGACGCGCGTGCACGCAGCTCAATCCAGCCGCTCGTCACAGTTTTGTGTCCCTCATTCCCCCGTGTCAGACGACTATAAGTCTCCAGCCTGGACGCATCCTTCGGATGCGATGTCCAGGCGAGACCTAAAAAGGATTGCATCTACCAAGGAACTGTACCAAAAACACAAAGAGGACATGTTGGAGAAATTCAGAAAAAGAGGATACCCCCAAGCCATCTTGGATTCTGCCTCTCAGAGAGCTGAAAAATTACAAAGAGACTATCTGTTAAAACCCAAAGAAAAAAGTGATGAACAAAGATCTGTATTTGTATCCAAATACTCCACAAAAAGTTCGATGATAAAAAAATCCATCAAAACACATTGGTCTATGCTTGCACTAGAAGAGGACTTCAAAAATTTACTCAGACACCAACCTATCTTTGCTTATGAAAGAACAAAGAATTTGAAAGAATTGGTGAAAGAAATGAAATCTACTGAACATGGCACATACAAAGGAACTCTACCATGCCATAACTGTGGAAACTGCTCTGCAATCATAAAAGGAAATACTATAAACCATCCTACAAAAGGTTTGCCTATAAAATTGAGAGTATCTGGAACGTGCGACACCTCAAATGTCATCTATTTGTTGAGATGCCCCTGTGGCCTCTCATATGTAGGCAAAACACAAAGAAAAATAAAGACCAGAATTGTGGAACATAAAAGTAACATTCGGTTAAAAAATAACAAATCCACTATAGCGGTACATTTCAATGAGGCAAAACACAACGTAAGCCAACTCAAATTCTGTATACTTGAAAAAGTGGCAACCCTGCCGGGTCGAGACAATAACAGCCACTTACTACGCAGAGAAACCTTCTGGATAGACCACTTATGTACCCTCCAGCCGAAAGAACTCAATGAAAGGCTGGATCTTCATTGCTATTTATAATATGGACATTTCTGAATTCTATGTATTTCAGCTCGCAGTATAAGCCGAAGTTCTAAAATCATTTTGAAATGTGATATTTTACGTACGTTTTGCTATGCACATATAACATGTTTACTCTGTACACACATTATTCTTTTACTGACACAACCCCACGTGTCTTTTCTGTTAAACACTCGCACACCGAGATTTATATGCACTTTAGTTCCCGACTAGAAATATAGTCTGTCGTTTATGTTTACTCTAGTAAACACACGCTGTTACCTTAGCGTTCACAAAATCATAGAGGAGGTAGAGCGCCACCCGCTTCACGTTCTGAAACCATGGCAACACACAGCGAACGGGTTATATACCATAGAGCGCTTCCGTATAGAGCGCTGCACGCCGAGATTAGCGAGGGAAGCACCACGGCTCCATTACCCCGGTAAGACAGCACCGGCACTTTTTGATATAGTAACGAGACATTCGTGTCTACGTTATGTACTAACAGTGAGATTTCGTTTACCTTTTTCAGCTAAACACCGCGAATGAAAGATTCCATGCATTAAGGTCAGTGCCCAATTATTGGGTCTCAATTTTCGTTTGACACTAGCCTAACATAAGCGCCTTATTTTTGTTAATACACTCATGATTTCTTCACAAACGTTTTTCGTTACATTACCTTGCATGCATGTGGGGCAGCACTCATTTCTTATGCTGGTATAAAAGCTTGTTTTATACAGAGATTGTTTCATTTAGGCACTAACTACGACCTATGATTAATGTTTCTAGAGTTAATGAAGTCCCCTGAGGAAGGGCGATACGCTTGAAATGCATTGGGCAATACTAGCAACGTAAAAATATGTTTTTGAGACATGGAACATGTTGAACAATCATGAATACAATGATATGTTTCGAACAAAATACTATTACAAATAAATGAATTATTGAACATCAGAGAAAGACTCGTATGCAAATTTATGAAAGTTTGAAAAGGAGTGCATGGATGGAATGCATCTTGTGTTCACAGGATACATATTTTCATGTTGATATATCTTGATCTTGGAAGCCCAGCAAGATTACCATTCATTGCACCAACGACAGTGTTACATTCATCAAATAAACTCAATTCAAAATAATCACCTGGAGTGCGGGACCCACAACAAATTATTCGGACTCAGCAGACCACCATGTCTGGGACTGCTTTTAAATAAAGCACTTTAAAAAAAATAAAATGCAGCCTGTTTTCCATGCATCAAAAAAAAGAAAATGAACCGTTTTCATTTCATTTTTTAAGGGCAGGCAGTGGTCCCTGGGACCACTGCCTGCCCTTAAAACATAATTTTTTATGCATATGCAAAGGGGAAGGGGTCCCCGGGGGACCCCTTCCCATTTGCGAATGCATTACTATCTACTTGAAGTAAGTGATAATTGCGAGTGTTTTACGACCGCAATTGCAGTTGCAAAACATTTGTACATGGTTTTGAGACTCGCAATTTGGAAGGGAATGCCCCTTCCAAATAGCAAGTTGTAAAACATCAGTGTATAGAAAATGGTACATAAGGTAAGGGGACTACAAACAGTAATATTAACATGTCATTCATACTGATAGGCATTTTTAAAGAGTGCTTGGTCTTGAAAAGCACAAACTCAGGATTCAGAACATAACACAGTGGCTAGAACTGACTTTTACATTATTTTTTCCCAAATAAATCTTTTTATAGGTCTCTCTGCTAGATTACGATTGTCACTATGAAGTGCACCGTAACAAAAGAATCTCTGTGACAAAAGCAGTAACCACGGACCTATGCACATCAAATCTGCTTGTTACACGTTCTTTGCAGTAGGCACATTAACCCTCTGTGCTACATTAGTTAAGTTAAAGCTGCCACTGAACAAAACTCTCCTCGCTCTACAACAGGTACATTAATCACTGGCATTATCTTGACCTTTTATTGTTGCTCGAACTCTGCTAATTATACAAGAAACTTTGCTGTGCTTTTACAACTGCTGCCCACGGACCCCCTGGGAATGTGTCACGGACCCCAGTTTGGGAAACACTGCTCTAGACTGTTTAGCCCCCGTCTAATCGAGTTGCATTTGTCTATCCATTTACACTCTAGACTCTGTAAAATCAGGGATAAGTCACCACCTCTCTGAGGGATTTTGGCTTATTCAATAATCTGCCAACACAGTTTGTCGGCTGTGTGGGTTTTTTCTTTCTAGTGTTGTACTAGTGGGGCATTTTCTACTACACATCGTATTCGACTCCTATGCTGTCCTTGACTGGTTGTGATGTCTGACCTAACAAGGAGTGTTCCTGAAACGCGCTGAGTGCTACTTGCCATAAGACCCGAGTGAAATAAACGGAGGTTTATTGCAGCAGATTTTGTGTCCGTAATTGCTGTTGGAGTGAGTGACGGCTTTGGTGTATTTGATTGAGGCTGCCTGCCTCATCACGGACCGCCGCCATGGAGCGGCTGGGAAAAGGCACAGTGAGCTTTTGCTCACAACTTTGACTTTATATGTTGCACAGACACCTTATACAGTACATTACATGTGAGGTGGAACAATTTGTATGATCCTGTGGGGTCATCTTAATATCTCCATGTACAAATTCCTTGGTGCTAGTGGTGTATTGGCAAGGTAAACATCCCTCACATTTGAAGTGACCTTTGATGGATGGTAGTCACCACATGTTTACAATTGTGCCCTCCTGTTTGTAAGTGCTAGTGTCCGAATGTACCAGATGATCTCTAATGTTTCTACCTGTTCTGTATGAAAACAGTGGAAGTTCTTTAACTATCTTCATGGTATTCAGTAAGGGCCAGTGCCGTTTGATGGTTTTCACAACTTTCGTCTTGTGTGGACAGAAGGTAGTCACACAAATATTTTTGTTACAGGGGTTCTTTTGTTTGGGTTTTAGTATCTCTCCTCGTTGGCTATACCAGGTCCTCTTCATGGATGTTTTGACTACCCTGTTCAAATATCCTCTCTCTCTTAGTTTGCTGCTTAGTAAACTTCCTTCTCATAAAAAGTATTCTTCGGTACAATTTCTATGCAATCTCAAAAATTGGCCATATGGAAGTCCATCATTTAGAGCTCGAGGATGGAAACATTTTTATTGTAATAGTGTTTTCTGTTCTGTCGGTTTCCTGTATAGGCTCATAATCAGTTGAACAGATTGACAGCTATGTAAACATGATATAAACCGTTTGAGTTGGTCATCCGTACCCTTTCAAATCAAAAAGATGTCCTCAATAGAACGCTGCCAGCATTTGTTATGTTCTGTTATGTTAGTAGGCACTTATAAAGCGCACGTACACCCTTAGGTTTCATGGCGCTAATGTTCTCATGGAACTGATTTTCTCTGGTAGTAATGTATTGATGCTCCAGGTTCCCAACATACAGAATGTCTAAATTTGGGACAAAAAAAGCCCCCATTTATGTTCCTGAGCACTGCTGGTAGTATGTAGAGTTGAACAAAGTAGTTAGCGGTCAGTGCAATTTCTAGGAGATCTGTGACAAATGCCTTGGGAACATGGCATGGTGCAGGGCGTGAGTCAAGGATTCATTTATTACCTCAATGCTTTCATTCTGGGGAATGTTTGTGTACAAAGATTCTATAACCAGTGTTACTAGAATATCTTGTACAGGGTTGTTTTCTTATCCTTCAAGGAGATTGATCATGTATATACTGTCTCTCACATACGTGTATAGAACGGGGACAAATTCCTTGATACAGGAGTGTGTGTTCACCAACCGGTTCCAAGATTGAGCCGCAGCCTGATAGGACTGGTCTGCCCGGTGGATTGGTGGTATTCTTGTGGATTTTTGGGAGGGTTTATAGGACAGGGGTTCTGGGACATTTCTTGTTGAGGAATTAAAATTCCAATTTGAAGAGGAAGCCTTCCTCAAGGACTTTCGTAGTTACTTCTTATATCAGCTGCTTGATCACGGATAGTGGATTCTTGTTGAGTTTCTTGTAATGGCATGTTATCAAGTTGTCTGGTTATTTCGGCCTCATATTTGGTCCTATCTTGGATAACAATACCCCCACCCTTGTCTGCTGGTTTGATAATGATGGACTCTTCTCTTTTGAGACGGAGTAATGACTGTCTTTCCAACAGGGAAATATTATAGAGGGTGAAAGTCTTAATCATTCTCATGTTATTAATGTCCTCCAGTACATCCTTTTCAAATGCAAAGATCTTTGGGGGCTTCAAGGCATTTGTGGGTATGAATGAAGACTTTAGTCGCAGATTGGACATCGGAGTATTAGATCCGAATTCACTTCCTGAAAAAACAATTTTAGTCTAAGGACTCTACAAAATTTTTGGAGTTCTGTTTCTATTTTGAAAAAACGAAGTCCTCTCTGTGATCACACAGGACAATCCTTTACTCAAGAGATATTTCATTCCTATTTAGCTGATGGTTCGAGATTACAAATAGGGAGAACTCCTCCTTGCTCAATGGTAACAGCATCTAGAGCCTCACATTTCCATATTTGGAGGTTGCCTGGCATTGCCTGGTGTTCTGTATACGGGTCTATTATGATTTCTATTGGTCGCCCGGGGCCCATGTGTAATACTGCTTGCGTGCCTGATGTTTGCCTGTATGTTGATTCCATGCTCTCCTTTGATTTAGATTAGTGCCCTTTCCTCGCTGGGCTTGACCTAAACATTTTTTTGAAAAGGCATTCCCCAGAGTCCCCGGTTGGAAGTACCTTGAGGCTAAGTATTGGCATTTTCTGCTATTTGTAGTGGTGAATAAGTTGATGTGCAGAGATCAGTCGTCTCACGATGTAGTCGTGAAGGATCCATTCATGATTTTCCTGCAGAACTCTGCTGAGGGCGACTGCCTGCACTTTTTTCACACCTGGGAGCTGAGTTGCTGTGATCTGCAGGTTCCTGGCTACTAGCTAATGCCAAATTGCTTGGGCTTCTGGGATACAGGTCTGGACTGTGTCCCCCAACTTGTTGATGAAATACATGGTAATGTCAGTCTGAACAAGCAGGAACTGGGTTTTGAATGACTAGTGAAATACTTTTAATGCAAGGTGTAGCTTGCGTCAATTGATGGGTATGTCATCTGCTTCACAGAGCATGTGCCTAGAATTTGAAGATGGTCCATGTGGGCTCCCCACCACAGTAATGATGCCTCAGTCACTATGGTTTGAGAGGGAGCCTGTTGGTGGAAAGGCACCCTATGAAGGAGACTGGTCAAATAGCACCACCATGTCAGAGATTGCTTCACATGAGGGGGAGAATGATCTGATCCTCCAAGTTGCCTGGTCCCACTGGTCCTCGAGACATTCCTGCAGAGGACGAATGTGGAGGTGTGCACCATGTAGAGGAAGATACACGAGGCCAAGGAGCTAAGAAAGGATTGCACTGACCTCCTCGTCTGATGAGAGGCTTTCATTAGAATGTGACATTTCCAAAGGATCGATGGGTAAACACCCAACCATTGAAAGATATTGCACGTCCAGTTGAAATGCCGTTGGGCTTTCTGCGAAGTTGACGCCTTGATTAACCAATCAGCTAGATAGAGCTAGACAAAGATTTAGTTTCTCTTGATATAAGCAGCAACTACTGCCATGCACTTCAAGAAGGTTCTGAGAGCAGACTTGAGGCTGAATGGAAGGACCTGGTATTGATAGTGGTACTGCCCCACTACCAATCTTAAGAACTTGCGATGCATCTAGGCAATGGGCACAGAAAATACGTGTCTTGAGAGGTCCATGGAACAGAGCCAATCCCCCGGGTGTAGTTGAGGATATATCTGACATAATGCCAGCATCCAAAACCTCTCACTGAATCCATTTGTTAGCTACTTTTAAGTCAATGGGTCTGAATTTGTCCTCGTAATTTTTCTTCACCAGAAAGTATCTGGAGTAATCCCCCATACTCTGGTATTTATGGGGGCAAACTCCACCGCATGCTTTTGGAACAATATGTTGACTTCTTCCCGAAGCATGTGCAGATGATGGTTTGATGGGTTTGGTGGGAAGGTCGGAGGAGGACTGGTAAATCTGAGAGAATAGACATTTTTGACAATATTCAGAACCCAGGCGTCTTTTGTGATTGTTTTTGCTAATCCCGGAGTGGGTAACGGAAGGGGGGTGAATGGCAAGATTCAGGTTTTTGGCACCGGTTGTGGGTTTACCCCCTGGGCGTGCTGTTAGGAAGAGCGCCCTGTAGATTGTGGTCAATGCTGATTTGGCCATTTTTGTTGTGGCCGTTGATGATCCTGGTACCAATGAGGGGTGTGAACCCTCAGAGTAAAACTGCCGTAGGAATGGCCTGAAGGAACGCTTTTGCTCTTTTGGTGTTTCTAGGCTGACAGCCTTAAGAGTCTCCATACCAGACTTCAGCTAAGCTCTCTCCTCATCAGTGTGGCTACCGAAGAGGGTAGACCACAATGAAGGAAGATTTAAAATTCTTTGCAGAGACGCTTATTTCAGAGATAGACGGTGAAGCCATGAATGTCACTTGAAAACAATGCCATGACAACGTAAATGTGCCACCAAGAGGGAGGAGCCTGTTGCGGCGCAAATGACTTGGTTGGACACCATGAGGCCTTCGTTCACAATCTCCAGGAAGTCTTTCTTTTTGTCCCTTGGAAGGTCGTCTGCAACTTGCTGGCTAGAGTCCCAGAGCGCTCCATCATGTCCACCCAGGACAGCAGCAGCATTGGCCACTTTCATGGTGGTGGCGGCCGGGTTACAAACTTTGCTAACCACATAGTCAAATGCTTTGCTCTCCTTCTCAGGAGAGACTGAAGAACCAGGGGTGGTGCCATTATGCTTCTTGGCTGCCAGGATGCCCACTGAGTCAGGATGTGGATCCACTCTGAGGACTCGATTTTGCTCAGGAGGCCAATATTTATTCTGTAGCCTCAAAGGGGTTGTTTGGTTGAGGCTGGGGTTAGAAACGGTTCTATCGCTGGCTCAGAAAGACTGGGAACCAATGGAAGCAGAGGTCTTAAACGGACCGCTGTTGCAGCATTTCAAAGATAACAGATGCAGTGGGTGTGGGGACCGCCATTTGGATATTTAGATTTGCGGCACTTCTCACCAGAACCTCCTGGAACGTGGTGATGTCATCCACTGGAGAGATGCGAGGAGGTGGAATATCAGATAGTGTTGGCGAATATCGTCCTGTGGAGGTAAAAAATGAAGCTGCATACTTTGATCGATGGCTGGATGATTTACGTGTCCTTGACCGGGATCTGTGGCTGCGATGGCGAGCGCGCCTCGAGGATGAATGGCTTGAATGACACCTGTGATGGTGTGACTGGCGGCACATTCTAGTGCAAGATCTAGGCCTTGGTGGTGCTAAAAGAGGCATAGGCGCCAGAGGTGTTGGTGGCAGTGGTGGAGGAGGTGGCGGAGATGGAGAATTGCAAATGCTACTTACCAGTATGCATCTGTTCTTGGCATGTAGGGCTGCTGACATTCATATCTGTGCATAGATCGCCACCTAGTGTTGGGTCCGGATGATTGCACATTGTTGTCCTGGAAGAGTCTTCGAAGTATCACGAGATAGGTGGCTCCTTTACAGTGCGCATGGGCATCGCCTCCATCCCCAGATTGTTTTTAGCCATTGGCAGAGATGGAGTGAAGAATGTGAGTGATGACCATGCTATGAGCATATGTATATATATGAATGAATACTGCAGCTGCTACAGGCGCCGGGGAGGAGGGCGGGCGATATGAATGTCAGCAGCCCTACATGCCAAGAACAGATGCATACTGGTAAGTAGCATTTGCAGTTCGAGGCATGTGGGCTGCTGAATTCATATCTGTGCATAGAATACATAGCAGTCCCTCCATTAGCGGCGGCCGCCCGTGCCAGCTGCAGCAGTCTGAAAAAGTGTTTTTAGAACAGCCTGACCAACAGCTGCCTGCTGTTTGGAATGCACGTCTACACAGTAGTGCTTAGTGAAAGTATGTGTGGTAGACCATGTGGCTGCTCTACAGATGTCTTCTAAGGGAATGTTACCTAGGAAAGCCATAGAGGCCCCCAACTTCCTGGTGGAGTGGGCCCTCGGTGGGATAGTGAGAGTGCGCTTAGCTTTAGCGTAACAGATCTGAATGCACTTTACTATCCACCTAGCAATCCCCACTTTGGAGATAGCGTTTCCCTTGTGGTGTGTGGCAAAAGCAACAAAAAGCTGTTTGGTTTTGCGAAAATCTTTTGTCCTGTCTACATAGTACATCAAAGCCCTTTTAACATCAAGGGTGTGGAGCATGCGCTCCGCCAGCGTCTCTGGGTTTTGGAAAAACACCGGCAATTCAATTGTCTGGTTTATGTGGAATTGTGATACCACTTTGGGTAGGAACTTGGGGTGAGTGCGTAGCACCACCCTGTTAGCATGTATCTGGAAGAAAGGTTCTTGGATGGTGAGCGCCTGCAACTCGCTAACCCTCCGTAGCGATGTGATTGCTACTAAGAACGCAACCTTCCAAGTCAGAAACTGAAGCTCACAAGAGTGCAGTGGCTCAAAGGGAGGACCCATCAGCCTCGTAAGAACCACATTGAGGTTCCATTCTGGAGCTGGTGGGGTCCTTGGTGGAATGACCCTTTTGAGTCCTTCCAGAAAGGCCTTGATAGCAGGGACCCTAAAGAGTGACAGGTGCTGCCTATTCTGGAGGTATGCTGCCATAGCAGACAGGTGAATGCGGATGGAAGAGTACGCCAGATTGGATTGATACAGGTGGAGAAGGTAACAAATGATGTTTTGAATGGAAGCATCCAGCGGGTCAATATTGTGGTTAGCACAGTAGATGACAAACCTCTTCCATTTAGCCGCATAACAAGCTCTAGTAGTGGGCTTCCTTGCCTCCCGAATGATGTTCATGCAATCGGGAGGAAGATTGAGGTAGCCAAACTCTAGGACTTCAGGAGCCAGATCGCCAGGTTGAGCTGCTGCGGATCTGGGTGCTGAATGTCGCCATGGCTCTGCGTCAGAAGGCTGGGAGTGAGATGAAGCCTTTGATGCGGCACCACGGACAGTTCTAGAAACGTGGTGTACCATGGTTGGCGAGCCCACGTCGGAGCAACCAGGATGAGAGTCATCGAGTGCTGCCTGAGTTTGCGTGCCACCAGCGATATCAGAGGTGCTGGGGGAAAAGCGTACGCAAATCTGCCTGACCAGTTCATCCACATCGCATTGCCCTGCGATTGCGGGTGTGGGAACCTGGCGGCGAAGCTTTGGCATTTTGCGTTCTCCTTTGTGGCGAACAGGTCTATCTCTGGATGACCCCACCTTTGGAAGTACGGTTGGAGTACTGATGGATGTATCTCCCACTCGTGCATCTGATGGCTGTGCCTGCTGAGCAGATCCGCCATTTGATTGTCCTTGCCCGGGAGATGCTCTGCCATGAGGAAGATGTTCCTCTGAATGGCCCACTTCCACATGCTCTGAGCCAGATGAGACAGCTGTGGAGAGTGTGTGCCTCCCTGCTTCTGAATGTAGTACATGGCCGTCATGTTGTCCGTCCGGATCAACACGACTTTGTTGCATAGATGTACTTTGAACGCCTTTAAGGCCAGGAAGATTGCCATCAGTTCCAACACATTGATGTGCATCTTCCTCTGCTGTAGTGTCCATAGTCCCTGCACAGTGTAATGGAGTACATGCGCTCCCCATCCCTGGAGAGAGGCGTCCGTCGTCAGGATAATCTGTGGGACAGGCTCTTGGAATGGTCGGCCTTTGCAAAGGTTTTGTGGATTCCACCAATGCAGAGAGTTGTATGCCCGACCGCTCACCAACACTAGGTCTGTCAGTTGCCCATGAGCCTGAGTCCACTGACGTGCTAGGCACTCCTGAAGCGGACGCATATGTAGTCTCGCGTGCGGGACAATGGAGATGCAGGAGGCCATCATGCCTATCAACTGCATGAACACTTTCGCTGGAAGCGAGTGTTGGGGTCTGAATCGTTGGATCAGCGCCTGGATACTGGCGATTCTCACTGAATTTGGCTGCGCAGTGGCTGCCAGAGTGTTGATTATCGCACCCAGATACTGTCGCACGTGGGCGGGCTGGAGATGGGACTTTGGGTAGTTCAGAGAGAATCCCAGACCGTGCAGGAGATGAATGGTGCGTGACACATGGTCGACGCACTGTCGTTCTGTCCTTGCCTGAATGAGCCAGTCGTCCAGGTAGGGATAGACGTGGACGTGCTGGCGACGGAGATGCGCCGCCACAGTCGCTAGGCACTTTGTAAATACCCTTGGTGCCGTGGTGACCCCGAACGGCAGGACCCTGAACTGGTAATGCTGGTCTAAGATCGTGAATCTGAGATACTTCCTGTGGGAAGGATGCAGGGGGATATGAAAATAGGCATCTTTCAGATCCAGCGTAGCCAGGAAATCCCCCTGCTGAAGCAGGGGAAGCACCTGCTGCAACGTGAGCATATGGAAGTGCTCCGAGAGGATGTACCAGTTTAGGGGCCTGAGGTCCAGGATTGGCCTGAGGGACCCGTCCTTTTTGGGAATCAGAAAATACAGGGAGTAAACCCCTGTTCCCCGCTCTTGCAATGGAACGAGCTCTATCGCCCCTTTTTGCAGCATGACTAGAACCTCTTGCTGCAACAAGGTCAAATGCTCGCCTGACATAGGACGGCTTCTTGGGGGCATGTCTGGTGGAATGGAAGTAAGCTCTAGACAGTACCCGTACTGGATAAGAGACCTCACCCACCTGTCCGTGGTGATGGTCTTCCACGCCGGCAGGAACTGCTGGAGTCTCCCCCCGACCGGTGTTGTATGGTCGGGGGGCAGTGACAAGACGTCACTGTTTGTTGGTGGTGGTGGACCTGGAGCTATTGTTTCCACGTCCCCTGCCCTTGACATTATTGCCTCTGTAACCACCTCTACCCTTGTTGCTGTACGAGGTTTGGGTGTTACTCTTGTAATATTGTGTGGTCTGGGATGCCTGCCCCCTTGAGGTGCCTCTGGAGTTTGAGCGGCGAAAGGAACCACTCCGAAACTGCTGACTTTGTAAAGCCCCCATTGATTTGGCAGTTTCCGTATCTTTTTTCATTTTCTCCAGGGTGGCATCCACCTCAGGTCCAAACAGGTGGTCAGGATTCACTGTTTGATTCAGTATTGTAGTTTGGATGTCGGGTTTGAACCCTGAAATTCGAAGCCAGGCATGGCGTCTAAGCAACACACTGGTATTGATAGCCCTGGAGGCTGTTTCTGCCACATCCAGGGCACATTTGATGGATGCATTCGTAATGAGTTTTCCTTCCTGAATCAGCATCTCTCCTGCCTCTTTGTATTGGTCAGGCAAGTGTTGCAGTATGGCTTCTAAGGTGTCATAATGGGCCCTATCATAACGTGCAAGCAGGGCTTGGGTGTTAGAAATTCTCCAGATATTAGCTGCCTGTGCAGCAATCCGTTTGCCTGAGGCCTCGAAGATCTTGGACTCTTTGTCTGGGGGAGGAGCGTCACCAGTAGTTTGAGAGTTCGCCCTCTTCCGAGCGTTGGAAACAACCAAGGAGTCCAATGGCAAGTGTCCCCTGATATATGTAGGATCCGTGGGCGCTGCCTTATATTTCCTGTCGATGCGAGGGTTGACCACACGCGCCCGTGTGGGCTCCTTGAAGACCTCCGTTGCATGTTTAAGCACCCCTTTGAGCATCGGCAGCGTTTTGACTGACTTTTCAGCTACAGAGAAGGTGTCGAATAAGAAGTCCACATCCACGGGGTCCGAGTGCAGCTCGACGTCGTGGTTAGCCGCAGCTCGCTCGATCAGAGCATTAAAGGCCGCCGAGTCCTCCGTCGGGGACGTCTTGGCCGCAAAAAGTTGCGTGTGTCCTGACCCGATTGCGGGTCCTCCGTGTCGCCTCCGGCGGACCAAGGTTCGCGCTCCTCCTCCGGATCCGAGTACGCCGGATAGGTGTACTCGGCATCTCCTTCGTCCGCATCGCCTGCGGGGGAATGCGTCGGCGAGTGTCCCAGGGCTTGTGGGGACACAGGTTCCACCAGAGCCGAAGAGTCCGCAGAGTCCCTCTTGTTTTTGAGAGGGATCTTGAAATGTTCCAACGCCGGCTCCGTCGTGATCTTCCTCTTGAGGAGAGACAGTTTCCCGGTGTTGGCGTCGATGATTACCTCACGACGTTCCTCTTCAGCAAGCGGCTGGAGCCGAAGCTTCGACACCACCAAGGCAGCTTTCGGCGTCAATACCTCCTTCGAGGGTCCGCCCTGTTTCGAGGCGAAGGCCTTCGGCGCCGACTTGGGTGGTAGGGTGAAACGGATAGGCGTTTGCTCCTTCGCAGGCTTAGGCGTGAGCTTAGGCGTTACAGCGTCCTGAGCGGGAACCACACTGTCCTTTCGTATCCGCTGCAGGGATTCCGCTACCTTCATCGTCAAGGCCGGAGAGGGCTTGACCGGTCCGAGCGACCCCTCGTCGTCGAGAGCCTGATCGCCGGCAGTCACTTTCTTCGGGGCCGACGGCCCATGCCTATGAGCGTCGTCGCCCTGACGCTTCTTTGGAGCCTTCTTCGGGTCCACGACCCCTTTCGGAACCGACGCAGCCGCGTCGGACGATTTCGCCTTCGGCACCGACCCGAGGGCTTCGGGTCGGCCATTTTGGCGTGGCTCTTCGAGTCGGCCATTTTGACTTTCTTGGAAGTTGACGCCTCCAGAACCTTCTTCACCAGCTCAACTTTCGCTTTCGGTTTCGCATCCGAGGGTGTGTGACCAGTTGGCTTCACTTTCGTTTTCTTCAACGTAAGTGGTGGATCATCAATGTCCGTGACCGGGCCCGGAGGCGGGGACGTAGGACTCATAGTTAGATCTTGGGTAAGGCCCGAAGGCGATCCCTCGACCTGGGCCGTATGAAGGGGAATAACCCCTGAGTCTGGTTGGGGATGCTCCTCCTCCGAGCTATCTCCCATCGTGGCAAAAGCCTGATCGTCGTCCCCTACCTCGTCGGTGACTTCGTCAAAGTTCTCCTCACCCGCGTCGTAGGTCTCCCCCTCGGATGCGGGATTAGAGTCCGAACCTTGCACGTCGTCTTCTCCCTCGACAGATTCTTGGAAAATGTCATCTGGTGGGGGCGCCGTAGCCGATAACTTAGCCTGGAGCCTATGGGCTCGACGAATCTTCAAAGTCTTCTTGCTCCGGAATCTCGAACACGCCATGCAGGTGTCTTCGCGGTGATCCGGTGATAAGCAGGTATTGCACACAGGGTGCACGTCGAGGTGTGAATATTTAGAGTTACACACCGGGCACTTCTTAAACGGAGTCCGCTCCATAGCAAGAGTGTAGTGTAGGCCCGTCCGCGCCGAAAGCACGTGGAAGGGCAACAAGAGATCGGGGCTGAGAGTCAGAAAGAAACCCGTACGCAACTATACCGACGCCCAGCCTAAAGACCTTTTGGTCTCGAGTAGAAGTTGAACAACTATCGGTTCCGACAGAGGGAACCGAAACACATCCGAACCCAATGGCGGAAAAAAACAATCTGGGGATGGAGGCGATGCCCATGCGCACTGTAGTCCAGGGGAGGAGCCACCTATCTCGTGATACTTCGAAGACTCTTCCAGGACAACAATGTGCAATCATCCGGACCCAACACTAGGTGGCGATCTATGCACAGATATGAATTCAGCAGCCCACATGCCTCGAACCTAGAAGTACTATCAGGGAGGCTGGAGAGTAAGCCCTCAAGTACTCCGAATCAGATGAAGAACAGATCTGAATACTTTGTATCCTCTTCATGTGCCTTCAACGCTGAGATGGATTTCGACGTCGACCAATGTCGATGACTCCGCGTCTGCCTTCTCTTCAACAGTGATCTCCGCCGATGCCGAACTGCTCCTTGGTATCTATGCCCAGACATCAATCAATCTCACAGAGCCTGTCAATGGTGCAGGAGGTCTAGCTTGCCTCAATGTCAATCTGCGTCTCTTTCTCAACGGCGATCCAGTCCTGGACATCGAGCCTTACCGGGTCTCGACGTCGAGCCCCTCAACGTCATCCGAAAACATGCAGTGTTCTGGCTGGCATTCTCGGTTTGGACCTTACACATCCCTCAGAGGCAGATGTAAGAGCCCTGGTAGAGGATTGACCCTATCCTCACTCAGAGGTCTCACCTTGAGATTGGACTTGTTGCTTGAGCCGTTCTTCCATGCTATGAAAGCAAATTCTCTGTCTCCCTCAGGGTGCAATGAGAAAACTTCTTGCAGTGTTGGCACTGCCTAGGAGTGTAGATGGAAGGCAGAGAAAGCAGACAGTGTGAGGGTCTGATTTGGCCTTCTTCCTCACAGAGGCAGGGCACTTAAACAAAGAAGGCATAATTGTGAACAAAATGCCACAAAATTATGTCAGAAAAGGCTTAAAACAGTGAGACGATGATGAAAGACGTAGAGTGAAGAAAACAAAATTTCACAGGTGAATTTTGAAGAAAAAAAGCCTGAAATGCCAAGCAAAATGCTCCAGGATCCTGTCACCAGGTGTCGGAAAAAAGAATTGAGGCAATTGCCACCTGCTCGGCTTAATTGGATACTGGTGGTCCCTGAGTCCTTAAAGGCACGGACACTGTTTAAAACTCGCATAATGTCAGCCTATGCGGCTACACTGTCCTGCTAGCCTTCAGCTCTTTTGTATACAAAAATAGGTTTGTGAGAGATTTAAGCTGTTTTATGACCTTTTCTCTTCAAAATTATACATACTGAGGGGTATTTTAACCCTTTTGTAAGTAAAATCTGAAGTATGTCTCCAATGTAGCCTGTTTTCTAGGCTGCACATTATGTTCTTTCTTAACCGTTTCTGTAGTCCTTCCTGAAGAAAGGCGGACATCTATACTTAAGAAGATATTGTATAATGAAGTGCTTCGGGATTCCCCACGTGGGTTGGAACTATTCAAACACTTTTGACTTCAATGGAGATTCCCCTACGAGAAAACGACCTTATCTTTGAGAAACTGGATGCATGGATCCTGAACTTTAAGAGATCAGAGCTCACAAATGAGTGTGAGGGAGGTGACTGTAACTAGGAAGCTCACCTTCCAGAACAAGAACTAGAAGCTAAGTGAGTGCAGGGACTAAATGAGTTATGTGAGGACTACATTCATGTTTCACACAGGTGCAGGTTTTTTTCGGAGATATTACCATTCTTACCACCACTTCATGCGGAACTTAATGACTGTGACCTTGAAAAGAGATGTGTTGTCTATTTTTGCAAGTACGCAGCAACTGCGGTAAAGTGTAAACATATGGAAGGGTAGACCAGTCTTGCCTCGTACAGCTGTAGGAGGTAACAGAATCTTCAGCACAGAAACCTTAAGAGAGATCAACATATAATAGTGCATGAACCTTTTTTACTTGTCAGATAGTGTGAGTAGTAGGCTTTCACAAGTCTCGCAGGATAAGAATGCATTCCTCTGGAAGTCTGAGATAGCTGAACTCTAGCAACTCAAGTACAAGACTGCAAGGTTCAGCTGTCGGGATCTGGGCGTTTGAGCTTGCCCTAATGTGGAGTCTGAATGTCTGACCTCAGCTGTGGGTTTTTGAGGAAATGTCGGACATATCCAGTAGCAATGAAAGCTAGGGCTGTCTTGCCTAATGTTCCCCAGCCTCTGTAACTACTTAGGATAAACTAGGGGTTGGTGTTCCAACGGTGGACTTGTTGATGTGTCCTGCCGAGCAGGTCCACAAATTGTACTCCACTCCTGGCAAATGCTCCCCTGGCAGGCGAATGTTGTTGCAGGTTACCCAGTGTCAATTTGCTTTAGCTACTACAGACAGCTTGGGTGAGTGGGTTTCCACTGTTTCTGGATATAGAACATAACTATCATGCTGTCCTTTATTGGAACTGTCTTGCTATGGGTGTGTTAGAAGCCCAAATACCCTAAGCCAGGCATAGCTGTAGAGGAGGATGCTGCAAATAATCTTCTAGTGGTAGTATGCACTGCATCAAGGGTGCATCTAATTTTGGCGTTGGCAGACATGGACATAGAAAAACATAACTGAAAACACATTTGGTGTATGTAAAAAACAAGAGTTAAGTGGTCTTCCTCTCTTGAAAATATAGTGGCAATTTGTAACAAAACTGGCACAGTAAGGCTAGTAAGGTTTCGATCTGCATTGACATGGGCATGTGTGTCTCCTGAACCTTTTACAAATATTTTAAAATATTTGCAGGTCACCAGGAAGCAACATTCATTCAAGATGTAAATGTAAAGGAGACAAAATACTAAGTATTGAAGTCAGTACATCAACTCATGTCAGATGCTCAAAAAGATATTTTCAATAATTAATACAACATTCTGTAACCAAAAAAAAGAGATTAATGCCCATGTTTTAAAACCACTAATTCGAAGTATTACATCACTTGAACTAATCTCACAAAACCTTTTACATAACAACGGCATAAAAGGAACTCACAATATAGAGTATGGGAGCCATTTTAGTGAAAATAACCTTTGGCTTCTGATACAGATCATCATGAGAAAAATGTCATAACACAAATGTGTGCCTCGTGTACTGTGGCCAGGTTTAACCATGTGACTGGCTAATTTATCTCTCTCTCTAAAGGCTCCACTGTTCACTGCTTAATTTTCCATTGAAAGTGTCTGTCCTGCAAATGGACACACTTCCTTTACATGAAATGTACTGTGAACCACAACAGATGCCCGGTCTGACCGCCTGTCTACATATTTTGGCCCTTGCACTGGCTGCCAGGGATGATGTTGGTGTAAACAACAATATTTAGTGCCTTGAACTGATCAAAATACAAATGTGACCACTCCAGAACACACCCATTAGGTGCGGCCTAATCGCTGGAGACAAAGCAGAGAGCCATGGATCCATAACTCTATAACTCAATTGCACTGCAATCACTACATCCATCAATTTGATACTGCATCAAAACAGAACTTATACTAATGCTGTAATTTACAAAAGTTCACAAATACTTGATGTCTCAATTAGGTAACAGAGCCCACTTAATAATGAAGATTTTAATAGTGCGGATTGACCAACTTAAGAGCTATAAACATATCTCGACAAGGTAAACCACTAAGAAGGGCTTCCAAGAGGAGTAATCAAACAAACAGTTAAGCCCGAGAGTCACAAAGTGGTGGTCTCTCACCAGTGTAGGTTAGAGCTTGAGGCACACGACTCTCGGTAGAGCACCGTGTCGCAGAGCATAGTTGTGGTTTCTTACAGACACTCACTGCAGCATTAAATGATGTGCCTGCCGGCTGGATGGCACCAAACAACAACCAAGAGGGAACAAACAGGTACATGCATGGGTCCTTGTGAGACCAGGGGGTGCTGTTAAGCTCCAGACCTGCAGCTGAGAAACATCGAGACCACTTGCTGCAGAGGCAGGGTAGCTACTGATTGAGCAGACCCATCTCTCTCAGAAGATCAGAGGCTCAGGGTGGGCCGGCCTGTGCTTTTAAAACCAGCACACAGCATGTCACTAGGCTCCTCAGCTAGTCCATAATGTCTTTTCAGACTGGGTGGCAGGACTTATACAGCTCCCTAGGGCTGTGGCCTGAATTATGTAGGCAGAAGGGCTGCATGGAAATTAATAGCCCACCGCTTATATTAGTAGGTTTGTCAATTAGGCGTTTTCATTGTCCAAAGCCTCAGAGGGTCCCTAAAACAGACTTCAAGATGCATCTGGTGTAGTTAGCAGTATCCTTCAACATAAAGTCTGTGTGTCTGAGGCTGGTCAAATGCATGACTTCAACCTCAAGAAATAAAAACCATCTTCAAGTACCATGCTAAAAAATCTTACCAAAATTAGAACATCCCTAGACCTTACTAATAGGAAAGCATTTCACAAGGTTCTTGATAGGCTGATGTTAATTTCTCTTGGAGTTTTTACCCCTGATTTTGGATCCATATTTCTGTGCTTTTCAAAACTCACAGTCAGTCCAAATTGAGTTCTGGAAATAAAATCTCCTTTTCCCCATATAATACTCAGACTGTACACAGAAGTGTTTGTGGAGGGCGACACTGAGAAGACCGAAAACCCAACCCTTTCTGAGAACAGTGAGCACTGCAATGGCAGCTAGAGTTTGGGTGATTCTTACAGTAGGGAGGATCATGCTTCAGGACTCTTTTCTTTGCAGAGAACAGGTATGTGCTCCGAGCGATCCTTTATCCCGATGTCAATAAAGGTGCTCATTAGCAATAATGACCTTATTCTGCTGTTTCCTTTCCCCACCCTACGCCCCTTCCATTGAACAGACACAGAAGATGAAGAGGGACATGGCCTGGAAATACTGTAAGACACTGCTTCCCAGCCTGGGCACACCCTTCAGGACAGTGCCCACCCATATTGATTTACAGCCGGGTCCACACTACACAACAGTAGCCATCCACGCTAATCCCCAGCGGGGCAAACTGTAAAGGTTGCCTCCCGTAATGATTTCCAGCCAGCCAAATACTCCAGGTTAGCACCAACCTACACTGATCCCCAGCAAGAAACGTTGCAAAGAAGGGTGCCTACACATAATGATCCCAGACTGGGCGCATACTCCAGAATAGTGTGCACCCACTAGGATTCTCAGATTGGCACATACTCCTGAATAGCACCCATCTACACTGATCCCGGGCAGGAAATGTGGTAAAGAAGGGTGCCTACCCATAATCATCCCCGACTGGGCGAATACTCTAGGGCTGTGCCCACCCACTATGATTCTCTGCTGGGCACATCCTCCAGGGCAGTGTTCATGGACACTGATCCCCAGGGTGCCCACTCTTGTTGCTTCCCATCAGAGCACACAGTAAAGGAGTGGTCCATGTTGATCCATGGCAGGGCATACACTCTAGGACTGTGCCCACTCACTATGATTCTCTGCTGGGCACATACTCCAGGGCAGTGTTCATGGACACTGATCCCCAGGGTGCCCACTCTTGTTGCTTCCCATCAGAGCACACAGTAAAGGAGTGGTCCATGTTGATCCCTGGCAGGGCATACACTCTAGGACTGTGTCCACCCACTATGATTCTCAGCCGGCCACATTCTCCAGGGCAGTGCTCACACACGCCCATTCCCAGGGTGCCCACTCTTGTTGCTTTCCATCAGAGCACACGGTAATGGAGGGGTCCACTCTCACTAATTCCCAGCC
This sequence comes from Lissotriton vulgaris, assembly GCF_964263255.1. Classification (NCBI taxonomy): domain Eukaryota; kingdom Metazoa; phylum Chordata; class Amphibia; order Caudata; family Salamandridae; genus Lissotriton; species Lissotriton vulgaris. Next base: position 1,996,871,871 of record NC_141693.1, on the reverse strand, counting down.
AGGCACATACACCAGAACAGAGCCCATCCACGCCTGGCAGGGCTTTTAATCAAGAATAGTGCACATCCATGCTATTCCCCAGCAGGGCACATAGTAATGTAGGGTGCCCAGCCATGCTGATTCCCAGCATGGTGCCTACCCCATAACAGTGCCCACCCAAGCAAATCATAGCTTCCTCTAACACGTGCGGGCACGCACACAAACACTTGCAAAGCGCGCACTTCACCAAGAGTCTATTCCTCAACCACATGCTTGAAGACCTGCTGATGAATGGCGGTTGTCACTTTCTTGGCAAAGTGCGAGGAGCAGTGGCAGCACTTTTAAAAGCCCAGACAGAAGAGCAGCTATTATGAGCACGCTAGATATGCAGCACATTACAGAGCTCGCAGCTTCTACACCTGCAGTTTGCTTTGTTAATGTCAGGGGGCTGCTAAGGTCTGCAGAGACAGTGTGGTGTAATGACAGTGCTTCCGTCTATGGAACAGAGGAGCAGAGTTCATGTCCACGCTCACATCAACTTTATTTTTTGTGCTCACCCCCTGAAAAGCTTTTGAAATGCCTTTAAATTAACCAAAGGCAGGGTTAGCCTCCAAGGGAAAATTTTGCCAAAGTGAGCATTTTCAACATACTGTGACTCTGGGCAAAATCAGTTTATCTACCAAAACTTGAAAACAAAATGATTTAGTGAAAACCTCATCTTGTATCACATCGCATTTGAAGGGTTCCTCTTTCCAGGACAACTTTAGCATATGCAACCATATTACATCCCAACATGTTTGTTGAATGTTTTACATTCTAAATATTTTCAAGGCTCAGCTCGTGCAAATAAGAGTGCAACACTTTCCAAGTCATACCATTTTCATATGGTGCTGTTAGTACTTGGGGAGCTAGGGGAATGAATGGCTGTGTTAGGTTTTTATCCTGTCGGTACTGATCTTAGAACAGCATGCACTTTTTTGCCAATTCACCATGAACCCACTACAAAGACCTCATTGATGTGGGAACCCATACATTGGTGGTCAAAGCGTGGCACAGAAAAGGGGTGTAATCACGTGAAACGGATACATAAAAATCAGTCAGGCTTTACTTTTTTCAAACTCTGCAGCAAAGAAATTGACAAAAAGGACACTTTTTAACATTAAATCTATTCTGGCTTACTTATCACAAAGGCTGCATTTTAAAATATCGTATGGTGTTAAGACGCCTTCTTCAGAGACCTTTGTGTGCCCAGAAAATCTCAGGGGATAATAGTAAGAGTAGGACAACTCTAGTGGTTAGTGCAATTTCTGGAGAGATCCACTTTTCTTTTCTAGTAGCAGTTTTGATGCATAATGATGCACTGATTGCGAATATATCTCCTGTAAAGCACACTATGTAACCTGCAAATCACAAATTTTAATTGTAGATAGGTAAGAGGGTTTTTGCTTTTGACACATAACCATTATTACCTGCAGTTCATAAACTACAACCCTTATAATACAGCACAGTAAGCTATGAACCCGCCTAAACAAGCTTCTAACAAACTGCAAAGTATGGGTTTAAAACCTTATTGTTTTATTTCTCAATTTGTCTAATAAAGCTGCTAAAAAAGTAGTAACAAAAGTCTAATAAATAGAGAGACAGACCCAGCACGGTTACATTTTAAATTCAGACTTCGTGTTTCAACCAGCTATGCACTCTTAACATAGTCCTACCATCTTAAAGTGCAGTACATGAATATAGCTTTTAATTCAGGAGTACTCCAAGTCAAAAACCTGTCTCAAATGTTTCTCTTAAGTACTTGACTTGTAAAGTGATAAGATGTCTGCCTTTGTTTCCCCTCCATTGCTTTGGTGTATATGTATTAGGTTCTAGGTGACCCCAGCCAGTCTTGTTGTTGAATAAACATAGGGCTATTGGCACCTTAAATGAGGCCTTTGTTTTGGGCCAACTCAAATTGTAAATAAGAAAGCCTCTTCGCAATCTGCATATTCTTGTTCGTAACAATACGGTAGACAGCCTGCAGACGCTGAAAATGTCAGCATATTTCACTGGGATCTCAGATCAAGCTCTATAATAGCTGCCTCCTTCGAACCCTGCTGTTAAGTAAACTCTTATAATGGCACAACCTTCAATGTTCTGTCATTTTCTAAACCCAGGGTGTAGGTGCCACAGGAGTGTACCTTTCATGACACAAGGGCATGTATCTGTGTTGCAAAATTGTCTCAATACCTTATCATATAGAGTTGTGTGTAATGCACTGGTTTGTGCTCTTGTAAACAGAATTTTGGGATGGTAATTGTCACAGATTTATGTTGCTTTGCGCAGCACGCGTTTGCATAATCAGATGCTTGGCGCATATAGCCTTGGTTGCAACGCAGAGGGATCTTGCACCATCGCACAAGGAGTAAAGTAAGTATAGGGAACATTGAAGCTGATCCCGCATAGGGCACATTCTCCAGGACAGTGCCCACTCACAGAGTCCCAGCAGGGCGAGCACTCCAGGACCATGCCCACTCTCCCTGTTGTCCAGCAGGGCACTCACTCCAGGAGGACAGTGCCCACTCACAGAGTCCCAGCAGGGCGAGCACTCACGGACCATGCCCACTCTCCCTGTTGTCCAGCAGGGCACTCACTCCAGGAGGACAGTGCCCACTTGTGCCGATTTCAAGCCGGGCAGATACTCCAAGATAGTGTCCACTCACACTAAGCCCTATCAGGGAATAACCAAAAGGTGGATGCCTCCCCAAGGCTGGCCCCAGAAGCGCACATATTCCAGGACAAAGCCCACTTATGCTGATTCGTAGCCCACCCATGAAGCTCTGAAGAAGAAAGATTCTGCAGGTCAGAGGAGACTTACCGTGGAGATGACGGTGGCTGGTAGTTGCTCCGGGTCGCCTACTAGGATAAGCTTAGAACAGCGGTGGATAAGAGGTATGAGAGTCTCCACTTCACAAGCTTGCCCAGCCTGGGAGGCAGAAGAAAAACATTATAAACTATTAAACATCTGAGAAACATCATTAACACATGTAATGTAGAAAGCAGGTACATTAAGTGACTTCCAGGAGAAACTTATTTAGTTTAAATAGTAATGCTAATTTTACAGCACTTCCTCATAAGCCTACGAAGGCCTAAAACTATAACAGAAAGATAACTGCAGTCAAAAGTCTTGAACTCTTAATCCTCAACTGAGATTGAATTTTCACCGCCCCAGTGTCCTTGATCGCCTTCTTATTGCCGATCAGAAATCCCCAACAAATAACATTAAAGCAATGGGGAAGGCAGGTGACACTAGGTGCAGGGTAAGGAATAAAACCATTAAGTCCCAAAACACATTAAATAGGGTTTTTAGACAATAATGATTTTCATGAAAAAAGAGCAGAGATTTAGTACTGGCTAGTAAATGGTCAACACCTACACTGCCCGAAATACAGAGGGGCTTTGTGAATCAATGCCATGAAGTGACAAATTATGGAAAATTACCTTCAAGGAGATTTCAATTCTCTGACTGCTTACCTCTTAATGCTTGGGAATGGTCTACAGTGCAAGATAAAACGCTAACAGGATTCTTACAAATATGCTATCTTCACCCTAAGTCTATTATGTGAATATGTAATGTCCGAATGCCAAGGAGATTTTGAAATGCCCAGCTCCTGGTCTCATTGGGAAGTGATGCTTTATCTGTGTTATGACCCCCACCGTTTCACCGGGAAGAAAAGCCACCCCAAAAACAGTGCCCAATATAGGGTGCATATATCAGAGTCTTTGGCAAGGAACCAGACGGGAATCTTTAGGTTTGAAAATTCCAAGTTGTGGAGTGTGTTACAGACCGGCTGAAGATTGTGAGAGACTTTGGGCACGACTTGAAGTTTGGCGGACAAGTTACACCTTCACAAACAATGTATATCATGTCAGCCAAAGTACAAGCGTTGTTGGATATAATGTGACTGCAATACAGAGGATGGTATATGCATCACACTAGTAAAGGAGTAACTGGTCAGCAGAACTCAAAATCAGGTCCTTCGTCTGGAGACAAACTATTAGCCACCTGAGCACACATGAGTAAAGGGGCATATTCTGTTGGCAACAGTGGAGGCCACTGCAGAGCAGAGTACCTTAATCCACGCTCTTGAAGGCCATACAGAGTTAAAAGACAAGGTAATAGTATTTGGAAGGCAGAACTTCGATTGTAAAGAATAGGGACTAATGATGCTTTTCCTCGACAGGAAAAAACAAATTAGTTACCTGTACAAGGTAGTTCTCCAGTGTGATATCTTTCATAGATCCACATGATTGAATCATCCCTGTGGTCAAGGTGGGAGTCCTACAGTAATTAGAATACTGTAAATGGAATAACTTGATCCTTCCCCAACAGGCGTTGTGTAATCCGGGGAATCGCTGGGAAGTCACTGTCCGAGAAAGAGTCACCCTTCCCAGGGCTGCCTCTACTGCTTCCTTTAAAGTCTTCTCTGGTGTATGCCTTTTGGGTTTGTCCCTCGAGAAAGTGATGATGCTTCTGAAAGCCAGAACGCTGAGGTGCTGCTGCCAGTTTTGCATTCCTTTGTGCCTGCTGGTGACTGAAAACAGATTTGTTCCAGTCTGTGTCTTGAGTGCCCTGTAGCTTTCACTGTTATCAGTGTCTTTCTTAATCATGTCCACTTGTGGACCAAACAGCTAATTGCCATCAAAGGGGGTGATGATGAGAAGTTATTAGACTTCTGAACAGATACCGAAAGCAAGGCATATCGTCTGAGAATGACACAGGTATTTATCATCTTAGAGGCTGTATCTGCAGTATCGAATATACAGTAAATATTTGCATTAGAGATAATTATCCCTTCTTGCACCAGCTCTCTGCCACATTTGCAGCAGGCGTCAGGGAGATGCTGGATTAGCTGTTACATCTCCTCCCAATGATGTTGGTCATACCTTGAGAGGACAGGGCTACGCACCATTGTGTTCTGCTACTGCATTTTGCTTCCCGGTTGCATCAATCTTTTGGCTCTCTACCTGTTCCCTGGCGAATAACCTCCTTCTAAGCTGTATGACTATCACAGAGTCAGATGGTATAGGCCGCTGATGTAAAGTAGGTCATCAGCTCCAGCCTGCATATTTTCTGTATTTGTGGTGCAACCACGTCGACATTGATTGCTTCTTGAAATTCTCGCCTGCTCAGTTTGGCATACACTTAAGCATGGAGATGAACTGAACAGACTTCTCTGCATAAGGCAAGGACTCCACCAGAAGTCCATTTCTTCCTTTCATGATGTGCAGCTTCACCTTTTAGTGATCTTTTGCTCTTTAAATTACAGCGTGGTATGCAGTCATCCCATCTGGGAGTGAAGACTTCAACCAAGGTTGGAGTTCTATTAATGGTCCCCGCTGCAGGCTTGCCAAGGATCATCCCCATCACATATCCGACAGAGTAATAATAGTAGTTTTGTGGGTCATACAGCCTGTCCTAATCGGTCAGTGTGAACGGAGTCCTGGGGTGAAATGTGCCAACAGTGGTGACTGCGGTAGTGGAAGAATGGAGTTGGGGGAATGCTGACAGTTTGTTTTTTGCTGCCGACGTTCCTTTGAGCAAGGGAACATTTGCATCTCCTCAAAGATAGACTCCTTAAATTTCAGCTTCCTCTTCTTCAAAGGTGTTGGGTCCAAATCTAGTTGGGGAGATCAAGCCAGAATCTTTCATGATGTAGGGTGAATGTAAAGCTTCTTTTGCCTCATGTCTGCTTTCTATAGTAGCTCTCTGGTAGTGCTGCTCAATGTTGAAGCTGGTCTTGGAGTCGACCTCGCATCAAAGGATGCAGGTCGGTGCTTCAGTGCTGGGAAGGCATGACCTAGTTTTGAGACTCAATAACTTCCCGTCAAAGTTTTTCTAGAACACGCAGTGGCTGGCAGTGCAGAGCGGGTTAGGTCGTAGTGCCCAATGCAAACGGGTGAGGCCTTGGTGAAATAGTCTAGGGGATTGAAACCCAGCATTCTCAAGCCCTACTAAGGTCGAGCCCTGAAGGGCTAATCCACAGATGGTGTGTTTGGAGCAGTTCCTTGGAAACTCCAGCACACAGAATTGCTGACATTGTGTGTTTTCAGCGGTTGCGAATAGATCTAACCAAGACTCTCCCGACAACTGAACAAAACCTTGCACCAACCTCTGGATGGAGACACCATTTATGAACCGCTAGGCATCTTCCGATAAGTGTGCCTGACCTGGCGTTCAGAGAGTCTGTCAAGTGTTGAACCATCAGGGATATGCCTGGACGTTCCAGCCATGTCCAGACAGGCAGGGCCTATTCACAGAGGGTCCACAACCCTACTCCGCCCTATTGGTTTCATTAACACATGGCGGTGGTGTGGTCTGTGAATACCTGCACTAACCTTCCCTTGACAGAGGGCAGAAAGGCTTTTAATGCCAGCAGCCGGATCGCCCGGAGCTCCAGTAGGTTGATGTGGAGTCCAGATTCCTACGGATACCAATGTGCCCTGATCGCCACCTCTCCTAGATGGTCGCCCTTCCCAGCAGGAAAGCCTCTGTCACCACTATTGGATCTGGTGTGGAAAGGTAGAGGAGTCTGCGCTGACCCAATCGCGGTTCGTTAAATCACCACAGAAGATCTTTTGCAGTTCCCCTCCAAGATCTGGAAATTCACCTGATGCTACGCCCACTGGAACTCCAGGTCCCACTGCAGGACACATATATGCCAGAGGGCAGGTGTCACAAGCGGGATGCAGGAGGCCATGAGTCCTAGAAACCCAACAGTCAGTCTCACTGAAATCCAGGAAAGAGGCTGAAAGATTGCTATCAATTACCGTTCGGGAGGATAGGTCCAAACTGCAGCATGTCCAGAACAGTGCTGATGAAAGGGAGAGGCTGAGAGTGAGTCCGGTGTGACTTCGGCACATCGATAGAGAACCTCAGCGAGTGCAAAGGGTACGCCATAGTCTGGTGGTTGGAGACAGCTTAGAGTGAGCCTGCCTTCAATAGCCAGTCAAGAAAGGGGAGAATGGCACCCCTGATCTCTAAAGATAAGCTGCAACAACTACCATCACCTTGGTGAACTCCCAAGGGGTGCTGGTAAGGCCAAAAGGGTGCACAGCAAACAAAGCGTCTGTGGCCCACCGTGAACCGCAGGTAAAACTGTGGGCAGGCAGGACAGTAACGTATATATGTATCTGAAGGTGATCACCAATTTGCAAATTAACATTTGTGACAACATGCATGTATTCTTTAGCCTCCCTGAGGAAGTCTTAGTCAAAGGCGAGACACAAGTGGGCTGTCCTTGGACCAATTATACTTTATGGCTGTATCTTGATGTTCTTCTGTAGTGCGAGAAGGACAAGTCTAATTTGCACTGTAGTTGGTTGAATATATTTATGTACAGTTCGTGTGTGATATATACTAAATACTACCAGTTAATAACCGTGTTGGTTGATTTTGCTGGTCAGGTTCAATAAAACATTGCTGCTAACAGTAAGTTTTTTCTTGACCACATCAAGTTGTGATATTGCTAGCCCAAACTGTGCTGTGCTCCAGACATCAGTCAGGATAGGAATATGGAGTCCAACACTACCATCCAGTCTCTGGGATCCAGGGCAGACAGGACTGAAGTGAGCGTGAGCAATTTGAACTTCTTCTTGAGGAAGAAATTGAGAGGGCGTAGATCTAGGATAGGACGAAGGGTTCTGACTTTCTTGGGCACCAGAAAGTAGCAGAAATAACAACCACGACCTACGTCTGGCGTCGGCATCCTCTCTATGGTTCGCTTGGCCAAGAGAGCTGTCACTTCCTGGCAAAGAAAGGAGAGATGATACTCCATCAGCCCGTCGCAAGTGGTTGGCATACGTGGACGAATAGTCACGAAAGGACATTTTGAAGAACACAGCGGTCTGATGTTATAGACCTCCAGCGCCCATGATGGTATGAAGACAGGGGTTTGGAGGCTGCCGGAGGAGTGGTGGACTGGCCCCACCTCTGGCTGACCAACCAACAAGGTCTGTGGGGACCACGTCCTCAGTAATACAGAGACTGAGAAGCATGCACACCATGGTGGCTGGGCTGGTAAAGACGCAGCTGGAAGCACCTTCCTTGGACACGAAAGAAGTGCAACGGTGTACTGGGGTTGGTGGGGGCCCATGGAAAGTACAAAGGACCAGTAGTTCTGCTATCTTTGAAGCACTACAGCTCTGAGTCCGCCATGTCTCTGAACATGGGGCATCAAAGCACATGTCCATAAGCACCACTTGGATATCCCTGGAAAAGACAGTTGTGCTTAGCCAGGTGTGGCTCTGTAAGGCCACCGACATAGAAACCACTCTGCCTAGTGAGTTGGTCGTGTTCAGCCAACAAAGCATTGTGAACTTTGCGGCATCTCTCCCATCAGAAATAGCTTGTGAGAGTATGGCCCAGCCGTTCTAAAGGACCATGGGCAGCACCTGCGCACCAAATCCCATAGGGCTTGATCCCTGGGGCGGGCAGCGGGCAATTGTCCTGTACATAGGAGCCTCTGTGCAGGGTTGGGTCAAGTCCACAGCAGGACGTTCGTTAGGGCTTCATTAAATGGGACAAAAAGTTCTGAGGAGGGCAGTCTTGGGTAAAACACTTCTATCAAGACGTTAGTCCTGACTGACACTTAGGGTAAGCTAAGGTCCAGGACCTCAGCCGCCCTTAACACCATAGCAAAAGATAGCCCCCTCCTCCGTAGCCATGGTTAGGAGGAGAGAGCATGCCAGTATCTGGAGAGGTGTCCAATCCTCTGGCGTCTGCCAATTCCTCATTCCAACCCATGTTGAGGGCATGGACTGGAGTCTGGAAGGCAGAGAGGTGAGAATGTGGAAGGCGCGCAAGAAGAATTGGGACCATCGCAGAGGAAGATTGAGCTGGTATTACGAACACCAGTCCGGGTCCATCCGTGGATCCAAGGGGCCCAACTGGAGCTGCAGAAAACCTTTGGGGTCCCCCTCCCGAACCTGCGGGGCCAGAAGGCATGCCAGAGGAAAGGGCCACACAAATATGAGGTGCTTGGCCTCAAAAAACTCACTAAGTTTGGCGGGGGTCGCTCCGACTCCCAGGGAACTCAAGGAGACGTGGGGCTGCCCAGGCGCAGGCTCAACCACGGAGCCAGGCTTTGAATGACGACACTCCCTCATCTAGTCAGATGACTCTGATGGAAGGGGCGAAGTTGAAGACCTGTACAACTTGTACTCTTCTTGCACTTGGGGGAATTTCCCGACAACTTGAAGTGCAACGAGATCTTGGGCTCTGCAACAGATTCTGAGACGTTCCTCTTGACCAGGATCGAAAGCATCATGGTGTCACACATTGAGTGGCAAGGAGGTTGAGGGAGCGTTTAAGGCCTTGTGGTGCATGGTGCAGCAGTCGACGCAGGTTGTCAAGCCGTGGTCTTGACCCTGTTTTTTGTTGTCCGGGGTGAGGGCAGCAGCGAGGGGTGTGGGCCGGGTATTGGAGTAGGTTTCTCCATCTCATCGTACTTTGAAAGAAGTCCCATACAGTTCGCAAAAAGCCAATGGTTGGCTGACTGCGCCGCAATCCTTTTGCCCACCGCTTCAATTCTTTTACTTTCTTTATCAGGCAGGGTACAAGTTGGCCCCTAATATAGATGGGGAAGCCTTGTACTACTTGCCCACTCAGGGTGTAATGACTAGCTCGAATAGGGTCTACGAAAATGTCTGCAGTATGTGCACTGGGAGGTATTGTGTGGACCAGTGAGTGGAAGAGAGGGTTTCAAACAGGAAATCCTCCTCCTTGGGCTCCTTATGACGCTCCATCTGATGGAAAAAGGCAACTCTTGCCATAAGGTCCTGGTATGATTTAGTCTTCATGAGGGTAAGGTCGGGCAGAATAGAAACCAGGGTCGGGGGGCAGTGGGGCTCTGTGTCATAGGTATCATTAGATTTGATTTGATTTTGATTTGATTGGGGGATTTATAGAGCGCACGAATGCCCACGGGCGTCTTGGCGCTAATGATCTGAGCTGCAGAAGTGAAAGAGCCTTGCGGCCCACAATACTGGACTAAGCTGAGAAAAGCCAAGTTTTCAGGTTTTTCCGAAAAGCCAACAGCGAGGGGCTGTTTTTTAATTCCATTGGTAGCTTGTTCCATGTTTTTGCTGTGTTTAGTAGGAAGCTTCTTCCCCCCAACGTAGTTGTTTAAATCTGGGGGTTATGAGAAGCTTAGCATTACTCTATCTTAGTGACCTGGATGGTTCGTATGGTTTTAGATTTCTCTTTAGGAAGTGAGAGCCCGATCCATGCAGTGTTTTGTAGGCCAGGCAAGCTGATTTACACTGGATTCTTTTATCTATAGGGAGCCAGTGTAGACTAGGCATGTGGAGTGATGCCAACAAAAGTGTCCTGTCCTCCTGTGTCAGATTGTGGAGGCCCCCGAGGTATAAATGTCAAGTGGGCCCTACAGAATGAGCAGGGGGGGGGGGAAGAGTCAAGTTGAGATAGGTGGTGGTGATGGTGGTGCAAGAGGTAAAGGGATGGCAAGAATATGAGGCTGGATCAAGATTTATTTTTGCTTTGAGTCAAGTTGTTATGGCAGTCAATAGAGGATAGGCTCCACTGGTCTGCCGGAATCAGGCTTCAACACCGGCTTGGAAATGTTGAGATCTATATGTTGTTTCGGTACCAAAGATCAGCTCAGCGTTGTGGTGGAGGAAAGAGACGCTGGATTTCAGTTCAGCACCGAGGGTCGGGAGGGCACTGATGGTTAGTCAGAGACAGAGGTGGGCGATGCCCAAGGTTTTGGTTTGGTATGCTTTTTCGGCGTAGAGCTGGAAGGCGGGGCGATCAAAGCAGCTGTGCGGACCATGGCCGGAAGACAGTGGTGGACAAATAGACTCTATGGTGTTCCAAAGGGGATGAAGGAAAATGCTAATTACCCAGTATGCATCTGTCCTTGGCATATAAAGCTGTAGATTCATATGCGTTAGCATAGATCGCCATCTGGTGTTGGGCTCGGATGTTTGCACTTCGTTTTTTTCCGAAGAAGTCATTGTAGTCTCTTCCTTCTGGTGATAGTGCGCATGGGCATCAACTCCATCCTTCGATTGTTTTGCCTTACGGGTGATGGAGTTAGTAAGAGGAGAAAGTGATGTCCATGCATAGTGTATCTAAGTAAGATAATACTGCAACAGGTAAAGGTACCCGGGGAGGCAAATGGGTGCATATGAGCTACAGCTTTATATGCCAAGAACAGATGCATACTGGGTAAGTAGCATTTTCCGTTCGAGGCATATGAGCTGTAGATCATATGCGTTAGCATAGACTATATAGCAGTTCTTTCCCAAGCAGTGGTCTGAAGGAAAATACTACTTACCAGTATGCATCTGTTCTTGGCATGTAGAGCTGCAGAATGACATACTTGTGCGTAGATCACTATCTGGTGTTGGGCTCGGATGATTGCAGTTTGTTGTGTTGGAAGAAGTATTTGTAGTCACGAGATAGAGGACTCCTCCCTTCGACGATAGTGTGCATGGGCATCGATTCCATCTTCAGAATGTTTTTCGCCATGATGGGAAATGATGGAGTTTGGGAGAAACAGAAGAGATGTCCATGTGTAATGTATCTAAGTAGGATTACACTAGGACAGATAGAGGTTCCGGGGAGGTGGGTAGGTGTATGTCATTCTGCAGCTCTACATGCCAAGAACAGTTGCATACTGGTAAGTAGCATTTTCTGTTCGAGGGATATGAGCTGCAGAATACATACTTATGCATAGACTGTATAGCAGTGCTCTCCCATGGCGGTTGTCACCTGTATCTGTTACAGTGGTCTGGAAAAGTGGTTTAAGAACAGCCTGGCCTACAGAAGCCTGTTGTTTTGCCTGCACATCTACACAATAGTGTTTGGTGAAGGTGTGTGGCATAGACCATGTTGCTGCTTTACAAATGTCATCTAAGGGAATGTTCCCTAAGAATGCCATGGAAGCCCCTTGTTTGTGTTTTGCTTTCCGGGAGCATATTTGAATGCACTTGACTATCCACCTGGCAATTCCAGCTTTGGAGATGGGGTCCCTTAATGAGGAGAGAAAGCTACAAATGTTTGGTCTGTCTTTCTAAAAGGTTAAGTGTGTGAAGAGCTCTCTCTGCTACAGAATGTGGTTTTAGAAAAAAAACGGGTAATTCCACAGATTGATTAAGATGGAAAGCAGAGATTACCTTGAGAAGGAATTTTGGATCTGTTCTAAGAACCACTTTGTTGTGATGTATTTGTAAGAATGGTTCTTGTATGGTTAAAGCCTGGATCTCACTTACTCTTCTGAGAGAGGTGACTGCGACTAGAAAAGCTACTTTCCATGTAAGGAACTGCAGTTCGCATTTGTGTAGAGGTTCAAATGGAGGACCCATGAGCCTAGTAAGGATAATGATTAAATTCTACACCGGAGAGGGTGGGATTGTGGGAGGAATTATTTTTTTAAGGCCTTCCATGAACGCTTTGATAGCAGGTACCCTAAACACTGACAAATGTCTGTTTTGCAGGTAAGCGGCAAGGGCAGCAAGATGTAGTCTTATGGATGTGTATGAAATGCGTTACTTACCTGTAACAGCAGTTATCCAGTATTGGTGTCTTTCATAGATTCACATGCCTGAATCATTCCCCGTCGTCGAGACGGGAGCCTCCGGTATATAGAAAAGTAATGTCCTATAGATATACATAGAGAAAAATAGGCCTAAGGGCCTCACCTTAGTAGCCTATCCTTGTCCTTATGTAAAAAGGACCAAACTCTTAGAGCCAGCCAATCAGCTATGACCTCCCTCTAGAACCTTCCTGGTAGGAGCCTCAGTCCCTCAGATTTTCGTATGCACCCAGCTAGGTAGGCGTAATACAGGTAGAGAGGGATGTGAGTCCTTCCAGGGGAGGCGGGAGGGTTGCATGTGAATCTATGAAAGACACCAATACTGGATAACTGCTATTACAGGTAAGTAACGCATTTCTTATCCAGTATTAGGGGTGTCTTTCATAGATTCACATGCCTGAATCAGAGTAGTTAGCAATAACTTATGCACATTTCTGATGTAATGTTGCCTTACAGTCATGTTAGATAATACACATATTATCATATAACATTGGAATGATAGCATAAAGCAGAATATCATAAAGACTAAGAATGTGCATACCCGGATGGCGGGATGTTGGAAGGCTCACCTCACTGAAAGAGATGGCGAAGCACCGCCTGGCCCACTGCTGCATCCTTCTGAAGTTCGATATCCAGGCAGTAGTGTCTGGAGAAAGTGTGTGGCGATTTCCAGGTCGCCGCTCTGCATATTTCCAAAATCGGCACTCCAGCGAACAGTGCTGCCGATGTGGACATCGCCCTGGTGGAATGTGCAGTAACATGATCACTCAAAGGCCGTCCGGCCTTGTCATGGCAGAATGCTATCGCTGAGGAGATCCACCTTGAGATGCTTTGTTTCGTGAGAGGTAGACCCATTCTCGGTCTGCTGTAGGCCACAAATAGTTGTGATGATTTTCTGAAAGTCTTAGTTTTGTCTAGGTAGAACTTTAGACACCTCTTGAGATCCAAAGAATGTAGTGTTCTTTCTGCTGCGGTGGAAGGGTTCGCAAAGAAAGACCGAAGGACTATCGGTTCATTGAGATGAAAGTCTGAAGGCACTTTAGGTATGAATTTAGGATTCGGTCTCAGCACCACCCTGTCCTGTTTGAACTGCATGAATGGTTCCTGAATGGATAGAGCCTGTAGCTCGCTTACTCTCCTGGCAGATGTTAAAGCAGGGGTCTCCAACCGGTCGATCGCGAGCTACCGGTAGCTCGCCGATACCCTGTGAGTAGCTCGCCGAGGGCCGCTCAATTTATTAGCCCATTAGTTTCATTTTGGGCAGTTCAGGCTTATTTCCGTGTCTGTGGCCCGCCCTCCCCCAACGCAGCTGTCCAATTGGCTTGCGCTTAGATGGGGTGGGGCGGGCCGAAGAGGATGACGTTCATCGCTGCAGTCTCGCGAGAGGGAGGATCAGTGGAATGGTGACGAGGGCCGAAGCAATGCGGCCGCTTTAGCACAAACCCGGAAGCCCATAGACCCTGGGCAGCTCCCAGTGCCTCACCGGCATTGTTTCCCCCCTCCCACCCCCCGACTATGGGCCGCGGCGTGACGCGGCCATTTGCAAGCCTATCCCCCACCCCCCAAGTAAAACCCGGCGGCCGCGAAGATATCTCGCGGTCAGTGCGGGGCTGAGCCTCTCAGAGACTGTCTACCCGCAGCAGACCAGAGCCAGCTCTGCTGGCAGTCAAAATATACCGGGAGGTGTGGAGAGGGGGGAGAGGGGCTCATACGTGGAGGCCCCCGCCAACACAAAGGGGGAGGGGTGAACCTGGAACCCCGATCAGGCTTGGGAGACGAGTGCTATGCGCTACATCGCAACATGCTTAAAGGCAACCTTCCCGGTGTCCAACCCTCCGGCTGAGAGGAGGAAGGACCCCTCGTAGTTGGACCCACTGGAGAGACACGGTGAGGGGCAGGACAGACAGGGGCAGGAGGAGACAGTGGTGCTAGGGAGAGACTGGGGCGCTGGAAAGAGAGTGTGAGAGAGAGGCGCAGCTGTACTGAAAGAGACCGCGAGGAGCAAGAGAGAGAGGGGCTGGGGAGAGAAAGGGGCTGGGGAGAGACAGTTGGGGCAGAGAGAGACAGTGAGGGGCAGACAAGAAGGGCTCGGGAGAGACAGTGGAGGCGCAGAGATACCATGAGAGGCAGGACGGAGAGGGGGCCTGGTGGAGTCAGTAGGGGTAGGAGGAGAGAGAGGGGCTGGGGATAGACAGTGGGGATGGAGAGAGACAGAGGGTTCGACGAGAAGATTGTCGAGATGTCACCGACAGACTTAGAGCGTAGACCGGGAGGGAGGGGGGCAAGGAAAGAGTGAGGGAGAGCCAGAGACTGTGAACAGCGCTCAGGACAGGAGCAAGGGCAGGATAAGGGCAGTGTAGGGTTAGAGAAGGGGCAGGGAGCATGGGCAAGGTGCAGTAACAGAGAGCGTGTCCGGGAGCCAGGACAGAGTGCAGGGGTTGGGGCAGGGAGCAGAGGCAGAAAGGCAGACATGTTGGGCAGAACAAGGGACAGGGGGAGTGCAGCGATAGAGGACAGTGGTGAGCAGGGCAGGTACAGGTGCAGGGACCTTAGCCATGGATATGCAGTGAATAGGGAGTGGGACAGAGGCAGGGTCCTGTGGCACAGAACCGGGCAGACAGGGGGGTACCAGAAGCACGGAGTGAGAGCAGGGGAGGACAGAGAGCAGAAACAGGGGACAGGGTGCAGGGGGCGATAGCATGGGGCAGGAAGAGGGCACCGGAAGCACTTCTCAAGCTGGTCCATTCTGAGCCTGTGCTGACTGAACCAGAGGTGGGCTGGACCACAATGTGCCTTTTCACTGGCCTCTGTGTGCTCTTCAGGGACTCAGGCAGCTCTGGCTTCCCAGCTCTGGCCTCTCCACAGTGAGGCCTTGACTGTTTCATGTCGGATGTTATGTATGGTTGTTTTGTGGTCTGTTTGTGTGACAATTGTATTGGTTGGTAGTCTGTGCCAATGCTTGTCTGTGGGTTTTTGGCTATTTGTGTGCCGATTTTGTTGGCTGGTGGGCTGCTTTTTATTGTAAATTTTTCTGATAGTACCAAACATTGCCTGCTGCAGGCACAAATAGCCAAGTAGTCTTCCATACCTTGAAAAACACCGTCCTACATGTCTAAGTTTTACTTATTTTGCAAATGTGGGCCACTTTTTTTTAGCTATTTCATTTGCCTGCCCTATATTTAATAACATAACAGGTCTAGGTCTAGTTGCAAAGCACACTATTACCAGAAGGTGTCCTGGGGCTGAATTACAGATGTTTATTGTTACCCAACTCAAGGCTATTCATTATATCGACCTCAAATGGATGAAAGGATGAGTGGACCTGCTGGGATTTAAACCTGTGACCATGAGGCCAAGCACAGGCCCCTGCAGTGGCTGCTTTAGTGCAGTGAGCCATCAGACACGGCTTATGGGGCTGCTTTTAATTTGGTGCCAGAGCTTCTTTTCTGTCCCATTCCAACAAGCATCAGCCTCCGCTTGCACGGCTTGTGCTTTTGTTGTGTGACTGTTGTGGCTTGTGCTTTAGCTTTTTGTCTCACTGTGCTGCAGAAGACAGTGCACACGTAAAAAGGGAAAAAAAGTAGTTTCTTTCAGGGCGGGGGAGGTCGCTCAAAAAATGCGCGAGTTGCTTGGGCTTTAGTAGCTCACGATGATTTTCAGTGACCAGAAGTAGCTCACACTACACAAAAGGTTGGAGACCCCTGTGTTAAAGCGAGTAAGAGAGCCGTTTTCCATGAGATGTACTTGATGGATGCTCGATGAATGGGCTCAAAAGGATGCCTCATGAGTTGGTTGAGGACTAGATTGAGATGCCATGTCGGAGGGACCTTCGAGGTCTCGGGAAGGATCTATAAAGTCCCTTTAGGAACTGTTTTACCAGTCTACTGGACCACAGAGAAGGTCCTGTGAAAGTTCTGGTGAACCGTGAGACAGCCGCCAGGTGAACCTTTATGGATGCATGCGCCAGTCCTGACTGTGCCAAAAGCAGGAGATATGGCAGTATCTGCTCGGGCATGATATGCAGCGGTCGCAGGCCTTGCTCTGAACACCAAATGCAGAATCTTTTCCATTTGAGAGAGTAGGTTTTGTTGGTACTGTCTGCTCTCGCTTTTGCCAATACGTCTCTGCATTCTTGCGGGATATTTAGGCTACAGAACTCTCTGTGCTCAGGAGCCAGCCGATAACCTGAGCGATGGCAGGTTCGGATGTTATACTTGGCCGTTGGACATTGTTAGGAGGTTCGGGTGCTGCCGCAGACAAATCGGTGTCCTGATGGAGAGTCGTGAAGATCCGAGAACCAGTGCTGTCTCGGCCAGAACGGGGCAATTAGGATCAGGGTACAAGGTTCCGCCTTCATCTTCCTGAGGACCCTTGGGATCATCGGAAACGGAGGAAAAGCGTATGCAAACACGCTGAACCAACCGATGGAAAAAGCATTTCCCAGTGACCCTTGTTGGGGATGCCAGCTTGCGTAGTTTGGGCATTTGGCGTTCCCCCTGGTGGCAAACAGGTCGATTCCTGGGACTCCCCATTGAGAGAATATGTGAGTCAGTGCGCTTTCGCTTAGTTCCCACTCGTGGGAGAGGGATCTTTGCCTGCTTAGGGCGTCCGCAATGGTATTGTCCTTGCCTGGTACATAGTCCGCCCTGAGCGTGATTCCCTGTAGTACCAGCCAGTTCCAGATCTTCTGCGATTCGCGTGATAGAGTGAGCGAACGCGTTCCTCCCTGTTTGTTGAGATAGTGCATCGTCGTGGTGTTGTCCGTTTTGACGAGCACTTGGGAGTTCTGGATGCGTGGTAAAAAGGCCTGCAGTGCCAGATACACAGCTCTCAGCTCCAAAAGGTTTATATGGAGCTGTTTTTCCTGAGTGGCCCACTTGCCGCTTATCCGAAGGTCTTGGAGGACAGCGCCCCATCCTTCCAGGGAGCCGTCCGTGGTGATCACCAGAGGCGTTGCCGGAAGTAGAAATGGCAGCCCTACAGATAGATTCTTGAGACACCTCCACCAGTCCAGATTCTTGGATATTTTTGGTGTTATTTTTACAACATCCTCGAAAGAACCTGTACTCTGAGTCCATTGGTTCGTGAGGGCCTCCTGCAATGGGCGCATCCTGAGTCTGCAGTGAGGGATGAGGAGTATACAGGAAGACATCATGCCCAGGAGAGACTTGTAGGTCCGGACTTTTAGGTTTTTCTTTGACGCCACAGCCGTGTTTGTATTGTATTGTATTGTATTGGGAACTTATATAGCGCTCGGCTGCCCCAGCAAAGGGGTTTGTCCTTTCCATCGAGGGGAAGGCCCTTGCGCACTCCGTGTCCAAGGTCGCCCCGAGGAAGGTAATGTTTGTTGTAGGGATCATGCAGGATTTTTTGAGATTGAGAGTTAATCCTAGCCTTTGAAAAAGATTGGTGCAGGCGTTGGAGGATTCGGTCGCGCCGATAGCTGAGGGTGCCTTCACCAGCCAGTCGTCGAGGTAGGGGAAGACTTTTTGACGCAGGAAAGCTGCCACCGGTGCAAGGCACTTTGTGAAAATCTGCGGCGCGGACTTGAGGCCAAACGGCAGGACCTTGAATTGGTAATGTTGTCCTGCGACTTCGAACCTCAGGAATTTTCTGTGACACTTGAGGATGGGGATATGGTAGTAGGCATCTTGGAGATCCAAAGATGTCATGAAATCTCCTTTTTCCAGCATGCCTAGTATTTCTTGAATCGTCACCATCCTGAACGATTGGCTCCGTAGGAAAGCGTTGAGCGCCCGGAGGTCCAGAATGGGCCTCCATTTTTTCTCCTTCTGGCGTACAAGAAAGAAGTGGGAATAGAAGCCTTTCCCTTTCAGAGGTGTTGGAACTCGTTCGATTGCTCCTTTCTTCAGCATCACAGAAATTTCTTGGAGAAGCAGGCGTAGATGTTTGTGTGGCCGTCTGCGGGGAGGTGTTGTAGGAGGGATGGTGGTGAATTCCAGGGAATGGCCGAATCTTATTATTTGGAGAACCCACCGGTCTGTGGTGATGAGTTGCCAATTTGTTAGGAAATGGGTCTTTTCCTCCAATTTGTAATGAGGGATAGGGTGGCTGGACTGGCTGGAGTAATAGGTCACTGGCGGCCGCCAGTGCCCCTCTTCTGATTTTTGCCCCTGAAGCTGGATCTTCCGTAAGAAGACTGACGACTCTGTTGGTGTTTCTGTTGGTATTGATTTTTATTTTGGTAGGAATACGAGGACCTATTCTGATAGGAACCTCTGTAAGAGGATTGTCCTCTGGATCTGTTGCCTCGAAAGGACTGGTTCCGCGCCTGCAAGGTACCCAGTGCTCTGGCAGTATCGGTGTCCTTCTTTATGGTTTGTAGTGCTTCATCGATCTTGTCCCCAAAAAGGTGCTGGCCGTCGAAGGGCATGTCTAGCACTTTTGATTGCACCTCCTGTCGGAACGACGTCGCTTTAAGCCATCCTTGACGGCGTAGGACTGCTGCTCCAGCAAGTTGACGAAAGCCGGTCATGGCTGCATCAATAGCACAGTCAATTATTTCCGCTGCTGAGGTTTGACCCTCCGTAAGCAGTGCCTTGACTTCACTCTGGACTGTGTCAGGCAGTTCCGCCAAATAGGGGACTATGTCTTCCCAGAGTTGGCGGTTATAACGCCCCAACAGAGCTATGGAATTGGCCACCTTGATGGTCATGGCCGATGTTGTCGTAAATCGTTTCCCGATCGTGTCCAACTTCCTACCTTCTTTGTCTGGAGGTGCTGACAGAGGGGAGGAAGGGTTGCAGGAGTTCTTCTGGGCCGCCTGTGTAACCACCGAATCTGGTTTCGGGTGTCCATTGAGGCAAGCTGCCGCTGTAAGTGGGGCTTTATATTTCTTGTCCAGGTGTGGAACAACCGCAGGTACAGAAGCGGGCGTCAGCATTAGTTTCTTGCCTTGCTCCCACAGGAATTCTATTATTGGAATAGATTTCGTTGACTTTTGCGTCTGCTCCTTGAAATCGTGTAAGAAGCATTCAGTTTCAGTTGATTCCATAACCATATGGAATCGCTTTGCCGCCCTTTCCACAATTTTATGGGAGCCGCCAATATCCACAGGTGGTGAATCTGCTTGGCGTGGTTGGGGTGAAGCTGGGGAAGATGCCACATACTCATCCTCCTCATCATGGGCAGAGTGGATTTCCTGGACCTCTCCTTCTTCCAATTCATCATCATCATCTTCGTCTGACTATACTACCACCTGAGGTTGGATTTTCTCACGGTGGGCTTGAGGGAGAGGTCGAGACTGTTTTGGGGCGGACGCTGGGTTATTTACTGCAGGCGTCTGATTCCCACTTTCCGTTGCTGGTGTTTCCGGGAAGCGTTGCTTGTAATCCTGTATAAGGTATTTCAGGTCATTGACAATAGAAACCGGCAGGCATACCATCGGGGTGACCTCTGTGCGAACACTAGTGTGGACAGAGTGTTCATGGTAAGTCATCTCCTCCTGTTCCTCGTCTGTGCTCTGGCATTTGACATGAAGGTCCGAAATGGAAGTAGCTGGATCCAGGAGTTCCTCTTCCTCAGATTCTTCACTCTGGAAGATTTCTGAAGGCAACTGCGTCTGCACTTTACTTGGAGACGTGGTTTCCGGCGTAATAATACTGCTTGGCAACCTTGCCAGACGCAGAACTTGATGTAGAAGTTCCTGCCGTCGTCGTTGGTGTCGTCGACGGTGGCAGCGTTAGAGACGACACTTCTACGAGCTTGGACTTCTTCCATGGCTCTGTAAGGGCCAGTGTCGACGACGAGTCATCCGTCGACGGTGTCTTCGTCGACAGTGTCTTCGTCGACGGTAAGGTCTTAGTCGACGGTATCTCCGTAGACGGCATTTTGGTCGTCGACGATGACCTCGACGTCGGTGTGGTCGTCGTCGATGCACTCGTCGGCGCGTCACTTCTCGTCGACGGCGAGCCCGTCGTCGACGTCTTCGTAGTCGACGCCTTCGTCGTCGATGCTCTCGTCGTCGATGCTCTCGTCGTCGATGCTCTCGTGATCGTCGACGGTGGGCGAGCCCGTCGTCGACGTCTTCGTAGTCGACGCCTTCGTCGTCGATGCTCTCGTCGTCGATGCTCTCGTCGTCGATGCTCTCGTCGTCGATGCTCTCGTGATCGTCGACGGTGGGCTCTTCATCGACGTCGCCGTCGTCGACGGTGTAATCTTCGGCGTCGACGAGGTTTTCGACGTCGACGACGATTTTAGCAGGACAATAGATGAAATAGGTCTACCTGCTGACGACGATGATGGAGTTGTCGTCGTCGATGTGGAAGCCGACGACGCAGTCGTCGTCGACACAGTGGTTGTCGCTGTGGTAATCCTTTTCGCATGCCCGCTAGATGACTGAGCAGGCTTCTTAAAAGTCTGGGTATCTTTGGCAGACACTGAAGATGTCGTCGATCTTGCCTCTGAAGACTTCTTTTGTGCCTTCCTAGGAGGAGTGTCTGAGGGGCCAGGGGAAGCTACCCTTGGCCTCTTTAGAGAGACTTCTGAGGTCCTTGAAACGCTACCCTCTGAAGATGAGCAGGCGACCTTCCCTGTCCCTTACGGTCTTCTTAGGGAAAGACCTACATATTCTACAGTCTGCAGGGACGTGGTCTGGATAAAGGCAATATAAGCACAGTGCATGCTTATCCTCCACATGTAGCCTTTTCTTCCCACATGAAGAGCAGGCCCTGAAAAGGGCTTTCTTCTGGGATTCAGACATTGTAGAAAGTAGTAGAGAGAAAACACTTACTGCAGGAATAAGTGGACTGAAGTAAACTTTGACGAGATGTAGAATGAAGAAATCACTTGCAAAAGTTAAGTAGATGGTTTTAAAGAAATCCTGAGGAGAGCTCAGGCTGGAGACTCTCTAGCACAACGTGCAGTAGAAAATCTGAGGCTCCTGCCAGGAAGGTTCTAGAGGGAGGTCATAGCTGATTGGCTGGCTCTAAGAGTTTGGTCCTTTTTACATAAGGACAAGGATAGGCTACTAAGGTGAGGCCCTTAGGCCTATTTTTCTCTATGTATGTCTATAGGACATTACTTTTCTATGTACCGGAGGCTCCCGTCTCGACGACGGGGAATGATTCAGGCATGTGAATCTATGAAAGACACCCCTAATACTGGATAAGCTAGATTACATCTTTGTAGATGCAGTAAATAGCAAATATGGTTTTGGATTGAAGCATTTAGCGGTTCAATTTTGTAGTTATTGCAGAAAATGACAAATCTTTTCCATTTGGCTGCATAGCAAGCTCTAGTAGTAGAGCGTCTTGCTTCTTTAATATTGTTCATACAATCCGGTGGGAGGTTGAGGTAATCGAATTCTAGGATTTCAGGAGCCAGATTGCCAGGTTCAGTTGAGCCGGATCTGGATGCCTTATCTCTCCATGGTTCTGCGCAAGCAGCTTTGGAGTGAGCTGTAGTTTTTGGTGTGGAACTACTGAGAGTTCCAGGAGTGTTGTGAACCATGGTTGCCGGGGCCATGTTGGAGCAACCAGGATCATCTTGAGAGACTGTTATTTGAGCTTGTGCACTACTAATGGAATGAGCGGGAGAGGTGAAAAAGCGTACGCAAATCTGCGTGGCCAGTTCATCCATATCGCATTGCCCTTAGACAACGGGTGTGGAAACCTGGTGGCGAAGGTTGGGCATTTTCCGTTTGCGTGTGTGGCGAACAGATCTATATCTGGGTGGCTCCACATCTGAAAAAATGGTTGAAGAACTTGAGTATGAAGTTCCAATTCGTGTATCTGCTGTTTCTGACAAATTAGCAGATCCGCAATCTGATTGTGTAGTCCTGGAAGATGTTTTGCTAGAAGATATATCGTTTGTGGGATGGCCCATCTCCATATGCTTTGCGCTAGTTGAGAAAGCTGCAAAGAATGTATTCTTCCTTGTTTTTGTATATAATACATTGCTGTCATATGGTCTGTGCGGACAAGGACAGTTTTGTTGATGAGATTTATTTGGAATGATTTCAATGGTAGAAATATTGCTAGTAATTCTAGGTGATTGATGTGGAGCACTTTTTGTTGAGTGGTCCACGTGCCCTAAATTGTGCGGTATAAGGGATGGGCTCCCCAGCCGGTGAGGGATGCGTCCGCTGCTAGCACTATCTGTGGAACTAGGTCTTGGAACAGCCACCCTTTGGAAAGGTTTTGTGTGTTTCACCATTGCAGAGAGCGATGTGTGCGGCTGTCCACCAACACCAGATCTGAAAGTTGACCTTGTGCCTGGTTCCACTGACGTGCTAAGCATTCCTTTAAAGGGCACATCTGAAGTCTTGCACAGGGTACTATGAAAAT
The DNA here is from genome assembly GCF_964263255.1 of Lissotriton vulgaris. NCBI lineage: Eukaryota > Metazoa > Chordata > Amphibia > Caudata > Salamandridae > Lissotriton > Lissotriton vulgaris. Next base: position 1,996,848,983 of record NC_141693.1, on the reverse strand, counting down.
GCAAGAGGCCATCATTCCTATGAGTTGCATAAACACTCAAGCTGGTAGTGAGTGTTGGGGCTGAAATTTTGTTATGAGGGTTTGCATGCTGACTATTCTGACTGGATGGGGTATGCACATACTTTTGAAGTGTCTACTGTGGCCCCAAGATACTGATGTACGTGGGACGGTTGGAGATGTGATTTGGGTTGGTTCATTGTGAACCCCAAGTTGAGGAGCAGATGAATTGTTTGGCGAGTGTGGTGAACACACTGGCTGTATGACTTGGCTTTTATCAGTCAGTCGTCCAGGTATGGAAACACATGAATTTGCGGTCTTCCCAAGTGGGCGGCTACTACCGCCAGACACTTTGTGAAGACTTTGGGTGCTGTGGTCACTCTGAATTGCAAAAAACTCTGAATGGGAGGACTTTGAATTGATAGTGCTGATCATCCACTATAAACCTTAGATATTTCCTCTGAGCAGGGTGTATAGGAATATGGAAATAAGCGTCCTTGAGATCTAGAAAGCAGAGGAAGTCGCCTTGTTGGAGTAGTGGGAGGACCTGTTGAAGAGTGGTCATGTGAAAATGATCTGATTGTATGTAGATATTGAGATGTCAGAGGTCCAGTATTGGTCTGAGAGTACCGTCCTTTTTTGGAATGAGAAAGTAAAGGGAGTAAACCCCTGTGCCTTGATACTGGAGGGGAACTGGTTCTATGGTATGCTTTTGAAGAAGTGAAAGAACTTCCTGTTATAGGAGCATTAGATGTTCCGTGGACATTGGACGTTGTTTGGGCGGTATGGTTGGAGGAGTTGCGGTAAGTTCCAGGCAGTAACCATACTGGATAATTTGTCTTACCCACCTGTCTGTAGTGATGAAGTTCCAGACAGATAGGAACTGTGAGAGTCTTCTTCTGACCAGAGTGGAATGGTCTAGAGGGAGCGGAGGGAAGTCATTGATTGGTAGTAGGGGAGGTTTGATTGTTGTTACTTCAGCTTCTTCCCTTGTTATTATTTCCCTTGTACCCACCTCTAATATATCTCTTGTTGGGGAATGTTTGCGTGGAGCTTTTGTAGTAGGAGGAAGTAGTGTATATTCTTATGTTTCTGGATGCGCCCCTATAAAAGGAGCGACGAAAGGATCTTCATGTTTGAAATTGCAATGCTCCCATAGATTTGGCAGTATCTGCGTCTTTTTAAATTTTTCTAGAGCTGTATCTACAGCTGGTCCAAATAAGTGTTCTGGATCGAACGGCTGATTTAAGATAGTAGTTTGCACTTCATGTTTAAAACCAGAAATGGGCAACCATGCATGTCTACATAGTAAGAAAATGGTGTTGACAGAACAGATCTAGATGCGGTGTCTGCTGCATCGAGGGCACATTTGATGGATGCATTTGAAATTAACTTGCCCTCCTGGAGCAGATCATTGGCTTTGGCCTTGTATTGGTCAGGCAAATGTTGAATTAGGTCCTCAAGCTCATCGTAGTGAGCCCGGTCATATCTGGCAAGTAGTGCTTGTGCAATAGCTATCCTCCAGTGATTAGCTGCTTGGGAGGCAACTTGTTTGCCTGATGCATCATGCAGTTTAGGCTCTTTGTCTGGAGGTGGGGCATCAATAGAGGTTTGCGCAGTAGCACGTTTCCTTGCATTGGACACTACCAAAGAATCTAAAGGGAGTTGTCCTTTAATGTAGGTGGGATCGTTGGGGGCAGGTTTATATTTTTTATCAATGCGAGGATTGAGAATGCTGGTCCTGACAGGGTCTTTAAAGACGTCTGATGCGGGTTTAATGACACCATTGAGCATGGGCAATGTATGTATTTTCTTTTGTGAATGGGCAAAAGTATCTAACAGGAAGTCCTCCTCCATGGGGTCTGAATGTAGTTGTACGCCATGATGTTGCGCAACCCTATTAATAAGCTAACCCTATGTTGTCATCTGGGGGAGATGGCCTTGTTGAGAATGTATCTGGATCAGGAAGGTCTGGAGGATCTGAAGGATCATTGTAATCTGCCCATGTATCTTGTGGTATAGCAGTGACATCATCAGGTTCATTTAAATGGTCATTTTGATATCCACCCCCGTCCCCGTGGTCATCGTCATCCTGTGGTGGTAAGGGTGAGCATGGAGAGAGTCTAGGAGAGAGTATGGGAGACTTTGTAGGAGATAAAGGCTAGGTAGGAAGAACAGGAGAAGAGGGTCTTGGGGGTGAAGTTGCAAAGTCTCTTTTCTTCACAGGCACCTCAGGAGAGTGTGAGGTATCCAATTTCCTTTTTTATTGGGAGACTAACTATATGGCCTGTTTTAGGGTCCACATACAATGTCTTGTTTTGGATCAATAGGATCTGGTTGAAACAGTTCTTCTTGGTTGTTGTCTCCTTTCGGTGCCGATTTTTTCGGTTCCGAACGTGGTTTCAATTTGTGCTCTGGAGCCGTAGGAGGGGTTTTGTGCTCCTTTGGTTTCGATGTTGAGTCGGAAATCTTTTTCAGATCCGAAGGTTGGCATTGGTAACGTGCCGTCGAGCCCGGTGATCACAGATAGTCTTTTTGGATCGAAAAGAGGCGCAGGCTTGTCAATCCTTTTCCTTGTGTTCTGGAGAGAGGCAAAGGTTGCAGACCTTGTGGTGGTCACTGTGTGGAAATTTAGTTCTACACTGGGGGCATTTTTTAAATAGAGTTCTTTTATTAGCTGTAGGCACAAATGGCGCATTTAGGCCAAGTGGCCCGCGTCGACGACCGAAATCGAGGATTTGAGAGTTGGTGCGCCAAAGGGCACGCGAATGAAAACAATACAGTCGAGTGGTGATGGTTTGCGCATCGAAAAGGTTTGGAAACACTGTACCGAACCGGAGCGCCAATGTCACATCCGAAACAACTTGAAGATGGAGTCGATGCCCATGTGCACTATCATTCAAGGGAGGAGTCACCTATTTTGTGACTACAAAGACTTCTTCCAAGACAACAACAAACTCCAATCATCCGAGCCCAACACCAGATGGTGATCTATGCACAAGTATGTATTCTGCAGCTCATATGCCTCGAACATTGTGTTCTTATAACTGGCCCACACTAGCTTGTTGTTTTGCTAACACATCTACACAATAATGCTTTGTGAATGTGTGTGGTGTAGACCATGTTGCAGCTTTGCAAATGTGATCTAAGGGTATATTACCTAAGAAAGCCATGGAACCCCTATTTTGCATGTAGAATGAGCTTTGGGGATACTGTTAAGGTGTGTTTAGCTTCGAGGTAGCATATTTGTATGCACTTGACTATCCAGCGTGCAATTCCTGCTTTTGAAATAGGGCTGCATTTATGTGGTTGCGAGAAAGCAACAGTTGTTTTGTCTTCCTAAAAGGTTTGGTTCTTTTAATGTAATAAAGTATAGCTCTTTTAACATCTAATGTGTGAAGAGCACGTTCTGCTACAGAGTCAGGTTGATGAAAGAAGATGGGTAATTCAATGGACTGGTCGAGATGAAAAGCAGAAATGACTTTTGGTAAAGATTTCGGATTAGTCGTAAAAGAACCACTTTATTTTGGTGAATTTTGAAAAATGGTTCTTGTATGGTTAGTACCTAGAGCTTACCAACTCTCCTAAGAGATGTGAAAGCTATAAGGAAGGCTACTTTTCAGGTTAGAAACAATAGTTCGCATCTGTGCATAGGTTCAAATGGTGGGCTCATGAGTCTTGTAAGGACTATATTAAGATTCCACACAGGAGAAGGTGGAAGTCTAGGAGGAATGCTTCTTTTGAGTCCTTCCATAAAGGCTTTGATAGGAGGCACTTAAAACAAAGACAATTGTTGTCTGTTTTGAAGGTAAGCTGCTATAGTGGCTAGATGTAATCGTATAGACATATATGCCAAGTTAGCACGTAAGTGTAACAGATAGCAAATGATGTTTTGAGTTGAGGTATTGCAAATGCTACTTACCAGTATGCATCTGTTCTTGGCATGTAGGGCTGCTGACATTCATATCTGTGCATAGATCGCCACCTAGTGTTGGGTCCGGATGATTGCACATTGTTGTCCTGGAAGAGTCTTCGAAGTATCACGAGATAGGTGGCTCCTCCCCTGGACTACAGTGCGCATGGGCATCGCCTCCATCCCCAGATTGTTTTTAGCCATTGGCAGAGATGGAGTGAAGAATGTGAGTGATGACCATGCTATGAGCATATGTATGTATATGATAAAAATCTGCAGCTGCTACAGGCGCCGGGGAGGAGGGTGGGCGATATGAATGTCAGCAGCCCTACATGCCAAGAACAGATGCATACTGGTAAGTAGCATTTGCAGTTCGAGGCATGTGGGCTGCTGAATTCATATCTGTGCATAGAATACATAGCAGTCCCTCCATTAACGGCGGCCGCCCGTGCCAGCTGCCGCAGTCTGAAAAAGCGTTTTTAGAACAGCCTGACCAACAGCTGCCTGCTGTTTGGAATGTACGTCTACACAGTAGTGTTTAGTGAAAGTATGTGTGGTAGACCATGTGGCTGCTCTACAGATATCTTCTAAGGGAATGTTACCTAGGAAAGCCATAGAGGCCCCCAACTTCCTGGTGGAGTGGGCCCTCGGTGGGATAGTGAGAGTGTGTTTAGCTTTAGCGTAACAGATCTGGATGCACTTTACTATCCACCTAGCAATCCCCGCTTTGGAGATTGCGTTTCCCTTGTGGTGAGTAGCAAAAGCAACAAAAAGTTGTTTGGTTTTGCGGAAATCTTTTGTCCTGTCCACGTAATACATCAAGGCCCTCTTAACATCAAGGGTGTGGAGCATGCGCTCCGCCAGCGTCTCTGGGTTTTGGAAAAACACTGGCAATTCGATCGTCTGGTTAATGTGGAATTGTGATACCACCTTGGGCAGGAATTTAGGGTTAGTGCGGAGCACCACCCTGTTAGCATGTACCTGGAAGAAAGGTTCTTGGATGGTGAGCGCCTGCAGCTCGCTAACCCTCCTAAGCGATGCAATAGCTACTAAGAACGCAACCTTCCAAGTCAGAAACTGAAGCTCACAAGAGTGCAGTGGCTCAAAGGGAGGACCCATCAGCCTTGTAAGAACCACATTGAGGTTCCATTCTGGAGCTGGTGGGGTCCTTGGTGGAATGACCCTTTTGAGTCCTTCCAGAAAGGCCTTGATAGCAGGGACCTTAAAGAGTGACAGGTGCTGCCTATTCTGGAGGTATGCTGCCATAGCAGACAGGTGAATACGGATGGAAGAGTACGCTAGATTGCATTGATACAGGTGGAAAAGGTAACAGATGATATTCTGAATGGAAGCATCTAGCGGGTCAATATTGTGGTTAGCACAGTAGATGACAAACCTCTTCCATTTAGCCGCATAACAAGCTCTAGTAGTGGGCTTCCTTGCCTCCCGAATGATGTCCATACAATCGGGGGGAAGATTGAGGTAGCCAAACTCTAGGACTTCAGGAGCCAGATCGCCAGGTTGAGCTGTTGCGGATCTGGGTGCTGAATGTCGCCATGGCTCTGCGTCAGAAGGCTGGGAGTGAGATGAAGCCTCTGATGCGGTACCACGGAGAGTTCCAGAAACGTGGTGTACCATGGTTGGCGAGCCCGTTGTCGGAGCAACCAGGATGAGCGTCATCGAGTGCTGCCGGAGCTTGCGTGCCACCAGCGGTATCAGAGGTGCTGGGGGAAAAGCGTACGCAAATCTGCCTGACCAGTTCATCCACATCGCATTGCCCTGTGATTGCGGGTGTGGGAACCTGGCGGCGAAGTTTCGGCATTTTGCGTTCTCCTTTGTGGCAAATAGGTCTATCTCTGGATGACCCCACCTTTGGAAGTACGGTTGGAGTACTGATGGATGTATCTCCCACTCGTGCATCTGATGGCTGTGCCTGCTGAGCAGATCCGCCATTTGATCGTCCTTGCCCGGGAGATGCTCTGCCATGAGGAAGATGTTCCTCTGAATGGCCCACTTCCACATGCTCTGAGCCAGATGAGACAGCTGTGGAGAGTGTGTGCCTCCCTGCTTCTGGATGTAGTACATGGCCGTCATGTTGTCCGTCCGGATCAACACGACCTTGTTGCACAGATGTACTTTGAACGCCTTTAAGGCCATGAAGATTGCCATCAGTTCCAACACATTGATGTGCATCTTCCTTTGCTGTAGTGTCCATAGTCCCTGCACCGTGTAGTGGAGTACATGCGCTCCCCAACCCTGGAGAGAAGCGTTCGATGTCAGGACAATCTGTGGGACAGGCTCTTGGAATGGTCGGCCTTTGCAAAGGTTTTGTGGATTCCACCAATGCAGAGAGTTGTATGCCCGACCGCTCACCAACACTAGGTCTGTCAGTTGCCCACGAGCCTGAGTCCACTGACGTGCTAGGCACTCCTGAAGCGGACGCATGTGTAGTCTCGCGTGCGGGACAATGGAGATGCAGGAGGCCATCATGCCTATCAACTGCATGAACACCTTCGCTGGAAGCGAGTGCTGGGGTCTGAATCGTTGGATCAGCGCCTGGATACTGGCGATTCTCACTGAATTTGGCTGCGCAGTGGCTGCCAGAGTGTTGATTGTCGCGCCCAGATACTGTCGCACGTGGGCGGGCTGGAGATGGGACTTGGGGTAGTTCCGAGAGAAACCCAGATCGTGCAGGAGATGAATGGTGCGTGACACATGGTCTACGCACTGTCGTTCCGTCCTTGCCTGAATGAGCCAGTCGTCCAGGTAAGGAAAGGCGTGGACGTGCTGGCGACGGACATGCGCCGCCACAGTCGCTAGGCACTTCGTGAATACCCTTGGTGCCGTGGTGACCCCGAACGGCAGGACCTTGAATTGGTAATGCTGGTCTAAGATCGTGAATCTGAGATACTTTCTGTGGGAAGGATGCAGGGGGATATGAAAATAGGCATCTTTCAGATCCAGCGTAGCCAGAAAATCCCCCTGCTGAAGCAGGGGAAGCACTTGCTGCAACGTGAGCATATGGAAGTGCTCCGAGAGTATGTACCAGTTTAGGGGCCTGAGGTCCAGGATGGGCCTGAAGGATCCGTCCTTCTTGGGAATCAGGAAATACAGGGAGTAAACCCCTGTTCCCCGCTCTTGCAAAGGAACGAGCTCTATTGCCCCTTTTTGCAGCATGACTAGAACTTCCTGCTGCAACAAGGTCAAATGCTCGCCTGACATAGGACGGCTTCTTGGGGGTATGTCCGGCGGAATGGAAGTAAGCTCTAGACAGTACCCGTACTGGATAAGGGACCTCACCCACCTGTCCGTGGTGATGTTCTTCCACGCCGGCAGGAACTGCTGGAGTCTCCCCCCAACCGGTGTTGTATGGTCGGGGGGCAGTGACAAGACGTCACTGTTTGTTGGTGGTGGTGGACCTGGAGCTATTGTTTCCACGTCCCCTGCCCTTGACATTATTGCCTCTGTAACCACCTCTACCCTTGTTGTTGTACGGGGTCTGGGTGTTACTTTTGTAATACTGCGAGGATTGGGATGCCTGCCCCCTTGTGGTGCCTCTGGAGTTTGAGCGGCGAAAGGAACCACTCCGAAACTGCTGACTTTGTAAAGCCCCCATTGATTTGGCAGTTTCCGTATCTTTTTTCATTTTTTCCAGGGTGGCATCCACCTCAGGTCCAAACAGGTGGTCAGGATTCACTGTTTGATTCAGTATTGTAGTTTGGATGTCGGGTTTGAACCCTGAAATTCGAAGCCAGGCATGGCGTCTAAGCAACACACTGGTGTTGATAGCCCTGGAGGCTGTTTCTGCCACGTCTAATGCACATTTGATGGATGCATTTGTAATGAGTTTGCCTTCCTGGATCAGCATCTCCCCTGCCTCCTTGTATTGGTCAGGTAAGTGTTGCAGTATGGCCTCTAAGGTGTCATAATGGGCCCTATCATAACGGGCAAGCAGGGCTTGGGTGTTAGAAATTCTCCAGATATTAGCTGCCTGTGCAGCAATCCGTTTGCCTGAGGCCTCGAAGACCTTGGACTCTTTGTCTGGGGGAGGAGCGTCACCAGTAGTCTGAGAGTTCGCCCTCTTCCGAGCGTTGGAAACAACCAAGGAGTCTAATGGCAAGTGTCCCTTGATATAGGTAGGATCCGTCGGCGCCGCCTTATATTTCCTGTCGATTCGAGGGTTGACCACACGCGCCCGTGTGGGCTCCCTTAAGACTTCCGTTGCATGTTTAAGCACACCTTTGAGCATCGGCAGCGTTTTGACTGTCTTCTCAGCCACAGAGAAGGTGTTGAATAAGAAGTCCACATCCACGGGGTCCGAGTGCAGCTCGACGTCGTGGTTAGCCGCAGCTCGGCCGCAAAGAGTTGCGTGTCCTGACCCGATTGTGGGTCCTCCGTGTCGCCTCCGGCGGACCAAGGGGCACGCTCCTCCTCCGGATCCGAGTACGCCGGATAGGTGTACTCGGCATCGTCTTCGTCCACATCGGCTGCGGGGGAATGCGTTGGCGAGAGTCCCAGGGCCTGTGGGGACACAGGTTCCACCAGAGTCGAAGAGTCCCTTTTGTTTTTGAGAGGGATCTTGAAATGCTCCAACGCCGGCTCCGTCGTGATCTTCCTCTTGAGGAGAGACAGTTTTCCGGTGTTGGCGTCGATGATTACCTCACGACGTTCTTCCTCAGCAAGCGGCTGGAGCCGAAGCTTCGACGCCACCAAGGTAGCTTTCGGCGTCAATACCTCCTTCGAGTGTCCGCCCTGTGTCGACGCGAAGGCCTTCGGCGCCGTCTTGGGTGGTAGGGTGAAACGAATAGGCGTTTGCCCCTTCGCAGGCTTAGGTGGGAGCTTAGGTGCCACAGCGTCCTGAGCGGGAACCACACTGTCCTTTCGGATCCGCTGCAGGGATTCCGTTACCTTCATCGTTAAGGCCGGAGAGGGCTCAACCGGTCCGACCGACCCCCCGTCGTCGAGAGCCTGATCGCCGGCAGCCACCTTCTTCGGAGCCGACGCCCCATGGCCATGAGCGTCGTCGCCCTGCCGCTTCCTCTGAGCCTTTTTCGGGTCCGCGACCCCTTTCGAAGCCGACGCAGACGCGTCGGACGATTTCGCCTTCGGCACCCACCCCGAGGGCTTTGGGTCGGCCATTTTGGCGTGGCTCTTAGAGTCGGCCATTTTGACTTTCTTGGAAGTTGACGCCTCCAGAACCTTCTTGACCATCTCAACTTTCGCTTTCGGTTTCGCATCCGAGGGTGCGGGACCAGTCGGCTTCACTTTCGTTTTCTTCGAAGTAAGCGATGGTTCACAAATGTCCGTGACCGGGCCCAAAGGCGGGGACGTAGGACTCATAGTTAGATCTTGGGTAAGGCCCGAAGGCGATCCCTCGACCTGGGCCGTATGAAGGGGACTAACCCCTGAGTCTGTTTGGGGATGCTCCTCCTCCGAGCTATCTCCCATCGTGGTAAAAGTCTGATCATCGTCCCCTACCTCGTCGGTGACTTCGGCAAAGTTCTCCCCACCCGCGTCGTAGGTCTCCCCTTCGGATGCGGGATTAGAGTCCGAACCTTGCACGTCGTCTTCGTCCTCGACAGATTCTTGAAAAATGTCATCTGGTGGGGGCGCCGCAGCTGATAACTTAGCCTGGAGCCTATGGGCTCGACGAATCTTTAAAGTCTTCTTGCTCCGGAACTTCGAGCACGCCATGCAGGCGTCTTCGCGGTGATCCGGTGACAAGCAGGTATTGCACACCGGGTGCACATCGAGGTGTGAGTATTTAGAGTTACACACCGGGCACTTCTTAAACGGAGTCCGCTCCATAGCAAGAGTGTAGTGTAGGCCCGTCCGCGCCGAAAGCACGTGGAAGGGCAGCAAGAGATTGGGGCTGAGAGTCAGAAAGAAACCCGAACGCAACTATACCGACGCCCAGCCTAAAGACCTTTTGGTCTCGAGTAGAAGTTGAACAACTATCGGTTCCGACAAAGGGAACCGAAACACATCCGAACCCAATGGCGGAAAAAAACAATCTGGGGATGGAGGCGATGCCCATGCGCACTGTAGTCCAGGGGAGGAGCCACCTATCTCGTGATACTTCGAAGACTCTTCCAGGACAACAATGTGCAATCATCCGGACCCAACACTAGGTGGCGATCTATGCACAGATATGAATTCAGCAGCCCACATGCCTCGAACCTAAAGGTTTGGTTTGATTTTTGGTACAATAAATTGCAAATCGCTTCCATTTTGCTGCATAGCATGCTGTTGTGGTAGGACGTCGATCCTCTTTAATGATGTTCATGCAGTCTGATGGGAGGTTCAGGTAGCCAAATTCTAAGACTTCAGGTGCCAGATCGCAAGGTTGAGTTGACTGGGGTCTGGATGTCTTATCTCTTCATGGTTCCGAGTGAGAAGCTTGGGGGAGAGGAACAGCTTTTGATGATGAGGAACTATTGATAGTTCCAACAGGGTTGTGAACGGTGGTTGTCAAGCCTATGTGGGAGCAACTAGTATCATTGTGAGGAATTGTTTAGTGAGCTTCCAAACCACTAATGGAATTAACGGGAGAGGAGGAAAAGCATAAAGCAAATTTTCCTTACCAATTCATCCATAGCGCATTGCCCTTGGACAATGGGTGTGGATACCTGGACGCAAAGTTTGGGCATTTTGTGTTGTGGTGTATGGCGAACAAATCTATTTCTTTGTAGCCCACATTTGGAAGAATTGGAGGAGTACTTGGGGATGTAGTTTCCATTAATGTATCTGTTATCTTTGACGACTGAGTAGATCTGCAAAATGATTGTCTACTCCTGGGAGATGTTGTGCAAGGAGGTATATGTTTTGAGGAATGGTCCACCACCAAATGCTTTGAGCTAGACGAAAAGCTGTAGAGTGTGTGTCCCTCCCTGTCTTTGTATGTAATACATTGCGGTCATGTTGTCTGTACGAACTAGGACAGCTTTGCCTACTAGATGTGTCTGAAAAGCCTTTATTGCTAGAAAAATTGCAAGCAGTTCCATATGGTTTATGTGGAGCCGTTTTTGGTGTGGTGTCCACATGCCCTGAATGGTGTGTGTCTGCAGGTGAGCTCCCCAACCAGTGAGGGATGCGTCTGCTGTTAGCACTATCTGTGGATAAATGGCTGTCCCTTGGAAAGTTTTTGTGTATTCCACCACTGCAGAGAGCGATGAGTGTGGCTGTCCACCAACACCAGATCGTTTAAATGACCTTGAGCCTGGTTCCACTGACGTACTAAGCATTCCTGTAGGGGACGCATTTGGAGTCTTGCGTAAGGAACAATTAGAATGCAAGATGCCATCATTCTGATCAACACTTGGGCTGGTAGTGAGTGCTGCGGTTGAAATTGTGATATATGAGTTTGCATGTTGCGTTTTCTGACAGGGTTGGGGTATGCTAGAGCTTTGCAGGTGTCTAGTGTAGCTCCTAGATACGCTTGCTTGTAGGAGGGTTGCAGATGAGACTTGGTGAGGTTCACAGTGAATCCCAAGTTGTGAAGTAGTTGAACTGTTTTTTCTGTGTGGTGTAGGCAGCAGTTTTGCGACTTGGCTTTTATTAACCAGTAGTCTACGTAAGGGAAGATGAGAATATGTTGTCTTTTTAAATGAGCTGCTACTACTGCTAGACACTTGGTGATGTAGTGACCCCAAATGGGAGGACTTTGAATTGGTAGAGTTGTCCGTCCAACACGAAGCCGAGATATTTCCAGTGAGCTGGGTGAATGCGAATGTGAAAATAGGCGTCCTAGGGTGGAAAGAAAGTCGCCTTGCTGAAGCAATGGGAGCACCTGTTGTAGGGTGACCATGTGAAAGTGGTCCGATTGAATGTATAGGTTTAGCTGTCTGAGGTCCAGTATGGGCCTGACAAAGCCGTCCTTCTTGGGAATTAAAAAGTATAGGGAGTACACTCCTATTCCCTGGTGATGCAAGAAGACTGGTTCTATTGCATGCTTGTTTAACAGAGAGAGTGGAATGGCCGGGGGTAGCCAAGGAAAGTCACATCTTGTTGGCTGGGGAAGTACCGGTGGAGTTGCCTCTACCTCTGCCCTTGTTACTGTTCCCCCTGTAACCTCCGCAAAAATAGCCTCTGGAGGGACTAGATTGGTTATTCCCTTTGTAAGAAGAGGAGGGATTTTCTGATGAAATTGTTTTTGAGCCACCCTGTAGAAGGAGCGTTGAAAAGAGCCCCTGCTAGAAGGTAATTGTAGGGCTTCCATGGATTTCGCAGTGTCAGTATCTATCTTTTAATTTTTTCTGATGACTTTTCCACTGTTGGCCCGAAAATATGTTCTTTATCCAAGGGCTGATTAAGTATTGAGGATTGTACCTCCTGCTTAAAACCAGAGATTCAAAGCCAAGCGCGTCTTCTGAGGAGTACGCTAGTGTTAATAGCATGCGAAGTTGTGTCTGCAGCATCTAGGGCGCATTTTATGAAAGTGTTTGTGATGAGTTTCCCTTCCTGAATGAAGTCGTTATCTTTGGCCTTATGTCACTCTGGCAAATGCTGTAGAAGTTTTTCTAGTTCATCATAATGTGGCAGTCTTGGAAGCTACCCTTTTGCCCGATGCATCGATAAGCTTTGTCTCCTTATCAGGAGGAGGAGTGTCACCAGTTGTTTGAGTTAGCTCTCTTGCGGGCATTAGACACAACAAGAGAGTCTAGTGGTAACTAACCTCTTTTGTATACAGGGTCTGAAGGTGCAGCTTTGTATTTTTTTTCTAGCCGAGGTGTTAATATTCGGGCTCTAACTGGATGCTTGAAAACTTCATTTGTATGCTTGAACATGCCTTTTAACATTGGTAGAGGATAGGGTATTGTAATCACGGACTAGAGAGCAGGTGTTACATTCTCCATTACAACATCAAATCTGGAGCTGCCTTTGAAGGAAGCACCTCTTCCTCTGCAGGCGATGGTTGAGGGAGGTGCTCTCCCTTGACGTCGTCATGACCGAAAAGGTCTGGTGTATCTTCTATGCTCCTACGCAACATCTTGAGCCGACATGAGTGACTGTCTCAGGAAGTTTTCTTGGAGTGTAAGGAGCAGCCTTGCTGTGTGCTAGCCACACATCAAGATTGCAGACCTGATGTAAGTCGGTTCAACAGTACTGCTCGTGGAGGCAAGGACAGTAACAGAAGGGTGTCAATTCCATCATCAGCAAGGCATTCTTAAGAGACACGATGGAGACTGCTGGAGGCCCCGAAAAACAAGGCCCTGTACTCAGCTTGATCAAAAAGTGTACATGGGATACACAAGGAAAACTGGAAACGCGATCAAAAACAATATCGACTGAGGGGAAGATAGTGAGCGAACCGAAAGAAGCAGCACCATGGTGTCGAGCTGGAGCGGACGTACACATGACCCAGCCCAATGGCAGAAAGAAAAATATCTAACAATTGAGTCGATGACCCTGCACATTATCATGAGGTGGAGTCACTCTACCTCGTGACTCGAAAGACTTTTTCGAAGAACGACAATTTACACACATTCGGACCCAACACTAGTTGGCAGGAGTATGCAAATCATATGTATCTACATCCACACATGCCTCGAATACACTAATCCCCATGTTTGAAGGAATAATCAGCAGTTTCTCAGAAGACATAGCTGACATCTGACCTCCACTTTTGAGAACAGCAAATGTGACAGATAAATGACAAATTTAAAGGCATCTTCATTTATTGCTCCTTCACATTCTCAAGACCAGGACTTTAACCGCCCACCAGAATTTGGTTGGTGACCCACCAGTGGCTCGTGACTTACAGTTTGGGAAGAGCTGTAATTCCTCATCTTGCTTTAGAACAGCTTTTAGCAACTTAATTTTAGTCATATTTGAAATAATGTCAAATAAGGAGTCTCTCAGCTCATCAAAAGAAAGATTTATTCTAGCCCAACACAGAGCAGAACAGAGTGACACGGGGATTAGTCTAAATTAAGATTAAATAGGTAGCTAGACATTTAGTGAATACTAATGGCCAGTGGGAGCAAGAAAGATCACAAATGGGCGTGGGAGCAACGGGAGGGGGTTGGGGGGGGGCTATTAAAAAAGAGAATGTTGAGTAGCATTGGAAGAGGAAGCAACAAGGAGGGCAACGAAGCAAACAAATGCAGAGGAGAGAAAGCCATTGAATACGAATCCATCAAATGGGATTGACAAAATAGTATAAAATGGACTGATCTTAAGTATTGTTCAAGTACTGGTACGGCCCACAATAGGTCTTTCAAATATAGAATGTAAAATCTATCTGTAAGCGAGACCAAAAAACAAAAGCACCATGTGAAGATTCTCAGCTACTGAATTGGAGAAGGACAATATGCTGAAAAACCACTTGATAGTTTGGCCCAGGGAAAAACAGTGCAAAGTCAAAGAGCAGAGCCCACGGTTATTAAAACACAAGTCAGGGTGAACTCTGCAATTACAAACCTGTTGCTCAAAGAATCGCTGGACTCCAGATATACACCAGCTAACCAAGCCTTGAAAATATACAACAAATGACTCAAAGGATGTACATTTAATCCAACTCACTTCATCAACTATAACACAGCTGAAGGGGTCATGCCCCAACCTCCGGAAAGCAGTCTCAAGAAGGAAGCTGCCACTGGTGTTCAGGGTGCAGCAAATGATGTCTGATTCCAATATGATTTTGCTCTGGACTTCTGGGAGGTGTTTGCGGACCTTGTGAAAGGAGATAGAGTTTGTGTTAGTGATGATCATGGACATACCATATGCTGTGCAATGTAAATAAAATGTAAGTTTCTAGTTAGAGTGGGTCTTCAGGTCCTCCAGAGTTGGTAAGTCTAACCACAAGCTGTTTTGGTTATTTGCTGGTTACCAAGTGAATCTCTGTAATAGTGTGAGGGATTTGTAGCCCATCCATGTCCTTTCAGCTCGTCCATAACTTTAGGGCTACAGAAGAAACCCTAACATTTGTTCATCCGAGGTCATACACTGTTTTTCCACCTGATCGGGTGGAGTAACATTATGCTGCCAGTGAAGGAAGTTCACTTTGTACTGACTTGGGAAATAATTAACAGTGAATTGCAGAAATTCAGCCTGAATAGAAAGAACACGGAGAATAAGAAGCTCCCCTTAAAAGGGAGGGAGACCTGCATACATGTGAGTTTCTCAGTGGGTTCTAGTGAGTAAAGGAAGGCGTTTACCTCTTTCAGCTGACTGGCCAGTTGTTGCCTTTCTGCAGCCACTCGGCCAATTTCTTGATCAAGGTCTTCATTCTGTAAAGAGAATCCAAGTAAACAGATTATTCACTGTGCCCCTTCCATCAGCACTCCACTGTTCAAACACAAACAAAGCCAACAGTAAAAGAGTAACCAGAGTTCTGAGCCTGTCTAATCCACAATGTCAGATATAAAATCAAATACTCAGTGTAGTCAATCGCTAATCCTTTTTGAAAATCTTGAAATGTATAATGGTCATGTAAATAAACTCAAGCTACGTACAAATACTTTTGAATGTTTGCATTGTCTGCATGTTTTCCAATAATACTGTTGTTGCTTAACCCCAATGGGCTCTGCTTTTGCTACTGGTCTATTACCTTTCCACTGTGTCTGGCCTTTTTTAATTCAATGATATATTTCACCATCATCTCCCTAATTAGTTTAATGCACTTAACCCTTTGCCGTGAAGAAAAAAAAATTGATGTTTTTTTCTGTAATTTTACAAACAGGTCTTATTGTTGCTTGGCGGTGGATCTTGTCGTTGCCTGTATGCACAACATCTGGTGATGCCTTGAAAAGTGTAAAATTGTTGGGGATTCTGCCTTGCAGGTGTGGAGAGATCGAGGGAGAGCGCTGGGGCTCTGCTTTCTGAAGCACTCCATGGTGAAATTGATCTGCATGCCAAAAAAGAGATAGCTATCAAAAGTAATATTCATGAGTGACGCCTGGAAGTCACCCGAAAGTCTGTGGCTCTCATCCATGTGTTACACCATAGCACCACACTAGTCCAAACTGCTCTATCTAATCAGTCAGTTGTGCTCCAGGCCAGACCTTATGATGTATTTGGCCGCATCCCAGCCATCCTGAATAGAATGTGCCAGGTTGGTGCTGAATTCTTTCAGGGCTGCTGATATCTCAGCAGCCCATTCCCATTGTGCATAGGGCTATCTACTCTGCCAGCAGCTGGTGTTGACTGATCAAAGGTCGAGTCTAGCCGAACACAAAACCAGTTTCCTGAATACCTCAATTCTCTTTGACTCTCCACCAGGGAGGGACATAGGGAATGAGTTTGCATCAATCCTGCTAGTGGAGGCCTGAACTACTAGGCTCTTAGTGGTAGGATGTTGTGCCAAAAAAGCAGGGCCACCTGAGCAAGACTATGGCGTTGTGCTACCTGCCTATTTACAGGTGGGCAGGAACAAAGTTTAGCCCAGGCGCCCAAGAAAGAGTCAGTCAAGTCGTCAATGATTGACAGCAAGGGTTCGGACGCAATTTGCTTAGGTTGCAACACTTTAGTGAGGGCATCGGTTTTCACTACAATAGACTGCAACTCCAAGTCCAGGACTCGAGCTCCTCATCTCATGACCACAGTAGTCTTGCCGCTTCTGTTGGAGGACCAGGGGGAGAACACAGCCCCATGTTGAGGAAGTGCCCAGTTCACTGGCCTTTTGTGGGAACAAATACAAATTGTCATCATTTTATTGTAAGGGAAATTCAACCCTATCTTCTCCAAAGTCTTCAAAGGTCACCTGGCTTTGGTCAAAAGCTGTTAGAGCCATGTGAGGGGGAGGGGTGGGTGAGTTTCCAGGCACAGTTGCTGGTTTGTCAGAGTGAACAGGGGCCAGTTGCCTTGAAGCTGTTCCAGTAAACGACCTTGGTCGAGGGTAAGAAGGATTTGGTTCAGAAATCATACAGGATAACAATATGGTTAAAATCCTCCTCCAGCACCGGCAGCATAAACCGGCATGGATCATGGTGCAGGACATGGAGTCCCATCCAGAGTTGGAACTGAACTCAAAATGGGATATGCAGGCACAGATGGCGCCAAAGACTGATCCATTGGCTGTAACCCTACTGAAGACCTCCATGGATCCATGGGAGCCAATGGCTCACCAGAGGAAGCAGCCGGGTGTCAGATACAGAACATGGCTTCCTTGACAGCCTCAACCTGTTGACACATCACAGACATTCCAAGTAATTAAGGGTGCATCATAATCAGCTGTGGGATTCTCTCCTTGGCGTAGATTAGGATCTGGGAAAACCTTGACACTCACAAATTCTCAAAGGGGGAGTGGCAAGACTGGAACAAGTTCAGTTTGGCCTTCCTACGTTTCCCTGTGGATTATGACTTGGACAAATACTTGGGCCATGATAAAGGCCTGCAGCAGGTGCAGTTCTGAAAGCGGGAGCAGGTCAGCACTCTAGACTTCAAGCAGGAACAAGGGCTTATGCGCTTTCCAGGTGCTTATGTGACTGTCTGAGGTGTTCAGCGATGTACATTTGACCTTATAATCCTGACTCGTCTTTCGGTTTAGAAGGGCACACTTCTTGCACAACTTGGATTCATGGTCCAAAACCAAAAAGCAGAGACTTACAGCGTGGAGATCTGTCACAGACATCTGTCATGAGCAGTCCGTGCAAGGATTAAACCTTGTAGTTTAAGGAGGGGGCATATTCCCATGCACACTGTAAAATAATTTTGTTACAAAAACTTGTCAATTATTGAGAGAAAGTTAGGAGCCAACTCTGGATCCACAAATGAAGGAACGAAAAAAATGGTACAATGGTCAGCAGATTTGGGTGCTGCTTCTATGCACCTCCTGCCATCACTTCAAGGACAGAACTGAGTCGACGTGGAGCTGTACAAAGCCGCATATGATGAAAATCTTCCGGATCAGTCAGGTACCAAAGGATAATCTACAGGTAAGGAATCTGAGGTTATAATTATCCATGAGAAATTACCCCGTAAATGGTCGTAATTCCACAAATGGCCTCCAGAAGGGGACTGAACACTCCAGATAAATGCTAGGTACAATACCTCTAAAGTGGCTACTAACACTGGCATTAGTACCCCAAGTGAGGTTTACGCAAGAGGACAAATCGAGCAAGACCCACAAAACTGCACAGAAAGCCAGGGACAATTATAAGCAGAGAATGTTCAAAGCCTATAAAATTACATCCATACGGACTTGAAAATTAAGGCCTCACACCAACCAAAGTGGTTGCACTCAAATGAATTAGTTTATTGGAACAACATAGAAATGTGGAACAGCCTTTTTCCTCAAGAACCTAATTAAAATAAAGATGAGTTAATACATCGAACAGATTGCCCTAAAAACGAAAGGCATACATTTAAAAATAGGAGTGTGTACCTGTGCAAAATAACCATGTACCAACCTAAAGCCCTTAAATTTGCCACTCATTTTACGCCTATTTCGTAAAAGCCTGCATACGACAAGCCTACAATTTTTTGCCTTTCTAGAAATTTGTTTGGTAAATCGTCTTGGTCTCCCAAATACCCAGTCAATTGAAGATCAAATTGGAAAAATTGGAACATGTGGAAGGAGCATTCAAATTCACCTTCTTGTGCTTGTCACATCTTTCAATGGCACGCCGTCGAGAAAGATCATCCAGCAACCAGTCCAAAGTCTCTTTCTTCTTTTGGATATCCTGGTCAAGACCAAAAGCATTCTTGTCTGCAAATTACAAAAAATGAAGATGTGAAATTTCAGCAGAGGTTCTACTTTTATGTTGAGGGCCACAGCAGTGACAACATTCTGCATGGGTGTCAACACAGCATCATTAGCAATAGCGGGACTTCTGAAACACTGTAAGAGAAGTGTGCAGCTCTTAAAATACACAGTCTATCAAGACCAAGTAGGAAAAATCACTTCGGAAGTGGCACGAGACATAAGGTTGTTATGAATAATTGATGACCTGAGTCACTACGTAAATAAACAAAAGACATACTCATTTTGCGACTGACTTGGCTGTCGAGACTGAACCTTTGGACGTCACTGGATATGGCTTTTTCAGACCCAAGACGCACAAGATTGATGTCCCCGCAGTTTCCTAAAAAAACCAAAAACATAATAAGACTCCCCAAAGGCCTCTACAGTTGTCATTACTAAATAAACATTAATAAACTCTGGATCGTGCCTTGTACTTTAGGCACAGCTTAGAGAACAGATGGTGTTACCTTCCTTGGCCCTTTCCGTGCCCTCAGATGCACAGCATGATACAATCAGTAATAGTGTGCAGGTTCCTAACATGAAACCTACGTTCTAGATGTTAAAGAGGCTACTCGACATAACAGCGGGGTGGGAGGGCAGGGAGTAATCTGCTGTTTGAAGAGGTATCAACTACAAAGGTAAGTAACTTGTTCTTTTGCTTGATGCTTCGAATCATAGCTTTAGAATAGATACCAAAGCAGTGACTTCAAAAGAGTTGAGGGTTTGTGTAGTGGACTTAGGCAAAAATGCCCTGCGGGACAGAATGGGCAACATGTTCTTCCCTCTGGGGCTGGCTGTAAAGGCTGCAGTGATTAATGAGGTGTGCACTCATGTTGCAGCCTGGCAGAAGTTAAGACAGGCACTCCACGTGGCAAAGCAGTGGTTGCAGCCTTAGCCCTGGTGGAATGGGTGGACAGCCGTTGCGGAGCTGCTTTTTGGCAAGTGCACAGCAGATCTTAATGAAGAGGACAACCCAGCAAGACAGAGTCCTCTTTTGGCAGTCTTCTCTTTCTTCACCGAGGAAAACTCCATAAAAATCTGATCGTCTACTCAATGGTCCAGTACCATCAATCAAGGATTTGTAATGCATGGCAAATCACCTGTGAGGCTCTCAAGCCGCTGGAGTTGCTGCATGTTTCGTGGTGATCTGCTCAATCGAACAGCCAGGTCTAGAGTCCTTTCCTGCATTGCTGGAGGTCCTGAGGAGCAGGCAAAAGTCGTTCCAGGTTTTGGCTGCTAGGTGTGAGAAGGAGTTTCCTCTGCTGTCACCTTAAGGGATTCGGGGGTGGGGTGAAAAACATGGAGGGGGGTCTGCAAGGAAGAGGGAGGTGGATCGTAGGTGTATGGTTGGTTGGTGGAAGGTCAAGCGTTTGTTGATGTAGTCTGGTTTGTCATTGTGCAGGGCTTAATATGTGTGGGGGTCAAAACCTTAAACTGGCATCTCTTCTGGATTGGGAGACAGTGAAGCTTCCTGAGGTGGGTAGTGATGTGGGTCCATGTAGAGAGGTTGAGGAGGAATCTGAAGCCAGAGTTTTGTATGGCCTGTAGTCTCTTTAGGAGGCTTTCAGTGATTCTTACGCAAAATGCATTACCATAGTCCCGCTTGCTGGTGATAAGGGCCTGCGTGACGTTCCTTCTGGTGGTGACCGAGCCACCAGAAGATCTTTTGGAGCATGCATAGGTTGGGGAGGCAGGCGGATGAGACTGCATTTACCTGCTTCTGAAAGCTTGCTGTCCAAGATGATGCCGAGATTGTGGGCATGGTCCATCGGGCGGATGATGGGCCAAACTCAGCAGGCCACCATGGACTGCTCCATAGAGAGGTGTGTTTCCAAAGATGAGTACTTGTATCTTGTCAATGTTGAGCTTAAACAGTTGTCCTTCATTGAGTCGGTGACGTTTATCATACCTCTGTTGAAGTTAGCTCTGGTAGTAGAGAGGTCTTCTTACAGTGAGATGAACTGGGTGTCGTCAGCATAGGAGATGATGTTGAGCCCGTGTGATCAGACGATGCAAGCCGGTGGGGGGAGAGGGGCATGTACATGTTGAAGAGGGTGGGGCTGAGGGATGATCCTCAGGGGTCGCCGCAGATCTTTCTTATATTCCAAGGTGAGCGGTGGGAGTCCGATTCTCTGGGTTCTTCCGATGAGGTGATCTATTTGAGGGTGTCTCCCTGGATTCCGATGTGGTGGAGTCCGTTGATAAGGATGTGATGGGAGATGGTGTCGTAGGTAGCCGACAGGTCCAAGAGAATGAGAGCTGCCATTTTGCCAAAGTCCAGGAGGGCCTTGATACAGTCTGTAGCTGCGATCACGGCTGTCTCAGTGGTGTGGTTGGTTCGGAATCCGGATTAAGAGTGGTCCAGGAGGATGTTGTGTTCTAGGTGTTTAGTGAGTTGCTTGTTGATTCCCTTCTTGAGAACCTTACTGGGAAGGGGAGCAGGGAGATGGGACAGTAGTTCTTTGGTTCTGTAGGGTTGGCAGATGGTTTCTTCAGGAGGGGCCTCGCTTCATCATGTTTCCAGTCCTCAGAAAAGGAGGCCGAGTTGATGGACGTGTTCAGGACTTTCTAGAACTCGTCACCAATCGTCTTGCTCTCGAGGTTGAAGACATGGTAGGGACCGCGGTCCAACGGTGCACCCAGGTGCACAGTGTTTATGATGGGGATAGTTGCTTGAGGGCCCAAGTAGGTGATCAGATGTTCGATGCCTGAGTTCATGAATGTGAGCAGGCAGTTGCTGTCAGCGGCGGTAGGTTGAGGTTTTAAGTTCTCGCAGATGCAAAGATCTTGTTGTGGAGGAAGTCTACTAGGGTGTGTCACAGTTCTTGGGCGGGGGTGATGCAGTTTTCAGTAGATGCGGGGTTGGATAACTCCTTCACAATATCTAAGAGCTCCTTGCTGAGATGTACACTGGCTTCTATGCGGTCTTCTAGGGCGCTCTTTGTTTCTTTCAGGAGGCGGTGGTACTGGTAGAGTGCGGTCTTGAAAGTGCTATGGTCACTTGTCTCTTTTCTGGTGAGCCACTTCCTCTCTAGCTGCCGGCAGCTGCGCTTGGTGGATTTTAACTCAGCAATGAACCAGCTAGATCCTCTGGCAGGTCATTTGGATTTGGCTGGCTTGGTGGGGGAGACTGTGTTAGAGCATTTAGTGATTCACTGGAAGAAGTTCTTGGCAGCCTGTTCTAGGTTGGATGTTGTGTCTGGGAGGTGTGCATGGAAAGCATTTTCACTAGTCTTCTGATATCTTTTTCCAGTTTCTGTGCATGGAGCTGGGGGGAGGGCGTTGCCGGAGTCCAGTCTGCTCGTTATGAGTGCGTGGGTGACGGTCTTTCTGCATTCGGGGGGGTGGGGGGGGGGGGATACACTTGAAGGTCTTGGGGAAGATACAGAGGGAGTAGAAGCAGGTGGAGGTGACGGTATTGATCTGGTGTGTCATGGTGAGGGAGGAGACTAGGATGATGCTGAGGTTTCGGGCATGGTCTGATGGAGTGGGTGGGTTTCCAAGGGCAGAAGGCAACTAGGTGTTGTCCCAGGCAGTGGAGGAGTGTCCAAGGACGAGGACCTCTGTCTTCTCCGGATGGAGCATCAGGCAGCTGTTGTTCATCCAGGCTGTGACAGCCTTCATTCCTTCCTGGAAGGAGAGTCTGGTGTCTTGGGATTCTTTGTGAGGGAGAGGATGAGCGGGGTGTTGTCGGCGTAGGATACTATGCTGAGCCCATGCTGTCTGACGACGAGGGAAAGGGGGGCCATGTAGATGTTGAAGAGCGTGGGGTGAGCGAGGATCCTTGTGGTACTCCACAGTTCATCTCTGTGGGGTCGGAGAGGAAGGGTGGGAGTCCGATCCTTTGGGTTCTGCCAGAGAGAAAGGAGCTGATCCAGTCGAGGGCTGTTCCTCGTATGCCGGCATCATGGAATCTGGCTGCGAGAGTGCGGTGTGAGACGGTGTCGAAGGCTGCGGAGAGGTCTAGTAGGATGAGGGCTGCAGTGTGGTCCTGGTCGAGTTGCATGCGGATGTCATCGGTGGCGGCGAGGAGGGAGGTCTCAATGTAGTGGTTGCTGCGAAATCCGGACTGGGAGGAGTTGAGGATGGCATTCTCTTCGATGAAGGTGGTCAACTGGGCGTTGACAAATCTCTTGGAGCCTTTGGCTGTGAATTGAAGGAAAGAAATGGGACGATAGTTTTTCAGGTCCGTCGGGTTGGCCGACGGTTTTTTGCGGAGGGGTTTGACCTCTGCCTGTTCCAGTCATCGGAGAAGATGCCGGATTTGAAGGAGGCGTTAATGGTGCTATGGTGGCCGCGTCTCTAGATATGCGGCGGGACAGTGCCTTGAATTCAGACTTCTCAAAAGTGAAACTATTGCCGAGTTATACCAAATTCAACAAGCATTTACAATGCAATGGTCTCGGCTGCATTAAAGGTAGAGCTATAGGCATTGCTCATGATTTTTTTTTTTTAAATCATAAATAAATGGCATTGTCATTTACATTGCCAGTAGCTTAATCGCTTGCATATGCGAGACCTATTGCATTAGCACCCACACACAGAGTAAGTAGTAGAGTAGTAGAGAGAGTAGTTGATAGTGAGTATGATAGTTATAAGTAAAGAGAGCATTAGAGAGTGATTAGTAAAAAGTGAAAGAGTGAGTATCATATAGTGAGAGTGAGTAGTAAAGAGTCCTAGAGCCACACACATTTACATGCACAGCCACACCCTTACATATACAAAGTGTATTTTTATTTTTAGTAGTAAAGAGTGAGTAGTATAGTGACTAATTATGAGTGAGTAATGTTGACATTTTGTATGGGGCGCCACTTTTTCTTTACACACAGACAACAAACCTTTAGTCAATATGCTGTCACCTGGAAGTGGGAAAAATTCTTATGCTTGTATTGCATGTCTGTGTTCAAAATTGTAAGGATATAACTTTGATGTCTCTTTTGTGTCTGGTAAACAAAATAGCGCTGCTGATTGTTTATCGAGGTCACCATGTGGTGACGTAGAAGAGAATGCCTTTGGAAGTGAAGATTTAGACGTAGTGGCCTGTGTGACGGAAGTGTTTGCGGCACTAGGAGAAGCATTGAGGGAGGAAGCATGGATTGAAAAAAATTCCAAGGATAATGAACTTAAGCTGATAACGAAATACATACGTGATGGTTAGCCATCCATTAAAAGTATGAAAGGTGCTCTACATTTTTTTTTTTGCTCAAGTGGCTTCTAAATGGAGCGTAATTGGTGATTTTTAGACATGACAAATGCATTCCTCCAGCAGGTATAAGGGAACGGCTGTTGAAATTGTGTCATTGGGGGCATATGGGAATGTCTACATTAAAAGATATATTGTGTGAGAATTTTTGATGGTCGGGTATGGACGCTGATGCAGACCGAATGGTAAGGCAATGCACAGTATTTTCTGCAGCTAACAAGAATTGTAATACCAAAAAACACAGATGCAATATGTAACAGGGCCCAAGTTTGCATGGCAAAAGATCGGGTGGATAGTTAATGACCATTTAAAAATATCCAGACAATGGCACGGGGGAAAAGGAAGATGGCGGTGTGAAGCAGCATATGCGCTGAAGCTCTCCCTGCTCCACCGCTAGCGCCGCAGTGATCCTCCACCTATGATCCCTACAAACAGCATTTTGCGATCCAACAGATAGCTTTCTGCTAAGCTCAAAACATAACTTTTTAAGTGCTATCCAAGGGCCGTGGAGTAGGGTCGACCCCGCTGATTTCACTGCCTACCTGCGCGTCTGCTGGTGCCGCGGGGCCGCTGGAGCCGAGAAGACGCTGCCTGCTTCCGACTTTTCAGCTACTGTGAAGCCACTTCGCTGTCTGCCTGCCTGCTCGTCTGGTCCCACTACTCACTTCCCAGCTGAGGGTCGCAGAGCTGTGTGCCTGCCGATTTTGTGAAGCCGCATCATTACCTGCTGCTTACTGGGGTGGTGTGACTGTGGGAGCGGCGAAGCTGTGGAGACGTGTGGCATCTCTCCCCCGAGGTCTGCTCTGCTCTGGGCCAGTTACCGTTGGGCTCTGCTCCTGTCCACTCTCCGTTTCTGCCTCGATGCATCTTTGTCTGGGGCTGGGCAGCCGTGTAGTGATGAAACACCTCATCTGAGGTCCTCTGAGGTTTGCCTTCGATGAGCTGCCTCATGACCTGTCTACTTTGATACCTGCCATTGAGAACCGTGGAGCAGTGGGAACCATGAGGCTGTGGGACGTCTCCCCCGAAGGCCGGCTTTGATCTCACTGGCTTTGCTTGATATATATATATATATATATATGCACAGAAACCTTTTAAGGCTATGATGTGGCTGTCATGTCATTTGTAGAAGTGCACTAACACACTTGCATGCATCTACAAAATGAGGACCTCATTTGTTTTTTTGTATGTACCAAACCTACATGGATTGGTAAATAAAGCTAAAAAAAACAAGCATCAAATAAGCCAAAACACTCTACGGGCCTAAATAAGGTCTCCCTGCTAACAAACTCTCACTGCCACCAAAACATTATTCATATGAATTAGAATTGAAATGGATCGTCCAGGCTTCATGAGAACGCTCCTTGGACACTTAAGAGGGCGAATGGTATGTAGGGGCCCTATTGACAAGCGCTCAACTCAACAAGCAATCAGCTAAAAACATAGTTTACTCAGCGCGCAACCCTTATATAGGTTATGAACAAGTTGTACTCAACATGCAACTTAACTGCAACCGCTGTAGAGCATACCTTATCTAAAATGATAAATCGTGCCAATAGGTTAAGGGGATATAGCAGTTGACGTGCATCGGTCGTGAAAACAAAGCATATACTTTTATGCCCATACATGAAATGCACCCCTGAGAAATGAATCAACACTCTGTGGTTGGGAAACGTGCAGTCTGCTCTTGCCTGAAAGTAAGGCATGCGTTAATCAACTGAATGCCATTTCATCGGCTCGATGCCCCTGTGCCTCTCGTACCTGCTGCCACCTCTGCAGATTTGCTGTCCTGTTGCCCAACCACAAACTCCTCCACCAGGCTGCAAACCCAGCTCTCCATCCCTGCCATGTTGCTGGATGGACAGGAAGCAACATGCGGCGCAGGCGCATCTGCACGTGAGTCAGACGGCTCGCAGAAGCTGCTCGTCATAGTCACGTGACAGGAAAGCATCTATTCTGGTTTTCTTTTGCATCCATGGGACATAAGGGTACATTTTCAAGTGCTCTGTTAGAGATTACTTCCTGAAAAATGCAACGTCACATCTCTATGTATAACGGTGCTCTTGTGAACGCGAAGGCTAAATCGAAATAAAACGCTCATTTTATCAGACCTATGAAGGCTTAGACTAAATACCGGTGCATCGTTATTCCCCGCCCCCCCCCCCCCCCACCCCCCCCCCCCCCCCAAGAATATTATACAAACTTATAGATAACGTATTTATTAATGTTTTATAATCTTGCATGAAAGGCAAGAATGAGACTTATTTTCAATACCATTGGACAGTTTTTTCTGTTCGATTTTAGTCCAAAGTCTTTTTTTTTCAATTGTTACATGTTTGAAGAATATCCTTTGCAAGATGGCTGCTTTATTCTTATGCAGTCTGAGGCGGAAGTCCACTTTCTGTCTCTATTTCGGCTCAAACAGATCATCTTGAAACATGTTTTACATTATTAAACCAGCGCTCGGGTATACAAAACACATCTCGAACAGTCAGCACAGTGTGAACGCAATTGCAGTGGTACTGAGAATACCCTTTACAAACAAGTCCCGCAGCGACCCGGAAGCTCTTGGCCGGCCGGCCAATCCGGTCGCGGCCGACCGGAAGTCCCGCCTCCCGAGGTCCGCGAGCTGCCAGCGCATGGAGCGCCCTGCCGGTCCGAGGTAGCCCGGGTCCCCAGGAGGGGGCCGTGGAGAAGGAGGAGTGTGGCGCCTGTTGCGGGGCTCCTCGGACCTGAGAAGAAGAGGAGACGAGACGCCGTGAAGAGCGGAGCGGAGGAGGAGCCCCGCCGGAAGAGCGCAGTCGGTGAGTAGGGCCCAGGGCTGATGTGAAGTGCGTGCGTGCGTGCCTGTGTGTATGCCTGGGGGGGGTAGAGGAGGGGGGGGGGGGAGTGTGTGCGCGCGCGTGTGCGCGTGAGGTAATGTGTGTGCGCATGCGTGACTATGTGTGATTGAGAGAGAATGCGAGGTAGGGGATAGTGTGCCTGTATGTGTGCTTGTATGTGTGCCTGTATGTGTGCCGTATGCCTGAGTGTGCATGCGCGCGCCTGTGTGTGCGTGCGTGCATGCAGAGGGGTGGGGGCTGCCTTTGTGTGAGCAAGGGCTTTGCGCATGCGCAGCTACCAGACGCTCGCTCCCGAGGTGAAATCTGGCCTCGTCAAAGCGCGCGTCTGGTAGCTGTCCACATTCCTAAATACGGGCCACAAAAGGTCTGAAGCAGACACTCTCAATGCTCACGCATTGAGAGTAGGTCTGCTCGACCTAAAAAGAGTACTAGGACACCACAAAGTCAATTTGTATTTGCATGCCAACACGCATGGGTGTACCTACAAAATGAGACAAGCATTTTCTTTTTTATCAATTAGAGATGCATTGGCAATTAAAAAGTAGCTACAAAAACCATTAAAAAAATTGGGAGCAAAAGTGCTTTAAAAAAAGAAAGAATGGTGGAGTGGACTGGAGACGAAGCAACACAGAGGGCAGGGGAATGAAGGGCACAGGTGAGAGGACAATTTGAAGGACTGGGTGGGGAGAGCATAACAGGCAAAAGGACAATATGGAGGGTTGGATGAGGAGAAGGACCCGAGAGATCAACGTTTAGCAGAGGGCGGATGAAGAGGATAGAGCAAGAGAGGACAACAGCAAGAGCTGGATGAGGACTGAGAAAAGCACACATGCGACAAAACAATGTGGAGCGCTGGGGTGTGCAGGGAAGCACACCAGGAAGACAGTTGCAAAACACATGCACTCTCATGGAGTGCTTTACGATGAAGAAAAATAGAGCTCCTGAAAAGCGAGCGCTGGGGAAAGAATACATGAAATCAATCAGACACACAGTAAACAGGCTGAGCTCCACTGGAGGGACTAATACATGCTGAACAAGCTCAAACAAAAAAGCCAGCAAATAGAAAGCAAGAAAATTTGAGTGACAAAACACAAAGCCAATGCTAAGCAATGGGAGTAATGCATTCCTAGGTGAGGTGTCAGCACAACTCTTATATGCCTTTGCAACCAGATGACTGAGCTGTTTGGTAGGCGCCAACCTAAAAAGGAAGGTATTAATAGAAACTGGAAGCCCTTCAGAATCATGTAAAAACAAATCCAAATAAAAGCAGAAAAACATGCTCTTAGCTTGCTGTTTGTCAAAACGCTCAGTTCGGAACTCCGAGTTTCACACAAGGACTCCTGGAAACATGATTCACAACACGTACAAAAAAAATCTTAATCACTACACACGAAGCAGCAAACATTTGACCTAAGACCCCAACACTTATTAAACAATGTTACATGTTTATGAATTAACTAGAGACCACAGAATCACCAGTAGCAAAAATCCTCCTCCTCAACACATGGCTCAAATATAACAAAACGAAAGAAGAATAGAAACTTAAAGTAACACTCTTCTGGAGGAGAGGGGCTTACACCAACATGATTATGACTAGGCTGCCCTCACATGCCCTAGTCCAGGCTGCACCATTGACTTCTTTCCGCTCCCCACCCCAGGCCACCTAGGGTAACCTTTTCCATAGCACAAAAATACTAATACTTTTCTTTCTCCACTTCATGTAATAGCTCCCTAGCAATGGCTCTCAACAACATTTTAGCGACCCGTGGCGTAAATAAATGCTGAGTGCAGGCACTTGGTGTGAATGCATCTCACAAGATCCCATACCTTGAGCATGATTTTTGTCCTTGCATTTCTCTTTGAACCCCAGGATTATTTTCTTCATAAGCTCGTCAATACTTGCATTGGAAGGAGCACACACCAGGATGCGGTTCCGTTTGTTCTTTAAATTCATGTTTGGTGCTTTATCATTAGGTGGATTCTAAGAGGCAGGAAGGAAAAAGATAGTTAATTCTGGCAGCAAAGAAGTACTCATGGAGTATGTTTGACAAGCATTGTACAGGGCACATGAAAGGAAAGTACATTGCTATGAATAATTCTTTGAAGGGAGGGGGATATTTTACCACAGAAAAAGGGTGACTGGCCTTTTCTAAATATAAAAATATCTGTAAGGGGCATATTTTAAAACACAGTTTGAATAAAGGTGCATTCCTTACTCCCAAATAAAACAGGTGTGGCCGAATGCGACCATGGCAAACTGAAATTGCTCTTGGCTCACAGTGAACCACAGGTAGCGCATGTGGGCCAGCAGGAAGGGGATGTGGAAATATGCGTCCTGTAAGTCCAACGCTACCATACAATCTGCAGGGTACCTGGCAGACAGGATCTGAACTAAAGTGAGCATTTTGAACTTTTCCTTTATCGGGTAGGAGTTGAGAAGGCACAGGTCTACACTAGGACAAATGCGTCCGTCCTTTTGGACAACAGAAAGTAGCTGGAATACCAACCATGACCTACTTCATATGCCGGCGCCGTCTTGAGGGCTCATTTGGCCAAAAGACTCAACATTTCCTGATGGAACAAGGAGAGCTGGTCCTCTGTCAGAAGGTGGTAAGTGGATGGCATGGGTGGAGGGATTTCCAGGAAATGGATGGAGTAGCTCTTCTGGATGTTTCGCAAAACCCACTAGTCAGAGCTTAAAGACTTCCAGTGGGGCTGGTGATGGCAAATTCTGCTCCTCACTGGGTGAGGCAAACTATAAGGGCAAACTAAAGGGGGTCGGAGGCTGTGGCAGCTAGCGCGGGGGTGAATCAGTTAGGTTGAGTGACCCGACCTCTGGCTGGTGGTCCCATATGTGCAGAAAAAAAGAGGTTATCTCTTCAAAAACTCAGTTAATCTCGGAGTTTAAGAAACTTTTGGCTCTCTGTATACAAGATCACAAGTTGCAGAAGAATTCCATTGGCAAATAATGTAATAATCACAAAATGGAGTTTGTATATTAAATTATTACATGTGTCTGATGAGCCCAAAATTAATTTGGAATGGAAATTTAACATCTCGTAGAGTCTCCAGGAAATCATGGTGGACAAGTAACCCAACAACCTTCTGACTAATGAGCCCAACAGGAAAAATGTTCCATCTTTAAACTGCTGGGAAACCTCTTAACGAGTACTACAAGCTATCAATACAAGCAGGAAAGAGGCAGCCCAAGTGCCAAATGGGCTCCCAGCAACAATTTTTAAGGTGCAACCAAGTTATTAGCTATAAACGTTTAAAAATCAGTTTGAGAGATGCAGTTAACACGTGCAACTTGACAACTTCTTGGCCCAGCTTGCATTTATGCCCAATATTCAAGGAAGACTACAAACAAGATCCTGCTAACCACAGATCGATGATCCTTTTGTATGCAGACTAAAAAGTATTTTGCATCTCTACCACCAGAGAACTTAAGGAAATGGACAATAGAAAATGCCACTTGCTTTGTAATCCATCAAAAACGAAGCAGCTACATTGAACCCTAATAGCCCTACAATAGCACCACTTCTAAAAGCTACTAAGGCAATATGTTTACCATCTCTAAATTATGGGTGGGAAGCACTGTGGCAAAATAAATTCCTGGATAAACCAGGCCTGGAACAAATTGTTTAGAACCATCTTTTTGCCTATAGTCAAGACAAGCTTAGATTTGCCTAGAACTCCATTCAATTGGTCAACCTTAGGCCATAAATGAGTTTTATTAAGAAATTGGTTTCAACTGAGGCGATTAGGGGAAAAGTCTGTTACAAATATTTTTCACAAAAAATTTGACAAACTGTACTAACTTGACAGCAGTATCAGGCATGCTACAATAAATTACATCCTATAACATCTACAAATTATACCACTATGGGACCCAACTGTCTGGCAAGTCCTTTAAGTGTCACCTAGGAAAATACATAATTTACAAATCTTGAGAAATGGATCTTAAAATATATACATTTTAAAAATGTCAAATGCTTTCTTAGTACAACAAAAATTAAGCTGGGACAAGGTGAGACCTTACCAGGACATATGTCAGTCAGTCAAATATTCTTTATTCGATAAAATTAATATCATAAAAGACAAGGTACAATTATACAAAAAGTTACAATCTAACAAATTTCAATACAGTACATTTTTTCCATCAATGTTAAAAAATACAATACATATTAAAAAGAGAAATTTCAAATATTAAAAGTTTAAAAAAAAATATATATATATATACCATTTAAAAACTGTCAGTACTATTGCCTTAGTAAAATGGAATACGTATTTACACAAGAGAAACATTACTCAAAACAGCTTTGGATCTGCGGAAGGCTGATGGTATTTTTCCTTATGCGAGTGGCTGCCGTCAAAAAACTGGTCACACAGAACATTATATAAGGGTTACCCAATTGCATTAGGTATATTAGAGCGGGCCTCACCTGAATAAAGCCCGCCTTCTTCAGGAGTGGTAACAGATATTTCCGTCTACATACTTCATAGTGAGTGCAAAACATGACAAAATGGAGTGTGTCTTGTAATGAGAAGCAATCACAAGTGCAGGGGTCCGCCTTGTCAGGTGCGCACCAAGTGCGGAATACTCCTAAGGAGTAATGAATCAGGTTTAGGCGGAATCTTGTCAGAAGAAATCTGTGGTGTCGATTATTCACCACTATTAAATATGGTTCCGGTCCTGGGCAGCTAACCAGTCCATAATTTTGTCTAACAAGAGGCTTTCTCAGCTCCGTCTCCTCCCGATCTAATTTAAAAAGGTCCTCTAGGGCCTTTTTTGTTGGCAAAATATCCTTTTTGGTTATTAATTCGGGAGAATAGTACATGTCTGAGCGACCTATTTTTAGCAGACCATTTTTGATATAATTCAGCCATACAATTTTATCAGCCCTCTCTAGATGAAGGCAGTCTTTAATAATGGAGTGGTTTAAAGTAATTTCTTTATTAAGCCAGATTTTTAGCCAATACAGAAGGGGTGCTATTTGGATATGGTCTGAGATGTATCCGATCCCCACTTCCGTATGTGTTGTAAATGTGGGCGTAGACTGGGGGACTGAAAGAAGCCCCCTCAGAAATTTATTTTCTACTAGTTGTATTTTTTTGGGTACGGTGCAACCCCATATTTGGCATCCATAGGAGGCCACTGCCAAGCATTTAGCTTTGTAGACCTTAATGATGGCTTCAACCGGTCTGCCTCCCAGTTTTTTAGCAAAGCTCATAAGGCCCGAAACACTTCTACAAAAAAGCATACTACGACTTGTATTTTGTGGAGCCCAGGTGCCCTTTTCATCGAACAGTACCCCCAAATAGGGAAAGGAAGACACCCTACAAACCACTTCATTATTACAATAGAAATTTTTTAATTTCCCCTTATTTCTGCCCTTCCCTGCGATTAAAACCTGAGATTTTTTTGCATTGACCTTGAGATCAAGGTTACTCATAAAGGTGCCAAAGGCGTTCAGCAGTTTTTGGAGGCTCACCCCAGTGCGGGCCATAAGTACAGCATCATCCGCATACAGGAGAACTGGTATTACCTGCTCCCCTATACGCGGAATATCCTGAGAGACCTCCCCCAGCTCAGCCTCCAGGGCATTAATATAGAGTGTAAACAACAGAGGTGCCAAGATGCACCCCTGTCTTACCCCTCTTTTGGAACTAAATGGCCTTGTACATCGTCCATCCATACTCACTCTTACTTTGGCAGATAAGTTTGTATGGAGATTTGCCATAAAGTGCACTAGGGGAGGGTCCAGACCTAGCTCAAGAAGACCCATCCAGAGCTTCGACCTATTAACTAGGTCGAATGCAGAGGATAGGTCCATAAAACCCAAATATAGATTGCCCTCTTTAGCCGCAGTATACTTGCTAACCAATAAATGCAGATTTGAACATTGGTCAATGGTTCCTCTATTTGACCTAAAACCATATTGCATATTGGAAAGGATCCCTTTTTCCGTCAGCCAATCATTTAATCTATGCAGGATCACCCTTCCGAGAACCTTAACAGAGGAATCTATCAAAGAAATTGGTCTGTAGCAGGAGGGGTCCTGCCTAGATCCTTTTTTATAAACCGGGATGATGGTTGACGTTAACCATGATTGTGGGATACTATCTTTTGTAATAGAATTAAAAACGTTTACTAAAATTTTAGACCACAAACTTGGGGCAGCTTTAAATAGGTCAGCTGGGACTCCGTCTGGTCCAGGCGCCTTATTTTTGGACATTTCCTCAATGGCCTTCGTCACCTCCGCGGTTTCAAAGGTCAACCTTGAAAGGGTGTTTTCAGGGAATGGAACCTCAGAATTTTGGCAGTTTAGGGGCAGGCTATAAATCTCCTCAAAATGTGCAATCCAGGCCTCATCTGTGATGTTACAGTCCATGGGGCCATTATCCGAGTTTGCGAAGACAGGTTGGTTGACTGTGGCCCAAAATTTACTGCTATCTCTCAGAACATCCGGTGTCAACAGTTTCTGCCATGCTTCATCCCTTAATTCCCGCTTTCTTTCGTTCATCACCAACTTGTATGCCCGTCTGCATTTAGTTACTAAGTCCTTATCCCTAGGGGTAGCTTTAAGTGCTTTAAGTAGGGCTGCATGTGCATCTGAGCATTTTTTATTGAACCACCTCTCACCTGGCCCAGTTTTAGATTTCCCCTTGGTAATTAGGTTGTCTTTTACGTGAAAACAGATCACATTATAGGCATTAACAATGTCACTTCCATCTGCCTCATTGTTTGAACATATTGTTATCTCTGCCCTGGTTGCAACCATCATGTCCGCTATAAAGATATCAGGTACCACTTTCGTCCATTTTAATCTTCTCCCCTGATCTCTGGTGGCAACATCATTTTGAACTCTATGTTGTGAGTCCCTAAATGCCAGTGATTCTCCGGTTGCCAACTCCAATAGCACAGGATTGTGGTCGCTAAAGATTGAAACCTCCACATTATAGTATAACACAAAACGTAACAAATGAGATGTAACAAAAACATAATCAATAATTGTACCCCTGTCCTTACCCTTAAAAGTGGGGATCCTAATTTCACCCTGCCCGCAACTTGATTCATAAAGATTCCAGTTAGCTAGGAAGCATTCCAGATTTTCCCCTTCTTTAGTGTGTTCAAAGTGGGATAATGCAGAGAACTGAGGGCCCTCATAATCCTCACTCCCACACTGGCTCCTACAGGGGTGAATATTTAGGTCCCCCATAAACAAAATCTCAAAAGAATTTGACTTTCTACTATAACTGTTAATAAATTGGTCTAACAGATCAAAATTATTATCTGTTTCAGCAGTATTGTAAAAATTTATAAATAACAGCTTAAGTGTGTTAGACCCAGCGAATTCTACTGCAAGGCAGTTCTGACTACCTGTGTCCAGTTGTTTATAAGAGCCTTTGAGGTCCAAAGAGAAAAATAACAGTAGACCACCCTTGGCTCTACCTGCGTTACCTTTCCTTGCAGGAACGGAGAAATGGCAATAACCGTCCATTGAGAAGGAGTTATCAGGGTCCCAAGTTTCTTGTAGGGATATAATGTCAAACCCTGAAATATATTCCCTCCATATCTGATCCCCCATTTTGGCTCTAACACCTGCAATGTTCCAACTTAACAACTTGCATGTGGAATGCGGTTGGATTGGCTCAGTCAGTAGTGTGCCTGAATTATCCAGTCAATCAGTTTCTGAGAGATTTGATAGTGGGGCAAAACGATTGGTCACGGTACAACCCAGGGGGTTAGATGTCTCCATATTGGGTGGGCGTTCCTTCAATAGAGTTTTACCACTTCGGTCGTGTTGGTTATTCAATGGGATTTGTGTATTTGGTGTTTTAGACCCTCTCTCTGGGCGAGGCATGGGTGGTTGAGGCCTTCTGGGTCTATATTGAAGGGGTGGATAAAAGTATCCAAGGGGGAGAGGGCGGATGCCTGAATGTAATAAAACGGACCCATCCCAAAAGAGCCGTTCTGCTACAGAACAGGTTTTAAAGTTGATCACTACGCAATCTCCCTTTGTCGTTTTCTCCCTTGGACCAACCCAGCCCACTCTTCTGGCTGTGATTATGTCAGAAGCAATATCCTCCTCCCCACTGCAGTATTGCTGACACCAATTTCTAGTTCTTTCCAGCAAGTCACTTGGTCTCTCTCTCGCGTTGGTTTGTAGAGGCGGAACCCCCACCAGAACTGCTACAAATGGGGCAGCTTGGGGTGGGAGATGCAATTTAGTTGAACACTGTATGAACCCTGTGTTCATCTTTTTGTCCCCACTCGTTGTGGATCCATCTTTAGTGGCGGTCGTATCGGGTGGGTTTGCACCTACTGACCTTACACTTGGTGGCCCATCTAACACCCTTGTGCCTGATGTTGAGCAGTAATTTTCGCTCATAGCAACGTTGGCGGCGGCTTCAGTGGAATCCCCAACAGGGAGAGGTAAGACAGCAAAATTTTGTTTTAGAAGTGCCCGCTGTTCCTGCATGACAGAATCAATGAGGTTACATTTCTTTAGCAGACCAGCCACACATGTATTAAGGACGTCGACTATGTCTTTGGCTATGTTGGTAAGTATTGGTTCCATATGTAAGTTTATAAGGCCCTCAATTCTTTTACTTAATCTGTCAACCAGGTCCTCCTCCATTGTTGCAGAAATGTTGGATAGGTGTTTGGTTTTTTGTTGACATTTTTTAGAGGGTTTGGGCCCATGGGTTTGTTTGTTAGGGGGGGCCTCTATTATGTACTGTTCTGATACAATTCCCTGCCCCCTGGCAGGCACCCCTGTGATAGTAATTTCGCCTATATCATCCTCTGGAATGGAAAGTAAGGGGATGTGGTGCTGTGTTTCCGGTGTTACAGGCGCACATTCTTGGGTGTTTTCTATTATGCCAGGCCCTTGCTGTTGTTGAGGGGTTGGTGTAAATCCAAGTTCTTTTTCTGCTTGGGCAATCTCTTTGGTAATAACTCCAACAGCTGAGGTCAGATAGGAGATAATAGTGTCTGACTTGCGTGGGATTTTGGCCTTCTGTGATTGATTAGACCCATGGCACAAATTTTTCCGCTTACCCATATCAGCGTGTTAGGGGGGTGGCCCGTCCCGTCCCCTGTCGTCCGTGGACGGCCGTAGACGGCCCGCCCTCTGCCCGGGCTCCGCCCGCGCGCGTCCCGCGAGGCGGTTGGACCTGCTCCCTCTTATGCGCCTCCGGGCGCAGGATTCAGACTCGGCAATCAGCGTCCCCGGATGTCAGGAGGGGACGCTGGGAAATGTAGTCCTGTTTGCAAGGCAGACGCTCACCCCTCTCGGCGGCCGTGAGGTGTAGAGCGGCGGGGGGGGAGAGCAAGACTGCGTGACCAGGTATGAGCAGGGTTTGCAGTTTCCTTCGGCTCCCGCCGTGCGTTAGTCCCCCAGGACATATGTATATCATGGCATCTCAGACTTCAATATCTCAAATTGAGCTTCAGATTATTGGATTGGGTGAAGTGAGACAATGTCAGTATGAACGACAGAACGCTTTATGCCACTTCAGCAGTTATAACAGAGAATTATGTATTGTTGTGAAGCTTAAAAAAACATGAGATGTCGTTAGTACCAATACAGCAAAACACACAAGATGATGGATGGAATGTTGCACAAAGGCAAAACATTCACCCCCAGTCACCGTTCTGGGTTTAATCCATTGTTATTTTGCTCCCCAAGCCACCCCAGTTCAGACATGGCCATATGCAAATCAGTCTTGACCCTGTGCCTCATGGGAACAGCCCAGCCCAAACTGCCAAGCCATGTCTTCTTTGGACCAGAATCAAGCATCAAGACTGATTTGCATATGGCCATGTCTGAACTGGGGTGGTCTGGTGAAACAAAATAACGATGGACTAAACCCAGATCTGTGACTGGGGGTGAATGTTCTGCCATTATCCAACATTCCGTCCGTCAATTGTTGTGCATTTGTCCCCCCGAGTGGGACGGGTATGCTCAGACGTGAGTTTCGTGCTCTCCAGGCCACTGGAATCAAGCTATCCTGGCGGATGGCGGCTGATAGCCAGAAACCAGTACCACCACATGTCAGGGAATCACTTGCAACTTCTGCAGGAATTTACGGTCTCTTGGCCAAGTGGGTCATCTAGAGCGTTCCTGGGCCAGAAGTAGGACGTGGTTGCCATTTCCACTACTTTCTGGTATCCAAGAAGGGCAAAGGAGGCCTACGGAAGAAGTTCAAGATGCTGACTTTGGCTCAGGTCCAAGCTGCCCTGGACCCAGAAGACTGGATGGTAGCGTTGGACTTGCAGGATGCGTATTTCCACATCCCCGTCATGCCGGCCCATCGGCGTTACCTGCGGTTCACAGTAGGCCACGAGCACTTTCAGTTTACCGTGCTCCCCTTCGGCCTTACCAGCGCCCCACGGGTGTTCATGAAAGTGATGGCGGTGGTCGCAGCTCATCTGCGCAGATTAGAGGTTTCGGTCTTCCCCTATCTCGACGATTGCTTGTTGAGGGCGGGCTTGCCCCAGACAGTCGTCTCCCACCTCCAGACTACGGCCGACCTCCTGCACTCGCTGGGGTTCTCCATCAACTTTCCGAAGTCACACCTGTGCCCTTCTCAGAAGCTCCTTTTCATCTGAGCGATTCTGGACTCAGCGCAGTTCCGGGTTTATCTGCCCCGAACAGCAGGTTCGGGATATTCAGGCTCCGATTCCAATCTTTCAGCCTTTATCCTGGGTCTCGGTCAGGTTGACGCTGCGGCTCCTGGGGTTGATGGCCTCCTGCATCCTTCTGGTGCATCACGCCAGGTGGCGGATGCGGGCTCTGCAGTGGGGCCTGAAGTTTCAGTGGGCACAGCATCAGGGCAACCTATCCGACCACGTCCAGATCTCGGAGGGCACTGCGAGCCAGTTGCAGTGGTGGCTCACGGACCGCGATTGGGTCAGTGGCAGATCTCTCTCCCTTCCCCAACCGGAGCATGTAGTATTGACAGATGCGTCCCTCCTGGGATGGGGGGCCGCATGGGAGAGAGGGAGATCAGAGGCCTCTGGTCTCCGGCTGAGTCCTGGCTCCTTATCAACCTTCTGGAGCTGCTGGCGATCCGTCTTGCACTAAAGGCATACCTTCCCTCTGTCCGGGGAAGTGTAGTGCAGGCGTTCACGGACAACACCGCCGCCATGTGGTACTGCAACAAACAGGGCGGGGTTGGGTGTGGACCCTCTGTCAGGATGCTCTGCGCCTCTGGACATGGCTGGAACACCAAGGTGTCACCCCTACTCCCACTCGTCACGAGGCAAGAGTGGGAGTAACAACCCATTATTATTTCGAAGGCCGGCACCATCTCAATGGTCCCTATGGAGAGTAGAACACACATCACTTGCAGTAAGAAGGATAGGTCCTCATCTGAAAGCCCCTTTGATTGGGAGGAAAATTGTGGTGATCCTGCTGGTTAATGTAGAGTGACCATTTATTAGATGTGATAGGTTGTGACCCTGAGAAAAGATGTAGGTTCTAATCTACCACGTGGTGGTTGTGTGCCGCTACGAGCAAACTGAAGCAGCTTGGAGGCTGATGCCGGGCGTGATCGATGCTATGGGTAACCTGCTCATCTATGTATGATCAGCATTTCTACCCTCAAGTGGGCTAGAGTGACTGCAGTGCCGGTGGGTGGAAAAGAGTTGGGATTCAACTTGCTGGTGGAAGCTTGGACTATTAAACTCAGAGTAGTACAGTGCTGCAAATTAAAATCAGGGATGTTGGTTCGCAGCACCTGGCTACCCAGAAGCGCGCTCTTCCATTGGCAGGACAAGGGGAAATCCACCTCTATCAGGGACTCCAGTGAGTTCATGTATAAACTGTCACCATTATAATGCGTGGAGTAAATAGTCT
This sequence comes from Lissotriton vulgaris, assembly GCF_964263255.1. Lineage (NCBI taxonomy): Eukaryota > Metazoa > Chordata > Amphibia > Caudata > Salamandridae > Lissotriton > Lissotriton vulgaris. The sequence continues at coordinate 1,996,810,471 of NC_141693.1, read as the reverse complement.
GCATCATCTCTACTGTCAACTCGAGTCGTGGCAAACTGGTCAGAATTGGAACTAAAAGGCCGCTAACGCCTCTGAGGAAAGCTTCATGGTAGAGAGTAGTATAGGAATCAAACTGTACAGGAACTGGGTGTAGGGTGGAGTGGAGTCGAAGTGACACTTCAGTCTGGGTCGAGAAGGAATTTAGCATGTGGTCGGACACCAGAGTCATCAGCGGATTCCCTTCTCCCATCAGGACGGGCATAAATGAAAGCAACATAGGCACAAGTCTTGGATCCACCATCAGAGACACCTTTACCTACAGACCCCCAGGACCCTGCCTTGTCTTCTGCAATACCACTCTATTTCATTGCCCTGCTCGCCATTGATTCCGATAACTACATCTTCCTCTGCAACTTCAATTTCCACCTGGACGACCCCACCACCACCAACATAGCCAACCTCATTGAAAGCATGAGCAACATCAGCATCATACAACTGGTCATAAACCCCAGCAACACCGCAGGACACACACTTAACCCGATCGTCACGGCCAGCAACAGAATCAAGTACAGCCATGTCACTGAGTCCACCTGGACCGACCACAAAATTATCCACTTCATCTCTGGACTCCCTGGCACCACCCTCCTAGCCCACCAGCAGCCCACAGCTGGAACAAGATCTCAGAAAGCCAATGGACTAATGCTCTCAACGTCTTGCAGTCACAGACAACATCAGGTCCATTCTCAACAGGAGCAGTCAGCAAATGGGGTGCAGATGAGGAACACGCCATCAGACAAGAGGAGATCCGTTCAGTGTGCAGGCACCACATCTCCACGGAATGGGCTGAACTCCTTCAATGCTTCTGACAAAAGGCGACAGACACCCCATCACACCTGGACTCACTAACACTGACAGGGGAACCAAAACCCTCCTACCGAGGCCCCTACGGAATCCTCAACATCAAAGAACCAGCTCACGCACAACGGACAAACAAGCCCTCCTGATAGCCCTCACAGGGACAGAACCACCCTAAATAGAAACAGAATTAGATCCATTCTCGACCAAGGAAAAAGGGCAGCCCTGATCCTCGACCTCTCAGCAGAGTTCGACACAGTATCTCTCCATAATCTTGATCAGAAGGCTTCACAACATCGCAATCTAAGGAACCACCCTCTTGTGGATCGCCTCCTTCCTCACAGGCAGGACACAGAAAATCCACCTCTTGCCCTTCACCTCGGAACATATTAACATCATCTGCATAGTGCCTCAAGGTTCTTCCCTCGGCCTCACCCTGTTCGACATCATATCCTCTGCAAACAATACCCATCTAATCATATCCTTATCAGAAGACCCCTCCGCAAAGCTAACAAACTTCCGCAGATGCAAGACTAGCATCACCGAATGGATGCAAAACAACTGCCTACAACTCAACACAGACAAGACGGAGGTGATTAGCTTGGAAAACTGCTCCCAATGCAATGATGCCCCATGGGGGGAAGCAGACCATTTTGCCAGGGCCGGTTTTGGTTCCCAGTCCAGCACTGTCCTGAAACTCAACTGGCTCCAAATTAGGAAGAGATGTCAGTTCAAGATGCTGACCCTTGACTTCAAAGCCCTCCCCAACTAGGGACCAGCATACATCAACCACTGGCTGATCTTCCACCACCCCGCCACACACATGCACTCCACCTACCTCTGCCCTCACCCACACCCCCCACATCTGCTGCAGTAACAGTGGAGGGCACTCCTTCTCCTACCTTGCGGCAATGTTCTGGAATGACCTCCTTTGCCTACAGACCTTACTACTGGAATTCAGTAGATGACTTAAGACCGACTGGAGTTGTGCTCCTTTTTAAAATTTGTTTATTGTAATTTGGAAATTTTCGAATCCTTGTCATAGTATTATTTTGTGACCCCACGCTCACCCAATTGATCGCATTGCTCGCACCATAATAATTACTTGAAGCACATCTCACCATTTCGGTGATTCCCTCGCCGCCTCACGCCCGTCCGCCATCTTGGGTGTGGGCTAGAGACGCTGACACAACGTTTTAGGGGTTAGCGGTCTAGTCTTTGCGAGTACCCTCAGCCACATACTACTTAAATCTACTAGTATGCAAGCGCGCAGAGATCGCGCGCAGCGGCGCGCCGGAGGAGCGCCAGAGGAAAGCCCGTCTGTGCCTGTCCGGGCCAGGACGGACCTAGGGGACACTAACTCTGTTCGACCACGCACCTATTCGCCGGACAGCCTTCGGGCCCTAAAGACAGGCTCCACTGGGCTAGATGAGGTAACGCTGGCCAAATTACAGGCTGAGGCCCTGGTGCAGACAGAGGGCGCATGCCCCCAGATTAACCCTAAAATCATTTCCCGTCAGTCTCATGGCCTAACAATAGCGACACTCAATACGCGCTCATTGCATAAGCATCATTTAGAGGTCTTTTCCTTACTAGCTGATGGTGAAATATATATCCTAGCCCTCTCAGAGACATGGCTCGGTACGGCATCAACGCCAGACATTCTGGCCGCTCTACCTCCTGAGAATGACGCGCTGTGGCATAACCGCCCCAATGACTGTAGAGGGGGGGGTGTTGCCATTTTGTTTAAAAAAAGTCTTACAGTAACACAGATCATAGCAGAAAATTGTGCCTGTGCGGAGCTGCTGGGGATAAAAATCTCACTTAAATCCTCATGCATTGCGATGCTGGTTGTATATCGCCCGCCGCAGAGCTCACCGGATTTTAATGATATCTTTCTTGAGCTTCTGACGGATTTGGCCTCCAGATACAAGTCCCTTTTGGTGGTAGGTGATTTCAACTACCACTGGGACAAGGTACCCAGAGAGCCTACTGAGACAGAGTTTGAAGCCAATCTTTCGGCGCTCAACCTGCAACAGCTAGTAGTGGGTCCTACCCATGTGAAGGGCCACACATAGGACCTTGTCTGGTCCTCGCTGCCTAAGACAGAAATAATTGAGGTCAGTCCTTGCATTTGGTCGGACCACTTCATGATTAAGTGCTGGGTTCCGGGTGACCCCGTACTGGCTGTCCCAAATCAGTTGTGGAGGAAAGTTCGGCCCTGGAAGAAGATTGAGGCTAACTCTCTAATCACAGCCCTGCTCTCCTCCGCCCCCCCCTAAAACGAGTGGCATAAACTTGGATCAGGATGCTACTGTGTTAAAGACCTGGATGCTCGCCGCTCTAGATAAACTAGCCCCTGAGCGGAGGGAGAGGACTAGATCTAAAGGGGAGGGAGCACCATGGTTTGATGCTTCACTGAAAGAGAAGAAGCGAGCCCTCCGCAAGGCGGAGAGAAGGTGGAGACTCAATTACTGTCAAGCAGAGGCTGAAACCTTTAAAACTCTACTCTCAAAATATAAGGCGGACATCTTGGAGAGAAAGTCAGCTTTCTATGAGGGAAGAATTAGAGAGGCGACTAACATACAACGAGAGACCTTTGTGATACTAAGGGAACTCACGCAGCTGGGTGGAAAAATCTCTGTGAGCGACCAACCAGACTGTGACACTTTCCAAAGTTACTTTCTCCAGAAAGTACAGGATATTATTACTGATATCAATGCACGTCCAGTCACAACTATGCTGTCCAGTCCGGTGGTTCAGGCGCCATCAAGGACTATGAACAGTTTCCCATCCATCGACGACAAGCGCTTAGCAGAGCTTGTTGGACACATTAAATCTGGCTCTAACACTGATCCTTGCCCCCGAGAATCTTTAAGATGGCCTTGCCAGGCATCCAGCCCCAGGTGCTGAGCCTACTGAACAACTCACTGGAAGCAGGTTATCTCCCAACCCAGTTAAAGGAAGCTAGGGTCTGCCTACTTTTAAAGAAAGCAGGAACTGACACAAAGGCTCTAAAAAACTATAGGCCTATCTCGCAGCTGCCATTCTTGAGTAAGATTCTAGAAAAACACTTCCTGGGCACATTAGCCGGTCATCTGGAGGAACACCATCTACTTCATGCCAGGCAGGCTGGTTTTCGGCCCCAACACAGCACAGAACTAGTTATGGCCTCGGTCGCCGACGAGCTGAGAGTCAGGGCAGAGAATAAACAGCCATGCGCCCTAATTCTCTTAGACTTGTCGGCGTCTTTTGATACGGTCAGCCATACCATCCTGCTGGAGCGTAGCGCGAAGCTGGGGATCATAGGCCATGCGCTTAAGTGGCTGGAATCCTTCCTGTCAGGAAGAACTCAGAGGGTACAGCTGGGAGACCAGTTGTCTGGGATTAGTGACGTGACATGGGGTGTGCCCCAGGGGTCGGCACTATCGCCCTTGCTCTTTAACATTTATTTACAACCACTGGTGGAGGAGCTTATGCGTAGAAACTGCAAAATCTTTAATTAGGCAGACAATACCCAGCTATTGGTTTAGCTGGAAAACACTAAGGAGGCTCAGGAATCAGTGAGAAACCTGCTCAGTTTCACGGTCAACTGGATGACCAACAATCTGTTGAAAGTGAATGCTGAGAAAACGGAGGTGCTGGTGATCACCAATCGAGGGAATCCCTGGTGTGACCTGTACTGGCCCCCAGACCTAGGAACAACCCTTACCCCTGGGATGGTGGTAAAAAGTCTGGGACTAAAGATCGATGCAGACCTCTCGATGGCCCCTCAAGTCTCAGCTGTGGTTGGCTCTTGCACGGGTGTGCTGAGGCAACTACGAAAGCTGGTGCCCATCTTATCAGCCTGGACTTGGACAGCCCTAACATTATGATGAAACAAGTTAATAACACAAAGCTTCACGTAAAATCTAGCAGTTTGTATTTATTGGGTTTGCTCGTTATATGATCACCTTGCGCACTCAGATTTTTCTTACCTCAAAGTATTGCAAGCTTTATTCAATGCTCAGTATACTGTTTTCAAATTAATCCTTGATACAAACACTTGTATGACAAAGCAATTGGTTCATCCCAACAGAGCCGTTGTAGCTTAACATAGTAAAAGTATGCAGCGAGACCTGCGTATCTGCCTGACAGATGTCTTGTAGGGGCACATCATGTCCCAATGTGTTAGTAGCTGCCGTTGCCCTGGTAGAATGTGCGCACAACCCCACCGGAGGTTCCTTTATAGCCAGAGAATAACAGGCTTTTATACACAAGACGACCCAGCGGGAAATAGTCTTCTTGTGTACAGCCGGCCTTTCTTGGCGCCTACGTAGCCAGCAAAGAGCTGGTCATCCAACCGGAACTGTTGTTGCGAATCAGGTAAAATGAGAACACAACAGGTGATGGACCGAATGTGGATCAATGTCACACACTCACCCCAGTCCAAAGATCTGGGCCCAAATCCATCGTTTTTTTGCACTCCACACCACCCTGGGTTAGACAATGGGGATATGCAAATCAGCTCTGACCCTGTGCTCCATGGGAACAGTCCAGTCCGAACTACAAAAGCCATGTCCTTCCCAGAACGGAATCAAGCATCCGAGGACCGGACTCGAGGTAACACCTCTCATCAGCCCGGCTAGCTTGATCTTTGGACTGGGGTGAGTGTGTGACATCGATCCACATTCGGTCCATCACCTGTTGTGTTTGCATATTCAGGTAAAATGAGAGCATACGTTTTGGGTCCAGACGGTAGAGCCTCTCTTCCTCTCTGGAAGGGTGCGGAAGCGGAAAGAAAGTGGGCAAGGTGATAGTTTGCCCGATGTGCAAGTAAGTAACAACTTAGGAAAGAAGGAAGGACGAGTGCGCAGCACAACCTTGTCCAGATGAACAGACAGAAAAGGAGGTTTACAGGAAAGAGCCTGGAGCTCACTCACGCGCCTAGCGGATGTGATGGCAACCAGGGAAGCAGTCTTTAAAGTTAGTAAACAAAAAGGACAGTTGTGAAGCGGCTCAGAAGTAGCGCACATCCAATAAGTAAGAACTAGATTCAAGTCCCACTATGGCATCACAAACGGAATAGGAGGGAAAAGGTGAGTAATGCCTTTGAGAAATCTACTTAGGGCAGGGGATTTGAAAAGAGAGGGCTGATCAGAGAGCCTGAGAAAGGCCGAAATTGCAGAAAGGTAGCCATTAATAGTGCCCAGAGCAGAGCCCTGCTGGGCCAAAGAAAGAAGGAACAAAACAACTTCTGGAAAAGGGGCAGAAAGGGGATCCACAGCCTTTGCTATGCACCATGCCACAAATTTGTTCCACCTGCAGGCGTATACCGGTTTAGTGGAAGGACGCCTGGCTCCCAGAATGATATCACAAACTTCAGGAGGCAAGTCAAATGGAATCAACTGTCACCGCTCAATCTCCACGCATGGAGGTGGAAGTTGGACCGGTTTGGGTGGAGGACGTACTGCTGCGACAGAAGATCCTCCTGAAGAGGCAGTTGGATCGGGGGATCCACGCTCATATGGAGTAGCTCGGGATACCAAACTCTTTGAGTCCAGTCCGGGGCCACAAGAATGTCTTGAGCCCGGTCGCGCCTGATCTTCTTCAGTACTCTGGGTAGAAGTGGTATAGGTGGAAAGGCGTACAATAGACTGCAACACCACTCGTAACGTAACCCCCAGTTGAACACGCAGGCCCACCGACGGGCCAAAAAGGAGATACATGGCTGACAAAGTCCTGCAGCTGGGCTGGAGTCGCTGACGGACCTGGGATAGGCGGGTAGGCTGTCGGCAACTGCGCAGGCTTCACCGGAGCCACGAGGATGGCACCCCCCACAGCCATGTCGCACAACAGGCTAGGGGAAGGCAAAGAGCAACGTTGCTTCTGCAACTTCTTGTGCTTTGTTTTACCCGACCGCAAGTGCGAAGACTTCGTCGAACGATGACGGTGGGTCCGCAACCGGTCCCTCGACCTCCACAAGGACCAGGACCTTGAACGGCAGGGAGCAGACTCCCGGGCCTCAAGCAACTGACGGGACCACTTAAGCAAAGTTTTCGGTGCCATGGCCCGGCATTCGGGGCACGACGTGGGGTCATGGTCGTGCCCCAGACGGTAGAGACACTTGCGGTGCGGGTCCATCACCGACATCATGTTGGGACAAACTTCGCAAGATTTAAAACAGGGCATGCCTACAGCACCAGGAGTGGATAGTCAAAAAAGAATGAGGAAAAAGTCCCAAAAACTTAAGTCAAAAATTGACTGGGGATACCGCTCTCTCTGGATCTACGCTTGCTGGCGCGGAAAAAGAAAGAACTGACGTCAGAGCACGAGGGTGGCGTCTAAGTAGCTGCCGCAATGTCATCTTTGCGATCGTGATGCCTCCAGCGGACGCGGAGCCGCAAGACGCCACCTTCCGACGCGCAGGAGTACTGCTGACGAAAACTTTCCTGATTCAGTCTGATGCCGGAGGATAATTCTAAGGTAAAGAATCCATCACTAATGTGTCTCTTTCAGATATCTACCATGCAGATGATATTTATTTAATGTAGATCGGTAGGCGGGTTACTGCTTTTAACACAGAGATCCTTTTTTACCTGCAGTTCATAAATTGTAATCCTTCTAATACACCACAGTAAAATATGGACATGCGACTCCTGCACCTTGCAACCCTGCCTCATGTCACTCATCTTGTACATTGATTTACACATTTACATGATTTACTGTCAATATATAATGTGTATGTTTTGTAAGGAGCTCCGACACCCTGCATTGCGATGCATAGCACAAAAAAAGAAAAAAAAAACAGTGCTATTGAAATTGTTATTTCTGTAAATACTGGGACAGACCAATACATCTGACATTCTTAAACTGCATGCACTAATGTTCAGGGGCTGAAAATAATCAAAAGCATGCCTCTCCTAAGTACCTGTGAAAAGATAACAAGCTGTGCCTTTGTTTGCCCTTTGTTGCAATTACTTTAAAGTGTGAGGTTACAGGTCGCCTCCAGTCAGCATATTTAAACAAAAGGAGGGCTGATGGCCCCTTAACTTCAGCCTTTATCTTCGGCCCAGCTGGAGGTGAAAAAAAAGCCCCCTTAACACCTGCACGTTGCTGATGGGAATGGAAAGCAGACAACGTGTAGGCACTGCTGAACGTGTCCTGGTGTCTGAAAATTACACCTGGACAAGTTCAACATACTTCTGTGGGGCTCAACTTCTTGGCAGGGTGGACGGTGTCCACCCCCTGAAAATAGTGGGTGTACCGGAGTGTACCCACAACTTGTGCCCTGAATGCGGAGCCACACATCTTCCTATAGTAGCGTGTGAGAGCACAGCTTTGAAATCATCCGGATCCATTATGGCACCGGAGGGAAATATTCGAAAAGGTGAGGGATCTGCAGTTAGAAGTATTTTTCAAAAGAGTTTCCCTATAACCCGTGTGAAAATATTTGCGTTACTTAGTTCCAGTAATGTAAGAATTCAAGGAAAAATGAGACATGCCAGGGAAGAGGGTGTGGAGGATCAGTTAAAGCCAGAGACATAATGCCGAATTTTAACTGCTACAAGGTGTAGGGGTGCAGGAAGTTAAAGTCAGGACTAAGCAACCACAATTTTACCTCGCTCAGAATGCGGATGAGAATTCCCACAATAGTCTTAGATTTTCCCGTACCAGGTGGGCCGTGAATCAAACAGATCCGTGGAATGCCTGGGTGATGCTTCACCATAGTATAAGCGGTCTCAATCGACTTCCTTTGACTTTCATTGTAGTCTTTTAAGAAGGAAACCTAAATAAAACAAAACAGGTTAGAACAATATGATGAAAACTTTCTCTTGATAAAAGCAGCTGTATAGTAAATTCATGCAAAAACCACAGTTGATGGACAGAATGCAGAACAATGTCATACATTCACCCCAGTACAGAGATCTGGGCCTAAATCCGTCGTTTTTTTGCACTCCACACCACCCCAGTTCAGACATGGCCATATGCAAATCAGCCTTGACCCTGTGCCTCATGGGAACAGTCCAGCCCGAACTGCCAAGCCATGTCTTTCCTGGACCGGAATCAAGCATCCTAGGACCGGTTTCTGGCTATCAGCCGTCTTCAGACAGGATAGCTTGACTCCAGTGGTGTGGAGAGCACGGGACTCGCGTCTGAGCATACCCATCCCACTTGGAGTGACAAATGAAAAAACCACAGTTGATGGACAGAATGCAAAACAATGTCATACATTCACCCCAGTACAGAGATCTGGGCCTAAATCCATCGTTTTTTTGCACTCCACACCACCCCAGTTCAGACATGGCCATATGCAAATCAGCCTTGACCCTGAGCAAGGGACTCACGTGTGAGCATACCCTGCCAACTTATGGCGAACAAAGCGGTACAAAGGTACACCACTGGAGTCAAGCTATCCTGGCTGATAGCCAGAAACCGGTCCTAGGATGCTTGATTCCGGTCCAGGGAAGACATGGCTTGGCAGTTCGGGCTGGACTGTTCCCATGAGGCACAGGGTCAAGGCTGATTTGCATATGGCCATTTCTGAACTGGGTTGGTGTGGAGTGCAAAGAAACGATGGATTTAGGCCCAGATCTCTGTACTGGGGTGAATGTATGACATTGTTCTGCATTCTGTCCATCAACTTTTGTTTTTGTATAGTAAATTCAAGCCGGTTCCCAGCTGGAAAAAAAAAAGTTACTTACCTGCGTTAATGATTTTTTTTTTCAAAAACTTTATTTGTGAATGTATATTCATAGCATAAGCATACAGTATTAGGCAATGAGCTCTAATACATATACAATAAATAATCAAAGATGAAAGACTTATACACATTTTGTAAATCAATCAATACACAACACAGTTATTTATGAAACCCAATGCATTTCGGGGTTAGTACCCCTTCGTCGGGGGTCTATAAAGAAAAGAAAAGAAGAAAGAAAGGACACCAAATTAATCTCGATTTCTTTCTTCTTTTCTTTTCTTTATAGACCCCCGACGAAGGGGTACTAACCCCGAAAATGTGTATAAGTCTTTCATCTTTGATTATTTATTGTATATGTATAAACTGATTTGATGCAAATAATCTTCACTAAATTCATGATAAAGCAAAACAGAGAAAACACGTATGGAAAATGTTTCATTGTAAAAAATATTTTTACTAGTAGTGCGCACTAGAGTCCTGGTGATCTAGCGATTCCAGGCCATATTCGATGTTGAATAGTGAACCTGAGATACTGTCTGTGTGATGGGTGTATGGGTATATGGAAATACGCATCTTTTAGATCCAGTGTTGCAAGGAAGTCTCCCTGACTGAGTAACGGCAGAACTTGCTGCAAGGTGAGCATATGAAAATGCTCTGACAGAATGTAACTGTTTAGAGGCCTGAGGTCCAGTATAGGTCTGAGAGACACGCCTTTTTTGGGTATTAAAAAGTACAGAGAGTACACCTGTGACCCTTGGTCTTCTACAGGCACGAGCTCTATTTTTGCAGCATGCTGACGACCTCCTGCTGCAATAAGTGTAAGTGCTCTGCAGACATAGGACAGTGTCTTGGTGGGATGTTGGGTGGAGTGGAAGTTAATTCCAGACAATACCCGTACTGTACAATGTCTCTCACCCACCTGTCTGTGGTGATGGACTTCCAGACTGGCAGGAACTGTTGTAGTCTCCCCCCCGACAGGTGTTATATGGTCGGGGGGCAGTGACAGGGCGTCACTGTTTGGTATTGGCAGAGGATCTGGAACTGTTTCCTCTGCCTCTGCCCTTGATGTTGGTTCCACGATATCCACCCGGTTGTTCTTATTGTAGGTGGATTGTGTCCCTCCCTTATTGTATTGTGTCTGTTGTGTTGACTGGCCTCTTGAGGGGCCCCTAGTATTGGAGCGACGAAAGGAGCCACCCCGAAACTGCTGTGACTGCAGAGCCCCCATAGACTTTGCAGTCTCTGTGTCTTTTTTAATATTTTCAAGGGTGGTGTCAACCTCAGGTCCGAATAAGAAGTCTGGGTTAACTAGCTGATTGAGGATAGAAGTTTGTATTTCAGGTTTGAATCCTGAGATTCTCAACCAGGCGTGTCTCCTTAACATAACGCTAGTGTTGATGGCCCTGGGTGCAGTGTCAGCTGCATCTAGAGCGCACTTGATGGAAGCATTGGTTATCAGTTTACCCTCCTGGATGAGTAGTTCTGCGCCCTCCTTGTACTGATCAGGTAGGTGTTGCAACAGTGTCTCAAGGGTATCATAATGGAACCTGTCATATCTGGCCAAGAGTGCCTGAGTGTTGGCAATGCGCCAGATGTTAGTCGCCTGCGCAGCCACTCTTTTTCCTGAAGTTTGAATAACTTTTGACTCTTTGTCAGGAGGAGGAGCATCACCTGTAGTCTGGGAGTTTGCTCTCTTACGTGCATTAGAAACAACCAATGAGTCCAATGGCAACTGTCCCCTTATATAAGTAGGGTCCACAGAGGCCGGTCTATATTTCTTCTCAATCCTTGGGTTTAACACCCTGGCTCTAGTGGTGTCTTTAAAAATGTCACCAGCATGCTTAAGGACCCCTTTTAGCATGGGTAGGGTTTTGACTGCCCTTTCTGAAGTGGAAAAGGTGTCGACCAGAAAGTCTTCATCCACAGGGTCAGCATGTAGCTCGGCGTCATGATTACTGGCTACCCTTTCAATAAGGGGGTTAAAGGCAGTTGTGTCCTCAGTAGGAGATGTTTCACACTGTACACATGAGTGTCAGGGCCAGTCTGCGGATCCCTTGAGTCAGCAGGGTCCGCCCATGGTTGGGCTTGATCATCGGGATCAGTGTCCACATGATAGAGGTCATCCTCATGTTCATCATCCCCTGCATCCACATCTGAGTATGTTGGGGAAAAATGTTGAGGTTCCTGTCCATAGTGATGGAGGGGTTCTACAAGAGCTGGAGATGTTGTTGAAACTCTTCTTCTTCAAGGGAATCTTATATGATTCCATGGGTGTTTCTGGCATTAATTTTCTTTTGTATATGGACAGTCTACCAGTTTCTGAGTCGATGAATCGCCTCGGCTCCTGGTCTTCAGGCTCTTCTGCAGCCTCCATTTCCGCCGACACTTGTTTAGTGGCGCCGATAGCTTGTTTCGGCTCGAACATCTTCGGACGCACCGAGGGTGGCAACCCGAATTTGATAGGTGTCGACACGGTCTGAACTTGTCCGACCAGCTTCGGCGTCGGGGCCTTCTTCGGTCCGACCGCTGTAGCCTTATCCTTGATGCGTTGGAGTGACTCCGACACTTCCTTGGCTATGAATGGACTGGGGCGCGTCGACTCTACAGGGTCCTTGGAGCCAGTCTTCGACTTGTCCGTAGGCCTCGACCAAGGATCGATCCCGTCTTTCGGTTCGAGCCTTTTGTGTGAATCGACTCCCTTCGGCGTCGGCCTTGGTGGTTCGACGGCCTTGACCTTGGTCTTCGGTGCCCCAACCATCGGCTCGATGACCTTCTTGAGCTTTCCGGCATCGACGGCCATTTTCTTTTCCTTTGGCTCCGAGGGGTTTGAGGCCTTGGAGCCGACCAGAGTCACTTGCACTTTCGGTTTCGGCAATGATGTTGTCAGTTTCGATTTCTTTGTATCGACCGATGGCGGTTTCGAAACCGAAGGCTCTTTAGTAATGTTCGAAGCCGGGCTGTAGAACGAGATTGTAGATCTTGGGTATGGCCTAGTGACGATCCCTCGACCTGAGCCTTATTGAGTGCGTCATCGTCGGCCCCCGTATAGCCGGTTGGGCCTAGCTCTTCGCCTGAGCTATCTTCTACAGCCCCAAGGGCCTCCACGTCATCTCCTGCCTCATCAACGACGTTTTCGTCTTCTTCTTGCACCTCTTCGTCTTCAGCGTCATACTCCGAGTCAGGGCCCGAAGCCGGATCGGAGCAGTATTACTGATCCTCCAGATCAACGACCTCTTAGTCTTCGGTCCCAAAGATGTTCACAGGAACAGGCGCTGACTTCTTTGACTCCAATCGAGCCGCGCGTCGAATCTTAAGAGTTTTCTTCAACCTGAACCGGGCACAGGCCATACAGTTGGCTTTGTTGTGGTCTGGGGACAGGCACTTGTTGCACACCGGGTGGACATCGATGTGCGGGTATTTTGCATTGCAAAGGGGACACCTCTTGAATGGACTTCTTTCCATTTGAGATCGAAGATCGGGTAGAGTGTGGAAAGAAAAACCTGTTGAGTCCTCGATGTCCTCTCAAAACAAAGGCACCGATACCGAACGAAACGATACCGACGCTGTCAAAAGCCTTTTGGCTTTGTAGAAAGTTTTCCTAACTTGAGCTAAGATAGTAACATCCGAACCCAATGGCGGAAAAAAACAATCTGAGGATGGAGAGGATGCCCATGCGCACTGTAGTCCAGGGGAGGAACCACCTATCTCGTGATACTTCGAAGACTCTTCCAGGACAACAATGTACAATCATCCGGACCCAACACTAGGCGGCGATCTATGCACAGATATAAATTCAGGAGCCCACATGCCTCGAACCATATAATAGCGTATGGTCGGCCTCCAGGTCCCGGAGATATAGTAACATAACAGCATATATAGAGAGAATATGGGATGACCCCGCCATTGGTATGCCCAGCGTAGCTGCGGATCTGCGAAGAGCAATGGCCAGTGGTTCGAGCGCTAGCACAAACAACATTGGGGACAGGGGCATCCCTGTCTGGTGCCTCGGTAAACCGGGTATTCGGCCGACACATAGCGTCCCGTTCTCGCCCGAGCTGTGGGATCAGTATACAACAGCCTGATCCATCTTATTAGAGGGGCTGGGAAGCCAAAGCATCGCAGGACCTCAAACAGAAGGACCAGGAGAGTGAATCAAACGCTTGTTTGAGGTCTAACTCAATGCATCCTGCCTGTGTTAATTCTGTCGGTGATGCCGCCATTAGTGCGTGCAGTCGTCTCGTGTTTAGAAAGGTACTGCGCCCAGGAAGAAATCCGCACAGGTCCCGATGTATGAGCGCAGCCAGGTGAGGTTGGACACGTAGGGCAATAGTTTTGCTCAAAATTATATATTCCATGGCCAGCATGGATAAGGGACCTGCGCTAATGATGTTTCTGATGGATACTTCTACCTGAAGATTCCTCACATCTAGAGCAATCCACTGGCGCCAGATGGGATCCAAAAAACGTAAAGCCTTGATGCCGACAGTAGATGGCACTGGACTCAGTCGGTGCCAGAAGTGGCGCAAGGCGACGCCCCCTAGTCCATAAAGTGCCTGCTCCAGGTCATCGATGTCCCTTTCCCTCCAATTTTTTTTAAGCCTTCCAGATGAGGCAGAGTGGAAAATAGTGAGACTTTGCAGTACCAGTACATGTAAATTGTAGGGAATCTTATTAACTGTCCCTACAATTTATCCATCAAAACGGGCAGGCTGGTGAGGAATTTGCAGGTAGAGTATCCACCCGAAACATTGTTACCACAGGTAAGTAACTTTTTACTCAGATAGATACTTCTACCTGCAGATTCCTTACCTGTAGAATAGATTTCACAGCAATACCCTGCCCAGGAGGAGGATTGATGGACGACTTGGACCAGGAAATCCTAAAACACGGATCTACGGAAGTGCCCATCTTTGCTTACCTCTGCATCAAGGCAAAATGCTTTGCAAAGGTGTGCAAGGAAGGTCTCGTTGCTGCTTTACTGGTTTCTGCAATCGGAACACCCAGAGCCAGTGAAGAAGTGGTGGTCTCAGCCCCTATTGGAATGGGCCGGGCTTCCTTCAGGTAGCTCCTCCTTGGCAAGGACGCACCAGCTTTTAATGCAAAGGATGTTCCATTGGGATCCAGTCTTCTTCTGAACTGCCTTCCCCTTCTTGGCTCCGCAAAAGCCCATGACGAGCTGGTCATCTGAACGATACTCTCTGGTGCCGTCCAGTTACTAATTAACCACTTTGCCTCGGAACAAACCAATGCAATGTTTCTCCACCTTCCAATAATGAGGTGAAAGGTAGAACGTTGGGAGGGTAATGGATTGGGCCAGGTGAAATTGAGTGATGACCTTGGGAAAGAAAGTAGCCATGGTTCACAACACCAACTTGTCTGTAAAGAAGGTAGTGAACTGGGGCGACAGCTCAGGGCCTGCAACTCACTGAACCTTCTAGCAGACGTGATGGCAACCCAAAACACCGTCTTAGGAGTCAGCATGCAAAGTGTACAAGTATGTAGAAGCTCAAAAGGAGTCTCCAACAAGAACCAAATTCAAGTCCCACTGAGGAACTACAAATAGAGTGGGTGGAATAGGCTAGTCAGGCGTTTAGAGAAAGTAAGACAAAAGAGACTTAAACAAGGATGGCTGATTCTTTAGACTGAGGAAAGCAGACAAGGAGGCTAAATAGCCCTTCACAGTGCCCACAGCACATCCTCTTTGAACTAGGGAAAGTATAAACTGCAGCACTCTGGACAGCTTGGAGAGCAAGGGATTCTCACAGTTGTCCGCAAAGGAAGCATCAAAGTTGCCCCATCTTCCGGAGAACGCGGATTTAGTGAAGCAGCGACATGCAGGCAATATAAAGTCTACCACTGCCGGCAGCAGCTAAAAGAAGAACAATCGCCCCTGCTCAATCTCCATGCCATGTAGGTGAAGACCTTAGAGATTGGGATACAGAACCAGTCAACCCAACTGGAAGAAAAGGTCCTGTCTGAAAGGCAGGCGGAGTAAATGTGGAGAAGCACAGGAGGTCTTCCTACCACACCCTTCTCAACCTATCTAGCACTATAAGGAGAACTTTGGCTAGGTCTTGGCGAATATTTCTCAGAACCAGAGTAATCAAGGGTATGGGTGAGGAAACACATAATGGAGCTGAAAGTTTAACCTCAACTGATATACATCACCCAAAGACTCCTCGCTTCGGATACTAGAGGTTGCAGAATTGCTAGCAATTAGTATTTTCCAAAGAAACCAATAAATCCACCAGATGGAGGAGTGGTCCACTGGGCAAAGATGTCCTGGACTACCTGCAGTAGTAGACAATATAGGAAACTGCGCTTTTGTTGCAGTTGTCCTTCCACGAAGTCCACCCACACCCTTTTTGCCCCCTTTTTAGCTACTGGATGATGGTTTTCAAATCGGATAGTGCACGGATGCCGCTAACCAGACCTCAGTGCCAGCGCTCCTTCCCCAAATCAAGGTGTTCTCTAACTGTTTTATAATTGGCTAATGACTTTAGGCCCTTTTAGTCCCTAGTCATTGTTACCCCGGGTACTGAGGGCATGGGTTCTAAAAAGGGTCCCTACGGGCTGCAGCATATCCTATGCGAACTTAAGCGACCCACATACAAATTCTACAGACTGCCATTCCTGGCTGCGAGATATGGTTCAAACCATGAGTGAGAACATTACAGAATTCACTCATGTGTGCCATGCCAATGTCACTGCATCTAATATATGTAAGTCACACGTACAGCAAGTCTTTGAGCCCTAAAGCAGGGTACATTATCTTTTATGTGAGGACACATCTGCATGAGGAGATAGCCCCTGTGATGTCTAGTTCTATAACTAGATTTTGTAAGTGAGCAGGGAAGCCATCTAAAGGCATGTACAGGACACTGGTAAGGGAATGTGGAATCCATTTTATTTCAGGTTACATTTTGTGACGCTCAGTAGGAGCAAGCCTGCAGAAGGTGCACTGGCCAGTTGCCTTTAAGTGAATTTGTACTGTCTGTACTTTTGCTGTCACCACAAAGCTTTAGGAGCTGACCAAGTCACAAGTGTACGTGGCAAGCTGGTATGCTTCCCTTGGTGATTACATAAATGAATGCCCATGTATAGCTAATGACCTTATTCTTATTGATAAATGAGTAGAAACTCCAATTTTTTCACAGAGCAACTCACTCATTGGTTGTGTATCATTTGTGTAATAGGTGCAATATTTATTTTAATCTATAAAAACCCATGTTAAATTCTGTATTTTGAGCTGGTCCATGTAGCACATGGCTCATCTGCAGCTGTTGAATGTTGAATAATAAGATATGTTGGAAATCTAATTGCCCCAAGTCTTTCATTCATTACAGTCTTTCAGAGTAAAGCAGGGATTCGATGTCAAGCTGCGGTGCTGGTGACTTTGTATCTAGAGCCGGAGGAGGTGGTGGTACGGCGGCAGAACTGTCCATAATTATAGTTGCAGTGCTGAGAACCTTAATGCTGGATCAAAGCAAGGCAGAGGTGCCAGATCTGAAGTTGCAGCACAAAACTGTGTTGGTTGAAATGGCATGAACAGCGGGAGCCATTCAGCCGTAGGAGGCTTCGTACGGTGTTGACACCTTTGCAAATATGTTGTAAATGATATTAGAGAATTCTGCTGGATCCGAGCCCGGCATTGGGACTTCAGGGACCTACGGCGTTGAAGGCTCAGTTGCAGGAGAAGGGAGACGAAAACTCAAGGTGGGATGGAGCTCTGTTTTGAATATTGGCCACAATTACCCCCTTTGAAGGCACCAGTAGCATCAACCTGGGCATAGAGAGCAATGATTGGGAAGAACTAAGTACTTTGAAAAGAAACCAAATAAAAACTATGACACACAGGATAATGATGACCGAGTATCTGCGTGCCAATGCAGCCTGCAAGGACTCAGTGAGAAATTAGCCTTTTATATTCCAACACGACAAGGTGTTTAAAAAAGATTGGTCTCTCATCTCCTAGCATTGCAGAAGAGATTAGCTGATCCTTATTATAAAGACTTCTACACAGCTGGCTCAGGAAATGAATACTCAAATACAGGATATAGAAGTACAATTGAAATCTTACCAATCTGTCTGTACCCTGAAGAAGACTTTAGAGGAACTTAACAAAACATTAAATGGATTTGAATAGTCACTGAAAAATAGCAAATTCCTAAAACTGAAAAAGGATACAACCAATTATAGTCACGTAACGGTCTACCTGCACATCAGGGAAGACTACGTATCTTCCAGAAGAAACCCAGGCTACAACAAAGATAATGATATATCCGATGTTGGCTCAGATAGTTCCACCTTCAGTGCAGGAACAAGCGTCCCTAACAGGGGAAGGCAACTGTACAGCAGAGGTTATAACAGGGGTCATTGGGGAAATTTTCATGGGGCCCCTCTATACGCTGCACCAAACCCCCACACCAATCTTTTTTTAACATGTAGGATGCACCATCATAACACCAAAGACCACATCAAGAGCACCAATATGAGCCTTTTTTAGGGTCACGTCGCCCAAGAGGGAGAATGTGGAAAAGGAACCAGGTCCACTGGCAGCCCAACCAAAAATAAAAAACAGAAGACACAGGAATTAGGATCAAATCTACTTGTACTCCACTGTCTGCTGCCATCCCAGACCATAGCTTGCGCAAAGGCAGTCCCTAAGGAAATAAAGGACACACACGCAAGGACACTGAAGTGTTCCATAGTACCTTGAGGCAGGAGTTACAAGCCATCAGGGAACTCTCAGAGAATGACAACCTAGTCATAAAACCGTCAGACAAGGGTGAAGCCGTCGTTCTTCAGTCGAAAGAGGCATACCAGACAAAAAGCCTCCATTTTTTGCAAGATCAACAAAATTATCCAAAATTAACCAGAGAGCCCACGGAGAGAATACAGATACACACAGGGAGCATGTAGAGGAGGCACTTACTCACGATTGGGTTTCAAGAAAAGAAAGTGATTTCCTGTTTAACAGAAATCCATTGACCCCCCCTACTTTTATACGATCTTTAAAATATATAAGAATTTGCATCAACCACCTTGACGCCCCATTGTCTCAGGGATTGGATCAATTTTGGAGCCTCAATCGAGATTTGTGGATGCCTTTTTGAGACATAGTATTCAGGGCATTGAGACATACATACAGGACACCAAGAATGTCTTACAGATTCTACAATATTTACCTTTTGATCCACAGTCACAACTCTTGATCGGATTTGACATAGAAAGCCTTTACACCAGTCTCCCCCACATATCGAGACGTTGGACATTCTAGAGGAAGTTTTGTTCACCACAGAGTGGAAATACCAGACCCCACGCAACCTAGTAATGGAGTGTTGCAAACTCGCTCTAATAGAGAACTTCTTTAGGTTTGAAGATAACCTGTACCTACAGAAACCCAGTACAAGTATGGGGAGTACCTTCGCTCAGAGTGTGGCTGGACTATATGTCCACCATCTTGAGAAACAGAAGATCCTAGCAGCACATAGTCCATACCTTACCAACATCAGTCTCGTGGAGAAGCGTGGCTCAATGGTTAGAGCGGCAGACCCTGATGCAGAGATCTGGCCCGGGACAAGGGTTCAATTCCCGCCTCGGCGGCTCTTGGACTCAATTTCCCCGGACCTGATAATTCTCGCCTCGGTGCCTAGTCTAATCATGGGTCCCACTCTGTGACTCTGGGCAATAGCTTGCTTAATCTCCACAACGGCCCCAGCAGCGCTGTGGATGCCTGGCTTCACCTTGGGGGTGCCCAGGAGTGGACATTTCACAGGAAAGCCAGGATGGGTTCCACAGCGGTATGAATACAGCGCTACGAGGCCTCCGGGTAGAAGTGCGCTATATAAAATACACTACATTTACATATCAATGATGTCCTGGTTATAAGAAATGGTAATGAAAACTTAGCCAAGGAGTTCATAAAAGGCTAAATGAACAAAACGAGTTCTTGAAATTTACACTATCTCCAGAATCAACATGGTATTTCTAGACCTCAACATCTCTTCAGGCGAAGGGGGTCTAAAAACAATCACCCATTTCAAGGTCATAGCAAAGAATTGTCTACTCAGCTTTGACAGTTTTCACCCGAGACACCGGAGAGAAAATTGACTTTTTAGACAATTCTTGAGATTGAGGCAGAATCAGTGGCTACAAATCCCAAGCAATGGTCCAGACACTCAAACTGACAGCACATAAATACCCTGGCGAAGTAGTGGCAAAAGCAATGAAAAGGGCGAAAAATAACAGGGAAACCCTCCTGGAAGCACCAGTACCCAAGGAAAAGGAAGTACGCCTCTCTGCATCACTACATATAATAGCACATCCAATGCAGTAACCAGGATGGTAAACAAGCACTGGAGGATTTTGTGTGGGCAGCGCTACACCAACACCAAAGGCTATGTTTTACCACCGAAGAGGTTGCAATCTGAAAGACCTGCTGGTACACACACGACCACGGCCATCCCAGGAAAAACAGTCTGGCCAGGGAATCATCTCTCCCAACAGTCAAACTTTAGTCCCTTCTCTGTACTACGTGCACCCATATGCAAGTCAAATACAGCATATACCAGCAACTTTCTGCAACTCCCATTTGAGGGTGGGGGGAGGGTGGAGGGGGGTACAAAGAGTTTTTCACAGGACCTTACATTTGGATCATGTCTACCGAGACTTCTTATTACCTTCTGACATGAACGTTTTTCTAACCAACTTAAGATATCCTGACAGTTTGATTTTAAGACTACTTACTTCGAGTGGGAATTCGGACATAAAGTAACCATATACACCACAAATAAGTACTATTTGGTGGTGTTACGGTTGCCCTGATGAAGCCCTGTGTCGGGAGAAACACGTTAGCTGCTTGTTTGTCTGATTGAAGCCAATAAAGAAGAATTTGAAACTTCACCCGAAGACTCAAGATTATGTGTTCTTGCTGGTGGAATTGAATATTTGTGTTGCCTCGCTGTTTTTGTATATTCTGTATTATTATAAGTTCTATAAGCAGCGGACCTTGGAGGTGGGCAACAGTATTCCACAATACTACTGTTGTACATATACACCTGAGTGACTATCTGGGCTGTGCAACCTTAATTATCGATAGTTGCTTAGTTTGTATTTGGATCAGTCTTCATCTCTCCCATCAATGGACATCACCCATGTGGCAATTGCAGCGTATGTCACATCACACAGACTAGCAAAACAGTCGCTTTCAACACCACCACCACCACATGGGAATTGAGAAGATTTACCAACTGTTATACTGAGACAGTGATTTACATGGTTACTTGAAAGTATAATCTTCATTACATTGGCATGACCACGAGGAAAATCAAGACCAGGATCTGCGAGCATCGGAGCAATTTAAGATGCAAAAGAGCAACAACTAAGATGACCGTCCTCTACATTGAGCACCAACACACAACCAAGGATTTACGGTGGCTGGTAATTGAGCAAGTGAATAATGAGACCCACTTTGTTGAGAAAGAACAATGATGGGTGTACAGATTAAAATCCCATGAGGTTGGGCTGAATGAAAATATGCCTTGGGGACAATTCACATGAAGTATCCCTAAAAATAGGGCCTCTTGTATGGGAATGGCTACCGAGAGAGGACTATTTAGCCATCATTTCTGATCACGGCAACAACCCAGCCCCCCACACCCCTTTTCCTCCCCAAAGCATATGAATTCTTAACCTGGATAAGGCCAACCTTCACACAAACCTCCTGTCAATAGGAATGCTTTTGGTTGCCTAGTTAACACCAATACATGTGTCACCTCAACCCTCTATTCTCTTCTGTGGAGTTTCTCCCCATAAGCCCTGTTCTATTGTGTTTTTTTTAATCAAAAACATTTTATCAAGAAACGTTGAGCGTCCAGCTCAAGGACATGTTCTATCAGCTTATAATATGAGACATTATTCCGCCATGACTTTGCTGACCATGTTGAAAGGGCCGTTTGTATTTTGTGATTAATTCTGAGACAGACTCGTTACACAATGAATGGGTACTGCTTGCTGAACAAGTTACTTACCTTCGGTAACGTTATATCTGTAAGAAACAGTAGTTAGTATTAGATTCCTTACCTTAGAATAACCCCAGGCGTCAGTCTGGATCCGGAAACTTTTGCGTAGCAGTACCCCTGCGCGTCGGTAGGCGTCGTCTGCAGGCGTCCCCTGCGGCTCCGCGTCCGTCGTCGGCGTCGTGCGCCGTGATGACGTCGCTGGAGTATATAGACGCCGCCTCCGCGCGCTGACGTCAGTTCTTTGCACACAGCTTTTCCGCGCCAGAACACGCAGAGCCATGTGCGAACCAACACTGGTGCCATTTGAAACTAGGGCCCTGAAAGGGATGTCCTTAACCCTAGGTATCAGTTCGCAGAACGGGGAGGATGGGTGGGGTGGTAAGGAATCTAATACTAACTACTGTTTCTTACAGATATAACGTTGCCGAAGGTAAGTAGCTTGTTCATCTGAAAGAAACAGGTTAGTATTAGATTCCTTACCTTAGAATAGATACCCCAGCAATACCAACCCCGGTGGTGGGTCTGCGAACCAATACAATCCTACACCAGAAAGTCCTGGAGGACAGAATGGCCAAAGAAGCCATCCCTCCGGACTTGACTGTCCAGGCAGTAGTGCCTCGCAAACGTGTGCAGCGAGGCCCACGTAGCCGCCTGGCAAATGTCCTGCAAGGGGACTCCCCGGCCAAGGTCAGTAGTAGCCGCCGTGGCCCGAGTGGAATGGGCCCGCAGCCCAATAGGAGGCTCCTTCCGAGCCAAAGAGTAGCACGCTTTGATGCACAGAACGACGCAACGAGAGATGGTCCGTTTATGCACCGCCCGTCCCTTCTTCGCACCCACGTAGCCAACAAACAGTTGGTCATCCACCCGGAACTGGCGTGTGCGATCCATATAAAATGAAAGCGCACGTTTTGGGTCCAGACGATGGAGCCGCTCTTCATCCTTTGAAGGATGCGGAGGCGGGAAAAAGGAAGGGAGGGTGATGGACTGCCCGATGTGAAAAGCAGAGACAACTTTGGGCAGGAAAGAAGGTCTAGTTCTCAGAACCACCTTGTCTGGATGAATGGACATGAAAGGAGGTTTGACAGAAAGAGCCTGGAGCTCACTCACTCTCCTGGCAGAGGTGATGGCAACCAGGAAGGCCGTCTTTAACGTTAGGAGACGGAGAGGACAGGAATGAAGTGGCTCAAAGGGAGCACACATCAAGAAGGTTAGAACCAGGTTCAAGTCCCACTGAGGCATCACAAACGGAACAGGAGGATACATGTGTGTGATGCCCTTCAAGAATCTTGTGACAATGGGGGACTTGAACAAAGAAGGTTGATCAGGTAGCCTTGGAAAGGCCGAAAGGGCAGAAAGGTAGCCCTTGATAGTGCCCAGAGCAGAGCACTGCTGGGCAAGAGAAAGAAGGAAGAGAAGAACCTCAGAAAGAGGGGCAGAGAGAGGATCCACAGCCTTTGCTGTGCACCATGCCACAAACTTGTTCCACCGACAGGCGTATACCGATTTCGTGGAGGAACGCCTGGCTGCCAGAATCACATCACAGACTTCAGGAGGCAAGTCAAATGGCCTCAACTGTCGCCGCTCAATCTCCACGCATGGAGGCGGAGGCTGGACAGGTTCGGGTGGAGGACCGTCCCCTGCTGCTGCGACAGAATGTCCTCCTGAAGGGGCAGGCGGATCGGGGGACCGACTGACATGCTGAGTAGCTCGGGATACCAGTACCTTCGAGCCCAGTCCGGAGCCACAAGGATGACTTGGGCCCGGTCGCGCCTGATCTTCTTCAGCACTCTGGGCAGAAGAGGTATAGGCGGAAAGGCGTATAACAGACCGCAACTCCACTCGCGCCGAAAGGCGGCGCCGTGCGAGTGCCGTCTTGGAAACTCCAACGCGCAGAACTGATGACATTGCGCGTTCTCTTCTGTGGCGAATAGATCTACCTAGTAGTACTTGTGGGACACCCCCGCGCCGCACGGCCACCAGCTGCTGCGTGTGCCCCCTGCCGCCCTCTGCCTCGCTGCCGCCTCGTTTTGCCGGCTCCCGCCGCTGCGAGTGGTTTTTCTGTTTTTTCCTTGTTTTGTCGATTATTTGTGCTTGTCTGGGATTAACTTGCCTTTTTTCCCTGTTGTTTGCGTTCATTTATACCTGTTTGTACTTTATTGTATTTTTCTTCCGTGTTGCCCTCCTTCCTTGTTGTCCGCCTACCTCGACGCCCCCCGCCCTCCCTTCCCGCCACCGCCGCTTGTCCCCGCCCCTTTTTGCCTTCTGTAACCCTCCCCGCTCCCGCCTCCCAGCTGCTCCGCCCACCCGCGCACTTGGCCTTAAATGGCGACCGTGCGACGCAGGTGAGTGTGACCCACTTGTGGGACACCCCCGCGCCGCACGGCCACCAGCTGCTGCGTGTGCCCCCTGCCGCCCTCTGCCTCGCTGCCGCCTCGTTTTGCCGGCTCCCGCCGCTGCGAGTGGTTTTTCTGGTTTTTCCTTGTTTTGTCGATTATTTGTGCTTGTCTGGGATTAACTTGCCTTTTTTCCCTGTTGTTTGCGTTCATTTATACCTGTTTGTACTTTATTGTATTTTTCTTCCGTGTTGCCCTCCTTCCTTGTTGTCCGCCTACCTCGACGCCCCCCGCCCTCCCTTCCCGCCACCGCCGCTTGTCCCCGCCCCTTTTTGCCTTCTGTAACCCTCCCCGCTCCCGCCTCCCAGCTGCTCCGCCCACCCGCGCACTTCGCCTTAAATGGCGACCGTGCGACGCAGGTGAGTGTGACCCACTTGTGGGACACCCCCGCGCCGCACGGCCACCAGCTGCTGCGTGTGCCCCCTGCCGCCCTCTGCCTCGCTGCCGCCTCGTTTTGCCGGCTCCCGCCGCTGCGAGTGGTTTTTCTGGTTTTTCCTTGTTTTGTCGATTATTTGTGCTTGTCTGGGATTAACTTGCCTTTTTTCCCTGTTGTTTGCGTTCATTTATACCTGTTTGTACTTTATTGTATTTTTCTTCCGTGTTGCCCTCCTTCCTTGTTGTCCGCCTACCTCGACGCCCCCCGCCCTCCCTTCCCGCCACCGCCGCTTGTCCCCGCCCCTTTTTGCCTTCTGTAACCCTCCCCGCTCCCGCCTCCCAGCTGCTCCGCCCACCCGCGCACTTCGCCTTAAATGGCGACCGTGCGAACGCGCAGCGGTCACGCGCAGCGGGCGCGCCGATTGTGCGCCGAAGGCGCGCCAAAGGTAAGCCCGTCTACGCCCGTCCGCGCCTGGACCGCGCCCAGTGCCAGGACCCCTGGCCCACGAAGATCCCGACCGACCCGCCTGACGTACTCCGCCGCCACCCTCACCGCTCTCAACACCGGCCGACTCCCAGAATGCCATCAAGCCACTCCAAGACGCACCCACGGACCTTTCAGCTGCCACGCCTGCAGGTTCTCCTGCAACCGGACCAGCCCCGCACCAGCACCCGCCAAGTCGAACACCACCAGCACCCACCTCAAGTGCATCCTGCTCAACACCCGCTCCGTCCACAGACACGCCATCGAACTCTGGAACCTCCTAGACGCCTCAGCCCCTGACGTTGCCTTCCTCACGGAGACCTGGATGAACGCCTCATCAGCTCCCGACATCGCCATCGCTATCCCAGAGGGCTACAAGATCGTCCGGAGGGACCGAAACGCCAACCAGATGGGAGGAGGCATCGCCATCATCCACAGGAACACCATCCGTCTCACGACCAGCATCGACAACACCCTGACCAGCGCCGAACACCCGCATTTCCAGATCCACACCAACCCGAACACCACCCTCAGAGGCACCCTGATCTACCGACCCCCTGGACCACGCACACAATTCAGCGAGGACATCGCCGACTTAGTCAGCCCGCATATCCTCCTGGGAGACCTCAATTTCCATCTGGAGAACAACAACGACCACCACACCAGCACCCTGCTCGACAACCTCGCCAACCTGGGACTCAAGCAACTGGTGTCCACCCCCACCCACCTCGCCGGACACACACTCGACGCCGTCTTCTCATCCAGCACAGACATCGACTTCAGCCACGCCACAGAGCTCCAATGGACGGACCACAGCTGCGTCCACTTTACCTTCAAGAGAACGACGACCCACCAACACCAGCAACAGGCCGCCCGCAGAAGCTGGAACAAGATCACAGCAGACCAACTCGCCACCTCCCTGAGCCAACACCCTCCTGCCAGCTCAGCGAACCCCAGCCAGGCCGCCGACTACCTCACGAAGTGGATCAGCAACTGCGCGGACGAACTCGCCCCACTGAGGACCCCGCCTAGCAGACCCGGCAGCAAGAAGGCCCCTTGGTTCACCGACAAACTCAAGAGCTCCAAGAAGAACTGCCGAGCCCTCGAGAAAGTCTGGAAAAGGGAACCGACAACAAACAACAGGACCTCCTACAAACTTGCCACCCGGAAACACCACCAGCTGATCCGCGCCGCCAAGAAAACAGCATTCAAGGACCGGCTGGACAACAACGCACACAACTGCAAGGAACTCTTCAACATCGTGAAAGAGCTTTCCAACCCCAGCGCAGGAAACAACGACATCACCCCATCGCAAGACCTCTGCAACTCCCTCGCCTCATACTTCCACAACAAGATCGCGGACATACACAGCAGTTTCAACAACCAACCAACGCACACCACGACCGACCAGCCACCCCCCCCCACCACCACCCTCCACGCCTGGACCCCGATCAGCACCGAAGACACCATCCGCACGATGAACTCCATCCACTCCGGATCACCGACCTGCCCTCACCACGTCTTCAACAAAGCCGACGCTGTCATCGCACCCCACCTGCGAGACATCATCAACACCTCCTTCGACACCGCCATCTTCCCTGAAAGCTGGAAACACGCCGAGCTCAGCGCTCTCCTCAAGAAACCAACAGCGGACCCCACCGACCTCAAGAACTACCGCCCCATCTCGCTTCTCCCGTTTCCAGCCAAAGTCATCGAGAAGACCGTCAACAAGCAGATGGCCGCCTTCCTCGAGACGAACGGATCCCTCGACCCTTCACAGTCCGGATTCCGAGCCAAACACAGCACCGAGACCGCCCTCATCGCCGCCACCGATGACATCCGAGCCCTGATGGACAATGGAGAAACAGCGGCCCTCATCCTCCTAGACCTCTCCGCGGCATTCGACACGGTCTGCCACCGCACTCTAGTACGGCGCCTCAGCAACATCGGAATCCAGGACAAGGCGCTGGAATGGATCATCTCCTTCCTCGACGGAAGAACACAGAGAGTCCGCCTACCACCGTACAAGTCAGAGGCCTCCGAAGTCATCTGCGGCGTCCCCCAAGGATCATCACTGAGCCCCACCCTCTTCAACGTCTACATGAGCCCCCTCGCGGCCATCGTACGCAAACACCACCTCAGCATAATCTCCTACGCCGACGACACCCAGCTGATCCTCTCCCTGACCAACGACCCCGCCGCCGCCAGAGCCAACCTGCACGAAGGGATGAGAGAGGTAGCCGAGTGGATGACGACCAGCCGCCTGAAACTGAACTCGGACAAGACGGAGGTCCTCATCCTGGGCTCCTCACCCTCCGCCTGGGACGACTCCTGGTGGCCTCCCGCCCTGGGCACCGCACCCAAACCGACAGACCATGCACGAAACCTGGGCTTCATCCTGGACTCCTCCCTCGCCATGACCAGGCAAGTCAACAGCGTCTCCTCGGCGTGCTTCAACATCCTACGCATGCTACGGAAGATCTTCTGGTGGATCCCCACAGAGACCAGGAAGACCGTCACCCAGGCCCTCGTCACCAGCCGACTGGACTACGGCAACGCCCTCTACGCCGGGACCACCGTCAAGCTCCAGAAGAGACTCCAGCGGATCCAAAACGCCTCAGCCAGACTAATCCTCGACATCCCACGATCCAGCCACATCTCCGGACACCTGAGAGACCTTCACTGGCTCCCCGTCAACAAGAGAATCACCTTCCGCCTCCTCACCCACGCACACAAAGCCCTACACGACCAAGGCCCGAGCTACCTCAACAGCCGAGTCAACTTCTACGCTCCCAAACGCCACCTCCGATCAGCCAACCACGCCTTTGCCGCCGTCCCCTGCATCCGAAGAGCGACCACAGGAGGAAGGTCCTTCTCCTACCTGGCCGCCAAGACCTGGAACTCCCTCCCGTCCGACCTGCGCCTGACCCAAGACCACCTCTCCTTCAGGAAGAAGCTGAAGACCTGGCTGTTCGAGCAGTAGCGGCACCCCCCCCCCCCTCCCCCCAGCGCCTTGAGACCCTACGGGTATGTAGCGCGCTTAATAAGTGTCACTGATTGATTGATTGATTGATTAACCAAGGCTCTCCCCATTGCCGAAAGAGGCCTTGCGCCACGTCCGAGTTCAGACGCCATTCGTGATCCATCGAGCACCTACGGCTGAGTTCGTCCGCCCTGGCGTTCAGAGAACCTGCCAGGTGTTGAACCGTCAGAGTCACGCCCTGACGTTCCAGCCAGTGCCAGAGGCGCAGAGCCTCCTGGCAAAGGGTCCACGACCCCACCCTGCCCTGCTTGTTGCAGTACCACATGGCGGTGGTGTTGTCCGTGAACACCTGCACTACACTCCCGTTGACAAAGGGGAGGAATGCTTTCAGTGCCAAACGAATCGCCCTGAGCTCCAACAGGTTGATATGGAGCCGGGACTCCGCCGGAGACCAGATGCCTCTGATCTCTGCCTCTCCCAGGTGGCCTCCCCAGCCCTGGAGGGACGCGTCCGTCACAACAACGTGCTCCGTCTGGGGAAGGGAGAGGGATCTGCCTCTGACCCAATCGCGGTCCGTAAGCCACCACTGCAGTTGTCTTGCAGTGCCCTCTGAGATCAAGACATGGTCGGACAGGTTGCCCTGATGCTGGGCCCACTGAAACTTCAGGTCCCACTGCAGAGCCCGCATCCGCCACCGGGCGTGATGCACCAGAAGGATGCAGGAGGCCATCAGTCCCAGCAGCCGCAGCGTCAACCTGACCGAAACCCGGGATAACGGCTGAAAGATGGGAATCAAAGCCTGTATATCCTGGACCCACCGTTCCGGAGGATAAACCCGAAACTGCGCCGAGTCGAGAACCGCTCCGATGAAAAGGAGCTTTTGAGAGGGACACAGGTGTGATTTTCGGCACATTGATGGAAAACCCCAGCTCATGCAGGAGGTCTGCCGTCATCTGAAGGTGGTGGACGACTGTCTGTGGCGAGCCCGCCTTCAACAACCAGTCGTCTAGGTAGGGGAAGACTGAAACCCCTAACCTGCGCAGATGGGCTGCGACCACCGCCATCACCTTTGTGAACACCTGTGGGGCGCTTGTAAGGCCGAAGGGGAGCACGACAAACTGAAAGTGCTCGTGGCCTACCGTGAACCGCAGGTAACGCCGGTGGGCCGGCAGGACGGGGATGTGAAAATACGCATCCTGCAAGTCCAACGCTACCATCCAGTCTTGCGGGTCGAGAGCAGCCAAGACCTGAGCCAAAGTCAACATCTTGAACTTCTCCTTCCGGAGGAAGCCGTTGACGCTCCTTAGATCCAAGATAGGACGTAGGCCCCCTTTGTCCTTCTTGGGTACCAGAAAGTAGTGGGAATAGCAACCACGTCCTACTTCTGGCCCAGGAACACGCTCGATGGCCCCCATGGCCAAGAGGGCCGTAACTTCCTCCCTCAGAAGTGTCAAGTGGTCCCCCGACACACGGTGGTTCTGCGGTGGCATGGCTGGAGGAGTTGTCTCGAAGGGGAGGGAGTAGCCCCTTCGGACGAGCTGCAGCACCCACCTGTCCGATGTTATTGTGCGCCAGTGGGAGAGGTGATGGCGAACCCTGCCTCCCACCGGTGTCACATGGGCCTGAAAGCTCAGACTAGGAGGATTTAGTGGCAGATGCTGCAGGGGGAGGTGTGGCCTGACCTCGCCGCTGTCCCCGACCGCCACCCCGGCGGTTTCCACGGCCGCCACCGCGTTGATAATTCTGTTGCGGCGTGTGGCTGGCAGCACGTGTGGGACCGCCCCTTCCTTGGCCACGAAAGGAGCGAAACGAACCCGTTTGCTGGTGCTGGGTCGAGAGACCTAAGGACTTGGCCGTGACCCTGGAGTCCTTGAAGCGCTCCAGCGCGTGGTCCGCTTTGTCGCCAAACAGGCGACTGCCATCAAACGGCATGTCCATCAATGCATTCTGGACATCAGCCGAGAAGTTGGCGGATCTCAGCCAGGCGTGGCGACGAATCGCCACCGTCGTGGACATCGCTCTGCCCAGTGAGTCGGTCGTATCAAGACCACACCTGATGGAATATCTTGCTGCGTCTCGCCCTTCAATCATAGCCTTGCCGACCTCCGGGGGGCATTCAGGCAGCAGGTCCGCGACCGTGTCCCACAGAGAGTGGGTGTAACGGCCCAAGAGGCACGCGGTGTTGCAAGACCGCAGTCCCAGACTCAGGGACGAGAAGACCTTTTTGCCATACTGGTCGTACCTCTTTGATTCCCTGTCGGGCGGGGCCGACGGGAATGCGGTCTGGGTGGTGGAGGCCTGGATCACCAGGCTCTCAGGGGTGGGGTGGGTGGACAGAAACTTGGGGTCGTCCGCACACGGACGGTGGCGTCTGGCCACGTTCCTATCAACAGGCGAACCTGAAGCGGGCCTGGACGGCGTGCCCAAAAGAACGTCCGTTAAGGCCTCGTTAAACGGCAGCAGTGGCTCCTGTGGGCATGACTGCGGTTTGAGGACCTCGGTGAGGATGTTAGTCCTCAAGGCCACGACGGGGAGCTCAAGGTGTAAGGCCTTGGTAGCCCTCATCAACACCAGTGAATAGGCAGCCCCCTCCTCCGTAGCCACGGTAGGAGGAGAGACAAAGCCAGGGTTGGGGGAGTCATCCAGACCACTGGCGCCACCCAAGTCACCTGTCCAGTCCATGTCATAAATAGCACTAACATAACATAACATACTGACACTCGCGTGTCAGAGGGTCCTCAGACCCCTCCCACCCCTCTCCGTATTCTACATCCTCACCATACTCTGAGTCAACAATGTAGACCGGCTCCTCGGGGTTCACAGGCCCCATCGGCGTCGAGCCCGGCGTCGATCGACGCCGGTCCGACTCCGCGTCCGGATTCGGAGAGGGAATGGGGACGGCGCTGCCCGGCGCCGGAGCACCGGCGCCGGCCGGAGCTGGCGCCGCGCGGGGCGGCGCCAGGGGTTGCCCAGATGGAATCGGCGGCTGAGAGGCCGGTTGACCAGCCGGCGCCGACCCCGAGGGCCCCTGCGGCGCCGGGCCGGAGCACCCGACGGCGTCGAGGCAGGGTTACCCGAGCCGCTAGGGCCCCCAGACGGGTTCACAGGACCCGAAGGCGCCGTGGAACCCGCCGGAGGAGAAAGAGCCCTCATGGCCATGAGGAACGCCTCTATCTCCTCGGGGGACGCGCCTTGCCCAGGGACCGCAGGGTATGGAGCAGGCCGCGTCGGCGACTCACGCGGAGCCGCAGGGGTGGGGCCACCCAAACCCCCAGCCGCCTTGTGCGAGCGTCGGGGGAGTCAGGGGTACGATGACGACGCCCCGACTTTTTGTCCTTCCTACCTGAGGAACCAGAGGAATGGTGACGACTCCAGGAGCGCCCGTGACGGCTCGGCAACCGCTCCCTCGATCGCTCCCTTGACCTCCGGCCGGACCGGGACCGCTCTCGACGCGGGGCCGACACCCGGAGCTCGAGCAGCTTGCGGGACCGCTTCCTGCCTAGCTTTATTAGTCAAGGCCCGGCAGTCGACGCAGGCGTCCACGTCGTGGTCGGGGCCCAGGCACCGGAGGCAGAGTCGGTGATGATCCGTGACCGACATCGTCCGGTCACAGTCGTCACAGTTCTTAAAACCGGGCATCCTAACGGCACCGTAGAAGATTCAGAGATCAAAAAAGATCAAAAAACTTGGTCAAAGACCGGAGTACTGCTCTTCGGATCTGCGCTAACTGGCGCGGAAAAAAGAAGAACTGACGTCAGCGCGCGGAGGCGGCGTCTATATACTCCAGCGAAGTCATCACGGTGCACGACGCCGACGACGGACACAGAGCCGCAGGGGACGCCTGCAGGCGACGCCTACCGACGCGAAGGGGTACTGCTACGCAAAAGTTTCCGGATCCAGACTGACGCCTGGGGTTATTCTAAGGTAAGGAATCTAATACTAACCTGTTTCTTTCAGATATGATTTTTTATGCCCAATGGGGACAACAGTCCCAAAAATCACACAAGTCCTGACAATTATGTCGGGCTGTGGTTTGATTTCGCCTATCAATTTTTCATTTTTCACTTTTTTGGCATTAGTTTATTTGGTTGTCATACTCTCAAAATAGCCTCTATTGACACTTTCAAGAAGACTTCCAGACAACCTCGGTTCACTCGGGAGGTTCGGGGACATCCACCACTTGCCCGGCCCACCAGGAAGTGAGGGTCGGAGCAGTAGACGTTCTAGCAAGCAGGCAACTACAAGGACGAACGTTGCACGTATAAAGGGGCCACACCACGCCCTCTGGCATCTCCGGAGTTCCCGGGCGAGCAAGGCAGGTTTACAGTGAGGGAGTAGCTTTGAGGAAGTAAGTGTACATACGCTTTCACTCGCACAGCAAATGCAAGCACGTTTTACCTTTTCTGAACCGCATTTAGTTTCCCTGGGATTTCTGTACTAATAATAACCCACAGGGTTTGACTACAGGCGTCCCCGTCTCCTCCGCTGGACTCGTGAGGCCCATTCATGGTCTCTAACAAGAATGTAACACTCATTATATGCTATTGTGTGTTGTCTGTAACTCGGTGTTCGAGAGTCTTCTGTATTGTACTACATGATACTGCATATAGCGTGCTCACGTATTTTACTTTTTTGGGCACAATTTCCACAGTCACAATCAGAAACGATTTTTAATATTGCAAAAGGCCCGAAGGGTCGCGTATTTTTTAACCATTTTTTTTTATTTCTCTCCAAACCTCTTTAGGAATTTTGCAATTTAAACAGACCAATTACTGTTTCACTGTTTCAGTTTATTGTATGATTGATTAAAATCGTTACAATTTACAAATAACATGTGCAAACAGAAAAAAAATCTAAGCGAAGTCACACTCCATGGAAAAAGGGCTTATGGTTAATAAAATTTAAACACTAATAAAACAAATGAAGTGTGAACTAAAATGGAAGTACTAAGCCACAGGCATATATTCTTTTGATCTGATCAGAGAAAGCCTTAAGCTATTACATTTCTCTTACCATTTTAAAGTGTGAATGTCCATAAGAACCAGCAGCTTTATGATAAGAACTGCGCGCAGTGATACTTAAAACAAGAAATACAATGCTTTATAATAAAATTACAGTCAGTCTTCAAAGGTCCAACTGTACATTTAATCAATTATGGGTTGAGCATGTGGACCGGTAGTATTACCCATATGGGCGTTTATCTCACAGCTTACTTTCTATTTTCCTGTAAGTCCGCTTGCCGGAAAAGTTTCTTTAATTCCGCAAGATACTTTACACCCCGGAGGAACCTTCCATCTAACGTATTACCGCTCGCCTACATGTGCAAATATTCAGTTCATTAAAAATGGGTTTCAAAAGATGTTTCCTCGACTGCAGGACATGTGCATAGCCGGTGAGTTAATGTTTCATTGATGAAACGGAATAGTCGACAATGCGCTGATTGTTGATTACTTTTCCACGAAGGCTGTCGATCGTCTGAATCGTGCATACCCAACCGGTAATAAATAAAACACTTCTTTATCTCTATACTAAATGGGCTGCTAGGTAGGCTGGAGGATTTACAGATGTATAAGAATTTATCACTGTTCACGCATGACGATGTTTGGACATTGCTATTTTGTCTTTTAGAAGAGATTTCTTCTTTGCCGCATCATTACTGGATTTACTGAAAGTTGCCTGATCTACCATGCTATCCCATGCTGATTGTATTTCAAGTACAGCCAAGGCATTTCTGAGGTACGCTCCCCATGAGTTTGGCGTTTCTTGTTCCATCTGGTTTTCAATCTTTTCCCAGCATAAACTGTTCACTGAGCCGAGCTCAGATGAACTAAATTTATGGCATAACTTCACAAAACTGTTCAAAACCCAGGAATATCTGATTCTGGAGGCCAAATTTCAGCTGAACCTGGGCTGGAGATGAGGACTTTGGTAAGTTAAAAACAGCCTTATAAATCTTCGTCTGGAGCTCATTTAATAATTGAGACTCCTTTCCGCACCAAGTAACTAGACCATATGGCAGGGTGGGGTGTTTGAGCTGCCATCGCTTTTAAAAGGTGGTTATAGTCCGGGCAGCCCAGTTTTATATTTAATAATCTGTATGCAAAAAGTAGCGACTGGGTTTTAGCTCTTACGTTATTTTTTTGTTCCTTGTGTGTCATTCCCCACCCAAGTTTTATGCCAAGGTATTTGTAGGACACTTGCTTCTCAACTAGTGCCCCATTTACAAACCATTTAAACTGATTTTTTGGGTCCACTAGGCGAACAACCTTTGTTTTCTCTTTGTTAAGTTCTAGATTTTCCTGGTTCAAGTAGGTGGCTAGGTTGTTTATCACTCTTTGTAAACCAATCAGGCTTTGGCTCAAAACCAATTAAGTGCTGTATAACATTTATTTTCACACATTTTGTTTGTTATTTAGGAGATAATTTAACTTCTAATTTTCTCCTTTATGGTCCCAGGGGTAGGGCAACGGTGGGTCATACACCTAAAGCGTGTTCCCAACATTGCCATATTTTAACATATCAACTAGGGGAGAGAATAAAGTTATTTTTTGCCTACTAGTCTGACATTTTTAAACCCCCCCTTTGTTCCATATAAGTAACCCACTCCATAATCTAAATCCACATAGGTGTATAGGAGCATCCTTTCACAAAGTGCTCCCTTCGTGGGTGGAAGAACCCCCTGTCCTTAGAAGGGTAGGGATGAACCCTATGATGAAGCATACCACCATGGCGCAACCCTGGTACATGAGGGTTATTCAAAATAATTATTTCTTTCCCAGTCCAGTCCTACAAGAAGATTACGCTCCTTTTCCTCCTCCAATAGCAGGGACTCTCTTTTGGCTATCTAACTATAAATGGAAATCCCCTACGAGAGGATTTGGCTTGGAGGAAGGACTATGCAATGTCTCCCTGGAATGGGATGGGCAGGGGAGAAGTGTAAATTAGCTTAGACTTCTTATGCTTACGTCTAGACTTCTTTTTCCACCTCATCCTAATCTTAGAAATACCAGATGACAGAAACCAGGACCGTAAGCAACCCTGCGACTTCAAGTAGGACTGACCCATTCATTGTGCTTAGCAACACAGAGTTCAACGTTGCTCTTCTTTAACACTTTCTGTGTTAAAGGCAGCATTTGCCTCAGGACTTCAAGTGATGCTTAGTTCAGAGGCACCAAAGGCTAACATCATGTGGCTTAGTGACCAACACCTAAATCAATCAGGTTTCTTATGAAGAGTGACTACTCACTCCTGAGGGTCTCAAGGCACATAGCGCATTCAATGAATGATTATACAAAAGCAAATTACATCATTATCTGCTAGCGTAATGCATATGACATTGTCTATCACTAGTATAATGCAGAGGACGGTTTTCGGGCAGAATTAAAAAGGTCAACGTTTGAGAACGATAAGATGAGTTTCAAAAAGATTACAGTGGCAAATAGAAAATGATTAGTCCAAGGAGAAAATAGATGGAAAGACCAATAGTCGATCTGGTGGAAAACCGTCCTCTGCATTATACATTATGTCATATGCATTACGCTAACAGATAATGATGTAATTTGCTTTTGTATAATCATTCATTGAATATGTGCCATACTTGGTTGCTTTCAGGTACAAGTCCCCTGATGAAGGGCAAATGCCCGAAATGCATTGGGAAGATAAAGAAAATAAGCTCGATCATGTTAGGAAGTAATAATGTGAAGCATGAAAATCACTTACAAAGAATAAAACATACAACGTATGAATCAAACTGAAGACATTTTTATTGAATAAATCCGAAGAAATTGTTCCATTGAGTGCATTGAAGGGACGCTGCTCCCAAGGGAAACAGCGCTATCTCACATTCTTGTGGCAGTCTCACATTCAGCCTTGCATCAATCAATCAATCAATCTTAGCATTTGTAAAGCGCACTACTTACCCTTGAGGGTCTCAAGGCGCTGAGGGTGGGGAGTGCTGCTACTGGTCTTCTGAAGGTCAGCAGGTCTTGGGTCTGCCGAAGGTGGATGGGGAGGGTGTTTAAGGTCTTGGCGGCGAGGTGGGAGAACGATCTGCCGCTGGAGTTTGCTCTTCAGATGCGGGGGACTGTGGCCAGGACGAGGTCGCGTGTAGAAGCGGAGTAGTCTGTTGAGGTATGCTGTTCGGGTTTTGTGGAGTGCCTTGTGTGCGTGGGTGAGGACCTTGAAAGTTATCCTCTTGTTGACGGGAGCCAGTGTAGGTCTCTCAGGTAGGGTGTGGTGTGGCTGTGGCGAGGGATGTCGAGGATCAGGCGTGCAGAGGCGTTCTGGATGGGATGCGTTGAAGCAGTTTCAGGAGTTTGGCCGAGGCTCCGGCGTAGAGGGCGTTTCCGTAGTCCAACCTGCTGCTGACGAGGACCTGGGTGACCATTCTTCTCGTTTCTGTGGGGATCCACTTGTAGATCTTACGGAGCGTGCAGAGGGTGTTGAAGCAGGACGACTAGACGCAGTTGACCTGCTTAGTCATGGGGAGGGTAGAATAGAGGATGACCCGTACGTTGCCTGCATGATCAGGGAGTTTTGGGGTTTTCCCAGTGCGGACAGCCACCAGGAGTCATCCCAGGCTGAGGGAGTGGAACCAAGGATGAAGACCTCCGTCTTGTCCGAGTTCAGTTTGTCGGCTGTTCCTCTTCCATTCAGCAATGGCCTTCATTCATTCGTGGAGGTTGGTTTGGGGGTGGGGGGTCCTTGGTGAGGGAGAGGATCAGCTGGGTGTTGTCAGCATAAGGGATGATGTTGAGGTCGTGTAGTCGGGCAAGCGGTGCCATGTAGATGTTAAACAGCATTGGGAGGAGGGATGAGGCCTGGGATACGCCGCAGATGATCTTGGTGGCTTCGAAGTGGAAAGGGGGAGACGGACGCTCTGTGTTCTGCCGGAGAGGAAGGAGGTGGTCCAGTCCCGGGCCTTCTATTGGATCCCGGCGTCGTGGAGGCGTGTGCTTAGTGTGCGGTGGCAGACCGTGTCGAAGGCGGCTGACAGTTCCAGGAGGATGAGGGCTGCGGTTTCTCTATTGTTTAGCAAGGTTCTGATGTCATCGGTGGCGGCGATGAGGGCAGTTTTGGTGCTGTGGTTGCTGCAGAACCCGGACTGGGGCGGGTCCAGGATGCAGTTCTCCCCCAGGTCAGTTGTTTGTTGACAGTCTTCTCGATGATCTTAGCCCGGGAACAGGAGCAGGGAGATGGGCCGGACGTTCTTGAGGTCCGCCTTGGGTTTCTTGAGTAAGGCGTTGATCTCGGCGTGCTTCCAGCTCTCCGGTAAGGTTGCGGCCTCGAATGAGATGTTGATAGCTTTCCTGGAGATTGGGTATGATGGTGGTGCTGGCTTTGTTAAAGATGTGGTGTGGGCATGGGTGTGATGGAGATCCGGAGTGGATGGTGTTCATGATCTTGATGGTGTCGTCGTCCTTTATGTTGGTCCTGGACAGCAGGCGGGTGGTAGTCGTGGGAGCCAGGGACTCAGTGGTTGTGTGGGTGGTTGTGGTGTTGAAGCTCTTGTGATGTCTGCGATCTTGCGATGGAAGGAGGCCAGCGAGTCGCACAGGTCTTGTGAGGGTGGAATGTCGGTGTTGGAGCTGGGGTTGGGGTTGGAGAGTTCCTTCACGGTGTTGAAGAGCTCTTTGCTGTTGTCTAGGTGGTCTTTGAAGGAGGCCCTTTTGGCGGAACTGGTGAGGTGATGGTGTCTGCGGGTGGTGTCTTGTGGGCTGCGTAGCTGTCCGGTGTTAGTTAACGGAGCCAGTTCTTCTCTAGCTTTCGGCAGGTTTGCTTGGAGGTCTTCAGTGAACCAGATGGCTTTCTTGCTGGTGTGGCTGTTGGAGAGTTTCTTGAACGGGGCGAGTGTGTTGGCGCAGTCGTCGATCTACTCTCTGTAGTTGCAGGCGGTGGTGTCGGGGTAGGTGGGGTCGGCGGGTGGGCTCCGGGCGAGGGAGGTGGTTAGCTGGTCTTAGGTGACTTTGCTCCAGCAGCGGTGAGGCATCTGTTGGGTATGGTGGTGCGTGGAGGGTTTCCGGAAGGTGAAGTGGATGCAGCGATGGTCGGTCCAGTGGTGTTCTGTGGTATGGTTGAAGGAGACGTGGGGGCTTGCAGAGAAGATGGGGTAAAGCGTGTGGCCGGCGGAGTGGGTGGGTGTTGTGACGAGTTGTTGGAGTCTGAGGTTGGCTAGGTTGTCGATCAGGGTGGTGGAGTTGGTGTCGTCGTTGTTCTCTAGGTGGAAGTTCAGGTCCCCGAGGAGGATGTTATCTGTGGAGGCGAGGGCGTGTGTGCTGATGAAGTTGGCGATGGAGGCGCTGAGCTGTGGTCAGTGTCCGGGGGTTCCATAGACGATAGTTCCTCTGAGGGTGGTGTTGGGGTCGGTGTGGAGCTGGAAGTGCAGGTGTTCGGCGGTGCTGAGGGTGCCATCGGTGTTGGTCGAGACTCAGAGTGTTCCTGTGGACAATGACGATTCCTCCCCCTACTCCATTGGTGCGGCCCCTGCGGGTGATCTTGTAGCCTTCCGGGATGGCTATGGCGATGTCGGGTGCCGAGGAGGGGTTCAGCCAGGTTTCCGCCAGGAAGGCGACGTCTGGGGTGGTTGAGTCGAGTAGGTCCCAGAGTTCAACGGCGTGTTTGCGGGTAGAGCGGGTGTTGAGAAGAATGCATCTGAGGTAGTTGGGTTCTTTCCTGGTTGATGGGTTGGCGGGTCGGATGCTGGTGAAGCTGCAGTTCCGGCAGGAGAAAGGTCCTTGGGTGCGCTTCGGGGCGGCCAGGCAGCAGGTGCGTGATCATCCGGCATTGAGTGCGTGGAGGGTGCTGGAGTCGTTGCGGTGTTGTGGCGTTCGCGGGGGCCAGGGGTTCTGGTGCTGGTCTCGGTTCAGGCGCAGACGGGCTTGCCTTAGGCGCGCCTTCGTCATGCCAGCGGCGCGGCTGCACAGCGGCCGCCATATGAGGGAGGTGGGAGGGAGGAGCAGCTGGGAGGCGGGAGCGGGGTGGTGAATGGTGAACGAAGGGGCGGTGCCACAGGAAGGCAGCGGCGGGAAGAGATGGGGATACAGAAGGGAAGGAGGGAACGGAAGAAAGAGGCAACCAAAATAATCCAAATCGGCACAAAAACAGTAAACAAAAGCCAACACAATGAATATGGTAACAGGCAAAAATACACACAGAGAAGGGGGGAGGGGGGGGGGGGGGGGGGAGGGGCGAACTCACGGACCGGCAGCAGCGGGCACAGAGGCATGGACACACAGGTGGAGATGTGCGGCGTGGGGAGCAGCCTAACCTCCAAGACTAAAGAGGTGCACAAAGCTATGGATCCCAGAGGAGAGGACATCTGAAGAATGGAAGGAAAATGAGCAACTGATTCTGATGCTTTAGACAGTAGATCCACGTTCTATGTCTGGAAATGTGTAAAAGTCTCATC
This sequence comes from Lissotriton vulgaris, assembly GCF_964263255.1. Classification (NCBI taxonomy): domain Eukaryota; kingdom Metazoa; phylum Chordata; class Amphibia; order Caudata; family Salamandridae; genus Lissotriton; species Lissotriton vulgaris. The sequence continues at coordinate 1,996,771,289 of NC_141693.1, read as the reverse complement.
CAAACCAGCCCACGAGGTTCTAATCCCAAATTCTCTAGAAAAAGAAATTCAGACTCTGCAAGAAAGAGAGGGATGCTAGGTAGAAGCGGGATGTAGTTCTTCACTTTTAGATGCAACTGATTACAACAATGTATCATGCTCTCATCATGAATCTAAATCCGATATTTGTAAAACGCCAACGTTATACAAAGATCTACTGTCTAAAGCATCAGATTAGGTTAGTGTTCTATCAAATGCCATTTCAAGACCCAGCTTTAGTGTAAAGAGAAGACTCTCTCAGCTTGGACTGGCTCAAAGCATAAGTACCCAAAACAGGAGCACAATGAAATGTGAGTATTCAGCACCAGGCTGTCATCAGCCTTTCTGAAGCAGGTATCAGACCCGGGACAGAAACTTCTCCACCTTGAAAACAGATACTGCACTCCCATCCTTCACCCCAATCGTCTAACAGTGGCAGCGTTAGAACTAATCAGCAGACCCTCACTAACAAAGGCCCCATAGAATTTCTAAAGGTAGCCCTGTCTCCAACCACCTCTTTCCAGGCCTTCACCCTCCAGCTACAGGAATGCGAGCAATACACTTCCACAGCCGCAGGAAGCTGTCCTCATCCTTAATTGTGTGCCATGCCAAACAAGGGGCATACCAAAAAGGATCTCACTGGCTTCAGTGCTCATACACAGTCTTACTATCACACATGTACTAAAAGCATACTAAAGCTTGTTTTTTATTTTTTGTGGGCACTGACTTATCTCGGGACACTACTGCGCTGCCCAGAGGTTGCCTCAGGCTTGAGGCGGGCAAACAGCACATTTACTAAACCCTATGACGATGCCATAACGCGTGTGTGGGGAGGAGAAACAAAATACACTGCATAGCGACTTTTCCACCGCGTTTATGAGGGTTTTTTAAGCAAACCAAAGTAACGCAGTTACAAGTGTCCATTCTGCATTTGATTCTTTGAATACTTATAAGGGGAACTGAATGGACAGATATTCCTCCTCCCTACCTGGTGATTATTAGCGTGGAGTCTGTCATGCCACAAATGTAGGTTGGGCACGAGGTATCACATGTCACCTCAAAACAGAAAGCACTTAAAAAAACACTTTCTATTGTTCCGAACCAGTACTACATGGCAGGGGTGTGCACAGCACCATGTGCTGCATACTGTAAGTCAACTGAAAACGCAAGATATAGGGTTTGGTTTATGTTCAGGACCAAAACAGGACATCCCCTTTAAACTAAAAAATATAAACCATACATATATACATATACACACACTTTTTATTTACTTATTTATTGATTTACAAACAGTCACAGTCAAACTATCTTATAATATTTGACTAAGAGGGAATATGTTAGGGCACTCAAAATTACAGTAGCTGGTGAAAATGCACCAGTGGTATGCACTGTATAGGGAGCACTTTTCTTTAATGTGACATTAACTTCAGGAAAGTTGTATTGTTTTTCCCTTATATCTCAATAAGTAATCTGCAGAGAAGTACTAAGGCCATCCTTTTCAGACGTTTGTCTATTTGCTAAAGAACTTTCACCCTAGCTGATTTAACTGATTACACTGTCCATGTTCCACTACTTTGTTTTGTTAGGCTGCTTACAAATCAAGAGAAGCTTTTGATCACTCACCTCAGTCAGGAATCTACATTCAGAGATCTACTGAAAGCTCATGCATAAGTGGTCTGTAGTAAATTACTTCTCTACTGTCCTCCACTAGATAGAATGTACCATGACATCATAGAATGCCTGGGTTTCTCTCTGGCTCACAGGGTTTCTCTCTGGCTCAAAGTGTCAGTTGGTGAACTCAGGCTGAGCTGCCTAGAGCTTGCTCCTGGTGGGGTTTAACCTATACTTCCTATCTTCTTCTATTCATCTATCCTAGAAGGAATCTACAATAAAGGATTATCTAACTATACAGCTGGACTGTGCATCTTACTTTACCACATGGTCCATTTTTCCTCCCTTTCCATCAGCCAAGAAAAATCTACTTTGCATTTCGTAACATGATTTCAAAGTAGAACATGTGAGATGATATGCAATTTTAAAAGATTTTGTGGTACTGGGTTAAGCCCCAACTATCTCTCCAATGCATCCTTACTATATGTACTCTTGTTCTGTAATTCCCATTTGACTTGAATGTGGTCTAATTCCAAATGCAAAGAGAGGATTCCGAAGAGAGCAGCCTTCTCATCAAGACAAATTCTGCATGGATCAGGCTAACTACTGGACAAGCCAACACATCTGCAACAATAGTTTAGCTGGGCACTGTTTTTCCATGGAAATATTTAGGCAAATAGAGGGATTAGAATTAACTGCAGTTGGAGCTGCAGCGACACCAGTAAAGATAATATCTGTCTCCAAATTAAATCAAAGTTTTAAGACACTGGCAAGTTTCCTCTCTTCCAAAAATACGTTCATCTTTGTTTTCCTGCAGTTTCCTTTTCCTTGCTATGGTGCTGCAGGGCGCTATTGCAGTCCACACTTCATGGTGGTTGTGTAAGATTAAGGCCTTTAACCAGACATATTTCTTTCAGTTCATTTGGCTTCATGTTTTTCAATGCCGACTCCTCCACTTTTTACCGATCCTTTTTTCAATAATTTAGGGACTCACAGTTGTATTTATGTCTTGCAAAGTGTTCGGAAGCTGGTGTATCCCCGCACACTGATTGCCCTTCATTGTGAAGCCTTTTCCAACTGCTATGAAGCAGCAGGTAGGATGACCAATACTACTGCATGTCAAATAGAGAACCAAGTCAATCCTTTCAGGCACTTGATTTCCCCCATGTAGGAGTCAAACATACAAGTCTTGCTGTAGATGGTGAGCAAGTAGTCTGAAATCTACACACCTCAGTGTATTACACTAACAAAATAACCTCAATGTTATTTGGATGGTATAACTATAAGAGGAAAAGGACTTTTCTTTATAGAAAAGTAAAAAGAGCACTTAATTATGACCCAGGGGCGAGGCCAAGATGGTGGATGGTTGAGACATATTTCTTTGTCTCTCCGTACCACCACCAAATCAGCATCATAAGGCGCACTTCCTGCCATCCACGAGCTCTCTTTGGGCCGCATTCAGGCTGCCGATGCTGGGGTCATAGCCCGTGCCCCGGCTGCTGAATGGTGGTTGGCCCTACAGCCTCCTATGTACTGTCTGCTGCTATGCTAGAATTGATGACTCAGTGGCCATCGATGGAGTGAGTTCTACCATGTGAGACTCAGCTGATTTGGCTCCTGACATTGGGGAGCAGTTGTGCTCCTGATCCTGGGCAGCCACGGTCCTCCACTTTGCCATTTGCACCAACCAGGTAGGAGTAGAGTTTCACCTTTCCATGCGGATTCCCACAGGCCACCCTCCTCTGGAGATCTTTGGAGGAAGACCGTCGCCACATGGGGTGCTTGAACGATCGTTACACGGCCTTGGCATGCCTGAAGGATAGGGGTCTCTTAGGTGGTCTGCCCACTTCACAGCGGACCCTTTCTACTTGAGGTTTCCACCTGTTTGTGATGCGGACAGCCATAGGCCGCTTTGCCCCTTAGCCTGGGGACTGAACAACCACAGCTGAGCCCCATTTGCAAATATCACACAGACAAAGTCTGCCACCGCCTGTACCTGAATTTGAGACACCCGGCCTCGAGCCCAGGTCCCCTGCATGGTGTGGAGTGTAGGGCTACGGCTCCCTCACGCTACAATGACATTTGTTTCCCACCCCCTTGCCTGGTCGGAAGCCTAGTCTGTCCCTTTGAAGCTCCTGGACGCTCAACTCCCAGGGGGTAGCCCTAACATATCTAGAAGACTTCCCTGTCCTCGGCAGAAAACCATGATATTATGGAGAGAATGTGGCTGGAGCGGTCTACTTTTAGAGGCATCCAGGTTGTTGCCTGTGGGCGTCCCACTTAAACTGAGTCTCGGTGGGGGGACGCTTGGCCCACTGGAGCCAGTGCCAGCCAGACCGGAAGTTCTAGTGGGGGTGCATGATTCACGTTCCCCCTTCCCCCTCCGCACGGCCATCGCTGACCGGAGACCCTCTCGGTCTTCTCCTTTATAAGTGTACACTATTATGCCATCAGCCAGGGTGAAGAGAGATCTCTCTTTGCGGGACATGCTGACTAAGCCCGCTGGATGGCCTCAGGGAGACCAAATGTCTGCGGCTGATATAAATCATCTCTCAGAGACAGATGACATGTAGGGGCTGGTGACTCAGTCATTCCTGGGGGCCTTATTGGCATCACAATGAGATGATTTACAAGCAGCTAAAAAGGACCTTTCAGCCGATCTGTGCGAGTCCGTCGAGACCTGGAGGAGGTGGGAGAGAGGGTCTCTGCTCTGGACAAACAAGAGTCTGGGTGAGTTAAAGAAGCTGAGCGGCTACAGCAAATAGTGTTTTGACTCACGGAACAACAGCTTGACCTATAGACCCATGCTGAAGCCTTGGAAACTCACCAAAGGCTTAATGTGCGCATCAAGGGGTTCTGACAAATGCAAAAGGTACCAACCTAGGAGAATATGTTGGCACTCTATTTCGGCATGTCCCGGGGACCTAGGCAGACAAAGACAAAGCTGGACTGGGACCATCGTGTGGGAACACCGAAACCAGAGAAAGCCCCTCCTGCAGACATCCTAGCGTGTGTCCATGATTATCAATTGAAGGACAATATACTGCGTAAAGCACCAGATTCAATTCAGAAGTCACACACCTGTATTTTACCTGGACCCTGCGTCCATTACGTAGTAAAATTAATTACTGCAGGGGCGGGGGACTACAGGGGCGGGGGAGTAGCGGTTCTGTTCAAAAAGTCTTACAGTGACCAAAATGCTTACGGATAACTGTAGTAGCGCTGATATTTTGGAGGTAAAAATCTTTTTGAAGTCGTCTTGTTTTTTACTAACAGTAGTATATCGTCCCCCAATATCCACTCCGGACTTTAATGAGGGTTTTCTGGAACTATTGTCTGATTTACTCTCCAGATATAAACACCTCCTAGTAGTGGGGGACTTTAACTACCACTGGGACAGGCCGCAAAAAGAACCGGCGGAATTGGCATTTGAGCCAAATATGAACTCTATGGAAATGGTGCAGATAGTAATGGGACCCACCCACATTAAAGGGCACACGTTAGACCTAGTTTGGTCCTTTAAACCCTTGGCACGGATAACTGACATCAGCCCTTGTGCCTGGTCGGACCATTCGCTCTTGAGATGTTGGGTCCCCATGGATAGTCCACTTCTACGACCACCACCTTTGTGGAGGAAAGTTAGACTATGGAAGAATGTCGAGGCAGACTCCTTACTCTACTCTATTCCCGTCCCTGTGGTAAGGGAGGATAATCTGGACCATAAATGTGCAGCCTTATTCTCCTGTCGAATACAGGCCTTTGACACCCTAGCACCTGAACGGAAAGAAAGGGTCAGAGATAAAGGGAAAGGAGCGCCACGGTACAACCAGTCTCTAAGGGAAAAAAAACAAACCCTTCGTCAAGCCCAGAGGAGGTGGAGACTTCGGTATGATCTTTTAGATCTAATAAATTATAAAACCATCCTTGGCGCATATAAATCAGCTATTCTAGAAAGGAAGGCAATATACTACGAAACTAGAATTAGCTTGGCGGGAAACAAACAAAAAGAGATCTTTGCAATACTGAAAGTGCTGAGCAATTAGGGGACAGAAATGCCACGGGGGAGTTGCCAACCTGCGATAGTTTCCAGGAATTTTTCCTTCAGAAAGTCAGGGATATTGTCTCAGAAATCGCTGCAAACCCCGTAGATCAGAGTCTCCTGGACCAGTATGCCCCACCACTCCCTCCCGGCCTGAGTAGTCAGTTGGCCAGCTTTCCAAAACTCGACCACTTCACCTTAACCACGGTGGCCAAACAGATCAAATCAGGTTCGAGAATGGATCCGTGCCCACCGGGCCTCTTTCAAATGGCCCTGCCGGGAGTGGAAACGCAGGCCCTGGACTTACTTAATGAGTCCTTAGATCTGGGCTATTTACCAGCGATGCTGAAAGAAGCAAGGGTCACCCCCATGCTGAAGAAACCAGGGGTGGACGCATCAGCTTTAAAAAATTACAGACCCATCTCTCAGCTCCCTTTCCTTGCCAAAATATTAGAACAACATGTCCTGAAATCCCTTTCAAAATATCTAGATGACTGAGACACGTGGGGCGTGGCTACGCAAGCGGAGATGGCGGTCGCAGCTTGCTAGAGCTCCCGCCAGCCCGCCATTAATCCGACTAATTATCCTGGTCCCTGACCCCGAAAACCCACAACCAAAGCGGGGCGATCGTTGCCAGGAGTGCCAGGGACCCTCCGGTGTGCTCAGCGGTGGCCCCGCGCTCCAAAACCGGACTGGGCTGCGAGGCGAGAGGTGCGGCCTGGAGGGCTGAGGAGCAGCCGGGGCCTCGATTTTGGTGCTCCCCGGCCGGGGAGCCGTGCAGTGAGTCGCCTGGCCTGGTGGCGGCCGCGACGTTCAGCGGTCCGGGGCGCCGAGGACGCGAAGGAGTGTGCGTGATTCCTCTTCCAGGGCCCAGCTGCTTCGAGAGGACACACAGGGGCAGCAGACGACCGGAGACAGCCGAGACGGCCTGGTGGCCCAGGCGCAACCGGGACCTCGATTTTCGCGGCCCTGCGTCTACCAGGGGCCTGCAGACTCAGAGGGGGTTGGACGCCCTGATGATCTCGCCCGGCGGTGGAGGGCCCGGGACACGGATGACCTGCGGGGCGACTGGCGGCAACAGTGAGTAGTGACCCTCCCCCTAACCCCCCCGGACCGGAGGAGACACCGGCACTGTGGCGCAGGATACACTTGGACTATCCACCTTTCAAGGGGAGGGTTGCTGGTCGTGGGAGACCCTGCTCGTTGGCGGTCACTGAGGCCTGCCCCACGCTGACCGTGACATTGGGCCATACCAGAGCGAACCCGCCGGGACCCACCTGGGGGCCAGAGACCGAGCATTGCTTCCCCCCCCCTCCCATTATATTGGATAGACTTCAAAGAAGGCGGTCAGGGTCCCACACCTTCATTTCATCTTGGTGCCCTTATACCCTCGGCAGTCATGACCAGAGGAGGCGGCGGCCCCACCAAGCAAGTGACAATCGATACATTTACGGGGCCCGGTGGGGGCCCTGGACCGTCGGGGGTGCTCCACCTGGAGGGGGGCCGGACAATGCAGCCCTTATGGCGGCCATCACCCAGTCAAGGGACATGCTAGACGCCAAGATAGGGGCAGTTGGCGCGGATGTGACCCTGTTGCGCCAGGACCTGAGAAATGCCGTGGCGCGAATCACCGAAACCGAATCCAGGGTATCGGTGGCAGAAGATGTGAATACCCTTAAAAAGAAAATGGCGGCGATGGAATCTGCGCAGCGAAACACGGCGCTCCGTGTGGAAGATGCCGAAGGGCGGGCACGCCGCAACAACCTCCGCTTTATTGGTTTTCCGGAGCGCTGTGAAAAGGGCAACATGGAACAATTCCTCTCACAGTGGCTGGAGTCATGGATGCCCCCAGGGACACTATCTGCTTGGTCATTATTGAAAGAGCGCACCGCGCCTTGACGCAAAGGCCACCTGAGGGCGAGCGGCCTAGGGCGGTAATCGCTAGGCTGCTGAATTATCACGACAGGGACGCCATACTGAGGGAGGCTAGAACCAAGGAAGCCCTCCTTTATGAAAACAGTAAGATCATGATTTTCCCTGATTATACTAAACTTGTGCAACAGCAGCGTCATTCTTTCATGGCCGCCAAGGCAAAGTTGAGAGGCCTTAAGCTCCAATATTCCCTGTTGTACCCGGCGCGCCTGAGGGTGATCTTCCAATCACAAACACTGTTCTTTGATACACCGGAGGACCTCTTCAAATGGACAGATGAAACGGTGCGGCTCAGACCGAATTCTCAACCAGGGCTCAATCCGGGCTCTCCTGAGGGATCACCACGGGCACAGAGAGACCGGACGACGAAGAAGGGTCGGAACAAGCGTTCCAAATCGCGCAGACGCGCGGCCTCGGTCGATGGCACACAGACCAGTGGTAGAACCGAGGATTCGGAACAATCTGGAACAGAGCACTGAAGACTCCGGGGCCTCGACTCCCCTCTTCTGCTGTTAATGCTGTGAATTCTGGTTGGGCTCACCAGGTCGTCTGAGACTCATTGATTACCTGGCTATGTTGCTACCCTAGGACAGTACTGCTTCTGTCTCCTGATCGTGGATAGGGTTGTGGGGTGGGGGTTCGGGGACTACGTGATAGGGGCTACCACTCTCCCATTAGAGAGAGGGACACTGAGGGAGGGGGGGTAAACTTACTGTTCCTTTTTGGGGATGTTGGGATCCATTGGTATGGGTGGGCCCGGGCCCTTTGTTTTGGTCTCGAGACCACCCATGCCGCGACAGGTACTTCATAGTTCATTGAGGTATAGGGCGGGGGGAGGCGAGATATGGGCGGTCGGGGATGTGGCTGCTGAGTTGGGGACCGGGACTGTTTGGGGCTGTGGGACTGTGGGGTTGGGGGTTGTTTTTTATGGGATAGACAGTAGTATGCATGTGTGTGTGTGTCGCAATAATGTTCCATGTGGTGTGCGGTGGGTGGCGCGGGAATGGAGGGTTCGTATGGTGGATCTTAATGGACCATGGCTGAATCGACTCAGACTCCCTGAAGACTCTATGCGGGTGATTACGTGGAATGTCAGGGGTTTATTAGACAAAATTAAACGCGGGGCTGTGTTGCGCTGGGGGAAAAAAGAAGTTGCAGATGTACTTTTGCTTCAGGAAACTCGCATGATGGGCACGAAGACTCTGGGCCTACAGAGGTTTGGTTATCAGCAGGTTTTCCATGCGGGCTTTTCCAGGGGATCCAGGGGAGTAGCCATATTGATTCACCGCAGGGTGGCGTACGTCCATGAGAAGCAGTGGGCGGATCCCCAGGGTCGATACCTGTTTGTTAAGGGCATGGTGGGCACGGAATCTGTGGTGTTTGGCAGTGTTTACGCCCCCTTCCCCCCCTACAGTGGGCCCTGGCCGAGAGGTTGTTTGCAGTGTGGGAAGACATCTCCGGATCGCTGGCAGTGATTGGGGGAGATTGGAATGATGTGATGGATATATGTGTGGATCGCAGAAGGCGCCAAGAGGGGACCGAGATCCCCCCCCCCCCCCCCCCCTTCCCCTCCGCCCACCAGATTGTATGCAATGAGTGAGGGATTGGGCTGGGTAGATACTTGGCGACATATGCACCCTGCAGCCCGAGAATATACTTATGTTTCAGCTGTACACGGCTCATTCTCGAGGCTAGATTGTATGTTTGTGCCTAGGGAATGTTTGTATAGGGTGAAGGGCGCTGACATCTTGCCGAGGGGCCTGTCCGACCACTCCCCCGTCTCAGTTAGAGTGGAACTCCTCCGGAGAAGGCAGCCGTTTAGATGGAGGATGTCCTCGTGGCATCTCCTGCAACCGGCATATACTAAACACTTGCGAGAAACCATTGACCATTACTGGCGAGAAAACCTGGTAGAGGGCGTTGATGTAGGAGTGGTGTGGGAGGCTATGAAGCCTACCATACGGGGAGTAGATATCGCATGGTGCTCGGCGGCCCGTCGGAAGCGTCGAGAACAAACTACGGAGGCGGCTGCGCGAGTGGCGACCCTGGAGCAGGAAAGCCGCGAGGGAGGTGATGAAGTCGGGATACGTCTGCTTCTGCAGGCACAGCAAACTTACGGGTCCCTCTTGATAGATGAAGCCAAACAGGCATGGCTGGCCACCAGAAGTAGGGTATACCAATGGGGGGACAAGTCATGTTCAATGCTCCATAGACTGTGCCAACACAACTTCCAACCCCTCATGCTGCCAGGTCTCACGAATGGCGATGGGGAGGTCCTGACCGACCCGAATGAATTGGCGGCGAGCTTCGCCTCGTCCTATACAGCCCAATACGCTCCGCGCGACCAATTGTCTGAAGGCGACTTAGCTCGATTTCTCGCAGAGTTGCCGCCTGTACCGATATCTGATGAGACCAAGACGGCCCTGGATGCACCCCTCACAGCTGAAGAGCTGGGAGACGCACTGGGACAACTCAATACTGGTAAGGCCCCTGGCCCAAATGGCTACCCGTGTGAATTTTTCAAAAAATTTCATGTGCAGCTCGGATCTCATTATCGCCGGGTGCTTGAGGTGGCACGTACACGAGGGGTATTGACCCCGGACTGGCGCCATGCGGAAATAGTGGTCTTTTTGAAGCCGGGCAGACCCCCAGATAGCCATGACTCGTATAGACCCATCTCATTAATTAATGTTGAAGCCAAGATCTTAGCCAAGGCCCTGGCAAACCGTTTAGCTCCACATATCACGGACTTGGTCCATTCGGACCAAGCAGGTTTTATGCCTCACAGGGCAACGCGGCATAATATCAGACGCGCACAGGCGGCGATCGGCGATGTTGGGGCCTTGGGGGACCAGGCGGCGCTGTTGCTAGCCGACATCAACAAGGCCTTCGACTCTGTTAGCTGGCCGTACCTATTTGCATTACTGCGTTGTCTTAACCTGGGCCCGGTCTTCCTGTCCTACGTCAAACTCCTTTATACAGACATCACAGCCTCGGTGCGGGTCACCGGGGCAGTGTCGGAGATGTTCCACATTGGCCGCGGGACCAGACAAGGATGCCCTCTTTCCCCCTATTTATTTGCACTGGCCATGGAGCCCCTAGCTGCCAGAGTGCGCCAAGATGTGCTGATACGGGGCTTTCAGTGGAATGCCACCCTGTCGGATAAGATTGCGTTATACGCGGACGATGTCCTCTTCTTCCTTACCGACTTGCAGCGCTCGGGCCCGCGTGTCCTAGAGGTCATGCAACTGTTTGGGGAGGCTTCAGGCTTATATCTGAACCTACATAAATCCACGCTGTGGGTACTGGATGGAGGCACGGTGACGGATCCCTGGGCTTCAGGGTTACGAGTGGCTACGACCGGTCTGAAGTACCTTGGAGTGTTTCTCTCTGACTCGGCGGACACTGCCTGGGACCGTAATCTAACACCAGTCTGGGAGCGGGTGCAGACGGATGTCAAAACTTGGTCTCGGATGCCCCTGTCAATCTTTGGCCGATCGGCTATTTTCAAGATGGTGGCGCTACTGCGCCTATTATACCAGCTACAGAACCATCCGTATCCTATCCCACCTCAATGGTTTAGGCAGGTCAACTCTGTGTTGGGTCGCTTTCTTTGGGCTGGAGGTGCCGCCAGAGTGGCGCTACGTACATGTTTTTTGTCCACCTACTGTGGGGGCTTGGCCACTTCGGATTTGCAGTCGTATTATCAAGCCGCGCATCTTCTCATTCTGAATGAATGGTGGTATGGCGATGGTGGGGATCCAGCCTATGCCCTGGAACGTGCTTTGATGGGCGATAACTCGCTCCACACCATCCTATACTCACCCAGACTGCGTCGCTCGCTGCCGAGGGTTACTCGACTTGTTTTTGCGGTGTGGCGACAGGCCTTGCGTCGCATGGGCTGGTGGGGCAGACTGACCGCCGAAACGCCCCTGTGGCGTAATGGCATGCTGCCCGAACTGTCTAAGCTATCGGGCTTCGATGGCTGGGACGCGATCGGTATCTCGCAACTGGGCCATGTGATGTCCGGAACGACGCTCAAATCTTTCCAGGCCCTTAGTACCAAATTCGATATGCCCCAATCTCAATTTTTTCGATACCTGCAATTCCGGCATGCACTGATGCCCAGTCTTACCAACCTTGACTCACTCCCCGAATTTAGCCCGATTGAAGCGAAGGTCTTCATGGGTGACCTTGGGGATAAAAAAGTTTCACGCATCTACCAGACAATGGTCACCCATTGCTCCTCCACCCTTCTTCCACTGAAGGCGGCCTGGGAGGTTGACATCGGTCAGTTAGATGAAGATGATTGGCGGGAGGCCTTGGAATCCCCGAAGGGGGCGGCTATTGCAATACGATTTCGACTCATACAATTCAAAATTCTTCATAGAGCCTACTATACACGTGAGCGTCTGTGGAAGGCAGGACTGATTGAGTCCCCGGAGTGTCTGCGATGTGGGGTGGAGATGGGTACGTTGCTCCACACAGTATGGTCGTGCCCCAGACTGGTTGGCTTCTGGAGGGGTGTGTGGGGCTGCATATCGGAGGTGCTGGGCTGGACCCTCCCCCGTACTCACCGTCTGGGCCTACTGCACATCCTAGAGGGGGTTGGTGGCAATATCTACAAGAGACACCTGCTCCTCCTGGGGCTAGTGGTGGCCAAAAGAGACCTAGCCCGAGCATGGAAAGATGTGAGGCCCCCCCTCCCTGAGTGCATGGAAGGCTGGCATAGACTTCTGTATGGGTCTGGAGAGACCGATCTTTGAAGCTCGGGGATGCCCCCGTAAGCACTTTAAGGTATGGAAGAGGTGGGCGGACTACAGGGGCTTGACATTGGACCCCCCGGCGGAACAGGAGGAAGACCTTTAGCCCCATATGGCCCGGCGACCCCGTTTCCCGCACACACAATTGCCACATCAGGAATTTGCATCGGCACAGTACGTACACACATGCATGGGGTTAGGGTGGGTTCCAGGGGAGGGTTCTGGGAGTTGGGTGGATAGGTAACTGAAAAGATAAAGAAGGGGAAAATGTTTCTTTGTATCCTTGAGTTACATTGGTTCCTCGACTGGACACTCAGTCCTATTTCATGATTGTATCGGTATGTTTGGTGGTACCATCCTGACTGTGGGGGGCCACTCTATTTCATATGCTCATCTTTATCAATAAAATTGTTGTGAAAAAAAAAATATCTAGATGACCAACATCTCCTTCATTCTAGACAAGCGGGTTTCAGGACACATCATAGCACTGAGCTTGTGATGGTGTCGGTCTTGGATGAGCTTAGATTTAGGGCCGACAACAAACATCAGAGTGCCCTGATTTTATTAGGTCTGTCAGCGGCATTTGACACGGTCAGCTATGACATCTTGCTGTGCCAGTTGTCGAATCTGGGCATAAACGGACAGGCACTCCAGTGGCTAAGATCCTTCCTGACAAATCGTCCCGAGAGAGTTCAAATGGGGGATCAGGTGTCCACTGCGGGCTCCCTGACCTGCGGAATCCCCCAGGGTTCTGCGCTGTCTCCACTCCTCTTAAACATCTATCTGCAGCCCTTGGTGGAGGCACTCACAGGCAGGGAGTGCCAGGTGTTTAATTACGCTGATGACACCCAACTCCTAGTTCGTCTTGACCATACCAGCCAGGCTCAAGAATCTGTGAGAAATCTTCTCAGATACACTGTCAACTGGATGGCAGCTAACTCGTTAAAAATCAACCCGGATAAAACCGAGGTGCTTATCGTTCCAGTTCAAGATAGCCCTTGGTGCGAACTGTTCTGGCCTTCAGAGCTTGGTGGGGCACCAACCCTAGTACCTGTAGTAAAGAGTCTGGGTCTGAAGATCGACTCTGAGTTGTCGATGGCTAGCCAGGTATCGTTAGTGGTTGGTATATGTATGGGCCTACTCAGACAACTACAGAAACTTTTCCCTCTTCTTTCCACCTCTGCTCTACAATCAATTTTCTCAGCAACGGTCATCTCTCGGCTTGATTATGGGAATGCCCTTTATTGAGGCATTCCACAGAAGCTATTAAGGAGGCTACAGGTTGTTCAAAATGACGCAGCTAGATTAATCTTTAGCCTCCCGAGGCGAACGAGAGCCACCCCCCTGCTGCATAAACTGCACTGGCTGCCTATAGAACAGCGGGTACACTTTAAGAGCCTGTGCATAGCTCACAAGGCCATATACGGAGATGTGCCAAAATATATAAAAGGTAGAGTACAAAAGTACGTGCCGGGACGGACTCTGCGTTCTTCAGAGTCCTGCAGATTAGCCTCTTCCAGATATAACCTGAAGACCAAAGGGGGCAGAGTGTTTTCGTTTCTCCTACCACGGATCTGGAATGCTCTGCCAGAGCCCCTTCAGAGGGAACCAGCCTTGCTCCCCTTTAGAAAGCTGCTAAAAACACATCTGTTCAGAGCAACACTGACATCTGTTTAGCCGGCCGACCTGCAACCTTACAGTGCCCTGCTTCTCCCGACCATGATGGCGGCTCCGTGTGGTGTTGAATAGAGGAGTTAGTCGCGGAGTAGAGTGAGCCCGTGAACTAAGGAAAGAAAAAGAGAGTGGGATGCGATTGAATACACTTCTAAACCAGCTGACCTAAAGAAGTTATTGATGGTCCTTGAAGTGGCCCATTTTTCCTGCAGCTGCTGGATTGAATTTCTCTTGTTCTTTATCGCCCTGTCCTGAAGAGGCCAGATTTAGTGGAAGGCCGAAACGTGACCGCGTCAACACTTTCCAAATGGAGAAGTCCTTGTGTTGAAATTGATTTGGAAATTAATGCCCTGTGACACATTTTTTGATTTAGGTTCTATGAATTTGTGTATTGAACCATTAGTGTCTGACTACCTCCTAGTGCACGCCCTAGAGTTAATGGGAGGGCACTCAGCCTTTGCTGCTACATTTCTTTAGGGTGAAAAAAGAAAAAGTTTGTATTTTTTGTCATTTTGTACTTTTGTCAAAAGTATTTATGTTGTTAAATGTTGTATATAGATGTGTATATAGGTATGTATATAGTGGTATATGGTGTATAAAGAGTTTGTAAAAAACATTTTGTTTGTTAAAAGAAAAAAAGAGAATAAGAATTGAGATAAAAAGAATTAATGTTGATTACAAAAAATAAAATGTGTAATCATGTTCCCTTGTGCGAGTGGTGATGTCTAGAATGTCTGATTAATTTCACATTGAATTTATGGCATAGGAATAGGTGAATTGATTGTCTCCTATTTTGAAATAACAGTATAGATCGGTCCCACCTTTCTCCATTTTTCCTTGTTCCCTGCTTCTTCTCTTGAGCGCTTAGAGACTAGTGGTAATTTGCGCTATATAAAAGTGAAATAACATAACATAACATTCTGGGGCTGTGAAGGCGATACGCACCGGACCTTCTACAGAGGTCAGTTCAGATATATATTTATGTTTAGGATTTTGTAAAGCGCATGGCTACCCAAGGGCTTAACTAAGCTGATAAGGGCTTAACTACGCTGATGAGTGCTTAAATGGATAACTGTGCATGGTAATGGGATAGTGGGGGGGGAACAACCAGGTCTTGAGTTTTTTCCTAAAAGTAAGTTCACCTTCAAGTAATCATATACCGAGTGGGATAACTTTGGTTCCAGGTGTGCAAATGATCTTTTGCCCCATCTCACTCTTTTGACACTAGTAGTACTAAGAAGGTGTTGTGGAGATGATCTTGGGAGTCTCGCTGGGGAATAAGAAAATACCAGACTCCTGACCTTAACTGGACCTTTGTTCTTGATGGCCTTATGTGCAATGCAAAGGGATTTGAACTTAATACTTCGGGAAACAGTACATTTTTTATAGGGGATTTGGGATGGGATGGGTTTGGAGGGGAGAGAAGAGGGGGGTATCCCCTTGCAATATTTTCAGTTATTCAGTGGTCTAGGTATGACCATGTTCCAGAATATCATTAGTTTCGTTTTTTTGCAATTCGATTACCAAACGCAGTTCATCATCCAGTTGGTCACTCATTCCAAGCATGATACAGTTGTTGATGATGATCAATATTCGGCCTGTTTGCCAAAGAAACCACCAACTGAGTATCACCATCAGCATTTTATTTCTTTTAGAGTGGAACATAAAAGCGTAAACAAACAGCACAATAGATAAATACAAAAAAATACAATTTTGCATGAAACAATAAATAACCATATGAGTTAAACACTATAAAAGGGCACTAGAATTCATTGCTCTTTCAATACTGACAATGTGAAAAATGTCTAAATCTCAAGTAGTGCCTTCATCTGTAGGATATAAAATGTCGCAATACAGCACTCCACACATTATGAAAATTCTTGCAAGGCAGGCTTTATGAGCTTTGCTTGCTTAATTCAGAAAGCTTCGAGAAACTTGGCTACACAAAAAACTATCTGGCTAGTATCGCTCTGCAATATTCTGAATTTTTCCGAGAGCACCCTACAACCACAATTTTTACACAGGGGAGCACTCCATTTTGCACGTATTTGCTTATAGAACGGGCAAAAAAACAAAACATGAATAGGCGATTCAGGGCACTTCTCACAACCTGGGCACATTTCACTACTTTGCCCCCTTTTCCTGTTGCCATCGGCTGGTAAATGACCCTATGGGTAGGGTACCATACTTAAACTGCAGATAAAGTTTCTCAGCCAGTGTGGGGGGTCGGGGAGGCAATTTCGTCATTAGTGCCTTCATATGCAGCCAATGGCTTCCAGTCAATATAGGAGACGGATAAAGAGCCTTTGCACATCCTAACATTGTTACTTGCCACATTTTCCAAAAAAAGTCCCTTAATACAGGCTTTGCCAATCAAGTACATGTTTTCAGGAGTGGTCTAATATTCCTCCAGTTGCAATCTGTAATGTAGCTCCTTCATAGCAAGGAACCATGGTATTTTCCGTGCAAACTGGGGAACAAGAGATGTTTAATACACTCACTATAAGATTCGAGGGCACGAGAAGGTAAGCATTCTACATGCTATCTTGTCAGCAATTTTCTTTCGGCCTAAGTCTAAATATAGCGGGGTCAATGGTGTGCTTACAGGGAAATTCAATGAAGTTCTTAAGAATCTTTGCTCCACTAAGGAATATGGGAATAACCTCACAGCTTGGGGCCATAGAGGACTGCCCCCAAGGCCTTCACATTACACATTTCCAATGCTGGAGCCACCTTTTTTGATATTGTTTTCCTGTAAATTTTTCCTATGTGTGTTGAATCAAAGATAGGTGGGCTTTTTTCACCTGTGGTGCCCAACTTAGGTTCTTAGTCAATCTAATTCCCAAGTACTCGAAACTTAGTACCACATCAAAAATTGTGTCACTCACTAGCATCCTTCCCTTACAGATTGTCCACATATGTCTGCTAAAAATCATACATTTGGTCTTGGAGCTGTTAAGCTCCAAGTCTCAAGCGACACAAAACAATTGGAAAGAATTAAGGAGCTTCTGAAGTAATTTAGAGATTAGCAATGTGTCATCCGCAAAAAGAAGCGAGGACCCTCTGCCCACCTATTTCAAGTGCATCCCACCTATTTCGATCTAAAAAGCGGATTACACCATTTATGTATAATGTGAAAAGGGTGGGCGCCAGAACACACCCTTGACTAACCCCACAATCAATAGGGATCGGACCGGTCAAGGCCCGCCCTGCCTCCACCACATCTGGGCAAGTGTGTCGGCACCACTGAGTATCATCTGCATAGGAGAAAGCCAAGATACCGAACTCCTGTACAATTGTAGCCAGTTGTGGAACGTAAACATTAAACAGGGTCAGGATGAGCAACTATCTCTGCGGCACTCCACATTTGGATGGCAGACTATCAAAAGAGCAGGCATTTTCTGTGACTTGATAGGATCGGTCATCTAAAAAGGAGGTGAGCCAATCCAAGGCGTTGTCCTGAATTCCTACTTCTCTGAGCCTATCTCTCAATATGTTATGGTCAACAGTGTTGAACGCTGCGCTTAAGTCAAGGAGCAAAACTGCAGTGGACCCTCTTTGTTCAGTATGCCTTTAAGATCCTTCGTGACCGCCAGTAGTGCCGGCTCGGTGCTATGTTGGGTACGAAAGTCCATCTGGGTAGGATGAAGGTCATTATCCTTCAAAAAACTGGATAGCGTCCGGTTGACATGTTTCTCCAAAATTTTACCTACAAAAGGGAGTAACAATATGGGTCGGAGGTTGCCGGGTACTGCTGGATCTAGATGAGGTTTTTATATTGTAGTGGTCTAAATACTGCATGCTTAAGTTTTTGGGGACAAGTCCAGAGTCTAGTGAGCGATTGATTAACCAGTTAGCGAGGGAAGAACTACATCTATCCCTTTGAATAGAATATGTGGGTGTGCAGGGTCTAGTGGAGATCCTTCCAGGCCTTCTATGGTTCCCTGTACTCTACCTCAAGCAGGGACACCTTAGACAATCTCCATCTCCACTTACCTTCCTGCCAGACACAGCGGCTGAGGCTCTGGAACAATCCTTACGATTAGAAGAGGTCATTTGGGCCACCGCCCGCTTAAAGCCAATTAAGTTGCCTGGGCCCAATAGCTTTAGCACACAATAAAAAAAATGCTGCCATGAGTTAGCCCCTCTATTTAACTGCTTTACAACTTCTTAGACAACTCTAGCTCCCTCACTGACTCCAAGTTGAAAGCAGTTATTTCGGTCAATCCGATGCCAAGCCAGGACCAGGCCCTCTGTGGTCATATAGACCTATCTCTCTCTTGAACATAGACGCAAAGTTGTTCACTAGTATCTCACCTGATAGAACCAGAACACGAGGGACTCGTAACAGCTTGCCAATGCGGCGATAACATCAAACGCCTGCTGCACGTCCTAGACAAAGTCCATAGGTTATGGAAAGAGGCACTCGACTCCTCTCTCACCATGACACGCCAGATCAACGACATCGCCTCGACCAGCTTCAACTGCCTCCACAATCTGCGAAAGACCTTCAAATGGACCCCCCCCCTCCCCCGAACACAGAAAAACTATCACCCACGTACTCATAACCAGCAGACTGGACTACGGAAACGCCCTCTACGCCAGCATCAACAGGACCCTTCTACACAAGCTCCAAACCATCCAGAATGCCACGGCCAGACTCGTCCTCGGGACCCCTCGGCACAAACGCATGACGCACCACCTTTGAGATCTACACTGGCTCGCGGTCGAGTAGAGAATAACCCTAAACAACATCGGAACCAAATATCTCAACGATAGAGTCTTCTTCCACGCACCCAAAAGAACTCTCTGATCTGCCGACCACGTCCAGAAGCAGAACAGGAGGAAGGGCCTTCTCCTACATCGCAGCCAAAACCTGGAACGAGCTAATACGCATAATACGCTCCCCTAACCTGCACATCATCAGGAAGGACCTCGAGACCTTGCTCTTCGATCGAGCCGGAGCTGCCAAATCCCTCCCCCTCCCCCCCAGCGCCTTGAGACCCTCATGAGTGAGTAGCACGCTTTAGAAACCCCTGATTGAGGAACTACTTCTCTCCATCGATGCCGAGAAGGCCTTCAATCATGTTTACTGGCCTTACTTTTTTGAGACACTGCAGAAATTTGGCCTTGGTGAGAGATTTTGCCGATGGGTCGGATGAACAAATAGTGCCCCCTGAGCTTCAGTGTAGTGACATACACCCCTTCCCTTTACAAAGGGGCACAAACCCTCTCATTTTCGCTATATACAGGGAAGTCTTTGGCAGAAACAATCCGATCATTACTGGGATCCCCTCTGGGGGTGATCATCACCTCGTCAGCCTCTAGGTAGGTGATATAATTCTATTGATCACCGACCCAATTTCCTTGCTTCCCGTTGTGGTCGTAGATATCCAGACATTCGGCGAGGTCTCAGAATTTAAAGTAAACAGGCAAAAATTCTAGATTATGAACCTCTCAGTCACTCCCCTTCAAGAGCATATCTTGCGCTACATGTTTCCCTTCGAATGGGCTAAGGACGCCATTTTGTATTTGGGTATTAAGCTGATCCCGAATCTCCCTAAGACCTTGGCTTTTAAATATACCACCCTTACTTCTCAAATATGCGGGGACCTGTTCGCATGGAACAGTCTCTGCCTCCTTTGGATGGGTAGAATAGCACCTTACCGTGAATACTTTACTGGTTCAAAACCCTGCCTCTGACCCCATCACACGCTGCCTTTCACTCCCTCCAATTGCACATCAACAAATTCTTGTGGGAAGCCAAAAACCCCCACCTTCATCAACACGTGCTTTACCACTCGAAGCAAGATGGTCGGCTGGCAGTTCCTCTGGCAGTTCCTCTACTGCTCCGCTACTATCAAGCTACACAACTCAGATTTCTGGAGGAATGGAACTGCCAGCTCTCTGAAAATTATTGGTTCATGGATCAAACAATCGCTGGTTCCAACATATGAAAAGAGGTCTGGTTGCCACGTAAACATGGGGCTTGGGGCCTCTACTCCTCGCCAGTGATTAGCTCTACTCTCAAAGTGCAGGACTCTAGCACTCAGCAGTTCTCACGACTTTCCTCTCCCCGATGACCCCGATTTTAGCTAACCCAGATTTTACCTCGGGATGGAACAAGAAATGTTACGGCGATGTAACAAAGAGGGTCGCAAAAATAACGGGATGCCTCTTTGATCTGCAAGGGTATATCGCCTTTGACCAGCTCAAGGCTGATTATTCTTCAGCAGTGATAAAATTGTATTATTCCATATTTAACTGATTAATATGCACTCATACTTTGATGCTCGTTGTGGTTTAGCAAATTAAGCAGGCAAATACAACAAAACACACATCCGGCAGGTAAATATTATAAAATACAAATATATGTTAATATATGCCTGTATTTAAGGAAACGTCTATCTGTTTTTAAATCCCCAAGGTGTCCAGCTGATGAGCAGCAGTTCTGGTACTCATGAAGGACAACATGGAGAGTCACTCAAAAGAAACACAATTTTCAGTATTTTTACGCTTTTAAAAATAAGTACAGACAGAAAATAGATTGTTTTCGGTCTTAAGTGATCTGTAAAAATCAGTAAAAATGGAAGCCTGAATTATATGCCATGCTTAGCAAAGAGTCTTCCCCAGCCAAATCCAAAGGGCAGACAATATGGGAGGCGAAGCTAGGAGGAGCCCTTACCTCCAAGGAGTGGGAGGATATTTTCTACAGGGTACTTCACACAGCACATAACATGGCCAACACTGAGAATGCCTATAAAAGTGTCTGTTACTGGTATCTGACCCCAGCGGAACTCCACAAATGTAAAGCAGGACGCTTGAAAAATTCTGGCGGGGTGCTGAGACACTGTTCCCCCTTCTATGTAATTGTCTGAAAGTCACCTGTTACTGGGATCAAGTATTGACGGACATCGACTCGGCCTTTAACACTTCCATCCCAAGGTTCCCGGCATACACTAACCTTGGACTCCAAAACCCCTGACTTATCCGCTATGCTCCAACCGGAGGAGGCATATGGCCCTAGCCTTCGGGGGGGTTCAGCAAATTATTCTATCACTCTAGGGCACAGATTTGGCTTCCGACGACATATCCTGGCTACATTGATTCTGGTTTATCGGTGGGATGGACGAAATGTCCTTGTGAGTAGACCGACCTGCACCTCATATCCTGACAGGTGGGCACCCTTCACTCAAATTCTTTCCTCTGAGTTTGGAGAACTGACATGCCCGGCCCATCCACAGCTGCTCCGCTCGATCCCCTCTTAGACCCCCACAGATGGTTAGGCGCTATTGGGAATCCTGATATCTCCCTTTCCTACACCACACCAAATTGTGAGATCAACATTATCGACCATATAACTGCAATATTAAGGAGAATGGATGGGTAGGGGTTCTTTGACTGGTACTTGTCGGACTTGTGTTGCTTGCCGAAGGGTTGTAGGTGGAAAAGCTGTGATACGAGCACTAGATGTTTTATTGACAGCTGCTGGACTTTGGTCGTAGGCAAAGTGCTGTATAATGTCTTGATTGGTCGTTAAACATAATTTTTCCATAAAATTATGACCCACATCTTTAGGAAAGCTTAGGAAAGGTGTGCCTCATTCTAAACGCGCATTTCGAACTAGCGTGTGTGTAGACGCGCAGTGCAAGAATTATATTTTAAAATTTGCCGAATTTTGTGAATTGTGTTTTCTTACTTCTTAAACTCTGTTTTTTAAAATCATCCTAACGCCCACATACTTGCACCTCAAATTGTGCCTTCACCGCTTGTAGAGCGGACTACTCCGGTATTTTAGTTGTCACTCGAGACGCCGGCCGCCATCTTGGGGCAGTCTCACTATTCGATTGTGCCACTTCTCTGAGCGCTCTAGTGCTCAGCTTTGGACTCCAGGTGAGCCTGTATTTAAAGCTCACACCCCCCCGCGCAGCGGAGACGCGCAGCGGAAGCGCCTGACTCTCGCCTGAGTCAAGCCAGAGTCTGCCCGTCAGCGCTAAGGCGGCGCGAGAGGTGGGAGATTCAGTTCACGTCTCTGGCCGTCCCCCAAAACCCCCTGTTTCAGGTATGTCACGTGAGTTCTTATTATCATTTCGCGGTCCCCAAGCCCCCTGTCATCACTCCTTGGCCCCACACACCTGGCATGGTCCGTTTCGCTGTGCCCACTGTCATCAGACCCTAATTCACGACTTACCCACTGTGACACCCACAAACTCTATTCTACTTCGAGGCGGGCTAATTAATGCACGTTCCTTAGTAAAAAACGCCCAGAACGTTTATGATCTAATTACTGAATCTCAACTGGACTGTCTTTTCATTACAGAAACTTGGTTGAAGCGGTGGTGCAACCCCTCCTTAGCTATAGCACTACCAACTGACTTCCACATCCAACGTCTGGACAGACGTGATCAACGAGGAGGGGGACTTGCAATCATCCATCGAAATACTTTTAAATGCTCTATAGAAGAATTGACTGAAATAAAAGATTCAGAAGCACTGGCTTTCTCTTTAGCAATCCATGATTCCCTTGTATTCTCTGGAGCCCTTATCTATCGCCCTCCCGGCCCTTCTTCTAAATTTCTGGACTCTGTCAGTGACGTGCTCAGTGATCTAGCTCTCAGGTCCTCTAACTTTACGGTGTTAGGTGATCTTAACCTGCACCTCGAAACCCTAAATGATCCTGGAGTTAGTTGCTTCTTGGACACACTTGAAGTGCTGGGCCTTACGCTTGTGAATTGTGAACCCACTCACCAGGCAGGACATCTACTGGACTGTATCTGTTCTAATCTCCCCACGTTGACAACTAAATCCCCTTGTCCTCAGGTTTGGACAGATCACTTTTTTATTCCCTTTTCTATAGCTGGGACCCGGAAACCCACAATAAACTCCTCAAATTGTAAGGATAAATCCCACACGAAATCCACCCCGGACTGGAAATCGCTAGCCACGAGAGCTGATATTGCCGAAAAACTTAAAGATAGGCTACCAGTCCCTGCTGACTGCACCTCTTCAGACTATCAGATCTTTTGTGATTGGATTGCTGGCGTGGGCATGTTGCTTAAACCATCTAATAAGGAGAACTCTAAACCTAGAAATAAGAAAAATAAGAAAAATGCCCCCTGGTTCTCACCAGCTCTTAAGTCTGAACTAGGTGAAGTAAAGACACTAGAACGAAGGTGGCGTCGTAACTACGACACCGCCGCTCGTCACGTCTATATTGCAGCAAGACGGAAGTATCACGCAGAAATAAAACTAGCAAAAAAATCTCACTATCTACAAGCCATTTCCTTAGCAGGTCAAGAACAAAAAGCAATCTTTGGGATTGTTAAGAATTTTATGAATCCTTCAGCTCTATCGCAAGAGATCCCTCCATCCCAAGAACTCTGTAATGCGATATCTGATTACTTCGACAATAAAATCCTGACTATTACCAAGACTTTTCCTTTGGAAAACACTACGATAATGGATGATCAAGAGATAGTGAAGACAACTTCCCCCTTCCGTCTTGATGAGTTTACCCCAGTGTCTCTAGAAGAAACAGCCAAAGCTACTTTAGCCAGCAAATCGGGTTCCCCCTTCGACCCCTGTCCCCCTCCGGTGTTGCATTACTTAATAGAGATGGTCAATCCTATCATTAACAAAATCATCAATTCCTCTCTAGCAACAGCAAATATCCCCAATGACTGGAAATTGGCACCTGTTAAGCCACTCCAAAAAAAGGCCCTTGCCGATCCCACCACCCTTTCCAACCTACGCCCAATTTCCTTGTTGCCCATCTTATCTAAGCTGACTGAAAAGTTTGTCAATAGTCAACGGACTAACTTTTTGGAGAAGAATAACGTTCTCCATCCCAATCAGTCAGGATTTCGGTCAGAACACTCTACCGAATCAGCTCTATTATACACTGCTGAAACTTTAAGAGCAGCAATGGACCAAGGAAAACAGGCTGTCCTGATCCTACTTGACCTGTCGGCAGCCTTTGATACCGTGTCCCACAACATCTTATTGGACCGGTTGGCTGCCGCAGGGGTAGGAGGACAGGTGTTGACCTGGTGTAGGAATTTCCTCACTGACAAACGCCAAATAACAGTGCTAGGCCCATATCAATCTGAGGCTAAAAACGTCAGCTCAGGGGTGCCACAGGGCTCCAGTTTGAGCCCTGCCCTTTTTAATCTATATATGACACCCCTGATGAACTTGATCGAGTCATTTAGGATCAGTTCTATTTCATACGCTGACGACACCCAACTGATTTTGGTGCTGGACAGAGAACGGCCAGGTGCCGAGGAAGACCTTAGGGACTGTCTTGCAGCAACATTTAAATGGATGAACAACAACCATTTAAAGTGCAACGCCGGTAAAACGGAAATTCTACCTGTAGGGACAAACAACCCTTTTCCCCCTATAGCATGCTGGCCATTAGATGCTGAAGTGCCACCTAATACAATTGTATCCGCCCGGAACCTGGGTATAAAATTTGATAACAAATTATCCTTTAAACCCCAGGCTATAGCAGTAGCAGGCATGTGCTTCCAAATCATTAAAGCACTCAGGAAGTTCTTTGACCTTCTGCCTCTCTCGGCCAGGAAAACAGTTGCAGTGGCCTTAATTAATTCTAGGCTGGACTATTGCAATGGACTCTATGCTGGAGCAAATAAGATCGTTCTCCACAAATTGCAGATGGTCCAAAATGCGGCAGCCCGCCTTGTACTGAGTCTGCCCCGTGGATCGTCAGCCTCAACAGCCCTGAATATTTTGCATTGGCTGCCAATTGGGAAGAGAATTTTATTCAAACTTCTCCTAATCACTTTCAGGGCTTTCCACCAACGTGGACCAACCTACCTACAAAAGGGGTTCAAAAGATACCACCCAGCGCGTTGCTTGAGATCCACAAACCAGAACCTACTCTCTACACCCCATTTCAAACTGACCACTAAAGGTGGCAAATCCATCTTCGTTCTAGGAACTAAGGCCTGGAATAAACTCCCCCTTTCCCTGCGGTCTTTCTCTCAAGAAGCCCCCTTCAGGAAGGCTTTGAAAACCTGGATTTTCTCTCTGCCTGATGCCGTGTGCCGGACCCTGGTGTAATGTGTGTGAAGAGATTAGGACATCTTTTTCCTTTCCAACTTTCCATCTGAGTTGTGTAAGCGCCAAGATACTCCTTGGAGTGGAAGTAGCGCGGTAGAAATGTCCATTACATTACATTACATTTAGCTGCTCATTTAACTGACCTGTATCTAGAAATTCAAGTCTGGTTTGAAATGACACCAATGATACAACAAGGAAAAGGCCTCAAATAGCACCCAATAAACGTCAGTCAGGCAATCGTGAGCTATCAAATGCTAGCAACAATTAGCATCTTAGCTGGCTCTCACTCAACGACAAAGGATATTTTATCAAATCATGTGATGCTCGAACATCTCATGCTGAAGAAATTAAGCGCATACCGTTTCACAACTGTTTTCACAGTCCTGACGGTCTATGATGTCTGCCAGTGATGTCCAAGCCCAGCACATTTCCAAGTTCTACCATGTCATTAACTCTTCCCTATCCAACTGAAGGACAGATCAGGTGGCTCGAGACTGATGGCGATAAGGCATGGATTAAGCAATAAACAAAGCAGCAAAACAAAATTCTATTAGTTGACTAACTTAAGTCATAAAAATATTGTTACCTGAATCATGTTTTTACTTAGCAAGTATGACTACATTTGTCAAGTTTAATTTATCGTCAAGTTCTGGGTGTCCTTCACCCAAGCACAAAAGAAATGTCAAAGCAAGTGCACTTACAATGCCGCCCTCTGTCGGTAAGTTGACTTTGGTCCTGGGCAGGAACTCAGGAGGATTTGGGTTAATGATACATTTAGCAAGCGGGCTCCATCGCAACTGTAGCAGAGCTTTGAACTGTCGCTGTGTAGACACCAGGCCTCCGATCACTTCACACATCACTAGCTGGTTTCGGGCACCTGCAAATTTTCCCTTAGTTTGGACAGACAGGTGACAGGCGGTGTATTTTTCACCAATCCCTAAAATTGGATTAAAATGAGGAATAATAAAAAGCCACATAAGAAAAATGAAGTGTTTAACATCATAGATTACATTATCAGGTAGTTGAATGAACAGGTGCCAAGAGCTTTTCACTACCAGACTCTAGAAAAAACAATATATAGTGAGCATTAAAAACAAACTCTGCTGAAATGCAAAAACAACTCTAACACTCATCACATCAATCACAGGTATTTGAAAGAGATTTTGAACATGCCTACAGTCCAGAGGAGCAGTGTCCAACAAACAATGATGTACAGAATGATCATGCAAAGCGTACAGATGAAAATACTGAACCGGATTTCAGCCTAGAGGACAATCTGGCACAGATAACATCACGGCAATAAAGATTACAATCTTTCTTAATGTCGTAATAACCAATCATTCTATAGAACCTGGGCACTGATGAGTTAGGAGGAAAAAAAGAGACCTCATTGCGTTCAGAATTTCCAGCGGTTAAGAATGACCACCAAATGAATTCTTTATTAACTATCGCAGGCGTTCGCGGTTGAGCCCATGGGTGCAGATACTATACACTGCGCCCAGTGCTAGAGTCAGGGTGGGACACAGCATATCTGTTGAGTGGTGCCTGGGGAGGGGGACACGCCAGGGGTGCCCGCTCACCCCCCTATTGTTCGCCTTAGGAATAGAGCCACTGGCGATTTTGTCATGCAGAGATCTGGGGCATTGGGGCATCAACAAGCGGGGACCTCACATGTTATATCATTGTATGCAGATGAGGCTTTATTCTACATCTCATTGCCCGGGAGGCGGTCCTGGAGCTCCTTCAGATGCTAGAGGAGTTTGGTGGATGCTCGGGATTAAGGCTAAATAGGCACAAATCATTGATATTCTCCCTCGCTCGATTGGCAGGCCTTCCAGGGGTGCCCTTCATTTGCTGGGATTGCGGTGGGAGACGGATCATTTCCGGTATTTGGGCATTCAGATGACAGCTCAGGATGCACAGATACTACAGCTCAACGTCTACAACACTCTTTCTCGGTCTTTAATGGGTAGATTGGCGATGGCTAAAATGGTGGTACTACCCTACTGTCTGTACATGTTACAGAATGCACTATTTCACATACCAAAGCAGATATTTAAGACGCTGTACTCCATAACAGACTTTTATTGGGCAGGCCACCGTAGTAGAGTGGTGCTTGCCACATTGAATCGCACATACAAGGGCGGTGGGCTAGAGGCACTGAGATTAGACCTTTATTACGCAGTACAATTACAAAATGCAGCTAGATGGTTTGATGAGGGCGACGGAGAAGAGCCTGCTCCACGATAGGGCACCAGCAGCCACCCTGCCGTCGCTGCTTCTGGAGGGAGCGGGAGTCTGACACTGTGCCATATGTGGTTAGGAAGACCACAAGCACCTGGCAGACCTTTGTGGTGCGAATCCTGAAACATGCTCCAGTCTACTGGAACGGTCGGTGTGGGAACCACCACCAATCAGGAGAGTGATGGCCAACATGTCTTATTGGGCTTGGCAGGCGGGGGGATGTAATGTGCTCGCAGACCTATACCCGGGCGAGAGTTTTTATCATATATGAGCAGGCATGGCGCGATTTTGTGCTGGGACGGGGACAATATCTACAATACAATGCTCTCTCTAACATGTTCAAAGAAATATGGCCCATATATCCCTCGATCCCGTTGCACACCCAGACCATGGACATAATTTGCACGTGCAGAACTGACAGGCGCCTCATATCTCGGTTGTATAAGGCCATGAGGGAGGATGTGAATTACCCTCTCCCAAGGGCATTCGCAACATGCAACACAGACAGACACCTCTGGGGGATGGGTTCTGGAAGATGGTGAGCGCGCTCTCTCACACACACCCACGATCTCATGTAATGCCCACTTCTGACTTATTCAGTACAATTATGCACATCATACATACATACATAACCTCAGTGAGAATACACCGCATGGCTCCAGAAAAACCCAATGCATGTCCCAGGTGCCATAATGAGAGGGCTAATTTCCTGCTTCTGGGTTGGGAGTGCCACTGGGTACGAAGCTTTTGCACAGAGTTAGTGGAGAGGGTCAGAAGGATTAGTTACTTACCTGTAATCCTAGTTCTCTTCCAGGGGTATACTCATTAAAGTCATAAGCACTGAATTATCTCCGCCCATGAGCGGGAACCTGGAACACAAACAATATACATATATATGTGTAAATATAACCAAAAGTACATAGTACTAACCAATTATACACATATACATGTATATTAACCATAATATGCAGCCTAACATTAATACATAGGCTAATCAAACCATACCTTACACACGTTCTGAAGCATGAAAATATGCTATATATAAATGCAAGAAACAGGCATGAGCCTAAAATGCATTTCATAACCATGAAAAAACTTTTATTTTCATCAAAGAACCTGTTGTAAACAGTTATTAGCCTAAAAGGCTGCATATGAAAAAATGTCTGTGTACAGAAAATCAGACTGGCACCTTGCCTTTAAGGCCCCAGAGAATCTGCACACTTAGCCTTTAAGGCCTCCAGGAGAACTCTGTTCCCATCATGCCCCACAGGTGACAGTTAGGTCAGTTCTTTTGTACGGTACAGTAAACTTTTAGCAGGAATCTGCACTTAAAAACCTTCATAACACATATTGAAACTATAAACCTCAGTGCTACTGCTCGCCCGGGGAGGCGGGAGGGTGCTTATGACTTTAATGAGTATACCCCTGGAAGAAAACTAGGATTACAGGTAAGTAACTAATCCTTCTCTTCCAGGGGATACTCATTAATAGTCATAAGCACTGAATAGAGTAGCGAGCTCATACCCACCAGAAGCGGGTGAACAGATAAAAGTATAGCCACACTTTTATATCAGTGTTTAACTAGAATTAGCAAACAAATTTCTGAGTGATGCTCACTTGACACTTGTGCATCAGTCTGCACATCAGAATCCAAACAGTAATGGTAAAGGTATGCACTGAACGCCAAGTAGCTGCTTTACATATCTCTGACATAGCCACATTCCTAAGGAGAGCTGTGATAGAAGCTTTTCCCCCTGTAGAATGAGCCCTAGGTCTACCTGATAAAGACTTGTGGGCTAGCTGATAAGCCAGTAAGATACATGACACTATCCATCTAGAAATGGA
Organism: Lissotriton vulgaris; assembly: GCF_964263255.1. Lineage (NCBI taxonomy): Eukaryota > Metazoa > Chordata > Amphibia > Caudata > Salamandridae > Lissotriton > Lissotriton vulgaris. Next base: position 1,996,742,078 of record NC_141693.1, on the reverse strand, counting down.
TCTCTTGGATGCTGCCAAACCAGTATTCGTAGGACCATAGTTCACAAACAGACGGTCCGTGTGTCTCAAAGACTTTGTTTTATCTAAGTAAAATTTCAAAACCCTTTTCAGATCTAATGAATGTAAAGTCCGTTCTGCCGGACTCGAAGGGTTCGGAAAGAAAATAGGCAATGTTATGGATTGGTTAATATGAAAATCCGACACCACTTAGGTAGGAAAGCAGGATGAGTCCTGAGCACCACTCTGTTTCCATGAAAAACTGTGTACGGTTCATTGCAACACAGAGCCTGGATTTCGCTCACCCTACGAGCAGAAGTGATGGCCACCAGGAACGCTACTTTCCAAGATAGGTGTTGCAAACACGCTTTATGTATGGGCTCAAATGGTGACCCATTAACTTAGTCAACACCACATTAAGCTCCCAAGGTGGAGAAGGAGACCTGACTGGAGGAAACACCTTCCTTAACCCTTCCAGACAATCCTTCACCACAGGCATCCAAAAGAAAGATATCTGTGTTGGCGATTTTCTATAAGCAGTTATTGCAGCAAGATGGACTTTGATGGAACTAAACTGCAAACCAGATTCAGCAAGGTAAAGAAGATAAGGCAAGATCACCTGTTCTTGACCATGAATAGGGTCAAGACCCTTACTCTGACACCAAAGGTAAAAGCGTTTCCACTTAAATCCGTATGATTGTCTTGTAGAAGGCCGCTTTGCCTCCTTAAGGATGTTCATACACTCCGGATTCAGCTGTAAGTGCCCGTACTGGATGACTTCAGGAGCCATCCTGCCAAGCGCAGGGAGGGCAGATTGGGATTAAACGCTCGTCCCTCCTGTTTGGACAGAAGATCCGGGCAACATGGCAATCTCCTGTGTGGTATTATTGACAACTGGAGGAGATCTGGGAACCACCACTGGCGTGGCCATTCTGGGCAAATCAGTATCATTCTGGAGTGGGTCTTGTACAGCAGATTGATCACTGCTGGTATCAACGGTGTCGGTGGAAAGGCATACAGCAAGTTTTGACACCAGTCTATCAAAAGGGCATTCCCTTGAGACCCTTTCTGGTAGAACCTGGACACGAAGACGGGGCATTTTGCGTTTGCCGCGTCTGCGAACAAATCGATGTCTGGTGTTCCCCAATCCTGGAAAATGCTGTGCGCAACGTCCTTGTTTAGAACTCAGTCGTGCGCTTCGACGAAGTCTCTGCTGAGGTCGTCCGCCTGTGAGTTGAGACTCCCCGGTAGTTGAATTGCTGTTATGGTGGACAGGTCTCGCGCAAGTAACCAATGCCAGATGGTCTGGGCTTCTATGGAAAGAGTCCTGGATCTGGTACCCCCCTGCTTGTTTAAGTAATACATTGTAGTTGTATTGTCTGTTTGCACCAGGAGGGACCGAGTCTGTAGCGATGGAGCCAGGGACTTGAGAGCAAGATGGACCGCTCTGAGTTCGAGTAGATTGATGTGATATCCTTTCTCGAAGTCTGACCATAGCCCTTGTACCTGAAGAGGGCCCATATATGCCCCCCAGCCTTGGAGAGAAGCATCTGTTATCAGAGTCTGCGTTGGTGGGTCCTGATGAAAAGGAACTCCCTTCATCACTCCCTTCATCACGTGTACCTTCTTCATCCACCACCGGATGGAATCTCTTGCAGACTGTTGGAGATGAATTCGATCCTCCCAGCATCCCGTCCTCTGTTTCCACTGATCTTCCAGACACTGTTGTAGAGGACGCATCTGCAAACGTGCGTTTGGCAGGATGAAAATGCACGACGCCATGGACCCCAGGAGAGAGGACACTTGCCGAACTGTCGGACGTGCCGACTGAAGAAGAAGCAAACACTTCGCCTTGATGGATGACCACCTCTCCTCCGAAGGACACACGTTTTCTTCTTCCGTGTCCAACTGAGCACCCAGGTGGTGGATCTTCTGGGTGGGGTTCATTATGGACTTCTTGTAGTTGACTTGCAGACCCAACTTGCCCATGAGTTGGAGGCATATCGACAGATGTTCTTCTAGAAGCGATGGGGATGAACTCTTCAGAAGCCAGTCGTCTTAGTACGGATATATGAAAATCCACCTCTTTCGAAGACAAGCCGCCACTACCGCCATACATTTTGAAAATGTTCTGGGAGCTGATCTCAGGCCAAAAGGAAGCACTGCGTACTGATAATGACGAGCCGCTACTTGAAACCTGAGAAATTTGCGATGTTTTCTGGATACCGGAATATGAAAATAAGCATCCTTCAGATCGATGGAGCACATCCAATCCCCCTGGTATATTTGAGGGAAGATCTGGTGAAGAGCTAGCATTCGAAACCTCTCCTTCCGAATGAATTTGTTCAACCATCTCAAATCCAGAATGGGTCTGAACTCTGTAACTGGACCTTTTTTCTTTACGAGAAAGAATAGAGTATAGGCCTTGACCTCTCTGCTGAAAGGGAACTGGTTCTATGGCCTTCTTCTTCAGAAGAACGTTCGCTTCCTGTTGTAAGCGCTTTATATTCCACTGTACCATCTTTATAGGACGCATGACAGGGGGTGGCTTCTTGAATCTCAAAAGGTACCCGCTCTGAATGATACCCAGCACCCATCTGTCCTTTGTGATCGGTTTCCACTCGTCCAGATAACACACAATACTTCCTCCAACCGGAGTGGGACACGGTTGTAGAGGAAGCCCCCGTTCATTGTTTTGGAGGCTGCTTGGTAGCAGATGATTGCTGCCTATTTCCATTGCCTCTGCCTCGTCCGGGTCGTCGCTGTTGGAATTGCGACCTCTGTTGATTCTGGCCTTGATTTTGCGAAGACCAATTCGTCTGTTGGCTCCTCTGCTGAAAAGATCTCGTCATAGGGACGAAAATTACCCTGACGTTTAAGTTCTTTCTTCTTCTCAAGGCCTACGGCCTTAAGAATGTCCAACTCCACTTTCATTTTAGACATCTCGTCGTCTGCGTGAGATCCAAACAAAGTCGACCCATTAAATGGTAAATTTACCATTTTCCTCTGAGCCTCCGGTTTTAGCCCCGTAAGGCGAAGCCAAGCTGTACGTCTTGCGCAAACACCGTGTGAATAACCATGGGCTGACAGGTCCGCCGCATCAGCAGCCGCGCTAATGCTCTGGTTAGCCACCAATCCTCCTTCTTCCACTATTTCCAGGAAGTCTTTCTGATCCTCCTTAGGGAGTTTATCTGCAAAACGAGCCACTGAGTCCCAGAGCAGACTGTCATAGCGGCCCAATAAGGCTGCCGCACTGGCCACTCGCATGATTGACCCTAAGGTATTGCACATTCTTCGCCCCAAGGAATCCACACTCTTACTATACTTTTCAGGTGAAGCAGAAGAGGTAGATGCTGCAGAATGCGCCTTTCTGACTGCCGCTACAATCAGTGAGTCTGGTGGTGGGTCAGAACGCAAAAATACTGGATCTTCTTCTGGAGCCTTGTACTTCTTCGCAATCCTAGAAGGACCTGAGCCCACCGTGGCCGGAGTTAGGAATGTTCTCATCGCTGGTTCTATCAACCTGGGCACTAACGGCAGAAGAGGCCTGCCAGTCGTCTTGTGATGCAGGGTTTCCAAGATGACTGACGTTGCTACTTGGGGAACTGCCATCTTGATGTTGAATTTCCTCGCTCCACGACATAACACATCATTAAATGTGCTCAAGTCATCCACGGGAGGCACTCTGAAAGGAGGAGTAGACGATATAGTTGGAGAATAGTCTCCATATGAAGATCTTGAAGAAGACGAAGATGATGTAGAAGATGGAGTAGGGGTTCTACGTCTTCTCTGAGGAGTTGCCGATCGCTGCCTCCTACGCTCCCTTGAACGTGATTTCTCTCTCACTACGGATCTTGAGCATGATCTTCTATGCAGCTCCGTCCGTGGGACCGGAGCTCTCTCCCCCATTATCGGACGCATCTTCCAATGTCTTAGACTTTCTAGCCACCTCGGTGACAAGTTAATAGGCCGTTCTGTATCCTCAGGTGAAGCTTCAGGTGACACCTGCACAATATTCAGCCCTGCTGAAGACTTGGAAGCTCTAGAAGCTGCACTGTGTTCAGAGACCAATGAACCAGAAGGAGTCCGTTGTCTGGGCACCAATTGTCTCATCTGACACTTGCCCTGAGGTTGAGCCCGAATGAGCCACCACAGAAGAGTCCTGGTGCACTATCTTCTGCCCCACTGCAGATCTGTCCTCTTGCTGATCATGCGGGGAAGTCTCCACTATAGGTTCGGGACTTATTTCTGACCTCGACAAAGACCTAATTGAGGTCCGAGAGGCTGGTCTTGATAGTCTCGACGCTGACCTGTGTTCAGGTGGGGGAAACCTAGACACTCCATGCTTCGAGCCCGAAGCAAGCTTCGGCGTCAACCTACGTCGCGATGGAGACCTTGACCTTCTCTTTTTAGGTCTCGACGTCGAATCCTTCGACGCCATTCTTCCTCTCGACGTCGAGCTTTTCCTCGACTACGACGTACGTGTCTCTCTCGACCTCGGTCTATCCTTCGACGTCGATCGATGACTCCCTTTCGACGTTGACGCTTTACCCTTCGACGTCGACACACGATCCTTCGACGTCGGACGTCTTTCTTCCCTCGACGTCGACCTCTCACGATCCTTCGGCGTCGAACGTTGCACTCCCGACGTCGTCCTTACTGCAATCGACACCAATTGTCTCGACGTCGAAAAGGATTTCGACGGAGACTGCCGAGACGCTGAACCTTTCCTCACCGGCGAAGACCTCGACGGAGCCCTCTTCGACGCCGACACAGCTGACGGCGATCTGGTTCTCGACGTCGAGCCCACCTTTTTTGACGGCGACGCTCCCTGGAGTCGATGTTTCTTAGTTCTACCTTCTGGAGACGCTGATCTTTGACGTTTAGGTTGAGAAGATGGCTTAGCTGATGGTACCAAGCCTTTGGAACTCTTCTCACCACGGTTTTCTCTCTCCAGAAGGCCCAGTAACCTAATTTTCTCCCTTTCTCTTAAAGTCCTATTTGAAAGGTTGAGGCAGTGATAACAATCTTCCACCTTATGAGAAGCTGGAAGACACACCACACAAACAGAGTGTGGGTCAGTTTTCGACATCTTCTTCCCACAGGAAGGTCATTTGTAAAATAAAGGTGGCATTCTGACTAAAAAACACCAACAGTTTAGTCAGAAAAGGATAACAAACCACCACCAACGCTATATTTTGCCAAAAAAATGATAAGAAAAAACCAACTTCTGACAGAAAATACTACAAATGAGTAGAGCTCAAGTTCCAGGTTCCTCACAGAACAAGCCGGAAAAAAGAACTGACCTAACTGTCACCTGTGGGGCATGATGGGAACAGAGTTCTCCTGGAGGCCTTAAAGGCAAAGTGTGCAGATTCTCTGGGGCCTTAAAGGCAAGGTGCCAGTCTGATTTTCTGTACACAGACATTTTTTTTATATGCAGCCTTTTAGGCTAATAACTGTTTACAACAGGTTCTTTGATGAAAATAAAAGGTTTTTCATGGTTATGAAATGCATTTTAGGCTCATGCCTGTTTATTGCATTTATACATAGCATATTTTCATGCTTCAGAACGTGTGTAAGGTTTGGTTTGATTAGCCTATGTATGAATGTTAGGCTGCATATTATGGTTATTATACATGTATATGTGTATAATTGGTTAGTACCATGTACTTTTGGTTATATTTACACATATATATGTATATTGTTTATGTGTTCCGGGTTCCCGCTCATGGGCGGAGATAATTCAGTGCTTATGACTATTAATGAGTATCCCCTGGAAGAGAAGTAGTGTTAGCCCTCGTGTACAATTGACGCCAACCCACTGGCTGCTAGGGTTAAAATGCAAAAATACAAAACAAACCAAGATGGCCTATAAGCTTCAGCAACTACTACTAGTGTTAGCGCAGCGTAGAGTAGCAATTGTCTGGAAGGGTGTGGGGGCCCCTGAGGTCACAGTGTGGCTGAGGATGCATGTGAATGGGCCTTAGCAGAGGAGGTGCACATGTAAAGGTGTCAGAGATGAGAAACTAGAACGAGGTTGGTACCAAGCCATTTGCTCTATTTGCATTATTTCACTCCAAGGGCTAGGATCCTCACTTATTTTGCATCTATGTAGCATTTTTGTTTTTTGAGAATGTAAGCGTTGTACCACAAATGTCTGAATTGAGACTTATTATGCCTTGAGAAATGTTCAAAACTCTGTGGAGTAAACTTTACCAGCAGTGTCAGAATGCTTGTACCGTGATGTTTACTAAGAATCATATGCACTCACGTGTCTCGTTCAACTGGGAGCGGGTAAAATGTGCCACATGGCCGATGTAATGAATGGGCTGGCCACGCATCTCACCATCCGCACAGTCGCTGCTCTGGGACTTCACTAAGAAGATCAGGTCGTCGTCCTTCACGTGACACTGCTTGGCCAGATCTGCATCCCGAATCCAAACTGCAAGTAACAGGAGGGAATTAGTAAATTAACTTTTAAAACATTCCCTCAACAACCTCTTATATAACTGACTTTTATGCGGGAACATATATCAAAAAGTTGTTGCATTATCTTTTGGAAAGGTACAATAATAAAGATGTACAAGTTACTTACCTTCGGTAACGATGTATCTGGTAGAGACGATTCCAGACGCAGATTCCTTAATGTAGAATTATGCCCAGGCGTGAGACTGGATCCCAAAAATCTTTTGCCACAGCATATTTGCACTGCACTCCGGGGGACGGCACCAGGTGACTCCGCCTGGACGTTGTCAAATCAAATGTCAACATTGTATGGGCTCTGTTCAAGGCGCTGACACAACAAAGTATTCTGATGCTCACATCACTTCCCGTTGTGGATGGGAGAGCGTCATTTAGGGGTCCGGGAACATGGATGAATAAAATGGGGGGGGGGGGGGGGGGGGTGTCTCTCGAAGGGCGTGGCTGACGTAATTAAGTACGTGACTGAAAAGTACATAAGCTAAAAATCTGTGCTTAGTATAGTGTGCCACCCGAGTGCTGCTTCTGCCACTGCATCCAGATATATAATACAACACGTAACATTCACCTACAACAAGTAAGGACTATTGGCTTTGTCAATGGTTCTTAGTTCCAGAAGATAAATACGCAACAACTATGGCTGCGTTTTCTAAAATATTAAAAATGTTTCAGTTCTGAAATGATGAGGCTGCAAAAGACCTGTAAAGAGCTTCTTTGGAGCCCCGCCCAATGAAACCCTGCTCTGCCCTCTGAGGGCCCCTGTCAGTCCCCTCTGCCCTCAAGAGGGGGTCGTTTTGTTAGGATGTGTGATTTCCGGCCTCTGCCCTAAGTGGGCTGGAGAATCTGTAGTTTATGTCTATTTACTGGACCAGTGTGACGCCTCTGTCCTTAGAGGGCCTGGAAGATATGCCGGTCTGTCTCCAGCAGGGGTTGAGCACAGAAGCAAATGTGGAAATAAAAAAGATGGCGGGGGTCTGAGACTGAGACTTAGACTCCGGAGCACAAAAGGGTCCAGGCGGCCCACTGGGGGCGGGCGAGGGTGCGTCTCCGACATTTAAACTGCGCTCTTAAAAGGACCAACAGCAGCTAAGCTCCCCCAGCTCTCAAACCACCACAAGTCAGTCGAGGTTTTATAGAAAGGGGAGAGAAAGGCAAATCAGACAAACTCAATCAATGATTTCCCATGATTCAGTGGTGCGTAGCGACAGGTTAGTGGCCGGCCAAGGCTCCTTTCTGCCCCTCCTTTTGTTACCGGGTGTTGTTAAAGTGAAAGCGCCAGAGATCTAAGAAGTCACATACCGGAGAATGAAGCGTCGCAACGAGCTTCCGAGTGACAAAAACCTTCTGGCAGGGAAAAAGCACAGCAGTGTCCGGTGAGATGCCGGCGCTGCACGCGACGGGACACTACTAATGATAGCTTTAAATATACAATTACAAGCGCATACCGCTGCAGCTGCCATTGTCCTAATGAGTGTCTCTATAAAATAGTGCTCAACCACCTGATAAAGCCCACCATGTCACGCCGCAAGTACGCGATCCAGTCCGGATGGGCGAGCTGAAAAGGAGACAGGGCAGGAACAAAGTAGCCTCATTTTAAATAGGGAGCGAGCGTTTACCATAAACGATGACACCTGCCAATAAAAAGGATGGGCGGGGCTTCCACTCCACTTCTAAAATCTCCTCGATTACAAGAGGCCTCGCAGAGCGAGCAGTGCACGCGATGCAACGTAGCAAGACCTAACAAGCATTAGAAATGCAATAGGTCTCGGATTTTTTTGAGTTAGAGCTAATGGAATTGTAAATGGCAATGTGTTTTAGCCATGTGTTATGGAGTGTCTCTACCAGATACATAGTTACCGAAAGGTAAGTAACTTATACATCTGATAGAGACATCTGGCAGCAGATTCCTTACCTTGGAATAGATACCAAAGCCATACCCAAAAGGGAGGCGGGTCGGCTGGTTGAGGGGAACCCACGGGGTTGTCCCTCACACTGCTGTCTCCCTCACACTGCTGTCTCCCTCACACTGCTGTCTCCCTCACACACTGCTCTCACACACTGCTGTCTCTCTCACGCACTGCTGTCTCTCTCACACACTGCTGTCTCTCTCACACACTGCTGTCTCTCTCACACACTGCTGTCTCTCTCACACACTGCTGTCTCTCTCACACACTGCTGTCTCTCTCACACACTGCTGTCTCTCTCACACACTGCTGTCTCTCTCACACACTGCTGTCTCTCTCACACACTGCTGTCTCTCTCACACACTGCTGTCTCTCTCACACACTGCTGTCTCTCTCACACACTGCTGTCTCTCTCACACACTGCTGTCTCTCTCACACACTGCTGTCTCTCTCACACACTGCTGTCTCTCTCACACACTGCTGTCTCTCTCACACACTGCTGTCTCTCTCACACACTGCTGTCTCTCTCACACACTGCTGTCTCCCTCACACTGCTGTCTCCCTCACACTGCTGTCTCCCTCACACTGCTGTCTCCCTCACACTGCTGTCTCCCTCACACTGCTGTCTCCCTCACACTGCTGTCTCCCACACACTGCTGTCTCTCTCACACACTGCTGTCTCTCTCACACACTGCTGTCTCTCTCACACACTGCTGTCTCTCTCACACACTGCTGTCTCTCTCACACACTGCTGTCTCTCTCACACACTGCTGTCTCTCTCACACACTGCTGTCTCTCTCACACACTGCTGTCTCTCTCACACACTGCTGTCTCTCTCACACACTGCTGTCTCTCTCACACTGCTGTCTCTCTCACACACTGCTGTCTCTCTCACACTGCTGTCTCTCACACACACTGCTGTCTCACACACACTGCTGTCTCACACACACTGCTGTCTCACACACACTGCTGTCTCTCACACACACTGCTGTCTCTCACACACACTGCTGTCTCTCACACACACTGCTGTCTCTCACACACACTGCTGTCTCTCACACACACTGCTGTCTCTCACACACTGCTGTCTCTCTCACACACTGCTGTCTCTCTCACACACTGATGTCTCTCACACACTGCTGTCTCTCTCACACACTGCTGTCTCTCTCACACACTGCTGTCTCTCTCACACACTGCTGTCTCTCACACACACTGCTGTCTCACACACACTGCTGTCTCACACACACACTGCTGTCTCACACACACACTGCTGTCTCACACACACTGCTGTCTCACACACACTGCTGTCTCACACACACTGCTGTCTCACACACACTGCTGTCTCACACACACTGCTGTCGCACACACACTGCTGTCGCACACACACTGCTGTCGCACACACACTGCTGTCTCACACACTGCTGTCACACACACTGCTGTCACACACACTGCTGTCACACACACTGCTGTCACACACACTGCTGTCTCTCTCACACACACTGCTGTCTCTCTCACACACACTGCTGTCTCTCTCACACACACTGCTGTCTCTCTCACACACACTGCTGTCTCACACACACACTGCTGTCTCACACACACACTGCTGTCTCACACACACTGCTGTCTCTCACACACACTGCTGTCTCTCACACACACTGCTGTCTCACACACACACTGCTGTCACACACACTGCTGTCTCTCACACACACTGCTGTCTCTCACACACACTGCTGTCTCTCACACACACTGCTGTCTCTCACACACACTGCTGTCTCACACACACTGCTGTCTCTCACACACACTGCTGTCTCTCACACACACTGCTGTCTCACACACACTGCTGTCTCACACACACTGCTGTCTCACACACACTGCTGTCTCACACACACACTGCTGTCTCACACACACACTGCTGTCTCACACACACACTGCTGTCTCACACACACACTGCTGTCTCTCACACACACTGCTGTCTCTCACACACACTGCTGTCTCTCACACACACTGCTGTCGCTCACACACACTGCTGTCTCTCACACACACTGCTGTCTCTCACACCCAGAAAAAAAGGTGTACCTGTCAAAATATCCAACCTTTTCCAGTGTGGAAAGAGAACACTGTGGAGCTATCAAATACCATTAAACATGCATTTGTAGATATTTACAGATTCACAGTGCATTTCAACCATGGAAATATTGCTTCCCAACCACTGTACGTAGATTTGTGAAAAGATGGTGAAACTAGCTAACATCTAACCCCTGATACAATGAGCCCTAGTGTAATCCAAGAGGTATTATCAGAGCTCCGATACAATATGAACGCAGCCGTAATTTATCACCTCTGTAGATTGTATGAAAGGTATAAGTGGATTTCTTTTATAAGAACACAGAGTTCTGAAGCATTGTGACCCTTTAACTAGCAGATATTTTATAAAATTCCACACCATTGGATGCGGTACGGTTTGCTCGCCATGCAGTGTTGATGGAGGTTTTGCTGGGCTTGATCGGGGGGCTTCGGGAGCACATAGGGGAGGGGTAGGTAAATAAAGAGGTACACGCGAACAGATCTATCAAGTATGAGGCCCGTGCTCTTTAAGTTAATTCGTGGACTCGAGTTAAAAATGAAGTTTTACTTCACTCTGTCATCATTCATAGCGCTAGATAGACCTGAAGGTTTCGGAGCGCTTTACAAGACAGGAGTGTTTGAAACTCTCCAATCTGACCTCGAACAGCCGTGAGCTTTTAACGTGCCTCCTCAAATGAAATAAACACGTCTCCTACATATAAATCACTCAGTTCCCAGTACCTTCTTGCAATCCACTCCGCTGTCTTTGCCGTCTCTTTCAGGTTTTAAAAGCCTGGAAAGTTTCATATTTCCAAGTGAGGCATAAAGGGGAGTCCCTGCACTACATAGCGTCAGACTGCAAACAAAGGCAGCTGCTGGGCCTGGCGGCGTCCTCGCATGAATGCAGTGAGTGTTTAACAAGAACGGAGTACAACACAAGTATTTATGTCGCAGATGCCATGACGCACACTTTTCTCTCTTTACTTCCTGCTGGTGTAAAAGGTTTTTAATCTTCTTTATGGGGTCATCTGTTTCGCCCCATAAAAAAGATAAGAAACCTTTCACGCCACTAGTAAGTCAAGGAAGCCGGTCTTAAAAGGACGGGGCTTAAAGAGAAAGAAGTACGTCACTAGGACCTCTTCTCCAATGGCTGGCCACCGTTTAGCATGAACCGTGATGCCTGCCAATCGAAAAGAAGGGCGGGGCTTAACCTCGCTAGTGAAAAATACTCTAAGTCGTTAAATCTCGCCAGCTCAACTGCGCATGTCTGCACAGCCATCGCAGGCCGAGACCTAAAAAAGGGAGAGTATGTCAATTTGGGAAACAACTCCAGTAAGCGGAAGCAAGGAGGAACCTATGGGCAACTTGCAACAACTCAGAAAAGCTCGCCCACTCAAAGATATTGGTCCAGACCTCACTGCCTCGACAAGAGGTGACGACGTAGGAAGAGGATAGCAAGGCAACCGGCATGTAGACATAAATGTAGAAACATACAATTATGTAGAGATAGAAAGAGCCAGGAGCATAAACATGTATATATGGGAATATACCTAGAACAGTAGAGGGCAGGTAGGAGCCATTTTGGAAGAGGAGACTATGAAACCTCCAAAGGAGGTGGATGACCATGTCGAAAGCAGATGGCACCAGGGAAAAACATAGAACACCGTACTAAGGAACACCAACCAACGCATGGGGTCCACATGATCTCCAGGCCCAGGTGAGAAGAGCAAGGTTATATAATAGCGTACAAGTACCCCACATGGGGTATGTATACCCCAAACAACGGGAGACACCTCTTCGGGCAATAAGCCAGGCCAAAAGAACGCAGTTGCAAACCGAACCTGTAAACTAAGTTCTGAGCTGTAATGAAATTACCGAACTGAGCCACCGGCTGAATATCACAGTCAGAGGACACAGCAACCTGTGGAACACTGCCACAGAAGGCCAACAGGAAACTGAAAGTAAAACGCATCCAAGGGATGCTAATATAAGGGTAAGCACCCTTGAACACAGAAAAAAGAAGACGTAAGGCTCAATGCCCATGTTAAACACAGAGCGCATCTAAAGGATGCAAACTGAAAAAGTACCACAGAAGACAGGCATAAAAGGGCCTAAGTGGGGGGACGAAAGCCCACCAGAAGCCGGTGAACCTCCGACTCGGCGTGAGCATCGAAGAGAAAAAACCCCATCAAAGGGTAAGTCAACCAGTCGCTCCCGGATATTTTCAGGGAAGATGCTATCTCGCAACCAAGCGTGACGCCTTAAGGCATCAGAACTCGCCATGGCTCGGCGTAAAGAATCCGCAGTATCTAAGGGTGAACGGATTGTGAATTTGGCAAGGTCGCTGCCATCCCGGATGAGTTGAAAGGAGATCAATGCGATTACCTTCAGAGGTGGCAGTATGCAAAGACTCTGCAGAGTCCCACAGAGCAGAGGTAGCCCAAGCCAAAACACACACTGTATTTAAGGATCGTAGGGCAGCACTAGTGGATGCAAAGACGTTCCTACCCCATAACTCAAGCCACCTGGACCCCAGAGAGGGAGGAAGAATTAGAGGGGGCAGAGATGGAAAGGCAGTCTGCAACACAAACCCCTGCGCATCAGGGTGCACAAAAAGACAGACCGGATCATGTGGCGCTGGACAGTGGCGGTGCAAAACTGAACAAGCCACCGGGTCACCTGAAGCAGGTCGAACCCAGGTACCCGAAAGGGCATCATAAAGGGACGCCTCAAAAGGCAAAAGCGGCTCCATATTTCCAGACCCACGGTGGAGGACCACAAGCAAGGGGTACACAGACAAAGGGGTAGAGGGGGAGTTGCATATTTAAAATGAGAGTGGCCAAAGAGACAACTCTCAAAAAAGCCGCATTAGCCTCAGTAGCCCTCTGTGGAGGGGAAACAGCTTATCGGTGGGGGAGGGTTGCAAGCTGGCCCACCCAAGACACTGAGGATGCGCCCAATGCCCCACGGAAGGAAGCCCCATGGAAGAATGAGGATCCTGACAGGGCTCCTGGGGAGGCGAACAGCCTGCCGGATCTGGGAGCTTCTGAGGAGGCGCCACAAATTCCAAGGGGAGCACTGGTAACACTAGCTCCGGTGACGTTGGACGGGAGGGCGGCGCCAAACTCTCTCCAGAGGCCTCTATAGAAGAGTACGGAACTCAGCTTCAACACAGCGCCGAAACGACCAGTGTTGGCACCGATTGTGCCTCGCCAGACGCCGACTCTGCAGCATCCGGCGTTGAGTCTGCGCCATCCAGCGCCGAAACTATTACAAGCTCCCCCTCTGAAGGAGAGGGCGCCGGGGCCAGCGAGGCAATCTTCCGGCGTCGTCTCCGTCTCGTCCAGGACAGGCTCCGATTCCGGAGAAAGGAGCAGAGGCAGAGCCGAGGAGGCGAGCCTCCAGCGCCGGGACGACCCTGACCCCGGCTGGGGTGTGCCCAAGTCAGGGCTATGAGCACCAGCAACCACCTGCAGCGCCGCAGGGAGCCCTGCAGGGCTATGCGGCGCCGCAGAGGCGCCATGGATCGAAGAGGGGGGCCCAGCTCCACCGCGCCCAAACGACTCCATGTGGAGCATTGAGGGGGGGCCCAACTGGGCCATGCCCGAACAACATTACATCTCCGACGTTCCTGGGAGGCAAGGGCTCAAGTGGCGCCGGGGGCGAACCCGCCTGCGAGTCAGTCATAGACCCCATGAGAAGCGGAGGTCCCGAGGACACCCCAGAAAAGGGAGAGGACCCAAGGAAGGCCTGCAAAGCAGTAGCATAGGCCTCCATTTGTGCCAGAGTCGCCCCCACACCCGGAAAGGGTGGATAGAGGGGGAGGGACGCATGTTAGGAAAGGTCCGAGAACAAGTGCCTCTGACAACAGAAGAAGGGGAGATCAATGACCTAGGCGACAAGCGCCTTGACTTACCAAGTGGAGAACGGCGGCCCGGAACCCAGAGGGCGATAGAAAGTGGAACCGAATAGTAGAGGGACCTGCAGTCGACGACAAGGTCGGGAGCGAAACGACTCCGACCGGGACAGCCATGCCGAGAGAAGCTTCATACGGTGCTCCCGCGGAGACTTCGGTTGCAGACGGTGGCAGGCTTCACAGTCCGTGGAGTCATGGTGCTCGCCCAGAAACCCCATACAAATAAGATGTGGGTCCGTCGCGGACATTTGCAGCGAACAGGAATTTCAAGAGTTACAGTCCGAAGGCATCGCACACTGTTCCCAACGCAAAGCGCAGAAAATGAGGCCTGAAAACAGGCCAGAGAAGCTCACTCCTGATCCGTGTTGCACGCGGAAAAGAAACTAACTGACGTCAGCGCGCCGGGAGGGACTTATATGACCTCGCTGACGTCACGTATGTGGACGACGTCGGGCGGCGTCGTGTGGCACCGTCGCCCGGCGTCCAGAGGTGCTGCAAAAAAAAATTCTGGATACAGCATGGGGATATTCTAAGTTCAGGAATCTGCGACTAGATGTCTCTATCAGATAATACAGGCGCCGAAGCTTAACACGCACCCACAGTGTAACACCAACAGAGAAGGGAAAAAAAATTGTCCCCCCAACGAGCAGATAAACAACCAAAGATTAAAGATAAGTACTTAGGCCCTGCTCCATGGGAGGAAACGAAAGACAAAACAAAGGGAAAAAGAGGAAGGATTGACCACTAGCAAGTAAGGGTTTTTAAAGGACACAAACAAAAAACTGAAGAGCAGTGGGGGGGCTGTAAGCCTACAAAGAAGTATATACTAAAGGTCTATACCAAAATATATAAACAGGTCTCAAAAGCTTGACCTAAAAAGGAAACTAGCAAAGGCATTGCAATGTAGAAAACGGAAGCAGTCATGTACACCTTAATGGAAGAGTAATGCAGGCAAAAATTTGAAATGTGTAAGCTGTATAGCAAATTTTGTCTCCTCTTGACAAGTAAAAAGGTTGATAAGTCTCTGTAAGCCACAGATGCAGAAAGCACATAATGTCTTTGTGGATTGATGTTTGGCTGGGAGTACCTGAGGCAGTTTCCTATGGTCTACTATCTTATTTAGGGAGGAAGGAATTCAAGATGGACTAGAGCAGAGGATATTGACCAAGAGTGGAGATTTGGTCTGCACAGTATTCTCATATCTTGTCTCTTAGAGACCAGGAAGTCAGTCATGATCCTCTATCTTGGCCATTTATAAAATCATATTAACTTTGGAAATCTCAATTTATTGATGTATCATGCCTTTGTATAGGTCTGGCTCCTACTTCTGTGATCCCAGAAACTTTGTTACAATTAGAGTGTCCTTACGTGGCAGGAAATCTTGTTGACCCGATCGAAAATGGTCCATTTTTATTGTTTTTAACTGATTTTCCTTTGTTGAGATGAGCCTCTAATTGGGTAGCAGTCACTAGGATTGTTGTACAATGTATTGCTTAAAAATGCAATGTACTGAGCAGCAGATCACAGAACTCTGTTATGGAGCTACGTGAAGTATTATTGGCGAGTACACGTGTACTGAAACGTGGGCCTTTGTTTCATCCCGTATGAGTGTAAAATTGTACATTTCCCAGCTTCAGGTGATTGCTATATTTTGAAGCATTGAGTAATATTAATGGCATTTCTTATTTGTGTATGCGGACATATGGGAATGGACTCCTGAGATTTCAACTCTTTAGTAAACTCAATGGCAGGAACTGAGTTTTATCAGCTCAGAAGGACTTGGCACTCTCAGTTCTTTAAGGGGCCCAAGACAGTCATCCAAGGCATAGCTGAGCTGTGTTGGGTTTGTGTGTTATGTTCTAAATGTACTATTAAGGTAACCAGTGGGCAGTTTACCACACTGATACAGAGAATCTAAGTGCCAGAATACCAGTTGTTTATAAAGCATTCTTTGATAATCAAGGTATTGTTACCTGCATCGACCAGAAGAATCTTGAGGCAATATCTTTTTGTGTGTGTGTTATTTGCTGACAAATACCCATGAAGATGAAAGGGAGAGTTAAGGGATTCAGGGAATCCAGGGGAGTCCTATCCCCTTAAGTAAGTCGGAATGATATAGGTAGGTAGGAAACTTCAGAGGAGCTCCACCAACATACCCAACTTCACAACAGAAAATATGTATTTGATGGGGAACGATCCTTGACCCCACCAGGTAGGTCGCTCCCCCTCCGCACCGCACAGCATGTGTCTCCCTGCCCCAGCTGCCACTGCTGAGGAAGTTTGAGGCCCTCCACCACCCGCAGGTTACCACCTGCGCCTCATCCCTGGTGGCCAGTTGTAGGCAGGTTTGTTCATCCACCGCTTTATTGCTTTTATTGTATTGCCTGTATTTTCATTGTTGTGTCTGTGACTGCTGTTGTCGGTCTTCCCACACTGCCTGTACGTGGTCCGTGCCCCTTTTTCTTCCCTCTGTACCCCTCGCTGCCCCCGTATCTCTGCCCGCTTTTCCCTTATGTGCCCCTCACTGCCCCTGTGCCGTTCTGCCTTCTTTTCTCAGATGCCCCTGTATTTCTGTATTCTGCCTCTGTGCCACTCATTTTTCCAGTATTTCTGTGCCCTTTTTGCCTTCTGTGCCACTCGTTTTTCCCTTATTTTGTAGCCCTTTTTGCCTTCTGTTCGACTCGTTTTGTGTGCCCTTCTGCCCTCTGTTCCACTCGTTTATTTTGTGCCCTTTTGCCCACTGTGCCACTCGTTTATTTTGTGCCCTTCTGCCCTCTGTTCCACTCGTTTATTTTGTGCCATTCTGCCCTCTGTGCCACTCGGTTTTTCTTCGTTTTTGTGCCCTTCTGCCTTCTGTGCCACTCATTTTCCCTTGTTTGTGCCCCTTTTGCCTTCTGCTCCACTCGTTTTTGTGCCCTTCTGCCCTCTGTTCCACTCGTTGTTTTGTGCCCTTCTGTCCTCTGTGCCACTCGTTTTTTCCCTCGTTTTTGTGCCCCTTTTCCTTCTGTTACCTTTGTTATCCCACGCCGCTGCGGCCCCGCCCACCTGACTGCCCATTTGCTGCCCCCGCCGCCCAGCTGCTCCTCCCTCCCACCTTCCCATATATGCTGGCCGCTGTGCGGCCGCGCTACTGGCGCCGAAGGCAAGCACGTCTGTGCCCGTCCGTGCCTGGACCGCGCTCAGCACCCCTGGCCCCTACACCCGCAACAACCGCCGCCACTACAACACCAGCACTCTGCACGCTCTCAACTCTGACGGAGCAACACCTGCTTCAAGACAGCCCCGAAATGCACACACGGCCCATTCCCCTGCCAGAACTGCAGCTTCACCAGCCTCAGAGCCGACAAACCACCCGCCAAGAAAGAACCCAACCACCTCTGATGTAAACTACTGAACACCCGCTCCGCACGCAAGCATGCCGTCAAGCTCTGGGACCTGCACGATACAACATCTCCGGACGTTGCCTTCCTGACAGAGACCTGGTTTAACGACTCCTCCGCACCAGACATCGCCATAGCCATCCCAGACGGCTACAAGATCACCTGCAGAGACCGCACCAACGGAGTTGGAGGAGGAATCACCATCGTCTACAAGAGCAGCATCAGGGTCTCGACTAGCACCGATGAGGCGCTCAGCACTGCCGAACACATGCATTTCCAGATCCACACAGACCCTAACTCCACCCTCAGAGGCACCCTCGTCTACCGACCTCCCGGACCCCACCCCCAGTTCAGCGACTCCATTGCCGACTTGATCAGCACGCCCGCCCTGACCTCCACCGACGACATCCTCTTCGGAGACCTGAACTTTCACCTTGAGAACAACAACGACAACAACTCCACAACCCTGATCGATAACCTCGCCAACCTCGGACTGAAGCAACTCGTCACAACGCCCACTCACTCCGCCGGCCACACGCTCGAGCCAGGCTTCTCCTCAAGCCCACACGTCTCCGTCAGCCACACCACCTAACTCCTCTGGACCGACCACCGCTGCATCCACTTCGCCTTCCAGAAACCCACCACACACCACCTCACCCAACAGATCCCCCGCCGCTGCTGGAGAAAAATCACAGAAGACCAACTACACGCAAATCTCGCTCTCAGCCCACCCACCGAACCCTCCAACACCGGCGACACTGCCCACAGCCTAAGACGCTGGATAAAGAACTCCGCCAACACCCTCGCCCCGCTGAAAAAACCCCCCCACAGAGACACCAGCAAGAGGGCCAGCTGGTTCACCTCAGAACTCCTACCCTCCAAGCAAGCCTACCGGAAACTAGAGAAGAAATGGCACAGTGAACAAACTCCAGACAGCCACGCAGCACACAAGGACGCCATCCGCAACCACCACCACCTCATCCGGGCAGCCAAGAGTACCTCCTTCAAACAACGCACACAATAGCAAGGAGCTCTTCAACATCATGAAGGAACTCTCCAACCCCAGCTCCAACACCAACGACATCCCGCCGTCGCAAGCCCTGTGCGACTCCCTCGCCACCTTCTACCACTGCAGATAGCAGACATCCACAAAAGCTTCAAAACCCAGACAGCCCGACAGAAATCAACACAACAGACCCTCCGCACACCATCGACCACGACCCCCTGCTAGCCTGGGCCAGCGTGAGCATCGATGACCCCATCAAGACCATACGCACAATTCACTCCGGCTCCCTGTCAAACCCATTCCCGCACCACCTCTTCAACAGAGCAAGCAGCTCCATCGCACCCCACCTGCGCAACGTCATCAATCTCTCTCCTTCGAGACCGCGACCTTCTTAGAGATCTGGAAACACGCAGAGATCAACCCCCTACTCAAAAAACCTAAGGCAGACCCAAGAGATCTCAGGAACTTCCGGTCCATCTACCTGCTCCCCTTCCTGGCCAAGGTCATCGAGAAAACCGTCAACAGACAGCTAACCCAATACCTTGAAGATAACAGAATCCTGGACCCTTCCCAGTCAGGATTCCGCAGCAACCACAGCACCGAGACTGCCCTCATCGCCCCTACCGACGACATCAGGACCCTGCTGGACAATGGCGAGACCGCAGCACTCATCCTCCTAGACCGCTCTGCCACCTTCGACACAGTCTGCCACCACACACTACGCGCATGCCTCCACGCCCCAGGGATCAGAGATAAGGCTCTGGATTGGACCACCTCCTTCCTCTCCGGCAGAACCCAGAGTGTCCGCCTCCCCCCATTCCTTTCCAAAGCCTCCGAGATAATCTGCGGCAGAACCCAGAGAGACTGCCTCCCCCGCCCCACTCTGTTCCAAAGCCTCCGAGATCATCTGTGGCATACCCCAGGGATCCTCCCTCAGCCCGACGCTGTTCAACATTTGCATGGCCCGCTTGCACACGTAGCCCGACAGCACAACCTCAACATATACTCCTACGCCAACGGCACTCAGCTGATCCTCTCCCTCACCAAGGACCCCATTACCACCAAAGCCAACCTCCACGAAGGAATGAAGGCCGTCGCTGACTGGATGAAGACCAGCCGTCTGAAGCTGAACTCGAGATGGAGGTCCTCATTCTCGGCTCCAACCCTTCAGCCTGGGACGACTCCTGGTGGCCGACGGCAGTGGGGGCAGCCCCGACACCCACCGACCACACAAGCAACCTGGGAATCATCCTCGACTCAACGCTCTCAATGACCAAGCAAGCCAACGCCGTCTCCTCCTCCTCCTTCAACACCCTCTCATGCTCCGCCAAATCTACAGATGGATCCCAACAGATACAAAAAAAGAGTCACCCAGACCCTCGTCAGCAGCAGACTCGACTACGGAAACGCCCTCTACGCGGGAGCTCGGACCAAGCTCAAACGACAACAATGCATCCAAAACGCCTTGGCACGACTGATCCTCGACATACCACGCCACGGCCACATCACCCCCCACCTAAGAAACCTGCACTGGCTCCCCGTCAACAAGAGGATATCCTTCAAGCTCCTCACCCACGCACACAAGGCTCCACAAGACCAGCCCAGTCTACCTCATAGACGGCTCTCCTTCTACATTCCCAACCGCCAGCTACGCTTCGCCGACCTCTCACTCGCCACCATCCCGCACACCAGAAGAACAACCACCGGTGGGAGATCCTTCTCCCACCTAGCCGCCAAGACATGGAACACCCTCCCACTGAGCCTACGACAGACCCAAGACCTGCTGACCTTCAGGAGGATACTTAAGACCTGGCTGTTCGATGAGTAGCGCCCCCGTGCATTGAGACCCACACGGGTATGTAGTGCCCTTTATAAATGATTGATTGATGAGTTTAACAGAGCATGTAATTCAGGAAGAAATACAGACTATGATTTGTCACGAAGCACAAACACACAACTGTATATCATAGGCTTAACACAGAGTAGAGAGGGTAAGCACTCGGAGGCTACGCCAGGATGGTAAATAGCCTTTTACAAAAATAAAATAGACAATATCAATTAAGGGTCTCAAGAGAACTATACGGATTAGTACAATGAGATTATCGTAAAAGTAGATTATGGCAAAAGTACAAAGATAACAGTAAAAATGTAGCAGTGCATTTCTAGTTAAGCTAAGAAAAACAAACAATTATAGTGATTATGAACGAAAAATTTTGGACATTTCAACAGTAAATGAAAGGACAAAAACAATCATAAATTTGCTTATGACATTGAAGCACTAATAAATATTTTGATAATTAAAGTACTACTTGAGATTGTAAAGACTAAAAAAAACAGGATACAGTTGCAGTTTTCAATCGCATTTCTGCAAGTCGTTACCCATTAACACACAGGATACCACAAACATTTAAAGAACTTCGCATAGCAACACATAAAATATTTTCATCGTAGGTCAAGATTTACAAAGTTGTATCTTGTTTCTGTTGTAAAACCCATTTAAATCAAACTGAAGCATTTACTACTGAACATTGCAAAAACAAAGGTCTGCGAGTGTGATGTGCACAACTGGCCCTAATTGGTAGTTATGGACACACCACTGATTAATTATTCTGGTGTAACAGTAACATAGCGATTAGTCCCTGGCCCAAATGCAGACCGACAGGCCCAAACAGGCAGAACACTTAACTGCATGCCTTTTACTGGGCCATCCAAGCAAAAACACCCTTTAAGGATCGGTTTTAAAGTCATGAGAGGGTAGAAGAGAAGGGGCATTGGAAGGAGGGGTGGGGGTTGTGGGTGAGTGTGTGTGTGGGGGTGGGGGGGGGGGGTTAAACTAAACCTACTTAAGATGACCACTGGTCTGTCTAAATACCATTAAACTGAATTGGTGATTTCCCAATCCAGGGTGGTCACAATTATCAAACTTTATGTCCACCACAAATAATGAGGATGATGTAGTTGCCTGTATACCAGCCTACTGGTGCAAGGCCTCAGCAGATGGATGAGTTTCTTCCAGTGTGCCTAATCTACAGAGGGAACCATTGATCTTGGTATAAATGAACAGAGTCCATGCAGGGAAACAGACATGGTGCTCGATCTTGTGGTGTGCTGTTTGCACACCACAAACACTTTTGTGGTAATCTCCAGCAACAAGGAG
This sequence comes from Lissotriton vulgaris, assembly GCF_964263255.1. Taxonomy (NCBI): domain Eukaryota; kingdom Metazoa; phylum Chordata; class Amphibia; order Caudata; family Salamandridae; genus Lissotriton; species Lissotriton vulgaris. Next base: position 1,996,720,174 of record NC_141693.1, on the reverse strand, counting down.
TTGCTGGTGAACAATAGGAACCAGTGCCGGATTAAACCCTGTAGAGGCCCCTAGGCAGTCAAAATTTCGGGGGTCCCCTCACTAATCATATCTTAATACCCAATGCACCTGTTTTTTTTTTTTACAAACGGACAGCAGCCAGAATATGAGCTTGCCTGCCCCTCGCGCTGCCCAGCCCCCCCGCGTCACCTACGATGCCGCCACCCTCCTAGCCCTTAACCCCGGTCGCGCCCCCAACTGCGTCCAAGCCGCTCCTGGACGCACCCATGGACCGTTCTCCTGCCTCTCCTGCAAATTTAGCGGCACCGACAACATCTCCGCTACGACCACAACACAGATTCCCGACCCCAACCACCTAGAATGCATCCTTCTCAACACCCGCTCGGTCCACAGGCACGCCATTGACCTTTGGAACCTACTAGACACCATCTCTCCTGACGTCGCCTTCCTAACGGAAACATGGATGAACGCTTCCTCCGCCCCTGACATCGCCATCGCTATCCCTGACGACTATAAGATCACACGCAAGGACCGCACCGACCATACAGGAGGTGGAATCGCTATCGTCCATAAGAAATCAATCCGCATCTCAACCAGCTCTGACGCCAACCTCGCTAACTCCGAACACCTTCACTTCCAGATCCACATCGACCCCAAGACCACACTCAGAGGCACCCTCCTCTACAGACCACCAGGACCCCGCGCAAAATTCAGCGAAGACATCACGGACTTCATCACTCCACACGCGCTCCCCTCCAAAGACTACATCCTTCTGGGAGACCTCAACTTCCACCTTGAAAAGATCAACGACCGCAACACCGCCGCCCTCTTGGACAACCTAGCCAACCTCGGACTTAAACAACTGGTCACCTCCCCCACCCACATCGCAGGTCACACACTTGACCCCCTCTTCACCTCCAGCAACCATGCCTCCTTCAGCCACACTACGGATCTCCTCTGGACTGACCACAGCTGCGTTCACTTCACCTACAACAAGCCGAAACCCATCATCCACCTCCAACCAACTCTACAAAGAAACTGGAACAAAATCACCACGGAGCAGATCTCCACATCGCTCCTTCAAACCTCCCCAGCCCCCTCTTCTAACGCCAACGAAGCCGCCTCCAACCTCACCCTTTGGTTATCCAACACCGCCGACACCTTAGCACCACTGAAAAAACGTCAACACAAACTTGGCATCAAGAAGGCCTCATGGTTCAACGATGACCTCAAGAAGTCCAAGAAACTGTGCCGCTCCCTTGAAAAGGCCTGGAAAAAAGACCCATCCACCAGCAACAAGGACGCCTTCAAAAGCGCCATCCGTACTCACCACCAACTGATCCGAAAAGCCAAGAAAACAGCATTCAAGGATCGACTTGACAACAACGCCCACAACAGCAAGGAACTTTTCAACATCGTCAAGGAATTTTCCAACCCCTCGGCCAACTCCAACGACGTCACCCCCTCTCAAACCCTCTGCAACTCCCTAGCCTCTTTTTTCCACAACAAGATTGCTGACATCCACAACAGCTTTGACATCCAACCCGGAAGCCAACCCACCCTACCATCAGCTGACCATCTTCCCCCCGTTAACACCCTTAACGCCTGGAACCCAATCTCCACTGAGGACACCATCCGCCTGATGAATTCCATCCACTCTGGATCCCCCACAGACCCATGCCCTCACCACATCTTCAACAAAGCAGACTCCGTCATAGCTCCGCACCTCCGAGACGTCATCAACTGCTCCTTCAACTCCGCTACCTTCCCAGAAGACTGGAAACACGCTGAACTCACCGCCCTCCTGAAAAAACCAACAGCAGACCCCACCGAACTCAAAAACTACCGCCCCATCTCGCTTCTTCCATTCCCGGCCAAAGTCATCGAGAAAGCTGTCAACAACCAGCTCGCCGCCTTCCTCGAAGCCAACAAATCACTCGACCCCTCACAATCTGGCTTCCGAGCCAAACACAGCACTGAGACCGCCCTCATCGCAGCAACAGACGACATTCGAACCCTACTGGACAATGGAGACACAGTCGCCCTCATCCTCCTCGACCTCTCTGCAGCCTTCGACACAGTCTGCCACAGCACCCTTTTACAACGCCTCAGAAACATCGGAATCCAAGGAAAGGCAATGGAATGGATCACCTCGTTCCTCACCGGAAGAACCCAGAGAGTCCGCCTCCCACCATTCAAGTCCGAGGCCTCTGAAATCATCTGCGGCGTACCACAAGGATCCTCACTCAGTCCCACCCTCTTCAACGTATACATGAGCCCCCTCGCGGCCATCGCACGCCAACACAACCTCAACATCATCTCTTATGCGGATGACACTCAACTGATCCTTTCTCTCACCAATGACCCCAGCACCGCCAAAACTAACCTACACGAAGGAATGAAAGAAGTCGCCGAATGGATGAAACAAAGCCGTCTGAAACTGAACTCAGACAAAACAGAAGTCCTCATCTTAGGTAAATCCCCCTCTGCATGGGACGACTCCTGGTGGCCGGAAGCCCTCGGAAATGCACCCATCCCGACAGACCACGCACGGAACCTTGGCGTCATCCTGGATTCTTCACTCTCAATGAACAGACAAGTCAGCGCCGTATCCTCTTCCTGCTTTAACATTCTTCGCATGCTCAGAAAAACATTTCGCTGGATCCCCACCGAAACAAGGAAAACAGTCACCCACGCTCTAGTCACGAGCCGACTGGACTACGGAAACACCCTCTACGCAGGTACCACCGCTAAACTCCAGAAGAAACTACAACGAATCCAAAACGCCTCAGCCAGGCTCATATTAGACATCCCACGCTACGAACACATCTCTGGTCACCTTAAAGACCTCCACTGGCTACCCGTCAATAAGAGGATTACTTTCCGACTGCTTACCCACGCACACAAATCACTCTACAACATCGGACCAGACTGCCTCAACTCTCGACTGTCCTTCTACACCCCCTCCCGCCAACTTCGCTCTTCCAGCCAAGCCTTCGCCACTGTACCTCGCATCAACAAGACCACCATGGGAGGCAGATCCTTCTCATACCTAGCTGCCAAAACATGGAACTCACTCCCCGCTTACCTTCGCCTCACCCAGAATCACCTAGCGTTCAGAAAGCAGCTTAAAACGTGGATTTTTGACAAATAATCCTCCTCCCCTTCCTAAGCGCCTTGAAACCCTCTGGGTATGTAGTGCGCTATATAAATTCTATGACTTGACTTGACTTGACGTGCCTAATTTGCCTATTTGGTAATCTGGAACTGATGGAAACGTTAGTTCAGGGCTAGATGCACCGCCTTGCACTTCAGGTGATTGAAATTGCATGCATGTTCTATTGGAGATCAAGTGCCCTCAATCTGGATTGTGTCAACCTGAGATCAATAAAAAAGAGAGACATGTGTCATGCCTGTTATAAGGTTCTTTGAGACCACCATCAGAGTCCTACGAGAATTTGGAAAGTTTGAAGAGACCGTTTCAGAAATTGGCCTTCTAAGAGATTGAATAGTCCTTTAAATCTTCATAGAAAACGTAATTAATATCAATAAGCCATGCAAGCTACTCATACGCAAGTAATAAACTTTATACACAGATAGGATCCATTTACCTTTTCAAAAAAAGAGTGCAGAAACCTTTGTTTATAAAAGATATGCATCATTATTCTCATGTGTTTACCAAGCGAATCCTACCTTGAAAATCTACACGGTTTATCTGACTGTCTGTGCAGAAATTTTGTAGCTGTAGCTGGTAAGTCGACCTAAACTTTCTCCTTTGGTTTTCTTGCCATTCTTGTACGATCTGGAACAAAAAAATACTCCCGTCAGACTGGTTCTCCATACTGAAGTATGCCCCTTAAGTCAGTGAAGGGCGCACACTCAATCGCGATCCCATTTTCAAAGCATATCCAGATTTTTCTAAAGAGCCAACAAGAGAGCTTAAGCCATCAAGTTAAAAACAAGGCCCAACTCAGACGTTAGACAAATACTTACAACAAGTTTAAAACATATACATGTTACTGTGCAAAACGTTTCAAATACTAAAGTAAGAACAAATGTTTATTATAGTCATAAACGTAACTAACAAACTATAATCAGTTGACAGCAGCCTCTAGAACACTCACAACAGAGGCGGAGTCCCTCAGATTTTTAAGAACAAGCAGGAATATATAAACCCAACCTATAAAGGGAGCCTTTTAGGAGAGGAGAATGGGTCGCATGTGAATCAATGAAAGAAACCAATACTGGGTACCTGTTGTTACAGGTAAGTAACTTATTTTTTTTGTCCAGGATTGAATCTTTCATAGACTCACATGCTTGAATCCAATAGCAAGCAGTATTGCAGGCAACCTAAATACCCTTAGAAGATTGTGGGTAGAAAGCAATACACAGCTGTAGTAGGTGAAACAGACTTAATGCATATTATATATATATGTATATGTATATGTATATCTATATATCTATATCTATATACATATATATACATATATATATATACATACATATATATATATACATATGCATATATACACACATATACATACATATCCAAACACATAAGATTGGAAAAGGTGGAATTAACTTTTGGGCGTAAATTTTATCAATTGACAGAAATTAATAAAATACAAACACCACAAGTAATTGCCTCTGCCTCTGGGAATACCTCAGGCCAAAAAGGAAAGGGGACGACCACAGTTGGGACAACAGATCAAATAGAAAGTAATGCGAGTGAGAGTGATGCATCAGTACAGTCAGAAATTACTGGAGTAAAATCCAAATTTTTTAAAGAAATCAACCTTCTGGGCCAAGGGAGGCTGGCGATCAGGGGCAACCGAAGAGTCCAGGAATATGGAGGTAGAGGACAAGGAGTCAGAGGAGGTGCAAAAAAACAAGGCATTCTAGACAGCTTAGTGGCAGTGCAAACTAGAGGCCAGACAGCGTCCAAGTGATGGATAAACGAACTGTTGTAAATCATTCGGATTATGTACAAACGAAAGCCCAAACTGAAGTTCTAGCATTAGGCTTATCATTTTGCCCCACAGCCCTCTTCAATTACACTAACAGTAGGATACATTTGTTCCATTTCAAAAGAAAATGAAAGGTCGAAAAATGGTAACCGAACAAGATCAGAGTGACACAATCAAACAAGCATTGGAAATGCAATAGGGCTCGCTTTAGGAAAGTTTGAGCTATTGGTCTTATAAATTACATTTTTTTTATTATGTGTTATTTTTTAAAATAGCTAAATTATTAGCTTTGTCATTTACAATGCCAATAGTTATAACTTTCGCAAATGTGACACCTATAGCATTTGTAATGCAACATGTTTTGTATTTACTTGACTTTGATGTATTGATATTACAAATAACAATGGCTTTTAATTTTTTTAAATAATTAATACTTAAATAATTTATTTAATTTGTAATGGCAATAGCTTAAACTTTTGTAAATAACTTTTGTGAAGATTATGTTCAGTGTTTTTTATTGTGAAGAAAATCCAAGAACAGATGTGAAATATTAACATTTTTTTGTGATTTGTATTAAGCGTGAAAACTTGAAAACAGCCTGAAACATTGAAAGAACATATTTGAACCAGTGATGCTGTTGTGGTGCTGAGTGATGCTGTGGTTGCGCTGAGTGATGCTGTGGTTGCGCTGAGTGATGCTGTGATGGTGCTGTGGTGGTGCTGAGTGATGCTGTGGTGGTGCTGAGTGATGCTGTGGTGGTGCTGAGTGATGCTGTGGTTGCGCTGAGTGATGCTGTGGTTGCGCTGAGTGGTGCTGTGGTTGCGCTGAGTGGTGCTGTGGTTGCGCTGAGTGGTGCTGTGGTTGCGCTGAGTGGTGCTGTGGTTGCGCTGAGTGGTGCTGTGGTTGCGCTGAGTGGTGCTGTGGTTGCGCTGAGTGGTGCTGTAGTTGCGCTAAGTGGTGCTGTGGTTGCGCTGAGTGGTGCTGTGGTTGCGCTGAGTGGTGCTGTGGTTGCGCTGAGTGGTGCTGTGGTTGCGCTGAGTGGTGCTGGGGTGGTGCTGAGTGGTGCTGGGGTGGTGCTGAGTGGTGCTGGGGTGGTGCTGAGTGATACTGGGGTGGTGCTGAGTGATACTGGGGTCGTGCGGAGTGGTGCTGTGGTGGAGAGGTGGAAGAGAGCAGCATAACAGCACAGCAGAACAGAACATGGAGTTAAAGAAGGAGGCGGGTGGAAGAGAGCAGCAGATCAGCACAGGAGAAGAGAACAGGGAGTTAGAGAAAGAGGAGGTGGGAGAGAACAGCAGATTTGCACAGGAGACGAAAACGAAGTTAAAGAAGGAGGCGCGGTGGAAGAGCAGCAGATCAGCACAGGAGAAGAGAAGATAACGGAGTTAGAGAAGGAGGCAGGGTGGAAGAGAGCAGCAGCTCAGCACGGGAAAAGAGAACAGGAAGTTAGAGAATGAGGTGGGTGGAATACAGGGAGGGCGATAGAGGGAGGGAGGGTGATAGAGGGAGGGGATAGAGGGAGGGGGATAGAGGGAGGGAGGGGGATAGAGGGAGGGCAATAGATAGATAGAGGGAGGGCGATAGATAGATAGAGGGAGGGCGATAGCTAGATAGAGGGCAATAGATTGAGTGAGTGAGTGAGGGCGGTAGAGTGAGTGAGGGCGGTAGAGTGAGGGCGTGAGGGCGGTAGAGTGAGGGCGGTAGAGTGAGTGTGTGAGGGCGGTAGAGTGAAGGCAGTAGAGTGAGGGCGTGTGGGTGGTAGAGTGAGGGCAGTAGAGGCGGCAGAGTGAGGGCGGTAGAGTGGTAGTGTGAGGGTGGTAGAGTGAGGGCGTGATGGCAGTAGAGAGGTATATTGAGGGTGGTAGAGTGAGGGTGAGGGCGGTAGAGTGGTATATTGAGGGTGGTAGAGTGAGGGTGGTAGAGTGAGGGCCTGAGGTCAGTAGAGTGGTATATTGAGGGCGGTAGAGTGAGGGTGTGAGGGCGGTAGAGTGGTAGAGTGAGGACGGTAGAGTGGTAGAGTGATGGCGGTAGAGAGGTAGAGTGAGGGCGGTAGAGAGGTAGAGTGAGGGCGGTAGAGTGGTAGAGTGAGGGCGGTAGAGTGGTAAGAGTGAGGCTGTAGAGTGGTAGAGTGAGGCTGTAGAGTGGTAGAGTGAGGCTGTAGAGTGGTAGAGTGAGGCTGTAGAGTGGTAGAGTGAGGCTGTAGAGTGGTAGAGTGAGGCTGTAGAGTGGTAGAGTGAGGGCGGTAAAGTGAGGGCGGTAGAGTGGTAGAGTGAGGGCGGTAGAGTGGGAGGGTGAGGGCGGTAGAGTGGTAGGGTGAGGGCGGTAGAGTGGTAGGGTGAGGGCGGTAGAGTGGTAGGGTGAGGGCGGTAGAGTGAGGGCGGTAGAGTGAGGGCGGTAGAGTGAGGGCGGTAGAGTGAGGGCGGTAGAGTGAGGGCGGTAGAGTGAGGGCGGTAGAGTGAGGGCGGTAGAGTGGCAGTGTGAGGGCGGTAGAGTGAGGGCCTGAGGGCAGCAGGGTGGTATATTGAGGATGGTAGAGTGAGGGTGTGAGGGCGGTAGAGTGGTAGAGTGAGGACGGTAGAGTGAGGGCATGAGGGCAGTAGAGTGGTAGAGTGAGGGCGGTAGAGTGGTAGAGTGAGGGCGGTAGAGTGGTGGAAGTTATACAGCACTGAAAAATAACATGCACTATATATAGATATTATACATATACATATATATATATATTTATTTACAAATACAATCATTTATATTCATAACTGAATCTAGCTCATCTTATGTACAGTATAATGTTAATATTGTACAGCATTTCTTCCCTAAATGTCTTATTTTCTCAAATAACCAGCTGGCTGTGTGTCACCCTATAATCGTGCTATAAAGGAAGTGGCAAACTAAAGTCAGTCTGAAGTGTAGTCCAAACAAACCTCAGCTATTTTATACGTGACAGGAATGCAATTAAGGGCATGCGATGAGTGCAGCACTCCAGTGCTCCGAAGCTCAGGTTTTATGTTTCAAGGCGCCCAGTTATGCTTTTTGTTTCTGCTCAAGTTTAAAAGCAGCAAAGACGTCCGGTTACTTGCCATGCAAAAAGCTTCAATCAGCCTCTTATTCTAAGGCGAGGCGACAACTTTGAGATCTGATCGCCAGGGGATGGGGGGGATGCATGAATAAAACATGAATACGAATACAAGTGAACGGTAACCATAAGAAAGATGACAACGGACAAAGGTGCCATACCTATGCCTTCGCTGCGCAGGCATGCGAGTCACGGCCAAAAGTGAAGTAAATAATTACAAGGGAGGAAGGGTGACGAAACGCATGGGGAGCAGCAGGCCGTGCAGTGAATATACAGCCCAACAGATTAGTGATTCCTTTCACAAACCTCAAAACGATGAAACTGGGGTGGGATGGGTCAAGAAGACTGGATTGGTAACAGCTACTACCCGCAGATAAGTAGAAAGATCAGGAGAGCATGACACCAGTCATCCCCAAAATAAATCAATAAAGCAATCAATCAAAGTCAATAAAACCATCTATCTGGCTACCAATATGTTCAAGAAACCTCAAAGCCTTTCGATAGAGACGGTCTGTAACTCCATTTTATAACTTAGCAGTGCTCTTGTGTTTATGATAGGGTTATGTGATGCTACTGGTGCTTTAGGATTGTCCTGTAACACCGCCTAGGAAAAGTGTACATTAGGTGCAAATACCCAGTGGTGAAACAATTTTGCAAGCTGAGTCACTATGTATTGCAAGTTAACCTTTGCCTAGTCCTTTTAACCACACCACTAGGCAATCAAATGTTGAACCCCTTGCCGTTTGCAGTACACAGAAATAATTATGTTCTCCATATTGCACCTATACAAATGTTATCTCTTCTTGTGAATCCTCAGCAGTTACATGTCTCCAGAATTGAACCACAGTCTGAAGCTGTGGGGATGTGTGTTTTGCTAGGAAATTGCAGTTTTTAGCCTTGACGGATCCTAGCTAAAGATTCGAATTTTAATAGTGCAATGGCAGTACCACTTCAACCTGACTATCAAGTAAAGAGTGCCCTTTCAAAATATTGTTCAACCACCATCAAATATGGGTTACTTGATTGCAGCTGTAGGTGACTGCAACAAAGCTTGTCGGGTGGGAGCTTTGGGTGTCTTTTCAAGATTAATTTCCTCCTTCAGTTACAGATTGAACTTTAAAGCCTTGGGTTGAGCTTTTGCTACCACAGTGATTGCATACCTGTACATTGTCCGCCTTTTATTCACATCGGGCAGATAAGCGTTATGAACTAGTGCATTTGACATTGCATGTATCTGGTTTTTAATTCTAGAAAGCACAACCCATGGCCACGGTCTTGTCGATGCACACATTACGCAACCATAATACATTGGAGAAAAGAAGGCCTAAGGCAACATTTTCAATCTTCTCTGCTAAGTTATAACATGGGGACACAGCCTGTCGCTATAGAAAGCCATCGAGTTGAACCCAACCTTGCTTATTATTACTTTGACTCTAAATGGAGGGGTTTTGTCCTACGGGTCCTGGCTGGACAAGTTACATTTAATAAAGAAGAACATGCCAGGACTCGATTTTAACAGACCAGAACTGGTTTATTCAGCTGGTGTGTGCCTTCTATTATTTATTTAGAGAAGGTATGCATTTGTCATAAATCATGCATTTCAAAACAATTTTCAAATTTCAACAATATACAGAGGCTGAAAATATCCCTTTTGCTGGGGATACGAATAAACGCAATATTTCGTACATTTCAATACATTTCAAAACAATGTGTGCAAACAAGAATAAATGAAAAATAATTCATGAACAATTACGCTTTCATCATTTTTTTCATAGAACAGGCATTAAATCCTGTGCACCAAAACTCATTCAGGTACATTCATTATTGTGTCGCTATGTTGTATGCCTACAGCCAGATGGCCGACGCCAATGGAATGGGTCAGAAGAAACGCTCACCCAGTTCCATCAGTGGCTCAATACCAGACACCCAGATATAAAATTCACAATGACATTTAGCAGAACATCGCTTACCTTTCTAGATGTTGTGGTTTTTCCTCATGAAAATGAATTGACTACCACCTTACATCGCAAAGACACTGATAAGAACACAATTTTACACTATGCCAGTTACCACCCCAAAAGTTTAAAATCTAACCTGCCGTACGGACAAATGCTGAGAATCCGACGGAATTGCTCTAGAAAAGAAGACTTTCTGATCCATTCACAAATAGTGAGTGATCAATTACAGCGGAGGGGTTATCCCCACAAATTATTGAAACACTCAACTACTAGGGCATGGCACACTCCACGAGATGAGTTATTGAGAACCAACAAAGAAACCAAACCATTGGAGAGGCCGGTATGTGTTACCACTTTCGGACCATACACAAACAAGTTGAAATCTATCATTCTAAAGAATTGGCATCTGATTAAAAATTCAGAAGTCCCGATGGAGCAACCTCTGTTTGCCCTAAAGAAAAACAGAAGTATAGCCCAGCGGATTGTAAGGGCCGATCTGGGAGTAAGCAAAGCCAAAACTGACTTACGCACATTGTGGAAACTACCACCTGTAACAGGCCACCACAAATGTGGGTCGCGTGCTTCCTGCCCCAATACAATTGAAGGTGAAGAATTTTCATTCAAGACAACAAAATGGACACACAAAGGATTCTCGAACTGCAAAACATCTAATGTAATATATGCAGTCATGTGCCCGTGTCCCAAATTGTATATAGGAAAAACCACCCAAAAAGCCAACCAACGAATATCCCAACACAGATCTAGGATCAAGAACAAAGTACTGTCCGCACCCATGGTGCAGCACTTTGTCGAAAAGAAACACAATGAAAACTAAATAGTTTGGCGCGGTTGCGAAGGTTAAATAAAAGTGTCCACAAAACTAATTACCACTGTGCGGTCTTAAAATAATCCAAGTGTGTATTGGATTAGCTTGTAACATATATATATTTACCTTCACAAAGACTGTGCTGTTCCTTTTACTGATTAGAACGACTTCTGGTACCGTCAATTTCGTGTTCTGTCTAGCATTCAATTGTAGCGCTGTTGGGCTTAGAATTGTAGCGCTGTGAAGCATCCAATTATAGCGCTGATGTGCATAGAATTATAGCGCTGTTGTGCATAGAATTGTAGCGCTGTTGTGCATAGAATTGTAGCGCTGTTGTGCATAGGATTGTAGCGCTGTTGTGCATTCAATTATAGCGCTGCTGTGCACAGAATTGTAGCGCTGTTTAGCATTCCATTGTAGCGCCGCTGCTTTGATTGATTTCTTTAGCGCGACTTCGCTCAGGCTGCTGCGCTCGCTTATCCAGTATTTATTTAATAATTTCAGAGAACTGCTCACTCGACGCATTTTTACATTTGTTGTCCCTGTCTGCCTTTCCCTTTGACCCTCCATTTTGTTATTGGTATCCCCTGACCCGCCCCTCACCCACACTACCGCCTCCCTGCTGCCCCTCCCACGCTCCGCCCCCTCCACTCTCCATTTATGTTAGATGTCCACACGCGCAGCGTCCACGCGCCCCATTCGCGCCGAAGGTGCGGTAAGCCCGTCTACGCCCGTCCGCGCCTGGACCGCGCCCAGCGCCATACCCCCTGGCCCTCGCATTTCCCAGCCCTCCCGCATTACCTACGATGCCACCACCCTCCTAGCCCTTAACCCCAGCCGTCCCCCAAACTGCGTCCAAGCCGCTCCTGGACACACCCATGGACCTTCTCATGCTACTCCTGCAAATTCCTCTGCAACGTCACCCACTCCGCTACGATCAAACCTCAGGTTCCCGACACCAACCACCTACAATGCATCTTGCTCAACACCCGCTCGGTCCACAGGCACGCCATTGACCTATGGAATCTACTAGACACCATCTCTCCGGACGTCGCCTTCCTAACAGAAACATGGATGAACGCTTCCTCCGCCCCAGACATCACCATCGCCATCCCAGAAGATTATAAGATCATACGCAAGGACCGTACCGGCCACACAGGAGGAGGAATCGCTATCGTCCATAAGAAATCCTTCCACATCTCAACCAGCTCCGACGCCAACCTCGCCAACTCTGAACACCTTCACTTCCAGATCCACATCGACCCCAAGACCACACTCAGAGGCACCCTCCTCTACAGGCCCCCAGGACCCCGCGCACAATTTAGTGAGGACATCACGGACTTCATCACTCCACACGCGCTCCCCTCCAAAGATTACATCCTTCTCGGAGACCTCAACTTTCACCTTGAAAAGAACAACGACCGCAACTCCACCACCCTGCTGGACAACCTCGCCAACCTCGGACTTAAACAACTGGTCACTTCCCCCACCCACATCGCAGGTCACACCCTCGACCCTATCTTCACCTCCAGCAATCATGTCTCCTTCAGCCACACCACCAAGCTCCTCTGGACTGACCATAGCTGTGTTCACTTCACCTACAACAAGCCCAAACCCAACAACCACCCCCAACCAACTCTGCAAAGAAACTGGAACAAAATCACCATCGACCAGATCTCCTCATCGCTTCTGCTAAACCCCCCAGCCCATTCATCAAACCCCGACCAAGCCGCCACCAACCTCACCCTTTGGCTATCCAACAGCGCAGACATCCTAGCACCACTGAAAAAACGACAAAGCAAACTCGGCAGCAAGAAGGCCTCATGGTTCAACGATGATCTTAAGAAATCCAAGAAACTCTGCCGCTCCCTTGAGAAGGCCTGGAAAAAAGATCCAACCACCAGCACCAAGGACGCCTTCAAAAACGCCACCCGCATACACCATCAACTGATCCGAAAGGCCAAGAAAACTGCCTTCAAGGAACGACTAGATAACAACGCCCACAACAGCAAGGAACTTTTCAACATCGTCAAGGAATTTACCAATCCCTCGGCCAACTCTAACGACATCACCCCCTCTCAAGCCCTCTGCGACTCCCTAGCTTCATTCTTCCACAACAAAATTGCAGACATCCACAACAGCTTCGACAACCAACCCGGAGACCAACCCACCCAACCATCTGCTGGACCTTCACCCCCCTCAAACATCCTTAATGACTGGAACACAATCTCCACTGAGGATACCATCCGCCTGATGAACTCCATCCACTCAGGTTCCCCCACAGACCCATGTCCTCACCACATCTTCAACAAAGCAGACTCCATCATAGCACCGCACCTCCGAGACGTCATCAACTGCTCCTTCAAATCCGCCACCTTCCCGGAAAGCTGGAAACACGCTGAACTCTGCGCCCTCCTGAAGAAACCCACAGCTGACCCCTCCGAACTCAAAAACTACCGCCCTATCTCGCTCCTTCCATTCCCGGCCAAAGTCATCGAGAAAGCTGTCAACAACCAGCTCGCCGCCTTCCTCGAAGCCAACAAATCCCTCGACTCTTCACAGTCCGGCTTCCGAGCAAAACACAGCACTGAGATCGCCCTCATCGCAGCAACAGACGACATTCGAACCCTATTGGACAATGGAGACACAGTCGCCCTCATCCTCCTCGACCTCTCCGCAGCCTTTGACACAGTCTGCCATAGCACCCTTCTACAGCGACTCAAACATCGGAATCCAAGGAAAAGCACTGGAATGCATCACCTCGTTCCTCACCGGGAGAACACAGAAAGTCCGCCTCCCACCATTCAAGTCAGAGGCCTCTGAAGTCATCTGCGGCGTACCACAAGGATCTTCACTCAGCCCCACCCTTTTCAACGTATACATGAGCCCCCTCGCGGCCATCGCCCGCCAACACAACGTAAACATCATCTCCTACGCGGATGACACTCAACTGATCCTTTCACTCACCAATGACCCTAGCACCGCCAAAACTAACCTACACGAAGGAATGAAAGAAGTAGCCGAATGGATGAAACACAGCCGCCTGAAACTGAACTCTGATAAAACAGAAGTCCTCATCTTAGGCTCCACCCCCTCCGCATGGGACGACTCTTGGTGGCCAGAAGCCCTTGGAAAAGCGCCCATCCCGACAGACCACGCACGGAACCTGGGCGTCATCCTGGACTCCTCACTTTCAATGAACAGACAAGTCAACGCCGTCTCCTCATCCTGCTTCAACATTCTTCGCATGCTCAAAAAAACATTTCGTTGGATCCCCACCGAAACTAGGAAAACGGTCACCCACGCACTGGTCACGAGCCGCCTGGACTACGGAAACACCCTATACGCCGGGATTACCGCTAAACTCCAGAAAAAACTCCAACGAATCCAAAACGCCTCTGCCAGGCTTATATTAGACATCCCGCGCAAAGAACATATCTCTGGTCACCTGAAAAACCTCCACTGGCTTCCCGTCAATAAGAGGATCACTTTCCGACTCCTAACCCACGCACACAAAGCACTCTACGAAATCGGACCAGAATGCCTCAACACACGACTGTCCTTCTACACCCCCTCCCGCCAGCTTCGATCTTCCACCCAAGACCTTGCCACTGTCCCTCGCATCAACAAGACCACCATGGGAGGTAGATCCTTCTCCTACCTGGCAGCTAAAACCTGGAACTCTCTTCCCACCTACCTTCGCCTTACCCAGAACCACCTAGCATTCAGAAAGCAACTTAAAACGTGGATATTTGACAAGTAACTCCCCACCCCTTCTTAAGCGCCTTGAGACCCTCTGGGTATGTAGTGCGCTATATAAATCCTTTGACTTGACTTGACTACCCAAGTCAGCTTGCTAGGGTAGGAATCTAGTGAGCATCAACGCTAAATCGAACCACTGCTGTAAACTCAGCGCTCGGTCGAGCCTTACAACCAGCGGTGTAAGAAGCTCTGGCCCCCATCCAAGAAGTATAACAATCAACAGAAGAGTGTCAAAGTAAGTTGAATAACAAAGAACAAGACTTAAAACCAATTGATATCAATAGACAGGAAGGAAATTACCACCGTCTAGAGAAACAGAAATTTAGTAAAGGAATTAGGTGCATGTGCTCAGTGAAGAAAAAGAACCCTCAGGCACCGCCTGTGAAGGTCGGTAGCCAATTGTCTTCATTGGGTCCAAAAAGGTTGGAAAAATGAAGTGGTGATATAGAAGTGCTTTAAAAAGAGCGTGGACTACTCATCACACAATAATTTTATTAAGAGAGTAGCCCTAACTCCAGTGCAAATTAAAGGACTAGTGATTGGTTGAGTTAGTTTGAACCAACAAGTCCTTACTGGAGTGACAAGAAAACAAAGATGGTCAACATGTTTCTGCTTAAGAGCCAAGGATCGGCTCAGCATTCGTCAGGACCACAGAACTCTATCATATACCTTAATGGGCACTCGCTAAGGTGTCCAAAACTAAGGTGTAGAGAAGGAAAAACAAATATAAAAAACTAATACAACCTGATTAGTGTAGACTTCCTATATTGGGTAAGTCTTCCCACAGTCTCACCCCGAGGGGGAGACAAAAAAGTCTGAAAAGTAATGAGAAAAAAACAAAAACAAGTCTGTTTTAAAATGTGACTATTATAACATTTTTCAGAAGCCATGTACTTTCATCAAACATGCACTTACATCAAAACATGCACCAATATTCTGACTAGGAGTAATTATTCCTAAAGAATACAATCTCCGTGACTTGGGACGTTGAGCCCAGAGAAAAACCATTTTAATACATGAATGTTCAAACAAGGCTCCTAATCTTAGAAGTCTGATTTAAATAACACGCAGGTATTTTAGTCTGCGGTCACATGGTAAATATATAATTTAAAAAAGTGCTCGTCATAATTGTAAAGCCAACCAGGAGGTTGGAGTTGAGGAAATCACAAAGACGACCTTTGAAAGGGGCATATAAAGCAGGCCAGTCGAGTTACATATAGAAAAAACTCACATTGTTAAGCCCTCAATGGGACCTCATGGGCTGGCGGTGGGGGGAAACCTTCACGCTCGGTCCATCTATAAATATAACGTGGTGCAACAAGAATGTTAAGAGGCACCCGTATCTGTGTGGAATTAGTTAACCAAGTAATGGCAGTAAAACGGTATCGCTGCATGCACCTACTTTATCCGATGCCACTCCACGCCTTCGGACCTATTCAAACCGCGACCGCCGCCCGTAACACCAAGCGGTAATGAAGGCGCGGGTTTGTTTTGTATGTGAGAAACGCGGAAGCGCCGGAGGGGCGCGGCTCGCGTTAGCCAGTGGTCACGTGATCTTGCTAGGTCTCAAATCATTTAAAGGGGCCTCATTACTCGCTTCAATTGTCAGTGCAAGGAAAGTGAAAAAAGACCTGTTATCTTGGGAAAAGGTCAGAAGAATATTGGCAAAAGAAAGGGCACAGAATGGAATGGTATTTAAATAACGCCCCATTTAAATTCACTAAGTAATGCTGCAATATAACGCTATATCAGCCCAACCCCAGCAGTATTCGTAATTCTGTGATGCTGCGCCACAACACTACCTGACAAATTGCTGTGCACCAAATGAGAGCTATTTTAGGAGGAGGAAGGGAGGGGGATACTGTTAGGGAAAAAGGGGGATACTCTTCTGTTGATTGTTATACATTTCGGAAGGGGTAAAAGAGTGGTCTTAATTATACCCTTACTCTCTTGTTGTTTCATATAACCCCATCCAAGAAGGTCTTTCTTCCCAGTGTTTGACACACAGCTGAAGAGCTGCAATAAAATAAACGGGCAAGGTTCCAAGGAGAAAGGGGGTAATGTGGAGAGAAGGGGGCGGGGAGGTATGAGCGAGCCCACTGTTAAAATAAATAAAATGCAAAGCTACACATGAAATAATATAGAAAGAAAGCCTTTCTGCAGCTGACTGGCTGCAGCTTGCAAACGAGCTCAATATGTTTGTAAGCCCAACACATCGCCCCGCTCACCCCACTGCATGGAAACCGAAGGCCCTGAATGGGCGCAGGGCGGGTCAGCTGAAAGGCCGGCGCATGACACAGGAGATGTGCTGACACAAGTCTGGATTTATTGTTATTGCGGCTATCTGCTTGCCCGAGCACAACGCACACGACAACAGCAGCATAATATGGGGAGGAGAAATGCCGGCCTGAGGCAGAGCACACGCTGAGACGCTTGTGGGAGGGGGGCTGGGCTGCCTTTGATGTGGTAATGCGAGGCAGGCAGGCAGGCAGGCGGCTGGTGGCATTGTGCACGCGCTTTTTAGGGCTTGCGCAATGACCTAAAAAGCACATGCACTGCGTGGAATCGCCAGTGGAATTGTGCTTGGTTAAACGCTGTTTAAGCCCCTGTAGAGCTTCGCCAGCTGTGCGCATGCGCACAGCAGGCGAGCCCTAAAAAAGATAAACCCTTGATCTTAGCGATAGAGGACATTAAGATTTTACATATGATGGGGCAGCTGGAAGGAATTGATAATTGGATAGAGAATCCAACTTTGAATTTGAATAATGATGATGTGATGATGGACTAGGCAAGTGAAAGTGGTTTTAATCCTAAATCTATCTTTTTACCACAAATCACTAATTAGACATTTGATGTATTTGAAAGAGGGATGGTTGAAGAATTCAAAACAAGATAGGAAAAGAAAATGTATTCAAGAGAATCTAAATGCACAGCAGGTGAACGCTCTGAATGAACTGAAAAATAATAGATCAGTGTTCTTAAAAAAATAACAAGATAAAGGAGGTAATGTAGTGGTATGGCCATTTGACATGTATTTAAAGGAAGGAAAAAGACAACTGAATTATGTTAATAACTATGAAATATCAGATAGATCGAATAATGAAAAAAGCAATGAGATATATACGAACTGTCTCAAGGGATGGAGGGATGAATTATTGATTGAACTAATATAACTTTTTAATTGCAATTTCCTAAATTACCAGCATTTTATATGCTGCCTAAGTTGCATAAAAATAAAAGTAATCCCCCAGGTAGACCGATAGTCTCTTCTAGAGGGAGCATGTATGAAAATACCTCAAAATATATAGATCACTTTCTGGGATCTTAGGTACAAGGACTTCCCTCATATATATGGGATATAGGTGACTTTTTGAGCCTAATCAATGACATAGTATGGGAGAAGAAATGTATGTTAACGTGTTTGAACGTTAACAGTCTCTATACTTGCATACCACATGAACAGAGAATGAATGCCTGCAGGCATTTTATCAGAGCCCTTTCAGTATCCTACCTGTTGCACATTGAGATGATTCTGAATATGATCTATATTGGTTTAACAAACAATTTCTTCATTTTTGATAAAGTGACATATAGGCAAACCGAGGGGACTGCGATGGGAACTTGCTTTGCCCCCAGTTTTGCAGGCCGTCACCTAGGCTGGTGGGAGGAGCAGGTAGTCCGTAACATCAGACGATTTGAAAAACACGCAGTCCTCTGGGTTAGGTATATAGATGACATTTTCTGTATATGGAAAGGAACAAGGGAGGAAGCTGATGAGTTTGTGGATATATTGAACAACAGTACTCTGAATCTGAGGTTCACAAATCAAGTACACCCAGATGAAATTGAATTAGATATTGAGATCAAAGCATGTAATAAAAATCTGGAGAGTAAACTCTTCCGGAAGAAAACTGCGGTGAGCAGTTTATTGCATGCGGACAGCTGTCATCCCAGAAACCTGATAGAAAGTATACCCTATGGGGAACTACTGAGAACAAGGAGAAACTGTAGTTCCGATGAGGGATTCAACAATCAAATGATGGTAATGAGAAGAAGGTATAAGGAAAAAGGATATTCCCTAAAAGTGATTTACCAGGCATGCAAAAAAGCGTGAGAATTGAAATGGGAAGATCTGTTAATACCATAAGTTAGGAAAGAGGAGGAACAACCAGTTCGATTTGTAACTGAGTTTAGCACCCAGGCTTGGGAAGTGAAGAAAAGCCTAAACACATTTGGGCAAGTTTTAAAAACAGATGAAACCCTCACTAGAACTGTAAGTGAAAATGCACAAGTAACCTTTACGAGATGTGAATCATTGAAAAATATCTTATTACGCAGTCAGGTACAAGAGAAACAGAATAGGAACAATATACAACGATTTTATGTATGTGGTGAATGCTACGCTGGTAAACCGATACATCTAGGAGAAAAAAAATAAGTGTTTACTATCACTAAACATTTTACATGAAATTCAGATTTTTGTGTATATTGCTTAAAAGGTCCATGTTCACTGTGTTACATTGGAAGCACAATATATAAACCCCCCATAAATGTTTTAGAACATTTGAGAGCAATTGTCAACAAAGATAAACAATACCAAATAGAGAGGCACTTTAACCCGTTTACCGCGCCGGCAATTCCGCCACGGTGCGGCGGCTTTGTAGAGTATATATATATATATCTGACGATTGTTTCCAATAGACCGCTTGAATTGGAAGAGATCAAAAGCCACAACGGGGAACTGCTGGAGGATACTTGAATAACATGTTGCAAAGCGTAATGCATTTCGGCATTCACTGCCTTCTTCAGACGCTGTAGCAAACTGAAAACGCTGCCAAACCTCTCCTTTTGTCCTCCTATGGTCCTCCCCCAAACAAAGAAAGTCAGCTGACCACGCCAAATCACCGGCAGCTGTAGTCAGAATACTGTAGACCACACCTCCCATCATGCACCAGAATGGTAAGTGCAGTGGCGTGGTTGTTGCTTAGTGCACACTGAAATAAGAGGCAAAAGCGGGGGGTTGATGTAGCTCTTGGTTGCGCTGTAATAATTGTCCAGTACCTCCTCAGGTCCCCAACACTCTGCCTCAATACACCGATGTTGGGTAGGGCTGAAAGCGTGGATTTTAGTGATCTCACCTTCCCTCAATGGCGAGCTGCTCCTGGCAGTAGCCACTAGCCCACGCTGTTGTAAGAGGCTGTCCTGCGTTCATCCGATACCTAGGGGATTTTGTAGAGAGCGTTGCCACTCGTGTCAGCAAAAGCCGCAGCACACGAGGAGAGCGGGGCCTCTTGTGCCGCCGACACGTTCCAAAAATTGTTTCCAATAGACCGCTTGAATTTGAAGAGATTAAAAGCCACAACGGGGAACTGCTGGAGGATACTTGAATAACATGTTGCAAAGCGTAATGCATTTCGGCATTCACTGCCTTCTTCAGACGCTGTAGCAAACTGAAAACACTGCCAAAATCCTCCTTTTGTCCTCCTTTGGTCCTCCCACAAACAAGGAAAATCAGCTGACCTCGCCAAATCACCGGCAGCTGTAGTCAGAATACTGTAGACCACACCTCCCATCATGCACCAAAATGGTAAGTGCAGTGGCGTGGTTGTTGCTTGGTGCACACTGAAATACCAGGCAAAAGCGGGGGATGACATACCTCTTGGTTGCGCTGTAATAATTGTTTAGTACCTCCTCAGGTCCCCAACACTCTGCCTCAATACACCGATGTAGGGTAAGGCTGAAAGCGTGGATTTTAGTGATCCCACCTTCCCTCAACGACGAGCTGCTCCTGGCAGTAGCCACTAGCCCACGCTGTTGTAAGAGTCTGTCCTGACGATATGTACCACTAAATATGTATAAATAAAAGCAACCGAACAAAGAAGTCTGACTCTGGCGATTTTATTGTTGCTGTCTGCGTACCTGTCTGTGCACGAAGCACGCTGAATTTACATACATATATATATATATATATATACATACATATATATATATATATATATATATATATATAGTGAGAGAGAAAGATATAAATATATCAATATCTATATTAACATAAATAACCATAGATATAAAAATTGTAAGTATTCATATCTGTAATCTTTAAATATAAGCACAGATTACCAAAACAGGGGTTATAATATGCCTGGGATTGGTGTCAGAGCAGTAGCAGCTCTGTAAACTTGTGCTGCTGTACACCTGGGAGCATTGAGGATGTGGCGATAGTGGTCCGTTTTTGTTTTTGGAGGGAACCTTTGTAATGAGCCAGAAGGGCACAAAAAACTATGTATACGTCCCAGATTATCTCAAAGAAAAAGTTTCTCCCTAAAGACCTTAACAGCAGGTAGGTATGTTCATAAAACTGGCTTTTATTTTTTTAGTGTATGGAAAGAGATGTTGTGGTGGTTTACTGAAGTGAAAATAGTCTGTATACTTGTGATGGAACCAGTTACCACTGTAGGTAGCTGCTACTGGCAGTGCCAAGAGCGTCTGATGACGTATTGCTCAGGTGAGACACCTGTTTGGGTCTGAGAGCTATCTCCGGGTTTATCGGTTAGCGTCACAGCACTTGAACATCTGGGAACGTACTGTAGTATATACTATCTTTCAATTGTGTTATACTAGAAAAAAAAGCTTTCCGGGTGAGGAATATTCGTTTCAACGTCAAGCTACTGGCGTGTATAGCTTTGTGCATTGTAGACCATGTCTACAGAATTTGTTGGTATCGAAGATGTCCGCCCAGTTCTCTAGAGAGACATCTACACGTGTACTGACTTTGGGAAAGTGGGTGTGGATGTGAAGGCTTCTGAGAAGTGAGAGATACGAGACCACTACTATACGATTTCCATCCTTTTAAGGGTGATACTTAGGACGTCCACAAACTGTCTGTATCTATAGGTGTCGAAATTTCCTTGTGGTGCGGTTTATTCGCCACCCAGAAGAAGTAGATCAATTGTAAAAAATATAAAACCTAGCAACCCCCTGTTCAGTCATTTGGAGAAATGAGGTGCCAAATGTTTCCCACTGGCTGTCGTGATATAGAGAAGCGATGATATAGATTGAGCCCAAGACTTCGAACAATGACTGACAGCTGAACAGTAACATTCTGCTGGTCGTATAAAGCAGGATAAGGTTTGTGAAGTCAGATGGTTTGAACTGCTTTGGAGCTTTAGTAGCTTGTCATCTGTGGTTGGGAAGCTAGTGATAACTGTAAAGTGAGAGGGTAGCTTGTACTGAAAGCATGCAGCTTACGAATGTGTGGTTATGATGTGATGGCAAATGGAAGGATTTGGAAATGGAAACCGGTACCGAAATGGTAAATTGGAGATAGCCGCATTGTTTGGGACATGTGGGCATGGGCATCCTGTAAGTCCAGCTATGCAGTAAATACTGAGCTGTGTAGAAGACAATGTATGTGTGAGATAAGAACCATTCCTGACCTAAGATGGATCAGTATTGTCTGCTTTTTAAAAAAAAAAATGTAATTAGGAGTCAAAGAAAAAGAAGGGGGAAATGTCCCCTTGATGTTATGGTATTTAGTGAAACTCACGGGAATGGCTTATGTGACCAACATAATACATATTTGAATGATGCCATCCTATCCCAGTGTGGAAGATATGGGAAAAGTGTACGCCCATGGGATGAGTGGGGATAGGAGATAGGAGTTATCTTCTTGAGGTCCCCAATATCGAGCGCCTCGACGACGGTGGGAGACCTTCAGCAGAGGATGCTTTTGTTACATCGACCTTTGAGAACTGAGAATCGAACGCTTCTGCTGTTCCGGTCTGTTTCCTCAGGCTGTTGACAATGTCGTTATCGCTAGTAAATTGTCTTGTTTTTTAACTGGAAGGGTAGAAAATGCTGGGATCAGAGAGATTCTCTCGCAATGGATGTGAAAGGTGGTGGTTGTGTCCATCAGAAGGGCAACCAGTTATATGAAAGGTGCTAAAGGATACGGCTGTGTCTGTTATCATGCAAATCGCGTAAGGTTTGATAAGTATTACCCAGTATCTTGGACTACAGTAAATGGCATAAAAGAGGTTTGTAAGGCCTTGCCTTGCGTTGTGTTGCGTTTCAAGATTGCGGACTGTATGCTGTGTGAGAGATGGCTATAGTACAAACAATAAGTTCAGATGATGCGTTTATGGAAGAATTCTTGTAGTTTCCAATTGTTTATCCTGGGGCAGAAAAAGTATTAGTGCACTCATGTCTTAGATGACTATAGTTGGTCAGTCCGACCCAAATTAGAAAGAGAAGCAGCTAAACAGAAGGTGATGGCCCCGATAGTGATTGCATACACTGTTTAGGTGACTACCACCACAATCTGGTGTTGCATCTAGTGTATAGGAATTGTAGGGCAACTCTGAACCACTTGGGTAACTACATATTGCAGCTTAGAGTGATACACTAGAAAGGCCGCTCTAAATTTGTCAATATTAGCAGTAATGCAGCTACAACTGTGGCTAAGTTCCACAGGATAGTTACGCTTTCTCCCCAAACAATCTACTATGGAAATAATATATGTTGACTTGCTTGTATCACTCCTAGAAGCTATCTAAAACAATCTGTTAGTTTGTCAGTCATTGGCAGTTTGAAAGTGTTGGCAGTCGCATGCATGATTCAGTTTATGTTAGAAATGGGGACATCCGGTTGGCTAAGGCTTGCGCCAAAGCCAGGCAGAACCCACCATTCTACATCAGGGCAAGGAAGTCACCTGCCAAAATTAACCCCTGCTCACCCCCTTGTTAGCTTGGCACGAGCAGTCAGGCTTATCCCGGAGGCGATGTGTAAAGCGTTTGCGCGCGCACCCAGCAACACCCAAGGCCCACCACAAAGAAAATTCAACACAAGGTTATATATAAAAATATCCTTTGTATTATACCAAACACATTAGATAATAAACACACAATTTACATTGTGCCAACTGGCATGGGCAGAATTTACAGGGGATTATGTACACAGGACAGGGCCATGTGGGCCACTGTCGGGGATAAGCACTTTTAGAACTAGCACTTGTTAGAAATAGCACTTAATACATAGAATAATGATAGCACCAAATAGCAAATGTAGCACACAACCAGTAACCACTGGCAGAAGGTAGTACACACTACGCAACCCTAACCACCTTAGGCATATATCACGCAGGGAACCATGAACTCACTAGCATAACTATGCTAGGTAACACAACCTCCTAAGCATAAACACTTTTAGAGGTATAGGCATAAAGGCATTACACATGATGCAGAAATCACAGTAGGCAAGTATCACATTTGCGCCAAAAACTCACAGAACTGACCCCAGGCCAACCTGGCCTCTCAGGGGCTCACAGGCACAATGTCTAGAATGTCTGGGCTGGCTTCACAGGCAGCCAAAGAAGATAGTGCAAGGGCCTAAATGTTGCAGCTGCCCACTAAGTGCTGGGCAGCTGGGGTACTGAGCCTGGCATCAGCGTGCCTCCTGGCTCTCCTCTGGGGCTCTCGAACAACCAACAGTGCCCAAAAACGTGGGAGCCTCGCAGGCTCTAATGAACACAATGTGGCAATACGTTGGAGCCTCGTGGGCTCGAGAAATAAAATGCCCCCTGGAGCCTTGTGGGCTTGAAATAACACTGCTGCCAACTGGGGGGAGCGGCCCGCTGCCAGCCGGGGCCGCTCTACCTCCCGAAATGCCCCCTTCGTTGGAGTCCCCACTCTGGGGACTCGGAAATTGACAACGACTCTGGCGTTGGAGTCCCGCTCTGGGGACTCGTGAAACAATGGCCGCCGGAGCCCTCGTGGGCTCGGAACAAATGCTGCCAATCTGGGGGAGCGGCCCGCTGTCAACCGGGCAGCTCTACCCCTACAGAGACTGGCCCAGAAATGAAGGGGCAATGTGCCCCGACGCCCCCCTCTCCCCAAAGGAACATAACGGGCCCCACTCACCGGCTCGGCAGGACTCCTCTGGTCGGCGGTGCGGGCGGGGCTCTCTGTCTCCGGGGCTCCCTCCACCGCATGGGAGCCCCGCAACACTGGTGCTGCGTTGCTGGCAGCCTACCTCATGGGAGCCCCGGGCCGCGGCAGGCCATAAGTCGGCCGGCTTCTCTTCTCCTTCTCGGGCAAGCACGTGACTGCAGCCAATTCCAGCGCGGTGGCGGGCAGGACTTCCCTTCAAAACCGGAAGGCCCGCCCCGCGTCAGGCACTATGGTGCCTGACTTCCTGTTATCGGCCGAAACAGGCTGTGGCGGTGATTTTGGGCATCGGACAACGAGGGGTGTGCACCCTCTGTAAGCAAACAAAAAGTTGAAGCGGGGTGGGCTCCCGCTAAGGGTCTCAGAAACGGGGTGACACCCGTAAATAATTAAATAAGCAGGGTGAGCACCCGCATGGGCCACAAAAGGGCAGGAGCGCCCCCCCCCCATCAGTAATATGGCAGCATACAGAAGGCGGCAATGGATAAACGTGTTCATATTGCACAAAAGTCGAGTTTGCATAGAAGGGTCAAAGATGGGGTGTACATCAGTGTTTATAAAGTGCACTACTCACCCGTTGGGGTTTCAAGGCACTGGGGGAGGAGGCACCTCTGTTGGGGTCATTCAAAGACCCAGGTCTTGAGGTCCTTCCTGAATTGGTCCAGTGTCAGGCTTCGCCGGAGGTGGAGGGGGGAGCTTGTTCCATGTCTTGGCAGCAAGGTGGGAGAAGGAAGTCCCACCCACTCTATACCTATAGAAGCATGAGATGGCGGCTGGGGAGAGGTCGACTGATCGTAGGTTTCTCTTGGGTGCGTGGAAGGAGATGCGGTTGTTGAATTATTGAGGTCCGATGTTGTGGAGGGGCGTTCCTGCCAGTTGAGCCGTGAGCGCACAGAGAAAGCTGACTGACAGTGCGCTGTGAAGAGCTGGCCGAGATGAGAAAAGGGAGACCTGCGGATGGCTGGGCGGTAAGGTATTGGAGGACCAGCAGGAGAGAGGACCTACACGGTGGCCTGGAGGCAGCAGGGAATAGGAGCTGGGCCTACTGTGGGAGAAGAAAAGGATACCCACCCTGGTTCAGTTGCGGGAGGAAGACAGAGCCTATCCAGGACAGTATTGGGGCAGAGGAGCAGGCCCTGGTTGCACAAGTTGTGATTTTGGGACTGGGGAGCGCGCTTTGTGAGTAGTCCTCGCTACCGGACGCCCGGCTAAGGTCCTGAGAGATGGCTCCAGGCCCTATTGATAGTTTGGCCTGTTGGCGGAGGTGGGGTCTTGCATAGCACTGCCCTTGGGACCTGGCGGAAGCGCTGGGATGCCTTCGGGTAGCCATGCGCTATACAAATGTTTAGTCATTCATTCATTCATTCATTCCCCCGAGGTGAGGAGCGCAGGGACACACAGGTGCAGAGCATTTCTGGAGCAGGAATGGTCACACAGTGCCTTGCATTGATCCATGCACTGGAGAGTTCATGACTACAGTAGGGGAGTATTCTTTTACCATAGTCAGGAGGAGGAAATCGGATGCTAGGCAGTCCAAGCTGCCTTTTGGGTAACGCAAGCCGTCCAGGGTTCGGAAGAGGAGATCAGAGGACTTGAACAAGAGTACTTTGCTACTTGCAGACTAAAAGTCCTGAGTTTTATACATGTTAGGACAGATGACTCTGGGGAGGGTGTGATGCAGGAGGTGCACTATGTTGGTAAGGGGGCCTGCACTTGAAGATCTCGAGAGGGCGGGTAAGTCCCTGTCGGGCCTGCTTAGAAAACCCTGGGCCATTGATTACGTTGCCGAACTCTGTACTGGTGAAAGCAAGCTGACGGCGGGCCAGGCGGCGGTACAGGAGGCAATGCTCTCCATGGCACCGTTGCCAGTTCAGCCCAGCACCATGTGACTCTGGGCTGAACTCTCACTCAATCTTCCCTACGGCCCTAGCGCCATGAGACCCTTGGGGTGACTAGCTCACGCTTTAGAAATACCAGGTTATTTTACTCAACGCTCTAAAAGTAGTCGCAGGTGCTTACCCACCTATTCTGGATTTCTTTTTTGACTCGCTTCAGCTACTGTGGCTTGAATATGGGCATAGATGTTTTTTAGATGAGCCTTTTACGGAGAAACCGGTCATAGAGGCCATTAAGCCTCTCCCTGGATATAAGGCCCTGGGACTAGATGGCCTATCGGATGTGTTTTATAAGGAGTCTGCAGCTATTTTGGCCGCCCATTTTATCAATATGCATAGTGAATCACTGAAGAGGGGTGAATTACAGTTGTCACTTAGGGAGGCTCTTGTCATTACCATTCTGAAGCCTGATAAAGGTCAGCAGCGCGGCGAATCTTATAGGCCTCAGTCCATGATTAATGTGGATGAAAAATTCTGTCCCAGTTAATTACATTGAGGCTTCACCCCCTGCTGCATAGTGAGACCAGATCAATCTGGATTCGTACAGCAAAGAGGCACCATGCATAATCTGTCCACCTTTTTTGCCATCCTTCAGGAGATTAATCCTTCGCATGTGGCAGCTGCCATCTTTCATTCACTTAAATGCCAGTATCTTTGTACTGGTATCCCGCCTGGGTCTTAGCCCTAAATGTATTCAACTGTTTGGCCTTCTCTATGCTAGACCCAAGGCGTGCCTCCGGATTAACGGGATGATCTCTCCATTTGCAATCTCCCAGGAAATAAGGCAGGGATGCCCGCTCTCCCCCATATTCTTTGCTGTAGCTATGGTGCACGGCTTAGGCAGCACCATGCGCATAGAGGCCGGACTTGCTCCTTCCGGGTGCTGCTGGTATCAATGTATGCCGATGATGTGACTTTACATGTGAAAACCCTCGCTGTCAACTTAGATCCTCTGATTGGGCATATGGCTGTTTAATGGAATGGGTGGAGGACCAATTAGCTAAATGCACATGTCTCCTGCGCTCTCCTTGACGGGATGGCTAGCCATGGCTAAAATGTTATATTGCCCAAATTAGCTTTTCATTAATCTCCGCCTCCTTACTAAAGGGTTCAGATGAAGCCTCCGCTCCTGTTTGGCGTCGCTGGCATGGGTAGGGAAACAGCCCAGAATTGCTAGGGAAAGCCTTACGCTCCCTTTTGAACAAGGGGGCTGGGAGCCCAGACATGGATTTGTATTATAGCTGCGAACAAGTACACTTTTTGTTTCTTTCTGGCTCTACCCTAGGCGGTTAATGGCCCACACAGCACCACCGGAGCACGATCACATGATACCTACCCCCTTTGAATATGACCTTATTTCAGCCTCAGACCAGGCTGTGAGCAGCATTGGATACGATTAGCTGCACTGTTTGGGCATGACATGAGCTGAGACAGTGGGCTCACCTGGAGGTATTGTATGCCCCTCTCTTCCCGTTGGCCAGGCATCCTGCCCTGCCCTTCTCTCAATAAGCTAGCGCTTGCGAAAGACTGAAGCAGCTTCGGCTGAATACAGATGGAGATGTTTACTAATTATCAATTGTGGGCTTCCCTGCGGCGCCACCCACCCTATAGGCACAAGAGAGGTTTCTTGGCAACCCTTCCCCACGCAAATTAATAACTCCGGTGTGGGTCCCGACTGCACGACAGGAGTGGGAAACCCAGCTGGGTGTAGCTATATCCAACAAGCATTGACGTTTTGCTGCGCTCAGTCAAGAGCACTATCGCCCAACTACAGGCTTCGACCGGTTACAATTAAATTCCTGCACAGATTGTACGGGACGCTAGAATAGTTGCACAGGGTGGGTATAGGAGAAGATGCGTGTTGCATTAGCTGCTCAGCCCCTTGCGCTCATTTTTCGCACCTGTCTTGGGGTGCCTGACAAATAATGATACTGGAGGTCTGTTTTTATTGTGATACAGATCACAAGTTGGCAACTGTAAGGAACCCCCCTTCCCCCTCACTGCTTTGTTGGGATAAATTAATGTGGTCCCCCTGACAGTTGGAAGCTGATTTCATTGTTATTGCCACTTGGCAATCGCAGGGTGGCCATGTGTTGGGCTGTTGTGCAGTCCCCCTAATGGAGGACTGGCTTAAAGATGAGGCATGTATTTAAGCTTATATATGTATTTAAGCTTATATAGCGCTCAGCTACCCCCAACGGGGATGACCCGGCGCTTGCGGATACAGTGGAAGGTGAGGGCAAGTTAGAGTTGTCGAGTCCGAGTTTGCTAAGAGAGGCTGAAGAGCCAAGTCTTCAAAGCCTTCCGGAAGATGAGTTCCGATTTGGCTTTTCGGATGTGATCAGGTATGGAGTTCCATAAGGTTGCAGTTTTGACGACAAAGGACAGTCCTCCAATTCTGGACTTAGAAAAACGGGGAATGACAAGGCACTCACGATGATTAGATCTTAGTGTTCTAGACTGATGGTATTTGCGAACTCTCTTCTTTAGGTAGTGCGGGCCAATATCATTGAGTGCTCTGTAAGCTGTATGTTGTCAAAATTATATTTTTCTATAAAATATCTATAAAATGTTCCTGTTAAACTGTAGGTCAATATCCAAACATTCTACAAAAATCTCCATCCTATTACAGGAAGAACTCCCGGAAGCCCTGTTTTTAACCGAAACGTGGCTCAATAATGAGTCAGACTCTGACCTCCTTCAAGCCTTCCCCCCTGGGTACCTCATTCAGAGGCAAGATCAGGAATCAGGTAAGGATGGTGGCATTGCTACTATACATAAAAGTCAGCTTAAATGTCGCATCTCATCAAGGCCCCTTTCCGGATGTCAAGACCCTCTCCTTTGCGATAGGATTCTCACCTCCCCTCACCTTTTCAGGTATTTTAATCTACCGTCCCCCTGGTTCCCATGGACAATTTTGTAAACTTCTACCTGAAATGACAGCCAACTTAGCCAGCTCCGCCTCTAACTTCACGATATTGGGGGATCTCATTCTCCACTTTGATGACCCTCCTATTTAGTCACCTCTGAGTTGGTGAATGATCTGGCAACTCTTTAGCTCAAACAAAAAGTTACTGGTCCCACCCATTCCAAAGGCCACTTACTTGACCCTATTTTCTCCAATATTGACGAGTTTTTGGTAAGGGACCTTATCCTAGTGCCTTGGTCCAACCACTTCCTGATTCCTTTTGCCTGGGTTACCTTGCGCCCTACCCTCTCTGCTAACCCAATTAGAAGCCAGGGACGTCTATGGTCTAAACTCCCGCTAGAACAATGGATCTCAGTTATCGAAGATACTTGGCCGATTACCGACTCTAATCCCATCAGCGGTAACAACAATTTTAACCAGTGGATTGAGTCTTCGTTAGATCTTGTTCTACCCGAAAAAGCGTATTCAGAATAGAACCAGGACCAATATAAAGCTGTGGTATTCCCCTAAGCTCTGTAAGCATAAACAAGTCTGTAAAATACTTGAAAGAACATGGAGAAATGACTACTCCTTATCAAATAAAACTAAAATATAGGAAGGCTATCTAAATCTATAAAGCGGAAAACAAATCTGCGCAAGCCACATACTATGAAGAAAAAAATCACCCTGGCATCCAACTCTCCACAGGAAATTTTTCGCACTGCAAAAAATCTTCTTAAACAATCTTCACCCCCAGTTACAACGGATTGTGCCTGCGCCCGCTGTATTGAACTGGCACAAGTTTTTTCACAATAAAATACAAGCCATTTATTCTACCTTTCCTCATACGTCTTGCCACAGCAATTAATTATCTCTGAATACCGCTCCTCAGATCAGTGAGCACCTTCTAGAGGAAAACCTCTGATGGATTTCAAGTCTTCAGGAATTCTCGGCTCTGGTAAAATCGGGTTCTCCCAGAGACCCAGCACCCCTCACTCTTTTGAACAGAGTCCCTGGAACAGTTTCTCCGGGGATATTGGACATGATTAACTCCCATCTCTACTGGAGTAGTTCCTCCTCCCTGGAAATGTCCCATGGTGAAAGCGTTACTAAAAAAGCTGAGTCTCAATCCTGAGCTCCTAAGGAATTATCGCCTCATTTCCCTCCTTTCAGGAATCAGTAAGATCTTTTAGAAACTTGTTAATTCAGTCCTCTCCACATTTTTGGAGTCTCACAATCTCCTTCACCCCTTTCAGACTTGCTTTTGACCAAGAGGGGACAAAAACTGCTCTTTTAGCAGTAGTCGAAGATTCCAAGAAAATCCTGGACCAAGGAGGCACTGCAGCCATCATCCTCTTAGATCGCAGTGCAGCTTTCGACATGGTCAACCAAGGCTGCTATCCTTCCTGGAAGACAGATCATTTCAGGTATTTGAAGGAGATACTATCTCAAAACGTGTGTCTTTCAGCTACGGTGTTCCGCAGAGATCATCCCCGAGTCCCTCTCTGTTTAATTTATATACGAGCCCGTTAGCTGAGATAGTTCTTCCTTTTGGTGTCAAAATTATCACTTACGCTAAAGATACACAACTCGTTGTGGTCTTCAACCATTCTGACAACTCCTCCCCCGGCCTAGGCCCATGCCTGGAGAAGGTGGCTGTGATACGGGACTCAAGCCAACCCCTCCCGTACCTCCCATTCCCGGACACTCACCCTTCACAGCCCCTGAGGTAACGTCCTGGGACACCAACCTGACGACCAGCTCCCCTCCCCTCTCTGTCTTCCAGGAGCCAATCAGGAACGGGCAATTCCCGGAACCACAACCACCTGACCCCGGAAGTCCCGCCTCGGAATCCCCACCGGAACAGGGTAAAAGCGGAAGCAAGGACAGAGACGCCGTTGGAGCAGCAATCTCGTGGCAGGAGGCTCGGACCAGCGTTGAAGCAGACCAGACGAAAGAAGAGGCAGAAGAGTGGAGCGAAGACTGGTGGAGTCCAGAGGAGGAGGCTGAAGAGCGGCCGCAACTCACCTGGGAGTTGCGGCGGAGCGTGTGAGTACTACCGAACCTACCTCTGTAGCACGTTAGGTGCTTTGTATATAGTGTTCGACCCTCTCTCCTTAGTAGCACAAAGCCTGGCCTGCACTGTAAAGATTTTGTATAGCACGTCCTCACTTGTACAGCACTTTGTACATAGGCGGAACCCTCACGACCCCTCACCTACACCCTGTCTCTCTTCTCCTTCCGAATCCGTCCCGCTACCCTTCCCTCACTGTCTTTTTCTACTCCCGTACACTCCCGGTGCTGGTTGTAGAACAGTGTCATAGCGAGACAGGTTAGACTAACCGCTCCTTGTCCTCTTTCTCTTCCCTCCGAGGACCACCCAGTACATATCCATCCCGGCGGACCCATTCCATCACCGGAGGGAGAAGACAGGAAACCATCGCGGACGACTGTACATCTGTACTATCTTTTCCATCACCTGTACTAACTGTGTTCTTGACGCTATTAAAGACCCACCATTGCACACTACATACAGCCTCCTCGCCTGATTTTCCGGCCCGCCCTAAGCCCACGTTCACAGTGGCCTAGTGGATGGAGCTCTCGTATCTGAAAATGAACTGAGATTAGACGGAACTGACGCTCCTAGGCAATTGCCCTATCTTTGATGCAGGATTGCTGTGGCCAAACTGTCCTGGCCCCACTCCTGCTCCAAAACATCAGATCAAAAGCCTGGGCTTATGGCTTGACCGCGATCTGAAATTCAAAGATAAAGATCTGAAATTGGCGGCCACTTGCTATGGAATTCTCAGGATGCTTCGGAAAATGTTAACCTTCCTTGCAAGGAGACTCATGGTCCAGGCTCTAATTCTTTGCCGCCTGAACTACGAGAACACCCATTACCTAGGAGCTACTCATGCTACCATCGCAAAGCTACAGACTGTGCAAAACTGTGCAGCACATATGCTTTTTCGGATTCCTAACCGCTAATCCACCAAACCACCACTCAATACCCTTCACTGGCTTCCCATACTAGAGAATTAAATTTAAGTATCTCTGCATCGTTCATAAGTCCTTAAAAGGGAAGGGACTGCCTATTAACCGTTTCATCATCTCGCCCTACCGTCCTAACAGGTGCCTGCACTCGGACAACCTCCGTCTGGCCTTAGTTCAGAGAATAAAAAAGGCGAGAATCGGTGGGCGTCTGTTTTCCTATAAATGCTGCCAGGCTGTGGAACGCCCTTCCCGCTCAACATTCATAATGAGCCCAACCATTTCGCCTTCCGGAAACATCTTAAAACATGTTTTTTCCTTAATCGCACAGTAACTTTGTCGTCGTCCCTGTACAGCTGCTACTAGAAATGGGATGCCCTTGGGTAACTATGCGCTCAATAAATATTTTTTATTAGTTCATTCCTTCATTCATTCATTCATTTATTCATAGTGATAGCCTCGGATCATGGTCCGGCATTCGCTTCTAAAGCGTTCCATGATTCGATGAAGACCATGGGTGTGCAATGGCACTTTTCTTCTCTATATAGACCTGAAGGTAATTCTGTTGGAGAGAATGAACTGTGATTTAAGCAGTCCTTAACAGCTAGAGTATTAGGTACAGAGAGTGGTTAGTTGAACCATCTGTATAGGGTTCAATGAACACTAAATAACCTCCTAAAAGATCTCTGGGTGGGCAGACCACGGTTAAAGTGCTTTTGGCATCAAGATGTATGTTAGTCCAGACGTTGTAGCAGTTGCCGCAACCTTCGACATAGATAACCATTGTGCTGTATTACAGGACCTACAAAAGTTTTGTGAAGTTTAATCTCGCAAACACTTGCCGGAGTCGCACTCTTCCAGTGCTGCAGATCAAATTCCAGGTTCCAACTAGCTTCCAAAGATTGGAGATCTGGTTCAAGAGAAGTAGGCAATCTTAAAGGAATTCGGCCCAATGTACCATGCTCGTGTTCCAGTTCTTGGTGTCCAAGGAACATAAATATGATTTTGCCACCACTACCAGGAGAGACAAATTCTTTGCAACTATTGAAAATTTCAAACTACACCTTGTGGCTAATTCTCCATAGTATGCCACAGAGTAGTCATTATTTTACACAAGACTTTAAATTGCAGCTTGTGAGCACCACCTCCGTTGACAATTTGACTGACACACTACCTGTTTCTACTATTCCGTCTTCTACAATGGATGTCATTTATAATGATCCACCACTGGCAAATCTTTCGGAGTTGTATTTTTCTAGCTCTATTGCGGAGTTACTGCCTCCTGTTATCCAGCTGACTACCTCCAGGTACTACAAGTATCAACATGCTTTTTCTTCAGACAGCTCATCTATTCCAGCATGGATTTGTGTTTTTATATCTTGGTTAAAAAGCACTTATCTAGTCCCTCCTTGGATATATGTCTGGATCATACATTACTTGGTTTTTATGTTCCTATGAATTGAGTTTGTGACTGTTTTTTTTTCTACTAGTTAATGGACATTACCTCTTGTAACTTTCTGCTACAGAGCTGATCGACAGGGTGCTGCAAATCCTCCCCACATTCCTTCATAGCATAAACTGAAACAAAACGTGTCCCTTGTCAACATTTCAGCCGTTTAACCCCTTGGGCGCGGCCACGATTCTGCGCCTGTGCAGCAGTTTTGAAGAGTGGGCCAGTTCATGTCGGCCCCCAGCCGTCATCAGCACACGAACACTGTGATGCATGACGGCCGGGGGCAGTCATCAGCATGCAAGGGGTTAAGTGACTGATGGAATAGTTTAGAATAAAGTCCCATTCAATATGTATGGCCCTGTGGAAATCCTGCTGATACCATATGTGTGTGTTCAAAGATTCTATGGGTAATGTACTAGTACTGGGGTTGCATTAGGATGATTGGGATGTTGATACTGTAGATTATATGCTTTCTGAATTGGAGTATTATACTGTTTTTGAATCAGAAGACCTATATCTACATTCTGACAACTACACCAAGATGTTCTTTTACCATCATTAAGCACAGTGTGCCCATTTTAACTGTGCACAATAGGAATATTGTCTAACTCACCATCAAAGGAGTTCCAGAAACCAATAAGACAAATTTACATATTCCACATAACATAACAATTCAGACCCCAACTATTATTACTTTAAAGTGGTTCCCACTCCACGCAAAAAATATAAGATAAATCAAACTAAGTTTATATAAACTGCTGTGTTTGTCATGAATTAGCGGTAAAGGTGATTATTACTGAAAACACACCATCGACTTGAAAGCCATACGGGGGACAAATTCCTGGCAGGTTCAGGTAAGACCTTTTTCTGAGCATATTTAATTTACACACAAATGCTTTTTTTAATGAAACAATCCAGCAGACTGGCTGTCTGGGATTAGCAACAATTAAAGAGATGAATGCCCTGACTGTTCCTTCAGTGGCCCACTTTGATAATTGGTGGAGTATAACAAATTACACTGAAGATCAATTAAATAGCATGGTGCAGAAAGGTACATTTAATTACTGATTTTCAGGTCCCGGTGGGTGGTTGTTCTGGCCGGTGGACACAAATGGGTGTAATGCTCGTTTTCTAATTCCACACCCGGGTTTAAATCAAGCAGACCTGATCTCCGATATCCACAGTCAACACATTCTGGTATTGTTATCACCTAGTCAAAGGGAAAGTTATGTCAAAAATGGTTGGAACATTCCACACTGTTTACAAACAAGCGCATTCTCTTCTGTTTAAGGACATTAATTTATCAGATTTTCTTTCTAAAGGATTTATTTATCTTGTGAGTTGCGGCCTTCCTGTTCCCCAGATTGCAGTGAGCAGAGTCCAGGAAATTGTAAGGAGACAGACCAGTGCAGTCTCTTCCCCAAAACAAAAGTTGTTAAAAAAACGATTTTCCCTTTGTGATTTCTGTCTTTGCCTGTGGTTGTTACAGTTTAAAATTGTAGTTTTAACATGTCTGTGATTGCATATTTTATCACCTGTTTTGTGTTTTAAACTTGTAGTTTTCCCTGCCCATAATTGCTTCCATTTAACGTGTTGAATTGTGGAATTTGCAGTCCAAAGTCTGTAGTTTACCCCTCTCATTCCGGTTGACAATTCAGTTTTCCCACCAAATTTCTCCTCTGCTCTGTGCTAAGACCTGTTTGTTAAAACAGTGCACCCCCAGCCACCATTTCGTGTTCACAAGCCAGTGAAACCAGCCCCCCTGCCTCCCCGTCCCCCCCAGCAACAGGGATATTCTACATCAGAGGGTGCTTCTGTGAGCTGTTTAAACTGTATTTACTAGTGACTGTGCACTTCATTTTTGGCCAGGAGAGGGAGTAAAGTTTTATTCAAACAGTATTGTTAGGTTTTAAATTAGTGAGGCCTTTACCTGCAGAAGTCCAAAGTGCGGATTGAGCCCGTCTGTCTCCTAGGAGATTCTGAACAGGAGAAGCAGCTTACAACTACTTGGCCAGCAAACCTGGTCTGAGGTCGCCAGGACCGTATATGGTCTGCTAGTGGTTGGTACATGTGTACACTGATTGGTGGTTGTATCTGGTGTTTCTATTGGATTAGGGTTAGTGTCCTCATTGGTTAGGTATTTGAGGGTTCTGGTTGGTTTCTGGGTCTGTGATTCAATCAATGTAGGGTGGGACTAAGGCTAGGGTTAGACCTATAATTGGAAGTAGCGATTAGAGCTTCTGGTGTGATTGGTTGCTGGACTAGTTGTGGGACTAAGAGTAGGGTTAGGCTTTCTATTGGAAGAAGGGACTAGGGCTTCCTGTACCATTGGTTGCTTGGACTTCGGTTGGGACTACTGGTAGGGCTAGGGCCTCTTTTGGACGCAGAGATCAGGGGTTTTGAACTGATTGGGTGCTTGGACTAGGGCTAAGATTGGCTGTAAGGTTCTGGTCTCCTATTGGTTCTAGATTTTAGGGCTAGTGTTGTGATCGGATAGTGTTAGGGCCAGGGTTCCCATTGGCTGAAGGGGTCACCTGATTACTAGGACTATAAAAGGCCAGGATTAGGGCGTCTCAGCCCGGGCGGAGAGGACAAGGGCGGAGAGGACAAGGGCTGCTGGCTGTTTGAGCCTGTTCGAGACTGACCAGGGGCCAGATATGCTGCCCATTCTCCCATTAACCAATACCCAGCCCACACCATCCACAAACTTAAGGTACTTATGGACCCATATATTTATCACTTTCTTCTAATTTAGCATTTCCAATGCACTACCCTATTTCTCAGCTTATACATTTATCAATATATCCTCTAGATCCAATCTCATTTATCCCAAACTCCACACCACTACTATGATCCCCAAAATAACCCTTTCTTGACTCTCTCCTACTCTACCCCTCCTTGTATCATCTGACACCTCTTTTTACTATACCGATCCCCCAAAACAAACCTTTCTAAACTCTTCTGACTCCTTCCCTCCAAAACACGTTTTTACTCATCCAAAAGCCTCCTCCTACTGCTAAGACCTCAAAACAAAAACAAAAAAAATCCTTCACTCTTTTATCCCTCCACTATCCTTTTCAATCAAAATTAACAGACTACCATGCTCACTTCTCAAATTCCATATTCAA
Organism: Lissotriton vulgaris; assembly: GCF_964263255.1. Lineage (NCBI taxonomy): Eukaryota > Metazoa > Chordata > Amphibia > Caudata > Salamandridae > Lissotriton > Lissotriton vulgaris. Next base: position 1,996,683,272 of record NC_141693.1, on the reverse strand, counting down.
CTATACTAATTCACCACTAATCCTTTATAGGTTCCGGAGTGGCGTGCTTCAACACCCCATCAGGGCTAACAAGTGCTATATGAATGCAAACCTTTCTTCCCCTTTTATCCCTCCGCTATCCTTCTCACTCCAAATAACTGACTAATATCCAACACTGAGATTACTTTCATATTTCACCATACTAATTCGCCACTAATCCTTTATAGGCTACGGAGTGGCGTGCTTCAACACCCCATCAGGGGTAACAAGTGCTATATAAATACAAACCTTTTTTCCTTCTCTATCCCTCCACTAACCTTCCGAATACAAATAACTGACTAACCCATCCACCACTTAAAATGTACTTGCATGTTTCACTATACTAATTCAACACTAATCCTCTGTGGCTCACGGAGTGGCGTGCTACTCGCCAAAAAAGCGATTTGACGCCTTGCCAGGGGTAGTAGGCGCTGTATAAATGCAATTACAATACAATACAATAATGAAATTTGGAATCTGTCACAAGTGGACGCTGCTGCATGTTTGGGACAGGTTGATCAGGATGTTTTTATAGAGTACTGGCTGTTAATAGTATTAATACTTTGCCATCTCGCATTTACAATTTGAACATTGTGTTGTCGGTTATTGATATTGTGCAGAGTGACTTGTCAACATCATATCATGGGCAAGATTGGCTTGGATCGTTATGCAGTTTGGCTGGACGCTACACTTGAAATGGGCGCGTTCCATGGCCTTTCTTGAATGGTACTGATTTGTTATCACTTTTTAATTTAGCGTGCAGACAACTGGTGGCCATGTGGGAAGCTTTTTTGAGAAAAAACAGATGTCTGAAGTCGGTGGACAGTGAGGATGGTGTATTACTTTAGTGTTGGACAGATGGGCATCACAATTGTAGACTATAATAATCGTCGATAAGCGAGGGGCGTAAATTCCATGGGAAAGACAAAAAGTACACACTTATGTAATTGTTTATCCCTATGGGGAAAATTGTGCATTTATAGTTTGTAGAGTAGACACGGGAAAATGACAGATTCTTAAGAAGTTGCTTCAGTTACCTTCAACCAATATTGCAAATCTAATTATAACATTATGACAAGCATTCAAAAAGTTTTTTGATTAAAAGCAAATCACCACATGTGTTTGGTAACAATATATAAATTTTATTACACTTTATCCATTTACAAAATACCTTAAAAACCACTTTAAAAACATTTAGCAATAAACATGATCATCACAATATCTTTGGTAAAATATCAATGTGAACACAGAATCAAAAGGTCGACGCGGCGTTTCGGCTTTCTTTAGTACACCTTCATCAGGACTGATTCTAGACAATTAAAATAATAAAACACAAAGTTACCAAACGGATAATAGTGGGTGCTACATTATTTATCTGTCTGTTATTCCATTTCGTCTTCCCGATTTAAATTACTCTACTATCATCTTGGTCTACACACATTTTTGTTTATTACAAAGCACATGTTCTGTCTCTGTTTGTTCAATTCTCATTTCTTATTCTTGACAGTTATTATTTGCACATCTATACATCCCTCTATTTTGCCTTCCCCTTGGACATGTGTCCATTCATCGAGGGATCCCCATACTTCCATCACTAAAAATAGTACCTCAACTCTTATATTGACTGCGTACCTTGTTATTCCAAATGGATTTATTGTCCATGTGGATGGAACTAGTTGGTTCCGCGGGGAGTCCTTTTTTAAAAAATTCGGACCGCTGGTGGATCTCACTTTGCTAGTAGTTATGCGCAAAGTTGCTCTGTCTCTAAATGAAGAAATATAGATGCCAATGATTTATACATATTGATATTCATACTTAAGCTGCATTGAGTGATAGATCTCCTTGGTACATACCTAATAATCGAGGGTTAATTCAATTTCCTCTGATTAGAGATCGTTTTATTTTTGGATATGATAGAGGACTTGATTCCCTCCTTCTGTGCCTGTAGATATAAGAGCACAAATGTGCAGGCTTGTTTTTAATTATTCTTACCCTATTTGTGCACTATTGGGTAATTCACTCTAGTGGACAACATACCTTGAATAAGCTGCGTTCCTGCCGTATTTAGCTGCCAGGAGGAGCCACCGTTTTGTGTGATTGTTTATCCGGCACTGTTCTCCCTACAAAATTAACATTAATGTAGATGGATATAACGCCCAAATTCCTGTTACGCTATCTTAATTTCATTGACAATTTCACTATAGTTGTACTCACCGTGGGAGCCGGAGTGCTGGTTGCTAAAATCCAAAACCACTTTCAATTAGGTAAGGATGTGTCAAACACACGATCAATGTTTCGTGATTCTCCTCCTCTGGTTGATGATCTCTGTAGGGGATTGGGTGCCATTAGTTATCTCCTAATTTTAAATGCACTTGCCATTAGTTATATCCGAATCTTTAATACATTTTCTTTTCTTTACATTAGTGTAATATGTGCATATATTTCTTTTTGCACGTAGCTCTAGTTTAGGATCTCCTTTATCTTACGTTATTAGTTAATTACTGTAAGGGGCCAGCAGTGCCTAAGCTATTTGACTAGGCATTGAGTCTCTATATTAACTCTACCACTACGGGAAAGGCCTCCGCTATACCCGTTTTACTCACCAATATTGCAGCAATCGGCCTCCCTGCTTCTTCCTTCCTGGCAGCTCGTCCTTGTTTTCACCGCACGGCGTTCTCTGGTAGTGTTCGACCCGTGACGTATAACAGCCTAAATAGTAAACGCCAGTTGTTTGAGCGCCCAATTACCAGAGTTTTTGTTGGCTGCGATGTCTCTATGTTGTGGAGGTCGCTATGGCGACCGTCGATTTAGCGGGTTCGCTCGGATTGGCTGAATCTATTATCACAGGCAAAGCTTATTGGTTCAGAGCGGTGAGACGCGTTGCTATGGCGACGTTCTCGCTCTATATCTCTAAGGCTACATCTATTATTACGGGCAAACCCTATTGTTTTGGGGGGTGAAGCACGTTGCCTTGGCAAACGTTCCCACTAGATATCTATATGTAACGGGGCCATACTTCATGTAATGCCGTCTATTGCCCGGGTGCTTTTATTTTTATGATTAAAATATTGCCTTATTTTCAGAAAACTCGCTTCCAACAATCCTATGGCCCGCTATTCTTATTGCCGATTTGAATGGCTGTCTTCCATTGAGACGCGTTGCTGTGGCGACGTTACCGCTCTATATCTCTAAGGCTAAAACTATTATCCCAGGCAAACCATATCAATATGTATAAATCATTGGCATCTATATGTCTTCATTTAGAGACAGAGCAACTTTGCGCATAACTACTAGCAAAGTGAGATCCACCAGCGGTCCGAATTTCTTAAAAAAGGACTCCCCGCGGAACCAACTAGTTCCATCCACATGGACAATAAATCCATTTGGAATAACAAGGTACGCAGTCAATATAAGAGTTGAGGTACTATTTTTAGTGATGGAAGTATGGGGATCCCTCGATGAATGTACACATGTCCAAGGGGAAGGCAAAATAGAGGGATGTATAGATGTGCAAATAATAACTGTCAAGAATAAGAAATGAGAATTGAACAAACAGAGACAGAACATGTGCTTTGTAATAAACAAAAATGTGTGTAGACCAAGATGATAGTAGAGTAATTTAAATCGGGAAGACGAAATGGAATAACAGACAGATAAATAATGTAGCACCCACTATTATCCGTTTGGTAACTTTGTGTTTTATTATTTTAATTGTCTAGAATCAGTCCTGATGAAGGTGTACTAAAGAAAGCCGAAACGCCGCGTCGACCTTTTGATTCTGTGTTCACATTGATATTTTACCAAAGATATTGTGATGATCAGGTTTATTGCTAAATGTTTTTAAAGTGGTTTTTAAGGTATTTTGTAAATGGATAAAGTTTAATAAAATTTATATATTGTTACCAAACACATGTGGTGATATGCTTTTAATCAAAAAACTTTTTGAATGCTTGTCATAATGTTATAATTAGATTTGCAATATTGGTTGAAGGTAACTGAAGCAACTTCTTAAGAATCTGTCATTTTCCCATGTCTACTCTACAAACTATAAATGCGCAATTTTCCCCATAGGGATAAACAATTACATAAGTGTGTACTTTTTGCCTTTCCCATGGAATTTACGCCCCTCGCTTATCGACAAATATTATAGTCTACAATTGTGATGCCCATCTGTCCAACACTAAAATAAGACACCATCCTCACTGTCCACCGACTTCGGACGTCTGTTTTTTCTCAAAATTGTTTTCCCCACCGTCCTCTATGATTTAGAGTGGGGTCCTCCTTATTGTTTTCACGGCCATGTGGGAAGCAACATACACAAAGCTGCATTTAAAAAAATGTTTAACGGCTCCCATTTACTGTAGCTGTGATGCCTTTGGCAGTATGGTTGAAGCACAGTGTGATTTCACTGCCCGTCTCCAGATTTCAGTTCACAGCCTACATGAAACATTCTCCATAGGTAGAAGAAACGAACCCCTTGCGACCACCTTCATATGTGATTTATGGTAATTTACCTCTACTTATCGTTGTGTGTGTACTAATAAAGATGCTTTTATAACTGAAGAATGCAACTCTACCGGACATGGACTTGTTTGTTAACAAGTGCAATACTTCACCACTTAACTTAGTTAGTTTTTTAAAGGAATCCTAGTTTCCGCAATTCTCCCTTTCATAACAGTACTCTCAAATGGGAGTTATTTTATGCTGAGTGATAAAGACTGTTGTGGAATGCAGTCTGGAGTCCCGTATATTTTGTCAGTTTCCCAGTTAGTCACTTGTTGCAATAACATCTAATTTTCCACTCCATATAGGATTGTAGATAGCTCATTGTGGCCTTCGATTCCAACTTTGAAGGCAGATTTCAACAAGCTAGGCAGACTCAAAGTATTATTGTTCCAACAAGAAGTAGCTCTCAAATCTGCCTGCTAGTTCTTTGAATGACTTCAGGTGACTAGAACTTCTAGTGAAATACAGTCATTGTTAAAAACAAATCTTCCTCTGCATTTAGGAGAACTGGTGCATCAAATCTTTAATGCCTCTAATACGGCCGGCCTCACCCACTTCTTTGAGGTTGTAGGCTCTGGCCTCATTACTTCTTTTCAGACTGTCTTTGCAGTAATTCTGCTTCATTTTATCTTGTGCATTTTGAGAACTGCCGTAGCGGTCATTACTACTTTGCGGCATTCTCATCCTGGTCCTGCTTCTCCGCAATGGATGCTCATTCTGAAGGCGTTCGGGAACTAGCGCCATTCCAACACTACTGTGAGGGTATGCTTCTGAACTTTGGAATGTTTCTACTACAGGAGCTGGATTTTGACTGGTCATCAACTTTTCAGCCTGCCTGGTTTACCTGTGTGCAACCTGTGATTCACTGTACCTTGTGCCCCTTTGAATGGCCACTAGACATTTGCTTGCCTTTGCAGACTCCAGTTGTAAAAAGAAGAGCTATTTTGAATGTTTTTACTTTGCATGGATTATAACCCCCCCTCTAAACCAGTGGTAATAAACTGACTGCGTACAGGATCACATAGCTGAAAATTCCACCACACTGAATGCTTGATTAAAGAGTCTCATTTGAGGAAAAGTCTGTCTAATCCAATTTTTTATTCAGAAATCAAATTGATCAATGCTGTGCACTGTATTGTAAAGTCAACAGTAGGCCAATCCAATTTGTGTATCAGTGTAAGCACAGTGCAACCACTAAATTCCACATAATTGCAAGGTGCTAATTTAACTCATCTTTTTTAATGTTACACTAGTTGTAAATGTGAAAGGAATACCAGATGACAAAGAAAATATCAAAAATATCAAAGAACTAGAACAGAGTCTCTCAAGATAGGGCTTACTATTCCCCTCAGAGGTTGTCTAAATTTTCAACTGGGGGCTCGGTGGCATGTGCGTGATGTGGCCTAGTGGCAGCCTCTGACGCACATATGTTTTTTTGACTGCCCCCAACTCAGGTCGTTCTGGGATCAAATTAGCAACAAACTTACATCTTCCACCGGTTGAACAGTTTCTATCGATCTTCCGCAAGTAATCTTCGGTGTAGTAGATCAGAAGCGAAGAGCTACCAAAAACCTCCTATTTTATTCCATCTTGGTGGCCCACAGAGAAATCTGTAAGCGATGGAAAGAGGCATCTCCCCCTTCTTTACATGATTGGTGCACTTCAATGCTACGAGTATCAAAATTAGATCTCGCCAGAGCGGGGAAACCAGCAAAAAGAGCCTTTTGGCACTTACTTGATTGGTTTCACTAGAGGTGTGGTTTTTTTTCCCCCCAAGTCCGATGATTATGAAGCCATGATATACTTTCTCTGCTTTGCAATCTCACCTTCTTTGTTTGGTGTAAAGGTTGATATAAGCAATAATGGTAACTGGCCAATGGTTTAGCATCTGTCTAATAAGCTACTGGGGGTAAGATCGACAGGGCGAATGGCATAGCATCAGGGTTCTGGCAATTCCACAAATCGGATGCACCCTTACCAGTTTTTGACTGAGTTTGCTTGTCAGTACCACTATATGTCTTTCCTTCCTGTTCAGAAGCTTGACAGATTACAAACATGGTGGAGATGAGGACAAATATATATATATATATATATATATATATATATATATATATATATATATATATATATATATATAGAGAGAGAGAGAGAGAGAGAGAGAGAGAGAGAGAGAGAGAGAGAGAGAGAGAGAGAGAGAGAGAGAGAGAGAGAGAGAGAGAGAGAGAGAGAGAGAGAGAGAGAGAGAGAGAGAGAGAGTTGACAGGTGGCATAAAACACAACTGACTTTTGTATGACCTAAAAAAGCTTTAAGTGAAAAATGTCTTTAATGTAAACACTTTAAGGCTACAAAAGGGAGGCCAGATTACCTAAACGAAAGTCCAAGAACTAGATCACTCAAAGTATGGAGAGCTCATAGTCTACAATAAGAAAATATTGGGGCACACAGGCAGATTCCCATTTTAGACAAGTTAGTAAGAAGCCTTGCATTCAATTCGTAGAGGCTGGTAAGTGAATATAAAGTGAGCGAACAAGCATGTTGATATCCTTCTGGGATGTCCATAGGAATATTTTGACAGTTCAAATCTATTATCTGTACAGTTAAAAGTTGTTCTCTGAACAGGTATCAACATTTGTGGATCTCATGAAGTATCAGTAATGCAATGGAGCAAAAAGGATGTAAAATATATCATACTTTCTCTAAAGAGTACTTTAACATTATGGAGCACTACAAATTTGAACAGTGCACCGGTATCCCTGGCAAAATATTAATCAATTCCTATGCATTGGTAGAATGTGTAAACATTCAAAATAACTCAATAAATTGTCTTCTCGTTGTACATTCCCACCTCTCCCATTTCCCTTCAAGATGTCAATAATATTCCATTTGAACTCTTTCTGTGCTCTATTATCTCTACTAGCCTCCCCAACATGTTTTTTGCAAGGGCAGATTAGAAAATCAATCACATTTTGCATCTTGTAATTCATCACTTGTTTAAGGTGACTCATAGTACAACTGAACTCTAACATGTCCATAACCCAAGCTGCATCACATGACTGATACATTCAGCATCCACGAGAACCTTTTTGAAGACAGTAAATTATGAATGGCCTTCAGTGAGATATGAATATGATCCCCTAGGACCACAACATACCAAACTGGCTTTCTAGTTGGTATTCCTTCCTCCAGAAAGCTCTTTCTGCATGTTATTATCTTCATTGCTCTTCATAATGCGCCAATTAATATCACAAGCCCCTATTACACAAAATAGCTCCTTTAAAAGATTTTCTTACTAACTGTTCAGAGTAACACCCCACTATCAATTTTGCTTTCAAAACAGAGGCCACTTTCATGAACATTTACCTCGGTACAGTACCTCTAATAGGAGGGAGGAACTGTAATGCAAGTTCTCTCTGGCTCATAGGATGAAAAATAGAGAAATGTAGGCATGTGTTTCAGGAGACAGCTTACCTAAATGGCTCCACGCTCTAGGTGACCTTTTTTGTTCATTTACTCGACTTGCTTACTCTTTTTAGCTGCCGATTTTAAGTTTTCATCACAGATTTATTCAAAGAAAAATTTGTACACATGCGAATTTTCAACTCTCCAGATTAAGATAAAGTCACCTAAAAAAGCACAACCAGGGTAGTCTGTTCTTGGAGAAAAGGCCAATTTAATTCTAAATACATCTTTCCTCAAACCACCCCCTCATACACATATTTCATACACTTGGGGCACAAGTAGTCTAGTGCCCTTTAATTGTTTCTAAAGTTTGTTGCTCAACAAAAAATATTTGTACAACCAAACCGTTTCAAGCATTCCAAAATAAATGTGTTTGGGCAGTCTTGCGGATTAGTAATAAAATATCTCCTATCACGTTGAATGCTTTCCTCCTCAGGGGAGGGTACTTTTCATCCGAATGTGTTTTAGGGAGACCTCTGAATGCTGGTACTCTTTGTGGGTTGGATTAAGAAAGGAAAATTCCTGAAGACAAACACTGCATCTTGGTAGAGCATCAGAAGCAACCGGATATCAAATCTCACTTCTTATCGTGTTTAGTAACCGTTAACATCTCTTCCTTTTCTTACAATACTTAGCAGTTTCCTTTAGCTTAAGCACCACTCTCAAAAGGCTTGAGGGTGATTATGCCATCTTTCTTCAAGCATTTTAAAGCCTCTTCTTCTTCTTGGGATAAACAAGGATAACCTGTTCTGCAGTTTGGGCTGCATTGTAGCAAACAGGGACATATCTAGGTTGTGGGGATTCAAACCGCATACAACCAAAAAGCAGTGGACCGCAGGCAGGGACAATGAAGCAGAAAGAGTGGCCTACACCAGCCGTCGGTGCCCAGGAAAGTCTGAGAAGATCTGGGGAGGTTGGAGGGAGCACTACAAACTAAGCTGGGAAGGACAAGAGACATAAGATCATGGCATGGGGGTATCGTACACCACAGAGGATGAAGAGTTCTGTTGACAGATGTTATTGTAGGGGGAGGAACCTATGCATGAGTTAACTCGGTGAAGGAGCAAGGTGGCAAGACTGGCTGGGCAACAGTGTCGGGAGAATGTGCACATTGATGAAACGATCATGTTCTGCGGACTGGCTGTACCAATGCAGAAGTCAACGTGAGAATGTTCCTTAGAAGAAACCTTCAGAAATGTAATTAAAAAAAAAAAAAAAGAAGATGGGGGAATCCGTGTTACTGAATAAGCTGAAGAATAAGGAGGGATTAAATACCATGAACAAAATGATGAAACTGTGTCAAACACATGAGGATGCCTCATAAAACTATAAGGGTTTCTAACTGGACATCGAAACTGACCAAATAAGGCATAATAAGGACAAAAAAAGGAGGCATCTATACAGGAAAGTAAATAAAAATAAAGAACATTGGCACGCTGCTACTGCTGCCCTTGATTTTAAAAGAACCATCTCATTAACGCCAAAGGGATGGCGAACCTTGTAGAAATGCAGTACTAAATTCTCCAAATGACAACAGATAATCAAAAACTCAACATCGCCTCTCCACAAAAGAGTACTTCTAAGTGACCAAAGGTTCCAAATGCTCTCTATAATCAGTCTAAAGAGTACCACTAGTACCCAATCTCCAGACCCCAGCTCTTCAATTCTCCCGCTAGGACAACCAGATACGCTGTCCCCCGTTTCTGGTTCTGAGACTGAGTACTAACCAAATCATTTTATAGTATGCACACAATGGTTTTTCTAAAAAAATCTTTTGAATGACCAAAAAGAATCTCAACAAAGGGTAGTTTCTATGTATGCAAACCCAAATGTGAGGTGGCAATAATAACACAGGCCTAAATCCTTGGCACAATAAAGAACATAGAGCAAGAATGACCGCTAGTATTGCTTTCCATCGGCCCAGTTGTTTGAACAGAGGTGGTAGACAATCACTACTAATTAATTACCAACTACCAATAGTTCCAATACTATGAACAAGTTGCATCAAGTAGGATATCTCTAGACCCCGTCCCTCATATGATCAGCGACAGATCCGTACCGCAAAATAGTGCTGATATATTCCGAAGAAGGCTCCACTGCAGAAATGGCATTCAATGATACTGCCAATTTACCACTGCTCGAATACTCACCATTTGTCACTAAAATACGTCCTAAAGTGCACCATTTGCAATGGTGTCATAGAATGCACAGTATATTTGTACATTCCACATTGTATTCAAATTTGAATATTAAAATATGCTTCTATACATTTATACTACTGGGTTTGATGGCACTGAAAAGTGACTGCCCTCGCCAGATCGGACTTTAAATATGCTAACACTTTTGCGCTAATACATTCACTGGAGTCCTTATCACACCCTAGGAGTAATCCCTTGTATAATAACCCATAACGGCTCCTGCTTTTATTATACCATGCAAACATTATATACACGAGAGACACCAAACAATCCTCTGCACCATAAATGTTTCCAACGTGTGAATAAAATATACTGAAATGCACTAAAGTATATCAAGAATACACTTACCGATTCAAATGTGTTGAGCATCAGCAAAGGAAAGAAAGTCCGGAAATATTCCTCGTACCCAGAAAAAAATAGGGGAACATTGCTACAGGGGAACTGGCTGAGGTTATTGGGTGCTCCAAACTGGTTGAAGCTGGTGAACATTTCATGGCTCCAGCACAAGATCTCCTGGATCAAGAAGCTTGAATCACGTTGCTTGGCTGGAGCGTAGGAGGTGCAAATGGCATGCTGAGGGTACACACCATTTCCAGAACCAGGATTGCCAGTAGATGCACGATTAGTTTGCCAACCCATTGCAATGTTGGATTGGTTGTTCAGATCCTGAAGGACAGCACAGGGACTCGGGTGCCTGGAGGTCATGTCCCTAATAAGCACAGGGGGATTTGTTTTTGGGGTGGGAGGCTTAGAAACAGGAGGTCTGGCTTTCGAGACCACTGGGGTCTTGGGCGTGTTTTCCAGGTCCTTAGAAAGATTTGCACTCCGCGAAGAAATACCTGCACTGAAAACCTTTGCTGTAGGTGGCTTTGCGGATTTAGTGCCAAGAGGAGGAAGGCCAGGAACAGCAAAAACATGATCAGAAGAGGTTTCCACAATGACATGCTTATGACAGTAAGATCCTGCCATCTTCACTACTTCAACACATTCACTTTGCTTGCACTTAAAGAACTCTGGTGGGAGAGGAACATCTGTAGAATCTACTCCAGGAGCATCAACTTCCATGTCTGCCTGCTCATGGTTTGAGCATGTTTCAATTATGCCCCCAGTTTCTGACTGGGAACAGATTTCCATTTCCACAGGGTCTGGCTGGGTTAAAAATAAATTGTCTTCTTCCATTTCCTCTTCATCTTCCTCTTCATCTTCACTCAATGCACCACTTTCCTTGTTCAGAGATGAACTTTGCTGTTCACCAACGAAAGATGAAGCATGGTATGCATCATAACACTCCTCTTCCGTACTACCTATGAACATGCCAGTGGAGGTCACAAGTGCAGGTAAGCCGGGAGGGTTCCCCACTACACTGGGTGCTGGATCTGTAAAATAAGAGGCAAGAGGCCCATGGGTTATTGGTGAGACAACGTTAACATTTTTAGCTTTTTTGAAATTATCTGTCCCAGGGGAGTTCAATTGCATTTCTTTACTTGAACACCAGGCATTGCTAGGAATAGCCTTTTCAAAACTTTGCTTGCTCAATGTCACAGTTGATGTTACTTCTTGAACCTTCTTTTTTAATACATTAGCCTTCACCTTAGGTTGATCATTTCTGTCACTACTTTTAGATGCTTCCTCACTTCTTTTTGCTGTTGCTCCTTCCTGGGGTCTCATCTGACGGTAAAATTGGCGATCCTGGCATGCCAATAACTTTCTATTACCTTTAACGGGGAGGGCCTGAGCAGAAATTAACATGGATTTTTGCTTTGGCTTTACCCTAAAGGCCCCTGAACCTATGCCATGATTTCGTAACTCTGTTAAGCTATCTAATGATCTCTGCGACAAATCAAAGGCTCTGCGGGGAGGCTTTTTGAAGCCAAGTTTTTCAACTGTAGATGTTGGCTCAGGTAATTTGCGGTGTTTCTTGGGTGGGACCACAGCAGGAGTGGTTCTAGGAAGGTCAGGACGTCTCTGGATAGCTTGAGCAACTTCTCTCTTTTTTTGCTTTGCTGTTCTCTGAATAGCCTTATCAGAGCTTTTAGGCAAGTTATTCGTCCTGGCTTTACTTGGCTTAACCCCTTTTTTGGTAGCAGAATTTTCTGTGGCATCTTTGGATTTCCCAAGAGAAGGTTTGGAGGCTAGCAGTGGCTTTCTTTTTTCTGAATTGTCTGCAGGTTTCGCAAGCACCTGCCTGCTTGCTTTTTTACCATTCTGTGATTGCACTGTAAGCTCTTGGTGTGCTGGGGGTTTTCTGAATTCTGCTACCTTTTCACCTAAGGATATTTGATCAGCATGCTCTTTCTCAAACTGTTGTTCTGCAGCTACTGCTGCTTCCTCAAGTACATCCTCAGGTATGTAATCTGTGTCATAACCCCATTCAGTGTACTTGTCCAACATATCTAGTTCTTCCTGGTTATTGTTCTCGGTTGAGGTTGAAACAGAATTTCTTAGTTGGTCTTGCTGTCCAAGAGAATTGGGTTTTTCAATCTGAGAATCTTGCCAAACTGAATACACCTCGTCCTCAGTTTCAAATTCAAAGAATTGGGAATCATACTGGTCGCACCTACCAGGAGAACTTTCCTTCTCAACCACTTCCTGTTTTATTTCCTTCTGTCCACTTGGAGAGGTAGACGAAGGCAATGGCTGCTCGTTAGAATATCCACCCACGTGGTAGGGCTTCTCTGTTTTTATGGTCTTAGACAGATCCGGCATAGTGTCCTCTTGATCTTGTTCCTCTTCAGAAGCGGAATCAGAAATTATTATGATTTCTTTATGTGCATCATTAGACTTATGAGGGCCTTCAATTAAAGAGGAGCGAACAGCACCCTTCACCTTCCTTTCAATATGATCTTCAGCCAACAACGCTTTGGTGTCTGACCTGGAATCAGGCAATATTTCAGCAACCCTTGTAATAGATCCCCCAGCCATCTTGCCCGCATCACCCTCAGAGTCTTCCGAGGTATCTATGTTCATAGGTAGGGATTTTCTCTGACTAAGTAGGTTTAATCTGACCTGCATCAGTGGAATAGAATCATCACTGTCACTTTCGCTTGCTCTTGATAATTCCTTTGTTGTTTCACAGTTGTTCCCCACTTCAATTTGTAAGTCACGTAACTTAACCGGACTGAGCCTCATAACCATGCTTGGCGATTTTCCAGATCTCGTTTCTGAAGTATTAGGTGACTGCTGGCCGGGAAATAACCCTAGTTTTCTATATAATGAACATTCTGTCACGTTGTTAGAGCCGAAAGGAGATTCCTTCTGCCTGCTGAAGTTGTTTTTAAGTATTGAAAGTGGTATGTTGTCATCACTATCACTTTCACTTACTTTTTCTTGTGATTTTGTTTTTGAAACGTTCAGGTCATTACAACTTTCCTGTGGTTCATTCTTTATCTGGAGATTGGAATGTAAGAGTGTCTTAGCCAGTGAACGCCCTTCACTTGCACAGCTATTTGACTCTTGCACATGTTCCGATTTACCTGCACAATCAACAGACTGATCTTTATCCAAACTTGGAACTGAAAACCCAGAATCCTTTTTGCATCTCTGCGTTTCTGGGTTTTCGTTTCCTTTTTGGAGTTTTTGGAAAGCTGAAGATTTTTCTATCGCCTTAGCCAGTTTTGAATGGAGATCAAGCAAGCGCACTTGTGGGATTTTTAATTTAAGAGAATTCAGAGCAGGACCTGAGACTGAGGGAGGCTTTGGTGCTACTTTATCTGTGCTTGCATCCAATACTTTTTGGTTAGATAGCAAGTTAGGGGTCCCCGCAGATAGTTCACACCTTCCCTCCCAGGCGCACTCTGCTGTGAGGGCCGCTATCTGTTCATCAGGATTACCGTCAGTCTGAGATGAGGTCTTGCCCATTATGCACTCATCCACAGGATTTTTGCTGCAGTCTTGTACATTCTTGTCGGTTTGAGTTTCCTGGAAATGTTCGCACATAGCATCTCTCTCACAGGGTATGTTAAAACCTGAATCAATCTTAGAAAAAGAAAGCACCCCCCCACCACACAAGGTGGGCTCTTTGATGCAAGGTTCTTCCCCACAACTGGTACTTCGGCTACGAGAAAAGAGGCCCCCTGTACACCCCTCAGTTGACCTACTTTCAGTAGGTAATGGTGGGCTGGGGCTATTCAGCTGGCAGTACGTTCTCATTCTAGACCACTCATCTGTATCCTCCCTCTTTATCTTGTTCACATTGAAATTTGGAGACCTGTCAACTGGATTATGCTCTGCAGGTGAGGTAGTATTCAAAGAGTTTCGGTCCTTTGAACTTCTAATAACTTGCTTTAAGCACACCTGCAAGTCTTGTGTTTCTTTTTCACTCAGTTGCAAGCCTACAAAAACATTTCCTCTCAGGAGGAGGTTCAGTTTATCGAGGAAACGCTTACAGCTAGATTGTTGACCCAGCTGAGATCCCTCCCGTAAAAGGCTACGAATCAACTGCACACAAGAGTACTGGACTGAGTTAGTAGCCTGTGAATGCATCGACAGAACCGTGCACGAGGTAGAGCTTATTCTTGGGCCAGGCACCTTCTCAGAGTAGCGTCTGAAATCTGTGGCTGGGAGCTTGGCACATTTCACTAGGGCTTCCACCCATTTTTGAGAGCTGACCCACAACAAATGCAGGCACTTCTTATTCCTATGGAGCTCAATGACTGACACCAGGATCAAAATGAAGAACTCTGTGACCTTGTCACAGTACTCAATTCTCTTGTTAAGGACGTCCTTGATTTCAGAGTAGAGATGGTGGATGACTTCAACAATGTAGGCTACACCAAGGTCTTTGAGATCCATCACTGACTGCACAAAAGGGATAAACCACAGGAAGGTGCTGTTGTGGACACGCATGTCTTGCCCAATATCGGACTGAAGCACATTAGTAAGGGTCTGCATTTCTTCATACATGTTGGGGCAGTAATCTGGGCAGATGGCATTCCTCCAACCGGAGTCCTGCAAAGAGAGGTAAACAAAATACATTGAGATGGTCAGTTCAAAACCTCTTTAAAATACTCAATGAACAGAGGAGTGAAAATTGACATTCTACAGAAGTGTATAGCGTTCTATAAACTGGAGGGAGAAATTACAACTGTATTGGTAGTCTACAACTGAGGATCTTAGAAGTGGGGTCAAGACTTAACCCAGTGAAAACTGTACATGATTAAAAATGAACCTAGAACACAAACTGCTCTTACAGTTTCTATACCATTCCAAGAAGCCAGACTGATGTGCTTCTGGCATTTGAACATTTTTGGTAATTGGTAAGTCATTTTATCCCTGCATTAATTAATTGATGCCATCAGGTTCTGTTCAACAAATACATTCTTTATACAACTGATTTTTCTGTAGTCTAAATGATGGTTTCTTTGTGTGACTGATTTCAGACTTACTAAGTTAAAGTATAACTCATTGAATTCAGCACATTTTTAATTATGTGACTGATGCACAGCAAGGTCTCCAGATGTTTTCACTGTAAGGTTCTTGTCAAAAAAAGGCCAACTTTCAAATGTGCAATAGGAGGCTCAAAGAGGAAAGAAAAGCTAAACTAAGTCAAAACCTTCCTCAAGGATGGTTAAAAGCATAGGTAATGCAACTATGTCTGGCTTATAAAGGAAGGAGCCTCAACAGCCATTAAGGGGGTTAGGCGCTCAACAGCCACCATGCATGCAATCTGCCACTGATCATTCTATGTATGTATCTGTTTGTCCACCCATCGACTCATTCTTGCATTAACCCACTTACACAAGCTCAACAACATACGCATGATAAATTAAAAGAAAAGTAGAAAAAAGGAAAAAACTGTTACTTACCTGTACACTATGGTTCTCCAGTATTGATATCTTTTTATAGATTCACATGCTTGTATCTTCCCCGTCCTCATGGTGGGAGTCTCACGGTAAAAGAATAACCATAGCAGTAAAAGAAAAAACTGCATAGAAAACACACAGGGAAGTATATAGTTTGGTAGCTTATCATCTGGGGGGTCTCAGAAGCTGACAGGGGCATTGATAACTCACCGGGGTCACGCTACTCTTCCGTTGCTGTTGGTCTCCGGCTGCCGCTTCCTCCATCACGCGGCAGCCGTGTGAGAGAGACTACAGCCCCCAGCATCCTTGGCGGTGACACACCCACCGGGAATCGCGCACGGAGTCGCACAAAAGGCAGAGGTCCCTGCGGACGAGCGGGGGTCTCAGAAGCTGACAGGGGCATTGATAACTCACCGGGGGTCACGCTACTCTTCCGTTGCTGTTGGTCTCCGGCTGCTGCTTCCTCCATCACGCGGCAGCCGTGTGAGAGAGACTACAGCCCCCAGCATCCTTGGCGGTGACACGCCCACCGGGAATCGCGCACGGAGGCGCACAAAAGGCAGAGGTCCCTCCCGCCTCGCGGGACGCGCGCGGGTGGCGCCGGGCTAAGCCCGGGACAAGGGCGGGGCCATCTAAGGCCATCAGAGGCCATCAGAGGCCAGAGGAGGTCGGGGCGGGGCCACTCCCCTTGGCTCATCTCGAGGCGATGCGGATTATGCACTAAAGGTACTGTTTCCCTTTACTCCCCCCCTGTTACAAATTGGCCCCCCCTATTCTGTCTACAAAGCGGTATCTCTGAACTGCTTAGGTCGGAAAGATGGCTGATGTCTTCACCTGCACGGGGGGTTACAGGAACGATGCCGCACATAGTGGCATGATCAGAGGAACATTGGACCACTATCTAAAGAGGTTAACGCTCCCCATTGTTAGGGACCTAGAGCGATTAGAGCGATCTCCTGCCCTGGACAGTTCGCTCAACATGTACTCTCCTTTACAGTTTGTTGACCCTGCTCCCGAGATTTCATTACTGGAGGAATTAAATAACCTGTGTAAGACTAAATATGAACACGTGAAACCTGTCAATGTGGAAACTAATCCACCCATCTGCGCCATATCAAATATTAGCCCTCGGCCCTGCAATCAATCCCAACTAACCCTTAGTACTCAGGACGAGCCCCCTTTAACACGCTCAAATGTAAATTCGCCTTTGGCATCCATCACCAATCCAGCCCAGCCTATCATTGCCAAAAGGAAGCGAGGAGGTGTTAATCATCATGGGAGACTGGCCAAGCTACCGAAACCAAATCCCCATCCTGTATCTACTAAAACTTCTAACTCTGATACTTTGAACCCACCTATCCACGCTTCTTTTCTGGCTTCAATCGAGATCTTATTAAAGTCTATATTATCCCCCCTGATGGACAAAATGGTCAGCATAGGGGATAGGCTTATGGCCATCGAGGAAGCAATTAAGGCTAATTCATTACCTGTACAAACTATATCTACACCCACTCAATTACAGCCTTTAGTAGCCACACAAAAACCGGAAAACCCCGTACAAAACAAGACCACCCATTATCAGTCAGCAACTCAGAATGTGAATAGCTTGGATCCCCTTGTTAAAAATGTACATAGCTCCCGCCCTACAGTAGGGCCAAATAAACAATAGCCTTTAAATAAGGAAACCATGGTCATTCGTAACACTCTAACGCCCACTTCAAAACACCTTCATTTGCCTCCAGAGGCCGCCCCTATTGTGTGTGTGCTTTCGGGAGTACCTGAACTTACAAGGGGGAAACATGAAAGCCATACGGACCTTAAAAACAAGGTCTCATTTTGGCTAACCAAAAACAGACCTCTACCGCCAAATATTGATGGGACCATACTCCGTGTCAGAAGGGTGGGCTGGCTAGGACCTCTACGCAAGGACTTGGTGGGCGATCTGGTACTTGTTAAATTTAGGTCTAACTATGTGGTTCCATTTCTCCAATCCTGGCAGCCTCAAATAGGTGATGGTCCTATTTCTACATGGAGCATATGTGACTTCTACCCCAGTTCATTATATGCCTAGCTGAAACGCATAAATTCACAGGATAGTCGGTCTTTCTTTTTTGCTGTCTTTTTTCCTTAATGTGCGTTTGTAGAAATATTGCTCTTTCTTTGTATTATGTTGGTTTTAATAATGTTTTGTACGTTTTAAATGTTGTTTTTTATCTTGTGATGTCTTTTATGGTTAATGTACCGAATAAAGACTTGTGTGAACTGAACTGAATACATCATCATCATTATGTGGTCCAAAAACCAACCAATCAGCTGCCCGCCTTGAGATCACAATCCCCAGCAGATCCACCATACCTCAGATTTCCAACCAGCCCATAGAGTGAGCCAAGGATGTATCTAGAGATAAAAAGTTGGCTATCCACTAAAAAATAGAGAGGCGGGCGGGCGCATGTGAATCTAAGAAAGATATCAATACTGGAGAACCATAGTGTACAGGTAAGTAACTAGTTTTTTCTCCAGTATTGAATCTTTCATAGATTCACATGCTTGTATCAGAATAGTCAGCAGTGCATAACCCAAATAGTGTTTGTAGGATAGACCCCTTTTTGTGGGGCTCTGCATCCTAATTTTAGAAATCATAAAGAGTTATGCCGCTCCAAATAAAAATATATGCATATTTTTTGTTTGAGACCATGTTAATATGAAATTAAAACACGGACGGATCAATAATAAATATAACAGACATTCCAATAAAAATATTAAAGGTATATAATGAGAGGAACCTTAGTGGAAGAGGTGCAGTAGAACTGCTTGTCCAACTGCGGTGTCTGCTTTCCACGCTGTGTTCAGACAATGTCTGGTAAACGTGTGTACATTTGTCATGTCGCCACTCTGCAAATGTCCGGGAGCGATACTCCCACAAATAATGCGGTCGACGTTGCCATCTTTCTTTTGCAATGAGCGCGAACTCCAGCGCGCAAAGGCTTTCCTGCCTTTCCCCTGACATACCTCGATGGCCGAGACTATACATCTTGAAATGGAAGATCTTGATAAGGCTAAACCTTTCCTGGGCCCAGCAAAGGCGATAAGCAATTGGTCTGATTTTCTAAAGGATTTTGTTTTGTCAATATAACATTTGTGGCATCTCCTGATGTCCAAAGTGTGCAGCGATTTCTCTGCTGCTGATGATGGTTTTTTAAAATATGTAGGTAATACAATTGGTTCATTAAGATGAAAAACCGTAGGAACTTTGGGGATACATTTTGGATTTGTCCTGAGAATAACAGTCTGATTTGAATTGAAGAAAGGGTTCCGAGACAGAGAACACCTGGATCTCACTTACTCTTCTGGCGGAAGTGAGAGCAAGTAATAATGCCACTTTCCAAGAGACTAACTGTAACTTAGCCTTGTGGATCAGTTCGAACGGAGGTTTCATGAGAAATGAAAAAACAACATTGAGCTGCCACGGAATGGACGGCTGCTTGACCGGTGGAAACACTCTGAACAGTCCTTTTAAAAATTCCATTATGATCCTCTGCGACCAAAGCGATGGATGATTTAGAGTTCTACGATATCTTGATACAGCTGCTAGATGTATTTTTATTAAAGCATGGGATAACCCAGCTTTGGCTAGATGAAGTAGATACAGTAGAATCTGCTCCGGCGGAGAATGAAAAAGATATAGATGTTGTTCAGAACACCAATGGCAAAATCTTTTCCATTTTGCTTTGTAAGTTGTGTTGGTAGATAATGCTTGTGAGTTTGATAATATATCCTTGCAGTCCTGAGGAATATCTAAGGAATAAAATTCATGCTCTTGAGGTTCCAGGCTGACTAGTTCAGAGAGACTAACTGAGGATGGAGAACTTGTCCTTCTTTCATGGAGATCAGGTCCTGTATCAATGGAAACAGGGGTTCACAGACAGCTGGAGAAGTTCCGAGAACCAGAACTGCCTCGGCCAAGCCGGGGCTATTAGGATCAGATGGCACAGTTCCGCTCTCATTTTCGACAGTATACTTGGAATGAGAGGGAACAGAGGAAACGTGTATGCAAACATCACCGTCCAACAAATGTGTTGCGCATTTCTCCACAATCCCGCCTGGGGAAATCGACTTGCAAAATATTTGCATTTCTTGTTGTGTTGCTTTGCAAATAGGTCCAAAGTTGGTGTACCCCATAATCTGAATTTCCTTAATAGCTGAGTTTGATTCAGTTCCCATTCGTGACAGATTGATGCCGATCTGCTCAGGTGGTCTGCTCTGGTGTTGTGTACTTCCGGAACATGCTGGACCTGCAGGAAAATGTTGTGTTGTAGCATCCAGTTCCAAATCTACTGGGCTTGCGTTGAGAGGCTTTTTGACTTTGTGCCTCCTTGCTTTAGTAAGCAAAACATTGTTGTACTGTCTGTCATGACTAAAACAGGTGAGTCTCGAAATCTAGGTAAGAAAGCCTGCAGACCCAGAAACACCGGTCTTAATTAGAGCGTGTTGATGTGCAATTGGGCTTCTTGCATTGACCACAGGCCAGTATTTCCAGTTCCTGAAGGTGCACGCCCCATCCGTGTAACGAGGCGTCTGTCGTCATGACATAGTTTGGAGATTGAGGTTCAAACAGTAGACCTTTTGATAAGTTGTCCCTGATGCCCCACCATGACAGAGCTTTCTGATCTGAGGGTTGATAGTAATTCGATCCTCAAAGGATCCTTGGGCTTGTACACATTGCTGGTTGAGTAATTCTTGCAGCTGCTGCATGCGAAGTCGACAATTGGGGACTTAAGGAATGCAGGATGACATCATTCCCAGCAATGATTTGAAGGTTCTCACTGAAGTGAACCTTTTTGCTTTTATTCGTGCTGTCAGTTCCATTATTGTTTGCTTGCGCTCTTCCGAGGGATACGCTTTTGCTTCCTGAGTTTGTAATCTGGCTCCTAAGAACGAGAGACTGTGCTGGAACTAAGGAAGACTTTTCAATGTTGATCCGCAGTCCTAAATTTTGGAATAAAACCATGCAGCATTCCAGGGCTCGTCGTGCTTCTTTGAACAATGCACCTTTTATAAGCCAGTCGTCCAGATACAGATATATTTGGTGGCCTTGTTGTCTCAAGTGCGCTGCAAACGGCGCTATGCATTTCATGAATACCCTTGGCTCGGATCTGAGGCCGAAAGGTAACACCTTGAATTGGTAGTGACACCCGCCACTGTAAATCATAGATACTGCCTGTGTTTGATGTGAATCTGAATGTGAAAATAGGCATCTAAGATCTAACGATGCCATGTAATCTCCTCTGTGCAACATTAGGAAAATCTCTTGTAGCAACAGCATCCGAAACGAGGTCGTCTTGATATATTTGTTCAGGCCTCTGAGATCCATTACCTGTTTCCATTTGGCGGACTGCTTCTTTCTTATGAGGAAAAAATGCGAGTAGAATCCTTTCCCTTGCTGTAGAGTTGGAACTTCCTCTATAGCTCCTTTCACGAGTGCCAAGACTTCCGCCTTGAGCGCTGAGAGATGGTTCTGGTTTCTGTGAATGGGAGGTCGCGCTGGAGGTCTTTGTATAAATTCCAGAGTGTCGCCTTGATGTAGAATATCCAACACCCATCTGTCCGATGTTATTAACAGCCACTGATGAAAATAGTGAGAACGGTAATGAATCTGATTGAGGCGTGACGTGGTGGACGGCGCATTAATATTGTCACTGTCTTCTATTGGAGTCCAGAGCCCTTCCCCACGCAGCAGGCTTTCTTCTAGACTGTTGCTTTTAAGATGTGTTAGAGGAGCGAAATTGCTGGTTATTATTGTATTGACGGTATCCTTGTTGATGCCGGTTAGATTGAAAGGAAGATGTTTGATTGAACTGACCAATTGAACCTCTTACACGAAAAGTTTGAAATCTTCCTTGCTGCAGAGAGCCTAAGGCTTTTGCAGTGTCCGTGTCTGCTTTTATTCCTTGCAATGCCTCGTCTATATGCTTTCTGAAAAGGTTCTGACCATCAAAAAGCATATCCGCGATCTTTGCCTGCACTTCGGGCATGAAAGATGTAGCCTTCAGCCACCTTTGTCGTTGAAGCGATACTGCTCCAGCCATTTGTCTGAATCCAATAGACGAAATGTCCCTAGCTATATTGATTGACTCTGAAGCAGCTCTAGATCAGTCTTGTAAAATTACAGCCACCTCTTCTTTCTTGTCTTCCGGAAGATGAGCTAAAGGTGGAGCAATGTCTGACCACATCTGTTGGTTAAAATGACTGACAAGTGCCAAAGCATTTGTAGCTTTGATTGAAGCCGCAGCCAACACTGCAAAGCATTTTCCAGCGCAATCCGTCTTTCTCCCCTCTTTGTCAGGGGGAGCCAACAAAGTAGATACCGGGCTCTTGGAGCGTCTGAGTCACCTGCATCACTACCGACTCCGGTCAGGGATGACCGATCAGGCACGCTGGCGATGATTCGGGGGCACGATACTTTTTCTCCACCCTCGGAACTGATACTGCCACAGAGGCCGGATTTTTCATTATCTTCAGTCCCTCATTCCAGATATGATCAATAATTGGTATTGTTCTTATCGATTTCCTCGAAGTCGTATAGGAAACACTGATTTTCCTTTACCGGCAAAGGAAGCTCAAACCTTTTGGAAGCTTTCTACATTAAGTCATGGAAACCACCAATGTCTCCCGGTGGGGAGTTTGCCGGAGATGGGGATGTTACATACTGATCCCACTCATCGACCCCAGGGTCGTCTTGTATTAATTCACCTTTCTCTGGCTGTTCCTCCGGTTCGCTTTCCGCAAAGTCATCCGTAATAGTTATTATTTTAGGGGTATGCACCGTCTGCACCTGAAGTGGAGGCTGAACTAACGGAGTCTGAACAATCTGCTGAGGTACCTTCGTGGTGTTGGCTGCAGGAGTATTGGCATCTGGAAAACGACGATAGTAGTCGATCATTTTGTCTTAAGTCAGAGACTAGGGAAATCGGCATAGATATTGCATCTTCCTTGACATTATCCTCTTCCTCATACGCGTAGCCTTGTTGAAATGACTCATACCTTGAGGAACCTTGAACTGAATGATCTTTAAACAGTTCTTCCTGAACTTCCTCAACGTCCTTTCTTCATCTGTGTCATGACTTTAATTTGGAGTTGCAAAAGGCAATAAGCAGCTCCGCAAGGGCATTCAACTTCTGATTCTAGTATATGCAAAAGTTTAGAAGGTGGAAGTGGCGAAATCTGTGTCCATGCAATAAACTCTACTGTTCTCTGGTCCGTCGACGAGCCCGTTGACGATGGAAAAGTCTTTAAAGTGATGGATCTTGTCATTGGAGACTTGAAAGTCGTCGACCATATGCTCATTGAAGAGGTTTGAGCACTCGTCGACGATGGTATGCTTGTCGACGAGATTTGAGCACTCGTCGTCAACGGTCTAGACTGAGATGGTGTCGTCGTCGACGAGATCTTCGTCAATGACGTTGTCATCGTCGTCAAGATGGTCGACGTAGTCGACGCTGAGGTAGTCGACGTCTTAGTCGGCATCGAGACTGAAGAAACCTTGGTCTTCGTCGACAGGAGCGACGATGGAGCTTTTGTCTCCGAAAACATTTTGAGGGGTGTTTGAGGTAAAGACGACGATGAGTCTTTAGGTTTTGCTTTTTCCATTTTCTGTCTCTTCACCTCAACTTTCTCTTTATACAACTCCCTCTGATGTTTAGAAGAAGAGTGTCCTTTAGCTCCCTCATCAGACTCAGAGTCTAAGGTATTCTTCTTCTTTTTAAGCCATAACAACAAACGTGCTTCTCTGTCCTTCAAGGTTTTCGCAGAAAAAATGTGACAGTACTTGCACTCCTTAGGGACGTGCTTAGGGTGAAGGCAGTATAGGCATTCTTTGTGAGGGTCCTCAGAATATAATTTGGCCTTCCCACAAGATTTACAAGATCTGAAAAGCCTCTTCTAAGAGCCTTCAGACATGGTGAAATAAGAGAGGAAAAACAGTACCTCAATCCAAGAGCTGTAGATAGGTCAAAAGTTTACCAAGTATCAAGAACTGAGCAGAGCTCAGGGAGACTCCTTCTCACACGACGGCGGTCGGATATCTGAGGTATGGTGGCTCGGCTGGGGATTGTGATCTCAGGGCTGGCAGCTGATTGGTTGGTGTTTGGACCACATAATGATAAGCTACCAAACTATATACTTCCCTATGAGTTTTCTATGTAGTTTTTTCTTTTACTGCTGTGGTTATTCTTTCACCATGAGACTTCCACCATGACAACGGGGAAGATACTCCAGTATTGAATCTTTCATAGATTCACATGATTGTAAGCATGCTGCCTCCTAAACATGGAGGACAAATGCTTGCAACAAATGAAATTAAACTAAGAGGGTGGCCTTCTAGCAAAGGTGTTGTAGGTAGTGTATCACTGTACTAATGATCCAGCATCTTCACCCCATTTAGAAACAAAGTCTTCGAACAATACATTAACGATACACTATAGTCAATACCACTTTATGGTCGGCACGTGGGGTAGAGGTGGTGGCCATGGCGGATGCGGCAACCGCAGATAAAATCAGCTGCTTGGGGAACTGTAGTGTGATCCAATAAAGGAAAGTTTTGAGGGGAAGAAAAGAAATGAAAAGGGATCTACAAAAGGAGAAAATGAAAGACACAAGCTGCAACACTGAAGTACATACTTTTTTAGACGGATATGCATGTGATCAAATACTGGAGTCAAGCTATCCTGGCTGATGACGGCTGATAGCCAGAAACCGGTCCTAGGATGCTTGATTCCGGTCCATGGAAAACATGGCTTGGCAGTTCGGACGGGACTGTTCCCATGAGGCACATTGTCCAGACTGATTTGCCTATGGCCGTGTCTGAACTGGTGTGGCGTGGTGAGCAAAATAACAATGGATTAAACCCAGATCTGTGACTGGGTGTGAATGTTTTGCCAATGTGCAACAGTCCGTTCATCATCTTGTGTGTTTTGCTGTTCGCCCTATGTGGGAAGAGTGTGCCCAGACGTGGGTCCAGTGCTCACTACGCCACTGGAGTCAAGCTATCCTGGCTGATGACAGCTGATAGCCAGAAACCGGTCCTAGGATGCTTGATTCCGGTCCAGGGAAGACATGGCTTGGCAGTTCGGGCTGGACTGTTCCCATGAGGCACAGGGTCAAGACTGATTTGCATATGGCCATGTCTGACCTGGGGTGAGGTGGTGAGCAAAATAACGATGGATTAAACACAGATCTGTGACTGGGGGTGAATGTTTTGCCAATGTGCAACATTCCGTCCATCATCTTGTGCGTTTTGCTGTTCGCCCTATGTGGGAAGGATATGCCCAGACGTAGGTCCCATGCTCACTACGCCACTGGAGTTCTGCCACAATTTAAAAATCCCAAAATGGATTGCAGTATTTTCATAGTTGGAGGTTGGAGCAATGCACATTTTTCTAAACATAATGGGTCACTAGGCTGTTGCCTTCACTTGACAATTCGTATCCTAAAACTAGGACATTGAGATGGGCAATTTCTGATTGCTTGAAACTAAATTTGCAGCACAGGTAAGCAAAACCGACAACTACACGGGCTACTATGTTTAAGTGTTCCATTAGTTAATCATGCGTCAGTTATATTTTGAAGTAACTCCATTACTCTGGCTGAAGACAGCCCAGAACTGTTCTTAAACGCCTGGGGCAATGGAGCCTAGTGATGAAAGTGCTGTTTAATATCTGATTCCAGGAACTGTGTTTTGGCAGAAAAATCCATTTGAAATATCTAATGATATTTTGTATTTCTGCCGCACAATGTTGTTCATTAGTGCGGCACTGTGTGCATTTTGTACTGCAAATGTACGAGTATATGTGTTTAAATGCCGGTAGTCTAGTTCTAGGCGGTTACGATTTGTCCGGTTTCATAATAGGAAACAAGGGATTATTCATTAATGAGGTGCAATTTTCTATTACACCCTGGTATTCAAGTTGTTCTAGGATTTTACTAACTTGTTTTTTACCTTAATTTTTTTATTAAGTATTGTCTTTGGGGTTGAGGAGTTGATTTCAACAAGATCTCGTGATGAGGTGACTCACTGTCCCACTCCACATGACTGCAATATAATGCAGGAGCTAGCGCGAACGCCCACTCCTTGGCGTACGACTATTTCATTAATTCTGGAACGAGGTCGAAGAAGGCCGGTAAAATTACAGTTTCCCCATTTCAGCATTCCATTACGAACTCGGGTGGCCAGTCTTTTTCAGCCAAAAGAATATTGTAACCATACGTCAAGTTCTCATTAAAGAGACCCTTGATGCTCCTGAGTATGTCCCCCTACAACTGGAGAGTAAATTTGTATAAATGACGTGGAACACTTACCCTAGTATCAGGTGTTTCCACTGCGATTGTACCCCAACTACGAAAGCTCACCAACACCTCCTTCGAAACAGCGAGATTCCAGGAAAGCTGGAAGCACGCCAAAATCAGCGCTCTCCTCAAGAAGCCCAAGACGGACACCAGGGAACTCAAGAACTTCCGGCCCATCTCCCTACTCCCGATCCCGGCGAAGGTCATCGAAAAAATAGTCAACACACAAATGGCCCGCCACCTCGAAGACAACAACATCTTAGACCCCTCCCAGTCCGGATTCAGACAAAACCACAGCACCGAGACAGGCCTCATTGCCGCCACAGACGACATCAGGCACCAACTAGACAATGGCGAAACATCAGCCCTCTTCCTCCTGGACCCGTCAGCCGCTTTCGACACGGTCTGCCACCGCACTCTAAAGACACGCCTCCAAGAAGCCAGAATCCAAGAGAAGGCCCTCGACTGGACCATGTCCTTCCTCTCCGGCAGAACCTTCCGGCAGATCCTTCCGATCCGAAGCCACAGACATAATCTGCAGCGTCCCCCAGGGCTCATCCCTCAGCCCAACGCTGTTCAACGTCTACATGGCCCCCCCCTTGCACAAATGGCCCGCCAACACGACCTCAACATCATCTCCTACACTGACGACACCCAGCTCATCCTCTCACTCACTAAGGACCCGCACACCGCCAAAACCAACCTCCACGAGGGAATGAGGCTGTCGCCGACTGGATGAGGAGCAGCCGCCTGAAGCTGATCTCGGACCCATCCCCTCAGCCGGGAGAAGTGTGGCTCAGGGGTTAGAGGCGGCAGACCCGGAAGCTGAGATCGGCCCTGGACCAGGGTTCAATTCCCCGCCTCGGCTTGGGCTAAAAATTCCACGGACTCGATAATTCTCGCTCTGGTGCCTTCTCGACTCACTGGTTCACACTCTGCGACTCTGGGCAATAGCTTGCTTAATCTCCACAACGGCCCCTCGCGGCGGGATGCCTGGCTTTCACCTTGTGGATACCATGCCGGGGTTATCTCACAGGGGAATACCAGGACGGGTTCCCTAAGCAAGCGCCGGGAAACCCACTGCGGGTAGCTGTGCGCTATATAAGCTCAAATACATTTACATTTACTCCTGGTAGCCGACCACGCTGGGAACAGCACCGACACCCACCGACCATGCATGCAACCTAGGATTCGTCCTAGACTCCTCCCTCTCGAAGCAGGTCAGCGCCGTCTCATCCTCCAGCTACAACACCCTCCGCATGCTCTGCAGGAAGTAGTGTGGCTCACTGGTTAGAGGCGGCAGACCCAAGAGCAGAGGACGGCCCGGGACCAGGGTTCGATTCCCGGCGCGGCAGGTTTCTGGACCAGGGTCAGCGGACTCGATAATTCTCTCGCCTCGGTGCCCACTCTGATCAGCGATCACACTCGGCAACTCTGGGCATTAGCTTGCCTCATCTTCACTAACGGCCCCACCAGACCGCCGGGGATGCCTGGTCTCACCCTGGAGATACCCATTAAGGGACCATCTCTCAGGGAAGCCAGGAAGGGTTTCGCAGCGGTCGAAGCGCCTTGGGACCCTACGGGTAAGTAGTGCGCTATATAAATGCCAATACACATACACACACATACACAGGATCTACAAGTGGATCCCGACCAAAACAAGAACAGTGACACAGGCCCTCGTCAGCAGCAGGCTGGACTACGGCAACGCACTCTACGCAGGAATTCCAGCCAAACACCTGCGTCAACTACAACGCATCCAAAACGCCTCCGCCCGACTGACCCTCAACGTCCCCAGCCACAGCCACATCACCCCCCACCAGCGAGACCTAAACTGGCTCCCCGTCGACAAGAGTATCACCTTCAAGCTCCTCACCCACGAACACAAAGCACTCCACAACACCGGACCTGCCTACCTGAACAGCAGACTCCGCTTTTACACCCCCACCCGCCAGCTCCGCTCCGCCAGCCTCGCCCTTGCTGCTGTCCCCAGCATCCAAAGAACGACCGTCGGCGGCAGATCTTTCTCCTACCTCGCCGCCAAGACCTGGAACGCCCTCCCGACCAACCTACGGCAAACCCAAGACCTACTCACCTTCGGAAGACTCCTCAAGACCTGGCTCTTCGAGCAGTAGTGGCACCCTCCCCTGCCCCTCAGCGCCTTGAGACCCTCACGGGTAAGTAGTGCGCTTTAAAAGTACTTTAATTGGTTGATATGCTCACCCGGCACTACTGCCACCAGATAATCCATTAGGTTCTGGCAAGCTAATGTGACTTCTGTTGCACTGTCCAGCATCGTCACTACCCAATCCCCATTTAGAAGTAGAGTCCTCAGTATTCTGGGCATTGCTTGAATTTAATTCCGGCAAACTTTTTAAGTTGAGCCTGGGCAGCGCATGCGCTGCTCTGAGAGGCATGCTGTATTCAAGTATGGACTTGAAGCTCCACCCACTATCTGCCCATTTTTTGCATTGGCTTGTGTCATTGTGTTTTGTAAATTATGGCTTTTCATTGGTCAATAGGCTTAGTAGTCCCTCCTTAGTACTGCCTTGTCTCATGTTGTAACCTCCCATAAGGGCTAGCCCTTTTACATGTGTTGGTACTCGGTAGTCTTTAATTACAGCCTCTGAGCACTATTTCGTTAAATAATTTTCACATGCCTACTATAGCAGGCAAGTCACGCTCTATCCTAACTTTGTTTTTTTAATAGTACAGTAGCCCACAGTGGCGGCCACGCCTTTGCTTTATTTGTGGTGCCAAACTCCGCCTCATGTTTTTTTTTCTATTAACTTTTTGTTGTACGTTACAAGTATCCAATGCCGTACTTTTACATTAATATAGCTCATGCCCCCATCTTTAGATGAGCCGTGTCTAAAGAAAGGTCTGTGGCAGCTATTAATGTGAAACTGCGGCATGTGGTGCCTTTACAAACAAAAAAACATGCATTTGTCAACTTGACAAATGAAGGCATTTTCAGGGGGACCAGTAAGGTCCTCAGAAACGGTTACTTCAACAGGTGAAGCACTTTTCAGTCAGTTCCAGGCACTTTTATCCGTTGCAGTGGTTTCACATGGAAGTGGGTCTGATGAAACTGATACGGAATGTTGAACATGCTTAAGGATACTTCTGATGTGTTGCGATCGACAAGTGTCTTTCTGCAGCACTCCTTGGTCCACGTAGTGGGAGGTGGTCCTGGTCACTGCATCAATGTCCCATGAAGTCCTCTCAGTGTTGGTTGAAGTCCAGTCACCACCTGCCTACCAGTCTCCCGGTATCGTGGTTACAGCCAAATCTTTCCCTGGGATGTAGGATTATGTTAGTTACCCTCTAAGCAACTGTTCTGGGCATGTATGTTATATGTTAGAGGATTTGTAACGCGAACTATTACTCTGGAGTGTCCTGGCGCGGAATTGGGCTGGGGTAGAGGTAGTATGCAGTTAGACGGTCAGACGAAACAGATGTGTTTTAAGGTGTTTTTTAAAAAGTTGAAAATCTTGGATAAGCTGAAGGTACTCAGGAAGCGAGTTCCAGGCCGCTGCAGCTTTGACAGAAAGACTGGCCTCCCATACGTACTCTGCGGAAGCGCGGGATAATCATCCGGAGGAAGGAAGCAGACCGCAGAGGACGATTCGGTACATAGAAGGCAAAACGCTTCCTAAGATAGATGGGGCCGTGACCATGTAGAGCTGAAGATTCACATACTTTGCATACTCCTGCAATCTAGTATAGAGGGTGGATGTTTGTAAGTTGTTTTTTTTTTTTCAAATAAGCCTTTTCCAGTCATAAGGGAAGGTGATAGTGTGATAACTTAAGTTACTGGGCGACCAAGCTGCACTTCGAAGATTCTCCCTGGCTCAGCCAACTTTGGTGCACCTTTGAGCATTGCGTCCAGGTCTCTGGTGCTGCACAGTGGCGGTTTGAGATTCTGGGCTACCAACTTGCACCAGCAGGCTTCTCAGCTATTTGGATTTAATGCACCGACTCTGATACCTTACAGTATCCACATTAGTAGTTTCATTCTGATGGTAGAGGGCTGAGTTATCAGCCTGTAACTCTGTACTTGCCAACAGGCATACTAATATTTCCAAGCTGAACATAAATGTAGGGTTTGTACTGCTGCGACATGTAAAACAAAATGGTTACTTACCAGTAGGAGTAGTTTCACAGCTTGAAGAATTTTCTGGATTCACATGATGTGCATTATTCCGCCATCTAGTTGTTGGGTCCTGAATTGTCTTTTTTTTCCTTTCTTGTTTTGGTCCCTGTCGACCACCATTTGGTGCCAGGTACGTCCCCTGAGTGACGTCAGACGGTATCCTGGAGGTCGACATGCCTGGCGGCTATCTTCGGATTCTTTTGTTATGTTTCTTTCTTTGGTTTGTAATCCTGGAGATGGTTGTAATAAACAGTGATGTAATCCTTTACTTCCACATCTATTTGTTGTCCTTGTGGGGAGGCAGGGTGGGTCGCATATAAATCCAGAAAATTCTTCAAGCTGCGAAACTACTCCTACTGGTAAGTAACCATTTCGTTTTGCTGCGTGAATCCTTTTCTGGATTCACATACTGTGCATTAGATTATGTAGCGGTTTCTCCCATCTTGGGAAGGCTGTGGTGAAAGGAAGACTTTGAAAACCAGGTGTTTAAGCACCCTCGTTCCAATTTGAGCTTCCTTACTTATCAGCATGTCCACCCAGTAATGCTTTGTGAAGGTGTGTGGTGATGCCCATGTTGCTGCTGAGCAGATGGAATCAATGGGTACATTGGCCATGAATGCTAGCGTTGCTCCCTTCTTTCTAGTGGAGTGCGCTGTTGGTGGCATTGTTAGTTCCTTTTTGGCCTGGTCATAACATACTTGGATAGCTTGTACTATCCATCTTGCAATGGTTGCCTTTGTGACCGCAGATCCTGTGTTGGTATGCGAGTGCGCAACAAACAATTGTTTTGTTTTCCTATCTTTTATGGTTTTTGTAAGTAATTCAGTAAAGCTCTCATAACATCCAGGGTATGGAGGCTTCTTTCTGCTTTCGTTTCTGGGTTTTGAAAGATGTTTTGATTTAAGTGATACTTGGATACTACCATTGGCAAAAATTGTGGGTTTGTTTTCAAGATCACTTTATCCTGGTGTGGATCAGTAAATAGGGTTCCAGTATTGTTAAAACCAGTAATTGACTTACTGTGCCGTAGTGATGTTATAGCAATGAGAAAGGCTGTCTTTAGGGTAATATGTTTGCTGTCTGCTGCGTGCATGGGCTCAAAGGGTTTCTTCATCATTTGTGAGAGTACTGTATTTACGCTCCATGTTGGTACAGGTGCAGCTCTTGGTGGAGCTATTCTTTTAGCTCCTTCTAGAAATCTTTTTATGACTGATCCAGTAAAAAAGCTTTTGCATGATTTTCCTCTTGTGTATGCCACTATGGCAGCATGGTGCACCTTAAGGCTTGAAATATTGATATTGCTGTCCAAGAGGTAAGTAAGATGTGAGAACAGATTCTTGTGTGATTATGAAACTGGTCCTGTTTGCGATGCACCATGTGGTGTATCGTTTCCATTTTGCTGTATAGCATTTCCTTGTGGATTTTTTCCTTGCTCCGAGTATTTCCATGGTTCTTACTGGTAGATTGAGATGACCAAATTCTATGTATTCAGGCGCCAAGCTGCTAGTTGCAGTATTGCTGGTTCCGGGTGAAAGATTTGGCCCTGTTGCATTGTCAGCAGGTCCTTTTCTATTTTGATCCTGGTCATTTCTCCCCTGGATAGTTCTAGGAGAGTGGAGTGCCATGTTTCTCTTGGCCAATGAAGGACGACGAGAATCATATTTGTTCCTGACTCCTTTGCCTTTTGTAGTACCGTTTGCATCAGGGGTATTGGTGGAAAGGCGTAAACAAATGTCTGAGACCAATTCAGTTAAAGTGCATTTCCCCTTGACAGGTGGTGTTTCCCAGATGTTGAATAGGTACTGAATTGTTGTTTTTTTCAGCTCCCATTCGTGAGAGCAATTGTTCTGTCTGCTCAGCTGGTCTGCTGTGATGTTATCTACTCCTGGTACATGTAGTGTAGATGGATCTTTTAGGCTATTGCCCAATGCCAAAATTGCTGTGCCAGTTTGCTCAGTGGGCAAGACCTTGCTCCACCTTGTTTCTTGAGGTACAACATTGTGGTTGTGTTGTCTGTTTGTATTAGAATTGTCTTCCTCTAAATAGGTTTCTGGAATGCCTTTATGTGCCAGAAAAACTGTTGTCATCTATAGGAAATTGATGTGTTTGGCGGAGTCCTGTTCGCTCCATTGGCCGTGTACTTTTAGCTGGTTGAGATGTGCTCCCCAACCGTTGAGGGATGCATCTGTAGCGACTGTCACAGATGGAGTTGGGTCCCTGAAAGGTCTCACCTGTGCTATGTTGCTGAATACCCACCATTGTGTCTCTGCTTGCACCCCTTGTGTAACAACCACTAGATCCTCCCAACTTCCTGTGACAGCTGTTGTTGAGCCATTGCTGAAACTGGTGCATGTGTATGCGAGCGTGAGGGATGAGTGTGATACATGATGCCATAATCCTCTTCACTGTCAGAGACTGTCCCCTCTGGTAGAGAGCTGTTTTGTGATGGATAGCTTGTATCTTGGCCTGTGTGGGATAAGCCTTGGCGTTCCATTTGTTCAGTCTTGCTCCCAGGAAGGTCTTCCGTCTTTCTGGTTTTTTTTACATATTTTTTGTGGTTTATTGAAAACCCCAGTCTTTGTAGAGTTTGAATTGTCTTTTGAGCATGATTGAGAAATGTTTGTCTTGTGCGTCCCCTTATTAGCCAATCGTCTAGGTAGGGGTAGACGTGGATCTTGCTTCTTCTCAGATGCGCCACCACTGCGGCTAGACACTTTGTGAACACCCTAGGGGATGATTTTATGCTCCACGGAAGTACCTTGAATTGGTGGTGTGTTTTGTTGTGCAGGAAGCACAGGTATTTTCTGTTCTTTTTGTTCATAGGGATATGTAAATAGGCGTCCTTTAGATCTATTGTTGCCAAATAATCCCCCCTTTTGGATCTGCGGGGGTATTTCTTGAAGTGTACACATTTTGAAGTGTTGCATTAGTATGAATTTGTTTATGAATCTTAAGTGCGAGATTGGCCTTGGGGTTAAGTCCTGTTTTGGAACTAGAAAGTAAGGGGAGTAATTTCCTTTGCAACACTGATGTGTTGGTACCTTTTCTATTGCCTGTTTGAGGTATAGATCATTGATTTCTGCCTTTAGTAGTGTGTTCTGATTTGGAAAATGTTCCCTTTTTTGGTGGATCTGCAGGTGGGGTTCTTGTGAGTTCAATGCAATATCCATATTTTACTAAATTTAAAATCCAATTGTTGTAATCCTTTCCTATTCTCTGTGGAAAAGGGATACTCCCCCTCCCCCCGCGCCACCCCAGAAGTCAGTTTGTGCCATTTCCTCTGCCTCTAGAAGAGTGGCCTCTTCCTCTGCTGTTTCCTCTCCCTCAAAAGGGTTGCTTCTGCGGTTGCTGCCACCCTTGGTAGCTCGACCTTTGTCCCAACTGCTGGTTTTCGTTTTGTCCTTGTGATTGCTGTGGCATTTGTTGTTGACCAAAGACCCCTATTCTAACATGAAAGTCTCCTCTTTTAAAGGAACCTCTCTGTTGTAGGACCCCCATTGCCCTTGCTGTTGCATTGTCCTTTCTAATTTGTGGAAGGGATTTGTCTACTTCCTTCTCAAATAGAGCTTCTGGGTTAACCCCTTAAGTGCTCCCGTCAGCCAACGGCCGTCGCGAGCACTCCCTCTCTAGTGCTGTGCACGTCCGTTGGCCGATACGGCCCACCCAATTCGCGCCGCAGTTAAAAGGTCTGCTGATGTTTGGACTTCTTTTTAAAACCAGATATTCTGAGCCAGGCATGCCGTCTGAGAATTGTTCCAGTGCACATTTGCCTGCTTGCAGTGTCTGCTGCATCTAGGGCTGACTTTAGACACGTGTTAGCCACATTTTTTCCTTCCTGGACGATAGATTTTGCTCTCTTTATGTCCTCTTCTGGGAGTTTATTTAGGAGCTCTTCAATTTCATCCCACTGTTGGTGACCATATCTGTTTAAACAGGGCTTTGAGTTGGCAATGCGCCACTGAGTTGCTGCTTCTTTTTCCATCCTTCTCCCCACCATATCCATCCTTTTACTTTTCTTCTCTGGTGGAGGCCCTGTGTTGGAGACTGTGTTTGTTCTCCTTCTGGCCGTAGTTACAATGATGGAGTAAGGTATAGTACTTCTGTATATGTATTTTGGGTCCTTTGAAGAGAGCTTATATATTTTTTCCACTCTGGGAGTTACTCCTTTGTTTGAGGCTGGTTCTTTAAAGGCTTCTTTGCCCTGATCCAGGATACTTGGTAACATGGGTGGGAATTGTGGCCCTTTAGTAGCAGGTGCTAGTGATTCCAGCAGGGAACATGTGTCTCCTTTTTCTTCTTCCAGAGGGACCCGAAATTGGTTTGCTGCCCTTTTAACTACCTCATTGTAGAAAGCAATGTCATCTGGTGGTGATGCTTTTGAAGGGTAGCTACAGATCTGTTCTTCTGGGCTCTCGGTATCGAGATCATTCCATGTATCCTCAAAGTTTTCTGAGTTTCCCTCTTCCTCCGGGACATCTCTGTATTCCTCTGGGTCTTCGCCTCGAGGTTCCAGCGTTGGCGGTGAGTCGAAGATTCCTTCTTACTCACCCTCGGCATCTTGCGCATGGACGTTTTCCAGCTCTGGTTCGACGGCAAGTGCTTTAGGGATTCGAAAATCCTTTAACGATGCATAACATTCTTTTTTCCTTTAAAGGAGCTGAGCCATTTCCTCCTTGAATCTTCTCCTCTTCTTTTCGACCTCGAGGGTCCTCTTGGCATCAGAGGCCGGTGAGTTTCTCTTCATTATTATATATATTACCTACTGGTGGTTGCCAGTAGGTAGTTATAGTTAGGAATATTTTCAATAGAAAATCTCAACATTCTATTGTGAATAACTTTGGCACCGGTTGAGAAATGTGCCTGACAATTTCCTCAAATTTGCCTCACGGCGCTCCGGTCCTTCCCTGAAAGTTTGGGGGGGGGATTCGTCAAGCGGGGGCCGAGATAAAAGGGGGGTCCCAAAACGTGTTTTCCCCATGTTAATTTCCATAGGGCGGTCGACCTCACTTTTAGCCCAAACGGCTGAATGGATTTCCACCAAACTTGGCAAATTTGTAGGGACTGGTAGCCCGATGTGCCTTTGCTATGTCTCAAGATATGTGCTCCAGTGGATTTTGAGTAATTTAGGTTCCATAAAATATATATATCTATAAGCGCGCCCCGGTACGTGCACCGGGGCGCTAACCAGCGCAATACGAGAGTTCGCGCGCGGAAAGCTGATTGGCTCTCGGGTATCTGTCAACATTCCAAACAATCCGGAGCGGCCGCCATCTTGTGTCTGGGTAGGATCCAGACACAAGAGGTGGCAAAAACAAAGGGGGAAATGACCATAAGGGGGCAGAGTAGACCCCCCTAGGTTTGATGTGGGGGCTATAAAAGGGCCCCGCGGGGCAAAATATATATATTTTTTTATTTGCGCGGGGGGAGCGCCCCGTACGCGCACCACGGAGCGTACCGGGGAGCGTACCATGGGGAAAAAAGAATGATAGAGTTTTTAAAAAATGTAGCCTTTTTTTATAATTTGGAGGTAGTTCTAAAAGAACTGTGTGAGGAAGTAGCCGGTTTGGACGACAATCGTACCTTACCGTGGACTAACAATGGACTGCAACACCCACGATCCTTTACTGTTTCTTCTCAGGAAAGCGAGAACGCCGAGTACCGTAACCCGGAAGGGGAGGAGCATCAACCCGGAGGTGATACGGCAGAACGAATCACAGAACGCCATAAAAAGACAAGGGTGGAAACAATCAGCGTCCACGTTGAAGACGGAGAAAGGAGTACCGAGAAGGAGACCGAAGACCCGGGACCCGAGGAGACCCAGTTCAGCCCCGAACAGGACGTCCAAGACGACAGCTGGTGCGAGGACTGGTGGTGTCCGGTGGATGCTGGAGAGCGGCCGTGACTCTAGGAAGAGTTACGGCAGGGTTGGTGAGTGATACCGACTCAAGGGAAATTGTATTGGGAAGCGGGTGGAAGAAGACACGGGGAGGGAAATTGAGTGTTTATGACCGTTGCTAGTTAAGGGCACTATTCAATTGGGTAAAGCCAAATCACGAGTACCCATACGGGGTAGTTTAAAGTTCTTGATAATACGGTTCATCCTGACAGCTCTACTTCTTTTTGACATGGTACACGTTTGTCGAGTCTTGCCTTAAGCCCTGTGACTGATCGTATTTATGAGCACTCAGTACCTGCCTAGGCACAATATAGCTTCCGCCAATATCCTGAACTTCCCTTATCACTATTTGTTCCCACTTTCCCTTTCCCCACACGTTACCCTATCAGGTTTCTTTTTGTCCCTAGTCACGAAAGGTGTGGTGACAGTATTACTGCTGTCTCATAAACTTACTTTAGAGTTCTCACGATACCCTCCTTTATCTCCCTTCTCTTATGAGCCACCGGGGCAAACCGCCACGTCCTGAAGACCTGACGAAAACCGCCCGAGCCCTTTCATCGCCGGAGACCTCCCCGGGGACCTCAGAGGAAGAAGAAGACGACAAGTTCGAAGATTCCCTACCTACACCAGTTACCTCATCCGTTGTATTCAATAAACCTGTTTCCTTTAAACCACCACTACCGCCTCCACGCCTGTTTATCAGATCCCCCCTCTTACAAACTGTTTTTTTCTTTTTTGTTGTTTTATATTTTTTTAATGTTTTTTTGAACATTTTGTACTTTTTTGAGTGATGTCACTGACCAGGTCATGACTGATGTAATATGCGACGTCATCAGCAGTGCATTGCAGGCGCTCAAGCTATAGTGAGTCCAACTAACTATAACGTGGAATTTCAATGGTTTTATGTCAGTAAAATTTCCAGCTAACTATAACTGGTGTGAAACCTATGGTTTTTTCAGTGAATTTAATAGGTTTTTTTAAATGCTAATTCCTAACTATAACTGGTGTGAAACCTATGGTTTTTTCAGTGAATATATATATATATATATATATATATATATATATATATATATATATATATATATATATATATATATAATTTTTATTTTAACAAAGCCCTGGTGTCAAGTGGGCTTTTAGGCTGGTTCAGGGGTAACTACCTCCAACTATCCTGGGGGGTGGGGGGCAGGCAGAAAGACTGTAGCAGTCAAATGGGCTGAGAGGAGCACAAGCTCTTGCCTAAGGGGCTGCTCTGCTCTACACGTCACTGGTGTCTAGTGGGTGCAAGTTAGATCATTATCTAGGGAAGAGGACATGAAGGAATTGAATTGTTCCAAAAGCAACATTGGGATACTTGCAAGCTCGTATGAAGATCGGCTAAGGCAGCCATATCTCAATGCTGCGTTAAACAAGATCATTTTAAAGCAAATGTTAACAGTGAGGCTTATGGCATTGCCGATAAAAGATATTAACAAGCGCTGGAAATCCCTAGAGGCGATCACCACCTGCAGATTATGTCACCAGTATTAGGAATCTATGGTTCATTTGGTCTGCATATGCCATTGCTTGATATGTGCATGTCACACTTTACTGAGGTCATTGTTTTTAAAATGTGGGACGCGTAACTGCAACAATGCTATGAAACTTTTGTTCAGCCTGGAGATCCCGATGGACCTGGCTAGGTTCGCCAAATTTGCCCACAAAGTTAAAGAAAGTTTAACTAATGCACATTGCACTTTAGAACTTCAAGACTGCACTTTGGCTATGCCTAGAATTTGATTTGCATGTAATGACATGATTTATATGTATTATTATTGAAACTTCTGTTCCAAAATAGGTCTGCCTTGAAAGCCTTTTTATCTGAAAATGTTATATGATTTTGCCTGATTCGTGAAGTTTCCACACACGGAAAGTCCCTTGTTTTAAAAAAAAAAATGTACGTACCCAATTTTTCTTTTTTTTTCCTTTTTCTCTTCTCTTTTCACAGTTGATCTTTGGGTTTTAGTGTTTTTATCATCTATGATCTGCATTTCCAGGATTTGTTTTAGCGATGCAGTACATCAAATTTGTAGCAGTTAATGGTTACTGTAGTAAGCAAGTTTTGTGGATCTTTTATAGGAAACTTTTTATAACAATTTTTGTTAATTGATTCAATAAAAAATTCTACTCCCTCATTCATTCATTTAGTGGGTGCATCCCAGCTTGGGGATTGTTCTCCTGTGGAGTTCCCAAAGCAGCGATCCACTAGGCAGGGATAACATTGAAAAGAGGAGACTCTCCCCTTTCCAACAATACCTCTTTCACCCCAATCTGTGTTCAGGGGCTGAGATGCACCCTCAGCACTGATGCAGCTAAAGTAAAATGAGGCCATCAGCTCGTTTTAGTTTCACTTTACTGCATGGGTACTCACAAACTTTTTCTCGGGGGCCAAAATTACGGTCTGGCTTGTGGCCGAGGGCTGCACGAATGGACCAGTGCGATGGGGTCGTGGGAGGGAAGGAGTCAGTGGGGGCGGGGCTACTAAAATCACCCTTTTACAAAACATTACTAGACAACGCTGTATTTCGAAATGTGATATATGTATATGTACCCCGAATAAATACTATCAATATTTTTATTTTTACTGGGACCTGTGCGTTTCTGAGCATAGTTTTCCATCTTTGCCTGGTTTTGAGAAGCACACAGTTCCCTGCTCTTAGGCTCTCAGTTGTGCATACACTTGGACACACCCTTTATTTATCTCTAAGAAGACACACTCATACCACTAAGCCTCCTAAAGACACTCCGAACAACCCATAATGGCCCTGTTGAGAGTTTACAATACCAAGCCTCAAGATCATCCAGCAAAACTCAGAAGCGTACATGCAAAGTGCATTGACAGAGGTAGATTTCCTGTCCTCTGTCCACCCGCCGTGCACACCTAAGCTCATGAAACTTACCACATGCATGTAAGCGCAGACAATACAAGCATCAGTGACAGCAGGCTGCCCTGTTCTTAATGGACCTAGACAGTACATGCATAAATGGTCCCATGCTGCAATGTGCATGCATGGGCCGGCACAATACATGCATTCATGCTGTAATGCACATTTACAATGGCACAATGACCGGCATGATGGGCAAGAGACCTGCTGCCTTCTCACGCTGCCTTCTCCTAGTCGATGAGCTTGCCCAACAATTCAGCAGAAGTATTGTAGTGTCATCTCTAAAATGACTATCATCACAGGTAGGTGCATGTAATTTCCTAATAATGCATGTATCAGGCAGCACGTCTACTACTAATCGACCCTGAGCACTACACTCAATGACTCCTCACAGTGTCCACTACTGAGCCCTACACTCAATGACTCTGTGCCTAGGGTCTGCTCCTGAGCCCTACACTCTATGACTCTGTGCCTAGGGTCTGCTCCTGAGCCCTACACTCTATGACTCTGAGCCTAGGGTCTGCTCCTGAGCCCTACACTCAATGACTCTGTGCCTAGGGTCTGCTCCTGAGCCCTACACTCAATAACTCTGCCCCTAGGGTCCACTATGCAGTCACTCCGACCTGCGCTCTAACTCAGACCCTACGTTATGACGGTTTCATGCTTGTCAGATTCCTCTACTTTAGCCCCTCACCCTACCTCTACCCACCACTTTGGCCTTAATAATTCACTTTTTTCCAGACCCGTCCTGCAGCCTGGCACTCTGTCACAACTCTACTCTTCTCCTATTGTTTTACCATCAATGTACACGACTCATTATACCTCTCCCATGACCCTTGGTTATATCCTTATCTCATAAATGCCGCTCACACTGTCCCTACCCCCAATTTCTATTACTTTTATCTCAATCTTCTCCCAGTACCTCTTTGCTTCCTCTGTCTGACCCTCCAACCTCATTATTCCACTCTGCTTATACTCATTGCCTGGCCCTTCTATTTTACTATGCTCATAGCCTGTCATTTTGCACCTACTCTGGCCTCAGCATCTTAAACTTCTCACTTTCTCCGAACCTTGACGTTTTAATGCTGCTCCTGCTCTCCCCTCCATCACACTCTACCCCTATCTGGTCACACCTTTTTGGTGCCACACTGGTCTACTTCATTCAGTATTATTTCTCTCATCCTCCTCATAACCTATCAAACTGCAGGGATGTGGAATTCCTATAGCCCGACGCCCAGGACATATTGTTTGGGGTCAAGGGCAACACGTTTTAATGTGTATTTTGTCCTTGGGACAAGTAGGCCCAACCCCCTGCAGCACAAACCCTTTGGCTGCCAGTTTGCAGTACCACATTAAGGGTCAGGGAAAGGTACTGCCTGTAGTTAAGTTAATATTTGTGTGCACGTGTTAATGCTGTTCAAACTTGTATTTATGGTTCATTAATTGAAAGCCTTTATTATTAGGGAAAGCGCTCCAAGTAAATGTATGTTCTGACTTCACTACTAATAGTGTTTCCAGTATGAAAATGTGTACACTACTAAACTAC
Organism: Lissotriton vulgaris; assembly: GCF_964263255.1. Lineage (NCBI taxonomy): Eukaryota > Metazoa > Chordata > Amphibia > Caudata > Salamandridae > Lissotriton > Lissotriton vulgaris. The sequence continues at coordinate 1,996,642,426 of NC_141693.1, read as the reverse complement.
TGTAAGATTTCAGGTACCAAGTCTTTGCAGCATCATTTAGTAAAATATGTTGATGCATGCTAGTATTTCCCAAAAATATTCATATTGGAAAATTTGTATAACCAGTTTCAATAAGATTATGGGAAACAAAAATAAACAAGCCTTGGCAAAGCCAGTAGGTCTGACTTTGGTGGTCAGCTTTTTAGTTTTGGCAATGCGTGACTTGTTTTGGCATGGCTTATGTAACACCTTATTGATGTGAGAGCTTCCGGGCCCTCAGCATTATAACAAACATTGGCAAACACAAAAAATTGTTTTTGGTCTCAAAAAAGCACACACTGCCACATTAGTTACTGGCACTGAACAAAACTATTTTGTGTACCGATATGGTCCTTGTAAAAGAGCAGAATGTGGTCACTCACAGTGAAGCCAGCCGATTCAGAGAAAGAGAGAGAGAATTTTAATAAACACAAAAGGTCATGGTTAACGCCAGACCAAATTAGGGGCCCAATTATTAAAGAAAGTCTCAAAAGTGCACCTTTGGTATATGGCTTTTGTGAATTCACAAGAATTTACATTAGTAGGGCATGAAATTGTACTTCTACAAAATATTTGTGAACTGCATTTTAGCATGAGCAAATATGCATGTGTAGATTTGCTCATGTGAAAACCTGGATGTTTGAAAGTTCATTTTCCCTCCAACTACTTTTTTCCCAACTCTGTAAGAAGGTTTACATCTGCCACTCTCAGGAGTAAACATTTCTCAGTATGGGAAAGATTAGAGAAGATTTGTTGAAAACCCTTAAAACATGCAAGTTAGTAGGTTTGCACAGACTCAATAGGGCATGCCAACCCTGGAACTACTGCTTACCCCCATCTTCAGTCTCAGTATGTGGATCTGCAGAAACGTGGCAATATAAAATTATTAATAGTATACAAACACTACTATGGGATATGCCCTGGCATAATCAAAGAGGCTATATAAGAGCTCTTATATAATGAGACTGCTGCCAAGCACTACATGGCACCAAAGTGACAAGTGGATTTTGTTGCAGGACAAGTACATTTATGAAGCAACCTGCCCCATGGACAAGTAGATATTTTAATAAATTCCACACCCCTGAAACTGCCTACCCTCTCACTGAGCCCTGACACCTCACCCTACACCTAACCTCTCATTGCACTCTAACGCACCACTCTACACCTACCCTCTTGTTGCGCCCTGCTGCGTCACTCAGCGCCTACCCACTCATTGTGCCTGTACACCTTTGCTCTACTGATTGTTTACTCTACTGATAAGCCAGTCCCTTTGTCCTTCCAGCAGTTCAGTTTTACACCTTCACTCCACTGCTTCCCTTCACTCTCCTGCTAGCTCATAGCTATTGCTTCCACTATTGTCCTACTCCTCACTATTTCCTTGCCCATGTCCCTTACTTAGCACTCACCTTCCACATAAATCACTCAATATAGTACTTACGTGTAAAGCAGCCCACTATTCCGGTCCTTACTCTGCCCCTACCCCCTCACACTCCTCACACTCCTCATAACCTGCAATACCCTTACTCCGCGCTCATATTTCACGTTGTTCCTACTCCCTTGCTCTCTTCTGTTAACCCCTAACCTTCCCATACTTACTAACTGTGCTTCTCATTCTGCGTTTTTGCTTTATTCATACGGAGTCTGCTAGTCCCTCTGTTTTTCCTTTCTCTGCCCCTTCCAGGGACCTCTACCATTTCATTCTGGCTCTGTCCATTCATCTCTATATACACACTGTGCCCCTGTCCTCCTAGCTCTGACTCTACCTAATGCTTGACAAAACCAATAACTATTTGCTGTTCAATTCTGAAGCATAAAAGACCTGATGCTACATCTGTGCCAAGACAGGTAGTGTTGGATGGCTATAAATTATTACACTTTTTTAGGCAATGCACAAAGCAAGCTGAAATTGCCTGCAGTAAATGTTAGAAATATTGTCCTTGGAAGCGCACAATTTAATAAAGTGGGGAAGCTGGGATTTATACATTAATTATCCTGCTGGGCTGCTTCCGAGGCATGTAAACTTCCATAGCACCACTGTTGAGAGCATGTAGCATCCCATCCACCTAAAGTGAAGTCATGCCATAAAACCAAAGGCTAGGCGGAGCCCATGGATCCATGTGAGGACATTGCTGGATCCTTATTATATTGATTCTGTTTACAACACGTGCTAGCTCTGAGACCATGAGGAAGGACAGTCCGGGCTCGCCTGAAACCCTAACCAGGGGCCTTAAAATGATACATTTAACTACACAGAGAGCTCTGTTTTACCAGCACCAATTGAAAGATTAAAGAGGCCACACTGTCAGTAGGCAGCACAGGCAATGCACTCGATGGCAGGGTGAGCAAGTGACGCCAGAGAGGCAGGTGAGGGCGGGGGCTAGGGGTGAGCAATCAAGGCAATGGTTGTCATTGCATGCCCCTTTCATGCTTTTCCTGGCAAATGCAGCCCCAGGAATTACAACAAGCAGAAATGGTGCCGATTCCGCGCTTGCCGAGTTCCACGGGAGCCGAATGGAATGGCCTGGTGGGCTGCAAGTGGCCCATGGGCCGTACTTTGGGTACCACCGCTTTAGTGTAATGATGCCCTGGACACCAATTGCCATTACACTAAACAAAAACAGAAGCAGGCTGCTCAGGATGCTCTTCTCGAGCAGTCAGTTTTAAAAAAATGAAGAAATCCCTCAGAGGGTCCTTTTTATGCCTCCAAGTGTCAGCCAATGACCAACAGATGCACTGGGGAGGTAGAGCAGGTGTCGGCCATTTGCCGACACCCACACTCGAGGGGTTAATTTCCATGGTTGAAGTACTCTGTACTTAATGCTTCTTAACACATCAATATAGAGGAATCTAGAACGCTGGCAATAGACTAAGAGGGAATCAGTAGCAGTGGCCCAATGGACAGAAACAAAATGATGAAGATAGTCTTACAGAGGAAAGACTACAAAGTTATAAAGATCAAGAAATAGGTGGCAAGTGTGAATGTGATCTTCCATCTCATAAGAGATTGGGAGCTCAACCACCAGCAAAAAAAACCCTAATGACTTTGTCATGGCAATATGTGTCACTGACATGTGGGGTGATCAGACAATAATAACAGAGTACGTCATAGGAAGGGATCCTAGACACAGCCTAAATAATGTTATGAATTAGGAACAGGGGTAAGACTTTATTGCAGGTAGTCTGAAGCTCTGACACACTTTTGTTTTACGGCGATGATGAAGTAAGAGTAAAATGTGAGTTCACATCAGTCATACTAGAACACTCCGTGGTGACTAAACCAGGACACAATTAATTGAACTAGAGGAATGGTCTGACCAGCACATGTCCCAATAGATTTTAGGGAAATTGTCAAATGCAAATCTGAGAAAGGAAACTCTCCAACTTGATGCTAAGCATTAGGAAACATTCACCATCATTTCATCAATATGACCAGCATGAAGAACTGCATTTGAACCTCACTATGTACAATAGGATTGCTTGCCTCCACTAGGGATTTTACAACCCACTGTATTTTAAGGTTCACAACCCCTGTTCAGTTCTTCCCAGTCGCTCTGAAGCTCAATACAGAGTGGAACCCTATATGAAGCACCCCACATAAGGGAGTGGGAGTGTTCTTGTCATGACAAATGTCTACCTTTAGCATGTTGGAGGGAAAACCTTTCCTTACTGAGTAACATTAGGTTTCATTACAATAAATAGACCTGGTGTTTTGTGCGTTTGACAGTGGAGTAGGAGTGAATACTCACTGGTCTTTAAATACTCCAGGGGCCCCTTAATGTTTTGTGCACATGAAGCAAAGACCACAAAAAACATGGGAATACCTTCTTTGGCTTCTCTGTATTGAAGTCGTACACCATCTGGCTGCAAGTCACTTGATCATCACCATAGTCCGAGTCTGGCTCAATTTTAGTTCTTAAAACAAGCACATAGAAAGAGATAAGACATAGTATTTTAGTATTTAAGGAGGTGAATCAATATTCGACGCATTGAAATGCATTAATAACAACAACTAGAGAGAGGTAAGAGACACTCTCAGTCCCCCAGGTTATAATTATAAACAACAAAAGAGTGTCCGCAAATGGAAAAGTAGTATCCAGCACAGGATTTGAGAAGGAAAGGAAATCAACCTATAAGCGAGTCACTTAGGGATTTCTTAAGAAGCCCTCACTCACCACTCTGGGTGGTGACATGCTTCATCGGGCCCACCAGGAGAAGCCGAATGCCTCCCTGGTGTGCTCCAACGCCAGGTTACTGAGGAGCTGGTTTTTGTGACAATAATGTGCAAAAAAGTGAGTTTTAAAAATGCCAGCAGGCTATACCAAGCAAAAAACTTTATTCCGTGGTTAGCTGGGCATGGATTAAAATATATGTGTCGGGAAATTTACCAACTAATGTGTTGGGGGGTTTTCCCCTTTAGAGTGGGGTCAACATGTTTCTGCCCTTATGTGTATTGATTTTACGGGGCTTTCATCAGGGCCATGTAATTGTGTACCTCGGTGGTGTGGGCGCGCTAAGGCCCACCCTTGCCAGAGGACGTGAAAGTTAAAAGTAAGCTGTAAAAATTGGTGCAAAAAACAAACCAGAAAAAGTGGTGGTTCACACAGTTTATGCGGAACCTGTGGTCTGAAAAGGAATGACAAACACACATAGAAGACAACAGAAATGGTGTTAGTATTGAGACTGGAGCGTATTTTGCAAACACTGATCTCGAAGTTCTCTGCTTGGACTAGTCAAATGCGTGCCCGTGATAAAAATACACTTATTTTATGCCTGGAACTGTCATTGTGAGCCAGGCAGTTTCGGGACATGCAATTAAAGGAAAAAGGAAAAAAGCGGTCGCTAGTTAGCAGGATAAATGCTGTCACTTCACTCGTGCTTATGGGATCAATGTGCCCAAATGGAGGGCCGGTGTGGATATGAAACCGGAATAATTCTAACCAGACATTTTACAGGTGAATTAAATAAAATGAAATTAAATACAAGGCGAAATTCTCACTTGTTAGTTAAAAGATCCACACCTCATGGGTCTCGGGAGGGGGGTGGTGGCGACAATGGCACACCCTAAGGAAGCATGTAACAAACGGAGACCTGATTAGCAAAGGGAACTCGGAAAGAAGTTACTTAGCTGTGCGCTGTTTGGATTCGTGAGCGCCGATCGGAATCAGGTCTTACGCCCGCAACGCCAAACACCCGCTCGGCACCTAGCGAAATCCTCAACCGGACCCCGTGGATGGGTGCCCGGTGAATGAATGCCGCTAAAATACTGTTTGCGCGGTAGGGCGCGAAGCTGAGGGCGTTGCCGCGGCCGGTTGGAGGCGTGGCGAGCGTGAGATGACGCTCGCGCCTCGGTATCCAATCACAACACAGGATCGGAACGAGGCTTGGAATGCAAGCGCTCGCGTCGTTGGGGTTACCAAAAATTAACACAGTCGGGTAGCGAGTAAATCCCCAATCCCACATTTAATTAGTAACTTGGGGCAGGAGAATGAAAGCGGTTGTATACAGAGTTTGGTAGTTAACATTCATTATCGATTTTAAAGAAAAGAAAAACGAGACCTGAACTAATGGCACAAGGTATAGATTTTGGCAAAATTCTCTAGTTTAGTAGAGAAGCAATGTTTGTTAATTAGATTTTGGATATTTACTAGATCAGTGGAAACAAAAGGAATAAAATCCACATCTAGCATTTGATTGTATGCAAAAGAAGGGGTTCATTAAAGGAGCTATGAGCAACTGAATGCAAAGGAACTAAGGTCAACGTCTTAGGACTGAAGACCAAGGTATTTGGTCATTAAGCCCATTGATGTGGGTTCCCAGTCTGTACACCCAGCGTTGCTCTTTTTCAAAGAGGATGTTGGTGGTATTTCTTTCCGTTGAAATGCATGTCTACAGCACAATTCACTTACAATTGAGCAGAAAATCAATGCAGTAAGTTTTTGGGATGAATGAAAAAGCAACAGAGCAATTCTAGGGAGCTGGGGCAGGTGGCTGTAGAAGCAATTCAGTTTCAGACAAACAAAAGAACATGTCCTCAGAAAGATGGATGCAAAAAGAACAATTGATGGCGGAATGCTGAACAATGTCAAACATTCACCCCCAGTACAGAGATTTGGACTTAACTCCATGTTTTTTTGCTTACCATGCCATTCCAGTTTGTTTCCAGCCATATGCAAATCAGCCTTGACCCTGCTCCCCATGGGAAGAGTCCAGTTCGTACTTCCGCGCCATTAATTGTTCTTTTTGCATTTGTCACCTTAGTGGGACGGGTTTGCCCAGACGTGGGTCCAGTGCTCTCCGTGCCACTAGAGCTAAGCTAGCCTGGCTGATGAGGGGTGATACCCGAAACCGGCTTGGCAACCTGGCAGTTCGTGCTGCAATGCTCCATGGGGAGGAGGGTCAAAACTGATTTGCATTTAGGTGGGTTTAAACTGGAATGGCATGGGGAGACAACAAACTATGGATTTAGGCCCGGATCTTTGTACTAGGGTGAATGTTTAACATTTTTCAGCATCCTGTCCATCAATTGTTCTTTTAGCATAGTCAGAAACTTGGATGGCGCCATTTCAAGAGTTGATTTTCAATGTTTTACAAGATAGGGGCTCATGTTGGCTACACTGCAGTACAGCATATGTGACTGGGTACATTAAAGTTTTTGTTACACTGCACAATGGTATACTCAACCAGACTCCTTGCGGTTAAAACCACTCAAGGTAAAAGTTGGCTCTGATATTGAGAAGAATTTGGAATTACGCCCTTAAAGCTCTCAGATGCAATGCACTATTAAAACAAAGCAAGGACACGTGAAACATCCCATGCCGAACAGCCTGCAATAAAATAACTGTGCACTTATCAATCATTCTAGAGACATTGGGTGAGACCTAGAACATGCAGGGCAGATTACTTGAGAAGGAACAAAATGGGTAATCAAGCTACAAACACATACATATGGTCTGAATGATGACATTCTCTGGTCTTCATTAGCTATTACATAAATAATATTGCCAGTCTTCCCTGAGGAGATATTCCCTTTTACAAGTTAATGGCCCATGAACAGGGGATTTTGAGATGAGTGACATCGTAGACTGACCGGGTTAACAGGAACAGTTTCCTATTGTCCCCAATTAGTAAACCCTCTGTTTTTACCGTAGAGCTCTTAATGATTAGCTAGGTATCATGGTGGTTTGGGGCCATATATTCTTTCAACCCCTACACAATTTGAACTGACTTACGCACATAGTACCAGACATTGAGGCAACGTATACACCCATACTAGAAGCATACTTCTTTCTAACTGATGATTATTTAAAAAAGAAAAAAAGTCCATCAGCAACTTGAACCCAGCACACAACTTTAGGCACTATGAGGGTATTTGCTTGCCCAATCCTCAACTTTTTCTCTTTGGTTAGTGATAAGAAGTGAAAAAAGAATACTAATACGGGAGAGTGAACCAACGACATACTGCTCAATTTAGCGCCTGGTAAATGCCATTTTAAATGAAAACCATGTAGGATTCCACACTGAATGCATTAAGTGAGTTGTGACAACACTACGCATGACCGATTTACAAATGACTCGAATGAACACAGGCTCATTCCCAATATACGCAGTTACACTATCCTTGTTTTCTCACTTCCGGGACAGTGGGAAAGGGTAGGCTCAATGCGGCAAATACAGACGCGGTCAAGTAAGTGACGCCGCTAATGGCAGTAAGCGGAACCACCTCACTTGCCCTGAATGTTGCATTTACCATCATTTATTAATTCTACTATTCCACTTTACCTACGTAGAAAGCCACTTGGTAGTATGCTTCTCACGGGTCCCGAGGGGCCCACTTACTACAGGATTTGGGTGAGAAAAAAATTTTGCTTTACCAAGTGCTAAATGCTCAGTCCACTTCTTTAAATACATATATGTTGAGGAGCATTAATATGTGTAATTATCTGTATTAGGACTTTATCCACTAAATTACAAATGTGGACTGTGTGGCAACTTCATGTGGGGCACACATTTAGCACATTGTGCATGTGGTCTCTGTTCATAAAAATGAAAAACTGAATCATAATGTGGACAAAATATTACATTCTGCCAAACACATTGTTTTATCTTACTTTTTCCTATGCATGTATTATTTTCAAGTGATAAGCGTCTTTTGGACAACACATCAGAATTAGCAATGCAAGTCACAGAAGATACAGATTTTACTTTTCTTACACTAAGTACAGGTCACATCGAGGTGGGACAATAAAAGTACACAAAACAGGTCTCACATTTCAGTAGATTAGGTTTGCATGGAGGTCCTGACGAAATGCCACTTATCTGGGTAGGACAAGTGTTGTCAACAAGTGTTTAAAGCTTTGCACCCACTAACGTATGGAATGATTTGACAGTGAAATTGGGTCTTATCGAGTCACACGTAACCTCAAACTGAAGAAATACTTTGATAGTACACCTCAAATGAGGGAACATATTCATATTTGTAAAGATGATAGCCTTATAAATATCAAACAGCTGATTTGATATATCTACTTTGATAAATTTAGACGATTGTGATAAGAGGATCTTGCAAAAAAATGTAATTTTGATTCAGAAACTACTATGGCAAGTAGTTTGAAGTCATAGTCTTAGTTTTTTCCTCCCATACAGGCTGATAATGTGATTGAGATTTTCTATAACTTAGTAATGAGAGAGGTCAATGCATACAGTTATAATGCTCATGACTCCAATCTGAATATTTATTTATTTATTTATTCAAAGTTTTATATAGCGCGAACAAGATCCTTACAGATATCAGAGCGCTTCACAATGACAGGGTAGGGGCAGTAGGAATGAACAGAGGTAATGGGAGCAATGTAGTAGTCACTAACATGAAAGGATAATAATAAAATACATAAAATACATAAAACATCAATATACAGTCAGGTGAACAGGTAATAAAACGGCACAAGTCATTGATCCCAATTACAGAGGTGTTCAGGTACACCTTGGGTGTGTGGCAGGCTTATACCAGTGCTTTAGTATAGAGAGCGCACTGGGTGAGGGCATCGGGAGGGTGAATCAGTGACCCAATGTGTCTCATATATTGGTCGGTAGGAAGAAAGTAGCGTAGTAGTGTCACCATCAAGTAGAGGTATAGTGCCAAAGGTCAAGGTGAGCATTGATACAAGGCAATGTAGAGTCTCTGATCCACCACCTATAAGGTTCAGGAGATCTTGGCCAGAAGGATGGTTTTCACCTCTTTCTTGAAGAGTGCAGCGGAGGAGATACGCCTAGTTTCAGGCGGGAGCGCATTCCAGATCCTGGGTGCCATTCCTGAGAAGGAGCGCGTGTAGGGTTTCTCTTTCCTGAACCTACGTTGTTTCAGGAGTAGATTTTTTGAGCTTCTATTGGACCTCGAACCTCCTGATATGGACAATTTTTGAGCGAGGTAGTTGGGTGCATTGTGGTGCACGGCCGCGTGTGTCATAACTGCAATTTTTAGTTGTATTCTGGCTTCAAAAGGCAGCCATTTTTAGGGACTTTAAATCTGGGGAAATGTGCGAATGTTTTCTTGAGCCAGTAATGAGTCTTGCGGCAGCGTTCAGGGAGGCTCTTAAGGGTGCTGTTGTGGATAGCGGGAGTCCGCTGAGGGTCACAATTCCGTAGTCGATTCGAGGGATGACTAACGCTTGTACAGCCGTTTGGAAGTCTTCAGTCGGGAGGAAGGGTTTGATTTTCCTCAGTGTGTTGATTTGGAAATTAGCTGCTTTTGTGGCTTTGCTGATGTGTTGCTGCATGTTGAGCTTGGCGTCCAGTGTGATGCCTAGGGATTTCGCTGAGTCCACGATGGTGGGTTGGACATTGAGTGCTGTTAGGTTGTTGAGCCATGTTTGGGTGGTGGAAATTTTCGCCGGGGGTGAGATGAGAAGGAACTCAGTTTTCAGAGCATTTAGTTTGAGGTGATTATCGGCTAGCCAAGATTGAGTGTTAATAAGCGTGGAATTCAGATGTTTGATATCTTCCGGAGATTGAAGCTTTAGGTACAGTTGTGTGTCGTCGGCGTACATATGGAATTGGACATTAGAAGCTTGGAGCAAGGTGGCGAGCGGTTCCATGACGAGGTTGAACAAAGTGGGGGAGAGGGAGGATCCTTGTGGAACACCTAGATCTGCAGGCACAGGTGAAGATAGCACATTATCGATCTTGAACTTCTGAGACCGGTTGTGTAGGAAGGACGAAAACCATTTGAGAACTGTTCCCGATAGACCCATTCTAGTGCTTAGCAGCTCCAGCAGGTTCTCATGTTTGACCGTGTCAAATGCTGATGAGAGGTCAAGAAGGATGAGGAGACAGGACTCATTGCGATCAAGAATTTGGAGGGCGTCATCAATTATGTGTGTCATAGCTGTTTCCGTGCTATGTTTCGCTCGGAATCCTGATTGATGAGAATTGAGGCGGTCAAATTGGTCAATGTGTCTTGTTAGTTGGAGTTGGACACATTTCTCCAGCAGTTTGGCCAGGGTGGGGATATTGGTGATGGGTCGGTAATTGTTTAGGTCAGACGGATCAGCTGTAGGTTTCTTGAGTATAGGTGTGACTTGCCCCACCTTGAGGGAGTCCGGAATGAGGCCTTGTTGCAGGGAGCAGTTGATGATTTTGGTCCAGAGAGGGAGGAGCAAGGGGATGAAGTCTTTTACAGCATTAGCAGGTAGAGGGTCTGTGTGGTGGTTAGAGGGCTTCAAGGTGCAGAGCAGTTTGTGTATTGTTTCTTCCGAGTAGGTATCGAAGTACTGCCAGGAAGCCATGTTTTTAGGTTGAGTGTTAGCCATTTTTGTGTGGTTGGGGAATCGGCTTACATCCATGATGAGGTCATTTCTTATGTTGTCAGTCTTTAGCTTAAAGAAAGCAGAGAAGTCTTCACAGTGTGGGGTGTCGTTTGTTGTGCTACTTGATTGTAGGGGTTGTGCCTTTGTTTGGGTTTTGATTAGTTCGAAGAGTTTTCTTGGCCTGTTTTTTGCTTGGTCCAATTGGCGGCTGAAGAAGTCCAATTTTGTTCGCTTTATTTTCCTGAAGTAGGCATTTCTCTTGTTCTTGAGCCTTTTGAGGTGCAGTGCTGAGGGGTCCGCTCTCCAGGTGCGCTCTGCCATTCGCATCGAACGCCTGTCGTCATTGAGTCTGTCGTCATACCAGGGGTTAGAAGTTTTGGTGGAGACTCTCTTCAGTTGCAGTGGGGCGACTTCATTGACTAATGTATTTATAGATTCAAGGTAGTGGTCAGTCAGTGATTGAACATCCGAGGCACCTGAAGGGGGAAGGAGGAGATTGCCGATGTGGGGAGGCAGAGTAGAGGCGTTGAGATTCTTCATGTCCCTTTTCCATGTTTTGGATTTGATTGGTTGAGTCGGGTTAGGTTTAACTTTTTCATTGATAAAGAATGTGATAATGTGGTGATCTGACCAGTCGCAGGGTAGAATCGTCTCCAGTTGTGTAGCATTCTCTTTGGCAATGATGAGATCAAGTATCGCGCCTTTGTAGTGTGTTGGTCTATCACATATTTGGGTGAGGTCAAGTGCATTAAGGAAAGTTTTGAGACTATTTACCACTGTGTCTTTCTGGTCGTTCCAGTGGAGATTGAAGTCACCCAGGTAGACTTGGGTGGTCTGCCGACCGGCATTGGAAGTGATCATGTCCATGAGTTGTTGGGTGAATATGAGATTGTCACCAGGCGGGTGATAGATGAGATGTAGAGCACAAACTTGTTTGCCCTCGCTGGTAATGTCGAGGCAGAGGAGTTCACAAGAGGAGAGGGAGGGGGAGGTGACTTTAGTAACGGAGAGGTTGCTTTTAAAAATGCATGCAATTCCCTCGCCCGTCTTGTCTGAAGACCTGTCTAACCTAATGATGTGATAGTTGGGGGGGACTAGTATGTCCATAATCGGGGTAGAGGCTACAGTGAGCCAAGTTTCTGTTAGAATGGCTAGGTCCAGATCCCTAGCTGAGACGAGTTCTGCGATGTCGGAGGAGTGTCTCTGGGCCGATCTGCAATTGAGTAGGATGCATTTGAGTTTGGGAGAGAGAGGGGTGGTCGAGCTTTCTAGAGTGAGGGGAACTTTTCTGAGGTTGTTAGGGACGGAACCTCTGTTGTTGAGTGTTGGGAGCCTCAGAGGGTTTGTAAGAATTGTGGGTATGGGGATGTGTGTGCTGGGTATGTGTTTTACCGGACCCGAGCCATAAGAGCGTAGTAGTGAGCATAGGTCGCGGTCCGACAGTGGGTTGAGGACACGGCGGGGGCGGTGGGAGTTGTTGCGAACGGGGATAGTCGGCCAGCGCGGATGTCGTTGGAGGCGAGGGTATGTAGGGCGGGTGCGTCCTTTGTAGGGTAGAGGGATGATGGGAGGAGGGCTGGGCTGTGATGAGAGCAGGTCTTTGATTGCGCGGATATCTTTTTTGATTTGTAGAATATCCTCTTTGACTTGTTGGAGGGTGGGTAAAGTCTGGTCAGGGGGAGCATTGGGGATGGCGAAGGTGGTGGGGGCCATTGGTGAGAGGTTGTGTAGTGAACTGGAAAGCGGGCAGGGAATCGAAGGGGGGGATATAATGGCGTTGTTGGCGGGGGCTGTGAGTGAAGCAGGCGGTGATGGCGGTGGGTGGGAGGCAAAGGTAGTGCCGCCAGTGGGAGAGGGAGCCGGTGAGTGGAAGAGTGAGTGAAGGCCGAAGACAGTGGGGGAGACCGGATGGTAGTGAGGGCTGAGAGTAGGAGGTGGGAGAGAGGGGGATGCTAAGGTAGGAGAGGTGGTATGTTCTGTGTGTGTTCTTGGGAGGGTGTGAGTGTCGTGGGTGGGAGTGGGTGGGAGTGGGGAGGGGGCTGGGGGGCGAAAAGTGTCCGCCGTAGGGGGTATGGGAGGGGGGTGGATAGGCTTCGAGTGGTGATGTTATCAGATGGTGGCGTGTTGTGGGTGAGAGTTGTTTTGTCAGGTGTGAGAGTGTCGCGGGTGAGAGTGGGGAGGGAGCTGGGGAGGGGGGGGCGTCTGTCGTGGGGGGATGGGAGGGGTGGGTGGATAAACTCCGAGCGGTGGTGTGTACAGGTGGCGTGTTGCGGGTGTGGGTTGTTATGTCAGGGAGGAGAGGGAAAGGGGGGATGTGAGTGGGGGTAAAAGGGATCACGTTAGAGGGGCGGTTAGTATAAGAGGTGGCGGCGTTTGTGTTAGTCACAGCAAGTAGGCCATTTACTGGGGTGCAGGGGGAGTCTGTCCTTGGGGAATGTGGGGTGTTAACAGCGGGTGGGCTATTTACTGGGGTGCTGGGGGTAGAGGTGTTGTAGGTGGGGGCTGCGACATCAGGGGTGATGGTGCTGGTGAAGATCAGGGTGGGGGTCCGCGGATTGGAGAGGTGCTCTTTGAACTTGGGGAACAGGTTGTCTAGTAGTTCCAGGTTCTTGTCCGTGGATTGAATAAGGACAATCCCGTTGTTATAGATAGTAATGGTAGTCCTGCCAGGGAAGAGGTGGGAAGGTGTGATAGAGAGAGTTAGGCCATGAGTTGTTTTCCTGGTGGAGGAGACGGTAAGTAGGGTTAGAAACGCTTTTCTCCATTGGGCTCTGCGTGAGGTGTGGAAGATGATATCGGTCTTCAGGGCTCCATTGCCCGGTGAAAAGTAGGTGTCGGCAAAGGGTGTTTCAGGGTGCGACCTCATGAAGTTATGTTTAAAACGTTTAATGGCTTTTTTGGGGAGGGTGGAGGGGTAGTTAATTCTAAAAGTGGGCTTGCCGCTGCGCTCCATTTTAGAGACTGTAAAGTTGGGTGTAGGAGCTAGGGCGTTATAAGTGACACTAGTGAGCATCCAAAAGGGATATGAGGTAGCGTCCAAGAAAAGATATGAGGTAGCATGTATCTAAATCACTGTATCTAAATACAATAATCACTATCAGATTCAGCAGTCGTTGTAAACATGGTCAGAATCAAAATAAAAATAAAAAAAAACAATAAACACAATCAGACTCAAAATACAACGAAAACAGGAAATAGGAGGTGTTAATTGGTGCAGTCCAAGGAGCGGAGTGGAATGGGTTCACCCTACCACACAGGATGGAGACAGAGATATGTGAAGGGAGACGACGTCGCATAGGTATAGTAAGTAATCAAAAAAGAGGGATGAGGGATCGAGGTCTCCGTATCGTTCCCCAAGGTTAGTTGCCAGTTATCAGAAGTGGAAACGGACACTAGTTACACCTTATAACCATTGGTATAAGGGATAAAGATCAGAGTAGCCTCAAAAAACTCTATGTTTTGTGTTGGAAGAAGGTGCGGTATATCTGGTTCGTCCGCCCCACATCAGAGTTGTGGCAGTTATCATTGGCTACTCTGAAGTGAATGTGCCAGCCTCACCCGAGGCACCTCTGGTCTAGGGTGCAGTGTCCAGAGATTTGAAGTGAAAAAAGGGTGCAAAGTAAAGTGTGCAAAAAAGGAAAAAATGGTTAAAACGGGAAAAAACAGCCCGAAAGTTCTTTAATGGGGGTTGTTTCTACCACATTAAAAATTGAGTGGTACGATGTTAGACCGAGTTACTAGGTCTGATAGTATAAATTCAAAAAATACGTCGACATGTTTCAGCTCCGTTAGGCCAGGAAGGGTCTGCGGAGCTTTCGTCAGGACTCACAAACATAGATATATAGTACTTACACTATTTGTGTAGTCTTATTTGGCGTGCAAACACTCTTATTTTGGTTACACAATTGGGGAAATTTTCCTTCTTAATCAGAAATGAGACGAAACAATAACGTCCATATATAACATGCACACACACACCTAATTTCATTTTAGGTATTGCATTATTTTCTCATAATTTGGTTTAAGTAGCATTTTTTATTGATACCAAAACACATTTAATATTTTTGGAAGGCAAAGGAGAGTGAAGATGATAAACCTGTATTACCACTAAGGTTGAATAGGAATTCAAGGCAAGAGTAAATAAAACACGCTAGGGTTAATATTACATAGCCTGTTTCAGAGTTGCATCGTAGCGCTAATCAATATAGCAGGAACGGGGCGAGCTAGCGCTATAAGCAGTGCGTGCCTGTTTTGTTAAAACGCTGCATGGTTGTTACGTAGCGCTTGTGGGGCAGAGCGGACAAGACATTTTACAATTAGTTAAGAACGCTGTGCATTGCTGGTTTAGAAAGATGGGTTCGCCTACCTGTAGCCAAAAGAGTTTTTGCTTCTCCGGGGTCTCGCTAAACTGACACTGAGAAGATCAGAGCTGTTTAGAGAGGGGGGACTCTGTTAGTTAAAAAGAGAGTGGCTTGTCTTACCAGAGTATCTGAAGGTCTTGTTTGTACCGGCGCCATTACCCGCGTGTATGGAGAATTCCGCCTTGTGCTGACTCTGCCCCGGGGTGTGGCTTGGCTTGAGAGCATTGGGATTTTTAAAGCTGCCTAGAGCGTCACGTCGGACGTTCTCAGATGCTGCATATTTTTTCTTGGGTTTCAGTATAACGCGTCTCTGATAACTTTATTGAGACACAAGGCTGTGTTTTCATTGTGCGTTGTTTCAATACATCAAGATACATCAAGATACCTGCGTTTTTTATGGGTTTCAGTATATCACGTCTCTAATAACTTTATTGAGACACAAAGCTGTACTTTCATTGTAAGTTGTTTTAATACATCAAGATAACTTAAGTTCTTCAATAGGCAAAACGGTGCCAGGGAATAGCATCGTTCAACCCCTGTTCACAGGTTTTGAGGCGGTCCACCCACCTCTGTTCTTTTTCGAACAGACGGCGCTCGCAATTGGCACTTTTGTCAGTGAGCATTTCCAGTACTGTCCAGTGAAGTTCTTCACATGAGTGACCCATCTCGATGAAGTGGGCACAAAGTCTTGTGGTGTTTTTCTTTAATCGAATGTTGCTTTTATGTTCGCCAATCCTTAGCTTTATTTTGCGACAAGTCATGCCAATGTATCTTTTATTGCACTTACAGGTGATCATATATATGACGTGCGATGAGTTACAGTTCGTATGCTGACGTTGTGTCCATACCAGTGTCTCTGTTAGCTGTAGCGTTTTTGATACTGTAGTGGTTTTACAGGCTACGCAGGACCCGCAAGGGTAGTGGCCAGTTACAGGGTTCATGGTAACATCTCTCGTGATGGATTGCAATTGTTTTTTCAAGGGACGGGTATGGACAAGGACATCTTTTATGTTCTTAGTCCTGCGATTGGCAAACCTCGGCTTTGGCCAGTTGAAAGTTCCAGTGTTTAGGATATGCCAATTTTTCTTTATCAGCTTGTTTACCTCATAGGTTGATGGACAGAAGGTGGTGACGCAGGTCGTTAAGTCCTGTACTTGTGCTTTAGGGTAGCTTTGTAGAAGACATTCCCTAGGCTGGCTGTTCGCTCTTTTTTTGCAGTACTTTATTGTTCTTGCACTGTAATTTCTTTTTGACAATTTTTGACTTAGTTCTTGTGCCTGGATCAGGTAGTCTTCTTTCTTGCTGCAATTACGTTTTAGCCGAAGAAACTGGCTGAAAGGAAGATTATCTCTGAGAGGCTTTGGGTGGTAGCTCTGATACGAGAGCAGACTGTTTTTTGCAGTTGGTTTTGTGTAGGTTTTTGTATTCAAGATGTTATTTTCTACAAAAATCGTCAGATCCAAGAAATCCAAACTCTTGTTGCTGGAGGTATGCGTGAATTTCAACCATGGGTCTAGATGGTTAAGCCAATGGATAAATTGTTCTAGATCAGATGATGTGTCCCAGATTAGGATCACATCATCTATATATCTCTTCCAGTAGAGGATGCTGGTAGAGAACATGTTAGCTGCATTGTGAATGAACTTATTTTCGAAATTGCTCACATACAGCCCGGCTACCGATGGAGCAAAGGCACTGCCCATTGATGTACCATGGGTCTGTAAATAAAGATCTTCCTCATAGGCGAAAAAATTTTCTGTCAGTGCCAATTTGCAACATTCGAGAATAAAGTGTCTCGGTGTATTGTATAGCCAGTCTTCAGAGTAAAGTATGTCTTCCAGTACTTGCAGTGTGTCAGTTTGTGGCAGACTAGTGAACAAAGATTCCACATCCAATCCTACTAAGGTCATTGTTGCTGGATCAAATGATTTTGCTTGGATCTGTACTAACAGATCTCGAGTGTCTTTTAGGTAGGACGGTGTACGTTGTACAAGCGGTTTTAAAAATTCATCCGCGAATTTTGACAGCGGCTCGAGGACTGACCCTATTCCAGACACTATAGGTCTCCCCGGAGGAGGGGACCTATTTTTGTGTGTTTTCGGAAGTGAATAGAAATAGGGAATTTTTGGGTCCGAGGTTATGAGGTATTCAGCTTCCTTCTTGGTTATCCAATTCTTAGTCTCTGCTTCGTGGACCATACTAGATATTATGTTCTGTAATCTTTCTGTTGGGTCGGAAGTCAGTTTTTTGTAGAATCTTGTATCCGATAGGAGGGAGAGGCATTGGTCATTGTAGCCATCTTTACTTAGGATTACAATGCCACCCCCTTTATCAGCAGGTTTCACCACTATTGTATCATTCTCTCTTAGTGACTCCAGTGCGGCTCGCTCTTTTTTAGAGAGGTTTTGAAAGGTTTTTTTGTTCTTATCTAGGAGGTCCACGCCTTTCATTAAAGACTGTTCAAAGGTATGCAATTCGGGAGGGACACTGGTAATCCTAAGTAAAGATGGCTACAATGACCAATGCCTCTCCCTCCTATCGGATACAAGATTCTACAAAAAACTGACTTCCGACCCAACAGAAAGATTACAGAACATAATATCTAGTATGGTCCACGAAGCAGAGACTAAGAATTGGATAACCAAGAAGGAAGCTGAATACCTCATAACCTCGGACCCAAAAATTCCCTATTTCTATTCACTTCCGAAAACACACAAAAATAGGTCCCCTCCTCCGGGGAGACCTATAGTGTCTGGAATAGGGTCAGTCCTCGAGCCGCTGTCAAAATTCGCGGATGAATTTTTAAAACCGCTTGTACAACGTACACCGTCCTACCTAAAAGACACTCGAGATCTGTTAGTACAGATCCAAGCAAAATCATTTGATCCAGCAACAATGACCTTAGTAGGATTGGATGTGGAATCTTTGTTCACTAGTCTGCCACAAACTGACACACTGCAAGTACTGGAAGACATACTTTACTCTGAAGACTGGCTATACAATACACCGAGACACTTTATTCTCGAATGTTGCAAATTGGCACTGACAGAAAATTTTTTCGCCTATGAGGAAGATCTTTATTTACAGACCCATGGTACATCAATGGGCAGTGCCTTTGCTCCATCGGTAGCCGGGCTGTATGTGAGCAATTTCGAAAATAAGTTCATTCACAATGCAGCTAACATGTTCTCTACCAGCATCCTCTACTGGAAGAGATATATAGATGATGTGATCCTAATCTGGGACACATCATCTGATCTAGAACAATTTATCCATTGGCTTAACCATCTAGACCCATGGTTGAAATTCACGCATACCTCCAGCAACAAGAGTTTGGATTTCTTGGATCTGACGATTTTTGTAGAAAATAACATCTTGAATACAAAAACCTACACAAAACCAACTGCAAAAAACAGTCTGCTCTCGTATCAGAGCTACCACCCAAAGCCTCTCAGAGATAATCTTCCTTTCAGCCAGTTTCTTCGGCTAAAACGTAATTGCAGCAAGAAAGAAGACTACCTGATCCAGGCACAAGAACTAAGTCAAAAATTGTCAAAAAGAAATTACAGTGCAAGAACAATAAAGTACTGCAAAAAAAGAGCGAACAGCCAGCCTAGGGAATGTCTTCTACAAAGCTACCCTAAAGCACAAGTACAGGACTTAACGACCTGCGTCACCACCTTCTGTCCATCAACCTATGAGGTAAACAAGCTGATAAAGAAAAATTGGCATATCCTAAACACTGGAACTTTCAACTGGCCAAAGCCGAGGTTTGCCAATCGCAGGACTAAGAACATAAAAGATGTCCTTGTCCATACCCGTCCCTTGAAAAAACAATTGCAATCCATCACGAGAGATGTTACCATGAACCCTGTAACTGGCCACTACCCTTGCGGGTCCTGCGTAGCCTGTAAAACCACTACAGTATCAAAAACGCTACAGCTAACAGAGACACTGGTATGGACACAACGTCAGCATACGAACTGTAACTCATCGCACGTCATATATATGATCACCTGTAAGTGCAATAAAAGATACATTGGCATGACTTGTCGCAAAATAAAGCTAAGGATTGGCGAACATAAAAGCAACATTCGATTAAAGAAAAACACCACAAGACTTTGTGCCCACTTCATCGAGGTGGGTCACTCATGTGAAGAACTTCACTGGACAGTACTGGAAATGCTCACTGACAAAAGTGCCAATTGCGAGCGCCGTCTGTTCGAAAAAGAACAGAGGTGGGTGGACCGCCTCAAAACCTGTGAACAGGGGTTGAACGATGCTATTCCCTGGCACCGTTTTGCCTATTGAAGAACTTAAGTTATCTTGATGTATTAAAACAACTTACAATGAAAGTACAGCTTTGTGTCTCAATAAAGTTATTAGAGACGTGATATACTGAAACCCATAAAAAACGCAGGTATCTTGATGTATCTTGATGTATTGAAACAACGCACAATGAAAACACAGCCTTGTGTCTCAATAAAGTTATCAGAGACGCGTTATACTGAAACCCAAGAAAAAATATGCAGCATCTGAGAACGTCCGACGTGACGCTCTAGGCAGCTTTAAAAATCCCAATGCTCTCAAGCCAAGCCACACCCCGGGGCAGAGTCAGCACAAGGCGGAATTCTCCATACACGCGGGTAATGGCGCCGGTACAAACAAGACCTTCAGATACTCTGGTAAGACAAGCCACTCTCTTTTTAACTAACAGAGTCCCCCCTCTCTAAACAGCTCTGATCTTCTCAGTGTCAGTTTAGCGAGACCCCGGAGAAGCAAAAACTCTTTTGGCTACAGGTAGGCGAACCCATCTTTCTAAACCAGCAATGCACAGCGTTCTTAACTAATTGTAAAATGTCTTGTCCGCTCTGCCCCACAAGCGCTACGTAACAACCATGCAGCGTTTTAACAAAACAGGCACGCACTGCTTATAGCGCTAGCTCGCCCCGTTCCTGCTATATTGATTAGCGCTACGATGCAACTCTGAAACAGGCTATGTAATATTAACCCTAGCGTGTTTTATTTACTCTTGCCTTGAATTCCTATTCAACCTTAGTGGTAATACAGGTTTATCATCTTCACTCTCCTTTGCCTTCCAAAAATATTAAATGTGTTTTGGTATCAATAAAAAATGCTACTTAAACCAAATTATGAGAAAATAATGCAATACCTAAAATGAAATTAGGTGTGTGTGTGCATGTTATATATGGACGTTATTGTTTCGTCTCATTTCAGATTAAGAAGGAAAA
Organism: Lissotriton vulgaris; assembly: GCF_964263255.1. Taxonomy (NCBI): domain Eukaryota; kingdom Metazoa; phylum Chordata; class Amphibia; order Caudata; family Salamandridae; genus Lissotriton; species Lissotriton vulgaris. Next base: position 1,996,621,993 of record NC_141693.1, on the reverse strand, counting down.
TTTCCCCAATTGTGTAACCAAAATAAGAGTGTTTGCACGCCAAATAAGACTACACAAATAGTGTAAGTACTATATATCTATGTTTGTGAGTCCTGACGAAAGCTCCGCAGACCCTTCCTGGCCTAACGGAGCTGAAACATGTCGACGTATTTTTTGAATTTATACTATCAGACCTAGTAACTCGGTCTAACATCGTACCACTCAATTTTTAATGTGGTAGAAACAACCCCCATTAAAGAACTTTCGGGCTGTTTTTTCCCGTTTTAACCATTTTTTCCTTTTTTGCACACTTTACTTTGCACCCTTTTTTCACTTCAAATCTCTGGACACTGCACCCTAGACCAGAGGTGCCTCGGGTGAGGCTGGCACATTCACTTCAGAGTAGCCAATGATAACTGCCACAACTCTGATGTGGGGCGGACGAACCAGATATACCGCACCTTCTTCCAACACAAAACATAGAGTTTTTTGAGGCTACTCTGATCTTTATCCCTTATACCAATGGTTATAAGGTGTAACTAGTGTCCGTTTCCACTTCTGATAACTGGTCGCATAGGTATAAACACACTAATAGTAATAATACAGGTATGAGGTAGCATAGTAATAGTAATAATAAGAGTATGAGGTAGCAGTCGTTGCAGTACTGGGATAGAGGAAGAAGGGTACAGCTTATAACAGTGGATAATCTAGAGGTGTAATATTAGTGCTACACTGGAACAAGATACACGTATACAGAGTGAGGAGATATGTAGTTTTTAGAGATATGAGGTAGTTAACAGTGCAATACTATATTGAAAGTGCGAGGGGTGTAGTATATAAAGGAGTATAATATTAATGATATACTAGGTCAGAGTATATATACATAATAGATGTGCAAAGGAAAAGCAGCAGGATTCAGAGAAGCCCCTAGTGAGCAGCCAGAAGTATATGGGGTATCCGTTAGTGCATTCAGTACATGTGGAGGTATAATACTGCAATAAACGGTAGCTACTCAGTAATTGAGATTAGGAGAGAGGAGAGATAGGGTCAGACCACTCCAAAAAGGCCGCCAAAGTAGAGGCGATAGCTACGGCAGTCCTCTGTTAAAAAGAATTACAAGATTTGAAGTCTGACGAGCCAATCATTATCAGACAAGCCGACAAAGAAGGCAATGTAGTTGTTTTGAACTTCCAAGATTATAATAGGGAGGCGTGTTGGCAATTAAAAGGTAGATCTAACTACATGAGGTTTGATAACCTTGCTTTGGAGAGAAAAAATTAAACTTTAAGGTGGATAGAGGAATAGAATTCTTTTATTATTGAAGGCACTCTTATTCCCATCATCTAAGACTTCAGAAAAATACAAAAGGGAGGGAGGATCCACCTGGGTAGACTCATCATTTTGGGGACTGGGTGTTAGACCTGTCAGCCCTAGGGTTGTCTTTCCCTGTTTTTTCGCCCTTTCCTCATTTTTCCCACCTTTTTTTTTGTTGGCCTTACGTCTGAGCGCCTTCCCATTGCTAATCAATGCTAAGGTGCAGGCCCCTGCTACTGCGGAGCGGTCTTTTTTATTAGCACCCTAGTTGCCAGGAGCTGGCTGGGACCCTTAAACATTGCTGCCTTGAGTTTAGTAGAGTTAACCCCTGGCTGGGGAAGAGTTGCTAACCAGTTGCTGCTAGGCCCGGACTAAGGAACTGTTCATTTATGCCGGATTTTTAGTGGCCTGGTTATTCCTGGATAATGAAATGATGCCTGTTTTCTCTGCATCAGGGTTTTACCTATGCTCAAGGAAAGGTTGAATGAATACTGAGAGATGAGAATTGCATAGAGTTACCTCAGGAAATGTTTGCTCGTGGTTAATGAAATGTTTGCCTTACATAGTGGGATGGTCATTTTTTTACCAAATGAGATGCTTATCCTTGCATAAAGAAATGTTGCCTGCTTCTCAATGACAGGTTGACTCCTACCTAGTGCCAGGGTTCATGAAATGCCTACAGTTCTATAATGAAATGGTTGCTTTACATGAGGAGATGTTTATTCCTGCCTAATGAAATGTTTTTCAGATGCTCAATGAAATGTTCCCCGTCTAATGAAATATGCTCTTGAAAGGATACTGAGTTGATTACCGATTACCATGAATGACTACACTCCTGAACCTTGATCTAGATAAAGCTGATTGATTTTAAATAGACCAGCTGGTGTTGTGTTCATTATTGTGTGTGTTTACTGGCTCAGTGGATGTGTGTGCTGTATGGTCACTTTACACCTAAGCTTTCCGGTGCCTGCCTGCTCGCGCCAAGCTACCCCCTGGGGAACTAGTACTCCAGTTCCTACATTGTTGGCGAGCGGTGGGATAAGGACTTGTGGCTATACAGCACCCTCCAGTGAGACAGAGTGCGCCGCAATTTGACTAGACACCTATTGTGTACTCAAGTCTAATCAATTGACCCCCCACTGTCTAAACAGAGTGTGCAGAGTCCTGTGTTGACCCAATACTGTTACCACGTCCTAGTGCTTTCTCTTTGTTTTATCTGGGTCCCCACCTGTCAAAATGGAGTTCCAGCTAGCCGATCTTGAAGAGTATACGGTGGTGCAGCTGAGGGAATTTTGTCAGGGGATGGGGGGGCCTGTTGGGCGGAGAGCCGCGAAGGAGGAGCTCTGTACAGCCTTGAGGGCATGGGTAAGGGCCCACCCAGAGGGAAGAGGGGATGGGGGACAGGAGGGGAAGGGCGCACAAGGGGGGGCGGGTGCTCCAGGAGAACTAGACCTACTGAACATTGATGTGATTGACAATGTGTTGCCAGGAAGACGTTCCGGTGCAGGCAGTAGTGCATCTAGGAGGAGTGCGTCGTCAGAAGAGTATGAGGACAGGAGGGAAGAGAGGCGATTGAAATGGGAGCTTGCCAAGCTAGACCAAGAGAGGGAGAAAGAAGGGAGGATAGAAGGTTCGCAATGGAGGAGAAGAAGCTGGCGCACAAGCTTCAGCTTAAGGAGTTGGAGCTGCGAGCATTGCAGTTAAGTGTGCCAGGAAATGCTAATGGTGGCAGCGTACCAGGGGCTCCACATGAGCCTAAGAGTTTTGGTTACCCAAAGTGGTGATAGAGAGTTACACTGTGGGGGATGACATCGCCAAGTGGTTGGAGGCGTATGAGGTGGCCTTGACAGCCCATGGGGTGCCTGAGAGCTACTGGGGAGGTGGCCTTTATCGATGCATACCTCCCAATGTCAGGGACACCCTCCTGTACCTAGAGAATGCGGACCAATTCAGATATCCCCCCATGAAGGAGGCGCTACTTAAAAAGTAGTTTGGCCTCAACCCAGAAAGGTATCACCAGAAGTTCCGTGGCAGCTATAAGCGGTCACACAAAATTGGGTAGACTTTTTTGATTACGCCCGTTAGGCTCTGGATGGTTGGGTGCGTGGTAGCGAGGTGCATGATTATGAGGGCCTGTACAATCTGTTTTTGAGAGCGCACCTCTTGGATAAATGTTTTCTGGAGCTGCGCCAACATCTGGTGGACCGCAAGCAGACCGATCCCCGTGAGCTTGCGGAGGAGGTGGATACTTGGGTTAGCACACAGGTGTCTCACAAGGGCCCCGGGGGAGATGGCCCGAAAGGCGGACAGGGTTTCCCCCAGAAGAAAGAGGGAGGAGATAAAAGGAAGGACTTTTCACGAAGACCACAAAACAGATAGTTTGGGAAAGGAGTAGGTACCCCACCTCAGTCCAGTTCCCCAAAGCCCACTTACCCTGACAAGAGTCAGCAGCCAAGAACTGTCCGTTGCTACGAATGCGGGGAGGTTGGACACTACAAGGAGGATCCCCAGTGTCGCAAGTGACCCGGGGTGGCTAGTGCAGCGCTTGGGATGGAGCTGCCCCTAGATAGGGAAGGGAAGTGGACAGGCCTGACCCTGGTTTCATGCATGGATCCACGAGGGCTTTAGTGGTCCCCCAATGCTACCGGGCCTTCCTATTGGAATTGGTGCATGAAATACCTTTGGCTGGACACCTGGGTCAGGACAAGACCTTTGCGCGGTTGGTCCCGCATTTTTATTGGCCCAGGATGAGAGTTGCCTCTGACACCTATTGCAAGACCTGCAAGACATGCCAGGCGAGTGGCAAGACTGGGACTAAGGTTAAGGTCCCTTTGGAACTGCTCCCGGTTGTCGGGACCCCTTTTGAGCAGGTCGGAAGGTCCCGGAACCCAAGGAACGAGTATCCTGAAGAGAACACTCACCTTGAGAGTGTCAGAGAATGAACCCAAAGCAGAAGTGTGGAAAACACCTGCGCGGTAACAGCAGGGAATAACTAAAAAACGCTTTTGGGAAAGTGGCCAGAAGACTAGGCCATAAGGCAATGTAGAGCAGAGACGGACATGTGATCCGCTACTTGAAAGACAAGCCCAGCAAGGGCTGACAACACAAACAGACCAGGGGGAATCCATGTTTGCGCTAATAGCAATAAACGTAACGCATAGCGGCGTTTGTCCCTTGCAAAGCAAGGACAAGGCGTCAGCCGTGAAAGAACAGCGCCTGAGGTGAAGGGAACAAGGGTCCAGCAAAAGAAGAGCAGCCATTATAGATTAGAAAATCACTACAATGCTGAAAAAACATAAGGACCTCGTGAAGGCAGGCGAGGGAATGGCCTCACAGCAAGGAACCCATGCCTAGGCCTAAAATCACTAAAGACAACTGGAGCAAATTGCAACCGAAGTGCAAGAGAGAGGTGCCAACGGCAGAAAAAGAGAACGACCATGACCCCTCGAACATATGTCCGTAGAGAAGACTCCATAGGAGCGTACCAAGGCTATGGCAGTTACCCAATAGCCTGCAATACCCCACATAGGGTAGACGTGTGCGAATGCGCAAGCCGTATTCAATGTGCAGATGCCAGCACTAGCAGAGGTGAAAAGATGGTGACCACATGCGTCCAACCCCCTCGACTCCCTGGAGGTGAGGTAACAGTGCAAGGCGGAGGAAGACTAAGTCAAAGGCCGCCTGAACAACTAGGCCCTGAGCTCTAGGGTGAAGGGATAGGCAGAGCGGATCATGCTGGCAGGACAGGGTCGACAAGCTATGGCCCGATCAACAGGTCACCAGAGGAAGGGTTCGCACATGTGCCCAGGAGGATGTCAAACAAAGATACCCCAAGGGGCAGCAAAGGCTCCACCTCAACCGGCTCCATGTGGAGAAGATCCAACAAAGGATCAGAAGGCAGGGAAACCACAAGGGGCTGAAAATGAAGAAAAGCTGCCGCCCTGTGAACAGCCCGTGCGTAGGCAGCACTAGCCTCAGTCGCCATCCGGGGAGGTGACAATAAACCATCAGGAGACGGTTGTAGACTAACCCGTCCACTAGACATCAAAAGTGGAGATGACTGAGGCTAATCCGGAGGTCACGCCACACAAGGTACCTGTACCACGGGCCGAAACGACCTCAGATCAGGGAGTCAAGAGGAGCGTCAACCTGTTGCGTTGTTGGTTTATATGTATAAATGTAATCCAAAAACAAACATCTATACTGTAAGTTGATAACTATCTTAATACTTAATAAAATTGTGTTTAAAAAAAACCTGTTGCATAAGAGGCGTAGGTGCCGGCTTCGACCGACGCCATGTGGGAGTCGCATCGACATCCGAGGTGTCGGGTAGGATACCAACCACATGAAATGGAGGAGGCATGGACGTCAGCACCAGCGTCGACTGGCGTCGAGTTTGAGTCGTCTGGACGTCGAGGACCGCCAAAGGGGATAGCTTCTGGGCGCAGTCTGATGTCGACTCCACTGCAACATGTGGGGAACAGGGCGTCGAGCCAGGTGCAGCCGCCGACGTCAGCGCAGGAAGACGCTCAGGGCTATGCAGTGACTTAAGGGGTGGGCTGGACGGGTGACTGGGAAGACCCTCTGGGCCGGTTCCTTTTGGCGTAATTTCAGCTCCCGAACCGGAGTCGATGCCCACAACCGGTGCCAAGGACGAATCCGCTCGCGAGGACCAGACATGAGTGTCTTCCACCTTATTGGGATCAGAAGGCGCACCAGGGAAAGGGGGTGACCCAAAATAAAAGTGGAGTGTTTTAGAATAAGCCTCAATTTGGGCCACACGTCGCTCCGGCACCCGGAAAGGGAGTGTACGGAGGAGGCGACTGCCAGACGGCTGGGCCTGGCAGGGAGCGAGAAGAGCCGGCACCAGCGTATGGGAAGAAGACCTCTGCGACTTACGCCTGTGCTTACCCGCCTCTGAACGACGTCCGCGGGAACGACTTCTGGAATGAGCTTGATCCCAAGAGGGAGAGCGGCGACGCGAAGGTGCAGGGCCGGACTGCCGTGCGACCAGCAATTTCATATGAAGCTCCCATAAAGACTTCGGTTTCATTCCCAGGCAGGCGTCGCACTCTTTGGAGTCGTGGTGCACTCCTAGGCACCACATACAGACGGGCATGTGGGTCTGTGACAGACATCTGACAAACACAGGTATCACATGCCTTAAAGCCCGAAGGCATTGCACACTGTTCCGTGACGCTGAAGGCGTCGAGAAGGCCAGAAAAACAGACCAAGGAACCGCTGGTTTTCCAGGATCCACATTGGGTCGCGGAAAAGAAGAAAACTGACGTCAGCACACAGGGAGGGGCATATATGGCTCCGCTGACTTCACGTCCGTGGACTAAGTCAGGGCGGAGCGTGCGGCGCCGGCCCCGGCATGCAGAGGTGCTGCTGCGGAAAGTTTTCCGGATCTAGTCTGATGCCTGGGGAACATTCTGAGTTAAGGACTCTGCGGATAGATGGCTCTATCAGATTACTTCTTTTTAAGAAAGAAATGTAGGTTTTATTGTTTAAAAAAAATCTTTACAATTAAGTTTGAAGTAAATTTGGCATTTATCGGTGAATCCGATTTTTGTCAGATGTAAATGAATGGAGATTCCATATTGAGAAGCAATGTTATTTTTGAGAAGAAACCTGGTATAACTTTCGGGGTAACACTGCCTGGTTTGGAATTGGCGGGCAATTTCAATAGGATATAAAAGGGTGTTTCAAAATGGTGGTCAGAATACTGGTTTGCAATCGCGTTGAGACCTTTTTTCTACTGAATCAAAAATACCAAGTGAGTAATGGACTACAGAGATGGTTTTGCAAGGATATAAAATAATGTAGTCCTTCACTAATCAAAGAAAGGGAGATAGGAGCAAAAGTTAGTGGGTCCACTCGGGTCCAAGATGGCACGTATATATAATCAAAAGAGTGAGCCCAACCGGATACTGTGCCAGAGTTTCTCAGGAGTTTTCCTGGAAACCCTCAAATCATCTTTACCTCCAGCAGAATGCATCATTCCTGTTGGTGCATTTTGTTGTGTGGCATAATCATTGGGCTCTGCACCTGGGTACTCTCTTCCCCAGGTGAGCGATGCGTCTCACTGGAAGGAGTGTGTCTGGAAAGTTATACTGGTGAGATCCATGCAGTAGTTTTGTTAAAATGACCTCCTATACCAATAGGTGAGAGAGAGGTAAGGTTAAAAACAGATTGCAGCGCTGTGGGACAAATTACATATCCTTGGCATCAGGTGAGGTGGCCAACAAGTTTTAGCCAGAATAGTCACTAGGGGTCAGAGGCCTTCTTCAGGACATTAAATGACCCCTGGCAATCTAGTTTTTCAGGTAAGCACATTCATTTACATTCCTTTCTTTTTTTCAAAATGAACCCTGGTTGCAGGTATTTAGGCCTGCAAATGCGAAAAAAATGAAAAATAAAATACGAAAAGACAAATCATTGTCCTTTAGATCCTCCTTTTCATGCTTATCAATGAATTCCAGATATGTGATGCTTCCGGCATGCTTAACCCCTTCCACACTCATGACGAGCTGGGCTCGTCATGGTGTAGCCTCCTCATACACTGATGACGAGCCCAGCTCGTCATAAAACAATGAAAATAGCAATTTTTCAGCACAGGAGGGGAATTGCCTTAGCAGCCATGGAGTTAAATCGCCCAGGGAGTGTAGAGTGCAATTTTATACTCCACACGCATCCTATGTGTATAGGCGGTCATGCTGTTAAGATTGCTTCAATATTATGCATCACAAGAGTTTTCTTTTTTTGTAAGCCAGTCCAGTCATTTGACCATGAACTTTCTCATTCGCATAAAAACTCAGAAGTGGAGTGTTTGTTTTCTGTGAAACCATAATGTTAAAAGAGTGAAATACTGTGACTATTAAGTATAGTTGGGGAGGAAGCATGAACTGGAACAAGTCCAACAAGGTCAGCTAGTGTGAGGGAGGGTCCAATGGCAACGTCCACCTGGAGCCACTTATGGCCCAGTGGGCCCAAAGGCATGCAAGAGGCAGCCAGAAGCATCTGACAAAAAGAATAGCATCACTTCCTTGATAAGCAGAATAAGCTGCAGGGTAGAAGATCACCAAGGGAATACTAAGTTGTAAGACGCATGTGAGGTATGATACTTTGGACAGACAATCTCACAGAACTTATGGGTCTGATTTTGAGTTGCAGGATGGAGCAGAGATTTGTCTCGCTTTCTTTTACTCTTTAAATCATCCAAGCAATTCAAGCTGGACTAAGTTCTGAAATGGGATTGCACAGGTCTTGCAACTTGGAGCTTCTCAATACCTAGGAGCATCAGTAAAAGAAGTATCATACTCTGGTGGTACTTCCACCAAGAATCACTATAGAAGTGCCAAACTCATTGAGAAAATATTAAAAACCAATAGCATTTTGATTCCCCACCATGACAACTTCAGGCAACACTACGTCTTATGTGGCACCATGACAATGGCTCAGGTCATTCAACAAGTCTTAGAAGTGAGTGAATTCTTAAGGACTGCACATAGTATTCAGAAAGTTACCCCACAGCAGAAGAGGTCACTGTTGCTTTACATCTGCTTCCATCTACATAGCTATATCATTTGCAGTCATGCCCGGTCTATATATTTAACAGCAGACTGACTTCAGTAGTTATAAACTTGGATAACATGAGTCACAGAGGTCCAAACAAGATTGAAGCACCCAAAATAGACAGATCAACCAATCATAATAGTAATGCCTCAAATACAGTTGGCCAATAAACAGTGTTATGGTATTTGGCAGATGTAAAAACCTGGATCATGACAGTGCAACTGGCAGGTTAAGTCACCCAATGCCACTCAGGCACATGCTTACGAAACCCAAAACCTTAAAAGTGATGGGTTATAGACTGACCTCCTGGTGCTGTGCCGAATGTTTTCAATCTCATTCTTGTAGCTCCGACTGTCGATGATGGTCTGGAAAGCTTGGATTGGGTCAATCAGCTGTCCCCAGACCTTGGCACCAAGTCTGTCCAGGATGACCATGAAGCAGTGTAGAGCTGGCCAAAAAGGATCATCTCCACTGCCTAAAACAGAAGCATGACATTTTCTGAGATCAAACGAATAGCAGTTTTCTTTCTTTTAGGGGGTGGCGGACTGAATTTATTTCACTTCTTGAAACTATTTACACAACAGGCTCAACTGAATAATATAAAGAATGCTCTATATTACCAATTACAATAACAAGCAGTTGGGTGTGACCATAGATTCAAATGTGCAACTGGAAGAGGAAATTCCCAAACTCCAAGAACGAGTCAACAGAACATTGCAAAGCATCAAGTATGTAAAAGGTTCCCAATACTTAAAGGATTTTTTTTAACATATCTTAACTCCTCCATCAAATTCACCAACCAGGGGGCCACACTTACTCCTTGATTAAACAGTACACTCTCACATGCCTCAGAAACATTAACTGCGTGGGATTCCAGAGTACACTCGTAATACCAAGGAGAGGGCGAGGAGACTGCGTGGAGGAAGCACATGAATTATTCCACATGCAGGGTGATATAATACTATGGCATGTATAAAACAATTTCTCCAAATTGCTTTCTTTTTATTTCGTTTTTTTGTATTAATTGGCAAGGTAGGAGGCAAAATATGGCATAAAACCAAACATAAGAGCAGTTACTTTTTACAAATCAAGGTGCAACCAAATAAATCACATATGGTGTGATAAATTACAAACTGCATTGAAAGACATAGATGGTGGCAGTGAAGCAGCAACACACATGAAAGTACACACTTCTAAATACATGTTTAAAAGGGCCTGTAATATGGATTTAGGGTAACAAGCAATAGCATAGACAATACGTCTGAGTTGGCTGGCAGACTACTGGTTTTGCCAATTAGTGATTTTTAGTTTGAAGCTACCAGACAGGGCAAGTTGTCTGGATGTGAAAGACAAACAGTGGCCTTGCAGCCCGCCCACTGCTTACCAGAGGTTGGCTTTTACTGTCGCTCGTATTTGCTTGATTTCTATTGAATGACTTTCCTTGTTTCACCCTGTCCATCTTGTGCTATCTCAACCATGGAACATAGCCTCTTTCAAATCTCCTTAACTGGCTGGCTTTTATGCTTCCTTTTAGGAAACTACTGTTTTTCTTTTTAAATACTGCACGACAGTGCTTGTGTTTTCCAGCTGTATTCCTGGTGTGCTTCACCCACCACATTACACCCACCTGCACTCATGGTGCTCTCTCACACTCCACGGTGCTCTTTTGCCAGTGTTCTCTCCTTTTATGTTGCTTCTCCCCTGTGGGTCATGTTACTTCAACCTCCCTTAGGTGGCGACGGATCTCTAATCTATTCTAAAGACTTTTAATATTATGTTTTAAAAAAGCACAATCCTTCTCAGATGGGTATTTTTTTTAAGAGGTTCCTTTTACAGGTGTGTGCATGCATGTTGAACACATGCGCACGACTACAAAATAAAACAGTGGCCACGTCATCATATTTGGGTTTTTTGGGGGGCACGCTCCACAGCAGCAGAGATGCTATTCAACATGGTTAAAAAAACATTGGCAAAGGCAGTAGGTCTTATAGTCAAGAATGATTTTCTCCAACAAATGCTTGTTTTATATTTGTGTAAAACTTTCTATTTCATACAAAAACAAAAAAGGGCGCCTATGCGCGAATTAATGCCAGCAGTCATCTTTTAATGTTTTGTAATACAGTTTTACAAAAACATTGCAATGAGGCCAGACCAGCAAAAATGCCATGCACTGCAGATCAGTAAACACATTTTATTACATTAAAATATATGATGACCATGAATTACTCTCCAGTGTGAATTGGGCGATGAGGCGCTGCAGCAGCTCTTACTGAGCAGTGGTACTCAATAGCAGGTTCCAGCCCTTACTATAATCATCCTGTGTGCTGTCACTAGCAGTTTTAGGTGTTTGAGGGGGGGGTCAAGCTCAAGGTGGTGACTGGTAGCCATGGACACCATCATAACTGGGGCCTGGCTTGTTTATTCGAATGAGTCTGGCGGGCATTATTATTACATAGTAATAGAGAAGAGCCAGGCTGCCTCCAGACATCCACTCTACTTGAGTAGAACCCAGATCCAGCTCCATAGTGCTCTGCGGTTGGGCCGGCATAGTTTCTTTCTGATGCTGCTGACACGGTGGTGCTATGTCCTCCGGGTCCAAACATCAGGGCACTCTGCAATTCACTGGGGTCGCAACTTACTGCTGCAGTGTGGCCCACCTCTTTAGCAGCCATCATGCAGACTGGGGGTGGCAGGTAGGAAATACAGAATGTCTTATATGTATTTCGTCGTGGCAGACAGTGTGTTCGGTCATCATCCACTGTGGTGTATCGATTCTGGAATCATTAGAGCTCACAGACTGCTCATGTCCATGACAATCATAGTTTGAACTTGGCCCTAGTGTTATAAAGCAGCAGCCTGACAGCTGCCTCTCAGGGCTCACTTCTGCAGCAAAGAGCAACTTGTGAGCCAAAGAGGAATATGATCATCAGCTCAGCCGGGGTCCAACACCTAACCAGCAAGTTGAAGTTCCCTTTCAGCAGGAGAGGAGTTCAACTTTAGCTGAGGACAGCGCAAGAGAGTGCATGCAGCAGACCGAGATGGTAAATCCGATGCACCACTGACTGCAGCAGTAGGTACACCTGTGTGCAGCTGAGTCCCTCAGACACCAGTCAGAACAGTTTACAATGCAATCACCTTAGAAAGGAGAAGTTGGTTAGTTGGTTGGTTTCAGGGCTTTTGCAGTATTTTCTCTACATTTGGAGAGATTCTCCTTGCTCAAGGTTGATCATTGCTGATATTTATCGCTTTACATGGATTTTATTCCTTCACACATTTGGCAGTAGAAGGTCATTCTTCCATACAGTGAAACCATGGAAATGTCATACGTAAGTAATCTGAAACCTTGACCACTAGGGACTGCCACCCAAATGTGCACATGCTTAAGCATGAGTAGCCATTGTCTAATGGGTAAGGAGCTCATGCGAAGATGTGCACAAATAGGCGACCATTTTGGAAAGGGGTTGCAGTACATATGGAAATGGATGAGACTTGCAAAATGTGAATGACTACACTAGACCAATGGATGCAGAGACTAGACTTAAAGCTTAGAAAGTAAGTATATTATCTATGTGTATTTTTGTTTTTTTAAATCCACCTCGAAAGGACTTGACTAATGGCAGAACTAATGAATAACCAGCACTGACAAAGCCAATGTGACTGGGCTTGGATGATGACTTTTAGGTTTGCTTATTTTTGTACAATGTAAAATGGTACAAGGGCACTCATTTTTGTATTTAGTGCACATTGCACAAGAGCAAAATGCTGTAACTCGGAAAGATGAGTCGATGGTTCAAGTATAAGCTATGATGGGAGGAACAAGGATGTGAATGAAACACTAACAGACCACTAGCTGAAGACAGCTGGCTGAAAGCCAATAAGTATATTACACATTTCATTTGAATAAAATGAAAAGGTGTTGGCAAACACCAGACCTAAAAATAGACCATCTCGAAAAAATAAAGGTCCTCAAAGCAGGCCCAACAAGTGCCTTTTTGGACACCTAAGGGAGATAGCATTTGCTCACTTGTGTATATGTTAACCATTACTATGCAGGATTACTAGCAGTTTTTGTTTAACGTAATTTTTTATTGTAGGTAGAGAGCCGCTCTGCATTGCTTATTAAGGCATAGGGTGCAGAATATTTCTATCACCATCCACTTCACACTGGCTTCCACCCATCTCCCCAAGTTCAAGCTGAACTTGGATCTCCCAATGGCTGCACCGGTCCCCTCCCTCCTTCGCCTCCCATGTGTCGTTTTTGACGTAACTATTGTTGTTTAAATTCCAGGGTGTCGCAGTAAAGGACAAAAGGTTAAGGGCATTTTCCTGCACTGCAGAGTCCTGGTACACCTCAGTGACTTGCATTATCCTTATACCGCTTAGTTGAGGTATCATATCCATTATCTACTGAACAATTCATCACATAAGAAAGAGCAAGTAAAAGACCGATTGGGCAGAATGCCTTCTCTAGAGATCTTCAGTTTCCCAAGTCCATGTGTCAGCATATCATTTAGTCTAGTTATTTTGTTCTTTGCCTTCTGGGTCTAGCAATACTGACTTTATAATGGGATAAACAGGACTAAAAATACCAGAATACAAAGACAAATTGGACTAGAGGAGCTACCCATTTATGGACCATAGAAACTGAAAAATGTCTGCTTGTCTGAAAAGTAATTTAAAAATAGTGTGAAAAATGTCTAAGAAAAGGATACTGTTTAGCCAGTTACAATGCATCGCTAGGTTACTTCACTAGAAACAGGCCTGTACACATAAAAAAGGACATCATTTCACAAATCAAAGTTGCATGGTACAGACAACAAACAAAATACCACTACCAAAACATGTTTTTAATCAAATTTAGCACTAATGATTGATAGGTGTGTATAGATAGGCAAACAAAGCCCTAAGTTGGCAGGTTATGCCCACACGCGGGAAATGCTCACTTAGCCCCTGGATTCAAGCTAGCCAGGCTGATGAGGGGTGATACACCTAAACCCTTGCCAGGATGCTTGTTTCCGGTCCAGGGAGGACCTGGTCTGGCAGTTCAGGCTGGACTGTTCTCATGAGGAAATGGGTAAAGACTGATTTGCATATGGCTGGGTCCAAACTGGGGTGGTTTAGTGAGTAGAAGAACGATGATGGATTAAACCCAGATCTGTGACTGGGGGTGTCAAACGTTTCAAGCACTCCGTCCATCATCTAACTGTATTTGCTATAGAAATCAGATTCTTTCTGCTCTAGATCCAGGAGACTGGTCATTGTACTTACATGACACATATTTTCAAAAACCAGTCCTGCAGTCAAAACCTGCAAGTCACAGTGGGGTTGGATACTAGTGCAATACTTTGAATGGCCAGTCCATAGCGGACCACCTCCAGACAGTCAATTTCTTGATATCTATGGGATTTTCTATTAGCGAATCAAAGTACCACCTGACGCTTTTGCAGACTATCACTCTGCAGGAACTACCCTGGCAACAGTGGCATTCAATGCTTTCGCACCACCCTGACGCGCCAAAAGGACATTCCAGATATCATTTCTGGGTGTCAGGTTCAATCCAGAGTCTTGGTAAGGACTAGCCTGAGGCTTCTTGAGCTCCTAGCCTCATGAATACTCCTTGTCCCATGCACCAGATTGAACATGATGTCTTTGTTCTGGAACCTTCACTTTCAGTGGGTTCAGCATTGGATCATTCAATCCGATACTATCTGCATCTCATAGTAGACCGTGTAGGACCATCAATGGAGGCAAGTGGACATTGACCAGACTTGTGGCAGTCCACTCTCCATACCCCACCTACAGCTCATAGTAGTGATGCATGCATGGCTTCTGGGAGAGAAGGTCTCCTGGTGGCCATGGATTTCAAAGGTCTATGGTCTTCAGCGATGCACAGCTCGATGTCAATCTACTGGAATTTCAAATGTCTAGAGCACAAATCCTTCCTACTGACCATCAAAGGGAGACTGGTAAAGATACACGAGGGCAACATGACTGTCCAGTGGCAACAAACAGAGCGGGCTGGGATCCTGGGTCTGATATCACACGCCTTTGGAAGTAGCTGAGCCATCAGGGAATCTTGCTGATGGATAATCACATGGCTACGGTCCCTGAATGCCAGAACAGACAAGTTATGCAGACTTCAGATGACGGACCACAAATGGTGTCCCCACCCCAAGGTAAGCATGCCCTAGCAGAATCATTCTGCCACTGCTAAGAACATGCACTCATGATTACTGTGAACTAGAATAATCACAACAATGTTTCCTTCGAGATGCATTCCGCTGCAAAGAACACAGGTCTTCTGTAGGCATTACCGCAGTTACCTCTCATATCTACAGATATGAAGAAAGTCAGGACAGACCCGGTCAAAGTCATTCTGATTGCCCCCGATTGGGCCAGAAGAGTGTGGTACCCAGATCTCAGGGGTCCGAGCATTTGCCATACAATTCAGATTCCCTTTTGGGAAGACCAGCTGCATATTTACAGTTTTGATTTGCCATTGAAAGTAGTGGACTTCATCTCCGCAGCGAAACATCCTTTGACCCAAGTATCTTGATTCTGGGAAAAGTTCGTGAACTGGTGTATGGGCCATAATTAGGGCTACCCCTTTTCCATTTGAACTGATTTTTTTACAGATAAATACAGAAAGAAAACGACAATTTTTTCTGTCTGTATTTATTTTTAAATACAGAAAAATGGAAAAAATCGGCCTTTTTTGGATGATTTATTTTTCTGTTAATGAGTGCCAGGTCAGTAGGTGTACAGATTGAGAGGTGGGGGGGATGAAAAAAGACCGTAGATTTCCTAATTAGGCTTAATTAAGTGCAGATCTACAAGTATTTATAAAATTTTAGAATGCAAGTGTTTTCAGATAACGCTATTGCATTGTATACTGCTGAAACTTTTTGGAAATGCAAATGTGAGTAAACATTTATCAGTTAAATAAATACACATTGCATGTTGATTTATACAGAATACACAAAATAAAAATGGATAATACAGAAAAGTGAGCAATAAATACAGACGGAAATGTACAAAAAAAAAATCCAGTACTTTTATAGCGCACGAATCACCCCCGAAGGGTTCTCAAGGCGCTGGGAGCCGTTAGGAAGATTAAGAGAGCTATTGCCCAGAGTCGCATGGTGCTGGTCAGACCCTTGCCGCAGGAGCCAGGGATTGAACTGTGATCCCCAGCGCCCAGTGTCAGTCGCCCTGGCTGTGGCGCCACACCTCTCCCCAAATACCATAAAACCGGGAGCCCTAGCCACAATCTAGATCCTCCTTAGGCAAACTTTTTGATATGTAATATGTTTTATCTTCAGCCGTCCAAGGCTCTGCAGCGGGAAGAGTTAATGGTTATGTTGGCTCTTTTGGCTTTTTTAGTCTACCAGACTAACCTTCCCTGCTGTGGTGAGTTTATCGATATAGGTTCCCCCCCAAACCTTTCATAATACCTTATAGGGACCTTAATTTGGTTCGGAGGTTCCTCAAGTGCACACAGTTAGAGCCTATGCAGCTCACTTTTAAGAATGTTTTCCTTATTGTAATAACCACTGCATGTAGTGTTACTGAGCTGCAGGTGCCGTCAGTTTAGTCAACGCATAGCACTATTTTTCCAGACAAATTAGTGCTGAGGGCTCAGGCCACCTTTCTATTTGAATTAGTATTGCCTTTTCACATAGCACACTCAGTCACTCTGACTTTTCTTCTCTCCACCTCATCCCTTGAAAGAGATGAAGAGACAATCAGCTTGACCCCAAGAGAGGTTTAAGCTTGTAGGTTGAACACATTCAGGTCTGGTGGCTTAGTGGACTAATGTCTCTACTGTAGGGGCTTGTGTTTGACCTCATGGTCACAGGTTTAAACTCACCTGGTTCAGTAAAGATCTTTCTGAGGTTGGTAAAGTGAGTATGACTGAGTTGGTTCAAGAATAACCCTGTGCATAATACTACGCTATGCTGAAGGAGCACTAATTCGCACTTTGCAAATTGCACGTAGTACAGTACCAAAACTGTGCTTAATCACGTAGTGTGAAAATTACAACAACAAAAAAACTACAAAAAAACAATTTGATGGACAGAATGTAGATCAATGTCTTACGTTCACCCCAGTACAAGGATCTGGGCATAAATCCATAGTTTTTTGCACTCCCCACCACCCTGGGTCAGATAATGGCTTTATGCAAATCAGCTCTGACCCTGTGCCCCATGGGAACAGTCCAGTCCGAACTACAACAGCCATATCTTTCCCAGACCGGAATCAAGCATCCGAGGACCGGACCGGTTTCGAGGTAACACCTCTCATCAGCCAGGCTAGCTTGACTCCAGTGGTGTGGAGGCTCTGGGACCCACGTCTGAGCTACCCCAGTACACTCAGGGAGAAAATTACAAAAAAACAATTTGATGGACAGAAGGTAGATCAATGTCTTACATTCACCCCAGTACAAGGATCTGGGCCTAAATCCATCGTTTTTTGCACTCCACACCACCCTGGGTCAGATAATGGCTTTATGCAAATTAGCTCTGACCCTGTGCCCCATCACGTAGTGTAGCAGCTAAATCAACAACATCCTCAGATGCTTTGAAGAAGCAATTTTACATGCTTAAAAGCATAAAACCAATTCACAAAAGTGAACGTTAACAATGAAAACATTAGGCAATGAGAGAGCTGATGATTTTGGGATCCCCCCAAACCTAGGGGGAGCAAAAAGGATATACCTTGAACACAAAGAGCATAAACAAAAAGCAAATTTTGTTGAACTTCAGCGGTGGTTCCATTCTTTTAGGACCACCCCAAGCAGAGTTATTAGCAAAAAAAACAATCCCAACCAAAGGCCCTGAAAAGTATTATGGGACGAGATTAGCAGTGGGCAGTGAATATTATAGTATCCAATATCAAAATAATTCTACAAAGAGCTGCAGTTCACCTAGTCGTTACTAGATGTCCCTCACGAGTCAAATGCAAAGCATTGAAATTATTCTTACATCAAGCTGCAGTTCCACTAGTCGTTACTAGATACCCTCACGAGTCAAATGCAAAACCATTGAAACCCTTTCAACAAGCATTTGACTTGTGAGGGACATCTAGTAACCACCATTTGAACTGCAGCTCTTTGTAGAATCATTTTGATATTGGATACTATATAATATTCACTGCCCACTGCTAATCTCATCCCATAATGCTTTGCAGGGTCTTTGGTTGGGAATTGTGTTTTGCCGATAACTGTGCTTGGGGTGGTCCTAAGAGGATGGGGCCACCACCAAATCGTTCAATAAGATGTGCTTTTTTGTTTTCAAGGCATCTGTTTGATACTCCCCCCTAGGTTAGGGAGGATCCCAAAATCATAACCTCTCCCACTGCTTGCTACTTTTTCAGTTTCACTTTTGTGAAAGTTCTATATGCATTTTAGCTTATAGAGATACTGGTTTTATCATACCTGACACTGTGCATGATGTCATTTGCAATTAATTTGCAATTTTTTCACAGTGCAGACACGTACACAGTGTAATCATCTACACTATGCAGACTACGTGAAGTTCAAAGTATACAACGTGAAGCTACGTGTAGTGCTGCTACACAAACTACGCCCAGGTCTAGGAAAAAACATGTTATTAAGCGCCAAGATGCTCTTCTGTGTGAACATGTGCTTTACAAATACAGATTATGTTATGTTACATGAGAGAATGTTGTGTTGAAGACAAGCACTTCGTAGAGTTGGCTGACGGTTAAAAGTTAAAGGCAGTACATAAGAGGCCGCTGTCTAGATAAGACTGTCCGGTGTCTAAAGAATTGTTACACCCTGCCACAAAATCGATTTGGAGGGCTACAGGACAATTCCGCCAAATCCAAGGATGCCACAAAAGCATTCAGCAAGGGGTGGTATCCTGTGTTAGGCAAGTGCCAGGCTGCAACATGTGCATCAGAGCACACATTCACCAAGCAATACTGCTTGAAAGCCAGGTGTGCAGTGAATGTCATTTTGCTCACTCACTCCTGCAAGCTTTCTGGCTTAAATCTACTCCCCAAACGTAGTTGGGGATCCCTGTCACCTGTTCAGAAGTATTGATGCCTGTTCATAAGCACTGCCAGGGTATCTAATCTAAACATGAGGAATCTGCAGTTAGAAATCTCTATCAGAAGACTCCTCACCTTTAGAATATACACAGGGGCCAGACAAGTTTCAACGGTTCTAAACAACAGTTCCTGTGTGCCGCCAGGTTTTGCTGAGGAGCCCTAATAAGGGGCGTAACCGGTCCTGGGATGTTTGTGCTCCAGTTCAGGAAGGATCTGGCCTAGCTGGACTGTTCCCACTGGAACTGGGTCGACTGATTTGCATATGGCTAAGTCCAAACTGATATTGCACGGTGTGTAAAACAACAATGGACTGGCATGCAGCCCTGAGTTACTGCCAGTGTTAATTCAAGCATTCCATCCATCACTTTTTTGTATACTTCAGGTTTTGTCGCATTGGTTCCGTAGATACTTCGCTCTTCCCTAGAAGTAGCAGAGCAGAGCCGCATCCAGGTGCCAACCCTGCATACAAACGTCAGTTTCTTCATTGTTCTACTTCTGCCTACTCAGACGTGGGTCAGCTGAGGCAAACTGCAAGTCACTGTGTGTCTAACTTATAACCTTTTTTTAAAAGCGTTTACAGCTATCTACTGCACAGAATGGAAAGAGGGAGAGCAGTGGGGAATCAGCAGTTAGAGTATCCTCCCGAAAGAATGATACTAAAGGTGAATAAACCTGTGCAATTGTCATCTGAATGAGCCTAAAGGACATTTCAAACAGAATCCAGTACAGACTTAATCTCTTGCTTAGGCGGGAACCATGGCACTGGCCCACCATGAATAACAACAACATTACTTATCTGTAACAACCTGTTTGCAGCTTGTAGTGCTGTAGGTTTCATATGACTCATTAAGCTTTGGCCTCGTAATATGTAAGTTGTTTTACTTTAAAGAAGGGGTTTTGGTTTTGAGGAGTTTCAATACCACCTATGAAACTCATAACACTCTAGGACAGGACATAGACTGAACCTCAGATTGTGATTATTGCATAGAGTGAGCGTTAGTGATGAGATGACAACCAGTGTACGGTCTGTGAAATGGAATATTAGCATAATATGTTGGGAGCAGAGGATATGAAGCATGCTCACATGCACAGAGGTGGGAAAGGCGCATGCCCATCTCTAGCTCAAACTGTTATAGGTATGTAACTTTCCATTTAAAGCATGTGCTGCTAAAGATAAAAAGCTGTACATAGACTAAAAAGCAGTTGTCAATCCCCAAAGCAGGAGTTTGTAAGTGAAGATGCGAGATGGCTGGAATAATGTGTTACGCATAGTTCGGACGACTCATGCTGCTTTTTTTTACATCTTTCTAATGGATTATAATTATTCACAAATTGTGTATTTCTTTAAGAGATTGAAAGTGGAGGAAGGGGCGGGAGGGTTAGAACATAACCTTCAATATTAAGTCTCATTGAGTGAGGTCAGCTGTCTTCAGACTATGCGACACACGTTTCTTATCAGGCTTCAATGTCCATACCGTACTGCATGGCAAATGTATGCGTGGATGCCTGCATAACAGCTGTGCATATGTCACCTAATGGTAGATTACCTGGAAAGGCCACTGTTGCTCTTTTCTTTACAGTTCAATGTGCTGTAGGTTAAGTTGTATACTGTGTGCTTAGCCTTGACTTCACATATTCGACTACACCTGGCATATGTCCAATATACGTTTCCCAACATGCCTTTGGTCAAGTGCAACAAATAGCTTTGTTGCAAATGTACTTTGTCAGGTCAATGTACTATATAATTGATATATCAAAACCTCTTTCAGCAAATGACGTATGCAGGAAATATGAAGTTAGCTCAAACAAATGATTAACGTGAAATGGCAACCATACCTTGGGCACAAAATAGGGTATGTTCACAGCACAACTATGCCCTTATGTATTTGTGTAAAAACTACTTCCACTGGCAAAGCATGCAACTGACTGCCAAGGATGTGATTGCTACTATGAATACTACTTTCCAAGAAGGGAACTGCAGTGGGCATGAATGTATTGGTTTAAAAAAGGTCTTCAGATGTCTACTAAGAACAAGGTTTAGATCCCATGAACGGATCGGGTATAAATTGCTTTAAACTTTCAAAGAATGTTTTCACAAATAGAACTTTAAAGGTAGACTGATGTGGTTTTGCAATTAAGTAGCTACGGCATCCTAATGTACACGTATGACGTGTGCAGGTTTTGTTTTTTACAGATCTAAAAAAAATAAAGTATTGTTTGTACATTAACATGTTAGGACTGTACATTTAAATAGTTACAGTAGTGGACAAACATTTCCATTCAGCCGCATAACATGCCCTCGTTTCAAGCCTCTTAGTATCTATATACATTTGGAGGAAGTCGTACGTACCAAAGGTCTAAGATCTCAGGTGCCCAATCACAAGACTGATCTCCCCGCGATAGGGATGCCTTAAGTGACTCAGCTGCTTAGGACCCCTCTGTGCAGAGTGGCAGCCTATTATACAGGCGAACTGATATTTCCTATAGCACTGATAAGTACTAATGAAGTGATGATTTACCCAGGTTGGAGCTAAGAGAATAAGTCCCTTTGACATATTTTTCACAAAACATAAGGTATCAGTGGTAGTAGGGGCAGTAAGGTAAGTAATGAATATGCTACTTACCAGTATGCATCTGTTCTTGGCATGTAGGGCTGCTAACATTCATATCTTAGCATTAGATCGCCACCTAGTGTTGGGTCCGGATGATCGCACATTGTTGTCCTGGAAGAGTCTTCGAAGTATCCTGAGATGGGTGGCTCCTCCCCTGGACTACAGTGCGCATGGGCATCGGCTCCATCCCCAGATTGTTTTTTGCCATTGTGGCAGAGGATGGAGTGAAAAGTGTAAAGGATGTCCATGCTAATGATTGAATACAATAGTATATCTGCAGCTGCGACAGGCACCGGGGAGGAGGGTGGGCGATATGAATGTTAGCAGCCCTACATGCCAAGAACAGATGCATACTGGTAAGTAGCATATTCAGTTCGAGGCATGTGGGCTGCTAAATTCATATCTTAGCATAGAATACATAGCAGTCCCTCCTTTAGCGGCGGTTGCCTGTGCCAGCTGCAGAAACCTGAAAAAGTGTTTTGAGAACAGCCTGTCCTACAGCCGCTTGCTGTTTGGAATGTACATCAACACAGTAATGCTTTGTAAAGGTATGTGGTGTAATCCACGTGGCTGCTCTGCAAATGTCCTCTAGAGGAATGTTACCTAGGAAAGCCATGGATGCCCCCAACTTGCGTGTGGAGTGTGCCTTTGGGGGTATTGTTAAAGTGCGCTTGGCCTTTTGATAACAGATTTGAATGCACTTAACAATCCATCTGGCTATTCCAGCTTTGGAGATCGGGTTGCCTTTGTGTTGTGGTGAGAAGGCAACAAAGAGTTGTTTCGTCTTCCTAAAGTGTTGTGTCCTGTCCATGTAGTACATCAACCCCCTCCGTACGTCTAACTTATGGAGCATTCTTTCCGCCACTGTTTGTGGGTTCTGGAAGAATGCTGGCAGATCGATAGTTTGGTTGAGATGAAAGTGTGACACCACCTTTGGAAGGAATTTGGGGTTAGTACGTAGCACTACCCTATTTGGATGAATTTGAATGAAAGGCTCTTGTATTGTGAGTGCTTGCAGCTCACTAACACGCCTTAGTGACGTAATAGCAATTAGGAAAGCAACTTTCCACGTTAGGAATTGCAGTTCACACGAGTGCAGTGGCTCAAATGGTGGTCCCATCAGTCTGGTGAGGACCACATTGAGGTTCCAAACCGGAGCTGGCGGTGTTCTTGGGGGAATGACTCGCTTCAGACCTTCAAGAAACGCTTTAATGGCAGGCACCCTGAAGACCGAGAGATGCTGCCTATTTTGAAGGTAAGCTGCGATGGCGGATAGATGTATTCGAATAGAAGTGAACGCTAGTTTGCACTTATAAAGGTGTAACAGATAGCAAATGATGTTAGGGATAGATGCATCTAGCGGGTTTATGTCATTGTCCGCACAGTAAATGACAAAACGCTTCCATTTTGCGGCATAGCATGCTCGTGTTGAGGGCTTCCTCGCCTCCTTGATGATGTTCATGCATTCAGGAGGTAGGTTGAGGTATCCAAACTCTAAGACTTCAGGAGCCAGATCGCTAGGTTGAGCTGTTGCGGATCTGGATGCTGAATTTCTCCATGGTTCTGCGTCAGAAGTCTGGGCGTGAGGCGCAGTCTTTGATGCGGCACCACTGAGAGTTCGAGGAACGTGGTGTACCAGGCCTGGCGCGCCCACGTTGGAGCAACTAGGATGAGTGTCATCGAGTGTTGCCTTAGTTTTCTCGCCACCAGTGGTATCAGAGGTGTCGGGGGAAAAGCGTAAGCAAATTTGCCTGACCAGTTCATCCATATCGCATTGCCCTGCGATTGGGGGTGTGGGAACCTGGCGGCGAAGCTTTGGCATTTTGCGTTTTCCCTTGTGGCGAACAGATCTATGTCTGGACGACCCCACCTTTGGAAGTACGGCTGGAGTACCGATGGATGTATCTCCCACTCGTGCATTTGATGGCTGTATCTGCTGAGCAGATCCGCCATCTGATTGTCCTTCCCTGGGAGGTGTTCTGCTATGAGGAAGATGTTCCTCTGAATGGCCCACTTCCACATGCTCTGAGCCAGATGAGACAGCTGTGGCGAGTGGGTGCCCCCCTGTTTTTGGATGTAGTACATCGCGGTCATGTTGTCCGTCCGGACTAACACCACCTTGTTGCACAGATGTACAATGAAGGACTTGAGTGCCATGAAGATCGCCATCAGTTCTAGATAGTTGATGTGCATCTTCTGTTGCTGCGTCGTCCATAGCCCCTGCACCGTGTAAGTGAGCAGATGAGCTCCCCATCCCTGGAGGGATGCGTCCGTTGTCAGGATAACCTGTGGCACTGGCTCCTGGAACAGTCGGCCCTTGCAAAGGTTGTGTGGAGTCCACCAATGCAGAGAGTTGTATGCCCGACTGGTAACCAACACTAGGTCTGTTAATTGTCCCTGAGCCTGTGTCCACTGATTTGCTAAACACTCCTGGAGCGGGCGCATATGCAACCGTGCGTGAGGGACTATGAAGATGCAGGAGGCCATCATGCCTATTAACTGCATGAACACTCTTGCTGGAAGTGAGTGTCCCGGTCTGAACTTGTGGATTAAAGACTGCATGCCGTCTATCCTGACCTGGTTTGGTTGCGCCTTGGCCGTCAGGGTATTGATTGTCGCACCCAGAAACTGTCGGACATGTGCCGGCTGAAGGTGTGACTTTGGGTAATTTAGCGAGAAACCTAGGTCGTGAAGGAGGTGAATGGTAGTTGACATGTCCGCGGCGCACTGCTGTTCCGACCTGGCTTGAACGAGCCAGTCGTCGAGGTAGGGGTAGACATGGATGTTCTGCCTCCTGAGGTGCGCTGCTACCGTCGCCAGACACTTGGTAAACACCCTTGGGGCAGTTGTGACTCCGAAGGGTAGGACTTTGAACTGATAATGCGTGCCCTGGATAGTGAACCTGAGGTACTTCCTGTGGGACGGATGTAGTGGAATGTGGAAATAAGCATCCTTGAGATCTAAGGTTGCTAAGAAGTCTCCTTTGTTTAACATAGGAAGAATTTGTTGCAGTGTAAGCATATGGAAATGCTCTGACAGTATGTACAGATTGAGGGGACGGAGATCCAGAATTGGTCTGAGAGATCCGTCCTTCTTTGGAATGAGGAAGTACAGAGAATAAACCCCTGTGCCCTCCTCTCCCACTGGCACGAGCTCGATTGCCCCTTTTTGCAGCATCACCAACACTTCCTGCTGCAATAAGTGCAAGTGCTCTGCGGACATAGGTCTTTGCCTTGGCGGAATGTTGGGTGGAGTGGATTTTAACTCTAGACAATAACCGTACTGGATGAGCTGTCGCACCCACCTGTCTGTGGTGATGTTGATCCAGACGGGCAGGAACTGCTGTATTCTCCCCCCGACGGGTGTTAAGTGGTCGGGGGGCAGTGACAGCGAGTCACTGGCTGCTTGGGGCAGAGGAGCGTGAATTGTTGCCTCCTTTGCCGCGTCCCTTGTTGCTGTTTCCCCTGTAGCCCCTCTTGTTTTGTTTGGGGTACGAGGATTGTGCTCCACCTCTAGGGAACTGTGATTGGTGACCCATCTGTCCTCTGGTGATTCCACGGGCACCTGAGCGACGAAAATTATTGCCACGAAACTGCTGTGATTGCAGGGCCCCCATAGATTTAGCAGTTTCGGTATCTTTTTTAATTTTTTCCAGGGTGGTGTCAACATCTGGACCAAACAGTCTCTCCGGATTGACTGGTTGATTAAGTATGGTTGTTTGAATGTCAGGTTTGAACCCCGATATGCGGAGCCATGCCTGTCTTCTGAGCATCACACTGGTATTAATGGCCCTAGCGGCCGTGTCCGCGACATCAAGTGCACACTTTATGGCCGCGTTGGAAATCAGTTGTCCTTCTCGAATAATCATTTTGGTGCCCTCTTGAAACTGTGGAGGCAGGTGTTCGACAATCTGCTCTAGTGTGTCGTAATGTGATCTATCATAACGTGCCAGTAGTGCCTGTGTATTTGCAATACGCCAGAAATTGGCAGCCTGCGCAGCCACTCTTTTGCCTCCTGCCTCTAGCACTTTGGACTCCTTATCCGGGGGAGGAGCTTCACCCGTTGATTGGGAGTTGGCCCTTTTTCTTGCGTTTGCGACCACCAGGGAGTCAAGCGGCAACTGTCCTCGAATGTACGCAGGGTCCGCAGGCGCTGGTCTGTACTTTTTTTCAATACGTGGGTTGACCACCCTTGCCCTGGTAGGTTCCTTAAAGATGTCCGCCGCATGCTTGAGGACCCCTTTAAGCATGGGCAGTGTCTTGACAGTTTTTTCCGAAACCGAAAAAGTGTCGAACAGAAAGTCTTCCTCCACTGGGTCAGCATGCATGTCCACATCATGGTTAGCAGCTGCCCTCTCAATGAGTGCATGAAAACCTGCAGAATCCTCTGTAGGGGAAGCACGTGTACCGAAAGTCTGTGGGTCTTGTCCCATATCTTGGGTGCCTTGGTCCCCAATGACCTCATATGAATCTGGCTGTGCCTCAGGTTCATTGACTGGGAATGTATATTGTTCATCTTCAGCATAGCCCTCACTTTCAGAGTGGTCTGGAGACGGTGTCGGGCTCCTTCTTGGAGGAGGCTGGATAGGTTCCATGAGGCCTGAGGCGTCATGTTGGTACGTCTTCTTCTTTAGGGGGATGACATAGGATTCCACCGGCTGCGAAGTGATTTTCCTTTTGTAAAGGGTTAACTTCCCCGTGTCCGCATCTATGAAGCACTCCGAATCCTCTTCTTGGTCGTGCACATGACCTGAAGATGCCCTTGCCGAAGAAGATTCCGACTTCTTTGGCGTCGATTTCGATGAAAAAGCCTTCGGCGCCACTTTTGGTGGTAGAAGGAAGAGGAGTTTACTTGCGGGCTTGACCGGGACGTCTGCCTCCTTTTGCGTCGATGGCGTTGGCGCCGACGATGAAAAAGCCTTCTCCCTAATTCTTTGCAGTGAAGGAGCAACGAGAGATGTGTCGGTAACCGATGTCTTTGGCACCGACGAGGCGGCCTTGCCTTCGGATGCGACGTTCCGTTGGTCTTTTGGAGGGATGGACGGCGCCGACCTCGAGTCCTTGGAGCGATGCGCCGATGTTCCTGTTGGAGCCGGGGCTGCGTCGCTTGCTTTGGCTGGCTTTGCCGGCGCCGGCGCGCTTGTCTTGTGCGTGCCACCCTTTTTAGAGGATCTCTCCTCCGGCGCCGATTTCGACCCTGTGGAATCGCCGTGTTTCTTCGACTTCCGCGGACCGGAGGTCGACGGAGTCGATGAGGCTGCCGGTTTACTCGACTTTGCTGTAACGGCCGCCATCTTAGGGACGATTGAGTCCTTAACTTTCGCTTTCAGTTTCGGGTCGGCCATTTTAGGTGTAGTCGAGACCGCTTCTTTCAGTTTCGGTTTCGATTCCCTCGGCGCAGCAAGTATGTCCGTGGCCGGGCCAGCAGGCGGGGCCGAGGCTTGCGCTACAGGGTCTTGGGTAAGGCCGACAGGCGATCCCGCGACCCTTTCCTGATGTTCGTCAACTTCGGGGCATAGCTCGTCCCCTGAGCTATCTTCCGCGGCCCCATAAACCATATTGTCGTCCCCTACCTCGTCGACGTATTCAAGGCCTTGATCGACGACCCCGTCGTCGTCATATTCCGGATCAGCCTCGACCTCCGTTCCAGGCGGGGAGATTTGAAGATGATGGCTCTGGTCCTCCTCTTCTTGGTCGTCGAAGATGTTTTCCGGATCCGGGGCCGTCTGCTTGGCCACCAGGCGCACCGCGCGCCGAATCGTGAGAGTCTTCTTCGACCTGAAACTCGCACAGGCCCTGCAACTTCCTTCGTCATGGTCTGGCGAAAGGCATTTATTACAGACCGGGTGCACGTCTATATGTGGGTATTTGGACCCACAGAGCGGACACAGCTTAAACGGAGTCCGCTCCATGTTGGGAACTTGGTGTCGAGTCGCGATGAGAAGGCCTCGATGTCCAAAGAGTTGGAAAAACTCCGCTGATTCCGGCTCCGAGAGACGGAAGAACTCGAGACCGTACGCAAACAATACCGACGTAAAGAACCCAAAGCCTTTTGGCCTTTAGAAAAGATGTTTTTTCGATTCCGACGGAGAGACGTCGAGACCGCATCCGAACCCAATGGCGGAAAAAAACAATCTGGGGATGGAGCCGATGCCCATGCGCACTGTAGTCCAGGGGAGGAGCCACCCATCTCAGGATACTTCGAAGACTCTTCCAGGACAACAATGTGCGATCATCCGGACCCAACACTAGGTGGCGATCTAATGCTAAGATATGAATTTAGCAGCCCACATGCCTCGAACTTATCCATACCAAATGAAACATAGGACATTGCCAAGAAACTAGGGGTGAGGACATCGATGCGCGACATTAAGGTGTGCCCCAAAGTTGAGAGTAAGTGTTTGGCATGTGATTACTGATGTCCCACTCCTAGGTTTGCCGATAGTTCCTACTGAGAAAAACAAATCATCAAATTCACGGTTTTCTTCTTGGATGTGTTCCACTAACACATGTACTCGGTGGTGGCTGGAACAGTGCCAAATGTTTCGCACTTGACAATGATTGTATTGAGTGTATGCCTCCCCGCTTCTAAAAGCGGTGCTTTATTGCTGTGTTGTCTGTGCGAATAAAAACTAAGTTGTTTCAAATTTGCTATTGAGAAGCTTGAAGCTCTAGTTGCTCTGCCGTTAGTTCCGGCACACTGATGTGTGGCACTTGTTGATGTGTTCACCGCTGCCCTGAACTCTTAGTGGAACCAGATGTGCTCTCTAATACATGAGAGGTGTCTGTATTGAAGGTCACTTGGAGCAGTGGGTTAAGGAACGACCTGCCAAGTAGTAAGTTCTTTTTGTTCCATTACCTGAGTTTGTGCTTAAAACCTGGCTCCAGCAAATCTGGGTCTCCCCAATTGGACGCAGAGGGGCCGGAAGTTTTTTTAATAAACGAGTGAGGAGCAAAGGGTGTTGATGTCATTACTATGGCTTCTGTTTATTTTTTCTTCAAACTGTTCGACTCACACAAATGGCAACACTGCTACCCCTGAAATGTTGAGATGTTGCTTCCAGTATCCCTCCCCCAATTCCAGGGATCTATGTACCAGGGGAAGCAAGTCAGTGTAATAGGCACACCAGGAGTTCCAGAGTGGAGTAGCTGGAGGGAGTGGGGAGTGGAAGGAGCAATTAGCAAAAGGGAGAGGGATTTTACAATGTAACATATACTGAAATGTTGTCAACTTCCTTTTCAGGAGGTGGTGTATGTCATCTGAACAGTGGAGGCACCGAATCAGGGACTTCAAGGCTGACATTTCTGAGGACGCGATATAAGGTAGGGCAGTGCTGGCTGAAGTTTGTGCCAAGAAGAGGCTTAGTAGGGAATGAGGAATGGAGAGTGGATTATGCACAGTCTGTGTTCTTGATGATCTTTGCATCTTTTTTTTCAGTTGTGAGGGTGGGAGGGTCTTAAGACAGAGGATATGCCTTTGGGCCTAGATAGGACAAGTGGTAAGTGAAGATAGGCATGGCTTCAATGCTTGGGCTTTGTTTAAAGATAAGCTAGATGACATTTTCAACACCAGGTTGGGCTTTCTTGAACACAAAAGACAAACATGAAAAAGGGAGAGAAAATACAAGGGTTAACTGGATCTATAAGCCAAAGATTCAGAATGAAACATTTGGCTTGCGTGTTAGGCACATTTAGATTCCGAGGGAGTATACCCTGACTGACTTGCACTCTGCAACATTTCCATCCAAAAGATGCTGACCTACCGAAGATAGAGAACGGGTCTCCCAATATCGTCCAAGACCCAGAATGTTCTTGCTGCTGTATGTTCACAATGGTCAGAGCCATTCTCTGATCTGAAAGTTACTAATCCCCATTGTGAGACCTGGGGTTACCAGCCCTCAGGGGGGTAGCATGGCACGAGCAGCAAGGCAGCCAGGGGCTTGTGTGTAAAGCAGCTACTTAACGCACACATCCAATGTAAGACACAGTGGCGCAATAATGGAGACCACACCAGTAGTTGTATTTGAAAGAATCAAGATCTTTTATATATACTTTCAAATAGAGCGTTGCATTTTTAACTCTTCAGAATTTCATTGAGACATTTCATGAATCGCATTCAGGTTACATTTCCCATAAATGGGTAAACATTTCATTCCAATCATGACTAGCTCATCTAGCAGTGAAACACTAGTTGTCCCCGCCTGTCGTATCAAACTCTCTGACAGGCAACGGGGTAACTGTATTAACCTGGAGGACCATACAAGAAGCGAATATAGTAATGCATTTAAATATCACATCAGAACCTCTCATGGACGCTTTTCCTTACAGGTAATACAACATATTGGCAAGTACTTATCAGTTCAACAAGGAACTCCAAAGAACACAACCTTTACTTATTTGTGACAAGCCTTTCTTCTTGTAAATTCGGGTCGGCTTGCGACTTCAATCAGATCCTCAGAATACTATGGAAGCCCACCTCTGCAAGAAAATTCAGTACAGTGAAATGAATCTCCCTCTCATTTCAGGCATGTAAATATGATGCACTATAGCATTTCAATAGAGCATTTGATTATGCGAATCAATAAAGCATTTCAAATAAGCAGGTAAATATGCGCTTCAATGAGCATTTTAAATGAACATATAAATATGCGTTTAACTCCCCTGAATAGGGCGGAACAGGCAACTAGGGCCAATTCAATGGGTTCGTAGGCCTAAGCATGCATAAGCTGTCACTCAGGAGCCTTACAAAAGCGTTAGGCTCCTCGGGGCCAACAGGGCCCAGTCTCACTGTTCCCCGGGGGAGGGGCGAACACGGGGCCTTCTCCGGCCTTCCGCCCTCCTCCCCTGGGGGTTACCTGGATCTTCGGCCCTTCCCGGCCCTTGCGTAGCTCTCAAAGGCCTCAGACGACCGGGCGCCGAGAAGAGGACAACTGCAGAGCACCAGCGCCGGTCGCGAGGCAGGCACACACTGTGGGGGCAAATTGGGGGGTGTATTTAGCTTCGGGGCCTCCTTCACAACGGAGGCTAAAGGCCGCAGGACTCTTCTCCGTGTCTTCGCTCAGGGACTGGGGCACGGTTCCACGGACCACTCTGGGCTGCGAATTCGGGGGCGCGGCCGGTGACGCGATGCGCGCCCATCACATGGTCCGGGCTGGTAAAGGCTTCAGGCTTGGTGCGGCATATGCTCCTACGCGCAGTTACTTCAAAGCCCGTCAGGCACAATTACTTCACAGCGCGTCACGGACACGGTGACTTCAAAGCGCTTCAGGCAAAGTTACTTCAAAGCGCTTCAGGCACAGTTACTTCAAAGCGCTTTAGGCACAGTTACTTCAAAGCGCTTTAGGCACAGTTACTTCAAAGCGCATCACGGACACAGTGACTTGAAAGCGCTTCAGGCACAGTCACTTCAAAGCGCTTCAGGCAACTCCTGAACCTGAAACCCCAGTCCAGGATCTAAACCTTGAGACTGGTCAGAACCCTGAACCACTGGAGCTCCGGTTACTGATGCTCCAGGTTCTTCTGGCACGAGGGGATCCTCTTTACTGGAAGGCACAACAGGACAGCCTAGGCTCCCAACCTGGGGTCACCTTATGGAACTCTCCAGGCCCTGTGACTGCCCTATTCTGGAAGGTTCCAGGAGCTTCCCTCATTCTAGCTATGGGCAGGCTGGTATGGCAACATTGTTTAAGGGTTCCAGCAAGCTCCTGGCTACTAGAGTGCATCTAATCAGACCACGCTGCAGTAGCAGGGGTCAGTGGCAGCCATCTTGGGGGAAGTCAAGCACCTGCATCTAGCATGGGTTTTACTAATACACAGGCCATTACAGCTCAATAATACACATTACATTTCAATAATACACAGGCCATTACAGCATCGCAGGGCCTATACAATTTCATTATAAAGGGGGGACATCCTGAATTAGGGGTAGCAAAAAGCGAAAAATTTCAGGGGAAAATGGCCAAGTCCAACACCCATCATAATAACTCATCCACATTGTTAGACCTGGCACCCTTGGTGTGGGTCTCCCTTCCATTTTTGCTGTTGCCTCGTGTGTTTTTGCTGGTGTTGGATACTTTGGATACTGTGCCACTGCTGTCCAATGCCACAGTGCAACTGCTCCCTACTGTAAGTTAATGTATTGATCAGTGGTTCCATGATTGGTTGGTTTGGTTTACTGTTCAGACCCTAGTACAGTGCACCAGGAGTGCCCAGGGCTTGTAAACCAAATGCTGCTGGTGATTCCAAGAGACAGAATGGGTCAGCCCAGTGGTGAATAGCGAGATCTGCATCTAGATGGGAGGGAGGAGTTGCACCTGAACCTTGAATAGGGCTGTGCCTGCCTTCCACAATGCTGGCTCCACCTTCTGGGGTGCGGCCCATGTCTCTGCCCTGCACAGTGAAAGAAGAGAAGGAATCCTGTCAAAGTGCTCCAAGGATGTGCTTTCCCTCCGCAATGCTGGCTACACCTCCTGTGGGGTGTCTGGTGTTTCTGTCCTGCACTGTGAAAGGAAAGAATGAGTCATGTAAACTGAGTGCTCCAGAACTGGTTTGGAGTGGGCAAAGGCCCCTCTGCCCTCAGAGGAAATAGGATTTTGGGGTATAAATATTGGGACCCCGATCCCAAGAAATTAGATCACTTTTGGATTACAAGAAGAAACCTTTGCGGAGGAGAGGAACCTGAAGAAAGTGAGGAGAGGCTATCCTTAAGCTGAAGTGCTGCTTGGGAGATTGGGATGTAGTGGTTGCATGACTGCCAAAGAAAGGAGAAAGAACTTTGTGTGCTTTATTTTCAACTTGTGATGGATCTTCAAGTGCTTG
Organism: Lissotriton vulgaris; assembly: GCF_964263255.1. Lineage (NCBI taxonomy): Eukaryota > Metazoa > Chordata > Amphibia > Caudata > Salamandridae > Lissotriton > Lissotriton vulgaris. The sequence continues at coordinate 1,996,589,619 of NC_141693.1, read as the reverse complement.
GAACAGAGCTTGCCTCCCGCTGAATTCTCAGGCACAACAGACTTCAAACCCCAGCTCCCCAGAGTTCTTTGGAACAGCCTGCTGCTGTTTTTGGGCCTTCTGAGGGACTGTGTGTGGCAAGAAACTGGAAGCGTGACTCAAAGAGTAAGAAGCGTGTTGCCATTGCTGCCGTCACATCTTGAATGTTGGCGCTGTAGCCATCATATTGCACCGCATCAGGAGAAGTCTCTCGCAACGAAGGAGAAGCGTGTCGCTGTTGCTGCGGTCGCATCATGAATGTCGGCACTGTAGCTGTTATTTTGCACCGCATCAAGAAAAGCACCTCGCATCCCCGGAGAAGCGCGCCGCCATCGGAGCTGCTGCCGTCGCATCTTGGATGTTGCAGCTGTAGTTGTCACACTGTGCGGAAGCCTCTCGCAACGTCGGAGAAGAGTGCCACAGCCGAGGCTGTTGCCGTCGCATCGCTGAACAAGGGTGTCGCCGCTGCAGTCAACGCATGGAACCGAGACTTCTCGAAATCCTTGGAGAAGCGTGCCGCATCTGGAAGATCTTCACGTCTTTATTTCTTTGCTCCGAAACTTTGCCGCATTTCCATCGCTGCAACATTACTTGTTGTGGAATCGCAACGCATCGTACGGTACATCGACGCAAAGTGTCGCATCTTAAGAACTGAACTAAGCTACAACTACCATTTTTAAAGTATAGTATTGTAGATTTTTGTCGTTTGTGGTCTTGTGTTAAGTCTATATAAATAATTCTTATTTTTAATATAAACCTTGTGTGGTGTCCATTTGTAGTGTTGTCACTGGGTTACTGTATGTGGTCACAAATGCTTTACACACGGCCTCCGAGATAAGCCTGTCTGCTCGTGCCAAGCTACCAAGGGGGTGAGCAGGGGTTATTTTAGGAGTGTACCACCTTGCCCTGACTAGAGGCAAGGGTCCCTATTTGTCACAATTACGTACCTGTGCCAACTAGAGACCCCCAAATCTAACACACTTTTTACCATCTTTCACCACACAAGCAGATTTTGCCTCTTCCTTTGCCCTTTTATCTCCATAAAGTTATTTGCCCTGCATCTCTAAATGCAATTACAGCAAAGCATCTGCTTTCACAAAGGGTCCATGCTTTACTGCATAGTCCTTCCGTGTTCAGGTGTGCCCTCACCTGTGGTATCCCTCTCCATGGTGTGAAGAATGGACTGCATAAAATCGTTCTCCTTGTCTGGTCCTAGCAGCAGTGAATCCAGGGTCTGCTCCTCCAGCACCGAGAGGAGCATGCAGATGCCTATAAAACAAGCGAAACAAAAAAAGTTACTGGGTACATCAACATCATCATCATCTCTACTTCAAACAAAAGAGGGAAAGAAAACTAAAAGTTACAGAGTAAGCGTATAAATGTGTTAAACGATCAACAAAAATAATCTACTTGTGCAATCTTTATAGGTTTCAGCTGGAGGTAAAACCTAACTTTTCTAAGTGAAATATGAATTAAACCCAGGCTTGTGGATAGATGCGGCTTTACCCGGATGACTTGTAATCATGAGGGATGAGTATAGTCAATACACTTATGTCGCGACAATCCCTTCAGGTTTCAAAAGTTCACTCCACGGGGAACAGAAAATAAGTGTGGTGACAGACTGGTGAAGAGGGACAAGAAGAAGGTGCTATTCTGCCACACACGAAGGCAAGGAAAGAACATTTACACATTGTATATCAAAATAAATGTTAGCCCAATTTTGCAATCTTAAGCACAAGAGGCCTTGAACACCCAATAATCAGTGTGGAATTTATTGCCTTGAAAACATCTTCAGTCGTAAAACCTATATCACCTTCACTAAAAAAGCCAGACGGAGGAAGCAGCACAGCTTAGGTATCACAACAAAAGCTAGTAAATTACCTCGGGTTGCAATTCCCATTGGTGCATCTGCCACAGGCAGTTGAAATGTGCCTGGCCATGCGGAAGGAATGAAATCAGCATCCTTCCTTCCTGCCTAGTGATTTTCCAATCTGTCAAAAGCACTGCCAGGTGGACAAATAGAAGACAGCATTTTTGAGTGACTCCTTTGTGCTGTGTGAGCCATGATTTTGAAGAATATTAGTCTGGAGTACACTCAGTGATTTGAGGAATGGGGGGAGGGGGGTCTAAAACTAGCATAAGGTTGTGACACTGGGGTGAAATGCTTAAAGGATGCACACTCTTACTGGCAGCCGATAGAGTTCAAGCACTGCATGCAGCAACTAGGAATGGAGGGTCTTTCAATGGTAGGAGAGAACAGTGGGTACAGACTCCCTGTAACACAGGCAGCCCAAAGCAGGTACTCCAAAGATTACGCCCCAGTTATCAGGGGATGTGCACTGTGCAGGACCAGCTTTCATACTACAACTAAGCAACAGCAAGAAGAAGCACAGAAAAACACTTCCTCTCACCCAGCCAGTAGTTCTTGTAGTTGTTGGTATCGTAGAGATGTGACGGCAGGAGAATGAGTTTCCCTTTCTCAACAGAGTAAAAGCTGTAAATATCAGGGCTATCGAACAAGCCCAGCTCGATGACCTTGAAGAGACAGGTGAAGGCTTCCTGCAGGTCATAGTAATCATCGCGGTCTACCTTGCCCAAGGTCCTGGCTGTGAGGATTGCCCACCGGCGGACCTGCCAAGAGAAATAACAGGAACAAGAGAGACAAACAGGTTATATGGAGACAACACAATGAAGGATGTCATGAAAATGGCTGACACCAGGCAAACACATGGGCCTTCAGAAGTTAAGGACTGCGCCATTCTCTCTCAACTGAACCTCCAGCTCTGCTTCTATTTCAGGAGTTGGCACTGCCTGGGCACATCTTTTGCAATGTGAGACAACAGATCCAAGGGCAAGAACATGCATTCTGTGACCAAGGGAAGTTCTTTTACTGGGGAAACTATAGAAAAGCAAATCTATTAACAGTGTTTCTCCCAAGATGAAACAATGCATAACCAGCAGAGCTCTTTTGTACAAACTTTAACTGTTCAAGACTTCAATTCCACCTGCAGAGGCTTCGAAGGCCAACTGTAAAAGGCATACAGGGAGGACGGTTGAGACATGAACCTAGTTCAAAAACCTGCACATTACCTCCTCTACATGCTTCACCACAAGAAATGCATCCCATCTCGGGCACAAGAATATCATTTTGCATTTTTCTTTTTAATGGCATAATACAAAGAGTGAAAACTATGCCAGGAAGGCACTATACAAAAGTTTACATATGTGCAAAAACTCACAATCATCAAAAGGATGATTGCCATCGCAAAACAATCCATACAGTCTTTACACAAACAACTTCGCCTTTTATGGTAGAGACTCTACCTAAGAGTAGACCAGTATGCTGAAGCTACGGAAGACCTTCCAGAGGAAGGAGTGCAGTTCACAGAGCGGGGCAGAAGGGAGGGTTGGTAAGAAATATGAGGTTAGAATGACTCTACCAGAAAAGGCGTTACTGAAGGCAAGTAACATGGTCTTCTAGAAAAGACTTCAAACTGCAGATTCCTTACCTTAGAATAGATACCACAGCAATAACCCACCCGCTCCACCCAGAGGAGGGGCTGTTGTATTGTTATCGCTTCCTACATAGGCCTTCTTGATTGTTTGTAGGATCTGTTCACTATATGTACAGCACTCTGATAAACTGAAGGGTCACGTTCATGCAAAAATAAAATTAATTAAATAAAAATAAACCAGAACGTCCTGCAGGACCAAGCGAGCAAAATGCCCCTCTCGATGGACCAGATTGCCCAGACAGTAATGCATCATGAACCTTTGGAACAACGCCCAAGTCTTACAGATGTCAACGTCAGGCACTCCGCACGCTAACGTAGTAGTAGCTGTGTTGGCTCTGGTAGAGCAAGCCATCAAGCCTTGTAGGGGCTGCTTCTTCGCCAACGGGTAGCAGATTTTAATGCAGAGTACAGTCCATTGAGAGACAGATCTCTTCTGCACCACATTTCCTTTGTTTGCTGTGGTGAATCCAAAGAAAAGCTGATCATCCAGTTGGTGCTCCTTAAAACTAAGAACCCTCTTTGGATCCAAATGATGGAGGCTTCCCTCCTCTTTTGGAGGAGTGAGAGGGAGCAAAGAATGTTAGAAAGGTGATTGTTTGACCAAAGTGAGAAAGGAGGCACGCATGCCACCTTGCTCCCTAGGGAGAAAGGAGGCAAGCGTGCAGAGAACCAGTTGTCCTGCTAGGAGATAATGTACGGGGGTGAATTGAGAGGGCCTGAAGCTCGCTCACCCTCAAGGCTGACGTAATGGGCAACAAACGACCATTTCAAGTGTCAATGGCATAAGAGAGCAGCTATGCATGGGATCACAGGGAAAACACACCAGGTAGGTCAAAAACAAAGTAAATTCCCACTGGGTCATAATGAAAGTAGAAGGCGAGAAACATGTGCTGCATGTGACTTGAATATAGAATGCTGATCTGTTAACTACAAAAACATCAGTAGAGCCAACCAATATCTTTTAACAGTGCACAGCTCAAGGCTTTGCTGGCCCAATGATAACACAAACGATAATACGCCAGACAGTTTGGCATTAACCCCTTCAGTGCTCATGGCAAAGCCAGCTCGTCATGGGCGTTACCTGCGCTGCGCGCATGACGAGCTGGCTTTGTCATGTAACACGGGTTTTTTTTAATTTTCAGCGCACAGCGGGGAAAAGCTGGAGCACTCATGCGGTTAAGCTGGTTAACATGCTTGTCTGGAAACCAAGCCACAAACTTGTCCTAATGTCAAGTGTATACAGATTTCGATGTGGGACGTGTGGCTGTCACAACAACAACCTCAGAAGGAACATCAAAAATGCTTAACTTTTGCCTCTCAACCTCAAAGCATAAAGATGGAACATGCACAGATTGGGATGCAGGACCGGCCCTAATTCTGCAAGCCTAGTCGGAGGACAGATGCTCATGCCCAGGAATTCAGGACAGCCTCCGTCGCCTAAAGCATCAACCAGCACCCACCCACAAACACAAACCTCAAAGTTATGCTCACCCACTGGGACCCCCTCACAATGAAAGACACGATCTCTATCATGAACTCTGTGCACTCGGGAGCACCCATGGACCCTTGTCCAATTATGTCTTTAACCTTGGATGCAAGACAATCTGCGATGAGCGCAGGAAGAGTCCTGAACACCAGCATCACTGCTGCCTCCTTCCCAGAGGATCATCCCTCAGTCCCACACTCTTCAACACCCACAGGAGTCAACGCAGTCTCATCTGCCTGCTTCCACAGCCTTAACATGCTACGCAAGACTTTCAGGTGACTCCCGGTAAACACCAGACGGACCATCATGCAGGCCCTCATCACCAGCAGAGTAGACTACACCCTACGTAGGAATCACCTCACGCCTCCTGAAAACAATCCAGGCAATACATAACTCAGCGGCAAGACACATACTAGACATCCCCAAAAGGACCAACATCACCCTCCAATCTCAAGAAACTACACTGGCTCCTGATCCAGAACAGATGCCAGTTCAAGATGCTGACCCATGCATACAAGGCTTGTACAATGAAGGGCCAGCATACATCAACAAACGCCAGACCTTCAACCAACCTAACAGACACCTTCGCTTAGCTTCCCTCTCCCTCGCAGACAATCCATAGATTCACCAAGCTAACTTGCACCTGGCTGCCAACGCCTGGAACAACCTCACCCTGCAACTCAGGACTGCACCGTCGCTCCAGCAACTGAGAACAGAACTAAAGACCTGCATGTTTGAATGACCAAACCTCCAAGAAGCAGCAAACATCTCCAGTGCCTCGTCTTCTAAGGGTGAATTGCTGTGCTATACAAACATATGATTGATAGATAGATTGATTTTCTTAGTGCTCTGATCTTTCTTAAGACTCTGGGCAGGAATGGTGTTGGGGAAATGCTTTCTTCTCAATTGCGGAAGAGACCCTGCACTAACTCTGGGTGTAGACTCAATTTGTCCACAAGGCGTCGACTGCTGAGTTAGTCTTCCCTAGCATTGAGGGATCCTATCAGGTGTTGTACGATCAGGAAGATGTCCTGATGATCCAGCCATGTCCAGAGACACAGGTTCTCTTGGCATAGGAGCCATGACCCCATCCCACCCCACCCTGCTTGCTTGCTTCAGTACAACATGGCAGTTGTGTTGACCGTGAACCCCAGCACCAGACTTTCATTGGATGGATTCCTGAAGAAGGCTTTCAACGTCAAATGGTTGATGTGGATCCAGGTTTCCACCAGAGACCAGAGTCCTCTGACCTCCCCTCCCCCAGGTGGCCACACCATTCCAGAAATGAGGCATTGGTCACCATTGCCAACTCTGGAAGGAGAGGGGAGAGGGGTCTGCTACTGGCCAGATCGCAATTCAGTAGTCCCCACTGCAGATCTCATGAAGTCTCCCATGAAATTAAGACACAATCTGAGAGATTCCCCTGGTGCTGCACTAATTGGGACTTCAGTTCCTACTGCAGAGTCCACATGTGCCATCTGGCATGCGTCATCAGCAGGATGCAGGAGGTCATCAGACCAGCAGCCTCAGAGTCTGACTCACCAGAATCCAGGACCTAGGCTGGAACATCTGGAAAATAGCCCGAATGTCCTGGACTGTTCAAGCCAGAGCAAAAGCTCAAAACTGTACCGGATCCAGCATAGCTACGATGAAAGGAAGTTTCTGAGAAAGAGTCAAGAGTGACTTCGGCATCTTGAAAGAGAACCCTAACAAATGAAGGCTTGCAGTAATCTGGTGGTGGGTGACTCCTGCGAGCCAGTCTTCAACAGCCAGTCATTGAGGTAGGGGAAGACTGGAACCTCTGAAGATTTCGTAAACACTCAAGGGGCACGATAAACTGGAAATGCTCTTGACCTACTTTGAAACACAGGTATGGTCTATTGCTCTGCAAGACAGGAACATTAAAATAACCTGTAGTTCCAACATTACCATCTAGTTTCCAGAGTCCAGGACAGACAGGACCTGGACAAGGGTGAGCATCTTGAACCTGTCTTTTCTTAGGAAGGTTTTCAGAAGGCACAAGTATAGAATAGGGCAGAGGTATCTAGCCAGAAAGTAGCATCCATACCCTACTTATGGTGTCAGAACCCTCTTAATGGCTCCCTTAGCCAAAGGAGCCTGTACTTCTTGGTGTAGCAATGGAAGATGGTCCTCCGATAGCTATTGTACAGACTGTGGCATTGCCGGCTGGGTTTCTAAAAAATGAAGAGCATAACTGTAATAACTGGGACCACCAGCTCTCCGAGGGGTAGCATGGCTCGAGCAGGAAGGCAGCCAGGGGCTTGCGTGTAAAGCAGCTACTAAACACACTCATCCAATGAGACACACAGTGGGCGCAATAATGGAGACCACACCAGTAGTTGTATTTGTAAATCAAGTTCTTTTAAATAGACTTTGGATCAAGCAAGTAATGCATTTAGCTAATCATTAGTATTTCATTTAAGCATTAGGCAGTTTCAGTAAGACTTGTCATTAAAATAATAACCAGCTCATCTGAGCAGTGAACATTAAATAACACAGCCTGTCGCATCATACTCTTCAGCAGGCAAAGAGGGTACTTTCAAAACCTCGAGGATCCTACAAGAAGCGACCATAGTATTGCAGTAACGTACCACATTAAACCTCTCATGGACGCCTTCTAAATTGCACTTCATAGAAAGTGGTAAAACATTTCATCCAATACTTTCAGTACAACAGATAACTTCAAAGAACACAGCAACAAGCATTTCTTCTTGTGAATACTGAGCGTTTTGCGACCCAGAATCAGATCATCAGAATACCATTAGAATGAATCAATAAATATCACAGTTTGATCCTTTCCGGAACTGTAGAAGCCCACCCCTGCAAGAAATTCAGTACAAGGAGAAGGTCATCCCCTCATGACAGGCATGAAAACATTTCATTAGACATGAGCTTATAGGCCACCTAAATCGGCCACTAAACACCACCAGTCACTAAAGTGGATTATCTGACGGGGTAACATCACTCCACAATGAACGATGCAGTAGGGTAGATCTCTGTTCCTAAGCCTCCTGAACACTCGAGGCACACCAGGAGGGGGCCAATGGGGCCCAGTCTTTGTTCACCCCGGGGGAGGGGCGACCTCGGGCCTACCGCCCTCCTCCCCGGGGGTTACCTGGTGCTCTTCAGCCTTCCCGGCCCTTGCAGTGAGTCGGGGAGCTGAAGGGAGGGGCCCGACCCTCCCGTGGGTCTCACTCGGCCAACGCCGGGATCAGGAGCAGATGCGGGGGTCTGGTGCTTCCCAGATGGTCAGGCGCGGCCTGCGGTGCAAAGCGGAGGGGGCTCCTCAGGTCCTCCGCCCCCTTCGCGGTGAGACGGTGCTTCCCCGGGTGCCGGGCCCTGAGCAGGGGATGGTTCTGGGCAGCCAATAGCTGCGCGACTTGGGCGGGGGCGCTGCCGATGACGCGGCAGCGCTCCCGCTCATGGGACAGGGGCCCAGGCAGGCTTCAGGCCTAGTGCGGCCTGGCGAACTTGATGTGGCGGCTCTCTCCTACCACCGGGGGCTGCCGAGGGGGGTCAACGAGGGCCCTGGACCCAGCGCGGAGGCAAGCGGCCACAGGACAGGCGGGAAGCGCCTCAGAGGCGTCGCAGACGCCGCGGTGACTAGGTCTCCTCCGGCGCTTCAGGGCGGCACGGCTTTGCGCCGTTTCAGAGAAGCGCTTAGGGGGCTTCACAGCGCTGGTCACAGGCAGGGCGAGGGAGGTAATTTCAGTGATCTGTCACAGCGCTGGGCAGGGGAACAGAGCACCGCGCTTGGCCAGTCAGTCAGCAGATAATGTCGGCAGGAGGGAAGGCAATCTCAATAATTCCTGACAGGACAGGCAGTCTTAAATACAGTGCTGGACAGGGGGAGCAGAATCTAGCGCTTTCCACACAGTTTAGCCAGGACAGCAGCGCAGTTCAGTCAGGGGGAGACAGGTAGGGCCAGATGGGCCCAGATGGGCCCAGATGAGGGCAGTGAGTGCGACGGGGCAGCACAGTCCAGTACCTGGTCGATCCCCCAGGAGTCTCTGGTCACAGGAAAGCAGTTTTCTTGGCGCTTGGATGGTTCTGCGCCCTTAGATGTTGGTTACTTGAAGTTGCTTAGAGGGCGGGGGGGGGGGGGTTTGGGATTGAGTTCAAGGCTTGAAGAGTTTCTCCTCAGTCACTGCAGATGGACCCTGGGGTTCCCTACCACTGGGCCAGATCAGGGGGCTAGCTTAGGACACCTCACCCAGCTTAAGAGGCAGCACCTAAATCCTGTCACTCCCAGTAGCATAGGTTCCTAACTAGGCCCTCCCGCCTAAAACTCCTGCGTGGGTTCCCCAGGTCAGTGATGGCCCAACTGACTAGAAAAAGTTCCCTCCCTTGCAAATATATGCCTAGGTCAGGTGACCACTCTCTAAGGCGGGAAAACCTAACTCCGCCCTTGTTCTGGAAGGTTCCAGGAGCTTCCCCACTCTATGGACAGGGGCTGGGTGGCTGGTATTGCAACATTGTATGGGGATCCAGCCTGCTCCTGACAACTAGGGTGCTACACTAAAAGACCACGCAGCAGTAGCAGGGGCTAGTGGCAGCCATGTTTGAAGTAGAGAGTACCTGCACCCTAACACAGATTAGCTATGAAAAGGTGCCCGAAGACCTATGGGCCAACAAAAAGAGGGTGGGAAAAATGAGGCAAGGGCAAAAAAATCACAGGGAAAGACCACCCTTGGCCTGACAGGTCTAACAATAACCCCATGAACGATTTGTAGCACCCACTTGTCAGAGGTGACAGACTGCCATTTCAGTAGAAAATGACGTATTCCGCCACCCACCAGATGGCTGTGCATTGCGAAGGGTGCTTCTACAAGAAGCGGTGTCACTTCAAGTTGGCAAAGTCGTGTGCTCCATTCATGAACCTGCTCGTTACCTAGAATGTTGAAGCATGAATTGCAAATTTTGGTTTACCTGCGTTCCAAATCGGGCCTCTAAAGCTCAGATGCAAACAACACATGAGGAACGAGAGAGTTCTAGATTTTGTACACCAACGGGAACAGGTATTGAGTTGGCTATACATTCTGAGCCACACTTGCCTTCAGAACCAGAGAAGGCAGGTTCAGAAAAATGCAGTAACTAAACCATGACATGCTATTGCATGCCATCAACACACAGTTCTACTGGGAGGTCATACTGAGCCCCTGGACTCTGGTTAAGAGGTGTGTGAACACTGAGTACTAACAACTACTGGATAGATAATACACAAGCATAGTTGACAAAGCATCTGCCCTCTTCCAGCCTCCAAACAGATGTGGCGAAACCTGATAGTACTATGGACACTACAACACTATAGATAAGCACTGATAACAGGTGTAGAGCAGGGGCAGAAGGTGAGTGGAGACAAATAACAGCATGTTAATTCTTATTCATTTTTAATTCCACTCTCGCCACCCCAAACATTTACTGATTCATAGAACAATGCATAACCAGGGTGTCTTATTAAGGAATTCTTTGATTTAATGAACCTTGGAAGAATTCATTCTTCAGTTGGCCCCAGCAGGGCTCAAACATGTACATGGCAAGTTAGTCTCACATGTGTACAGTAATTATTTACCTCAGTAAGGTGTACTTCAAGTAAGCAGAGACAAATTATTCAGTTACTGCAAGTGAGGTGAATTTTACTGGCACAAGCACTGACCCCAAAGTAAGTGTGTCTTAGTGAGAGGTGAAACAGATATAGACAAACACAGTAAAAGTGCCACTTTCTGACCAAAAAGTAGATACGACACACAGTCAGACACCATCACCACACAAATTTGCAATTTCATATTTATCACAAACATACTGTAAGTTAGCCTGAAAAGTGCATAAATCATTGCAGCGCTTGTGGTTTTAGAAGCACTTTTATAGGCTCTCGTTGCGAGAGAGCATACTCACCAGCTCATTGGGGTGCACCAGGAGCAGATAGATACCAGGGTGCTTGTCAAAGACCTGGAATGAATAGCCAACTCTCTCCATCTTGCACAAGGCTTCCACGCACAGCTCACCTAAAGTGAGGAAAAAGAAGGAAAATTAAAAAGTAGACACCCTTGCATAAAACAGGCGCTCTTTGTGGCATGAAGGGTGGTTAAAATAACAAACAGGCCGCGGCAGGGCAGAAGTAGCTATGGGGAGGATGGGGGGGGGTTAGGGGGATGACTGTGGTAAATTCACCAGTCGTGAAGGTTTACTTCTGGTTTATTCAGGAGAATAAGCAGTAACGGTCTGCTCACAGCCAGCAATAAACCAACTGCTGTCAACCAATATTCTAAAACCTTGCGCTACCCTAGAAACATACAATAGCATCTGGCTAAACCAGATACCACACATCTTCCCCCCGAAAGAAAGAATAACATTTTAAATTCCTAAATTCTACTTAATATCAAGGAGTCCACCCCAAAACAGGATGCACTAAAATATACAAAATTATATAATAAAGATACATGCATACATAAATACAATAGGAAAAAAGTGTAACATATTAGATTGTTAACCAATCACCTCCAAACAAAGATCATGACCATGCAAAAAGTGAAATCACCCCATCAAGAAGTGAAATCACCCTATCAAAGTCCCTTTACCTTGTTGGAAGTGACACCAGCTTTCCAGATTGAGTATAGGTCCTATAGTTGCTTTCAAGTTTGTACTTATAGTGTTGTCAAGAAGTGAGTCATCCCCAACTGCAGCTCCATTAGAAGATGAATTCATACCAGCACACTCTGCAGCACTACATTCTAATGGTAACGGGTCATTGCATGAATCCACCCTATTACCATCAGTACATTGTTTATGTTTCCATGAGCTCACTTTAGCATCACTCTCCCACAACCTCGAACCATTGCCTACTACATTTCAATTCACCTTTACTCCTTGAGAGTTCCAAAACAAGATTTTGTTACACCTAGACAACCTACCAACGTGATAGATCTTACCATCACTCAACTTAGCTGAACATGCACACTCTTCTCTAACCAAAAGTGGTTGACAAAATTTGGGACTTCCATTGGCAACTTTTCTATCCAATTTTGCACTCATCCAACCCCATTTTTACTAGACCACATCCTTAACTCCATTCTATTTGTCATAATATCTCATTGTATGTCTTCTGAGCCAACTCCAGGTTGTTCTTATGCACCTTAGGGGACCTTTTCTTTTAACATGACATCCAAGCACTGTTATAATTTGTGAAAGGTTCCCGACCCTTCAACAACTTGAAAGGACTGTAGCCTGTCACAGAAGGAGAAACCCTGCAAGTCCAAACCAACCTGCAAAATTCCTTCTCCCAATCATTGCCCGTGTTGATGGCATCTTGTATGTTCCCCATAATCACCCTATTGAAGCGCTCAACAACTGCTACCAGCACGATGATAAACTACTGTACTATTGGCTTTGATACCATTCTTGGAAAGGAAACTCCTCAACTTTTCTGCAGTAAACTGCAGGCCACTGTCACTCAGTAAGATTTCTGGAATCCCTCCTTTCATTACACTTTTCTTCAATAAAGAAAACATGGCAACCGCATCCACTTTATGATAAATTTCTATTTTAAGTGGCCTGAATTTGAAATGTAACAACACAGTAACATATTTGGGCACTCCTTTGCTGTCCAAAATGGGAACCAAAATATCAACTGCTAACGCTTCCCAACGCCCTTCCGGAATCTCTCCAACTCCTAAGGGAGGTCTGAAAACCTTCGGATATTTATCCATATTTGCACAACTCACACAATATCACACATTTTCCATATCTAAAGCCACTCCTGGCCACCAATATGAAGCCTTCGCTCTTTTCTTACATTTAACAATGCCTAAATGCACTTCATGCATAATTTCCAAAATCCTTGGTCTCCAGGATCGGAGAGGAAGAATCCTAAAACCCCTCAATAAAAAGCAGAAATGAAGATCTCATCCTTGAGTTCCCAGGACATCTTACGCTCTTCATCCAACTTATTCTGAATGGTCCACTTTTGCAAAACAAATTTCTTAATCTTACAAAGCACATTATCATCGTCATGACCCCACAACCACCCATTCACTGAAATAGCTTGAACTTCACCTTTCACAACAGCAACTTTATATTCATCCCACTCATTAGAAATGTGTTCCTGTAACTGCAGCAGGGATTTGCTTAAATGGTCAGCAAATCTATTCTTAAGTACCATAGATATTCTCCATCATATGTATAGTCCATAATCTAAGAGACATTCTAGCAATACCGAAAGTAGCTTTTGCCGAAACTTCAGTGGTCAATGCTTTAATTAAGGGTTTGTGATCTGTGCGTAGCATAAACCGTGACCTTCGCAAGAACGGTCTACATTTCTTTGTTGCACACATGCATGCTAACATCATCTTCTCAAAGGCTGCTTAGTATTCTTCAACAGGCAATAGTGAAAAGAAGGTAAAAGACACTGAGCTCTCTACCACCGCCTCCGAGGCTTAATTAAGAATGGCTCCCAGTCCCTTGCCACTATCATCAGTGGTTAGAAGGGAAGGCTCCTGGGTCAAAACCCTGTAATGGTATCACCATCCAAATATAAATATTTATGCTCTGGAAATCATTTTGCAAGCTCTTATTCCCCATGAAAACATTAAGTCCCTTTAACAATTGTCTCGGATTCAATGACTTACAAATTCTTTACAAGTAGGTATAGGAGACTCTCGGATGGTTTCAATATTCTCCCCCCTGGGTGATATTCCAAGTTCACTGACTTTATGACCCAAGTAGGTAAATGATTTCCCCCCAGTCTTATTTTTCCCCAACCCAACTGTCAAACAATCTTCCTTAATATTTTCATGACTTTCTGGAAGATGCTATCATGTTCTTTTTTTACTTTCTCTCCCAACCAAGATGTCATCCTGAAATACATAACTCCTTTTACCCTTTTAAACAACCTATGTATTAACCTCTGGAAGACAGCCGCTGCAGAGTCCAATTTGAAAGGCATGTGGACAAACCTATTTCAACCAAACTGTATAATAAATGCAGTGAGGTTTTTGCTAGTCCTATGAAGAGATATCTGGTGGTAAGCGGAAGACACATCAATCGTGGAAAACCACTTGCACACCCCGAGTCCTGGCCAATAACTCATTAATCCTAGGAACAGAGAATTTGTCCACCACAATATTCTTGTTAAGATCACACAAATCAATGCATAACCTTATTGCCCCATTTGCCTTTCTGGCCACAACAAAAGGTGAAAGCCACTTGGGACATTCCACAGGTTCAATGACAACCTTCCTCTCCAACTCATCCACTTCCTTGGTCACCTCCACCTTAACACTTGAGGGAATACTGCTCATTTTGAAACAAATTGACGTAGCTCCACTCTTAACCTCTTCGCCGCTAATGACAAGGGTAACTCGTCATGGACTTTCCATTGATTTCAATGGAAATTATATGAGAAAGAAGAGTAATGCCTTAGCAGTAAAGGGGTTAATAACAAACTTTTGTAAAAATCGTTTAAGCTTCCCCACAACAACAACAAAAATATCAAAACTCCCTCAAACTCTACATTGCCTCAAATTCTGATTAACTCAACAACTACCTTTTTTCCACTAATGTAATCCATCATGATACCGAATGCCCTTTGATCAATCCAACCCAATATCGAAGGTCCCAATTACGCTACATATAGTTTACTTCCTTCCCTTGAACTCAAAAAGCTCAAATTTGCACCCCATCATGGGAATTTCCTCACTATTGAAAGGGACAGGATGAATGTCTGTAGCCACTAAATTACTTCCCAGCACTTCAATAGCTTATCATTCCATACAGATTTATTCACAATTGTACATAGTGACCCAGAATCCGTAACAATAACATAACATGTGTATTTGTAAAGCGCACGTTCACCCCTGAAAGGGAATCTTGGCGCTAAATAACAGATGTTTATTGTTACCCAACTCAATGGTCATTTTATCGACCTCAGACGGATGAAAGGCTGAGTGGACCCGCGGGGTTTTGAACCTGTGACCAGGAGGTCGAACACAGGCCTTTGCAGTGGATGCATTAGTCCACTGAGCCACCAGACCCGGTTACAACGGAGATGCCAACCCCACCAACCAATCTTCAAATCACACACAGGTCTGACATTCGACCCTGCTACCAATGTTAAACAGGACTGTCAACAAAGAGGAACTACCTTTAAATAGACTGCTTAGAAACAGACTTTCCAGCAGCATATTTCACTTTGTTTTTCTTCCTGCACACTTTAGCAAAATGCCCAATCACTCCACAGTAAGGGCATTTGGCCCGAGGCACTGGGCAAGTCTTATCTCTGTCCAAATGATCTCTGCTGCCACCCCTAAAACAACTAAGGTGTTTCCCCTTGTCAGATTTTCCTTTGAAGCTACCTTTTATATTATCGTTCATAGTTCTAGTATCCTTACTTTTGATCATTATGGGATTTTAAACTTTACATGCTGACATTTTATCTTTGGTAGAGGACAATGTGGCTGCCTTCGCACAAGTTTTAGAAAGTTCCTTTTTCTTTACAATGGCTACAACGTCTTTAAGCAGTGAGTCCCCATTTTCCCCATAACATACCCTGTAAACTGTAATAGTCGGTGTGTATTTCTTTATGGCGCACATTCATTCACTGTGTAAAGAACCACATTTTGAGATACAGCAATGTCTTTGGCGTAGCTACGTACTCACTGTTAGACCTGTAAGCCTTAGGGTTGTCTTCCCCTATTTTTTTCGCCTTGGCCTCATTTTTCCCACCTTCTTTTTGTTGGCTTTAGGGCTCTGGGCACCTTCCCATTGCTTATCAATGCTAAGGTGCAGGTGCTCTCTTTTCTAACATGGCTGCCACTGACCCCTGCTACTGCAGCGTGGTCTTTTTAGGCGCACTCTAGTAGCCAGGAGCTGGCTGGAACCCTTAAACAATGTTGCAATACCAGCCTGCCCATAGCCAGAATCAGGGAAGCTCCTGGAACCTTCCAGAACAGGGGAGGTGACACCAACTGCCACTGCCAACTGCCACTATATAAGGAAAGGGAGGGAAACTTTCTAGTCAGTTGGGGCATCACTTACCTGGGGGAACCTACGCAGGAGATTTAGGCGGTAGGGCCTAGTCAGGAACCTATACCACTGGGGGTGACAGGGTTTAGGCGCTGCCCACCAAGCACTGAACTAGCCCACTGATCTGGCACGGCGGCAGGGGGAACCCAGGGACCACCTGAAGTGACCTGCTGACGAAAGCCTTCAACTCAAACCCCCCCCCCTCTCAAGAAACTAAGAGTCTACTTCAACCAAAGGGCGCCAGAACCAACAAGCGCCAAGAAGAAACTCCCCTGCGCCAGTCCGGACTACTGGGGATCAGTCAGGTACTGGGCCGTGCCATCCCTGTCCCCTCCGTCTTCGTCTGGGCCTGCGCTGTCCTGCTTCTTCCCCCCTTGCCTAATTACCTGGACTGTCATCGAGCCTACACCTGAGGGAGGTGGCTACCAGTGAAGCGCTCAACCCTCTTAGCGCTAGCCCTGTACTGCTGGGACTGCTGCCTTGCCGGCGTTGCCGCCCCCGATTGCCCCCACATCGCGTTTCACCAAAGCGCTGACATTGATGACCGGTGTGCACCTCTGAAGCGCTGCCCCTGTCCTGCGCTGCCCTCCTCAAGTTTCCACTGTGCCCCGAGCTGCTTGCTGTGCCTGAGGGAGTGCCGACACTTCGGATATCTGTCCCCGGCGGCCTCCGGTAGCAGGGGAGGGCCGCCGCCGTGGTGCTGATGGCCGCGCCCGACCCCAAAAGCTGTGACAGAACACTTCTACTTTGCCCCGTGGCTCCGGTACTTTGAGGCTCTGCGAACCTGCTGCGCCTCGTGGCCGTGATCGCGCTGTGCCCCTGGAGCAGCACTCTGCCGGATGACACTCACCGCCTTGGTCTGGAACTGCCTAGGTCCCCACCCGGCGGCCTCGGAGCCAGGAGAGTGCAGCCGCTGCGTCAGAGAAGGCCGCGCTGGGCCGCGGTAGGCCGCGCCGGGCCTTCTTAAGCCGTCCACGGCATCCCGTGACCAGGGACGCGGTGTCTCCAGCCACACCCCCATCCGGCGCCGCAGAGCCATTGGCTGCAGTTGCCGCGCCCACCCCGCCTGCCCCACTACTGGCCGCTGAGAGCGAGCTCCCCTCGCACTAGCCTCCTGATTGGTCCCCGGGCCTCAGACGTCACCGCAGGCCCAGGACCAGGAAGAAACTCTGCCGGAGGGCTCAGAGGAGAGAAGGAGCCCTCTCACTCATCAGAAAACCCTCGCATGGGGATGTCGAGGCCCGAAGAATAAAGGTAAAGCCCTGGGGGAAGGGCGGAGGACCCCAATAGCCAGGAGTGAGAAGGAGGCCCCGAAACCGTCCCTCCCCTCGGGGAAAACTGTTGCTGGGCCCCGTTGGTCCCTATGGGCCCACTAATCACCCGGAACTGGGCTAGAGCCCGGGAAGGTACATTTGGCCCCTGAGTAACATGGAAAGGCTTATCGTAGCCGAACGACCTGGTTATAGGTACTGTTTACCCATTCTTTATGCCATGACTATTCCGGCCTGATGATATATTGATTCTTGATGAAATGTTCAGACCTGCAGAAGAGAAGGTTGCCCCAAGGCCGACAGTTATGTCATAACCTGTTAAATGCTGAGTAATGAAATGTTATTCCTCATGATATGTTTAATGTAGCCTAATAAGTTAATCATCCCTGCCTAATACTAGGGTTATTGTGGCCTGTTGAAATGCTATTCGAATGTCTTTATAAAGGATTCCCTGCAGGTGCTGGCTAGGAGCAAGGCTGTTGCCAAGCCTACAGTTATTTAATATTTAATATTTATTTATTTATTTATTCATTTAAATATTTATGGCCGAGTAAGGCAAGTGTTGTGCTTTTAAGGAAAAGTAATAAGTTATTTCCACTGTGATTTTTAATTGCCTTGATTCTAGATAAAACCTATTTATTTGAATCAAACATACTGGTGTGGACTCAGTCTTTGCGTGCATTTGTTGTTTCAGTGGATGTGTGAGTTGTGTAGTCACTTAACACCTAAGCTTTCGGGTGCCTGCCTGCTCCGTACTTGGCCAACCCAGTTCACACATTTGGTGGCGAGAGGCGGGATCAGGACCTGTGGCTATACAGCACCCTCCAGTGAGACAGAGTGCGCTGCAATCAGGCTAGACACCTATCGTGCATGCAAGTCTACTCAATTGACCCCCACTGTTAAACCGGAGTGTGTAGACACCTGTTTGACCCAACATTGTTACCTACGTCCTAGTGCTTTCCCTTTAATTTATCTGGGTCCCCACCTGTCAAAATGGAGTTCCAGCTGACCAACCTTGAAGAGTATACGGTGGTGCAGTTAAGGGAATTTTGTCAGGGGATGGGGGTGCAGGTTGGGCGGAGAGCCGCAAAGGAGGAACTCAGTACCGCTTTGAGGGCATGGGTAAGGGCCCACCCAGAAGGGAGAGTGGATGGGAGACAGGAGGGGCAGGGCATACCAGGGGAGGCGGCCACCCAAGAAGAGCTAGACCTACTGGGTATTGATGTCACTGAAAATGTGTAGCCAGGAAGACGTTCCAGGGCAGGCAGTAGTGGATCTAGAAGGAGTGGGTCGTCAGAAGATTATGAGGACAGGAGAGAGGAGTGGCAATTGAGATGGGTGCTTGCTAAGTTAGAGAGGGAGAGAGAAAGATTGGCTTTGGAAGAGAGGAAGTTGGCGCACAAGCTTCAGCTTAAGGAATTGGAGCCGAGGGCTTTGCAATTGAGTGTGCCAGCAAGTCCCAATGGTGGCAGCGTACCAGGGGCTCAACAGGAGCCTAGATTTTGATTACCCAAGGAGGTGATAGCGAGCTACACTCAGGGGGATGACATCGTCAAGTGGTTGGAGGCTTATGAAGTGGCCTTGACAGCCCATGGGGTGCCCGAGAAACACTGGGGAGGTGGCATGTATCGTTACATACCTCCCAATGTCAGGGACACCCTCCTGTACCTTGATAAGGCAGATCAGTTCAGATATTCCCCCATGAAGAAGGCGCTCCTTAAAAAGTTTGGTCTCAAATCTGAAAGGTATCGCCAGAAGTTCCGTGGCAGCCATAAGCTGTCCACGCAGAATTGGGTGGATTTCTTTGATTACGCCGGTAAGTCTCTGGATGGTTGGGTGCGTGGCAGCGAGGTGCATGACTATGAGGGCCTGTACAATTTATTTTTGAGAGAGCACCTCTTGGATAAATGTTTTCCAGAGCTGCGCCAACATCTGGTGGACCGCAAGCTAACTGATCCCTGTGAGCTTGCGGAGGAGGCGGAGGAGGCGGACACTTGGGTTAGCACCCGGGTGTCACACAAGGTAACCCCCGGGGGAGATGGCCCGAAAGGCGGACAGGGCGTCCCCCAGAAGAAAGATGGGGAGATAAAAAGAAGGAGTTCTCACGAGGCCCACAAACTAGACAGTTTGAGAGAGGAGTAGGTACCCCACCTCATTCCAGTTCCCCAAAGCCCACTTACCATGACAAGAGTCAGCAGCCAGGAATTGTCCGGTGCTACGAATGCGGAGAGGTTGGACACTACAAGGGGGATCCCCAGTGTCGCAAGAGACCTCCAGCCCCCAGAGGTGGCAAGAGTCCCGGGGTGGCTAGTGTAGTGCTTGGGGTGGAGCTGTAGCTAGATAGGGAAGGGAAGTGGAGTGGAGTGGAGTGGACAGGCCTAAACCTGGTTTCACTCGGGGACAGAGATGGTCCCAGTAACGTCCTCACCATCGAACACTGTGAAGAACCAGTAGAGAGTGAAGGTTAACTGGGAGAAGGTGGAGGCTCTGAGGGACACAGGTGCCAGCATGTCCCCTGAGCAAATAGTACCTGATGTGTTCCATCCAGCCGTGTTGGCTGACGGCAAACTGAGCTACTATCCCGTGGCTCAGGTTCCCTTTGAGAGGGGAGGAGTGAAAGGACAGTTGAGAGTTGCGATAAGCCCTGCCTTGCCTGTGGACTGTCTGCTAGGAAACGACCCGGAACATACCGCCTGGAAGGAAGTGGAGTTTAAGACCCACACTGAGATGCTGGGGTTACCAAGATGGACTTGCGTGGTCACGCGGTCCATGGCTGCCCGGCAAGAGACAGTGGCCCAACACAGTGCTGGTCCTGAGAATGTGGTGGAGGACACTGTGAGAAGTTGGCCTGATATATAATGTTCACTATTCTAGTGAGCACTTTGTATCAGTCCAAACAACCCTTATGGTGATTGGTTGTAAGTCAACCTTATAGACCAGCTATTCTAGTAGCGTGGATACGAGCAGTCTTCGGGCTAAACTCTAGAGGGCGTGTTAAGCCAGCTGTTATACCATCACATATACCCCTTGAACATCAAGTGAAAGGACACCACACAAGTGTTATGAAAATAAACAGTGTATTTATTTAGATTACAAAAGCCCTGTACTCTTTATGAGGACAGGGTACTAAGCACACAACAAAACTCTTACGAAAATACTTCAAGTTGCACAATTTACACAAATGCCCGAGGGGCACGAAAAACCATATACTCTGAAAGTGGAATGCGAAATTACTAGCAGGTAAGTACTGTACTAATAGGCTTTGGAATCGCTAGGACTACGTTACTGAACCTTCAGATTACTAGTAGGAGGCCTAGGGGACTCGGGTGCAGAGTGTGCACTCTCACGCAGGATGCGGGACAAAGTCTGTGGGAGCTAGTAAAGACAAAGTTAGTGTTCTCGGGCGAACCCGATAAGGTAGGTCGAAAACGACAGTGGATCCTGACCCTTGGATAGTGAGGCTATGCTGGGGCACCGAAATGCCGAAGTTACCTAGCCCAGGGGCTGCAGCTGCATATGTCTCAAAAGACGTCGGGAATCCTCGTAGACGAGCCAGGAGCCTGAAGAAAAGAAGTTGCTGGCAGGCGACCAGTGAAGATTGTTCGAGTGATCCAGGCCTGGATCGAAGATGGATGACACCTGAAAGCAGAGGGGACCAAGTTCGCGACTACTAGCCAGTAGTCAGGTGGCACCAGGAGGGCACCGGATGGTAGTCACCTCGACTAGGTGAGTGGGCGACGCTGGGCTCTGCAGTCTCACGGACCAGGAGGCGTTGTCGGCGACCAGGATGGAGGTGCGAGCTGTCCCACGATGGATGATGCCGTCGACGTCGCTGGACCCAGGATTGGGGCAACAAGTCTTGGCAAATTCAAGCCCACGCGGTGGACCTAAAATGGCCTCTGGTGTGGACCAGGAGGGTCCGGGGTGCTCCTCTTTTGGAAGGGAGCAAGGGCCAGTCTGGAGCAACCAGACCAACAGCAGTGATGTCCTCGGGCGTCGTTAAGAAGGCCACAAGCCAGCGGACTAGTAGCCAAACAACGCGGTGAGCAGCAAAAAGTAGAAGGGCCCCACGCAGATCGTGGAGAGGCTGGACTTCGGTGCTGGAGCTGCTCAGGGTCGGGGCTTCTCGGACCCCAAAGCACTCACCAGAGGATCCCTCGGCGGTCGTGCTGGATAGAAGTCGTGCAGTTCTGATGATGGCCGGTCCCTCGAGGTCTCGTCGCACCTACGGTTCTCAGCTTAGCTGTAGAGGTAGGTAGAGGTCAGAGGTGCCAGGGAAGCCGGGTCTTGTCGTGCTGGTCGGTCGGATTCCTGAGGAAGGACGTGCAGCAAACCGCAGAGTTCTTAGATGGTGCCTGCGGATGCAGGGTGACTACTCCTTAGCCACAAGGGAGAAATCTTGAGAAGAAGTCGAGAGTTCCTTTCGTAGAAAGTAGTTTCTTGATTCAAAGATGATCTAATTTGGAAGGGTCCCCGCTCCTGCCTTTATCCTAAAGAAAGGGGTGGGTACGCGACTAGGTCCTGCCCTAGGGGTGGGACCAGGAAGGGGGGGTGGTTACACCCCTCTCCCATGCCAGACTTTCCCCAAGCCAGGGGCTGGTGTGCCCCTGGAACTGGTTCTAGCCGGCAGATGCGTAGTGAGCACTGGGGTGTCACTCTGCAGTCACCTTCCTGTAAAGCCCTGCCTACCCAGGATACACAAAACCCTGTCTGGGATGGTGCTAGCACCGCCCCTGACAGGAAACCCTTTGTCCAGGCTTTCCTCGCTGGAAGGACTCCCAGCAGCAGGAGGTCAGACTCGTGTCTCTGGTGGCAGCATCCATTTTGTGGAGCTGAGGCTTCAGTTAACTTTAACCGGGGTTCACAGTTACATACATGTCGTGTCCCTCTAGAAGGGTGGAATGCTAACCCCGTCGCCAGAATTGGCGAGGGGTTAGTATTTCAATTCGTATGACACCTTACTCGATATGTTTTGATAAAGCAATAACAAAGATAGCATTTAACCGCGAGGATTATAATGCACTTAAGAGTATATGGTATGCGTTATCATGGAACAGCTATTAGGACTTGGTTCCGCAAGCTGCAACCGGGCTCCGCTCATGCCAGAGCCTCATTTCACACGATTCCAAGCACTCTGCCTTCAGGATTGTCAAGGCCTGCCATAGGAGTGACTGATAGGAATCTGTGTGTCCATTTTTAGGGTTAGATATAGGTATACTATATCTAAAGCAAAGGGTGATTACACCACCTTGCCCCAGCTGTCGTGCAGCCAGTTGTGTCAGATTTAGATGGCCATCCAGGGGTGGCTAATACATGCTTCAGCCCCTGGTAGGCCCTGGGTACACCTATGCCCTGAGTTACAGGGTCTGATAAGGCGGCCCAGTACCAATTGGAAATGTACCTGAGGTACATGGAATCCATTTTAGAGAGTGAGCAGTAGGCCTGGGGTCCTGATTGGCAGGGTCCCAGGCCAACTAAGTCGGAAAACCAGCAAAACACCAGGCAAAAAAATTGGGGGTAACCATAGTCAGGTATCTACCTTCCTACAGACACACCCCGTGTGATGGATGGGAATCCGGTGGAGGTACCCCCGGAGTCTGTGGAGGTTGTTCCCGAGGGTGACTTGCCGACCCTTGCCGAGTGGCATGTGGAAGGAGGACCTACCCGGGAGGAATTCTGTCGGGCGCAGAAGGATGCCCCACGCTTTAAGGCATGCGGCGACAGGCCGAAGCCCAAGCGACTGATCAGGAGACTGGCAGTTTTCACGTGTACTGGGAGGATGGTCTCCTTTACAGTGAGCCTAAGGTTTCGGTGCATGGATCCTCGAGGGCCCTAGTTGAGGAACCAGAATCAGATTTAGGCTTAGTAAAGCATGTAGTCATTTTAGTAATTAGCGTGATGTACCTATTAGGCCAATGTAGGGATTCACACACTATTTAGCACGCAATACGTAACGACTTGGGGATTAGTAAAAACCATATTACACGTTTTGCATCTAATCATAGCTTATTCAACTTGACTCGACAGGCGCCATTTTGTGGCCTAGTCTGCTCACAGCATTAGTGAAAACCTGCCATTACACTCAACTAAAACCCTTCTCCTGAGAAATAGTACAACTGTAGCGAACTGCTGCTTCTGCATGTTAGGCCTGTCAAGGTTGTAGGTGGGGGTAGGCTGGATAAGCACATTCCAAGGGGCGCTGTGCGGACTCTCTCGGAGCTAGCAGAAGGGAGTTACCCCCACGACCTTGCTATAACGAGTTGGGCTAAACTAAGAAAGCTTTGTCTCCCATATATGGTCTTTCCCCTGCACCAACCTGTACCAACATGTATTTTTCCTTCTTAGGTAACGGTTTCGAAATGTAACAGTATATGTTAATGGATTTCTAAAGCGCATAGCTGCCTGTGAGCGTCCCAGCGCTGAACCATTACAGATGGAATGAAGAGGGGGGGAAGCTCACAGGAACAGCCATGTCTTCAGAGATTTTCGAAATGCCAGCAGGTTGGGTTGTGCACGAAGGTCAGAGGGAAGGGAATTCCACAATTTGGACGCGTTGTATGAAAAACAACGACCTCCTGATCGTGCTCTATTGATCTTGGGTACTCGAGTGAGGTGGGCATTAGAAGATCGGAGGGGTCTGATGTGGTATAAGGAGTGACCAGATCTTTAAGTATAGGGGGGGCTTTTCCGTTAAGAATTTTGTGCGTAAGGCAGAGCGCCTTGAACTGCACTCTTTCTATGACGGGTAGCCAGTGCAGCTCTCTGATAGCTGGTTTGGCCGAGCAGCGGGTCTTAGTATTGGTCAAGATCCTGGCGGCGGCGTTTTGTACTACCTGTAATTTAGTTGTAACTTTCTGTGGTACGCCCAGGTACAGTGCGTTGCCGTAATCCAACCTTGACAAAATAAGGCCTTGGATCAAAAGTTTCCTTGATCGGAGAGGGAGCAGTGGTAGGATTTTTCGGATTGAGCGCAAGAGACCGAAACAAACTCCAGCCGTTTTCCTTGCTTGGGTTTGCATGGTGAGGTTTTTATCTAGCCATAGACCGAGGCTTTTAATCTCGGGCTTGGGAGTTGGAGGTTTACACATGCAGGGGGGCCAAAGAGAGTCTGGGTGGAAATGGGCCTGATTCCCCATCACCATGATCTCCGTCTTGTCGCTGTTAAGCTTCAAGTGAGATCTGTCCATCCAGCTGACTATAACTCTCAGGCAGGAGTAGAGGTCTATGGTGGGATTTTCCTGCTGGGTGAGAGAGACCACCAGCTGCGTGTCATCTGCATACGTCAGGAGTTTTATCCCATGTGGGGTGACTATCTTTTCCAGGGGGGACATATATACGTTGAAGAGCGTGGGGCTCAAAGAAGAGCCCTGAGGCACTCCACAACGTATAGGGGTCTCTTTAGATGTATAATTGCCCTCTATAACCTGGAATGAGCTGTCCTGAAGAAACGATTTCAGCCAAGACAGGGCAGTGCCTGTGATCCCAAGATCGCTAAGTCGCTGGACTAGGATCTGGTGGTTGACCGTGTCGAAGGCCACGCTCAGGTCCAGGAGGATCACTGCCACTGATCCTCCTGTGTCCATGATCTTCCTGGCTTCCTAGACCACCGTCACCATCGCGGTTTCAGTTCCCTGGCCCAGGCGAAAACCTGTCTGTGAGGATTTAAGTAATTCATTTGTTTCGAGATAATTAGACAGCTGGGAGTTGATGAATTTTTCTGTAATCTTGCTAGTGCACGGAAGGAGGGAGATCGGTCTAAAATTGGAGAGGTTGAGGGGGTCTAAGTTAGGTTTTTTGTGATCTGTTGATAATGTGCCAGCAGTCTTCTTGGTGGACCTCAGGGGGTTAGGTCGCAAGGAGCTCCTCTGGCAGAGTTAGTCATAATAAACGATTGGGCCTTCTACACTGCCAACTGACTTGATTATTGGTAATTGGTATCGGGGCTATTCGTAAGTATAGCTCTATTGGGTTGTAATTTATTTTTCGGTACTTCAGTTGGCGACTCCACCGGGACTCCGTGCTGGGGTCGTCGCTCTGTAATCAGAAAAGAACGGGACATTGGAAAAGGGTGATCTTGATCGGAGGGTCTGCTCCGCTCTCCCGATCGAGAGAGCCCGAGCTGCTAGTGACCCCACGCCGGAGTCCTTCGGGTGTAACCCGGGAACAGACCACATTGGTCTACAGGAATTGGCAGTGAAGAACGCACAATCGGACCAGAGTGCACCAGGTGAGTGATTTGTCTTGTTTTGTGTTGGATATCCTTCGGATTTGAATTTGGAATTTGGTGATCTCTAGTCACGGAGAACTCGAAAAGGGAGACTGACGGGGCAGTATTGAGACTGCACGGGCGGACGCCCCTGTTTTGGATTTTGGAAATAACTAGAGATTAAGACCAGATGCCTTGGTGTAACTTGTGAAAGAAGTTTACACCCGGCCGGACAGCTCTCTGAAACACCGGTGGCTAAGATTGAGAAGCACTCGGACAAATCTGGAGCGGCGCTTGAAAAAGCGGGCTTAGCCAGAATAGTTCAGGAGGTGAACCATAAATGCTGCCGGATGGTCCGTAGGTCGGTCTGTGGTTTAGAGAAACCTGTGTGGCTATCTCTAGGCAGTCTAAGGACAAGACTGTTTGACTTTGCTTTTGGGTCTTTTTGGGTTTGGAAAGAGTTCTCCATAGGTGGGAGTCGACGGGCTCCACCTCTTGTTTGAAATAAGTTTGTCTCGTTTTTCTATGTTGATGTAAAACTGTAGTCACTTTATTTGTGTGAGATTGAATTTGAGTGCAAACATGGCCATGTGTATGAGTGTGTTGTAAAAATATTTGTTTCCCTTTTCAGCTCGATTCTAGAAAGGGGGCAATGCCGTGTTTCAGTAAGTTATGTTTTGGCTGTATTGACCAAGGAGGTACAAGACTGGATGAAAGCCAACCAGCCCCTCCAGAGAGAACTCCCAACCATGATATGTATTGTAAGCAGGGTATTGGACCCTTCCTATTGAATACATTATGGAATAAGTACACTAAAGATAATGTAGAACTACAGTGGCCAAAGACAGGATCTTTTGACAAGAAAAAGATCCAGTATCTGCAAGATCGTCTGTTCGCTAAACGCAGCAGACAATTTATGTTCGATGCTCTTAATAAGTGGCAGAAGGAAGCAAAGAGGAGACGCATGCGGTCCGAGAAATTAATGAAAATACAGCAAGGGCAGACTATAACCCAGAAAGCCATAGCTCATGATAAAAACCAGACTGAGCAAAACATTGAGTATGCAGATAGGCAGTTTAGGTTACAAGTAGATAAAAGTTATGTGACTCGAAATGAAGCGGAAGATGAGATCGAGGATTTATTGAATGTTCGGCCTCAACGCATATACTCCGCCGTGCCTCTTCAGTCAGCTACCGCTTCCCTGGCCTCCGCCCCGGAGGCAGACGTGTCTCATTTCTCTAGGTACTACGCGTACCACACCTACCTCAATGAGAGACACGGCTACCCTTATCCCAGACACACGGCAACCCCCAGGAGCTTCCCGTGTAGTTTTGGGAGCCCCAAGTCCCATATGGACGTCTCAATCAACTAGTGCAACCCCTGAGGATAGAGAACGTACTCCATTAGGGGATCTTGGGAGGACTGAACGCTTGACGATTATTCACAAGAGCCTCTTTGGGCTATAGTGAGAAAGAGGCTATAACAGGTCAGGCAGTTAAATGGATGCGGAAAGATGTATATACAGTAGCTGACTTGTGGAGTACCATAAAGGATCTCGCACCGGTTATGCAGCAACATGCTTTGCTCAAATGTCTTGCTATCTTATCGATGCCTGGGAACAATGCTTCCAGGATGGAATGGCAGCCCAGATACTGTATGACATCCGAGACCGAACTCATAAGTTTGACATGAATCCGGTGGAGGTGTACAAAAACAAAGTGAGGTTCTTGCTTTAAAATCACAATTGCCTGATCCCCGCAAGAACCCCACCGCTTACTACAAAGAGCTAACTGAAGCCGCAGCCTCGGCTGTAATGACGTTAGCAGATGTTGAACTGTTTTTTGGGTTATTGGTCCCGGTCGACATATGGCGACGGGTTCATGACACTGATCATGCGGCAGAGCTAGGCGGAACCTGAAACGAGATGAAAGACTGGGACCGAGACCGCAAACCAGGAGATCAGCCTAGGAATTAAATCATATTTTGCCAGCAAAGATAATAGCTTACATGCACACACTGATTACCCCCGTAAAGTTGACTGGGATAAATTGACAGCTTGCAGACAGAAGAAAGTGTCTCAGACTTCTTCACTCGGTTTGAAGGAGTTTTTATTGATTTTAGCGGACAGGACCTGGCCACAGAAGGCGGGGTACGGTTGTTTGTAAATCGATTTGTAACCAACTTGACACCTGAAATTTCTGCGCGGTTACAGGCTGCCGAGAGTACCTGGACTACCTCTACCCCCTCCGTGATATTAAGTATGGCCCAATATTAGGAGCATAAGGAAAATGAGAGCAAGGATAAAGTGGAGAAAAAGGCCAAGGATCTCAAAACCAGAGTGTTATTACAGCAAGTCGTTCAGGACAAGGAGGGGGGAGAGGAGTCAGAGGGCCCGTATCTAGAGGGGTGGGAACAGGATTAAATCAGTGTGCTTATTGTAAGCAGGAAGGACATTGGAAAGCACAGTGTCCGTTATTGCTTGCCCAGAACGGAGCAGTTCAAGGACGAGGGCGAGGTGGCCCAGACCGGAGTGATATGCATAGAGAAGAGGCGACTCAAGGCAAGTCTGAACGGAACCATTTTGATATCCCCCAAGGTAGATAATATCATGAGGATTACGCATTCGAAGAACAGGATGAGTATGTTCACCCATAGGGCAGCCAGGGACAGAGTAGGGACCAAGTGTCGATCCCAGTCAATCAACAAGGACCTTATGTGAGAGGAGAATTGATGGGGACTTCTGAGAATTTTCTGATTGACACAGGAGCAATGAATAGTTCAGTTGCTCGATGATTGGCTCCAGGGGCGCTCTGTCTGGGCAAAATAATGTATCTGTGGGATTTTCAGGAGTTCCGGTGGTAAGCCCCATCTCTAAACCCCTCCCCTTCGCGATCGGTCCTGCTACTATTGAATCACCTTTTCGGTTGACATCGCATTGTGGTGAGAATTTATTGGGTTTGGATATGTTGAAAAAGTTGAATGCAAAAATATACTGCTCCCCAGACGGGGTTTATTTAACTATACAACCCCACACCGACAAGATGAAACAATGTTTTGCTAAAAATGAGCCTCCCCCCCGAGTTTGATAGCATCCCTACTGCGGTATGGGCAACAGGGGATGCGGATGTTGCTAAATTAGACATCCCACCCGTCCATATCAGCTGAAACCCGGTGTAAAATTACCACGCATACCACAGTACAAGTACGAGCGAGCCTTGCTCTCAATCATTCAGGACTTAATTGATAAAGGGGTGGTTGAAGAGACAGCTGACAATGTTTATAACAGTCCGATTTCTCCCGATTTTGAAGAAATCCCCCGATTGTGGACCACAAGGGAATATTGATGCCTATCGTTTTGTGATAGACCTGGGGGAAGTTAATAAGATTGTAGTACCACAGTACCCTGTAGTGACCGACATCACCACTATACTTACGATGATCCCGCCTACTGCTCAATATTTTTCGGTCATTGATCTGAAGAATGCCATCTTCAGTATCCCTATCCATCCTGATAGCAGGCAGATCTTCGGCTTCTCGTTATCTGGCCGAAGCTTCAGATTCTGTTGTGCACCTCAAGGCTATACTGAGAGTCCGTCTATAGTCAGGCTCTTAAGGCTCTGTTGGATGATTTAGTCTTGCCCACAGGCAACGTACTCTTGCAGTACGTGGACGACTTGTTGATAGCGTCCGACACTGAGGAAGGCTGTAAGGATGCTACGGTTAAATTACTGCACCATCTGGCGGCGAAAGGTAATAAGGTGTCCCTGTCTAAGTTTCAATACTGTCGACAGGAGGTGACCTACTTAGGTCATCTGCTGTAGAAGGAGGGTAGGCGTTTGACTCCTGAGCGTATTACTACCATCTCTAACATGTCTGTCCCTTGCACCCAGCGTGAAGTCCGTGCTTTTCTTGGCATCACCTCTTACTGTCGCCAATGGATAGCTAATTTTTCTCTTCTTGCTAAACCTTTGTTGCATTTAACCACTAAAGATGTGCATGAACCCCTCCCCTGGACGGATGAATGTCAGCATTCTTTTGACTCTTTAAAGTCTGCCCTTTGTTCTGCACCCGTCTTGGGTACTCCTGATTACCGTAAACCCTTTGTACTATCCGTGCATGAGGTCGACTGTTGCTCGCTTTCAGTGTTATCGCAAGGATTTGGTGGTAACCAAAGACCTTGCGCTTATTTGTCGGCCACATTGGATAATGTCGCCAGAGCACTTCCAAGCTGTCTGAGGGCCACAGCAGCTGTCGCGGTGGCCATCCGGAAGTCGGAAGGACTCGTTCTAAATTCCAGTCTAACAGTGATGGTGCTGCATGCTGTGGATGCATTGTTAAATAAAACTAAGGCAGCATCTTACGAGTGCACGCCTCACTGGTAATGAATTGACACTATTTGCTCCACATATTACGATTACGCGATGTGCCACGTTAAACCCTGCCACATTGCTACCACTCCCTTCGAGTGAAATTGCAAATGATGCACACGATTGCATATTCCGAACTGAGGAAGAAACGAAGGGTAGGATTGACCTCACAGACATTTCTCTATCTGACCCTCAGGGGGAGTTGTATGTGGATGGATGGGTCATGCTTCAAGTTAGCAGATGGAACAACAACAGCTGCATATGCAATCACCACCTTGAAAACGGTAGTAGAGACATCTCGAGTTCCCCATCGATCAGCCCAGGCCGCTGAACTGGTGGCATTATTATGAGCCTGTGAATTAAATGAGGGACTCAAGGTTAACTTCTACACAGACAGCCAAATAGGCCTTCGGCGTAGCCCATAGTTTTGGGCGGCTGTGGAGGGAGCGAGGTTTCCTCACCTCTCATGGTCAGAAAATACAGAATGGTCCCCTGGTGTTACGATTACTGGATGCCCTACCCTTGCCCAAAAAGCTAGCCATAATAAAATGTAGTGCCCATATGGCAATGGTGGACGAAGTGGGCGAGGGGAATGCTTTTGCGGATCAGGTTGCCAACAAACGGCTCAGTCTACAGTATCCACTAAGTTTGTAACGTCTTCTGAAAGAGGGGTGGAGGAATCAGACTGGTTTGATAATACCATGAAAAGCGTGAAAGAACTACAGAAGGAAGCCACTCCAGTCGAATTAGAGCGGTGGGAGAAGGAACTGGGGAGATTAGATGAAAACAACTGTTGGGTTGATTTGACAGAAAAGCAAAGATGGCTGTTACCAATGCATTGGTTCAAGCCGTTGTAACTATGGCCCATGGTCCAGCCCATGTTGGAGCTAAAGGAATTTGTGCTTTGTTAGACCCAGTATGGAATAACCCCAAAATACAAAGGATGGCTGTCCGTTTGGTCCAATACTGTATGGTCTGTTTGCAACACAATCCGGGGAAGGCAGAAAGTGTTTTGAGTGGAAGTTTTGCACCCCCAACTTTACGGTTTGAAGTACTCCAGATGGATTATATCCACATGGAGCGCGTCAACAACCTAAAATACGTTTTAATAGTGGTTTGTGCCTTTAGTAAATGTGTTGAGGCCTACCCAACTAAAGAGAACACTGCTTTCGCTACAGCAAAGGCTCTTATCAAGGAATTTATACCAAGATATGGTTTGCCCCGTTTGATTTGGTCGGACAACGGGGGACACTTTCATGGGGCCCTTGTTAGACACATCTGTAATGGATTGCAAATACGACAGAAATTTCATGCAGCCTGACACCCCTAGTCAGCAGGGCTAGTGGAGAAATACAATGGGATCTTGAAGCTTAAAAGGGCTAAAATTCAAGAGAGTACTGGTTTAAGGTGGCCTGACACCCTACCCTTGTCCCTCAGGTCATTAAGAGTCACCCCTCATTCACGTTCTGGCCTCTCTCCCTATGAGGTCATCTTTGGGCGACCAGCTAACATATGGGGGGTACCTAGGCCACGGTCTTTTTCTGATGTTGAATATCCTATGTTGATCGATTACCTGTATACTTTGACTAAAGACCTCCGTTCTATTCATCAGCAGGTAGCATCTGTACTGCAGCCTTCGCCAGATGGCCCCGGACATCAATTGGAACCTGGCCAGTGGGTACTGGTCAAGAAGTACGAGCGGGACACCAGCTTGGCCCCGAGGTGGTCTGAACCTAACCAAGTCCTGCTTGCAACGCGGACAGCTGTAAAGGTGGATGGGAGGAAGCATTGGGTACATGCCTCCCATCTTAAATGACTGCCACTCCTGCCTCCTTATGATCAGCAGCACTCTGGTGGAATTTTGACCCAGGAACCAGAGAGCCACTGCATTTGTTCCTTTTTCAACCACCTGCGAAACAGAGCAAAGGGAAGAAGAAGGAGTGACGGGATCGGGCGAACCGGTCTCAGCTGAATCAGCAATTGCCGTTAATACAGTCATTGATATCCCGGCGAGCAGAGGCTCCGATGAAGGAAAAGTACCTTCTTTGCTATTTTTTGATCAGGAAGTTCCGGGTCATGTGCGATACAACCTACGGCCAAGAAAACATCACGGTGCCTCAGACACCACTGTCATGAGATAAGGAAAGACTTGAATATAAAGGGTTTGCTAGATTTCGAGTCTGAGGTACTGAGCGAGACACTGGACTGAACCCGTTGAGATCTGGAACTTTGTTGTTGTGCTCTATTCAGAAAGAAAAACTGACATATGTTAACGGCCAGGTTGTGCATCGGATTCCTTTGACAATGACGTTTTGTTTTTTTAACATGAACGATAGGAGTCTGCCTGTGAGACTCTGATGGACACAGGGAGAAGAACCCTCCGGCAGGACGGACTGCTGTGCCCGAGTTTAGTTTTGGACTTTTAGTTAGGATTGTACCCTTTTGGTCGTATTGTACCTGAAGAAGAGCGTCCCATTGCACCACGATATTTGCCATTTTATGAGCCAATGTTTTCTGCTTGGACCATGCGTGTAAAAGTAGCGTTGGTGTTAGTAATAGCAGTTATATTAGCTGTTTTTATGAGTATATTCATATATTTAGAGTATAAGTATCCTATGCAAGCTATGATGCCCTCTACCATTGCCCCACCTGAGCACTTAATGTTCACCTTAGCACCACATAAAGGAAGACATCGCCAGACTTATGCAAAGAACGTATTTGTGGAAATGTTCCACCAAACCCATAGTACTACTAATATGACTGATTGTTGGGTTTGTGGGCTCTTGCCGTCAGTCATGCACAAACACAACTTATTTCTTTCTCTGCCCTTATCCTACTTCGGTAGTTGTGAAGCATGGTTTAAAATGTTCTCTGCTATGTATAACCATTATGTGGAAAACCCCAAACAGTATTCAGAAAAAGATAGCATGATTCTCGCTTACATTGAGACACACCAGGGATTCGATCCAGCAGGAAATGGAGGGGAAGGATCATTGGACCCAGATGCTTGTATGAATTTGTACACTGTTAATGAAAACAGTACTTGGCTGAAAGATGAACTTTATGATTTTGCTAATTTTAATCATTTCTCAGTATTTTCAACAAGTTGTCGCTAGGAATGTCACTAGTGAGCGCATTCTGCCTGTCCCCATTCTGAATATCTCCTCCGATTTCTGTGTACAGGGCATGGGACATGTTCAAGTTGGAAATAGTATTTGCAATTATACTTATAGAATGAAAATCTTTAGTAGCCCTCCGCTGTCGACACCACCAAATGTATACTTTGTCTGCGGGGAAAATGCTTACACTTGATTGCTGCGGGGCGGGGCGGTGCTATCTGTCCTTCTTGTACCCCCCTGTATACATAGCACCATCAGACGATCATAGAACACACCAACTTCATCGCACAAAAGTAGTTTCCAATAGACAGCGAAGACAGCTCAAAATGACTGAGGTTGACCAGACTGACACCTCCTTGCAACAGTTTACAGACTTTAGTAAAAGGATTGGTCCCTTTCTGGGGGCCAATATTCAATAGTAGGGAAATAAGACAATTCTCCAGAATAGTAGAGAACGTCATTATTATCACCACCGATATTATGACCAATATCACTGTAGAGCTTCAGGCCACGAGACTTGTTTCGCTCCAGAACCGGAGGGTTCTTGATAATAAAAAGATAATTACGCACTTATATAGCGCATGACTACCAGGAGGCATCTCGGCCCTTGTACGAATACCGCCAAGGAACCCTTCCTGGCCTTTCCCTGTGAGGAGCCCACTCCTGGGCACCCCTAAGGTGAAGTCAGGCATCCTCAGCGTTGTTGGGGCCGTTGTAGAGATTAAGCAAGCTATTGCCCAAAGGTACAGAGTGGGGCTCATGATCCGAATAGGCACAGAGGCGAGAATTATCAGGTCCGAGGAAATTGAGCTCAAGAACTGCCGAGGCGGGAATTAAACCCGGTCCCGGCCAGACTACTGCATCATGGTCTGCCGCTCTAACCATTGAGCCACACTTCTCTACTTCTCAACGTCATCTTGGCTGATCGAGGAGGATCATGTTGAGTGATCCGCAGCTCCTGCTGTGTGTATATTCCAGACTCGCCCCCACGGTTCATTTAGCTATTCAAAAATTGCATCGCATCGCGGCTAAAATTCACACTGAGAATGGGTCCTGGTCACTCTCTAGCTGGTTCTGGGGGCTTCTGTCGACCTGGGTTGGAAATTATTGATGATAGTAGCTGGAGCAGCCGGTATCCTCTTCACCTGTTGCCTTTGTATGCAATGTGGTCCGGCTTGTTGCTCTTATTGTGCCACCAAAGTGACAGCCATCTTCGTCCCTTCCCCTGTTCCTTCTAAGATTCAGAGGCTCCAACAGGAGATTTGTGAGTTAATGGCCATTGATGAGTAAGTCTTCCAGGATTAGTACTTCCTTTAGTTAGCTACATCACGCTAAAAGGAGGGCTTGAGGAACTAAAATCCGATTTAGGCTTAGTAAAACATGTAGTCATTTTAGTAATTAGCGTGATGTACCTATTAGGCCAATGTAGGGATTCACACACT
The DNA here is from genome assembly GCF_964263255.1 of Lissotriton vulgaris. Classification (NCBI taxonomy): domain Eukaryota; kingdom Metazoa; phylum Chordata; class Amphibia; order Caudata; family Salamandridae; genus Lissotriton; species Lissotriton vulgaris. The sequence continues at coordinate 1,996,555,155 of NC_141693.1, read as the reverse complement.
AATTAGCACGCAATACGTAACAACTCAGGGATTAGTAAAAACCATATTACACGTTTCGCATCTAATCATAGATTATTCAGCTTGACTCGACAGGCGCCATTTTGTGGCCTAGTCTGCTCACAGCATTAGTAACAAGCATTTACAATGCAATGGTTTCGCCTTTGGAAAAGTTAGAGTTATTGGCATTGCTCATGACATTTCTTTTTTTTTTAAACTTATAAATAAATGGCATTGTTATTTACATTGCCAACAGCTCTCTCAGCCCACACAGCCCTCACAGCCCACACAGCTCTCACAGCGCACATAGCCCACACAGCCCTCACAGCCCACACAACTCTCACAGCCCACACAACTCACGGCCCACACAACTCTCACAGCCCACACAGCTCTCACAGCCCACACAGCTCTCACAGCCCACACAGCTCTCACGGCCCACACAGCTCTCACAGCCCACACAGCTCTCACAGCCCACACAGCTCTCACAGCCCACACAGCTCTCACAGCCCACACAGCTCTCACAGCCCACACAGCTCTCACAGCCCACACAGCTCTCACAGCCCACACAGCTCTCACAGCCCACACAGCTCTCACAGCCCACACAGCTCTCACAGCCCACACAGCTCTCACAGCCCACACAGCTCTCACAGCCCACACAGCTCTCACAGCCCACACAGCTCTCACATCCCTCACAGCTGTCACAGCCCTCACAGCTGTCACAGCCCTCACAGCTGTCACAGCCCTCACACTTAAGTTTTTAAGGCACTCCTGATGCAGCAATATTTTACCTGAAAATCCCGAAAGCATGGAGTGTGATAATTTCCGGTTATGGTGTTACCCTTCCATTAGGAGACTGCCCTGAGGGTTTTAGAGTTATTGCTGAAATTGTTATTTTTACATTTCAGCATTTGCCTTCGACAGTCAGGGCTATATTACATGGACACACTTTGCCAGGTCTTACCTAGTGAAAAGTGTCCTTGAATAAGAATCAAGATTCCGCCTTTTAATTGTAGCTCTATATGTACATATTGTATTTCAATTTATTGCTCTCAATATCTTCCTGTATCTTTTTACTCGGCTGAGAGGATGTCATTATCAAACCTATGTAGAGACACAATGACTACAGCATTAGGAGTAACCTAAAAATCAAAAGAAAAGTTTGATTCGCTTTCTAAAAGTCAGTGTGTGAAACACAACAGGCCTGAAAGCACTCGTCTGTGAGGTCACTACCTCTTCCAGGCTCATCACAGGTGAGTAATGTTCAACACTGCCAACACTGCGAATGGAAGAAAATAGAAAACCCCTTCCACTCCTAAATCAAAGAACACATTCCTGAATTTCCGATTAAGGAAATTTCACCCGAAAATCAAGACAAGAGCTACACTGCTAAGGAGTACCCGCCTTTTAACTACAGTAAAATGAGCCTGAAATGTTGAGCTCTCAGGGCCATTATATTAAATGTGGCCTTACCAGGCACCTGTCAAAGATGATGAATGGATCAGTGTATTTTTGGAACCCGTCAAAGTTAGATTAATAAGAGAAAGAGTGCAGAGTGTTTGATTACCCATGCTGGCTGAGACACCACTTACATGTAAAATACAGCAGCAGTGGTTCCACACAGGCAGTGGTTCCAGGCAGCTTTGTGTCGGTCAGAATCTAAGAACGAAGCAAGATCGTTCTTAGGAGAGTCCAAGTCCACAAGGGAGGTGGCCAAGCGCATAGAAGGGAGCAGGGATGGGGTATGTGCATCTTACCAGCCTAAAAAAAAAACTTGCCATTTTGAATCGGAGAACAGGTGAATGAGACTGACAGGATACCAGTTCTCCGGATGGAGTTTTTTTTACTATTATTATTATTTGACATTTGCAAGGTGCGTGGAGTGGCACGGTCTGATATCACAGCACTATGGGTTGTTCAGGGATAACTGGCACGTTTATGAGGTGGACCATTGCAAACTGGTGGCTCACTAGGATTGTGGGCATGTGTGAACGTCCAGTATTGTGAGTAGTGCCACTTTACAGAACTACTTGAAAGATAAATAGCATGTTTGCTCTTGTGAAAATTATATGGTTTTGGCATTTTGCAAACACCTGAAGAGGTGGTGATACAATTCTATGACAGAGAAATGGTGCTCGCAATGGCAGTATTTGACAAGAGAAAGGCCTTCACTGTGAAAAGGGAGAGGTGGCTGCTCTCCCTCTCTCTCGAGATACCAAGCAGCTCAAACTCTCTGTGAACACGTTGCTGCTAGAAAAAGAAAAGGCAGGCACTTCTTGGCCGAGGACGTAAAAGCCAGCCACAAGCAAACAAGGAGCGGATGAGGCTCCACAGATCTTTGAAAAAAAGCAAAAGTATTTTAAAGCGCCACAGTACCTACTAGTACAGTTTCAGAGGTATGAACGCAGAAGTAATTGATTTAAACTCTGCAACTTTATGAAACAATCTCTCATATTCCTAGCAGTTGACAGACCACCAGGCTAAAAACACTGAAGATATGTGAACCTTGCTGTTGAACTGCCAGGTGTAGAAGACAAGGATTCTTCCAGTTATTAACAGGGTGCCTCTGTCCTAAGGAACAGGATGAATGGTTTAAACTGAGACAAAGTTCACCCAGACTGAATGAAGTCTGTTCTACGATGGGCAGACTCTTGCACTGCTTAAACACCCCAGAGCTGAGAAAGGCACCAGCTCAGAAATACCAGAAGCCGGGTTCACTCTTGGTTGCGAGTGACGAGCGGCGGAGGTGGTCTCTTCAGAGGACCCTGTACTTATCCCCCGTCGTAGATGTACACTTGGACAATCACCATTCTTCCATAAGGCCAGAGCTGGGATCTGCCACTCTACTGTAATGGAGAACACAAGTCATGATTTTATAAGGAGTTCCTAGTCCAGAGCACTATACTGTTCTTTTAGTCTTCAACAGTTCATCTCACACAGTTCACCAGCATGTTACACTTGGCATGGGACAAATCATCTACAGGTCACCCAACACCTGAACATAATCACAATACCCTGAAACAAAAGACAATGCAGAACCTGTACCCAAACATCTATACACACCTCGCTGAAACCTTCTACTGATCTCCTCAAGAGACTATCTTTGCATTTCGATCTTCTGACAGAATGAGGCTGTTTCTGCACTCCCAGAGCTGGCATATCAAAGTGCCTTCACCACGTAAGTAACCTGCCTTTAGAACGAATTACACTGTCAGACAGCTGCAACATCACTGAGCCCCCTGGCATGTCAGAAGTGGAAATCTCATTCAACCAGAGGCACCAAGCAAGAGAAGATTGCAGAGGAGCTCCACACCTCATTACTTTGACTGGTGTGGGAGGACCCCTGAGCAGCAGCAGCAATATGGACTCCCTTCAGTGAGAGTTTGTGAACCGACTTGTGAGTACATCTACCCGAGGCTCTAGTCGCTAGTCACTTCAGTGACTACTGGACGCCTATTCACATATAACGGTTAACACTTGACACATGTTTCCCCGACGAATCAACACTCATGTACCGCTTTCCCATATATCTACCGCCTGAGTTGTGTTGTTTTGCTGGTCTTTCTCTGCTCCCTGCCTTGCCAGCTGGCAACTTTCTCCTCAATCAAGCATGACTGATGCACTGGTAGGGCTGGCTACTTTTTGTTAATTTGATGTTAGCAGATGCTAATCTTGGGACAATTTCACAAGACTGCAGCCGTCTGCCACTGTTTTTTTTATTTATTTACAGAGCTGCAGGAAAATTGCAGTGCCAGCACACACAGATCCAGCAGTGAGAATTGGTGGATTTTGCCTACTACTTTCTTTGCTTGAATGTTTCAACCGCCCTTATGTCCTCAAGCAGGACACCCACAACCAGGCAGTAACACCTTCAGCAAACAGCTGAACAAGCTAAACTGCAAGGGGCAGACGGATTGGGTGGTTAAAGGAGGGGAAAACATAATCAACACTTCACTTTTCTGAACAAACATGGATATCAGATACAGTAATTTACACCGGGCAGACAGTTTGGCCACAATGAGGCAAAGTGCAAAGCACACTGGGATAGGAGGTAGACACACACAAACTTCATTGTTTCAACAGAAACAAATAGCTATATAAACAACGCCTTATTCACGTCAAAGAGTTGAAAAAGCTGCAATATTTCATAATAACTAGGACAGCCACAAACACCAATAATGGGACAGTAAAAAGAGCATTAGTGGAGCGAAATGTTGCTGGAGCAGGCAGGCATGATTTGGTTGAAGGAATACACTGAGAAAGACAAGCAATCAATAACACTCAAACAAATAATGCTTACAATAGGAAAGAGAACACAGTAAAGACACTGAGGCATTGTCTACAATGACAACCGAACAGGGATCATTCATGATGGGAAATTTACAACGAGGAAAACAAGTGAAATACAATTACACTAAAATATTCTGAATTAGGACAAGGAAACGCATACACCGGAGTAGGGAGACACAACACTGGACATAGACACACACAAGATTTGTCAATAAAGCATCACTGGGGCAATAATATACTAATAAAGTGACAAGAGACCTAACATTGGACACTGACACTTTTTAGAGTTGCCAGTACAGCAACAGAGGGGCAATGATATACTGATACCAGGATCAGGGGTACACTAACATGGAGACTAGGATAACAGGCATGCAGTTAACATTGGGACCGGACACAGGGATACACTTACACGTGATCAGGGAACAAATGGACAATGGCACATATAAGAGGGGATATGCCTACACTGGGAGAAGAAGCACATGGATTTATGTACAGGCAATACACAGACACACAGAAAGCAAAAGGTCCCGGGGTACACCCATCATAGAACAGGAGGCACATACTTTGCGTCAGAGAATGAGCAAGGACCTGACAAATCATTGAGAACACAACAGATAATACTGAATAGAAGTGTAGGATTTTGATTTGAGGCAAAAACACTAGAGCAACAAGACAATGGAGCAGAGAACACCAATACTTCAACTAGGGGACATGATATCCCTTTCCAAGCAAGACATGCATCAACTGTGGGCCAGGGAAAACACCACAACAGAATGGAAAAGAACCAACTCTATAACACGCAATGCACTAATAATGAAATAGGGACGTGACAGAAGGAAGCAGACATCCAAACAGTGCTCAACACTCGAGTGGCTGTTGGTAGGAGGATGCAAGACCAAACTGGCCTCCCCTTCCCCACCTCCCCTAACGGACCTGTGCTGGGGCGTTGGGAGCAGAACTACTCGTGGGAGCCTGCAGCCACGAGCCTTGGGGATTAGGAGATAGAGATGGTGCGGGTGCTCGAGGTGTCGGGATCTGGGGGTTCTGGTAAATTGGGGGTGAAAGTCCTCGAGGTTGCGTCCCTTGTGCACACTAGTGTCTCTCCCATGTTCGTGAGTCCAGCCCCGGGCTCTGGGTCATTGTCCGCTCCCCCCGGTCTGACTCGTGCTTCACACATCCCAGGACCCAAGAAAACTCCACACACATGCAGAGCAGAGATCTCACCTGGGCGGCATGGCGGAGGGAGGGCTGCGACCACGGCAGGTACGGAATGAGTGTGCCAGCCTGGGGCACCCTGGGCACAGCCGGAGCTCTGGGACCCGCCGAGGAGCCGACAATCCAGGAGAGGAAAGTGCTGAAGAGCCAGCGAAGTGCAACTGAGAGCAGCAACTGGAACCCGGCGGAATGCATCCCAGGGCAGTGAGCCGGCGGGTCCTAGCGCCAGACGGGTACCAGGCTGGCTCTTCGGTGCCAGAGGGCTTGGACAAGGCGCACTGTGCAACGCCAGAGGGAAAGATGGGCAAATGCAAGAGAGGCCAAGTATGGGGAAAGTAAGACTTGCCCAGAACCAGAGCATTAAAGACTACTCAAGCAGGGTGGCAATACTGGCACTGAGCCAGAACCAAAGCTGGCACGGGATCGTGAATGAAGGGGTCAGCGGCTGCCACAGAATAATGGGGAACAGGACTGGCACAGAGAGAATTAGCAACGCTGAGACGCAACCGAGGGATAACACTGGCACCGCACCAGGGCATTAAAAACCGGCACCGGCGGGGGAGGTGCGTCTGAGCGAGGCCGAAAAGATAAAACTCACAGGGCCACGGAAGAAAGTGGCAACGACTGCCATGGTACAAGTGGGGCATACCGGTCACTGGAAGGGGTGGCAAGGCTGAAATAGAACCAGGGGTTAGAAGACTGGCACTGGACCAGAGAAGCACCAGGGTCACGTAAAATGTTGCGCCTTGCCTGGGCTGTTGACTGCTCACCGGTGGAAACCGCCCAGCTCGCCTCAGGCTCCCGTCCACAGTTGTTCCTCTGCCGGCTAGTCCCTGCAAAAGCATCACCAACCCTGAAAGTGGTGCAACAGTGGAAGCCGGGCAGCATCTTCTACGGAGCTTTGTATGCCAAACCCCTGACCGCGATTTTGGCCCGCCCACATCGGTGCAGCCTCGCTGCCCGTATCGGGCGCAGTGCTGGCTGGCGGGAAAGACACGGAAGGGGGGGGGGGGGGGGGGGGGGGGAGGGAAAGACACGGAAGCGGGGCGGGCGGGAAAGACATGGAAGCGGGAGGGGGGGGCGGGAAAGACACGGAAGCGGGAGGGGGAGGGGCGGGAACGGCGGACAAAATGCGGAAACTTACAAAGTGGGGGGGGGGCGGAACGGCACAGACGACATGAGACAACGGACGGCGGGAGGGAGGCGGGAAACGGCGGGAGGAGGGACACAAGGCAGGACAGCAGCAAACACGGCCCGGCCGGACCAGACACGGGGGCGTTCCCGGCGTCGCGTGACGTCGGCAAAAGCCAAAGAATCTCGGGAACGCCCCCGTGTCTGGTCCGGCATTGACGGACGCCTCTCTGTTCCAATGGCTAGCCTCCATTTATGGAGCTAGCCAATGAAGCAGAGAGGCGTGTTCAAGTCACCCATACTAGAAACTACAGATTTCTCTGGAGGAGGAGCCTAACGGCTCCGCCCCCCAGCGAAACCTAAAAAACTGCCATTACACTCAACTAAAACCGTTCTCCTGAGAAATAGTACAACTGTAGCGAACTGCTGCTTCTGCATGTTAGGCCTGTCAAGGTTGTAGGTGGGGGTAGGCTGGATAAGCACATTCCAAGGGGCGCTGTGCGGACTCTCTCGGAGCTAGCAGAAGGGAGTTACCTTCACGACCTTGCTAGAACAAGCTGGGCTAAACTAGGAAAGCTTTGTCTCCCATATATGGTCTTTCCCCTGCACCAACCTGTACCAACTTGTTTTTTTCCTTCTTGGGTAACGGTTTCGAAATGTAACAGTATGTAATATGCTACTTACCAGTATGCATCTGTTCTTGGCATAGAGGGATGCAGAGTGGTACATTTATGAATAGATCGCCATCTGGTGTTGGGCTCGGATGATTGCACTTGTTTTTCTTCTGGAGAAGTCTTTTGTCGTCACGAGACTGATGACTCTTACTTTGGGTGCTAGTACGCATTGGCATCGGCTCCATCATTAGATTGTTTTGCCATAGTAGGGTTAGATGGAGTAGTATGATAGAATACAGAAAGAAATGCCCATGTAAGTGTATCTAAATAAGATAGTGTTGGAACAGACACAGGTTTCCGGGGAGGCTGGGAGGGCATGTACCACTCTGCAGCCCTCTATGCCAAGAACAGATGCATACTGGTAAGTAGCATATTCCGTTCGAGGCATATGGGCTGCAGATGGTACATTTATGAATAGACTATACAGCAGTTACCTCCTTAGCGGTGGTCACCAGTGTCTATTGCAACAGTTTGAAATAAAGTTTTTAGTACAGCTTGGCCCACTCTAGCCGGTTGTGTTGCCTGCACATCGACACAGTAGTGTTTTGTGAAGGTATGTGGTGTAACCCAGGTTGCTGCTTTGCATAGGTCATCTAGAGGAATGTTTCCTAAGAATGCCATAGATGCCACTAGTTTACGTGTAGAGTGAGCTCTAAGAGGAACAGTTAATGTCCTTTTTGCTTTTATGTAACATATTTGTATACATTTTACAATCCACCTGGCAATGCCTGCTTTTGAGATAGGATTGCCTTTATGTGCTGGAGAAAACGCTACAAATAGTTGGTTGGTTTTTCTGAAAGTTTGTGTTCTTTCTATGTAGTACAATATTGCCCTTTTGACATCTAATGTATGTAGGGCCCTTTCTGCTACCGTCTGTGGTTTTGGAAAGAAGACTGGTAGTTCCACTGGTTGATTGATGTGGAATGCTGAAATTACTTTAGGCAAGAATTTTGGGTTTGTTCTAAGAACCACTTTATTCTGGTGTAACTGTAGGAATGGTTCTTGTATTGTGAATGCCTGTAATTCACTTACTCTTCTGAGTGAAGTAATGGCTATAAGAAAGGCCACCTTCCATGTAAGGAATTGTATTTCACACCTATGCATAGGTTCGAAAGGTGGTCCCATTAGTCTGGTAAGTACTATGTTGAGATTCCAGACCGGGGAAGGCGGTAGGCTTGGTGGAATGACTCTTTTGAGGCCTTCCATGAAAGCTTTCATTGCTGGCACTTTAAACAGGGATAAATGTTGCCTGTTTTGCAGGTACGCTGCTATAGCTGCAAGATGTACTCTAATAGAGGTGTAAGCAAGGTTACATTGCTGTAAGTGTAGTAAATAGCAAATAATCTCTTTAGTGGATGCGTCCAGAGGGTTGATGTTGTTACTGTTACAGTATACAGCAAACCTTTTCCACTTTGCTTCATAGCATGCTCTGGTGATAGGACATCTTGCTTGCTTAATGATTTCCATACAGTTTGGAGGTAAATTTAAGTATCCAAATTCTATGACCTCAGGAGTCAGATCGCTAGGTTCAATTGTTTGGGATCTGGGTGCATTATTTCTCCATGGTTCTGTGTAAGGTGCATGGGTAATATGCTTAGCTTTTGATGTGGCACCTGTGAGAGTTGCAGTAGCGTGGTGAACCACGGCTGTCGTGCCCACGTGGTTGCTACTAGTATCATTGTCATCGAATGTTGTTGCAGTTTTCGAACCACTAATGGAATTAGTGGGAGAGGGGGAAAAGCGTATGCAAATTTGTTGGACCAATTTATCAATAACGCATTGCCCTGCGACAGGTGGTGTGGGTACCTGGATGTGAAGGTTTGGCAATTTGCGTTCTGTGGCAAAGAGATCTATCTCTGGTTGTCCCCATCTTTGGAAGAATGGCTGCAGTAGTTGGTCGTGCAGTTCCCATTCGTGTATTTGTTCTGACTCTCTGCTTAAGATGTCTGCTATCTGATTTTGAACTCCTGGTAGGTGTTCGGCTAACAGATAGATCTTTTGAGGAATGGCCCATCTCCAAATGTCCTGCGCTAGTCTGGATAGTTGGAGAGAGTGTGTCCCCCCCCCTGATTTTGAATATAATACATTGCTGTCATGTTGTCTGTTCTGATCAGGACTGCTTTGTTGAGAATCTGCATTTGAAAAGCTTTTAATGCTAGAAACACTGCTAGTAGTTCTAGATAATTGATGTGCAGTCTTTTTTGCTGTACACTCCATCTTCCCTGCACTGTATATTTCTCCATATGCACTCCCCATCAGGTGACCGATGCATCCGCTGTTAGTATCACTTGTGGAATCTGTTATAGGAATGACCGCCCCTTGGAAATGTTTGTTGTGTTCCACCACTTCAGAGAGCGATGTGTGCGGTCGTCTACCAACACCAGATCTGTAATCTGACCTTGAGCCTGATTCCACTGTGTTGCTAGACATTCTTTCAGCGGACGCATTTGTAGTCTGGCATATGGTATTAGCAGTATGCAGGAGGACATCATGCCTAATAGCTGCATGAACACTCGAGCTGTTAGTGAGTGTTGTGGTTGAAATCTTTGGATCAACATGAGCATTGTTTGGATCCTGATTGGATTGGGGTATACTTTGGCTTTTTCTGTGTCTAAAGTAGCCCCTAGATATTGTTGAACTTTGTTTGGTTGCAGGGGGGATTTTGTGTAGTTCACCGTAAACCCTAGCTGGTGCAGCAACTGAATGGTCTTTTGTGTGTTTTGAAGACATTCTTCTTGTGATATGGCTTTTATTAGCCAATCGTCCAAGTAAGGGAAGACATGTATTTGTTGTCTTCTTAGGTGCGCTGCAACCACTGCTAGGCATTTTGTGAACACCCTTGGTGCTGTTGTGACCCCAAACGGAAGGACTTTGAACTGATAATGGTGTCCTTCTACAACAAACCTGAGGTATTTCCTGTGGGCTTTGTGAATTGGGATGTGAAAAAAAGCGTCTTTTAGATCCAGTGTAGAAAAAAAGTCCCCTTTCTTCAGTAAAGGAAGTACTTGTTGGAGCGTGACCATGTGGAAATGTTCAGAATTTATGTATGCATTGAGAGGTCTGAGGTCTAGTATTGGCCTTAGAGACACGTCTTTTTTGGGAATTAGGAAGTATAGAGAGTATACCCCTGTTCCTTGTTGATGTTGTGGAACCTTCTCTATAGAATGCTTTTGTAGCAGTGATAGTACTTCCTGTTTTAACAGTGTTAGATGATCTTGACTCATTGGACTCTGTTTGGGGGGGGGGGATGTTTGGTGGGGTAGCTGTGAGTTCTAGGCAATAAGCATGTTGGATAATTTGTCTCACCCACCTGTCTGATGTGATGTTTTCCCAGACAGGTAGGAACTGTGATAGACGTCCCCCGACCGGTGTTATATGGTCTGGGGGGAGCTGTATGAAGTCACTATTTTGGGGTTAGGGAGTTGCAGTTGTTGTTATTTCCGCGACCTCTACCCTTGTTGTTGTTACCTCTGTAACTGCCTCTTGAATTACCTCTAGGTGATGTTGGTGTAAAAGAGGTAGATTGCTGGCTTGTGCCTGTATTCTTTGACCCGCCTCTATAGGTGGACCTACGAAAGGAACCCCTTTGAGTTGGCTGTTGCAATGCTCCCATTGATTTAGCCGTTGGTGTCTTTTTTCATCTTTTCTAACGTCTCATCTGTACCTGAGCCGAAAAGTGTTTTTTCATCAAAAGGCTGGTTCAATAAGGATGTTTGTACTTCTTGTTTGAACCCTGAGACTCTGAGCCATGCATGTCTACTTAACAGGATACTGGTGTTGATGGATCTTGCTGCAGTGTCTGCTGCTTCTAAGGCGCATTTAATGGAAGTGTTACTTTTTATCTTCCCTTCTTGTATGAACTAGTCTGGCCTTTTTTTGATGTTCCTTAGGGAGATGTGTAATGAGTTTTTCTAACTCATCATAATGAGCTCTATCATAGCGTGCAAGTAGCGCTTGTGTATTAGCTATGCGCCAGCTGTTTGCCGCTTGGGATGCTACTCTCTTGCCAGAGGCATCTATTAACTTAGACTCCTTGTCAGGAGGAGGAGCTTCTCCTGCAGATAATGAGTTTGCTCTCTTACGAGCGTTTGTGACTACTAGCGAGTCCAGAGGTACCTGTCCTTTGATAAATATTGGGTCCTTTGGGGCTGCCTTATATTTTTTTATCAATTCTTGGGTTTAATACCCTAGCCCTCACAGGGTCTTTGAATATGTCTGATGTGTGATTGAGAAGACCCTTAAGCATTGGTAGTGTTCCTGATGTTCTTTGTGCAGCAGGTAGTGTTTCTAAAAGAAAATCCTCTATTTGAGGTTCGGTGTGTAAGTCTACCTTGTGGTATTTTGCTGCCCTATTAATTAACTGTGCAAAACCAGTATTATCATCAGGTGTTGAAGGTTTTGAGGGATATAGTTTGGGGTCATCATCATTATCTGACCCTGCGTTATAATTCTCCCATGGGTCTGTTTCATCTGGGGCAGTGTCGTCATCCCCATGTAGTTCTCCCTCCCCTGTATCACTTTCTACATCTGTTTGAGGTGTAGATTGTCTTGGTGTAGAAGGTGGAGGAATAGATGGCATAGTGTGAGGAAGAGGAGAAGAGGGTGTGTCTCTAGGTTGAGGAGAAAGGGGAGGAGTTGTATTTGTCCCCATTGTTCTCTTTTTAAGAGGAAGAGCTTTGTCGTCCAACTGTTCATTCTTCCTCTTTTTAGGTAATTTTGTCACCACTTTGCCAGTTTGCAGATCAATAAACAAAGTCTTTTGTTTTGGATCTGTCTGATGCTCCTATGTCGGTACCGAAGTTTTTGGTTCCGAAAGGTGCCTTTGCTTCTGACCGTCCGTGTTCTGTGTTTTCGGCACCGAGAATTTGCTCGATTCCGATTTTTTCGGTGTCGAGTAAGTCTTCGACGTCGAAGCATGTTTCGGTTTCGACATGGAATGTTTAGACTGCGAGCCTTCCTTTGTATGGAGCTTCGGTGTCGATGTCGACCGCTTCTCAAATCCGACATGGTGGGAGGCCGAGTATTTCGGTTTCGTTGCCGGTCCCGAAGGCGGGGCGTCGGAATCTTTTTTCGCTAGTCTGACGGGACTCGAAGGCGGGGTCGACACCAAACGGGGTCGGTTTTTTTGGTAAGGGGACGTTGTCACTCACGGTTTGATGAGCGTCGATTTCTTCGAAATCAGACTCGTCCACTTCCGACCCAGACTCGTCCTCATCTTCTTCTTTGGGGTGCTTGGCCTCGAACAGCTCCAGGATTGCCTCCGACTGCATTCTCGACACCTCGTATCTTCGGGCTCGACGGTTTCTAATCGTCGACTGTGAGGAGAATGCTGCGCAGGCTTCACAGTCCCTGGATTCGTGTTCAGGTGATAGGCAGAGATTGCACACCTCGTGTAGGTCCTTGTGTGGGAACTTAGCACCACACGTTGGACATCTCTTGAATGGAGTCCTTTCCATGGACTCTGGGCTGGACTACGTCGAGATAGGCCTCCCGGTCTCGTCGACGTAGAAGTTGGAAATTTTGTTGTTGACGTCGAAACGCGTCGAAATGGAAATGAACTCGCGTTCGATAACAATACCGTCGAATTGGAAAGGGAATACGCGCCGAAATATCACTTTTTTCCCCGAAGTCGATCCGGAGCGCTTCGATCCTCATCCGAACCCGATGGTGGAAAAAAACAATCTAAGGATGGAGCCGATGCCCATGCCCACTAGCACCCAAAGGAGGAGTCATCAGTCTCGTGACGACAAAAGACTTCTCCAGAAGAAAAACAAGTGCAATCATCCGAGCCCAACACCAGATGGCAATCTATTCATAAATGTACCATCTGCAGCCCATATGCCTCGAACATATGTGATCTGTTGATAATGTGCCAGCAGTCTTCTTGGCAGACCTCGTGGGGTTAGGTCGCAAGGAGCTCCTCTGGCAGAGTTTGTTTGTCATAATAAACGATTGGGCCTTCTACACTGCCAACTGACTGATTATTGGTAATTGGTATCGGGGCTATTCGTAAGTATAGCTCTATTGGGTTGTAATTTATTTTTCGGTACTTCATAGTGTTCCCCCCAATGCTTCCCATCTTATTGGAATTGGCGCATGAGATTCCTTTGGCTGGGCACCTGGGCCAGGACAAAACCTTTGCGCGGTTGGTCCCACATTTTTATTGGCCCAGGATGAGAGTTGCCTCTGACACCTATTGCAAGACCTGCAAGACTTGCCAGGCAAGTGGCAAGACTGGGACTAAAGTGAAGGTCCCTTTGGAACCGCTCCTGGTGGTCGGGACTCCTTTTGAGCGGGTCGGAATTGACATTGTTGGGCCGTTGGACCCTCCGATCTCTGCGGGACACCGGTTCATCTTGGTGTTAGTGGACCACGCCACTCGGTACCCGGAGGCTATTCCTCTGAGGACCGTCACTGCACCTGTGGTGGCACGGGCACTGATGGGGATATTCACCCGAGTGGGATTTCCCCAGGTCGTGGTGTCAGACAGGGGCACACACTTCATGTAGGCCTACATGCAGGCCATGTGGAAGGAGTGCGGAGAGACCTATCGGTTCTCCACTCCTTACTACCACCACCAGACTAACGGGCTCATAGAGCGCTTCAACAAGACCTTGAAGGGTATGATCCGGAGCCTGCCAAAGGACTTGAGGCGGAAATGGGACATCCTCCTCCCTTGCCTGCTGTTTTCTTACCGTGAGGTGCCACAGAAGGGAGTCAGGGTAAGCCCCTTCGAACTGCTCTATGGCCATCCCGTTAGGAGGCCCCTCAGCCTTGTCAAGAAGGGGTGGGAGAAGTCTTCGAAGAAGCTTCCCCGTGATGTCGTCAGCTACATGCTGGCGTTCCACAGCCAGATGGCCAAGCTGTGGAAGGAAGCCTCAGACAACTTGGAGGCTAGCCAAGCCGTCATGAAGGAGTGGTATGACCGCAACGCTCGGACGGTGAAGTTGGACGCTGGACAGAAGGTGTGGGCCATGGAGCCTGGGGAGCTTAGTGCCCTCCAGGACCGGTGGACTGGTCCGTACGAAATTGTGGAGGGTCGAGGCCAGTCTACCTATGTCATTGACTTGAAGACCCCCCGTAAGCCCCATCGGGTGCTCCACGTCAACCGCCTGAAACCTCACCATGAGCGATCTGAGCTTGCTCTCCTCATGGTGACTGATGGGAGTGAGGAGGAAGAGAGTCAGCCTCTTCCTGACCTTCTGGCGGCCCAGGAGAAGGATGGTTCAGTGGAGGGAGTTGTCCTCTCCCCATCCTTGACCCCAGAGCAACAGAGGGACTGCCGCCAGGTGTTGGAGCAATACACCTCGTTGTTCTCCCTCACGCCTTGAATTACACATCTGTATACCCATGATGTGGACACAGGGGACAGTCCGCCTGTAAAAACCAAGTCTTACCAGCTGTCTGATAAAGTTAAGAACAGCATCCAGGGTGAGGTGGCCAAAATGCTGGAGCTGGGGGTGATCGAACCTTCCAGCAGCCCTTGGGCTGGACCGGTTGTGTTGGTGCCGAAAGCGGCCCCACCGGGCACCACACCAGAACTTTGGTTCTGTGTGGACTTTCGGGGATTGAACTCTGTCACCAAGACAGATGCTCACCCGATCCCACGAGCGGATGAGCTGATTGACCGGCTGGGAGCAGCCCAGTACCTCAGCACCATCGATCTAACATCAGGGTACTGGCAGATTGCCATGGCCGATGGAGCAAAGGAGAAAACAGCATTCTCCACCCCCGAGGGCCACTTTCAATTCAGAGTGATGCCCTTCGGACTCAAGAATGCTCCAGCCACTTTCCAGCGGTTGGTGAACCAGGTGATGTCTGGCCTGGAGTCCTTCTCAGCGGCATACCTGAATGACATAGCTGTCTTCAGTAGCACCTGGGAGGACCATCTGCAGCATCTCCAGGAGGTGCTACAGGCTTTGCAACGTGCTGGCCTGACCATAAAGGCTAACAAGTGCCAGAGTGGACAGCGTGGGTAAGGTGCAATCCCTCCAAGCCAAAATTGAGACCATCTTGGCCTAGGAGCCCCCCAAAACTCAGACTGAGGTCCGAGCTTTCCTCGGCCTCGCTGGCTATTACCACTGGTTTGTCAAGGGATATGGTACCATCGTAGCCCCCTTGACTGAGTTGACGTCCAATAAGCAGCCACGAAAAGTGATCTGGACGGCTGCTTGCCAAGAGGCATTCAAGACACTGAAGCACACGATGTGCACCACTCCAGTGCTTGCAACACCTGACTTCTGGAAGGAATTCATTGTGCAGACGGAAGCCTCTGAGCACGGCATAGGCGCTGTACTTTCGCAACTCAACAACGACGGCCAAGACCAACCTGTGGCCTTTATCTCCAGAAGACTCCTCCCTCGGGAACGGCGATGGAGTACCATCGAGCGAGAAGCCTTCGCTGTTGTCTGGGCCTTGAAGAAGTTGAGGCTATACCTTTTTGGCTCTCACTTCCTGATTCAGACCGACCACCGACCCCTTCGCTGGCTCATGCAGATGAGAGGCGAAAACCCCAAGTTGCTAAGGTGGTCCATTTCCCTACAGGGGATGGACTTTCGGGTGGAACATCTGCCCGGAGTTGACCACGCCAATGCTGACGGTCTCTCCCGGTTTTTCCGCCTTAGTGATGAGAACTCCCTAGAGGTTGGGTAGCTCTCCCCACTTTCAGCTGGGGGGGGGGGGGGACGCATGTTAGACCTGTCAGCCTTAGGATGGTCTTTCCCTATTTTTTTCGCCTTGGCCTCATTTTCCCCACCTCCTTTTTGTTGGACTTAGGTCTCTGGGCACCTTCCCATTGCTTATCAATGCTAAGGTTCAGGTGCTCTTTTCCCCTAACATGGCTACCACTGACCCCTGCTACTGCAGTGTGGTCTTTTTAGGCGCACTCTAGTAGCCAGGAGATGCTGGAACCCTTGAACAATGTTGCAATAACAGCCTGCCCATAGCTTCAATGAGGGAAGCTCCTGGAACCTTCCAGAACAGGGGAGGTGACACCAACTGCCACTGCCAACTGCCACTATATAAGGAAAGGGAGAGAAACTTTCTAGTCAGTTGGGGCATCACTTACCTGGGGGAACCTACGCAGGAGAATTAGGCGGTAGGGCAGAGTCAGGAACCTATACCACTGGGGGTGACAGGGTTTAGGCGCTGCCCACCAAGCTGTGTGAGGAACACTGAACTAGCCCACTGATCTGGCCCGGCGGGAGGAGAACCCAGGGACCACCTGAAGTGACCTGCTGAGGAAAGCCTTCAACTCAAATTTAAATGTGGGTGTACTTGTAAAGCGCACTGTGACTCCAAGGAGTACCCTGGCGCTGAAGACCGCTGGGGAACCCGCCCTGGTTTTCCCTGTGAGATGGTCCCTTTCTGGGTATCTCCAAGGTGAAACCAGGCATCCCCGGCGTCTGCGGGGGGCCGTTGTAGAGATGAGGCAAGCTTAATGCCCAGAGTTGCCGAGTGTGTTCCCTGGTTAGAGTAGGCACCGAGGCGAGAATTATCGAGTCTGTTTGACCCTGGTCCACGACCCTGCCGGGTCGGGAATTGAACCCTGGTCCCGGGCTGTTCTCTGCTTACGGGTCTGCCACCTCTAACCAGTGAGCCACACCACTCCACCACTCAACCCCTCCTCTCAAGAAACCAAGAGTCTACTTCAACCAAAGGGCGCCAGAACCAACAAGCGCCAAGAAGAAACTCCCCTGCGCCAGTCCGGACTACTGGGGATCAGTCAGGTACTGGGCCGTGCCATCCCTGTCCCCTCTGTCCTTCGTCTGGGCCTGCGCTGTCCTGCTTCTTCCACCCTTGCCTAATTGCCTGGACTGTTATCCAGCCTACACCTGAGGGAGGTGGCTACCGGTGAAGCGCTCAACCCTCTTAGCGCTAGCCCTGTACTGCTGGGACTGCTGCCTTGCCGGCGTTGCCGCCCCCGATTGCCCCCACATCGCGGTTCACCAAAGCGCTGACATTGATGACCGGTGTGCACCTCTGAAGCGCTGCCCCTGTACTGCGCAGCCCTCCAAGTTTCCACTGTGCCCCGAGCTGCTTGCTGTGCCTGAGGGAGCGCCGACACTGCGGATATCTGTCCCCGGCGGCCTCCGGTACCAGAGGAGGGCCGCCGTCGCGGTGCTGAGGGCCGCGTCTGACCCCAAAAGCTGTGACAGAAAGAACCCTTCTACTTTGCCCCGTGGCTCCGGTACTTTGTGGCTCTGCGAACCTGCCGCGCCTCGTGACCGTGATCGCGCTGTGCCCCTGGAGCAGCACTCTGCCGGACGACACTCACTGCCTTGGTCTGGAACTAACTGGGTCCCCACCCGGCGGCCCTCGGAGCCAGGAGAGTGCCGCCGCTGTGTCAGAGAAGGCCGCGCTGGGCCGCGGTAGGCCCCACTAGGAAGCGCCGGGCCTGCTGAAGCCATCTACGGCATCACGTGACCAGGGACGCAGTGTCTCAGGCCACGCCCCCATCCGGCGCAGCGCAACCATTGGCTGCAGCTGCCGCGGCCACCTAGCCTGCCCCACTACTGGCCGCTGAGAGCGAGCTCCCCTCGCACTAGCCTCCTGATTGGTTCCCGGGCCTCAGACGTCACCGCAGGCCTGGGACCAGGAAGAAACTCTGCCGGAGGGCTCCGAGGAGAGAAGGAGCCCTCTCACTCATCAGAAACCCTCACAAGGGGCGGTCGAGGCCCGAAGAATAAAGGTAAAGCCCTGAGGGAAGGGCGGAAGACCCAAATAGACGCAGGGCCTCCCAGGAGTGAGCAGGAGGCCCCGAAACCGCCCCTCCCCTCGGGGAAAACTGTTGCTGGGCCCCATTGGTCCCATTGGGCCCACTAATCACCCGGAACTGAGCCAGAGCCCGGGAAGGTACATTTGGCCCCTGAGTCACATGGAAAGGCTTATCGTAGCCGAACGACCTGGTTATAGGTACTGTTTACCCCTGCTTTATGCCAGGACTATTCCGGCCTGATGATATATTGATTCTTGATGAAATGTTCAGACCTGCAGAAGAGAAGGTTGCCCCAAGGCCGACAGTTATGTCATGACCTGTTAAATGCTGAGTAATGAAATGTTATTCCTCATGAAATGTTTAATGTAGCCTAATGAGTTAATCATCCCTGCCTAATACTAGGGTTATTGTGGCCTGTTGAAATGCTATTCGAATGTCTTTATAAAGGATTCCTTGCAGGTGCTGGCTAGGAGCAAGGCTGTTGCCAGGCCTACAGTTATTTAATATTTAATATTTATTTATTTAAGTATTTATGGCAGAGTAAGGCAAGTGATGTGCTTTTAAGGAAAAGTAATGTGTTATTTCCACTGTGATTTTTAATTGCCTTGATTCTAGATAAAACCTATTTATTTGAATCAACCATACTGCATTTACTGTTTCAGTGGATGTGTGTGTTGTGTAGTCACTTAACACCTAAGCTTTCGGGTGCCTGCCTGCTCGGTCCAAGCTACCCCCCTGGAACACAAGCGCAAGGAAACACACTGAGTGATGCTGTATAGTTGGAATCTTGAAAAACAGGTAAGAGGGAACCTCAATAAATTTGATGTGTCTATCACCATATAGCACAATGCAGTTCACAATAGTAAAACATGCCAAATGTATTGAAAATAACAGCAGTAACTCACTTACTGATAATCAGGTGTGCGTATCACCATAATTTGCACCCAGGACCGATGAATCCATAATTACAAGTACAATTATTATAGTAGTACATTACTTTATTCGATAAAAAATTTCATCATAAAAGTATACAATTTATACAGTACATTAAAAAGATTTAAAAAAACAGGAGCCCACCAATCCTATATATACATACAGCATCACATACTACCCAAATTCTAAAATCTATAAAATATACGCTAAAAACAGATGCATAAGAACCATAAAAAACATCCATTATCCCACCATGGGGCCATCTGGAGGTTAGGTTAAATAGGGGTAGGCTTGGTCCTCCTTGTACGTGTCTGCCATGCACTACCCAAGTATTTAGCTACCCCACACACCATAGCGGTAGAGGACGTGTCGGTGCAAAGGACCCATAGGGCCATTTTGTGACGCCCAGCCCCTTGCATAGTGGTTTTAACCATATTTTCCTGGCGACCCTATATGCCGGGCAGGAAAAGAGAAAATGCGCCACAGACTCATTGGGGGCTGCACATCCAGGACAGGCTTTTGATACATCACCTAAGTTATTCCACCCAGAGTGAAATCATTCACCGGTAAAGTCCCGAGCCTGAGTTTTAGATAAAGTGATCTATCCAGAGGTTTCTCTATGAAGTCTAGGATGGGTTCAAGTTTTCTTATCCATTTAATCTCAAGGAATCGCTCGGAAAGAGGACCCCCCTACACCACTGCGTGTGGCCAACTCCTGGACCCAGTCCAAGTAGAGCTTCTTAATCACTAGCTTGGGAGGCGGCGTTTGGCTCGTCCATGATTCACTTAAGCCCAATTGCACAACCAACTGTCTCAGGTTGCAAAGCCACTTGATCTTGTTGCCCGTGTTGAGCATAATAAGTTCATCTAGAACTGCTGCATAGTTGTGGTTCTTTCAAAAGGAGGTCCCCTGATATCCCGCCCGGGCCAGCTGTCTTCCTAGGGGTCAGATGTCTAATGGCCAATATAACCTCAGAGGGCAGAAATGGTTCCTCGAACACCAGTGGGGATTGGGTCCTAGTATCGGGGTCTAAGGGGGGTGAACCTATCACATCTATCCCGCCATACAGTGCAGAGAAGTGGGAGTACCATTGTTGTTCTGTTATGTGGTTAGCGATAGGTGGTGTACTTTGCTGCCTAGCCTTGTTAATCAGTTCCCAAAACAGCGTGGAATTCTTCTTATTGGCAGCGGATTCAAGATCCTGCCAATGTTGTTCCTCCCACTCTCGTTTAGCCAACACTAACACCCTCGCATAATCCTTCCTAGCCGCTCTAACTAGTGAGGGACTCTTTTTAAGCAGGGCGACTTAACTCCTTCCGTTTTACCTTACACTGGTCTGAATACCACGGGTTACTGGATTTAACCAGTTTATTGTTCACTCTGCCACTTTTACCCTTGACTACAAAGTATTGCCCTACTTCCTCTATTGCGTTTTTATAAGCCAAGGAGAAGGACGGCCCCTGGGCACTACCATTTCCCAGTTCAAGATCCTCCAGCTCTACTGTTAAATCTGCTACATGCGCCCAATTCCTCTCAAGATTCCCTTCCTGGAATTGCACCTTATCCCATTTCAGCCTGCGATTACCATTGTAAGGGACGACCTCATTGGTTGTCCTCAAGGGGACATTGTTCCCACTTCCCATTAATTTACCCCACCTTAGCTTCATGCATAAGGGGTTGTGGTAGCTATCCTGCGAAGGTACGACCTCCATGTCTATTAGGTCGCACCACAGTGAAACATCCAGTAAGATGTAATCAATTCTGGACGGGCCATTAAGCCTATTGAAAGTCATCGCTCCAGCGCGGTCAGATGTTGTCCTACCATTTAGCGCTCTTAAATTAAATTCCATGGTCAGGGCATTGACCTGAATTGTCCTTGCTGACCATTTTCTAATTGGAGCTAGTGACAGGGCTGGGATAGACCATCTAGAGTCCTCCTCCTCTATGCCCAGGGGATCTTCCCTTGATAGGGGTTCGAATGTACAGTTAAAATCCCCTCCCACAATGATTTTAGAAGTTGGGGGGCATTTGGCTAATATCTGTTCTAGAGTCTCCAATGTACATGAAGTTGTATCCCCCGGCATAACTCTAGAGTAGATATTAAGTAGATCTATCCAACTCCCCTTAGTGTGTCCTGCGAATGAGAGATGTAAGATATCCCTAGTCGCTGATTCATGGGTGGTAATATCCCAGTTCAATCCAATTTTTACCCAGATGTGTAATCCTCCCGCCAGTCTACCCTTGCCACAGCTTAATGCGGGCAGGAAGAAGGTTGCATAACCGGATTTGTGCACTGGGAGCAAACTCCAGGTTTCTTGGAACATGCATACATCGAACTTCTCGATGAACGCATTCCATTCTGGTAGGACCATCTTTTTTTGCAACCCGGACACGTTCCAAGATAGCAAATGGATAACCCTATGGGCTGTGACAGACATGTCGGGGGTAACTCCATTATTCCCACCCTGCGCAATGGGAATAGGCTTGCTAATTGTTTCTAAGGAAGTAGCTAATTTCAGGGGTGAATTACTGCCACCACTGCCCCTCAAAAACTTTGTTTGTAGGGTAGCTATAGTCCCGCTGCTATCAGAGTTGTTGGCAGCTATAAGGTCCACTTTCCCAGTATCAGAATTGTTCGCAGCTGTAGGAACCACTTTCCCCTTATTTAAGAGACTTGGTGATTTTGTATGTCAATGCACCATATCCAGGCAGCTAAACCTATTTATGATCGGAAGCCACCCCAATTATCCCTAAAGGCTGGCTCTATGGAAGGCTGCTCCCCCCAAGACCCCCCTTTCCGACCCCCATCTCGATGCCCTGCTATATACCAATTACTATCAACTACAAGGTCCGGAGTGGGCCCACACAATTATTATCTCAATAAAATGGTGTGCGTGTCACCGCAAAGCACCATGAGGAAAGATGCACTCCACGTATGGCACTATTGGATTAAGTCACAATCGGTAACAGTCATGCACTCAGGTGTGCGCATCACTGTAAATTTGCAAGCCAAGCAGAGAGAACAGCAACACGTCACCGCTGGATTTCAAGATCGCCACGACGTTGCACACAATGAGCTTAATCAAAATTGGTTGTACATGCAACATGACTATGTGACCATCACGCATCTATCAGTTGATGTTACAAAGCTATACATGTGCACATAGGCTCACACAAAGAGCTGATCTGCTGCAGGCTTGCACACGAGACAAGAGGTACTGCTTGAGCTGGTATCCTGCAGGCTCACACATGGGACACGGTACCACTGACCAACACTTGCTCTCCTTAAAATTAAGTACTTCCAGTTCCAAAATCCCCGACATAGCAGCACACAGTTAAATAGCTGAGGAAAGGCCAGACACGCTGTATCACTAAATGTCGCCATCCTACAAAATGTTGAGGATTCTGACTGCAATAAATGATGGCCACAACAACTAGTACCACTCAGGTAAGCATAAAGTAGGTAAAGTAACTTGTCACCAAAATTGTGGTTAATTACACCAGTTGAAGGTTTACTCCTGGTTCATTCAGGAGAACAAGCAGTAACTGTCTGCCCACAGCCAGCACTAACCCAACTGACGTCAACCAACATTCTAAATACTTGCGCTACCCTTGCAACAAACAATTGCATCTGACTAACCCAGATATCACTGGGACCACGCTACCTGTGAATGTGGGGAACGTGTTCTGAACTCATTGCCTGAGAAGTCAGATATGCAAAACCAGGGGTGGTCAGTACTCCACACATCTGTGCAGCATTTCCAACCCTATAATAAAAAGCATTGGCAAAGCCAATTGGTCTTGCCTACGTTAGGCTTTGCCAGTATGTTTTAGCAATGTTGTACACCAGAGCAGCTGCTGTTCAGTTAGTAGGGTAATGTAGAGTGGTGTATCGTAAAGTAGAGTGGAGCCTTACAGAGAGGCGTAGAGTGGCATGGAGTGGCATACAGTAAAGTTGAGTGGTGTGGAGCGTCATGGAGTAGTGTACAGTGTTGTGGATGGAGTGGAGTGTTGTAGAGTAGAGTGGCGTACAGTGGAGTAAATTGGCGTGGAACAGAGTAACGTGTCATAGAAAAGAGTGGAGTAAAGTGGCTTGGAGTAACAGAATGAGTTGCGTAGAGATGAGTGGGGTAGTGTCTTCGAAATGCATAGAGTGGTGTGAAGTGGTATAGAGTGGAGTAAAGTGTCAGTGTCAAGTCAGAGAATTTATATAGCGCACTACATACCCAGAGGGTCTCAAGGCGCTTAGGGAGGAGAGGAGGATTACTTGTCAAATATCCACGTTTTAAGTTGCTTTCTAAATGCTAGGTGGTTCTGGGTAAGACGAAGGTAGGTGGGGAGTGAGTTCCATGTTTTAGCTGCCAGGTATGAGAAGGATCTGCCTCCCATGGTGGTCTTGTTGATGCGGGGTACAGTGGCGAGGGCTTGGCTGGAAGAACGTAGTTGGCGGGAGGGGGTGTAGAAGGACAGTCGTGAGTTGAGGCATTCTGGTCCGATGTCGTAGAGTGATTTGTGTGCGTGGGTTAGCAGTCGGAAAGTGATCCTCTTATTGACGGGTAGCCAGTGGAGGTCTTTCAGGCGGCCAGAGATGTGTTCGTGACGCAGGATGTCTAATATGATCCTGGCTGAGGCGTTTTGGATTCGTTGGAGTTTCTTCTGGAGTTTAGCGGTAGTACCTGCGTAGAGGGTGTTTCCGTAGTCCAGTCGGCTCGTGACCAGAGCATGGGTGACTGTTTTCCTTGTTTCGGTGGGGATCCAGCGAAATGTTTTTTTGAGCATGCGAAGAATGTTGAAGCAGGATGAGGATACGGCGTTGACTTGTCTGTTCATTGAGAGTGAAGAGTCCAGGATAACGCCTAGGTTCCGTGCGTGGTCTGTCGGGATGGGTGCTTTTCCAAGGGCTTCCGGCCACCAAGAGTTGTCCCATGCAGAGGGGGATGTACCTAAGATGAGGACTTCTGTTTTATCTGAGTTCAGTTTCAGACGGCTTTGTTTCATCCATTCGGCAACTTCTTTCATTCCTTCGTGTAGGTTTGTTTTGGCGGTGCTGGGGTCATTGGTGAGAGAAAGGATCAGTTGAGTGTCATCCGCGTAGGAGATGATGTTGAGGTTGTGTTGGCGAGCGATGGCCGCAAGGGGGCTCATGTATACGTTGAAGAGGGTGGGACTGAGTGAGGATCCTTGTGGTACGCCACAGATGACTTCAGTGGCCTCGGACTTGAATGGTGGAAGGCGGACTCTCTGGGTTCTTCCGGTGAGGAACGAGGTGATCCATTCAAGTGCTTTTCCTTGTATACTGATGTTTCTGAGGCGTTGTAAAAGGGTGCTGTGGCAGACTGTGTCGAAGGCTGCAGAGAGGTCAAGGAGGATGAGGGCGACTGTGTCTCCATTGTCCAGTAGAGTTCGAATGTCGTCTGTTGCTGCGATGAGGGCGGTCTCAGTGCTGTGTTTTGCTCGGAAGCCAGATTGTGAGGAGTCGAGGGATTTGTTGGCTTCGAGGAAGGCGGCGAGTTGGTTGTTGACAGCTTTCTCGATGACTTTGGCTGGGAAAGGAAGGAGCGACATGGGGGCGGTAATTTTTGAGTTCGGTGGGGTACGCTGTGGGTTTTTTCAGAAGGGCGGTGAGTTCAGCGTGTTTCCAGCTTTCCGGGAAGGTGGCGGAGTTGAAGGAGCAGTTGATGACGTCTCGGAGGTGCGGTGCTATGACGGAGTCTGCTTTGTTGAAGATGTGGTGAGGACATGGGTCTGTGGGGGATCCTGAGTGGATAGAGTTCATCAGGCGGATGGTGTCCTCAGTGGAGATTGGGTTCCAGTCGTTAAGGGTGTTTACGGGGGGAAGATGGACAGCAGATGGTAGGGTGGGTTGGTTTCCGGGTTGGTTGTCGAAGCTGTTGTGGATGTCCGCAATTTTGTTGTGGAAGAATAAAGCCAGGGAGTCGCAGAGGGCTTGAGAAGGGGTGATGTCGTTGGAGTTGGCCGAGGGGTTGGTGAATTCTTTGACGATGTTGAAAAGTTCCTTGCTGTTGTGGGCGTTGTTGTCTAGTCGATCCTTGAATGCTGTTTTCTTGGCCTTTCGGATTAGTTGGTGGTGTGTGCGGGTGGCGTTTTTGAAGGAGTCCTTGGTGATAGTGGTTGGGTCTTTTTTCCAGGTCTTTTTTCCAGGCCAAGGGATCGGCAGAGTTTCTTGGACTTCTTAAGATCATCGTTGAACCATGAGGCCTTCTTGCTGCCAGGTTTGCGTTGACGTTTTTTCAGTGGTGCTAGGATGTCGGCGGTGTTGGATAGCCATAGGGTGAAGTTGGCGGCGGCTTGGTCAGGGTTAGAAGAGTGGGCTGGGGTGTTTAGTAGGAGCGATGAGGAGATCTGGTCGATGGTGATTTTGTTCCAGTTTCTTTGCAGAGTTGGTTGGAGGTGGTTGATGGGTTTAGGCTTGTTGTAGGTGAAGTGAACGCAGCTGTGGTCAGTCCAGAGGAGATCCGTAGTGTGGCTGAAGGAGACATGATTGCTGGAGGTGAAGATGGGGTCGAGTGTGTGACCTGCGATGTGGGTGGGGGAAGTGACCAGTTGTTTAAGTCCGAGGTTGGCGAGGTTGTCCAAGAGGGCGGTGGTGTTGCGGTCGTTGTTCTTTTCAAGGTGAAAGTTGAGGTCTCCCAGAAGGATGTAATCTTTGGAGGGGAGCGCGTGTGGAGTGATGAAGTCCGTGATGTCTTTACTGAATTTTGCGCGGGGTCCTGGTGGTCTGTAAAGGAGGGTGCCTCTGAGTGTGGTCTTGGGGTCGATGTGGATCTGGAAGTGAAGGTGTTCAGAGTTGGCGAGGTTGACGTCAGAGCTGGTTGAGATGTGGATTGATTTTTTATGAACGATAGCGATTCCTCCTCCTGTGTGGCTGGTACGGTCCTTGCGTGTGATCTTATAGTCTTCAGGGATGGCAATGGTGATGTCTGGGGCTGAGGAAGCGTTCATCCATGTTTCTGTAAGGAAGGCGATGTCTGGAGAGATGGTGTCTAGTAGATTCCAGAGGTCAATGGCATGCCTGTGGACCGAGCGGGTGTTGAGCAGGATGCATTGTAGGTGGTTGGGGTCGGGAATCTGTGGTGTGGTTGTAGCGGAGATGTTGTCGGTGCCAATGAATTTGCAGGAGTAGCAAGAGAAAGGTCCATGGGTGTGTCCAGGAGCGGCTTGGACGCAGTTGGGGGCGCGACCGGGATTAAGGGCTAGGAGGGTGGCGGCATCGTAGTCAAGTCAAGTCAAGTCAGGGGAATTTATATAGCGCACTACATACCCAGAGGGTCTCAAGGCGCTTAGAAAGGGGAGGAGGATTACTTGTCAAATATCCACGTTTTAAGTTGCTTTCTGAATGCTAGGTGGTTCTGGGTAAGGCGAAGGTAAGCGGGGAGTGAGTTCCATGTTTTAGCAGCCAGGTATGAGAAGGATCTGCCTCCCATGGTGGTCTTGTTGATGCGAGGTACAGTGGCGAGGGCTTGGCTGGAAGAGCGTAGTTGGCGGGAGGGGGTGTAGAAGGACAGTCGTGAGTTGAGGCATTCTGGTCCGATGTCGTAGAGTGATTTGTGTGCGTGGGTTAGCAGTCGGAAAGTGATTCTCTTATTGACGGGTAGCCAGTGGAGGTCTTTAAGGTGACCAGAGATGTGTTCGTTGCGTGGGATGTCTAATATGATCCTGGCTGAGGCGTTTTGGATTCGTTGGAGTTTCTTCTGGAGTTTGGCGGTAGTGCCTGCGTAGATGGTGTTTCCGTAGTCCAGTCGGCTCGTGACCAGAGCATGGGTGACTGTTTTCCTTGTTTCGGTGGGGATCCAGCGAAATGTTTTTCTGAGCATGCGAAGAATGTTGAAGCAGGAAGAGGATACGGCGCTGACTTGTCTGTTCATTGAGAGTGAAGAATCCAGGATGATGCCTAGGTTCCGTGCGTGGTCTGTCGGGATGGGTGCTTTTCCGAGGGCTTCCGGCCACCAGGAGTCGTCCCATGCAGAGGGGGAGGTACCTAAGATGAGGACTTCTGTTTTGTCTGAGTTCAGTTTCAGACGGCTTTGTTTCATCCATTCGGCAACTTCTTTCATTCCTTCGTGTAGGTTAGTTTTGGCGGTGCTGGGGTCATTGGTGAGAGAAAGGATTAGTTGAGTGTCATCCGCGTAAGAGATGATGTTGAGGTTGTGTTGGCGGGCGATGGCCGCGAGGGGGCTCATGTATACGTTGAAGAGGGTGGGGCTGAGTGAGGATCCTTGTGGTACGCCACAGATGACTTCAGTGGCCTCGGACTTGAATGGTGGGAGGCGGACTCTCTGGGTTCTTCCGGTGAGGAACGAGGTGATCCATTCAAGTGCTTTTCCTTGGATTCCGATGTTATTGAGGCGTTGTAAAAGGGTGCTGTGGCAGACTGTGTCGAATGCTGCAGAGAGGTCAAGGAGGATGAGGGCGACTGTGTCTCCATTGTCCAGTAGAGTTCGAATGTCGTCTGTTGCTGCGATGAGGGCGGTCTCAGTGCTGTGTTTTGCTCGGAAGCCAGATTGTGAGGAGTCGAGGGATTTGTTGGCTTCGAGGAAGGCGGCGAGCTGGTTGTTGACAGCTTTCTCGATGACTTTGGCCGGGAATGGAAGGAGCGAGATGGGGCGGTAATTTTTGAGTTCGGTGGGGTCCGCTGTGGGTTTTTTCAGAAGGGCGGTGAGTTCAGCGTGTTTCCAGTCTTCCGGGAAGGTGGCGGAGTTGAAGGAGCAGTTGATGACGTCTCGGAGGTGCGGTGCTATGACGGAGTCTGCTTTGTTGAAGATGTGGTGAGGACATGGGTCAGTGGGGGATCCTGAGTGGATGGAATTCATCAGGCGGATTGTGTCCTCAGTGGAGATTGGGTTCCAGTCGTTAAGGGTGTTCACGGGGGGAGAATGTTCAGCATGTGGTTGGGTGGGTTGGGCTCCGGGTTGGTTGTCAAAGCTGTTGTGGATGTCTGCAATCTTGTTGTGGAAGAATGAGGCTAGGGAGTCGCAGAGGGCTTGAGAGGGGGTGATGTCGTTGGAGTTGGCCGAGGGGTTGGAAAATTCCTTGACGATGTTGAAAAGTTCCTTGCTGTTGTGGGCGTTATTGTCAAGTCGATCCTTGAATGCTGTTTTCTTGGCCTTACGGATTAGTTGGTGGTGAGTGCGGGTGGCGTTTTTGAAGGCGTCCTTGGTGCTAGTGGTTGGGTCTTTTTTCCAGGCCTTTTCAAGGGAGCGGCAGAGTTTCTTGGACTTCTTAAGATCATCGTTGAACCATGAGGCCTTTTTGCTGCAAGGTTTGCTGTGACGTTTTTTCAGTGGTGCTAAGGTGTCGGTGTTGGATAACCATAGGGTGAGGTTGGCGGCGGCTTCGTTTGCGTTAGAAGAGTGGGCTGGGGTGTTTAGAAGGAGCGATGCGGAGATCTGGTCCGTGGTGATTTTGTTCCAGTTTCTTTGCAGAGTTGGTTGGAGGTGGTTGGTGGGTTTAGGCTTGTTGTAGGTGAAGTGAACGCGAGGGCAGGGGCTCTGGCACTGGGCGCGGTCCAGGCGCGGACGGGCGTAGACGGGCTTACCTTTGGCGCACCTTCGGCGTGTACGTAGCGCGTGGACGCTGCGCGTTGGGACATCCGCTATAAATGGATAATGGAGGGGGCGGAGCGTGGGAGGGTCAGCTGGGAGGCGGGGAGCGGGGAGGAGCCACGGGCCAATGAAAATAAACAATAAGATGGCCGTTCGCTATTAAAATCGAAACTGGGGCAGAGCTGGGTTTTGAGTTCGAGTGAGGTATACTAATAAAGTATAAAGTCCCGCTCCTTAGCTGCACTACAATGCTCTGTATGCAAATCAGTTAAATGCTAGATAGAGCGATAGCGCGCGCATACAATGTAGCATAAACAGCGCTTTTAAATTGATTGATAACGATACCAGGCGCTTTAGATAGCGCAGTGCGCTGTGTCAGGGCAGGCAGGCAGCAGGTCTCAGGACAGGCAGGCAGCTGGAAGAGAAGCCTCCGTAGTGCTAGCCGAGTGCAGGGTGAGCGACCGCAATGGAGGGGATCCAGAGTTTAGATCCCGCTTTAGATAGCGCAGTGCGCTGTGTCAGGGCAGGCAGGCAGCAGGTCTCAGGACAGGCAGGCAGCTGGAAGAGAAGCCTCCGTAGTGCTAGCCGAGTGCAGGGTGAGCGACCGCAATGGAGGGGATCCAGAGTTTAGTGTAGTAGAGCATCACATAGAGGAGTATCATGTAAAGGAGTGTCGTAGAGTGGAGTACAGTGGCGGAGTGAAATGGCATAAAGTACAGTGGCGTAGAGTAGATTGGTATAGAGTGCATTGGTTTTGAGTAAAGTGGCACAGAGTGGTGTAGAGTGATGTACAGTAGCGTAGAGTGCAGTAGCATAGAGAAAACTGGTTCAGAGTAGAACGGCACAGGGTAGAGTAGAGTGGCGTAGAGTGAAGTGCCATAGAGCGGTTTGGTGCAAAGTAGGGTGCAGTGGCAGAATGCAGTCATGCAGAGTAGAGTGTCAGAGTGCAGGGTCATACTCTGCAAGATCTGCAGTGTCATAGAGAGGGGCACTGTAGAGTCGTGCAGAGTGCAGTGATGTAGATCACAAAGTGGTGTAGAGTGATAT
The DNA here is from genome assembly GCF_964263255.1 of Lissotriton vulgaris. Lineage (NCBI taxonomy): Eukaryota > Metazoa > Chordata > Amphibia > Caudata > Salamandridae > Lissotriton > Lissotriton vulgaris. The sequence continues at coordinate 1,996,525,590 of NC_141693.1, read as the reverse complement.
GGTGTGCATCGGTAGGGAGTAGAATGTTGTAGAATAAAGTGACGTAAAGTACTGTGGTGCAAAGTAGTTGGCAAAGGTGCAGTGGCGTATGGTGCACTGATTTTGAGTAAAGTAGTGTTGAGGCCATTGGCGTGAATTACAGTCGTTTAGAGTACAGTGGAATAGCGCAAACTGAAGTGCAGTAAAGTGCAGTCGCATAGAGTAGATTATTAAAGAGTAGGGCATTGCTGAAGGGTAGAGTGCAGTGGCATGGCGTAGAGTGGCACAGCATCGATTGCAGTGGCATTGAGTGGCGCAGAATGGCATAGAGGGGATTGTTTTACAGCAGAGTGAAGTGGTGTAGAATGAAGTGGTGTAGAATGGAGTGGTGTAGAATGGAGTGGTGCAGGTTAGTGTACAGTGGTGCAGACTAGATTAGAGTGGCATAGAGTGCAGTGTTGCATAGTGGAGTGGAGTGGCATAGAGTAGTGTACAGTGCAGTGTCGTAGGCGGCAGTGGTGTACAGTAGATTACAGCGTCATGGAGTGCATTGGAGCAGAGTACAGTAAAGTGGTGGGGAGTTGAGTGACAGAGTTAAGTGGCATAGAGTTTAGTGCAGTAAAGTATCGTAGAGTTGTGCAGAGTGCAAAGGTGTAGAGTGCAGTGGTGCAGAGTAGATTGGTACAGAGTGCAGTGGCATAGAGCGTTTTGGTTTTGAGTAAAGTGGTGTAGAGAGCATAGGCCTAAAGTACAGTGGTATAAAATGTAGGGGTGTGAAGTGGTGTAGACTGCAGTGGCATAGAGTAAAGTGTTTCAGAGTAGAGTGAAGTGGCGGAGAGTGCAATGGTATAGAGTAGTGTGTCGAAGAGTGCAGTGGTGCAGAGTAAATTAGAGTGGCTCAGAGTGGATAGGCATAGAGTATAGTGGAGCAGAATGAAGAGATGCAGAGTAGAGTGGCGTAGAGTTCAATGGTGGAGAGAGCAGTGATGCAAGGTAAAGTGACAGAGTAAAGTGCAGAGTCGAGTGAAGTGGTGCAGAGCGGAGTGGTGAAGGCCAGAGCGGAGTGGTGAAAGGCAGAACAGAGTGGTGTAGAACAGAGCGGTGCAGGGCAGAGTGGTACAGAGTAGAGTGTGGAGTCCATTGGGATAGAGTGGTGCAGTGGGATAGAGTGCAACAGAGTGGCATAGTGCATTGGCGTACAGTGGAGTAGAGTGGCATACTGTGCAGGGGCAAAGAGTGAAGCAGTGTAGAGTACAATCGTGCAAAGCAGAGTCATCTAGAGTGCAGTGGCGCAGAGCAGTTGTGCAGAGAGCAGTGACAGTACAGTGGAGCACAACAGAATAGAGTGGCACTGAGTGCAATGACAGAGCGCAAGGGTTTAGAGTGACGTAGAGTGCAGTGGCATAGAGTAGAATGTTGTAGAACATGGTGGTGTAAAGTACAGTGGTGCAAAGTAGCTGGCATAGGTACGATGGTGTAGGGTGCATTGGTTTGGAGTAAAGTGGTGTTGAGTAAATTGGCGTGGAGTGCAGTGGTTTAGAGTTGTGCAGAGGCATAAAGTAGGTTGTTTTAGATTGGAGTGGCGCAGTGGTGTAGTGTGTTATGGAGTACAGTTGGGAGCATTGACTGCAGTGGTACAGAGTAGAGTGGCGTAAAGTGCAGTGGCACAGAGTGAAGTACAGTAGATTGTTTCAGAGTGGCGTGGAATGGTGTAGAGTAGTGTTGTAGTGTGCATTGGCATAGAGTGAAGTGGCGTGGTGTAGAGTGCAGCGGTGAAGAGTGGAATGGGACATTGTAGAGTGCACTAGCATAGAGTAGAGTGGCGCAGACCGAAGTGGTGTAGACCCCCACCAGCCAACATGTCACATAAATGCTCTCAATTTGAAGTCTGAGAGAAAAAAAACACCAAGCTCCCTGGAAGAGACAGCTTGACATCTGGCCTTTGTCTTCGAATGCACAGCAAATGTGACAAGAGAAGAACAAGACTTAAAGGCCCGTTTACAGAAAGCAGGTTTGTTGAAAAACACAGTAAACAAGGTTTGGGCAACAGAAGGGATGAACTTGAGCTGGACAGACTAAAGCAAATAAAGCTAGCAAATAGAAAATCAGAAAATGTGAGTAACAAACCACAAAGCCAATGAAATGAAACGGGCAGAATGTATTCCTAGGTCAACTTTCTGATGTCCACAAGATGTCTTAAGCAACCTAAAAAACAACACAGCTCAGCATTGTCTAGAGAGAGATACTTACTGAGCCGTTCATCGAGCAGCAGGTATGGATACTTGAGAACCTCCAGAAGAGGTACGCGCAGGTTGTTCTCAAACTCTGGGCCCACAAACTCTGGCAGCTTGGTCTCCCCATCTTCCTCCACAAAGAGCAACTCCTCTTCATCAATGCTCTCATCTTTCATAGTCTTCTCAAACTGGGCAACGAGACGTGACGTTTCGGCCTCCCATAAGGCCTGGCAACAAAATACAAACAAGAAATATTATACTTTTTGCAAACAATTGTTACCAATGACTTTATTGTTTAACAAATTTGTGTGTACTTTTTGAAAGCCTGCATCAAAGCAGCTATCCAGTGTAGAGAAAACAGCTCTTTCCACCTGTCCTGGGTCTCCAGCAATCACCAGCAACTAGCGTTCCGGAACGCTGCTTTGTTTGATGACGTCGGCTAGCGTTCCGGAACGCTGCTTTGTTTGATGACGTCGGCTGGCATTCCGAAATGCTGCTGTGGGTGATGACCTCAGCTAGGGGATTCATTGGATGGCCCCTTTTACAGGTCATGCATGGCATGCATTTATTCTGCGCAGGGCCCTGCTATGTTTTTGAAACCATTACTCAGATCTGTAAGCTGAACCCGTGCTCTAGATGCGTCCTGGGGACACGTGTCTTTGTAGTAAACTGAGCTTTAATCACACGAATGAATACACTGTAAGACATGATCTAACTTTTAAACTAACATCACTTATCAGAGGGAGGCTCCTTTGAAAACAGAATAAGCACTGGCAATGACAAAAGATATGCCCTTGGCAAGCTGGTATGTTTTTTATTTTATTTTAACTTTGGGCCGCATAAAAGAAGGGATTAAAAGAAAATATGTCCCTCGAAAGGTGGCCGCCATGTGCTTGAAATATAAATCAATTAAAAAAAATAACCACCTCCTTCTGCAGTTTGCCCTTCTATTAGAGCCCTTCATCTTTTTCAATTTTGATATTGTCCTATACATTATTTAGTCTTCTAGCAATTTGTTTATTGCCGCCGTCACGAGTAGGATGGGGGGAGGGTAAAGGGGGGTTTTGTCCCTTCTTTTTAGGTTTTGACTAGCGAGCTGCGCACTGCGCAGCTGCAGGGAAAACCTCATGAGAAAAGTAGAGTGGCTTTGGTCCCCGCCTCTGTTTCCATTGGCTAGCTCCATAAATGGAGGCTAGCCATTGGAACAGACATGTGCTCGTCATCCTGAGAGCAGATTCGGGGGCGTTCCTGCAAATTTTAGGCTTTCCACCCCTTTCGAAATCGTCATGCGGTGGTGGGCGTGTGCAATTTTTTTTTTGGTCTCGCCATGTTTTCTTCATTTACAGGGGAGGGCTGTGCACTGAGGCCGCTGATCAGGTAAGCAGCATTTTTTATTAATACTATTGTTTTTATCCCGATGCCGACCCCCCCCCTCCCGCTCTCCGTGTGCCTGTTCCCGCACCACTTGTAAATGCTTGTTTACAGTGTGCGCAGCCACTAAGTCTCCAGTTCCGGGACTAAGACAAGGGAGGCCGTGGGACTGACCGGGAGTATGGCAGTGCGAGATGCAAGAGGTACCCGGAGAGAAGAGGGCGACGGTAACACACATTCAGAGTCACACTTTGATTTCCGCCGCAGCCCGGAACCCATTACCTCATAGCAGGAGATGGGAAAGAACTGGGGACGGAGACCCCTAGAATGTGACAGCAGACAAGAAAACACAGGTCCCGTGTCATTGACCCGCCGGCCGCGTACTCTCAACCCAGCCCAGCCTCCAGTTTTACACATACCCGATACCCCACACTCCTACCACTTCCTCCCAGCCTCCCTTTCAGACTTCATTTCATTCATTCAGGGTTATTTCCAGGTTTCCTCTTGGGATACCCAACGCAGTCTCGCTCTACTAATTGTTGTGTTTATAGAGCGTGCAGTATCCATCCAGGACTGTCTAGGCGCTTCACTAAATGTACACACACCAACACGGATAGCGGCAGCAGACATGGTCAAAGTACAACCCTCCGAGGGCAATGAACGGCCGAGCCCATCACGCAGGATTCCTATCCGTAGCACAGTGGTTACACGTAGATCGCTGCTGCGTGAGCGTTAACCCCCTGAGCTGTCTCCGGGGCTCAGTGGACGGCCAAGTTAAGGTCAAGTCAGGGGCAGTGTATCTGGGTTACAGGCGAGTTTCAGGCGCCGCCAGAACACATCTTCTCCGCTCTCCCGAGGCGTGAAGTGGCCTGAGAAACCCTAGGACTGGCTCGGTGCTCAGGGGGCCCCCAGAACACGCGTGCCCCACTCTTCCGCAGGCGTGCTGCCGTTTGAGGGAGCCCGAGCTGGTCTAGTGCTTAGAGGTCTCCAGTACTTATATACCCCAGGGGGCTGCCGTCTGAGACAGCAGAGAGATGGCCTAGTGCTTAGGGGATCTCCAGTACACACGTACCCCACTCCTCTGAGGGGTACTGGTGAGTGAGACAGCCCAGCCCCAGCACGGCGCTTAGGGAAAGCTCAGCACACATGTAGCTCACTCTTTGAAGGGTGCTGCTGTATTTCATTCATTCAGGGTTGTTATTTCCATGTTTCCTCTTGGGATACCCAACGCAGTCTCGCTCTACCAATTGCTGTGTTTATATAGCGTGCAATATCCATCCAGGAATGTCTAGGCGCTTCACTAAATGTACACACACCAAGCCTGATAGCAGCAGCAGATATGGTCACAGTACAACCCTCCGAGGGCAATGAACGGACGAGCCCATCACGCAGGATTCCTATCCGTAGCACAGTGGTTACACGTAGATCGCTGCTGCGTGAGCGTTAACCCCCTGAGCTGTCTCCGGGGCTCAGTGGACGGCCAAGTTAAGGTCAAGTCAGGGGCAGTGTATCTGGGTTACAGGCGAGTTTCAGGCGCCGCCAGAACACATCTTCTCCGCTCTCCCGAGGCGTGAAGTGGCCTGAGACACCCTAGGCCTGGCTCGGTGCTCAGGGGGCCCCCAGAACACGCGTGCCCCACTCTTCCGCAGGCGTGCTGCCGTTTGAGGGAGCCCGAGCTGGTCTAGTGCTTAGAGGTCTCCAGTACTTATATACCCCAGGGGGCTGCCGTCTGAGACAGCAGAGAGATGGCCTAGTGCTTAGGGGATCTCCAGTACACACGTACCCCACTCCTCTGAGGGGTAGTGGTGAGTGAGACAGCCCAGCCCCGGAACGGCGCTTTGGGAAAGCCCAGAACACATGTAGCCCACTCTTTGAAGGGTGCTGCTGTCCCCGGCAGTCAAGAGCTGGCCCTGGGCGCTGCGGGGCCCCATGGCACATGTACCCCACTCTTCATTGCAGCCCCTTTCATACTTGTTTGTTGCCTGTACAATCCCTTGTACACCTGATGTTACACAAAGAGCTTCTCCCACCCAAACCTACCCATTATCTACACACTCCCTCTCAGACTTCTTGCTGAGTACAACCCTTTTCACACTCCTCTTATCTGCACAATCCCTCTCTCTCTCTGACTCCTACATCATCATCTCTCCCCAGTCTGTCACCTTTGAAGTCCTTTTTACACCTGTTGGTTACCTATGCGGTCGGTTCATCTCTAACAGCGTATAACTTGCACAGGGGGGCTCGCAGTGTGTGGAGGGCTCTGTGTGGGTGTGTGGAGGGCTCTGTGTGGGTGTGTGGAGGGCTCTGTGTGGGGGGCTCTGTGTGGGTGGGTATGTGGGGGGGCTCTGTGTGGGTGTGTGGGGGGGCTCTGTGTGGGTGTGTGGGGGGGCTCTGTGTGGGTGTGTGGGGGTGTGGGTGGCTCTGTGTGGGTGTGTGGGAGGGCTCTGTGTGGATGTGTGGGAGGGCTCTGTGTGGGAGGGCTCTGTGTGGGTGTGTGGGAGGGCTCTGTGTGGGTGTGTGGGAGGGCTCTGTGTGGGTGTGTGGGAGGGCTCTGTGTGGGTGTGTGGGGGGGCTGTGGGAGGGCTCTGTGTGGGTGTGTGGGAGGGCTCTGTGTGGGTGTGTGGGAGGGCTCTGTGTGGGTGTGTGGGAGGGCTCTGTGTGGGTGTGTGGGAGGGCTCTGTGTGGGTGTGTGGGGGGGCTCTGTGTGGGTGTGTGGGGGGCTCGCAGTGTGTGGGGGGCTCTGTGGGTGTGTGTGGGGGGCCCTGTGTGTGTGGGGGGGCTCTGTGTGGAGGGGCTCTGTGTGGGGGGCTCTGTGTGGGGGGCTCTGTGTGGGGGGCTCTGTGTGGGGGGCTCTGTGTGGGGGGCTCTGTGTGGGGGGGGCTCTGTGTGGGTGTGGGTGGCATTTGCGAGAGATTAAGCTATTGGCATTGTAAATGAAAATGCCATTTATTTATCGGTTTTCAAAAAGAAAACAAATAAAAAAATTGTCATTTACAATGCCAATAGCTCTAACTTTTCCAAAGCAAAACCGTTGCATTGTAAATGCTTGTTTTCTTTTTGGTTGTTGTATTGTTTTTATCATATGCACGGGTGCCCCATGTTGGGACACGCCCTTTTGAGTCAAATGCATTCCTCTCTAGCACTCTGGAGGCAATCTCTGGAGCAGGCGCTGTCGCGGTTTTAGGAGGCTTTGGCGGTTGTCGCGTCTGGCTGACTAGCAATTTTACAGCATAGATAACTTATTACCTGATTCAGCAATATGGAAAAGCTCTGTCTGTTAAGCAGCTGTGCCTTCTATCTGGCCTTCTAAGCAGGCATCAGAGCTGATGGTTTCCTTTGTGGCTGCTGCACTTAGCCGTTGCACCAACTTTTGTAGTGCCTTCTTGCACGAGTCTGGAACAAAGTCTAATAAAATATCTTTGACAAAAAAAAGAACCAACACATATAATTTTGATAAAACAGTACGGATGGTATCTGAGAGAGGGACAATACATTATTGTTGGTTTCAATGCACATCACAGAAAAATGTGATCATTATTGGTGTAAAGAAAAGGCTTTGTTTACTGCAACTTGAAAGCACAATCTACACATAGAAAGGGGACTTTAAAAATCAAGAATTGGCAAAGCCAATGGGTTTCACCTATGCACGATCTATTCAGTTTGTTGATGTTTTCTTACAGGTGCACAGCGCGCGGGCTGTTGTGCAACATAGCTTTAAGTGTAAATTGAAAAACAAAAATGTATCCTAGCACGGTCCTTTAAGCAATGTAGCCCAGCAGTCTGCTCTGCTGTGCAATGTGTCTAAAACCAGCGCAGGTGTTTGGGGAGAGGCTAACCAACACGGGGATGAGAAACGGACAGCAGGAGAAGCGGGTGCCGACGAACTGACTGCGGGGTGTATTAAATAACTGCTACATTGGTAGGGGTGATAAAACAACGCCAGACAATAAGTACCCGGCTGCAAAGGAAAAGTAAATGGGGAGACAAGCACTTTACACGTAGCATAGTCCAGCCTGATATCGTATAACCAATATAGTGGGATCAAACATTCGCTTCAAAATAAAAAAAAAATCCTGGTACAGAAACAAGTTAGTTATAGTGTGGGGCAAAAAACAGAACTGGTGACTAGAAGTGGCTGCAGTTTTGCAAGAAACCTAGAAATAGGTACATGTGTCTATTGCCCGCATCCCCAATCAAACCAAAGGTCATCGACCCGCTAAGATGACTTTGGCGGTAGATGAACGCTTTTCAGGTCACTACAATATGCCAGAGGAGCAGAAGAGGGAGATGGATCCATCTTCAAATCGCATAACCTATTAGCCCTCAAGCGTCTTGAGCATCACAACAATATTGGGCATTCAAACAACCATCCACCCTTTGTCGCTGTGAAAAGGGCAAAACAAGGAGGCAAGCACTATCTTGAAATGAGCGTTATGAGGATCAAAATGAGCGAAGGATCTTTCATCACATGCCAACATTTAAAAAAAAATAAGAAAGTAAAAACCAAATGACAACCCATAATGTAAAACAAAACTGGTAAATGTGTTGACAAAACAGAATGGAGCTCAGAGCGACATTTGTCACAGCGAATGGGATGATAAACAGGAACAGAGTGACTGAAAATATATGGGCTGGTGTTAAGGGCAGAAACCAATGAACAACATAGTGCACCGAAACCAACACAAATGGCCAAAAGTCAAAGCCTACTAGTAATAGGGTAGAGCTCCATGGGTGGGATCAAGATACCTTTTTCTGGTCACCTAAATGGTGACCATCCAGCCTGGGAAACCTTCCGGTCCCTGTCCACAAGGCAAAAAATCTAGGTTTTATCTTTAATGATCAGCTTACCTTTCAAAACCAGATTAGTGCCCTCACCTCCTCAATCTAATTTATTTTAAAGATGATCAGGAAAGTTCACCCTGTCATTCCTTCGGACAGATTAAAACTTCTGGTGACGGCATTGGCCTTGTCCAGATTGAACTACGGTAATGCATTGTATATAGGTATCCAGGGGCAACACCTTCAAAAATTGCAGCAACTTCAAAATGCAGCAGCTACATTGCTGCTGGACAGCACGAAATTTTAGCCAGTCTCACAAATTGAGAACCCTGCACTGGCTCCCAGTGAACAAGAGGATCAAATTCAAATCCCAATGCCTAGCGTTTATCTGGTCCCTACTACCAGAAGAAACATTTGAAGTCGTATTAAACTGCCAGAAACCGAAAGATCTGCTCACTGCAAACTTCTACAAACACTCAGGTTTAAAAAAGCGAGTTGCAGTAGAAGTTTTCTGGTAGGAACTGTTAAAACTTGGAACATGCCTCCATATGGCATAAAGTACAGCTCAACACTGCTAGCCTTTAGGAAGGCATTAAAAACCTGGCTCATCAACTAACTTTGCCTATACATTCCTTTTGGCAACCTTGTTGAACTTCAGGTTACTAGCGCCTAGATGCCCATGGGTAGTTGAGCTCTTTATTAAGGTTCTAATCAAATCAGGATATCAAAAGGAGTGACAAAGAACACATAATACCAAACAGAAGCCTTTTAGAAGGGCTTGTGAAGTAACAAATAGAAAGTGATGGGCAAGCTGCTAAACCACAGAGTAGGTACAACATGAATTGAAGAGAAAGCCCATGCGCTGCCTAGGTGAGACCTAAACAAGATATTATTCCAAAATATCTGTGTTTGCACCATATCCGGCATGAGCATCACATGCAGTCATGTGTTTTGTATTCAGGAACTTAGGAGCCGTGAAATGACAATGGGGAAATCAAACTGCAAGTACCAGGGTGCAAAGTCAGATGACCTGAGAGACTTGGGATGGCTCATGTCTGTCTGTAGTACAAGCACACTTTAAAGTCCCACATGTTTGTGTATCCATTGTTTCTAAGTATTTGCTGTATGATTTATTACTTTATGCAGGATGCTACACCCTGAATATTATGCTAAAATCCAATAAAATCTGTTTTGTGGAATTACAATTTACCTTGCCACGTGAGACAAATAGCTGCAGATCACTATCAAAAGCTACCCAGTGAACAGGAGCAATATACATTTTACACACGGACCACAAACACGCTAGCCCCTCTCCAAGCAAAACACTCCAAGGCAAGGGGTGCTGCCCATTTAGGGAAAACAGCCCCCTAAAAAATCAAAAATGCACTTATTCCAGACTTATCAGAAGCCTGGTGTAGTTCTGCTTGTGTGTCCTGCGCCAGACAGGCTCTGGATGCAATACTAGACCTTCTCTGACAGGCCGGTAGGGGACAAAAACACAACTGGAAACTCCTCTATATCCTGGGAATGTTAAAGAAGCCTGGGAATGTTAAAGGAATGGGATGATCTTAATGGCATAGTACCACCAGAACAGAGGGTTTTAAGGAACAGCACTTGACAATTGACCACTGTTTTTCGCTTTGGTCTATTGCATGCAAGTCTGTGGAGCAGCGGGGCAGCATATTTTGACACTTTGTAGACTTCCGTGCAGCTTTTGATCTGGTAGATAGAAACCACCTATGGGAGTAATTGGAAAAATTAGACATCCCAAAAGTCCTCTTAAGACTAATTCAGGAGCTATATAGGAGTAACTAGGCCCAGGTCATTATGGACACTGCAGGGACTTTAACGCAAAAGATACAAGTAAATAATGGTTGCGACAGAGGTGTGTATTAGCCCTATTACTCTTCTCCTTATTTGTCGCCGATCTGCCTGTGACCTTAGCTGCAGCAAACGCATTTATTCCTAAAATGAACAGTAAACATGTGGCATGCCTTCTGTATGCAGACGATCTTGTGATCTTAGACCAGACAGAAATAGGCCTGCAAAGGAAGTTAGATACATTTGAGGATTATGGTAGGTGGAAAAAACTAGTGGTAAATATGGATAAAACTAGGGTGCTTTGCTTCGATAAGATCAAAAGTAAATTTAATTGGCACCTAAGCTCGGAGAGACTTGAATTCGTTAACGAATAAAAGTTTATTGGAGTCTGGTTCGAGCGGTCCTTGAAATGGAAAATTCACCTAGAGGGACTGGAGGCCAGGGCTATTGCCTCGGTGAGTGGACTGAAAAAAAATCAATAAGGCCTTCGGAGAAATGTCATACAGACCAGCCCTAAAAGCTTACGTAGCAATGATCCCCCAGCAATTGCAATACAAAGCCGAATTGTTATACGTTCCTGGTAAAAATAGGTGGGATGACTAGGAGAAAAAGTGTTTGAAGTATTTAATCTCACCTTCCAGTTTTGCCATGATCCAAGCATTAAGATTAGAAACTGGCATAATTTAATGGAATATATTGGCTGCAAAAGCCTTAAGAAGATTTTGGGAAAAATTGAGTGGGGAGGACGGACAGAGATTTTCTCAGTGGTGCAAGAACAAAATTGTGCAAAGTGAATTAAAATGGGCAAAACGTGGTAGGACCAAACTGGGTGCCATTTGTAAAGATATTAAAGTAATGTTGCTCCCACATTGCTTACGATGGCCTATTGGTAGTGGTGGCCCAATAGCCTTTTGTTTGGTTGGAGTGGGTTTAGTGGGAAAAGGGACTTTGTTACTCACTGCACGCTGTCCAGCTGGAAAGTCGTGGGACTCCAGTTCAATCTCCAACTTGAATCGGAGTCCTACAAGGAGAAGGCTTCTTCCTCTTCAGCTGCCGACGCTTCCATCTCTTCTTGCTCGATATCTTTTCGGACGATATCAGGGGTGTCCTCGATACTCTGCCACTGCATGTCTGCTCATCGAGCCAGACGGTCCCACAGAATCTTTTTGGAGAGGAATGATAGACATGCAATGCAGTCTTCCCCTCTATGTTCTGGAGAGAGGCAGAGGTTACAGACCTTATGAAGGTCGGTGCACAGTCGTTTGGAATGGCATTGAGGACAAAATAGAAATGGCGTCCATTTCATTGGCAGAAGACTCGATAATAGATCTACGATTGGAAATAGATAGAATAAAACGAGCTAGGCCTGAAGGTCTCGGTTGGAGTTTTCTATTAGATAATGAAAGTTTTCTGAAATTTTCGATAGAGAGAGGATGGAAACTTGATCGAAAACAATACTGGCGAGAGTAAGTGAATTGTTGAACCGAAGGTATCCAGATTGACGATTTTGACTCGGAGCGCCGCAAAACACATTTGACCCGATGGCGGAAATTAAACAATCTAACAATGGAGTCGATGCCCATGCGCACTATCAGCAAAAGGAGGAGTCACCTTACCTTGTGACTGGAAAATACTTCTTCATAGAAAAACAACTTGCAAACATTCGGACCCAAAACTAGATGGCAGGAGAAAGCAAAGTATGTGCATCTACAGCACACAAGCCGTAAACATCAATATTTCGCCACTGCTTCAACTTTTTTACCAGTAATTTCATTTAGTTTTAACAGCAGGAAGTATGATAAAGATCCGCTCATTGATACTTGTCAAGTATAAGTGTTAAAGGTGTACAATGAATCCACCCATCAGTAGGAAAGCAAGCCAAATATTTATGAACCATGATCCTGTATCCTCCAGTAACAACTTCTTCCCCGACACCCTTCCAACATATTGTGCAGGAATAAAAACGAAGAGAAGAAACTCCTAAACACGATGTATAATCATCAACCAGTCTCCCTGAAAACCACAAAGTTAAGGTTAGCCCATGTATTCTGGCACTCAGGTATTAATGCCAAGATCCTTCATGATTCATCACAAAAATGCATCTACTGTATGCAGTCGAGGTGTCCTAGATAAGGCTGGATACCAACATGTAATGCAGGGGTCTCCAAACCGGTCCTGGAGGGCCGGATCCATGCCAGATTTTTTGGATATCCTATTGAGATACATTTAGTAATTTTTAAAATCTGGCATGGATCCTGCCCTCCAGGACCGGTTTGGAGACCCCTGATGTAATGTAACAGGGCATTCAGACAGCATCAAACTTCATATATTCTCTCCTCATACTGGTTACAGGGGATATGAAGGAACTACGAAAGCATTTACAACAAATGCCTTTCCCACGAACCAGGAACAACAACTCTGTCTCTATGACTTCATTTTTTACTATGAATATGCCTTTACCAAAATGTAAGTGATGTCACTGACCGTGTCATGAGTGATTTAATATGTGAGGTCATTCGTAGTGCACCATGCAAAAAGGGGCCCTCCCTTTGCTACACCTCGTCACTGCCTTCCCCAATGAACATATCAATGCAGCACGTTTACTATAAAAATAAAATCAAAAAGGTACTTTAATTCACACACAAATAAATACTGATCATAAAGCTACTTGCGGTAAATATTGCAAACTAGACCTTTCTTAAACCAATGTGAATCCTCATACTATTGTGTTTGGCATGGTGTACACAGTATAAAACCCCTTCCAAATGTATTTGCCATAGAGCTCACAATTGTGCAAAAAGTGCCTTTCTATCATACTTGTTCATTGGGTAAAACGCTCCCAACTGTTCTTGTCAGTAGGGTCATAGTACACCCCGTTGCAAATGCATTTGCCAAAGGGTTACCACCATGTAAAGTCCCTTCATTCTGTACTGGTGAGAGTTCACAATGTAAGGTCCCTTCTGATTGCACTTATCACATGGTTCACATTTGAGGCCCCTTGCTATTGTACATATTAGAGTTGTCGAGGGCGTGGCCTGCCTGGAGTCAAGATGGCTGCATGAGCTGCATGCGCCAGTGAACGGGACTCTGCTGCTCAACTTTTCCTGGCATGGCTCAAGTTACCCTATTGGTATCCATGTCTGGGAAGCCCATGACCTGCTCTTGACTGTTTGTTGGTTGAGCGGGGGTGGCGTAATGCCCGGTGCTTGGCTGTGGACCTGACTGGGACAGAGTGGTGGCTTATGGCATGGTGCATATAACGGCAGCCGCACATCGATTAGAGCAGTGCGCAACTACCGGCAGCAGATCTTTGGTACAATGGCATTCTGAGCTTTTTTGTGACTCTTGTGATGTCACCAGAAAGCTGCAAGGTGGATTACCTACGTTGCGGTGGAGCTTGAATACAGACACTGCGGCCGCCCAGACAAAAAGGCGGACGCAGGTGTGAAGGCTGAAACTACATGCAGTGGACCTGACTTCGAGATGGACCTGGTAGGATGCCAGAGTGTGTGATGACTGGGGCTGGGGTTGTCCAGAGAATTGCTGATGATGGTGATGACTGGCGATCCTGAGGAGCGACTAGCGACTTCTACCATGGATTGATGGTGATCTGGGTGCCCCATCTGCGGTTCTGTGCTGTCAGAACAGAGCCACTCACTTCAGATTTCCAACCCTAGTTGGATTCTCCTTCAGTGGGGCAGTACAGACGTGTTGAATGTGTCTCAAAGTCAAAGAGAGGTGCAGAAGATCTGCACTTTGAGACGCAAAATACAGCATTGACATTTGATCACTGTGGGTGGGGATTGTCCAGCTGCTGTAGTTGTTCTGTACATTATTATACCGGGCAGCACGGCTGTAACTTTATAAATCATTGAGAAATCCACCCACCCTGGACAGTCTAAACTGCAGTTTGAAAGGCGTAAGGCACACAAGCAGATGGAGGCTGATAGCCTCTCTTCAGAAAAGACCCCTGATTCAGACTCAGTGTAGTTCAAACTACTACAAAGTCTGCAGTCAAGCTTTACTGCCATTTACCATAAACTAGACAAGCTGAATTTTTGGCTGACACCACTGCTGCCCAACTAGAGAAACATGACTGGCGCCTTAAGGACGGGGAGCACTGTATCTCTGCTGTGGAAGATATGCAGCAGATGGGCAAAGAAGCTTCATAAATTATACCAAAGTTTGAAAATAGTCGAGGCAAAAAAATGAGGATGAGGAGGCTAGATCTAGATGCAGTAATCAGTCAATTCTGGGGGTAGCAGAATCGACAAACAAAGGGAAGATGGAGACCCTACTCACCAGTCTCTTCGGAGCAGGTGCTTTTTCCAATATTTCCTTGTCAAGCGAGCCCACAGTTCTTTAGCTACCTGGCACCCTCCTGGAGCGCCAGCTCGTTCTATTATAACCAAGCTGCTCAACTATCAGGACAGGGACACTGTACTTCAAGTGGCAAGCATGCATGGGGAATGCAAATGCTACTTACCAGTATGCATCTGTTCTTGGCATGTAGGGCTGCTGACATTCATATCTGTGCATAGATCGCCGCCTAGTGTTGGGTCCGGATGATTGCACATTGTTGTCCTGGAAGAGTCTTCGAAGTATCACGAGATAGGTGGCTCCTCCCCTGGACTACAGTGCGCATGGGCATCGCCTCCATCCCCAGATTGTTTTTAGCCATTGGCAGATATGGAGTGAAGTATGTGAATGATGCCCATGCTAAGAGCATATAAATATATGTAAATGAATGCTGCAGCTGCTACAGGCGCCGGGGAGGAGGGCGGGCGATATGAATGTCAGCAGCCCTACATGCCAAGAACAGATGCATACTGGTAAGTAGCATTTGCAGTTCGAGGCATGTGGGCTGCTGAATTCATATCTGTGCATAGAATACATAGCAATCCCTACATTAGCGGCGGCCGCCCGTGCCAGCTGCAGACGTCTGAAAAAGCGTTTTGAGAACAGCCTGGCCAACAGCTGCCTGTTGTTTAGAGTGCACATCTACACAGTAATGCTTTGTGAAAGTATGTGTGGTTGACCATGTAGCTGCTCTACAAATATCTTCCAAGGGAATGTTACCTAGGAAAGCCATAGAGGCCCCCAACTTTCTAGTGGAGTGGGCTCTTGGTGGAATTGTGAGAGTGCGTTTAGCTTTAGCGTAACAGATCTGAATGCATTTCACTATCCACCTAGCGATCCCAGCTTTGGAGATAGCGTTTCCCTTGTGATGTGTGGCAAAAGCAACGAAAAGCTGCTTGGTTTTGCGAAAATCCTTTGTCCTGTCTACATAGTACATCAAGGCTCTCTTAACGTCAAGGGTGTGGGGCATCCGCTCCGCCAGCGTCTCTGGGTTCTGGAAAAACACTGGCAACTCAATTGTCTGGTTTATATGGAATTGAGATACAACCTTGGGTAAGAATTTAGGGTTAGTGCGGAGCACAACCCTGTTAGCGTGTACCTGGAAGAAAGGTTCTTGGATGGTGAGCGCCTGCAGCTCGCTAACCCTCCGTAGCGATGTGATTGCTACCAAGAACGCAACCTTCCAAGTTAGGAACTGAAGCTCACAAGAGTGCAGTGGCTCGAAGGGAGGACCCATCAGTCTTGTAAGAACCACATTGAGGTTCCATTCTGGAGCTGGTGGTGTCCTTGGTGGAATGACTCTTTTGAGTCCTTCCAAAAAAGCCTTGATCGCAGGGACCTTAAAGAGCGACAGATGTTGCCTATTCTGGAGGTATGCTGCCATAGCAGACAGGTGAATGCGGATGGAAGAGTACGCCAAATTGCATTGATACAGGTGGAACAGGTAGCAAATGATGTTTTGAATGGAAGCATCCAGCGGGTCAATATTGTGGTTAACACAGTAGATGACAAACCTCTTCCATTTAGCCGCATAACAAGCTCTAGTAGTGGGCTTCCTTGCCTCTCGAATGATGTCCATGCAATCGGGAGGAAGATTGAGGTAGCCAAACTCTAGGAGCCAGATCGCCAGGTTGAGCTGTTGCGGATCTGGGTGCTGAATGTCGCCATGGCTCTGCGTCAGAAGGCTGGGGGTGAGATGAAGCCTCTGATGCGGTACCACGGAGAGTTCCAGAAACGTGGTGTACCATGGTTGGCGAGCCCATGTTGGAGCAACCAGGATGAGAGTCATCGAGTGCTGCCTGAGTTTGCGTGCCACCAGCGGTATCAGAGGTGCTGGGGGAAAAGCGTACGCAAATCTGCCTGACCAGTTCATCCACATCGCATTGCCCTGTGATTGCGGGTGTGGGAACCTGGCGGCGAAGCTTTGGCATTTTGCGTTCTCTTTCGTGGCGAACAGGTCTATCTCTGGATGACCCCACTTTTGGAAGTACGGTTGGAGTACCGATGGATGTATCTCCCACTCGTGCATTTGATGGCTGTGCCTGCTGAGCAGATCCGCCATCTGATTGTCCTTGCCCGGGAGATGCTCTGCCATGAGGAAGATGTTCCTCTGAATGGCCCACTTCCACATGCTCTGAGCCAGATGAGACAGCTGTGGAGAGTGTGTGCCTCCCTGCTTCTGGATGTAGTACGTGGCCGTCATGTCCGTCCGGATCAACACGACCCTGTTGCACAGATGTACTTTGAACGCCTTTAAGGCCATGAAGATTGCCATCAGTTCCAACACATTGATGTGCATCTTCCTTTGCTGTAGTGTCCATAGTCCCTGCACCGTGTAGTGGAGTACATGCGCTCCCCATCCCTGGAGAGAAGCGTACGTTGTCAAGATAATCTGTGGCACAGGCTCCTGGAATGGTCGGCCCTTGCAAAGGTTTTGTGGATTCCACCAATGCAGAGAGATGTATGCCCGACCGCTCACCAACACTAGGTCTGTCAGTTGCCCATGAGCCTGAGTCCACTGACGTGCCAAGCACTCCTGAAACGGACGCATATGTAGTCTCGCGTGCGGGACGATGGAGATGCAGGAGGCCATCATGCCTATCAACTGCATGAACACCTTGGCTGGAAGCGAGTGTCGGGGTCTGAATCGTTGGATCAGCGCCTGGATACTGGCGATTCTCACTGAATTTGGCTGCGCAGTGGCTGCCAGAGTGTTGATAGTCGCGCCCAGATACTGTCGCACGTGGGCGGGCTGGAGATGGGACTTGGGGTAGTTCAGAGAGAATCCCAGATCGTGCAGGAGATGAATGGTGCGTGACACATGGTCGACGCACTGTTGTTCTGTCTTTGCTTGAATGAGCCAGTCGTCCAGGTAGGGTAGACATGGATGTTCTGGCGCCGGAGATGCGCCGCCACGGTCGCCAAGCACTTTGTAAATACCCTCGACGCCGTGGTGACCCCGAACGGCGGAACCCTGAACTGGTAATGCTGGTCCTGAATCGTGAACCTGAGATACTTCCTGTGGGAAGGATGCAGTGGGATATGAAAATATGCATCTTTCAGATCCAGCGTAGCCAGGAAGTCCCCCTGCTGAAGCAGAGGGAGTACTTGCTGTAACGTGAGCATATGGAAGTGCTCCGAGAGAATGTACCAGTTGAGGGGCCTTAGGTCCAGGATGGGCCTGAGGGATCCGTCCTTTTTGGGGATTAGAAAATACAGGGAGTAGACCCCTGTTCCCCTTTCTTGCAATGGAACGGGCTCTATTGCCCCTTTTTGCAGCATGACAAGGACTTCCTGCTGCAACAAGGTCAAGTGCTCGCCGGACATAGGACGGCTTCTTGGGGGTATGTTTGGTGGAATGGAAGTAAGTTCCAGACAGTAACTGTACTGGATAAGAGACTTGACCCACCTGTCCGTGGTGATGGACTTCCACGCGGGCAGGAACTGCTGGAGTCTCCCCCCGACCGGTGTTGTATGGTCGGGGGGCAGTGACAAGACGTCACTGTTTGTTGGTGGTGGTGGACCTGGAGCTGTTGTTTCCACGTCCCCTGCCCTTGATGTTATTGCCTCTGTAGCCACCTCTACCCTTGTTGTTGTATGAGGGTTGGGTGTTACTCTTGTAATACTGAGCGGACTGCGATGCCTGACCCCTCGAGGTGCCTCTGGAATTGGAGCGACGAAAGGAACCGCTCCGACTTGGCAGTGTCCGTATCTTTTTTCATCTTTTCCAGCGTGGCATCCACCTCAGGGCCAAATAGGTGGTCAGGATTAACAGTTTGGTTCAGTATTGTCGTCTGAATATCGGGCTTGAACCCTGAAATTCTCAGCCAAGCATGCCGTCTAAGCAACACACTGGTGTTGATTGCCCTGGAGGCTGTATCGGCCACATCCAGCGCACATTTTATGGATGCGTTTGTGATGAGCTTTCCCTCCTGAATCAGCATTTCTCCTGCCTCCTTGTATTGGTCAGGCAGGTGTTGCAGTAGTGTTTCTAAGGTGTCATAATGAGCCCTATCATAGCGTGCAAGTAGGGCCTGTGTGTTTGAAATTCTCCAAATGTTTGCTGCCTGTGCAGCAATTCGTTTCCCTGAGGCCTCAAAGATTTTGGACTCTTTGTCCGGGGGAGGAGCGTCACCAGTGGTCTGTGAGTTCGCCCTCTTCCGAGCGTTGGATACAACCAACGAGTCCAGTGGCAAGTGTCCCTTGATGTATGTAGGATCCGAGGGCGCTGCCTTATATTTCCTGTCAATGCGAGGGTTGATGACACGCGCCCGGGTGGGCTCCTTGAAGACCTCCGTTGCGTGTTTGAGCACCCCCTTAAGCATTGGCAGTGTCTTGACTGACTTTTCGGCTACTGAGAAAGTGTCAAATAAAAAGTCCACATCCACCGGGTCTGAGTGGAGCTCGACGTCGTGGTTAGCCGCAGCTCTCTCAAGGAGAGCGTTGAAGGCCGCTGAGTCCTCCGTCGGTGAGGTCTTTGCCGCAAATAGCTGCGGGTCCTGACCCGATTGCGGGTCGTCTGGGTCGGCTCCGGCAGACCAAGGAGCATGTTCCTCCTCCGGATCCGAGTACGCCGGATAGTTGTACTCGTCGTACTCCTCATCGTCACCTTCACCTGCATTATAACCAGTAGGAGACCGTTCCACATGTGTGGGAGACGAAGGCTCCATAGGGTCCGAAGCACCCGTCGAGTCCTTTTTGTTCTTAAGAGGAATCCGAAAATGCTCTAGCACCGGTTCCGCGGTGATTTTTCTCTTGAGGAGGGACAATTTCCCAGTATTGGCGTCGATGATGACCTCTCGGCGCTCTTCCTCCTCGAGCGGCCGGAGCCGAGGCTTCGACACCCCTGACGCCGCCTTGGACGTTGATGACTCTTTTGAGGACACGTCCGCCCCCTGCTTCGTAGCGAAGGCCTTCGGCGCCGACTTCGGCGGCAGGGTGTAGCGAATAGGCGTCTGCGCCTTCGCCGGCTTCGATGCGGGCTTCGGCTTCACTCCTTCCGGCTCGAGAACCTCAGTACTTCGAATCCGTTGGAGGGATTCCACTACCTTCCTCGCTAGCGTCGGAGAGGGCTTGACCGGCTTGTGCGCTCCCCCCGACTCTGAAGTCGAGCCTGCCGGGGGCAGCGTCTTCGAAGTCGACACCGTGCCATCCTTGGTTCCCACGTTCGGAGCCGGTACAGCCGGAGCCGAGGAATCGCTGTGGCGCTTCTTCAGAGCCATTTTCGGGTCGCCGACCCCCACCGTCTTCGGCGCCGACGCAGCCGCGTCGGACACCTTTGCCTTTGGCATCGACCCCGAGGCCCTGGGGTCGGCCATCTTGGCGTGGCTCTTCAAGTCGGCCATCTTGATCGACTTAGGTGTTGACACCTCCAGAGCCTTCTGCACCATCAATGGAGCTTTCACTTTCGGTTTCGAAACCGACTGCGTGGATCCCAATGGCTTCACTTTCGTTTCCTTCAACGGGAGTGGCCCCTCCGAAATGTCCGTGGCCGGGCCGAGAGGCGGGGCTGCTGGACTAATAACAAGGTCTTGGGTAAGGCCCGAAGGCGATCCCTCGACCTGGGCCGTGTGTCGGGGATTGACCCCTGAGTCAGTTTGGGGATGCTCTTCCTCCGAGCTATCCCCCACGGTGGCAATGGCCTCATCGTCGTCCCCTACATCGTCGCCGGCTTCATAAAAGTCTTCATCTTCAGCGTCGCCGGGTTCCTCCCCTTCCGACGCAGGGTTAGAGTCCGAAACCTCCAAACCTTCGAAGACGTTGTCCGGCAGGGTCGCAGGGGGTTCCGCCAACTGGGCCTGGAGCCGAGCAGCGCGACGCTGCTTTAGGGTCTTCTTGCACCGGAACTTTGAACAGGCCATACACCTGGTCTCGTCATGTTTCGGTGATAAACACTTGTTGCACACAGGGTGCACGTCGAGGTGTGAATATTTGGAATTGCACACCGGGCACTTCTTGAACGGAGTCCGTTCCATGATAGGAACTTCGAGCGTCGAGTAGGCCCGTCCGCGCCTAAGCACGCGGAGGGGCAGAGAGTGTTCGGAGCTGAGAGTAAGATAACCCGAACGAAACAGTACCGACGCCCAGCCTAAAGACCTTTTGGTCTCAAGTAGAAAGTAAACCAACTATTGGTTCCGAGAGAGGGAACCGAAACACATCCGAAGCCAATGGCGGAAAAAAACAATCTGGGGATGGAGGCGATGCCCATGCGCACTGTAGTCCAGGGGAGGAGCCACCTATCTCGTGATACTTCGAAGACTCTTCCAGGACAACAATGTGCAATCATCCGGACCCAACACTAGGCGGCGATCTATGCACAGATATGAATTCAGCAGCCCACATGACTACGCATCTCAGACAAAATGGATTGGACTCCTCATCTAGACAAGATGCTGCTAAATCACAAAAGGATCACAGGTGCCCTATTGAGGGAGCAACGTTCCAGTTCGTTGAAACCAATAGGAACAGTCCTAGAGATCTATGCCGCCAAGGGTGTTAGCTCTGCACTTTACGGAGCTGAACTCTGGGGCTTTGCATCTTCATCAGCTCTCCAAAAATCCGAGAATAATTTCTGCAGACAAATAATGTCCCTTCCTCAAAGCACCCCACTCTTACCCTTATTTATGGACTTTGGCTGTACCCAGATTGGCGAAATTGCGAAATTTCGCCCTCTCTTGTTATGGGCCCGTATTTGGCGGGTAGAGGAACTTAGTGCCTACGCCAGAGGCCTGGAAGAAATAATGGCGTCACCACATTGGGCCAGAGTCAAATGGTTAACAGATATGAAATCTTTACTGTCGAACTTGGGCCTTTTGGACTGTTGGTCAAGCAGAACTTCTCCACCAAAACAAGTACTTAAAAATCTTTATCGGGATTGGATCTGCTCCCAAAGGCATTCTAGCACATCAATTGGCAGGCTTACTGAGGACTTCCTGAAGTTTAAAGACATTCCCATGCGAGAACCCTATTTAGATATAATTGGGAAACCGTTTGCAAGATCTTTGTATTTTAAATTCAGAACGGGTACCTTGCCATTGAACACTTTTACTAAAACATGGAACTCCTGTCCTTACAAAACTGACCTGTGCCCTTCTTGTCTAGTCCATTCAGAGACATTGGCTCACTTCCTATTTGTCTGTAGCGAATATGCCAATCCAAGAAGGGTTTGGTTGAAGAACCTGTGCCGGCAACTGGGAACTAGGAGCCATGATGCGGCAATCAGGATACTTGTTTCGGACAGTCATGTACCCTATGTCTGTGCCTTAGCCAAATTTCTATTCTGGGCTTGGGCTATTCGAGCCAGAAAGCTTAAAAACCTTGTTTAATCCCTTTTTAAACCATATTAACTTTAGCAAATGTTGTATTTCTTGCTATTAACTGGATATGTCTAACTAATTTTATTATGTATTAATTCTTTTTAAACTTGCTTTTATGATAATGAAATTTTATCGAAATAAAGCTTTTTTGACTTTGACTTTGATATGAATTCAGCAGCCCACATGCCTCGAACCTTTGCAATCACCAATTCTAATACGCATTGCTGTACGCAGATTTTCACTAAAGAGCATCAGGCGACCGCCTACATTCAGAAGCTTCGGAAGCAGCGACAGACGCTGCAGTGAGGAGGATGATTATTCTCCCGTTAATTCGCACATAGAGACAGGGACACACGCTTAATGAAGGCTTGGGAGGGCCCCTAGGACTTACTTATTAAGGATCGCCATTAAGCACAATATGGTACACAGCCAGGTAGTGAACTCTTTCAGGTATACTCTAATCATTTACTGTTTGATACAGTGATGACCCAACACATCTGCCATTTTTACTGCGGATGTCCCCATGGTTGTGGCCCCAGGATTTGGCCACCCTCTGCTGGTAAATTCAAGAGTGGCATTTGTTATAGCGTTGCTTTGTTACCTATTTGTTAGTTACTTTGTGGGGGTTGCAAGCCATCAGCAGAGTTGGGAGGCTGAAGGGGAGCGGAGGGACTGTGGGGTATTAGCACGGATTTCTAACTGCTTTTGTAACCTGCCGCTGGCGACGAGGGGATCCAGCTCTATGCAAGCTACTCTACTGGTGATAGGGCAATGTCAATATTTCTCGCTTTATGACCCACTCAGCTAACCATAAACTGTATTCTTTTTCCTTAGTTGAATGTGCGGGTCTCAGTAATCCTGAACAAGCATTAGAAATGCAATCGGGCTCGGATTTATTTGAGTTTGAGCTAATGGCATTGTAAATGGTAATGTATTTTTGCTAAGTGTTATGGAGTGTGTTAATGTGGTGGTGGTGGTAGTGGTAGTACTGGTGGTGGTGGTAGTGGTAGTACTGGTGGTGGTGGTACTAGTAGTACTGGCGGTGGTGGTATTACTGTTCGTGGTGGTAGTGGTAGTACTGGTGGGTGTAGTAGTGGTAGTACTGGTGGCTGTAGTAGTGGTAGTACTGGTGGTGGTAGTACTGGTAGTACTGATGGTGGTAGTACTGGTGGTGGTGGTACTGGTAGTGGTAGTACTGGTGGTGGTGGTACTGGTAGTACTGGTGGTGGTGGTACTGGTAGTACTGGTGGTGGTACTGGTAGTGGTAGTAGTGGTAGTACTGGAGGTGGTGGTACTGGCAATGGTAGTACTGGTGGTGGTGGTGGTAGTACTGGTAGTGGTGGTACTGGTGGTGGTGGTGGTGGTACTGGTAGCGGGAGTACTGGTGGTGGTGGTGGTACTGGTAGCAGGAGTACTGGTGGTGGTGGTGGTACTGGTAGCAGTAGCATTGGTGGTGGTGTTACTGCTGCCCGTAATACTGTTAGTGGTAGTACTGGTGGTGGTAGTGGTACTGGTGGTGGTAGTACTGGTGGTGGTAGTGGTACTGGTTGTGGTAGTACTGCTACTGGTAGTACTGCTACTGGTAGTACTGCTACTGGTAGTACTGCTACTGGTAGTACTGGTGGTGGTGGTGGTAGTACTGTTGGTGGTGGTACTGGTAGTACTGGTGGCTGTAGTACTGGTAGTACTGGTGGCTGTAGTACTGGTAGTACTGGTGGCTGTAGTACTGGTAGTACTGGTGGTGGTAGTACTGGTAGTACTGGCCACTCTGCACTCACCGCCACTCTGCACTCACCGCCACTCTGCACTCACTACTTTACTCACTACTCTACTCCTGTGTCAGTTTTCTGATGTTAGTGTGAGCCTCCCTTCTATGTCAGTGTACCAGCCTTAGAGCCCCATGTGATGTGATTGTCTCCTTATAAACTGCTTATTACATACTAAGTAAGCTTAGAAGAAATAACAATATGGATGACCACTGGGGGTTGGGGAGAAGGGGTAAAGGATAAAGATGGAGAGTTCTGGTGATCTAAAAAATGGACCAGGGGTGATGAATATTTTAGGTAAGAAACTTGAAAAAAAGTGGAAAGTAAAGGGGAAATTTACTAAATGTTAGCGCAACTGATCCCAGCAATCAATGTTTCTGTGTGCGTGGTTCAATTGAGAGAGAAATATTGGCGAGCTATATTTACTAAAAAAGGCCTGTTCCTGCATTCTCCCACTGCACTGCTCCATGATGCACAAGTAGGTGTGTGTGTGTGTTGGTGTGTGTGTTGGTGTGTGTGTTGGTGTGTGTGTTGGTGTGTGTGTTGGTGTGTGTGTTGGTGTGTGTGTTGGTGTGTGTGTTGGTGTGTGTGTGTTGGTGTGTGTGTGTTGGTGTGTGTGTGTTGGTGTGTGTGTGTTGGTGTGTGTGTGTTGGTGTGTGTGTGTTGGTGTGTGTGTTGGTGTGTGTGTTGGTGTGTGTGTTGGTGTGTGTGTTGGTGTGTGTGTTGGTGTGTGTGTTGGTGTGTGTTGGTGTGTTGGTGTGTTGGTGTGTTGGTGTGTTGGTGTGTTGGTGTGAAAACTAGATCTGATGCATGTGATTCTCTACATTGCTGGCCGGCTGTTCATGCGCGCACAGAGCTGAAGGGAAAAAAAACACAGCAGTGCACACGCTCCCAGCACCATCTGCCTTCAATTACCGGCACCTCGGACAGCTGGTAATTGAGGATTTATGTATTCTTCTGCGCGTGTTTCTTAAAAAGTACTGTGAGTGCCCTTGAAGCTACAGGAAACTTCTTTCAATTATCTCCGCCATGAACGCGGCACTCTGACAGCTCCTGCAATGGTGAACGCGCTCCCACCATCTGCATTGCATTACACGGGCACTCTGACAGCTCCTAATTAAGATTAATAAGTCTTCCGTGCACGTAACCGCACACTTTATGCCATGAAACTGAAATAAATGACGGACGAAAAGTAAATATAGCCTCTCACGTCAAGGCTACTAAATAAACAGCACAGCGAAGACGAATCACTAGGCAGATGCCATAAAAAACGCGGCGCGCACTAAGGAATGTGCCAGCCCGGACCCCTAATGAAACTTTTTTTTTATACCATAAGAGCTCGAAGCTCCGGCTCCCCTGCTGACGCAGGGTTGACGTAGGCCGAGCCCTAAAACTGAAAATTGTCTCCTTTCTGCT
Organism: Lissotriton vulgaris; assembly: GCF_964263255.1. Classification (NCBI taxonomy): domain Eukaryota; kingdom Metazoa; phylum Chordata; class Amphibia; order Caudata; family Salamandridae; genus Lissotriton; species Lissotriton vulgaris. The sequence goes on along the minus strand of NC_141693.1, from coordinate 1,996,500,549 downwards.
GCTACATGAATTGATATAGCTCCATTACAAGAGACACACTGGTCGCCTGGGACAGGGCCCATAATTAGCTTCCTTGAATGGGGAGCACTGTGCTACACGGCCTCCTAATCCTCCTATGCCAGAGAGGTTGATATTCTTATTACGCGGGGCACCCTCTTTTAGCCACTTCACACAGCGGCAGACCTTGATGGGAGATATCTATTTTTCTGCGGGGTGGTGGTAACGCAAGCATTGATCCTTGGGAAAACTTTTGGTCCTAATACCGACACTCCAGAATTCTACCAGCAGCTATGGTCTGTGCTGCAAACGGAGCAAGTTGGCTCTGTAATCTGGAAGGTGATAATAACACGATTCTTCGTCCGCATTTAGATCGATCACATCCTTTGGCGGGGGGGACGCGTAAACTATACTCAGGCGCTTCACCGTGTACTGGAGGATGGCTGTTTGAGGGATGTCCAACGACTCAGGCATCCAGGCGTACAGCAGGGCACATTCGATTGTGGGGTTCAGGATATGTGTTCGAGATTAGATTTCTTATTTAGTGACAGATGATATCAGCACCTAGACTATGGAAGTGATGCACCTAGCTCGAACATTATCGGATTACTCGTCGGTCTTACTGCGCACTCGCCCACCTGGTTATCCCCAGACTACCCATCTGTGGAGACTCCAGACAAATGCTTTGCTGGATGCAAGATTCAGAGAGGAATTTAGGACAGTGATAACCCACTACTTTCATACTAATGAGGGACCGGTGAACACGCATTCCTCCCCGTCGTAGGCATTCAAGGTGGTGTTCAGAAGGGCATGCATCTCCAAACAACACAGGGTGCTGAGAACATTGTGATCTCCCCTCACCTAGCTAGAAGCTCACATCAAACAGCTGGAGTGTAAACTAGCTGGAGGCCCTTCTCCTGCCCGCCGGGAGGGCTGGGGGGTTAAGATTTAAGGATACAATGACACTGCGGAAAGAGAGGCTCGATACCTAGGAAAATACGCACCATCTCGCACTTACTGCGAGAGTGTAAGGCCAGGCAATGCCTTAGCTCCAGCAATTACAAAACCATGGGCAGCAGCTAGAGTGACACAAATTCACGATTCCGAGGGGGGGGGGCTGCAATATACATTGGATGACAGGAATGGTGTTCGTACAATACTTTACAACACTGTATGCTTCACGTTCGATCCATGACATCAATAGTAGTGCAGAGTATCTTAAAGTGGCGTTAGCTTGGCTGAGTGAGGCCAAAAGACACTTTTTTTTAACAAGTCCCATTTCCTAGGGGAAATCACTGATGCTATTAAGGAGCTGCCAAATGGAAAGGCGCCGGCCTCAGATGGACTCTTAGCTGAGCTTTATAAAATGTATATCTCCAGATATGGAACTATATTATCTCAATGCTCCAGTGCACTTTGCCTACTATTGGTCTCATCCTCCTAAATATTTGCCTCTTCTGGCGATTGAAGCTGATGTGGCACACCCATACCCTCTACATGTAACACTTTGAGCCAGAGTGATATGCAGCTCAACTGAGATGAATACCGTACAAAGCACAGTGCATGCGTGGGACCGGTTACATTGTGGATAATCCCTAGTGGTGTTATACACTCATGCGGCGACGCTGGCAGGCCCATCCGCTGTTTGGTGCAGCGAAGGAGCCCAAGCCGTGCACCCAACTATGAAAACCACAGTTTAGGTTATGACTTATACACTTCTGCTTCCTTCACAGTCTCTATTACACTTCATGGAATTGAGAGACAATTCTAATTGTGCGCACTGTGGTTGGGTTGAAGCAGACTTTGTTCACATAGCAAAGCCCCATGCTACTGATCTAGTCAGAGTTCACAAAGTGAAGCCCCTTCTACTGTGCTGGTCCCAGTTCACATTGTAAAGCCCCCTGCTACTGTACTCGTCCGAGTTCACAAAGTGAAGCCCCTTCTACTCTGCTGGTCCCAGTTCACATTGTAAAGCCCCCTGCTACTGTACTCGTCCGAGTTCACAATGGAAGCCCCTTCTATTGTACTGGTTACAGTTCATTCACATTGTAAAGCCCTTGCTCCTGTATTCATCAGAGTTCACCACAAGAATCCCCTTCTTACTGCATTTGCCAGAGTACACAATGTAAAGCCCCTCACTGTCAAGGGGTTAAACTATGCAGATTTCATTCATTGAGACATCTGCGCCATTAGTAAGCTCTCAGCTAATGATTAAACAGTTTGAATATACAACTGTTTAAAAAACACACTTGAAAATAGCATTTTAAAATTTGTAGGCAGTCCACTCATCCCGCCATAGTCCTGAAGAAGACCCGCCCTGATGCACCCTACTATTGTGCTACTTTCGGGTCGAAACGTCGACATGCCCTATATATCCGCACAGCCCTCATGATCACAATTTAATTTATTATTGGATCTTGCAGTAAAGTTTCCCCTCCCCCTGTCACAAGGTAGGTCGCCCCCTCAGCCGCCACACGGTCCCCCTGTGCCGCCGCTGCCCCGCTGCCCGCTGTGATCGCCATCTCCTTTGCCCAGTCTGTCTTTTTTTTCTGTTACTTTCTGTGCCTTTTCTTTCTCTGCCTGCTTTGTTATGGTCGCCCCATAGTGCCCGTGCCCCCCCGACCCCACCCGCTCCTCTCCCTCGCATTTCCCGCCGGTGCTACTCTGAGGCCCCGCCCCCTGGTGCCCCATTCGCCACCCGCCTCCCAGCTGCTCCTCCCTCCCTTAGCCCTTGTTATGGAGGCTGCGCAGTGGACGCGCACAGCAGGTGCGCCAAAGGCAAGCCCGTCTGTGCCCGTCCGCGCCTGGACCAGTGCCAGAACCCCTGGCCCCCGCCGAAACCAAGCACCCCGACTGAGATACGACACCACGATCCTCCGCGCACTCAACACCAGCCGACCAGCCGCCTGCTACCAAGCCACTCCGAAGCCAACCCACGGACCCTTCTCCTGTCAAACCTGCAAATTCAGCTGCTTCCGAAGTTACGTCCCACCACCCAGACCAGGCAACAACAACAACCACCTCAAGTGCATCCTGCTCAACACCCGCTCCGTCCACAAGCACGCCGTCGAACTCTGGGACCTCCTCGACACACCATCAGCACCAGACATCGCCTTCCTGGATGAACGCCTCTTCAGCCCCCGACATAGCCATAGCCGTCCCGAACGGCTACAAGATCACAAGAAAGAACCGCGCCAACCCGGAGGAGGAATCGCCATCATCTACAGGAACACCATCAACGTCACGACCAACTCCGGAGATGCCCTCACCACGGCCAAACACGCGCGTAGTCACCCGTAAGTATCCCAGCGCTAAGATCCACACATCTGAAGGTCACTGGGGCGGAGGGAGAGGTCAGATCAGGGGAAAAGGTGCGTTTTCAGTCGCTTCCTGTATCGGAGATAGTCTGGTTCCGTTCTAAGGTCACGGGGTAGTGAATTCCAAAGACGGGCAGCGTTAACAGAAAAGCGCCGTCCGCCCGTACGCACCTTCTTAACTCTAGGGATGGTGATAAGGTGTTCCTGATCGGATCGGAGGGATCTTGAGGCTTTGTAGGGCCTGATGAATTTTCTTAAGATAGGGGGGCCTTTGTCTTGTAGAAGTCTGTGAGACAGACAGAGAGCCTTGAACTTCACTCGCTCTCTCACTGGCAGCCAGTGGAGGAGTCTCAGGGCTGGTTTGGCCAAAGCTCTGGCCGGAGTATTGGTAAGGATCCGAGCCGCGGCATTCTGGATCCTTTGTAATTTGTCAAGGGTTGCCTCAGGGGCGCCTAGGTAGACGGTGTTACTGTAATCTAGCCTTGATAAAATAAGGCCTTGGATTAACAGTTTCTGGGAGGCAGGAGGGAGTAGGGGCAAAATCTTCCTGGTCTATTTCAGGAGCCCAAAGCAAGTCCCCGCGACTTTTTTGGCTTGCGTCTTGAAGGACAGATCTTTTTCGAGCCAAATACCCAGGCTTTTAATCTCAGATTTAGGAGCAGGAGGTTCACCCAGGCAAGGGGGCCAGATGTTCTGCGAGAGAGAAAGCCCCTTCTGACCAAGGAGGAGAATGTCTGTCTTTGAGCCATTAAGCTTCAAAGACGAGCAATTCATCCATCCTTGTATTTGTGTCAGACAGTTGTATAAATCCGATGGTTCTTGGTTTTGGTGAGATAAGGACACCACTAATTGAGTATCATCAGCATAGCTGATGATACTCACTCCGAATGGGTTGACGACCCCCTCCAATGGGGAACCCTCATCTACAGACCCCCGGGCCCATGCACACAATTCATTGAAGCCTTCGCCGACTTCATCAGCCCACATGCCCTCGCCTCATCAGACTACATCCTCCTAGGGGACCTGAACTTCCACCTGGAGAACAACAACGACCACAACACCACCACCACCACCACTCTGATCGACAACCTCGGATTCAAGCAATTGGTGAACATCCCCACCTACTACGCCGGCCACACGCTCGACCCAGTCTTTTCTGCCAGCAGCTTTGTTGCCCTCAGCCACTCCACCGGTTCACACTGGACCGACCACAGCTGCATCCACTTCACTTTCAAGAAGACCACATCCCACCACCGCCCGCAACTGATCCCCCGTAGATGCTGGAACAAAATCACCGCAGACCAGCTAATCACATCACTGAGCCAGAACCCACCCATCACCACCACTGGCACCGACGACGCAGCCCGCAACTTCACACAGTGGATAGTCAACTGCGCCGCCGCCCTTGCACCACTGAGGAACCCTCTAGGCAAGCCAGACAACAGGAAAACAACATGGTTCACCGACGATCTCAAAGAATCAAAGAAATCCTGCAGATCCCTCGAGAAAACCTGGCGCCGCGAACAGACGACAGAAAACATGACAGCCCTCAAGAACGCCACTCGCAAACACCATCAGTTGATCTGCACCACCAAAAAAATACATCTTTCAAAGAACGGCTGGACAACAACACACACTACAGCAAGGAACTCTTCAGCATCGTAAAAGAGCTCTCCAATCCCAACGCCATCAGCAACATCACACTGTCACAAGACCTCTGCAACTCCCTCGCCACGTTCTTTCACAGCAAGATCGCCGACATCCACAACAGCTTCGACGCCCAGACTCCGCCCTCAGCCACCGAACCAACGCCCCCTACAACCACCCTCAGCGCTTGGACTCCCATCAGCACTGAAGACACCGCCCACGCTATGAACACCATCCACTTCTGACCCATGCCCTCACCATATCTTCAACAAAGTCGACACCATCATCGCTCCCCACCTACGGAACATCATAAACAACTCCCTTGCGTCCACCACCTTCCCAGAGAGCTGGAAGCACGCAGAGATCAACGCCCTACTGAAGAAACCCACAGCAGACCCCAAAGACCTCAAAAACTTCCACCCCAACTCTCTTCTTCCCTTTCCGGTGAAAGTGATCGAGAAAATCGTCAACAAACAGCTGACCGCATTCCTCGAAGTCAATGGGTCCCTCGAGCCAACCACAGCACCGAGACCGCCCTCATTGCAGCCACCGACGACATCAGGACCCAACTCGACAACGGAGAAACCACCGCCCTCATTCTCCTAGACCTTTCAGCCGCCTTTGATACAGTATGCCATCGCACCCTAATAACCCGCCTCCACACCACCGGGATCCTAGGCAAAGCCCTGGACTGGAGGGGCGCTAGAGGGCGCACTGCAGAATGGCCGCACTGTCGTGAGGCTCCTGCTGCCCGGAGCTTTTATCCGTCTATTGATCCTGCTGACCATCATTGCGCCCTGATCTGACCCCATAGGACTGCTGGACTATCGATCGACCACCCACGGTCCAACTCCTGTCTCATTCGGAGCTTGCTGGCCGAAGTTACGCGGGCTCCAAGTTTCCCCGACTCGCGCCCTGGAAGTCAGGTGTTCCGTAGCCCGGCGTCACTTATCACGCTAGCCTGAGGCCTTGCACGTGGGGTGGAGGCCCGGATCTCCCTCCCTCCTCCGGACTGGATAGCCGACCGGGCACGCTGCGGAGTCCCCCCCCTGCGATGGGAATGGTTGTTGAATTCCACTTCTAGCTGTCCTGGAACTATTGACTTGCGGTGACGCCGCGGATTGTCGTTTGGGCGCTTGGGTGGCGCACCCTTTGGCCTGAGGTGAGAGGCGGCCATTGTTTCGCTGGGAGTGGCGGGGCGTCCATGCCTGCTCGTGCCCCCAACTGTGGTGAGTGGTCGCGTGATTGGAACAGCCTGCGGCCTGGCACTTATTGACTTGTGTCCCCCATTGTGCTAGTAGCGCTTTATCATGGGGAAGCCGGACACTAAGCAGTCTAAATTGTCCTTTGACTCAGGGGGAGCCAGGAGGGGGACGCGCCTGGTGCAGGAAGCTGGGACTTCGCGGTCTCCCCCCCGCCTGTCGCTGATACTGGGCCGCAGCCACAAGCCCCGGATTTTCAGCAGATGATGCAGGAGATGAGGCAGGGGTTTGCCACGATAGTGGACAAAGTGGACAAACTGTCGTCACGCATGGATGCGGTGGTGCAGAAGCTAGATGTGCACGAGGAGCGCCTAACAACGGCGGAACAACGCATCTCGGACCACGACGATACTGCTGCCACTCATACTACGCAGTTGGCGAGGATGGACAATATATTGCGGGTGATTGCCGCTAAGAATGAGGAATTGGAGGCGAGGAGTAGGCGCAACAACGTTCGTATAGTAGGTGTGCCGGAGTCGACGAATGTAGGGAAAATGGAGACTTATGTTGAGAGACTCCTGGTGGGCGCCATTGGTACGGAGGCCTTCTCATCGCAGTTCATCGTTGAGAGAGCGCACCGTTCACTGGGGCCTCGGCCGGCCTCTGGGGCTGCACCGCGCCCTATCATTGCACGACTTCTAAATTATCGCAACCGGGACGCTGCCCTCCAGGCTGCCCGTACTAATCGTACCCTCTCCTTTGAAGGGGTTTCCTTCACCGTGTACCCTGATTTCACGCCGATGGTGCAGGACCAACGTCGCAAGTTCCTAGGGGTGAAGAAGAAACTTCGAGAACTACAAGTGGACTATGCTTTGCTTTACCCTGCTAAGCTGAGGGTGAGGCACCAGGCTTAGCAGCACTTCTTCACTAACCCACAGCATGCTGAGGATTTTGTTAAGCGCCTCAAACGTGAACGAGCTGCTGCGGACCGGGGAGATGACCGGAACCCCGAAGGCGACCATTCAGCGGCTGAGGAGGAGGTCGCGTGACTGGGGTGAACATGCATTTGTGAGACGTTGTTGGTACCTGCCTCGCGCCTGTGCGCTTGACTTTCGGTGGCCTCGGTGCTACCTTTCCTTGTACTGTGGGGAATTATCGTGACTGCTTGTTGATTTATGCTTGAGTAACGGTTCTTGGGGTCGGTATGGGACCGTTGGTTGGTGCCTTTTTGTTCGCGCTCTGGGCACCCACCCACCCCCCCGCGCTGCGCCTGGGCCGTGTGTGACTCGTTGGCTCCGACACTGGCGTGGTGTGTGGGAGTGGTACTGTGCACCTCTAGAGGGTCCCCCATAGGGTGTACCCCACTAGTACCTTTGATTTGGTTCCTGGTCCTTTGCTGGTTGACTGGATGGGTGTTGGGGAATGGAGGGGGGATGGGGGTTGAATGTCCTGATAGTTAGGGTTTCATCAGGTGGGAGGTGGGGGAGGGAACAATAGGGGTGACGCGGGCTCGTCCTGGGCCCTTGGTCTATTGTGCTGTTTGCTTCTGCTGTCTGTTTGTGCTAGTACGGCTCCATGTCCATTGCTCAGTCTGGTCCTTTGATACCTTGGATGGTATTGGTCCTGGGACCCATGCCTTCGTGCTACTTTGGCCTGAGAGTCATGGCTGCTATCTCCGCAGGCTGGATAGTAGTGAGCGTGCTACATGGGGGTTGCGTATGCGTGTCGAGGACCGGTTGGGCTGTGTATGCTGCTTGTTGCGTGATGTACTCCTTGCGTGCCTGTTGCACGGATGGTGCTGTTTGGGGGTGGGTGTTGGGGTTCTGGTTGGTTGGTTTGGAGATGGCTGGGATGCTTGTGGAGTGTATGTGGTGGGGCGATTGTGGTCTGGGATGGTGACTCGCTGCTGGCTGGCGCTGGGAGTCGGGCACGCTACCCCTTATCACTGGATCCTTTGGTGCCCTGATCATGGCTAATGTCGACTGACACTATAGACAAGATATCAATATTGTCCTGGAATGTACGGGGTCTTAATGATGCCAGGAAATGTCGAAATGTGATACGATATCTGGACAGGCATGCTATTCAAGTGGCCCTCCTGCAGGAGACGCATCTGCGGCCTGGACCTGCCCCCAGCTTTGGGGGGCGGTGGGCTGCGGCTAGGGTGTTTGCATCGTACTCCTCGTACGCACGTGGAGCTGTTATCCTTGTTAAAAGATCGCTTGCCTTTCAGGAACTGGGATCTATGGGAGACCCTGAGGGGCGCTATGTACTGCTGTGGGGGCGGCTTGGGCAGGTCACTGTGCCGTTTGTCAATTGCTATGCTCCTAATATTGATACACCAGCCTTCTTCCTTACCCTGTGGGGTCATGTGCTTACTGTTGATGCCTCTCACATTGTATGGGGGGGGGGGATTTCAATTTTGCGTTTCAGGCTCAGGTGGACAGGTCGGACGGTTGTCCTCAGTACAATGTGCAAGCTAGGGATGTGTTGCGGGGTATTGTGGAGGAGGCTGGACTGATTGACAGCTGGAGGTATTCGCACCCTGCTACTAGGGAGGGCACTCGTTACACTGCGCATGCACGCTCATGGGCGAGGCTGGACTATGTCTTTCTTTCCAGGGGACTGGTGGCGGGTCTGCGGGAGGCGGTACATCTGGCTCGTACATTTTCGGATTACTGCCCGGTGAAGGTAGTGCTTTCTGTGCCCGGGCTACACAGGCCGCGTTCACCTTGGCGCCTTTTTCCCACTGCCTTGCTTGACCCGGTGTTTAAGGCGGAACTTGGCGAGGAGGTAGAGGCATTCTTCCCGAGGAACAAAGGCTCTGTAGACAGTGTTGAGGTGATATGGGAAGCTTTCAAGGTTACGATCCAGGGTGTCACTATCTCCAAAAGCTGTGGGATGCTCAAATTGATTGTTCGAACTCTCGAGGGCCTGGAAGGGGATTTGCGAGATTTGGAACGCAGGTGGCAGGCTGGCTCTGATCCCGATTTATTGGGACAGATCCGTACCAAGCTCTCCGAGTATGAGGAAGAGGCTGCCAGGGAGGCTAAACATAGGGGGAAGTACTGGACGGCGAGGAGGTACTGTGAGGGGGAGAGGCCGGGGAAGGTCCTTGCTGCGCTTACTAGTCATCAAAGGTATGGCTCGGATGTGCTGGAATTGGTTTTGCCGGATGGCACTCGCTGCCGGGACACTGCGGAAATTCAACGTACTTTTATTCACCATTACACCCAATTGTACACGACACAGCAGTCGGGGGAGACGCGTTATGGCGGATTCCTGGATGAGTTGGCGCTCTGTTGGTTATCGGACGATCATCGGGCGTTCTTGGGCAGACCTCTGGAGGTGGAGGAGGTCAGGAATGCCATCATGTCTCTGAATAACGGGAAGGCCACGGGATTGGACGGCCTTCCCGCTGAATTCTATAAATGTTATGTGGACATTATGGCCCCCGTTCTCCGCGAGGTTTTTGAGGAATCCCTGGAGGAGGGACGATTGCCGTGCTCCATGAGGGAGGTTGCTATTACATCAATGCTCAAGCCGGGCAAGGATCCCCTGGATGTGGGTTCCTATAGGCCCCTCTCATTGCGCAATTGCGATGTCAAAATACTCGCGAAGGTCTTGGCGGTGAGACTGTCGGAGCTCATGCCTGTCATTGTCTTGCCCGACCAGTCGGGGTTTGTACCTGGTCGCGCTACTTCTCACAATCTTCGGACTTTGTTTTCTCTTATTCCGACCATTGCTCCCGATCTCCCGGTTGCCGCCGTATTCCTTGATGCCACCAAGGCGTTTGATTCCGTTGAGTGGGGCTACCTCATTGATGTCCTGTGCCGGATGGGGTTTCCTCGGATCTTTATCTCATGGGTCAAGCTCTTATATACCGACCCGGTGGCGAGAGTGGTAGTGAATGGCGTGCTCTCCCCCCCATTCCCTCTTACTAGAGGAACCCGACAGGGGTGTCCCCTTTCGCCCCTCCTATTTGCCATCGCCAAAGAACCCTTGGCCTGCAGGATTCGCCAGCTACACCAGCAGAGCGCTTTCAATTGCTTTCAGCGTCAGGTCGGGATATCTTTATATGCGGATGATGTCACGCTCTATGTGAAAGATCCTCAGAACAATCTTAATGCGCTATTGCGTGAGTTGATTGCTTTCGGGGGTGTCCCCGGGATACACATCAACTGGCAGAAATCCCAACTCTTTCCGCTCACTGCGGCGGTGTGTAGATTTCCTCTTGATTTCCCGTTGGAGTGGTGCGATTCAGAGCTGCGATACCTCGGCATTGTGGTGTCACTGGACAGGGAGGAGACTGTCAGGCTTAATTATGGCGTGGCGATTACCAAGCTGGCGGATGACGTCACTAGATGGATGTCGTTGCCTCTTTCCATGGCTGGTCGGGCGTCCCTTATCAAAATGGTTGTCCTGCCCCGATTTTTGTACCTGTTCCAAAACATTCCGTATCACCCTGGGGCCTATTTCTTTCGCAGGCTTCGTTCTGAGCTCATTCGGTTGGTTTGGGGGGGCAAACAGCCGCGGGTGGCTTGGGCTACCCTTATGTTGCCTTATTCTGATGGAGGATTTGATCTCCCTGATTTTGAGCTTTACTACCTTAGCGCTCAAACGCATTTTGCTTACCATTGGATGCGCCTCACGCCGTTTATGCCCCAGGTCGCGGCTGAACATTGGGTTGCACATCCGCTCCCACTGGAGGGGTTGGTACTGGGCAATGTGTCAGATGTGGACACGCATCAAACGACGGTAACTTGCACGGTAGACGCCTGGAAGCGGGTGGCGCGGTTGTTGGGCGTTTCCTTTCTCTACTCGCCGGCACTGCCTCCATCTTATCATCCTGATTTGTCTCTGTTGCTGGAAACGGGGTTTCGGCGTCTGTGTAAGCGGCTTGGAATCCTTACGTGGGGTGACGTTTTTCATGAAGGTGCTTTCCGTACCCAGGCTCAGTTTTTCGGGGCTGTCGCCTGCTCCCCTTTGGAGCTGTTTTATTATGTGCGTCTGAGACAGGGCCTACGCGCCTTGTTACCGGATTTTCCTTCGGAACCGGAGGTGACCCTCCCTCTTCACGTTCTCCTAGTTTCAGATGGTCGTCATCTAGTTTCGAAGTTGTATGGTGCTATTCGGCGGCAGCGCTCTGTCCCATCCAGTCGTGTACGCGAGCAGTGGGATGCTGAGCTGGGCGTCCCTATTACTGACGAGCAATGGAAGTACTGCTGTGGTCTTACTGCTAATGTCTCATCTAGTTGCCGTCTGAAAATCATACATTACAAATTCGTCCAGAGGTATTATTACACCCCAGCGAGGAAACTTCGGTTTCGATTAGCGGAGGACGACAGATGCGCTAGGTGCCGAGCAGAGGGTGCCGACTTTCTGCATTTGGCGTGGGGCTGTGCGGGGGTTCTGGAGTATTGGGCACAACTCCATGTGGCCCTTCAGGTTATGACGGAGGATGGTGTGCCGTTCGACCCCTTAGTGATGTTGCTGGGTTATTCCAGGGACGTGCCTGCCCCCCACCGTAGATTTGCTGACGTTGCCTTATTGCTGGCCAAACGTAGGGTGGCCTGTTGTTGGGGTCGTGGCAGGGTGCCGCGCTTCAAGGACTGGTTGAGCGATCTCATTTATTGCCAGGACCAATATAATGTCTACTCTGAGCTGATGCCCGTGAGATGTAGGCCCAAGGACTTTTGGAGCCCGTTACAGGTGTACCTCCTCGCAAGAGCGGTGCAGGAATCTGATACTGAAAGCGAGGACCGGGTTGGGGTTGGTTGACACCGGCGTAATGGCTGAGATATGATACTGCATTTGCTGAGCCTCTGCTGTTGGGCGGGGGGCGGATTGTCTTCTTCTCCTGCTGAGTTAAGGGGGTTGTACTCCCCTCTGCGACACTCCTGAGGTGGCGTTGGTGCTCCGAGGCCCGTCTGCTGTTAGTTAGCGGGCGAGGGGGGCATGTATGGACTATACCATGCGTAGAGGTTGCTGGTATCATCTGGCACGGAGAATATCTCCCTTTCATTTGGCATGTTGCACTTACATTGCCTGCTCATGCCATTGTATGTCATCCTGTTCGTGTCTACTATGTACCGCCCATTTCTGAATGATATATGCCTTCATCCGATATTAACTGCACTGATGTATATGTTACCCTGTCTTCCGGACTCATTGATTGACTTGCTGTATTGTACTGGCCATGTACGACTGTATGTATTATGAATGCACTTCCTTCTCTCTTGCTTATCTCCAAATAAAGGTTTAAAAAAAAAAAAAAAGCCCTGGACTGGATCACCTCTTTTCTGTCCGACAGAACCCAGCGAGTCCGCCTCCCTCCCTTTTGCTCCGCGGCCACCAAGATCATTTGCGGCGTACTCCAAGGCTCATCGCTCAGCACAACCCTCTTAAATATCTATATGAGCTCCCTCGCCACCATCGCACGCAAACACAACCTCAACATCATCTCCTACGCCGACGACACCCAGCTGATACTCTCCCTTACCAAAGACCCAGCCACCGCCAAACTCAACCTCCAGGAAGGAATGAAAAACGTCGCGGAATGGATGAAAGCCAGCTGTCTGAAACTGAATTCAGACAAGACTGAGGTCCTCATTGTCGGACCATCCCCATCCACCTGGGACGACTCCTGGTGGTCCGCAGAACTAGGCAACGCACAGACACCCACTGACCACGCACACAACCTGGAATTCATCCTGGACTTCTCTCTCATGATGACCAAGCAAGTCAACGCCATCTCATCTTCATGCTTCAACACCCTGCGCATGCTTCGCAAGATCTTCCAGTGGATCCCTACCGAAACTAGAAAGACGGTCACCCAGGCCCTCGTCACCAGCCGACTTGACTACGGGAACGCCCCATAGGCAGGATCCACAATCAAACTCCAGAAAAGACTCCAACGCATACAGAACGCATCCGCACGACTCATCCTCGACATTCCCCACCACAGTCACATATCAGCCCACCTGAGAGACCTGCACTGGCTCCCCGTCAGCAAAAGGATCACGTTCAGGCTCCTCACACACGCACTCGAAGCGCTCCACGACATAGGCCCCGAATACCTCAACAACCGCCTCACGTTCTACACTCCAACTCGCAAACTCCGCTCCGCCAGCCTCTCCCTCGCCACCGTCCCACTAATCCGCAGAACCACCGCCGGAAGACCATTCTCCTACCTGGCGGCCAAGACGTGGAACTCCCTCCCCGCCCACCTACCTCTGACCCAGGACCACCTCACATTCAGGAAACACCTCAAGACCTGGCTCTTCGAGCAGTAGGGGCAACCCCCTCCCCCTCCCCCTGCCATCCCCACCCCTCATCCACACAGGTACCCAGGCATTCCAAGCATCACAGTCCCACCAACATTCCAATGCCAACTCTCACTCAGGCTGAGCAGCTAGGAGGAAGCTATGTTGGGAAGAATAAATAACTACAAATTAGGATAGAACACAACACCTCTGTGCTCCATCATGACATCAACGCCGCTTTAAGTCTAAAAGTATTGCAGAGCATCTTCCTTCTGTTCCTAATGCTTCACGGTATTTTCTCTTAGTCACCTTTTGGCAGTCAAGTAGACCAGCATCGCAACTGCTGTTTATTCTGAAAATCCTCTCCATGGTACCACAGCCTAGGTTGGACCACCACCTCGTACCCGCACACATAAATTCCCACTCGCTTATCTTTTAATGTCAGCTAGCAAAGGAACCCTACAGCAGGTTTAGCAATTCATGGACAGTCAAAGATTGGAGCCGGGGCTTTCCTTTTTAAAATTTTATTTATTAAGCATTTTCATATCATCAAAAAAAATAATCAAAACAGTTTATACTTAACATCCGAATTAACTAATATAAAAATGGAAAGAAATCAACTTTGCAGTCTTAGCATTATATATTAGATTCGGAGCATCGTTTTGGGAATTTTGTCTCGGAAAAATTATTCCTTTAAAAACTCCCCATATTCATAGAGTTATCCTCATGTTTTCCTCAGAACTTTGTCTAGGACCTGCCTACATGTCTTCTCATAGGTAACCTGCAAGTCGGGATGGTACTCAATTGGTAGGCGAGGGGAGTATAGCATAGGTACTTCTCGTCTATTCGCTATACTCTTCTATGCGGTGCTGTTGCATGCTACAGTCAAAGGAGCTGCCTCTAATTTTTTTGGCTTTGTGGAGATAAATCCGGACAAGGGGATTGAAACCATATATCCCATCTCTACGGCTAAATGTGGCATGAAGGGGGGTGGGTGGAACCAATACGCCACATAGTGTGCCTGTGCACAGTAGTAGTTCAGAACGAGGTCTGGTATCTCAAATCCTCCTTGGGAGTACAAGTACATCCCACTTGAGTCGACGTTGCTTGCCTCCTCATGTTAGCAGGATCATTTGCGTTCGTAGTGCCTGAATTGCATGGGATGTTTGTCAAGAGGTAAAGCATTTTGGGAAGTATGACCATTTTTATTAATAGTATCCGCCCTGCCGTGGACAGCAGCATCGCGATCCAACGAGATACAGAGTCTGTTATTGTGTCTAGGGTTTTGCCATAGTTAAAGTGTATCAATTCACTCTTAACCCTAGTTACCTTGATACCAAGGTATTTAACTTCAGTCTTGTTCCATTCCACGGGATCGTCAAGGGTGTAGGCTATAGTTTTGTCTGAGAGGTAATATGCTTGATTTTTTCCAATTTATGTGTATTCCCGAGTTATTCCCGAACTTGGTGATTTCTCGCAACACGGATTCAGATTTTCTTGTGGGTCTATTACATATAGGGTAATGTCATCTGCATATAGTGATATTAGGATGTGCCTGGTATGATATGCCAATGCCAGTTCTTTATGGTGCTGTCTTAGTTTTGCAGCTAATGGTTTAGTTACCAGTGAAAATAATATGGGGGATAGTGGGCATCTTTTTCTCGTACCGCTTGTAATTTCAAATGGAGGTGAGCGAGAACCATTAAGGAGGACTATGGCCTGGGGATTCCAATAAAGGGGCTGTATCCACCTCAGGAAACTGGGGGCATTCCCATGTGTCGAAGTATTCCGCTGAGGAAGTCCCATTCCACAGAATCAAATGCCTTGTTGGCGCCTGGCCGTCACTGCAGCGGTGTCTGGGTCTATATCCTGCTGGACCGAGAACAGTGTTCTAAGGTTATGCTATGTCGCTCTGCCTGGGATAAACCCAGCCTGATTCGGCAGAACCATCCTGTCCATCAGCAATTTAATCCTACCTTAGCAAGGATTTTAGTATCGCAGTTTATCAACAAGAGCGGTCTGCATGAAGGACCAGAAGCTTTCCTGAGCAGTACAAAAAAACAAATTTAGGAAACTGAAAGTAAAGCTTTTTTCAAAATATTCAATTTTTAACGTGCGGGGAATACAAGTCGCAGCTAAAGCCTGTTACTGAGGTTTGCTCATTCTCCCACTGACGAAGGAGAGTCAAGCTAGTATTTCCAGGAGTAGAGACTTGTGGAAGTGATTTCAACAAAGTAATTTTCTAGTTGAAAAACGCCCAACGCCTCTGCTAAAACAATGTTACGGCTAAGGTCCTCCACCTCTAATTATCTTACTGTCTTCAGTAGAAATGGGCTGAAGGAGCCTCAAGAGGTGAAAAAGGGGAAATAAAATACTACAAAGGCAAAAAACATGACACTGAACACACTCGAAATATCATTCTGAACATACAGTACATCAAAATAGACGTTTTCCGGGGGCATGGCTTAGCGGGCCATCATGGCGAACGTAGCCTAGAGGAGCTCCGTCCAGCCCGTCACTTATCCGTCTAACTATCCTATCTCCCCTGTTCATCCCGCTGCCCAGGAGGAAGGAACAGTGCTCTGGGTGAGTCGCTACGCTCCGGTGACACACGCTGAGAGCTGAGGGTCCCGATTACCGAGGGGAGAGGAGCGACGATCTGCGGCCTGGTCCGGGAAAGTGAAGAAGGGGCCTCAAGTTTCGAGTTCCCCGGGCGTGTTGGAGGCGGCGGCGAGGAGTGGAGTGGGGCCGGAGGGCGTAGGAGCGCCCCGAATCTACCCCGGAGACATCGGAGGCCACCCCTGAGAGAATCCAGCATACAGTGGGATACCGCTGGGGGCCCAGGCTCGCTTCCTTGGCGAGTGGGGCTAGAGACTGCCTACAGCGCGACCTGGTGACCGGGGTGCAGCCGGGGGCTGGAGTTTGAGGCCACCAGAGAGGACACACCCCTGGCAGCGGATTGCAACGGCAGGTTATCGGGGGGCTGGTCGGCCTTCAGAGGTTGCCACGGGGATGTGCGTGGCCGGCAGTGGGGCTCGGCAGTAGTGGACAACTGCTCTGGAGAGCGCCGGGCCTGGCGGGTGTCCATCGCCTAATTGGGGCCCAGAGCCACATGGTTGGAGATAAGGGTGACAAATAAGGGGCCCCTAAGACACACCCGATAGCTGCGACCTCTTGCTGGCCAGTGGTGCAGAGACTTGCACACAGCGAGGCCTAGGGAACTGGTGAGAGACGGTCGCCCTGGTGGGGCCAGTTTCAGAAAGACGGAAGGTGGCACTGGCGACAATATGGGGGGGCCCTGAGCTTTCGCATGAGGCCTAGTGACGCGGAGCGTATTCTCGCAGAGTGTGGTCGGTGAGCAGTTGGGTCGCACGCCTGCAAGGAACTTTGGCAGGGTGATACAGAGACCGCCCGTAAGACGGGTTGGGGGCTTCAGTACACAGCGCCAACCGACGATACTAGAGACAAGATCCTAGCGTATAGGCGGCAGGTACTCACGGCCACGGTTCACAATGACCAGAGGTTGGGGCGGCGGAGGGACTACGAAACAGGGGCCCATTGATAAGTTCACAGGGCAGAGTGGAGGCGCAGGGGCCGCCGGGGGCCAACAAGGCCCGGGACCAGACAATGCGGCATTGATGGCAGCTATAACCCAATCCAGGGATATGCTGGACGCGAAAATAGGAGCCGTGGGGGCAGATGTCACACTACTGCGTCAGGATCTGCGGAATGCCGTGGCCCGCATCACAGAGGCGGAAACCAGAATTTCGGGTGTGGAGGATGATGTGGCGACCCTAAAGCGCGAAGTGGCCGACATGGAAAGTGTCCAGATGGCTCTAGCACTCCGAGCAGAAGCTGTGGAAGGGCGGGCCCGGCGGAACAACCTTAGATTTGTCGGGCTCCCGGAGGGCTGCGAGAAGGGCAACATGGAACGCTTTTTGGCCCAGTGGCTATAGAGTTGGCTTCCACCTGAATCCCTATCAAGATGTTTCGTGATAGAGCGGGCACATAGAGCCCTGGTACAAAACCCACCAGTGGGGGGCCCGTCCCCGGCCTGTGATAGCCAAGATATTGAACTATCATGACTGTGATACCATCCTACGAGAGGCAAGGGGGAAGGAACCTCTCCTATATGAAAATCAGAGAATTCTGATCTTTCCAGACTATATCAGTCTTGTCCAACAACAAAGGCAGTCGTTCACAGCGGCCAAGGCGCGCCTTCGCGACCTTAAGCTCCCCTATGCCTTACTTTACCCGGCCGGCCTGCGGGTTGTATTTTAATCTCGCACCCACTTCTTTGACACCCCAGAGGAAGTATTCCACTGGACTGATGAGACGGTGAAGCTGAGGGTGCATACGCCGCCAGACCATGATTCAGACTCCTCAATGAGCGGAGCACAAACGCAGAACACCCGGGGCTCGCGGAGCAGAGGAAATTGGAGGTCCAGATCCAGGAGGCGCTCCTCCCCTCGGGACGCAGCGGGCGGAAGGACGACTGCCCCTGAACATTCGACAACGGATCCTTGAACACTCGGCCTGCGAGAGGTGGAACTTTGATGGACATGTACCCCTACAGGGTTTGGTAGGCGTGGGTACTCCGCCTGTGTGGTCATAGGGCTGAGAGGGGCGGTTGAGATACTTGATCTACAGTGATTGTGATAGTGTGGGGTGGCGGGGGGATGGGGGGTGTTATTTGAAGGGCGGACCCTTTCCCCTGGCTTAGAGCTTGTTGGGGGGGGGGGGTTGGGAGAATGGGCTGTTTTCTGGGGATCCATTAGTGTGGACGGCCTCCGGTCCTGCGCTTGGGATAGGGGTTTGCCCACGCCGCAACAGGTACTTCAGTGTTCTTGAGGTATGGGGCGGGAGTTGGGGAGGGGGTGGGGGGGGGGGGGGGAGTGTAGTTTGGGAGTGGGGGTGTTTGTATCGAACTGCACGATGAATATGAGGTCTCAATGGTTTGTGTGTACATGTCTATTGTGCCCATCTCTTGGGCTCTTAACGTACATGCCCCCGAATGGCGGTTGAAGGAATTAGGCCAATGACTTCCAGAACGTCCATACGTGTCCTTAGCTGGAATGTGAGGGGAGTGATCGACAAGGTAAAGAGGGGGGCAGTCCTGTGACAGGGGAAAAGGGAAAGAGCTGAAGTGCTGCTACTGCAAGAAACGCATTTACTGGGCAACAAAACACCTTGTTTACAGAGATATGGCTACCACCAGGTTTATCATGCTGGGTTTGTTAGGGGGTTCAGGGGGGTGGCCATTCTGGTATATCGCAGATTGTCCTATGTTCAGTCGACACAGTGGGTTGACCTGCAAGGCCGATACATATTTGTCAAAGGGATGATTGGAGAGGAACCCCTGGTATTGGGGAGTGTGTATGCCCCACCCGCACTGCAGTGGTCGTTGGTTGAGAAGTTGTTTGCGGTAGGGGCGGATATTCCTGAGGCTCTAGCGGTGGTTGGGGGAGACTGGAATTATGTCATAGATTGCCAGATGGCTCGATGTCGACCGGGGGGTGGACAGGTAGCAGACACGCCCCCCAAACTAGGAGACATGGTTAGGGGGATGGGCTGGGTGGACACATGACGATATCTACATACACATAGTCGGGAATATACCTTTATCAGTGGTCCATAAGTCCTTTTCTAGATTGGACTACATATTTGTTCCCCGCGCAGTTCTAGGTAGAGTGGAGTCGGCGTTCATATTGCCGCGGGGGCTATCGGACCACTCTCCGGTGGTGGTAGAACTTCTGTTAGATAAGGGGCGGCAGCCATTCCGATGGCGCCTCTCCACTTGGCATCTTCAGCAGGAGGATTATAGGAAACACATGGGGGAGGCCATAGCACACTTCTTGAATGAAAATGTTGGTTCGGTTGCAGATGCCGGGACAGTATGGGAGGCTCTGAAACCCACACTTCGAGGGGTGGACATCGCTTGGTGTGCGGCAGCCCGCAGGAAGCGTAGAGAAGACTTAGTGAGGGCTGCAGCAAATATCGAGGCCCTGGAGGGACGCTGCAGTGGAACTGGGGAGGGTCAGGTGGTGGGGCAGCTTCTTCTAGCACAGCAGTCCTATGTGTCATTGCTACTGGGCGAGGCTCGACCGGTGTGGTTGGCGAAGCTTAGCAGAATCTATCAATGGGGTGATACGTCGGGTACTATGCTACATAGGCTCTGCCAAAATACGTTTCAAGCTCAGGCCTTACCCGGGATCAGGGACGGGGCCGGGGCACCGATCACGGACCCAAAGGAGCTCGCGGACAGCTTTGCACTATATTATGCCGATCAGTATGCTCAGCGGGAGTGCCTTCCAGCAGCCGAGGTGGATAAATTTATTGCAGACCTACCACCTCGCGCGGTATCTGAGGAGGTACGAGAGCACCTTGAACTCCCATTGACAGACATTGCAGAAGAGCTGGGCACGGCCCTGGGGGAGCTTGATACCGGAAAGGCCCCGGGGCATAATGGGTTCCAGAGTGAATTTTTTAAGAAATACCACCTCCAACTGGGTACACACTATAGGGCAGCATTGGAGGAGGCTAGAGAAAGGTAGCCTTCCGGCAGACTGGAGGCATGTGGAAGTAGTGGTGTTCCACAAGCCCGGTAGGCCCCCGTACCGTCCTGAGTCTTATCGACCAATTTCTCTCCTGAACGTCGAAGCTAAGATGTTAGCCAAGGCGCTGGCAAACAGTCTCCTTCCCCATATAGCAGAGCTGGTCTACCCGGACCAGGCTGGGTTTATGCCCCATAGGGCGACGAGACAATATCAGACGCGCTCATGTCGCGGTGGCGGCGGTTAGAGGCACAGGGGAACAAGCAGCGCTCCTGTTGGCAGATATAGACAGGGCTTTTGATTCATTCGTTGGGTCTACCGGTTTGCACTTCTGCCTCGACTTTACTTTGGGCCCTGTTTTCTGTCATACCTAAAACTATTATACACAGACTGAACAGCTTTGGTGAGGGTGGCATGGGCCATATCCACTAAATTCTCCATCGGGCGAGGTACACGGCAGGGGTGCCCCCTTTCGCCGTATTTGTTTGCCCTTGCCATGAAGCCGCTGGCGGCGTGGGTGCGCATGGATGCACAATTGCGTGGCTTTGAATGGGAGACAGGACCATCGGATAGAATCGCGCTTTACGTGGATGATGTTCTGTTCTTTATTACCAATATTAATAGGTCGGGACCGCGTATTTTAGAGATTATGCAGATTTTCGACGAAATCTCTGGGCTTTACCTGAACCCGCGTAAATCAACCCTATGGGTACTGTGAGAACGCTCTAGGGTTGGGACATGGGCATCCACGTTGCAGGTGGCGGTGGGAGGACTTAAATACTTGGAAGTGTTCCTGTCTGAGACCCCCACGGTCTCCTGGAGTGCAACATAGCGCCGGTCTGGGACCGGATTCGAACAGAGATGAAGACGTGGTCACGCATGCCCCTCACTATATATGGCCGGTCGGCTACCTTTAAGATAGTTGCCCTTCCACGTCTGCTATACCAAATGCAGAACCACCCCTACCCGATCTCACCCCATTGGTTTAGTCAAGTTGACTCGGTGCTGGGACAGTTCCTCTGGGCGGGAGGTGCAGTGAGAGTTGCGCTGCGCACCTGCTTCTTATCAACGTACTGTGGAGGGCTAGCAACGTCCCATATCCTGTCGTACTACCAGGTTTCCCATCTCCTGGTTCTGAACGAATGGTGGTATGGGGATAGGGGGGACCCTGCGTATGCTCTTGAGCGGTATCTTATGGGGTCCGACACTCTGCATACAATTCTGTACTCTGCGCGATTGCAGAAGAGGTTGCCACAGGCCACCCAGGTGGTGTTCCGGATTTGGAGGCAGGTTTTACGTCTTATGGGATGGTGGGGCACATTAACTGAGGAGACCCCCTGTGGCATAATGGTAGTCTGCCTGCACTAGCATCCTTGAAGGGCTTTCGAGGCTGGGATAGTATAGGAATTTCAACGCTGGGGAATGTTTTTTTTTTTTTTTTTTTTTTGTAAACCTTTATTGTGCATGAATAAAAGAACAAATACGGGCCCACAACCATCAGGCCGGCCACGATACTTTTGGAGCACAAGTGCGGTCAATACAGTTTCTCAGTGGCACCACATTACAAATCGACAATCAATTAACGTTACACTGAATAGAACCGTGTCACCGAGAAGCAGGAGCATTGAAGGTTAATTTTTTAAGGTTTTTCCGTTCTAAATATAAAACAATGAAGAATAGTAACCAAGGAGAACTGAGTCCGTACAGTAGCTTCACAACATGAGCAGGCAACATCAGCGCGTGAAACCAACAGTGGAAGCTAACACCCCCCAGGTAGTATGGCGGTTCAAAGTAGAAACAACAGGATCGTCTGCTAGCATTTGCGCACCATGTACATCGCCACCCACTCCCTACTAACCCCTATCGCGGACCCAGAACAGAAATAAGGTAAGAAAAGCGCAGATAAAGAGAGAAAAATAAGGCCCATAGAAACTAAATAAATAAAACTAAGTCCCACCCCCCCACCCTACACTCATGCAGAGGCTACGGCCTACCCCCCCCCCCCAGCAGTGTGTCTGTCGCCCAATAAAGAACCCGAAATATAGAGACAAGGAAAGGAGGAAAAGAAAGAAGTTTTTAATACCCGAGGAGGGCCAAATCCTAGGTCTCCCGGACTCCCCGGCCATAAAATACTCTCCACCCTAAACGTAATGACAAAATCAAAGATCATCATGCACAAAATGGAATAGGGAAAGACATCACATAGCACAGCAGCACGCGTCGAGGAGGCGTCCCATTCCGAGTCGCAACCCGCCCATCAGACACAGTTCGTATGAAGAGGGGCCCCTCTAGCCCTGGCCAGATCTCAAGCGTCCCCCCAAACATGGCTCCGGAGAAGGACCCGCATCAGATAGAACAAAGGGGCAAGATGGCTGCACTCGGCAATTAGAAGATCCCCTAAGACAAAATGGACACTTCCAGTCACAAGCAATTACAGCAATCCAGAGGAGTGCCGTTCCCAAGTCCGCCTGATGTTGCAGAACACAGCGAAATGAGGTCATAACGTGCATGGCATAGGCAGTCAAGAAAAACAGTTGCAGCGTCAGCGGATCCATGAACAAGAATAGCGATTCTGTAGCCGAGATTGAAAGCTTCGGCAGGATAGGAAACAGTGTAGCATCGCCGGGATAGGCTGACGTCAGTCCGCTAAAATTACCACTGCCAGAAATTTGCCCCATTTCACAGTCGCGCGGCAACAATGTATCTCGATCAGTGCCAAGAGGGGGCCGATCGGTGTAGAGAGGAGAGCAGGCAGTCGATACATCCCCCGACCCGAGTGCAGCTTCATCCAGCTTCATGCCCAGCGCTCGAGAGCACTCATGCCATTCTGCCCTCAATTCGGCAATCGCGGCAATAATGGAGGCACAGGTGAAAACAGGCGGGTGATCCGTTGTGTCCACAATCCGAAGTGCAGCACCGTGTTCCACACGCCGCTCGAGTCCATGCAGGGCGACCCAGTCAGGAGCCGAGGTGGAGCCCACCGTTACCTCAGAGGGGACGGCCGCCATGTTTAGTTCAGCAAGGGGTTCACCGATAGCCTAGGCGAATCTTACAATAAGCAGTTGGGGTGCGATCTCCCGGTACAATCTGGGCCCGTCACCATTGGGCGACAATCAACGAAAGTGCCCCTCGTGTAGGTTCAGGCAGGAGCAAATACAAAGGCGAACCACAGCAGCCAGTCCCACGCCGATAAAGAAAAGAGCAGCGCGGCTCACCTCAGCGTCACACAAAGACGGAGCAGCAGAGTAGACCCACAATCGGTCGACGTACACTTTCCACTGAAGGGCCAGTGCAGGTGCCTTCACAGCAAACAGCTTGGCAGGGGACGCCCGCCACGCCACTGATCGATCAGCCCTCGGAGCTACAGCCTTCTCCGGCGGTGCGCAGGGACACGGGTTCCGGTTCCAGGGCTCGGCAATTGTCGTCAGATCAGCATGCCAATATCACCGGCTAGCAGGCGGGTAGGGACACCGGAGAAACACCCCCGGCAACAGCGCGCTGTCTTCTTCCTCCCGCAGTATCGCTATACCAGGATAAAGGACAGGATAGTACTGCAGGAAACAAAGGCTCGGGGAGCCGGGCGACTACACGTCCGTCTCCGCAGCCATCTTGGCACCTCCCCCAACGCTGGGGAATGTTATGTCCAGAGCGACCCTTAAATCTTTTCAGGACATGAGCAAGGAATATGGCATGCCACGGTCCCAATTCTTTAAATATCTACAATTCCGCCACGCCATTACATCAAGCCTGGAGGGCCTGGACTCCCTGCCCGAATTCAGCCCACTAGAGGCGAAGGTATTTATGGGAGACCTGGAGGATAGGAAAATATCAAGCATATACCAGACACTAGTTACACACGGCTCCTCCTCACTGCACAAATTGTGGGAATCATGGGAAAGGGATGTCGGAGCGCTGGAGGAAGAAGATTGGCGGGAAGCACTCGAAGCCCCCAGAGGCGCTGCCATCGCGATGCGCTTAAGACTCATCCAATTCAAATATCTCCATAGAGTTTATTTCACAAGGGAGAGACTGTGGCGGGCGGGTCCGATTGCGTCCCCGGACTGTCTGCGATGCAGCCAGGAGGTGGGCACCTTGATTCACACAGTGTGGAGCTCTAGTTCCTTGGTCAGGTTCTGGAAGGAGGTGTGGGACTGTATGTCTGAGGTGTTGGGATGGGAGCTTCCTCGTACTCCACAGTTAGGCCTCTTACATGTACTAGAGGGGGTGGGGGGTAACATAAAAGGCACCTGTTGTTGCTAGGCCTCACCGTCGCTAAAAGAGATGTGGCTCAGGCTTGGAAAGATCCTCGGGCTCCTTCAGTGCAGGTGTGGAAGAAGGGGCTAGACTTCTGTATGGGATTGGAGCGCCCTATTTTCGAGGCGCGGGGTTGCCCAAAGAAACACTACAAAATATGGAAGAGGTGGGCGGACTATAGGGGCTTATGGATAGCGCCACCTGTATAACAAGAGGATTACGTGGGAATGGTATGAGGGGGCCAAACTGGAGGATGTGTGTACACTATCACGTATGTGAGTTCTTTCAAGTATGAGACGATATCGTGCAGTGGGGTAGGGAGGGATCTGGGAGGGGGGAGTTGGTAGTAGGAGGGGTTAGGGGGGGCGGGAGGGTATAATGTGGGATGATGTTACTGATCTTAGCGGTTATGAAAGATGCATAGATTGCCAATCGTTTGATGCGGTCTACTTGTTTGCAGTTTTCTCCGGAATACGGAGTGCTGCGCCATGTGTGCAATCTATCAATAAATTAGGTTTTGAAAAAAAAATAGACGTTTTCCCATCAGATTCACATAAAAGTTTGTGTATGTTATTCATGTTGCTTATTTACCTAGAGCTATACAAGAATAAAGTTACACAAAATCAAAGTGGGGGGGGGGCAGAAATGGAGAACATTAACCACAAGACAGTAAAAGGAAGAAAAGAGGGTGAAAGTTGTATGGGTGAGTGGGCTTCTTCCTAATTCTAATATCACGCCTAACAGTGTCTGATCAACACGAAGTACAGGAAGGAGCAGGAGAAGCTGGAGGTGTAGGGAACAGTAGTACAGGGAAAGGAATGATGGGATGCATGGTGAAAGGGTGATATAGTCAGGCATGACAGGAGTTTGAAATAACGCGAACAAGGTTACAAAGAAATGCGTTACTTACCTGTAACTGCAGTTATCCAGTATTAGTGTCTTTCATAGATTCACATGCCTGAATCATTCCCCGTCGTCGAGACGGGAGCCTCCGGTACATAAAAAAGTAATGTCCTAAGACATACATAAAGAGATTAGGTCTAAGGGACTCACCTTAGTGACCTATCTAGGTCCTTATGCAGGAAGGACCAAATAGAGTAGGCTCCAGGGTCCCACCTTGGTAGCCTATCTGTGTCCTTCAGTAAAAAAAAGGACCAAAGTAAAAGGAACAACCAATCAGCTACTACCTCCCTCTAGAACCTTCCTGTGAGGAGCCTCAGTCTCTCAGATTTTCGTACGCACCAAGTTGGTTAGGTGTAAACCTGTTAGAGAGAGGTGAGTCCTACCAGGGGAGGCGGGAGGGTGCATGTGAATCTATGAAAGACACTAATACTGGATAACTGCAGTTACAGGTAAGTAACGCATTTCTTATCCAGTATTTGGGTGTCTTTCATAGATTCACATGCCTGAATCAGAGTAGCAAGCAATACAATATGCACATCCTGTGTTGGTACAGCATACATAAGTTTGCATATAAGGAACATTTGTGACTGTAAACCAACATTAACAGTTGCATGCAGTATCTAGTAAGAAAGAAATCTGTATACCAGTCAAGAACGGTGGGAAGTAGGAGGGCTCACCTCACTGGAATAGATGGCGAAGCACAGCTCTGCCCACTGCTGCGTCTTTCGTCAGCTCAGCGTCCAAGCAGTAGTGCCTGGTGAAGGTGCGCGGGGACTTCCAGGTCGCCGCTCTACAGATGTCCAGGAGTGGCACTCCAGCAAACAGTGCTGCAGACGTAGACATGGCGCTGGTGGAATGGGCTTTGGCCCGTGAGTCCAGAGGTCGCCCAGCCTTCTCATGGCAGAGAGTTATAGCTGAAGAGATCCATCTTGATATACTTTATTTTGTTAAGGGCATGCCCTTCCTAGGTCTGCTGAATGCGACAAAGAGTTGGGATGATTTCCTGAATTGTCTTGTTCTGTCAAGATAGAATTTGAGGCATCTCTTAAGGTCTAAAGAGTGCAGTGATCTCTCAGCCGAAGTAGATGGGTTCGGAAAGAACGATTTAAGAACCACGGGCTCATTTAAATGGAAGTCCGATGGGACTTTGGGTATGAATCGTGGGTTAGTACGCAGGATGACTCTGTCCTCTTTGAATTGTAAGAAAGGGTCCTGGATGGAGAGGGCTTGCAATTCACCTACCCTTCTGGCCGAGGTTAGTGCCAGTAGGAGGGCTGTCTTCCACAACAGGAATTTGATATACGATTTGTGGATAGGCTCGAAGGGATGCTTCATCAACTGGTGAAGAACTACGTTGAGTTGCCATGTCGGAGGGACAGGTTTTGGTCTAGGGAAGGACCTAAAAAGGCCCTTTAGGAATTGTTTGATGAGCCTGTCCGCCCACAGGGAAGGGCCCTCAGAAGTTCGAGTGAACCTAGAAATTGCTGCCAGGTGGACCTTGATGGACGCATGGGCAAGTCCTGAGTGCGCCAGGTGTAGGAGGTATGGCAGGAGTTGCTGGGGGGTGACATGGAAAGGGTGCAGACCTTCCTTCGCACACCAGACGCAGAAGCGTTTCCATTTGAGAGTATAGGTCTTTTTAGTGCTGTCAGCTCTAGCGTTGGCCAGGACATCTCTGCACTCCTGCGGAATGTTCAGGTGGCTGAACTCGCGGTATTCAGGAGCCAGGCTGACAATTTCAGAGGGCCCAGGTTCGGGTGGAGAACCTGTCCTTGAGACATCGTGAGTAGGGTCGGGTGACTGTGTAGGCGAAGAGGCAGATGGATAGATAGACGATGAAGTTCCGTGTACCAGTGCTGCCTCGGCCAGGATGGGGCGATGAGGATCAGGGTGCAGGGCTCCGATTTCATCTTCCTGATTACTCTGGGTATCAGTGGGAATGGCGGAAAGGCGTAAGCAAACACGTTCTGCCAAGCTATGGAAAATGCATTCCCTAGTGTTCCTGGTTGGGGAAGCCTGCTTGCGAAGCTTGGGCATTTGGCGTTCTCCCTGGTGGCAAAGAGGTCTATCTGTGGTGTCCCCCACTTCGCGAAGATGTAGTCCATCGCTCCCGCATCCAACTCCCATTCGTGGGATAGAGACTGTTCTCTGCTCAGGGCGTCCGCTAGGACGTTGTCTTTGCCCGGAACGTATTCGGCTTTGAGTGGTATGCCATGTTGGAGGAGCCAGTTCCAGACTCTCTGAGATGAGATGAGATAGAGAGATAGAGAGATAGAGAGATAGAGAGAGAGAGAGATAGAGAGAGAGATAGAGAGAGAGATAGAGAGAGAGATAGAGAGAGAGAGATAGAGAGAGAGAGAGAGATAGAGAGAGAGAGATAGAGAGAGAGAGATAGAGAGAGAGAGAGAGAGATAGAGAGATAGAGAGAGCGCGTCCCTCCCTGTTTGTTCAGGTAGTGCATCGTCGTGGTGTTGTCCGTACTGACGAGCACTGGGGAGTTTCGGATGCGCAGGAGGAACGATTGGAGCGCCAGGAAAACTGCTCTTACCTCCAGAATGTTGATGTGGAGTTTGGATTCCTGTGGCGTCCATTTTCCGTTGGTCTGTAGTTCTTGTAGGACTGCACCCCAGCCTTCCAAGGATGCGTCCGTGGTGATTATATGTGGTTGCGCCGGAAGCAGGAACGGCAGTCTTTGCGACAGGTGTTTGGTTGACCTCCACCATTGTAGATTGTTGATCATAGGTTGGGTGACTCGTATGCGGTCCTCGAAGGATCCCGCAGCTTGCGTCCACTGTTTTGTCCGTTCTTCCTGAAGGGGACGCATTTTTAGGCGGCAGTGCGGGATGAGCAGAATGCATGACGACATCATGCCGAGGAGCGATTTGAAAATATCGACGGTCAGAGTCTTTTTGGATGCCACTAACTTGGCCAAGGAGATAAGTTTCGATTTTCTCTCCTGTGATGGGAAGGCTTTTGTGCATTCCGTGTCCAGGGTCGCTCCAAGGAAAGTGATAACTTTGGTTGGTATTAGTGATGACTTTTCTTTGTTGAGGGTCAAGCCTAGTCGGCGGAAAAGATGCAGACAGGCGCTGGAAGATGCGGCTGCGGCTTCTTTCGACGGAGCCTTTACCAGCCAGTCGTCCAGGTATGGGAAGACCTGGTGTCCCTGCTGGCGAAGAAAGGCTGCGACAGGAGAAAGGCATTTCGTAAACATCTGTGGGGCAGATTTGAGGCCGAAGGGGAGGACACGGAATTGGTAGTGTACACCTGCGACTGCAAATCTGAGGTACTTCCTGTGTCCCTTGAGGATAGGGATGTGGTAATAGGCGTCCTGTAGGTCTAGTGATGTCATGTAGTCGCCTTTTTCCAGAAGTCCCAGGATCTCTTGTAGCGTGACCATACGGAACGACTGTGAGAACACATTGAGAGCTCTCAAGTCGAGGATCGGTCGCCATTTCTTTCCCTTTTTGTGAATTAGGAAGAAGTGGGAATAGAATCCCTCCCCCTTTTGGGCGTGTGGAACTTTTTCTATTGCGCCCTTCTGAAGCATGGAAGCTAGTTCTTGGAGAAGCAGCCGTAGGTGTCTGTGAGGGCGCTTGACAGGTGGTGTCTGTGGGGGATTTGAGAGGAATTCCAGCGAGTGGCCGAATTGAAGAAGTTGTAGAACCCACCGGTCCGTTGTTATTTGCCGCCAATTTTGTAGGTAAA
The DNA here is from genome assembly GCF_964263255.1 of Lissotriton vulgaris. Lineage (NCBI taxonomy): Eukaryota > Metazoa > Chordata > Amphibia > Caudata > Salamandridae > Lissotriton > Lissotriton vulgaris. Next base: position 1,996,471,702 of record NC_141693.1, on the reverse strand, counting down.
AAGAAAGTTTTCCTCCAAGTCGTAAAAAATGTGATGGTGGAGGGGCTGGCCAATTGATAGAGTCATTGGCGATTGCCTGCGGGTCTCTTCTGTCCTTTTCCTCTGTAGGACGATTTGTTGAAGGAGGTCTGACGTCCCGACTGGTTTTGGCGCTGTTGAAACTGCGTCTTGCCCTGTGAGTACGAGTAGGAGGACTTGTTTTGATAAGAACCCCTATAGGAGGATTGTCCTCTTCCTCTGTTGGTACGAAAGGACTGATTGCGAGATTGTAGAGTACCTAGGGCTCTGGCTGTGTCGGTGTCCTTCTTGATTGCGGTGAGGGCTTCGTCTATCTTCTCACCGAAAAGATGATCGCCGTCATAAGGCATATCAAGTATTTTGGTTTGGATCTCCTGTCTGAAAGAGGTGGCCTTAAGCCAGCCTTGGCGTCTTAGGACAGCGGCGCCTGCCAATTGTCTGAAGGCAGTCATGGCCACGTCAATGGCACAGTCGATCAGTTCGGAAGCCGAAGTTTGGCCCTCGAGGAGGAGCGAGTGTGCCTCTGCTTTCAGATCTTCTGGAAGGTCAGCAAGGTAGGGCGCGATATCCGCCCAGAGTTGACGGTTGTAACGTCCGAGAAGGGCAATGGAGTTGGCGATCTTCACCGTCGTCTCAGACGTAGTGGAAAAGCGCTTTCCGACGGCATCCAGCATCCTGCCTTCTTTATCGGGTGGAGTTGATAAAGGGGATGCAGGGTTGCGCGAATTCTTCTGCGCCGCCTGGGTGACCACGGAGTCCGCCTTGGGGTGACCCGTGAGACATGCTGGAGCCGACGACGTAGCTTTCTATTTTTTGTCCAGTCTGGGTACTACTACCTGCAGGGAAGCTGGAGACTGCATGAGTTGTTTGCCCTGTTTTAGTAGGTAATCAATGATCGGGATCGATCTTGTTGTTTTCTTCGTTGGTTCCTTAAAATCATAGAGGAAACAGTCAGTTTCCTGTGTTTGCATGGACATATGGAACCTTTTGGCTGCCCTTTCCACGAGGTTATGAAAACCTCCAATGTCTGCGGGCGGAGACTCCGAGGATTGTGGCTCCGGAGAGGCTGGAGAGTGAGTGACGTAGTCTTGGTCAGCGTCCACGTCTGTATCATCGTCTCGGACCTCCCCTTCTTCATGTTCCCTTCCCTCATCATCGGACGAGATGGGGTCTTGTGCTGGGTCCTGTGTCCTAGGAAGAACCAGTGGAGGGGGCTTATGCCGTGGCACGGGCGCAGGAACGGACACAGCTGGCTGCGGGGTTGGCGGAACAACAGGAGTGGCCTTTTGTGGAAACCGCTCTTTGTAGTCCTGAATGAGGAAACGCAAGTCTGAAACTAAGGAGGCTGGCAGGCACACCATTGGAGTCACTTGAGTGTGAACCTGGGTATTTACAACTGGAGTCACAGGTTCTTCAACCTCCTGCTCTTCGTCAGTACTTTGGCACTTGACAATCAGGTCTGAAGGGCTAGTGGCCTGGGTAAACATTTCCTCCTCCATGTCTTGGTCCTGTAAGAAGCAGGATGGCGTTAGCTGCTGGACCTTACTAGGTGATGTCATTTCCGGTGTAATCGTTTTTTTGGTAATTCTGATGGTAACATGGGATGTTTGGGCGTCCATAGCATGTGAATGGAGCTCAGACTCCTTCCAGGCACCAGTCGCCGTCGAAGCCTGTGACGATGGCTTCATCAAGGAGCTCTCCGTCATTGGTTGAACTTTAGTCTTCGTCGACGGTATGTCCGTCGACGACGCTCTTGTCGACGGTGATTTTGCCTTTGATAACTTTTCCGCCGTCGACTGCTTCGTCGTCGGCACCGTCGTTGACGGAGTGCTCTTCGTCGGCGGTGGGAGCTTCGTCGACGGTGTGGCTTTCGTCGACGGTGTCGGCGTCTTCGTCGACGGTCGTGTCGTCGACGGCGTGCTCCTAGTAGTCGACGGAGCGGAGGACGAAAGCGGTCTACCCGTCGACGATGAGGGTGTTATTCTCATCGACGAGGAAGACGCCGACGATGCCGTCGTCGTCGACACTGTTGTCGTCGACGTAGAGACGGTTTTCAGCGACGAGGTGGTCGTCGATGTCGCCGTCGTCGTAGTAAGCAGTGGCTGCTTCCTGGGGACAGGAAGGTCCTTGCTAGACACGGTAGGCTTGCCCTCTGAAGACCTTTTGGACTTCTTAGGAGGGGTGTCTGAGGGGCCAGGCGAGGAAGCCCTAGGCCTCTTCAAGGAAAACTGTGCGGCGCCAGACACAGAAACCTTCAGAAACCAAGTCGCCTTCTGGTTTGTCCTTAAGCCTGTTCAGCCATATTAGACGTCTCCCTTCCCGGTCTTTCTGGGTCTTGTGGGAGAATTTACGGCAAATCCTGCAGTCTATGGACTGGTGGTGAGGATAGAGACAGTATAGGCAGGTCTCATGTTCGTCGTCCACGTGAAGCCTCAACTTGCCACAGGAGGCACAGGGTCGAAAAAGTCCTCTCTTTTTGCTATCAGCCATAGCAAAGAAAGTCGAAAAACTGTTGAGTTTAGATGAAAATCCAAGATTCCTGAGGAGAACTCAGGTGGAGACTCCCTAGCACAACGTGCGGTAGAAATTCTGAGAGACTGAGGCTCCTCACAGGAAGGTTCTAGAGGGAGGTAGTAGCTGATTGGTTGTTCCTTTTACTTTGGTCTTTTTTTACAAAAGGACACAGATAGGCTACCAAGGTGGGACCCTGGAGCCTACTCTATTTGGTCCTTCCTGCATAAGGACCTAGATAGGTCACTAAGGTGAGTCCCTTAGACCTAATCTCTTTATGTATGTCTTAGGACATTACTTTTTTATGTACCGGAGGCTCCCGTCTCGACGACGGGGAATGATTCAGGCATGTGAATCTATGAAAGACACCCAAATACTGGATAACATATGAATACAGAACAGACGCTCTCGGAGATTGGGGGAAGCCTGCCCCCCATTGCTATGTCTACAGACAGATCACTCCTAAAGCCTCTTATACAACAGATGAACAAGTTACTTACCTTCGGTAACGCTTTTTCTGGTAGATACAATATCTGCCTGAGGATTCCTCACCTTGTGAATATCCCCTTGCGTCAGCAACATTCGGAAATTCTTTTCGTAGCCTCGCGCCGACGTGGACTTGGACGTCATAGAGACATGGCCTTGCACGCAACCCCGCTGATGTCACCGACGCCTATAATAGGCCCACGCCGGCGTGATGACATCAGTTCCGCCCTTTTTTCCATGCCTTGGAGGCACACGGACGGACCAATGACAGTAGATATATACACAGTATACACAGTACATCAAGTCAAGATAACACACACAGTGTGAAGCAAATGCAGGAAAGCAATTGAAACATCTCCTTGACAACAACATTTATATACATTACATTACAGTAACCCAGGTATAGAAGAGTGGACAACGGGGAGGCGGGTGGGTCAGTGAGGAATCCACAGGCAGATATTGTATCTACCAGAAAAAGCGTTACCGAAGGTAAGTAACTTGTTCTTCTGATGGATACATCTGCAGTGTGGATTCCTCACCTTGTGAATAGAGTCCCACAGCAGTCCCCACTCCCAGAGGAGGGAGTCCACTCTTCTAAACCAGGAAATCATGGAGGACAGAGCGCGCAAATTGCCCGTCCCTCCTCACTTCAGAATCCAAGCAGTAATGCTTCGCGAAAGTGTGGAGGGAAGACCAAGTTGCCGCCCTACAAATATCCTCCACAGGAACACCTCTATTTAAAGCGGAGGTAGAAGATTTAGCTCTAGTAGAATGAGCCCTTATACCCTTAGGAGGCTCCTTACCGGCCAAAGAGTAGCAGATCTTAATACAGAGGACGATCCATCTTGACAATGTTCTCTTATGGACCGCTCTTCCTCTCTTGCAGCCAGCAAACCCAATGAAGAGCTGGTCATCCAAACGACAGTCTTTAGATCTGTCCAGGTAAAAGGACACCGCCCTCTTGGGGTCCAGACAGTGTAATCTCTCCTCCTCCTTGGAAGAGTGTGGGGGAGGATAAAAGGTAGGGAGGGTAATGGATTGACCAAGGTGGAAAGGAGTCACCACCTTAGGGAGAAAAGCAGCCCTGGTCCTAAGAACCAAACGATCAGCATGAATGGTCAGGAATGGGGGCTTGGAACTAAGAGCTTGAAGCTCACTTACCCTCCTTGCTGAGGTTATTGCAACGAGGAAGACTGTCTTAAGAGTCAAAAGCCTCCTAGGACATTTATGAAGAGGCTCAAAGGGAGCACCCATCAAAAAGGTCAAGACAAGATTTAAGTCCCACTGAGGCACAATGAAAGGAGTAGGAGGGAACTTATTTGTGAGGCCCTTTAAAAACCTTAGAACAACAGGAGACAAAAAGAGACGGCTGGTCAGGCATGCAGAGAAATGCCGACAGCGCAGTAAGATAGCCCTTAACCGTGGCAACAGCAAGCCCTTGCCGCGCCAGAGAAAGAGCGAACTGGAGAACATCAGACAAATGAGCTCTCAAAGGGTCAATAGATTTCCCCCCACACAAAGAGACAAATTTTGACCATCTGTATGAATAAATGGTCTAATTGGAGTCACGCCTGGCTGACAAGATGACATCAACCACATCAGGTGGGAGTGAAAAGGAATTTAGGTTGCCCCGTTCAATTTCCAGACATGAAGGTGTAATGTTTGGAGGAGGGGGTGTAGAACCTGCCCCTCCATCTGAGAGAGGAGGTCTGCCCTGAGAGGGAGACGGAGCAGCGGGTGAGAGGAGAGGTTGAGAAGATCTGTGTACCACAACCTTCTTGGCCAATCCGGAGCGATCAATATAACTTGGGCCCGGTCTTGGCAAATCTTCCTCAGAACCCGAGGAATCAAGGGTATGGGAGGAAACGCATAAAGGAGTTGTCTTCCCCAACTCAACTGAAACGCCTCCCCCAAGGCTCCTTGCATCGGATACTGGAGACTGCAGAAAGACGGGCAGTGAGCATTCTTGTGAGTGGCAAACAGGTCCACCCGAGGAGCTCCCCACATCTGAAAGATGTCGTGAACTACCTCCGGATGGAGCCTCCACTCGTGGTAGGCCGGGAACTGCCGACAGAGTGTTCGCACGAACGTTCAGAACTCCGGCCAGATGATTTGCCATTAGACTAATCGGATGGTCCTGAACCCAGGACCAGAGACGCAGAGCCTCTCTGCAGAGACACTGCGACCCCACCCCTCCCTGCTTGTTGATGTACCACATCGCGGTCGTGTTGTCCGTCAGGACCTGGATCGACCGATCGCGAAGGGAAGGGAGGAAGGCCTTGAGCTCCAAACATATCGCCCGCAATTCTAGAAGGTTGTTATGAAGCAACCTTTCCTCTGGAGACCAAAGACCCTTGACCTCCAGATCCCCCAGATGAGCACCCCACCCAAGAGTGGATGCATCCGTTATCACTGTGGCCACCGGAGGAGGCAGATGAAAAGGCTTCCCCTGTGACAGGTTGCCTTCCACGCCCCACCAAGACAGATCCGCCGCAGCTTCTCTGGAGATCCTCATTGACTCCCGGAGATCTCCGTTGTGCTGATACCACTGCCTGCGGAGGCACCACTGGAGTGCCCTCATGTGCCAGCGTGCATGGTTGACCAACAGAATGCAGGAAGCCATCAGACCGAGCAGACGAAGGACCTTCAGGACTGGAACGAACGCTCCATTGTAAAATAAAGGCATCATTTCCTGTATGTCGCAAATCCTTTGAGGAGGAGGGAATGCGCGACATACAGTCGTGTCCAGTACAGCACCTATGAACAGGTTGCGCCGGGAGGGCACCAGGTAAGACTTGGGTACATTTATCGAAAAACCAACCTGTACAACAACTGGGTTGTCTCCTGCAGATGATGGAGCACTCTCTCTGACGACTCCGCCTTGATCAGCCAGTCGTCCAAGTAGGGGAAAACCGGAATCCCCGACCTTCTGAGATGCGCCGCCACCACCGCCATCACCTTGGTGAAGACTCGAGGCGCAGTAGTAAGTCCAAAAGGAAGGACCGCAAACTGATAGTGTTGCGATCCCACAGGAAAACGGAGATACTTCCTGTAAGACTTCAGGATTGGGATATGGAAGTACGCATCCTGCAAGTCGAGCGACACCATCCAGTCTTCTTCTAGCAGCGCTTGAAGGCCCATTGCGAGTCTCCCGTTCGTAGCTAAAGTAATTGAAAAGGCTATGAACTCCCAGTTAACGGAATATATTGAAAAACATCACCTCCTGGACGACACTCAATTCGGTTTTCGAAAGTACCACGGAACCGAAACAGCCTTGATTAAGGCTGCTGACGATATCAGGGCAATCAGGGATCAAGGTGGGACAGCGATCCTGGTAATGCTGGATCTATCCGCAGCCTTCGACACGGTCGACCACACCATCCTGGTCGACCGTGTCGGAAGGCTCGGCATCTGTCATTCCGCCAAAGACCTGCTCGCGTCTTTTCTGGCTAGAAGAACGCAGGCGGGCACCTTAGGTCCTTTCCAATCGGCGCAACTTTCGTCACCATGTGGAGTTCCCCAAGGCTCATCCCTTAGTCCGACACTATTCAACATCTATGTGTCGGACCTTGCTAATGTCATCAAAGCACACGGGATGAGCCTAACCTCCTATGCTGACGACATTCAGTTGGTATTAGCCATCAAAGGCGATGGAGATCTAGTGGCAAAGAAATTTAAAAATGGAATGCTTGACATAGGAGAATGGATGGCTACCAACTGTTTAAAATTGAACTCAGAAAAAACTGAGGTAGTCATCTTTGGATCTCTTCTCCCAGCCTGGCCATCCTGTTGGTGGCCAGAAGCCTTTGGCACTCCCCCGAGCCCGACAGCCAAAGTCAGGAATCTAGGAGTCACTTTCGACGAAGGACTTAACTTCATGGACCATGCAAATAAAACAGTATCTACAGCCTATCACAAACTGAAGGTGATCAGGAAGATTCGCCCTTTTCTCCTGGAGACAGCCATCAAAACATTGGTCAGCTCCTTAGTTCTGTCAACTCTGGACTACTGCAACGGTTTATTCCTCAATGCACAGTCCAGAGTCATAAGGAAACTACAATCCCTACAGAATGCGGCAGCACGCCTGCTCTCTGGAAAGACCAAATACGAGCCCATATCAAAAATCATAAAGGAATACCATTGACTGACAATCCAGAATAGAATACATTTCAAGTCCTTATGTATAGTTTACAAGGCACTCAAAAAATCAAGGACCACACTTTCTGAAAGAGCAACTCAAATTCTACAAACCAAGTAGACTGCTTCGATCGGCCACCCTCAACCAGCTAGTCATTCCACGCTCCAAAACAGTGTCCTGGGGCGATCGCCGCTTTCTAGTAGCAGCTCCGAAATTGTGGAATACCCTCCCCCAAAATATCAGGTTGAGTCCTTCCCTTCTTCACTTCTGTAAACTTTTAAAGACCTGGCTATTTGACCAATGACTCCCCACTGTTCTTCTTAGGTCTCCTCTTCACAAGTAAGTGCATTTTCAGCGCCGAGACGCCTGCGGGTATTTGTCGCGCTTTAGAAATGTCAAAAAAATAAATAAATAAATAAATAAATAAATAAGAACCTGAGCAAAGGTGAGCATCTTGAATTTCTCCTGTTTCAGATAGAGATTCAAGACCCTGAGATCCAGAATCGGACGAAGTCTGCCATCCTTCTTGGGAATCCGGAAATACTGGGAGTAGCATCCCTGACCCCTTTCCTGCTCTGGGACCACCTCTATCACACCCTTTCTTAACAGAGTCAGCACTTCCTCCTGCAGAAGTAATAGATGTTCCTCCGTGCAATAACCTTGGCAAGGAGGGTAATTGGGAGGGAATTCCCGAAAGGGAAGAGCATACCCATTTTCTACAAGATTGAGAACCCAAAGATCTGATGTAACCGATTCCCAATCCTGTAGAAAATGGGTAAGCCGACCCCCCCACCGGACCCACATGATCCTGGATGGCGGATCTAGGACTGCGTTTCTGAGGCTGGAGGGTTGGAGGAAGTGGAGGAGGAAGAGACTTGACGTCCACGAGGACGTGCCCTTTGCTTTCTTCTGTACGACCTGTACGTGGAATTTTGCTGCTGCTGCAGTTGCTGCTGCTGTTGCTGACCTTGTCGGTAATTCCGAAAGGAGCTACCAAAACCCCTGAATCTCCTGTTGGACGAAGAGCCTCTGACCTGGAGACCTAAAGATTTAGCAGTCGCCTTACTGTCTTTAAATCTCTCCAGGGCCGTATCTGCTTTCTTCCCAAAGAGACCAGATCCATCAAACTGAAGATCCAGCAAAGTCGCTTGAACATCCGCTGAAAAGTCCGAGGATTTCAGCCAAGCTCACTAGTGGCGACAGCAGTGCCCATGATACGCGCCACAGAGTCCACAGTGTCCAGACCACTCTGTATCACTTGGCGAGCCGCCGCCTGTGCATCCGAAATCACCTCCTTAAAATCCTTCCTGTCGGCATCAGGAACCTTAGGAGTCAAAATACGCAAAGAATCCATAAGAGCATGCACATATCTGCCCATCAGACAAGTGGCATTAATCGACTTCAACGCATTACTTGCAGAGGAGAAGGTCTTCTTAGCAACCTGATCCTGCTTCTTTGCCTCCTGTTCACATGGAACCTGGGGAAAGGCACTTGCATTCTTTTTAGAACAGGCTGCTTGAATGACTAGGCTCTCTGGAGAAGGATGAGAAGTCAAAAAAGCAGGGTCTTCAGGTGCAACCCTGTACCTTCTCGCCACACTCTTAGAAACCGCAGGAGCTGATGGCGGTTTCTTCCACACCTCCAAAATGGGCTCCGTCAAGGCATCAGTAAATGGAAGCAATGGCTCTACCACAGAATTAGGTGAATGCAGAACCTCAGTGAGAATATTGGATTTAAACTCCACCGTTGGGAAAGTTAACTGAAGATCAGCAGCCTTCCTCATAACCATATGGTAAGGTTGGACATCTTTAGAAGGAGTATCAGAGCCTGAGGGCAACTCCCACTCCGGAGAGAAATCCAGGCTACCTGTGTCAGACAGTTCCTCAAAACAGTCCTCCTCCAATTCACCTTCCTCCATATCAGATGTGAATCCAAGTACCTTCACTCTTCCAAAAAGGCGTTGAGCCTCCCTTCTGGACCTCTCCTTCACACGCCTCGCAGCCGGATCCACCAACGGCTCCAGGATCGACATCGGTAACGAATCCGAAGGCCAAATCGGATGCTCCAACGGATTCGGGATCAACGTCGGTATCGAATCCGAAGGCCCAATCGGATGCTCTCGAGGCCGTTCTGGAGCGGGCAACGCCGGTGGAGCCGGAAACTGCCAGGGCGGCGTCGGAGCCAAGGCCTGAACGGAGCAGGAGGATAGGAGTGAGGAACTCCTAAATTGAAAGCCAGAGGACCCATGGGACCCGAAGGTGCACCAGAGGGGTACCACGCCCTTGAGAAGACGCCATACATAGCGTTCAGAAACGCTGATGGGTCCTGGCCTGGGGTTGAAAAGGGCAGCTGGAAACTCTCAGGCTGGTCTCGAGGAGAGTTCGGATTCGACTCTTCGGCAGGCACGGAATCCACATCCTCCAGAACCTCTTCCTCTTCTCGGGCCGGGGAGGGCGCCGGAGACTGGTTCGAATCCGGAGTCAGTGACGGCACACGCGACTCCGAAGGTGAAGCCTCACCTTCAGGCTCAGAGACATCCAGAGTAACCACCTTAGAACGTACCTTCTTCGGTGACCTCGACTTTGAGCCCGACTCCTTACCGGATCGACGTCGGGACTCATGTCTCTTCTTCTTATGCTTCTTCTTCGACTTCGAAGCATGATCTGAAGCTGACCTCGAAGACTACCTCTCACGAGATCCAGACCTCGACCTCGACCTCTCCCTTCGAGAACGAGACCTCGACGACTTTTCTTTCCCAGCCTTCAGCTCTGCCACCAGGAGTTTGGTCTCTCTTTCCCTCAGGGCCTTCGGGTTCATCTTCCGACATGAGGAACAACCATCCACATCGTGGTCAGAACTTAAACACACAATGCAGTCACCGTGCGGGTTGGTAATAGACATCATTTTACCGCACTTCCTGCAGGGCTTGAAGCCGGTCTTCTTTGTCGACATCGCCGAAGAGACAGGATACAGAGAAGCAGAAAATGGTAACAAAAAGGCAACAAAGTACCAGTTGGCTACTGAGATTCCCGATAACCGGTAGCGTCGATGACGCGGAAAAAAGGGAACTGATGTCATCACGCCGGCGTGGGCCTATTATAGGCGTCGGTGACGTCAGCGGAGTCGCGTGCGAGGCCGTGTCTCTATGAAGTCCAAGTCCACGTCGGCACGAGGCTACGAAAAGAATTTCCGAATGTTGCTGACGCAAGGGGATATTCACAAGGTGAGGAATCCACACGGCAGATGCATCTATCAGAAACATTAACCTGTGGGCCAAACCCTGGGAGATTGGACGAATTGAGGTATGTTTAAAACCACCAAATTTCATAAGAGGCTACGCTTCTGGGAGGATAGAGGCATCACCTTTGGAGAGTCACACTCCACAGGGGTTTACGGCTTGACCCCAGTATTTACTTCAACTTGAGTGGCAAGGAGTAGGCTGTCTGAGCGCAACACCTTCTCTGAGGTGGTCTCACTGGCTAGTCCAGAGAGTCCCATGAGCTACTAGCATAGTCATAGCTGGAGTGAGCGTTTGTGATGTATTCAGGATACCAGGAGAGTACAAAACACTCCCATTTGGACCAAGACTTCTGGAGCAACGTTAGGAGGCATTTCTTTCAGACTGCGCCTTGTGCACAACAGGCAGCTTTCTAATGAGAAAAGAACTTTGCTTTGCAGTCCACTGCCATACTGTGTAGAATATTTGCTGGAATATCATCAGGTCCAGGAGAACAAGCATTTGCAATGCAATAGGTCTCGCATTAGGAAAGTTTGAGCTATTGGTATGGTAAATGACACATTTTTTATTTATGTGTTGGTTTTGAAAATAGAGAAATTAATAGCTTTGTCATTTACAATGCCAATGGTTTTAACTTTCGCAAATGGAACACCTATAGCATTTGTAATGCAACATTTGTTGTATTTACGTGACTTAGATGTATTGATATTACAAATAACAATTGCTTTTATTTTTTTTTTAATAATTAATACTTAAATAAGAGTTATTGTAATTTATAATGGCAATAGCTAACTTTTGTAAAATAACTTTTGTGAAGATTATGTTCAGTGTATTTTATTGTGACGAAAATCCAAGAACAGAAGTGAAGTATTAACATCTTTTTGTGACATTTGTAATAAAGCTTGAAACATTGAGAGAGCATATTTGAACCAGTTGTTGTGGAATGGTTGCACAGATTGATCTGCGGCGTTCAGTGATGTTGTGGTGGAGCAATAGATAGATAGAGTGAGGGCGATAGAGGGAGGGCGATAGATAACAATTAAGCATATAGAAAGCATACGCAAATAAATAGTAGCTGTTCCCACAAATTATTAACTGCAAAATAAAGCATTACTGTATTAATAGTAAAAAACGGTGTAGTCATTACGGGCAAATTCATAGCATAAGGCAAACATTTCCGGCTTTGAAGGTTGCAGAAAAGCTGGTTCTATCAATACGCTAGATGTAAGCTTAAAATCAGTGTTTAGCATAGTGTACCGCACAAGTGACATTTTGTTGCTACTGTTAGTACCAAACATCTAACCAAACTAACATTACATCTACAAAATGCCATAACTATTGCCTTTATAAACGTTTGTAATCACACATATGTGGTCAAAATAAATACAATAGCCTAAAAGTAATTTAATAGTTACAGTGCTTTGTGTATATGCTAAATGTCGCTGGGCAAAAGACAAACATAATACCAAACTAAAACAATGTATAGCGTACCTCAAGTTAACGTACAAATTATTTCCTAAGTTGTGTTCACACCAAAGCACGCCGGAAACAATCTAAAATAAAATGTAATGTACTTTTACATGATGATTGTAGTATGGTTTACATATCAATCATTTTTAGGGCTTGGCTGGTGCACGGGCTCCATCTACCAGTGGCTCGGCTGCTCTCCCTGTTAAATCGTTGCCTCTGTGTGTAGTCTATCTAGATCAGGATTTTACTTTGATTTCTGGAACTTGTAGTCCTAATTTAAATGAGAGAAAACTAGTACACATTCTAGAATACAAAGGAGAAAAAAAACTTGGACTGGGTAAAGTACGGATGCTTGGACCTGGGATATGTGAAGGTTCAGCCACTGCAGTGACACCCCAGACAAGGCGAACGCAGCCTGTGCCTTACAGATACTCAGATGAGCTATCCATCTTTTAAAGCTGCATATTATCAGTATTTGTGAATTGGTAAGACGGGATGCGCCAGGTATGTGAGAATAAAAAGCAATCTGAGCAAAGCAAGCGACTCATGACTCTAAATCCATCCTTCTGACACTTATTGCAGACCTTTGAGTTTATTGCGGGTGGAAATGGCATTTTGTGCTGCAAAACTAGTCCAAACCTGTTGATACCGAGTGGAAGGCTTTTTCATTACCGCCAATGTTTTATTTCTGCAGTTTCATAAATTTGTAGCCGCTTCCGAACACCGCGGAAATTCGTTTGAGCCATTAGCAAGTTGGCGATGAAACGACCCCTAACCCGGGCGTGTTTTTACGAGGTTTTAAGAGTGACAGGGGGTTAGATAGAGCAGGACCGCTGTGCACTGAGCATCAGGCGTGTGCTGTGATCTGGGCTTGAATTCAAGTGCTTGAAGCGCTCATTCGGTTTTAATTTTACGTAGCTGTCGGCGGTTCAACCGGTGCAGCGTCACCGTGACCCAGTGGTGCTGGTGGGGCCAGCGTGCCTTGCTCACGTTCATTTAACGGCCCGCCACAATTTCTTCTTTGCTGGTATTTTACTGTGCCTGCATCAGTCTCAACTCTTCCCCGGAAATGGGTGGGTATAGGGGAGGGAGGTGGTTGTGGGTGAAGGTGCTCTCTGGGGTGGGAGGTGTAACGAAGCGAGCCAAGAAGTAAGTTGTAAAAAAAAAACTAGGATTTAACATTTTTATTGACGGAGAAGAGATCGGAGAGGAAATGAGAAAAGGCATGAAGAACAAAAATGTGGAGAAAGGTAATATGAAGGTGGTAGGGAAGATTGTACGTAGAGAGAGAAAGTGTGAGCAGAAATGGAGAATGCGGGTGGAAAACAAGGAGGAAATGTGAGCTATGGAGGAAAGCACGATAAGGGAGAATTGGAGGAGAAAGAAAAAGGGGGGAAATGAGAATATCGAAGTGAGCGGGAAGAGGAAAGATAAGAGAAGAGTGCAGGAAGCAAGAACGCGAGAAAAACCATCGAAGAACACGAAAAGAAATAGGGAGGGGGGGAAAGAGGGCAGAAGTTAGGGTGCCAAAGAGGACGTTATGAAGTAAGTGCAATGGGACATCTGGGTGTAAAATCAGCAGAAAGGAGAGAGAGACGCCGTGAGAGACATCTAAATACAAGCAGGAAGTGAGATATGGGAGGAGGTGGCAAATGGTGAGCATTTCGCGGCCGCTTTGATGTTCTCAGTGGCCACGCGGCTCACTGAGAACATCAAAGCGGCAGCGAAAATGCTCCCTAAGGCTTTAGGTGGACAAATGGTTTGTGCGCCCGGCGCACATGCACTGTGCCCCATCCGCCTGCAGACTTTGGGAGCATTTTTGAAAGCCCCCTTACTATAACTCTCGCTGAACAACCCATGCGCGTTTTTTTCAGCAAGACCTACAAATAACTGATGTACGAAAACATTATGCGCCTATGGCAGAGTTGAGCCTACCAATCTTTCACTATGACAGAACTCTAGTGTTTTCACCTTACAGAATTCATAAACTAGACAACATAATTACCTTGTGCAATGTGGGAAGTTCATCTCGGGCCTTGTGGTACTCCACCACACACTCCAGGCAGTAGCTGAGGTCATCGTTTGCAGAAAGAAAGTCCTCGCGAGATAAGCTACTGGTTGCATACTGCCTCAGGAACTCGCTGGTGGAGAAGCCACTAGGTGTGCACCAACGACATGTGCTCATATTTCTGTAAAAAAAAAATAAAAAAAAAGAAGAAGGTTCATAACAGAAATCAGAGGGGGCTGAAATACAAATCTGTCACTTTGTGCTACATGTTGGTGCAAAATGCGCCCTCTGGTTAATTCATAACCAGAACGATTTCATGCTTTAAAAAAAAAAAACATAGAAAGCACAAGTGCCGTGAAGAACAGCCGCTCATGTACTGATTATGCACACTGTTCCTGACGTATAATTTTTCCACAAACGATGGCATAATTGCCCAACATAATGTAATGTTGGAATTTCTGGAATTTTGCCTAACGTATGTAGTGCAAAATTAATGAAATTAAGCACATTACACTGGCATCATTTGAATTTCACCAGAGTCTAATCTTGTTGGGTGAAAAGTGTACTATGAAAAAACGAGATCCCTGGTGAACTTCACCAGGAGCTCAATTCTAAAGCCGTATTCTAGTGTGCTTTGCTTGTGCCACTCCATTGGTGACACCTCAGCTTGAGTCCGCAGTGCGTTGACTGCTAGCACTGTTGGGTCCATCGAAACTCAAATGAACAAACTTATGAGACTGCCATGAAAATGAAAAGGTGATCTTACGCCAATATTTCTGTAGCAAAATTTTGTCTGGGCTTTAGGTGGTTTAGTTAAGTAAGTCATTTTTCAAAGACAAAAGGTCAAAACCTAAAGATGAGCCCCATGTGAGCTATGGATGAACGGTGGCGTTGGTTCTTCAAAGTCTTTCTTGCTCAGACTAAAGATGCTGGACGCTCTACCACGGCCTGATCACCGCCACCTTTCTCCTCGAGGTTGCTATAAGAAGAGGTGGTTATTGAGAAGCCAAAACTAGGGAAGTGAGAAGCAGGACAGGAATGGAACAGAATTAGAAGGGGGAGGCGGAAAAGAAAGCGGCATAAGAGATGGGAAGGTGGAGGGAAATGGAATGACACTAAAGATCAGCAACACAGAAGCGTAAGAACGATGTATGAGCTAGCACTAAGGGCAGGAAAGCATAATGACTAAAAGGACAGATCATGTTAGATACTGGAAGAACAAGAGAGAACAAAGATATGTATAAACCATATGGGTCGAAACAAAAGAAGGAAGAGAGGGACAGAGGAGTTGAAAACTAAGTGGGAAGAGGGCAGTGACTGGTCAAAATGGGGGAAAGGAGAACTACAGATAGAAAAAATGCAGACAAGTGGAAAAAGAGAACCAAGGGATGCGAAAGTGACAGAAGGGTGCACTTGAAAATTAGAGCAAGAGAGAGAAGAGGAATCAATGGGGAAGATTAGCTGCAGGTCATCTGCGTAATTGAAGATGGTAACAGGGGAGTGGCGGAGAGAAGCTAGAAGGGGTTGCATGTAAAGATTAAATAAAAGGGGGGATAGAGCAGAGCCCTGGGGGACACCACAGGAAAGTGAGGTTTGGGAAGCAGAGAAAGTGGAAAGTAAAACCGATTGAGAGCGTTGTTGAAGGAAGGATCCAATCCAGGTCAAGGCCAGGCCCTGAATGCCCGCCTTTCTGACACGGTCGATCAAGATAGCATGATCGACCGTGTCAAAAGCGGCCGATAGATCTAGTAGCACCAAGGCCTGAGCCAGATTCTTGTCAGCCCCCTGCCTCAGCGCATTCATAACAGCCACAACGACTGCTTCCGTAGAGTGGGCCGGTCTGAAACCGGCCTGCTGGTCATCTAGGAAGTGAGATTTTTCAATGAAGGCGCTCAGACAGCGGGTGACATAAGTCTCCAACACCTTGCCCAAATAGGGGAGGAGGGAGATAGGTCGATAGTTGCCTAAAACAGCTGGATCAGAACCGGGTTTTTTAAGGATGGGTACTACAGTAGCTTTTTTGAAAGCATCGGGGACAGAGCCTGTAGCGAGTGAGAGATTAAGCAGGTCTAATGGGGGACCTGGAAAGGCCATGAAAGCGTCCTTCAAGATTTGGGGGGGGGGGCAACAATTGTTGGGAGAACCAGAGCTGACTACATGTAGTAGAGAGATAAATTCAGCCAGAGAGATAGGAGGAAATTCATGCAGGCAACAAGGATTAGAGGGAGGGAGAACACAGACATTGAGCGGGGGAGGGGGGGGGAATGTTGTTTTTAATGGTGGTGATTTTATCAATAAAGAATGAATTGAGGGAGTCACAAAGAGCCTGTGAGGGTGGGGCTGGGCAGTGACACGATCTGGAAGGGAAAGTTCAGCTACAATGGAAAAGATATCCTTGGTTTTTGAGGCTGAACTAATGATTTTCTGGGAGTAGTACAAGGATTTGGCCAAAATGATGGATTGTTTATATAGTTTTAATAAATCGGTATAAATAGTCTTTAGTGAGGGGTCATAATTTCGCCTCCACCGACGCTCAGCTTGTCTGAGGAGTAATTTATCCGATTTTAGTTGTTCAGTAAACCAGCGCTGCGCGTCATGTGGGCGTTTGGAACTGATGATTTTCATGGGGGCAACCACATTACAAGCTTGGGTCAGCCATTGATCCAGAGTGACAGTTTGTAATTTGATTTGATTGTCTGTGCCCGAATTTGTTTGTTAGTTTGAGCGTGTCATTAATACTTTGTGCCCCCATCTCTGCATTGGATTTGGCCGACTGCCATCTTGTTTAGTCTGTTGTTGTTGTTATTTAGACTTCCCTCCCCGGATATCCACCCCGCCTCCCGTCTCCCAGCTGCTCCGCCCTCGCCCCTCCCCCTCCACTATCCATATATGACCAAGATCCCTACGTGCAGCGTTCACGCGCAGCGACCGCGCCCCAGTCGCGCCAAAGGTAAGCCCGTCCGCGCCTGGACCGCGCCCAGCGCCATACCCCCTGGCCCTTGTCATGCCCACCCCTCCCGCATTACCTACGACGCCACCACCCTCCTAGCCCTTAACCCCGGCCGCTCCCCCAACTGCGTCCAAGCCGCCCCCGGACAAACCCACGGACCTTTCTCATGCAACTCCTGCAAACTCAACGGCACCGACAACAACTCCGCTACGATCACACCACAGATATCCGACCCCAACCACCTACAATGCATCTTGCTCAACACCCGATCGGTCCACAGGCACGCCATTGACCTATGGAATCTACTAGACACCATCTCTCCGGACGTCGCCTTCCTAACAGAAACATGGATGAACGCCTCTTCTGCCCCAGACATCACCATTGCCATCCCAGAAGATTACAAGATCATACGCAAGGACCGTACCGGCCACACAGGAGGAGGAATCGCTATCGTCCATAAGAAATCCATCCACATCTCAACCAGCTCAGACGTCAATCTCGCCAACTCTGAACACCTTCACTTCCAGATCCACATCGACCCCAAGACCACACTCAGAGGCACCCTCCTTTACAGACCTCCAGGACCCCGCGCACAATTTAGTGAGGACATCACGGACTTCATCACTCCACACGCGCTCCCCTCCAAAGATTACACCCTTCTGGGAGACCTCAACTTTCACCTTGAAAAGAACACGACCGCAATTCCACCACCCTTTTGGACAACCTCGGACTTAAACAACTTGTCACTACCCCCACCCACATCGCAGGTCACACACTCCACCCTATCTTCACCTCCAGCAATCATGTCTCCTTCAGCCACACCACGGCTCTCCTTTGGACTGAACACAGCTGCGTTCACTTTACCTACAACAAGCCCAAACCCAACAACCACCCCCAACCAACTCTGCAACGAAACTGGAACAAAATCACCATCGACCAGATCTCCTCATCGCTTCTTCTAAACTCCCCAGCCCATTCCTCAAACCCCGACCAAGCCGCCACCAACCTCACTCTATGGATATCCAACTGCGCCGACATCCTAGCACCACTGAAAAAACGACAAATCGAACTTGGCAGCAAGAAGGCCTCCTGGTTCAACGATGACCTTAAGAAATCCAAGAAACTCTGCCGCTCCCTTGAGAAGGTCTGGAAAAAAGACCCAACCACCAGCACCAAGGACGCCTTCAAAAACGCCACCCGCACACACCACCAACTGGTCCGAAATGCCAAGAAAGCCGCTTTCAAGGACCGACTAGACAACAACGCCCACAACAGCAAGGAACTATTCAACATCGTCAAGGAATTTACCAATCCTTCGGCCAACTCCAACGACATCACCCCCTCTCAAGCCCTCTGCGACTCCCTAGCCTCGTTCTTCCACAACAAAATTGCAGACATCCACAACAGCTTCGACAACCAACCTAAAGACCAACCCAACCATCCCCCTGCAGGACCCCCACCTCCCTTGAACACCCTCAATGACTGGAAACCAATCTCTACTGAGGACACCATCCGTCTGATGAACTCTATCCACTCAGGATCCCCCACAGACCCATGCCCTCACCATATCTTTAACAAAGCAGACTCCATCATAGCACCACACCTCCGAGACGTCATCAACTGCTCCCTCGACTCCGCAACATTCCCGGAAAGCTGGAAACACGCCGAACTCAGCGCCCTTCTGAAGAAACCCACAGCTGACCCCACCGAACTCAAAAACTACCGCCCTATCTCGCTCCTTCCATTCCCAGCCAAAGTCATCGAGAAAGCGGTCAACAACCAGCTCGCCGCCTTCCTCGAAACAAACAAATCCCTCGACTCCTCACAATCCGGCTTCCGAGCCAAGCACAGCACTGAAACCGCCCTCATCGCAGCAACAGACGACATTTGAACTCTCCTGGACAATGGAGACACAGTCGCCCTCATCCTCCTTGACCTCTCCGCAGCCTTCGACACAGTCTGCCATAGCACCCTTCTACAGCGCCTCAAGAACATCGGAATACAAGGAAAAGCACTGGACTGGATCACCTCGTTCCTCACCGGAAGTACCCAGAGAGTCCGCCTCCCACCATTCATCTCAGAGGCCACTGAAGTCATCTGCGGCGTACCCCAAGGGTCCTCACTCAGTCCCACCCTTTTCAACGTATACATGAGCCCCCTCGCGGCCATCGCACGCCAACACAACCTCAACATCATCTCCTACGCGGATGACACTCAACTGATTCTATCACTCACCAATGACCCTAGCACCGCCAAAACTAACCTACACGAAGGAATGAAAGAAGTAGCCGAATGGATGAAACACAGCGGTCTGAAACTGAACTCAGATAAAACAGTAGTCCTCATCTTAGGTACCTCCCCCTCTGCCTGGGACGACTTTGGTGGCCAGAAGCCCTTGGAAAAGCACCCATCCCGACGGACCACGCATGGAACCTGGGCGTCATCCTGGATTCCTCACTTTCGATGAACAGACAAGTCAACGCCGTCTCTTCATCCTGCTTCAACATTCTTCGCATGCTCAAAAAAACATTTCGTTGGATCCCCACCGAAACTAGGAAAACGGTCACTCACGCTCTGGTCACGAGCCGACTGGACTACGGAAACACCCTCTATGCCGGCACTACCGCTAAACTCCAACGAATCCAGAATGCTTCAGCCAGGCTCATATTAGACATCCCGCGTAAAGAACATATCTCTGGTCACCTGAAAAACCTCCACTGGCTCCCTGTCAAAAGAGGATCACTTTCCGGCTCTTAACCCACGCACACAAAGCACTCGACGAAATCGGACCCGAATGCCTCAACACACGACTGTCCTTCTACACCCCCTCCCGCCAGCTACGATCATCCAACCAAGCCCTTGCCACGGTACCTCGCATCAACAAAACCACCATGGGAGGTAGATCCTTCTCCTACCTGGCAGCCAAAACCTGGAACTCACTTCCCACTTACCTTCGCCTTACTCAGAACCACCTAGCATTCAGAAAACAACTTAAAACGTGGATATTTGACAAGTAATTCACCACCCCTCTTCAAGCGCCTTGAGACCCTCTGGGTATGTAGCGCGCTATATAAATTTTTTGACTTGACTTGACTTGACAGAATAGAATGGAAGTGGGGGATATCAGCATGTTTCCAGTTTCGTGCCGAAAAATTCGACACCGGTGGAGAGCGGGCAGGCAGAGAAAGTTTCAGTGAAAAAGAAATAAAGAAATGGTCGGACCAGGTGCAAGGGTAGACTAGGGGAGGAGAAATGTCCAAATTTGCCGTCCATACCTGGTGGAGAGTATGGCCTTTATTGTGGGTTGCTACAAAGATGTGCTGTTGGAAATTAAAGCCACATAGTAGATCTGTGAATTCAACCGACAGGCCACTTTCCTGAGAGTCAGATGGCCAGTAGTTGAAGTCCCCAATAATCAGAATTCTAGCGGAATTGATGACCGACTGAGAGATAAGATCACCGAAATGAGAAGAAAAAAGGGGCATGTTAGCAGGGGGGAGATACACTAAGACGCATATGAAGGAATATTTAGGGGACATGAATTTCATAGTGAGAATATCAGAGTTTAGAATAGGAGTAGTTATCAGAGTTGTGAATTAGAATTTGGAGCAAATAATGGCAGCTACTCCACCACCCGATCTACCTGTTGCCCTGTTGGATTGGAGGATATAAAATCCTGTGGGGATGGCAGCAAGGATGTCGGGGGAAGAGTCCTCGTGAAGCCAGGTTTCAGAGAGGAGCAGGATATCGATGTTACCATTGTCCAATAATTGGAACACTTCCAGTTGGTGTTTGGGAAGCGAACGAGTGTTGAGGTAAACAATGGAAATAGAGTGGGAGTCATGAGAGTTGATCATGGTGGGTGTGGAAACTGCGTTGCTATGAAAGGCAAGGGTAGGAGGCCTAGCCGGGTAGTCATGGGGACAATGAGAAGTCCAGATGCCGCAAGTTTGGGCAATACCAGCAACATGGGGAGCAAGAGGGGCGGAGCACTGAAGCAAGAGTAAGTCCTGAGAAGAGTTGGTAATACGACAAGCAGCATGCGTGGCCCCAGGCCCCGGTCGGCTGCGGACGGGCGCAGACGGGCTTGACTTATGCGCGAAGTCGGCGCGAAGTCGGCACGAAGTCGGCGCGAAGTCAGCGCTCCCGCTGCACTCGTCCGCTGCGCTTCCTCCAGGTCGCCATATA
Source organism: Lissotriton vulgaris (assembly GCF_964263255.1). Classification (NCBI taxonomy): domain Eukaryota; kingdom Metazoa; phylum Chordata; class Amphibia; order Caudata; family Salamandridae; genus Lissotriton; species Lissotriton vulgaris. Next base: position 1,996,450,695 of record NC_141693.1, on the reverse strand, counting down.
TGCTGGGTGACGTGAACCACTAGACCGCTCACATGCACGGTGGAGAGGCAGGGCGGAAGTGGTGCAAAGCAGGAAGTGGCGCTCGTGTAGAGGACCCTCTGCTCAAACGGCACACTGCCGGGGCGGAACGGGGTCAGGAGCGGAAGAAATCAGGTGAGCAGGTTACCGTGTCCAAAAGTCAATAGTGCAAGCGCAATAACACAAACACAAAATATCAATTTTAAAAAGGAGAACAGCTAGTAGTCAGCTGGATAAAGTATTAAAAACATCAGCAGCGTTATTACACGCCCGCAGCCTTACTCGCCACGTTTGTCAGCTTGAGGAGCCAGAATGCGCACAAGAAATAGAAAAAGGCTCAGCAACCACTAGACCGCTCACCTGCACGGTGGAGAGGCAGGGCGGAAGTGGTGCAAAGCAGGAAGTGGCGCTCGTGTAGAGGACCCTCCGCTCAAACGGCACACTGCCGGGGCGGAACGGGGTCAGGAGCGGAAGAAATCAGGTGAGCAGGTTACCGTGTCCAAAAGTCAATAGTGCAAGCGCAATAACACATAAACACAAATATCAATTTTAAAAAGGAGAACAGCTAGTAGTCAGCTGGATAAAGTATTAAAAACATCAGCAGCGTTATTACACGCCCGCAGCCTTACTCGCCACGTTTGTCAGCTTGAGGAGCCAGAATGCGCACAAGAAATAGAAGAAGGCTCAGCAACCACTAGACCGCTCACCTGCACGGTGGAGAGGCAGGGCGGAAGTGGTGCAAAGCAGGAAGTGGCGCTCGTGTACCTCTCCAGCCATTGCCAAGCATCCTCTGGCGTGTCACAGAAAGTCGTCACCCCGTCCACCATCACCTTCAGGCGTGCCGGGAACAGTAGTGAGTAATGTACTCCCTCTTCTTGGAGGGCCCTCTTGACCGTCAGGAAGGGGAAGCGGTTCCGTTGAACCTCCTGGGAATAGTCAGGGTAGAGGGAGACTGACGCATTGTCCACTTTGTATGGGCCAGACGCCCGGGCCTGCCGCAAAATGATATCCCGATCTCTAAAGTGCAGCAGTTGCGCAACCACGGGGCGAGGGGGGCGGCCCGGCGGGAACTCGATGCGCCCGTTCCAGGGTATAAAAGTGTGTGAGGCCTTCAGGCACGACCACAGCCCTCAACTACGCTTCCAGATAGGCGACCATGTCACTCCCCTCTACTTTTTCTGGCAGACCTACCACCCGAATGTTGTTGCGCCTATTGCGCCCTTCCGCGTCCTCAGCCCTCCTCTACAGCTACTGCACTCTGTGCAGTAGGTCGTCCATTGCAGCATCTGTCGCCTTCTGAGCCGGTTCCAGCCGGTCCAACACCAGCTCGGCGCTTTTGACCCGATCGGATAGTTTGTCGCGATCCGCCTTCAACAATCCTAGGCTGGTCGACACCTGCGCAATGTCCTGATGGAGCGCGGTCCGCGTATCAGATATGGCTTTAAGGATCTGGTCCATCTGCTGCTGTTGTAGCCCTGCATTTTGGCTTCCAGGTAAGCCCAATTCCTGTGGCCCCTGGGAATCCTCCGCCTGGTCGATCGGCACGGTCCCCGGCACCTTGCGCGGCTTCCCCATTCTTCAGCACTATGGCCGACCGCCGGCGCCAATACCAACGCCTCAGCACCTTCAGGCGTGCCACGTTGGAGCAGGAACTGCGCGCTCGTCACCCCCGGTGTGTTTGTAGGGCGAGAAAGCAGGAAGACCACCCCGCCGGCCTCCTATGCGGAGTGGCCCTGGAAGTGGCTACCTCCTATCGTGGCAGGTCTCCAGAGTCTTTGACCGCTACCAGTGGGGGAACTCTACCTGTACGGTATGCCCCCTCCCAGGGTAGTACACGCCTGATATGCAGGAGCCAACACAGCAGAGCCCCACGGCAGCTCCAGGCCGGGTCCAGTCCCCCCTCGCCGGTCCACCAGGTGCGAGAATCTCTCGTCGCCGCTGCGCAGGCGGGCCTATCCACCTCCCTTAGGCCTCTCTTCCCGCTTTTGCAAGTCCGGGTTCCAGGTCCCAGTTCCAGACCGCAGTGGGTATGTGCAGCAGTTGATGACTGCCCTCAGCAAATGCAGGACCTTCTCTGAGGCAGGCGGCCCAATCTAAGCCGCAGGAGCGCCTCGTGCTGTGGAACGTCCGCTCAAAGCACCCACCTCTCAGGTTCCGGCGCAGCTGTACCACCGGGCCCACCAGGACTCCACCACTGAGCACTGCCAACTCTAGTCCAGTCCTCCACAAGGCTCCAACCATCGCCAGCTCTCAGAGCGCCACGTTGCTCTGCCAGCGCCCCTCCGCTGGGACAACCGCCCCCAGGGCCGCCGCTGTCACGAAGGTGTCTCCTGCGGTGCTAGACAGGAGAATCTGCAGGGGTCCACTCGTGGCAGAGGTCGGTCGCAGCGCCTCCCCAACCCCCGGCAACAAGTCAGCCGGATGCATGGGGCACCAGTGTCACAAGCGGCACCGCACCAGGTCAGGGTCCAGGCGTCAGCCCCTGCCCAAGGACGCACCACTGCTCCAGGCCAGGGGAAGCCGCAGCCAATCCCCAGATAGGGCAGGGACGGTCAGGGCCCTCACACGCTGCACGGTGGGGCAATGGGTGCAGCCTGCAGGCCGCGGGTGGGCTCCGCTAGCGCTGCTTTATGTACAGTTTATGGCGATAGCGGGTGAGCTCTGCTTTAATTCTTTCACAAGGGGGGGAGTCGCCACAGGCTCACGCGGTCCACTGTACAATCGCCCGCCAGCCGCCAGAGCCTCCTCCGTCCGTTCGAAGCAGCGGTACCTCCCTGTGCCCTCCGGATACAGGCTGCGCACGTCGGCCTTAGGTGCACTCTGGGCCCGCACCCAGCGGTGAACCCCCGACCTAATCAAGATGGACGGGTCCCCAGGCGGAGCCTCTCTTTCTTCCCGTCTTGCAGCCGCCCTAGCCGTCCGTTGGCCCCAGGAAGAGTGCTCGGGTGGCGCACTGGAGCAGGGCGCCCACACAGGGTCGGGGCCACCCCCGGAGGAGTCCTATCTGCAGGATAAAGGAGAGATCGGCCCGGAGCTCACGGCTCAGGCTTCCATTCTCGTTGGCGATCTAGCCACGCGCCCCCTGGCGGGAAACATTTAGTGTCGAAACTGTAAAAAACAATAAGGGCGAGCAGGATAGGCATTGCTGGCTGCGCTCGTACTCACTGGTCGGAAGACTTGGGGTAGGAGATATCGGATGAGCAATGGAGATATTGCTGCAGTATCACTGAAAATATATCTGCTTGTTGTAGATTCAAAGTCATACACTATAAGTTTCTGCAACGTATATATTATACTCCCCCCAAGAAATATTGCTTTCAATTATCAGACAATGACAGGTGTGCAAGATGCCAGAGGCCTGGGGCGGGATTCATACATCTGGCGTGGGAATGTCCAGCATAAATGAGTATTGGTCACACGTTCATAAGGAATTGAACACATGGTGAGCGCTACTCTTGATATGGACCCCTTGGTGATGCTATTGGGATACACAATGTATATTCTTAAACAGACAAAAAAGGTTTTCGATATTGCTCTTTTGTTGGCAAAACGTAGAATTGCTTGTAGGTGGGGCGAGGGAGAGCTCCGAAATTCAAAGAATGGGTGCATGATCTTGTATATTGTCAGGAACAATCTTCTATATATGCGGAACTGTTAGCGATGTCCTCTAGGCCGAAGGATGTATGGGGTCCTTTGCAGTCTTATTTGATGAGCAGTGAGGGGAGTGCGTATGCAGAGGCAGCAGTGCATAGGGTTCCTGGTACAGGGGACTCGACCACGTAATCCTTATGATATGATTCATGGTTATTCAGGTATTGGTGCTCCTGAAGAACTATGCAGCTGTGAAATTGGTATCTACCCTTTAGTATTGCTTCATAATTGTATATTGCTATTAAGAGCACTAGTATTGCATATTGCTGTTTGAGGTACTGTTTCAATAGCTGGTGCTCCTTTGGTATCACTTAATCTAGAAAACTAATGCCACCTTGCATGATGGACTGTCTTCCCAAAAACCTGCTAAATGGATGGACTTGCCCTCGTTCCACTGCACATTTGTTACATGTATTATGCCTCTGTGCATTGCATTCAATAATTGTGTAAACCACGTACTGAGTTGGATGAATCTGGTATACTGATATTGTATGTCCAATAGCACAAAACTTCAAAAATAAAGTTAACAAAAAAAAAGTTACACCCACTGCTGCCTCCTAAGCCTGGCAATCACACTGGCAAACTTTTCAGGGGAAATATTGGCATTACCAAGAGTCCCTTCACTTCCATCCCTGGAAGGGTAACGAGGCAATGAAAAACAGAAACCAATCTGTTACATATGCCTTATTATGCTAGTAGCGCTCTGTGTGGATTAGGTTATCAGGATAGAAAAACATTACTGTGAAGTTCTGATTGAGAATCTGTGCCGGTCATTTCTGTAATGTTCCTGTTAAGTGCCTGTTATTTCTATAATTTTCTTATCAAGCGCCCGTACCTGTCATCACTGTAATATTTCTATTAAGCGCCTGTGCTGGTCATTTCTGTAATGTTCCTATTAAGCACCTGTGCCAGTCATCACTGTAATATTCCGACTAAGCGCCTGTGCCTGTCATCACTGTAATATTCCTATTAAGGGCCTGTGCCTGTCATTTCTGTGATGTTATTATGCGCCTGTGCCTGTCATTTCTATAGGGTTCTGGAATGTGGGGAATGGCTTGTGGCAGTTGAGAGCCAGAGAGGATTGTGTGGTCGTGGGTTTTTACTGTAGAATCAACTTGAACCTTTTTTGTGTTTCACTTGGCTCTTCAAGTTCATTTCCGGATATTCCCAGTCTACAAGATGTACAGAGACACTGATAGGCTGCTAGTCTTGAAATGCAGGCATCTGGGGCAAGGGTAATAACAGGTTCATTATCTCGAACTAGCGAAGGGAGCCACACCTCGCTTGGATGAACTTCTCTGGCTGGCCTCTTCACCCTACTGCTGCACGCTTTGCTAGTGAAAGTGACCACCGGCCGAGAGGGGATGGAATCTCGGTAAGATTACTACACATAGATGACCAGCATACACAATTTCTCTCCCATAAATATATATTCTCCATTGTTTCAAGTAAATTAATTGCACATTATTCATCCACAGATTTTTTTATATCTTAAAAACTTTTGATTAAAATCTTCATAAAATCAGATTTTCACAAGTAGCCAACACGTTTTGTCTCTTCTCAAGAGACTTCTTCACGGTTCGTTTCGTTTTTATTGTCGTTTAGTTCTGGACAGGTCAATGTGTATGTAAAGAAGTTTTTAAAATATAAAAAAAATCTATGGATGACTAATGTGCAACTAATGTACTTAAAACAACAGGAAATATATATTTTTGCACTCATCTGAGCACACCATAGCAAAGTAAAGTCAAAAGTAATGAGACAGAAGATGTAAACAAGTACTCCGCACCTCTTCCGTATGGCTCCATTCCATGGGCTACGCAAATTTTCCTTGACACCCACCTGGTGGCGCATGTCACACTGCATTCTGTCCTGTCTCAGGTAAATGCAGTAGTGAAGAGTGCTTCAATCTCGATGACCAGCATGTTCGATCAGACTAGGCAGTAGCAACAGGTCTAGTGTCTCAGCAGGGCTTTGGGATCAAAGCTCCTGACCAACACAGAACAGCTGGCCTTGTAGCTCTGGTCATGAGTAAGGCAGAGTCTCACCGCCTTCCAGCACTCCTACGCTCTCCAGATTGCTTTTGTTAAAGAAGTACTAGTGAAACTGATGCAGAGCTTCAAGTCAAAGGTTTCAGTACCTGGCTTGCAGGACAAGCTTATAATCAGAAACTGTCAGTCGGTTAAACCAACCTGCCACTGCCACACAAATTCCAGATTTTCAATAAATATCTGACGGGGTGTTTAGGTTAATGAAAATCATCCACCCAGAAGGAAGAAAGTCACGCCTGTTTCCCTGGTGACAGCAAGAATTCCATAATGTCCACTGGATGGGTGTACCGAGCCAAAACCACATCCATGTAATCCAGGGATGCAAACTTAAGAGAAGGGGATGGACTGGCAGCTGGCAGGCGATGCTTTTTAGGTTGAGCATTCAAGACCTCTAGTATATACTTTAGTATATACTTATATGTGTATGAACTTTGTGGGCTATGGAGATCAGCCCAAGGACTTGTCTGCTTCCGCCTAGGGACTTTTTTCTGTTCAACTGCCTCTATTTAATGACTGGATAGAAAACGACCAGTAGAGATCAGTACTATAAACTTCTGTGAATCGCAAAAAAATAATTTGAATTACTAACTGTGTGCTTTTATGTCCTGGAATGACCTGTGCTAGGCTTGTACCTTAGAGATGGGCAAACTCATGACCACAGAGAGAAAACAGCCTGTCCCCCAAACTGAAGCGGTTTGTTCCCATTTAGTTCTCTCTCTTGGTCTACTTCCTTTGCTCCCATCCCCTCTCCCCTGGATCCCTCCCCTTGCCTGCTACACCACCTAACCCCTTGCCCTTTTGTTCCCTGTTACTAAGCATTCCATCTCCTCTTGTTGGGGAAAGATCGAAATATTTAAACTCTCAAGTCTCAGCGAACCCGCTGAGAGAGTCCACAGCCCCAAGTGAGCCACTCACAGTTGAGGTATGGTATGGCACCCTTTGCCAAAGCACTCCCTCTACCCTTTTTGGGGAAGGATCCAGTATGTAGGCCTTGGAGTCTGAGACCTCTCAGAGAGTACACTGCGTATAGGGAGCCTCTTGCAACAGAGATGGTGAAATGATACCACTTCCCCTGGGATCACAGTTTACCAGACTTTGGATGCAGCTTTGACTTGTCTTCTGGTTTGTGTCCCGTCACCCTTCCTTCCCCCTCCTCTTTCCATGCTGTATCTCTCACCCTCCCCTCCTCTTCCCCTCCTTCATTCCCTGTCTACTTCCCCTGCTCCTACCCGCCGTCCGCTGAATCTCTCCCCATGCCTGCTTTTTCCCTTACGAATAAGTCCTTCTGGTTTGTCTCGACCTTCCATGTAACAATGTTGCCATGCTCTAATAACTGTGTAACCTTTGTAACGATGTAACCTGCAATCTATGGTCTGATACTCATGTAAAGCGCTCCGATACCTCCGGGTCTAGCCAGCACTATATAAAACCTTTAAAATAAACAAATAAATAAAATAAATAAATACCAGAATCACTTTAGCATTCTCTAGATTCAAGTCCATAGAATTTGTCCTCTGCGAGCCCCCGTGAACCATAATATGTATTACAGCTTTTATTTTCAGTGATATGACCAGCTAAGGCCCTGATTTTATATTAGAAACAGACCTTTGGACGATACCATTCCCCGCTGCAAGGCAGTATTACTCTCCATGTGTTCCCATACCCGACATGTCACGGAGTTCGGTGCTTGCTTTCCCTCCATGTTAAAAAACAGTAGATGTTTCAGCACCCAGGCTAATGTGCTGCATAGCTAAATACATATATTTTGCATTGCAAATGCTCGTTACATTTGGCGACTGCTGTACTGCTTCAAATCTCTCCTTGCTGTTCCATACACCACATCACCCCTCCCACATGTCCATGTTTTTTTCTTCAGCACCACAGCTGCTGCCAACTTTTAGCGCAGAGTTTCGATTTTCAATACTTGCAGGAGGGGGTTGATTGAATTTGGGAAGATCTAGGCTAACCTGGGAGATAGGTGAGGTAAGTGACCGTGGGGAGGTGCAGTGAGGCTGTAGGTTTACTTCTCAAATGTAGAGATTCATTGTGGAGGGGTCTGTGCTGATACCAGCAGTATCTGCCCAATGTGTTGCTTTTTGTTAGCAATGCTCTTATACACCGAAAAATGTCCTCTTCATTTTTTGGTGCCCGCTGGGCCGATGTTAATCTCCCTGCGCCCTTACTCACATCACCTCACCCTTCCCATAACAGTGCAAGCCCGCCCACAACACTCCTCCGAGGTCACTGCTTCTTGTTTTGCAGTTGCCCCCGAGCCGCAATGCAATGTTCGTTTTATCTTTATCCATATTAATTTTGGGCTTTGTTTAATAAGCTGCAATGAGTATATTTCCTTGTTGTGAGAAAGTGCCATCTTTCTTGCATGGTATGTCCCCACTTTTTGCTGAATTGCTGATGTGCTTTGACTGAGTGTGCCCTGGGCTCCTGCCAATCAGGTGCCCAAGGCCTGTGTTCCTTCCCTACAACTGTGTTAAAACTAAAACCCAATTGGCATCTCTGGCCACAGGTCAGCCCCTGGTAAATGATACCCTAGATACCCAGGGCATTGTGACCAGAGAAGACCCATAAGGGCTGCAGCACTTATTGTGCCACCTTTAGGGACCCTGACACACACACACACACACACACAGACACACCCACACACCCACCCACACACTGCCCATGCAGGCTGAGTGTCCTGGTGCAGTACTAAACAAAGTCGACATGGCACACATCCCTGGGTGCCATGTCCACAAACCTACTGCCCTGGCATACATCAGTCACCCCTCTAGCTGAGTGCCCTATGCCAGTGGTGTGGGCACAGGTGCATGAGCCTTGTGCCCTACAGTACCCAGGGCAATTCCTGGGCACTATAAGTGCAGTGATGCCATTACGAGTATATGGTGCTGGGAGGTTGTCATTACGAACTCCACAGCACCATGACTACACTGAAGACTGACAAGTTTGAAATCAAACTTCGCAGCACATTAAACCCACACGGATGTCAGTGTGAGATTTAATGTAAAATGCACTACAGAGGGCATCTTAGAGATGCACCCAAAAACCTAACCTACTATCCACGTCTTGTCTGAGAGGCTGCCTAGGCTGCCACACAGCAGACATGTTGCTGGACCGCTGGGTAGCGAGCCTCCCGCTCTCCTGGGCCTGCAACAATGCCCATCCTGGGCGAGGTGCTAGGTCTCCTCCCCCTGAATGGCCAGGGGGAAGCTTCAAAAGGCATGCCGCCTTTGTGAGCTTCTCCAGGCCACTTGCTGTACTCAGCAACTGGCCCCCACCGGTTTTGACCCCCACTGGCGGGAAGACTGGTAGGAAACCATACGTGAGGAAATGGGGTGTGCCAGCCTGTGCCAACTCCACCCTTCAGGTGGGAGAGGCGAGGTGAAGCACAACTCCGGGCTCCGGCCATCTTGAAGATGGGGAGCCCGGCCCATTCAGAGATAGGTTTCTGCTTCCCTCCCGCAGGAGAGGAGCAGGATAGGGGGTGTACTCACCCCAGGACAGGGACCTATTGGTCCCTGCCCTTCCCCTACCTGTAATGCCCCTAAATTTAGTATTAGGGGCACCCTGAACCTTCCTTCCTCAGATCCCGATTTTGAAACAAGAAAGAAGTCCAAGAAGAAGGAGACCTGCTGTGCAGCTGCTAACCAGAGGACGACACCAACTGACTTGGCCCCAGCCCTACAGGCCTGTTGATCCTTGAACCAGCTCCTGCTAAATCCCGGCGTCTCCTGCAGCCAGCAACCTTGAGAACACCGGAGGACATGCCTGACTTGAACCTCTTAGGACTGGGACTCCCATGAGCAGTGGTTCTGCTCAAACAGCAATACCCCTGGTGCCAGCCAGGAACCGTGAATCCATCCCACTCTGCACCCGCCAACGACCCTGAGAACGATCCCCCTGGCGATTCTGACCTGGAATTCAGTGTCCAAGGACCCTCCTCGACGATCCAGATGACGCCTGCAGCCTCAGAACCAGGGACCCCTCCAACCGCGATCAGCAGAGGGTAAGATTTTCCAACGTCAAAAGACATCCCTGCACCCGGCGCCCCCCTGTGCCCAACTCCTGGGTGCCTACTTATCCTCCAAGATCCCAACTTACCCCTCAAAGTGCTGGTCGCTCGTAAAGAATCTCTGTCCCTGACCCTGCAGCCTTTATTCACTTTCCAAGAACTCAATTGAATAACATTGAGCACTCGACAGCTCAAAAGCACCATGCACCCAGCGGCCTGAGTGCCCCTGGCAGTGCAACCTTTGTCCGAATCTACTTCCCCATTTGCCCTGAGCAAGTGACCAGGAGCCTAGATCCCACAGCCGCGTGGCCAGCTTGCCAGCAGCCACCAACCAAAGGCCCCCTGCCTCTCATTGGATAACATTGGGCCCAACTACCCCTACACCCGGGTGCCCCTGTGCCGCTGAGGGTGTACCAACTGTACCTACCTGAACCAGGGAGACCCCGGAGTCTCTATCCAGAACCTTAACTCTGCCAGTTGAGTACTTACCCAAAAGCCAATAACTCACTTTCCTTCCATAGGATAACATTTACAGGTTTCACTTGAAAATTCTTAAGTGTGGAGTTCTGGAACTTTAAAATATTCATCTAAAAACAGCCGAACAACGAATTCCGATTTACTCACCTGTTATCAGGAGAGAACCCAGTGCTGCATCTTTTAGCCCAACACTTACCTGAAAAGTCATTTTAACTCAAGATACCAGTAACTTGAATTTCCCATTGTCTGGTTTTCATCAGAACAGTTTCTAAGTGTCGATTTTCAGAAACTACAAATATTCCTTTAAAAATTGTCTGTTTGACTTAAACGCATTCTTTCAACTGTTTACAGGAAATGCACTAGTGCTGTCCAGCATCCAACACTTACAAACTATAACTCCAGTCACAAGGTCAGACCACCACTTGCTTGCCTTCCAACATAAAACAACGTTAAGCGACTCACCTAAAACTACCTTACATCCATCCACCTATCGGCCGTGAAACAAACTCAGTTTGGAACACAACTAACATCCAGTACAAATCTGGAAAGTATAAATTCTGTTCAAAATCTATAGGAGTGGCTACAGGAAGCTTTTGACATCCTGATACCACTCAAAACCACTCAACAGAACAAAAGAAAAAAAGCGCCTTGGAGAAACAGAAATAAAATACATAAAGCAACAAATTAGAAAGCTGCAACGTACCTGGCTCAAAACAAACGCCAAACAAGACAAACTTCACCTACAGAAAATTAACAGATTATACAAGTCTGCTATCAAAAAAGCTAAGAAAAGGTACTATTCAGACAGAATTCAAAAACGCTAAATGTGCAAATAAAGATTTCTATAAAATACTCAATGATTATTCGCAAACCAAATTGCCTAGAAGGAACTCACCCTGTTACTCAAGATTTCACAGACAAACTGGCAAATCATTACACGGACAAAGCAGACACACTGGACCCCACAGACCTGAATAACTACAGAACAATTTCCAACATCCCAACTCTGGCAAAACTACTTGAAAAATGTGCTCTCAGCCAGCTAGACAACCACATCACCAACTTCCACCTGCTCAATAAATTTCAATCTGGATTCCGTGCAGGGCATAGTCGAGTCATCCTTGACCCACATTGTAGATGACGCATTAAAAATACTTGATCAGAACGAAGCCTGTCTATTTATCCTGCTCGACTTATCGTCAACTTTCGACGCCGTCAAACATGAAAATCTCCTTGACCTCCTCCAACACAGAATGGGCTTATCAGGATCAGTTCTAAACTGGTTTACCTCTTTCCTCAGCAATAGATCCCAAAGGTTCAAGGTCAACCAATCCCTGTCCAAGACTGTCCCAGTCACATTAGGAGTCCCATAGGGCTCCTCCCTGTCCCTACACTGTTCAACTTATTCATGGAATCTCTTACCGAAATCCTCAATTCATCTAATATCCACTTTCACATGTACGTTGACGACACACAACTTTATTTAAAGATAAACTCACCGGACGACATCAAGGCTCTCAACTCTACAAAAAACTCAATCTTGGTTAACTGATAACCACCTCAAACTAAACTCCCTCAAAACCGAATTCCTACTAATCGCCCCCCTAACCAAATAGACCTCATTCAAGAATGGCTTAAACAACCTTCAGCGCTTAACTGCCAACCTCTTTTGATCGATTCAGCAAAATCACTGGGAGTAACTCTGGACAGTTACCTAAACATGCAAAAACATCAGTGCTGCAGTAAAAGGAGCAAACTTTCAGATGCACACCCTGAGAAAACTAAAACCTTTCCTCCCAGCAACTGACTTCAAACTGGCAATCCAAGACTTGTACTTTCTAGACTAGACTATGGTAGTGCAACACTTACTGGACTCCCTAGATCGTCAACTGCTCCGCTTAGAGCATCACTTAACTCAGCGGCCAGACTCATTACGGGTTCTAAAAGACATTGCCACATCTCTCCAGACCTCTAAAAACTCTCAATTGGCTACCCTTCAAAGCAAGGATCCAACTAAAAATCGCCTGCATGACACACAAAGCTTTACACCACAACACCCAGAGTTACCTGGCCAGAAACTCTAGCTCTCGTGTGGGAACAGATCCTCTATGAGCCCCAACAACCTCCTTCTGAAGCCTCAAAAATTTGCTAAGAAGACATATAATCGCGCCTTCTCTGGAATTGCTCCAAGGATTTGGAATGCACTACCCCAAGAAACCAGACGCAACCCATCATTTGCATCCTTCAAAAAAGAAGTAAAATCCCTACTCATGACGAAATTCACGTAACTTTATCTCAGATTCCTGGAACATTCCAGCTGTAACATATGTCTTTATCTCGAATTTCTTTGTTTCTTTTGTACTATGCTTTGTTTGTCTAACTTCCCCACGTGTGAAGCGCTCCGATACCCGCAAGGGTCTTGTTCCCGCTATACAAAACCTTTAAAAATAAAAATTAAATAAAAAATAAAAAGTAAAAGTTTTACCGAAGGAGCATCACATATACACATAAATATAAAGCAACCATTTCTGCCATTAATTGCAAATCAATGATCAAGAAGTTCCAGACAGGCTTTCTTCATTGCTGAATCAAAGTCTTTAATATTTTCATTGATAGATGATCTCAATTATCGATGCTTATTTTCTTTCATATATACTAGATGCAAAGTTTATACAATTTCGATCGCTACAGCCTACGCGTTTCGTCCCCACTGGGGACGTAGGCTGTAGCGGTGGAAATTATATAAACTTTGCATATAGTATATATGAAAAGAAAATAAGCATCGATGATGGATATCTATCAATGAAAATAATGAAAATATGGAAGCCAGTGAAGACCCGGAAGGGCAGGATATCTTTCAAACTTCTTTGTCTCGCCCATGGGGCCTTCTATGGCTATGGTTCTGATGGGGTCAACTCCCTTCTTCAGCCTTACCGCTCCTGTAGGGTGCTACGCTTCTCCTCTAAAAATCTCCTTGCTGTTCCAAGATTTGCTACGGCTAGATGGGGAGGTAGAGCCTTTTCCACTTTGGCGCCCAGACTCTGGAATTCCCTCCCCCCAGAACTGGCCTCCCAATCTTTGCCGGGGCCCTTCGATAAACAACTGAAAACCTGGCCTTTCCGTGAGGCCTACTCTTAGATCCTGGACTTGGTGCTAAAAGACTTCTATGTCCGTTTGACTGTCCACATTCTATGTCTGGCGCCTTGATGCCCTTGGCTAAGTAGTGACTTATAAGACCTATTTCATTCATTCAATCATACCCCACCTTTCTCGTCCAAACCGTACTCCACAATAGCAGGGGTCCCTCAAGGTTCTATCACCTCGCCCATGCTTTTCAACATCTAGATGAAGTCATTACCAGTTCTGATCAATAAATTTCACCTCACGTGCTATAACTATGCAGATGACACGCAAATACTTTTTCAACTGGAATGCCCCAAAGATATTGGAAAATTACTAATTTTCAGCTGTCTCAGAGACGTGGATCTGTGGATGACCTGGAGCCATCTCAAATTGAATGCTTCAAAAACTGAAATACTCATGTGTGGCGACTGGAAACATTACAACCCGCTTGCCGCATGGCCTGATGAACTGGGATCACTGCCTAAAGTATCGAAGGAAGTAAGAAACCTCGGAATGACCATGTACACCAAGCTGTCGATGATTGCCCAAGGGGATAAACTAGCAAGATCAAGCTTTGCTACTATAAAAACGCTGCAACGAATTTTCCCTCATTTGGGATTCCCACACAAGGTCCAAGCTACCCTCTCCCTTGTTCTGTCCAAACTCGATTACGCCAATAGCCTCTACCACGGATCACTTAACGACCATGAAAAGACTACAACGGATTCAGAACTCGGCTGCCAGACTACTCTTGCATATCAAACCGCAAGACCACATCTCTCCTGCCTTGAAAGCCCTGCATTGGGTCCCGGTTGCCAGAAGATCCACGTTTAAGCTGCTTTGTATCACCCACAAAGCAATACATGGAATGGGACCGCTCTTCATCAGGATTAAAATCACCAAACACATTCAACAAAGGAACCTCCGCTCTAAAGGAGCATCTCGCCTCAAAATCCCACCATACAAGAAAAAAACCATGGGTGGCACATCCTTCTCTGTTCAAGCAGGCAAACTATGGAACTCTTTACCCCCCCCCCCCCCAACATAAGGTCCACTGACAACCACCTTATCTTCAGAAAACTACTCAAGATTTGGCTCTTCCCCACATAATCACCATACGCAAACAGAAATTTACAGCATATCCCTCTGTATACAAGCATTTGTTTTCACTATAGATATGTACCTATCTTTGTGTATTACTTTGTATAAACATGTAAAATAATGATGTTGAGAGGAAAAATAATCAAATAAATAAAAATCATCTTTGGTCTATATGTACATACTTCCATTGTGCATCTATGTACCTGCCATGTACTTGGATCTGTGTGTCTGTTACCTTTCTCCTGAAAAAGCATATCCAATGCACTACCCTATTTCTCATTCTGTGCCTCTATCAATATCTTTAATCTACATATACTTACCTCCTTTATGTATCTATATACTTTCAATGTAATTATGGATCTATATATTTATCACTTTCTTCTAATTTAGCATTTCCAATGCACTTCCCTATTTCTCAGCCTATACTTCGCTCAATATATTTTCTAGTCCAACCTTCTGACTCATCTCAAACTTCTTCTACTACTCCATCCAATGCACTACCCTATCTCTCATCCTATACATCTATCAATATAGCCTCTACATCTACTCTCATTTATCCCAAACCCCATACCACTATCATTGCCAAAATAACCCTTTCTAGACTCTCTCCTACTCTACCCCTCCTTGCATCATCTAACACCTCTTTTTACTATACAGATACCCTAAAACAAACCTTTATAAACTTTCCTCTGAGTCCTCCCCTCCAAAACTTCTTTTTACTCATCCAAAAGCCTCCTCCTATTGTAAGACCTAAAAAAAAATCTTTCACTTTTATACCTCCACTATCCTTTTCAATCGAAATTAATAGACTAACATGTTCCCTTCTCAAATTCCATAATAAACTATACTAATATACTACCCAAATAACTGAATAACATATCCACTACTCAAATTACTTTCATTTTTTTTTTAACTATACTAATTTTCTACAGTAATCCTTTATGGGTTCCGGCGTGGCGTGCTACTCGCCAGAAAAGTGCTTCAACACCCATCAGGGGTAACAAGTGCTATATGAATGCAAATCTTTCTTCCCCTTTTATCCCTCCGCTATCCTTCTAACTCCAAGTAACTGACTAATATCCACCACTGAAATTACTTCATATTTCACCATATTAATTCACCATTAATCCTTTGTAGGCTTCCTGAATAGCGTGCATCAACAAGCGCTATATAAATACAAACCTTTGTCCTCCTCTATCCTTCTGCTATCATTCCAAATCCAAATAACTGACTAACCTATCCACCACTTAAAATGTACTTGCATGTTTCACTATACTAATTCAACACTAATCCTCTATGGGTACAGGAGTAGTGTGCTACTCGTCGAAAAAGCGATTAGACGCCTCATCTGGGGTAGTAAGCGCTATATAAATGCAATTGCAATACAATACTTACCGGCTAAGTGAATTTCCTCTCATAGGATAACATTGGTGATTCTATGTGAACAAGTCTCAAAGTGTCAACTTTTAAAATACAATATTATTCCTTAGAAATCACAACTGTAACCTAAAAGCTTTTAATTAACCGTTTACAGGACCTGTCCCAGGACTGAATCTAGGATCCAGTCCTGTGTTTAGAAAAGTAATATACAAAGTAATTGCATTTAATTAGAAATTTCCATTGAACTCAAGGTTGCATTGTGTTCAAAATTGTGTTGCCTATTGCAACAAACTGTAACTATAGTAATCAAAAAGTCTATTACCAATTTGAAAAGTATTTAACTAAAGTAACTCATTCTGAGAAAGTATATGTTGATACCTTGTTGGTTCTAAAATAAAACTATATCTTTTGGTACAAAATAATTGGCCTAGAGTTCAGTTCTTGAGTGTGTGAGACCATTTGCTGACAGTGTGTACAACAAATGCTTTACACCGTCCTCTGATACTGCCCTACTGCTCGACCAAGCTACCACTTTAGGGAGTAATGTTATATCCAACTTTAGCCTCTGCCAAACCTCTGGGGACTGTCGACTCTGTGGACACTGAACCTTACTTTGGTCTAGTATATACAGAGCCACTTTCTTACACTTGTGTAGTTATGCTGGAAAGACTGGTATGGCTGGGTCAGCTGTTTCTTTCCTTGTGAGGTATCGGCAGCATAGCCAAGGGAGTACCCTTCACTGCTCCATTCCTCACACTGCAAACACAGGGAGATGATGGAGGGAGCACTGAAACTTTTCAGACACTAACCTCCAGTCAGCGATCTGGGTTGAATCCATCATTCTTTAGCTCACTTCGCCACCTCAGTTCAGATCCAGCTTTATGCAAATCAGTCTTGACCCTGTGCCTCATGGGAACAGTCCAGCCCGAACTGCCAAGCCAGGTCTTCACTGAACCGTAAACAATCATCCTGGGACCGGTTTCTGGGTAACACCGGAGTACGAGGACGGTGCAACAGGTACAAGGCAGGCTCTGACCAGAAAAGCTGGTCAACCCCTTACCGCTTCACTCCTGGAAGCATTGGCTGCAAAATCTAAGCGCATATATGAGAAGGAAATCCCCTCTCACACTTAGAGAAACACCTTAGTGAGTGTAACACATAGCCTGGATTACACTCCTTTTTAACCTGCACTACACTATTTTAAAAAGGTCCGAGGAAAGCCAGATTTAGTTTAAGGCACTGGCTGAAACATGTCGACCAACTGATTGATGTAGGAGGTAGACACCCGCCTCCCTTAAAAATCCCGAAGCCTTATTATAACCGCTGACGGGGCCCAGTTATTAAAATTTAATTTACCCTCGGGTACTGGGACCCTCGCCAAGGCGTTTTAACTCTCACTTCACTTTACACCTCACACTGCACTCTCAGTAAAATACCAGCTCCGCTGTAATCAGGCGTCGCAGCACACCGGGACACATTAGGTGTCACTGGGTGGGCCCGATGATGAAGCATGCCACCAACCAGGTTGGTGGGTGAGGGCTTCATGAACTCACCAACGAGGTGCCCATGACAAATCTAATCAGAGTCCTAACAATATTGGTCATATTTAAGCTAGTCTCTTTTGATAACACATATAAACTATGGGGACTCGGACTAGCTTTCTAGTCCTCTCTCTCTCTCTTGATACGCGTATATCTAACTTTAGCCTCTGCCAAACCTCTGGGGACCGTAAACAATCATCCTGGGACCGGTTTCTGGGTAACACCCTTCATCAGCCAGGCTAGCACACACTGGCAGGAACGTCGGAGGCATTCAAAAAGAACACTTCCATTAACCAAACTGCAGCCTCACACACAAATAGGGGGCAAAATGTATCCTTTCTACATCGGTCAGGTGTTTTCGGAGTTTCCTGGTTATGAGAACGCAATGCTGCAGAGGCTGGAAGGTAAACTAGAAAATACACATATCTAGATAAACAGTGGTACCTCCAGCTGAAGGCAGCTCGGAAGTGTCTTGCTAATCTTATCATGTCATTTCCTTGTAATGAAAATATACTAAGTGGGAATCAAAAGAAAGCGTTTTTCAATGTATCTAGTTCAGTTTTTTGGGAGTGAGGGGGTCTGGGGCCAGGAAAGTGAAATTTGCAGTTTCGTGTTTACCTTTTGATTATGTGCTTTTTCCAGAGCAAACACAAGCAACCATAATTAGCTGATAGGATGCTGCATGGAGTTCAGCCACTTGGCAGTTGATTAACCAGCTCAGTAAAACATCTTGTAAAAGGGCTTACTGCACTGAGCAACTTGTACAGCGTGTAGACTGAGTATTTGTTTAAGTGTCCTTTTTATTTGATAACTTTAATGTTTTAGTATCGTTGAATACAACAAAATATTACATGGGCCATACTGCAGATAATCTTTTTACGAATGCAAAGAAGGTGTGTAGTAAGGGCACATGATACTTGGTAAAAAAACATTTTACAATTAGTTGGTGCAGGGGTGAGGAAATTTGTCAAAAATCTACTTGGCCAATGAACAAAATTTTACAGAAATCGACTTGTCCTGGAAAGATATCTGCTTGCCCCACCTATTGCATAAATCACTAAGGTGGGTCTGCACGGCGAGAGCCTGCACTGTAATCTGTCAAACATTTTTTCAAGCGCAATCCAATTATGCAGTGCATGGTCATGCATCCTTAAATGCAACTGTTGTACTGGCAGGTTGTACAGTATGTGGGTGGACGTGTCAGTGTGCACTGCACCCAATTATCAACCAGTATGCATGTGACAAAATTTCAATTGTAGAGAAGGAGTACCTAAAGACAGTCTATGCCAAGTATACTTCAATTAATATAGTAAATTACTAGTCTGCACTCTGTTTCGTAATATGAACCTGTAGACAGAAGGGTGTTCTCCATCCTAGGGCCAACTCATAGCTGTCCAGCTTCAAAAATACACACATGTGAACATGGTCTGATAAACGTGTGGATGGGAATAACTGCACTTTTTGGCGGAGCTTATGAACTATTCATGGGACAGCCAAAATTGCGTGGCAGATGTGCTGTGGTTCACTGAGGCAGTATCCATAAGTATAAATACACAAGAGGCAGTACTGGGCAGTTAAATCAATCTCTCCTTTTACATTCCTGGGCAGGTGAGGCATGATTATACTACTGTGCACTCACTGGTAAATCTCCACATTCTTCACCCATACAAGGAGCATATGCAGCACAGGCAGTAGCAACAGGGTTCTCTTGTGCACAGTAGCGGTATAGTAATGGCACCAGAGGAGTAAGCTCCCCAAACATGAATAGGTGCAGCTCCACAATAGATTTGCAAGTTTGTCTCACTTAGATTTGAGAAACAGTCACTTTTTTCTTTAAAATCAGAGTTCTCTGCCACTTGTCTCTCTCCTTCCAATGTCCCCAGCCCCCACCGCCCACCCAGATGTGCCCGCTATCTTCTTAGAAAATCCCGTAATTCTGTTGCCGGATGCAGACATACCAGTATTGGTAAGCCTGGCGAAAGTTAAGGTTTGAACGTTGCAGCAACGTTTGCAATCAGTTTGTTTTTTTCATAAAGCTGAGCATTCTGAGGATGATGCTTGGATATTTCTAAATGGGCTCATTCATAAAGAAGACACGAAGGCAGGCACACAGGAAAAACACTCCTTGTCACTCCGTGTAGGGAAAGAAAAACAAGCCTTTATGTCTACGTAGGACGAATACTCGCACAGGTGGCTGTGTCACTTTTCCTTGGATCTGGTATGGGCTCATTTTTACTGCTGACGTAACTGTGCAACAAAAATGAAATACAGCGGTTGTATGAAATTAAGGTGGGAATATTGTATAATTTCACGCAGTTGTCATTAAAACGTGATTGTGAGACCTACAAATGTAAATTCTGATATTTCTGCTTTATATTGAACTCGGTTCTGCAATTTTTGCCATTTTACATCGTTGCAAATGACAGATGGTCCCCCACTGGTGGCAGGTCCTGTGTATGAGAGTGATTTATAACAGAGTCACTCTAATAACGAGATTCTACAGCTGAGATATTTGCCTCGTAATTTGCCACATAATCATGCTGTCTAAACTGCATATTTTAACAAAAATGTTGATTCTAGCTCAAACAGATCAAACGTTTCTAAAAAGAGGGTAACCCATCCTGCCACACAGTGAAAAGCCCATCACAAGCAGTGACTGGTCACTTTTACATTGCTATTGGTGAATTTGGGTGTTAATCTGAAAGTAATAAGGCAAGACATTTATAATGACAGGGTTAACCTATACCGATGTAAAAAAAAAAAAAAAAAAGTAGTAAGATATACAAAAATGTGCTGCCTTCTGCTACATAATTCTAATTTTTTGTAGCCGCATAATTTAGACCTTTTCTGATGCTTCATTACAGTGGCTCTGTTTATTTAGTACAAACTGCCAAAGCAGTTTGCACGGTGGGGGTGGTTTTCAGTAGGTACAGGAGACGGGAAATGCAACCAAATAGAGGGACAGGCTAACAGGAATGAGCCCAATATGTGAAGAATAACCGGCAGATTAAGCCTGTAAAATTGACACGGACGTGAGGCTTGTCCTCCCTCAGCTGCAATGGCAAGGTTGGAAAATAAAGTGGGGGCGGGGCACTGATTAAGCAGGAAGCAGTGGAGGGGAGGAGGAGGTAATGGAATAAGGAAAAGGCAAGAGAGACTGTGGGGAAGGGTATTAGGAACGGAGACCCCCAGGCAAAAATGTGACATTGCGATGTTTGAGACTTCAAGAGTGGCCCACGTTTTAGTGAGGTCTGTGAAATACCCTGCGCACACAACAGTGCCTGGAACGCGAAAATACTTTCTGCCTGCTTCATTATGTGTACATTCTTCTATTAAAATTTAGCTTTATTGCTTAACCCCAGGAAAACGATGCAGTTAAAAAAAATCTATTTTCGGCGCATGCTTAATCTTGCAAGGATGTCTTTTCGGTAAAACTGGCAGGGGTTAAAGTATAATCGTTAACTACGGGCCCCCGAATGCGCCCTCGACCATGAAAGAAGACTGACAAAGTAAAGGTCAATGTCTCTAAATAGTGAGACTCCATTCATGCGGTTTTCATTCATTATTAACGCTGCACTGATTGCATTGTAATAGGTGCCTCACTGATTAGCCGATTGCAGTGGAGAAGTTCCCGCCTTACTGTAAATTAACATGCCACACATTTGATCCTGCCTCCACGCACACTGATCACAGTCCATTCTATGCAGCAAAACCCATTATTAGATTGACTCGCCTGCTGGTGAAGCATTCACTGTCAGAGACGGCGGCTTCCCGCTCCTGATTCCAGGAATTGTCTCGCAGCGCCCCAAAGATGAGTGGACTGCCCAGGACGGAGCCCAATGGACAGTGCGATGGAGCCCTGCAGCAATCAGTGACAGAGAGGCCACAAGGCCAGCCGGCCCGCAGCGCTGAGACCCAGACGCACGCAAAAGTGTTTCGTGTCTCGGCACCCGCCATTTCAAGTTCAGCAGCTCAGTTCCAAGAGCAGGTGGACTGCACCAGTGTGGCACACACATTAGAACACTTACGTCTTGAGTAAGACTCCCCCAGCCAATCACTGACTAGATCGAGCCCAGTCATGGGCTTCCAGCCAGTCAAAGGCTTTCTGACAGAATTTCAATTGCCTGTGAGCCAGAGAGCACCCACAGTTCATTTATTATTTGTGATTTAAGGTCTACTTGTCCCTCGGACAAAGTAGACAATAAATCTTCTTGCTCTTCATAACATTTTAATTGGTCCGGGCGTCAGTGATATGATTCCCCCACCCCTGTTTGGGGTTGTTTAATATCGAGTTATTGCACACAATCCCACTATTTATTTCCAGCACATTCAATACCACATAATTACTATCCACATAATTCCACTGCACACCATGCCACAGAATTCCACAACTAACAATTTTAATCCAATGCACATAATTCCGCTCCACACAACATGCATCCACTCCACAAACATAAGTAAAAGACAGTCATTTACAACACCAAAAGTTCTAATTTTAGAAAATGGGAGACTAATTGGATTGCAAATGCTTGTTTTATCTAATGCAACTAACAACCATTGACTTAGCCAGTAGTCCTGAGTTGTTGTAGGTTTAACATATTATATATCTGGATGCAATGACAAAAGCAGCAAAATACCGGTCAGCTGGCACACTATGCAAAGATTTTTACATACCTGCCAACTCACACGGTGCCATAGTGCGACACACGATATCGGCTCCCATTACACGGTCTCCCAGCGAGGAGCCAATATCAAACTGTGGTAGGGAAAACGAGATGAAACCACTGTAAATAGTGCTTTTCAGCTAGTTTTCGAGCAGCTTTTAACTGTCTATGCCCTTTAAGGGCTTTTATGGGAGGAGGGGGTTTAGGGGAGGGGTGAGTTTCAAAAGTGCCTGGTAGGTACTTCTCAGCACGAGGACCCGCCCCCTCTTCACACTGCGGGATTGTTCTTCAAGTTGGCAGGTATTCTTTTTTAGCTTCCTCATTATAAGCCAGACCCTTAATTACATCAGATACGCCCCTTGGAGAGACCCGCCCCCCAGTTTTTTCATCCCACTTAAAGCCCTGGTTGGACCTATGGAAAATCATAAAAGCGAGACCTATTGGCTATTGCAATGCTTGTTTTTCTTTACTTTTGCTATAATCGCTGCACCCGTGCTTTACTTTAAACATTGAAAGTAAGGCGTCGGCGCCGCGATGCTGGTTTCCCCATGCGGCCTCCTCATGTTCACGTCTTCCCCACTTTTACCCTGTAGTCGCCTCTATCCTGCGGTCCATCTTCTTCTCCAATGTTTCTTATTTGACCTCCCCCTTCCACACCTTGCCACCTCTTTCACAAGGGATTCTCGCAGCTGAAGCTTTCCAGGGGGAGTGCGAGGGGGACGGGTTCGCAATGATGCGGGGGGGGGGGGGCAATGATGGGAGAAGGAGGAACTGACAGAAAGAGGGGGCAGGAGAGGTTGAGAGTCTAAAGCTGGGTGGGACAGGTAAGGGAGATTTGGTCAGTGACCTGTGCAGCGAGAAAGACGCAAAGTAAAGGCTTTCAGAGTCGTGTTTACTTTCTTTTCGTCTGTCTGACTTAATTCAGAGCCCACAGCTAGAAATGGCAGCGGCAGGGGACCAAAGAGTTACTCTTTTCATCCCTAATCGACACCCCCGAAAATAGAGAAGCTCTTTTGTGTAGATAATGCCATACTTTAGAACTCTGTTTTCAACACCTGCACAACTGAATATTCAGAAATTAGACGGACTCGGACGCTGCTTTTGAGTACTTCAAAATTGTGGTTTTTTTCTTCTCTCTCTTTCATAAGCTGACAGCTTTTTCAAAACTCATACAGCAGCCTCTCGGGGTGTTCCTTTGTAAGAACAAAACCATTCAGCATGATTTCCGGCCGAAACAGCAGAAACCACTTTGAAGCTTATTTTCACGCCGAGGCTTTCAACCTGCTTCTCTGCATGTAGCCGGCCACTTGACCATGCACGCAAGTTAATCTACTACGGACAGCAACATACATAGGACAATTATGCAAAACGCATATTCATCTACAGACAGTTTGTCGTTTTAAATGACTATGAATTAACTTTATTTCCCTACTGTGTTCTTGTTAATTTGTACCCACGTAAAAAGCACTCTGGGCAAAAACAACTTGTTTTTCAAGCGAGCGCACAGAAGGACAGCGCTCCTCAGCAGAGAATTACAGAACAGGCGACTAGAACACACATAAAATGCAGTTTTTAAATCTAGAAGCTATCCTGTTCATTACATCTTTTTCTTGAAACAACTGCTAAGTTTCCCTGCTTTGTAAAACATAAGAAAGCACCTCACACAGTTTTCAGTCACCCCTACAACCGGGGCAGGAGCTACATTTCCTGAAATCTGCCCTGACAGCAGGTGGAAAACCGGGACTGTCCGGGCAAACTCGGGACGCCTGGTCACCCTACCCCCCCCACCCCCTCCCCCACCCCCCAATCCCCACTCTGCTTCCTCATCTCTTGCCTGGCCTCCCGCGGTCTCCCTCCTAGGGTCTTCCCCAGCGGCCTTCGGTGCGCCTTGATGCCTCTCAGTGCCAGTCACAAGCACTCACAATTAGGCCTCGTTGTGGATTGGTGTAATAATAACCAATGGCAGCCACTCGGGGACGGCCAGTGAAACCCTGGCCCCCATTTCTAACGTGATTCATCAGCGGCCTCCCGAGTGAGGGGGGCGGGAGAGGCTGGAGGGGTATAAATCACAGAGAGGTATCAGCGTCACAAACGGGGAGGGCTGCAAGCGCCTCCTTTGCACACGAAGATCTGTAGCGCCTAAATACTAACAGGTGTCAGAATGGCATAAAACCCTATTAATGTTAGTATCATTAATCTAGGCATACGTTATGGTTGAAGTTATCTTTATAATCTCATGGGAGAAGGCCTCTCGTTTTGGAGGGTAGGTCTGTCTGCACAGAGGATGGCGTAGCGCTTCGAAGCGGTGTTTAGGATTGTGCTGCTCTGAGCCGATCATGGACCCGCTGCGTTTCTG
Organism: Lissotriton vulgaris; assembly: GCF_964263255.1. Classification (NCBI taxonomy): domain Eukaryota; kingdom Metazoa; phylum Chordata; class Amphibia; order Caudata; family Salamandridae; genus Lissotriton; species Lissotriton vulgaris. Next base: position 1,996,426,306 of record NC_141693.1, on the reverse strand, counting down.
TACTTTGCTAGGACGGGCAAACACTGCCTGGCTGCAACTCGCGGCCTCTCTGCTTGCAGTTTTGTATTTTCCCCGATATGAACCCCCTCACAACCCCACCACTCCGGCAGAGCAGACAGCAGTGCACGCTTCCCATAGGCAGAGCAGACAGCAGTGCAGCTTCCCTTAGGCAGAGCAGACAGCAGTGCACGCTTCCCATAGGCAGAGCAGACAGCAGTGCACGCTTCCCATAGGCAGAGCAGACAGCAGTGCAAGCTTCCCATAGGCAGAGCAGACAGCAGTGCACGCTTCCCGTAGGCAGAGCCGACAACAGTGCAAGCTTCCCTTAGGCAGAGCAGACAGCAGTGCACGCTTCCCTTAGGCAGAGCAGACAGCAGTGCAAGCTTCCCTTAGGCAGAGCAGACAGCAGTGCACGCTTACCATAGGCAGAGCAGACAGCAGTGCACGCTTCCCATTGGCAGAGCAGACAGCAGTGCACGCTTCCCATAAGCAGAGCAGACAGCAGTGCAAGCTTCCCTTAGGCAGAGCAGACAGCAGTGCACGCTGCTTCCCATAGGCAGAGCAGACAGCAGTGCACGCTTTCCTTAGGCAGAGCAGACAGCAGTGCACGCTTCCCTTAGGCAGAGCAGACAGCAGTGCACGCTTCCCATAGGCAGAGCAGACAGCAGTGCACGCTTCCCATAGGCAGAGCAGACAGCAGTGCACGCTTCCCATAGGGAGAGCAGACAGCAGTGCAAGCTTCCCATAGGGAGAGCAGACAGCAGTGCAAGCTTCCCATAGGGAGAGCAGACAGCAGTGCAAGCTTCCCATAGGGAGAGCAGACAGCAGTGCAAGCTTCCCTTAGGCAGAGCAGACAGCAGTGCACGCTTCCCTTAGGCAGAGCAGACAGCAGTGCAAGCTTCCCTTAGGCAGAGCAGACAGCAGTGCACGCTTCCCATAGGCAGAGCAGACAGCAGTGCAAGCTTCCCATAGGCAGAGCAGACAGCAGTGCAAGCTTCCCATAGGCAGAGCAGACAGCAGTGCAGCTTCCCTTAGGCAGAGCAGACAGCAGTGCACGCTTCCCATAGGCAGAGCAGACAGCAGTGCACGCTTCCCATAGGCAGAGCAGACAGCAGTGCACGCTTCCCATAGGCAGAGCTGACAGCAGTGCACGCTTCCCTTAGGCAGAGCAGACAGCAGTGCAAGCTTCCCTTAGGCAGAGCAGACAGCAGTGCACGCTTACCATAGGCAGAGCAGACAGCAGTGCAAGCTTCCCATAGGCAGAGCAGACAGCAGCGCAAGCTTCCCATAGGCAGAGCAGACAGCAGCGCAAGCTTCCCATAGGCAGAGCAGACACCAGCGTAGCTTCCCTTAGGCAGAGCAGACAGCAGTGCACGCTTCCCTTAGGCAGAGCAGACAGCAGTGCACGCTTCCCATAGGCAGAGCAGACAGCAGTGCACGCTGCTTCCCATAGGCAGAGCAGACAGCAGTGCACGCTTCTTCCCATAGGCAGAGCAGACAGCAGTGCACGCTGCTTCCCATAGGCAGAGCAGACAGCAGTGCACGCTTCCCATAGGCAGAGCAGACAGCAGTGCACGCTTCCCGTAGGCAGAGCAGACAGCAGTGCACGCTTCCCATAGGGAGAGCAGACAGCAGTGCACGCTTCCCATAGGGAGAGCAGACAGCAGTGCAAGCTTCCCATAGGGAGAGGAGAAAGCAGTGCAAGCTTCCCTTAGGCAGAGCAGACAGCAGTGCACGCTTCCCTTAGGCAGAGCAGACAGCAGTGCACGCTTCCCATAGGCAGAGCAGAATGCAGTGCAAGCTTCCCTTAGGCAGAGCAGACAGCAGTGCACGCTTACCATAGGCAGAGCAGACAGCAGTGCACGCTTCCCTTAGGCAGAGCAGACAGCAGTGCACGCTTCCCTTAGGCAGAGCAGACAGCAGTGCACGCTTCCCATAGGCAGAGCAGACAGCAGTGCACGCTTCCCATAGGCAGAGCAGACAGCACTGCACGCTTCCCATAAGCAGAGCAGACAGCAGTGCAAGCTTCCCTTAGGCAGAGCAGACAGCAGTGCACGCTTCCCATAGGCAGAGCAGACAGCAGTGCACGCTTCCCATAGGCAGAGCAGACAGCCGTGCACGCTTCCCATTGGCAGAGCAGACAGCAGTGCACGCTTCCCTTAGGCAGAGCAGACAGCAGTGCAAGCTTCCCTTAGGCGGAGCAGACAGCAGTGCAAGCTTCCCTTAGGCAGAGCAGACAGCAGTGCACGCTTCCCTTAGGCAGAGCAGACAGCAGTGCACGCTGCCCATAGGCAGAGCAGACAGCAGTGCACGCTTCCCATAAGCAGAGCAGACAGCAGTGCAAGCTTCCCATAGGCAGAGCAGACAGCAGTGCACGCTTCCCATAGGCAGCGCAGACAGCAGTGCACGCTTCCCATAGGCAGAGCAGACAGCAGTGCACGCTTCCCATAGGCAGAGCTGACAGCAGTGCACGCTTCCCTTAGGCAGAGCAGACAGCAGTGCAAGCTTCCCTTAGGCAGAGCAGACAGCAGTGCACGCTTACCATAGGCAGAGCAGACAGCAGTGCAAGCTTCCCATAGGCAGAGCAGACAGCAGCGCAAGCTTCCCATAGGCAGAGCAGACAGCAGCGCAAGCCTCCCATAGGCAGAGCAGACAGCAGCGCAGCTTCCCTTAGGCAGAGCAGACAGCAGTGCACGCTTCCCTTAGGCAGAGCAGACAGCAGTGCACGCTTCCCATAGGCAGAGCAGACAGCAGTGCACGCTGCTTCCCATAGGCAGAGCAGACAGCAGTGCACGCTTCTTCCCATAGGCAGAGCAGACAGCAGTGCACGCTGCTTCCCATAGGCAGAGCAGACAGCAGTGCACGCTTCTTCCCATAGGCAGAGCAGACAGCAGTGCACGCTTCCCATAGGCAGAGCAGACAGCAGTGCACGCTTCCCGTAGGCAGAGCAGACAGCAGTGCACGCTTCCCATAGGGAGAGCAGACAGCAGTGCACGCTTCCCATAGGGAGAGCAGACAGCAGTGCAAGCTTCCCATAGGGAGAGTAGAAAGCAGTGCAAGCTTCCCTTAGGCAGAGCAGACAGCAGTGCACGCTTCCCTTAGGCAGAGCAGACAGCAGTGCACGCTTCCCATAGGCAGAGCAGAATGCAGTGCAAGCTTCCCTTAGGCAGAGCAGACAGCAGTGCACGCTTACCATAGGCAGAGCAGACAGCAGTGCACGCTTCCCTTAGGCAGAGCAGACAGCAGTGCACGCTTCCCTTAGGCAGAGCAGACAGCAGTGCACGCTTCCCTTAGGCAGAGCAGACAGCAGTGCACGCTTCCCATAGGCAGAGCAGACAGCAGTGCACGCTTCCCATAGGGAGAGCAGACAGCAGTGCACGCTTCCCATAGGGAGAGCAGACAGCAGTGCAAGCTTCCCATAGGGAGAGGAGACAGCAGTGCAAGCTTCCCTTAGGCAGAGCAGACAGCAGTGCACGCTTCCCTTAGGCAGAGCAGACAGCAGTGCACGCTTCCCATAGGCAGAGCAGAATGCAGTGCAAGCTTCCCTTAGGCAGAGCAGACAGCAGTGCACGCTTACCATAGGCAGAGCAGACAGCAGTGCACGCTTCCCTTAGGCAGAGCAGACAGCAGTGCACGCTTCCCTTAGGCAGAGCAGACAGCAGTGCACGCTTCCCATAGGCAGAGCAGACAGCAGTGCACGCTTCCCATAGGCAGAGCAGACAGCACTGCACGCTTCCCATAAGCAGAGCAGACAGCAGTGCAAGCTTCCCTTAGGCAGAGCAGACAGCAGTGCACGCTTCCCATAGGCAGAGCAGACAGCAGTGCACGCTTCCCATAGGCAGAGCAGACAGCCGTGCACGCTTCCCATTGGCAGAGCAGACAGCAGTGCACGCTTCCCTTAGGCAGAGCAGACAGCAGTGCAAGCTTCCCTTAGGCGGAGCAGACAGCAGTGCAAGCTTCCCTTAGGCAGAGCAGACAGCAGTGCACGCTTCCCTTAGGCAGAGCAGACAGCAGTGCACGCTGCCCATAGGCAGAGCAGACAGCAGTGCACGCTTCCCATAAGCAGAGCAGACAGCAGTGCAAGCTTCCCATAGGCAGAGCAGACAGCAGTGCACGCTTCCCATAGGCAGCGCAGACAGCAGTGCACGCTTCCCATAGGCAGAGCAGACAGCAGTGCACGCTTCCCATAGGCAGAGCTGACAGCAGTGCACGCTTCCCTTAGGCAGAGCAGACAGCAGTGCAAGCTTCCCTTAGGCAGAGCAGACAGCAGTGCACGCTTACCATAGGCAGAGCAGACAGCAGTGCAAGCTTCCCATAGGCAGAGCAGACAGCAGCGCAAGCTTCCCATAGGCAGAGCAGACAGCAGCGCAAGCTTCCCATAGGCAGAGCAGACAGCAGCGCAGCTTCCCTTAGGCAGAGCAGACAGCAGTGCACGCTTCCCATAGGCAGAGCAGACAGCAGTGCACGCTGCTTCCCATAGGCAGAGCAGACAGCAGTGCACGCTGCTTCCCATAGGCAGAGCAGACAGCAGTGCACGCTGCTTCCCATAGGCAGAGCAGACAGCAGTGCACGCTTCTTCCCATAGGCAGAGCAGACAGCAGTGCACGCTTCCCATAGGCAGAGCAGACAGCAGTGCACGCTTCCCGTAGGCAGAGCAGACAGCAGTGCACGCTTCCCATAGGGAGAGCAGACAGCAGTGCACGCTTCCCATAGGGAGAGCAGACAGCAGTGCAAGCTTCCCATAGGGAGAGTAGAAAGCAGTGCAAGCTTCCCTTAGGCAGAGCAGACAGCAGTGCACGCTTCCCTTAGGCAGAGCAGACAGCAGTGCACGCTTCCCATAGGCAGAGCAGAATGCAGTGCAAGCTTCCCTTAGGCAGAGCAGACAGCAGTGCACGCTTACCATAGGCAGAGCAGACAGCAGTGCACGCTTCCCTTAGGCAGAGCAGACAGCAGTGCACGCTTCCCTTAGGCAGAGCAGACAGCAGTGCACGCTTCCCTTAGGCAGAGCAGACAGCAGTGCACGCTTCCCATAGGCAGAGCAGACAGCAGTGCACGCTTCCCATAGGCAGAGCAGACAGCACTGCACGCTTCCCATAAGCAGAGCAGACAGCAGTGCAAGCTTCCCTTAGGCAGAGCAGACAGCAGTGCACGCTTCCCATAGGCAGAGCAGACAGCAGTGCACGCTTCCCATAGGCAGAGCAGACAGCCGTGCACGCTTCCCATAGGCAGAGCAGACAGCAGTGCACGCTTCCCTTAGGCGGAGCAGACAGCAGTGCAAGCTTCCCTTAGGCGGAGCAGACAGCAGTGCAAGCTTCCCTTAGGCAGAGCAGACAGCAGTGCACGCTTCCCTTAGGCAGAGCAGACAGCAGTGCACGCTGCCCATAGGCAGAGCAGACAGCAGTGCACGCTTCCCATAAGCAGAGCAGACAGCAGTGCAAGCTTCCCATAGGCAGAGCAGACAGCAGTGCACGCTTCCCATAGGCAGCGCAGACAGCAGTGCACGCTTCCCATAGGCAGAGCAGACAGCAGTGCACGCTTCCTATAGGCAGAGCAGACAGCAGTGCACGCTTCCCATAGGCAGAGCAGACAGCAGTGCACGCTTCCCATTGGCAGAGCAGACAGCAGTGCACGCTTCCCATAGGCAGAGCAGACAGCAGTGCACGCTTCCCATAGGGAGAGCAGACAGCAGTGCACGCTTGCCTTAGGGAGAGCAGACAGCAGTGCACGCTTCCCTTAGGCAGAGCAGACAGCAGTGCACGCTGCCCATAGGCAGAGCAGACAGCAGTGCACGCTTCCCATAGGCAGAGCAGACAGCAGTGCAAGCTTCCCATAGGCAGAGTAGACAGCAGTGCACGCTTCCCATAGGCAGAGCAGACAGCAGTGCACGCTTCCCATAAGCAGAGCAGACAGCAGTGCAAGCTTCCCTTAGGCAGAGCAGACAGCAGTGCACGCTTCCCATAGGCAGAGCAGACAGCAGTGCACGCTTCCCATAGGCAGAGCAGACAGCAGTGCATGCTTCCCATAGGCAGAGCAGACAGCAGTGCACGATTCCCATAGGCAGAGCAGACAGCAGTGCAAGCTTCCCTTACACATGATAGTCTGAAGTGCAAGCTTACCTAACCCAGGGCAGACAGCAGGACAAGCTTACCTAACACAGGGCAGACAGCAGGACAAGCTTACCTAACACAGGGCAGACAGCAGGACAAGCTTACCAGACAGCAGGACAAGCTTACCTAACACAGGGCAGACAGCAGGACAAACTTACCTAACACAGGGCAGACAGCAGGGCAACCTTCCATGACTGCAGGGCAACCTTCAATGACAGCAAGGCAACCTTCAATGACAGCAAGGCAACCTTCAATGACAGCAAGGCAACCTTCCATTACACAGGACAAACAGCAGGGCAAGCTTCCCATAGGCAGGACAAACAGCTGTACAATCGCTGCCTTCACATGTCAGACAGCCGTACACGCTTTAGTTCTATGGGAGATACAGGAGTGCAAGCTTCCCTTACACAGGACAGACTACAGTGCAGGCTTACCTAACAGAGGGCAGACCGCAAAGTAAGTTTCCATTACATAGGACAGACTGAAGTGCAAGTTCCCAATACACAAGCCAGCCAGCAGTGTAAGCTTACCTAACACAAGGAAGACAGCAGTGCAACCTTCCATTACACAGGACAACAAGCATCGGCATAGCCAATAGGTCTCGCGTTTGGGACCTTATAAGTTTTTAGCCATGCAACAGTTGATGTTATTGCACCAAGGATATTGTGATGCATAACTAAATAGTTATAAGGTCCCAAAAGCGAGACCTATTGGCTATGCCAATGCTGGTTACTTCTTGAATCTACAGGAGACAATCGACCAATATTGCTCTCTTAGTGCTTGAAGCATTTCCTGCCCAAGAGCTGAGCCCATTTTCAGGATCGAGGCTAATAGAAAGCTCTTGCGCTGTCCACTGTGAGAATATTGTACCCTACCATGAAAAATAGGGGTTTGCTAATATTGGTTGCCTTTCCTGGTCACTAATTTTGTTTCTTTTCTTGCCCCAGCTTGTCAATCTTGTGTTTGTCCGCCCATGGAGCACTGTCTCTTTACCATAGCTGTGACTCGCTGGCATCTCTGATCCCACGGCTTGCTTTCAAACACTAATTTTGTCTTTCGAGAAGAGCACTACGTGAGAGCTCTTGTGTTTGAGCTGTCTCCTGCCTGTACGTCTCTCCAAATGTTGCTCTCTGTTGCCTACCCGTTCCCAGCTCCATTCTCCCATGTACTTCTCCATAGTGCCCCACACCCTCTATGTTGCTTCCCTGCCCCTCCCACCCGGTGTTGCTTCCGTACTAGTTACTCCCATTATACACTCTATTTCTTTCACGTCTGTTACATGCTCCAGCCCCCATTGCTTACGTTTTTTCTTGCTCTCACCTTAAAGTGAGTGCATAGTGCGAGCACATACAAATAACATGGTTTGAAGTGCCAAAGGCTATTTTGGTTTTAATTTTAGCCACGCTGCACAGCATCACAGGTGATGTGCAGCGTGGCTAAAAACAATTGAAAAAGCCAATAGGTCACAATGGTGAGTTCTACTGGCTTCACCAATTCTTGTTGTATATTTAGGAGCACTTCGTACTTGTGGAGAAGTGTGGCTCAGGGGTTAGAGGCGGCAGACCCGGAAGCTGAGATCGGCCCTGGACCAGGGTTCAATTCCCCGCCTCGGCGGGTCTTGGGCTCAAAAAATTCCACGGACTCGATAATTCTCGCTCCGGTGCCTTCTCAACTCACTGGTTCACACTCTGCGACTCTGGGCAATAGCTTGCTTAATCTCCACAACGGCCCCTCGCGGCGGGATGCCTGGCTTTCACCTTGTGGATACCCTGCCGGGGTTATCTCACAGGGGAATACCAGGACGGGTTCCCTAAGCAAGCGCCGGGAAACCCTTTGTGGGTAGCTGTGCGCTATATAAGCTCAAATACATTTACACAACCTTCATTACTTTTTTTTCTCAAAAGTTATCCAGGCCAAATATCCTTCCTTTTTTGCAATATCTTTTTTAAGTTCCCGGGATTTGTGGATTCCCCTGGAGGGAGCAGAGAAAATATTGAAAATATGACAATTTATTTGCAGGCAATAGTAAAATGTGCTGTGTAAAAAAAAAAAAAAAAAGCATATTCTTCCCTAAAAATATCAACAAAGGGTTTGCTATGGTAAGCTAGCTTTCCTATTACCACGGCGACCTCCAAGCAAGAATCCCATTGGGAGAGAACTGGGACAGCGTCCACTTTCCAGAAGCATTTGCCCCGCTCAGATTGGTGCTCGGGGGAAGACTTCTACCTGGTGTGCCAATTAAAGTGAAAGTGCCTAATGGAGGTAATAACGTGGACATCAATGGGTCCTCCACTGTTATGTTATGTTATGTTAAATTGGGTTTTGTAAAGCGCTCAGCTACTTAACCACTTGGATGCTAGGCGTTTTCCCGCTGTGTGCTGGAAAATGCCATTTTAGTGGCACCATGACGAGCTCAGCTCGTCATCAGCACACGACCCCCGTGGGTGATGACGAGCTGAGCTCGTCATCAGCATCGAAGGGGTTAAGAAGAGTATCCCGGCGCTATAGAACAAAAGGCACAGAGTAGGAGAGGGTAGCAAGCTTCCTGTCCGAAAAGCCATGTCCACTGCATTCAAGAGGTACTCTCTCACTCCAACAAGAAAAGAAATACAGGATTCTATTTAGCTCAAGCAGAATAATACCCAACAATCACAAGAGAGCTCAAATGGTATCCTTCCAACATCAAACCGAGAAAACTGATGTAAGATCCTCAGTCCGTGGCGGAAAGAACTGCAACAGGGGCAGTCAAGCAACATGCATAAGGAAATAACAACAAGAATTTGCAATGCAATAGGTCTCGCATTATGAAAGTTTGAGCTATTGGTATTGTAAATGACACATTTTGTATTTATGTATTGGTTTCGAAAATAGCGAAATTAATAGCTTTGTTATTTACAATGCCAATAGTTTTAACTTTCGCAAATGTGACACCTGTAGCATTTGTAATGCAATATGTGTTGTATTTACGTGACTTAGATGTATTGATATTACAAATAACAATGGCTTTTAATTTTTGTAATAATTAATAGGAGCGTTTGTTATATAAGGCCAAGAAACTCTTGCTTGTGAATGTGCCCTTTATGTTGAACATGTTCCAGCACTCGTAAACAAAGCCATCAGGCTTGCGGATAACATCATGTACTATAAGCTAGGCTCATCTCTTGTGCTTTTACTTCTGGTGTGTCAGAGGTGTTCTGCAGCGAGGGTTTGTCTCGTTTGCAGTTCTGCCCTCTGATGATGCATCTTCAAACCTAAGATTGGACTTTGGATGTAACGGAATCCTGAATACATCAGACTGTGACAGACGGTGTTCTTGGAGGGTGAGTTTCCTTTGGATGTTTCCGGACATTCCTTATTGAACCACAGTATTCCAGCGTGACCTTTGCTCCTTTGCACTACCTGCTTTCAGAATGGAGTGAACACAGGTGGTCAGTGGTGAAAAAGACGTGTATCAATCTTGAAGTATACTGTGTATCCTTGGGACCTAAATGCAGAAAATAACTGCAGGTAACTAATAGGTGCAGCCACAAGCAGGGCTGGAAACCCAAGTCAGCCCTGGCAATCAGCCCACCCTGCAGGAGGCCGTGCCTGGAATGGGGTCCGTGGGGCAGCGCCGGGTCACAGTAGCCGACGGGGGAAAGAATGGCCCCCGAGACCTTGGCACAGGCTTTTCCAGGCTATATTTAATAAGGTTCAAGGCCAGAGCGTTGATGCGTGTAAAAGTCTTAAGCTGCCACCCCGAGCACTTGGACCCTCAGACAGTTAGCCGGTTGCGCATGGATGCGCATGGTATTTATTACACTCATACTGTTTTAACTAACGATTTATCTAAGTAAATCCAGGGAAAAGGCCTGGTAAAAAGTGGCCATGAGAATTTCGGCAGCTAAATACCGGCTAGGCCTGTTATGCCTCTTTCCAATGTGGAATACTTGGAATATGAGGTATCCAGCTCATCCCGTGTACATTCAACCCCGCGATATCACTATTCAGTGCCAGTGGCTAGAACGCTTCCCTATTCTCGCCTACTTCGAATCATGCCCACGTCTCTGCTCCGGCCAGATGTCACTCTCTCCATCAGTGTATTACGAAGAACAGACTCTCTGCAACCAATACATGGTGCAACAAGGGGCTGGAGGCACAAGAAGTCCAGCGAGGGCCGGCAGTCCAGGAGCACGCGCGCAGCAGCCGTCCTCTGACGTCACCATCATGGGTCATGGGGCTGTGGCGTGCGCGGAGACGTCGCAGGGAGCGTGCACATCGTCAGCTCCGACACTGACTCAAATAGCACTAGATTGCCAATGTTGGATCTACTGGCTTAGCCAATAGTTCTTCTCCAGACAAGATCACAACTTTTTTCATGGGGTAGGACTGTAAAAATCCCCGGCATGGTGACGGACGTGGACCTCTGCCCTGAGTGGCCCAGCTGCATGGAGATCTGTTAGGAGCTATGGGTTTTTAAATCGGGATTATTTTTAATGACATGTTTCGTCGGCACTCTTCCTTGTGCATGACAGATACTTCCTAATCTTCATTACCTGTGTGTTTCCGTGCCTTAGCCATAGAGAGGAGGGAGCGTGATAAGCAGTGCTTAACTTATACCGGTGGTTGCACGGCCCTGGAATTTATTTTTCACAATCTGGTTTGGAAACGGTGGCAAAGCGAGAAGGCAGAGCTGAAAATGGGTCCGTAAGAGTGAGTTGAACAGAAAGTGTAGAGAGCTGGGAGAAAGAGGCATACGGTGCCAGACAAGTCAGCCGCAGCTTTGCAGCGCCGGGATTCGGTTGCAGGGCGACAAATTCAGTAGCAAAAGTTTGGACCCCTGCACTTTTTATTTCAAAATTCTGCACTGAGGGAGCGAGGGTAGGTACGAGCTCAGAAAGGAGGGAGGGAACAAAAGCGGCCACGAGAACATGGGCTTTAAACCCGAATAGGAGGCGAAGTAAAAGGGGGCAATCGGAAAGGGCGAAGTGATGTTTAAAATGTGTCAGTACAGGACGGTACAACGTGACAAGTGGCCAGTCCCTTTCGCGGCTGGGTGTAATCCGAGTTAAAGGATACAATCCCAGCAGGGCCAATTGAGCAATGTATCCTTCCGATATCAATGACGTGAGCACCACGGACTAGTGATCTTTGAACTAGTGAGTGCAGCGCTTAGACGCTGGTGAACGTCTTACTGCTATAAAAGCACTATAAAAGCACTAGTGATCGAGGAGGAAGTTGTGTCGGACACGGAGATTAAAGGAAGCCAGGGTGAGGATCAACGCACCCCTAGATTGACCGACAGGAAGACGGACGGCGCCTCCGGGCACCACTTCAAGCCTGGGAACTACCTATACCGTGAGTAAACGCATAGTAACAGGGTTTGGGGTCACAGCATTTTTCCTTGATGAAGTATTCCTCACGCTGGGAAATACAGCAGTAAGCCAGACCGAGGTGGGAGTAAGACAGTACTACTCATGCGCATGCTGCGTGTGTCGTGCCCCATAGCGGAGTCCATTGGGAACATCGTCCAATGATCCCTAGATGAGCGCAGATAGCGTGGGTGCTTTATCTTAAGTTGCTTCAGCACACTTTAATGTCATTTTTGGCAATCTGGTTCGACTAAAATAGAGTCTTTCCGTTGGCCCCCCTTTATCTGAGCAGGCAGAGCTTTCCACATTTCGTGTCTTTTTTTGGTGGAACTTGGAAGCATTGGAAGTAAAATGCGGGCCTGGAGTCCAGGGGCCTAGATTGACAACAGATATGGATCTTTTCCTGAGGGAAGAATGCTCGAGTCCCGCGGATGGCTCAGTGAGCTATGCACATTGATTTAAAGTGGTGCGCCTGGTCACTGGGAGCCAGTATAGGGGGGAGCAGGCGTGACGTGGCTCCTTAGTGCAAGATTAAGCAGCTGTCTGAAAGTTGCATTTTGGATTCCGTGGGGTTTCCAAAGGGTTAGTTGGGGTGCTCTGGGCTATCCAGTGGGTGGGCAAGATGACGGGTACTAGCGTGATGGTAGATGGGAGCTTCTGTGTGAACCTGAGGTACGGGAGAGTCTGAAACAGACACACAGACGTGGTTCCTACAGCGTAATACAAGCCCTGCATTGTTTAGAGTCAGTATTATGTATGCACTGAAAGCGGACGCGAAAGCGATCGCTCTTGTAAACAAGCATCCCCGCTGCCCAGCAAGAAAAGTCGTCTGTAAATGCATCCCACAGAAATTCTGCATGGCAACTCGCAGCTCAACCCAACCTGGTAAAGTAACAGTTTCCACCGTGGCTGGGGTACTTGGACTGCCTTGGGCTAACCAGAAATGAATGTTTTTAGCATAGAATCAGCAGACTCGGAGTAACAAAAGTGCTTCCAACACACGAGCCAACCTTAGAACCAAGTACTCTGCTGTATTTTATTTACTAACTTAATCCAAATGTTCTTGTAACGTGAGGGTTGTGACGTAGTTTCCAGAAGGCAGTCAGGAGAAAACTGACATCACGGCCAGGAATATCGCCGATCAGGAGGGAAACTTTGCCAAAGAACTTGGATACTTAGGAGTTATAACTGTCCTATTAAAAAGATAGCAGAGTATCCCGTTGTCACTCTATCGGCAGGTCAATCTGATCAAGATGTGCGTCCTTCCAAAATACACTTACCTTTTTAATAACATCCCCTTAGAATTTGGACAAACCAACATTCTCAAAATCCAGGGCAAGATATCCTCCTTTATCTGGGCAAGCAAAGCGATTCGGCTATCCAGGAAAAAACTTGGACGCAAACTTCAGCGAGGGGGGTGGGCCTACAAGATTTTCAGCTGTACTGTTGGGCCTACCAATTAAAGAGCTGCAGGATGTTATTGCTCTCCCCAGATGACTCATTGATAGGCTGCATGTTCAAAGCCATGCTGATAGGGGAAGGGGAGCTAGGTTTCATGTACAAATTCGGCTCTCCTAAATTCTTCAAAACAATCTGTTTAAAGACCTTGCGTATAGCACCTAGGCTGTGGACGGACTGCCAAGAATGTTTAGGACTTTCTTATTATAGTGAATGGGCTTCAGTTTGGGATTCTCCCGGTACACCGGAGTGTCTTTTGGACACTCTTGCTTATCCATTAAAAGAGGTAGGAGTCGTATATTGGAGGGACCTCGTACTGGGCGATAAATGTCATTCCTGGGAATATTGGAGTCATAGTACTAGCAGAACTCTGTCCAGGTTAAAGTTTGATCAGCTACAGCGGGCTATATTAACGTGCATTAAAGTAGGATTAGTGAAATTTGTACATTTAAAAAATGTGTGTTTTTCGTAGTGATATTGACACTCTTAACCTATGAAGCAATGCCACTTGCAATGTAGAGAACTGTGATGTAAAGAAACGCCTGATGTACTTACTGCAATGTTAGGACTGACGATTTAATAACACGAGATAAAACAATGGCTGTTGGGTTAAAATAGGAAGAGAAGACAAGATCTGGTACCTTCTACGATGTGGTGGGGGTCATGAGGACTCTCAGTGTATCTACTTCTATACTCCTGCCTGACAGCCACACTGGAACAGGGAATGCAGATATTTATTTTTGATTAATTTATTTGGCAGAGTGTGTTAGAAACTCGTAGGTGGTTGATATGGAGAAACTGGTCAGCAGTCGATCTGCAGATCAGTGTTCCGATTGTTTGTTTGCTGTTTTTTGGTATGTGGCTGTTTTTTAGTGAGTCTGGAAGCGTTCCTTGGGAGAGCAAAGAGTTTACAAACAACATGAACTATATTTCAAGAGGTTAAAGTTGTCCATTATGATTTTGGCGTATTAAAGTTGTACTTTAAGATTTTGGTAGGATCTGGTCTTTGATATGAGATCTTATAGTTTCTTGATGAGGGTTGATCACTTTTTACGGGCTTCCCCAAGGAGCTTGATGTCGCTCTGCAGATCTTGCATGGGTTTCGACAGATCTGATGTCAATTCTGATCGTTTAGGTTTTCAATATGTAATGGGAAGACTCATCACATTTTTCTTGTGATGCACTGATGAGGTTTTAGTAGGAGGCGGGCGATGTGTTGGATCTTAGGGGCCAAACGATGGAGTGGATTTTGACTGTTGCTATATTACATTGCTACACAGTGTGGCTTGCTTTGACGGACTTGATGGCTGCCTTGTAGTCCCTTCTCAGTTTCTTTAGCTTAGACAAGTGAAGTGGAGTTAGACTGGCACTATTTGTTTGTCATTTTTTCTAGTGAGTTTGGTTTTCTCTACAACCTAGAAGTACCAAGGTGGTTATTAGTCCACTTCAGGGGAGCAACAGCATCTATCAACAGTTTGATTGCTTTGTTGTAGTGATCTACTGAGTTAATGATGTCCCCTAATCGATCAATTAGGTCAGACCGGCAGTAAGACCTGGTTCTAAAGATTCTGCAGTGAAATTTCTTATCTGGGGGGAGGTCATTTAGGTGTACTCACCTATCTGATGACTAGTCAGTATGTGTGTGTGATTATCTGGAACAGTATAGGGACGTGAAGGGATCGACCTATTTATATGGATGTCAGATGTCGTCTTGTGGCGGTACAAAGATCGGATTCAGTATTATTTTGCCTTTTATGTGTTCGAGGTAGGTGGAATGTTAGTGGAGGTCAAGATCACAAATGTTTGCATTTAGCGTTTCCCAAGGCGATTTTGAAGTGACAAACAAAAATGTGGTATGGGATTCAAGGTTAGGTAAAACGTCAGGGAAATCAGACTTCAGTTTGCAGGGTTGATAAATCACATAAAGGTGTGGTGCTGTCTGGGGAGGCGGAAATTGATAGCTTATGCATTCAAAAGTCTTATTATAACGGAGTGGGTAGCTTGCACGCAACGGACAATTAATAGATGACGGAAAAGTTTCTTCTGCCTTTTGTTTTCCTGTCTGCTAGGATTAGGTTATGAGTGCTAGGAACCAATAGGTCAAGAATGTGTTTTAACTCCTCGTTGAGCCATGAATTCATGATGCAAAGTAGTGTGAAGTCTTCGGGAAGCTGTGTATTTGTGAGGAGTAAGCATTTGCCGACTGAAAATAAGGAGAATGCAATTCAGGTGGTGCGTTCCCTGATGAGTATGGGAAGGAAAGAGTGGTCAAACTTGATGAGGAAGTCTGCATTACTAATGTAGGTTTTGCAGTGGTATATGGTTATGTGTTCCCTCCAGGTCTGATAAACTGGCTATAGTGATGCAGACATGTTGATTGCTTGGCAAGAATGTACTCATAACCGTAGGGTAGGGTCGGGTCTGTACCTGGGTAGAATGCGGTCTGATAGATTGTAAATGTAATGTAAATTGATACTTGTATAACGCACTACTCACCCGCAAGGGTCTCAAGGCGCTTGTACGAATACTGCTGTGGAACCAGTCCTGGCTTTCCCTGTGAGGCGTCCACTTCTGGGCACCCCCAAGGTGGAGGCCAGGCATCCTTAGCGTTTTGGGGGCCGCTGTGGAGATTAAGCAAGCTATTGCCCAGAGTTGCAGAGTGGCACTCCATGATTGGAATAGGCACCGAGGCGAGAATTATCAGGTCCGTGGAATTTTTTAGCCCAAGACCCGCCGAGGCGGGGAATTGAACCCTGGTCCCGGGCTAGACCTCTGCATCAGGGTCTGCCGCTCTAACCATTGAGCCACACTTCTTTGGAGGAAGGTGATGAGGATATGAAGACAGTATTTCTCTCCTACAAGTGTAAGTAGGCGGGACCTAAAAAGGGTGCTTTATTTACTGTAGCCTCCACTTTTCAGATCCTGGATGTCCCCCATGGGTGGCGCCCGCACTGCGTCGCAGGGGGCAGCGTTAGACTCCAGCTATGATTGCTAAGAATACTTCCAAGCACGTGGCCCTTTCCTTTATCGTAACCAGGGGTTGAAATGGGTGAAAAAAGTAGGGAAATTGTGGGTGGAGTATCAGAGGGCTGGAATAACCCGATGATGCAGTCAGTGGGCGGAGTCAGAGGTGTGGCCAGAAAGTGCAAAACATCCCAATGTTTAGTATTTGGCATTTCACTGACCGGTTACAGTCTATTACGGTATTTAAATCAGCCAATGGATACACGCGTTTAAGGTTTAATATGAGTTATTCCCGCACACTAGCCCTAGTGTTGAACTAGAGAGGGTAACTAGAGGCACAGGGCCTAGGGACTAGCCAGCCTCCAATACAATACGTAAACACAAATTGGGCAGTGCCTAGTTATGTTTCCTACAGAGTCTCTAGAGATGCGAATCCAATGGGAGAAAACCCACTGAATAGACCAGTCGTTAGAAGACAATAAACGGTTTAACGAGATGGTTGTAGCCATGGGATTTTGACATTAAGTCCTATATCCTTTGATCGTAGTCGGTAAACCCAGCGTGGTTATGTGACATGCAGTTGCGGGCTTAGGTCTGTTTGTTTTTTCATTACTTCTATGACCACCCAATTGAGGTCTGATTCGGTATGGTTGTTTTCAAGGAAGTGTTTGGTCAATCTAGTGTTAGATTTTTTACACCAAATTGTGCTGCAGTGTTCATTAATTTCCTCGTGGTCATCCCGATGTACTTCAGGTTGCATGGACAGGTCAGCATATAGGTCTCCGCCAGGGAGACCTTCAGTGTTGGGTATTGGCTCTGCGTTGGAACCCCTAAAACCATAGGTCTCCCTGGCGGAGGGGTCTTATTTTTATGGATTTCGGGGAGCGTGTGAAATCTAGGAGTTCTTGGTTCTGTATTAATGAGGAACTCAGCCTTTTGTGATCCAATGACGTCAGTGCTTCGTCAACCAGGCTCTTGATTTAATTCATAATTTGTGTTGTAGGATCATTTTGATGTATCTTGTGGCGTCAGCCAAAAGGCGTAAGCACTCCTCTTTGTACAGGTTGTGATTCATGAGAACTATGGCTCCACCCTTATCGGCTGGGTTAACTACCAGCTCATTGTTGTTAAACTTGGAAACTATATATAGACACCATTTTGGTCGTATGGCATGGTACACCTGAGGAAGCCTCAACCTTTGTTGAGTGGGTTAACAGCAAAGACATCCACCTCAACTTCACACATACCATTGAAAAGAACCATGCCATCTTCCTCGACCTAGATATCACCTTGACTACCGCAGGTATCTCAACCAATGTACACACAAAATCGACAGACAGGAAAAGCCTCCTACTATATGAGAGCTACCACCCAAGGGCGCTACAACAAAATCTACTGGTACGGCAATTCCTAAGAGTACAGAGGAACTGCTCGGAACTGTAGTCGTTTCAAGAACAGGCAGAAGAACTGGAAACCAAACTCCTGGCAAGACATTATCCCAAACGCTTGGTTAGGCGAGCTAAGAAGAGGGCAAGACACAATAGAGAAGCCCTGCTGGATACCACAACTAAGGAACAATCCGATCATCTGGTGTGCGTGCCCACATACACACCTGCATCTAACAAAGTGCAGAATATCATAAACAAGCATTTGCAATGCCATAGGTCTCGCATTTACACAAGTTTAAGCTATAGGCACTGTAAACGACACTGCGTTTTATTTATGTTTTCAAAAACCAAAACAAAAAATTAAAGGCATTGTCATTTACAATGCCAATAGCTCAATCTGGCGTAAATGCGAGAACTATTGCATTGCAAATGCTGGTTTTAATTTCTTGTGAAACAACGATTTGGATAAACCAGCATCAATCTGCTATGCTCACACCAGACCTAAAAACTGTTTGGGGGTCGATGTTCTGTGGGTACTTGAAGCTGCGAGCTGTGTGTACGGCAAGTCCAACTAGATTCAGGACTTCCTGGAAGGATCAGAAGACCAAGTGGTCAATGAATGTTGAGGATTGGGTAAAAAAATGTGGGGACAGGCCGGGGGCCACTCCTTGCATCCAGGGTAACAAAATGTCAATTCATGATCTAAATGGCAGCATGTGAACCAAAAATTCCTTTTTATATCCAAAGTTATCTTAAATACTTGAATTGTGAAGTCATATGAACAATATGTGCAGACCTATTTTGTAAAAGTATCACAATATATTCAAAAACTGCTAACATGTATCCCAAAAAGCTCATTGTGTACCTAGGATGTGTCATCTATGCTAATTAATATAATTTCATATCTAAGCAGTTCAGTCAGAGATAGCGCTGAAACTGAACACCCTTAATCCTGCATATAATATCTGCAATACATTAATTTTTATATCCATGTTTTTGTTGCCTTTTTTGTCTATAAAACAAATGTAGCAAAGGAGCATAAGTAAGGAGCAAGATTATTGAAGTTTTAGCTCTACATGATATGAAATTTATACTGTGGAAATCTAATATATTATGACCACAATATGTGATGTCACCAGTAATGTGATTTATGATGTCATGTGTGATGTCATGAGCTGTGCATCTGGAGAGGATAGGTTATCTGAGCCCACAAGAAGCGGCTAATGTCAGTATTTTCTATCCCAGTCCCAACCACATGCGCAACATACACCTGCATGTAAGGGCAGGTCTGTGGAGCACATATATAAGGTGTTAATCAGAATGATTGAGGTTGTTCACCATTCACAGTAGGCTACCAACTCAATCTTCTTGCCAGTTGAGCTTACTTCAATTGAGGGCCATATCCATATTTGGAAGCAGATGGACCAGCTTTTACTCTGCCGGGTGTCTGCAGATGCTAGTCGGGCTACCCCTGAACTGTGACCTCCATTTATGCCACCGTCTCCTTTAGGGAGCTTTCAGTGAGCCTGCAGTGCATTAAATATCCCTTCTAACTGCTGATGGGCGAGTATTGGAACGAGGAACTGCTCAGTTACTTCATTAGATCCAGGCAGCATGCAGATTTTCTCTCTACTGAGAGAGGGGCTAATGTTTGTGGTACCCTGAAAGATCCTAGAGACCAAGGACAGAGGCATGTAGAAGGCTTGTTACCAGACCGGCTGCTTTAGGGGTGTTGTTATACAGACAGACCCAATCTATGATCGCACCCAATCAGGAGGGAGAGTTTCTAATGCTTTGCACAATTCACGGTTTGAATACTAAACTGCAACTATCCATGCAATACCGAATACCGAGCCTTGAAAACACGCCTCTGTCGAAGAATTGAAGCAAACTTTCGACAAAGGTCACGTTTCCTGTCCCTTATCCTTAAACAGAATGTACTTCCTGCCGGTGACTTGTTGCTCGATGTGAAATGGATCTAAAAGTCTCCAGAATAGATCTGGGAGGCAACTTCCACTCCATGACAACAGCCACCAGGTTTTTTATTTTATTTTTACGGGCCACTTAATGCAGTTTCAAAACATCGTCTTGTTGCCTATGTTTGATTTTTCCCACGAAGGCAGTTTCCAGCCTCACCCTTCCGCGTACACCTGGGCTTACAATCTGGCACCTTAACCTTTAAATAAACACACCTGCGACATCAATACCAGTGAGAGGTAGGCTCATTTTTAGGTCTCGCCTAGACGAAAGCAAAGCGAAGCTTTGCTGTCTAGGGAGACAACTAATGTTGCCACTTTCCGGGGAATGTGGACTGCAGACTATGACGAGCTTGTCCTCCTGGAGATTGTAGCTCGTGAGCGCGCACGTCGCGTCGCCGTGGCTGATATTCCCATGCACAGAAAGGCTCCCGCACGCATGCGCACATACACACACTGCATACACACACACGCACCCCCCTTACAGAAAGGCTCACGCACGCATGCGCACATACACACACTGCATACACACACACGCACCCCCCCTTAAACAGACACACGCACAGACAGACACACGCACGCACAGACACACGCACGCACAGACACACTACAACAGACACGCGCACACCCCACCCCCACTCACCCCACCCCCACTCACCCCTCCTCTCCCTCAACACACTCACCTGTTCTGGCGGTGCTCGGCGGCGGTTCTGGCTCTCCGGCGGCGGTAGCGCTTTGCGGGGCTCTCTCACCACATGAGAGCCCCGCCTTCCCCTTGCGCCCGGCCGCTCTTCACCCGGTCCCCCATCTCGGGACCGGGACTCTATCAGGAGCCCTCGGGGCTCCTCGGACAGTGGCTTTTCTCTCGCGCCGCGATGGGGGCGGGACTTCCGGTTGGGGCCGCGCTGCGATTGGCCGGCTGCCCAACCGCTTCCGGGTCGTCGCAGGCAGCGTGGCGGCCCGGCGGGAAGCGGGAACTTGAAGAAACTCCGCTGGAACACACATTCCAACATGTAGCAAGCAGCAGCTACAACAACGCAAAGTGGTTTTTTTTCTTTTTTGTGTATGAAAACACTTTGAAATATGTGCGCTACCAGTTGTAGAAAACCTTCTCAGGGCAGAGCGATAACGTGCAGCATTAACACTGTAGTGTCCTGCAGAGGAGACCGCCCCTCAACCTCTGCCGCAATCCCATGCTGTCGGGACACCCACCCTGCAACGGACAGTGAGCGAGGAGCCGTGCCTGCCAAGCCTTCAGCCCTTCTCTCGCCCGCTCCTGCGCAACTCAACACACGGGCAGCGGAGCTGACGGTGATCGTGGGCCCAGCAAACTCCGTGCCACCTAGCAATACTGTGAACCCCCATAGTCGCATTCAAGTCAGTCTGGGGCACGTACAGACAGTGAGGGGAGAAATAAAGGCTGCTGCTGCCCGATGCGAAGCCTGCACCCCTGTGAGCCGGACGAAAAGGTACACATGCTGCGTGGCCCACACTTAAAGCACCTCCGTCACCCCCAGCGAGCTAATCAGCCCACGTGCACCATCCCTGCTGGGCCCCTCCTACCTTCCTCAAAGTGGTCCAGAGGTAGGCGCGCAGCCATAGGTTCCGGCCTGCCAGCAAGCGCCTAGACCCAGCGCCGAATGCCACCACCGGACGGCCCCAGGCTCCAGCAGCACACAGAGAGAGCCGTGGCAAACTCCGTGAGTTTCAAAAGTGGCCCATTCGTGGATTTGGCCAGCGGCTCCAGCCCGGGTGGCCTACCGTCAAAGGGGGGAGCTGCTGCAGTACACAGCACAAGCTCCGGCAGCGCCATCTAGCGGTCGAACGCAGCACCGCACCACGGGTCCAGCTGAGAGACTGCCACCTCAGTCAAAGAAGAAAACACTCTTCCGATACAGCCGGGCTGTCCCGAAGCCAAGGGCAGCCCGATGGACTTCACACAGCCCCTGCACTGCGAGGGCCCGCGGACACATAAAAAGGCAACTCTGACAGTAGGTCACTGCCCCCTAATAAAGTAGTCATGGCCGGCAGGGACTGTGAAACAGCCAGCACTATGAGACGGCCCTGAGCATGTGGAGCATCTGGGGGCCGATGGGATTAGCTCAACTATTGGCATTGTAAATGACAAAGCTATTAATTACGTTAGTTAAAAAAAAACACAAATAAAAAATTTGTCATTTACCATACCAATAGCTCCAACTTTCCTAAGGCGAGACCTATTGCATTGCAAATGCTTGTTTAAACAAGGGGGTGTTATATTCTTACACTTCCTCGCTAAGAGCATGCATGTACTGGTTAACCCCCCCCCCACCCCCCCACCACCACACACACACACACACACGTGTCTGTGGTAGTAAGCGCCTGCCTCTGATCGGAGGAGAGATTAATGGATACATCAGCGAGCGCAGCGTGTGAGGCAAAAACCCCACCCTGTTACTGAATGAAAGTGCAAACCTTGCCATGACATGCACAATTTATTACTCGGGCACGCAGAAGGCAGGCTAACAGCAATGCTCAGAGATTTGTTCACTTCAAACACTGAATGTGTGCACCACTTCAACACAGACAAAAACACATATATACTGACGGATTAACTCATCAACGACCTGTGCCAAAGACTGACAAGGTTTGCATATAAAACCATTGTATAATCTTATTTATTAAATGGACC
Source organism: Lissotriton vulgaris (assembly GCF_964263255.1). Lineage (NCBI taxonomy): Eukaryota > Metazoa > Chordata > Amphibia > Caudata > Salamandridae > Lissotriton > Lissotriton vulgaris. The sequence goes on along the minus strand of NC_141693.1, from coordinate 1,996,404,391 downwards.
GATTCGACCTGGATTTCACCAATGGATTAAAAAAATTATTTCAAACCTACTCATCAAGAAGAGAACAGATGACGTAACACTTCTAGGCCCGGAGTGGTGTGTTTTTGTAGTCCTACTGTTCTTGTGCAGGTGGCTGTCGAAACAAGCAATCGCTGGAGTCGAGAATCGCCTTCTTCAGCCCGTGCCCGTAGCGGTCTCTGGCTGGTTTGAATGCTGTATGTAAAATAAGTGGCGCAGTCCATGAAGGACGCCATGGTGATAAAGACAACAAGTTGTTGCCATTGTAGAATATCGCGCTTCGCAGCCGGAATGCCTTGCGGGGCTAACAAAATGAAAGTAAAAGCGCGCACCCTTGCCCGTGACATGGGCAGGGCCTGTAATGCGCTCGGAAGAGGCTGGTGTGGCTCGTTGATGCAGGGCTCCCGTCTCGTTGATGCAGGGCTCCCGTGAGGAAGGGAGAGCCCCGTGGTAGCGGTCGAAGTCCTGAAAAGTGCCGGGTCCCAGGAGGGGGCCCGGGTGAAGTGTAGAGGTGGGGTCTGTTTCTGCCGGGCACACGTATGCTGAGGGAGCCCCTGCAGGGCATAGCATGGGAACTCTGCACAGGCTGCCGAGAAGAGAGGATACTGAGTCTCTGCACAGCAGCCTGGTGAGTGAAGCTGCATGCTGGCACTAGCGAGTGCCTGTCCTGGGCAGTCTCACCGTTGCGGGCCACTCCATCGGGGGCATATTTTACTTTAAGCGCCAGTGCGCTGCCACATCTTGGGCATTTTGTGTATTTCCTGCCTTGTAGACGGAAGGGGGACAGGAGATGTGCACATCGCGTGACTGTACGTGTTCACGCACACATTTACATTTCCAGTCCGTCCTGCGCTTGCCCATCTCCCTTCGGAGGCAAGACAGTGACAACAGATCTCGTTGGCGACATCACTTTCGCGCTGCGTCGCAAGGCGTGACCTAAAACGGAATGGGCAATACTCCACAGTGGGACCAGACCGTAGGAATCTCCTCTTTTTGCTTTTAAAAGAAGCAGGAACCTGAGAGACGACCTGGTACACTCAAAAACCACACAGGAGGAAGAGAATAACCAATCCACCTTATGTAGCCAACCGAAACCAGTTGACCATTACCCCTGCAGTAATTGTGTATGCTGTCACTCGACCATCACCACAAAAGAAGTGGACATTGGCACAAATAACCCCTGGAAACTCAAGACATTCAGTAACTGCAACACTGAAAACGTGATCTATAGGCTGACCTGCCCATGCAACCTGAAGTACATCGGGATGACAACGAGGAAAGTCAAAACACGACTTAATGAACATCACAGCACAATTCGATGTAAAAAATCTAACAGTAGATTGACCAAACACTTGCTTGAAAAAACCATACAGAATCAGACCTCAATTGGGTGTTCATAGAAGTAGTGAAAAAGCAAAAAACAGATATAAGCCAACAACTGCATGTCAGAGAACAACACTGGATTTACCGACTACGATCATGGGAAACAGGACTTAATGACGAAATCCCATGGCTACAACTATCTCATTAAACCATTTATTGTCTTCTAACGACTGGTCTAGTCAGTGGGTTTTCTCCTCTACAAATTACTTTTTAATGAAGACTCTGCACCCCCGTGGGAAATGAGAGCCTCACGCCATCTAAATCTGGCTCTCTATCAATATCCACACGTTAACATACCCCTAATATATACAGTCACCTCTCTGAAGCAACCCTTCGCTTTTATAATGGGGTAACCAAAAAGTATGGTAACAATCATAAAGAAGGGGTCATGTGCCATAATATAGCCAAAATACCTGACAAATCCCATCCTGTGTTTTTGTACGAAATAATATTAGCGGTGCTTTTCTATTACACTGGCCCGGTTGGGTTCTCTTCCGCCCATGAGTAGGTTTGCAGGATTACTTTTTTCCTACACGCACGCTTGGGGATTCAAAGGTACGCTGATTTAATTTCAAAGGGGAAATCATGGGTCATAAAATAGCCAGTATACCGAGTTAATAACATCCCATGGCTTGTAAGAAATTATGAAAGCGATGCCCCTCCTAATACCTAGGCCCGCTACATCCTTAAATCCAGAGATGGGTTCCTTTCTGCCCATAATTAGGTAGAAATAACATTCTAGTCTCGCTTAGTTGCCGAGTAAACTTAATATCTTATGCGCATGCGCAGATGAACACAGCGTTCCAATGGAGCCGCTATGTACATGCGGTCTCCAGTCACTGCACGCGTAAGCTTTACCACGCGTCATTAGATGAGTGCAGTGGCCATGGCACACGTGCAAGTTCGCTCCTGATGCTACCTGTCACCATGATAGGGAAGGCGCACGCTTCTCACGCTCAAGACCAGGCAACCAGGCGAGACTCCGTTTGTACACCGGATCTTTCACGGGCGGTAGCAATCTCCTTGCAATTAACGACCAATTAGCCAGCTTGCAGGAGTATAAAAACCCGCTCCCCTCTCACCATTATTCACCAATGGGGAGGCGAAGAGGACGACCTTAGATGCAACTGCTGGAAGCGCTGAAGATGACACTAAGAGTATGGATGTCACGGATGAATGTACAAGCGTACCTTTACGCTCCATGTGCTTTTACTTAACACGAGGCATGAACATGTTGTAGTGTAGTTCCTATTTTCCCAATAGGCCCTGCGCATTGGAATAACAAATAGTAGTATAGACGTAGAAGGGCGGATCTTCCAGGTCTCCACTGACTATGCTAAACTTAATTCGGAGTGTTACCAACTAGCTCAGAGGTCACTGGAAACTTTCTTGACTGAATAGGAAGTGATCAGCTTCCCTGGTACAGACAAGAAGGGATTCAGTTTTCCAACAACCGCATAAACATGACAACTTTGCTCCTCAGAATAAGAGTCAATCTCTAGAGTCGTGTGAAACAATAGACAGTTATTTTACTCAGTCAGTTTTGTGCAGATTACTTTCACCAATATGCAGAGAATAGAGAGACGGGCGTTTTCAATAAAAAGGTATTATTTATTGAACAGTCTTTCTTCTCGTACAAGAGAAATGAATTGCCACAATTGCAAGACTAGTTATTATAAAAAGTGCGTACAGTAAAATGAGGATTGCGAAATAATACTGTAGAAGCATTGATATGGTTTCTTAGCCATACAATGGTTTAAAATGAATAAAACATATATACATTCATATAAACATTTGGCTAACGTACTCAACTGGTGGTTCTAACTACGCCTACCCCAGTGTACCTGACCTAAGCCTAATACTTGGGAGGGAGTAAGTAAGTAGCAGTTTTAGTTAAGTTGGTTTTGCCAAGGTTTGCTTCAAGAATTCTCTCTAAGGGTTTAGTCAACACCATACCTCGGGAATAGAATGTTGGAGGTCTTGTATCTCCTTCCAGGACTCGATATCCCAGTCACTCGCAAGAGTGGGCTGGAAACGCCGGAGCTGGATTTCTCGGCAGGAGAAAAGACAGCGTCTCTCTCAGCGCGTTGAGGAAGAGGAGGGGCAGCGTCCGCGGGCAGCTTGCATCTGCTGGGCCCTGAAGGGGACAGCTGTTCTGCTCCTATGTTCACCACACCATCGTTCGCTGATGTCGTTGAAGTAGCGATAGCATCAGTATCAGCGAGGCAGCGTTTGCTTAAGGCAACGTTGGTAATATTTATACCTGAAAGGTGCCTGGTTTGACGTAAGTTTTTGGACATAAGACGTCAATAAAGATGTCACTAGGAAGTGATCGTCTCTTAGTGCTCATTAGAGTTCTATTACTAATCAAAACATAGCAAGCGGGGTTTTCCCAGGTTGCTGAGTTTTATCTTGTTGAAGAACTCGGAGTGTAATCTAGGAATCTTAGATAGTGGCTTCTGCTGTGTCATTTGCACTAATGAGCTGCAAAGTTAGCTGCAGAGGAAGTGATTCTGAAATGTGGCTCTGTTCATGTTAGGCCAGAGACGAGTTTCTGAAATATTACTCTTGATCGTTTATGCCAATATAGGGGTACAAAGGGATTATAGCCGTATAGGGGCATAAGGTCACAATATTGATCAGGGTCCTAGATTAGAACGCGACAATGTATAAATGATTGAATGGATGCTCTATACAGCATCACATGGGACATGATCCTAACAGCCCATGTTTCCATGTATTGTTCTCCTAGTAGCCCATGTTTCCATGTATTGTTCTCATTTCAGAAATGTCACAGTAGGCCTTTCCACCCTCGACCTCCCATGGAGTAAGTAGGATAGTGTCTTTGGGTAAGCGGCAATGACAACACTTTTTTGTTTTGCCTAAGTGTCAACACGTATGACTGACACGTGTTTCACTTAACCACCATGCGCACCATAATGTGTGGTGATGTACGTTCAGCATATTGTGCTTTTATCAAACTTACACGCTCAGTTTGTTTGTGTTGTTTGTTTTGTTTCCTTTTTCCTACAGATACTCTCACATTTCTGCACTGCACCACACGGGGAGTTTTATAAATTACCCCCGGTTCTTTAGTGGTCGTTCTTGCATACACATAGTGTAGTAAGGCAGAGCCCAGTATTGATCCCGGTCCAGACGAATGCTATGTACCCTTCAGGTATGCCCAGCAGAAACATGTTGACCTTATTCATGGTGAGGGGATAATGATTCCCATATCACCGCCCACTTATTTTAATATCATAATTTTTCTCTTTAATTAAATTGTCTGTGGACAAATGTAAAGGTTTGTGATCACTTCTCACTAAATCACGGGCCACCACTTAGCTTAAGAAAGTGCTTCCCTGTCGCCAGGTGTATACCCGCCCTCTATCAAATGGAGTTTTAAGAGGGCTAGGACGGCCTATGATGAAGCATGACACCGGATGGTGTTGGAGGCCAGTCCTTCACTTTGTGAGATGCCCCCATTGGATTTGCATCTCTAGAGACTCTGTAGGAAACATAACTAGGGACAGCCCCATTTGTGTTTCCTTAATATGACTTATTGACATTAAAATACAAAGTGGGATATGTTTCCAATTACAGAATGTCTAATACGCTTAAAAGTGGAATGACAAGCCATTTGTCTCCAAGCCATGCAGTTTCTGTCACCAGCACTTCTCCTACCTTTTCCTACAAGATCAGTTCAAACAAGAATGGCAAAATATTCTAGTTTGCAAATGTTTTCCACATAATTATGGCTCTGCATATTTGCCACATAAATAATTAGATTATGCAACAGATGATGTATTAACTAAAAAATTGTTTGCAGCTCAAACGGATAAAAAGTTATTAAAAATGAGACTTGTGTTGCTGTGAAGAGGAAATCCCTTTGCAAAAGCTGGCTGGTCATCTTTCTCACTGCTGCATTTGCACAATATACTGGTACTAACGAGGCAAACTCTTTGCAGACTCTTAGTATGTGTAAAAATGTCAAAATAATAAAAGATTCAGAAAATGTACCACATTACGCTGCCGCATTTTTTTGTTGCATAATATAGTTGCCACTGCGACAATTTTGTCCTCCATTGCTGCATAATTTCAGTGGCCTCAAAGTAGGCAGCACATGTTAAAAGTGCTTGTGCATGAAGCAGAGATCTCTATGTTTGAAACCTTAGTTTGGTCTGCATGCAAATCCTGCAATGCCGATCCCTGATGAGTTGCACTATTACTGCTGAAACAAGGCCAATGGAGGTACCAAAGGTTGAGGCAGACTGGCCTCAAGGGTCCTGTGACCTCAGTAACTGTCGCTCTAGAGTGTGCTGCTTCACAGGCCTGCCCGCATAATTGGAGGTGAACTTCAGTGTGCATTGTGGTGGGCAGGTCTTCAAGGATAACCTACACTTGCCACTGCTAGGGTCCACCTGCTGGTGCTAAGACACCAGGGCTTGTAAGGTCCTGCAGGGCCTTCTAAGGTCTAGCAGGGAATGTGATTCCTCAGGAGTGGGGTCTGGGGGGACTGGTTATGAAGGCTGCACCTGGTTTCCCCGTTCCAAAATCGGCAGCTGTAGTGCCACATCCTCTCCCCCACTAAACACCATACTGCCCCACTGAGAGAAACTCGCACTGCCTTCAGCTACAACCCAATTGTGCCCCCCTATAAACTCTTGAATGCGACTCAATTCAAAATATGCACTAGATCAAGAGTAATATGCTGCCTGAAAAGAAAAAAAAATGTAACAACATCCTGGAACAAGCATTTACAATGCAATAAGTCTCGCATTATTAAAGTTTGAGCTATTGGCATTGTAAATGACAATGCCTTTTCTTCATTTGCATCGTTGCGTAAACAAGCACTTTGCACTTATAGTCCATGCTTGTAGGAAGGGGGAGGCTCTAGTTGGCGCAGTGTAGCACTAGCGACAAGCAGGGACTCTCTCTTCCTCGTCAGGGCTGAGGGTTACCTTCCAGACAACCTCTGCTTACCCTCTAGGTAGTGTGGCTTAAGCAGTCGTAGGCTAATCTTTGGGGCACATAGGGTTAAACATTTGCAATATCACACCATCACAACCAACCCACCACACAATGACACCAAACTGTATTTGTAAAAATATATATCTTTATATAAATTTCAAGCAGGCTTGTAAATACAGTTATCAAACTTTCAATAGCGGTTCCAGTTTACTCAAGTTCAGGTTGCCACAGTTCTTTCTAGCAATAAGCAATCTTTTGGGCCTTCTGCCCAGGTTCGACAAGGTTCAGTGTCTCGTAGCGCCTCAATGCGCTTTCCGCTGTCTCCGCTCGCTCCCGAGGGGAGATCGGGCCTCGAGGACCAGGAGCTGTGCGAGCCTCGGTTCCAGAGGCGGCTCGTGTTGGGAGCAGATAGCGCGGTGCGAGCTCGAGTTGCAAGGCGCTCGCACCGTGAGGACACAACACAGTACCTTTCAAATTCTTGTAGAGCGGGCGGCTTCCAGGGGAGCTGTCCCACGTCGCGTTGCTTTTCCGGGGTCGCTGTTTACTGCGGCTCTCAGCCGGGCAGGTCACGGGTCATCCGGGGCGGCGGTGTTCAGTGGCGGCAGGGTCCTTCCTTCGTCATTCGCTCCGACCCTGGAGGCGGTGGCTGTGTGGTGGCAGCAAGTGGCAGTACGGTCCCCAAGTGCAGGACGTACCCAGCCAAAGTGCAGATTGCAGCTGTGCGCTCACAGCTGAGCTGTCGGGCAGGTTACCGGCCAGAGGGGGGTTATCACAGGGCGGCTGTCCGTCTTCGCAGGTGGATTGACGGCTAGAAGCGCAGTCAATTCGGGAGCTTGGACCGGACGGGTCCTCCTTCACTTTGCTCTCGGGCTCCCGGTGCAGGTGCGGTCACGGTGTTCGGGCCAGCGGCGGCTGGACCTCACGTTGCTCTCGCTGTTGCTTTGGGCCCCGGTCACGGTGCTCGGGGGGATGTCACTGCCTTGGATTACGGGGAGCGTGGCAGGCTTGCCCAGCGCTCCCAAACCCCTCTGTCAGTACTGCAGCGATAAGCAGCACACACAGTCGCGTTCTTCAGGATGTAGCGCCACTGGTCCTGGGGCGCTGGTCAGGGGGCAAGTTCAGCAGCAAGCCCTTGGAGATCTCTCAGCAGAGTTTGGCACAAAGTTTCATAAAGCAAAAGTCTTCTTGTAGTCTTTTCTTTTCCCCTCCTTCTGCAGCAAGGCACCAAACACAGGCAAGAGACGGTATGCACCTGTTACAACGCATTTTTTACAACGCACTACCACTACAACGCAGGCATTACAACGCATACCATTACAACGCATTGCGCTGGGGGGCGCTCTAGGATAAGAGGTAAGTTTAATTTACTATCCAACACCTTCCCTAGGGTCCACGGGGACTGGAGTTAGAATAGTAAATTATACTTACCACTATCCAGCACCCCAAAGTGCTATGCGTTGTAATGGTATGCGTTGTGAATACCGCGTTGTAATGGTATGCGGAGTAAAAGTATGCGTTGTAACGTCATACATCCGCAAGAGACAGCACTCTTCCTTGTCCTTCCCGGTCCTTCTCGTCGGGTAGAGTTCCTTCTGTAGCCCAAACAGGATCTAATTTACAAGGAGCAAGGCTCCGTCTTTTATACTGCATTTCTTTTGTTCTCGCAGGCCAGGGGGGCCTTTGCATAGCCACTTTCAGCCCTTGAGTACTCTGGTGGGTGTAATCCGGCTTCTGCTTTCAGTGTGAGGGGCAGGCGCATCAGACGCCCCACAGGAGGTGGAGCCAGCATTGTGCGGACAGGGGCAGCCAGAGTACCTTGTTGATGGGGGCTTCGCCCTTCCTGGGCCAGGTGTCGGCTGAGTCATCAGTCGCTCCCCAGGAGGGTGGAGCCAGCATTGTGGTGGCAGAGCACAGCAAGATCCAGAGTCAAGAGCCACTCCTACCTCCCACTAAGGTGCAATCCACGCATTCACCACCTGTCATCCCCCAGCCCTGTCACTCACACATCCCAGACAGTCCGATACACATACCAGCAGAGGCGGGCTGAAATGGTTAGGCAAGCAAATGCTAACTTTCTAAAAGTAGCATTTGCAAACACAGGATACTAAAATAAACTTTACTAAAAGAAATATTTTATTATTCTGAGTTCAGGCATACTAAACACGACTCTCTACCATGCTCCCTGAGCCTGCTGGGATTATAGGGTGTAATAATTCCAGCAGCCCGTTCTGGCCTAACGGAAGCAGGTAGCCTTACAATAGTGAAATACGAGTTTAGTTGTAATTCACTACTAGGACATGCCACACACATCAGGGCTTGTCCTACCTTACACTTACAATGCACCCTGCCCTCTGGCCTACCATAGGGGTGACTAATATGAAGTTAAGGGAAGGTTTGGAGGCTGGCAAGTGGGTGCACTTGCCCAGCCAGCGTGACAGTACGAGACTGCACGCAGGTTCTGCAATGGCAGACCCTAGACACATCTTAAGGCTGCTTCTGTGGGTGGCGCAGCCAGCGCTGCAGGCCCACTAGCAGTATTGGCATTCACAAGCCCTGGCACTCCTAGTGCGCTTTACTAGGGACTAACAGTAAATCCAATGCACCAATCATGGACATCAATCACATGTACAATTTACAGTAGGGAGCACTTGCACTGTGGCACGGGTCAGCCGTGGCGCAGCGCCCTGAGTATCGGAAAACCAGCAAAACATCGGAGGCACACCAGCAAAAAGTGGAAGGGAAGCTCACGCCAAGGTGCCAGGTCTAACATGTGTCCCCTCCAGCTGAAATGTGGGGGGAACTACCCTTCCCCAGGGAGTTCCACATCACTAAGGCGGAAAAATCTGGACAGACCGTCAGCGTTGGCGTGATCTGTGCCAGGGCGGTGTTCCACCGTAAAGTCCATACTCTGTAGAGAAATGGACCACCTCAACAGTTTCGGGTTTTCACCCCTCATTTGCGTCAACCATCTGAGGGGCCTGTGGTCCGTCTGAACTCGGAAGTGAGACCCAAACAAGTAGGGTCTTAGCTTCTTTAGCGCCCAGACCACAGCAAATGCTTCACGCTCTATTGCACTCCACCTACTTTCCCGTGGAAGTAACCTCCTACTTATGAAGGCTACGGGTTGGCCCTCCTCAGTCATCTGTGAAAGAACAGCCCCTACACCATGCTCTGAAGCGTCTGTTTGCACTATGAATTCCTTGGAGAAATCAGGAGCCAGGAGCATGGGCGCCGTGCACATGGCAGTCTTCAGGGTGTCAAAAGCCTTCTGACAGGTGTCAGTCCAAATCACATTCCTGGGCTGCTTCTTCGAAGTCAGCTCTGTCAAGGGGGTCACAATCGTGCCATAGCCCTTGACAAACCTCCTGTAATACCCTGTGAGCCCCAGGAAGGCTCTCACTGCAGTCTGGGTCTTGGGGGGTTCCCAAGCCAGGATGGTCTCGATTTTGGGTTGCAAGGGTGCCACCTTGCCACTCCCCACTTGGTGTCCCAAGTACACCACTGAACCCTGCCCAATCTGGCACTTGCTTGCCTTGATTGTGAGGCCTGCTCTGCGCAGGGCCATCAACACTTCCCAGAGGTGTCGCAGGTGTTCTGGCCAGGTGCCACTGAACACTGCGATGTCATCCAGGTAGGCTGCACTGAACTCATCCAGCCCAGCCAACACCTGGTTGACCAATCTCTGAAAGGTGGCGGGGGCATTCTTCATTCCAAATGGCATAACCCGGAACTGGAAATGCCCATCTGGTGTAGAGAATGCTGACCTCTCCTTTGCCCCATCGGTCAAGGCGATCTGCCAGTACCCAGACGTTAAATCAAACGTGCTGAGGAACCGGGCAGCCCCTAGCCAATCAATGAGCTCATCAGCTCTGGGGATGGGGTGCGCGTCAGTCTTCGTGACTGAATTGAGTCCTCTGTAGTCCACACAGAACCGGAGTTCGGGTGTGGCTCCCGGCGCAGCAGCCTTTGGGACCAAGACCACGGGGCTGGACCAAGGACTGCTGGAAGACTCAACCACCCCAAGGGCAAGCATCTTGGAGACCTCCTCCTTAATGCAGGCCCTGACCCGGTCAGTCACTCTGTAAGCCTTATGCTTCACAGGTAAGCTGTCTCCAGTGTCCACGTCATGGACGCACCAATCTGTGACACTCGGAACCAGGGAGAACAGATCTGGAAACTGCCCCAGCAACTGGCGGCAGTCTTCCTGTTGTTCGGGGGTCAGGGTGGGTGAGAGGTTAACTCCATCCACTGACCCATCTTTCTCACAGGCCACTAAGAGGTCAGGAAGAGGCTCCGACTCCTCCTCCATTCCATCATCAGTTGCCAACAGCATGCCCACTTCGGACCTTCTCAAGTGGGGCTTGAGGCGGTTGACATGTAGGACCCTCAAAGGGTTCCTGGGTGTCTTCATGTCCACCAAGTATGTCACGGGGCTCTTGCGCTCCACAACCTCAAATGGACCTGTCCACTTATCCTGAAGGGCACAGGGTTCCACTGGGGCCAGGACATACACCTCTTGTCCAGGCTGAAGCTCGACCAGAGTGGCATTCTGGTCGTACCACCGCTTCATCTCCTCCTGGCTTGCTTCCAGATTTGCCTCTGCAAGTTGTCTGAAGCACCTGGTTTGGTTTCTGAAGGCCAGCATGTAGCTATATACATTCTGGGGAGGTTTCCTGGGAGATTGCTCCCAGCCTTCCTTTACCAAACTCAGTGGTCCTCTCACGGGGTGACCGTACAGCAGTTCAAAGGGGCTGAACCCTAGGGACTTCTGTGGTACCTCGCGATATGCAAAGAGCAGGCATGGTAAGAGGACGTCCCACTTACGCCTCATTGGGCCTTCCAGGCCCATGATCATGCCTTTCAGGGTTCGGTTGAATCTTTCAACCAACCCGTTTCCTTGGGGATGGTAAGGCGTGGTGAACTTGTACGTAACACCACACTCTTGCCAAAGGGACTTCATAACTTGGATATGAAGTTGGTCCCCCTGTCGCTCACCACCTCTAGAGGGAATCCGACTCGTGAGAAAATTCCCATCAGTGCACGTCCCACCACGGGGGCCGTCACTGTCCTCAGAGGGATGGCTTCAGGGTACCGGGTGGCATGATCCACCAAGACCAGGATGAACCTGTTGCCCATGGCTGTCTTGGGATCCAGAGGCCCAACAATGTCAATACCCACTCGCTGGAATGGCGTACCGACCACAGGGAAGGGTTGGAGGAGAGCCTTGTTCTTCCCTCCGCTCTTCCCACTTGCCTGGCAAGTCGGACAGGTCCTACAATGAGCGTCTGAGCTCTTGTGCATTTGGGGCCGGTAAAAGTGGGTGACAAGCCTGTCATAGGTCTTGTCCATCCCCAAATGTCCTGCTAAAGGCACATCGTGAGCCAGACCCAGTAGGAAGGCTCTGAACTTCTGGGGTACCACCAGCACACGGGCTGACCCAGGTTCAGCAGCCTTAGGCTCTGAATACAGGAGGTCGTTCTCCCAGTACACATAATGTGTTTTGGCCTGAACACCATTGGCCTGGTCTGCAGCCTGCTGCCGCATACCCACGAGAGAAGGGCATTCTTTCTGCTCCCTGCAGAATTCCTCCCTGGAGGGTCCTCCTTCTTGCTGCCAATTGTTCAGCTCAGGCAGGTCCCCCAGTTCAGCAATCTGTTCCCCTGTAGGCTCCAGGGCATCCCCCTCAAGGTCTGCTTCCTCCTGGACCATGGGAACTTCAGGGGCCGGTTTCCCGCGCCCCCTGCGCCTTCTCCCTAAGGCCGGTTCCTGGGCCTCTCCTTCAGGCCCCAGGACCTCTTGATCACCCTTACTGGCTGCCATCGACCGGGTGGTCACGCACGCCCAGTCAGGCAGACCCACCATCCGCAGGTGAGTCGTTTTCTCCACCTTTTCCCAAGGGGAGTGCTCCAAGTCATTCCCTAGCAAACAGTCAACAGGCATGGTTTTCCTCACACAGACCTGCAGAGTACCAGAGACCCCCCCCCACTCGAAGGGAACTTGAGCCATCGGACACTGACTCTCTGAATTATCAGCGTTGATAACCCTACAGTAGGCATGGGGTACAACCTGCTCTTGAGACACCAGGTGCTGCCTCACTGCAGTCACGCTGGCTCCTGTATCTCTAAGAGCCTCAGCTTCCTTACCATTGATGATCACCACCTGCCCATATTTCTTAGTGTTAGAGGGCAGGTAGTTCGTAGGGATCATCTCACTGTCTCCTAGTGAGACTAGGGTCATGTGAACGGGATCTCCACCCCCCGGGACCATCACTTCTTCTCCTAAGTGAACACTAGTCACTTGACGGGGCGGAGCACCAGTGGGTGCGGGTTTTCCAAACAGGCGACACTTGGGGTCACTGGATATGTGCCCCGGCTCACCACATTTGAAACAATTGAAGGGCCCCTTTGGAACAGGTTTACCTGTCGGGCCCCATTCTGCTTTGGGGGTGGGGGAGGCTGAGAACCTTTCTGCTGGTCCCCTTGGGGATTACTTTGGGGGCCTTTTTGGAACCCTTTCTGTTTTCCCTTGTCCCCCCCACTCTTCTGCTGGGGACCCTGCCCACTCTTGGCGGAGTCTCCCACTGGACCCTTGTGGACCCTGGTGCTGAGCCAGCGGTCCGCCTCCTCAGCAAGCTTCCTCGGGTTGGACAGCTTGCTATCGATCAGGTGTTGGCGTACCTCAGGAAAACAGTGATCAGACAAGTGCTCCCATGCAATTAAATCAAAGAGACCTTGAAAATCATTCACTTTGCTACCCTTCACCCAACCATCCAGTGCTCTGCAAAAGTAAGTCACATACTCCACATACGTATTCCCAGGCCGCTTAGTACATCCCCTAAACTTCTGTCTATACATTTCAGGGGTAAGCCCGTACCTGTTTATTAAAGCTTCTTTCATGTGGGAATAGGATCTCTGGTTTTCAACGGGCAAATCTAGCAGGGTATCTCGCCCTTCGCTAAGGAACCTTCCCCACAACCCCGCTCCCCAATCCTTGTCAGGAACCCGGTGGGAGGACATGGCTACCTCGTATGCCCTAAACCACTGTCCTATGTCATCCCCCTTAAAGAACTCTTTAACTACATCTTTGGGGATGTGCACTCTTGACTCTACCTGCACCGGCGTTGTGCTGCCACCAGAGGGAGGATGATCCAAGTTTCTCTCCTTTAGACTCATCTCCCTCATTTTCAATTCGTAATCCATGTGGTGCTTTCGCTCTTCCAGCGCCATTCTTTTGGTTTCAAGCTCCAGTTGGATTTTTAATTCTGCCAGCTTCCTTTCATGATCCCTCGTTTCCTTCCTGTCTGCCAGCTCCTCTGGCGACAGGCCTTTACCAAAGCTGTGCACGCTGTCTTGCCTTTCGAGATCCACCAGATCCACAGGTGCATTCTGCTCCTCAGTTGCATCTTGCTCCGCGAGGGCATCTTGATCCTCCGGGGCCTTTCTGGACTCTATCCAGGCTTTCAGGGCCTTGTAGAGCTCTGGCTTGTTCTTGCAACCGGCGTGCGGAACCTTGAGTTTTTTGCAAAAAAACTTCAGTTCACTCTTTGAGTATTCGTCCAGCTTTGCTGCATCCCATTCCACCTCCAACATCTCAGAGGTCGTGGACTCCGCTCCATCCAGGCTCTTCGTGCCCGGCATGGTTTCTTCGCTAGGGATCGTTTCTCGGCAAAATTACAACCAAACCTGTGGCCAAGTAACTGGACTGAAATCACTGTGCAATGGTCAGAAGTTAAGGTATAGACACTGCAAATGTAAATTCAAAAAATCCTCACCGCTGCGTCCAATGTAGGAAGGGGGAGGCTCTAGTTGGCGCAGTGTAGCACTAGCGACAAGCAGGGACTCTCTCTTCCTCGTCAGGGCTGAGGGTTACCTTCCAGACAACCTCTGCTTACCCTATAGGTAGTGTGGCTTAAGCAGTCGTAGGCTAATCTTTGGGGCACATAGGGTTAAACATTTGCAATATCACACCATCACAACCAACCCACCACACAATGACACCAAACTGTATTTGTAAAAATATATATCTTTATATAAATTTCAAGCAGGCTTGTAAATACAGTTATCAAACTTTCAATAGCGGTTCCAGTTTACTCAAGTTCAGGTTGCCACAGTTCTTTCTAGCAATAAGCAATCTTTTGGGCCTTCTGCCCAGGTTCGACAAGGTTCAGTGTCTCGTAGCGCCTCAATGCGCTTTCCGCTGTCTCCGCTCGCTCCCGAGGGGAGATCGGGCCTCGAGGACCAGGAGCTGTGCGAGCCTCGGTTCCAGAGGCGGCTCGTGTTGGGAGCAGATAGCGCGGTGCGAGCTCGAGTTGCAAGGCGCTCGCACCGTGAGGACACAACACAGTACCTTTCAAATTCTTGTAGAGCGGGCGGCTTCCGGGGGAGCTGTCCCACGTCGCGTTGCTTTTCCGGGGTCGCTGTTTACTGCGGCTCTCAGCCGGGCAGGTCACGGGTCATCCGGGGTGGCGGTGTTCAGTGGCGGCAGGGTCCTTCCTTCGTCGTTCGCTCCGACCCTGGAGGCGGTGGCTGTGTGGTGGCGGCAAGTGGCAGTACGGTCCCCAAGTGCAGGACGTACCCAGCCAAAGTGCCGATTGCAGCTGTGCGCTCACAGCTGAGCTGTCGGGCAGGTTACCGGCCAGAGGGGGGTTATCACAGGGCGGCTGTCCGTCTTCGCAGGTGGATTGACGGCTAGAAGCGCAGTCAATTCGGGAGCTTGGACCGGACGGGTCCTCCTTCACTTTGCTCTCGGGCTCCCGGTGCAGGTGCGGTCACGGTGTTCGGGCCAGCGGCGGCTGGACCTCACGTTGCTCTCGCTGTTGCTTTGGGCCCCGGTCACGGTGCTCGGGGGGATGTCACTGCCTTGGATTACGGGGAGCGTGGCAGGCTTGCCCAGCGCTCCCAAACCCCTCTGTCAGTACTGCAGCGATAAGCAGCACACACAGTCGCGTTCTTCAGGATGTAGCGCCCACTGGTCCTGGGGCGCTGGTCAGGGGGCAAGTTCAGCAGCAAGCCCTTGGAGATCTCTCAGCAGAGTTTGGCACAAAGTTTCATAAAGCAAAAGTCTTCTTGTAGTCTTTTCTTTTCCCCTCCTTCTGCAGCAAGGCACCAGACACAGGCAAGAGACAGCACTCTTCCTTGTCCTTCCCGGTCCTTCTCGTCGGGTAGAGTTCCTTCTGTAGCCCAAACAGGATCTAATTTACAAGGAGCAAGGCTCCGTCTTTTATACTGCATTTCTTTTGTTCTCGCAGGCCAGGGGGGCCTTTGCATAGCCACTTTCAGTCCTTGAGTACTCTGGTGGGTGTAATCCGGCTTCTGCTTTCAGTGTGAGGGGCAGGCGCATCAGACGCCCCACAGGAGGTGGAGCCAGCCTTGTGCGGACAGGGGCAGCCAGAGTACCTTGTTGATGGGGGCTTCGCCCTTCCTGGGCCAGGTGTCGGCTGAGTCATCAGTCGCTCCCCAGGAGGGTGGAGCCAGCATTGTGGTGGCAGAGCACAGCAAGATCCAGAGTCAAGAGCCACTCCTACCTCCCACTAAGGTGCAATCCACGCATTCACCACCTGTCATCCCCCAGCCCTGTCACTCACACATCCCAGACAGTCCGATACACATACCAGCAGAGGCGGGCTGAAATGGTTAGGCAAGCAAATGCTAACTTTCTAAAAGTAGCATTTGCAAACACAGGATACTAAAATAAACTTTACTAAAAGAAATATTTTATTATTCTGAGTTCAGGCATACTAAACACGACTCTCTACCATGCTCCCTAAGCCTGCTGGGATTATAGGGTGTAATAATTCCAGCAGCCCGTTCTGGCCTAACGAAAGCAGGTAGCCTTACAATAGTGAAATACGAGTTTAGTTGTAATTCACTACTAGGACATGCCACACACATCAGGGCTTGTCCTACCTTACACTTACAATGCACCCTGCCCTCGGGCCTACCATAGGGGTGACTAATATGAAGTTAAGGGAAGGTTTGGAGGCTGGCAAGTGGGTGCACTTGCCCAGCCAGCGTGACAGTACGAGACTGCACGCAGGTTCTGCAATGGCAGACCCTAGACACATCTTAAGGCTGCTTCTGTGGGTGGCGCAACCAGCGCTGCAGGCCCACTAGCAGTATTGGCATTCACAAGCCCTGGCACTCCTAGTGCGCTTTACTAGGGACTAACAGTAAATCCAATGCACCAATCATGGACATCAATCACATGTACAATTTACAGTAGGGAGCACTTGCACTGCGGCACGGGTCAGCCGTGGCGCAGCGCCCTGAGTATCGGAAAACCAGCAAAACATCGGAGGCACACCAGCAAAAAGTGGAAGGGAAGCTCACGCCAAGGTGCCAGGTCTAACAATGCTTATGAGAAGCAAGGCTGGAAGTCTCTTTTACTGCCAGCTTTGCTCATTGTAAGCAAGGAATATACGTTCAAAGTGCGTGTTTATGCACCGATTGCATGTTTTAAAAACAATGAATAAAAGACATTGTCATTTACAATGCCAATTGCTCCAACTTTAATAATGCGAGACCTATTGCATTGTAAATGCTTGTTAAGGTGTATGTTGTCCGCCAAACTCAAAATAAGCCTCTTGGTCTGTACCTTATAGGTCGCTTCACCCCTCTCTCTCCCCGCTCCCAGGGTGGAGCTTCAGCGAAGAGCTCTTGGATGGCTTTATTGACACAACAGAGTGGACCAGAGACAGCAATGTCAGGAAGCAAGAGCATTGAGGTGCAGGTAGAACAGAGGACTTCCCCTTCACCAGGAATCTAGCCAATGAGCAGAAGTAATGCACCTCCATGTTTGTGGATTAGAGATACCTGGGGGTGGCGGGCGGTCTTGAGGCTGCAATTTTTTGGGTGGGCCCGCCGCAGTCCCGCCAAGCATATTATGAGTTTCCTTTCCGCCGCGGTTTTCATGGCGATTCCTCCTCTGTGAAAACTGTTGCGGTGAGGAAACACAGGTGGCCCTACAGGGAAATGGGGTGCTTGCAAGGTAGCACATGTTGCAACCCCCTGTGTGCATGCAGCCCCGAACCTCACCTCCCTCTACCCCACAGATACGTTCCTCACCCCCTACACCTGCTAAATCTAAGTGTATTTCACCCTCTGTACCTCACCTCCCTCTACCTCACCAACCTCTCCCTCTACTCCTGCTAAATCTTGGTGTATTTACCTCTTTGTACCTCACCTACCTTTACCGCACCGATCTCTACCTCTCCCAAGATGGCTCTCTCTACTCCGCCTCTACATCTCATGCCCTCACCTCTTTGCTCCACTCTTTTTGCCTACATCTAGTTCTCTCATTAGCTACCTCAACTCACTTTCTTCCTCCTCCCCTCACTGTGCACCTCACTGCTCTGCTGTCTGACTCCAAACACAATCCTCTCTACCTCAACCCCTAATATGCTTCTTGGCGCTAGGTCCGTGTTATATAGGAAGCCATGCTGCGGGTGCGAGTTATGTGCCACAGCTCGGAGAGGGAAGGGTCATGGAACTTCCACCACTGAAGAGGACGGCGACTCAACATACTACTATTGTGACCGTCTCCGAGGCGCTATATACGAGTAACTGAACGGGGTTTACCTCCTCTCCGAGGCTCCTGTCTGGTAAAGTGTTGACTAAGGGCACCAGATACCATGGATGGGTGTAATCGCCAGCAGTGGCTTCACACAAGAATCAGACCCTCGAAAATGACAACTCAGAGCTGTAGCAATCACTGCAAATGACAACTCAGCGCTGTACGAATCACTGCAAATGACACCGCAGCGCTATACCAATCACTGCAAATGACAACGCAGCGCTATATGAATCACTGCAAATGACAAAGCAGCGCTATACCAATCACTGCAAATGACAACGTAGCGCTATACCAATCACTGCAAATGACAACGCAGCGCTATACCAATCACTGCAAATGACAACGTAGCGCTATACTAATCACTGTCTGCCACCTTTCTGCAGCGCGTCGCACAGGCATCAATTATAAAGCGGGACTGTTTGCTCCACTTCGGTCTAAAGCTCGCGCTTCTTCTCTTTTTTTGATGTTTCCTTCTCTGTTTTCCTCCTGAGCCACCCCCACCCACCCCACCCCACCCCATCATGTACATGCCCAAGAGGACCTCGACAGAGTGCGTATGCGGAAAAAGACACCGCCAAAGCTCTGCCCTCAGTGCAGTGTCACTGAACCCGGCCAGCTCCTTGTGTCCAAGAATACCTTTGAGCCAGCTGGGTGGGTTAATGCACCCACTCCAGAGGACGCTGATCAGGACGGGGCAGACTCGAGCTTTCATCCTTCGGAGGCCCATGAAACCACAGTTCCGGTGCTGCAGCACAAATATTGATGCTATGAAAAAAGCTTGGCTCCGGGGTCACATTTAACGGCTCAGTAGAGTTCGTGTTCAGGAACCCATACTTCAAAGTCGTCAAACGGAATACCACTAAAATGGGTAACGCGTGAAGCTGCAGAGATTAGACACTAAAGTAGAGTGCTATGCAAGACATCTAATTGTCATTCATATATCCGTTACACCTGTTGGATTTAGTCACATTTTTTTTATTTTATTTAAAAGAGTGAAAATGCATATGGCGCGTGGCAGTCGATTTAAAAGCCCTTATGCTTCATACAGATTTTATTTTTATTCTTATTATGGATTCCAAGCAAGTTTAGAGGAGAGGGCGGGCCCTGGTGACGTCATCAGAACCTGTCAGTCGGCGCTTGATGGCGCTGGCTGCCATGGCAACCGTGGAGCAGCATCGATTTTACCGTGAGCGAACAGGAGTACGGGGGGGATGGAGCAGAACCGAGGCTTCTGCGAGGTGACCACTAACGACCATCATTAGCATAATTAGTAATGGCAGAGTCTGGTTTTCGGCTAATGGGCCCGGCTGAAAGCCTATCCTTATTCCATTTCCCGCTCCAGGCCCCATCTGGCCTGCTCGAGCAGGGCTGGCGATGATGGATCGCGGTGGCGATCACAGTCACACTGCGCAGCTGCGGAGGAGCCGGGATCCTGCCGGTCCGAACGGCGCTGTAATGCAGCGCTGCAGGCCGGAGGAGGCTGGAGGAGCATGCACGGGAATAGGATACCACAGCTCACTACCACTTATAGACAGCTGGGGTCAGAGGTCATACTCCATTTGCTCCTGTCCTTCCCCATTCATTGTATTTACTAACTCCAGTCTTTCAATTTCATGTATAACTCCGGGCTCCACCCGGTATGGCCGGTCCTTTCATGTCCTGGCTGGTACAAAAAGCAGGAAAGCTGGTAAAGCTGGTATTTTTCAGATCAACAGTACATTCTTTAAGTAGTGAACTAAAGTAGAAAGCTTTTTAAAATGTGTTTTAGAGCTGCTTTATTGATCTCCGACTGACTCACAAAGACAGAAGGGTCATGTTAACAAGTTTCGTATGGGCCAGGTGCGAGGAGGCGCAGAGCTGCTTTGGCTGGAGCGTCTGGTCACTTCGCATGCGCGTTTGAGCCAGTTCCTTTGGGCGGGACTTACGTCTTTGGAAGTCCCGCGCACGCACCCACGGAGTGCCTGAGAGCGGGGCTCCCATGACCGAGGGAGAGGCCGGCTACAGAAGTCCCGAATGGCGGTAAGTGGGGCTTAGTTCTAGGGGGGAGGGGGGTTGCGCTTGTTTGTGTGTGTATGTGTGCAATGGCGGCGGCGGGGGGTCTTTGTATGTGTGCGTGTGTGTAGGTGCGCTGGTGTGTGTGTGGGGGGGGTCTCTGTGTGTGCGTGTAGGTGCGCTAGTGTGTGTGTAGGTGCGGCGGCGACGGGGGTGAGGGGGTGTGCCTCTGTATGTGTGTGGCTGTGTATGCGTGTGGCTGTGTATGGGCGCATGCGTGAGTGTGGGTGCGCGTGCACGCAGTCAAATCCAGCACAAGAGAAGCGCGTGGCACCCTCTTGTCCCTCATTCCCCCGAGACGGGCAGCTATAGGTCTCCAGCTGGACGCATCCTTCGGATGCAGTACCAGCGAGACCTAAAAAGCAAACACTCATAGGGAATGCAAGAGTAAGTAAAGCATGCGAAATGTAAGCAGGAACACCTTGGTTACCTTAACGCTTTCACACTCGTTATTCAGAAACAGGGTGGTGCGACTGGTGCCACCGCACTGGGTGATGACTTCGGCAGAAGGGGGGAGGGCGCAGTCTTTGTAAGCTTATCATAGTTTTAAAAGCACCTGCTGCCGTGTTCCTTGCCTTCATTAATTTTCAGGCAGCAATACAAAATGTCAAGTTAACTCTGGTGATTAATATTCCTCCTGGAGAGATCAGAGTTTTGTCCATTGGGAGTTTTGATTCACCATAAGGTAGTGCAGAAGGTTAATATGCCTGCTGCAAATAACGTGTACCATGCTGATCACAAAGTGCATATAATGTAAGTAGGTCAGTGGGTTACTGCTTTTGTCATAGAGATCCTTTTGTTACTTGCAGTTTATAAGTTACAATCTTAATATAGAACAGGTGTGTTAACATTCATCAAAGAGCTGCATGCAAACTGCAAGGTATAAATTGGAGTGTTATGGGTTCCCCCCTTCCGTCTTTCGTTATCCAAATGTTGCAAAAAGGGTTCATTTGGGTAGAAGTCAATTGTTCTCATTAAACAGAGTTCCCCCAACCATGGTGATACGTTTTAAATTCTAAGTTTGTGCGTCTCCAGACCAAGCACTCTTAAACATGTGACTCCTACACCTTGCAGACCTCAGTTTTATGGAACATTTCCTGGAGATTGATTAACACACCTATGATTCATTGTCTGTGTAATGTGTGTGTGATGTAAAGTGCTCTAACACACTACACTGGTATGAGTGGAGCTATAAAACAAAAGAAATGCATATGAGAAAGAGTGGTTATGGAGACTCAAAGGGCACTGTTTAAGGGTGGTAGTGAAGAAATCGGTGGAGAAGGAAGTCATTGTGGGAGCCAACAAACATTGTCGCACCAGGTGCCACCAGACCTAAAGCTGGCCCTGTTCAGAAATCAATGAGTGTTTTTGCCTCAAGAGTTAAAGACAGACTACAGGGCCCAGAAGTGCCCTGCTTCAATGTCCATTGCTTATATCGTTACAAACCATAAGCAGTATGGTTTAAAAAGACCACATCCCTGAACACAGAGCCACGTTACACATTTTATAAACTAAAATAAGGAAAACAGCTGATAACTCCACGCATCAACCAGGTATTGCAGCACCTCCTGGATAGATGCACTAGTTCCCACCAGGGGAAAACAATGTTGTTCAAAGAAAAACAAGAAAACGAAAGTAGCGCGTCACTGGCAAACACTGTAAAGCGGCGCTAATGTGTTTCGGTGTGAATAAAACCTATCTGGCCAGTTTGGGAATCTTTTTTCTCTCCTTCTCAAGGCTGCTGTTTGGAATACAAAATGTGATAAAAAGGAAATTTCCAGCAAAAGTGTTTCTTTCTGTTTTTGATCCATTTCACAGGAGAACGAATGAAGGAAGGAAAGGAGAAGGAGGGAAAGGAGAGGTACGAGCAGTTTCTTGAAGTCACTTTTTCATTCAGCAAGTGAGAGGGAGCAAGATAGAAAGAGGTGGAAGAGGAAGAAATAGAGGGGGAAGCTGCAGAGGTGGAGAATTGGACCCTGTCCTGGTTTTTTCTGGGCAAGAAAGTAGAGACAGTCCTTTTCCTGCTCTTCCCTCCCCACCCGTCTCCCAACAGCGGAGCCTTATTTATAAGCCTATCTCCACCGTCCTGGAGTGCATTTTTAAAAGACAAAAATTAGGGGGAAACTGATAATAATTGAAGTAATAGGGGCACACCGTTCCCTGCGCATTCCGCCCACTTCGACCACACTGCACGGTACGAATCCATGGTACTGCGCACCGTGCACGGCACACTCCTGTGCCTCTTAGTGTACTGCACACAACGAGCTGCATTTTGCATGCCTCACAAGACACCTGTCTACATCTCCGCACACTGCCATGGACGTGTTTATCTGGGCACTCCGCAAAGAACAGTTACCGCATCTCACTGCTACTATCTAGTTGCCCTCTCTTTCCAGGACTCGGTCGCACACGCCCCTGTACCTTCTACACAGCTGCACACAGCTCTTTGCTGTGCCATCACACACCGAACAGCACACTTCAGTGGATGTCCTGCTGAAGCGTGTGAAACTGCAATTTCATATGGACGTAAGTGTCTCCATTGTGTATCAACCTAATCTGCGATCCCACGCTGTGGGAACAATAGCTTGTGTTGCCATCTAGACTCCTTTCCCAGGAGAGCGTTAAACTCTTACTTCCTGCCCGAGCAGACAGGAATGTTCCCATACACGAAAAAGAACTGTGGATACATTTACATTTGTCTACGAGTGCAAAGGCATATATGTTGGTTCCTCTTTCCCGTGGTACACTGCTAGTAGGTCAGAGTGCAGAGGCAAAGGAGAGGATGGATTGAACCTTACTTCCCTGCTATAATTAACTCATGCCAGCTGAAGCGAGAGGATTGCTGAAGTTCAGGTTTCCTTTGCAGAAACCAGACGTCCTATATATGATGTAACCACAGGCCGATTAGCCTTTATGTTCTGCTTCACATGGCATGCGGCCAGACTATCTCGAGATTGAGTGGCGATCCCGGTCCGCATCTATTTTGGAGGCTGTTAATCACCCCCCACTATTGGTAATTCATAATATCTATGTACACATACGACTGTCCCCAGCCACTTGTGATGTAAATAACCTGCTGCTTTCTTATGTCTGGCACTCTCCAGGACTGTGGAGAAGGGGCCCACTCATGAGCGTTCTAAATCAATACCTTGAATACATCCTGCACCGATTCCCGACTCTTTCATCAGATACAGAAGGCCGAGAGGGGGGTCACATGAGGTGGTCCGGGCAGCCCCTCAACGCTGCTCCCTTCAAGCGCACGGGACACCTCCCTTCGCCTGCGCCAGGCGCTGCAAAGGCATTGCACTGGCGTTGCTGTAATTCCACAAATGACACCCGGCGGCGTCTCCTGCGCTTCTTTTGGGTGTTTTGAGCACATATGGTCAATCGAAGTATTTTTTAAAGTAAATATATATTTTTCTTACAAAAGAGCTGGGAAACGGGACAAACCAGGGGAGGGGGGTAACTGCCTCTGTGTTTCGGACTACTGTTGTCAGAAAAGAAAATGCATAAACTCGGAAATATTTCCAGTTAGTGAGTGTGCAAGACGGCCAAAAAGAAGCGCCCAGACCACTTCTGCGCTAGAACAGCGCAGAATACTTCACCATCATTCGTCCCCGGAATGCCAGCACGCGAGTCTACGCCGCACCCGGCCGAGGGCACTGGACTACTCGCTCTTTCCCAAAAACGAATATTAATCCTTCCCCTCCTCACCCACCGCGTGTGCATCCCACTCGCTCCATTAGAGCCCGCCTCCCCTCACATGCGGAAGGCACTTTGCTGCACGTCTGCAGTGTACAAACACCGGCTCTACACGGGCGCTCCTGGACTGTACAACGCCCGCCACCACCTGTACCCCGTGGTCCATTACCTCCGCCGTGTGCCGCACACGGCCACCACCTCACAGGTGGCACCGATCACCGCACACATCTTTAAGGTGGCCGGTTCCTTTGTCTAGCGCCTCTCTCCCCCTTCCAGGCGGACAGATGTGTGCACTAACACACCGACGTGCACACGCCCCCGCAGCATCAGTGTTCTGCGCCAGGGTGGCCTCCCGTGCAAGCTTTAACTAGCTGGTTCCCTGAGCGGCGTCTAGTCGCATCTCCCACCGGACACATGCCTCCAGTCCCCCGCTTTCTGCACGCCGTGTTCATGCCGCCCAGAGAGCGGCGGGGGCTGAGCCAGGGTGCCCGGGGGCAGGCCTCCGTCTGTGCCAGGGTAACCCGATCCGACACAGGAGGCTCCGCAAGTCACAAATAGCGCGCTCGATGCCCCATGAGGGGCTGGGCCCGCCAGGGCCCTCCTGCCTGCAGTGTCCCCTCCCCCGTATAACACTTGCACACCGACACCGCGCCGTGTCCTCAGAGCCGGGATCGCGCCACTCGTGAAGAGCAGAATGGATGAAGCTATTCACCCGCAGGGCCAGGCTGGTGTGTAGAGAGTTGCTGTGTGCAGGGCGGAGCGCGTCCGGGTCACAGTAGTGCCACAACACACTACACCCCACGCGCCTGCTTCCCAAGGCAGGAGGGGGTCTACAGGGCGAAAGCAAGGCAGGCGCTGACCGACCCACTGTTCGAGATCCAGGCGCACTAAGGAGGGCAGTGCCACACTGCGGCAATGGCCCGACTGCCTTCAGGGCCAGCAGCATTTCCGAATTCACACGTGTGGGTAACACGGAGGGGTGTCCACGGTTCTTTACACCCGTGGGACATTTCTGCGCACGACGAGGTCTTTACAATAATGCAACACCACTTAATTCTAAGTCAGCAGAAGGTGATGGATAGAAAGGTAAGGAGTGCACAGGAGGTGCAGAACGGTGATACCACGGATACAAGAACTGTGAGGGAGAGGGTGTGAAAGAGGCACAAGCGATGGGGGTGGAGAGAGGGGGAAGGGATTTAAATGGAGAAGAGAAGTGGAAGACAGGATGAGAGGGAGAGTGTGGCTGAGTGACATCTGGGCACACACCTAGCGCCTCGAAGCCAGCAGCAGCGCAGTGCTTGGTGATGGCTGCACTCCCACGAGACTTTAGCTGATACAGTGTGCTGTCTCTAGGCACTATATCTAGTGAGGGTTGCGGCTTCCATTGCACACCGTGGTAGAGAGGCTCTGTGCAGCGCACAGCGCGCTCTGGTGCTCCCTTTGTGCACGTGAACACACGTGACCTCCACTGACCCTCTTTTCAAAGGTTGCTTGCTGTTCTGTAACTCCAAAGACTGCGTGGATTACATTCTCACACACAGCAAGAGTTAGAAAGAGCGCACAGACTCGGTCCTCGCAGCGTTAGAGGCTGGCAGCTTGATTCCGAATTTGCTGGAGGCGGGTCATGCGCCAAGCAGCAGTGTCTGGGTCTCTGGGCGCAACACATAGAGCAGACAGGACATCCACTGCCGTTTGGCAGACGCCCAGGTCCCTAGAGACACACGGAGAGGGAGAGACTATGGTGCTGTAAAATGGGAGCGATGAACAGGCTTATTAAAATATCTTATGGGGATAAAGCACCTCCGGCAGAGATCTTTGGGAGCCAGCTAAATCTCACGGAATAATAATAATGGAGAGAACTCTCGAGGTTAACAGATTTGCTGGAAAAATCTGAATTTTGTCTAGCTCCAGTTTTGAATAAAAGTAGCATAGATGGTTATTGTGTCTCCCGCATCAGCTGTAGTGAATAAGGTCTATATTTTGGCTTGTATTCACCACAGCTTCATTTTGAAAGGTTTAATCCCTAAAATATACTTCTAAAGAGAACGTGCCTAACTCGGCTCTAAATAGAATTTTTGAAAATGTGTCACAGCCTTATAGCATTTAAAGTACTTCTGACAATTAATATGCAATTCTGGGCAGGCGGGAGTTAAGGTTTAGCACATTATCATGTCAACATGCTGTGTCTGGCTACGGGCTTCCTTTTTTAAAAGACTTTCATTTTCATTACGGCTTCATTAGACGCGTTCCACCGTTAAAGGCCAGCCTGCAGTGGAAATACGCGTGCCCAGGGATTTCTCAGAAGCGTGATGGACTGACGGAGATTAATCCTTGTGACCGGGAGAGCAGGATGCGTGTTATTTTTACTAGGACTCACATTACACAAACTTGAAATAAATAAATAAATCACTGGCAAGCAGTGATCTAAAACCTTCACTAACGGTTTGCCAGCAATAAGACCCTGACCTGGAAACAGCAATGTTTTACCAATACTTTATGCAAATCACCAATACTGGAGTTGTGGATTAACCAACCAGCCTCATCTGCGCAACTCTTACTATGTAAAACAGCTTTGCGGAGGCCCCGGATTAAAAATGCATACAACTCTTGCTCCTGCCGGCAGAAACTGCGAGGATTACATACAGGATGCAATTACCACCGCGAGGGACCTTTCGAAAAAGAAGCTGATCTTGTAATGTAATGTGTCAAGCATGACGGGAGGAGCGCGCCTGAGGGTCTAACATCATAGACACATTAACTACAACAGAAAACAAGTCGTCCACCAATACTAATAAAACTGCAGTGTCAGGGTAAAAAAAACACAGATTTGCAAACAAAGTCAAGAAAAGTTGCATAGGCGCCATTTTTAAAGTCCAAAAGTACAGCGTGCAGCACAGGAGAGCGTGTGGTGCTTCCAACTGCTTTGGGGCTGTAAATAAAACATAAGGAGTATGTTGTATTCTCTGCACTTATGTTTCTCTGTATCCCTTTAAGTCATGCATTCCATTTTCCCTGATGTCATTTTCCCCTATGTTCTGTCTTGTCAGTTAGCTCCTGCTTTCTGATGGGAACACCAGCTTTTCTCTATGGTGCTTAATAAACAAGTGTTAAGCCTTTCATCTGTCTACTAACTTCATTTACAACACATGGCGACGATGAACAGAAGGAGCTAAACAACCATAGAGGGAGAAGAACTCCACTGGTGAAAAGAACCACGCGAATTTTTGAGGAAACTGAGAAAACAACTCTAAAGAACCACGCAAGTCTTAAAAAAAAAGAGGAAAATATATTACTACACATCTATTGAAACAAGCAAGAAGAGCATATTACGCTGGATGTGGAAACTGCAAAAATCTACCTTTGAATTGAAACCTGCAAGCCTCCAAAGCAACTGGTGAGTTGGAGAAATTATTAACAAACCCTTGCTGTGTGTCTCGTTGTAATTCTGATTAACTTTGATGAACATCAAGCTTAAAGACTACACAGTCACAGAAATACCACGTTTGAGAAAGCTCCGTTTTTTTTTAAAGAAAGAGAAATTCCTGTTGACTGTAAAATTTAAAGGAGATGTAAACGTGACCTTTAGAACGAAAACGGAGTGACTGGTGTAGCATTCATGCTCAAAACATAACTTTATCTACGTAATCCTGCTCAAACTGACAACCTCAACACAAATATATGTGTTGCATCTTTTGAAAATACACGAGCGCACTTCTTGAGCAGAGAAGCACAGCAGACACACGAGCGCAGGAGACTCACCGTTCCAATTTCGACCATTGTTTTCCTTCGCAACCGAGCTGCGCGTCCAACAATGCAGGAAGTGAAGCAGTGACGCGATCACGCAGCGTTCATCCGGACCACTCCGTATCCTAGCAACCGACCGACGCGAGTGAGCAAAGTGCCGGCAGTGACGCAACCAGGCAGCGTCCATCTTTGATTACCGCGTATCTTGGCAACGCGAGTAGAAATTGTTACAGACGTCCTGAGTAATGAGCGTTACTCGGAAAATTTACCGAGTAGCTTGGAAATCTCTGTAAATCGTAAGGAACGAAAGAAAAAGGAATTGAAAGGTGAACGCGTCAGCAAGGGGAAACGAAGGGTGAGTGCACCATTTACAAGAGAAAGCGAAGGGTGAGAGAACCTTACTTACAGTCTAGCTTTAATGAGAGTGCACAACGAAAGCTGCAAGTTGAAGTGTTGGAGCCCCAGGGAAGAGCTTCTCTATTAGACACTGCATGGTGTAAGCTACCAATGACCTTATTCTTTACATTAGACGGGTAAAGAAAGAGCAATGGAGTGCATATAGCATATGTTAAGGAGTGTAATTGTTATCCCAGTGTGACTATTTCTTCATTTTTTTTATTAAAAAAAAATATAATACATTTTTTTTTTTTTAAAATAACAAGAAAAAAAAAATGGAGAACTTAAATATCATTGCACCCCCATTGTTCTTACAAGCCACAGGAGATCCACCCATTGAGTGGGATGAATGGATAGACATTTTCGAGAACTACATCGAAGCACTTGATGGGAAAGATTTTAGTGCAATTAGGAAGAAGGCTCTCTTGTTAAGTGCTTTGGGCAAGGAGGGTCAACATTCTTTTAAATACCTTCCTGTGGCAGTCAACCAAGATGGTAGAGCAATAACTAATGTATACACTGAAGCTAAAGCTCGGATGAAAAAACAATACGCAAAAGAAGTAAATATTGTTATGGCGCGACACAAATTTTACACTCAGCCTCAAAGGAATGAAGAGTCGGTAGATCAGTTTGTGGCTAGACTACGTGAGTTGTCGATAAAATGCAGTTTTGGAGAAATAAGAGATGAAATGATAAGAGACCAACTGATAGTACAGTGTCGAAATAAAAAGATGCAAGAAAAACTGTGGGCAGCAAAAAACCCAACCCTACAAATGGCCATTGACATAGCAAAAGTGGTTGAGGAATCGAATGCATGCATGAAAGAGATGGAAAAGAAAGATAACGCAAAAGGCAATGCTCAAGGCAATGATGTTTCGTGTGTTGACCATGACGAGGTTGCTGTTGTAAACAAGAGGAGTGTGGATCTGGGAGGAAGTAGCCAGAAAAAATTTAACAATACATTTTCAAGTAACGATAGAAATAGATTCCAAGGAAGAATGTGCAGTAGGTGTGGGAGCACTTTTCACAATTCAGACTTTAGAAAATGTTTTGCAATTGACAAGATGTGTAGGAAATGTGGGCGGAAAGGACATTTCGCGAAGATGTGTAGAAGTACAAACGTCGATAAAGTTGCTGTCGTTGAAAACAGGGATGAAGTAAGAGACTTTGTTAGTGTTGAAGGTGCGAATAAAATACTGTGTTTAGGTGGAGACGGTGTGAACGAGGGTGAGCCTGGGAGGAGATTCAGACCAAAAGCTCTATTCCTCATTGATAAAATTGAGGTCCAACTGATGGTTGACCCTGGATCCTTATGGACCATTATTCCCAAAGATATGTTCCAAACCAATTGGAAGGATGTGCAGTTGTCTCCCAGCGACATTAATGCCTGTGGTTTTCAAGGTGAAAGCATAGATGTGATTGGGTTCATGGTGTGTGTAATAACATTCAAGGATCGTTCAGCTGAAGGGAAGGTGTACGTAGCCAAGTCTGGTCCTGCAATTTTAGGATGGGGACAGCAGTATGACCTTGGGATAATAATAAATCCAAGAGCAGCACAACAGGTAATGGTAGTAGACAGTATAACCACGGATTCGATAGTGGAAGGGATGAATGGTTTGTTTGATGAACATATAGGAGAGTTAAGGGGCTATGTGCATAAGATTGTGTTGAGGGATGATGCCATACCCATGCAACACAGAGTCAGAAAGGTTCCATTTATCGCACGTGAGGAAGTGAAGAAGATGTTAAAGGAAATGCTAGATCAGGGTGTGATAGAACAGATCGAAACGTCACCTTGGATTTCCCCCGTGGTTATTACAACCAAATCTGATGGGAAATTTCGTTTTTGTGTGGACCTTCGCACCCTGAACCAAAACATTGTGACAGATAATTTTCCTTTACCGAACATCAATGAGTTGGTCCTATCACTAAAAGGTGGGAGGTATTTTTCCAAGTTAGACCTTCGCAGCGCCTATCATCAGATAAAACTACACCAAGACTCTAAAGCACTTACAGCGTTCATAACAACCGAAGGAATATACCAATTCACGCGAATGCCTTTTGGACTTGCCTCTGCAGCTGGGGTATTTCAGAGGATGATGGGTGTTGTACTAAAAGGGGTGCACAATGTTGTGTATTTTCAGGACGATGTTCTAATATTTGGTGCCACTGTCGAAGAACATAATGTGATTTTGAAAACTGTTTTAGAAAGGATGGAACAAGCGGGTTTAACTCTCAAGAAAGAGAAATGTAAATTTGCAGTGGAGGAGGTTGAATATCTTGGGTATACATTGTCTGTGGATGGTGTAAAACCCAAGAGAGATTTATTAGACTCCATTAGAAATGCACCATCTCCATGTGATAAGGATCAGTTGAGGTCTTTCCTCGGCCTCATCGAGTACTACGCTAAGTTTGTAAGGGATTTTGCAGAGAAAACTGAAAAGATCAAGGTGCTGTTGAGGAGTGGTTGCAAGTTTGTGTGGGGTGTGGAACAAGATGAGTGTTTCAAAAGAATCAAGGTGGAGATTTGTGAGGCGGGTATTTTGACACCGTTTGACACCAACCGTAAGTCGGTTCTGACAGTGGATGCAAGTGCTGTGGGAGTTGGTGCTGTTCTAGCTCAAGTACACGATTCCGGTCTTAAAACTGTAGCGTTTGCCTCAAGGACACTTACTACAGCCGAGAGAAATTACTCTATAATCGAGCGTGAGGCTTTGGCTGCAGCATGGGGTTGCGAGTATTATAGAATGTACCTGTGGGGGTTTAAATTTACATTATTGACAGACCATAAACCCCTGGTTAAGATACTTTCGCCTGGTGGCGCTGGTAAAGGCTCCGCCAGGTTAGCGAGACTCGCCGCCAGGATTCAAGAGTACTTGTACACCGTGGAATACATTCCCGGTTGGAAGAATTGCCAGGCGGATGGACTCTCTAGACTCCCACTACCTTGGGAGAGAGTAGACAAGTTAGGGGTTGAATCTCTCAATTCGGAGGGTTCTGTTGCTGCTGTAGATGAAGTTGTAGATATGTGTGCTGGGGCAATTACTAGAAGTCTGTGGAACACTTCAATGATTAAAGATGCAGTGCTGTGTGAAGTCAAAGATTTGATAGCAAAGGGCCCAAGGAGAGAAAGTTGTCTATCTCCTGCACTCCGTCCTTATTTGAAGGTTCTGGATCAATTGTCTATCTTGGACAATGAGGGATTCTTGATCTTAATGGATGACAAATTCATTCCTCCACAAGACGTGCGATTTACCTTGTTTAAGCTGGGTCATGAGGGCCATTTAGGGCAGTCCCTTACCAAGAGGAGAATTAGGGACAATTTTTGGTGGCCCGGAATGGACTCTGATATCTCACAGTGGGTGGAGAGATGTACCGATTGTTTAGAAAGTGAAAAGAGACTTAAGGTGGGTAGTCATACTGGTTGTGGCTCAATAACGGATCCCAAGTGCCCCTGGCACACCATATGCCTCGACTTCATTGGTCCATTTCACCAGTTGAACCAGGATTTGAGGTTTGGGCTGGTGGTAGTTGATGTCTCTTCTAAATGGTTAGTAGTCAAATTTATGAGGGAGATCACTACGAGCAACACTATTGCCGTACTGGGTGAGATTTTTAGGGAGGAAGGCTTCCCCACAAAGATTATTACTGATAATGGGACGCAGCTCACCTCCTTGGAGATGGCTAACTTCTTGGGAAGATGTGGGATCATTCACTCAAGGACCTCGCTTTATAACCCCCAGGGAAATGGCATGGTGGAGAGGGCCAACCGAATGGTTAAAGGTGCTATTCAAATGGCGATTTCTTCCCGGTTAGATGTGAAGAGTCTGGTAAATGACCTGGTGTGGGCCTACAGGACCACTGAAAATGGTGTGACTGGTTTGGTCCCGTTTTCTGTCATGAGGGGACGTCCAGCGGGTACCAAACTTGTGGCTGCATGGATGAAGGAACTCCTGAACGCTGATCCCCCTGCCAGTTCTAATGAGCCTGACATTGTTTGCAAATCTGATGGCGCGTGTAAGTTCGCTGTGAATGATTGGGTTAAGGTCAAGCCCGGTCGAGTGGGTGCCGGACTGACGAAGTTCAGGGGTCCATTTAAGGTGAAGTCTGTACACAGGAGATTTGTCACTTTATTTAATGGTGAAAGTTGGAACTTGAGGCGTGTGGCACTGTATAAGAAAGCCGAGCAAGAACCGGTGAGGTCCAGCGAGCACAGGGCATGTGACACCAATGAGTCTCGTACTAGTAGAACCCAGAGAGTGAGGAGACCTCCAGCCCATTTGCGCGACTTTGTTTGCAAGTAAGGTCTTCCTCTGTAACGAAGGGCATAGCCTTATTATGTTTTTTTTTATGTTTCTCCATGGGAAGGGAAGAGGATATGTTGTATTCTCTGCACTTATGTTTCTCTGTATCCCTTTAAGTCATGCATTCCATTTTCCCTGATGTCATTTTCCCCTATGTTCTGTCTTGTCAGTTAGCTCCTGCTTTCTGATGGGAACACCAGCTTTTCTCTATGGTGCTTAATAAACAAGTGTTAAGCCTTTCATCTGTCTACTAACTTCATTTACAACAGAGTAACAACACACGCATGAGGGGCAGTCCTGATGGGAGGTAGTAACAGAAGAGAAGGAGGTACTAAGGGGGGACTACTAAACCTATTCACGAATTAAAAGCCACCATTTACTGAAGACAGTAGCCAATTGAAAAGATGGGCGGGGAAATGGGCGGAGCTTCCAGTCCAAACCTGAATACAGCAGGTCTCGGAGAAACAGCGCAAGCAGTGCTAGACAAGACCTAAAAACTGCAGGGATTAGGGTTGTTAAGCAAGTGTTGGTAGGGGGGAAGGAAGGCGAAAAGAAGCATATGATGGAAGGGGTAGAAGATGCACAAGAATGAAAGATCACCACAGAACAACTTAGGTGGAGCACTACGGAGTCCGAGGGGAGAGAAGTACCGGCACCAGGAAGAGCAACATGGAGTTGGAGAGGGGAGAAAAGCTCACAAATGAGACACCTGGCAAACACATGCACTCATGGAGTACTTCAGCAAAAAGAAAGAAGAATTGTCAAAGCAAATAGATCTATTTTTGGGACCGGTTCGCTTGCTGCCTTTTACCCATCCTGTACAGCCTTGCAGGATTCTGTGCAGAATGGTGAAAAGCTATATAAAAAAAGTCACCAAAAACGAGCAATGACATGGCTGCGTCATTTTGTAGACATGTGCTAGAGAGCAACATAGAGTGCAAGGGGGGGGGGGGGTGAGTACGAACACAAGGGTGACGGCTGGAAAACACATGCACTCTAATGAAGTGCTTATCCAAAAATAACATTGTCGTTCCTGAAAAGTAAGCAGTGGAAAGACACAAGAAAAGAGACTACTCACCAGTGAAGGGGCAAACATACAACAGGAAAGTAAGCCTACACGAGGCAAAGACAAAACAGCAAGCTAGAGTGGCAACAAAGCCAACCATTGGCACACACATATATATATATATATATATATATATATATATATATATATATATGTATGTGACTGTCACACACTGAATCCTCGAGTGAAAAAAATAGACGGCACTCCAAGTCGATGTTCTCCACAAAAGATTTATTGGCAGACCCCACTGCCCCCTCGACAAAAAAATATATATATATATATATATATATATATATAGCCTAGGCCATCCAAATTCTTGCACAATTGCACATGGTGATTCAATAAATGTAATTGGAAACCTACCCTGCTGTGGTGCCGTGACTTTCGCAGAGGAAGGAGGCGAGGGAATCTCAGGAACAAATATATATATATATTTTCGCTCCAAGTTTGCCCAAAGACAAGCGGCACTCAAGCAGCAGCAGGTAAAACAAGCTCATTTATTGGGTATAGATCGTTGTCACACCAGCAGCAACAATGGCCTCCCGTCATTGCCTCTGAGGAAGAAGACTACGGACTTCGAAACGCATCAGGCTATAACTTTGACGAGAGACTGCCTATGTTACTGCTGGTGTGACAACGATCTATACCCAATAAATGAGGTTGTTTTACCTGCTGCTGCTTGAGTGCCGCTTGTCTTTGGGCAAACTTGGAGCAAAATTGATACACTGCAGCCCGGCCGTGAAGCGAGCACCACACCAAGACTCTGGGGCCGGGCGGCTTGTTATCCAACCAAGTCGTGTTTGCGTAACAGCGGCATGGGATTGAGGACGTTTCTCACTAGCAGGGGTTCTATCCAAGGACTTTTGCAGTGTTAATTCAGTGCACCCATCAGAGGATTGATTAGTGGCACCACAGTTCCCATAATGCATCTGAGCGCAACATATTTAAATTTGAACTGTGGGGGGGGGGTCACGCAAAGCACTTCCTCCCGTCATTGCCTCTGAGGAAGAAGACTACGGACATCGAAACGCGTCAGGCTATAACTTTGACGAGAGACTGCCTATGTTACTGCTGGTGTGACAACGATCTATACCCAATAAATGAGGTTGTTTTACCTGCTGCTGCTTGAGTGCCGCTTGTCTTTGGGCAAACTTGGAGTGGAAATTATATATATATATATATACATACACACATCCACATCCATATATCCTAAGTCTCTTGGAAAGATGACGTGCTACAAATGTTAGTATTTGGAGCCTGCATCCCTACGCAGAGCCTTGCATGAGGTGACATGACTTGAGCCCTCAAATCTATATTGGCCACTGCTAAGTCCAGGGCTCCAAATGAGATTTGTTAGTGGTGGTATGTTACTCACTACTTTCAGAAGTTGTGAATAAAATAGTTTCATGGGCAAAAAAATTAATTTCACATTTCTGAATGGGAGTATTATCTAGCGAGTAAAAACAAAATGAACAAACTACTAACATTTTTAATCAATGGGTATTCTATGCAAGCAATACTTTCTTCATAGATTGAGATTCATAAACAAGCATTTACAATGCAACGGTTTTGCCTTTGGAAAAGTTAGAGCTATTGGCATTGTAAATGACAATTTTTTTATTTATGTTTTCTTTTTGATCCCCGATAAACAAATGGCATTGTCATTTACAATGCCAATAGCTTAATCTCTCGCAAATGCCACACACACCCACACCGAGCCCCCCCACACAGAGCCCCTCCACACAGAGCCCCCCCACACACACACACACACAGCTCACTCTGTTGATATTAAGAACAGTGGACATCTACAAGGTGATCACAATCTACCAAGATTTCTCATTGCGCTTTTAAACATCTCACTGATCCGAAAGAAAAACTCTGTTAAGCGAAGAGGCTGAGAGTCACAAATTACTATAGTATGTGTATGTTTACACTCTGAGAATTCAAAGTGAACTTTAATACAATTTGGTTGGGGACTGAGGTAAAAACAATCCCAAACAATGGGCCTCCAAAATGCCGATGGGAAACCAGACTGGAACCCGCCTGACCTAAAAACGGAAGGTTGGCACCAGAACCTCTGACCACCACCGAAAGGGTCATGGCCGCATAATACAGAAATACAAAAAGTATTATTTCTAATTCAATCTCCCATAAAGAATCTTTACATTTGAAAAAGTAACATAAAAAATGAATGAAAGGTCTACCCCAGAGAAAGTACTTCGCTTTATGCGGGGTGCGTTTTGTTTGTTTGGTAACATTTCCTCCAAGTGTTACCAAGAAAAACAAAGTGTTCGTGTCACGTGTACAAATGCGTCAATTACACATAAATAAATGCACAGTAAAAAGTCACTAAAATGCAGATTTATATTTCTCTTAACACACTGCATTCTCTTTAAGCAAAACATTCTGCAACCAAATATGATTTAAGAGTGACGCAGTGTTATTCTGACAGTTTTTAAAAGCTGCTTCCCTTTGCATGATGCAGAAGCCTTCTGCAGCACAGAAGACTTGTAAAGCAAAGTACAAACCCAGTGAACGTATTCCACGTGTTTGCCTAAAAGCTCATCTATTCATCTATCTGTACGCACGCGTAGCTATACAAAACACCTAAACTGCACTAACTGTGTAATGTTTAGAGTATGCGGGGCCAGCCTCGGAGACGTTTCATGCGGTGATGGCAGAACAATTGGAATGCCTGTCAATAAGGGGTTAATATATGTAAATTGTAAATTGTTGTGTCTTATAAAGCGCACTGCTACCCGGAGGCCTCGTAGCGCTATAGACCGCTGGGGAACCCGTCCTGGCTTTCCCTGTGAGATAGTCCCTCCTGGGGGTCTCCAAGGTGAAACCAGGCATCCCCGGCGTTTGTGTGGGGCCGTTGTGGAGATGAGGCAAGCTAATGCCCAGAGTTGCCGAGTGTGCTCCCTGGTCGGAGTAGGCACCGATGCGAGAATTATCAGTCCGCTGATCCTGATCCAAGACCCTGACCTGACAGAGGGTTTAAGCAGCTCCCTGCCCTCTCTGTCCATTCCTCTATTCAACAAGAAGGTATTTTTGACCCATTTCATGTCCCCTTTCACCAAACTTGAGGGTTTATCAAACAATTCTGGTCGTCCCAGTTTTGCACACATTTGTTGCACATACTTCAACCAGGTGATCTTGTCCCAGTGGTCCAGACTTAAACAATCTTTTAAGATTTCATGATTTACATCAAGCTCTGGGTTTAGCCAAACTGCCAACCATTTTAATAAGGGGGCCAGGGCGATTTTGTCTTCCAAATAGCCTACACCGCACTCCTGGTGAACTATGTAGTTCTTTATTAAAGATTAATGCCAAAAGGGATAAATAAATTTATCCTCGTAATCCCTTATAGTTGATTTCATTCAAA
The DNA here is from genome assembly GCF_964263255.1 of Lissotriton vulgaris. Lineage (NCBI taxonomy): Eukaryota > Metazoa > Chordata > Amphibia > Caudata > Salamandridae > Lissotriton > Lissotriton vulgaris. The sequence continues at coordinate 1,996,367,796 of NC_141693.1, read as the reverse complement.
AATTGCTATCCCGTGCTCTGTCATAAATTGTAATTTTTCGTGGAGTGGTAGTGCTCGTAACGGTATTTACTAATTGTGGTTTGTATTACTCCTTTCAGGACAGCTAAAGAAATGAAAAAGGGAAAGAATTGTGATTAGTTCAATATAATTTGACAAATAGAAAAGAAGTCTTTAAGAAAAAAACATTGTCAAACCATGTCCTCTATTAACTTATCAAGCACTGTAGTACATAAACAAAACACTAAAAATGTCAGCATAAATCATACATGATAATGAAAATATTTAAGCCCCCTCCCCTTTAACGTCACTGGTGACATCTTCTACATATCAGGGTTGCCTAGGAGGAATTCTCTATTCCTTCTCTAGCCCATCCAAGGAATACACTCACGCTTGCAGGCTGAGCCATTAGGGGCAGTGGGGGGGAGAAGAGGGAGCTGTGTGTTTGAGCTCCAGCAAGATTTTGGGTGCAATTTGGAGTTTCTTTAGCCTCAGAAAAAATCCAAAATATGTCTGGCTTCATGCCTGGGCACAGATGCACATACTTATGGAGCCCAGCATGGAGGTAGGACCCTGTTTGTATTCTATTTAAGGATAAGAAGACATTCAATCATCACCTGGCTGCTCACTGGGGGTGCATACACATTCACGTCTTTGTCCGATTGAGGAGCTAGGATGCTGTTTGGATTTTATTTATTGGCCTCAGAAAAATTTCAAAATGCGCTCGTCTCCTACCTGGGGCACAGAAAAAAAACACACACTCTGCTGGAATGGTGTTTGCATTTCCTTACTTTAGGAAAATATCCAAACAGCACCAGTCTCCTCCCTAGGGCGCGCGCACACACACACACACACACACACATTCACATGCACGCACCCACCCAAGAGAGGAACCCAGATGCTCTTTGAATTATGCTAATGCCGGAAAGTTGAAATCTCAAATTGACTGGTGCAGCGCTCACACCTGTCACTTCGGGGTTACACTCCCATCTCTGAGGCAGGTGCTCCGTCCACCCGGTGGTCGGAGGCTGAAGGTAGGCAGAAACAGTAATACAAAAGAGTTTTAAGTTCTTCCGCCTTGCCAGTGAGACCTGACACTTCACTTCAGCTGCAACGAGAAATGCAGTGTTTCTGAATCGGACTCTCACGCTGACGGGTGTTGTTGTCGTTTTCACTTCCTGGTTTTCCGTGACTGAGGCGGGAGGTGTGGAGTCCAGGTTGGCGAGCGCCGGCGCTGCCCCTCCCATCGCGCGCCTGTGGGTTGCCCTGTCGGCTCGTGCGCTCGTCTCAAATGTTGCACCACCTGACTGAGGCCGGGCGCTCTCCGCCCCTCCGGGCCGAGCCACCTCTGGGCAGGGTAACGTGGGCACCGTCTTAAAGCGAGGAGTCTGGAGCTGCACGTCAGTCCGGGAGCCCCGCTGGACTAGCACCGGGAACAAGGTCTCGAAACGCGGGATGCTGCGGGACGGTCGCCGGCTGACAAGAGCCGCCTGTTGACTTTACACACGAGCCGAGCCTGTGCCTTGTCTGTCGGGATTGTAAACACCAGAGTGGGTGTACAACACGCGACTCGCCCCTGTGACTTTATGGCCGGGTTTTGTGAAAGAACGAGCCATCCTGACGCCCAGGGTGACCAGCCCGACGGCGACAGGCTGTGGTGTAAGACGTGAATATGAGAGATACTTCATACACATCATTTTTTGAAAAACAAAAAATATGATTGCTGCTTTTTATGAAAGAGAAATTAGAAAACTGTTTCCGTGAAATACTTTATATTTTTTCGATTTTGCACTTGAAGCCCGTTTTTAAAGATTTGGAAATGATGATCAGAGTTTTTAACGAACGGCCATCCAACTATTTAAGTTTCACGACTACCTCCATGGAAATGGGTAGTAGTAGCTAGTAGCCTATCTTGCCGAAGGGGCAGGCAAGGAATCGAGCTCTGCGCTTCCCAGGCAAGTTGACCATTGACATATGAACAGGACGATGAAGGTCAGCAACAGAGTGGAAGGCAATAAAACCGAGAAGAGCATCGTCATATCCAGGCACTCCGCTTAGAGTTGCAAGTGCACTGCACTGGGGAAACACTAAAGATTCTACACGCGTTACAGAATGCAGCGAACCGGAAAGAGTATTCATAATTAAGGATGAGGTATTTTGAAATCCAAGACACTCTCCCTCTGCCGATATACTGAGGCTTTCACTGCAGTTATGTGGTGTATTAAGAGCTGTAGAGTGGAAAGAACGCTGCATGTTGCCGAGAGTTGCTATTAGGGAAGACCATCTCAAGAGGAAACAAGCGGCAGTGGAAAATCGGCGTAGCTAGCAATTTAGAACAAGTCAGGTCCCGGGCCGCGCTGTGATTGGCTGACGTCACGGGGGTGTCCCGGGCCGGCAGCCAATCACAGCGCGGCCCGGGAATGACGTCACGGGGGTGTCCCGGGCCGGCAGCCAATCGCAGCGCGGCCCGGGACAAAGGGGCGGGGCTTAAAAAAAGCACCAGAAACGCCCCCGAATCGCGTTTTCGGGAGAAAGCGCGATTGACAGCCTCTGTCTCCCAATGGCTAGCCTCCATTTATCGATCATATATAGAACTCAATAGGTTTTTTAGCGAATGCTCACTACGTGAGCATTTGCAGGCAAAACCTAAAAAACTTTTTAACATTCACGGGTCCTTAGAGGGTAGCAGGTTCTGGAGTTTGGCTGCATGAACCGATATGTACCAGTCACCTTACAGACTTTGTGAGGCAGTGAGCAGATGTCTACCTCCAGCACCATGTAGTGGAGCAAGTTCCTGAGTTTGGCGGCGTGAACCAAGATGTACCAGCCACCTTATAGTGTTTGTAGCAACAGGCACATGCCTACCTGAAGGACTGTATGGGGAAGAAGGTTCCACAGTTTGCTTCAACAGAGACACATTAGCTACCCTAGGGGCTCTGAGATACAGTATGCAGACGCCCACCTTCAAGACCATTTAAGGGATTTAGTTACGGAGCTTAGCTGTATTAACAGCCAGAGGGTTACAGACCAGAAAAGGAGATGCACAGGCCTTCTCTGTAGCAATTTTGCTACTTCACCAAATGTCCCTTCCAAACACCTCGCTCCAAAAGGAGATCGGGCACCGCACAGCAAAGAAAATTTCTGTATTGGAATGTGGAGGACATCTCTGCCAAGATAAGGATGGTAACTTCAAAAAAGTTGCTTGTCATGAAACCCACTTCATGGCCACTAAACTAATTAAGAGGAGAGAGCAACACTCCACAGATAAGACTGAAAAGAGGATTGGGATGCCCAGAGTGTGTTTATATGGTGGAATTTATGCAGGGACAAAGTGGCTTGGTGATTTTGAATACAAGACGCCCTATTTGTAAGGCACACCACTTGGCCAAAGGTGATCCGGAGCAAATTACTCCACTTGACAAAATTGTGTGATCCTGGGCACATCTGCTCATGCCTAAGCACCTCAGTTCTTATACAGTAAAAACATAGGTCCTTACATAACACTATGAAAACATTTGTACTGTAATACATAATCAATAGTACTAACTTTTTGTGAAGCTGTAAACAAAAAATAATAAAGTCAAAGCATAACTGGCGTATTCCTCAAAAATAATTGCCATCAGCAATTAAACTAAGCAAGGCAGGTATATTATTGTGGTAAAAACGGCAACAAAAACGTGGAGCTTATATTTTATCATTACAGAATTACATGGAACAGAATCTTTAGAAATGGCTTGATGCACATTCATTACATTAGAAGTCAGCTTTGAAATGAGATACAGCAAGTGTCTAGGACCGGTCTCTATAAAGCAAATTCTAAGCTACCACCGACAAGACAAACAAGGGAAAGGGACCCAGATAAAGTTCATTCAGAGTAAGACAGCACTCCCATCAGGAGTCTAGATTCCAAATGGCCTAGTATCAGAGCAATGTTACAAGGCACAGCACATTTATGTGCAGTTATGTCCAAGGATTTGAAACCACACTTTGCCCACTTCAGATTTTACTGTGCAACATAAATATATCCACATACTAGTTTATTTAGGGTACGATAGCCCATTAAACTGTACTATCATACCAATACAAATGTAAGAAAGTTACCTAAACTTCATCTTGAAAATTAATCTTCAATTAGACCATATCTCCATATCTTCCAGTCAATAAAGTATCACTCTTGTATGAAAAGATTTCTGAACACTACCAAAAACATTATCCAGCACTATTTCTAAATATGAGCAATTAACTTGCTCTAAGACTTCTTTTGATTCCATATTAATTGGTGTCATAGATGTATTTGTCCCCTTACATATCCATGAGGTCTATAATTTCCTTGACATTACCACAGCTCTAATGGCTCTTCATAAAGCCACTTTTGGGATGGCCTAGAATTTTTGGCATTATAAATACAAAACCAATTCATAATATTCTATATGAAGTTTTCGACGATAAATAAAAAAAAAGGAGGTATAGGTCTGTTACCAATTGCACCTCCGCCCAGGTTTAGAGTTCTTGTTACCAGTTCTACTAGCACTCTCCAAAATCTCATTAAAAAGGAACACTGAACGAGGTAAAAGTTCTGTAAAGCTCTGCAGGGTAGCACTCCTACCCATGGGACACACATCCCAAGTTTAACAGAACAGCACTGTACACATCCCAAGAAGCTATAGGGCCATCAAATGATGTTGCCTCTAGCACCAAGTGAATGACGTCAAGAACTAAAAGATTAACAATTGTGTTAGAAAGTGTGTGTTGTGAATCAAGCTTCCCTTGTGTACCCAAGGAATCATATTCAAGGAGTTCCGCTGAACATGTGTTAATTATATGAACCATTGTCTAAGAATAGTTTCATTTTGTGCTGATCATCTCAAGTGGAGTTGTTGAGAAAGTATGAGGAAGGTTTGCCTTACCTTAAGAAATGGTAAGCAATAAAGATTTTAAATATTGTGCGGCTGTTTCGGATTTGCTAAAAGGGACCCTAATTATGGTCATACCATGCTGAATTTGCAGAATCTATTAGTAGAATGTGTGATAAATGTATAAAAACTCTTGGGTTTAAAACCATGAATATCATTTTTATGGTCTGGCTTGACAGCTCAGCTGTGGCTAGACAATTAAGTAAGAATTATCAGGAGAAGGGCTTTGGCTCCTCCTACATGTTAGGAGCTGGCAGTTGTTATAGGTGTCTCTAGGGGTGCTGAGGAGATGGTTTTCATTTGTATATCTAATTGACTTGGATTTTCTCATGGTGATGCCGTCAGCACTCAATGCGTTTGCCATAGGATTTTGCTTAGACTTGTTTAATTGCGGTTACGTTTTATGACTATTTCTGTAATGTCCCTTCGTGATATTCCATGCATTTGTTTCTATAATGCCTTTACTAATAAGTTAGTAACACATTTATTTTAATTTTAACCTAGAACTCGGTTATTAGCACTTTATTGTTTATTCTGTTTTACTATGCTGAAATGTATATTTTTCATCAGGAGTGTAGTCTCAAACTGCATGATCTATTGGAGATTCTGGAGCCAAGTTAATTAGGTAATAGTTGGGGTGTTAAAAATATTGGGGTTCAGGTGATTATTATGGTTTGGCTCCCAACCCACACCATTAAACATCAGGAGGAATGCATTAGCGAACCACAGATAAGGGCTGGTTCTTCCTCAATCCACCAAGCTACTGCGAGGACAAAGGAAGGGCATGAGGGAGCTGGGATGCACACCAGAAAATATACAAACTTGGATTACATAAAACACAAGGACGCGCCAATCCAGCCTCACTTTGTAAACACACATATCCCCAACACAACAGTGGCCGAAAGAATCCAGGTAAGCGAGACTACACAAAACTTTAGCATGAGGGGATTTGGATGGCAACCCCTCACCAGAGGTGCAGGTACATATTCTATAGATTAATGCTACCACTGCTTAGTCTACTACAACATGGTTAAACAGTGCAGAAACACTTTCTATTAAAAAAAGTGCCCTTTGCGTGTCCTCTCCACCTATGAACCAAGTTTTAGGGTTACAGTCCATTTTAACAGGGTGACCCTCAGTGGATATGCGTAATTTTCATTGTCACCGAGGAAAAAGAAAAGCTGCAGTAATTTTCCAGTCTCTTGTCAGGAGATCAAAACAACAGAGAAGCAAACTCTAGCGCCTAAAAGACTTTTCGTCCCTATAATTACTAGGCATAAAGCATTAAAAGTAAACAGAAAAACAAAAACAGAAAAACAATACAGCTTTAAGAGTTGACCTCTTCAAAATATAGGTAGGGGGGGTCAAAAAATAGAAAAGTAAAGAAAACTTTCTGGCTTCATTTAACAGACTTAAAGCTATCAAACAGCACCACTCATGGCATTAAGCTATACTGCACCTGAAAATATAGAAAAGCCAATTAGGCATCAAATAAATAACGTAATTCAGAAATCATGAAACCATCCAGTCAGGAAACAATATTGTGATCAGGGCCACTTGAGTATGTGATGCTATGGCCTTGGCATTTTCCGCATAATTGTGAATTTACCACTTGCACATAATCCACCATTTGCTGCATACTTTACAGATATCAACAAAAAATATTTCTAGCTCTTATCAAAAATCACCTTTATGTTGTGGACTGCTTTACTTAGACTTTAAATTAAAACTAACATGGCGAAACGCTTGCTCACACAGTATTAATCGGTCTTAAAATTACAATATCGCAAGAAATATGCTGCATTAAACAGTATAATTATTTTATTGCTGCATAATTTAGTTAACCCTATGACAGAATTTTAACCTCCATTGCCACATATTTCCAGTAGCCCTACTCGTAATGCACTAACAACCCTATATACTACAGTGCACAAAGAAGCCTTAAATTCAAAAATAGACAAAATACAATTTTACAAAGATCTGGATATCTACTACCACTGCCAATATTTCCTTTACAAAATACATGCTTTCACTGAAATCTAAACACAGAAATGCATATGCTGAAACATTACAAATTCCATGTGTACGCACTACAAGAAAAAATACAAAATCACAATAGGCGCTTCCAGGCGTGACAGAACACCAAGACCAGTGACTCAACCAAACAATGACTGCCAGCAAGCTTCAAGCATAAAAGTGAGTAAGACCTGCACATCTGAGAAAAACCGCTAAAGGCTATAAAGCAAGCTGGATATGATATTTCAATCACTTTGAGGCTTTGCAAAGCATGCACTCTACTGTACCTTTCTACGCATATGCAAAGCACCGATTTATTCTCTCTCAAATCCTGGCTCTATATTGCTCCAACATAATGTTTCCTGCAAGATTCATACAGCACTGTGGACCGGACACATAATCAGCCTGGTGGTGTAGTATTCCTCAATTCCTACCAGTATCATTTGAAATATCTTCAATGGGATACTTTTTCAAAATATATTTATACACCTATTTAAAATGCATTTGTGTGAGCAACGAAACAGTACGATATTTAAAAATCAAAGGAACAATTGAATGGTATTGCTTCCTGTGTCTGTCGTAGAGCAATATAAGCACAGTACTTAGTTTTGAAATCTTAAATGGCTGCGGTTTGTTATGTCAAAACAACAGTTTGGTTCTGCATTTCTAGTTCCGTAAAAGATAGTGTTTAATGAGCATAATTAAAGAAAGTGAGTTATTTGGTTAACAACCTAATGCTTTGAATGACTATGATGCTAAATGTTTGAGTGTATAGTATAAACAGTATTTAGATGTCGGACTAGGCGTAAGAGGCGCATCACAGACAGCAGGTACCCACTGGTGCTACTTGTTACATACACTCTTAAACCATTAAATAGAACATCCTTAAGGACACCCTTCAATCAAAGGATATCTTCAAATATATCACATCAAGCTTATACAAAAAGTGCAGAAAAAGTCCAACATATTTCTCAAGTTGTTGAACTCAAAATGTGAATAATTGTTCGTCTTGGATCAGACTGGTAGATTGTTCATAATCTTTGTTATTAGTTCTAAAAAAACGATTCGATGCTTCAAATGCATAAATACAGCAGACACGTTATTTATAGGAAGGACCTGCTATTAAATAATAATGACCATAAAACACTACTTAATAAGTATGTCCACGTCTGCTAATATGGTGTTCCGAGAACTGAAATGGACAATGAACAGCACTGTTAATCCTGGGACAGTTTTCTCAAATAGTGGATCAAGTCAAGCTGCAAGATTCCTAAACACCCCTGAAAATGATTATAAGACGTATGCATGATTTGTATTAATTTGCACAGCAATCAGGTTGCCAGCACTTGTTTTTGTTTTTTAAAGTAAATAAATGGAAGCACTCCTCATGGAAACGGTGAACCTTAAGGCTACTATTTTATTGTGGTCAGAAACCGTGAATTACATGATTATTGGAAAAAGGGGATTCCGCCACGCAACATTCCAATGTAGAAGTTGTGATTATAACGTAAACGGGTGTAAACAGCGAAATTAGGTAAAACAAATGATATTCCGGAATACACTACAGTCTTGAAGCAAACATTCTTACCATGCAAGTAGTACACTGTAGATAAACATTTAGGATAATGCAGAGTTTGGCAGGCAATTTTTTGCTGAGCAGCCGGGTGCTTTGCAGTGACATGCGGAGTGTGCGGCAGTACAATTTACACGGCGGCTGGAAAAACTGGTACTCACAGGCAACATTCAACTTTTGAGATGGGTGCATTGAGATGGGTGCCATAATAGCCTTTGGTAAAGTATGTAAATTTAGTAGAGGCTTTTCCTGGTAGGTCATCAGCACCCGGAAGTAGCTATCCTATGCGCAGTCGAACCTACTATACATCAAGCTATTGGCTGAAGTAACATGTCTAACAAAAGCGAGTATGTGATTTGAGACAAAGATGTGTGTATTTACAGAATTCGTACGCGATTTGTTTGGGGTAAAAATGGTTGCATTTCCAAAATGTTTTTAAAGGTGATATTTAAGTACTCTGATTGATTAAGTGCCAATTCATGTGGTTTTGGGGAAACGATACTTTGGGGAAAGGATACTATTATTACATTTGTGACAGGGGTATTTCAGCTACAGCCATGACGTATTACCTGCGTGGAGGCATTCAAAACGGAGAAAACCTTTTTACATTACTGCTAGCACCCTGGTGCACCGAGGGGATTACTGAAAATAATCTTGCATATGGCGGCCACTAATCAAATCTTGTCTGATGTGGTCACTATTACAAATCTAATATTACTAGTTCGAGATGTATATTGAGGACTAGTAGATCTCATTACAGAAAAGGTGTGATATGATATCACCGGTTTCACGGAGTCCAATAAAGCAGTATTTATGTTGCACTATAAAGGCATTTCTACTGGGAAGCAGGGGCACACTGCAGCAGACCTCTTCCTTTGGGCGGTGATTAAGTAGGCATAGCAATCCTACAAGAAAACTAACTGGGGATGGTGCTTTCCAAGACCACATGTAAAACCAGTGAACCTAGGTGAGCCGACGACACTACTGCATAACTAGAGGTGTTTGCAATGGAGCGTGCATGGAGCGACGTTAACCTGGTTACTTGAAAATGACGTAACTAAATGACACTGTCTGCAAACTCGCACTGTAACTCGTTTATGTAACCATGCCTGCAGCTTCGTTGTAAAGGCATTGCTTGGAAGTGCATCTGTACTAGTTTGACTTAGTATAATGAGTGAAGTTTGACCAAACTATACTATCACCTATCCCTGGAGTTTTTGTCCCTCAAATAAGAGCAAGGCCGGGTGGTCTGCAAGCTGTCAACAGCAGGCATGCGCCCCTGGCCGCCAGCTGCGTGCAGGGTAAGTTTGAGGAACAGGGGGTCGCCCCAACCCCCTGGGATGTTGTAACTCCCAGTGTGCACGCGGCAGCCCCGGGATACTTCTGGAAGCAGTATTTACATTCACAGGAAGCACCGGGAGGGCTTCACTGACAGGCCACGGTAAGTTATGAATGACGCCTCCATGTCACCCCCACCTGTGGAAACCCTCACGTGTGCTCTCACCTGACAACCGCTCGCCTCGTCCCCTCACCCTGTCACGCCGCCGCCCACTCTCTGAAACCATTAAGCCCGGCCAGGCCTAGCACTCACCGGCCCTTGCGTGATGCCCTGGCCGGCTCCAAGCCTCCTCCCACCGGCGCGGAGGCCCCGCCTCCCGTCTCTGACGTCACCGCGCGCCCTCTGTTTATTTTCTTCTTTGGGGCCGTTCTTCCTCCCGCCCTCCCTTCCAAGCATGCTGCGCCGTGACGTCACGGAAAGATGGCGGCCCCCGTCCGTAAAACGAAGCACAGAGGAACGAAGCCGAGGAACATCCGCCAGGTAAACATGGAGATAGAACACCAACTTTCGCTGAGGTGACGGCAGCGGCCATTTTGAAAATGTGATCCAATGAAAATTCCAACCAAGTTATTACTCATAAGCCTGTTTTCTTTTAACACACGAATAAACTTCCACTAAAATTTAAAATAAAACGAATTACTTATAATTAACCGCAATACAAAATGTATTAAACATTGATTTATTTTACCGTCTACAAATGATATTCCTTAAAATTGAAGCTCACTTAAAAATTTGCAAACATTTGTGACGAATTTTCAATTTTATTAAGAACAGGGAGGTGAGAATCATGCTTCTCTTTTCTTTAACAGCAGCCAATCACAATAACGTTTTAATAATACTACATTTCCCATGATACAATAATATCAAAAGACCAACCATAGAGTCACTGCCCTATATAATCCCCTCACAGCATCTCAGTGCCCTCTTTCTTGGTTCAGAATCCAGTAGTAACAGTTAAGTCAGTTCAAAACCATACAACTTTGTAACATGAATTCTGCCATGACAGGCCAATTTTCTCCTCCGGTCCACAAAACGAGACCCAGTTGGGGTCCAACACAAAACTCCGACCAACAAGATGCAAAGAATCCTTAAACGACTCTACAGCCACCAGCAGTGGGCCAGCGTGTCACCAAACCAAGGTTTCCATAGACCAGGTACATCCGCTCCATAGGTGATCGTTTGGCCATCCGAACCTGGGAAGGAAAAAGGTAATGCTGCAACATTGACTTTGCCACCCATGACACACATCAATGACAGTAAGGGTGGGTGGGAGAGGCAGTGAACAGTAGGAATCAGATCCATTACATCAATAAACTGTAAAACATCTCAACCTGGGTGGGATAATCCTTGCCTCCGTGTCCTTAATAGAATTGAAAATGCTTGTCACAAATGTTTGCACATTTTTAAACCTACGTCAGGACCGGAGGCTCTAATTATGTTTGTTTAAAGCTTAGCCACCACAACCAAATCCACATCAAAAATAGGTTTACCATAAAATGTCTTGAAAGTAGATTTTGTCGACCAGACAGCTGATTTTATGATGACAGCGAGGCTGACGCCTAAGGCAAAAGATGTGGAAGCCATGGCCCCACGTGCTGAGTGTGCCCCAAACATGGAAATATCAATGCCTGCTTTACCCATAAGCCAACCCACCCATCTCGCCAGAGTGGCCGGAGTCACTGGGCAAAAGGGTTTCTGCAAAGCTATCAATTATTGCCCTTTCATATCTGTATGAAACTCAGCAGTACTCACCTCATATGCTTTTAAACATTGCACCACTCATAGTTTGGGATTACCCGGAAAGGCAGGAAAAGAGACTGAAGAAGTATTGCATTTGGTACGCTTAGAAATGGAGGAATATAACCCCTTCAGGGGAGCAACTGCGTCCCGCCAAATCTTAAACGGGGACATTTGAAACTCTTTTACAGGATACAAGACAGAGCAAAATGGTCAGTTTGGCGGATAATTGCTTTCTCAACAGGTATTTATTGACTGGCCATGATTCCAGAAACCGTAGGACAACGGACATGTCCCATAATACAGAGTACTTTGGACATGGAGGGCGGGCCATACAGATTCCCCCGAGAAGTTTGCATACTATGGGAAGCTCTCCTACCGGTTTACCATCGACCGGATCGTGGGCGGCCAAAATGGCAGACCGGAAATTATTAACAGTCTTGTAAGCTATACCTGCAGGGGCAAGGGAAGACAGGAAATTAATTACCAAAGTGCAATGTGCTCCAACAGTATTGACGTCCCATTCACAGCACCCGCCACACCATCCGTTCCAAGCAGAGGAATAGTGCCTGTGGGTATTGGCCGACCAAGCTTCACTAATGAAGTTGTTAGCTTCTCACAAAAGCCCAGAGACACTCCATCTGTCCCGGAAACCCACCAAGCCACAAGGGAGAGGTGACCTGGCAATATCAATGGATGAGAAGAGCCCTCGGGATCCAGAAGGAGATTCCAACAGAATGGGAGAAGCATCGGGGATGCACAAGACAGTTCCAGGAGGACTGGGAACCATGCTTGCGCTCTCCAAAGAGATGTTATCAGCATCAATTCTGCTCGTTGACTGTGCACTTGCGCCAGTACCCTGGGAATCACCAAGAACTGGGGAAACGCATAACACAGATTGGAGTTCCAGTCTTTGAGAAAGGTGACTGAGGCTAAGGCATCTGGGCGCTAACTGAAGAAGTTCAGGACTTGTCGTATGAGCCGTGAGGCAAACAAGTCTTTCTGAAAGGCATCCCAGAGACAATTCAGCACATGGAAAACTCGGGGGTGAAGTCTCCAATCTCTGAAATCCCATAGATGTTGGGACTGCCAATCCACTACAATGTTGTTGTAACCCGGTAGATACTCTGCCACCACCGATATCCTGTGTTGAAGGCAAAAATGCCAAAAATCTTTGGCGATCATTCCATCAACACTGGAGATTTCGTCTCCCCCAGCTGGTTCACATAGCAAACCACTGAGACATTGTCCATGCAGAGTAAAATGCAGAAGTCCGTCTTTACCGGCGAGAGGCTGCGAATTGCGAAGGAGCCCCGCAGAAGCTCCAGGCAATTGATATGCATGGTCAGTTTGTCTTGATACCACCAGCCCCCAATGGAGATTAGTCGGCACCTGGCTCCCCAACCCCAGCGGCTGGCCTCCGACGAGATCACTATCACTGGAATATAACCAAAGATGGGCATGCCGTTCCAGGCATCCATGTGATCCAACCACCACAACATCTCCAACCTGGCGGCTTCAGAGAGGAGAATCTACTCGACGTAACTGAGGCCTTTCTGGAGATGCTGAATTTTGAGTCTCTGGAGTGCTCAATAGTACAGGGGTTCAGTAAAAATGGCCTGTATCGAGGAAGCCAGCAGACCCACTACCTGGCCTACTGACTGCAAGGATACAGACTACCTGCTTGTGAAGGGTTGGTCCCTACATCGGGGGCACAACGGAGCGCTATGGACTCTTACCCCTCCGGAACTACTCCTCTCTCTGTCTTCCCACAGGCTCCACCGATAACTCCGAATCGGGACAGATTGGAAACGTCCCTCCGTGACCCCGGAAGTTGGGTCACTAGCGAAGGACCGGAAGTGAACCCGCCTAACCCCGGAAGTCCTTCAACCGGATACAGGCAAGAGAGTAGAAAAGCCGACGACCCAAACGACTCGGGGTTCCCAACAGCGAGCTCGTGGCAGGAGTTAGCAGACCCCGGAGAACCAGCAGCGGAAGGACCGGAACGAAGAAGCAGACGAGGAAGACGTTTGGTGTGAGGACTGGTGGCGTCCTCAGGAGGTGGCTGGAGAGCGGCCGTAACTCACAGGAGAGTTACGGCGGGGCACGTGAGTAACTCGTTACCATTTTCCCCTATTTCCACTGGTAGATGTGTACATAGTGTAAATAGCGCCCTGAACCACTTTCACTGTATAAACGTGCACCGACCCTGTATAGTACTTCGCACTATTTCCCGTCTCGTTCACGCCTGCGCTCACCCCTACCCTTTCACCTCTTCCCGCAACTCCAACCCCGTCACGTCCTATCCCATCCCTTCCATTCACGACCCAGGTGCTGGTGATAGAACTGAGAGAAGTTTTGTTACCTCTGGACTAACCGCCCTGTTTTCGTTCTCTTTTTCCTCCGAGGGACTTACCACTTCTACACGACGGAAAGACGACCACAGCCCAGCCGCAACCATCCCCACGGAACCCTCCCGGATACCTAATCTCTACGACCCACCTGGACCCTTCACTCCACGACCTGTGTTTCATTTATGTGAACAATAAAGTTTTCGCTAATCATAGCGCACTTCATACGGCCTCCACGCCTGTTATTCCGGCCCGCCCTAAATCCCACTCCACAGGTGGTGTCAGAAGTGGGATCGCCCGGAAGCATGGAGGCCGCGGTCAAACAACTGGCGGAGGGCCAGGAACACCTAGGTAAATTGATGGAACAATTCCTGAAAACCGCAGAAGACGACCGAGGACAATTGTACGATGTTCTAAAAGGCCAGGGCACTGCTCAGGATAAGACTCTTGAAAAGCTTGCAACAGTCATGGGCCAACAAAAACCGCTAGCCTCTCTTCCCTCTGTTGTACTGCAGAAATACGTAGCTGGAGAAGACCCAGACTTCTTCTTCACAAACTTTGAACGCTTGGCTCAGGCCGCCGCATGGCCCGCTGACCGGTGGGGTCATTACCTTGGTCCCCTGCTCACTGGGGAATTACAAGCAGCGTATCAACAGGCAAACATCCAGGGTGCGACCCCATACGACGATATTAAGACTTGTATACTAGAACGGCTTGGAATTGACGATGAGACGTATAGACTTCGTCTTCGTCAAGCTAAGGAGGGTCCACAAGAGAATCCGCGGGCGTTGTCTTTCCGAATAAAAGATTTGGCTAACCGTTGGCTAAAACCAGCCACGTCCAGTAAAGACGAGATAATGGCCAAAATTTATTTGGAACAATTCCTTACCTCCCTACACCCTGCTACACAAAAGTGGGTTCGGCAACACGCACGACTTACTCTTGACACCGCAGTCGAAATTGCTAGTGCGTACAACCGAGCACAAGAATCTCAACGAGCAAAAGAAGAACATCCTGCAAGGCCGAGTCATGGCAACCATGTACGGCCACCAAGACCTTCACCTGTGACTCGTAAACCGGAGACGATACCTCCAATGCCATATCCAGTGATGCCGAGAGCGCCACCTCCCGGTCCACAATGTTATCATTGTGGAGGGTACGGTCATATCGCTCGTATATGCCCCCAAAAAGAAGAGCCGATGGAAATAGGTGTGGCTAAAAACTATGTGTGTTTCAGTGCTGATTCCGCTCCCCCGCCCTTTCATTGTCCTGTACAAATCAATGGACACAAAATGATGGCACTTGCTGATACAGGATGCAGACATAGCGTATTAAGACCTCAAGATCTCCCTCACTCCCCGGAACCGGTGACAGGAACTGTAGCCATCAAGTGTGTCCACGGAGACACGAAATGCTATCCAACCGCCAAAGTATATGTACAACACCCCAGTAATAGTGGTAGCTCTTTGACTGTTGGACTGGTTCCAAATCTTCCCGAAGAAGCGCTATTAGGCAGTGATTATAGTGGTCTGCCTCACCTGTTACAGGATACCACGGACTCCCTAAAGAAGTGGTGGGCTGAAGCACCTTTTTCAGGAGTCTCCCCTGCTATCGAACAGTCAGGAAAACCTTTGAAGTCCAAAACCCAAAAGAAAAAAGAGAGAAGGGAATATTCCTTGGCTTGTCCTGCACAACCGGAAACCCACCCCTGGGAGACCGACAGAGAATTCCGGGCCGCTCAACAAGAAGATCCGGTTCTCCAAGATGCATGGGGTCGGGCTCTTCCCAACGAGGATCCATTACAAGTAGGTCCTTATTTTTTCATAAAGAATGGACTGCTGTATAGAAAAGGGGGTCCTCAGAAAAATGCCCAGTTAATCATTCCAGGACTATTTAGAGAGAAGGTACTCTTTTTGGCCCATAGTCATTTACTGGGAGGGCACTTCAGTGACGAGAAAACGGGGGAAGCTATTCTAGAGAAGTTTTATTGGCCTGGAGTGTATGCCGAAATTAAAAGATACTGTAGGGAATGCCCGGTATGCCAAAAGACTAGTCGGTATCGACCCCCAAGAGTTCCCCTCCAACCCTTACCATTGATTGATGTTCCTTTCTCTAGAGTGGGAATGGATCTTATAGGACCCCTGTTGCCGTCCAAAAGTGGGTGCAGATACGCTCTAGTGCTAGTGGACTACGCCACTCGCTTTCCCGAAGCAGTTCCCCTCAGACAACCCACAACACAGAATATAGCCAAAGCCCTTATTGCCATTTTTTCTAGAGTAGGTTTTCCCCGAGAGATTTTAACCGACCAGGGCACCCCCTTTGTTTCCTCGCTAATGCGCCAGGTCTGTTCTACCTTGGGAATCAAGCAGATAAGAACTTCGGCTTACCATCCCCAAACCGACGGTTTAGTCGAGCGTTATAATGCCACCTTAAAAACCACTCTAAAAAAACTGTTGGGCTTAGAGAGTAAACGATGGGAGGAAATGCTGCCCCTTGCTCTTTTCGCTATTCGCTGTAAAGTACAAAGTAGTACAGGCTACTCCCCATATGAACTCTTGTATGGCAGGGCGCCCCGAACGCTATTGGACATGGCTCGTGAAGCTTGGGAAGCCGAGCCGGATCGGACCCGCCCTCTTCCAGAGTACATTGAAAATTTAAAGACTCATTTGGGTGAGATCCGTGAAATTGTCAAACAGAATCTTGTAGCTGCACAGTCCACTCAGAAAACCCAGTACGATAAGGGAACCAAACCCAGAACGTTTGTCCCAGGAGACCAGGTACTCCTACTAATTCCCTCTTCGGACCATAAGCTATTAGGTCAGTGGCAGGGTCCGTTTACGATACTGAGACAAGTGACCCCAGTCACTTACGAGGTGGAAACAGATGCCACTAGGGGAATCAATCAAATCTATCACATCAACCTCCTCAAGAAATGGGAGGGACCGCGCCCTGTTTTATCGGGTCACAAACCCTTCCTGTTTGAAGGTTGTTTCGATACTGGTTTGGAGGAACGCCAAAAACGGGAACTTTGTCATTCACTTGTACCCCTACAATCAGTCTTTTCAACCCTGCCGGGGCATACCACTGTGGTGGAACACGCCATCCACACTGAGCCAGGGAAAACGGTCCGGCAACGACCGTACCGTATCCCAGAAGCCCGTAGGGCTGTAATCAAAGAAGAAACAAATCAAATGCTTAAAATGAATATCATTGAACCATCGAGTAGTAGCTGGAATTCGCCCATTGTTTTGGTCCCTAAACCCGATGGTTCTACACGATTTTGCATTGATTTCCGGGAGGTGAATAAGATCTCCGCCTTTGATTCCTATCCTCTTCCCCGTGTGGACGAGATGGTTGAACGTATAGGCAAAGCAAGGTACATTAGCACTCTTGACCTCTGCAAAGGCTATTGGCAGATCCCACTGAAAGCTGAGGACAAACACAAGACCGCCTTCTCCACCCCTGAAGGCTTGTTTCAGTTTAGAGTAATGCCCTTCGGCTTACACGGCGCCCCGGCGACCTTTCAAAGGGCCATGAATCAAGTCCTACGTCCTCATGCTTCGTATGCGGGCGCCTATCTTGATGACATCGTCATTTATAGTGACACTTGGGAGCAACACCTTTCTCATTTATATTCAGTGGTCTCCTCTTTGGGCAAGTACGGGTTTACCATTAACCCAGCCAAAACCACATTAGCAGCACAGAGTGTTAAATATCTTGGCTATTTGTTGGGTGAAGGACATATTCGGCCCCAAGAGAGCAAAGTCAAAACAATACAGGCTATACCATTTCCAAAAACACGAAAAGATCTCCGTGCCTTCTTGGGTATGTTGGGCTATTACAGGAGGTTTATCCCCAACTTTTCCCAAGTAGCAGCTCCCCTCACAGATCTCCTCAAAAAGACTGCAAAAACAGAAGAAATCCTCCAACAACCGTCTCCTGTACTTCAGCAAGCCTTCAATGTTCTAAAGAATGCCTTGACTTCTGAGCCTGTATTGATGAGCCCCGATTATAGTCAGCCTTTTATTTTGCAAACTGATGCATCGGACCAAGGTTTAGGGGCTGTTCTGTCCCAAAAGGATTCGGAAGGTGCAGAGAAACCCATTCTGTATCTTAGCAGAAAGCTATTTCCCAGGGAAATCAACTACTCCGTTGTCGAAAAGGAAGCACTCGCTATCAAGTGGGCCGTGGAAAGCCTTTGCTACTACCTTGATGGTAGGGAATTCATTTTGTATACTGATCACGCTCCCCTTGAATGGATGGCTCGCAATAGAGGACACAATGACCGAGTGCTTCGTTGGTTTCTTTCCCTCCAGCCTTTTCGTTTCCGAACTTTGCACCGGAAAGGCCTGGAACAGGGCAACGCAGACTATTTGTCCCGCTATCCACCACCTACCAGCCCTACAAGAAACACTCCTAGGGGAAGGGAATGTGAAGGGTTGGTCCCTACATCAGGGGCACAACGGAGCGCTATGGACTCTTACCCCTCCGGAACTACTCCTCTCTCTGTCTTCCCACAGGCTCCACCGATAACTCCGAATCGGGACAGATTGGAAACGTCCCTCCGTGACCCCGGAAGTTGGGTCACTAGCGAAGGACCGGAAGTGAACCCGCCTAACCCCGGAAGTCCTTCAACCGGATACAGGCAAGAGAGTAGAAAAGCCGACGACCCAAACGACTCGGGGTTCCCAACAGCGAGCTCGTGGCAGGAGTTAGCAGACCCCGGAGAACCAGCAGCGGAAGGACCGGAACGAAGAAGCAGACGAGGAAGACGTTTGGTGTGAGGACTGGTGGCGTCCTCAGGAGGTGGCTGGAGAGCGGCCGTAACTCACAGGAGAGTTACGGCGGGGCACGTGAGTAACTCGTTACCATTTTCCCCTATTTCCACTGGTAGATGTGTACATAGTGTAAATAGCGCCCTGAACCACTTTCACTGTATAAACGTGCACCGACCCTGTATAGTACTTCGCACTATTTCCCGTCTCGTTCACGCCTGCGCTCACCCCTACCCTTTCACCTCTTCCCGCAACTCCAACCCCGTCACGTCCTATCCCATCCCTTCCATTCACGACCCAGGTGCTGGTGATAGAACTGAGAGAAGTTTTGTTACCTCTGAACTAACCGCCCTGTTTTCGTTCTCTTTTTCCTCCGAGGGACTTACCACTTCTACACGACGGAAAGACAACCACAGCCCAGCAGCAACCATCCCCACGGAACCCTCCCGGATACCTCATCTCTACGACCCACCTGGACCCTTCACTCCACGACCTGTGTTTCATTTATGTGAACAATAAAGTTTTCGCTAATCATAGCGCACTTCATACGGCCTCCACGCCTGTTATTCCGGCCCGCCCTAAATCCCACTCCACACTGCTCAAGATCAATATAAACTCACGCTTGGTGGTCCTGACCTTCTGCGTTGGTAGAATCAGTTGTCAACTGCGAGAGTCCATCTGGAACCCTAGAAATACTATTGCTTGAGACAGTATCAGAATCAATTTCTGTGGGTTCACAATGAATCCCAAGTTCTGAAGGAGGGTGATTGACCACTTCAGGTGAGTGACCACCAACTGGGGACAACGTGCCATGATAATTACGTTGCCCAGATAAATAATCAGCCGGACCTCTGAGCCCTCAAGGACTCTACCACCGGTTGTAGGAGTTTCGTGAAACACCATGGCGCCAATGAGAGACCAAAGAGAAGGACTTTGTACTGGTAACATGTTCCTTGTCACAGAATTTGCAGGACACACCTGTGAGGTGCGAAAATGGGAATGGAAAGGTATGCATCTTTCTCTCAGCTCGAACCTGTGGTGGCCGGAAGATCTGAGCCTAGCCCGACTCCGAAGGACTCTGTGAGAAACTTAGGAGTTCGCTGGGACGATAAATTATCCTTTGGTAGTCAGGTTCAATCATGCTCAGCTGCCTGTTTCTCTAAGATAAGGATCTTAAAAAAATTAATCAACTATTTACCATATGATAACAGGAAAACCATTGTATATGCCCTTATCGTTTCCCATCTTGATTACGCCAATGGGCTGTATTTGGGTCGCAACAAATACCTCTGTCAGAAACTTCAAATGGTTCAAAACGCTGCCGCACGATTAATTGGTGGCCTTACCCGCAGACAGCATATTTCCCCATACTTAAGGGAACTACATTGGCTCCTTATGTGCAGGCAAATCAAGTTCAAGGCAATGATTTTTTTTTTAAATATATTTTTATTGCAGGAATTAGTTACAGTTACACATTGGTCAGAGATAAGGCTAACGGTGATGGTAGCACCGACAGTGAAATAACATTGATACACGGCCATTTAGCCCACAACCCGGGGGTCGGGCGGCAAGTTATGCTGAAACGACGGTTCAGCATAACTGAACATTCTAAATATGACCAATTATAAGTTAAAGTTTTACTTCTGCTTTTCTAAAAGAAAGAAAACTCCCTCCTCCCCCTTCCAACTAAACAACACCCACCCAGAGGTCTAATGTCCAATCAGAAAGTGTAATAATCAAACAGTGCAATAGAAAGCTTATGATGCTCCCTCTGCTCTCTATCCCCCACCCCCATTCCACCCCCGCCATCGGTGGCTTGGCAAATGTGCAAAGAGCGTGTGGTAGGAGACATTACGTATCCTGACGGGAATACGGTGCCTTTATTGCATTACGGAGACGCAGGCTGCCCATCGGCATCACTGTCAGTGTCACTGGGTATGCTGTGATCGCGCAGGGCCTGCACCAATGTCTCCCACGCCTGTGCTGTTTCTAGCGCCTTCTCATTCTGCTGCCGCCTCGCTAGCTGGTATCGCAGGGTGCTCTCTCCCTCAGCCCACTTAAGAAATTCATTGCGCCATTTAGTGCCCTTTGGACCAACTCGTGCCTTCCAGTGTCGAGTTATTTCCCGCTTCGCCAGGAGTAGCCCCATATCAATAAATTTACTGGTGACTTTGTTTTTGGGGGTATGAGGAAACCAGTGCAGGATCCCCACCGCAATGTCAAATTGTAGGGACCGCTGTGTAACCCTATTAAGGGTGTCCCCTATCAACGTCCAATACGAGGACAAAGCGGAGCAGGACCATAGCATATGAATAAGGTCAGCCCCAATCGTCCGGCATCTCGGGCAGGCCACCCTGTCAGAGGCGAAGTATTTCTGTATCTTCTCCGGGGTCAGGTAGGCGCTGTGCAATATGTAAAAGTGGACCAATTGGAACCGAGCGTTGCGTGTGCTCTTTCAGGCCCGGCGCATCAACTGGGCCCACGTGGTCTCCGGGATGTCCCTCCCTATGTCTGCCTCCCATCGAGTCCTGAGTGCATCCAATGGAGGTAACCGCTCGTTGACCATCCTGGAGTACAAACACGTTACAGCTTTGACCGTTCCCGCCGCCATCATGACATATTGACACGCCGCTGACGTCTGTGGTTCCGCAAAACCATTCTGCCAGTGCGCTTGGAGTGCCCTCGTGACCGCCGCATGGAGCAAAAAGTCGCCCCGGGGGATGTCGAAGCGGTCTAGTAGCACCTGGAAAGGCAGTAGCACTCCATCTTCATAAAGGTCACCTATAATCTGTATGCCCGCGTCCTCCCAAGCCCGCAGTTGTGACCAATCGCCCCCATGCGGTAATGCAGTGAGCATCCCAAGTGGGATTTCCGGGGCGTAAAGGTGTTTCATTCCCGACTTGCGCTGCACCCGGTTCCAGCAAGATCTAATAGTGCGTTCCTCCAGTGTGAGGTCCCTCAGAGACAGCCTCTGTTGCAGTGCTATATAGGATAGAACGTGTCTGGGCATGCCCAGCCCCCGCTCCTCCTCTGGGCCTTGAAACTCCTGTGCTATCTCCTGGGTGTAGGTCTGCAGTTGGGCGGCCAAGTAATAAGTTTCAAAGTCGGGTACAGCCAACCCCCCCTCCGCTTTAGGTCTCATTAGGGTCTTAAGCGCAACTCTGCGGCGGCCCGATCCCCAAAGGAATGCCACGAGCAGTGAGCTCAAGTTCCGGAAGACTGCCGGAGGGATCCAGACCGGAAGCGCCCTGAAATAATACAGCAGCCGAGGAAGTGCCACCATTTTCAGCAATGCTATACGTCCTGCCACCGATAGGGGCAGGGTGGCCCAGAAGGACATGCTACCCTTTAGTGCCCGGACGCATCAGGAAATGTTGCCCTCCACGATGTCAGCAGGGCTGTGGTAAACTTAAACCCCCAGATATTTGAGGCAGCTAGGCGCCCATCTGATCGCTCTAGGAGTATCAGGTTGGGGCTCTCCCCCACGAACCGGGAACAAACAAGTTTTCGCCCAGTTCACCCTGAGGCCCGACACCTCACCGAAAGCAGTGAGTACTGTGTCAGCACCGGCCAAGGCCTCTCCAGCATCCTCCAGGAAAAGCAACAGGTCGTCAGTATAGAGGGAAATGTACTGTCGCCCTGATAAGGTCCGCAGTCCTCTTTAATGGGCTCCAGTGCAAATCGATAGCGCTAGGGGTTCCACTGCGAGCGCAAAGAGTAGCGGGGACAGCGAGCAGCCCTGCCTCGTGCCTCGCTCCACTTGGTACTGTTGGGAAATCAGCGGGCCTGATCTCACCCTAGCCATCGCCGAGGCATATAGCACCGTAGTCCAGCGCAAGAACCATTCCCCTAGTCCAAAGCAACCAAGCACTCTACGGAGGTATTCCCACTCTAAGCTGTCAAAAGCATTCTCCAGGTCAATTGAGAGGATCATGGGTTGGGGGGCCTCGCCGTGGTCCTCCTCCAGCAGGCAGAACAAACGACATATGTTCATCGTAGTATTACGCTTGGGGATGAAATCCGCCTCGGCTTTATGCACTAGGGAGCCCATGTGGCCCAGCAATCTCGAGGCCAGGATGCTACTTAAAATCTTATAATCGACCGGAAGCATCGAGAGCGGCCTGTACGACGCCGGGTCATTGCCCTCCTTATCGGGTTTGAGTAAGGGGACCACCAGGGCCTCACGCATTGAACCCGGGAGTCGCCCCAGACGCTTCGCCTCCCTGTAAACTATCAAGAGCAGCGGAGCCAGGAGGTCGATGTAGGTGGAGTAAAACTCCACTGGAAGTCCATCCAGGCCTGGGGTTTTGTTCCGAGCCATCTTTTTTATGGCGCTGCGGATCTCCCCCAGCTCCACGTCTCTCCCCAGTTCCTTCGCCTGCTCAGGCTCCAGAGCGGGGATAGGTAAATCCTGTAAAAAATCATCGATGGGGGTAGTGTCCGGTGACATCCTACTTCGGTATAAGTCTTCATAGTAGCTCAGAAAGCAACTGAGGATTTCGGGCTGGGTATAGACCTCCATGCCCTCCGCATCCCGCATAGCTACCGTGGGAGAGGTGCGCCTCGTAGGGTTAGCCAGCCAAGCCAGGAGCGCTCCCGATTTATCACCCTCAGCGAGCGATCTGGTCAGGAAAGCCTTGTAATCGAAACTACGCAGCCGTTCAACTTCAACAGCTACGGCTTCCTTCGCCGCCGCAGTCTGTTGTTGAAGCTCTGGGTGGCCGGGGCGGAGGAGCTCTATCTCACGGAGTTTCCGGTCTGCTTTACTAAGATCTTCCAAAAGGACCCGTCGCATCCCCACCTTCTTTGTTATGCAATAGCCCCTAATTACCACCTTAAATGCATCCCATTCTGTGGCCCTTGCACCAGTCGTACCCTCGTTCTCCGCGAAGAACGCAGCAATTCTGTCCTCCAGTTCCCTCCAGAACACCAGGTCTTCTAGGATCTCGGGGCGTAGCCTCCAGGTCGGAACACAGGGTGTACCCGGTAGCCACCTAAAGTCGGCCAATAGAGGGTGTTGATCGGAGATAGTCCTCGCTAGATACTCAGACCTCATGGCCGTGGAAACTAGTTCCGCCGATCCCAGAAACCCATCCAACCGCACATGCAGTTCGTGCATGCCGGAGAAGTGGGAGTAGTCTCGGGCACGCAGGTGCTGGGCTCGCCAGATGTCCATCAGTCTCCATTTAGTCTGCCATTCCAGTCTCCCCTTGGCTATCCAGTGGGTTGGGGAGTCCTGAAGGGGAGGGTGAGATCTGTCGAGATCAATGTCCACCACCGAGTTGAAGTCCCCCCCCGATCAAAAGAGGCCCCGATAGATAGTGGGCCAGAGAGCCCGACAGCGCCGCAAAGAAGGCCAGTTGGTCCACGTTAGGCGCATAAATGCTGCATATGTTCAGGTCCTTTCCCCCCAGTTTCCCAGCTATGGCCACAAACCTCCCCCCCGGATCCACTGTGTGTTTAGTAACCTGCAGGGGAACCCCGGCCCGCACCCAGATCAACGTGCCCCGAGCATAAGCTGAGTATGTGGTGTTGTATAGCTGCCCCCTCCACTTACGCTGCCACGCCAATCCCTCTGTCTTTGTTAGGTGTGTCTCTTGTAATAGCGCAATCTGCACTCCTCTACGCACCAAGTAAGCGTGGACCTTATGTCGCCTGGACATGGAATGCAGCCCGCGCACATTCCAGGTTATGCACTTCAAAGTGGAAAGATCAGCCATTGTCCCATGGTACCTCTCCAAGTCTCCCCCAGCAATGCTCAAGTACTGGTAAACACAGTGAATGCCCCGCACCAATGGCGTACCTCCCCCTCAACAATAACAAAACAACCCCCGAACACAGCCCCTCCCTCCCCAGAACAGGTCCCAAATAGTGGCATCCAGTTCCCATCCAAACTACACCCACAAAAGAACCCAAAATGATCCTGACGGTAGCCACCGCAGGTATGCCTTAAGGGCAAAATGGGGGTCGAGCGTCGATAGGGGGTCTCCGCACCTCAAAGCTACCGAAGTGCGATCGAGCCCTGAGTTATGAGGGCTAAAAGAAGGGCTTGTCCCCAACTCACCCCATGTCCAGTCACCTAACAGTTCCCACATAGACTCATCCCCCCCCCCCCACGCCTCCCCCTCCCTTGAAACCGGCTCACCCGAGATCACCCTTGGCCATCAAGTAGGCCCTCCGCTGTCTCTGGGGTTATCACCGGTAGGTTCACACTATCAGTCTCAGAGTCCTCCGTGTCCGTGTGACCCCTACCTCCGCCCGGCTCTGAATCTTCAGTTATAGGTCCACCTTAGGAGCCTGACAAACTGGATACCATCTCCAGCACCCCCCGCCGCTCCGCCGCAGTCTCCACTGTCGAGGGTCGGCCAGGTCTGCCTCGGCGACTCCGGATCCTCTTAGACCTCCGTTGTAGGCCTACCTCCGAGGTAGTCGAGAAGGAGGACCTAGGGCCATCCTTGCCAGCTCTGTACAGTTCAAGCCAATTACATGCGTCATCCGGGGTATCGAAGAATTTGGTCGCGCCATCCAGGATGATGCGGAGCCTCGCCGGAAACAGCAAAGAATACTGGATGCCCTCGCTCCTCAGTTCTAGCTTGATCGCCAAGAAGGAGGCTCGCCTCCGCTGGGTCTCATACGTGTAATCTGGAAAAATGTTCACCCGGCTATTTGCCACCTGGTACGGGCCATTTTGTCTGGCGACATTGAGGAGCAGATCCCTGTCGCGGAAATGTAGTAGCCGCGCCACCACCGGGCGTGGGGGTAGGCCCTGTTGCGGCGGCCTAGCCGGCACCCGGTGCGCTCGTTCCAGGGTGTAAAAGGAGGAAAGCCCCTCAGGTGCCACCACAGTTCTGAGCCAGTCCTCCAAGTAGGCCACCATGTCCCCAGCTTCGTTTTTTTCCGGCAGGCCCACCACATGGATGTTGTTCCTTCTATTGCGCCCTTCCTCGTCCTCCGCCCTCCTCTCCAAAGCATCTATGCGGGTCAGAGCGTCTTTCATGGCGGCAGCTAAGGTTTTTTGCGCCGGTTCCAAGATTCCCACCGAGCTCTCCACTTCTTTGACTCTGTCCGAGAGCTTACCGTGGTCCGCTCTGAGCAAGCCCAGGCTCGTCCCGACCTGGGCAATGTCTTGCTGAAGGGCCGACCGCGTATCTGTGATCGCCGCCAGGATCTTATCGAGTTGTTGCTGGAGGTGTACTCCCAGATATCTCCGGGTCTAACCGATATTCTTTATCAGGTGCCTCCACGTCTGAGGCGGCCTGGGAGCCACCCTTAGGACTCTTCGGCTTCACCATGACGGCTGCGGTCTTCAGCGGTAGACCCGAGGGTCGCCCAGTCAAGGGGAGGGTATGTCCTCGTCTCCCGTCGAAGGATCCGGACCGCCAATCAGTCTTCGGTGTGGTGGCTGGAAGTAGCGCGACTGCTCATAAGCCAGGCGCACAGAATTGGGCGCTCATCCAAGCGGGTGCATCCGAACACGGAGAGCATAGGAAGTCGGCGAGAACTGCCAGTGGGTCCTCGCAGGCTCGGCGAGGTCGCCGGGTTCAGGCAGCAATGGGGTCCGCCGTTGGTGCCACGTGGCGCGGGCACCAGACGAACCGTGTTCCCTGCTAGGCCGCCAGGCGAAGGTCGACAGCACCTCCCCTGGAAGCAAAAGGGCAGAGGGGGGAGGGGGGGAGAAGGGTCACTATCAGGCAATAGTGTTCAGCCGGGGTCTTCGATCTCCACGAGATATTGTCACCTGCGACATCAATTGCAGGCCTTTCCGACCACCAAGTTCGGCCTATGTGGATATTGTGACTAGGCCGATCTCCGTCCAGCCACTCTCGCTGCGCCCCGGTGCCTGGTCAGGGCTCAGAGTTCTGCCAGTGTGGTTCAAGTAGGCCCATACGCTGCCGAGTCCAGGGACCAAGATGGTGGCGGTCGGCTTCGTCTTGAGTAAAGCGAGGTGTCGGGCGGCTCCCCCTTCCCTCCGTGGCTTTACATCGTGTTCAGGGCTCGGCTGAGCGGCGGTCTCGATGAACATCGCTTGGAAAGTTCACTGGTGCCACCAGCCGCTCAGGCAGTCGGCATTGACATCGTTCCTCCAGCAAGGGAAGGAAGAAAAAGGTGTCGCTGGAGTCGCCCTGGGTCCTCGGGCTGCTTCAGGACCACGGAGATGGAGCGGGCGCCATCTTGAGCTCCGCGCCGCTCGCCTCGTAGACTCTCGATCGCGTCTCGCTGCAGGGCTCCAAAGTCGCCCCCCGGGTCAGCACCCACAGCACTCAACGATCTGGGGGTCGGGGTGCCCGTATCGCCCGGGGATCAGGATTAATGGCGGCTCGATTGCGGAGCCGAACGCTCAGGCGACCTCCACCATCGGCGCCCAAGCCACGCCCGAGTTCAAGGCAATGATACTTGCCTTCTGAACCACTAAGGGCCTCGGTTCCACCCACTTACAATCAATCCTGCGACCCTACAGCAATCCGAGAGCCCTCCATTCTAATACCAAACGTTTGCTGGCCACCCCTAGATTTAGGAGAGCCCAAGCGGGAGGAAAGACCTTTGAGCTAGGAGCCGCTCAAAGATGGAATAAACTCCCTCTGGGTCTCCGTAGGAGTAACTCGGAACGAGAATTCCGCAGATCCTTGAAAGCTTTCCATTTCCGTCTGTAACTTCCTGCCCTCCAAGTTGGTTCCCATTAAATCAGCGCCAGGAAACCCCGTTGGGGTATCTGCGCGCTTTACAAAAGACACTATAATAATAATAATCTTTTAAGCCGAAACGGACCATCCAATCCCACTCCTGGAGGAGATCGCAGAGCAGATTGATGCCTTCCAACTGGAAATGGCAGTAAACAACCCAAAGACTGAATATTAATCATTACCGTATGGAAAAGGTCTGCAATGGGGGAGGGAAGCTGGGAAGGGTTAGTAGGATAAGAGATTAATTTGCATGATGTGAGTTGGTAACACCAATAAGAGAGAAAGCAATCTGTTCACATACTGAGTGTAATACATGTTGAATGATTGAACTGTAATGGTTGCCACATGATAACTGTAAAACGAATAATATTTATTAAAAAAAATGACCCAACCATTGAAGTCTTTCAAATTCAATACCAGTCGTTCTCCGCCCCCTTTCTTTCCTACTAAGAAGACACTGCTGAGAAACCAGAGGTGATGAGGTTCCAAGACCACTAAAGCTCCTTTTTGTAGGAGGGTCTGAATTTCGGAGGAGATAAAAAAATTGCTCTTGATGGGAAAAATACATTACTGGGGGAAGGGGGATTTGCCTGGAGGAGTTGTAGGGCTCTAATTTGTATCCCTGCACTGTCTCCCGGACCTATGCATCCTGCGAGATCGCGGGCCAAGTATGAAGGAAGGATTGGATCCTGCCACCAACACCACTTCTGAACACAGAATAAGTCTCACCTGTGGTCCCTGAATCCTGGACGGCTCCTTGGTTTCCTCTATATCTCCACTTCCTGAAGCGGTGTTTGTTGGAGCATCAAGTTGGGTAGAAGGTGGGATTTTTAGGGTCTGGATAACCCCCATGTTGTTGTTGGTAGTAACCTCGTTGGGGCCTTGCTTGTAACCCCAGCAGAACGAACACCCTCTAAATTGTTCGGCCCAGTCCAAAACCGGTTGGAAGGCTTTACGGAGGGACCCCTGTGCCTTGTCCAGACTGCTAAAGGTTGCCACAAATTTGGCCAGCTCTTTGAGGAATGGTTGACCCAAACAAAAGACCTTGGGCCATGGGACCGGCTTCTGAAGTAAAAAGCACAGTGAGCTTGGGGTCTAATTTCAAGAGGATGGATCGTTGTCTCTCACTAGACAATCACAGTTGGCATATAGCTTGCTGTGCCCAATCTATTAGCTCATCTGGCTCTATTGACATGGCCGACTCCTTTGTCCGGAAGCCCAAATTTAGTATTTTTGTTAAGGGGTGGGTCATGTCAAGAAGTTTGTCCTGGAAGGAGCAGCAGGCCCTATCAATCCCCTTCATGGGGTTCCTGGAGTATTTCTTGAGGTAGGTATCATTGTGGGGTTCCTGAGTATCTGCAACCTTACCCTGGAGGTCTGGTCTCGGGCATTTGGATCATAATCTAGCCCTAACCTCCTTATTGAATGTCTGACGCAGGTGAGTCTGCACATTCAGCCCCTTTCTGGGTTGGCAGCCAGGCTGTAGATTTTCGGTGTATAATCTCTGAGGGCGCAAAGGTCAGTAGTTTTGGTCGTTTACTGGATCCTGGGGCGTCTTGTTGATCAGAGCTCTGGCTGGATGAGGAGTCTTCTTCGTCCTCCTGGAAAGGCTCAGGAGCCGCTGCTTCCGAAGAGACTCTATAAACGTGGTCAAAATCAGGTTGGAGGACAACTTGGCAAAATCTGCAGAGTAGGGACCATTTGAGGTATTCCCACTGGTCCTGGAGCACAATGGGGGATGGATGGGGTAGGCAGCCAGCCCTGCTGTTCGGCGTAGCCACAGAGATAACGTTTCAAGGGTTCAATGGCCCGTACCAGGGCACGGTTCACTGAATGCTGCACCCCCACATCCAATGCATTTACCAGGTCTTGCTCTAGGGACCCAGAGAGTTCCCCATAAAAATAATCTTCTTCATAAAAATTTGCCATCCTTGTTGTTTCTGCAATGCATGAGAAATGTCCCAGCAGGTTAAGACTAAGGACCAACACTGTTAAACTAGGGTGATCACACCCTCAATCAGGAGCAATAATAGGGCAGTAGAACCAACCCAAGCAAGCGAGGCCACAGTAGAATCACTGTATTAAGTAGATATATATTGGAGGGAGGGCTTGCTTGCTACTCTAGGCAGTGCCTATGCTTATTTTCCACCCCTGCTGAGGATTAACATGCAGGGCGCCACTTGGGAGCAGCCATGAAGGTCTGGGACAAAGGAGCAGTTATACGCGGCTCCCCACATTCGATTTAAGCCTTCTTATGTACTGGAGGCACAGAAAATGGCTGCAGCGCATGCGTGGTGCTGACCCCTCGAAATAATAAAGGGAGGACCACGTGTCAGTCAGATACGCATCCTCACTCCCTACTCCCGCTCCAAATTCGGCAAGACGCAGGCGCCGGACACCACAACGGGAGGCAAAGCGCTCCCAGCACACACTAATATTCGCACCTACCACGCGATGCTCTGTTACAGGCAATGCCCTTTAATAAACGCGTGTGCGTCGTGCTACTATCTTTAAATCATATCACTCTTATCAACACAAGCGCAATAATGAAATGTAGGCAAGTTAAATAAGCATATCCAAAGGACAAATTGAAGTGCACATAACTGGCTGAGAAGCAGCAAAGAAAGTGGACACTTAGATGCTGTGAGGGGATTATATAGGGCAGTGGGTCCATGGTTGGTCAACTGATTTTATGGTATCATGGGAAATGTAGAATTATTTAAAGTTTATTGTAATTGGCTGCTGTTAATAAAGTAGTGAAGAAAAGAGAAGCCTAATCGGAGGCTGCGGTCCTGACATAAAATCCACATTACCATTTGTGAAAATACCTTTAAAGTTGCTTTTCGTAATATGCATTGCATTTTTCAGGTTTTAACCACTTTACACACTACATGTTATAATTAGAGCAAAAGCTTACTCTTTACCACACCTGATCAAGGGGTTTAACACATGCATGCCAGTAGACCTAATTCAGGCAGGAGGCTCCCATATTTTGAAGCCAAAAAGAACGTTATTTTGTCTGTTTCCCACCAGAAATTTCCTCTGCTCCAATTGAATCCCCATTAAAATCAACAGGGCACCAGACACCAAACCAGCACCCTGCACCCAGCCTCCCCTGCGGGTGTACTTTGGGTGCTAAAACTGACCCCCCTTTGCAGAGGGCTAAACCCCAGGAGCTTTGCTCCCACATCCTTGTGGCCTGCTCGTGAGCAGTGCCCAATCGAAGGCCCCCTATCCCCCATTGGACAACATTTGGCCTTAGCACTCTGCACACTACATTTCACTCCAAAGGAATACGTTGATTGTTTTTCCTTAAAAAATGTTCTGTGTGGAGTTGGTTCTATATGGAACTTTGAAAAACTGCAAAAAACAAAAAATTGCTCACTAAAGTTTTCTCTAGGAAATGTCCCATTCTGATATCTAGGTGTATCCCACTGAGTAGAAAAAGTATTCCAGAAAGTAATCTGCAAAGTAATTCAAAGTAATCTAACAGTAATTTCCACTGTATGGAAAGCATTTACAAACCTGTAACAAAGTCATTTTTATTCAGCTTGCTTGTACTGTTCAACCTGCCTTGAAAATGATCAAATACACTTACCTGTGCCAGGCTTGCTTGGTTCTAGGAAATTAATACAACTAAATAATATTTCTTTACAAATCAAATTGGTCTGAGTTCAGTCGTTGAGTGTGTGACATCATTTGAGATGTACAACAAATGCTGAAAACTACTCTCTGATGAAGCCTTACGGCGAGAGAGTAAGGTGCTATCTATGTTTACCTCTGCCTACTTTTGGGGTTTCCACTGGACTCTGTGCACACTATACCTCATTTTGGTTTAGTATATACAGAGCCAGCTTCCTACAGCTTCTATTCCAGTTTCTTCCTTATCAGGAAAAAATCAGGAGACTGGCGCCCAATCTTGGATCTTCGACAGTTGAACAAATACCTGAAAAAAGTCATTTCAGATGTTCTCCCTGCAAGACAGTGTACACCTTCTCAATCATGGGGACTACATGACCGCTCTGGACCTTCAAGATGCATACTTTCACGTCCCAATCCATAAAAGCTCCAACATAACAACAGGCCACAGCGGGCACTGCACTATGCCTGTTGTTATTCAAAAAATTGGGTCTCATTCCAAATCTACAGAAATGAACTCTCAGCCCGAGTGTGGGAAGCTGGGTTTCTGTTGCAGTAACACCCCCAACACACTTTTTGGCAGACTACTGATGCACTTTGACTTGATGTGCCCTGAGTCCCTGCCAATCAGGTTCCCTGGCCTGTGTTCTTTCCCAAAAACTGTACCTTGTACCCCCAATTGGCACCTCTCTGGCCACATGTCAGTCCCTTGTAAACGGTGCCATGGACACCAAGGGCACTGTGACCACTAAAGGCCTCTGAGGGCTGCAGCAATTATTGTGCCACCCTCATAGGCCCTGTACCTTTACTTACACACACACACAGACGCACACGCACACGCACACACACACAGACACACACACACACACCCCTCCATCCTTCAGGCTGAGTGTTTTGGTGCAGAACAAAGTGAAGAGTCGATATGTGTGAGAAAGTACCTTCTTTCATAGTATGACCCCACTTTTTGCTGAATTGCTGATGATCTTTGACTGAGTGTGCCGAGGGCTCCTTCTAATCAGGTACACAGAGCCTATGTTCCTTCTCTAAAACAGCATTGAAGCCAGAATCCTAAACCCAATTGGCATCTCTGGCCACATGTCAGCCCCTGGTAAATGGTACCACAGGTACCCAGGGCACTGTGACCAGAGAAGGCCTCTAAGGGCTTCAGCACTTATTGTGTCACCCTTATAGGCTCTGTACCTTGACACTCACACACTGCCCTTGCAGGCTGAGTGTCTTGGTGCAGAACAAAGTGAAGAGTCGACATGGCACCAATCCCTGTGTGCCATGCTCACAAACCACTGCTCTGGCATACATCAGTCACCCCTCTAGCTGGGTGCCCTATGACCAGTGGTGAGGGTACAGGTGCATGAGCACTGTACCAGTACAGTGCCCAAGTCCAATCCTTGGGCACTGTAAGTGCAGAGCTGCCATTTAGAGTATATGGTGCTGGGAGTTTGTCATTACGAACACCATAATGGCTACACTGAAAACAGGGAAGTTTGGTATCAAACTTCTCAGCACATTTTACCCACACTGATGCCAGTGTCGGATTTAATGTAAAATGCAATCTTAGAGATGCCCCCTGAAACATCTCCAATGTCTAGTGACTTGACTGAGTGGCTGCTTAGGCTGCCACCAACAGACATGTTTCGGGACCCCTGGGTCGAGAGCCTCAGGCTCTCGGGGGCCTTAAAAGATGCACATCCTGGGATGAGGTGCCAAGCCTCCTCCCCCAGGATGGGGAGGGTTCACGAAGGAGAAGCTTCAAAGGCATGCTGCCTTTGTGAGACTCCCCAGACCATTTGCTGCTTTCAGCAACTGGTCCCCACTGGTTCTACCCCCCACTTTGGGCGGGAGAGCCGGCGGGAAAAACAAGTGAGGGAAAGAGGTGTGCCCACCTCTGCCAACTCCACCCCTCAGGTGGGGTAGGCGAGGTAAAACACATCCGGCCTGTCTCCCCTCAAACCTGCTCCTGCGAAATCCCGGTGTGTCCTGCCGCCAGCAATATCAAAAACCCCAGAGGACCTGCCTGCCTTCACTTTCAAAGACTCCTTCTCCCGTGAACACCGGACTTGTTCAACTGCAACCTCTGGCAGCAGCCAGAGACCGCACATACAGCCCACTCTGCACCCGCCGAACCAGGCCCGAGCTCGAGTGGAAAAACACCACGAGGAGGTCGTCCCGGCGATCCTGACCAGAGATCCAGTGACCCCAGACCCACCTTAAGCCTCCACCCGACGCATACAGACTAAATCCAGAAGGCCCCCCTGACCAGAGCTGGTAAGAAGATCCGAGATCAAAAGGCACCCCTGCACCCGACGACCGACGGCTTTGTGTGCCCAAACTAACATTGCCTATCCAACCCTTAACTTCCAAACTTACCTCGCCAAGTGGTCGTCGCACCCAGAAGTCCTTCGTCTCCCTGCCTGCAGTGCTTTTGCAAATCAGAGGCTCTCCAAAGGAAACAACAGGGCTCCCAATGTCGAAACAGCACTCTGCACCCGGAGGAAGGAACTCCCCCTGTTACTCAAGATTTCACAGACAAACTGGCAAATCATTACACGGACAAAGCAGACACGTTGGAATCGTACTTAAAACAGCAACAAAGCACCAGCACTTACCCTTGTACAAAACAACAATCTAAGAACGCTCTAATCAAGCCTCTCCATTCCTTCTAACACATCTCACACGATGAATTTATGGACCTGGTCAAAGCAAGCAGGCCTGCAGGCAGCTCTTCTGACCCCTGTCCGCCACAAACTTTCAAGACAATTATTTTAACATCCTCTGCTGCCACTCCAGTAAGAAGAATCATTAACGATTCCTTAACTACTGGAATATTTCCAGAAGAACTCACAGAGTCATACAAATGCCCTTTACTGAAGAAAACAAACTTGGACCCGCTGAACCCTGACAACTACAGACCCATTACAAATAGACCGTTCCTGGGAAAACTGATAGAAAGAGCAGCGTTTGCCCAGATGTCACAATTCATTGAAGAGAATGACATACTTTCAGACTTCCAAACAGGATTCTGTCCGGGAAGAGGCACTGAATCTGCCCTCCTTGCCATCTGGGATGACCTAAAGAATACAGTTGACCGCAACGGGGTTGCTGCGCTACTTCTCTTGGACCTCTCAGCTGCCTTTGACACGGTTGACCATGACACTCTAAAACAAAGACTCTATGAAGCCGGCATAGAGGGAACTGCTCTAGACTGGATCGTGTCCTACCTTTGAAAGAGAACTAATGTCATCCATACCCCACCTTTCTCCTCCAAACCGTACTCCACAATAGGAGGGGTCCCTCAAGGTTCTATCATCTCGCCCATGCTTTTCAACATCTACATGAAGTCATTGCCAGTACTGATCAATAAATTTCACCTCACGTGCTATAACTATGCAGATGACACGCAAATACTCCAACTGAAATGCCCCAAAGACATTGGAAAATCACCAATTTTCAGCTGTCTCAGAGCCGTGGATCAGTGGATGTACTGGAGCCATCTCAAATTGAATGGTTCAAAAACTGAAATACTCACGTGTGGCGATTGGAAACCTTACATCCCGCTTGCCGCATGGCCTGATGAACTGGGATCACTGCCTAAAGTATCGAAGGAAGTAAGAAACCTCAGAATGACCATGGACTCCAAGCTGTCGATGAATGTCCAAGTGGATAAACTAGCAAGATAAAGCTTTGCTACTGTAAAAACGCTGCAACAAATTTTCCCTCATTTGGGATTTCCACACAAGGTCCAAGCTACCATCTCCCTTGTCCTGTCCAAACTCGATTATGCCAATAGCCTCTAACACGGATCACCTTTAACGACTATGAAAAGAATACAACGGATTCAGAACTCGGCTGCCAGACTACTCTTGCATATCAAACACGAGACCACATCTCCCCTGCCTTGAAAGCCCTGCGTTGGTTACCGGTTGCCAGAAGATCCACGTTCAAGCTGCTTTGTATCACCCACAAAGCAATACATGGAATGGGACCACTCTTCATCAGGATTAAAATCACCAAACACATTCAACAAAGGAACCTCCGCTCTAAAGGAGCATCTCGCCTCAAAATCCCACCATACAAGAAAAAAACCATGGGTGGCACATCCTTCTCTGTTCAAGCAGCCAAACTATGGAACTCTTTACCCCCAACATAAGGTCCACCGACAACCACCTTATCTTCAGAAAACCACTCAAGATTTGGCTCTTCCCCACATAAGCACCATACGCAAACAGAAATTTACAGCATATCCCTCTGTATAAAAGCATTTGTTTTCACTATAGATATGTACCTATCTTTGTGTATTACTTTGTATAAACATGTAAAATAATTATGTTGTTTAGAGAAAAATAATAATAATAAAAAATGAATAAAAATCATCTTTGGTCTACATGTACATTCTTCCATTGTGCATCTATGTACCTTCAATGTACTTGGATCTGTGTGTCTGTTACCTTTCTCCTGAAAAAGCATATCCAATGCACTACCCTATTTCTCATCCTGTGCCTCTAGCAATATCTATAATCTACATATACTTACCTCCTTTATGTATCTATATACTTTCAATCTAATTATGGATCTATATATTTGTCACTTTCTTCTAATTTAGCATTTCCAATGCACTACCCTAATTCTCAGCCTATACTTCGTTTAATATATCTTCTAGCCCAACCTTCTGACTCATTCAAACTTCTTCTACTACTCCTTCCAGTGCACTATCCTATCTCTCATCCTATACACCTATCAATATATCCTCTACATCCACTCTCTCATTTATCCCTATCCCCATACCACTACTATGATTGCCAAAATAACCCTTTCTAGACTCTCTCCTACTCTACCCCTCCTTGCATCATCTGACACCTCTTTTACTATACTGATCCCCTAAAACAAACCTTTCTAAACTCTTCCCTCTGAGTCCTCCAGTCCAAAACTCCTTTTTACTCACCCAAAAGCCTCATCCTACAACTAAGACCTAAAAAAGTTTTAAAAAATCCTTCACTCTTTTAGACTAACATGTTCACTTCTCAAATTCTATATTTAACTATACTAATATACTACCCAAATAACTGGATAACATATCCACTACTCAAATTACTTCATATTTTCTACTAAACTAATTTTCAACAGTAATCCTTTATGGGTACCGGAGTGGCATGCTACTCGCCAGAAAAGCGCTTCAACACCCATCAGGGGTAACAAGTGCTATATGAATGCAAATCTTTCTTCCCCTTCTATCCCTCCACTTTCCTTCTCACTCCAAGTAACTGACTAATATCCACCACTGAAATTACTTCATATTTCACCATAATAATTCACCACTAATCCTTTGTAGGCTTCCTGAATAGCGTGCATCAACAAGCGCTTTATAAATACAAACCTTTGTCCTCTTGTATCCTTCTGCTATCATTCCAAATTCAAATAACTGACTAATCTATCCACCACTTAAAATGTACTTGCATGCTTCACTATACTAATTCAACACTAATCCTCTATGGGTCCCGTAGTAGCGTGCTACTCGCTGAAAAAGCGCTTTGACGCCTCGTTAGGGGTAGTAAGCACTATATAAATGCAATTACAATTACAATACAATAAGTGGCATGTGTATATTTATGGCTATAGATGTTAATCGTAGCTATTTAAAAACTATTAAGATGCACCATATGAAAGTATAAATAATGTACATTTTGCAATAATAAAGTCCCTGCCGTCCTTTCCATCTCTCCTCTCTTTGCCTCATCCCACACCTTTCTGACTCCCATGAACTCCCCAAAATCCTTCTCAAGTTTTCAAGCCTCTTTTCAGGTCTCGCCTGAGCCAATGCACTTGCGCATTGCTCCGGCGAGATTATAGTAAGCGGAAAAGAAAAGTCTACCAAAACGGCTGTGGTTTGCATACAGTTCATGTGATCTATGCGCGTGCACGCCAGACACATAACACACCACCATTTGTCTGTGCCTCGGCATCAGACTTCAAAGGCTGCCGCTCCCCCCCTCGTGCACATCGCGCACCACCATTTGTCTGTGCCTCGGCATCAGACTTCAAAGGCTGCCGCTCCCCCGCCCCGCCCCCGCCACAGCAATGCAGAGAGCTTGTTGATCATAGCGTTCCCAAAATACCAACGAGTCTTCTTGTATGCTCCTTTCACAGCCCGTCGCTCATTTAACCTTCTCTGAAATGAGAAGCTTTCGGTGTCGGACCACCACTTTCAGGGTTTTCAAAGCTAGAGATCCTTGCCCAAGTAAATGAGCGATCTTTCACCAAGGCTGTGGCTCTGCAGTGTGTGACTCATTGGTGCTGCAAGCTTATTTCCTCGTCCTCCCCCCCAACTTTGCACTCGTCCTGGACAGGCTTCAAGTGCCCCATGCTAATGCGCTCTAATGAGATGCAAATAAAATACGCAGAAGCTCATTCCTCTGTAAAGATGATTAACCGTTGAAGAAATTAACTGCCGCTGCTTGGCATTCTGCAATAAACTTTACCCACACATTTCCTCTGATGGTGGCATTCCTCAAACCCTCTGCAGTTGGCAGACCAGTGGTCCGCACCCGTCTCTAAGTTCACCCCACTCGGACAGAGGATTTGCCCATGTTTGCTGTGTCCGTTGTGTTTGTAATACATCCATGCAATCGCGCCATGGCAATAAATTGGAAAAGCAAACATCGCTTCGCTGTGCCTCTGGTGTTTCTTTCACGCGCACAGTGAAGTAGTGTGGCTCACTGGTCAGAGGCGGCAGACCCGAGAGCAGAGGACGGCCCGGGACCAGGGTTCGATTCCCGGCGCGGCAGGTTTCTGGACCAGGGTCAGCAGACTCGATAATTCTCTCGCCTCGGTACCCACTCTGATCAGCGATCACACTCGGCAACTCTGGGCATTAGCTTTACTCATCTTCACTAACAGCCCCACCAGACCGCCGGGGATGCCTGGTCTCACCCTGGAGATACCCATTAAGGGACCATCTCTCAGTGAAGCCAGGAAGGGTTTCGCAGCGGTCGAAGCGCCTTGGGACCCTACGGGTAAGTAGTGCGCTATATAAATGCCTATACATTTACATACATTTACATACACTCTGTCTACAGTAACTCTCTGACACACAGAGCCCCCCACACACACAACCACACCCACAACCACACACACACACACACAACCCCCCACACACACAACCCCCCACACACACACACAACCCCACACACACACACAACCCCACACCCACAACGCCACACCACAAAACCCCCCACACACACAACCACAACCCCCACACACGCACAACCACAACCCACACACACAACCCCACATACACATCCCCACACACACACACACAACCCCTCACACACAACCCCCCACACACACACCCCACACACACAACCACACACACACACAACCATACACAACCCCACACACACACACAACCCCCCACACACACAACCCCACACACACACACAAACACACACACACACAACCACACGCCAGGATAGAAAAACATAGCATAGCAAAACAAAATATAACATA
The DNA here is from genome assembly GCF_964263255.1 of Lissotriton vulgaris. NCBI lineage: Eukaryota > Metazoa > Chordata > Amphibia > Caudata > Salamandridae > Lissotriton > Lissotriton vulgaris. The sequence continues at coordinate 1,996,329,257 of NC_141693.1, read as the reverse complement.
GCATAAAAAACAAAGCATAGCATAACAAAACATAGCATAACATAGCATATCATAACAAAACAATGCATAGCATAACATAGCATATCAAAACAAAACCTAGCATAACAAAGTATAGCTTAACAAAACATAACAAAACATAGCATAACAAAACATAGCATAGAATAACAGAGCATAGCATAGCAAAACACAACAAAACAGAGCATAGCATAAAAAACACAACAAAACATATCATAACAAAACAAAACATAGCATAGCATAACAAAACAAAGCTTAGCATGGCATATCATAACAAAACACAACAAAACATATCATAACAAAACATAGCATAACATAACAAAGCATAGCATATCGCAACAAAACAGAGCGTAGCATAGCACAACAAAACATAACATAGCATAGCAAAACAAAGCATAGCATAACAAAAAACAACAAAACATAGCATAACAAAACAAAACCTAGCATAACAAAACAAAGCATAGCATGGCATATCATAACAAAACACAACAAAACATAGCGTAGCATAACAAAGCATAGCATAACAAAATAAAGCAAAGCATAGCATAACACAACAAAACATAGCATAGCATAACAAAACACAACGAAACATAGCAAAACAAAACATAGTGTAGCATAGCAAAGCACAGCATAACAAAAAAAACAGCATAACATAATACATAGCATAACATAACAAAACATAGCAAAACAAAACATAGCACAGCATAGCAAAACATAGCATAGCATAACAAAATAAAGCAAAGCATAGCATAACAAAACAAAGCATATCACGACAAAACACAACAAAACAGCATAACAAAACACAACGAAACATAGCAAAACAAAACATAGCATAGCATAACAAAGCAGAGCATAACAAAACATAGCATAACATAATACATAGCATAGCATAACAAAACATAGCATAGCATAACAAAACAAAACATAGCATAGCATAACAAAGCAGAGCATAACAAAACATAGCCAGGTCCTGTGGGTTCCTTCTTAGAGGATCTACAGCCAGTTGTCTCCGAGCTGGCGCTATCCACTCAGCACTGCATTGTGGCCGGCGACTTCAATTTCCATCTGGATGTGGCGGATGACCCTGATGCGGCCAAATTGATGGATGTTACATCTCCGCTTGGTCTTATTCCCTGCGTATCAGGGCCAACACATGAGAAGGGGCATACCCTGGATCAGGTGTTTTCATCTGTTCCGCTTATGGAGGTTGCTACCCTGCAGATGCTCTGGACCGATCACTGGTTGGTCAGCTTCTTGGTGCTGGAATGCGCGCGTCCGGATCACAGAGCGCCTACCTTGCCTAAACCGGCCTCGAGAGCGCTTCATAGAGTTACTCCTGACTTGCTTGAGCAGGCACTGCTGGAGCACCCCTGTCTTCTCTCGGGTGACCTGGATAGTGACACGGAGACTCTGCAGCGTTGGCTTACCGATCGGTTGGAAGATCTCGCTCCCAAGGTTGTCCCCCGGTCCACGGTGGCTCGGCATTCTGCCCCGTGGTTTACGGAGGCGCTCCGTGTGGCTCGTAGGCAGTGCAAGGTGGCCGAGAGGGCCTGGCGCCTTGTGTACGATGGGGAGGCTAAACTTGCCTACAAGGCGGTGTTGAAGGCTTACCATCGGGACATTCTCGGTGCCAAGAGGGTGTATCTGGCTAGGAGGATAGAGGCATCTGCGAACTCCTGCAAGGAGATCTTTAATATTGTGAAGGAGTTTACGATCCCCAGCTCCCATCCGCCCCCTCCAGCTTCGGCGGATGCTTGGGCCTGCGATCTCGCTGGTTTCTTCACAAATAAGATCAAGGCCATTCAGGCCACCTTTGTGGAGGAACCGGACGGAGGGAGTGGTGCGAGGCTGGACCTTGGACTGCCGCAGACCTCGGTGGCAGTGCTGTCCGACTTCCCTACTGTTTCCAGCGAGGCCTCTTTTACGTTGTTGGCCAACCTCAAATCTGGCTCTCCACTTGACCCCTGCCCGGCCAAATTTCTGGCCAGGATGGCGGCAGTGGTGAACCCTTTGGTCAACCCTATCCTTAATGCCTCCCTGAGGGAGGGACGGGTCCCTAGCTCTTGGAAAAGAGCGATGGTGATCCCCCTCCTAAAAAAACCGGGCCTTGACACCGAAGTCTTGGCGAACTACAGGCCTATCTCGCTGTTACCAGCACTAGCGAAGCTTACGGAAAAACATGCTCATGGCGCTCTCTCTGGTTTTTTGGAAGCCAATAATCTGCTCCATCCATCTCAATCGGGCTTCCAACCTAATTTTAGTACGGAAACAGCTTTGATAGAGGTGACTGAGATCATCAGGGAGACTCTGGATGCCGGCGGCAGGGTCATGCTGGTCATGTTAGATCTCTCGGCGGCTTTCGACACCGTCCCCCACAAGGCGCTTTTAACTAGGCTTTATGACATCGGCCTGAGGGGGACGGTGCTGAGGTGGTTTACTTCTTTCCTGGAAGGCCGCCGCCAGACGGTCTGGGTCTCCCAGAGCTCCGCCGAGATGCCGCCATTGGGAGTTGGGGTTCCACAGGGCTCTGTGTTGAGCCCCACTTTATTTAACATCTTTATGTCCCCTCTGGCGGCCTTGGTAGAGGCGTATGGGGCCCAGATCGTCTCCTATGCCGACGACACGCAACTCCTCTTCACATGCGGGAAAGATCAAGAGTTTGTGGGAGAGAGAATCCGGGACTGCCTTGCGCTGGTTTTCGACTGGTTCCAGCGGAACGGTCTGAGGGCCAACTCAGGAAAGTCTGAGATTTTATTTTTTGGTTGCGTTGCCGATCCTGAGTGGCAGCATTGGTGGCCGTCCGACATGAGTCCTCCTGCACAGTCCTCAGTGGTGGCCAAAAACTTGGGCGTCAAGCTAGACAATCAGCTGTCGCTCCGAACTCACATCCTTGGCCTGGCCGGCACCTGCTACGGATTACTGAAAATGCTCCGCAAATTTTTGCCTTTGTTATCGGAGGAGCACAGGAGGATTACAGTGCAGGCTCTGGTCGGTTCGAGGCTAGATTATGCCAATGCTCTTTTTCTCGGCCTTCCTGATTATCTGGTCCAGCGCCTTCAGGTGGTGCAGAACTCTGCTGCCCGGGCGATCTTTGGTCTAGGGAGACGAGCTCGAGCGTCTGGGTTGCTCCAGTCGCTTCATTGGCTCCCCATTAGGAAGAGGATCCAGTTTAAATCCTTGACCCTGATGCACAAAGCTCTGCATGGCTCAGGAGCGGGATATCTGCAGCGGAGACTGACTTTTTATCGTCCAGCTCGTTCCCTCCGCTCGGAAGCTCTGTGCAGAGCGGTGGTTCCTCGGGTGAGGAAGGCCGGCGCGGGAGGGCGCTCTTTTGGCTACAGAGCCCCCCAGCTTTGGAATCTGCTTCCATTTTCTCTTCGGAGTACTGTTAATCTGCTCCAGTTTAGGAGGGGCCTGAAGACCTGGCTTTTTAACTCCTAGTTTGTTTTTATTGCCCATTGTTTCTGGTCCGTTCTGTTGTTTGTTTTTAGCTGTGTTGTGTTATTTCAATATGAGTTGAGGGTGGAAAGCGTCGGGACACTCCCTGTGAGTAGCTGTACGCTATACAAAAGCTCAATAACATAACATAACATAACATAACATAACATAATACATAGCACAGCATAACAAAACATAGCATAGCATAACAAAACAAAACATAGCACAGCATAGCAAAACATAGCAGAACAAAACACAACAAAACATAGCATAACAAAATATAGCATAGCATAACTAAACAAAGCATAGCATAGCAAAACACAACAAAGCATAGCATAAAACACAAAAACACAGCATAGCATAGCATAGCATAACAAAACATAGTGTAATGGTTGCAAGCAGGTTCCGCAGGAGCGTCAGGAATCCGAAGAATATTCCACAGCCTTCCCCTACGGCCTTCCAACTCTATCAAACACTAGAGTATCGAGAGGCTCGCCAGGGGAAAACAGGGAGACAAAACAAGGAAAGGTTGGGGAAAAAAGTGCTTGATGGTGATCTTCAGAGTGGATGCATGGCAACTCCAAATGGGCACTTGACAACAGGTGGGCTGCAACGAAAGGTAAGTAAACAACCTTATCTAGAGGAAACACTATACCCAAATACACCCTGATATTTTTATGCACATAAACATTACATACCAAAGTTATTTTGATATGTCGCAGAACTGATATGTAGGCTAATATTAGGGATTCGTCTTGAGCTGTGACAGAGATGACAGAAAACAATAGTAAGCAACTTCTTCTAATCCTATACAAGTAAGTGTTTTTCAAAAATCTGATTTGTTAAACTTCTCACTCTATATGTTGTAGAAGGTTAGAGGAAAACATCCAATAGTCTGACGGATATGAACTGTTGCCAACACCACTGACCGTTGCATGTAAATCTATGAAACAAGACATATATTCAGGTTTCCATTATAGTCATAAACATTAACCAATATATAGTATGCAGCGCAAAGCGCTGTTACCGTGATTCTACGTCAGGATGATGAAATCTGCACCCCACTCGGGTCCACGCAAGAACTCCAAAACACACGTGAAGCTGACCTCTGAACGTAAAAATGAAAGTATGTCCAAAAGGGGATCAGCCTTGAAAGAGGGAATAATTAGTGGGATAATTGCCCCGAAGTATGGCGGAGAAGAACCCGGCAGTGAGGAGAAGCACCAGGAGTGAGTAAGGGGAAGTAAGGAATCTGACTAACTAAGGGGGCCTGAGTGAAAACCCAGCCGGACAGCGGAGACCAAGCCCGGCCACCGGGCGGAGCAACTCAAGAGATGGGGAACAGAGATTATGCCCAGCCGGACAGCGGAGAACAGGCCCGGCTGCCAGGCGCAGCAAAATGGGAGAAGGAAGTACTGAGGCTGAGCCCAGCCGGATGGCGGGGAAGAACCCGGCCGCCGGGCGAGACTCAAGGCAGGGGAGATAGTTCACGGAAATACCCGCAAACTACAGCAACAAGAAAACTGATGTCAGAATAGCAACACCCGCTAACAGCAGAACGCTGGAGGGGGAAATGAAGACCGGAGCTCGCATAAGAGCGCGAGGGCCGGGAACACTCCCACAGAGATGACGGAACTGGAAATACACAAAAACGGAAGTCAGGCAAACAGGATCTGGACGGACACTGCACCAGACAGAGCTAGACGCAAGAACGTAAAGCGTCGCTCAATGAGTCTTGGTGTCATATATAGCGGTAAATTTAAAGGGACAGTGTTGCAGGAGATTCGAAGCATGACACATAGCATAACAAAACACAACAGAACATAACATAGCATAAGAAAATAAAAAATAGCATAACAAAACATAGCATAGCATAACAAAACAACAAAGCATAGCATGACATAGCATATCATAACAAAACAATGCATAGCATAACATAGCATAACAAAACAAAACCTAGCATAACAAAGCATAGCTTAACAAAACACAACAAAACATAGCATAACAAAACATAGCATAGAATAACAGAGCATAGCATAGCAAAACACAACAAAACAGAGCATAGCATAAAAAACACAACAAAACATATCATAAAAAACTAAACATAGCATAGCATAACAAAACAAAGCATAGCATGGCATATCATAACAAAACATAGCATAACATAACAAAGCATAGCATATCGCAACAAAACAGAGCATAGCATAGCACAACAAAACATAGCACAACAAAACATAACATAGCATAGCAAAACAAAGCATAGCATAACAAAACATAGCATAGCATAACAAAACACAACAAAACATAGCATAACAAAACAAAACCTAACATAACAAAACAAAGCATAGCATGGCATATCATAACAAAACACAATAAAACATAGCGTAGCATAACAAAACATAGCATAACAAAATAAAGCAAAGCATAACATAACACAACAAAACATAGCATAGCATAACAAAACACAACGAAACATAGCAAAACAAAACATAGCGTAGCATAACAAAGCACAGCATAACAAAAAAACGTAGCATAACATAATACGTAGCATAACATAACAAAACATAGCAAAACAAAACATAGCACAGCATAGCAAAACATAGCATAGCATAACAAAATACAGAAAAGCATAGCATAACACAACAAAACATAGCATAGCATAACAAAACAAAGCATAGCATAACAAAACACAAAAAAACAGCATAACAAAACACAACGAAACATAGCAAAACAAAACATAGCATAGCATAACAAAGCAGAGCATAACAAAACATAGCATAACATAATACATAGCATAGCATAACAAAACATAGCATAGCATAACAAAACAAAACATAGCACAGCATAGCAAAACATAGCATAACAAAACACAACAAAACATAGCATAACAAAATATAACATAGCATAACTAAACATAGCATAGCATAGGAAAACACAACAAAGCATAGCATAAAACACAAAAACACAGCATAGCATAGCATACCAAAACATAGCATAACAAAACACAATAGAACATAGCATAGCATAACAAAACAAAACATAGCATAACAAAACATAGCATAGCATAGCATAACAAAACAACAAAACATAGCATAACAAAATATAGCATTGCATAACAAAACATAGCAAAGCAAAACACCAAAACATAGCATAGCATATCAAAACACAAAAAACACAGCATAGCATAACAAAACATAGCATAACAAAACACAACAAAACATTGCATAACAAAACACAACAAAACAAAACAGAACAGCATAAAAAAGCAGAGCACAGCATAATGAAACATAGCATAGAATAACAAAACACAACAAAGCTTAGCATAGCATAACAAAACATAGCATAGCATAGCATAACAAAACATAGCATAGCATAACAAAACATAGCATTGCATAACACAGCATAGCATAGCAAAACATAGCATAGCATAAACAAACATAGCATAGCATAACAAAACATAGCATAGCATAACAAGTCAAAGCATAGTATAGAAAAACATAGCATAGCATAACAAAGCAGAGCATAGCAAAACATAGAATAGCATAACAAAACATAGCATAGCATAACAAAACACAGCATAGCATAACAAATCAAAGCATAGGATAGCAGAACATAGCATAGCATAACAAAACAAAGCAAAGGATAGCAAAACAAAACATAGCATAACAAAGCATAGTATAACATATGATGGAGGGTCCTGTTCTACCATCTAAAAACACCAGAAAGGATATTTCTATCGGCCTTGGTAAGATGAAGGTCTGATGTAGGCCCTGCGTGATAGAAATCTGAAAATATGCTAATATGACTAACTCTCATCATGCACCCTTAGTAAATAAAGGCCCAAGAGCCCACCATGCTTAGGCCTAAAACATGTCCAGGGGCTACCATCTTATGATAACAGCCTCTCACATTAAACTCTGCTAGGCCTAAGGATTTTAAAAGAAAAAAGCATACGTTTCTGTGCATTAAAATAAACGAGGTGAAATTAGGCCTTCTGTGATTAGTTAGTTTCACAGCCAGCTTCAAGACCAACACCCACACATACACAGACTGGTGCACGTTGGTACAGCTTCCTGAAAACATTGCTAAAGTAATATTTTGAAACATAGCTTGCACAAAGTAAAAGCAGCAACCTCTGGCAATAATCAGCACCTATCATAAGTTTCGCACTTGCAGATATTTAGAAATGTACTTAACAAAATGTTCTTTTTTTAGAAATGTACAAAATGTTCTCTTTTAAAAATGTACGTAATAAAATGTTCTTTAAAGATGTCCTTCCGGTGTCCTAGAACACATGTGGTTAGACCGCCTGCACTGAATGGGCGTAGGCCAGTGTGTCAACAACAAGAAAAGGGGGAACCTCTATTCTGACCTATATTTCTTTACACATGAGCATTAAAGTTTCTTCAACATTACGCACAGGATGCTACAAGAAACATAAAGTCATTCACTTAGACTTAGTATTTGTATTTTATTTCTTTCATTTATTATCTATCATTTTCATAACAGTTTTGTTTTTGTCATTTTCTAGTGATTATTTTATCAAAATTACAATACAGTGACATGGTAACAAGTGTACAAATCGGTTTAAAATGCAAGGTTAAATCATGTCTTGACAGAACCCTTAAACAATACATATAAGGTTAATCTCACTCATACCATCATTCATACATACTCAATCTTTCACACTGATTGTTCCTGGCATTACTAACACAACAAACAACAGTGAAAAACAGTGAAAAACAAATGATGTGTCCTCTAGTGGACTCCTCAAGATGTAACTACAACCCGTAGTTTTAAGTCTTCTTTTTTATTATAAGGGTTAATAGTCTTGTGTGATCCTTTCCGTACTTTCTACGGGGTTTGATTTAATTTTGTGTGAGGGTCTCTGGTACGTACGGCCTACGTACGTTTCGGTGATGTCATTACTTTGCTTCACCTTCTTCAGGGCCAACATGAAACTGGACAACAGACAGGTGCATACATACTATTAAAACCAGGGGGATCTCATTATCTGTAATAAGAGCATATGTACCATCATTAGTTTCCGAGCATCTATGTATCAATACAGTATATGATTGTTTAAATGAACTTAACATGCTATGGGCTAACTTTATGCCAGAATCAAAAAATAGTCGGGTGAAAAAGGTGCACTGAGCAGCTTAGAACCTTAAATCCCAAAATGAGAGAAAGGCTTGTGAAGGTATAGGAAAGACCTGTGAGTCCAAGGGATTTTTAGAGAATTAGTAGGAAGAGAATAATTTGTATCCATGCTTGCCAGCTGGCGTGTGTAAACATGCATGTCATGCGAGGTGTTCTGGTGTGTGCCATCAGTAGGTGATTTTAAACGAGTAACATGTACCTGTGTCTATGAAGACACTTTCTAGACCCTTTTAGCGGTATTGTACAGCTGGGCGCTTGTATTCTGACTCTAAGAGCGGATATTTAATCCTACAGATGGGATGCAAAGAAAAACCTGATGAGTTATTCTGCAGATTGTTAGATAAGTTAGAAGTGGGACTGTACGCGACTAGGTTTTTACCTAAGAGCTGTTGGTCCACGATGTGCATCTGTGTTTTAAATGTTTGGCTATAGCGCTCTCTGTGGCTCCAAACGGTCGGTCGGTACTACTTTGTAGACCTGAAATGAAAAACCGGTCTAGGATCTATCTCGGGTATATGATTATATTCATTGTATTAAGATCACAGAAAAGGCAAGGTAAGTTGGAGCCTGTGCATTACACTATGAAGGTATCGAATACCATATGCTAAGGTGTTAATGTTATTAATCTCACTCTGGTGATATACAACAACTTATACCTAATGCTTTTGTTTAAATGCTAAATTTGACGGTTTAGGTAGAAATGGAGCAGTATCTTTTTCTATCTTCCTCTTTTGTGATGCGTCTTGCTGCTCGTTTTGTATATAAAGTAGCTTATGGTTGGGGGAAAGGACTTTTCTTTTCTGGCAGCTGCGACGAAATCTCTATATCACCTACATCTCCATGTACAGTGTGACTTTTCACATATGTCTACGCTATATGGTTAGGGTTTCCTAACGCGTATTTTCTCTTCCTGATGCGGCGGTCTAGCTATATCTCCCACGTGCTTGCGTAGCGTATGTCTGTTTAAGTGTGGCAACGCTATGTGGTTAAAGATTCGTATGTCTAAGGCTAGGTCCATATGTTTCTGATCTGCTCGGGAGATGTAGTATCACACTGTTTTTCGGAGTCCTTGGAGTGGAGAAGTGTGGCTCAGGGGTTAGAGGCGGCAGACCTGGAGCTTGAGTTCGGCCCTGGACCAGGGTTCAATTCCACGCCTCTGCAGGTCTTGGGCTCAAAATTCCACGGACTCGTTAATTCTCGCTCCGGTGCCCTCTCGACTCACGGGTTCACACTCTGAGACTCTGGGCAATAGCTTGCTTAATCTCCACAACGGCCCCTCGCGGTGGGATGCCTGGCTTTCACCTTGTGGATACCCTGACAGGGTTATCTCACAGGGGAATACCAGGACGGGTTCCCTAAGCAAGCGCTGAGATGCCCCAGGGTAAGTCGTGCGCTATATAAGTTTCATTCATTCATTTCATTTCCTTGCTGGTTAGATATGTAAAAAAGGGCAGGAGTCGACTAGCTAGCTAGTAACGGACTCTGTGCATTCGCCTAAGCAGGTCGGGCATGCTAACCAAGTTCATTGATAAGAGGGAGCTTTAGGGGAAGTCACTTACCTATGATCAAAGATTAGCTCGTCTCCAGGGGGGCGCCTCCGGCCGATGTCTCTGCCACTGACATCCAGCAGCAATGCGTCGTTTGTTTTTATAGCGGTAACTATGTTTGATTGCTCACAGCCGGAGCGAGTACCGGAAGTGAGTTGAACCAGTCCTATACATGAACATAAAAATAGAACTCTACTTGAACATAGTTGATGATTACTGAAAAAGGACTCGTCAGTGTTTGTTGTAGGGATACTATAATATGGCGCTCACTGCCCGTTGTGGCGGCCACATCCGAATATCTATCTCATTGTTGATATTTGAGATGCGAGTTGTTTGTAAAGAGAAACTAGTGCCATAATGTTCTCTGATAAAAAAAGTGTCAGCAAGATTTTCTATATTATTTATTATATTGAGGAATCTGTCAATTACTGATCTCTTTAGGAAGGGGTGATCAAGGATAGTATTCCATTAATAATAAGTCATGCACATTGTAAGAAGTCGTGCGTTATGTCTCCTCACAATGACATTATGGGAGATGTGGCCATCATGGGCTTTGATGATAGGTGGGTAATACACTCACTTCATGTGGATATGGGAAATTGCCTCATAGGTTTGAAATGATGTCAAAGTGACTGGTCTTATAAAATATGGGTGTTCTTATTATTAGCCATGTCCTAAAAATGTGGACAGATGTTTTCTCAGCGTATTGACAGAGGTGTTCTCGGCATAATAACACTGCCAGTTAGACTTGCTGTGGGGTTCAGTCCAGAGGTGTTATAGCTAGTCTGTGATAATCCAACAGATTTCTTCATTGTGTCCATGACGTACCGTATCAAGATGGTATATCCAGAAGGTTTCTCGTTGTTTCCTGAATTTTGTCATGTCTTTGCCTGGAATGTGCTGTATTCGTTCGAGAATGAGCCAGCGCATGTCCTTTTCCGTGTGGCCATATTGGATGTAATGCGCTACCATGGGAGCATTAGTTTTTCTGGTTCTGACCGCTGATTTATGCTCTGAGAATCTCACTCGAAATTCTATGGCTGTCTCTCCTATGTAACCTAAGCTGCAGGGACATAAGATGAGGTAGATTACATTGGAGGTTTTACAATTTGTCATTTCTTTAAACTGGCCAGTTTTATGTAAGACCATGAGTTACCAGAAATGACTTGATCAGAGTGATGACAGGTTCCACATTTGTGGTTCCCTTTTGGTAATGGCTTGCCATCCATGGTCCGTTGATATGATTTGTCTTTTTTTTCGCCCTGCTGGGGACTAATTTGTCTCTGAGGTTGGGATTCCTCCTGAAAGCGGTCAGAGGCTTTCTCAACTCTGTCACGTGATCATGAGTGTTTAGGATTTTCCAATTTTTGTTTATAATCTGTCTGATTTTGTTGTTGATAGTAGTATGATTCAGGACACAGACCAGATTTTGGTTAGGGGCTTTGGCAGTTTGGTTTAGGAGGGCATCCCTGTTGTAGTATTTCGCTCTTTTGAGTGATTGGCGAACCAATCTTCTTGGGTAACCTCGTTCCAATAAGCGAACTTGTAGCTTATTGGCATGTATCATGAAATCTTTAGTGTTGGTACAGTTTCTCTTTATTCTTAGAAATTCCCTGAAGGGAATTGAGTCTTTTTGACACGGGGGATGATAACTCCCGTGCTCTAAGATGGTATTTTTCGCTGTGGGCTTACGGTATAAACTGACTATGATTTCTCCTTCCATATTTTGGACCCATATGTCCAAGAATTCGACCTGTTTGACTGAGAAATTACAGGTAAATTTCAAGTGTGGGTCTGCTAAGTTAAGCCACTCCATAAACTCTTTAAACATTTCTTCAGCTCCTGTCCATATGAAGAATATGTCATCTATGAAACAATGCCACCTAGTGACATTTTCATAGAAAGGGGCTAATTCGTTAAATATGTTTTTTAGTTCGAATTCGCCCATGTAGGTATTCGCGATACTAGGGGCACATGAAGCCCCATGCTTACTCCCTTGATCTGCTGGTATAGATTCTCTCTAAATTCAAAGAAATTGTTGTAGAGGACAATATTCAAGCATTCCATGATGAAGTTATCTGGTCTCTGTCCCGGTGTCCTAGCAAGGAGCGCTGCCACCGCTTCCATTGCTAGGTCCTGGGGGATGTTGGTATAGAGAGATTCTATGTCACATGTTACTAGAAATTGTGTATTCTCATTAAAAGTAACATGTTCTAGGATGGTAATGATGTGGCCTGCGTCTTTAATGTAGGAGTCATATGTGGTGGTGAGGGGGCATAAGAACGTATCTAAGTATTTTGAGAGGGGTTCTGTGTTGGAATTAATAGAAGCCACTATTGGTCTGAGTGGTGGGTCTAAGATGTTTTTATGTGTCTTTGGGACACCATAGATCGCTGGGGTTACTGCATTGGCTTTTATCAGAAAGTCAATTTCTTTTTGGCAGATAAAGCCTTCTTCAAATGCTTTGCTGATTGTTAGTTCTATTTGTCTGGTGAGCTCAGATAGAGCTCTTCTGTTCATTTTTTTGTAGTGTTCTTCTACATTAAGCATTTCTAGGATTTTATTGGAGTAGTTTTCAGTGTCCATAACTACTATCCCGCCTGCTTTGTCGCTCGGTTTGATAGTAATGTCTGCATTTTCTTGTAATTGTTTAAGGGCTTCTCTTTCTGACGTGCTCAGATTTTGTAGTGGCCTGGGAATATATTTTAATATTCTTTCCAACTCTTTTAGCACATTTTTTTCAAAAATGCTAACTTCTGGGCCTAGCATTTCGAGTGTTGGCGTGGAAGTAGATGGGGGCTTGCACCCTGATAAGTTGGCCTCTTCTTCATTCTCAATTACCCCGTCAAAGTATTTTTTGAGCCTCACCTTACGAAAGAAGGAGAACATGTCTAGGTTGATTTTTTACCTGTTGGCAAACGAGCTGGGGACGAAGGAGAGTCCTTTGCTAAGAACTCGCACTTCTTCTGTAGATAGTTTATGTTTGGATAAGTTGAATATTGGAATAGCAGGTGTATTATCTAACTTTATTGTTTCCAATATTGTTGCCTCCTGGTCTGTACATAGGGCTGAGGATGTGGAGGGTTCGGCTGATGGTAGTGGTTCATATTCGTCCCTGGATAACGGGGTCTGTGTAAGCCTCTCCCTAAAAAAGAAGAAGACCGCCTGGGAACTCTGTTGAATCTGCCTGTTTGTTGTCCTCTTTGATTACTATCATGGTACCCATAGTCTAAATCTTCTGCCTCTAGTCCATCTGGGTCTGACTCTGAGGAATTTGTTTCTGAGAAGTTTTGGATCCTTACTCTTTTGTTGTATCTCTGATTTTGAGGCCCTTGATAATATGTTCTAGCTCCTATTGGGATCTGGTCATTCAGGCCTGTCTGATAGAAATCTGGTCTCAAGTAAGGGTAGATTTTTTCACGTGTGAACCATCTGACATCCTTTTTTAATTTATCCATTTTTTTCTTTATAAGGAAGGTGTCAAACTCCTCTGTTTCGAGTATACTTTATATACAATACGAGCAGCAAGACGCATCACAAAAGAGGAAGATAGAAAAAGATACCGCTCCATTTATACCTAAACCGTCAAATTTAGCATTTAAACAAAAGCATTAGGTATAAGTTGTTGTATATCACCAGAGTGAGATTAATAACATTAACACCTCCCTCTGTTAACCTTACCATATGGTATTCGATACCTTCATAGTGTAATGCACAGGCTCCAACTTACCTTGCCTTTTCTGTGATCTTAAAACCATGAATATAATCATATACCCGAGATAGATCCTAGACCCGTTTTTCATTTCAGGTCTACAAAGTAAACCGACCGACTGTTTGGAGCCACAGAAAGCGCTATAGCCAAACATTTAAAACACAGATGCACATCGTGGACCAACAGCTCTTAGGTAAAAACCTAGTCGCGTACAGTCCCACTTCTAACTTATCTAACAATCTGCAGAATAACTCATCAGGTTTTTCTTTGCATCCCATCTGTAGGATTAAATATCCGTTCTTAGAGTCAGAATACAAGCGCCCAGCTGTGCAATACCGCTAAAAGGGTCTAGAAAGTGTCTTCATAGACACAGGTACATGTTACTCGTTTAAAATCACCTACTGATGGCATACACCAGAACACCTCGCATGACATGCATGTTTACACACGCCAGCTGGCAAGCATGAATACAAATTATTCTCTTCCTACTAATTCTCTAAAAATCCCTTGGACTCACAGGTCTTTCCTATACCTTCACAAGCCTTTCTCTCATTTTGGGATTTAAGGTTCTAAGCTGCTCAGTGCACCTTTTTCACCCGACTATCTTTTGATTCTGGCATAAAGTTAGCCCATAGCATGTTAAGTTCATTTAAACAATCAAATACTGTATTGATTCATAGATGCTCGGAAACTAATGATGGTACATATGCTCTTATTACAGATAATGAGAACCCCCTGGTTTTAATAGTATGTATGCACCTGTCTGTTGTCCAGTTTCATGTTGGCCCTGAAGAAGGTGAAGCAAAGTAATGACATCACCGAAACGTACGTAGGCCGTACGCACCAGAGACCCTCACACAAAATTAAATCAAACCCCGTAGAAAGTACGGAAAGGATCACACAAGACTATTAACCCTTATAATAAAAAAGAAGACTTAAAACTACGGGTTGTAGTTACATCTTGAGGAGTCCACTAGAGGACACATCATTTGTTTTTCACTGTTTTTCACTGTTGTTTGTTGTGTTAGTAATGCCAGAACAATCAGTGTGAAAGATTGAGTATGTATGAATGATGGTATGAGTGAGATTAACCTTATATGTATTGTTTAAGGGTTCTGTCAAGACATGATTTAACCTTGCATTTTAAACCGATTTGTACATTTGTTACCGTGTCACTGCATTGTAATTGTGATAAAATAATCACTAGAAAATGACAAAAACAAAACTGCTATGAAAATGATAGAAAATAAATGAAAGAAATAAAATACAAATACTAAGTCTAAGTGAATGACTTTATGTTTCTTGTAGCATCCTGTGCGTAATGTTGAAGAAACTTTAATGCTCATGTGTAAAGAAATATAGGTCAGAATAGAGGTTCCCCCTTTTCTTGTTGTTGGTTTGCCACTCCCTCCTCTAGACCTGAAAGTATCTCAAGTACCCTGTTCACCCATGCCGTAGGCCAGTGTGTCACCATAGAACCTTGGTTCCTCAATTTCAGGTATATCAGACCCAACCGTCAGATTTTAAGGCAGAACTTTCCTGCGGATGCCTGGCATTGAGCGTGGTCTGTACTCCGGCTAGCTGAATATCTGATTTGGGACACTGACGTCTCTCTCAGGTTGTGGATCTCCCAGGGCAGATAACCCTTCTGTCTCTCTACATCTCTGACCCTTTAGCTATCTCTCTTTATAGCTAGTTCCCTGTATGGTAGGCTTTTTAGACATTAGGTGACTGGTCTCATTCCTAGATACCACCAGACACTGAATTTAATAGCAAAATGTTCTATTTTGAGCTAATTCTAATTGTGCCTTCCTTGCCTTGACCCCATAATTAAGGGTCCTGATAGAAATGTATGATCTGTGAGAATAGATCTGTCCTAGATATTTTGCCCTTAGGCACTAGAGTTCTATATCAATGTACTCAGTAGCGTAGGATCTTTGATCATCTGTGATCGTGTTCTTTTTAATACATTTTTATTCCAGTTTTGCCTTGCGATATTTTGAGCATATGTCATCTAGCATTTATTCCAGACAGGGCGAAGTCTGGATCTCTGGTAGGAATTTGCATTGTAGCCTGAACTGATATGCATTTATTTTTCTGCTTGTGAACTGAAAATAAACGTGCCACTCCAACTTGAAATTCTGGTATCTTACATCTTTATTCCTCTTCTCTCAGTGGAATGCTGTGTTGGTGATTTGTGTCCACACTCGAGGTGGTGACCACTGACCGAAAGGGTCAAGATTCACCCTTTCTCACATAACAAAATAACAAAACACAACAACACATAGCATAACAAAACATAGCAAAACACAACAAAACATAGCATAGCTCAACAAAACACAACAGAAAATAGCATAGCAAAACAAAACAAAACATATCATAGCATAGCAAAACATAGCATACCAAACACAACAAAACATAGCATAGCATAACAAAACATAGCATAGCAAAACAAAGCATAGCATAATGACAAAACAACACAACAAAACATAGCATAACAAAACATAGCATAACAAAACATAGCATTGCATAACATAGCATAGCAAAACATAGCATAGCATAAAAAAACATAGCATTCCATAACAAAACATAGCACAGCATAACAAATCAAACCATAGTATAGCAAAACATAGCATAGCATAACAAAGCAGAGCATAGCAAAACATAGAATAGCATAACAAAACATAGCATAGCATAACAAAACACAGCATAGCATAACAAATCAAAGCATAGGATAGCAAAACATAGCATAGCATAACAAAACAAAGCAAAGGATAGCAACACAAAACATAGCATAGCATAACAAAGCATAGCATACCATAACAAAACATAGCATAACAAAACACAACAACACATATAATAACAAAACATAGTAAAATACGACAAAACATAGCATAGCTTAACAAAACACAACAGAAAATAGCATAGCAAAACAAAACAAAACATATCATAGCATAGCAAAACATAGCATACCAAACACAACAAAACATAACATAGCATAGCATAACAAAGCATAGCACAGCAAAACATAGCATAGCATAACAAAACATAGCATAGCATAACAAAACATAGCATAGCATAACAAAACACAGCATAGCATAGCTTAACAAATCAAAGCATAGGATAGCAAAACATAGCATAGTATAGCATACGGCATCACTCAGCACCACCACAGCATGACTTAGGGGCACCACAACATCACTATGCGCTACCACAGCATCACTGAACGCCACAGCATCACTCGTTCGCCACCACAACATCACTCAGCGCAACCACAGCATCAATCTGTTCAACCATTCAACAACAACTGGTTCAAATATTTCTCTCAATGTTTCAAGCTTTATTACAAATGTCACAAAAAGATGTTAATATTTCACTTCTGTTCTTGGATTTTCGTCACAATAAAATACACTGAACAAAATCTTCACAAAAGTTATTTACAAAACTTTAAGCTATTGCCATTATAAATTACAATAACTTTTATTTAAGTATTAATTATTTTAAAAAATTAAATGCCATTGTTATTTGTAATATCAATATATGTAAGATACGTAAATACAACACATATTGCTTTACAAATGCTATAGGTGTCACATTTGCAAAAGTTATAACTATTGGCATTGTAAATGACAAAGCTATTAATTTCGCTATTTTGAAAACCAAAACATAATTAAAAAATTTGTCATTTACAATACCAATAGCTCAAACTTTCCTAATGCGAGACCTATTGCATTGCAAATGCTTGTTTAGGCATGCCACCCAACAAACAAGCAAATACTGCATTACTTACAAAAACAACTAACTACTTCCCCTTTTCAAATCCATTCCTTTCATTCTATCCCTACTCCAAACTCTACTAAACACGCAAGAAGTCAAGAGCACAAACATAACACAACTAATGCACAAGCAGAAAAATAATTGTACTAACCACTAATCTTGGGTTCCGGAGCAGCATGCTACTGACTGAAAATGGCACTTGAATGCTTCATCAGGAATCAAAAATGCTATCTAAACATAGCCAGCCTTCCTGCTAGAACTTTTCAAATAGTAAATATGCCATTAACCCTTCTCACAGCTCATATATAGGGGCTCATTAGGATGGCGGACGGAAGTGCCTCCGCAGCCCCGGAGCATGCGGAACATGCCTATTCTGCGTCCGCCCGTCGCGGACACTCCGTCCGCCAGATCAGGATAGGAAATATGGGCCAAAATCCGTCTGCGGCAGTAGATCACGGTCCGCCGCCCAACTACACCCAACCACGTGACGTAAATAATTAATTTACTCTCTTAATTTCTATGCAGGTAAGTACTTAATTAATAATAACTCAATCGGAAAGAAAGAAAACAGAGTCCGTGGTGTTAGAGTTCTTAGGGGTTTTATTCCTCAAAAAGGAATGGTCTAGACCAGGATATCATGTTCTGACCACCACAGGGGTGTCAGAAGGGATAGAGCGCTACATTTTATTACATTACATAGCTTATATACTTAATTCATGTCATAGGAAACAGTTATAATGGGCGTAACAGCTGAGAGAAGACAAGATAACAGTATACACGTGTTACAAGTACGTAATCAGAAGGCGTGAACTAGAGGTGTGTGCTAGAAACGTCACAGGTAGGTGTCACAAAGGGGTGGCACTAACAGAAATGTTGCAATGTCAGCAGAAATCGGAAGCTTGGATGCGCGCGCAGCTGCATGACGTGTGATTGACGTGAAGCTGGAGGGTGCAGGGGGCTTGACATTTGCACCGACGGAAAGAGACAGAAGTCTGACATGTCAGATCAACTTGTGCTTCTATCATATCTGATATCTGGTGTTTAGGAACTAAGCTATCTGGGCGGAAAGGTCTCGAGGGCAGAAGCTATTCTATACTGACTGTGAGTGCGTGCATAAGCGCCTGAGTGTCTGTATGAGAAGCGTGGGGGCATGGGCCTTCCATGGGAGCATGGCAACAAGGGCTATGAATTACTTGAATTAGTTGCATAGAGACAGGTCGGCCCCTTGGCTCTGCAGCTGAGGGGAATGTTTACTGAAGCTAGCAGGCAGGAATGTATTTTCGGGGAGCGGAACAGATAACTCGAAGGTTATAGTCAATCTTGGCAGACAGCAGGCTGAGCTGAGCGCGAGGGGCCGCGCTGAAAGTAAGTCAGAGTTCACGGGTACAGAGGCAGCCTGGGCAGAGGCCCTTGGAGTCAGAAGCCAGAAAAGAGGCTCGGTGGCAGAAATTCAGGGCCTACTCAGCTAGAGCTGAAAAACGAAGAAGTACACTACAAAAAGACGTTGGCATAGCATACTTAAGAACGGGCTATCCAACCCATTCAGGGTGGGTCTGAAAGAGGACATGTTGACGTTGGACGCAAATGTATTTGCGTCTTCATAGCTGGTACAGGAGGGAAGTTACATGCACTTTAACTCGTACATGGAGACGGTGGGGTACGCGCTAGGGAACACAACTTGACCATAAAATTTACATTTCCTCATTCCCTCCTTGTTCCCTACGGACCCTTCATGATATATCAATCATCATAAATTGATCAGTTTGTTCTTGTAGCATCATTTGCTCATCTTTCTTTCTTTGACAGTTTGAGAGGAAACTGGAATGTTCAATGCACGATGTGGCACACAGTCCACATATCGCCGGCCCACACTGTAGGCACAGGCAGCAGCTGAATACTATGACAAGGCCAAAACCTCGGAAGGATAGGATCTTCCATCCCCAAGCAGTTAACGTTGTCCAGAACCAACCGGACCAAGTCCAGGTGCCTGGATTCTGATGTATCTGATTTGCAATTTTATGCAGACGGGTAATAGCTTGATAGACAGATGGCGCGTTTTGTGGGATGAAAACGCAGCAACTTGACCCGATGACCTTACAGGCTCCACCTCTATCTGCCAAGATGACGTCAATAACAAGACGATTTTGAAGGACAACAACCCGCATAGCAGATTGCTCCTCTGTTAAGTTACCTAAGGCGGAGGCAGTTTCATGTACTACAGCTTCAAGTGTTCTAGTTAATCTACGTATTAATTTACTGTTTTGGACAGGTCCTAAAAAGAAAAAGAATCCCTTATTAAAATCGGTGTACTGTTCCCATGCCGTTTCTGTGTAGTCGACAAGTGGGATATCTCTTCTGGGTCTATTCTTTACTAGATTTGTATTTCTATGGTAATCAGGGGGAGCTAGAAAAACAGGTGGCAGAAGGAATGCAATATAACAGGTACCATCCCAATCTGGAGGCAGACGTATGTATGCGGTATGACCACAAACAAAATAGGAGTGACTGATAGCTTTGAAGGACGATTTACCATGATCACTGAATTCGACCACAGTAGTGCATTTACTGTGACCTAAGTGTACTGAACCTTTCTTTCGGACACATAATTCACCAGTGACTGGTAATACTAGCATATGAGGCAGGACTGGTGCAGCCTCGGATTCGACAGTAAGGATCATAAGGCTAATTGTGTAGTTACCTAATCCATATACTTCATTTTCTAGATCAGTTCCTATTCGAGTGGGGAGTCCCTCCTTATCAGGGTAACAGACGTCGAGCAGGACTAAGTTCAAGTTTCCCCAAACCCAGCCCCCATCGAAAACAGCAATATCAGGATCTAAGGAATTAATTATTTTAAACCATGCACCACAGGAGCCATTGTGAGTGAACGGGTACGGAAAGAGGGGCAGAGCTCCCTTGTAATTCTGGTAGGGAGGGAGTCGGCCACATATCCAGCAGTCTGTAGCATTGTTAGTCTGATGGGAATGGTGTAACATACTAATGAATGTATTGTTGCGCAGCGCAAGTCTGTAAGAGAGTTCGTGTGGCGGTAATTCACTAAAAGAATGTTCAGCAGAAACATTGTAAACAGATTGTTCACGCCTGAAAATAGGCCAGTAGATAGGTAGCAGAATGCTAGCAACAATAACTAAGATACTCAGAATAAACATTATTAATAGTGTCACTATACAGTGACTACGGAGTGATTTACAATATGCACTTTTCTTAACTTGTCTCTCTCTCTCTCTATCTCGATCTAGGGGATACATGTCAGAAACTATTTAACCGATTCACCTAGGGGAGGACTTAAACAATTAAACTGTCTGACTTGCTAGATCGGAGTTTCGACCTGTACTCCTCTTGGGGAGTTTTTTCTCGTTCGGTAACTGTAAAGTCTTTTGGCTCAACACAGTCTTTGGTGGGGGTGGACGAGTCTCGGTCTGGTTTCAGTTCATGAAATTTTTTCACATGACTCGTATGGACCCACCCCTTTCTCCCTTCGATCTTCACGGCGGTCCTCGTGGTGAGAAGGACGGTCTTCGGGGATTTCCAGCGGGGCTCCAGTGGACTCTTCCTGTCGAAATTTCGCACCAATACTAGGTCCCCAGGACGGACCTCGTGCGGCTTTACATCAGTGTTGTCAGGGAAGGCTGCGGCACCCTGTGAACGACATGATTGGAGTGCAGACATCAAGGAGGCAAGGTAATCTGTCAACATGTTACAATCAACATCAGTGATCTTTTTCGGAATGGGCGTCCCCCACATGTTCGGTGGTCTGCCAAAAACCACTTCGTACGGGGATAGCCCTGATCTCGAGTGGGCGACCATCCTCATGTAGAATAGTGCCACTGGCAGGGCGACTATCCAGTCGACCCCTTTCTCCTGACATATTTTTGCAAGGCGTATCTTTAGTGTCTGGTTATGCCTCTCTACAAGGCCTGCGGCTTCAGGGTGTCGGACACAATGAAACTTCCACTGATATCCTAGCAGTAAAGAAACTTGTTTCATTAGCTCGGACGAGAAGGGTTGTCCGTTATCTGAGTACACGACACGAGGCAAACCGTATCGTGGGAAGAATTCACGAACCAACTGCTTGGCAGTGGTCGGAGCAGTATAGTCTGAGACTGGGTATGCTTCGGTCCAGCGGGACAGAGCACAAACAACTACAAGGACATACTTGAATCCTCGACAACGGTTCATCTGGATATAATCCATTTGGAGGACTTCAAAAGGGTGATCGGGAGGATGAAATCCACCTTGCTCTACAGGGACGCTTTTACCTGGATTGAACTGACAACAGATCATGCAAGTACGCACTTTCTGTTTTGCGGCCGCTCGTAAGTGTTTATTATTCCAAAGATTTTGTAAACTGTCTAACATCGCTTTCTCTCCTAGATGTGCTGGGCTATGTGCTGTATTAATCATGACTTGAACCATAGAGTCAGGGAGAAACCATGTAGATTTTCCCTTCGTCATCCAACCTTGATCTGTCTGGATCCCTCCTAGTTCAATCCATCTCTTTATTTCTTCTGGGGTAGCATGTGCCTGAATATCAATTACATCTAGAGCGGGATCCTTGACTGCCATACACTTTGTCGGTACTATTGTCTTTGTCACATCAGTTGTCTGGGTGTGAGTCAGTGCTGTATGTTTTGCTGTCTGGTCTGCCAGGTCGTTACCCTGGGAAACAGAATCTGTGACCTTAGTATGTGCTTTACACTTCATGACTGATATTCCTGAAGGCAAATGTATTGCTTCTAACAGTGCTTGAATGAGGGGACCGTGTTGTATCTTGGCACCGTGGGAGGTCAAAAAACCTCTTTCTTGCCATAACATGCCGAAGTCGTGTACGACTCCGAACGCATAACGGGAATCAGTGTATATGTTGACATTTCTGTTCTTGGCTAGTATACAAGCTCGGGTCAGAGCGATGAGCTCTGCTGCTTGAGCGGACAGTGTGTCAATACGATGTGTTTCTTTAACTTCAGTTTCAGTGGTCACTGCATACGCGGCCACTAATTCTCCTGTATTTGTTCTCAGGCATGAACCGTCCACATAAAGTGTCAGGTCTGGGTTTGTCAGTGGAACATCTGTTAAATCTCGTCTAGGCTTTGTTACTGCATTAATGATTTCTATACAATCATGCGGGGCTGGATCTGTCATAATTGTAGGTAACAGTGTTGCGGGGTTCAGAATACTGCAGCGCCTGATTTCTATGTGTGGCTGAAATAACGTTAATTCATAACCTGTCAGTCGTGCTATAGTCAAGTGCTGAGTCTGGGTTCTGTTTAACAGAACCTCTACAGAGTGTGGAACTTGTACTGTTAATTGATGGCCTAAAACAATTGAATCGCTCTGTCTGATGGCTAGTGCTGTTGCTGCTACTGACTTCAAGCACGCAGGGAGTGCCTGGGCTACTGAATCCAATGTACTTGAGAAATAAGCGCAAGGCTTATGTGAACCTGCTTGATCTTGAGTGAGGACAGACAATGCTGTACCATCACGTTCTGTAACAAAAAGTGTAAACGGTTTGCTGTAACATGGTGTCGCTAAAACTGGTGCTTGGCATAAGGCTTTCTTTAATTCTTCAAAAGCTTGTGTGTGTTCCTGAGTCCAAGGGAGGGCAGTCGAAGTCGCTGCCTCCTGTGTCGTTAACTGGATGAGTGGTTTAGCTAGAAATGCATATTGAGGAATCCATTGTCTGCAGTATGAGGTGAGGCCTATGAAGGCCCGCACTTCCTTTTGTGTCTGGGGTTGTGGCATATTTACAATTAACTGAATGCGATCGGGAGTGAGCTGTCTCCCCACTTTGGACAGCAAGTGACCCAAGTACACAACTTGCTGAACACAGAATTGTAGCTTCGAAGGAGACACCTTGTGTCCCTTGGTCGGCCAGAAAATGTAAAACTGTCAATGATGCTTGTTCACATTCGGGCTCACTTCGTGCGGTGATCAGTAGATCATCGACGTATTGCAGTAAAGTGGTGTTAACTGGCATTTGAATACAATCTAGTTGTCTTTTCAGTGCTTGACTGTAGATGCTGGGGCTTTCTGTGAATCCTTGAGGTGCGCGTGAAAATTTGAAGCTGCGTCCATTTAAACTGAATCCGAAGAGATATTGGCTCTCTGGATCAATAGGCACGCTGAAGAAGGCGTTCTTGAGGTCAATTACAGTAAAGAACGTCGCTTCTGAATCAATAGCAGTCAATAGGGATGAGATGTCGGGAACCACAGGGTACTGTGGTATAATGCATTTATTCAGTTCTCGAAGATCAATCACCAGCCGATATACTGGCGGTGCATTGGGATCGGTACGTTTAAGAATCGGAATGATCGGTGAATTACAGACATTGGAGTCGGTCTCTACGACCACTCCTTGGGCAATGAGCTCTTCAATGATTTTCAGTAAAGCCACTACAGCATCGGGTGGTAACTTGTATTGTCTGATTCTCGGTAAAACAACACCTGCCTTGAGTGTAACGCGGTATGGGGTGATATGCATGCAACCTACATCAGTTGGGCCTTTTGCCCACAAGTAATCTGGCACATTTTTCAATCTGACATCGAATTCTCGCAAAACATAATGACCCTTGAAATCCCGTAGAAAGAGTCTAACTCCCTCCGGGGAACAGCAGATTATAGCTCCTAGAGCCTTCAATGTTTTAATTCCTAACAGATTTTCCGGACATGATTTTGTAAGTAACAAGTCTGTAACACGTGATAATGGACCCACAGCCAGGGGGACTGGTTCTGATACCTCATTTACAATAGGCTGTCCTGAAAAACCAAGGGAAACATTCTGTGAGCCTGAGAGGGGTGCCCCTGGGACTTCATCATGGCTGATCGTAGTGCGACTTGCCCCTGTGTCAATTAAAAACTTTCTGTCTTTTCCCAATACGTGACTGTGTACATAAGGACCTTCTTGATCTACAGGAATTTCAATAAGAGGCAAGCCACCTTCCCTCTCTAGGCTGTTTCATGTATATCGGGGGTAATCTGGGTATGCGGACTGGGCATACTGGTACATCTGTTGCGAAACTTGCTGAGACGCAGCAATGGGCTGTGGCTGTGGTACCGCTACTGTCTGTGCTGGAGGTGAAGAAGCATGCATAGGCTGTGTATTTTGTGTATTCTGTGAAGACTGGTGCTGGTTATGGTCTTGTCTAGGCGGATGCGGTCTTTCTTTAGTTTTACCTGTTGCTATATTATGTTTCAGGACTGGGCATTCATGTACGTAATGACCTGGCTGCTTACAGTAATTGCATGTCCCTTTAACGGGAGCTGTAGTGTGACTTGTCTGGGTCCCACCCTTTCTCTGACCGTCGGCTGGGACCGTCTGAGCTACTAACATTTTCATCTTCGTGTCTTTCATGCGTTTCTGTTCCTGATCCTGCTCTTCTCTAATTCTGTTCTGATGATATTGGAGCATCTGTAACATCTGGGATGGTGTATTTGCCTGCCAAGTACTTTCAACTTTGTACACTCGGTTTTTAACTAATGGTAGGGAATTCTCGACTAGTTTTGATACAAAAAGGTGCGGATATGACTCGCTACTTGGTTTGAGGCCACTATTGATAATGAAACATTTCTCGAATCTTGAATAGAAGTCACTAGTATCTTCATCATGTTTCTGTTTACAGGACGAGATCGCGTCCCAATCTTCCTTTCTAGTTGTCAATAATCTTGGCAGGACCTGTACTATCAAACCGGGTAATGCTTTAGTCTTATCCCCAAGGCCTACCCCTGGGACCCGTTTATTTTCTTCCTCTTCTATTTCTGCCCATGCAATCTTTGTGTCTCCCACCTCCCATTCTTTTTCCTTTAGTTTCTCGTAGATGCCCGTGGGCAACAGTACTTTTAACATTTTCATGATATCATCATATGTGTAATCCCCCATCAGTAACATGTCTTTAAGCTCTCTGTGAAAACCTGCGGGATCTTTATCATGACACGGTACTAGTTTCTTCATTTCTAACAGTTCTAACTTGGTCAGAGGCGTGTGTACATATACACGTTTCAAAAGGTGATCCGTACCCATAACAGGGTGTACTTCTCGTAAGGGGTTCTGACTTTCAATGCCACCCCCGCATTGCATGTGATACGTTTTTCTTTCTGTAGGCGGGGCGGGAACATATTCGGAGCTTATGAAAGTGTCATATCTACGGCGTTGTTCTAGAATTATTTGAATTAATTTGGTACTTAAGCCTCTCCATCTATCCATGAGTAGTGCTTCTAGTGTTTCGTGTAGGGGACCTGGATCAGAATGATGGTTTCTGTATTTGATGAGGAGGTGCTGAATCATGTATACACCTGCTAATTTCTGCTCGTCTGGGGAAAGGTTCAGAAATGTCTGCGCTACTGTGTCATCATTATATATGTCTGTATTTTCGGCCCATGATACGGCTGATCGGGCTAGTTCTTGTTCATCCATAGAATTGAGCACGTGGTACCCTACTCGATCTCGAAGCCTTTTATCAGTTTCCTGGAACTGATGTTCAGCAGAATTCGGGTTTGTCAAGGCAGAGAAAAAACTCTCTTGCTTTCTGGACGGATGCCTTTCCTAAGGTAATTTCCCTTACCTACATATGCTATAGTATCTGCAGCTCTTTCTGGTTCTTCAAGTTCTTCTTCCTCCTCGGAGGAAGCTTTTTCTTTCTCTTTTTGGTGTACTGCTAGCACTGCTTTCCTAATTTTCCTGTACATAGTGGCTATGCAAGTCCCCTTATCATGTTTTCCTTCAGCTATATTTTGACCCCACTTGTTCAATGCATCTAATTCACTCTGATCTGTTCCAGGCCTATCTCGTTCTCTTATTAGACAGTTTATGAAAAATCGTAGTATCTGTGCTTGAATGTCAACTTTCTGTTTCTCCATGGCCTCCTTAATACTGTCAGGGTCTTTCCCTGTCTGAACAAACTCATATATTCTATCCAGACGATCCTTCATTCCTACATAACATAGCAAGATATCAGTAGCAGATCTTAACCGTAGTGATGCCAATATCATTAGATCGTCTTTTCCGGGTACTGGATCGTATCTGCAAACTGAAAGGTTTTCTTTAAATGCGTCAAAGCGGGGTGACCTGAACGTGAGAGGACTCTGCATATCCCTGAGATTTAATCTGTGTGTCAATGGCGGGGTCCGAGGACCCGCGGTTGCACCTCCTGAAGCAGAGGCTTGTGCAGTATCTCCCTGTGGAGTCGGTATCTGAACTTGAATTTGTCGTTTAGTTAGATCAGGTAAACGTGGTTTCGGTAGGTCTATTTTGGGTGCGGGAAGTGGTGGGGCTGGCGGAACGGGTGAGGTCTGTCGCGGTACTGGCGGAACATGATCTGGGGGCGGGGTGCCCCCGTCCCCGTCAGTAGGCAAGGTGCGAACAGGCAGATTGGTGTAAGCCGGTGCTACATCCTCTAGATAAGAATTTAGGAATATATCTTTAGTAGTCTTATGCATTACTTTAGTTGGGATCAACGGTGGCGGTAAGTTTTTCGGTATTTCTGATAGGGCCTCAGGTGTACCCTCGGCCGCAAGATACATACCGTTTACAAGATTATGTCGTGCGCGGTCTATCTGTTCAGTTTTTACTCGGATCCCCTCGGTAACTAGTTCGTTTTCTTGGGCTTTCTCTGATTCTTTAAGTCTGTCTTCTCTACGGAGTGCTCTTTCAGCACGTTTATGTGATTCCTTACGCCAAAATTCTATGGCGTCTTTCTGAGATTGTCTGGCTTTCTTTTTCCATAGTGCTTCCTCTACCTTCATGATGCACTCGGCATCCCATGTTCCGTTAACGGGCCATCTGTGTCTTTCGTCTAGGTGTTTAGTATAGTCAGTCCATAAGTCCAGATACAATATGGCGTCTATGCCGTGCTTATGGTACATAAAGTTACCTGGAGTGTCCCTAGGGGGGATAGGAATTTCTTCCTCTAGTATCCCTTTCCTAGTTCCTATCTGCTTTAACTTGTTGAAAAACGGCATTTTGCTTACTTAGTACTGAATGCTCAATCCTTAGTTTACTTAATACTGGGTACAGCTAATTGTACAATGTGTACGTGGGGATGTGGCGGACCGGAATACCAAGCGCGGAGGCCGTATATAGTGGGCAATGTTTGTTTTATTGCTACACTTCTGGTCACAAGGGGGTTTGTATCAGGTTTTACAGGTCCACAAAAGAAAGACACGGCTCTTCGGATGAATGATGGGTCGACGTTCGGTATCCAGTGGGCTCTGTATCCAGCGAGTGCTCCTGGTGCGTCCGGTCTTTGGGGATATCCTCGGAGGTACCGGGAGAAAAGAAACAAACAAAGGAGCCGTTAGTCCGGTCGGACTCTTCACGTCTGATCCCTGTTACCAACACCAGGGACTGTGAGGGGGAGGTAGGCGAAAGTGAGGAGGGAACGGTAGGGTCGGGGTTGGCAATAAAGACAAGCGGGGTAGAGAGAAGAAGTAGGGGTGGAGGGTGGCGGGCGTGAAGGGTCGGGGTTCGTTATCACTTGTGCCAGTGCTGTGCAAGTGCTATACAATATTTACACAATGCTACGGGTGACGTTGTGAGCCTAAAGGGGGGGAACAGCTATACAACGGGAGTTCTTTACACTGCACCTAATGTGCCACAAGGGTTCCGAGTCACTCACCCGGTCCGCCGCAACTCTCCAAGTTGAGTTGCGGCCGCTCCCCAGCAACCTCCGGTGGACTCCACCAATCCTCGGACCAGTCTTCCTCCTCTTCGGTCGCCTTCTCCTTCGCCGCTCCGGTCGGGGTCTCCTGCCACAAGCTCAATCCGACGTCCGACTGGTTCCTGGTTCCGGCTTTTCCAGTATCCGGGTCACGTGAGGGGGAGGTGCTTCCGGGGTCGGGAGGAAGTACTTCCGGATGTCCGCCGTTCTGGATTGGGTCCTGGAACAGAGGACAGAGGGTTGGACCTTTGGAGGGGCGGGTCGTTGTTATGGACGCTCTGGCCGAGACCGCTGTCTTCCGTGAAGGACTACAGCGACGGGCCCCAAGGCCGGTATGTGTGTACGCCGCATCACATACAAGAAACACAATAATTCACATTAAAAACGGTCACATTCACATTCATACCACGACATTAATCACATGAAAAGACATTTGAGACATAGATGACTACCCCCTATACTGGATGTACTGCTAAACAGTACAGATACACTGGTGTAACAGTGCAGAAATTCAGAAATTCAGAATACTAGATATACTGCTAAACAGTACAGATACACTGCCTAAAAACAGTGCAGACCGGACTTGTGTACCCAAACCCGTCTAGATACGTCCCAGCAATGGTACTCACTGGGAAGCACGGAAACAGAAGGCCTCGGAAAACTCGACTGGACTCGATTCGACACTTCGGAAAAACTTCGGAAAACTTCGGAAAATTTCGGAAACCTGGTGGGCCTCTTGACACCTCGGACCTTGCTTCTTTCGGCTAGGCTCTGGTCGGGATCCTCCGCACTCCTCACCGCCTCGTCTGGGTACTGATCGCAGTCTTCGTCACCTCCGTGGGTCAGAGGGAGATGCAGGAAATCCTGCCGGTACGCGTAGTTTCCATCTAACTGATGGCAGGGGACATAGCCTGCAACGCACCAACCGGCGCGTGAGGTGGGGGAGGGGTCCCTGTTCGGGCGCCAAAATGACGTAAATAATTAATTTACTCTCTTAATTTCTATGCAGGTAAGTACTTAATTAATAATAACTCAATCGGAAAGAAAGAAAACAGAGTCCGTGGTGTTAGAGTTCTTAGGGGTTTTATTCCTCAAAAAGGAATGGTCTAGACCAGGATATCATGTTCTGACCACCACAGGGGTGTCAGAAGGGATAGAGCGCTACATTTTATTACATTACATAGCTTATATACTTAATTCATGTCATAGGAAACAGTTATAATGGGCGTAACAGCTGAGAGAAGACAAGATAACAGTATACACGTGTTACAAGTACGTAATCAGAAGGCGTGAACTAGAGGTGTGTGCTAGAAACGTCACAGGTAGGTGTCACAAAGGGGTGGCACTAACAGAAATGTTGCAATGTCAGCAGAAATCGGAAGCTTGGATGCGCGCGCAGCTGCATGACGTGTGATTGACGTGAAGCTGGAGGGTGCAGGGGGCTTGACATTTGCACCGACGGAAAGAGACAGAAGTCTGACATGTCAGATCAACTTGTGCTTCTATCATATCTGATATCTGGTGTTTAGGAACTAAGCTATCTGGGCGGAAAGGTCTCGAGGGCAGAAGCTATTCTATACTGACTGTGAGTGCGTGCATAAGCGCCTGAGTGTCTGTATGAGAAGCGTGGGGGCATGGGCCTTCCATGGGAGCATGGCAACAAGGGCTATGAATTACTTGAATTAGTTGCATAGAGACAGGTCGGCCCCTTGGCTCTGCAGCTGAGGGGAATGTTTACTGAAGCTAGCAGGCAGGAATGTATTTTCGGGGAGCGGAACAGATAACTCGAAGGTTATAGTCAATCTTGGCAGACAGCAGGCTGAGCTGAGCGCGAGGGGCCGCGCTGAAAGTAAGTCAGAGTTCACGGGTACAGAGGCAGCCTGGGCAGAGGCCCTTGGAGTCAGAAGCCAGAAAAGAGGCTCGGTGGCAGAAATTCAGGGCCTACTCAGCTAGAGCTGAAAAACGAAGAAGTACACTACAAAAAGACGTTGGCATAGCATACTTAAGAACGGGCTATCCAACCCATTCAGGGTGGGTCTGAAAGAGGACATGTTGACGTTGGACGCAAATGTATTTGCGTCTTCATAGCTGGTACAGGAGGGAAGTTACATGCACTTTAACTCGTACATGGAGACAGTGGGGTACGCGCTAGGGAACACAACTTGACCATAAAATTTACATTTCCTCACACGCGGCGGACGTAACCAATCCAGAGACTCTGCCGTACGGACTGACGTCTAGGACCGTCCTCCAAATCAAGATGGCGGAAAATACACATAAAAGCGCTGCTGAAAAACAACCTGCCTGAACACTGCGGATGCCCCACAGCGACCATACCCACCACGAGCCGCTCGCCGACATGGACCCAGCACTACACGCTTACCCGATACTCTTCGCGATCCACCACGTCCTAGTCCTGGCCCACCATCGAGGACGACGCAGGTAGGCTACAAACCATTCGCTGTCTGGAGAGGAGTACCTGCAAGGGCCGTGACGTAGGGAGGGGGGAGTGACATGTATCTGAAACCACTGATTCGTGTGGAGGGGAGCACCTGCAAGGGTCGTGACGTAGGGAGGGGGGAGTGACATGTATCTGAACCCACTGCCATAAATTAAATACAAATACACACCAGCATCACACACGCAGGAATGACTCCGACAACCCACGACACATGATTGACAAGTTTATTTACACATAATCGGGGTAACATCACAGTTTAGGCTTGAGCATGGGCATAGTGGACACCAGAGCAGGTACATCAGAGGCAGCACATGAGAGGGCACAATGCAGTATCAGAACAGCAACAGGGCATTGTGGACACCAGAGCAGGTACATCAGAGGCAGTACATGAGAGGGGCCAAGTGCACCAACAGTCCATGGCAAGGCACAGGTCCATCAGAGGCAGTACGTGAGAGGGGCTAAGTGCACCAACAGTCCATGGCAAGGCACAGGTCCATCAGAGGCAGCACATGAGAGGGCAGAATGCAGTATCAGAACAGCAACAGGGCATTGTGGACACCAGAGCAGGTACATCAGTGGCAGCACATGAGAGGGCATACAGCAGTATCAGAACAGCAACAGGGCATTGTGGACACCAGAGCAGGTACATCAGAGGCAGCACATGAGAGGGCATACAGCAGTATCAGAACAGCAACAGGGCATTGTGGACACCAGAGCAGGTACATCAGAGGCAGCACATGAGAGGGCATACAGCAGTATCAGAACAGCAACAGGGCATTGTGGACACCAAAGCAGGTACATCAGAGGCAGCACATGAGAGGGCATACAGCAGTATCAGAACAGCAACAGGGCATTGTGTACACCAGAGCAGGTACATCAGAGGCAGCACATGAGAGGGCATACAGCAGTATCAGAACAGCAACAGGGCATTGAGGACACCAGAGCAGGTACATCAGAGGCAGTACATGAGAGGGGCCAAGTGCACCAACAGTCCATGGCAAGGCACAGGTCCATCAGAGGCAGCACATGAGAGGGCATACAGCAGTATCCGAACAGCAACAGGGCATTGTGGACACCAGAGCAGGTACATCAGTGGCAGCACATGAGAGGGCATACAGCAGTATCAGAACAGCAACAGGGCATTGTGGACACCAGAGCAGGTACATCAGAGGCAGCACATGAGCGGGCATACAGCAGTATCAGAACAGCAACAGGGCATTGTGGACACCAGAGCAGGTACATCAGAGGCAGCACATGAGAGGGCATACAGCAGTATCAGAACAGCAACAGGGCATTGTGGACACCAAAGCAGGTACATCAGAGGCAGCACATGAGAGGGCATACAGCAGTATCAGAACAGCAACAGGGCATTGTGTACACCAGAGCAGGTACATCAGAGGCAGCACATGAGAGGGCATACAGCAGTATCAGAACAGCAACAGGGCATTGAGGACACCAGAGCAGGTACATCAGAGGCAGTACATGAGAGGGGCCAAGTGCACCAACAGTCCATGGCAAGGCACAGGTCCATCAGAGGCAGCACATGAGAGGGCAAACAGCAGTATCCGAACAGCAACAGGGCATTGTGGACACCAGAGCAGGTACATCAGTGGCAGCACATCAGAGGGCATACAGCAGTATCAGAACAGCAACAGGGCATTGTGGACACCAGAGCAGGTACATCAGAGGCAGCACATGAGAGGGCACAATGCAGTATCTGATGCACCACAAGTACGAATCACAATGAACCCGTCCCAAGGACCACAGCAGTGGAAGACTGTTTACAATGGACAATGTACACACCATGTCCAATGACATGTGAGTGAAGTCAACAGCACCTTACATCACACTATCAGGTGGATTGTGTGAAGTACCCGCATCAGACAGACTGCCTGCACCAGAAACCGGAGTGTGACACACAGCCACAGATGTAGTGACTGACACGTGAGCCACAGACCCAGACACACTGCCAGCACCTGATACAGGAGTGTGAGAAACAGCCACAGCCCGAGTGACTGACACATGGGCCACAGACCCAGATACACTGCCAGCACCACAAACAGGAGTGTGAGACACAGCCACAGCTCGAGTGACTGACACAGGCGCCACAGACCCAGATACACTGCCAGCACCTGATACAGGAGTGTGAGACACAGCCACAGCTCGAGTGACTGACACATGCGCCACAGACCCAGATACACTGCCAGCACCTGATACAGGAGTGTGAGACACAGCCACAGCTCGAGTGACTGACACATGCGCCACAGACCCAGATACACTGCCAGCACCTGATACAGGAGTGTGAGACACAGCCACAGCTCGAGTGACTGACACATGCGCCACAGACCCAGATACACTGCCAGCACCAGTAACAGGAGAGGGCACAACTGATACAGTGCCACTACATGATGCATGACAGCAAACAACAGACACAGTGCCACTATCTGACACATGCGAGTCAACTTCAGCTGCGCCACTGGGACCACTGAAATGATGAGCCACAGGGCTGTATGGGCCAGGAGGCAGGGTGGCTCTGGGAGCGGGGGATAGTTGTAATTGGCCGACATCGGGGTGGGCATGTGTCAATGCTGTGTGTCTACGTTTCTTGGGGACATGTGACTGCACCCTGGACAGGACAGGACAGGACTGGCAAGTGGCCCGGACTGAAAAGAAATATCACCCACCATGGGAGGTGCATCTGCTGGCGGGGGGATGCTCTCTGGGGACGTGCTGGAGCCTGCTTGCCATTTGCTGTGTGGCTGCCTTCTGGGCTCTGCAACATGTGTCATGGGGGATGCTACTACAGGGTCCACCTGCATCCGCTCCTGACGGGCCCTGATGGGAGTGGAGGTAAGGGGTGACTCCACTGCAGAGACATCTGTATTCCATTCCCTCAACAACAGCAGCCTCAGTGCATCAAGGGGTGATGTATGCCTGTCCTTGACAGCGCCACTGTCCATGGGAGATGCCTTGTCCCTTGGATGTTCCATTTCCGTAGGAGGAATATTGTCTGTGGACCTTCCCTGTTCATTGGATGGTGCCCTGTTCCAGGCAGCAGACTTGTCATCTGTGGTGTACCTATCCCCAGAACACACCTTCTCCCTGTGTGTGTCCCTGCCCCTGGGAGTGTCCGTGCTCTTCTTAGGTGCGTTTGTCTTGTGACTGTCCTTGTCCCTGCCCTTGGTAGTGGCTCCTTCCTTCCTAGTCTCCCTGCCCTTGGGAGTGGGTCCTTCCTTCCTAGTCTCCCTGCCCTTGGGAGTGGATCCTTCCTTCCTAGTCTCCCTGCCCTTGGGAGTGGCACCTTCCTTCCTAGTCTCCGTGCCCTTGGGAGTGGGTCCTTTCTTCCTAGTGTCCCTGCCCTTGGGAGTGGCACCTTCCTTCCTAGTCTCCCTGCCCTTGGGAGTGAGTCCTTCCTTCCTAGTCTCCGTGCCCCTGGGAGTGGGTCCTTCCTTCCTAGTCTCCCTGTCCCTGGGAGTGGGTCCTTCCTTCCTAGTCTCCCTGTCCTTGGGAGTGGCTCCTTCCTTCCTAGTGTCCCTGTCCCTGGGAGTGTCCCTGCTCTCATGAGGTGCCTTCGTCTTCTGACTGTCCTTGTCCAAGGTAGTGTCCATGAAATTGGGAGTGAGGCTTGCCTTGGAAGTACCTTTTGTGTGGGATGCCTGTGCAGCATGTGTAGCCATTACACCCAACCCCTCTTTTGGATCCCGTGTGTGTACTCCAGTGTATCTGACGTTGTCTTTGTGAACAGATTTTGCTGACCTAGGGGATGGTGTCTGAGCCCTCCGTGCCTTGACGTGCTGGCTGACGCTGCTTCTAGTGCAATAACCTGTATTAGAGTCCTGGTCAGAATATTCACTCCCCCCTGAGACATCCAGTGTTGTAGATGGTGGAACAGAAGTAGCACCCAGTCCATGCGACTGTACAATGGCAGACGACACAGTGTTAGCCAATGACTGCACTGTCCTGTGTAGACCAGCCAGATCGCCATGCATCCCTTCCATGAAAGCCACCACCTGCCCCAACTTTCTATCGTGGTCTTGGAAAACATTTATCATATTGGTCTGCCCCACACACAGCTGTCGCAGCAGATCAACAGCCTCTGCACAAAGAGCATTTTGGCTCACCGAGGCTGGGGCAGCGGTGCCGACACCGAAAGCCACTCTGCTCCCCCTACTCCTGCGTGCACGAACAGTACATGGTGCAGTTGGCGCCAGGGTGGGCCCTGTGTGCTGTGTCCCGACCAAAGGTGTTGATTGCCCACTCCCAGTCTGTGACAACAGTGCTGACTCACCAACACTGTCGGAAGATGATGACGATGTTGTCTCCACATGCGAGTCCTGGCCCCCTCTCCGGCGCTGGCCTCTTCTGTGTCAGTCTGCGTGTGCACGACGTCTGATTCGGATGCATTGCCTTCAATCATCTCCTCCGTCTGTGGCTGAGTGCCCTCTGCCAATGCTGAAATGCACAGGAAATGGGTGTAAGTCATGGGCACACTCACGTACAGTACTGCTACGGAATCCTTAATGCCATTGATGACAATGTGCATCGATCCCCCAACCTGCACACGGGCCACCCCTACCAGTCATCCTCACAGGAAATAAGTGGTGTTGGCCGTGCAACATGTACAGCATGCGGACAGGGCGTGAGCACGTACATCTCCACACCAGTCTTGCCATGGGGTGACGGAGCACTATAGCATGTGCATCAACACTCAACTGCTTAGCGAGTGGCGTGTCAACATGCCGGACCTGGACGTGACATTACACAGCGCCAATGTCACCAACATGCCATTGCAACGAGACACACGATACACGGAAGTCACTAATGTGTCTGTGCAACAATACATGCATTGCACTCACAAGCAACATACACTGACAGTATGCTTATCGCCACGTTGCTGTTCATCCACACGCAACCGCTCGGACAGGTCAGGATGCGTCACAGCAATGATACGGTGCATGAGAGGGGTCATTGAGCGTCGGGCCAGACGTGCAGTTCTTGGAATCATCCCTAGTGTCACTTCCGCTACATTCTTGCTCAGCCTGGAAATGTCGTCCCAGCGTTTGTGGTAGTGTGTATGTCATCTATTGGACACCCCAACTGCCCGTACATCACGTGCAATGCTCCTCCACACGTCCTTGCGAAGGTGCAGCTTGACCTACCATGATGGGAGACAAAAAGGTGCAAGTCAGTGGAGAGTTGGCCAGTCACACAGATAGGGGCAACACGTATCTCTCTGCAGCCATGCACATTTCGACTCATGTGTTGGTCCCACATCACACCGCCAAGATTCCAGAGCCCAGGTGTCATGGACCACCTCATGGACACCAACATGTCCCCCACTGCACTTACCACCTGTCCGGGTGCGCCGTACAGGCGTCCGAAGTTGCGGAGCACACCGTCCACGAGGACATCCAGCTCCGCGGCGGTGAAGGGACGAGACCGGATCTCTTTGACTCTCGACATGTCAAGTTCATGGAGTATGGCACTAGAGCGGCATCCGGTGGTCAGCTCCGCAGCAGCAGGTGGAGGTGATGGTCACAGGCAGCAGTCGGTGGTCAGCTCCGCAGCAGCAGGTGGAGGTGATGGTCACAGGCAGCAGTCGGTGGTCATCGTAGAATGTGTGCTTTTGCACATCACACATATATAGGGCCCTGTGGCCATGTCAGTGGCATACGGCGCCAGCCATTGGTCAGCCCTGGATGCGTGTTTGGAAATGGGCCAATGACAGGCCCTGGTGTTGCGGTGCACAGCATACGCTACATTCGATTGGGCATACGCGGGCCTTGTTCACACTTCCCATTGGCTGCACGTGCACAGACCGTCACGGTCACACACCGTCACCCGCATGTTGAAGCTTCCGGGACGGATGCTTCATTTGCAACAATGTACAATCACTGGCGCCAACATGGCGGGGCACGTATTCGGCGGGGGAGGTGCAGGCCAACACATCCACTAGCTGATGTCAATGGACATGGCAGGTCATGACCCCCCTTACAGTGACATTGCATCATCCAGCCTACACCGGCCGGCCCAGCCCTGCCCAGGGCCGCCGTGCCGGCCATGTCAACCACCGCCGTGCCAGGCCTCGTCCACTACCGCTGTGCCAGGGCACGGCGGTAGTTGACATGGCCGGCACGCCGGTCCTGGGCCGGGCCTGGCACGGCGGTGGTGGACGGGGCCTGAAACGGCGGTAGTTGACATGGCCGGCACGGAGGTCCTGGGCAGGGCCTGGCACGGCGGTAATGGACGGGGCCTGAAACGGCGGTAGTTGACATGTCCGGCACGGCGGTCCTGGGCAGGGCTGGGCCGGCCGGTGTAGGCTGGATGATACAATGTCATTGTAAGGGGGGTCATGACCTGCCATGTCCATTGACATCAGCTAATGGATGTGTTGGCCTGCACCTCCCCCGCCGAATACGTGCCCCACCATGTTGGCGCCAGTGATTGAACATTGTTGCAAGTGAAGCATCCGTCCCGGAGCCTAGCACATGCAGTTGCCTACACATTTGGGTCATGTCACATGTCTTGTTGGCAGTAATGTTGACCTGAGACAAAGTAGCATTGCACATGTTGAGACACTTCATGTTGCTAGTGGCTGCACATTGTTGCTACGTCAATCCATGTTGTAGTGACAATCAGAGATGTCACACATATGACAATTATATACTGCATATTACGTGTTGGTAGAGTTCGTTGACATGTGAGTGAGTTGCACAGACATGCGTTGTATGTGAATTGACTTCCATTCCATCTACTCCCACACAGGAGGGCTCCAAATGTCCATCGCCCATACACTGTGCTGGAGGATATGGTTGACGAGGAGGTGATCAGGAAATTCAGGCTGGATCGACGTCGATTGATGGAGCTTGTGAACCAATTGTCTCCTCACCTGCAGCTGCGAAGAACCTATCCAGGTTCCATTACACCCACGGCAAAGGTGATGGCGGCACTCCACTTTTTTGCTACAGGCACATTTCAGTACACAGTTGGACATGCCGGGGGGATGTCACAGTCCATGTTCAGCATGGTACTTCGGGATGTACTGAGAGCCATGATGCTGTACAAGCATGACTATGTTCATTTCCCACAGGCGGCAGAGTTGGCAGCGGTCAAAGCAGACTTCTATGCACTGGGTCGGATACCACACGTTGTGGGTTCTATTGATGGCACGCATATCGCAATCATTCCACCACGGGCACGTGAGCAGGTGTTTAGGAATCGGAAGCACTTCCATTCCCTCAACGTGCAGGTGGTGTGCCAGGCCGACAACATAATATCACATGTGTGTGCAAGATTTCCAGGCTCTGCACATGACGCCCACATCATGCGGAGCAGCATTGTCCCCCAACTGATGGCAAATCTGCGTCCGGCACAAGCGTGGCTTGTTGGTGAGTATGCTGTGGTGACAGGAGTGATATGTGTGTAGCATGGTGTGCCCACCAATTCAGGTTGTGATGTTTCTGTCTCTCTCTTCCACCAACATAGGCGACTCGGCTTACCCAAACAGGCCTTGGCTGCTGAGTCCCATACGCAATCCAACTACAGCGGGAGAAATGCGATACAATGATGCCCATGGAAGGACACGTCGAGTGGTAGAACGTACATTTGGCCTGCTTAAGTCTAGGTTTCGGTGCCTGGATAAGACTGGAGGGGCCCTGCCTTACTCACCAGGCAAAGTATGCAGGAT
Source organism: Lissotriton vulgaris (assembly GCF_964263255.1). Classification (NCBI taxonomy): domain Eukaryota; kingdom Metazoa; phylum Chordata; class Amphibia; order Caudata; family Salamandridae; genus Lissotriton; species Lissotriton vulgaris. Next base: position 1,996,290,784 of record NC_141693.1, on the reverse strand, counting down.
CGTGATTGCCTGCTGCATGCTCCACAACCTGGCTGTGCGCAATAACATTGAACTGCTCTTGGACCCTGATGAACAGCAAGTTCCTCGCCCTCCCAACCCACCCATGTCGACTGATGAGGATAGTGGTGAGGAGGAAGGTGTGGACCAGAGGCGCCAGCTCATTGATCGCTACTTCCCTTGAATGTGAGTGTGCTCCTCTTGTGCTGCATGTGTATGCCCTGTGTATGTTTGCTGGTGTTGTGTCATTGTGGTGTGCATCATCTATGTGTTCTGAAATGTGATGTATGCATGTGTGTGTGTGTGTGTTCATTTATTTGTACATGCACGTCTCCATGATGTGTGTACTCTCATCCAATCATGTTGTGATCAGTGTGGTTTGTGGAATGTTGCACTGCAGTGTGTTGTGATGAGTGTGAATCTGTTTCCTGACGTGTCTTTGCGATTTCTATTTTTCCCTAGGTCACTCCCGCTGCGGCATGATTCTGTACGAGTTGGATCCCTGAACCTGGTAACGTCTGTTTCTGATGCAATCATGTGAATAAACATGGAGGCAACACATCATTGAGTGAGTAAGTGGTATTTATTTACAGATTGTGCATAGGTGTTGGTGCATATTTACAAATGAGTGAAGGGGTGGGGGAGTGAGAGTTAAAGGTTATGGCAGATGAAATGTCCGTGCTGACACGACATAGGGTGGTGTCTGCCTAGTGCAGCAGGCCTGTGCCAATGATTGGCTAGGTGGGACCCGATAGTTGGCAGGGTGAATGGCAGGCTCAGGTAGTGTGACAGTCATTGTCGGCTCCTCTTGGAGCGTGTGGAAGGAGCATCCACACTGCTCTCGCCCACTTCCAGCCTCGGACGGCCCCTCCGTCTTTGAGTTGGGACAGAGTCAGCTGGGGGCGCAGACTGATCTGTTACCACATCTGTCGCCAGGGGCGCAGGTGGCGGTGGCGGTGGCGGTGTTGTTGGTGCCCGTGGCGTTGTTTGAGGGGGTGTGGGGAGGGTGGTGTTGGCAGCTATCCATCCCATCCACATGGTATTGTTCAGGGTCAATATGTCCACTAGTTGGCCAAGCCGCCTCTCAATGGCCCCCAACATTGCAGTGTTCTCAACAGAGTCCTGGTGGGCACGGTCTGCCTGTGCCTGGCCACGTTCATAGGTTTCCTGGACCCTGGCTAGTGCTTCCAGTGACTGTGCCACTGCATTGGGTGGGTGTCCTTCCTCTGGACGTCTTTGTGCTGTTCTCCTGCCTGCCGGATGTGGCCTTGCATCTCTGCTTTGCCTCACACTCTCCCTGCATGGCTGGGATGGCGCAGGCCCGGCGTCGTGCGGTGGGTTGGCCAGGGTGGCAGGGGCAGGAGTGGTGGTACTGGTGGTGGTGGTGCTGGTGGTGGCTGTGCAGGTCACAGTGGCCGGTGTTGTGGGAATGGCCGAGGCCGTAGTAGTCGGTGCTGGTATGACCTGGGAGCCAGATGGCCCTGGCTGCCTGCTTGTGCCCGCACCATCCTCCGCACCGGAGCTGGCTGGGCAATCGTCCCCAGAGACTCCTGAGTGAGGCGAGTCTGGAGGCCAGGTGGTGGTTCCACCTGTCAGATTACGATCACCTGCAAAACAAATATGTGAAGATGAGTCATGTGGGCATTACGTGTTATTTTCATTTTGTTGCCTATTCAGTCGGCACTGGCACTCACCCCACCCACCACCACCGCCATCCCTATGGACATGGGGGCCTGGTGGGAGTTGGACTAGTAACCTCTCACACACCCCACCCACCACCACCGCCATCCCTATGCACATGGGGGCCTGGTGGGAGTTGTAGTGCCGTCCCCTCACACACCCCACCCACCACCACCGCCATCCCTATGGACATGGGGGCCTGGTGGGAGTTGGACTAGTGACCTCTCACACACCCCACCCACCACCACCGCCATCCCTATGCACATGGGGGCCTGGTGGGAGTTGTAGTGCCGTCCCCTCACACACCCCACCCACCACCACTGCCATCCCTATGCACATGGGGGCCTGGTGGGAGTTGTAGTGCCGTCCCCTCACACACCCCACCCACCACCACTGCCATCCCTATGCACATGGTGGCCTGGTGGGAGTTGTAGTGCTGTCCTCTCACACACCCCACCCACCACCACCGCCATCCCTATGCACATGGAGGCCTGTTGGGAGTTGTAGTGCTCCTCTCACACACCCCACCCACCACCACCGCCATCCCTATGGACATGGGGGCCTGTTGGAGTGGGTTAGACGTTGGTGAGTATGTGGACTGCATGCATGGGTTGGGGTCTGGGAGATGTGTCTTCTGAGTAGTGTGAGGCACACCATGTTGTTGTGCTCGTGGTGCTTGGTTTGTACTTACCAGCCTCTTCTCCATCCTCAAGTCCATCAAGGGTCTCAGGGTGCAGGATGCTCAGCACCTTGTCCTCCCACTCGGTGTACGGTAAGGGCTCCGGGGGGGGTTCCACCGCCTTTGGGATTTGCCCGGAGATAGTTCTTAGCACGGATGGATTTGACTCGGGTCTTGAGGTCATGCCACCGCCTCTGAATCTCCTGCTTCGTCCTCGGCCCGGTCCCAGACGCATTCACCCTGGTGACTATCCGGTCCCACATGTTGTTCTTCCTGGCTATGTTGGTCTGCTGCACTAGGGCCCCGAATAAGTGGGGTTCTACACGTATTATTTCATCTACCATAACCTTTAACTCGGTGTCAGTGAATTTGGGGTTCTTTTTTGGTGCCATGGTGTGTGGTGCTCGGGGTGTGGGTTTGAGTGAATTGGGAGGTGCAGGTGTGTGGTGTGTAGGAATGGTGTGGTGGGTCTTTGTGTAGTGGGTGTGTTTGGGTGTGGGTTATGTGTAAGATATTGGTGTTTGCTGTAAGTTCTGTGGTGTCTCCTGTTTGCAGCTATGCTGTGATGCATAGGATTTCTGGAGTGGGTGGGAGTTATTTTATAGTCTGTGTCTTGGTCCTGTCTGAATGGTTATTGCCAGTCAGGTGCTAGGTGGGTGTGTTGCCAGGTGTGCATTATGTGGTACTTGGGGGTGGGTCATTGTGTCTTGTGATTGGTTTTAATGTTTCAGGTGGGTGGTCGTTCATTTTCCTGTGTTTGGTATTAACTTCCGTCGCACTGTATGGCATTGGTTTGACGGTAGGGATGTTGTTCGTGTTGGCCTTCCGCTGTGGAGCACGGTTTCTCGTTGCATTGGTACCGCAGCGGACGTGGATCGCGGTGGCTACCGGGGTACTTGCGGAGTTATCCTAATTGCGGACACGGACACTACGCAGGTATAGCGGGAGAAGTGGATGTTCTCGCGGTCATATGCGTACGCGGCGGTCGGTGTTCTTTCGGTTCCGTCCCCCTGCGGTGGTCTCAGGTGTACTTCGACTGCCGCGGACGGGGTTTGGTGTACTCCGTCCGCCGCGATCGGTGTTTCATTCATATATTATCCTAATCGCTATTGCGGTTTTTCCGCGGACAGGTTTGGAGTATCTTGCCACCTTCCTCGGCGGACGGAACACGTTTACGTCCGCGATCCTAATCGACCCCATAGCCCGAACTTCTGAAAGTAACTGGAACATGGGCAAGAAAGTCTGCATGTCTTTATGGTGACAGAAACAGACCAAGTGAAAAATCTGTTTTTTTCAAGAGCTACTGCTCAAAATTCCTAATTTTATTAAAGACACAGAGGCAAGTATTATGCCTTCTTCATTGGGTTTATTCAAATAGCTGCCAGATAAGAAAACAGTAAATAGATAACCAAAAACTACAACCCCCCGCATCCCATGGACGCTTGGATTACAAATATTTGCACTACAGCACAGGTTTCGCATTAGTCGAAGTATAAATTGACTTCTGTGGGGCTGCAATGTCCTCTTCTTAACCCTGAAACGGTTAGTCCAACTTTAAAGAATAGAAATAGAATAAAACAGATGCAGATGAGCATCATCAGCCAGAAAACCATCCATTATCTAAACTCCTTGTCATCCGTGGTTGTGTTGGACAAGTGTAGATTGAGGAACTAGAGAGAAACAAGCAATTATATGCCAAAGAAAATAGGGCTAGATCAGAAGGAAATTATTCTGAAAGCAGTGGGATAATACTCACCTCCAAGTCTTTATTAAAATGATGAAAATTCCGGCAATAGCTCTGTGAAAATCCAGATTTAAGTCAAGAAACATATGCTTTTTTAAATCTTATCAACAGCAATAGAAATACATGAGAACGAGGTTTATAGTAGTATGTTTTAAAAGTAGAAACCGAAGGCTAGTCAACCGCTCTCAGAATATCCTCCAGTCTGGCTCCAACCCAAAAAGCTTTAGGAGCCAGAAAAGTGCTCCAAAATGTAAACCTCAACAGCTGCTAAAGACATAATCTATTTGACCAACTGGTGAGAGTGTCGGAACAGAGTGGGAATGGGGTTTCAAATAGGAAATAAGTAGTTTAGCAAGTGATGATCTGAAAGCAGCTGTACGAGTCTCATATTCCTTGAGACAATTCACAATACAAAGCTTACGTTGATCCTGAAAGGCAGGGTACTCTACTGAAGAAAGAATGAACTTCGGAAAGTGAAAATTGCCTTCAAGAAAGATCCAAAACTTTTATGTCATACACTATTTTACAGAGAGACTAAACATAAGAACATTGTTAGTTTTGCAGATAAAGACAATTTTTGAACTAAGTTAATCAGATTGGTCTGGGGGGGCAAACAGGCCCACGTGCGCTGAGAGGTGCTCAGGCTACCATACGAGAGAGGAGGGTTCGGCATTCCGGATTTCCACTTGTACTATTTGGTGGCCCAATGCAGCTATTCCTTTGCATGGTTCCACCCTGGCGCCAGGATTCCCTTCCTCCGCCCAGAGGCTGATTTCGTCCTTCCCAAGCATTTATATACTGTGTTACCTAAGGGCATACCCAGAGACCCTAACGATATTCAGACCGTCTCCACCACCAGCTGGGCCTGGGATAAGCTGAGACACGTCACCCGCGCCTCCACACTGTATTCCTGAGCTCTCCCTGTCCCCAACGCCCGTTGGTTGCCAATCACCAACAAAAAGCTGGTGCAGCGCACTTTGGCCAAATTCGACATCTCTAAAATGGGTGATTTATACCCGAATGGCCACATCTTCTCGCAAACAGACGATGTCCTCTTCCACAATGCAGAAAAATGTTTTCTTATCTGCGCACTCCCTTAATTAGTTCAAATGTGCAGCCAATTTTTTAATATAAACACAATATTAGTGTGCTGCTTGGTTTTAAGGCAGCCAGCCCAAAAGTAACAAAAGAACCTCTGGTGGAAAACTCCACTAGTTTACCAAGCGCACTCCAAAGTTTTAAAGTCAATCAATCAGTGACACTTATAAAGCGCGCTACATACCCGTAGGGTCTCAAGGCGCTGGGGGGGGGGAGCCGCTACTGCTCGAACAGCCAGGTCTTCAGCTTCTTCCTGAAGGAGAGGTGGTCTTGGGTCAGGCGCAGGTCGGTCGGGAGGGAGTTCCAGGTCTTGGCGGTCAGGTAGGAGAAGGACCTTCCTCCTGTAGTCGCTCTTCGGATGCGGGGGACGGCGGCGAGGGCGTGGTTGGCTGATCGGAGGTGGCGTTTGGGAGCGTAGAAGTTGACTCGGCTGTTGAGGTAGCTCGGGCCTTGGTCGTGTAGGGCTTTGTGTGCGTGGGTGAGGAGGCGGAAGGTGATTCTTTTGTTGACGGGGAGCCAGTGAAGGTCTCTCAGATGTCCGGAGATGTGGCTGGTTCGTGGGATGTCGAGGATGAGTCTGGCTGAGGCGTTCTGGATCCGCTGGAGTCTCTTCTGGAGCTTGGCGGTGGTACCGGCGTAGAGGGCGTTGCCGTAGTCCAGTCGGCTGGTGACGAGGGCCTGGGTGACGGTCTTCCTGGTCTCGGTGGGGATCCACCAGAAGATCTTCCGTAGCATGCGTAGGATGTTGAAGCATGCCGAGGAGACGTTGTTGACTTGCCTGGTCATGGAGAGGGAGGAGTCCAGGATGAAGCCCAGGTTGCGTGCATGGTCTGTCGGTTTGGGTGCGGAGCCCAGGGCGGGAGGCCACCAGGAGTCGTCCCAGGCGGAGGGAGAGGAGCCCAGGATGAGGACCTCCGTCTTGTCCGAGTTCAGTTTCAGGCGGCTGGTCGTCATCCACTCGGCTACCTCTTTCATCCCTTCGTGCAGGTTGGCTCTGGCGGCGGCGGGGTCGTTGGTCAGGGAGAGGATCAGCTGGGTGTCGTCGGCGTAGGAGATTATGCTGAGGTTGTGTTTGCGTACGATGGCCGCGAGGGGGCTCATGTAGACGTTGAAGAGGGTGGGGCTCAGAGATGATCCTTGGGGGACGCCGCAGATGACTTCGGTGGCCTCTGACTTGTACGGTGGTAGGCGGACTCTCTGTGTTCTCCCGTCGAGGAAGGAGATGATCCATTCCAGCGCCTTGTCCTGGATTCCGACGTTGCTGAGGCGCCGTACTAGGGTGCGGTGGCAGACCGTGTCGAATGCCGCGGAGAGGTCCAGGAGGATGAGGGCCGCTGTTTCTCCGTTGTCCATCAGGGCTCGGATGTCATCGGTGGCGGCGATGAGGGCGGTCTCGGTGCTGTGGTTGGCTCGGAAGCCGGACTGTGAGGGGTCGAGGGATCCGTTCGTCTCGAGGAAAGCGGCCATCTGCTTGTTGACGGTCTTCTCGATGACTTTGGCTGGAAACGGGAGGAGCGAGATGGGGCGGTAATTCTTGAGGTCGGTGGGGTCCGCTGTTGGTTTCTTGAGTAGAGCGCTGAGTTCGGCATGTTTCCAGCTCTCGGGGAAGGTGGTGGTGTCGAAGGATGTGTTGATGATGTCTCGCAGGTGGGGTGCGATGACAGCGTCGGCCTTGTTGAAGACGTGGTGAGGGCAGGGGTCGGTCGGTGATCCGGAGTGGATGGAGTTCATCGTGCGGATGGTGTCTTCGGTGCTGATCGGGGTCCAGGCGTGGAGGGTGGTGGTGGGGGGTGGTTGTTCGGTCATGGTGTGCGTTGGTTGGTTGTTGAAGCTGTTGTGTATGTCCGCGATCTTGTTGTGGAAGTATGAAGCCAGGGAGTTGCAGAGGTCTTGCGATGGGGTGATGTCGTTGTTTCCTGCGCTGGGGTTGGAAAGCTCTTTGACGATGTTGAAGAGTTCCTTGCAGTTGTGTGCGTTGTTGTCCAACCGGTCCTTGAATGCTGTTTTCTTGGCGGCGCGGATCAGCTGGTGGTGTTTCCGGGTGGGAAGTTTGAAGGAGGTCCTGTTGTCCGGTGTCGGTTCCCTTCTCCAGACTTTCTCGAGGGCTCGGCAGTTCTTCTTGGAGCTCTTGAGTTCGTCGGTGAACCATGGGGCTTTCTTGCTGCCGGGTCTGCTGGGCGGGGTCCTCAGTGGGGCGAGTTCGTCCGCGCAGTTGCTGATCCACTTCGTGAGGTTGTCGGCGGCCTGGCTGGGGTTCGCTGAGCTGGCAGGAGGGTGCTGGCTCAGGGAGGTGGCGAGCTGGTCTGCTGTGATCTTGTTCCAGCTTCTGCGGGCGGCCTGTTGCTGGTGGTGGTGGGTCGTTGTTTTCTTGAAGGTGAAGTGGACGCAGCTGTGGTCCGTCCATTGAAGCTCTGTGGCGTGGCTGAAGTCGATGTCCTTGCTGGATGAGAAGACAGCGTCGAGTGTGTGTCCGGCGAGGTGGGTGGGGGTGGACACCAGTTGCTTGAGTCCCAGGTTGGCGAGGTTGTCGAGCAGGGTGCTGGTGTTGCGGTCGTTGTTGTTCTCCAGATGGAAGTTGAGGTCTCCCGGGAGGATGTAGTCAGCGGAGGGGAGGGCATGTGGGCTGACGAAGTCGGCGATGTCCTCGCTGAATTGTGTGCGTGGTCCAGGGGGTCGGTAGATCAGGGTGCCTCTGAGGGTGGTGTTCGGGTTGGTGTGGATCTGGAAATGCAGGTGTTCGGCGGTGGTCAGGGAGTTGTCGGTGCTGGTCGTGAGACGGATGGTGCTCCTGTGGATGATGGCGATGCCTCCTCCCATCTGGTTGGCGTTTCGGTCCCTCCGGACGATCTTGTAGCCCTCTGGGATGGCGATGGCGATGTCGGGAGCTGAAGAGGCGTTCATCCAGGTCTCCGTGAGGAAGGCAACGTCTGGAGCTGTGGTGTCGAGGAGGTTCCAGAGTTCGATGGCATGTCTGTGGACGGAGCGGGTGTTGAGTAGGATGCACTTGAGGTGGGTGCTGCTGGTGTTCGGCTTGGTGGGTGCTGGTGCGAGGCAGGTCCGGATGCAGGTGAACTTGCAGGCGTGGCAGCTGAAGGGTCCGTGGGTACGTCGTGGAGAGGCTTGATGGCATTCTGGGAGTCGGCCGGTGTTGAGAGCGGTGAGGGTGGCGGCGGAGTACGTCAGGCGGGTCGGTCGGGGTCTTCGTGGGCCAGGGGTCCTGGCACTGGGCGCGGTCCAGGCGCGGACGGGCGTAGACGGGCTTACCTTTGGCGCGCCTTCGGCGCACAATCGGCGCGTCCGCTGCGCATGACCGCTGCGCGTTCGCACGGTCGCCATTTAAGGCGAAGTGCGCGGGTGGGCGGAGCAGCTGGGAGGCGGGAGCGGGGAGGGTACAGAATAGAAAAAGGGGCGGGGAAAAGCGGCGGTGGCGGGAAGGGAGGGCGGAGGGCGGCGAGGTAGGCGGACAACAAGGAAGGAAACCACAACACGGGGGAAATAAAAATTATACAGAACGGGCACAAATTCTCAACAAAACAAGGAAAACAAGGAAAAAAACCAAAGTTATATCAAACAGGCACAAATGTTGGACAAAACAAGGGCAAAAACAACCGCAGCGGCGCCCGCCGGCAATCGGCAAAACGAGGCAGCAGCGAGGCAGAGGGCAGGCAAGGGGCACACGCAGCAGCTGGTGGCCGTGCGGCGCGGGGGTGTCCCACAAGTATGTCAATCGAAAACAATTGAAACCTTAGTATTTCAATTAATCACGCTAAAGAAAGAAAAGTTTCTTTAAATCACTTGTATTTTTGTAGTCAGTTGCATATGAATCACATTTGTTTCAACAAATCAATCATGGATTTGATTAATGCAAACAATTATTGAACTAACAAATTAATAATTCCAAAAAATATAGTTGTTACAATAAGTATCCTGCAGAGAAACACTCTGATACAATAGGGTTCATAGTTGAGTAGTAGCAGTCCACATGGACATCTAATTGTGTAAATTACGTTTGAACTGCTTTACGTTGGTAAAACTTCAAGAAAAATTAAGACACGCATCTCAGAACACAAAAGCACATTCAGAACAAAATCCACTAAGTCCTTCTTTGCGACACATTGGTTAGAACACCAGCACACCAATGCACAGCTCAGGTTCACCCTTCTTGAAATTGTTCCAACAAAACCAGATCACAATCACTCAATACACTTAGCACAGAGAGAGGCTTGGTGGACAAAATTTCTACAGACTATGGCTCCAAGTGGGCTCAACGACAGGATTGAATTACAATGTTTTCTATAGAAGTGCTGTCTTTAAATACAGTTTTCTGTTTAGCTATTTATCACCAGTGAATGACATTTTACAAATGGTTTAGATCTGAATTACAATGTTTTTTATAAGACGTGTTGTCTTCAAACAAAGTTCTCTGTTCACCCATTTATTTCCAGAGAATGACACCTTGTAAATGGTTTAGATCTGATTCCACTCATGATAGAATAATAACATATATGTTTTTTCTGTACAATTATTTCATCATTGAACAATGTCAATGTTTTCCAATGTTTTTCATGTCACTAAATGTGTGATTCTGATTAAGTACAACAACAATTCATATGTTGCCTTGATTGGATCTCAACGATGGACTCTTATCCAGGTCTAATTAGATTTATTTCCCCACCAGTTACATATGGTCTAGTATTCATGTCATTATCCAGGCCCCAACAGATTCATTTTTTTATTAACTACATTAGGTCTAATACTCAGGCTCAATCACAGCTACGAATTCATTCAATTAAGTGTTCTAGTTTTTAGGAGCATTGTAGGCATCACCTCATTGTTTGTTTCTGCACCAGCCACAATATTAGGGATATAGAACACTCAGAGGTTTTTAGTAAACATAGGTTACATGCAGGCATGGACATTTGCAGAATTGTGTCTCGTTCAGGTGATTTTTCAACCCTTTTTTTCATTTAGTACTGGTTGGGATACAAGAGATATATATAACCTGTCGATTATTAGATATGGACGGCCACAACTAGTTGTACATTATTGTGTGCAACAGAGTAAAACGTGGGCACACATTTGACATCACGATTGAACTAACAGTAAACATCATAATGTGAGATGTTTCTATTTTCACAGTATTGACGAGATTAGCGTTCTTTTTCCAAAATTCTGCCCTTAAGAGTGTCCACGGAGGCACAAGCTGTCAATTACACATTGCGGAAACAACAGTTTAGGACGTCTCGTTTTTCACCATTCTAAGATGGACGCCCACTTGAGTATCCTTCTCTACACACTTGTTTGTCCTACTATAGTGTTTACGGTGAGAACGCGTGTGTTTGGGAACCAACGATATAATGCAGTCCTGTTTCGGCGTTTATTGAACGCGGGTACAAATAAGCATTGCACTCCACTGACATTTTCCCGTCGTGGAGCGAGTAAGACGACCAGTTCTATTGCTGTAGTGAGAGGTGAGTCGATGTTGGCTGTGGCAGTACTTGTATCATTTTCCCAGAGTTCATTATTTTAATAGGGACACGCTTGTTTTTTCAGACTGACAGAGAGAAGAGTAGAGTTATTTGGGCGGTGAATCTAACACGTTAGGTGAGTGTTTGTATGCTAGGAGTCGATCTGTTAAATGTAGCTTGGATATACACGGAGTGTTGAAACGCACGATTTTGTGTACTCAACTAAGCGTTACAGTAGAGGTTGTTTAGGCAATACAACAGCAAAATGTGATGTAGATATAGAACTAGGTTTTTACAAGCAACCGGCAATCGTGTCACTTGACTATAACAGACAGTCCTGCTTGTCATGCCAATTTGGTGTGAAGAATAGCGTTGTAGACTTCAATAAGAGCCACTGAGTTTAAATTTAGTTAGGAGCTTGTCCAGGTTAAAACTTAAAGGGCAAGGCGCATTTCACTTATTTACTTTATTTATTGTACCCCAGATAACACAGCATCGAGATTCATGTTGCAGTGATGGACTCAATGCTCAGAGACGCCTGATCAGGTTTTGCATAAATTATCTACGCAGAGTCAAGTGATTTATTGGCCAGAGTTCTCAAGTGCATTAAGTAAGTTGTGGTCCGCTTGTATAGAAGAGCAGTCTAGTCATTAAGCAAATACACAAAAGGTGTTGATATACATACAATTCTGTTGCGCCCTCAGCTCAAGGAATCGCGCTAGAGGTCTCCACGTGATTGAAGGATCTTTCCACTACAATGTGACTTTCAATAGTTGAGATGTGAGTACATAAACAACTTCTCATAGCAAGTTGGACATTCATTGAATATGACGTTTAGATTAGCTGTCACCCCCTTTTTCTGCAACATATATCATTAGTAGAAGAGTTATCCATCTTAATTATCATCCATCCATTTTAGTCATCCCAATTTGTTGGTATCTTTGATTTTTGACCTGGATAAGATGTCCATATTACACATATGCAACTTATGGATGTGTACTTTATATGTCTGGATTAACATAAGTATCACCAGTTGGTATCCATGAACTGCCCTCGCATCTAATCAGTAGTTGAATGTATTCTGAGTTAAAACACAAGGATTGTTATTTTGAATTATTTATACATTGTTTTACTTTTACAGTGCCCCTGAAGAAGGGAATCACCCCGAAATGCATTGGGCCTACTACTCAACTATGAACCCTATTGTATCAGAGTGTTTCTCTGCAGGATACTTATTGTAACAACTATATTTTTTGGAATTATTAATTTGTTAGTTCAATAATTGTTTGCATTAATCAAATCCATGATTGATTTGTTGAAACAAATGTGATTCATATGCAACTGACTACAAAAATACAAGTGATTTAAAGAAACTTTTCTTTCTTTAGCGTGATTAATTGAAATACTAAGGTTTCAATTGTTTTCGATTGACATACTTTAAAACTTTGGAGTGCGCTCTTCCACAATGCCACATTTAAGGACAGCTTTGTTCTAGGCCGGATTCGTTCAGCGCTTCGTGCCACTCTACCTGGTTTCCCAATTGAACCGGACTCGTTCACACCGCTCTTGCTCATCATTAAAAATTAGTGGAGTTCTTCTACTATCTAAATTATATAAGACATGCTCTGCGATGATCCCGATCAATGATTACAAGATCCGCAAAGCTTTGGGTGGAAGATTTAGGTTGCCCCATCACTGACGACCGGTGGGCTAAATGCGGTGGGATAAGGAAGGAAGTGTCTCTCAACAGCAGGCATACACAACTACACTTTAAGTTCCTAGGCAGGATATACATCACCCCCACCAAGATCCACAGACTGGACCGTTCCAGACCCCATACTTGCCGTAAATGCGATGCCCCTCATGCTGATTTTGCACACCTCACTTGGACCTTCCCAAAACTACAGTCATACTGGGAGGGGGTGCATAGTACAATGGGCGACATGACCGAGCTGTCCCTCGTCCCCACACCTGAAGTGGCACTACTGGGGTATGGGGTTAATTTTCCTAAAAGAATCCGGAGGTTAACATCTCTCAGCCTGTTGCTAGCCAAGAGGGAAAAAGCTATTCACTGGGGCCGCTGGTCAACCCCCACTTTACAAGGATGGCTGAACAGTCTGGCCTATTGCAACATCAACAGCGAAATATATTCAAGTACACTGCCTGGCTCTTCCCGTCCCAAGGACATCTGGGATCCATATAGAATCTATGTGGAAAAAGCTAGACGGGTCACCGACTCCCAACTGGAACGGGGCATTGTCCCTACAGGGGTTGGGTAATTAGCTTCACTCTTTCCGACTGATTGATTTCCTTTGCTTCATGACACCCCAAAGTTTTCTTGTTTTTTTTATTATGTTACTTGATTCTAGGTGGCTAGGAGTGAGCTAGCACGTGGTCCTGCTGTGGGGGCGTGGGGGGAGGAGATTGCTCTTGATGTGGTTGGATAGGCCCTAGGGAATGTATTTATGTTATGCCTTGCTAGTATGTTTGCATCGATAGTCGCTACTCATGTTGGTCATAGCTATGACGTTTGATGCTCCATGTCATCTATCACAATTGTAATTCAATGACTGGTACCACTGATGACTATATCTCTTCCATGTACTAAAATGGTAAATAAAGTAAAAAAAGAAGAGAAGAAAGTTAACGTCCCATAAACAATTGTGTTTAGTACAAGGAGGCATACTTATCCTAGTTCCTCTTAAGAGTTTCCAAATTAAAATATGATCTCCAACAGACTTCTTCTCCATGTAATGATGATGGAAAGAAATCGCTCCTAATCTATTTAAGTGTATTGTTCTGTATGACTTACCTGAAGACTCTAAATAACCCAAGAAGTAGCTACAATAGGGACAACTGCAGAAATGGGATCTGATTTGATCCCAGACACCAGCTAGACCATTGGGCCCAGGCTGATGTGCAAGCCTTATTGATACCCGGAGCCTAGGCTTTCTTTTTTTTTAAAATAGTTTTTTTATTTGTTTATTGATTTTCATTAAAGAGTACAAAATACAATCATATTGTAAACAGTAACTCAGACCATTACATTTCTGCATTCATTATCCATGTGTAGACATTACATGCGCAGTATCCTTGAACAATATAGTAAAGATAATCATTGCTGACCAACTTCTATGCATTCAGTGAGTGACAGTTCTGGAATTACAGTACCTTATCCATATCAATGGTGCGTATATAGTCTGTAAAGAAACGCCAGTAATCTTTTGGTCTAGATCTGGTTGGCAGTTCCTCTTCATACGTCAATAGACGATCCCTGCAAGAAGATATATCTCAAAACCATTGGATCACCTTTGGGACTTTTTTGCTTCCCCAACATTGAGCAATTTGACGCTTTGCTAACAATAATGATATGGCACAGAACATGCGCTTTTCCGCTTTTACAGTCGGCAGTATACCTAGCAAACAGCATTTTGCCGTGCATGCCATTTCAGTTCCTACCATCTTAGTGATGTTGGTGGTCACTTCCTCCTAAAACGCTTGCACTTTCTCACAGTTCCATGCCAGATGAAGGAAATCAGCCCCATCTGCTCCGCACCTTTTGCATGTCGCCTCGTCTTGTAGGCCATATCTACGTAGCTTAACCGGTGTGTAATATGTTTGGTGGATATATCTGAAGTGTATGATGTGCAAGTTGCCATTAGGCGTGAGTAGTTTTACTAAAGCACATGTCGTTTGCCATTCCTTCTCAGTTAAAGGGTCAGCCAGCCACGCATCCCATCTCGCCTTGGCCTTATCAGTAGTGTACGGGATTTCCGCCAGCGCGATTGTATAGAGCCTCGATACCAAATGTGTAGTGTTTGCGGTCGTCAATATAAGTTGGAGCGTATTTAAACTTACTGGTTCAGCTGGGTAACCTGGATATAACTTCTGTATCGCCCTCTGTAGTCTATAGTAAGTGAATTTGAACATTAAGGTTTGGTTTTGAATGTATGTTAGTTCCCGTGCATGTCGGAATTGCCCCTCATGAAACAAATCTCCCATTGTGTCGAATCCTACCTGCCTCAATAAATCCATACCAACCGCCTCCTTAGTCACCGATAATTCCTGATGGAAGTGTAGCGGCAAAGCCAGAGCATACAACGGCACTTTATGCGCTAGCTGTCCCAGCCTCTGCCACGCTTTCACCGTAGTGTCGATAGTATTTATGTCTTCCTTATGTAACGGTGGACGTGTATGTGTTATTATGGCTGTGAGTGGCACCGGTAGTGCATTTCCCTCCTCTACCGCAGTGTGTGTGAGATATGGTATTTTGTGGTACCAGTAAACTGCAAATTGCGCTTGGGCGCACAAGTAGTATAGTAAGAAGTCTGGGACACAGAAACCTCCTCTCTCATAAGGGTAATGCTAGTGTTCTAAATTGATATAAAATTGTAAATTGATATTTGTATAGCGCACTACTCACCCGCAAGGGTCTCAAGGCGCTTGTATGAATACCGCTGTGGAACCCATCCTGGCTTTCCCTGTGAGGCGTCCACTCCTGGGCACCCCCAAGGTGGAGGCCAGGCATCCTTAGCGTTGTGGGGGCCGTTGTGGAGATTAAGCAAGCTATTGCCCAGAGTTGCAGAGTGGGACTCCATGATTGGAATAGGCACTGAGGCGAGAATTATCTGGTCCGTGGAATCTTGAGCCCAAGACCCGCCAAGGCGGGGAATTGAACCCTGGTCCCGGGCTAAACCTCTGGGTCTGCTGCTCTAATCATTGAGCCACACTTCTCCACAAGAGAAGTTCTAAGTTCTACGCGTGCCTGTTTTCCTGCCCATATTAATTTAAGTACCAAGGACTTTATGCTTTTAAAAACTGCACTCGGGGAGGTATGGGTATGTTATTGAAAAGGTATAAGAATTTAGGTAGGATATTCATTTTCACTATCCCAATCCGGTCTGCGAGTGAGAGCGGTAGTTGTATCCAGCGGTCAATTCTATCTTCTAAGGTAGAAATAACTCTACCGTAATTTGTGCGCATGACCACTTCAGGATTCCTATGGTACCAGACCCCTAGATACCTTATAGGCTCGGTCTGCCATTCCAAGGGGAATTCAGTGTCGTGTGGCGTAGTCGTGTTCGTTAAGGGGATTATTGATGACTTGGTCCAGTTTATTGTGAGGCCAGAATGCCTACCAAATTTTATGTATTCCCTCAACAGCGGTGCCAAGTTTTGAGCGGGGTCACGGATGTATAGGAGCATATCATCCGCCTATAAGGAGATATGCTGAGGTCTTGAAGGGAACTGCAACGCCGACTGTTTGTGTTTCTGTCGGACCAGGCATGCCAATGGCTCCAAGGCCAACGCGTATAGTAAAGGCAAAAGAGGGCACCCTTTTCATGTCCCTCTCTCGATAATAAACGTGTTGATCCTTACCCTGGCCACCGGTTTCGTGTATAATAATGTCACCCACTGTATGAAGATCGGGGGGAAGCCCATTCTCCGCAGCATCATCAGTATGTATTGCCATTCTATGGAATCAAAGGCCTTGGCGGCATCTAACATAACCGCCACTGCTTTGGTAGAGGGTACTAAATAGTGAGACAGGGCAAATAGTGTTCTAGTGTTGTGGGAGGTTGCTCTACTGGGTATAACACTTGCTTGATCCGGCAGAACCAGATTCGTCATCAATGGCTGCAACCGGACGGCAAGGATCTTAGCAAATATCTTGGAGTCTACATTGATCAGCGACAAAGACCTATATGATTCGCATATCTCCGGGTCCTTTGCTGGTTTCAGGAGGGCTATTATTACCGCTTCTCTAAGTGTTGGGGGAAGTTCTGATTGATCAAAGGCATTCCCATACATCACTACTAGGTGGGGGGCTAGTATATCCACATATGTTTTGTAAAATTTGCATGTAAATCCATATGGGCCAGGTGCTTTCTCATTCGGCAATGACTGTATCACCTCTGTCACTGCCTTTTAGTGATATACTTGAGCTCATCCTCGAGGTAGGTTTGGGGTTCAGTGTGTATTTGTCGCATGTCCCCCAGCAGTGCCGAATCATGTGTGTTTTCATAGAGTGTCTCTAGCTCTGTCATGCGGGATTCACACCTCTGGATCTGTCGCCTTATGTCACGTATTATCCCTACCAATGTGCTAATACATACGCCACGTATAGTGGCTTTAAACGCCTCCCATGGAATACCGGGTCCACTACTGTAGATTTGTTTAATTGAAAATAATCCCTTATTGCCTGTAGGATAGAGGCAGTGTAGTCTGTGTCTGTGAGGGCCTTAGCATTGAATCTCCAGGTTATGATCTGAGAGTACCTTAGGTAGAGTGCGTAATTCCTTCGTCCATAATAAGGTGCTATCTGATCCTAGCCAATAGTCTATTCGGGACCAGCTATTATGAACCATGTTCATATGTGTTGCTCCTGTGACATCCGGGTATCTTTGCCTCCATATATCTCTCAGAGGTATATCTGCCATAATATCTAATACTTTCGCTCTAGCTTTCTTGTGTGGTTCTATAGAATTTGCAGAACGATCTATTTGATCTACCAGCGCTACATTGAAGTCCCCTCCCCACAATATTTGCGTATCGCGCAGCGTGTGCATATGATTCCATAGCTCTTGGAAGAATTCAGGTTTGTCTATATTGGGCCCGTATACATTAGCTAGTGTTATCCTCTGTCCCCTTAAGAACCCTGTTAGTATGATGTACCTCCCATTTGGATCCAATATCACCTCACTTGTTTTGAAATTCGTTCCCTTCCGTATTAACGTTGTGACCCCTCTTGAATATGATGAATAGTTAGACGCGTGGGTTGATTTCGCCCATTTCGCACCAATAGTTTTATGTGTGTTAGGCGCAATATGGGTCTCCTGTAGGAATGCTATATCTATTCTCCACCTATTTAAACATGCAAATATCTGCCTAATTTTCTTCGGGTTCGTGAAGCCCCGTACGTTCCATGTTATGAGGTTCGGATGTGCGTTTCCATCAACTTTTACTGTCTGAGCCATTCAACAATTTGTGACATTTCCATAACCATGTTAACGTTATAGCGGCTATTCTCAGTCCTGTCACACCCTCTCAGTAGCACATTACCCTTTACAGGCAACCGTCTAACAACATGAATTTCAGCAATGCATCTTAAATGCTTTGGTCTTTGAACTTGAACAAAACCCCTTCCCCACCCATCCCCACCCACTTCAGCAACCCAATCCTGCCGAAGCCGCTGCCCCCATTTAACAACCCTTGATAACATAACTTGTTCGGGGATCACCCATGTGGAGGTCTGCCGAGGGTACACTACACCATCCAACTCAATGGATAGGGGCAGATCCTCACTGTGTTAAGTAAACGTTTACTATGGAAATTAGGTCAGTAAGTTATCATATCAAAATAGCACCCGTGCCTTAACAATATGACAATATCACGCAGCACCACTACTCTATTTCTTCATGCAATAGCTGGCAATAAGCAACCTCCCTGGCTTCATTATTTTAAACATTAGGCTTGTAAAGCAGAGCTGATGTCTGTCTAGTATCAACATGTTACATCCAGCAGACTGGGGAGTTCGATCTCCACGCGGAGTCCTACATCTGCATCACAGTTAACCAGACTTTCAGCATGCGCCATTATACGTGTCACACTTAAACTGTTCCAGGTGTAATCAACAACTCTCAGTCATTGTGCTGCACAGTGTCGTAACACTAACCCTGCGTTTCTCATACATCGTTCAGTCAGTGCAGATCTATACGATCGAGCCCACTACATGGTGTCATAAGCATGCTCGCTGATCCAACTGGGCAGTCCAGAGCATGACTTAGGCATTTATTTTGGCTACGCACTCACCACTGCCTTCACCATCGTTGTTGTCGTCATAGTCTTACCCAGGTGAAGCTTATCCAAGTCACTCATCGTTAATTCTGCCGGTCAGCCATCACTGCTTACATTCACCATTGTAGCACCAACCCTCTAGTCCGAATCTTGCCTCCGTTCCCTACTTTCCACGTTTTTATTCTGTTTTGACACCTTCTTTATAAAATCTTGAGCTGCCTTGGGACTGGAGAGAATAGACGATTTCCCATCCCACGTTACCTTCAAACGAGCAGGATAGAGCATGGCATAGTTTATCTGCATTGTTTGTAATTTTGCTTTTGCCGCCGCGAATTCTCTTCGTGCTTGCTGTACTGCTATAGTGTGGTCAAGATAGAACTCCAACTTGTTCCCTTGATGATTTATCGGCCCTGTCTATCGTGCAAGTCGTAGAATAGTATCTCGATCCCTATAGTTCAGAACACGAGGCACAATTGGCCGCGGTGCAGTGCCCGGAGGTGGCTTTGGCTCGAGCGACCTGTGTGCCCTTTCGATGATAAAGATCGACGATAATGCTTCCGCTCCAAAGATGTCTGTACTTAGCTGCTCGATGTAGGTCTCCATGCGGCCTGTATTTGTCGATTCCGGTAGTCCCGCTATCCTAACGTTATTATGTCTGGAACGAGCCTTCCACTCCTCGGCCTTGGCCTTAATCACGTTGAGGACTTTTTCCATACCATTACACCTGCTCGTCCTAGCTTGTGACTCGTCCTCGACCGCCGAGATACGCGTTACAGCCGTGTCCAGTCGCTCCCCTTGTTTGTCCATGTTCGCCGCCATGCTGTCCATTCGACACGTTAAGTGGGCCAGTTTTCCGTTGATGTCTTGCAGATTTGACTGTATGGCTTTGAGAATGGCTTCCATATTGCTTTCTGCCGGCATATCTGAAGGTTGTTCTCCCTCCGCCTGCTCTCCAGCTCCCTTTGGCGCCTTTTTGGCTTCAAAAGTGATCTTGGGTTGCTGCCTGTCTGGTCGCACCATCGTGAAGTGCTATGCGACCTCGTCTATCAGGATGGACCGTTCCTATGTCGTGCGCTGCGTTATTGGAAACCAATGCGACGTCCACTTGTTCTCGCATATACCACCCTGTGTATACTTGAGATGGCTGGGTTGAGCGTTATAGTGTCACGATATGTGCGTCCTACGCAGGAAGTGGGCTTTTATTTATTCGGCTCTGGGCTGATCACGACCAGTCTCACTTAGCCACAACGCCAAGCTTCTCCACCTGCCGTTGCGTTCTCGTTGTTGTGTGTTCAATATGTGGGGCTTCCAAGGCAAATGACTAGAAATCCGACCATTATCTTTACACGCAGCTCCTTTTGGGCCACCTTCAGCGCTATTTGCCGTAAGGCACTGGTGGTGTTCTCTATATGGCACAGAGTCTCCTTCATCAATTACATACTCTGCTCATGGGCGGTTCGCTCAAAGTCGCCCTTTCGCCAGTCCTCTCTCCCAGCGCTATGCCGTGTAACTCGCCGTATGTTCAATACCCTCACTCGATATAAGTCACCAGCATGTGAGGATTTACGTCTGTGAGAGCACCGCTTATTCCCCTGTTTGTGCAAAGGTGTGAGGTTTATGCCCATGAGTCTGATGGCAAAGCTGCGTACCTCCTATTTCTTCATTTATTAGCTCTGGTGGTACGTCCCATGGCTGCCATTTCGTGGTCCCAGCCGTCCCAGTGTTCAAGTGCTGCTGCGTTGCATATTGAGCGCTGTTCTCCTACTCGTTCGTTAAATGACCCAAGTGTTTCACAACTGCTGTCCTTATACGTGCCATACAATGTTTGGAGTTTAAATTTCGCAGGTGCTGACTCACATCTCCATCACAATCGGGTTATCGCTGTGCCTATGGGCGCCGCCATTTTAGGTCTCGCTGCCCTTACAGTCCTGTTCCCTGCGCTTCGTCATTTAACATATTCGCGCCTTACCACCACTTCACAGGGCATCCCGCATAGATCCGATGCTCGATTTCCCAGTCAGTGGCCAGTCAGTTGCAGTAGGCGTTTCACCTTACGATAGCAGAAGAGCGCTCCGAGCATTGCCTTGCTGGCGGCAGCCATCTTAGCCTCCGGACGCTTTCGGCTTCAATCTCCGATTTCTCCTTGAAGCGCAGTGCGTCAGATATGCAAGGTATTGTGTCCTAGTCTCGGTAGTTTCCCATTTCGTTTTTTATGCTTGATACCTCAAAGTTCGGACATTGAGCACCTAAATTCCTGCAATGTTGGTGCCTGCCCGGCGGAGCTGTCGTGTCAAACAGCCTTTCCGCTGTGCGCCCCCTAGCGCCTCCTCTTGAGCCTAGGCTTTCTTGATATGATTGATAGTTCCTGATGAAAAGCATAAGATTGACCAGGGATTCTCAACACCTTCCACTCCACGAGTTGAAGATTGCTTGACAAGGTGAAGCTGTGAAAGTTCCTTGACAAATTCTGGAGAAGATGCAGAACATTAGGTATATAATATCTACAGACATTTGAAGAAGATCAGGGTACCAGATCTGAGACGGCCAGAATGGTGTTAATATAATCACAGAAGAAAAGTCTCTTCTGATCTTTGCTAGGCATCGGGATATCATCAGAAATTGAGGAAAAGGGTAAAGGAGCTGTTGGTCCCAATTGTGGAGAACAGCGTTTGTGGCCATGGATAAGAGATCAGGTCTCAAACTAAAAAGTGGGGTAGTTGATTGTTGAGCCATGAAGTAAACAAACTATTGAAAAGGGACCTCTTATCCCTTGAATGCAAAGGAAAACTAGAATTGTTGTTTCCAGTCATTGTAAGATGGCAAGAACACCAATTCACCACTGGGTTCATCTGGCCTCGGATGTATACTCCGGGGACCTTTCAATCAATCAGGATTCTTGTAAAGCACAAACTACTCACGCGTTAGGGTCTCAAAGCGCTGAGTGGGGAGTGGGTGGGTCTGCGTTTCAGTCGAAGAGCCAGGAATTGAGGTCCTTCCTGAACTGAGGCAGAGACAGTGATTGCCTGAGACGTAGAGGCAGGGAGTTCCAGGTCTTCGCAGCGAGGTAGGGAAAGGATCTTCCTCCAGACGTGGTCTTGCGGATCCCGTGGGATCGTGGTCAGGGCCAGTTGGGTGGAGCAGAGCTGTCTGGTGGGTTTGTGGAAGGAGAGGCGGTGTTGAGGTATGCGCGTCCGACATTGAGGAGGGCTTTGTAGGTATGCGTGAGGAGCTTGAAGGTCATTCTTTTGTTGATCGGAAGCCAGTGGAGGTCTCTCAGGTAACCCGTCATGTGGCTGCAGCGGGGGATGTTCATTATGAGTCTGGCAGAGGTGTTCTGGATGTTCTGCAGTTTCTTTATGAGTCTTTGGGTGGTGCCGGCGTAGAGTGCATTGCTGTACTCCTATCTCCTGCTGACAAGCACATGGGGGACCGTTTTCCTGGACTCAGTGGGGATTCACTTGAAAATCTTCCAAATATACATATATATTGTTAAAAATACAAAATTCCCAAAGCTGTTTTGTTATGTTATCCTATATTTATAGCGCGCATGACTACTCGGAAGTGTCCCTGCACGATAACCAACTGGTAAGAAGGACAGACCAGACTGGAGGAATACTTAAATAGCAGAGTTTTCAAGTGTTTTTTGAACAGCCTGAGGTCGCAGGTGTTTCGCAGTTCAAAGGGCAGAGCATTCCAAGCAGTGGCTGCTCTAACAGAGAGGGGGCTGCCTCCCATTCTAGCCAGACGGCACCTGGGAACAAGAGCGAGGCATTGACCAGTAGAACGTAACTGTCGGGGCGGCACATAAAACGAGAACCGACTTCTAAGATACTGAGGTCCAGACTTATAGAGCGCACCATGGACAAGCGTAAGAGCTTCAAACAAAATACGTTGATCAACTGGAAGCCAGTGCAGATCCCATAGAAGCTGCCTCGCACTGGAGCATCCTGGAATACCTAATAAGGCTCTGGTCGTTACGTTCTGGACAATCTGCAGCTTTTTCAGCTGATATGCTGAAAGACCAATGTATAGGCCATTAGCTTAGTCCAAACGCGAAAGGATGAGGGCACGGCTCACCATTTCTTTGGCCACTCTGGGCAAAAGTGCCAAAAACTTCTTAAGCCGTTTCAGTGTGCCACAGCACACACCGGCCAGCCTATTGATCTGAGGCATAAATCTCAATTCCTCACTGAACTATACCCCCAAATCGTTTGTCGGGCTCCCCGTTGATTTAGGCATGGGGTATCCCACCGACCAGATGTCTTCTCTGAAATGAGGGGGGAAGGATCCGTAAAGAAGCACCTCTGAATTTTCTACATTACATTTTAATTGGGCCAGCGCTAGCCATTTAAACAGTTCAGCCAGACAATTTTTAGCAATAGCCGGGGAGAGATCAGTTTTCTTCCGAAGGAAGAGGAGCTGGGTATCATCAGCATAAGCTATGATCTTAGCGCCCAGCTCCTCTGCCAAATAAATAAGGGGCGTCATATAGATATTGAACAAAAGAGGGCTCAGCGTTGAGCCCTGCGGAACCCCTGTCGTAAGGCTTCGCGGGGATGAGGCAAAGGGAGGCAGCCAGACTTGCTGCGATCTGTTGGCTAAAAAGGATTTAATCCACTCCCAAGACTGGCCAGAGATACCGATGTGGGACAACCGTGTCAACAGTTGGCGGTGTAGCATAGTGTTGAATGCGGCAGAGGGGGCCAAGTAACACAAGAGCTGCTCTGCCGCCAGCATCCAGGCACTCCCTAATAGCCTCCGATACCTCCACTAGGGCTGTCTCAGTACTATGAGAGGCCCTAAAACCTGACTGGGCAAGGTGTAGAGCACCCGAGCTCTCCACAAACTCAGAAAGCTGTTTGTGCACTGCCTTCCCGCACACCTTAGCCAGCGCTGGGAGGAGTGAAATTGGGCGGTAGCTAGCTGGTGTAGCCGGGTAGAGTGAGGGTTTTTTCAACAGAGGGAGGAGTTTTGCCTGTTTCGGCTCAGGAGGAGCAGTGGCGTACATTAGGTACAGATTGACAATTCCATTGACTTCGGGGTTGATTACTTCCGCTACCGCCGCCAGTAACCTGGCTCGGCAGGGATCCGAGGGACAGCCTGATTTCAGCAATTGCAGTATAGCCAGAATATCTGACAGCAAAATGGGGGTAAACGCCATCAGTTAAGGGTAGGCTGGTTCAGGGTCAACAGCCGTCTGAAGCGAATAGGTTGCCTGCTGTTGGAAGGCACTGCTGAAACTATCCTGTATAGCTTGGAGGTTATCAATTAAACAATTCGAAAGCTGCTCACACCAGTCGATCGAACCAGGCAAGGCCTTCACTTCCGCGCATGGATTCAGGAAGCTTTGTAAAATAGCAAAGATTTCCTTTGAATAGTTTTTGGATTGAGCAATACCCTCTGCAAAAAATTGGCCTTTGGCCAACTTGACCATGGTATAATAGTTGTACAGGGCTTTCCGGGGTGTAATTATAGCCAGTGGGCAATAGGCCAATCTCCAGCAGCGTTCTAATTTTTTACAGGATATTTTTAGGTCTTTAAAATCCTTAGAGAACCAAGGTTGGGAGGGGAATTTTCTCGCTCTTTTGTGAACCAGAAGTGTGGAAATATGCTCCACTGCTCTAGCCAGCCAACTTTTGAATTTCCCGACTGTCTCCGACAAACTCCCTAAGACACCAGGGCAGGTATCCGCTAAGAATCCACCAAAGGCATCAGATATCAGACTCAATACGAGGAGGCGGTCTGGCCACCAAAGTCTTTGTAGAAGAATAAGATGGCTTAATGGTCCAAGAGAATTGAATTAAAAAATGATCGGTCCAAGAAACAGGGAGAGGATCCTGTAGAACTAACGGAAAGTTGGAACAAACCCCATCAATGACCTCCACTATGAGAAAGGGAGTTAATCTATTGAGTCAGCTGGGCCAGATCCAAGGACTCATTAAAAGCAGGTGTCTCAGAGGCCTCTCTCCAATCAAAGTGAATATTAAGATCACCAAGCAAAAGATAATTGGAGAAGTGAAAAGCTCTGGGCACAATGACTTCATCCAAAGCTTTTAAAAAGGCATTCGGTGGCCCGGGGGGACGGTTTACAAGCGGGGCTTCCAGAAGAAAATGAGGAGCGATAGTAAGTGAGAAAGCAATGTTTCGCTAGGTTCACCATCAGTTTGAAGCATGTGCCTCTGAAGTGACTGATATACCAGGCATCTGTCAGGTTATCCACTCTAACAAGGACGGAATAGCAAACCTGATCTTTTGCAAGCATCTGGATAGCAAAGGAACCTGGAAGCAGCTCTAAATAATCTATGTGCATAGCCAACTCCTTCCAAGACCATACGCTGCCAGTCGAGAACTGGCTGGATCTTGCTGCCCATGCTGAAGAACTTGTGTTAGATTCTAATAGAAGCCATGGGGTAGTATTGAAATTTGACTTTGCATTCCATGCAACCTTCAGATTCCTTATCTTGTTTCCTGAACTAGCGGAATTAGGTCAGAATAACATAAGCTTTTTCTCAAGTGTCAGATTATTAGCCCTTCTAGAGCTCTATAAGAAAGCAGACTTGGGAAGAACGCTTGAAGTGAGGAAGTTAACAGACCTGCAATGCAAGGTAGATATCTGAGAGAGATATGAGTGACAGATAGTAAAGGAGACAGTTTATTTGGTTGGAGATCAGTCCAGACTTTGGAAATTGAAGAATCCAGGACTGAGAATTCACCAAGAACCCAATACATTCTATGGATTTGGTAGGAATCAAACAAAGATTTTTCTCGATTGATGACAAAACCCACATTTTCCAGGAAAGAAATTGAGAATTGTAGCTGATTCAGCAGGGGAATTTTGTTTCTGTTGTTGTTTTGTTTTGTGAAAAAAGAATATCGTCTAAGTAAATGAGCAGATTAAACCCCAGGGAAAGCAGGTAGGATATCATTAGCTTTAAGAGTTTGGTGAAATACCATGGTGCTGAGGCTAAACCGAAAGGTAGGGACATGAAGTAATATGAAAATTTTGCCGATTCAATAAAAAAAAACTTGCAATAAGAGGGATGAATAGTAACTGAAAGATAAGTATCTTTTAGGTCCATCCGAACCGTCCTGTAATTAGGAGCAATCTCTGACATGGGAGTATGGTTTCTGTTTTGAAGTGTCTGTAGACAGCAAAATGGTTGAACCAACAGATTTATACCAGTCATCATTTTTGTTCTACTTTTTTTTCTTTCAAGAAAAAGAATGCTTAAGAATTCTGAGGAATCTAAAGCGGTTTCCTAAATTACATATTTCTGAGGAAGATCCTCTGCTTCGTGGGAAATAAGAATGTAATCTGTGTGAGAAAAATGTATTTCGTGTGGTAAAGAAGTTTGTTCTGGATGTTGATAACATTCTTTTTGACAACCTAAGATAGTCTGGTCTGTAGAAAAAAACTGATCTCTTGTTAATTCGCACCACATAAGGAAAAATTGTGAGATTCTGCATTCTAAAAGTATTGGAGGTGGATTTATACTTACCAATGGAAACGCTTGTTCTGATTTGACCTCAGTGATGGTATCAACCACCTCCTCTCCTCCGGGAATAGAAGGTTGGTTTTCCATACTGGTAATATGGATGGGTTCTATTTGGGAAGAGCTGGGACCTGGAATCGAATTGCGGTCGACAGTAAGAACGGCCTCCTTTTCTGTCGGTCCATGTAAAAACACGCTAAGCACAAGCTTTCTTAAGTTAAAAGTTGTGCCTTGTTGATTGAATTTTATGTTGACACATATTTGAAGGTTCATTTGATTAAGGTATCTCCAAACAATTAACCCTTGGTTGCCAGACATTCTTCTAGAGTTGACAGTTCCAAAAGCCGCATGCATCATCCGGCAGTCCTTAAAAGATCTCCGATCAAGTGACCCTTCGGGGGCCCGTAGGGAATTGCAGCGCCGGCCTTACGAGGAGCAGCAGCCCAATAATGAACCATAACATCTTTCGGGGTGTGTGAGGGCATCAGAGGACAATGAGTGGTCTTCCATTTCCTGAGTGGGTCCCTCACCTAGGTTTTCATTTCACTCCCTTTTTTCTTTTCTTTCTTAACTTGTCTATTAAGGGCATGTGTGACTTTTTGCACCTAGCCATAGGAACAGTGTCCTCTTGTTGCTTGATACATAGTTAGAGGAAGCATGGAAACTGGACCTTTATTAGCTCCCTGGTCCCCCCTTTTTGTTTGATAGAGATACCATTATGAAATAACTTTGATTGCTGCCCCGCACATGCAGTCGTTTAAAGAACGTGTTACATCATAAACTAAACATTCCATAGAACATAATACAACGTCCTGGTAAGCAGGTATCGTCCTCTTTTATTTGCTGCTCCTGGACAGTTAAGTACATGTTTATTTGTCTCTATAACGTTTGCCATTACATTTTAGTATTCAGTGCATACATTGCCTATTTTAAGCCTATCAAGCAAAGTTTTATGTAGGCTCTTTTCTGTATGCCTTAATTCATTTACAAAAAAAGAAGAAAAATATACACCTGACACAGTAGGTAACCTTTTACCTTTTTTTTCTTGTACCCTTCCAATTTATGGTCAGGGTTTTGCTATCATTCTTAATTTTCCTTAAAAAGGGTGGATACAGAGAATTGAGACCTCTGACCTTAACGCGATCGCTCGGGATCGCCACGAAGTCAGCTGCTCTCGTCTCTGCTGCTGGCCTGGTCTGCAGGAACATGGAGTCAAGCTGTCCACTGCCCCCACGGCGTGAGGCCCCATCTG
Organism: Lissotriton vulgaris; assembly: GCF_964263255.1. Lineage (NCBI taxonomy): Eukaryota > Metazoa > Chordata > Amphibia > Caudata > Salamandridae > Lissotriton > Lissotriton vulgaris. Next base: position 1,996,263,576 of record NC_141693.1, on the reverse strand, counting down.
GACAGGTGAGGCGTGTATTGTAGGCCCCAGTCTCGGCTGACCGCCAGCTCCTTCGGGCACAACTGACGCCAGCCTGCTCGCTCCCTCCCTGCTTACCTTCCCCTCAAGACGCAAGTCGTGAGGGTGGAGCTCACACTGCTTTGCCAGAGGCTGGCTTCCCTTTTGGGACTCCTTGGACGAAAATTAGGCGAAAACAAGGGAGACCGCCCTGGCCCTCGATGTGCATGGCTAAGGTTACGCAAAGCGCTGAACTTATCGGCAGCACATTGCGGAGATTAATGGTAGCTTTAATACTATCTGATGCCAGTAAGACTGCCAAAACACTGCATAAAACAAATTAAAAAATAATATTTAAAGTGGAAAATATCTCTAAATAAAATGTATTGAAAAGGATAGTTTATCCTACGTTAACTCCTAGGATTGAGACAGGGACCTGATCTCTTTTAGATCTTAGGATGTCAGAAAACGGAACAGAGTTTAAGGAGGACATTCCGCTTACTGAAAATGCACTAATGAGCTTCCTCGAGAAACAACTTAAGTCCTCATTGAAAGAGGCAGTGGCGGCAGCTTTTAACAAAAGAAAACAAGACCACGTTGCTGAGGAAGACTTAGCTGACTTCTCTGAGGAGGAAAACACTCTATCCAAGAAAGGAGGTAAGGCCTTTGAAAAGACCAAACATCTTGAACCCCATGGTAGCCTGTGCGCTACAAAGGACCGGGTACCATCCCTAGGTAACCTGAGCACTACAGATGATACTCTGCCCCTAGCGGCACAATTTATTTATTTATTTATTTCGACTTGTATAGCGCATTATCACCCCGGGGTCTCTAAGCGCTTTGTCGGGTACACACCAGAATTCATACAGCCAATTATCAGATTACAACACACCCCTTGCTTGCTGGAAAAGCATTGTTTTTATTTTTTGCGAAAAGGCAACAAGTTGGATTCTTTGAGCAGATCGATTGATAGGCTATTCCAGACAGCTGGAAAGATATTAGAAAAAGCACGACCACCCAGGGTGGACAAACTGAAACGCGGTTGGGCTAAAAGGGTGGCTTCCGAGGAACGCAACACCCTACCAGGCCTGTATGGGGCCAAGCGGGCTTTCATGTAGCTTGGCATCTTTCCATGTAGGGCTTTATGCGTAATGCAAAGCCCTTTGAACATTACCCTCTGTTTGACTGGCAGTCAATGGAGTTCGCGCAGAAGAGGGGAGGCATGCGCTCTCCTTCGTTTTTTAAAAATCAATCTTGCAGCATCATTCATGACGGTTTGCAGTCTATGCAGATGTTTTTGAGGGAGCCCTGCATATACCGAGTTGCCATAGTCCATCCTGGCTAAGATCATGGCAGATACCGCGCGCCTCAGGGTAGAAAAGGACAAGAGCGAAGAGATTTTCCTTAGTTGTCGAAGAAGACCCACACAAGTGCCCACCACCACCGAGACTTGCTTCTGCATTGTCAAATTTCCATCCAAGTGTATGCCCAGGCTTTTTACTACAGCTGCAGGTTCTGGGGGCGCCCCTAGTTCTATTGGCCAGAACAGATCATTCCAGGGATTGCCCATGGTGGTAGTTGGCAACACCTCGGTCTTGTCTGGGTTAATTTTCAGGGAATTCGCCGACATCCAGTTAGCTGTATATTTTAGGATATTTTGTAGTCTTGCATGTGCGCCCAGACAATCCTCCATTTGGATGACAATCTGGGTATCGTCGGCGTAGTTGTAGATTTGGCAGTCCATCTGGTTGAGAGCCGAAATCAAGGGCTGTAGATGTACATTAAATACAAGAGGGGAGAGGGCAGAGCCCTGCGGCACACCACAAGTAATTGGCGCTGTGGTTGAGACAAAGTCTGCCAGCTGAACTCTCTGAGTTCTCCCTTGAAGAAAGGAGGAGAGCCAGACATGTGCTGTGCCCTGGATGCCTAGATCCCTCAGCCGCGACAACAATTGACTATGACAAACTGTGTCAAATGCCGCAGAGAGGTCTAATAGCACCAGGGCACCGGGAATTTTCTTGTCTGCTCTACGCCTTAACTCATCCAAGACGGACAGCATCACTAGCTCCGTGCTGTGATGCGCACGAAAGCCTGCCTGGTTCTGTTCAAGTAAGGCATTGTCCTCCAAATAGTTGGAGAGATAGGTAAGGACATGCTGCTCTAGAACTTTGGCCAACAATGGTAGTTGGGAGATAGGCCTGAAGTTCTTTAGATTCTTGACGTCCGCCCCAGTTTTCTTCAGCAGGAGGATCAGCCGTGCCTCCTTGAAAAATGATGGAACTTGCCTTGTTTGTAAAGATTTGTTAAGAAGAGTCAAAACATCTTCCTCAATACCTGGCATAGCTAACTTGAAAACCCCCGGGGACAGGGGTCCACCTGGGAACTCGATTTAACCCGCCCCACGAGATTTGTCAACCTGTCCTTCGTAATCAAGGGCAGAGTGACCAAGGGGTTATTCACCGGCAGCGTAGCAGGGGTAACCTGTAGAGGTCAGTCAATAATAGGAGTAAGGGCGATTTCTGATAGGAGATCTTTGATCTTATTGGAAAAGAAGTACTGGAATTTTTGACAATCATCCTGCGTAAACTCAGGACTCTGCTCCTTATTTTTTCTAAGTTCCGTGAGGACCTTAAAAATGTCTTTTTGTGGGTCCCTAGCTTTAGCAATCCTATCCTCATAGAACTCAGCTTTCCTGGACAGAATAACCTGTTTGTAGAGAGCAAGCTCCTGTACATAGAGGCTGCGTGCGTCCAGATTATAGTCCCTCCGCCATGCTCTCTCAAATTTACGTAAAGCCCTCTTTTTTTCCCTACGGGATTCGTTATACCAAGGGGCCCCAGAACCTCTGTCTAAAATATTTATCCTTCGTGCTGGTGTCACGAGGTCAACTGCCTTTTTTTATTTTATCTGTTAGATCATTACAGATAACTTCTAGATTATGTTCTGTCTTATTAAGTGGGAGATGGTTTAGGAGATGGGCTACCATTTTGTCTCCGTTTATATTTTTCCATTTCCTCGCTACCTTCCATCCTGCTCCGGACTTCCCCTTCTGTTCATCAACCGAGATCGTACCCTTCACAAGGTAGTGATCTGATCATGCACAAGGCTGTGCAACTACCGGGCCGTACTCTGGGCCATGCTCTGGGGTTGTTAACCAGACAAGGTCCAGGGTGTGACCCTTATCGTGTGTAGGGCCCATCACTCTTTGAACAAACCCAAAAGACATGAGTGCCTCATCTATCTGAAGAGCTTGGCTTTCTTTAGGGGACTTTTCCCAATGGAAATTAAGATCGCCCATGATTATCACTTTGTTGTAACGTGAGCGGACATCCTGTGCCAACTCCAGGAACAAGTCCGGGAAATCCGGCGACGCCCAAGGGGGACGATAAACTAGGAGGATAATCAAACAGTCCCTCCCCATCCCGAGCTTGACGCCCAGCACCTCAGCGCCCCCAAGACTTTCAGCGTAGAATCTTTCGCCCCTCAAACGTGTGCTGTATAAAAGGGTGACACCGCCCCCTCTCTTGGTGCCTGCTCTGTTAAGGCAAATAGCCGTAAACTTAGCCGGTATGGAGGCTACTAGGTCCGGCAGAGAGGAATCCTCTAGCCACGTTTCCGTGACTCCCAGGATATCCAACTCTCCGTCCTGTAGTAAGGAAAGCACTTCTAAATTGTGCTTCTGTAGAGAGCGTGTGTTTAAAAGGCCTTAATACAGCTCCCGCACCGAGTGCTCGATATTTCGCCCGGTTTTATACCATGGGGTTTCAACAGCCCTTCCTGTATAAGTTTGGCCTTGCACCGCTGACTGAGATGTACATTCCCTAAATTAGCCTCCGGCAGCTCTCCTTTGGTGTAAATATAGCAAGGGCCAGGGGTCTTGGCCCCTGGTCCCGGTAGGTCGTGGATGGGCGCAGATGGGCTCGCCTCTGGCGAGCCTCCGGCGCGCATATGGCGCGCCCGCTGCGCGCATACGCTGCGCGTTTGCATTTGGGAGCGTTAAGTAGCGGCAGAGCGGCAGAGCGCGTCAGGCAGCAACTACAATGCTGACCAAAATGGCGGCCGCACACGTCCCTTCCTCCCCCAAGATGCTCCCACCCGGAGTCAGCACCCAACGGCCCGCCAAACAGCGGTGAAATAACGATTACAATGCAGGTGAGTGGTCGCTGATATATTCCCCTGTCTCTGCTAGTTATCAAGGTTCACCTCCCCGAAATAGCACCCCTCGATGGCGCGAATTTAAAAATGTTACAAAAACGGTTTTAAAAACGAGTACCTCGCGCTAGTGCACATGTAGTGAGACAGAGTGACCATTTTGGAGCAATAAGTACAGGTGTCCCTTGCGGCACAAGAAGACCAGGTGACCTTCATGGCACAAAAGCCCTGCATTCACCAACTGACCATGATGATGAAAACTTGTTCCCAATAAATATTAATGATGATGCAGATGAATATATATTTGATCCTCTCAGGACTCTTGACAAAGACCTCCTTGATGAGGATCTAGACCAACCCAGGGGTTCCAATTCTGTTACAGACCCAGCGGGAATGGAGCTGTTTAACCCCACTCGCATCGCTCAACCTAAGGGATCTGATTGGTGGCCTTTGGATTCATCACATTTTGGATATGAAAACCCCTTGAAAAAGATACCTGGAATCTAATGAGGGCAGAATATCCTAGACCCTTTTTAAATATTAAAAAATGGGATGCCACCAAACTAAGACCCCAAATTAATGACCTTCAAAACAGGAAGAGACCCTAGAAAGGGACTTAAGACTTGCCTCAAACAGTGTCAAGACAAACTACTAGACACTCTAGGACCATTGGCTAGAATCCTAGACTTAGCAGAGGAAGCCTCTGTTAAAGGCACTCCTGGGGATGTAGAACTACTCCGAGGAAGGAGCCAATGTGCCCTACGCCTGCTTGGTAATGCCAATGCTGGGCTAACCTCAGAAAGGAGAAGGGCTAGACTGATGCGGATGAACACCAAATTGGGAGACCTGGCGAACAAAGATACCCAGGGTGACCCAAAAGGCTTACTCTTCAGGGAAAATGTTATTAATACATTAGGAGAGTACGTTTCCACTTTCTCCGTCTTTAGCAAGGCCAAATCAAACATGAGACGCATGTTTGGGGGTAGAGTTTTTGGAAGGGCTGACAGGATGGGACTGGATGTCAGCCGTGGACACTCTAGGTTCCCTGTCCATCAACAAAATCAACGTGGTTATGGGAGATACTTCAGCGGTAGCAACAACTGTTTTTTTCTGCAAAGAGACCGCAGCACCCATGCACGAGGGGATGGTAGACGCATGTTCCAATGCCAGATCAAGAAGGTAAGGCTTCACCGCTCTGGTTCTTCCCATCCAAAGGTAGGGGGAAGGCTACGCTTCTTCAGCCATCATTGGTCTTTGTACAAAAATGACTGTTGGGTACTAGATACGATAAAGGGATTCAAAATAGATTTCATCACAACACCTTACCAGACACGGCAACCCAGAGAGCTTATCTTAGACCAGGAACTATCAACTCTGGTAGACCCAGAGGTGAGTCAGATGCTATCAAAAGGGGCTATACGCAACGTAACTAACACTGGTCAGGGATTTCGGAGCACAATATTTCTAGTAAAGAGAAAAAAGAGAAAGGCTGGCACCCTGTTATAAATTTGAGGGAACTAAATACTTTCCTTGTGTATAGGCATTTCAAGATGAAATGTATCCATCTTCTAAAGGACATCCTACAAGAAAAATACTGGCTTGTGATGCTGGACCTCAAGGACGCTTATTTCACAATCCCTATGGACAAAAAAATCACAGAAATACCTAAGATTTGTTTAGAAAGGAGTGACCTACCAATTGTGTTGTCTCCCCTTCAGCCTTTCCTCAGCTCCTTCGTGTTTCACCAAGGTTCTGAGACAAGTGGTTGCCTCCCTCAGGAGGAGAGGAGTATGACTAGTAACCTTTCTAGATGACATAATATGGATGTCCTAAAGTCAAAAATAGTTAAGACACATGAAATGCTCAGTGGACCTTTTGGAAGGATTAGGATTTATTATCAGAATAGAGAAATCCGTTATGACCCCAACACAAGACCAAGAATCCCTAGGATTCCAGGTAAATACCATTTCGGCCCAGTTACAACTTCCACTAAAGAAATTGTCCAAAATAAAAAGGAAGTAACTTATTATCCAAAAGTATAGTGAGCAAGAGCAGTTGGTCTTCTATCCTCTTCTATCCAGGCAATCTCACCACGGCCACTCCACTACAGGGCATTACAGAGACTGAAATCTTCGGGTTGAAGAAGGCCTTTGGTATTCAGACAGAGTTCCCCTGTCATTGGAGGCTTGAGAGGACCTCTTATGGTGAGGAAACAATTTAGACAGCTGGAATGGAAAAGCAATTTTTGGGAACAGCCTGGATCACGCGGTGGAGTCAGATGCAGGCAATCTGGGTTGAGGCGCAAGATGAGGAGAAATGGAGACAGGGGGGAAATGGTCCCAGGAGGAACTCCCACTCCACTTAAATTGCCTAAAAATGTTGGCAAGTTTAAATGCTTCAATGAGCGTCAAGTCAGCACTAAAAAACAACGTAGTTTTGATGAAACTGGACAACTTTACGGATGTCTCCTACATCAACCACGTAGGAGGGGCAAGGTCAAGGGTACTTGCAAACATCACCAAGAAGATTTGGTACTTCTGTTGGATTAAAAAAATAGTACTAAAAGCGGAGTTTATTCCTGCCTATCTACATACCTTTGGTATTGCTTTGTTCGCCCTAAGTTGGCAGGGTATGCTGGATTCAAGATAGCCTGGCTGATGAAGATTATGAATCCGAACCGGTCCCAGGATGCTTGTTTCCATTCCATGGAAGACATGGCTTGGCAGTTCGGGCTGGACTGTTCCAATGAGGCACAGGGTCAGATTGATTTTCATATGGCCATGTCTGAACTGGGGTGGTGGAGGGAGCTAAAGAATGGTGATGGATTAAATCCAGATCAGTTGACTGGGAGTGAGTGTTTAATTTGCTCAAGCTCTCTGTCCATCTTCCCCTTTGGTATCGTTTTGTTCACCCTAAGTTGGCAGGGTATGCCCAGACATGGGTCCCTTGCTAACTTTGCCACTGGATTCAAGCTAGCCTGGCTGATGACGGCTGATTAGCCAGAAACCGGTCCCAGGTTGCTTGTTTCCGGTCCAGGGAAGACATGGCTTGGCAGTTCGGGCTGCACTGTTCTCACGAGGCACAGGGTCAGAATGATTTGCATATGGCCATGTCTGAACTGGGGTGGTGGAGTGAGCTAAAGAATGATGATGGATTAAACCCAGATCAGTTGACTGGGGGTGAGTGTTTGATTTGTTCAAGCGCTCCGTCCATCATCCTCTTTGGTATATCTACACACAAGGGCAGATTGGAATTTGAGGTTTCTAAGAGATTCAAGCCGTTGGAAGCTGAATCCAATAATCTTTAGGAAAGTTTAGGAGCTGTAGGGCCCTTTCCAGCTGGACCCGTTTGTCAGCAGGCTAACAGTTCAGATAGATCAGTATTACAGTTGAAGGCCAGATCCCCAAGCCGCTGCAGTGGACGCCCTGGTCAATCTTGGAACAAACGGAAATACTACACCTTCCCTCCGTTCGTACCGATTCAGAGGGTTCAAACGGTGCGATGCAGCATTGTTCTAGTTACACCATTTTGGAATGCACACATTTGGTTCTTACGGGTGATGGAATTGTCCCAGGGGGTTTAGACCTTCTCCAGGGTCAAAAAGGAGAGGTACACCCTCTTCTTCTAGAGGGAAACATGAATCTGCATGTGTGGTGGATTTCAGGGGATCCAGAATTTACTCTGGCCTTTCCAGGAGAAGCTAAAAACCTACTGGATGAATCATGGGCACCAGGAACAAGAAAAAGATACACTGGTGTATGGAGAAAATGGTGCCTGGAACAGGATTGGACGCCCCTGTTGTAGACATAGCTAACTACCTAGCAGATTTATTCAAATGAGATTTATGCTATAGAACAGTTAATTGCTTCAGATCCGGAATTTCAGCCGGCCACTCACTAATAAATGAATATTTTATTGGTACAGACCCCTTAATACATGGAGTAATGAAGGGAATAAGACTTAGGCGCCCTCCAAGGACAAATATGATTTACTATGGAATGTTAATCTTATATTCAACCTTTTCACCTCTTGGCCTAATAACTCTTTTCTTTCCAAAAAACTGTTATCAATTAAATTATAAACATTACTTATACTTTAGAAGAGTGTAAGATGTTAAAACTTTAGAGACCTGTAATAGATTATATTCCCCAAGTGGAGTACTAATTGAAATATGGAAAAGGTCAAAAACTATGTCTGAAAATACTTTTTTTTGGAAAACTTTATTTTTGGTATTTGTGAACAATGAAGCATACTTCATACATAAAGTCAATTACAAGCGTCAGCGGTGTTCAGCAAATCTAAAAAAAGGCAAGACATTGCGGCATAGTTCAACACATCCAGTCATCCCTGCAGCAAAGGGACGGAGTCACATAGAAATGGTGATAACATCAGAGCAATATACAGAACAGTAATCAAATATTGCGAATCAATTTCAACACGGTGCTAGATCCTTCCTCCCCCCAGTGGACAACACATCATGAGAAGCAATCTCGAATATTTAGACATAGGTATAGCTATGTAGTCTGTGGCTCACTGCATTTGCTCTCTATGACACGTCTCCGCTCTCATTGACCACATTCACTCCCTGCAGTTCTGGCTCGGGGGACCCCCCCGATGCACTTTCTTGTTGTAGCAGATAGGCCTGCAGTGGACCCCATATATCCTTGGGCTAGAGGGCAGAGGCAGAGTCTCCGCATGAACCTTGTTTTGATCCTGACAATATACCATGTCCTGCACCCACTCCTTGAACTTTGGTGCGCGACCTCTCCCCCATCAACAAACGAGGCGTCGCTTTGCTATTAACAATGCCACATCCAAAAACCTTCTATGTGTTCTCGGTATCTGTGCTGTGTAACCCAGCAACAGCGTTAATGGATCCGCGGGAACCCTGGTCTCCAGCATCTCTTCTAGTGCATCATGTACATGTTCGGTAATCAGACAAAATATCGAAAAAAAAATATCGGAAAGACAAAATATCGAAGTAAAAATATCGAAGGACAAAAATATAGGTAAGCAAAAATATCGGATACAAAAATATCGCAATAGGTAAGTATGCAAAAATATCGAAAACAAAAATATCGAGTGTCAAAATATCGTTAAAAAAAAATATCGTGTAGTAATGGAAATAATCAATAGTATAGGAAAAAGTAAAATAATTGTATATAACGTATGAAAAAAGGTGTATTAGTATAAATTACACAATTACAAATAAATTATTTAAAAAACATATCTATGTTTAGGAGCGGGTTATTGGGTTTATAGGGGATAAGGGTGGGAAGTAATTTATTAATATATGTTATTAAATAATAAAACATTATACCTATTTGTTAATTAATTATAAATAATTAGTTAATTAATTAAGCTCATATAGTCTATATCATTAATTAGTAATTAATTGGTAATTAATTAATATTAATTAATAAATCATAATTATATACTTTAATAATGTAATGTAGATACATGTTTATGTAGTTTTTCAAAATTTATTTATAATTATTTTATAAAAATTAACAATTCTAGGTTTAGGAGCGGGTTATTGGGTTTATAGGGGATAAGGGTGGGAAGTAATTTATTAATAATTATTTAATTAATTAATAAATGTAAATACATCTCTAAATTATATCTAATTGGTAATTAATTATTATTAATTAGTTAATTAATACATTTTATTTAGTCAATTATTTTTATTACTAATTAATTGGTAATTAATTAATGTATATTTAAAATAATAATAATAAAGTACTTATTTTTTTTGGTTACAGGGGTATTTGTTGGGTTCTGGGTCAGTTTTTAGTTTGTGGGTAAAGGGGTATTTTTTGGGTTCAGGGTAAGTTTTCAGTTCCTGGGTAAAGGGGTATTTTTTGGGTTCAGGGTCAGTTTTCAGTTTGTGGGTAAAGGGGTATTTTTAGGGTTCAGGGTCAGTTTTCAGTTTTTGGGTTAAGGGGTATTTTTAGGGTTCAGGGTCAGTTTTTAGTTTTTGGGTAAAGGGGTATTTGTTGGGTTCAGGGTCAGTTTTCAGTTTGTGGGTAAAGGGGTATTTTTTGGGTTCAGGGTCAGTTTTCAGTTTGTGGGTAAAGGGGTATTTGTTGGGTTCAGGGTCAGTTTTCAGTTTGTGGGTAAAGGGGTATTTGTTGGGTTCAGGGTCAGTTTTCTGTTTTTGGGTAAAGGCATAGTTTTAGGGTTCAGGGTCAGTTTTTTGTTTTTGGCTAAAGGGATTTTTGTTGAGTTCAGGGTCAGTTTTTAGTTTTTTGGTAAAGGGGTATTTGTTGGGTTCAGGGTCAGTTTTTAGTTTTTGGGTAAAGGGGTATTTGTTGGGTTCAGGGTCAGTTTTTAGTTTGTGGGTAAAGGGGTATTTGTTGGGTTCAGGGTCAGTTTTCAGTTTGTGGGTAAAGGGGTATTTGTTGGGTTCAGGGTCAGTTTTCAGTTTGTGGGTAAAGGGGTATTTGTTTGGTTCAGGGTCAGTTTTCAGTTTGTGGGTAAAGGGGTCATTGTTGGGTTCAGGGTCAGTTTTCAGTTTGTGGGTAAAGGGGTATTTGTTGAGTTCAGGGTCAGTTTTCAGTTTGTAGGTAAAGGGGTCATTGTTGTGTTCTGGGTCAGTTTTCTGTTTTTTGGGTAAAGGGGTATTTGTTGGGTTCACGGTCAGTTTTCAGTTTGTAGGTAAAGGGGTCATTGTTGAGTTCTGGGTCAGTTTTCAGTTTTTGGGTAAAGGGGTATTTGTTGGGTTCAGGGTCAGTTTTCTGTTTTTGGGAAAAGGCATAGTTTTAGGGTTCAGGGTCAGTTTTTTGTTTTTGGCTAAAGGGATTTTTGTTGAGTTCAGGGTCAGTTTTTAGTTTTTTGGTAAAGGGGTATTTGTTGGGTTCAGGGTCAGTTTTTAGTTTTTGGGTAAAGGGGTATTTGTTGGGTTCAGGGTCAGTTTTTAGTTTGTGGGTAAAGGGGTATTTGTTGGGTTCAGGGTCAGTTTTCAGTTTGTGGGTAAAGGGGTCATTGTTGGGTTCTGGGTCAGTTTTCAGTTTTTAGGTAAAGGAATTTTTTTGGGGTTCTGGGTCAGTGTTATGATTTTGGGTAAAGGAGTATTTGTAGGGTTCAGGGTTATTTTTGGGTTTTTGGTACCTAGTTCTACGGGATAAAAATATTATTATTTTACATTTAATCAATTAAACGTAATTATACATATATAACATTACACCAACTCTAATTTACTGTAGACTACAGTTGGAATAATCTATTCGAATTAATTAGTGTACAGCACATATTAACATTTTATGTAGAATGCAGTAGGAATATCAATACTTATGTTATTACTGTGCAACACCTACTCTCATTTAATGTACACTGGATTTGGTATATGAATCATTACATTATTAGAGTACAACATATACTCACATGTTATATACAGTTAAATCTTTATTTTTACATTGATAGTTTTTAGTCAGATAATAATACAAATTATTCACCATGATTGTATAAACTTTTATTTTATTAATGTTTTAACAAATACAATAAAATCATAATAACATTTTTTTATTTTCATTTCATTTGAAATAAAGTTTTATAAACACACTTAATAACAACTATACAGAACCATTATTATTTTTCTTTTTTTCCATATGACATTAACATTCTTTATTATCTCTTTTACAAATTGTTATGTCAGAAAATAAATGTAAATATCACACATATTTTTATGTTAAGCTTTTTTCTGCTTCATTAGTTAAGATCAAATTTTTATTATATAAATCAAAAATTATTCATCTTTTATAAAAAAAAAAATTTGTGACAATGTACTTACATTTTTTAACATTGTTAAAATAAACATTATTGTTTTAATCATATTTAATTATTACATTCATGTACATTTTTTAAATGAGTTCTTTGTAGGAGAAAAAAATAAAAAAAATTCAATATAACATAAAATAATACATTTTTTAAACACATTTGGTTCTGTATAGATATTATATTTTATACTTGGGACTATTTTATTGATTTTTGGGCCTTTCTTTTGTAACCGGGTTAGGTCGTTTTGGGTTATTTGGAAGAAGGGCTGATCGCGGTTGGGAGACACTTCACGTCGCTGCAGGTAAGGTTCATTTTATATGTTATATGTGTATTATTATGATGTTTTGAGACTAGAGACATTATATTTAGTGTTGTTGAATGTGAGGGAGCTATGTTTTTGATTTTGAAATCAGATATTTACGTATGGTATATACACGTTGTGTTAGTTAGTTAACTAATTATTTATAGAGTTAATTTAAGTCTTTTAGGGTATATCTAACTTTAAATTATCAATGTTAATATGTTGGTATGTAATTATTTGCTAATTTTTGTGGGTGGGAATGTCTGTTTCCTATGTTTTTTTCATAGGTGTACGCTACGTCGGAAGTTCCGTTTTTTTTTTAAGGAAGTGTTACTTTTTTTCATCCAACACTGATTTACAAACACTTCTTTACATTTTTCGGGATTTCCGGAGCGATTCTTTCTTTTATTCTACTTTTTCGGGTTTTTTATGGTAGTTCGATGGCTAAGGACTGCGTGGATTTCTCAATTTTGGAACAGTTGTATTTTTACATTTTTTTTGGGTTACTTTTGTACTACCTGGATTACTTTGCTGGTGAAGGACGTTATTGGATTGACAACATAATTGGTAAGTCTTTGCTTTCTAATATTTTTGTGGGTGGGTAATGTCATATTTATTATGGAATTGCTTTTTAATTATTATTTATTTTTAATGTGTGCATATATTACAATAATATCATTATATATTGCATACATAAAATACTTTAGAAGGTCACGTTACATATTTTTGCTTACTTAGGTGCTACTTTTGGTGTTTTATAACAGTTTCGGAATTATTTACAGCAGTGTTTTGGCTATGATGTTTAGGTATTCTATGCCTTTCGTATTAGGGTAAAGTTTAACTTGTTCTTCCAGGTACCTGTGCATTTGTTTATTTTGTTTGGATGTTTTAGGGACAAGTTCGGTTACAGATTGGTCCATTCTAAATTCTTGATAGCTCTGTTCTTTCTGTAGGCATTTTATGAATTTTTCGAGAGTAGGTTTGCTTCTGCCAGTTGATTGGACAAATGCATTATGCCAACCTTCAACGGCATTGTTAGTTTTTGACTCCCTGTTAAGGGTACTATTGTACACATTCCACCAGGGAATGAGGAATTTTGGATTTCTTCTGTGGCCAGATCTGTGGAGTCTGCCTACCCAGGTATCTTCAAAGTAATCGAGAAAAGGAGTTAATCTAGCTTCGTTTTGTTTGTAGAATGGACTGTCTATAATAATATTGTAATGTTCAGCTACATCTGTTGTAGGGACGTAGGCAAGTGCAATAAGTTTTTTGATTTGAAAAGCAAATGATGAATTTGTAGCATATTCGACACTTAGAGTAGTTTTTTGAAGGTGTCGCCATAAACACTGGTTGAAATGATAATAGCAGCCTTGAATGGAGGTATGGGGGTGGATTTTTAGAATAGTTGAGAGCATTGCATGCTCAAAATCAAGAATGATTTTGTCAGGAGAGAAATCATTCGTTTTTTGTTTTATGACATTTAATAATTCCATATATGTAGAATTGTTTTTGTTAGGCAATAGTGCATATAACAAAGGGATGTTGCAGTTGTGATAGAGGCCATGTATTGTGTATAATTGGAAGAATGGTTTGGGACAGATGTTAAATGTCCCATCCATCATCCAATATTGGCTTTGCTGCAGTTTTACTAAATTCATACTGGTACCAAAAATTATAAGCCTATTCTCATTGCTTTCGTTGTCATAAACTATAAAGGGTTGTTTATTTAAAGTAATTATTTCGTTAGCAGTAAAATTAATATCCTGATATGTTCTGGGACATGGTGTTGAAGAAGTTGTAGCTTTTTTGGTTCGTGCTATAGTTCTTTTTAATGATAGGATATTTGGCATTTGGGTTGTGGCTGTTTTGGGAATTTTTGGAATAGCTTCTTTTAAAATTACATTAGTTTGCTTTTGGGATCCAGTACTAGCTTCTTTTATACTTTCCATAGCTGTTCTAACTTCTATTTCTGTTATATTAGGTGGATGATTATGTTCCCTAGTATATAGTACTGTAGCTTCTTTTGTTGTTGCTCTGCCATAGCACTTGTTCGAATAATATTTGCAACATTTCCAATTCACTTTCATGCCATATTGTTTTTCCTGTGTGTACGTGTAACCCATGTAGCAGAGCAATAATTTTCCTTTTTGGCTGGTCACAAATTCGGCTCCTTCGGTCATTTTGTACTTTGTATATCTATAAAATATATATATAATAGTTAATGTCAATGTAAATGTGATCAATAATCTATGTTAGTGATAAGTAGGAATGTTTATACTTACGTGTTTTAGAATGTACAGCAAAACTTAGGAGTTTCTTGCTTCTTTAGTTGAGGATAAATGGTTGTGATGTTGTTGTAGCTGTTATGAAAAACATGAAAGTAGTATATTATTAATTAATGTTTAGGTAAATTAGCAATTTTAGAGCTCATTTTTCTTACAACAGTGTATCTTCATGATTCACATTGTGAAGATAATTACATAATTTTTTGAGGTTGGTATTTGCCAGTAGAATTGTTTCTTCAGCTTCTGTAGAATAGTTTGTAGTGTTATCTTTAAAAAATAAGGAACATATGAGTTTGTTTAATCAACATGTTGGTAGGTTTTTTTAAACATGTGGTAAATATGTTATTTAATATACTTACTTAGTGATTTCTATTACTATTGTTTAGAATGTGAAGTTCTGGTTGTTGTCTGTATATCTATGCACCGTGTTAGCTCTGTAAATAAACAATATATTATAGAAATTTATTAGAACAGTTATAAATGTTTGTATTGTTTTACCACATTTATTGCAGTTGCATAATACTTACTTACAAAAATGTTTTTTTGAAATAGTACTGAGGTCCTCAGTTAATTAGTAGTGCAGTTTTCAGTAGTCGAATCTACATAGAAAAAAATATATGTTGAGCACAACTGTTTCTTTTTGTGTGTTTAGATTTGTGAACACATATTTAAACAATGTGAGCTAACTTACATAGTTATTCGATTCAGTATTCCTATGCTTTATTCACACTTTGTTTGAGCAGAATATTCAGTTGTTGTAGTATCTAAAAAAATAATTATATTTCATTATTTAGCATGTTAAGTAGTATGAATAGCAAAGGGCCACAGGGTATTTAGCAGGTAAATAATTAGTAGTACTCAATTATGCTGGTTCTATTTTATGTACTTACTTAGGAAACAGTATTGTAGAAATTGTTCTGATGTTCTTACTTCAGTAGTTCAGCAGATTTTAGTAGTATAATCTGTAGAAATAAAAATATATGTGGGGGATAAATGATTATTTCAGTGTGTTTAGATTTAATTCGACATAATGAAACAAGGTGACATTACTTACATATATTTTTTAATCTGTATTCCTATGCTTTGTTCACAGTTATTTAGAGTAGAATATTCAGTTCTCGTAGTATCTTAAACAAATAGTTGTAGAAAATTATTTAGCATGTTAACTGCAATGAATAGCAAAGGGGTACTGGGTATTTAGCAGGTAATTAAGTATTACTGGCAAATAAAGCAGTTTCTATTTTATTTACTTACTTAGTAAAAAGTATTATAGATGTAGTACTGATGTCCTTAATTCAGTAGTAGTGCAGTTTTCAGTAGTAGAATCTACAGCAAAATAAAAAGATGGTGTGCAAAAGTCATGATTTCTGTGTGTTTAGATTAATGTGCACATAATGAAACAATGTCAAATTACTTACATAGTTTTCAGAATCTGTATTCCTATGTTTTGTTCACAATTATTTGGAGTAGAATTATCAGTAGTGGTAGTATCTAAAGTAAATATTTTTATATAATTATTTAGAATGTTAAGTATTATAAATAGCAAAGGGGCACTGGGTATTTAGCAGTTAAGTTAATACAATTAGCAAATAATGCACTATCTATTTTATTTACTTACTTAGTAGATGTAATAGTAGGTTTATAGTCTGGTTCTTCTAGTTGTTGTGCAGCAATTCGGATAGAGATGAATCTCCTTCTGTGACTTTTGGCAAGTAGTTTGTGCTTACGTTTTCATTGCTTATATAGGGGAGTGTCAGTAGTAATTACTTTCCTATTGGTTAATTTAAAAAATTAGGGTTGTGATTGGTTACTTAGTAGATTTGAATTTCTGTTGAGATTAATTAGTATTAGAATAGAAAAACCAATAATAATTATAAAAGTATACAAAGTAGCATAGAATATTTTTATATGTGTAGTTGACATTATTTTTACCAATATTAAACATTATATGAATTTATAGTGTGTGTATAGTAGAAATTAAAGTGTGGTATGTTATTTTTTGATGTGAAAACATATAAAGCGTTCATTAATTATGTAAACAAATGCTTTTAAAAAGTCGATATATTTTATAATCCGATATTTATGTGCACGATATATTTGATGTCGATATTTTTGTAAATGTCATTATTTTGTGTAGATTGCGATATTTTTGTCTTCCGATATTAATGTAGTCGATATCACAGTAAACGATATTTTTGTATATCGATATTAAGAAATCGATATTTGTGTAGATATATAGTTAAGTATAGGATCCCGATATTTTTGACATCGATAATTTTGTTCCGATATTTTTGTACATCGATATTCTAGTTCTCGATATTTTGTCAGACATTCACCTGTTCCCCGTATTGTGAGACCTGCGAGCATTCCCAGGCCAAGTGTAGAAATCCCGGCCCGGGTTCGCCACATCTTTCGCAACAGTCATTGTCAGCCAGCTGAAATCCATATTTTCTCATTGGGGTGTAATAAATCCTATGCAGGAATTTATAGTGGATGATCTTAAATCGGCAACTGGCAGATATGCAGCCAGTGAGACCACAGCAATACTCATTCCAGTGTGCCCTCGCTTTGCTCGGTACCTCTGGCGTATTATTGCGTAGGCTATCATAGATGCGTGACACCATATGTGTACCATCAGTGCTGTTCAGTACCACCTGAAGGGGGGCAACACTATCTGGCTCCCTAGGGTATTCCGGAAGGATAGTCTGTATGCCCTCTCTCAATCTTAGGTAATAAAAAACCTCTAATGGAGTAGGAGTGTCGGGGGGATGGTCGGAAGCAGAAGCGGGGAGGCCGGATAGGGTTAATATTGAGGATTTATTTGAAAGTAAGTAAGGCAAAACAAGGAGTGGAATTGTGGTCAATGATAACAAAGTCCTTAGAAAATCCGGTAATCGAAGCGTCAGGATTTCTTCTAGGCTTCTGGAGGCTTGGTCTTTCGTCAGAAACCTATTACGGGTTTCAGGGCGTCACCCGGTTCCGAAGTTACCTCAAACAAAAAAAGAGAGTGGCTTTAGAGGTGCTGTACTTTCTATGAGATGTCCGTCACCGTAACCAAGGAAGTGAAAGAGGGGGACTGGGTCGTGAGGGTTTTATCAAGAACTTAAACAAAAGAGTTTACGGAAAAATAGGGTTACACGTGGGGTTCGCAATCCTACTATGGTGGTGATTTACAGCCCTTATCGAGGGAGTCAGATTGAGGAGTGTAAGGAAGGACGCAGGGGAGTTTTGTTCTACCCCGTACCCGCCCGTCCCGTTTGCTACACCCCCACCCCTTCCCTAAGCCTTTGTCCCGCCACGTACCACCAGGAGCCACAACTCTCCTGAGTCGTGGCGGCTCGTACGTCCTCCGGGATCCACCACTCGTCTGTCCAGGTTTCGTCCTCGGTACCGGGATCGGCGTCTTCTCCGATGTCGGCGTTCTCTGCACACTCGTTCCAGGTCTGGTTGGCGTCTACTTCCGGTTCCTTCGTCGTCGACAGGGCCAAGGAGTTTCCGTCCCGTATTTCTATTGGGACGGACGGAAGTTTGGAGAGATCCGATTGGTCCATCGGGACGGGAACTCCTCCCATCCCAGTTTGTTGTTCTTCCGGGTTACGCCGGGAAGGCTGCGGGAGGAGGGCAGAATGGCGGGTTAGTGAAACTGTTCCGGGATGGTTTTCGTCCTCATACTGGTAAGGTGTCCACACGGAAGGAGTGTCCTGTACGTTACTCCTAAGGGGCGGGTCCTCCTCCTCACAAGGAGTATAGTCCCCCAAAAAGCTATCTCGGGAGCGAATTCAGCGGCAACTAACAGGTCCCCCCAAGTCGTGATATTACGTTTATGATACATCTTACGAAACCCAGCCTCCTGTACCAAATCCAACCTGGGGTGGAGCATACAAGTGAAGCGCCTGAATCCTGCGCGCCAGTCTCTGCCAGGCATCTATAGTACATGAGACTGTGGTTAGAGGAGTATCCAACTTCGCCGCGGTCCCATACACTACCCCGTTCAATGGCAGAGGATGAGCGATCCAGTCCTCCACAGCGATCTGAGGCATATATCTGGTGGGTTTCACCCAGCGATACAGATAATGGGCCTGTGCACTAATGAGTAAGCCTAAAAATCCGGGATGTCAAGACCCCCCAGCCTATATGGGTGCGTTAACACAGTCCATTTGAGCCTCGAGCATCGTCCCCCCCATACCAACCTGATCAGTTCTGAACGTAGAGTTTTAAAAAAGAAGGCACAGGGATAATAAGGGACATTGATAAAATAGTACAAAAATCGGGGTAAAATAACCATTTTAATAAGTGAGACCTTGCCAGCCATGGACAGCGGCAGGGCAATCCATCTTGTAATGGAATCCGTCAATTTCACAATAGCTGTCCCATAATTGAGTCGCAGCGTCTCCTCCCTATCCTTAGAGATCTGAATCCCTAAATATTTCAAATCATCCTGACACCACTCTAACGGGGAAATCCAATGGAAACCTCTGCACCGCTGGTGTCAAGGGAAAAAATTGCGACTTCCCCCAATTAACAGCCACCCCGGACATTCTACCAAAAGCAAGAAATTCCCGCAACAATGCATTCAGGTTATGTCTAGGGTCCGCAACGTAAAGAGTTACATCATCAGCATATAGGGAGATAGCCATCTGACGCTGAAACCATTTGAAAGCACTATCCCTGTGAAGTTGTTATATACGACACGCCAGGGGCTCGATCGCAATCGCAAACTGTAGGGGAGAAAGGGGACACCCCTGACGAGTGCCCCGATTGATCATGAGTGCAACAGACAGCTGCCCATTCACCAGTACCTTTGCCGTAGGCTCTGTGTATAGAAGACGTACCCATGCATTGAACACAGCGGGAAACCCATTTTCTGTAATACTATGAAAAGGTAGCGCCATTCCACGGAGTCGAACGCCTTTGAGGCATCCAAAAAAAACGCGTGAGAGGGAACTCCGGGGCTACTGTTTGTACAAGGGAAAATAAAGTATGCAAATTATGAGACATAGCTC
Organism: Lissotriton vulgaris; assembly: GCF_964263255.1. Classification (NCBI taxonomy): domain Eukaryota; kingdom Metazoa; phylum Chordata; class Amphibia; order Caudata; family Salamandridae; genus Lissotriton; species Lissotriton vulgaris. The sequence continues at coordinate 1,996,244,062 of NC_141693.1, read as the reverse complement.
TCGTAGGGACGAAGCCAGATTAATCGGGCAGAATGATTGTTGTCATCAAGAGGGACAGTCTTGTGGCCAATATTTTAGCAGATATTTTGGCGTCGCAATTTACTAAGGATAGCGGCCTATAGGAGTCACATCGCATAGGTTCTTTCCCGAGTTTCAATAAGGACGTAATGACTGCCTCACGCATGGATCCAGGCAGAATCCCCACTTCCAGTGAATCCTCAAACACTTTCTTCAGTACCGGTGCCATAATGTCGATATAGCACTTGTAGAATTCCGCAGGAATTCCGTCCATAACAGGAGCCTTCCCATTCCCAAGAGACATAATAGCCTCCCTAACCTCGTCTAGTTCAAAGGGAGCGCTCAGGAAGGTCCTGTGGACATCGCTCAGCCAGCACAGCTCCAACTCACCCAAGAAATTATCGAAATCAATCTCCCCAGTGGACTGGGTAGTATATAATTGTGCATAGTGCTCCCTAAAAACCTGTGATATCCGATCGCTGTCTTTGCAGCTGTCACCCGTCTGGTCCACTATTTCCAGCACAGTGTTAGTGCCTCTACCACTTCTGATCAGTTCAGCTAAGGCCTTTCCAGGGCGCTCCCCCTCATTATACTTACGGGCAATCCAATATTTGCCCCGAAACTTGGATTCGCGTTCAGCTTCCTGTTCATATTCAGACAGTTTAGTGCGAAACTGAAGCTGCATATTTCCATCTACACGCCCTGCCATAAGTCACTCAAGTCCCTGCAATTCATCCTCCAACCTACTTAGCGTACGCCAAATGTCCCTGAGCACCCCAAAGCTTTTAGACATACACCATCCCCTGACAGTGACCTTAAAGGCCTCCCAAATTGCTTCCACACTATCTACTGTACTCCTATTACGAGGAAAGAAATCCGAGATATCATCCTTCAGCTCTTCGCGAAAAACGAAATCTAGTAAGGCAGTAGGCTGGGACCTCCAGGAGCGTCTGGGGAGCTCACAGCCCGGTACGGACAAAGTGAGTAAGACAAGACAATGATCTGAATGGGTCCTGGCAAGGTGGTGAACCTCAGTTATCCCCAGCGCCAAGTTACTAGACAAGAAGCAATAATCCAGCCTCGCCCATGATCCAGTGTGTGAGGTAAAGTGTGTGCCCTCCCGCAGACCGGGGTGTAGATGTCTCCAGCTGTCAACTAGGCCCCCTTCTTCTATAATGCCTGTCAACGTTTCCCGCGTCCTAGGGTGGTAGTGCGCCATTCCATCAGCCCTGTCTAACTTAGGCGTCAATGCCACGTTGAAATCCCCCCCCCCAAACTGTGTCGGGCCCAATATCCAGCATCTTACCCCACAGTAATGTGAAGATTTCCGGTTCATCCGAGTTGAGAGCATAGCAATTGACTATCGTTATTGTGTCTCTCCCTAATCTCCCCCACAGAATGACGTATCTACCATTCTTGTCCACACTCTGTCCCATCAGTGTAAAGGGAAACGCTCGATGAATTAATAGTGCAGTGCCCCTAGCATAGGATGAGTAGTTCGAAAAAACCCTAACTCCCGCCCACCTGCTAGCAAAAGTAGGGTGTAGATGAGGAGCAATGTGTGTTTCATGCAACAGCACCATGTTCACATTATGCCTATCCAGGTAGGCCAAAACTTGCCTACATTTACTGGGATCCTTAAGCCCTCTGATGTTCCATGACATTATCTTACAAGTATGTTTAGTAGTATCACCCATAAGGAAAGCATTCCATGTGTTCATCCATCAACCGCAATGTTCGAGACAAGATCTTCTCCCACCAACATCCATTGCCGTACCGCTGACCGACTCTTTCATACAACAACAATGCCAGAACACACAAACCCCCCCAACACCCCCCTCCCTCCATGAGGCACTCCCAGCCAGTCATCCGTACCTTTCTCCTCACACGGCGTACTGGCGAAACATCCCATGCAACATAACTAATCACATGTAGTCTCACCCCTAGTGCCCTCCCTACCCCTCCTGTCACATTTTTTAGAAAATTACCCCAACCCGCTAGTCCCCCCTTGCTATGTCCGCACCCCCCACTGAAGCAACCCCAACATGCGACCTCCCACCCTGCACACCCCACAACAACATCATCAGAGTTTCGATGATAATACTCAACATTAGGGATCACCCGTTGGGAAAAACGTTCAGAAAGTCACACAGCCACTGTCCCTCCTCAAGCCCCGAATCTGACCACCCACTGGGCTCTAAGCAAGGAGGAGCGGTGGGGCCTGGCATACGTTACCCCTGGATCGCCATAACCACCATAGTTCCGCGCATCGCACGATGCTTCCAAGCTGTCTGATTACACTGTCCGTAGCAGTGCTTCAGAGTAAATCCATGAGGATGTGGCACAGCTGTGTCTATGCCTGCTCAGTCAGTGTCCCCCTGATCATGGAGACTGTCACGGTGTGCCGCCTCTTGGCCACCTGCTTCTTGCTGCGTACGCTTCCACGGCCGGAGATAGTCCTCCACCTGCTGCGGGTTGGTGAAAAACCGCTGTTTCCCCTGGTGCGTCACCCGCAGTCTCGCCGGGTACAGAAGCGCGTAGTCGATCTGAGCCGCTCGCAGTTTTTTCTTCACATCCAAGAATTTCCGCCGTTCCTCTTGCACCAGAGGCGTGAAGTCTGGGTAAATGGAAAGGGTAACCCCATCATATACCAGTTTTTGTTTCATGTGTGCAGCTCGTAAGGCAACATCCCGCTCCCGGTAATTGAGCAAACGAGCTATGATAGGCCTTGGCGGTTGACTAGGTTTCGGTTGTGAACCCAGCGACCTGTGGGCACGCTCAATAATAAATTGTGCCGAGAAGGCTTCCGTTCCAATGGAGGTGAGGAGAAGTTTTTCAATATAGTCCTCCATCCGCCCCGTGTTGGTGGACTCCGGAACATTAAACACGCGAATATTGTTTCACCTACTTCGGGCTTCTAAGTCTTCATTTTTTGGCCGCAATTGTAAGTAAGTTGTCCATCCGATTTAGCCACGCTGCATGACTGGCCGTGGTGTCGTCCGAGTCTGAGATGCGTCTCTCTGCTTCCTTGAGCCGTTCTTCATGCTGGTCTACCTTATGCACCAACGCGTCCATCCTGGAGGACATTCTGTCTACTTTGTCCACCACAGTGGCGAACCCCTGCCTCATTTCCTGCAGTATTTGGTGCATGTGGAGGTCAGCAGATGCCGCCCCACTCCTCGCTTGCTCCGTGCCAGGCGATTCGGCCGCCGGGGGCGCGGTCTTGGGTGCCCTTTTTGGGGCCTCGAAAGTGATCTTCGGCTGGCGAGCATCCAGCTTCCCCATGACGACCGAGAGAGGGGCTATCTCACAGTCTCTCTGATAACACTACCGGGGGCCAAGTATCAATGCAGATAAAGTAGCTCTGTGCGCGGTGCGCACTCCTTACAAACAGCTGTCCTCAGTGGTCTCCTACGGTAGTCTGCCCGCCACCTTTCAGTCCCTCAGAATAAGAGCGCCTCCCGACACACTCTCTCTCTAGGCAGGGGAGACCCACTCACCAATATGCCGCCGGCCCGCCGGGAGGGCAAGTATCAGCTATGAGCACAGAGTCCAGTGACCTCGCCACTCGAACCTAGAGCAGTCTCGTTATCCCGGCGTGTGAGGCGCTTTCCGTGCTACTCAGCCCAGGAGACAGCTAGCGCAGTCCCCCTATCCCTTCCAGCACCTGGTGGGAGGTCAGCCGCCAAAGCTCGTGGGAGCACAAGTCACCGGTAGCAGCACAGCTATGTAGAACAGGGGCGCCCTCTGTCCTAAAGTCCCAACAAAGTACCACGTAGAGCCAATTGTCTGCTCTCCCTCTGGCGCACAGCAGATCCCAAGGTATAATTCAGGCACTGTGCCTATCTCCGTGCAGGCCACCTCGAACACCGTCCCCTCACGAGTAAATAGACACCGCCACCAGGGGTTCCTCACGGCCTGCCTCGCCGTATGGCTTCCACGCAGCTGCCAGCCAGCAGCCCGCTAAATCTTGCCAGTGGGGCCCCTTTGAGACACCCAGGACCCTCACCAATAGTGCGAGGTCGGATCCGACAATCCTCTCACCATCGGGGTGCTCAGTTGCATATAGGCGCCTGTATTTGCACTCACCGGTCGCTAACGCTGAACGTCACAGGACGCTTCCATGCGGTCAGGCTGCAGGCTCCGCAATCACTGCCCTTCACTTCCCAGGGAGACCGCATAATAATGTCCAGTGAACGGGGCCTCTCACATCGGGCCCACACTCCCCGTCACCACTCAGGGTGCCGCCAGCCGCGCGGAGTCTACGTGCCCAGAGTCCACGCTGCCAGCCGGTAATTCGCAGGGCCCACTTGCCTTGCCGCGGCCTCGCTTGATTCCAGACGCCGCCTTCAGTGCGTCCCCTCGCTCCAGGGCAGATCTCAGTGAAATGTCTCCGGCCTTCGATCTCAGGACGGGCTTGGGCAATCCTCACCAAACTTGCTCCGATAGTAGCTAGGATAGTCAGCAATGCGCAGACGGTGTGGTTTCCAGGAGGCTTACTATATTAACAGGATTTGTTCAGTATAAATGAGCCAGGCAGCGGGAGCCTCACCGTCAGGTGGCCATTCCGCTTGTGTGCCCTCTAGCGCCCATGTATGAAAATATTTTTTATCCTGGTGAGTTGCTTGAAAGTTTATGAACAAAAAATGGTTGATGTTAGACCTAACGGTGAAAGTTAGTTACTAATTTCCTTTGTAAAAGTCTCTTCTGCTACAATTTGGAGCTTGCTTATCTTGCAGTGTATCTGTTTAGTTTTTCACCTTATCTCACTGTAGGTCACCTTGGAGTGGTACACACAGGGCTGGACCCTGTGTTGTCCTGAAGAAGAGCTCTAGGAAAGCTCAAAACATGTTGACGTCTGCTAGGGACTCCTAACGCATTTAGATAGGTCCACTAGAGGCTCACCTCGTTATTAACCCCTTCGCTGCGGCGGCTATTCCGCCGCAGCGCTAAGGGGATTGGGCGGCCGCGCGGCGGTCACGTGCTTGTGACGGAACCGCTCCGTCACGGCTCGCGGGTGAGCTGTGCTTGTGACGGAACGGTTCCGTCACGAACCCGCCCGCCCATTAATTTGTCAGCGCAGGCGCGGAATTCGCGCCGCGCAGGCGCGGCGAGCGGGCCGTGACGGAACCGTTCCGTCACAAGCACAGCTCACCCGAGGCTTGTGACGGAACGGTTCCGTCACAAGCATGCAAGGGGTTAATAGAACAATTAGGAGCCCGAATAAAGTTTTTTCTGCAGATTAGTTAGGTACTTTTTAAAATACTCCTCTCCACCACACCACTGCACTACACATATCTCCTCACTATATAGTTCTCCTACCTCTCATCGCAAGTCGTAGCACGCCTCAACCCGCAGTGGGTTGAGATGGCCCCTATGATGAAGCATATCACTGTGGGGAAACCCTGGTGAGTGAGGGGACTCAAGAAAGGAAATCTTTCCTTCCTTTTAGATTTTCTACCTCAAACTGAGTGAAAATCCATATCCCAGCCAGGTCCCTTTCCGGTCAAACAGGATTTTGTAGGTTCACTATTGCATAAGGAGGGTGGAGCTAGCTTTTTCCCTCTTCCTCCCGGTTACTTTTTGATTTGTGTATACATTGTTCTACATATACCTAACTACTAATAGATATACATTGTTTAATAGTTTTTAATTTCCTTAGCAATTGTTATTCCCTGGTTTCTTTCTATTTCTGCGGATTACCGTTGAGAATATCTGCGCCAATTGACCAATGACAAATACTACAAACCACTACAGAAGGACCCAACGCAAAGATTACAGAAAATAATCAAAACCCTAGTGGAGAGAGACAAGGAGGCAGGATGGATCACTAAGCTTGAAGTGGATTTTTTGCAACTCACCCGTCCCAAGATTCCCTACTTTTACATCCTCCCGAAGATCCATAAATCCACATGACCGCCTCCAGGAAGACAAATTGTATCAGGAATTGGGTCCCTATTCGAAACACTTACACAGTTTGTGGTTTGGTTTTTAAGGCCTATGGTTTCAGAGATTCTTTCATATCTCTAAGATAGTAAACATATACTGAACATACTAACAGACATTCCATTTGACCCGGGACAGAACATCCAGGTGTCATATGACGTGGAGTCACTGTATACCAATATTCGACAAGATGACTCCCTAAGGACCATAAAAGAATTACTTGATCTCAAGACACAGGAAGTCATGACACCCACTTCCTTCGTCATGGATTGCGCAACACTTGCCATGAAAGGCAATTTTTTTCAATATGAAGATCAGCTATACTGGCAGACCACAGGTATTTCCATGGGAAGAACTTTTGCCCCAAGTATGGCAAATCTCTACATACATAATTTTGAGTCAACACACATCTATCCTCCTTACAATCCTTTCACAGAAAATGTGAAGGTTTGGAAGAAGTACATTGACAACATTATGGTCATCTATGACTTCTCTGAATGGCTCAACTCTAGAAATTCTCATCACCATTTCACGAGTGACTTTAGCAAGGAATCCCTCCCAGTTCTAGACCTCTTACTATATCCATATCCAAAGGATGGAATGATCTACTCTGAACTCTACAAAAAACCAATGGGCAGGAACTCCCTTCTCTGTTATAATAGTTTCCATCCTCAGGCTCTTAGAGATAACCTACCCGTTGGAAAATTTCTGAGGCTCAGAAGAAACTGCACAGAAATTGCCAAATTTAAAGATCGTGCAGCTACATTAAGAATCCATCTGTCACAAAAAGCCTACCATCATGACCTGATTAAGAGAGCAGCCAAAAGGGCTAGACATAACAACAGAGAAGCTTTACTAGAATCATATTCGAAACAAAAAACAGACAGGCTTGTCTATGTAAGCACTTATAGTTATCTGACTAATACTGTGAAAAAATAGTTAATAAGAACTGGCCTGTTTTGAATATAGGAGGATTGAATTTATCTAAGCCCTTCTTTGCCTTGAAATGGAGTAAGAACATTAAAGATATGGTTGTCCATACTAGACCTCAACCTGGACAAAACCAAACTCACCAAATAACATTATGGACTCCTCCAGCTGTTAGAGGCCTTTTTCCGGGTGGCATGTGTTCACTCGGCCCATACACTCTCTACATCTGAAATAGAACTGGGCTTACGCACACCGTGGAAACTCCTTAAACATACTAACTATAACACAGAGGGAGTGATTTACCTACTTAAATGCCCCTGCAGACGTAACTATGTAGGCATGACCACACGACAAGTCAGGACGAGAATCATAGGACACTGGAGTTCGGTGAGATGCAAGAAGACAAACACAAAACTCACCAGAAATTTTCTAGAACATGCATACACCGAGAATGACATAACATGGGTGGTTCTTGATAAACCAAACTATCTACCAAACATGGGTTCCCAGAAATCAGTTCTTTTCTTAATGGAAAAACCTGGGTCTTTAGACTCAGAAGTTATAGATGTGGGCTTAATGATGACGTTCCTTGGACCTGCCTAGAACAAGGATGTACTTAGAGAAATGAGTTCCTATCCCGCAACTATCATTAGCTTAGTCTAGGAGTTCCGTACACTTAACAACCATGTGTGCCTAAAATGATTCACTCATTATTAATTCCTTATACATTTGGATGTTTCTTTTAATTAAATAGGAACAAGCCTTTATCAAGTGGCCCCACTATGATTATGAAACTGTGAGAAGATACATTTTCTGAAATACTAAGCAAGAACAAAATTCTTTTTGCTGTAAGTTGTTCTTTGAATTACCTATATCAGCCACCTTATGTTTTTAACAATCTGTTATTGTTATTTTGGTACCTATCAGCCACCTTATATTTTAAATAATCTGTTATCGCTATTTTGGAGGATATTATATCATCACAAGGAGGTAGTATTTATGTGTTTCTCATCAAGAGATCTAAATTAGTATTTCCCTGAGCACGTAGAAAATATTTCCAAGAAAATATCTGTCTACCATATGACTTTAGTGTTCAAATTTATAAGTCCAGAACTGTCAGTCTTGAGTAGAACCGTGACTTTAGTAATAAGAAATGCAAAAATGTTATACCTTTACGATTGCTTTTTTAACATTGTAAATAGAATGTATGTTTTCTGTGATTACATTAATTGGTCGATAGAATACTGATGTATGTCTTTCTTACAAAAATGTATTTTCAGAGTTTTCATCCAGTGACTCCTGAGGAAGGCGTTTTTTCAGCCGAAACGCGCGTCGAGTTCTGTTGTCACCGTTTTATATTTTATGTATAAACTGTTTTTAACTGTACTGATTATGATTTAGATATTGTGTTTATTTATGGTAATTATCATGTGTTATGTCATTTTCACTGTATCATATAGTTTCAACATGTGTAGTTACTATATGATTTTTATCTATACAAATTAAATATATTTTTAATATAGAATCACAGGTCATTGTTCCTCTCTCTGTACAGTCTGGATTAATTGTTCACTAACTTCTGCTGACGTCCTAGGTTTTTCTTCTCATATTAGAACAAGGATGTCCCATGAAGGTAGACTCTCTGGCTCTTCTCCATAGTGTTGTGCGACCCCCAGAGACACGTTACGATGACGAGAGGAACTGTCTCTACACATATCCCTCATCCGGGGAACACCTGTTTGGGGTGTAATTTGTACACAGCAATGTTTATCGCAATGGTTTGACGTCTCAGTTACATTTTTATAAATTACCGGATTCTATCCTGACTATCACGTCCAGTTTGACAGACATAGCTAATGATACGTGTTTTCGGTAAAACTAACTGAATAGATTGAATCTGAAGCAAGATATGTACTGATATTGACTAAACCGTCCTACAGAACTACTTTTCCCATTCGCCCTAGCACGTCACCACACACGTACTGCCCAGAACACTAATGTACCACAAAAGTAACCTCTCTAGGTCGTCCTCTTGGTGTTGTGCGACCACCAATAACACGTCATAATGACAAGAGAAACTCCTTCATACAGAGAATACTTGGTTGTTAATTGTATAAAACATTGTTGAGCCTAAAGGTTTGACATGTCCCAGTCACAATTTTTATAAAACTAGCAGATTCTACCCTGATTACCTCCTCTGGCGGACAGACACAGTTAATGATGCAGACTTTACGGTAAAACTAATTGAATAGGCTGAATCTGAAGTAAGGACATGACTGATATTGACCAGACCATCCTACAAAACTACTTGTCCCACCATGAGCTGTAGCACGTTTGGAACATAGACGTAGATCGTCGACACTCGTTTTGTCCCCGTTAACTACATTTCCCATGAGCCACAGCACGCGTGAAGCGGGTGCGTCCGTGTTGGTCGCTGTTTCCTTTAAAATTCGAGCCATTTGGCGGCGACTTCACCTTCGCCGGGACATTTATTGAGAACAGCACCGACACACTGAGGTTTTCCCTCCTCCGTGAGCCACACCAGTTGGTACAATTACCTTTAGAGGTGCATGAAATGTAGTATCTTCTTCATTAAAATAAATCCATCATGTACAAGTAAAGTTGATTTCTGAAGATTTATTTAAGATAAATAATGACACCACGGGAGGGCGTCCTTCCTCTCTGAAGTCCAAACGGAATCTCTTTAGAGAGACCGTTCATACGCCAGAGAAGAGGCTGAACGCACTCGAATGCTCTTTTGACAAATGCTTATTCAAAAGATAATTACACAGCATGCGCACATAACAGCAAATGCGCGCATGCAGTTAACCCCGTGAAAACAATGAGAGCTCGTGAACATAAACATATGTAGCGGTGCGCGTGAACATGAATGAACATGAATACTATACATTACATCACCCTTCTGCTTTCACAAACAAACTCTAAAACAAAGGAGAAGATAAAGACAAACAAAAATCCTTGTATCGTGAAGGAAATGCACAATTCCGAGCAGGTCTTATTGTATCAGTGTTGGGAACTACAGCATCAACAATACGTGGATGCCAAAGAGTTTGACAAAGAATTATTTACATCTTGAACTTGAACATCATTACTAGATGACAACACAGAGTATATATTACAGTGCAGGAGCCAGCATTGGTTAGCGCGGCGATGCCCCAGTTTCTGTAAACCCGACGGGCACCGTCACGCTATTACTTCTGTACCTCAACTATCCTCCGAGTTGATGTGGAGGTCGCCCGATCGGAGCACCTCCAGTTTAGAAGCCGCAAGCATTTCCTTGGGTTCCTTATCGTATAGACCTAAATTTTTACAGATAATAGAGTTGATGCCAAATAACTTCCTCTACTGAGCTTGACCCACAGTGCCACCGAGATCATATTATAGGTCTTGTTCTTTTAGCACAGAATTAACAAACTAGACATACTGATTTGTGAATACATACTCATCGAACTTGCACTTATATGGTCCTATGAGTTGCCGTTTGTGTCTATCAGCCTGATTCATCAAGCTGAATTGCGCTCGCAAAGGGCCAGATTCTCAGAATCTGGCCCTTTGCAAGTGCGATTTTTGCATTTGGGATTCATCATCCCAAATGCAAAAATCGGTAATAGCGATTTCGCTATTTTGCGAAGAATTACATTTAAGGAATCTCTATTTGAGATTCCTTAAATGCAATTCATCATCCATTTTTAAATAGCGAATTCGCAATTTCGGCCCGCTATTTACCGCGAGGTCAAACCTCGTGGTAAATAGCGAAAACTTAGAAAAATGCTTTTAAAAGCATTTTTCTAAGTTGCTGTTGCACACACACATGTCCTTTGGACATGTGTGTGCGCAACACCTGTTTAAATTTGCATTTAAGGGGTGCTACAGGGTGTCCTTTGGACACCCCTGGCACCCTTTAAATCGCTATCTTATTTGCGATTAGCAAATTGCTAATCGCAAATAAAGAATACCCCCCATTCATTCCTATGGGCCTTTTGGCCCATAGGAATGAATGATGCATAGGAATTCCTTATTTGCGATTAGCAATTTGCTAACCGCAAATAAGGAATCTGTAGGAATCGCAAAAAATATTGCTATTCCTACATGAATCCCGTTTTGCGAGTCTGGAATAGCGATTCCTTATCATTCGCTATTTCAGACTCGCAAAACTTCCCTATGATGAATCAGGCTGATTGTTTTTGGCTTAGAGTTGGGCGTTCTGGATGTATCCAGTGGCATGAAGGTGGACGATAGCATCCACTTTATTAGGTAAGACTGAGTATGCCATTAACACATAACTTCTTTTGCTATGACACACAAATGTGCCTGTGTCTTTATAATGTATGTAGCATGCACTCATGTATGCTCATGTAACCCGCGATAACAGCTATGTGTGGCATGTGACACCAATTACCTTTTTCCTCTGTTTGTATTACTTTCAGAACGACGGTGGACCCCTAATACACATGGGCCATCGCCTGTCTGGCAGTCTGTAATGAGTCGAAGAGACCGTACGTTTGAAGAAGAAGTAGGTTTCTTTCCAATGAAGTAATTCACCCACAGTACAGAGCGTCCTGTCGATCCGAAGTCCGTTCAACAACTAAGTTTGCTGAGCGTACCTCGAACACAAGGACACTTCAAGCATTTAAAACACAACATTACATTACATGCATAACATTCTACATAACATTCCACTCCTTGACATTCTAAGCAAGAATTACCTTACATCACTACTACACAGTCTTGATGGGCCAGTATATTATTTCATTTAATTGTTTATATATTTTCCCACACTACACATTGACTACAAAGTCATAATTGTTTGGTCCTGAAGAATGCCTAAGATCCCTGCTTGGGGACCACTCAAGGCAGAAACAGGTCGACCTAAGACCTTTTGAAAGGGTCAAATATACATTTTCCATAACTCTGGTCCATATTTAACCCTATCTCCAGTGGACCACGTAGTAAAGTTTATTAGGTACCCTGGAGGTAGTTTTAATCCCTTTCATATGATTTGTTTGCACTCTGTCCCTCACTTACCTTAAACAGTATCGCTCATCTTAAAACACCTGAGCTCCTCTTCCCTCGGAGAGTTGTAGCCCACACCCAGGACCTTGCGGTCCGGAGTGAGAAGGGAACCCAATGAGGAAGCATGTCACCCTCGGGTGAGTGAGGGTTCTTGTCCTGAAAGGATTTCTTCCCTGAGTCCCGTCACATTTCCACTTTTAGACACACCTGTCTTCTGTTTCACAATATACCAGACGTACTCCTTTGTGAGTTGATGTTTCTATTCCTTCTACAGACTTCATACATGTGAAAAATGTTTACTTATCAAATGCAATTAGCAAGGAAGACGTCAAATAAACAGATACTAAACCTTTCACAGCTCTAAGAGGATGATGCCTGGTTACCAGGACGTTTTATTATGTTCTATGGAATCTTTAGTTTATGATGTAACATGTTCTTTAAAGGGCTACATGTGTAGGGCAGCAATAAAAGTTATTGCATAATGTTAGCCTCCGTTGTCTTTAATGAAATCAAGATTCTCTCTGTATGTTAATTGGAGAATTGTCATTCCCAGTCATAAATAAATGACTAAACTTATCTGACCAGCAGCAAGAAGAAGGACCATGCAGGCCACAAGAGGTCTAGTTATACTTGGACTAATGCAACACCTGTGCTGTATACATTCATAGTTCCAGTACCACAGGGTTCTGTAAATGTAGTTTTTGTTGATCTATTTACTGTTTTCTTAACTGGCTGCTATTTGAGTAAACTAAAGAAAGAAGGCATAATTTCTTGACAACATTTTCTAGCTCTGGTGAAGTTAAATTTCTATGTCAGGACCGGAGGCAAGCATCATGCCTTCTTTTCTTTCCATACTCACCATAAAACACTTTTAACAATATAAAGGTTTAGATGGAAAAACAACACATCTCCTAGAACATCTTCTGGACCCCTGTTGAGAGAACTACACTGGCTCCCAATACGCCAACGGGTTAAATTTAAAATTTGCTGCACTGTACATAAATGCCTATTTGGAAACGGCCCCAACTACCTAGCTAAACTACTACAGCCCTACAAACCGGAACGAGATCTACGGTCAAGTAACCAACTCCTGCTCAAACCACCTTTCATTAAAAAAACCAGACAAGACGGCCGAGCCCTCTCTTCAGTGGGGCCGGCCTTGTGGAATAACTTGCCGCTCAGCTTGAGACAGATCTCCAATCACCTTACTTTTAGGAAAGTGTTAAAAACAAATCTGTTTATGGAGACATAATTAAAGGATGCCCCTTGCATTCTCTGGCTATCTGTACAGTATCTTTGCCACTTGTCGCAGTCAAAGCGCGGAGATAACCCTTTCGGGCTCGATTCTTGCGCTATAGAAATATATAAATAAATAAATAAACATCCCCAAAGACAAATGCTGTTCTCTAAAGAAATATTTATGGAAAACGGACATCTGTCCCAAATAACGACCGTCCGTGTAAATAACATACAGGTGGTCTCTTAAATGAGGAAATCTATAATATTTTTCTGTGACTTTATTAAGAAGCCCGCAGGAATTGCTTCAAAGGGACACTGCTTGTAAAGTATGCATTTTACATAATGATTTAAAAAGAAACTGGCCAAAAACGACACATTTATCTATACTGTCATATTGCTTTGTTTCGTTTTTTTCTCTCCATCAGTTTTTTACTTTCTATCACTTTCTTAGCCATTTTCCATTCTCCTCTCATGCTTTCTTTTCTCCCTTATGCCATTCTTCTTTAATTACATGTGTCCTTTCCATATTTCTGTCCTACTTTATATTCCGGTTGCATTTTCTTTGCTGCTTTCAAGCTTTTCTTATTCCCATTCTTCCATGTTTTATTGTTCCTTCCTTTCTTCTCATCATCCTCCAGTCCTTCCATTGCCCCTCTTACTACCATCCCTTCTTTTTGTATTTCTTACATGTTATTTTCTCTTCTTTCCATCTATTGCCCTTCCATCTGCCTCTCATTTCTTCATACCAATATTTATTTCTATTTCTCTGCTTTCGTTGTTTCTTTCGGTCTTTTTTTCATTAAACGTCTTTGTTCCTTTTTTTTTCACCTTGCTACTTCTCCTTCCAAGCTTCACTTTTTTCTTTTTTCCCTTTCCATTCTTTTTCTGTTTTTTGTACCTATAGCTCTTCAAGCTTCCTTAAAGCTTTCCTTCTTTTGTCCTTATTTGCATTCTTTTTTACTCCTTCTGAGCTGTCTCATTGCATTTGCCTCTAACTTCTTTTTTCTTTGCCATTTCAAGAAACTCTCTTTTCTATCACCGTTTTAAGATTACTTGACCCCTTTATCCAACAGTTGTATCCCAGTAATTTATTCTTCCAGTATTTATAAGTTTCATCATCTGTCTTGTAATGACTTTTGAGCAAGAGACGAATGTTTAGAAGGGACGTAAACAAATTCATTATGTCCCAAGCACCCCCGCCTAAGCTGGTATGTTGGGTGCAGGCAATGAAAGACCTTGGAGTTTGAGCCGCATTGTATAATCTTAAGGGAAGTCTCTAGTCTAGATACACGGAGCACTGGCCAAGACATACAGTTTGATCCTTGCAAGGATCACTCCTGAGTGGCTGCTCGCTTTGGCTTCCTGGGTGTTGAGCGCATGCGCGCATTGGAAGGGTCAGGCAAGCGCGTCAAGAGTGACGTACAGTCCTGGTGATGTCATGTCTCCCCCCAACTAAACAGTAATAAGGGTCTTGTCAATTACAGTGATGAGTCGCTCAGGAAACAGAATATATTGACTAGGTGAGGTTCAGGATAGGGAAAAGGGGTCAGGCTATGGGGCCAGGCACAGAGTCATCCGTGAGAGTTGTGCCCTCAGGAACTCTCCCTATATCAAAAAGCTCCTCAGGCGACAGTTCACATGGATCTCCACTTAGCTGCAGAAGTTACGGGTGATGGTGCCTTCATCCCTGCAGACCGTAACCATAATCTCTTGATATCCGTAAACACATGTGGTATTAGTTTGAATAGCTTGAACTCTTTTACAGTCTCAAGAGTCTGCTTTGGACATCATCAGGGGAGTAGCTTAGTCCGTGAGATTTTGATGGTGGGGGTGAGGGGGCGGGGGGGTTAATCGTAAATTCCCTGACTAATAAACAGTACACCGAAGGGTGGAGAGATGACCAAGGTTTGGGATACACTGTTCCCATGAGGAACAAGTTCAGTACTGATTCGAAGTAGTTGGCCCCTGTCCAAGTTCCTGATAAAACTAAAACAACAGCTTGTTAAAATCTTTTATTCAAACGAGGACCAACAAAAGCATAGGAGGCCCAACACAGGGCCCTGAGTCCCAACTCTCAAGCCAAGAATGCAATTATTTGGAAGGGATCACACCCCAAACCCCTTCGCTGAAGACACGCCCCTGATCAGCATAGTCTCATCTTTTCTTCGGGCAGTCATGTTGCCTTTCTTGTTTCAAGACAGCAGCAAAGATTAGGGTTCCACCGGTCAGTATAGTATCAGCATGACCAGTATTTCTATACTATGGCTAGACAAAATATTAGGAAAGTCGGTAATATGTGGAATATTTTTCACCTTTTGAATGTAGATACAAAACCCAAATATGCGGAAAAAAATACTTGAAAAGTATGTTAGAGCATGTAAATGAATACGATTTCACTGGCCTTTGGAGTCTGAACTGCGAAGCCAGAAAAATATACAGAGGATTTTCCATAAACTCCTATTGAGGGACCAGCGTCTCCTCTTACAAAGTCGAAACGTCAATAACGGGCCAGTATATTTCTTCCACTAAGGTGGTAACTGGATCAGAGAGGGGGCACTTGGTGGCTTTGGTGATCTGCATGGCCTGAAACGCTCCACAATTCCATGGTCTTGAACCCAAAGAAATGTAATCTTGCAGACATCGAACCCTCTACTCTGCAAACTCCTTGAGTTCTGCACCACTAAAAGGTTGTCCATTGTCAGATTTAACAACCGTGTGGATGACAAAAGGGGAGAACATTTTGTTCTAAGCCACTGACCGGCTGGGAACAGTCAGGACGTCAGTGAATCTGGTTGGCTAAGAAGTCATAAACGTTGGTGGAGCTTCTTCCCAGAGCTCCTCCGATAGGTCGTAAGTTGACTGGGGCTCAGGAGGATAATTTTGGCCCAGAGCCTGGCAAACATGGAGGGTGAAAACCACCTCCTCTGTCACTTCATCCTGGAATGGGAACCACACTTTATTTCCAGAAGTCTATTGGTTGCCACCATTCCCTGGTGACTTTTCTGAGGTACTTTCACAACCTGTTGCTCCAAAGCTTGAGAGGGTACAAGGTGATCTTGTAAGAATCATGCCTCTTCTGTTTGAAGCAAGTCATGTTGCATTTGCCAAAATGCTGATAGTTTACAGAGACTACAGCACCAGCGCTCGGTCTTGATCCTTTCAAGATCTCGCCTCCAGAGTAGATTAGTTCAGCAATGGCTGGAAGAGATGGCTCTTCCTCCAAGGCTTAGATGATGTCAGCTCTCTCAGGGCCAGAGGGTGAAGCTCTTAGACCAGCTGGTGGTTGTATACATTTGTGGTTGTGGACATGTTGTCACAGTTCGTTAAGGGGAAGCTCTGTATGATGCTGCGTTCAATGTGTCCGGGCACTTTCGAATAATGATTGCCAAATAAGGAGGGATGATCATTCACTTTAGTAAAATGCTTCTCTTATGCAGGGATCACAAGTCCAAACAACAGACACAATTCCCTTCTCTTCCTGGGAGACTCCCCAGACTGCAGCTGGCATCAGCAGTGATGCACTGGGGTAATTCAATGCCAGGATTAAGGGATGGCATAATGTCAGTGCAGAAGTGCTTTTAGTGTGCAGGGCACATGTGTGGTATCAGTGAGCGGGATGGGAGCAGCTGTTCACCACCAGGCAGGATCACTAAGCTATGCACGTACCAAGGAACACATGCACCACTGAGCACCATATATGTGCACTTGATAAATCACTTTAACGCAGCATAAACCCATTCACCCTGTCAACACCTCCTAAGATGCAGGGCTCAAGGGGAAGCCTGCAGTGGTCAAAACAATAACCTATGTGGTCGCGGCTGGGGAAAGAGGCAGACAGACCACCACAGCGGCTCAACCATTTAAGTTATTTAACAAACACCACTCACCAGGCCACACCATACACCACAGTATCCTTAAATTTGGATGCTGTGGCCAATCTAGGAGTAGGAAGTCTGCAGGGGGTGGTCTGGGTAGGATGGCTAGTAGCAGGGCTAGCTTCTTATGGGGCAGAGGGCACTTACAATGCACATCCATTGCATTTCATGTTGGAACTGGTTTCTGGGGTCTCAGGGCAGTCAAGGGTACTGAGGTCTAATTGTAGGTCTGTCCCTCTGGCCTCAAAGGGCCCCCTTACAATGGAACTCAAACTGAGCTCCAAAGACTCTGCTAAACAGTTGACTCTTAGGATTGAGAAGCAGAGCAGTAGACATCTTACTCAGGGATGTGGTGTAGGTTAGAAACTCAGAACTCTGCAAAACAGACAAGAACGCTTAGATAATCAATGTCTGGCTAATTTGTTCAATTATAAAAAGAAAAAATACTTTAATTCACGTACAACTAAATACCAAGGGTAAATTTAGAAAGGTACGCAATGAAAACAAATAAAATAAAATCTTTAACCCTTATTGAACAACAGACCTGTGTAAGAATGTTCCTCGTTATTACAAATATAAAGAACATTACTCTGGTGTTTGCCATGGAGTTCACAAAGTAAAACCCCTTCCTATTGTAAATGTCACTGTGTAAACCCCCTTTCTATTACATGTGTTATAGTTCACAATGTAAAACTCCTTCCTATTTTATTTGTCAATTAAAAATGTAAACCCCTTTTTTAGGTCTCGCCTGCCAATGCGATTGCGCATTGCTGGCGAGAGATATAGAGGCTAAACCAAGCTCTGAAACCATTGCGGATTTCTTTGAGTGCATGTGGTGCTCGTGCACACGCTTGCCTGAGCCTCCTGCCTCCGAGAGCTTAGCTCACTTCAAAGGGATCCGCTCCCCCTCCCCCTGCTTCACACTTTTCACGGCCACCAGGCCGTGTCTCGCATTTCTCCTCCCACAGCACAGCAATGTACAACTCACCCCCTCTCCCCACCAATACCAGTAGGCTTAACAAACATTTCCATTATATATGTAGTATCTGCTCCTCCACTTTATTCTTCCAATCCCTTACATTATATTTAGATTTAGCTTCCATATAACTACTTTCCGTGCCTCTACAGTTTACTTACGGCATACTATGCGTTTGCATTTAACTATAGCTTTAGGGTACATGTTTGTACATATTCTCACTATTGACTAAATTAGCCTGCGTTGGAGGTTTGCCATTCTGTAGGCTTCACATAAACATACACCTTTATGCCGCTTTGCTTTTAATTATTGCTTATAGGGTACATTACGTGCGTAGTCTCACTATTAACAAAAATACCGTGCTTTACAAGTTAATTGCTGCTTTGTTTTGTTACTGTTGGTTGTGCTGTGATCAGGGCCACATTTCACAGTGTTTAGAATTTAAATATTTTCGGTGCTCTGCGACGAGATTCTGCTATGCTGTTTTAGCATTACTCCATGATGTGCATTGAAGCCGCCTGGTAGTTTATTTGTCAACATTCAACATGAATGCAATGCACCCCAATAACAGTATCAAACCATGAAACGATGGTGCATTTGAATACCACACAACTGTCATATCTCCGTGGTATAATAATATATGTGGAATGTATCTCACTTAATCCAAACAGGTTACACTCGGGCAGCCATGGATGGCAACATTAATAAAATGCATTCATAGGTAGCAGTGCGTTGGCAGAGTACCCTTGCATAGCATACAGCGCACTTCAGCCGGATTACAGCAGCTTTACCTCCAGTGCATGGTGTTAGCGCTGTGCAGTGGAGGTTTAGCGGCTGCTTGGCACGCAATAAAGTATTCTGAGGCACAACGTTTGGAAGGTGTTTTCACCTTACGTGATCTGTAACCCCAGCGGGCTCCGCCACGCCTCCAGGCTCTCGGGGTGAGTGGGTGGCTTTAGGTCGCCTTCTGCTGCACATGCTTGGGCCTTCACGTGATTGGCTTTTTTTTTTGTCCACATGAAACACGAAGGGCCAATTCACAGAGTACTTAGAATATGGGAAGAGGAACTCCGAAAGTACTCTTTTGCATGCTGTACGATGCCTTTGTGAATCGAACCTCAAAACAAGGGAGTAGTGAAAAGAAACAAGCATTGTTTTTTTAATTTTTCTTCCCTTTTAACATCCTATGCCCAATTGAATCGTAATGCAAAGGGGCTGTGTGCGCGTTGTATGCATCCGGTTACAAAACACTTATGTTATGGTATTCATCGGTGCAGCTCATTGTGCATACATTGCCCTGAAAGTGTGCAGTGTCACACACTACTAAACCGCACGTCTACAAGTCTCCCGTCATGGTGTGTTAATGTACACAACACTGTGTTTCATGAGCCACAGCCTTTATTGGCCAATTCAATACACATTTCCAAGCAGGCATAGGATTATGAAGTTGGCCTAATGGCTAGAGCGCTCGACCTCGGAAACCCGGTTCAAGTCTCAGTAATGTCGCTAAACTTCCCGTGATTTGGGGCAAATCACTTAATATCCCTGTGCCTAACAAAATGACTGTGTGTCCTTGTGTAACGTAACTGGTGCTATGTAAAGCGCTCTGATACCCAGCATTTGAGAAAACGTCTACAAGTCTCCTATTATGGTAGCGCTGCAAGGCTCTCAGCAGCAGTATGCAAGTAACACATTTTAATGTACACAACACAGTCTTTTATGAGCTGCAGCCTTTATTGACCCTTTCTTTCCACATTTCCGGGCAGACATAGAATTATGGAGCGCTACAAATCCATAGAAATGACAGCTATGCGCTACACTGATGACCTAACCGCATACTTCCTAGTGCCTCTCAACATGGCGATAGCCTGTACGGTCTAATCAGCGGCATCGGAGCACTATGCAAGTGACACATTTTATAAAACTACTAACTAATAAACTTTGCTTGCAGCATGTACCCTCCCCTCCCCACTCTTACTGATGCACACCAATCACACATGCCCCCAATACACACCAAACAACAGTTTTGTATGATTGGTATGTGCTAATAACAATAATGACGTGTTTATTTGTCACACTTTGGCATCTGGTGTGCTTTGCGCACTCTCCTATCCCCTTGGTGCTTCAGTTGTAAATAGATATGACACACTCACTCTACGGGCACTTTAGACGGAGGGGGCACATGCAGATGTCTCGGGCAGCTAGAGAATTAAAATGATCACAGCAGTGTGGAGAGCTCTACTTTTTTTGAGGAAGCACACAACTTCTGACCAATCAAAACATGTACTCATAGCGCCAAGAAACCTCTAGCTGCGCTCTACAAGTTCCTTTTACATTATATTACATTACATTACACTACATGTGAGCCAAGCCAACACCCTTCTCCTGTTGATTCTCACATACTTTTCTGGCAGTCACTCTATCTATCTATCTATCGCACTCACTCACTCTATCTATCTATTGATCGCCCTCACTCTGTCTATCTATCGCCCTCACTCTATCTATCTATCTATCTATCTATCTATCTATCTATCTATCTATCTATCGCCCTCCCTCTATCTATCTATCGCCTTCCCTCCCTCTATCTATCTATCTATCACCCTCCCTCTATCTATTTATCTATCTATCGCCCTCCCTCTATCTATCTGTCGCCCTCCCTCTATCTATCGATCGCCCTCCCTCTATCTATCTATCGCACTCACTCTATCTATCTATCACACTCACTCTATCTATCTATTGCATCACCACAGCATCACTCAGCACCACCACAGCATCACTCAGGGGCACCACAACATCACTCAGGGGCACCACAACATCACTATGCGCTACCACAGCATCGCCCGTCGCTACCACAACATCACTCAGCGCCACCACAGCATCAATCTGTGCAACCATTCAACAACAACTGGTTCAAATATGCTCTCTCAATGTTTCAAGCTTTATTACAAATATCACAAAAAGATGTTAATATTTCAATTCTGTTCTTGGACTTTCCTACTAGCCTCGGCGCACTACTAGACAGCGCTGTACCTTTGCGCAGCTCTTGTGAATTTTAAAATTCCCCGTTTTGTCTTCTTGGTTACTTTTACTTTGTATCACTTATTCCTTGGCTTTAAATTGCCGGCCACGCTTAACCTGCACTTCTGACCCGCTCACCTGCACTATAATTGGAAGAACACGGCACTTTGCGAGTCCCTCGCCCCGTCTCGTTGGCGGCCATCTTGAGTGAGGGTTGAGGCTTCCAGCGGTCTAGTTCTCACTAGGAGGCTAGACCAACATAAATACAAGCCATGCCGACGCGCAGCGGTATCGCGCAGCGGGATCGCCGGATGTCCGCCGGAGTTACGCCTGAGTTCAGCCCGTCTGCGCCCGTCCGCGCTGAGGACGCACTGCAGGACGGGCTGGACTCGGCTTACACTCCTTCTCCATCTTTTGAGGTACTTAGGCAATATTCTATTTCTGAGCTGTTGGCTCTTAAACCGTCAGCGCATTCTTGCTATTATTGCTTCACTCCAGAGGGGATATTACATTCCCATTTTTGTCTTACATGCAGAGCTCCCCTTCGCTTCCCCGCTCCCGTTCCTATAAGACCCCATTCGCGCCTTGGAAAACATCTTACCATCCCTCCTAGAAAGGGTTTCCTAATAAACGCTCGCTCGCTCATTAAAAATAATGTTGCCTTCCACGAGTTCGTGGAAGAGAGCCAGCCAGACTGGGTCTTTGTGACAGAAACCTGGGCCTCGGACTCCTCTGGTCATGACTTACTTCTGGCCATTCCTGATGGCTATTCTCTCCACAGGCAGGACAGATTGCTCTGTAGAGGTGGAGGACTTGCCATCCTCTATAAATCCTCCCTTTCTTGCACCATCAAACCCCTATCGATGCCCCAAGACCGTTTTGAAGCATTATACTTCTGCATTCTGTGTGCCCCATCTGTCTCATTCACCGGGATACTTATGTACAGACCGCCTGGTCCTAGCGCTAGTTTTTGTGTAGATCTACTTAGAATCCTTGAACCCTATTTTGGAAAATCTCGTCTCTCTATTTTGGGCGATTTCAATTTCCACCTTGATGAAGTTGGTTCAAAGGACACCTCTACACTAACTGAGTCACTTGAAGCCTGTGACCTCGTTCAGATGGTGAACAGCCCAATACATAAGGCTGGCCATATTCTGGATGGGGTATTTTCAAGTGACTCAAGATTATCTACTGGCCTCCCTTTGCCGCTGGTCTGGTCAGACCATCTTGCAGTGCCGCTAGAACTTGCTCTCCCTGCCTCGGTCACAGCTAACCAGGTCGCCACCACATATGCTCTCAGGAGAAATTATAGAAACATCACCGACGAAGCTCTTGCCCCTTATGTTCGGGCCACAGAGCCCTCCTCCTCAAGGAAGGCGGGTGAGGTAGCTCAAGAACTCGCGGACTCCATCACTACTGCAGTTGAGAAGCTTGCCCCCGCCTCTCTCCGCTATGTGGCGAGGCAGAAGCCCACTGCTGCCTGGTTCTCTGAACATCTGAGACTTCTGAGGCAGAGCTGTAGGAGTAAGGAGAGAAGCTGGAGGAAATCTTGGGATATGAAGGACCGGGAGGAACACAAGTCCGCTTTGCGGGAATACAAACAGAGAGTGATCATGGAAAATCAGGAGTATTTCTCCAATCTTACAAGTTCTCTAACTTCATCTAGAGAACTCTTCAAAATTGCTGATTCACTGTGCTCTCTCCAACTTCCAGATCCAGGGGTGAGCTCACAAGATCTCTGCAATAACATCTCGGATTTCTTTCATAGTAAAATCGCGGATATCCACACTTCCTTAGAAGCTCAACGCCACTCCCTGGATGATGATGTTCCTCTCACTATAGCCAACCTTGATACTTTGGTTGAAGGCCCCTCCGAATCCTTCACCCAATTTCCAGCACTCTCACTGGAAGGACTTAATCTCCTGCTAGACAGGACCAAATCCTCCTCCCCAATGGATCCTGTACCGCTAAAAAAGTTGAAGGAGTGTAGAAACAGCATTCTTCCGCCTCTGCTTGAAATCATGAACGGGGCTATTGTCCAGGGTTCTTTTCCGCCGGTGTGGAAGAAGGCTATAGTGAAGCCTCTCCTTAAAAAACCGTCCCTGGACCCGGGCCTCCTTAAGAATTTTAGGCCGATCTCTTTACTTCCAGCCCAGGCAAAGATGTTAGAAGCGCACCGTAATACACATCTTTCCTCCTTTCTTGAGTCTAGTGAGTATCTTGATAGCTCGCAGCACGGATTCAGAAAACATCATAGCACCAAATCCGCTCTCACTGTTGTGGTGGATAACATTCGCCGCAAAGTTGACCTTGGCCAAACCACAGTGCTGGTCCTATTAGACCTCACGGCTGCGTTCGATACTCTGTCTCCCGCCATTTTAACATCTCGGCTCAGGGAGGCAGGGGTTACTGGACCGGCCCTGAGTCTTCTTAACTCCTTTCTCCATGACAGAGAACAGAGAGTCATGCTCGGAGATTTCCTCTCCCCTGCCAAGTCATTGCAATGTGGGGTGCCACAGGGGTCGGCCCTGAGCCCGACCCTCTTCAACATCTACGTGGCCCCCCTTGCTAGACTAGTAAGATCGCAGGGCCGACGACACCCAGATCATGGTGTTGCTGGCCCACTCTGTCAGTACATCCGCATTCAGCTTTAGGTCATGCATGCAGCGTGTGGCGGAGTGGATGATCCTTAACTCCCTAAAGCTGAATGGCGACAAGACAGAGGTCTTGGTCTTCGGTAAAGACCAACACGTGTGGTCGAGCGAGTGGTGGCCTTCATCTCTCGGCACCTGCCACACTCCCTCCCAATCGGCCAGAAACCTCGGCGTCATCTTTGACACTTCACTCTCCATGACGCTCCAAGTGAATAGGACCGTGGCCACTTGCTGGGGTGTCATCAAGATCTTAAAAAGAATTCTCCACTATCTCTCCTTCCAGGCGCGCAAACAGATTGCGATTGCTCTTGTTGGCTCCAGGCTTGATTATTGTAACTCTCTTTATGTGAAGTCCAACAAGGGCTTTATCCATTGACTGCAAACTGTACAGAACGCCGCAGCGCGCTTCGTCCTGGCCCTTCCCATAGCATCATCTGCCACCATTGCTAGGAGAAATCTTCATTGGCTCCCCGTTCAGTTTAGAATCTCCTTTAAGCTCCTATGTCTCACATATAGAGCACTTGCGGCTGGCCCTGCGGACGCACTTGGTACCCTGCTCACCCGCTATGTACCCACGAGATGCCTAAGATCGGCCGGGCTAGACCAATTGGTAGTGCCCCGCGCTAGGTTGACCAGATGGGGAGCGAGAGCTTTTTCTGTTGCCGCTCCTCAGCTTTGGAACTCCCTTCCGGTGGAGATCAAAACCTTACCCTCCATCGACCTGTTTAAAAAGGCCCTTAAAACCTGGTACTTCATCAGAGCCTACCAATGAGATACTGCTGTCTGACCTGGCTAGTTCCTTTAGTTGATGTAGGCGCCTTGACGCCCACTGGGCTAAGTTAGCGCGGTATAAGACACAATTCATTCATTCATCACAATAAAATACACTGAACATAATCTTCACAAAAATTATTTACAAAAGTTAAGCTATTGCCATTATGAATTTCAATAACTTTTATTTAAAAATTAATTTTTAAACTAAAATTAAAAGCCATTGTTATTTGTAATATCAATACGTCTTAGTCACGTAAATACAACACATATTGCATTACAAATGCTATAGGTGTCACATTTGCAAAAGTTATAACCATTGGCATTGTAAATGACAAAGCTATTAATTTAGCTGTTTTCAAAACCAACACATAAATAAAAAATGTGTCATTTACAATACCAATAGCTCAAACTTTCCAAATGCGAGACCTATTGCATTGCAAATGCTTGTTTCTCCATCTTATCTTGGGGCTGCACCTAACAAAGCCCCAATCATTAAGTGCCTCTTTGAGATATGAGCAATGGGACTACTTCGTAGGTGGGCTAAGACAACTGCAGCCCAATTAAATGCCCAAAGGTGAAGGTCCACAAAGAGGTAGGGCCAGATCCACCTTCCTACGAGACCAAACAGAGCACCAAATTCATCCTGTGAGCACTTGTGAGTCGAGGTTGTCTGGAACAAGAGTTCAGGACTTACTCCGGGGAGTTGTGTGGGACTGAAAGTCACAACTCGCCAAAGCACACTGCAACACGTAAAAAATCAACAGGCAGCCAATGCTTTTATGTTTTTTTTTTTTAAAAGTACTCTAATTCACACACAACACTTCACTTTTGAATATTTTTATTTGGCATATTTAGCCATAAAAAGTAGCACTTTACAAACAATTAAAATATGATTTGTCCCCACGGTTTCACCATAAGACAATATAATGCACAGTAAAAACCTACTAAAATATACCATGGGGGACCCACGTATATAAAATTCTTAGTTCTTCACTGTACAGAATCTCGAATAGTCCACAGATCATGGGTGAGAACGAATTTCTACCATGTATTTATTTGAACCTATGTTAAAAAAGATAAGAGGTGGCTCAACTGTCCTAGGGGACCAAGCACTAAATTACAGTGAAAAAACAAAAGACTCCCCTAGAGCTTTGTACACATATACTACTACCCTTTAACCCGTCAGATAAACACCTCACATTCACTTTCCCATCATACCATTAGAGCACTGGTTTTCCTTGAAAGGGGCCCCCTTGAGATTAAAAAGGAGTCAAACAATAAATCCCTCGGATTCAGATATAGTGCGTACAAATCTATAGTTTTATTAAAATGACAAATATCAGTATTTAAAAACAAGAGAAGCAGTTCTCCATCCGATGGAGTCGAAGCCAATTCAGCTCCTTATAGTGCACTGATTAAAAACACAACATAGATATATGTTTATATGTTTATAACTATAACTATAATATAATTATATTCAATACAAAAGCATACAAATAATATCATAAAAAGACAATAAAAACATAAAAATCAAGTTACATGAGGAAACCCTATGGGGGCGTGGCCACGTGCGGAACATGGAGGACGTGAACTAAGTTAGCTTCGTCTCATGCCCTAATACTTCGCAAATTATCCTGCGATCCCTGTTCTCGAGGGATACCCACCCTTGGCCAACTGCTGTCGGAGGAGAAGGGGAATATCGGAGACGAGATCCGTGACACCAGCTAACCCTGAATAGCGCAGAGGACTGCCGGAGGCGGAGGGGCCTTGCGGCACGTCGGAAGCAGCGGACTGCCGTAGAAGGAGGAGCCGGCCCATGTGCGGCTTGAGGGCGGAGACATCGCATCGGAGCCCGAAGGTGCGCGGGCACAACACAACGGGAGTGAGGTAATCAGCGGCTCTCCCAAGCGACACAATCAACTGGGTCAAGGCAGAAAAAGGAGCGGAACGGGAGAACAATAAGCGACCACCGAAGGATTTAACTACGTGGCGCGAACCCGCAGGACGAAGCCCTGGCACGCCGTAGACACCTGGTGCCGCACTTAAAGTAAGCAGAGCAGCGAAGCGCAGCGGAGGGGAGCGGCAAAGCGGCAAGAGGTGGAAAGAGAGTGGCAGCCCCCTGATTACGAGACCCCGAGCGATGGCGATCGGAGAAAACTGCGCAAACAACTGCGGCCGCCATTTTGTGGAGTCTAGAGGGGCACCACTATGCACTTGGGCTTTAAGGGTCATCCCCTGTTGTTGGGGGCTGCCGGGGCTCCGGACCAGCTGAAAAGAATGACCACACCTCCACAAGACAGAAACACGATTTGCTGACGCGAGGAGCAGGCCACGGCAGAACACGCCATTATTTGCCATAAAGAACGTATTCCCTGCAGTGTAATGCAGCGTCAGGGAACCACCTGCTGATTAATAATCGCCATCGCATCGAGAAATTGGGAAGTGGTGTTCCCACACCACGCGTCTTCACTGGTGACCCTCTTGTGTAGAAAGCGGGTTCAACGCGCGAATGACTGTAAGTAACGGTTACTCAGTCTTTGGTCTGTCGTGCTGTACTGAGCCTTAACGAAAGGACTGACGATGAACACTGCGGGTGCTGGGCTGTAGCGCTGACGAAACCGGACATCGGACCCGGTCATCCTTCCAGCTTTAAGAGGCATTCACTCCAATACAGGCGAGTGCACCAAGGGGAGAGGCCGTGGCCGAATCTGTACGGTAGCTGGGGACACAGGACACCTGCACTGTCATTGCCTGCGTAAGTGGGACTTTGCTGCCGCCACCCTGCAGACGAGAGCCATGGGGAAACACAGGGCCAAAGGGCTGGACCAAGGCACGAATGCAGACGTGCAGTCCACCGGGTCGGAGGACCCGCCGGCCTCCTCTAACATGGAGATCATACCGCCGATAGGCAAATGCATGCAGGACGCTAAACTGGACCTCATATTAGCCGAAATAAAGGCCTCAAGGGAGGCGCTGGAGCTACGTATGGACAATATGACCACCGGTTTGTCACTCCTCAGGGCTGACCACAACAAACTAGCCGAAAAGGTCTCGGAACATAAAATCGCGCTCGACGACCTCATACCGCAGCAGACGGACCATTCCACAAAACTCGAGTCCATGGAGAAACAAATTAAGTTACTTTGGGACAAGATGGATGACGCGGAAGGGCGGGCCCGCCGCAACAACGTGAGAATTTTGGGAATACTGGAACGAAGTGAGGGGAGGAATCCCACGCAGTTCGTCGAGGACTGGCTGAAGTCGATAGTGGGCCCGCAAGATCTCACCCCGCTATACAGTGTAGAAAGGGCACACAGAATGCCGGCGAGGCCACCTAGGCCGGGTGCACCACCACGTCCGTTGATAGCGCGCCTCCTGCACTACAAGGACAGAGAGTCAGTGCTGACAGTTGCAAGAGAGAAAGCGCCACTAAGGTATGAGGATAAGACCATCTCAGTATATCCAGACTTTACCCCAACGGTGCAGAGAGCCTGGCCGTCATTCCTAGGAGTGAAGCGCAAACTACGAGACAGAAACTTGAAATATGCATTACTGTTCCCGGCTCGCCTCAAGATCCTATATGAAAACAAATTGCATTTTTTTGACATCCCACTTGTAAATAATACCTGTATAAATTGTTGGCCACACTTGCGCCGTGAGCACAGAGCACTTAATGTCATGAATTGCACTGTTTATTCACCTTTCAGCCTTTTGTAAATTGTGTATTTGAAGTATACATGAATGAATACAATTCATAATACATTATATGAAGATATAGATGGTTTGGATTCTGTTTTCTAAGAAAGTGTTTTTTATGAAGAATCTTTTGTTGAAATACCTTAATTTGCTAAAGTGTTAATTGAATGTCATAGATGTCACTGAGATATTGAAAGAAATACGTTGCACCCGTATGAACCAATTGTTGATAATATTGATTTGCTGCCCAGGTTCAAAAGGGATACTGGGTTAACCCCATTGGTTATAGAAGTACCCCTGAGGAGGCAGCAGAGTGGATGGAGGTGACACTGACACCGCCGTATACGCAGGACCCGTTCGAAGAGGACCAAAGTGGAGGACGATCGCACCAGGAGGACCACCAACGGACTGACACGGGAGAGGACCACGCGATAGAGTCGGAGGCAAATAGTGGATCACTGTCGGACACACCGGGAAGAAGGCGAAGGTGGTCCAGCTGACAAAGGCTGCATTGGCTGCACATGATGCAAGAGGCAAATCGATCCTGGGAAGCAACTCAGACACGCACACGGAGGTGTCGGGCTCAACGGATAGCTTACAGCTCTTCCTCAAAATCACGGCACAAGTGGCAAACGAATATTGAATGTGTTCTCAGAAGACTCCGGATGGTAATGTATGTGATCCACACAAGGTCGAGGGTGGGTTGACAGGGAACGGGGACACACTAGCCCAGGGCACGCAGTATCACCATCGACTGGTCCTGAGCAGGTGTGAGTGGTTTCCACCCCCCCCACCGTATAGACATGTTGTGGTTTAATTCTTGCCCACGTTGGGCAATAAGGTTTGAACCTTTTTCACTCGAGGACCTTAAAGTTAGGGAGTTAAACATTATGAAGGCACTTGGAACACTGCACATATTACACATGACCCTGCTGGCGCAAACCCTGAAATGGGGACCCTTAATACCTACAAACTATGCACCTGGAACGTACGGGGTATGGGATCCATTCATAAGAGACACAGACTTTTAGCACAGCTTAACCGGAGAAATGTTATGATAGCATGCCTCCAAAAAACTCACCTGAACAGTGCGGAGGGTGTAAAACTGCTTAAAAAAATGGAAGGGTCAACTGTTTGCTACCTCTTATTCTGTGTTCTCAATGGGGGCGGCTAAATGGCTCAGGAACTCAGTGCCATTTAAGATAGTGGAAAAAAGACTGGACAAGGAGGGCAGATATGTATTTGTCCGTGGATTACTTGATGGTTCCCCTGTTGTGATTGGTAGTGTGTACGCGCCGAACTCAGGCCAATCGGATTTTTTAACTAACATAAATGGAGTGTTGGCAGACTGGGCAGAATACCAGTGGATTATAGGAGGGGATTTTAATGCTGTCCTGGATATATCCCTAGACAGGTCGCACCCACCACTACAAGCCACTGAAAGCAGGAGACAGGCAGACGCGCTGGCACAGTGGGCAGAGGGATGGGACCTAGCTGATCTATGGCGCTGTAAACACTTGTTAAACAGAGAATACACTTTCTACTCCCCGCCCCACAGACTACACACTAGGATAGACAGAGTCTTCTGTGACAAACCATTGCTAGGGGCGGTTACTACAGCGGAACATATGGGCAAGACCCTCTCCGACCATAACCCGGTGGAAATCACATTGCAATGGGGTAGAATCCCGACACCTATTCCGACATGGCGCCTGCCCACAGAACTGCTGGAAGACACTGTATTTAAGACAGCACTTGCAGATGCTATCACAAATTACTTCAGCACAAAAACTGGTACTGCTAGCTCCCGGCAGGTAGAATGGGATGCCTTTAAGGTATCAATCAGAGGGGAGGCGATGGGCACACGAGTGGGCATGAGACTCAATGTAATTAACAGACTCCGGGAGGTGGAGGGCCGCCTAGCCATATTGGAAAGTGAGGCTGCAGGTAGAAGCGCACATACTTCACGCTGAACTTTTGGAAGAGCTGCGTGTACTAGACCACAGGGAATACATATACAGGCAACACGCACAAGCAGACAGATCGGGCACTTACTTGCCCGTATAGTACGAGATGCCCCAGCACACATGCCCATACTAGAAGTAACAGACCAACGGGGGTCACCAGCCACGACGCAAATAGATATTAACAATGCATTTAGAGAATACTACGAGACACTATATGGCCAACACCGACGGCTCGCCGAAACGGCTTTCGAGGAGTTTATGACGGGGTTCGAACTGCCGCGCCTTGAAGAACACCAGGGGGAGGACTTAACACGTCCTATCACAGTTGCAGAGGTCCGACAGGCCATTCGCGCGCTCCCTCGGAATAAAACACCGGGGACTGACAGCCTCCCAGCTGAATTCTATGAGGCCTATATCGACCTCCTTGCGCCACGACTACACACAGTGTACCAAGAAGCGCTGCATACACAGACACTACCACAGTCATCCCTGCAGGCGCTGATAGTCTCACTTCTGAAACCGGGTAGGGATGGAATGCAACTGGCCAACTACAGACCCCTGTCCTTACTGAATACGGACTATAAAATACTGAGCAAGATCCTGGCGACGAGACTGGCACAATACATCCCACACCTAATACACACTGATCAGTGCGGTTTCGTACCTGGCAGGAGCACGGCCATGAACCTGAGGAGGCTCAGCCAACTCATGCTATGCGAACAGGCACGAGAAGGGACAGAAGGGTGCATTTCCCTTGACCTAAAACAGGCTTTTGACTCCCCTAGATGGGACTTCATGTTTGCGACATTTACGAAATTTGGGATACCACCAGAGTATATTGCCTGGGTCAAACTATTTTACACCCAACCGACATCCCGGGTACGCACGAATAAATGCATATCGACACAACTAGACATAGCAAAGGGGACCAGACAGGGATGCCCGCTGTCCCCACTCTTGTTTATACTGGCGCTTGAGCCCTTACTCTGCAAACTTCGAGGATCGGCACAACATCAGGGCATAGATAGAGCAGGAACAATTCACGTGGTATCGGCATATGCAGACGATATCATTTTATACTTACGAGACCTGCGGGGGAACCTGAGCCCCATCCCCGAGATCTTCAAGGACTTCCTTGCACTGTTGGGCCTCACCATTAGTGAGCCTAAGTCCTATGGATCTACTTCGTCAATGTCGAGGCGACTACACACCTATTCTTTACGCCGCACAATTTCCGGGTGTCGGAGACAACCTTCCGATACCTGGGGATACAGGTATATAGAGGAGCAAGGGATATGATTGATGGAAACCTGGGTAGGGCGATCACAGCGTTGAAATCACAGGTACAATTCTGGACCGCCTTGCCACTGTCAGTAGCGGGCAGAGTAGCCATTTCTAAGATGGTGGTACTACCCCGCCTACTTTACTACTTCACAAGCATGCCATTCATGGTCCCTGCTACAATGTTCAAGATGTTAAACACAATCCTAACCGAACTAATATGGGGAACGGGTCGGAGACGTATCGGCCTGTCCAAATTGCAGCTCACCACTGCGACGGGCGGTATGGGGATCCCGGACTTTCAGGCATACAACTATGCTTGTCAGCTACAGTGGCTGGCATACTGGCTGGCGGGGCGTAATCTACATGACATTGGCATGACAGAGGCGGACTGGTCAAAAGGGAAGGTCCACACCCTGTTATTACCTAGATCAAAGATTCCTGGGTCGACACCCCCCATGCTGCGACTCGCGATTGTCTACTGGAGGAAGGCGGTGAAATACACATCCCCTGCGTCCTCCTATGCTCCCACAATACCACTGCTAGGGATCCCACTGGGATAGGGAACGCTCTTGAATCAATCGCTCACTGCGTGGCACCAGGCGTGTGTGACGCAGGTGGGAGATCTATTTGTAGATGGCCACGTAATGTCATTTGAGGACTTTCGTGCCACGCACCGGACCCCGGGAGGAATGTTTCTTTTACATGCTGGGATATGTAGATAGATAGCGAAGACATGGGCACAAGATGGGGTGGAACCATCCACAAACCCACTACTCACAATGCAATACCTCATGGGATCGGGCAGCCACCTGACGAAATGGATAACGAATAGTATTAGGGAGGGGAGGGCGACCTCGTTACTGCCCCTGCGTGAAAAATGGGAAAGGGATGTCGGGAGACCGGTAAGGGACAAGGAATGGGAGAGAATCCTTAAATTCCCAAAGAAAGTATCCAGGAACCCAAAATTCAAATTCATTCAACTTATGGTCCTGCATAGAGCGTACCTAACACCCCACCGCTTACACACAATGCTCCCCAACACAGCTGACACTTGCCCCCGATGCGGTGCGGATAGTGTGCGACTGATACACATGAATTGGGACTGCCCAAAACTAGGATACTACTGGAAGACGGTCCAGGAGGCTCTATTTAAATTGGCTCCTTCCAAACCATACACCACTATAGAATATACAATATTGGGGCTGGGGCCTGTGGAGCATAAAAAAAGCGTAGCTACACGATTTACCGACCTGGCTCTGCTGCTTGCGAAACGCACGATAACGATGCGCTGGAAGTCGGCTAGGCCGCCAGACCCTGAGGTATGGAGAGCAGAAGTGGTGCGCTGTGGAAAGGCAGAGGGCGAGACATTGCAACGCGAAGAGCATAAGGGACTTAGGAAGATCCTCGTATTCCTAGACTGGAATACTACACTTGGGGCTTTCGAGGCGGGTGGGGACGTTGCATCTAATTCATCATCTACTCCTGATTAGGAGATGTAGTGTTGGGCTTGGAATGTGAGATGATTCCCCTCTGGTCGGCATTGCCCTACACACCGATGAAAGAGACTAGTTTCTGGGTGCAGAGATTGAAGACCTTATGTATACCATACTGTACAAATCCCCAAATGATCCGTGTTGAAACAACAACAGTGTGTCAGTTGTGCTACGTGGAGTCATGTACTGCAAATGTCGAATAAGATCGAATAAAAGTGCCGGGAGGGGGAGGGTATGGGTGGGGGGAGTTGGGTTTGGAATAGTTGGATTGTATAAAAAAAAAATATGATAATTGAAATACACACTATTGATATGTAAGGATACCACATGGAAGCACTTTTACCTATGTTGGAAATACTGTATTGGTCCTTACCTGACTTGCTAATAATAAAAAGATTTTCACAAAAAAATGAGGAAACCCTATAGACACAGATGTGAATTCTGTTGTCTGAAAAGATCCAACAATGTTTTACTGCTCTTATTCTTGTGGTTACTCCCCGTTGGATTCCTTAGAGAAAATAGCGTTGACGCGTTTCGGTGGTTCTAAGAAAGAATAAACAACCACCTTCTTCAGGACTCAACAATTACGGGGCTCTACTCCTCCATCTAAATAACATATGTATACACAAAATGTAATAATTTACCAAAACATATATATAACATTAAACAACAATATTTCATAGTATGAGGGCCATAATGTCAGTTAGCCCTCATCTCAGTCATCTAGGTGATGGATAGACGGACCAAAGACAAGTATTGTATTGTCAGTCAGTCATGACAAGTATTGTATTGTTATTGATTACTTCATTATCCTGCACTTTGCATCCTCTATATTCTTTTATTCATATAATTTGTACAACAAATCCTATGCGCTGTATCTTAATCCCTAGGCAACTGAGATACCTCCCCCAGTAGCCCGGAAGGAAACCATACTCCCGTCCACTCTCATTCAGACCTCCATGTCTCTCATTTACACTCCGCGAGACACAGTGGTTGGCACAATTACTATAAGAGGCGCAGGAGTCAGCGATGGTTAGCAAAATGAATAACATCCTATTGGCCAAAGAATCTGAAACTACATTTCCCAGAATTTTGGAGAAAGAGCCATATTAGCAAGGGCCTTTCAAGAAATGTCCACTGTTTGCCACAAAAGCCATGAAGGTAACAGACACAAAATATTATGCAGCTAAACCGCATTTTTGAATGAGGTAAGCTTAGCACAATTAACAAACTAAATAATCGCCATGTAAGCAAAAGCCCAAACAGCTAACCGCGCCCTGAAATTTTATTGCAGAAAACGCTGTCAAAGAAGAGCGGCCGTTAATGCAAACTCTTCAAACAGAGGTATGCCCCCTAATGGAGGACACCGCTACTTAAAATACAATTTTGCCTTGAAGAACCAGTAGATAAACTATACTGTTTGACAACAAGCGGCCCCCACTAATAAATAATTCAATGCTATTAGCGGCCTCGCACAAAATCGCCCGGCACACAGGTACATAAAATCATTAAATACTTAAGTATAGGAACAACGCGCTATGTTCCAATTCGAAATATGCGACTATAACAAAGGTATATCTTTTATAGGACGTTACATACGTAATTTGCCGCATACATCAGCGAGAGAAAGATAAAAAGAAGAGCTAAAGGTAGGAAATAGTTAAAAATAACGGAAACCTTAGAACATATTATAACTAACTGGCACCCCCTGATAGTTTTTTCTGTTTTTAACAGAAAGCTCTACAAAAGAGAGGTAGCTCTTCCAGTGGTTGCTAAAAATCTGATGAGAAGATAATCATCACTCCTCAGGTAAAATTGGTTTGATAATGATACAATGAAACGCAAGAAGGAAAGAAGTCCCTAAAACAATTGTTTTGTGTTATACATCCATTACAGAAAATACCAACGCTGCTAAAATTCAAAAGCCGCGACGAGAGTCCTGGTATTCAACGCCCAGGATTCGAAACGAGTTGGCACATGATAAAAACACAGATAAATGCCGAATTCAATTCCAGCCTGTGTTTTTGTGAAGGCCACTGTCAAATAAAGAAGACAGGTATGTGTCCAGTGTGCTGGGAACCCCAAAATCATAAACGTTACATTGGGGAATCTGAAGAGGGAGGCGGCAAACAATACAAGGTACAGTAAAGTATGTCATCACTTAGTCAACATGTGTTGAAGTAGTCAATGCAAGCAAGACAATAATACAAGTCCACGGTCTTGGGTTGTGGAATTCCCTCTCACCCCACTTGAGGAAATTGCATTGGCTCCCAATCACTGCTCGCGTCAAATTCAAGGCCCTGGTACTAGTTTTTAGGGCTCTGAACGGAAAAGGCCCCAGATACCTTAGACATAGACTAAAACTAGTCCAATCTTCTCTTAACCTTGGATCAAACCACCTTCGCCTTCTACTCCCCCCCAGATTCCGCCCTGCGAGAAAGGGTGGTAAAGCTTTTGCAGTGGTAGTATCAAAACTGTGGAACTCCCTACCCATCAGCCTCCGTCTCATTGACATCGAATCTCAATTCAGTGGCAAATTAAAGACCTTCTTATTTTCTGGCTGCTAAGTTTTTTCCCTCGGTTCGCAATCCTCAGCGCCGGGACACCCCCGTTGGGGGTAGCCGTGCGCTCAACAAATGTCAAAATAAATAAATAAATAAATAAATAAATTCTTCCCTATGTGCCTAGGTAATGAGGAGCCCTCTGCCACAGGGACACCCGTAGAGCTCTCCGCATAGGACATCCATGTGCCGCAACCAACTAACTGTGCCCTGACGCTTCCCCTGTGCGCACGCTTGTGCCCTCTGTCATCAGTCATCAGGCCTCAGTGGTGTGGCGTGGAGTTGAGTAGAGTAGAATGACGGGGAGTAGAGTGATGTAGAATGGTGTGGCATAGAGTAGAGTCGAGTGGTGTGGCGTGGCTTAGAGTTGAGTTGAGTGAAATGCGGTAGACTAGAGTGGAGTAGAATATAGTGAGTGGAGTGGCGTGACGTAGAGTATAGTGGAGTGTCGTAGAGTACAGTGGCATAGAGTAGGGCGGTGTATTGTGGTTCAGAGTAAACGAGAGTGGCACTGAAGTAGAATGCAGTGTTGTGGCATAGAGTGAAATGGAATTAGAAAACACCATTGAAGAGAGAAATTTAAAAACGAAATAAAATATCATGAACAGTGCGTATTTAGTTATTTAATGTTTGATGTGTTTTATTGTTTAATGTTGAATACAAGTTCTTTTATATCTAATGCATTAATTCCTCTGCCCTGGATGACAGCGGGATAGAGTGATGGTAGTAAAAGGTGGGGCCTACATTTTTCAATTCTGGCCTAGGGCGGCAAAACACCTAGAAACGGCCCTGCATGCACTCATGTATGTTCAAATAACCCACAATATCAGCTTTGTGTGAAGTGTGACACCAATCTTCTTTTTCCTCTGTTTGTTATTACTTTCAGAACGACAGTGGACCCCTAATACACATGGGCCATCGCTTGTCTGGCCGTCTTTATAAGCCAGTATATTATTTGATTTAATTGTTTATATATTTTCCCACACTACACAGAGTGACTACAAAGTCATAACTGTTTGGTCCTGTTGATTGCCTCAGATCCCTGTTTGGGGACCACTGAAGGCAGAAACATGTCGACCTAAGGCCTTTTGAAAGGGTTATATATACATTTTCCATAACCCCGGTCCTCTTTTTAACCCTATCCCTAGTGGACCATGTAGTAAAGTTTATTAGGTACCCTGGAGGTAGTTTTAATCACTTTCATATGATTTGTTTGCACTCTGTCCCTCACTTACCTTAAACAGTATCACTCATCTTAAAACACCTCAGCTCCTCTTCCCTCGGAGAGTTGTAGCCCACACGAAGGACCTTGCGGTGCGGTGTGAGGAGGGAATCCAATGATGTAGCATGTCACCCTCGGATGAGTGAGGGTTCTTGTCCTGAAAGGATTTCTTCCCTGAGTCCAGTCACATTTCCACTTCTAGACACACCTGTCCTCTGTTTGACAATACACCAGACGTACTTCTTTGTGAGTAGATGTTTTTTATTCCTTCTACAGACTTCGTCTATGTGAAAATTTCTTACTTATCAAATGCACTTAGTGAGGAAGACATCAAATAAACAGATCCTAAACCTTTCACAGCTCTAAGAGGATGATGCCTGGTTACCAGGACGTTTTATTATGTTCTATGGAATCTTTAGTTTATGATGTAACATGTTCTTTAAAGGGCTACATGTGTAGGGCAGCAATCAAAGTTATTGCATAATGTTAGCCTCCGTTGTCTTTAATGAAATCAAGATTCTCTCTGTATGTTATTTGGAGAATTGTCATTCCCAGTCATAAATAAATGACTAAACTTATCTGACCAGCAGCAAGAAGAAGGACCATGCAGGCCACAAGAGGTCTAGTTATACTTGGACTAATGTAACACCTGTGCTGTATACATTCATAGTTCCAGTACCACAGGGTTCTGTAAATGTAGTTTTTGTTGATCTATTTACTGTTTTCTTAAATGGCTGCTATTTGAGTAAACTAAAGCAAAAATGCATAGTAAGAACCGCCTTTTCTTGACTTAACATTTTCTAGCTATGGTGAAGTTTAATTTCTATGCCAGGACCGGAGGCAGGAATCATGCCTTCTTTTCTTTTATTTCCATACTCACCATCAAAAACTTTTAACAATAATAAAAGTTTAGATGGAAAAACAACACATCCCCAAAGACAAATGCTTTTTGTTAAAGAATTATTTATTCTGTCCCAAATAATGGACCGCCTGGGTAAATAACTTTACAAGTGGTCTCTCAAATGAGGAAAATCACTAGCATTTTTCTGAGACATTTACTGGTAACTTAGTAAGAAACCCGCAGGAATTGCTTCATTGGGCTACTGCTTGTAAAGTATGCATTTTGGAGAATGATTTAAAAAGAATTAGCCAAAAACTGCCCATTGATCAAAATTGTCATATTGCTTTGTTTCATTTTTTCTCTCCATCAGTTTTTGACTTTCTATTGCTTTCTTGCCCTTTTCCATTCTCCTCTCATGCTTTCTTTTCATCTTTTCTCCCTTATGCCATTCTACTTTAATTTCATGTGTCCTTTCCATATTTCTATCCTACTTATATTCCTGTTTAATTTTCTTTGCTGCTCTCAATCTTTTCTTATTCCCATTCTTCCATGTTTTATTGTTCCTTCCTTTCTTCTTCTCATCCTTCAGTCCTTCCATTGCCCCTCTTTCTAGCATCCTTTCTTTTTGTATTGCTTGAATGTGTTATTTTTCCTCTTTCCATCTGTTGCCCTGCCATCTCTCTCATTTCTTCATACCAATATTTATTTCTATTTTTCTGCTTTTGTTGTTTCTTTCAGCTTTTTTTCTTTACATCTTTGTTCCTTTCTTTTTTCATCTTGCTATCCCTCCATCCAAGCTTCACTTTTGTCTTTTTTTCCTTTCCATTCTTTTTTTGTACCTATTGCTCTACCAGCTTCCTTAAAGCTTTCCTTCTTTAGTCCTTACTTGTATTCTTCCTTACTCCTTCTGAGCTGTCTCATTGCATGTTCTTATAACTTCTTTTTTCTTTGCCATTTTAAGAAACTCTCTTTTCTATCACAGTTGTAAGATGATTTGCCCCCTTCATCCAACAGCTGTATCTCAGTAATGTATTCTTCCTGTATTTAGAGGTTTAGTCATCTGTCTTGCAATGACTTTAGAGCAAGAGACAAAAGTTTAGAAGGGACGTAAAACAATTCAGTCTGTCCCAAGCACCCCGCTTAAGCTGGTATGGTGGGTGCAGGCAATGAAAGACCTTGGAGTTTGAGCCGCATTGTATAATCTTAAGGAAGTCTCTAGTCTAGATACATGGAGCACTGGCCAAGACATACAGTTTGATCCTTGCAAGGATCACTCTTGAGTGGCTGCTCGCTTTTGCTTCCTGGGTGTTGAGAGCATGCACGCATTGGAAGGGTCAGGCAAGCGCGTCAAGCGTGACACACGGTCCTAGGGATGCCATGCCCACCCCCCACCCTCCCCCCCTCCGACTAAACAGTAATAAGGGTCTTGTCAATTACAGTGATGAGTCACTCAGGAATCAGAATATATTGACAGGGCTATGATTTTTCTTGAACTAGCTGAGGTTCAGAATAATGAGAAAGGGGGTGGAAAGAGCAGAGGATTGAGAGGGTGATGAGGCTATGGGGCCGGCACAGAGTCATCAGTAAGAGCAGTGTCCTCAGGAACTCTCCCTATATCAAAAAGCTCCACAGGCGAAAGTTCTCATGGATCTCCACATAGCTGCAGAAGTTACGGTTGATGGTGCCTTCATCCCTGCAGACTATAACCATAATATCCGCAAACACATTTGGTATTATTTTGAATAGCTTGAACTCTTTTCAACAGTCTCAAGCGTCTGGCATGTCTGCTTTGATCATCATCAGCTTAGTCAGGGAGATTAGGGTGGGGGGGGAGGGGGGGCGGGAGTTGATTGTAAATTTCTTGACTAAGAAACAGTAAACCGAAGGGTGCAGGGATGACCAAGGTTTGGGATACACTGTTCCCATTAGGAACAAGTTCAATACTGATTTGAAGTAGTTGGGCCCCTGTCCAAGTTCCTGATAAAAACTAAAATAACAACACGTTAAAATCTTTTATTCAAACAAGGACCAACAAAAGCATAGGAGACCCAACTCAGGGCCCTCGGACCCAACTCTCAAGCCAAGAATGCAATTATTTGGGAGGGATCACACCCCAAACACCTTCCCTGAAGACACGCCCCTGATAAGCATAGGCTCATCTTTTCTTCGGGCAGTCATGTTGCCTTTCTTGTTTCAAGACAGCAAAGATTAGGGTTCCCACCGGTTAGTATAGTATCAGCATGACCAGTATTTCTATACTATGGCTAGGCAAAATATTAGGAAAGTCGGTAAAATGTGGAATATTTGTCACCTTTTGAATGTAAATACAAAACCCAAATATGCGGAAAAAAATACTTGAAAAGTACGTTAGAGCATGTAAATGAATACGATTTCACTGGCCTTTGGAGTCTGAACTGCGAAGCCAGAAAAATATACAGAGGATTTTCCATAAACTCCTTTTGAGGGACCAGCGTCTCCTCTTACAAAGTAGAAACGTCAATACCGGGCCAGTATTTTTCTTCCACTAAGGTGGTAACTGGATCAGAGAGGGGGCACTTGGTGGCTTTGGTGATCTGCATGGCCTGAAACGCTCCACAATTCCAAAGTCCTGAACCCAAAGAAATGTAATCTTGCAGACATCGAACCCTCTACACTCTTCAAACTCCTTGAGTTCTGCATCACTAAAAGGTTGTCCATTGTCAGATTTAACAACCGTGTGGATGACAAAGGGGGAGAATATTTTGTTCTAAGCCACCGACTGGCTGGGAACAATCAGGACGTCAATGAATCTGGTTGGCTAAGAAGTCATAAACGTTGGTGGAGCTTCTTCCCAGAGCTCCTCCGATAGGTCGTAGGTTGACTGGGGCTCAGGGGGATAATCTTGGCCCAGAGCCTGGCAAACATGGCAGGTGAAAACCACCTCTTGTCTCAGTTCATCTAGGAATGGGAACAACACTTTATTTCCAGGAAGTCTTTTGGTTGCCCCCATTCCCTGGTGACGCTTGTGAGGTACTTTCACAACCTGTTGCTCCAAAGCTTGAGAGGGTACAGGGTGATCTTGTAAGAATCATGCCTCTTCTGTTTGAAGCAAGTATGTTGCATTTGCAAAAATGCTGATAGTTTACAGAGACTACAGCACCAGTGCTCGGCCTTGATCCTCTCAAGATCTTGCCTCCTCTGAGAGTAGATTAGTTCAGCAATGGCTGGAAGAGATGGCTCTTCCTCCAAGGCTTAGATGATGTCAGCTCTCTACAGGGCCAGAGAGTGAAGCTCTTGGACCAGTTAGTGGTTGTATACATTTGTGGTCATGGACATGTCACAGCTCGTTGAGGGGAAGTTGTAAATAATCAATTTGATGCGTCGGGGCACTTTTGATTTATGATTGTCATAAAAGGATGGATGATCATTCACTTTAGTAAAATTCTTCTCTTACGCAGAGATCAGAAGTACAAACAACTGACAAAATTCCCTTCTCTTCCTGGGAGACTCATCAGACTGCAGCTGGCATCAGCAGTGATGCACTGGTGTAATTCAATGTCCGGATTAATTGAAGTGCCGAAGTGCTTTTCAGGTACAGGGCACACGTGTGGTATCGGTGAGCGTGATGGGAGCAGCTGTTCACCATCAGGCAGGATCACTATGCTATGCATGTGCGGAGAAGCACGTATTCACACATGCACCGCGGTCCACCATATTTGTGCACTTGATAAATCACTATAACGCAGCATAAACCCCACTCACCCTGTCAATACCTTATAGGATGCAAGGGAGCTGGCTCAGGGGGAAGCCTGCAGTGGTCAAAACACAAACCTATGTGGGCGTTCCTGGGGAGAGGCAGACAATCGACCACAGCGGTTCAGCCATTTAATTTCTTTAACAAACACCGCTCACCAGGCCACACCACTCACCAGGCCACACCACACCCCCCAGCGTCATTACATTTGGATGCTGTGGCCATTCTAGGAGTAGGAAGTCTAGAGGGGGTGGTCTGGGTAGGATGGCTAGTAGCAGGGCTGGCTTCTTCTGGGGCAGAGGGCACTTACAATGACATCCATTGCATTTCATGTTGGAACTGGGTCTGGGGTCCCAGGGCAGTCAAGTGTACTGAGCTCTAATGGTAGGTCTGCACCTCTGGCCTCAAAGGGCCCCCTTACAATGGAACTCAAACTGAGCCCCAAATATTCTTTTAAACAGTTGACTCTTAGGGTAGGGAAGCAGAACAGTCAACATCTTACTCAGTGATGTGGTGTAGGTTAGAAACTCAGAGCTCGGCAAAACACACAATAACTCTTAGATAATCAATGTCTGGCTAATGTGTTCACTTATAAAAAGAAAAAAATACTTTAATTCACGTACAACTAAATACCATGGGTAAAAGTAGAAATGCACACAATGAAAACCAAACACCAGGAGAACAATCATCTTTGTTAGAGTTATCCTGCATATAAAACGAGAGCGGAAGCGTTAGACAAAACTGGTCAGTCGGGCGCAGTGCCGCCACTGCTGCTATTACATCGCCGTCTACAAGTTGGTCCGCCGTGTAGTGGAGGCTTCATCCAGCACGATGTGTTTCCATGGAAGGCTTCTAATATTCTACATGTGTGTGCACCTGCTACACTTTGGCAACGAGGATGGGATGAAGACATTAAGATAAATTCATGCCTGATTTAAGGACAAGCAGAATGGACCCCATTGTACAAATTGCCAAGAGCGTATCAGCAAAGGATGTGTGTCAGCAATGGGCCTCGTTTTCATATAAAACTAAGAGTGTTCAAATACAAAATAATAATGAGAAAGGGCTGGCCAATCCAGTTGTGGATTAGTGGTGGATGGTCCCACAACGTCAGCAATCACGATGCCTGCTAAATCGGAATTGACTATAATAGGTGTCTGAGGATCTATATATATATATTGTCCAATAACCTTGTGAGGTGGAAATGAAAACTAAATGCTGCAGAGATGGTTAAAATGTTCCTAGCACAAAAGGTCAAAGGCCTTCTCTGCATCCAACAGCATTAAAGCTGCTGAGAGGTTTTGCTGCGAGAAGACACTGATGACACCCAGGAGATCATTGGTATTGGCTGCTAATTGTCCACCCTTAATGGAACCATTTTTCTTGATTTGAATCAAACTATTTGCCAAGTTAGTGATCTAGACGACATCGCTTTAGTGAGAAGACTGTAATCCGCAATCAGAAGCATTATTGAACGATAGGAATATGATCAGTTGCCCTCTTAACTGACCACAATTCCTATGTTAAATGACTTTGGTATTTGCACACCATTCAACTTGTGATGTATCAGTGGACAAACACGTTTCATCCAGTCATCTCAAAATTTCTGAAAACATTATGTCTGATATCTGTCCCAGCCACATGCGGCAAGGCAACTACAATTGCAGCTACTTCTCCTTTTTTCTTTTAAAAAGGCATTAGCATTTGAGTTTCTTCATTTTTATTCCACTGAGGTATTGGTAACCAAGAGAGAAATTGTTCGAGCCTGTTTGTATGTCCCATGCAAAACTATAGAGGTAACAATGATTACAATTATTTGCTGATAGTCTGTGGGATCAGTGGAAAACAAATGGTTGGCTGGGATGTGAATGCCATCTATTCCTCTCTCATTTGTTTTTTTCTGTAGCCAGTGGACCAGGCTGTAGTTTAAAGCTTATGGTTTGTCTTCTTATAGCTTCTCTGCAGGAAGGTCAATTCATTGACCATTTCATGAGTGTAGTAATGAACTTTAAAAATATTTTTAGCGTTTTCCACTTTGATCGTCACAATTATCCTTATTTGGGCTAGTCTAATGTGTTTCCATTATTCTAATTTGTTCTTTCTTTTTATTGGCTTCAAATATTGTTTAAGAGAGTATTCTCCTTTGGAGTGGTGTCTTACAGGCATCCAAACCTACCACAAAATTTGTCACAAAACAGAAGTAAATGACTTTGCTTCTTTCACCCACTTTCCATCTTCTAAAAACTTTCATCATCTCTTACTCTGCTTTCTTCACATGACAATACAAATTATTTGGCTCTGAGGCTACATGAGCCAAGAACTGAGTGTCCATTCGGATAAAATTGACCTGGCAGTGACACAAGTAAAGCGGCAAATAGAAAGAAATTAATTTTGGCTTCCAACTTATACCTGAATGAAGGTACACTTATATTTTCTAGCCTGAGGGTTATCATGCCTTGACAAGTCATACTTGAGCCAACATTCTCGCAGCTCTAGGTGTATTCTGATTCCTGTTTATACTAGAAGTATATAAAGTGGTTGACTAAATAAATTAAAATCACCCCTATAATAAGCCCTGACTTTAGACTCAGGTCATCAGTGAAATGTAGAGATCTTTTGAGTGCTTGGGGTCTTCTTCAACATAGGCGGAAATATTTTCAAATGTAAAACTGTCAGAGATATTGACACCTCACTCATGACCAAATGTAAAAGTGGTCAGATTCAGACTTTTAGATGTTCATATCTAATGTTCAAGAAAAACATATGGCCAACCCTCTGTGTTGAGCTTGTAGAATCAAAAATAAATTTCTCCAGACCATTTAGTTTGCAACGTCTTATGCTTGAATTTTGCTTTACAAAATGTAATCTCTTGCGGAACAATGATCGAGAGTTTAAGGAATAAAATCCATGAAGGGATAGCTTTTTATTGAAAACAGTTATTCAGGCCAATGGCATTATATTAGCATCAGATCTTTCATCTACCTAAAAAAAAAAGTGTATGTATTGGAAATCTACTACCTCAAAAACCACAAGATCCTGGTTGTTCAGTTGTATTATTTTCCCTGTTTTCCATGCTTACCACTCAGTGCTGCTGCTACCTCCCCACCAACGGCCTGCTCTTCCCTAACTATCCAACCCGAAACTTCTTTACCCATCCTCACTTTACACAGAGGGCACGGCGTGTTCTAGGCTGCCCTGCAACCCCTCCAAATTTAACCCGGCAGTGTTATATGCCTCT
Source organism: Lissotriton vulgaris (assembly GCF_964263255.1). Lineage (NCBI taxonomy): Eukaryota > Metazoa > Chordata > Amphibia > Caudata > Salamandridae > Lissotriton > Lissotriton vulgaris. The sequence continues at coordinate 1,996,199,563 of NC_141693.1, read as the reverse complement.
ACCGTGATTACATTCAGATTACCCAGACTAATGTGTCTAACTACTGAATTTTAAAGCTTACCCATGTATGCATATATCCCGCCAAGCCATCCAGCCCTCAGCTTGTGTTAGTTTGACTATTTTAGTTCGCTCAGCAGTTCCTTTACGCAGGTGATTTGAGAAATGGTTGAGATTTTCCCTTTTGGCAGACTGTCAGCATGGACGCCAACCACTCTGAATCTAGGAATCAATTGTTCAAACTTCCAGAAGCGGTGAAGTCCTGTTAATCATATCAGAAAAAACTAAAATGAGAAGTAATTTTTGACCAGAAGGATATGGTCTCTACTGCCTGTTGAGAATTCTCTCTTTAAAATTGAAAATCCACAAAGTCAGTCAAGAATGGGGGTTGTCTCACCAATGTTCCAGCGTTCACCGGGGCCGGGCTTCGCTCCGCCGCTGCACCAGCAGCAGAGGGCCTGGCTTTGCTCCGCCTGCTCCCCGGCTGGGCTTGGCTCCGCCGGGTCCCTCCTACCAGCAGTGACGCCCTGAGCAGCACTAGGAGGCGCATAAAGGCAACGCTGGTGCAGAATGCAGGGGGGTTGTCTCACCAATGTTCCAGCGTTCACCGAGGCCGGGCTTCGCTCCGCCGCAGCACCAGCAGCAGAGGGCCGGGCTTTGCTCCGCCTGCTCTCCGGCCGGGCTTGGCTCCGCTGGGTCCCTCCCACCAGCAGTGACACCCTGAGCAGCGCCAGGAGGTGCATAAAGGCAACGCCGGTGCAGAGTACAGTGGGGTTGTCTCACCAACGTTCCAGCGTTCAACGAGGCCGGGCTTCGCTCCGCCGCAGCACCAGCAGCAGAGGGCCGGGCTTTGCTCCGCCTGCTCCCCGGCCGGGCTTGGCTCCGCCGGGTCCCTCCCACCAGCAGCGACGCCCTGAGCAGCGCCAGGAGGCGCATAAAGGCAACGCCGGTGCAGAGTGCAGTGGGGTTATGTCACCAACGTTCCAGCGTTCACCGAGGCCGGGCTTCGCACCGCCGCAGCACCAGCAGCAGAGGGCCGGGCTTTGCTCCGCCTGCTCCCCGGCCGGGCTTAGCTCCGCCGGGTCCCTCCCACCAGCAGTGACGCCCTGAGCAGCGTCAGAAGGCGCATAAAGGAAACGCCAGTGCAGAGTGCAGTGGGGTTGTCTCACCAACGTTCCAGCGTTCACCGAGGCCGGGCTTCGCTCCACCGCAGCAGCAGAGGGCCGGGCTTTCCTCCGCCTGCTCCCCAGCCGGGCTTGGCTCCGCCGGGTCCCTCCCACCAGCAGTGACGCCCTGAGCAGCGCCAGGAGGCGCATAAAGGCAACGCCGGTCCTTCTTCCCGCGGGACGCGCGCGGGCACGCGCCGGGAGAATGCCGGGAAAAGGGCGGGCCGTCTGAGGCCAGAAGAGGCAGGGCTGGGCCACGGATTTTGGCTCTTTTTCCCCTGGACCCTACCAAACTGTGAGATTTATACTCTAACATTTTTTATCTTTATGCACTGTGGATCTTGTTTGATGTACTTGAACTAGAAGTAAATTCGGGGTGACCTTTTCTTGCTACAACAGATCCTGAGTTATAAATCTTGAAGTGCCCTTGGCTCCGTAAGATGTCGAAACTTAGATCGGCAAAAACATCGACTGAGACCAGGACAATGGACAACTACTTAGTAAAGATGGTAAGTAAAATCAACCAAGAAAGGCGTCTTTCATTAAACCGGGTAAGCCCCATGGCCTCACCAACAAGTTTGAATTCCCCTCTAGTTTCCCCAGTCCTGGTGGGTAGTTGTAACGAAGATCAGATTGTAATTACTGCTAACGATATATCCCCAGAAGATAGACAGGAAGAGCGGGAAGAATTAGCCGAAATTACCCCGTGTTTGACCCCGACACCCTCTCCAAGGCCTTCCCCAGCACCATCGCTGGTACGAAGAGTTGTGAGGGCATGCAGGAAGGCACCTGTAAAGCGGGGGGGGGGGGTCAGGAAATCAAAAAAGACAGGGACCTTATCTACTAGTTTAGGGTGTGCAACTGAGCCCACAAATAATGCTGAGATAATTAATCTGCTTCCTGCCCACATTGAGCTACTGGCAAGTATCATTGAATCAAAATTCGAACTTATGATTAAACCTCTTGTAGCAAAATTAGATCAGGTTACACAAGAGGTATCTAGATTAGGGGTCTTCTGAACTCACATCTAACCCTGATTAAAACACACAAGTGCGCCAATGCTGACAATAACGAAATAGGGGCTGCAGGTAGTTCCAGTAAGGGGGGGAATAGGGCCACATATACTACACAAACCATACTAGCTACCACCATTGGCACCAACCCCCAAACCACCCCCACCCCTAGCACCAGTAACTCAACCTTCCCCAATGAACTCTGGTAGCCAGAATATTATAGTTGGGGGGAATAATGGAGGGAGAATTGTGCCTAAGAGAAGAGCTACAGTCAATCTTCCTCCGGAGTGTGTCTTATATACAGTAGTATTAACTAATGTCCATGAGGTTGATTCTTGTCTTACTGACCCTAGGCTCGAAACACATGAGGCCCTAAAAAATAAAACATTGGCGTGGTTGAATAGGAATTGTGGTTTTCCATTCGCCTTCTCTAATGATATAATCTCTACACGAAGAGTCAGTTGGATAGGTAATTCTAGGAAGAACACTAGGGGGGACTGTATTATTGTAAATTTCAAGCACCCGCAACACGTTGCCACAGTCCTACTTAGATTCAGAAAAGGGGGTGGTGATGGACAGAGTATCTAAATTAAACAGAACACTCCTACCCAGTCAACAGATCAGGGCTTGATCCATCACCGTTTTTTAGCTCACTGCACCATCCCAGCTCAGAACCTGGCTACATGCAAATTAGTCTGTCCCTGGCCCAGTGCATCATGGAAACAGGGCAGACCAGACTACCAAGCCAATTCTTATACTGGAAAGGAAACAAGCTTCCCGGCCCGGCTTGCTTGAATCCTGATGGTGCAATGAGCAAGGGACTCACATCTGAGTATACCCTTCCACGCTTGTGGTGGACAAAACGATTCCCAAGTCCTACTTAGAGCAGCTTCCTTACCTATAGCGGATAACATTGTTTGCGCACGGCCCCTTGGGTTTTTCTATAACCATCTTATTAATACCCAGTCTTTACAATCTGATCAGCCCAAGGTTCCTGTCTCCTTATATAGACGGGGAGCTGTTTGTTCTGCGCAAAATGTATACCAACCTCCAAACAGACTAGGTCCATATTGTTATCGGTTGGCTAGCCCGTACAATCAATTCAACCAAGCCCTACCACTAACCAATCGCTATACCCCTTTATCCTCACTGGAGGAAAATGATTGACTGCCAATTGATTCTAGGACTAAAGCTCAGCCCCTACCACCTACTTTCAGAATTGCAACCTGGAATATTGCCGGTATTAAGGCTAAAGCTGGAAATGATGTGTGGATTAATTCATTAAAACCTTTCAAAATTATTGTTCTCCAAGAGACATGGGACCAGTCTAACAGCTTCTCTTTGGATGGTTACAGCCATTTTAGCATCCCAGCAACCAGTTGTGCTGCAGGTAGAGCTAAGGGCGGTTTACTACGTTTATTTAAACTTGATATAAAGGGCACACTATCTCAGTGTATTTCAGGATGTGAGAACTGTCTAATTGTTGAACTTTCCACCCCAGATAAGGCCAAGATCCTATTTATAAATTTTTATAATTCCAATGCAAATGAGTGCACCCATTATAATTTGTATGCACTGGATACATTTTTGTCAGTTTACAGCGTAAATGTAAATACTTTTGAAATAATATTCCTTGGGGATTTTAACACCTTGGCTGCTAGGCGTTTTCCCCCCCTGTGCTGGAAAATGATTGAGTGCTTTATTCATGACGAGCTCAGCTCGTCATCAGCACAGCTCAACTGTGCATCATGACGAGCTGAGCTCGTCATCAGCATCGAAAGGGTTAACATTCACCCCTGCACCCTACCATGTACCAGTCTTGAGGAAGAAGGCCCGCCTTATTCTTCACCTATCCACCTGGAACATAGAAGAGTATTTAGAAAACGTCCTGGCTAGATGGAATCAATACGAGTCGGGTTGCGGGGATGGTAAATGCAGGTCCCCCACATTTAAGGGAATAGATGATGGTACTATCATTGATTACATTTTTATGTCCTCTTTTTTGTTGTGTAAGGTTTTAATATATAAAACTGAGGTCTCGGTCTTTAGTGACCATAATCCGGTGTTCATGGAAATAATGTCTATGGACTTATTCTCCATGAAAACGGTGACATACAGAGGTGGCCTAAACGTGACCATTAAAGATCAAGGACGTAGGCTAAAATGGTCAAATATAGTCCCTGAAACCTTTTTGCTAGAGGTATTGAATAAAGTCGAGGATGAGGTGGCCGTATGCTTAGCAAATCGGGTGCAAAATAAAGAAGTGGTTCTTGCTTTTGATAATATATGTAGTGAAATTAACCATAGCTTATTTGCCGGTCCAAGACAGAAGCCGCCTCATGGCAAGAGATGGTTTAATAAAATATGCTCCAAGGCACATGGAGAACTACTTAGAGCTCTGAAGGCCACTCCAAAAGACCGTGCCCAAATAGCTAGTTTAAGAATTGCATATAAAAAAGGCATCTTAGAAAGAAAAAAGGAGTTGAAAGATGATGCGTGGGACCAATTACTTGACCCAGATACCCTAAAAAAAAGTGGATTATTCTGGAAAATTGTAAACCAACCATTATTCTTGGGTGAGGAGAATTCCCCTTTTGAGGCTAATATCCCAGATGATGGTTGGATAAAACACTTTGGTAAAATATATTCTGACCCTAGTAATGAATTTCAAATGGGGGACACCACTTTCATCGCCGAGGGTTCTGCTGTAACCTTCGAGGTTGCAGAAGTGGAAAGGGCGATAGACTTGACCCTGAAAAACAAGTCTCCAGGACCTGATGGGGTCCCTGCAGATGTTTTTAAATGTGCTCCAAAATTTTGGTCAAAGATCTTGTGTAACGTTTGTAATGTTCTAACCCATGACAACATACCGGCCTCATGGAAAAAAATCGATTATCATCCCAGTATACAAGAAGGGTAACAGGCAGGACCCCTCCTGTTACAGACCCATCTCTCTAATTGACTCTTCTGTCAAAATACTGGGATGGGTCATTTTGTTTAAACTAAATGAATGGGTAAACGAGAGAGGGGTCCTATCAAACGTGGAATATGGGTTTAGATCAAAGAGGAGCACACTAGATCAAGGCCTTAATTTGCGCCTGCTAGTGGATAAATATACCAAGGCCAAGGAGGGGTCCATGTACTTGGGGTTCATGGACCTCTCGTCAGCTTTTTACCTTTTAAACCGGTCAAAGTTGTGGAAAATCCTGCTCAATATGGGTCTTGACAGGGCTTTAGTCAATCTTCTGGCGGACTTACATTCTGGGCTATTAGCTTCTGTCAGGGTCACTTCGGAGGGCCGCTGTTCCAGTCATTTTAACTCAGAAAGGGGGGTCAGGCAAGGGTGCATCCTGGCTCCCCTTCTATTTACAATCTACATAAATGCCCTGGAACCTGCACTAAAGGAGGCTTCCCTTGACATTCCGCGTGTAGGAGAACTTGGTATTCCAGTTCTCCAATACGCGGATGATGCTGTCCTTCTTTCACGGACTGGGGTTGGTCTACAACGCCTCCTGGACGTTTTTGAGAACTTTATGGGTTCCCTGGACCTTAAAATAAATGTTAAAAAGTCCCAAATTATGATAATGGGTGGGTGCTCTAGGAAGAAGTATTCTAAAACCTTTACCTGTGGAAAAGAAGAACTTTGTAGAGTACCCACATTCCCATATCTGGGGATTACTTTTGATGAGAGAGGGAACTGGGGACCGCAGTTAAAAAACAGAAACTTTTCCCTGGCAAGAACCTCCTCTGCTCTCCATGGCTTCTCGAAAAAACTGGGGGCCAGGCCAATAGTAGCACTAATGAAAATTTATAAAGCTAAATGCCTCGCAGTGGCTTCTTTCGGTAGCTCAATCTGGGGATACAGCTCCCCGGATTGCTTACAGATTACCGAAAACAAATTTTTGAGATCTGTTCTTTCTGTGCCTCAGTCTACCCCCTCATATACTGAACTTGGGGTAGGCTTTATCTCAGATATGATAAAAATGGCCCCTCTATTAGCGTGGATGAAGACCTGGCTAAATCAGGAAATTCCCCTAAACCACATCATTTTGAAAGATTGTTTACAGTTAGACAGAAATAATAAAATTCAGTGGTTGACATATATCAAAAATAGCTTTGTCAAGTTAGGGACACCAGAGCTTTTTTCCTCACCAGAGTCGATAACATCAAAGGACATTGCACTAATTAAGGGTGCAATGGGAGAAATGCTAAGCCTGGAGAGAGAACAAATTGAATTAGAAAAACCTACTGTGAGGGCTAATCTCATTATATCCACCCAAGAAGGACCTGAAATGTATTTAAATATTGTGAATCGACCGTATCACAGGTTCCTCCTAACTCGATTCCGGTTTAATTTGATTCATCTGAACCTTGGATATTTCCCCAATTGGAGTACCCCGGAAAATGCAATGCCGTGTTCTTGTGATAACTTTTCCACTCAGAACACAATGCACTTTTTGATGTTCTGTGGTCATTACAAGACTACTATGCCACTATAAAAACAGCCAAAGGGAACTACTACGCAGGGAGAATCGCTAAAGCGGAAAATAACAGTAGAGAGATTTTCTCTATTGTTAAAAGTTTTGTATCCCCTGTTGCTGATACTACCATACTCCCCTACTCCGTACAATGGTGCGAGGACCTGTCTGATTTCTTTATTAATAAAATAACTAAGATTCAGCAGGGCTTACTTTCTGCGTTACCAGAGGATAGCTCAGCGGCTGACCCTTCCTTTATGCCATGCCACTGCGGTATCCAACAGTTCACTGACTTCTCGCTGGCCACGGAAAGTGATGTACTGACTCTTCTCCAGTCCCTTAAATCGGGTTCTCCCTCTGACCCCTGCCCCGCCCGGGTACTCTCGGAAGTGGCTAGTATTGTTTGTAGTAATGTCACACAGATAGTGAATCTCTCTCTATCCTCAGCAGAGGTCCCTCGAAGTTGGAAGCAGGCAAAGCTTCTCCCGCTTCTGAAAAAACCAGGGCTGGACGCTACTGTTCTTGGGAACTATCGTCCAATATCCCTTTTGCCAGCGCTGGCCAAAATATGTGAGAAAGTGGTATTTCGTCAACTGGAGAGCTTCGTTGAGACCTCCAACGCTCTACATCCAGCTCAATCAGGCTTTAGGGCGGCCTATAGCACGGAAACAGCACTGGCTGAGATGGCGGAGTCGATTCAGGAGTGTTTGGACAGAGGCGGCAGAGTGGTCCTGATCTTGTTGGACCTCTCTGCCGTGTTCGATACCGTTCCTTACGAGCTCCTCCTCACCAGGATGTCTGCTATTGGCACTGGTGGTAGTGTACTGGCCTGGCTGTCCTCATTTTTATCAGATAGAACACAACAGGTCTGGATGCCGCCTCATGCCTCAGAGCCCAAACCACTCCTCACTGGGGTCCCTCAGGGATCCACGCTTAGTCCCCTACTGTTCAATATTTACATCACACCCCTGGTATACCTAGCGGAACAGTACGGGGCTAAGATTATAGGGTATGCGGATGATACACAGCTGTTGTTTACCTGGCCCGATGATCATCTGGACACTTCTATAGTCCAGCTATGTTTGTCCTCAGTCTTTCGCTGGTTAACTCTGGCTCAGCTGAAATGTAATGAGGACAAATCCAAGGTCCTCTTCTATGGCTCTTTCCCTCCCTATTTTAAAAACTTGCTGTGGCCCTCGAATATCCCCAGCCCTAAGGTAATGGGTGGCGCCGCAAAAAATCTAGGCATATGGTTCGGTGAGGACCTTAGATTTGAGGACCACATAAAGAAACTATCTGGGACATGCTTTGCTGCTCTGAGAATGTTACGAAGATTTTTTCCACTGCTTCCCAGAGAAGCAAAGGAGACAGTCGCTCGAGCTCTCATTTTAGCAAGGCTGGATTACGCGAACGCTCTGTTCAGCGGCATCCCTGCTTATCTGGTTAAATGCTTGCAGGTTATCCAGAACGCCGCTGTCCGTCTCTTATTTAATGTTCCAAGATGGCAGAGCATTTGCGCCCAGCTGTGCAGGCTTCATTGGCTGCCTGTGTCTCAACGCATCTTGTTCAAATCCTTAGTGCTCTCGTTTAGAGCAACCCATGATCAAGGACCTGCCTACCTGAAGAAGAGATTCACCCTTTATGCTCCCACGCGAGCCCTCAGATCATCCTCTTTGTTCAAGATGACTCTCCCTCGCTTCAAGCGAACTAGACTAGGGGGCCAGTACATAGCTGTAGTGGCTGCCCGAGCTTGGAATGCTCTTCCCCTCCACTTGAGCTCCACCCAAAGTGTAGCCCAGTTTAAGAAAAACTTGAAAACCCATTTATTTAGGAGTGTGACATAAGCTGATCTCCGTCTGTTTTTCCTCTGCTTTTTCCCACCGCGCCAGGATACTCACAAGTAATAGAGCTCGCTATAAAATGGTTTATACATACATACATACATACATTACACGGCATTAAGGGCGAAATTCTTGATCTCCATTCTAAAGGAGGCTGGGTTTATTCAGGTTAAGCCAGCTCTTTTGTATTTGCAATTACTGCAGACCCCTAGGATCATGTTTCACATTGCCAGTTTCTTAGTGGGTGCTGTTAGGATTAAGAATAAGAACACGAATGATAACTCATAAATGCTGAATTGAATTGGGATGAAATAGAGTATTATGTTTACATAACGAAAATAAAATGAGGGTATCTATATTCTATGATGTTTTGTATCCTTTTTATCATGACCCCATTTTTGAATCCTTTTTATCATGACCCCATTTTTATGAATTTTAAACGTAATTTTTAAATTCTTTGACATTTTTTACTGTGTACAATTAATTTTGATTTTAACATGTATATTTAATGTATTGCAGTGTATGTAAATTTTGTATAGTACTATTGTCTTTTTATAATATTGATTTATCGAAATAAAGTATTTTGACTGACTGACGACAGTCAAGAATGTATGGGGGGACAATATAAGTTTTAGAGGGCTAAATAGGACTTGATATCCATGTGTATAAGTTAGAACCCCTTTGAAGCTTGGAAGAACATATTTCTTAATTAGCTAGAACCAGTAACACTTTTTTCAGGGATTCTTACCAATCTAAGATACAATCTTCTCAATCGGTTTTCTAGGTCCTCCCGTTTTTTGAGTTCTGCTACACCCCTGAATATCGATGCGAATATCGTGTCAAAATCATATTAGTGGTCTTTCACATATGCTAGATGTTGCTTCAGATGTTCGATTATCCCTAAGATGGCCACTACTTTCATAGTCAATTAATCAACATTTGCTTTAAAGGTAGCAGCAGTCTTCTTTTGAAAAGATTTAAGTTCTCAATATTCATATTAATTATATTCAGTAGGTGAACTAGGGTGTCTTCACTGAGCTTTGAGTGCAGTTGATTACACGTGCAGATGTATTTACTGGAGATAGCTGTACTGTTAAGTCTTCAGTTTGAATTGTCTGGAGGGAGACAGAGGAGTTCTCCATCTCTTTATCTACAGCTGTAGGTAGATTTAATGAAGAATATGGCTGATCACAATCCGGGAGAGCTGTGTCTGTCCATTTTATTGTCAATAAACAGCAATAACTGTTCTGTTGTGAATGGCTGCTTCAAATGTAGCAGAACCTTACCATGTGTTGGTGTTCTCAATAAAAAAAATATCTTGGTCTCAGATTTAGCACCTAGATTTGAGTCTAGCATCAATTTATCTATTTTCAGTAAAGTATGCTTTGTCTTCATGTCTCATATTACAGATCCTTTCTTTGGATAATTATTATTTTTATTAGTTTTGTTTGCTATATCTTGACTAATTGCAGGTGGTATTTCTCTGGGCCATACAACCCCTGGGAAACTGCGATGACGAAAGAGTGGATATGACTCCTTAGGCGTGCCAATGGGAATAGACCCCGTCTTGCGGTTAGAGTCTATTAACTGGATGTTCCTATTGAACTTCATTTTGGTTAAGGGATTTGAGCTCTTGCTGTTTATCACTGCAGGATTCAGTCTTTACATTTAGAGAAGTATGTGTCAAGCTGGGCTTTAGATGATCAAATTCCAACTGTTCCATTGAGTCACTTGCATGCACAACTGGTCTTCAGAGCAGTCTTCTTTAGCTGGATCATGCCTTTAGGGCATAATTTTAGTCAACCGTTCTTATCTCACTCGCTAAGCTTAATTTGGAATTCAAGCGAGTCATGCACTACTACCATCAACACATTACTCCTAAAGTCATCTTGGAAGGGGAATCTTCTTTCAGCGCTTCAAACATGGAAAAGTAGAGCGTTCTTTGTGTGGAAAAGCTGTTTTAAGAGGCTGTGGGGGTTACGGATTGCTGAGCTAAGTCGAAGTTGTCAGGTTTCCCTAGCCTGGATTTACTATGATATCCACCACTGTTATTGAACTGATTAGTGACTTTCGGACATTTATGGATTTAATGTGGGATGACTTGACTGCCTCATGCTCCAGACGCTTTAGCTGGGGGTGCGGGGTCATAGCTTTTCTTATAACCCAGGTGTAGGTTACAGCTCTTTAGGTCTTGACTGCTTGCTCTGAAAGAGACTTCTGAGATTTTATTTCGACCTATTCAAGGGTTGTGGGATTGCATGTAAATTTTTGTTTAAACTGAATTTTATCTGATGTTGGAATATGGAATTGATGAACACCACATGCAGCATCATAAAGTAGTTCAAGAAATCATGAGATACAGAAGTTTAACCTCTTCTAAAGTCGGAAATAAGCTTTATCCAATACAAACATCCCACACATGCTGCTAGACAAAGACAAAATGGTCTACTGAGAAGAGAACGGAGGACACACATTACCACTGCTCACTCTAAATCTGTCAAGAACTTTTAACAGCTTTGATAGTGAGAGCTAGCAAGCCTTGTTTATCTCTACATATTGAAGATGCAGCCATTATATGTACAGAGCTATTTTCAAGGTTGTTAATGATGCATTGTAAGGCCCTGTAGCCATTCTCCTCCAAACCAAGCCTTTGATTTGCTCAGTGGTCTTCTCTTCGGCAATCTTGAGACTGAAATTTGTGGGACGGGCAAAGGGATCAAATATGCCGATGGCACATAGATTTTGCTCTAACCAGACACTCGAAATTATGCTGAAGGATCATGCATTCAAGCTGGCTTCATAGATGTCCAGAAAAGGCAAGCTAACTTCTAAAGCTTAGACTATGAACCAACTTTTTTGGCCTTCTTTTCTGGACTAAAACCAGTGCCTGTATCCAGAATAAAGAATCTGGGAATAATTTGTTGCCCCGGTCCAGACACTGTTCATGTTACACCATTATGATTAGAAGCTGAGGAAAGTTGCTTCTCAAATTCCCTCTGGGTCATGGCCACAACTTCCACATTCTCCGGTCACCTAGGTCTCAGCATCTGCAATACTTAATGGCCCATCTACAGTACAAATGTTAGTGATGGGAAAGGCACTCCTTTCGTTACAATGCTTATACTTCAATTAATCTTTACACGAAACAATTTATTACGCGTGCTAAGCAGAAGGAGAAGCTGTGTCCAACAGCTTCAATGAAACAAACATGAAAAGAAACCAAGCGTCGCCGCTTGCCCTCTGCGCACTGTTGCAACCCCACTACAGGGAACTGTTTAGCCTTTGACTTTTCAATTTCTTTAACTTGAATTCAAAATATAATAAACAATGAAATATCACCAATACTCTGTGTCATTGATTTTATACCTTTACTGATATATCTTATTTTACTCATATGATATATACTTCATGTACATGTAAATCATGGTTACATCAATGAATAGCAAACAATTTTCTTGCAAAAAAATGTCGGTTCACAGCAACATCCTGATCATTTTATCCCTGCCCAATGCATTTCGGGCCACCAGGCCCTTCGTCAGGGGCGGTACCTAAAAAAAGGAAAATAAATGCTGTCACTTAAATCTGTATGATCCTGCAGCAATGCAAAGTTCATAGCTTGTCAGCAAGTGCAATCGTTGTATACATAGACCAATTGGTTTAAAAAAACCTAAGAAACGTGCTAGTCTTGTACTCACTAGAACCATGTGTTGTGGTGTGCCGAAAACGATGAATTCCGGTGGGTCAATGTGAAGAAAAGTTAATCCGAAGTTCTAGAAAGAATAGATACTGTTGACTGCCATGTTTGTGATTAACAAAAAAATGACCGGGGTCTGAGGCTAGAAATTCATAACTTACTAGATGCTAGAGAGCACCACTTGGAGATACCGTCCTGGTGTGTACAAATGGGATGACTGATGTGAGCTGGTGAACACTAATACAGAAGAATCATAGCGACCGGAGAGTCCCCTGGGAAAACACCATCTAAAGAGACATAGGCAAGCGATATTGATCACATGTATTTTCACACCGGGCGAATCAGCTCTACCTTTAAGTAAATACAAATCAACGCGATCACCACTCAAATCATAAACACAAAACGCACCTCGTTCATTTCAGCAGCTGCTATTAAACTGGGTCGATTTTTGTTTCCACGTAAAATAATCAAGTTCAAATCAACTGCAAAGAACGGAAAACCACACTATTAGTCTGTGGGCGCGTGGTCGGGACGCTATTCAATTGAACCCAGCGTTCTATCTACCTGACTCAGCCTGCGGCAAACACGTAATCAGCTCCGGTCGACCCTCACTCCTTCTTCGTAAACTCCCTCACTCCTTCCACGTAAACTCCAATAACTCGGTGTGCATCAGTCTCTATATGCTACCTAAAGTCCATAAGAATCTTTCAAATCCCCCATTTCGCCCTATTGTTACCGGATGTGGCACCATTTTTGAGCCTCTGGGGCAATTTATTGATCAATTCTTGCAGCCTTTTGTACAGGCATGGTACTCCTACACGAAGGATACGACACATTTTTTACAAAAACTCACTAAATTGACCATCAAATCTGGCATGCTACTTTGTACATTGGATGTAAAAGCCCTCTACACCTCTATTCCACACACTGCAGGAATAGAGGCGATGGAATGGGCTTTACTGAAACAGGAGAACTTGCCAGTCAACAAGGTTTTTCTGTTGGAACTTTTGCATTTCAGCTTGCACCATAGCTACTTTAAATGGAATGATGCATATTACCTGCAAAACAAAGGTACCTCAATGGGTTTTTCGGGGGCTCCTGCCTATGCGAATACCTATATGGCAAGGTTTGAAGACCAATTTTTGGTAAATGACAAAGACTGGAATGACAACACAGTTATCTATTGCCGTTATATTGACGACATTTTTCTAATTTGGCAGAACACCAAAACACTGTTGGAACAAAAGATCAAAGAATTGAATACAAAGGATGAAAATATTCAATTTACGCACATCATTGATGATAAGGCCATTCCATACTTGGATGTGTTAGTAAAATTGGAGGACAATATATTGGAAACTTAGGTGTACCACAAGGCCACGGATAAGAATACGGCACTAGCAAATAACAGTTTTCACTCCAAGAATCTGATCGATAATCTACCTTTTTCTTTGATGTTAAGAGCCAAAAGAATATGTACACAAGAGGAGACGCTCCAAACTAATTTAAATGCCATTCAAACGAAATATGCATCAAAAAAGTACCCCATCACTGTATTACAGACAGCCAGGGAAAAGGTTGACAAATTGCCAAGAGAAACTTTGTTGCTTAATAAAACCAGAGATCCAATAAACCGACAGGTCTTTGTGTCGAAATACTCTACTTGCTCGCAAGAAATTAAGAAGAGCATTAACTTGCATTGGGAACTATTGAGCAATGAAACTGACTTCAAGGAGTTGTTTAAAGACAAGCCCATTTTTGCCTATAAAAGATCTCGCAACGTGAAAGAACTATTGAAATCCAACACTACGAGAACCCCAGGAAATTTCAAAGGCATGAAGAAATGTCAAAATTGCACCCATTGCAATAACGTGATCATCACCAACACAGTGAAACACCCACACACTGGGGAAACCATCCCCATCAAAATCAATGCAGATTGTAATTCGATGAACGTTATATACGCTATCAAATGTCCCTGTGGATTGCTATACGTGGGAAAAACAGAGAGGAAAATCAAAACACGTATATCAGAACACAAAAGTACCATTCGCAATAAAAATGTGAAAAGTAGTTTGGCAGTGCATTGGGACAAAAATAGACACACCATAGCTCAACTTAAATTCCAGATACTTGAGATGGTGACCCCTACACCCGGAAAAAGTCTCACCAAACTGTTATTACAGCGAGAAATTTACTGGATCAGAAAGTTGCAGACACAAGATCCCAAAGGGATCAATGATCGAGTAGACTTTACGTGTTTTCTTTGATATGAGCACCTAAGAGCACGCTTTAGGCCATAAGTCATTGTCATTTGTAATGTTATGTACATGAATTCAGTTTCTTTGTTAGATCTCTTTGTATACACTTATCATGTGTAATATACATTCTTTCCCACTACACCACACCAACATGGCGCTATTTCACAGCATTCTTATTATTATGCCAGAATATCCGCAGTCCGTCTTCAGTTTTTAGTTTCCAGTCTGAGGCGTCCGTTACACGTCATCATCATGAGCGTTAGTATTTCACGGAGTGCTTGGATACTGATGCACACCGAGTTATTGGAGTTTACGTGGAAGGAGTGAGGGAGTTTACGAAGAAGGAGTGAGGGTCGACCGGAGCTGATTACGCGTTTGCCGCAGGCTGAGTCAGGTAGATAGAACGCTGGGTTCAATTGAATAGCGTCCCGACCACGCGCCCACAGACTAATAGTGTGGTTTTCCGTTCTTTGCAGTTGATTTGAACTTGATTATTTTACGTGGAAACAAAAATCGACCCAGTTTAATAGCAGCTGCTGAAATGAACGAGGTGCGTTTTGTGTTTATGATTTGAGTGGTGATCGCGTTGATTTGTATTTACTTAAAGGTAGAGCTGATTCGCCCGGTGTGAAAATACATGTGATCAATATCGCTTGCCTATGTCTCTTTAGATGGTGTTTTCCCAGGGGACTCTCCGGTCGCTATGATTCTTCTGTATTAGTGTTCACCAGCTCACATCAGTCATCCCATTTGTACACACCAGGACGGTATCTCCAAGTGGTGCTCTCTAGCATCTAGTAAGTTATGAATTTCTAGCCTCAGACCCCGGTCATTTTTTTGTTAATCACAAACATGGCAGTCAACAGTATCTATTCTTTCTAGAACTTCGGATTAACTTTTCTTCACATTGACCCACCGGAATTCATCGTTTTCGGCACACCACAACACATGGTTCTAGTGAGTACAAGACTAGCACGTTTCTTAGGTTTTTTTAAACCAATTGGTCTATGTATACAACGATTGCACTTGCTGACAAGCTATGAACTTTGCATTGCTGCAGGATCATACAGATTTAAGTGACAGCATTTATTTTCCTTTTTTTAGGTACCGCCCCTGACGAAGGGCCTGGTGGCCCGAAATGCATTGGGCAGGGATAAAATGATCAGGATGTTGTTGTGAACATACATTTTTTTGAAAGAAAATTGTTTGCTATTCATTGATGTAACCATGATTTACATGTACATGAAGTATATATCATATGAGTAAAATAAGATATATCAGTAAAGGTATAAAATCAATGACACAGAGTATTGGTGATATTTCATTGTTTATTATATTTTGAATTCAAGTTAAAGAAATTGAAAAGTCAAAGGCTAAACAGTTCCCTGTAGTGGGGTTGCAACAGTGCGCAGAGGGCAAGCGGCGACGCTTGGTTTCTTTCCATCTACAGTACACCCAGAATATGGTAGCAATTGTCAAAGAGAATCCTTTAACAGGAACCAGCTATTATTCAGGTTCAATTTGTGTTCTTATGCCTCTGAGGGATGAATGATGTAAGATGGAGGGGACTTGGTAATACTTCTAATCACACTTTATTTATAAAAAAGGTTTTTCTTGAGAGTCAGCATTTTCCATAATGAGTCACCGTCTTCTAAGGACATGACTTAATACCTTCAAACCGCGCTTGTCTCAATAACTCTCCTAGCTGTCGTGTCGGCCGGCCTCAGAACACAAACAAAGATCTTCTGCGGGTGGCTGAAACGACAGCTAGGAGAGTTATTGAGACAAGCGCGGTTTGAAGGTTTGACAATCGGATTCCATCTTACTTAGTGTTGTGTTGCATTCTTGAAAATTAAAGAACCTGGTCCTCTGTGTATATTAGTCCTGTGCAGTGCAAATGTATATCTGGAGAAGGTCCTGAGGAAGGTAGTTTTGCCGCCGAAATGCGCGTCGACCTTGTGCGGAATCTCATGTCATCTTTTGAGATTTAACTCTGGGCAGAGATTTTTTCTTTGTCACATATAACTCGTTCATATACAGATATAGAGTGAATGGACTTGGTGAGAGTATGGATGGATGGTATGTTTGTTGAGTGTTTGTCTTGTATTCAGGGCCATGAGTGTTTTATGTAGACTGTGGTTGTTTTTTAATGTATATTTAATTTAAGTGATGTATCTTTGATAAAAGAAATTCCTATAATTTATGTACATATTATATTTGTGATGGAATATGATAAAATGAAAAAATAAATATCTTTTGATACAGATAATGAATGAAATAAGTATAAACACAAAACAATGTTTTTTTTATAAAAATCAAATAAAGAGAAATGTTTTGAAAAAATAAATATAGAATGTTCTAATTCTTGGCTGTCACAAGTGTACTTCAAAAATTATTGTGATGAATTTTTCTAGTGAAGTGCTATGGTCAACCAGGGAAATTTCTACTTTCTTGAATTGTCATTCTCAGTCATAAATAAATGACTAAACTTACCTGACCAGCAGCAAGATGAAGGACCCTGCAGGCCACAAGAGGTCTAGTTATACTTGGACTAATGCAACACCTGTGCTGTATACATTCGTAGTTCCAGCACCACGGGGTGCTGTAAATGTAGTTTTTGTTTATCTATTTACTTTTTTCTTAACTGGCTGCTATTTGAGTAGACTAAAGCAAGAAGGCATAGTAAGAACCACCTTTTCTTGACTTAACATTTTCTAGCCATGGTGAAGTTTAACTTCTGTGTCAGGACCGGAGGCAAGCATCATGCCTTCCTTTCTTTTATTTCCATACTCACCATCAAATAACTTTTAACAATAATAAAGGTTTAGATGGAAAAACAACACATCCAAAAGACAAACGCTTTCTGTTAAAGAATTATTTATTCTGTCCCTAATAACGGACCGCCCGTGTAAATAACATACAAGTGGTCTCTCAAATGAGGAAAATCACTAGTATTTTTCTGAGACATTTACTGGTAACTTAGTAAGAAGCCCGCAGGAATTGCTTCATTGCGACACTGCTTGTAAAGTATGCATTTTACAGAATGATTTAAAAAGAATTAGCCAAAAACTGGCCATTCATCAAAACGGTCATATTGCTTTGTTTCATTTTTCTTTTGCTTTTTTGCCCTTTTCCATTCTCCTCTCATGTTTTCTTTTCATCTTTTCTCCCTTATGCCATTCTTCTTTAATTTCTTGTGTCCTTTCCATATTTCTGTCCTACTTTAAATCCGGTTTAATTTTCTTTGCTGCTTTCACTCTTTTCTAATTCCCATTCTCCCATGTTTTATTGTTCCTTCCTTTCTTCTCCTCATCCCCCAGTCCTTCCATTGCCCCTCTTTATACCATCCTCCTTTCTTTTTGTATTGCTTGAATGTGTTATTTTTCTTCTTTCCATCTGTTGCCCTTCCATCTCTCTCATTTCTTCATACCAATATTTATTTCTATTTTTCTGCTTTTGTTGTTTCTTTCTGCTTTTTTTCTTTACATCTTTCTTCCTTTCTTTTTTCATCTGGCTATCCCTCCATCCAAGCTTTACTTTTTTTTGTACCTATAGCTCTACCAGCTTCCTTAAAGCTTTCCTTCTTTTGTCCTTTCTTGCATTCTTCCTTACTCCTTCTGAGCTGTCTCATTACATTTGACTATAACTTCCTTTTTCTTTGCCATTCTTGGAAACTCTCTTTTCTATCACAGTTTTAAGATGATTTGCCCCCTTCATCCAACAGCTGTATCTCAGTGATTTATTCTTCCTGTATTTATAAGTTTCATCATCTGTCTTGCAATGACTTTAGAGCAAGAGACGAATGTTTAGAAGGGACGTAAAACAATTCAGTCTGTCCCAAGCACCCCCGCCTAAGCTGGTATGTTGGGTGCAGGCAATGAAAACCCTTGGAGTTTGAGCCGCATTGTATAATCTTAAGGGAAGTCTCTAGTCTAGATACATTGAGCACTGGCCAAGACATACAGTTTGATCCTTGCAAGGATCACTCCTGAGTGGCTGCTCGCTTTGGCTTCCTGGGTGTTGAGAGCATGCACGCATTGGAAGGGTCAGGCAAGCGCGTCAAGAGTGACACACGGTCCTGGTGATGTCATGTCTCCCCCCAACTAAACAGTAATAAGGGTCTTGTCAATTACAGTGATGAGTCGCTCAGGAAGCTGAATATATTGACAGGGCTATGATTTTTTCGTGAACTAGCTGAGGTTCAGAATAATGAGAAAGGGGGTGGAAAGAGAAGAGGATTGAGAGGGTGATGAGGCTATGGGGCCAGGCACAGAGTCCTCAGTGAGAGCGGTGTCCTCAGGAACTCTCCCTATATCAAAAAGCTCCTCAGGCGACAGTTCTCATGGATCTCCATGTAGCTGCAGAAGTTACGGGTGATGGTGCCTTCATCCCTGCAGACCGTAACCATGTCCCATGATATCCGTAAACACATTTGGTATTATTTTGAATAGCTTGAACTCTTTTACACAGTCTCAAGCGTCTGGCATGTCTGCTTTGATCATCATCAGCTTAGTCAGGGAGATTAGGGTGGGGGGAGTTGATTGTAAATTTCTTGACTAAGAAACACTAAACCGAGGGGTGCAGGGATGACCAAAGTTTGGGATACACTGTTCCCATTAGGAACAAGTTCAATACTGATTTGAAGTAGTTGGGCCCCTGCCTAAGTTCTTGATAAAAACTTAAATAACAACACGTTAAAATCTTTTATTCAACCGAGGAACAACAAAAGCATAGGAGACCCAACACAGGGCCCTCAGTCCCAACTCTCAAGCCAAGAATGCAATTATTTGGGAGGGATCATACCGCAAACACCTTCCCTGAAGACACGCCTGTGATCAGCATAGTCTCATCTTTTCTTCGGGCAGTCATGTTGCCTTTCTTGTTTAAAGACAGCAAAGATTAGGGTTCCACCTGGGCAGTATAGTTTCAGCATGACCAGTATTTCTATACTATGGCTAGGCAAAATATTAGGAAAGTCGGTAAAATGTGGAATATTTTTCACCTTTTGAATGTAAATACAAAACCCAAATATGCAGAAAAAAATACTTGAAAAGTACATTAGAGCATGTAAATGAATACGATTTATGTTATGTTATGTTAGCATTTGGTACGGCGCGACAGCTGCCCCAGCAAAGAGGCGTCCCGGCGCTAAGAAGACCATGTCAGCTCCAGAGGGAAGAGAGGGAGAGAGCTAGGGGGACTAGGGAGAGGGGAACAAATGGGTTTTGATGGCTTCACGGAAGGCAGTCAAGTTCTCCAGAGAGCGGATGTGCAAAGGAAGGGTGTTCCATAGTTTGGCTCCCAACACCCTAAAGGAGTGTCCGCCAGTGCGGGCAAGCTTCGTTCGGGGGACAGTCAGTAGGTGTTGACCTAATGAGCGAAGGTTGCGTTGTGGCACATAAGGTGTTAGGAGTGGGCGAAGTAGTTCTGGGCGTCCAGTTTTAAGTATTTTAAAAATCATAATGAGTGTTTTGAACTGGATACGTGATTCGATGGGTAGCCATTCACTGGCCTTTGGAGTCTGAACTGCGAAGCCAGAAACAAATACAGAGGATTTTCCATAAACTCCTATTGAGGGACCAGCGTCTCCTCTTACAAAGTAGAAACCTCA
This sequence comes from Lissotriton vulgaris, assembly GCF_964263255.1. Lineage (NCBI taxonomy): Eukaryota > Metazoa > Chordata > Amphibia > Caudata > Salamandridae > Lissotriton > Lissotriton vulgaris. The sequence goes on along the minus strand of NC_141693.1, from coordinate 1,996,179,502 downwards.
ATAACGGGCCAGTATTTTTCTTCCACTAAGGTGGTAACTGGATCAGAGAGGGGGCACTTGGTGGCTTTGGTGATCTGCATGGCCTGAAACGCTCCACAATTCCAAGGTCCTGTACCCAAAGAAATGTAATCTTGCAGACATCGAACCCTCTACTCTACAAACTCCTAGAGTTCTGCACCACTAAAAGGTTGTCCATTGTCAGATTGAACAACCGTGTGGATGACAAAAGGGGAGAACATTTTGTTCTAAGCCAACGACCGGCTGGGAACAGTCAGGACGTCAGTGAATCTGGTTGGCTATGAAGTCATAAACGTCGGTGGAGCTTCTTCCCAGAGCTCCTCTGATAGCTCATACGTTGACTGGGGCTCAGGATTTTGGCCCAGACCTTGGCAAACATGGCAGGTGAAAACCACCTCCTCTCTCAGTTCATCTAGGAATGGGAACCACACTTTATTTCCAGAAGTCTATTGGTTGCCACCATTCCCTGGTGACTATTGTGTGGTACTTTTGTGAGGTACTTTCACAACCTGTTGCTCCAAAGCTTGAGAGGGTACAAGGTGATCTTGTAAGAATCATGCCTCTTCTGTTGGAAGCAAGTCATGTTGCATTTGCCAAAATGCTGATAGTTTACAGAGACTACAGCACCAGTGCTCGGTCTTGATCCTCTCAAGATCTTGCCTCCTCTGAGATTAGATTAGTTCAGCAATGGCTGGAAGAGATGGCTCTTCCTCCAAGGCTTAGATGATGTCAGCTCTCTACAGGGCCAGAGAGTGAAGCTCTTGGACCAGCTGGTGGTTGTATACATTTGTGGTCGTGGACATGTTGTCACAGTTCGTTAAGGGGAAGCTCTGTATGTTGCTGCGTTCAATGTGTCGGGCACTTTCGATTAATGATTGCCAAAAAAGGAGGGATGATCATTCACTTTAATAAAATGCTTCTCTTATGCAGGGATCACAAGTCCAAACAACGGACACAATTCCCTTCTCTTCCTGGGAGACTCCCCAGACTGCAGCTGTCATCAGCAGTGATGCACTGGGGCAATTCAATGCCAGGATTAAGGGATGGCATAATGTCAGTGCAGAAGTGCTTTTAGTGTGCAGGGCACATGTGTGGTATCAGTGAGTGTATCAGTGAGCGGGATGGGAGCAGCTGTTCACCACCAGGCAGGATCACTAAGCTATGCATGTGCCGAGGAACACGTATTCACACATGCACCACGGAGCACCATATATGTGCACTTGATAAATCACTTTAACGCAGCATAAACCCCACTCACCCTGTCAACACCTCCTAAGATGCAAGGCTCAAGGGGAAGCCTGCAGTGGTCAAAAAAATAACCTATATGGTCGCAGCTGGGGAAAGTGGCAGACAGACCACCACAGCGGCTCAGCCATTTAATTTATTTAACAAACACCACTCACCAGGTCACACCATACACCACAGCATCATTAAATTTGGATGCTGTGGCCATTCTAGGAGTAGGAAGTCTACAGGGGGTGGTCTGGGTAGTATGGCTAGTAGCAGGGCTAGCTTCTTCTGGGGCAGAGGGCACTTACAATGCACATCCATTGCATTTCATGTTGGAACTGGTTTCTGGGGTCTCAGGGCAGTCAAGGGTACTGAGGTCTAATTGTAGGTCTGTCCCTCTGGCCTCAAAGGGCTCTCTTACAATGGAACTCAAACTGAGCTCCAAAGACTCTGCTAAACAGTTGACTCTTAGGGTTGAGAAGCAGAGCAGTCGACATCCTACTCAGGGATGTGGTGTAGGTTAGAAACTCAGAACTCTGCAAAACAGACAAGAACGCTTAGATAATCAATGTCTGGCTAATTTGTTCAATTATAAAAAGAAAAAATACTTTAATTCACGTACAACTAAATACCAAGAGTAAATTTAGAAAGGTACACAATGAAAACAAATAAAATAAAATCTTTAACCCTTATTGAACAACAGGCCTGTGTAAGAATGTCCCACGCTATTACAAATATAAAGCACATTACTCTGGTGTTTGCCATGGAGTTCACAAAGTAAAACCCCTTCCTATTGTAAATGTCACTGTGTAAACCCCCTTTCTATTACATGTGTTATAGTTCACAATGTAAAACCCCTTCCTATTGTATTTGTCAATTAAAAATGTAAACCCCTTTTTTAGGTCTCGCCTGCCAATGCGCTTGCGCATTGCTGGCGAGAGATATAGAGGCTAAACCAAGCTCTGAAACCATTGCGGATTTCTTTGAGTGCATGTGGTGCTCGTGCACGCGCTTGCCTGAGCCTCCTGCCTCCGAGAGCTTAGCTCACTTCAAAGGGATCCGCTCCCCCTCCCCCTGCTTCACACTTTTCACGGCCACCAGGCCGTGTCTCGCATTTCTCCTCCCCTCAGCAATGTACAACTCACCCCCCCTCCCCACCAATACCAGTACGCTTAACAAACGTTTCCATTATATATGTAGTATCTGCTCCTCCACTTTATTCTTCCAATCCCTTACATTATATTTACATTTAGCTTCCATATAACTACTTTCCGTGCCTCTACAGTTTACTTACGGCATACTATGCATTTGCATTTAACTATAGCTTCAGGGTACATGTTTGTACATATTCTCACTATTGGCTAAATTAGCGTGCGTTGGAGGTTTGACATTCTGTAGGCTTCACATAAACATACACCTTTATGCCGCTTTGGTTTTAATTATTGCTTATAGGGTACATTACGTGCGTAGTCTCACTATTAACAAAAATACAGTGCTTTACAAGTTAATTGCTGCCTTGTTTTTTTACTGTTGGTTGTGCTGTGATCAGGGCCACATTTCACAGTGTTTAGAATTGAAATATTTTCGGTGCTCTGCAACGAGATTCTGTTATGCTGTTTTAGCATTACTCCATGATGTGCATTGAAGCCGCCTGGTAGTTTATTTATCAACATTCAACATGAATGCAATGCACCCCAATAACAGTATCAAACCATGAAACGATGGTGCATTTAAATACCACACAATTGTCATATCTCCGTGGTATAATAATATATGTGGAATGTGCCTCACTTAATCCAAACAGGTTACACTCGGGAAGCCATGGATGGCAACATTAATAAAATGCATTCATAGGTAGCAGTGCGTTGGCAGAGTACCCTTGCATAGCATACAACGCACTTCAGCCGGATTACAGCGGCTTTACCTCCAGTGCATGGTGTTAGCGCTGTGCAGCGGAGGTTGAGCGGCTGCTTGGCACGCAATAAAGTATTCTGAGGCACAACTTTTGGAAGGTGTTTTCACCTTACATGATCTGTAACCCCAGCGGGCTCCGCCACGCCTCCAGGCTTTCTGGGTGAGTGGGTGGCTTTAGGTCGCCTTCTGCTGCACATGCTTGGGCCCTCACGTGATTGGCTTTTTTTTTGTCCACCTGAAACACGAAGGGCCAATTCACAGAGTACCTAGAATATGGGAAGAGGAACTCCGAAAGTACTCTTTTGCATGCTGTACGACGCCTTTGTGAATCGAACCTCAAAACAAGGGAGTAGAGAAAAGAAACAAGCATTGTTTTTTCAATTCTTCATCCCTTTTAACATCCTATGCCCAATTGAATAGTAATGCAAAGGGGCTGTGTGCGCGTTGTATTGTAGTGTGGTTCCTATTTTCCCAATAGGCCCTGCGCATTGGAATAACATAAACAGTAGTATCGGCGTAGAAGTGCGGATCTTCCAGGCCTCCACTGACTATGCTAAACTTAATTGGGTTTGTTACCAACTAGCTCCGAGGTCACTGGAAACTTTCTTGAATGAATAGGAAGTGATCAGCTTCCTTGGTACAGACAAGAAGGGATTCAGTTTTCCAACAACCGTGCAACATGACAACTTTGCTCCTCAGATAAGAGTCAATCTCTAGAGTCGTGTGAACAATAGACAGTTATTTTACTCAGTCAGTTGTTGTGCAGATTACTTTCACAATATGTAGAGAATAGAGAGATGGGCGTTTTCAATAAAGGGTAACATTTATTGAACAATCTTTCTTCTTGTACAAGGGAAATGAATTGCCACAATTGCAAGACTTGTTATTATAAAAAGTACGTACAGTAAGATGAGTATTGTGAAATAATACTTTAAAAGCATTGATATGGTTTCTTAGCCATACAATGGTTTAAAATGAATAAAACATATATACATTAGGCTAAAATACTCAACTGGTGCTTCTAACTACGCCTACCCCAGTGTACCCGACCTAAGCCTAATACTTGGGAGGGGAGTAAGTAAGTAGCTTTAAGTTAAGTTGGTTTTGCCAAGGTTTGCTTCAAGAATTCTCTCTAAGGGTTTAGTCAACACCATACCTCTGAAATAGAATGATGGAGGTCTGGTATCTCCTTCAGGGACTCGATATCCCAGTCACCCGCAATGGTAGGCTGGAAACGCCGGGGCTGGATTTCTCTGCAGCAGAAAAGACAGCGTCTCTCTCAGCGCGTCGAGGAAGAGGAGGGGCAGCGTCCGTGGGCAGCTTGCATCTGCTGGGCTCTTGCAGGGGACGGCTGTTTAGCTCCAAGGTTCACCACACCATCGTTCGCTCATTAGCAGCGATAGCAGTAGAGATAGCAGCAATGGTATCATCAGCAACAAGACAGCTTTTGCTTAAGGCAACGTTGGTAATATTTATACCTGAAAGGTGCCTTGTTTGACGTACGTTTTTGGACATAAGACGTCAATAAAGATGTCACTAGGAAGTGATCGTCTATCAGTGCTCATTAGAGTTCTATTACTAATCAAAACATAGCAAGCGGGGCTTTCCCAGGTTGCTGAGTTTTTATCTTGTTGAAGAACTCTGAGTGTTAATCTAGGAATCTTAGATAGTAACTTCTGCTATGTCATTGCACTAATTAGCTGCAAAGGAAGTGGCAGAGGAAGCGATTCTGAAATGTGGCTCTGTTCGTGTGAGGCCAGAGACGAGTTTCTGAATATTGTATTTGATCGGTTATGCCAATATAGGGGTATAAGGGGATTATAGCCGTATAGGGGCATAAGGTCACAGTATCGATCAGGGTCCTAGATTAGCACGCAACAGTATGCATCCGGTTACAAAACACTTATGTTATGGTATTCATCGGTGCAGCGCATTGTGCATACATTGCCCTGAAAGTGTGCAGCGTCACACACTACTAAACCGTACGTCTACAAGTCTCACGTCATGGTGTGTTAATGTACACAACACTGTGTTTCATGAGCCACAGCCTTAATTGGCCGATTCAATACACATTTCCAAGCAGGCATAGGATTATGGAGTTGGCCTAACGGCTAGAGTGCTCGACCTCGGACCTGGGGAACCCGGTTCGAGTCTCAGTTCCTGTGATTCGGGGCAAATCACTTAATATCCCTGTGCCTAACAAAATGACTGTGTGTCCTTGTGTAACGTAACTGGTGCTATGTAAAGCGCTCTGATACTCTGCATTTGAGAAAACGTCTACAAGTCTCCCATTATGGTAGCGCTGCAAGGCTCTCAGCAGCAGTATGCAAGTAACACAATTTAATGTACACAACACAGCCTTTTATGAGCTGCAGCCTTTATTGTCCATTTCTATCCACATTTCCGGGCAGACACAGAATTATGGAGCGCTACGAATCCATAGATATGACAGCTATGCGCTACACTGATCACCTAACCGCATACTTCCTAGTGCCTCTCAACATGGCGATTGCCTGCACGGTCTAATCAGCGGCATCGGAGCACTATGCAAGTGACACATTTTTATAAAACTACTAACTAGTAAACTTCGCTTGCAGCATGTACCCTCCCCTCCCCACTCTTACTGATGCACATCAATCACACATGCCCCCAATACACACCAAACAACAGTTTTGTATGATTGGTATGTGCTAATAACAATAATGACGTGTTTATTTGTCACACTTTGGCGTCTGATGTGCTTTGCGCACTCTCCCATCCCCTTGGTGCTTCAGTTGTAAATAGATATGACACACTCACTCTACGGACGCTTTAGACGGAGGGGGCACATACAGATGTCTCGGGAAACCAGAGAAATAAAATGATCACAGCAGTGTGGAGAGCTCTACTTTTTTTGAGGAAGCACACAACTTCTGACCAATCAAAACATGTACTCCTAGGCCCACTACATGTGAGCCAAGCCAACACCCTTCTCCTGGTGATTCTCACATACTTTTCAGGCAGTCACTCTTTCTATCTGTCTATCGCACTCACTATCTATCTATCTATCTATCTATCTATCTATCTATCTATCTATCTATCTCTCTCTATCTATCGCCCTCCCTCTATCTATCTATCGCCTTCACTCCCTCTATCTATCACCCGCCCTCTATCTATCTATCTATCGCCCTCCCTCTATCTATCTATCACCCTCCCTCTATCTATCGCACTCCCTCTATCTATCGCACTCACTCTATCTATCGCACTCACTCTATCTATCTATCGCATCACCACAGCATCACTCAGGGGCACCACAACATCACTCAGGGGCACCACAACATCACTATGCGCTACCACAGCATCGCCTGGCGCTACCACAACATCACTCAGCGCTACCACAACATCACTCAGCGCCACCACAGCATCAATCTGTGCAACCATTCAACAACAACCGGTTCAAATATGCTCTCTCAATGTTTCAAGCTTTATTACAAATGTCACAAAAAGATGTTAATATTTCAATTCTGTTCTTGTATTTTCATCACAATAAAATACACTGAACATAATCTTCACAAAAATTATTTACAAAAGTTTAAGCTATTGCCATTATAAATTACAATAACTTTTATTTAAGTATTAATTATTAAACAAAAATTAAAAGCCATTGTTATTTTTAATATCAATACGTCTAAGTCACGTAAATACAATACATATTACATTACCAATGCTATAGGTGTCACATTTGCAAAAGTTATAACTATTGGCATTGTAAATAACAAAGCTATTAATTTCGCTGTTTTCAAAACCAACACATAAATAAAAAATGTGTCATTTACAATACCAATAGCTCAAACTTTCCTAATGCGAGACCTATTGCATTGCAAATGCTTGTTTCTCCATCTTATCTTGGGGCTGCACCAAACAAAGCCCCAATCATTAAGTGCCTCTTTGAGATATGCGCAATGGGACTACTTCATTGGCGGGCTAAGACAACTGTGGGCCAATTAAATGCCCGAAGGTGAAGTTCCACAAAGAGGTAGGGCCAGATCCACCTTCCTACAAGACCAAACAGAGCACCAAATTCATCCCGTCAGCACTTGTGAGTCGAGGTTGTGTGGAACAAGAGTTCAGGACTTTCTCCGGGGAGTTGTGTGGGACTGAAAGTCACAACTCGCCAAATCACACTGCAACACGTAAAAAATCAACAGGCAGCCAATGCTTTTATGTTTTTTTTTTAAAAAGTACTCTAATTCACACACAACATTTCACTTTTGAATATTTTTTAATTGGCATATTTAGCCATAAAAAGTAGCACTTTACAAACAATTAAAATATGATTTGTCCCTACGGTTTGACCATAAGACAATATAATACACAGTAAAAACCTACTAAAATATACCATGGGGGACCCACGTATATAAAATTCTTAGTTCTTCACCAAAGCAGCAAGGAGTTGCTTATACATTAGCTATTCATTTGTACAGAATCTCGAATAGTCCACAGATCATGGGTGAGAACAAATTTCTACCATGTATTTATTTGAACCTATGTAAAAAAGATAAGAGGTGGCTCGACTGTCCTAGGGGACCGAGCACTAAATTACAGTGAAAAAACAAAAGACTCCCCTAGAGCTTTGTACACATATACTACTACCCTTTAACCTGTCAGATAAACACCTCACATTCACTTTCCCATCATACTATTAGAGCACTGGTTTTCCTTGACAGGGGCCCCCGTGAGATTAAAAAGGAGTCAAACAATAAATCCCTCGGATTCAGATATAGTGCGTACAAATCTATAGTTTTATTAAAATGACAAATATCAGTATTTAAAAACAAGAGAAGCAGTTCTCCATCCGATGGAGTTGAAGCCAATTCAGCTCCTTATAGTGCATTGATTAAAAACACAACATAGATATATAACTATATTCAATACAAAGGCATACAAATAATATCATAAAAAGACAATAAAAACATAAAAATCAAGTTACATGAGGAAACCCTATAGACACAGATGTGAATTCTGTTGTCTGAAAAGACCCAACAATGTTTTACTGCTCTTATTCTTGTGGTTACTCCCCGTTAGGATTCATTAGAGAAAATAGCGTTGACGCGTTTCGGTGGTTCTAAGAAAGAATAAACAACCACCTTCTTCAGGACTCAACAATTACGGGCCTCTACTCCTCCATCTAAATAACATATGTATACACAAAATTTAATAATTTACCAAAACATATATATACCATTAAACAACTATATTTCATAGTTGAGCGCCATGTCAGTTAGCCCTTATCTCTTAGTCATCTAGGTGATGGATAGACGGACCAAAGACAAGTATTGTATTGTCAGTCAGACATGACAAGTATTGTATTGTTATTGATTACTGCATTATCCTGAACTTGGCATCCTCTATATTCTTTTATTCATATAATTTGCACAACAAATCCTATGCGCTGTATCTTAATCCCTAGGCAACTGAGATACCTCCCCCTGTAGCCCGGAAGGAAACCATACTCCCGTCCACTCTCATTCAGACCTCCATGTCTCTCATTTACACTCCGCGAGCCATACTGGTTGGCACAATTACTATAAGAGGCGTAGGAGTCAGCGATGGTTAGCAAAATGAATAACATCCTATTGGCCAAAGAATCTGAAACTACATTTCCCAGAATTTCGGAGAAAGAGCCATATTAGCAAGGGCCTTTCAAGAAATGTCCACTGTTTGCCACAAAAGCCATGAAGGTAACAGACACAAAATATGATGCAGCTAAACCGCATTTTTGAATGAGGTAAGCTTAGCACGATAAACAAACTAAATAATCGCCATATAAGCAAAAGCCCAAACAGCTAACCGCGCCCTGAAATTTTATTACAGAAAACGCTGTCAAAGAAGAGCGGCCGTTAATGCAAACTCTTCAAACAGAGGTATGCCCCCTAATGGAGGAAACCGCTACTTAAAATACAATTTTGCCTTGAAGAACCAGTAAATAAACTATAACTGTTTTACAACAAGCGGCCCCCACTAATAAATAATTCAATGCTATGAGCGGCCTCGCACAAAATCGCCCGGCATACAGGTACATAAAATCCTTAAGTACTTAAGTATAGGAACAACGCGCTATGATCCAATTCGAAATATGCGACTATAACAAAGGTATATCTTTTATAGGACGTTACATACGTAATTTGCCGCATACATCAGCGAGAGAAAGATAAAAAGAAGAGCTAAAGGTAGGAAATAGTTAAAAATAACGGAAACCTTAGAACATATTATAACTAACTGGCACCCCTGATAGTTTGTTCTGTTTTTAACAGAAAGCTCTACAAAAGAGAGGTAGCTCTTCCAATGGTTGCTAAAAATCTGATGATAAGATAATCATCACTCCTCAGGTAAAATTTGTTTGATAATGATACAATGAAAGATAGTGAAGTAAACGCGAGAGGGAAAGAAGTCCCTAAAACAATTGTTTTGTGTTATACATCCATTACAGAAAATACCAACGCTGCTAAAATTCAAAAGCCGCAACGAGAGTCCTGGTATTCAACGCCCAGGATTCCAAACGCGTTGGCACGTGATAAAAACACAGACAAATGCCGAATTCAATTCCAGCCTGTGTTTTTGTGAAGGCCACTGTCAAATAAAGAAGACAAGTGTGTGTCCAGTGTGCTGGAACCCCAAAATCATAAACGTTACATTGGGGAATCTGAAGAGGAAGGCGGCAAACAATACAAGGTACAGTAAAGTATGTAATCACTTAGTCAACATGTGTTGAAGCAGTCAATGCAAGTGTAGTAACTCCGACACAGGTTGAGTTGATTAAATGGTTTATTGAAGAATAAGTGAAGCAGTAAGTATTAAAGGTGCTGCCAGCTTGAAGGAGAATTCAGATCTGGCAAACACTCTAAGCATCATACAACATGACATGCAAACATTCCAAATTCACATTCTACAGCTCATGCCCACAACTCTACAGAGAATAAGCATCACTAAAGCAAGCAAGACAATAATACAAGTACACGGTCTTGGGTTGTGGAATTCTTCCCTATGTGCCTAGGTAATGAGGAGCCCTATGCCACAGGGCCCCCTGTAGAGCCCTCCGCATAGGACATCCATGTGCCGCAACCAACTAACTGTGCCCTGACGCTACATCTGTGCGCACGCTCGTGCCCTCTGTCATCAGGCCTCAGGAAAGCCCTCGTCGTGCCACGCAACATACTACCTCCGAGATGAAGACTTCTGTAAAGCACAAATTATTAAACGCCAATCCCGGGAGAAAGATTGTAAAGAAAAATGTAGTGCTCTCATCAAAGAGATGGATAATTCTGCTTTCTGTGACCTCGCCCCTGCAGTGTTGGTGGTGGGGAATGGCGGGGATGGGACTGCGCTGCACAGAATTTTAAATGCAGTGAAAAGGCTTGTTTCCTTTTACGCATAAAGAAAATCAGCACCTCTATTTGAAGTACTTAAAAATTGCATATTCAGGAATACATGTGAGCCCACACGTGCATCACGTGCAGTGAGGCATAGCAATGATGATGTCATTCTAAAGCGCCTACAACCAAGGACCTGCCGCTTAGAAGTGCACTGGCTCATAGGTTTTATTTTAATTACGACAGCTACGTGTTACATAAGTTAGCTGCCCAGAACGGCTTATAGTCTGAATTGGCCCTAAATGATCCATTGCTAGTACATTCTAGTTACGCAAGCGCCCTAGCAGCAGGCGTTGAACCCACTGGACTATCCTTAGATCGTGGGTTGGTAGAAGGCTAGAACTATCTAGGTTCTCTTATTTTGTCATTTTTTACGCATAGCAAAAGATTTGTATTTTGGCAAGCATTACTTTGAGCTTGAGGCCACACTAATGGAACAATATGCATTATGTAACTGAGTTCTAGAAAAAATGTATGGGATTCGGGGAATCCTTTTATATTTGCCCTCTCAACTAAACAAGCATTTTCAAAGCCAATAGGTTTCACCTGTGCGAGAGCTATTGGCTTTGCCAGTGTCTTTTAACCATGTTGTGCAGCAACGTGGAATGGAGAGGAGGGGCATAGAGTGGTGTGGCATGGAGTTGAGTAGAGTGGAATGACGGGGAGTAGAGTGATGTAGAATGGTGTGGCATAGAGTAGAGTCGAGTGGTGTGGCGTGGAGTAGAGTAGAGTGGAATGACGGGGAGTAGAGTGATGTAGAATGGTGTGGCATAGAGTAGAGTCGAGTGGTGTGGCGTGACATAGAGTAGAGTCGAGTGAAATGCGGTAGACTAGAGTGGAGTGGAGCAGAATATAGTGAGTGGAGTGGCGTGACGTAGAGTATAGTGGAGTGTCATAGAGTACAGTGGCATAGAGTAGGGCGGTGTAGTGTGGTTTGATGTAAATAAATAATTTACTCTTAATTTCTATGCAGGTAAGTACTTAATCAATAATAACTCAATCGGAAATGAAAGAAAACAGAGTCCGTGGTGTTAGAGTTCTTAGGGGTTTTATTCCTTAAAAAGGAATGGTCAAGACCAAATTATCATGTTCCGAACACCACACAGGGTGTCAGAAGGGATAGAGCGCGCTACATTTTATTAACAGTACATAGCTTATATACTTATTTTGCATCATTGGAAACAGTATAGAAGGCGTAACAGCTGAGAGAAGACAAGATAACAGTATACACGTGGTACATGTGCGTAATCAAGAGGCGTGAACTAGAGGTGTGTTCTAGAAACGTCACAGGTAGGTGTCACCAAAGGGGTGGCACTAACAGAAAATGTTGCAATGTCAGCAGAAATCGGAAGCTTGGATGCGCGCGCAGCTGCATGACGTGTGCATGACATGGAGTCGGAGGGTGCTGGGGATTTGACATTTGCACTGACGGAAAGAGACAGAAGTCTGGCATGTCAGATCAACTTGTGCTTCTATCATATCTGATATCTGATGTTTAGGAACTAAACTATCTGGGCGGAAAGGTCTCTGGGGCAGAAGCTATTCTATACTGACTGTGAGTGCGTGTATAAGCGCCTGAATGTCTGTATGAGAAGCGTGGGGGCACGGGCCTTCCATGGAAGCATGGCAACAGAGGCTATGAATTACTTGGATTTAGTTGCATAGAGACAGGTCGGCCCTTTGGCCCTGCAGCTGAGGAAGGATGTTTACTGGAGCTAGCAGGCAGGAATGTATTTTCGGGGAGGGAAGCAGATAACTCGAAGGTTATAGTCAATCTTGGCAGGCAGCAGGCTGAGCCGAGCGCGAGGGGCCGCGCTGAAAGTAAGTCAGAGTTCACGAGTACGGGGGCAGCCTGGGCAGAGATTCTCGGAGTCAGAAGCCAGAAAAGAGGTTCGGTGGCAGAGATTCAGGGCCTACTTCAGCCAGAGCTGAAAAACGTAGGAGTACACCACAAAAAGACGTTGGCATAGCATACTTAGGAACGGACCCCTCAACTCATTCATGGTGGGTCTGAAAGAGGACATGTTAACGTTGGACGCAAATGTATTTGCGTCTTCATAGCTGGCACAGGAGGGAAGTTACATGCACTTTAACTCGTACATGGAGACGGTGGGGTACTTGCTAGGGAACACAACTTGACCATAAAATTTATATTTCCTCATTCCCTCCTTGTTCCCTACGGACCCTTCATGATATATCGATCCTCATGAATCGATCAGTTTGTTCTTGTAACATTATATGTTCATCTTTTTTCCTTTGACGATTTGAGAGACAATTGGAATGTTCAATGCAGGAAGTGGCACACAGTCCACATATTGCCGGTCCACATTGTAGACACAGGCAGCAACTGAATACTATGACTAGGCCAATGCCTAGGAAGGATAGGATCTTCCATCCCCAAGCTGTTAACGTTGTCCAGAACCAACCGGACCAAGTCCAGGTGCCTGGATTCTGGTGTATCTGATTTGCAATTTTATGCAGACGGGTAATAGCTTGATAGACAGATGGTGCATTTTGTGGGATGAAAACGCAGCAACTTGACCCGATGACCTTACAGGCTCCACCTCTATCTGCCAAGATGACGTCAATAACAAGACGATTTTGAAGGACAACAATCCGCATAGCAGATTGCTCCTCTGTTAAGTTACCTAAGGCGGAGGCAGTTTCATGTACTACTGCTTCAAGTGTTCTAGTTAATCTACGTATTAATTTACTGTTTTGGACAGGTCCTAGAAAGAAAAAGAATCCTTTATTAAAATCAGTGTATTGTTCCCATGCCGTTTCTGTGTAGTCGACAAGTGGGATATCTCTTCTGGATCTATTCTTGACTAGATTCGTATTTCTATGGTAATCAGGGGGAGCTAGAAAAACAGGTGGCAGAAGGAATGCAATATAACAGGTACCATCCCAGTCTGGAGGCAAACGTATGTATGCGGTATGACCACAAACAAAATAAGAGTGACTGATAGCTTTGAAGGACGATTTACCCTGGTCACTGAAGTCGACCACAGTAGGGCATTTACTATGACCTACGTGTACTGAACCTTTCTTTCGGACACATAATTCACCTGTGACTGGTAATACTAACATATGGGGCAGAACTGGAGCGGCTTCGGATTCAACAGTAAGGATCATGAGACTAATTGTGTAGTTACCTAATCCATATACTTCATTTTCTAGATCAGTTCCTATTCGAGTAGGGAGTCCCTCCTTATCAGGGTAACAGACGTCGAGCAGGACTAAGTTCAGGTTTCCCCAAACCCAGCCTCCATCGAAAACAGCAATATCAGGATCTAAGCAATTCATTATTTTAAACCATGCACCACAGGAGCCATTGTGAGTGAACGGGTACGGAAAGAGAGGAAGTGCTCCCTTGTAATTCTGGTAGGGAGGGAGTCGGCCACATATCCAGCAGTCTGTAGCATTATTTGTCTGATGGGAGTGATGTAACATACTAATGAATGTGTTGTTGCGCAGCGCAAGTCTGTAAGAGAGTTCATGTGCAGGTAATTCACTAAAAGTGTGTTCAGCAGAGACATTGTAAGCAGATTGTTCACGCCTAAAAATAGGCCAATAGATGGGTAGCAGAATGCTGGCAATAATAATTAGAATACTTAGAAAAAACATGATTAATAGTGTCACTATACAGTGACTACGCAGTGATTTACAGTATGTACGTTTCTTTGCTTCTCTCTCTCTCTCTCTATCTCGATCTAGGGGATACATGTCAGAAACTATTTAACCGATTCACCTAGGGGAGGACTTAAACAATTAAACTGTCTGACTTGCTAGATCGGAGTTTCATACGATATTGTTCTTGGGGAGTCTTTTCTCGTTCGGTAACGGTAAAGTCACTTGGTTTTATACAGTCTTTGGTGGGGGTGGACGAGTCAGGGTCCTGTTTTAGTTCGTTTTTTAGTTCATTGCAGAGCTTGATGTGACTCGTGTGGACCCACCCCTTTCTCCCCTCTAGCTTCACGGCGGTCCTGGTGGTGAGAAGAACGGTCTTCGGGGACTTCCAGCGGGGCTCCAGCGGACTTTTCCGGTCGAAATTCCGGACGAGTACCAGATCCCCAGGACGGACCTCGTGCGGCTTTACATCAGTGTTGTCAGGGAAAGCTGCGGCAACCTGTGAACGACATGATTGGAGTGCAGACATCAAGGAGGCAAGGTAATCTGTCAACATATTGCAATCAACATCAGTGATTTTCTTCGGAATGGGCGTCCCCCACATATTCGGTGGTCTGCCAAAGACCACTTCGTACGGGGATAGCCCTGATCTCGAGTGGGCGACCATTCTCATGTAGAATAGTGCCACTGGCAGGGCGACTATCCAGTCGACCCCTTTCTCCTGACAAATCTTTGCAAGACGTAATTTTAGTGTCTGATTATGCCTTTCTACAAGGCCTGCTGCTTCGGGATGTCGGACACAATGGAACTTCCACTGGTATCCTAGTAATAAAGAGACTTCTTTCATTAGTGCAGATGAGAATGGCTGACCGTTATCTGAGTATACGACACGAGGCAAGCCGTACCGTGGGAAAAATTCACGAACCAGCTGCTTGGCAGTGGTCGGAGCAGTGTAATCTGATACTGGGTATGCTTCGGTCCAGCGGGACAGAGCACAGACAACTACGAGAACATATTTAAAACCTCTACAACGGTCCATCTGGATATAATCCATCTGGAGGACTTCAAAAGGGTGATCGGGAGGATGAAATCCACCTTGCTCTACAGGGACGCTTTTACCTGGATTGAACTGACAACAGATCATGCAAGTACGCACTTTCTGTTTTGCTGCTGCTCGTAAGTGTTTGTTATACCAGAGATTCTGTAAACTGTCTAACATGGCTTTCTCTCCTAGATGTGCCGGGCTATGTGCTGTATTAATCATGACTTGAACCATAGAGTCAGGGAGAAACCATATAGATTTTTCCTTCGTTATCCAACCTTGATCTGTCTGAATCCCTCCTAGTTCAGTCCATTTCTTTATTTCATCTGGGGTAGCATGTGTCTGGATATCAATTACGTCTAGGGCGGGATCTCTGACTGTCATACACTTTGTCGGTACTATTGTCTTTGTCACATCAGTAATCTGGGTGTGAGTCAGTGCTGTATGTTTTGCTGTCTGGTCTGCCAGGTCGTTACCCTGGGACACAGAATCTGTAGCTTTAGTATGTGCTTTACACTTCATGACTGATATGCCCGAAGGCAAATGTATTGCTTCTAACAGTGCTTGAATGAGGGGACCGTGTTGAATCTTGGCCCCATGAGAGGTCAGGAAACCTCGTTCTTGCCAGAGGACTCCGAAGTCGTGTACAACTCCGAATGCATAACGTGAATCTGTGTATATGTTAACATTTCTGTTTTTGGCTAGAATACAAGCTCGGGTCAGAGCGATGAGCTCTGCTGCTTGAGCAGACAGTGTGTCAATACGATGTGTTTCTTTAACTTCAGTTTCAGTGGTCACGGCATACGCGGCCACTAATTCTCCTGTACTTGTTCTCATGCATGAACCGTCCACATAAAGTGTCAGGTCTGGATTTGTCAATGGAACATCTGTTAAATCTCGTCTAGGCTTTGTTACTGCATTAATGATTTCTATACAATCATGCGGGGCTGGATCTGTCATAACTGTTGGTAACAGTGTTGCGGGGTTCAGGATACTGCAGCGTCTGATTTCTATGTGTGGCTGGAATAGCGTTAATTCATAACCTGTCAGTCGTGCTATAGTCAAGTGTTGAGTCTGGGTTCTGTTTAACAAAACCTCTACAGAATGTGGTACTTGAACGGTTAACTGATGACCTAAAACAATTGAATCACTCTGTCTGATTGCTAACGCTGTTGCTGCTACAGACTTTAAGCACGCAGGGAGTGCCTGGGCTACTGAATCCAATGTACTTGAAAAATAAGCGCAAGGCTTATGTGAACCTGCTTGATCTTGGGTGAGGACAGACAACGCTGTACCATCACGTTCTGTCACGAAAAGTGTAAACGGTTTGCTGTAACATGGTGTCGCTAAAACTGGTGCTTGGCATAAGGCTTTCTTTAATTCTTCAAAAGCTTGTGTGTGTTCCTGAGTCCAAGGGAGGGCAGTCGAAGTCGCTGCCTCCTGTGTCGTTAACTGAATGAGTGGTTTAGCTAGAAATGCATACTGGGGAATCCATTGTCTGCAGTACGAGGTGAGGCCTATAAAGGCCCGCACTTCCTTTTGTGTCTGGGGTTGCGGCATATTTACAATTAACTGAATGCGATCGGGAGTGAGCTGTCTCCCCACTTTGGACAGCAAGTGACCCAAGTACACAACTTGCTGAACACAGAATTGTAGCTTCGAAGGGGACACCTTGTGCCCCTTGTCGGCCAGGAAATGTAAAACTGTCAATGATGCTTTTTCACATTCGGGCTCACTTCGTGCGGTGATCAGCAGATCATCGACGTATTGCAGTAAAGCGGTGTTAACTGGCATTTGAATACAATCTAGTTGTCTTTTCAGTGCTTGACTATAGATGCTGGGGCTTTCTGTGAATCCTTGAGGTGCGCGTGAAAATTTGAAGCTGCGTCCATTTAAACTGAATCCGAAGAGATATTGGCTCTCTGGATCAATAGGCACGCTGAAGAAGGCGTTCTTGAGATCAATTACAGTGAAGAACGTTGCTTCTGAATCAATGGCAGTCAATAGGGATGAGATATCGGGGACCACAGGATACTGTGGAATAATGCATTTATTTAATTCTCGAAGATCAATCACCAGCCGATATACTGGCGGTGCATTGGGATCAGTACGTTTAAGAATCGGAATGATGGGTGAATTACAGATATTGGAGTCGGTCTCGACGACCACTCCTTGGGCAATGAGCTCGTCAATGATTTTCAGTAAAGCCACTACAGCATCGGGTGGTAACTTGTATTGTCGGATTCGGGGTAATACAACACCTGTTTTGAGTGTAACACGGTATGGTGTGATATGCATGCAACCTACATCAGTTGGGCCTTTTGCCCACAAGTAATCTGGTACATTTTTCAATCTGACATCGAATTCTCGCAAAACATAATGACCCTTGAAATCCCGCAAAAAGAGTCTAACCCCCTCCGGGGAACAGCATATTATAGCTCCTAGAGCTTTCAACGTTTTAATTCCTAACAGATTTTCTGGGCATGATTTTGTAAGTAACAAGTCTGTAACACGTGATAACGGACCCACAGCCAGGGGAACTGGTTCTGATACCTCGTTTACAATAGGCTGTCCTGAAAAACCCAGGGAAACATTCTGTGAGCCTGAGAGGGGTGCCCCTGGAACTTCATCATGGCTGATTGTAGTGCGACTTGCCCCTGTGTCAATTAAAAACTTTCTGTCTTTTCCCAATACTTGACTGTGTACATAAGGACCTTCTTGATCTACAGGAATCTCAATAAGAGGCAAGCCACCTTCCCTCTCTAGGCTGTTTCATGTATATCGTGAATATTCGGGGTAAGCAGACTGGGCATACTGGTACATCTGCTGCGAAACTTGCTGAGTTGCGGCAATGGGCTGTGGCTGTGGTACTGCTACTGTCTGTGCTGGAGTCGAAGAAGCATGCATAGGCTGTGTACTCTGTGTATTCTGTGAAGACTGATGCTGGTTATGGTCTTGTCTAGGCGGATGCGGTCTTTCCTTAGTTTTACCTGTCGCTATGTTATGTTTCAGGACTGGGCATTCGTGTACGTAGTGACCCGGCTGCTTGCAATAATTGCATGTCCCTTTAACGGGAGCTGCAGTGTGACTGGTCTGGGTCGTACCCTTTCTGTGACCATCGGATGGGACCGTCTGAGCTACTAACATTTTCATCTTGGTGTCTTTCATGCGCTTCTGTTCCTGATCTTGTTCTTCTCTAATTCTGTTCTGATGATATTGTAACATTTGTAACATCTGTGATGGCGTATTTGCTTGCCATGTACTCTCGACCTTGTATACACGGTTTTTAACTAACGGTAGGGAATTCTCGACTAACTTTGACACAAAAAGATGCGGGTACGACTCGCTACTTGGCTGGAGGCCACTATTAATAATGAAACATTTCTCGAATCTTGAATAGAAATCACTAGTATCTTCATCATGTTTCTGTTTACAGGACGAGATGGCGTCCCAATCTTCCTTTCTAGTTGTCAATAATCTGGGCAGAACCTGTACTATCAAACCTGGTAATGCTTTAGTTTTGTCCCCAAGGCCTAACCCTGGGATCCGTTTCTTTTCTTCGTCCTCTATTTCTGCCCATGCAATCTTTGTGTCTCCCACCTCCCATTCCTTTTCTTTTAATTTCTCGAAGATACCCGTGGGCAACAGTACTTTTAACATTTTCATAATGTCATCATATGTGTAATCCCCCATTAGTAACATGTCTTTAAGCTCTCTATGAAAACCTGCAGGGTCTTTATCATGGCATGGTACTAGTTTCTTCATTTCTAACAGTTCCAATTTAGTCAGAGGCGTGTGTACATACACGCGTTTCAAGGTTTTATCCTCACCCATAACAGGGTGCACTTCTCGTAAGGGGTTCTGACTTTCAATACTACCCCCGCATTGCATGTGGTACATTTTCCTTTCTGGAGGTGGGGCGGGAACATATTCAGAGCTTACAAAAGTGTCATATCTATGTCGCTGTTCTAGAATTATTTGAATTAATTTGGTACTTAAGCCTCTCCATCTATCCATCAGTAGTGCTTCTAGTGTTTCATGTAAGGGACCGGGATCAGAATAATGTTTTCTGTATTTGATAAGAAGGTGCTGAATCATGTATACACCTGCTAATTTCTGTTCGTCGGGGGAGAGGTTCAGAAATGTCTGTGCTACCGTGTCATCATTATATATGTCTGCATTTTCGGCCCATGATACAGCTGATCGGGCTAGTTCTTGTTCATCCATAGAATTGAGTACATGGTACCCAACTCGATCTCGAAGCCTTTTATCAGTTTCCTGGAACTGATGCTCAGCAGAATTCGGATTTGTCAAGGCAGAGAAGAAAACTCTCTTGCTCTCTGGACGGATACCCTTCCTAAGGTAAGTTCCCTTACCTACATATGCTATGGTACCTACATTTCTTTCGGATTCTTCCTGTTCTTCTTCCTCCTCGGAGGAAGCCTTTTCTTTCTCTTTCTGGTGTACTGCTATCACTGCTTTCCTAATCTTCTTGTACATAGAGGCTATGCAAGTCCCCTTGTCGTGTTTTCCTTCAGCTATATTTTGACCCCACTTGTTCAATCCATCTAATTCACTCTGATCTGTTCCAGGCCTGTCTCGTTCTCTTATTAGACAATTTATGAAAAATCGTAGTATCAGTGCTTGTATGTCAACTTTCTGTTTCTCCATGGCATCCTTAATACTGTCAGGGTCTTTCCCTGTCTGAACAAACTCATATATTCTATCTAGACGCTCCTTCATTCCTACATAGCATAGCAAGTTATCAGTAGCAGATCTTAACCGTAATGATGCCAATATCATTAAATCGTCTTTTCCGGGTACTGGATCATATCTGCAAACTGACATGTTTTCTTTTAATGCGTCAAGGCGGGATGAATTAGAGGAGTGGGGAGACCTGTACGTGAGAGGACTCTGCATACCTCTGAGATTGAATCTGTGAGTTGGTGGTGGGGTCTGAGGACCCGCGGTCGCACCTCCTGAAGCGGAAGCTTGTGCATTACCTCCCTGTGGAGTCTGTATCTGAACTTGAATTTGTCGTTTAGGTGGATCAGGCAAACGTGGTTTCGGTAGGTCAGTTTTGAGTACGGGCAGTGGCGGGGCTGGCGGAACAGGAGAAGTCTGTTGTGGTACTGGCGACGCATGATCTGGGGGCGGGGTGCCACCCCCGTCCCTGTCAGTAGGCAGGGCACGAACAGGCAGGTTGGTGTAAGCTGGAGCTACATCTTCTAGGTAGGAATTTAGGAATATGTCTTTAGTAGTTTTATGCATTACTTTAGTTGGAACTAATGGCGACGGCAAATTTTTCGGTATTTCTGAAATGGCGTCAGGTGTAGCCTCGGCCATTAGATACATGCCGTTTACTTGGCTATTTCGGATGCGATCTATTTGTTCTGATTTTACTCGGATTCCTTCAATAACTAGTTCGTTTTCTCGAGCTTTTTCTGATTCTTTAAGTCTGTCTTCTCTACGAAGTGCTCTTTCAGCACGTTTATGTGATTCCTTACGCCAAAATTCTATGGCATCTTTCTGAGACTGTCTGGCTTTCTTTTTCCGTAATGCCTCTTCTACCTTCATGATGCACTCGGCATCCCATGTTCCATTAACTGGCCATCTGTGTCTCTCGTCTAGGTGCTTTGTATAATCGGTCCATAATTCTAGATACAATATGGCATCTATGCCATGCTTATTATACATAAAATTGCCTGGAGTGTCCCTAGGAGGGATAGGAATTTCTTCCTCTAGCATCCCTTTCCTAGTTCCTATCTGCTTTAACTTGTTGAGAAACGGCATTCTGCTTACTTATTACTGAATGGTCAATCCTTACTACTTACTACTGAAGACGGCTATTTGTACAGAAAACACAATAATACACATAAAACGGTCTCATTCATGCCACAACATTAATCACATAACAAGACATTGGTAACATATATAACTACCCCATACATCGGATGTACTGCTAAACAGCACAGATACACTGCCTAAAAACAGTGCAGACCGGACTTGCGTACCCAAACCCGTCTAGATACGACCCAGCAATGGTACTCACCGGGAAGCACGGAAACAGAAGGCCTCGGAAAACTCGACTGGACTCGACTCGATACTTCGGAAAACTTCAGAAAACTTCGGAAAACTTCGGAAAACTTCGGAAACCTGGTGGGCCTCTTGACACCTCGGACCTTGCTTCTTTCGGCTAGGCTCTGGTCGGGATCCTCCGCACTCCTCACCGCCTCGTCTGGGTACTGATCGCAGTCTTCGTCACCTCCGTGGGTCAGAGGGAGATGCAGGAAATCCTGCCGGTACGCGTATGTTCCGGCTAACTGACGGCAGGGGACACAGGTTGCAACGCACCAACCGGCGCGTGAGGTGGGGGAGGGGTCCCTGTTCGGGCGCCAAAATGATGTAAATAAATAATTTACTCTTAATTTCTATGCAGGTAAGTACTTAATCAATAATAACTCAATCGGAAATGAAAGAAAACAGAGTCCGTGGTGTTAGAGTTCTTAGGGGTTTTATTCCTTAAAAAGGAATGGTCAAGACCAAATTATCATGTTCCGAACACCACACAGGGTGTCAGAAGGGATAGAGCGCGCTACATTTTATTAACAGTACATAGCTTATATACTTATTTTGCATCATTGGAAACAGTATAGAAGGCGTAACAGCTGAGAGAAGACAAGATAACAGTATACACGTGGTACATGTGCGTAATCAAGAGGCGTGAACTAGAGGTGTGTTCTAGAAACGTCACAGGTAGGTGTCACCAAAGGGGTGGCACTAACAGAAAATGTTGCAATGTCAGCAGAAATCGGAAGCTTGGATGCGCGCGCAGCTGCATGACGTGTGCATGACATGGAGTCGGAGGGTGCTGGGGATTTGACATTTGCACTGACGGAAAGAGACAGACGTCTGGCATGTCAGATCAACTTGTGCTTCTATCATATCTGATATCTGATGTTTAGGAACTAAACTATCTGGGCGGAAAGGTCTCTGGGGCAGAAGCTATTCTATACTGACTGTGAGTGCGTGTATAAGCGCCTGAATGTCTGTATGAGAAGCGTGGGGGCACGGGCCTTCCATGGAAGCATGGCAACAGAGGCTATGAATTACTTGAATTTAGTTGCATAGAGACAGGTCGGCCCTTTGGCCCTGCAGCTGAGGAAGGATGTTTACTGGAGCTAGCAGGCAGGAATGTATTTTCGGGGAGGGAAGCAGATAACTCGAAGGTTATAGTCAATCTTGGCAGGCAGCAGGCTGAGCCGAGCGCGAGGGGCCGCGCTGAAAGTAAGTCAGAGTTCACGAGTACGGGGGCAGCCTGGGCAGAGATTCTTGGAGTCAGAAGCCAGAAAAGAGGTTCGGTGGCAGAGATTCAGGGCCTACTTCAGCCAGAGCTGAAAAACGTAGGAGTACACCACAAAAAGACGTTGGCATAGCATACTTAGGAACGGACCCCTCAACTCATTCATGGTGGGTCTGAAAGAGGACATGTTAACGTTGGACGCAAATGTATTTGCGTCTTCATAGCTGGCACAGGAGGGAAGTTACATGCACTTTAACTCGTACATGGAGACGGTGGGGTACTTGCTAGGGAACACAACTTGACCATAAAATTTATATTTCCTCAGGTTCAGAGTAAACTAGAGTGGCACTGAAGTAGAGTGCAGTGTTGTGGCATAGAGTGAAATGACCTTAGAAAACTCCATTGAAGAGAGAAATTTAAAAACGAAATAAAATATCACGAACAGTGCTTATTTAGTTATTTAATGTTTGATGTGTTTTATTGTTTAATGAAGTTCTTTTATATCTAATACATTAATTCCTCTGCCCTGGATGACAGTGGGATAGAGTGATGGTAGTAAAAGGTAGGGGCCTACATTTTTCAATTCTCGCCTAGGGCGGCAAAACACCTAGAAACGGCCCTGCAAGCACTCATGTATGTTCAAATAACCCACAATATCAGCTTTGTGTGAAGTGTGACACCAATCATCTTTTTCCTCTGTTTGTTATTACTTTCAGAACGACGGTGGACCCCTAATACACATGGGCCATCGCCTGTCTGGCCGTCTTGATAAGCCAGTATATTATTTGATTAAATTGTTTATATATTTTCCCACACTACACAGAGTGACTACAAAGTCATGACTGTTTGGTCCTGTTGAATGCCTCAGATCCCTGCTTGGGGACCACTGAAGGCAGAAACATGTCGACCTAAGGCCTTTTGAAAGGGTCATATAAACATTTTCCATAACCCTGGTCCTCTATTTAACCCTATCTCCAGTGGACCACGTAGTAAAGTTTATTAGTGTAATAAGATGAATAATGAAGAACAGACGAGGTGTAGCATTGGTAGGATGCTTTATTCATCAGATAGTAAGTATCATGGGGGGACCCCACCAGGAGCAGCTCACCTGCTGCTCAGCCCGACTCTAACTGAATCCTCAGGCTCACACACAAGCATTCCAACACCCCACTCACACGCGCACCAACATTCCACTAACATTCATACTACTTATGGCTGAGCAGCAAGAACTAGTCCACTACATCACCTTCCCCCTTTTGAACAGAAACAAAAGTACATTAATAATATGAATCAACATTGGTGAAAAATTGCAAACACAGAATGTGAAGGAATAGAAATATGCATTAATTCGTAAAAAACAATACATTGCATAAATTAAGAAGACAAGGTAAGGTGTGGAGTAATGAACCACAACCAAAATAATAAAATCACACACGGTCACAAAATTACAGAAACCATAGAATCTACACAAAGTGGATAATTAAACCCAATAAAGTAAAACAAAATAAGTAGAGACACAGCAGGTGATATATGCACGAAAAAGTGAATTTCACAAAGTGACCTATCCACACTAAGTGGAAATCCCCGTATTCAAGTACGGCAACCCCTCAACTAAATGGAAAATCCACAAGCCAGGAAGACCACGTAGCCGATACCACTACAATTAGGGACCCTGGAGGTAGTTTTAATCACTTTCATATGATTTGTTTGCACTCTGTCCCTAACTTACCTTAAACAGTATCGCTCATCTTGAAACACCTCAGCTCCTCTTCCCTCGGAGAGTTGTAGCCCACACCAAGGACCTTGCGGTCCGGAGTGAGAAGGGAATCCAATGATGTAGCATGTCACCCTCGGGCGAGTGAGGGTTCTTGTCCTGAAAGGATTTCTTCCCTGAGTACCGTCACATTTCCACTTCTAGACACACCTGCCTTCTGTTTGACAATATCCCAGACGTACTTCTTTGTGAGTAGATTTTTTTCATTCCTTCTACAGACTTCGTCTATGTGAAAATTTCTTACTTATCAAATGCACTTAGTGAGGAAGACGTCAAATAAACAGATCCTAAACCTTATCACAACTAGAAGAGAATGATGCCTGGTTACCAGGACGTTTTATTATGTTCTATGGAATCTTTAGTTTATGATGTAACATGTTCTTTAAAGTGCTACATGTGTAGGGTAGCAATAAAAGTTATTGCATAATGTTAGCCTCCGTTGTCTTTAATGAAATCAAGATTCTCTCTGTATGTTAATTGGAGAATTGTCATTCTCAACTAGCAAAAAATGAAGGGACCCCCTCAAAAATTAATGTTGGTCAGGAAAAAGAGGGGAATGGATAAAAACAAGAAAGTAGAAATGTCCCTCGTTAACCATAGCACTTCACTAGAGAAATTAATCACAATACATTTTAAAGTACACTTGTGACAGACAAGAATTAGAACATTCTATATTTATTTTTTCAAAACATTTCTCTTTATTTCATTTTTATAAAAAAACTATTTTTTGTGTTTATATTTATTTCATTCATTATCTGTATCAAAAGATATTTCTTTTCTCATGGGAAATTTCTATTTTCTTGAATGGTCATTCTCAGTCATAAATAAATGACTAAACTTATCTGACCAGCAGCAAGATGAAGGGCCCTGCAGGCCACAAGAGGTCTTGTTATACTTGGACTAATGCAACACCTGTGCTGTATACATTCGTAGTTCCAGCACCATGGGGTGCTGTAAATGTAGTTTTTGTTGATCTATTTACTGTTTTCTTAAATGGCTTCTATTTGAGTAGACTAAAGCATGAAGGCATAGTAAGAACCGCCTTTTCTTGACTTAACATTTTCTAGCTATGGTGAAGTTTAACTTCTATGTCAGGACCGGAGGCAAGCATCATGCGCCTTCCTTTCTTTTATTTCCATACTGACCATCAATTAACTTTTAACAATAATAAAGGTTTAGATGGAAAAACAACACATCCAAAAGACAAACGCTTTCTGTTAAAGAATTATTTATTCTGTCCCAAATAACGGACCGTCCTGTAAATAACATACAAGTGGTCTCTCAAATGAGGAAAATCACTAGTATTTTTCTGAGACATTTACTGGTAACTTAGTAAGAAGCCCGCATGAATTGCTTCATTGGGACACTGCTTGTAAAGTATGCATTTTACAGAATGATTTAAAAAGAATTAGCCAAAAACTGGCCATTTATCAAAACGGTCATATTGCTTTGTTTAATTTTTCTATTGCTTTTTTGCCCTTTTCCATTCTCGTAATAGGGGTGGGTAACCCAATATACCCTTGCGGGCTTGGGCAGTAAAATTGTTTAAAGAAAAGATTGCCGGCAAGGGGTTTATTTGTTAGTCTGAGTTAGACAGTGTAGTACAGTCTGTATTAATTAGACTTAGTAGCTGAGTGGAGCAGCAACTGTTCAGAGTGTTACGAATCTGTCAGCCCAAAACTATAGAAACTACCACACTAGCCCCATAGAGCTGCATTGATTTGGACAGATTCAACAACAAATTTGTGTTTTCTGGCAGTAAATTGCAAATTAAATACAAGAGTATAAGTAAGCAACACGAGAAGATTAATTTTTGGAAAAAAGTCATTATTTTTATATTGAAATCAATCATCAATGAAAATCAAGGGTGTACAGTTATAAACAAATGCATATATTTCTAAAGTAAATGGAGCTGAGTGAAACAATCCATAAATACAGAAGAAAGCAATCCAGTCAAGAATACACTAAATAAATTGACTTCTTTCCAAGATGGTGAATAGAAAGCCAGATGTAAACAAGGGAGAGACTTGGATTGAAGAGTCGACGTTTCGGTCTCAGTGGAGTAATCCAGAGACCATCATCAGGACAAAGGAAAAATGCAATAAGGATGACCCTTATTTCATTGTTGAAACAAAGCACAAGGTGAACTCACACAGAGTTTAACAATTCATTGCCTTGGGGAAGCTTAAAGTCTGCCCCGAAGTGATATCCGAATAATCAGGCCAAAACAGAGATAAATCTTTTGGTAACCCGTGGCTTCAATCTCAGGGTCCGGGATAGTTCTGAACCGGGTAAATGGCGTGAGGCGTCTCTTCTCATCCTTATTGCATTTTTCCTTTGTCCCGATGATGGTCTCTGGATTACTCCACTGAGACCGAAACGTCGACTCTTCAATCCAGGTCTCTCCCTTGTTTACATCTGGCTTTCTATTCACCATCTTGGAAAGAAGTCAATTTATTTAGTGTATTCTTGACTGGATTGCTTTCTTCTGTATTTATGGATTGTTTCACTCAGCTCCATTTACTTTAGAAATATATGCATTTGTTTATAACTCTACACCCTTGATTTTCATTGATGATTGATTTCAATATAAAAATAATGATTTTTTCCAAAAATTAATCTTCTCGTGTTGCTTACTTATACTCTTGTATTTAATTTGCAATTTACTGCCAGAAAACACAAATTTGTTGTTGAATCTGTCCAAATCAATGCAGCTCTATGGGGCTAGTGTGGTAGTGTCTATAGTTTTGGGCTGACAGATTCGTAACACTCTGAACAGTTGCTGCTCCACTCAGCTACTAAGTCTAATTAATACAGACTGTACTACACTGTCTAACTCAGACTAACAAATGAACCCCTTGCCGGCAATCTTTTCCTTAAACACTTTTCCATTCTCCTCTCATGTTTTCTTTTCATCTTTTCTCCCTTATGCCATTGTACTTTAATTTCATGTGTCCTTTCCATATTTCTGTCCTACTATAAATCCGGTTTAATTTTCTTTGCTGCTTTCACTCTGTTCTTATTCCCATTCTTCCATGTTTTATTGTTCCTTCCTTTCTTCTTCTCATCCTTCAGTCCTTCCATTGCCCCTCTTTCTAGCATCCTTTCTTTTTGTATTGCTTGAATGTGTTATTTTTCCTCTTTCCATCTGTTGCCCTGCCATCTCTCTCATTTCTTCATACCAATATTTATTTCTATTTTTCTGCTTTTGTTGTTTCTTTCAGCTTTTTTTCTTTACATCTTTGTTCCTTTCTTTTTTCATCTTGCTATCCCTCCATCCAAGCTTCACTTTTGTCTTTTTTTCCTTTCCATTCTTTTTTTGTACCTATTGCTCTACCAGCTTCCTTAAAGCTTTCCTTCTTTCGTCCTTACTTGCATTCTTCCTTACTCCTTCTGAGCTGTCTCATTGCATTTGCCTATAACTTCTTTTTTCTTTGCCATTCTTAGAAACTCTCTTTTCTATCCCAGTTTTAAGATGATTGGGCCCCTTCATCCAACAGCTGTATCTCAGTAATTTATTCTTCCTGTATTTAGAAGTTTAATCATCTGTCTTGCAATGACTTTAGAGCAAGAGACAAAAGTTTAGAAGGGACGTAAAACAATTCAGTCTGTCCCAAGCACCCCCGCCTAAGCTGGTATGTTGGGTGCAGGCAATGAAAGACCTTGGAGTTTGAGCCGCATTGTATAGTCAGACTCTAGATACATGGAGCACTGGCCAAGACATACAGTTCGATTCCTTCAAGGATCACTCTTGAGTGGCAGCTCGCTTTGGCTTCCTGGGTGTTGAGAGCATGCATGCATTGGAAGGGTCAGGCAAGCGCGTCAAGAGTGACACACGGTCCTGGTGATGTCATGTCTCCCCCCAACTAAACAGTAATAAGGGTATTGTCAATTACAGTGATGAGTCACTCAGGAAGCTGAATATATTGACAGGGCTATGATTTTTTCGTGAACTAGCTGAGGTTCAGAATAATGAGAAAGGGTGTGGAAAGAGCAGAGGATTGAGAGGGTGATGAGGCTATGGGGCCAGGCACAGAGTAATCAGTGAGAGCGCGGTCCTCAGGAACTCTCCCTATATCAAAAAGCTCCTCAGGCGACAGTTCACTTGGATCTCCACGTAGCTGGAGAACATACGGGTGTGGGTGCCTTCATCCCTGCAGACCGTAACCAGGTCCCATGATATCCGTAAACAAATTTGATATTATTTTGAATAGCTTGAACTCTTTTGCACAGTCTCAAGCGTCTGGCATGTCTGCTTTGATCATCATCAGCTTTGTCAGGGTGATTAGGGTGGGGGGGGCGGGTAGTTGATTGTAAATTTCTTGACTAAGAAACAGTATACCGAAGGGTGCAGGGACGACCAAGGTTTGGGATACACTGTTCCCATTAGGAACAAGTTCAATACTGATTTGAAGTAGTTGGGCCCCTGTCTAAGTTCCTGATAAAAACTTAAATAACAACACGTTAAAATCTTTTATTCAAACGAGGACCAACAAAAGCATAGGAGACCCAACACAGGGCCCTCGGACCCAACTCTCAAGCCAAGAATGCAATTATTTGGGAGGGATCACACCCCAAACACCTTCCCTGAAGACACGCCCCCTGATCAGCATAGGCTCATCTTTTCTTCGGGCAGTCATGTTGCCTTTCTTGTTTCAAGACAGCAAAGATTAGGGTTCCACCGGTCAGTATAGTATCAGCATGACCAGTATTTCTATACTATGGCTAGGCAAAATATTAGGAAAGTCGGTAAAATGTGGTCCATGTTTCACTTTTTGAATGCAAATACATGGCACAATTATGAGGAAAAAACACTTGAGAAGTACGTTACAGCATGTAAATGAATAAAAAATTATTTCATTGGCCTTTGGAGGTAGAACTGCCAAACCTGAAAAAAATAGAGAATTTTACGAAAACTCATTTTGAGAGACCAGCGTCTCCTCTTACAAAGTAGAAACGTCAATAACGGGCCAGTATTTTTTTTCCACTAAGGTGGTAACTGGATCAGAGAGGGGGCACTTGGTGGCTTTGGTGATCTGCATGGCCTGAAACGCTCCATAATTCCATGGTCCTGAACCCAAAGAAATGTAATCTTGCAGACATCGAACCCTCTACACTCTGCAAACTCCTTGAGTTCTGCACCACTAAAAGGTTGTCCATTGTCATATTTAAGAACCGTGTGGATGACAAAAGGGGAGAATATTTTGTTCTAAGCCACCGACCGGCTGGGAACAGTCAGGACGTCAATGAATCTGGTTGGCTAAGAAGTCATAAACGTTGGTGGAGCTTCTTCCCAGAGCTCCTCTGATAGGTCGTAGGTTGAATGGGGCTCAGGAGGATAATCTTGGCCCAGAGCCTGGCAAACATGGCGGGTGAAAACCACCTCCTCTGTCACTTCATCTAGGAATGGGAACCACACTTTAATTCCCAGAAGTCTTTTGGTTGCCACCATTCCCTGGTGACTATTGTGAGGTACTTTCACAACCCGTTGCTTTACAGCTTGAGAAGGTATAAGGTGTTCTTGTAAGAATCATGCCTTTTGTGTTGGAAGCAAGTATGTTGCATTTGCAAAAATGCTGATAGTTTACAGAGACTACAGCACCAGTGCTCGGTCTTGATCCTTTCAAGATTTCGCCATCTCTGAGAGTAGATTAGTTCAGCAATGGCTCGAAGAGATGGCTCTTACTCCAAGGCTTAATCCAATCCAATCAGAAATTTGTATAGCGTGCTACTCATCCAGAGGGTCTCAAGGCGCTTAAGGGAGAGGGGCTTGTTACTGATCGAACAGCCAGGTCTTGAGTTGCTTTCTGAAGGAAAAGAGGTCCTGGGTAAGACGGAGGTGGGTGGGGAGGGAGTTCCAGGACTTGGCCGCCAGGTAGGAGAAGGATCTTCCTCCCATGGTGGCTCTTCGGATGCGTGGAATCGCAGCGAGGGCTTGGTTGGACGATCGTAGTTGGCGGTGGGGGTGTAAAAAGTCAGGCGATTGTTGAGGTATCTGGGTCCTAGGTCGTGGAGGGCCTTGTGTGCGTGGGTGAGGAGACGGAACATCATTCTCCTGTTGACGGGGAGCCAGTGGAGGTCTCTCAGGTGTTCGGATATGTGGTTGTGTCGAGGTATGTCCAGGATGAGTCGAGCGGAGGCGTTCTGAATGCGTTGAAGTCTTTTCTGTAATTTGGCTGAGGTTCCGACGTAGAGGGTGTTTCCGTAGTCCAGTCGGCTGGTGACAAGAGCTTGGGTGACCGTCTTCCTTGTTTCAGTGGGGATCCATCGGAAGATCTTTCGGAGCATGCGTAGGATGTTAAAACATGATGATGAGACGGCATTGACTTGTCTGATAATCGAGAGGGAGGAGTCTAGGATGAATCCCAAGTTGCGGGCATGGTCCGTTGGTTTGGGTGCGCTGCCTAGGGCCGGGGGCCACCATGATTCGTCCCAAGCAGAGGGGGATGATCCTAGGATGAGGACTTCCGCCTTGTCTGAGTTCAGTTTTAAGCAGCTGTTCTTCATCCACTCTGCTACGTCTTTCATCCCTTCGTGTAGGTTGTTTTTGGCGGTGGTTGGGTCTTTGGTGAGGGAGAGAATCAGCTGAATGTCGTCAGCGTAGGAGATGATGTTTAGGTTGTGTTGGCGTGCGATGGATGCGAGGGGGCTCATGTAGACGTTGAAGAGGGTGGGGCTGAGCGATAATCCTTGCGGTACGCCGCAGATGACTTCGGTGGCCTCTGATCTGAAAGGGGGAGGCGGACTCTCTGGGTTCTTCTGGTGAGGAACGAGATGATACAATCCAATGCCTTATCTTGTATCCTGACTTTCCTGAGGCGATGTACAAGGGTGCGGTGGCAGATCGTGTCGAACGCTGCAGGGAGGTCCAGGAGGATGAGGGCCGCTGTTTCCCCGTTGTCGAGCAGTGTTCGGATGTCGTCTGTTGCTGCGATGAGGGCGGTTTCGGTGCTGTGGTTGGCTCGGAAGCCGGACTATGAGGGGGTCGAGGGAACCGTTAGACTCAAGGAAGGCGGCGAGTTGACTGTTGACAGTCTTCTCTATGACTTTGACAGGGAATGGGAGGAGCGAGATGGGGAGATAGTTCTTGAGTTCGGTGGGGTCTGCTGTAGGTTTCTTCAGGAGGGCGCTGAGTTCGGCATGCTTCCAGCTTTCCGGGAAGGTAGCGGTGTTGAAGGAGCAGTTGATGATATCCCGGAGTTGGGGTGCGATGACGGAGTCGGCTTTGTTGAAGATGTGATGGGGGCAAGGGTCGGTTGGCGATCCGGAGTGGATGGAGTTCATCATGCGGATGGTGTCTTCGGTGCTGATCGGGGTCCAGGCGCGAAGGGTGGTGGTGGGGGGCTTCGGTTCAGTGGTGGCAGGAGTGGATTGGTCGCCAAAGCTGTTATGTATGTCTGCGATTTTGTTGTGGAAGAATGAGGCTAGAGAGTCGCAGAGGTCTTGAGAGGGGGTGATGTCGTTGTTGCCGGCGTTGGGATTGGTGAGCTCTTTGACGATGTTGAAGAGTTCCTTGCTGTTGTGGGTGTTGTCTAATCGATCCTTAAATGCTGATTTCTTGGTGGTGCGGATCAGCTGGTGGTGTTTGCGGTGGCGTTCTTGAGGGCGGTCATGTTGTCTGTGGTTGGGTTTCTTCACCAGGTTTTCTCGAGGGTGCGGCAGTTCTTTTTGGAGTTTTTGAGGTCGTCGTTGAACCAGGAGGCTTTTTTGCTTCTTGGCTTGTTGGGATGGTTTTTCAAAGGTGCTAGTTCGTCAGCGCAGTGGGTGATCCTCTGTGCGAGATTGATGGCTGCTTGATTTGTGTCCGTTGATCTGGCGGGAGGGTTTTGGTTCAGTGATGTGGTTAGGTGGTCGGTGGTAATTTTGTTCCAGTTTCTGCAGGGAACCTGTTGCGGGTGGTGGTGGGTCGTGGTCTTACTGAAGCTGAAGTGGACGCAGCTGTGGTCCGTCCAGTGGAGTCCCGTGGTGTGATTGAAGGAGATGTTCTTGCTGGAGGAGAAGATTGAATAGAGCGTTGTCCGGCGTAGTGGGTGGGGGTGTTCACTAGTTGTTTGAGTCCGAGATTGGCGAGGTTGTCAAGCACGGTGGTGGTGTTATTGTCGTTGTTATTCTCCAGGTGGAAGTTAAGGTCCCCTAAGAGAATGTAGTCATCGGAGGGGAGGGCGTGTGGGCTAACAAAGTCAGCGATGTTTTCGCTGAATTGTGTGCGAGGTCCTGTGGGTCTGTAGATGAGGGTGCCTCTGAGTGTGGTCTTGGGGTCGGTGTGTATCTGAAAGTGAAGTTGTTCGGCGGCTGTGAGTGTGTCGTCGGAGCTGGTCGAGATGCGGATGGTGTTCTTGTGGACGATCGCAATGTCATCTCCTGTTTGGTTGATATGGTCCCTATGGATGATCTTGTAGCCGACCGGGATGGCTATGGCGATGTCGGGTGCTGATGAGGCTTTCATCCAGGTTTCCGTGAGAAAGGCGACATCCAGAGTTGTGGTGTCGAGTAGGTTCCATAGTTCAATGGCGTGTCTCTGGACCGAGCGGGTGTTGAGCAGGATGCACTTCAGGTGGTTGTTGTTGGAGCTCTGTTTGGCGTTTGTGGTTGTTGTGTAGGTACTGGTGCAGCAGAACTTGCAGGATTGGCAGGTGAAGGGTCCATGGGTGCGTCCTGGGGCGGCTTGGTAGCAGTCGGGGAGTCGACCGGTGTTTAGTGCAGTGAGGGTGGCGGCGTCGTATGTTCGGCGGGTGGGATGGCCTCGGCGGGGGCCAGGGGGTCTGGTGCTGGGCGCGGTCCAGGCGCGGACGGGCATAGACGGGCATAGACGGGCTTACCTTTGGCGCGCATAGGGCGCGCCCGCTGCACGTGAACGCTGCAGGTTTGCCACTCTGCCATAAGTGGAGAGTGGAGGGGGGCGGAGCGAGGGAGGAGCAGCTGGGAGGCGGGAGCGGGGTGGCGAGTGGGGAGGGGATCGGGCTAGAAGGCACAACAAAATGACACCACGGCCAAAACAAAACAATGCAGGACGAGATCGGGGGCACAATCTGGCACAGATATTAATTCAAGCAATGGCACAGAGATCGGGCGATATTAATTCAAGCAATGGCACAGAGATCAGGCGCAGATAATAATGCAAGCTATGACGATACGATACCAGTGAGCCAAGGAGCGGGTGGAGCGACCGGATGCTGACCAGGTCAGGTCGGTCACAGTTCTTCTTTACACGGGTCTTCCCTTATGTTGTCAGTGGGAGGGAGGAGCAGCTGGGAGGCGGGAGCGGGGTGGCGAGTGGGGAGGGGATCAGGCTAGAAGGCACAACAAAATGGCACCACGGCCAAAACAAAACAATGCAGGACGAGATCGGGGGCACAATCTGGCACAGATATTAATTCAAGCAATGGCACAGAGATCGGGAGATATTAATTCAAGCAATGGCACAGAGATCGGGCGCAGATAATAATGCAAGCTATGACGATACGATACCAGTCAGCCGTGGAGCGACCAGATGCTGACCAGGTCAGGTCGGTCACAGTTCTTCCTTACACGGGCCTTCCCTTATGATGTCAGTGGGAGGGAGGAGCGGGGTGGCGAGTGGGGAGGGGATCAGGCTAGAAGGCACAACAAAATGGCACCACGGCCAAAACAAAACAATGCAGGACGAGATCGGGGGCACAATCTGGCACAGATATTAATTCAAGCAATGGCACAGAGATCGGGAGATATTAATTCAAGCAATGGCACAGAGATCGGGCGCAGATAATAATGCAAGCTATGACGATACGATACCAGTCAGCCGTGGAGCGACCAGATGCTGACCAGGTCAGGTCGGTCACAGTTCTTCCTTACACGGGCCTTCCCTTATGATGTCAGTGGGAGGGAGGAGCGGGGTGGCGAGTGGGGAGGGGATCGGGCTAGAAGGCACAACAAAATGGCACCACGGCCAAAACAAAACAATGCAGGACGAGATCGGGGGCACAATCTGGCACAGATATTAATTCAAGCAATGGCACAGAGATCGGGAGATATTAATTCAAGCAATGGCACAGAGATCGGGCGCAGATAATAATGCAAGCTATGACGATACGATACCAGTGAGCCAAGGAGTGGGTGGCCAGAGAGTGAAGCTCTTGGACCAGTTAGTGGTTGTATACATTTGTGGTTGTGGACATGTTGTCACAGCTCGTTAAGGGGAAGTTGTAAATGATGTTCAATTCGATGTGTCGGGGCACTTTTGATTTATAATTGCCATAAAAGGATGGATGATCATTCACTTTAGTAAAATGCTTCTCTTACGCAGAGATCACAAGTCCAAACAACTGACAAAATTCCCTTCTCTTCCAGGGAGACCGATCAGACTGCAGCTGGATGATCATTCACTTTAGTAAAATGCTTCTCTTACGCAGAGATCACAAGTCCAAACAACTGACAAAATTCCCTTCTCTTCCAGGGAGACCGATCAGACTGCAGCTGGCATCAGCAGTGATGCACTGGGGGCAATTCAAAGGATTAAGGGATGGCATAATGTCAGTGCAGAAGTGCTTTTCAGGTACAGGTAACACACGTGTGGTATCAGTGAGAGTGATGGGAGCTATGCTGAGGAGCACCTATTCACACATGCACCGCGGTTAACCATATATAAATCACTATAACGCAGCATAAACCCCACTCACCATGTCAACACCTTATAGGATGCAAGGGAGCTAGCTCAGGGGGAAGCCCGGCAGTGGTCAAAACAAAAACCTATGTGGTCGTTCCTGGGGGAGAGGCAGACAATTCACCACAGCGGTTCAGCCATTTAATTTCTTTAACAAACTCCGCTCACCAGGCCACACCACTCACCAGGCCACACCACACACCCCAGCGTCATTACATTTGGATGCTGTGGCCATTCTAGGAGTAGGAAGTCTACAGGGGGTGGTCTGGGTAGGATGGCTAGTAGCAGGGCTGGCTTCTTCTGGGGCAGAGGGCACTTACATTGACATCCATTACATTTCATGTTGGAACTGGTTTCTGGGGTCTCAAGGCAGTCAAGGGTACTGAGGTCTAATGGTAGGTCTGCACCTCTGGCCTCAAAGGGCCCCCTTACAATAGAACTCAAACTGAGCCCCAAATATTCTTCTAAACAGTTGACTCTTAGGGTAGGGAAGCAGAACAGTTGACATCTTTCTCAGGGATGTGGTGTAGGTTAGAAACTCAGACCTCGGCAAAACACACAATAACTCTTAGATAATCAATGTCTGGCTAATGTGTTCACTTATAAAAAGAAAAAAATACTTTAATTCACGTACAACTAAATACCATGGGTAAAAGTAGAAATGCACACAATGAAAACCAAACACCAGGAGAACAATCATCTTTGTTGGAGTTATCCTGCATATAAACGAGAGCGGAAGCGTTAGACAAAACTGGACACTCGGGCGCTGTGCCACCACTGCTGCTATTACATCGCCGTCTACCAGTTGGTCCGCCGTGTAGTGGAGGCTTCATCCAGCACGATGTGTTTCCATGGAAGGCTTCTAATATTCTACATGTGTGTGCACCTGCTACACTTTGGCAACGAGGATGGGATGAAGACATTAAGATAAATTCATGCCCGATTCAAAGACAAGCAGAATGGACCCCATTATACAAATTGCCAGGAGCCTATCAGCAAAGGAGGTGTGTCAGCAATGGGTCTCGTTTTCACATAAAACTAAGAGTGTTCAAATTTAAAATAATAAAGAGAAAGGGCGGGCCAATCCAGCTGTGGATTAGTGGTGGATGGTCCCACAACGTCAGCAAGTACGATGCCTGCTATATCTGAATTGACTATAATAGGTGTCTGAGGATCTATATATATATTGGCCAATAACCTTGTGAGGTGGAAATGAAAACTAAATGCTGCAGAGATGGAAAAAAGGTTCTTAGCACAAAAGGTCAAAGGCCTTCTCTGCATCCAACAGCATTAAAGCTGCTGAGAAGTTTTGCTGCGAGAAGACACTGAGGACACCCAGGAGATCATAGTTATTGGCTAATAATTGTCCACCCTTAATGGAACCATTTTGCATGATTTGAATCACACTATTTGCCAAGTTAGTGATTCTAGACTACATTGTTTTAGTGCCAAGATTGTAATCCCGAATGAGAAGCATTATTGAGCGATAGGAATATGATCAGCTGCCCTCTTCTCTGGTTTTAAAAAACTGACCACAATTCCAATGTTAAATGACTTTGGTATTTGCACACCTTTCAACGTGTGATGTATCAGTGGACAAAGAGGTTTTATCCAGTCGTCTCTAAATTTATGAAAACATTATCTCTGAAATCTGTCCCAGCCACATGCAGCAAGGCAACTACAATTTCAGCTACTTCTCCTTTTTTCTTTTAAAAAGGCATTAGCATTTGAGTTTCTTCATTTTTATTCCACTGAGGTATTGGTAACCAAGAGAGAAATTGTTCGAGCCTGTTTGTATGTCCCATGCAAAACTATATAGGCAACAAATGATTTGCTGATAGTCTGTGGGATCAGTGGAAAACAAATGGCTGGCTGGGATGTGAATGCCATCTATTCCTCTCTTATTTGTTTTTTTCTGTAGCCAGTGGACCAGGCTGTAGTTTAAAGCTTATGGTTTGTCTTCTTATAGCTTCTCTGCAGGAAGGTCAATTCATTGACCATTTCATGAGTGTAGTAATGAACTTTTAAAATATTTTTAGCGTTTTCCACTTTGATCGTCACAATTATCCTCATTTGGGCTAGACTAATGTGTTTCCATTATTCTAATTTGTTCTTTCTTTTTATTGGCTTCAAATATTGTTTAAGGGAGTATTCTCCCTTGGAGTGGTGTCTTACAGGCATCCAAACCTACCACATAATTTGTCACAAAACAGAAGTAAATGACTTTGCTTCTTTCACCCACTTTCCATCTTCTAAAAACTTTCATCATCTCTTACTCTGCTTTCTTCACATGACAATACAAAGTATTTGGCTCTGAGGCTACATGAGCCAAGAACAGAGTGTCCATTCGGATAAAATTGACCTGGCAGTGACACAAGTAAAGCGGCAAATAGAAAGAAATTAATTTTTGCTTCCAACTTATACCTGAATGAAGGTACACTTATATTTTCTAGCCTGAGGGTTATAATGCCTTGACAAGTCATACTTGAGCCAACATTCTCGCAGCTCTAGGTTTATTCTGATTCCTGTTTATACTAGAAGTATATAAAGTGGTTGACTAAATAAATTAAAATCACCCCTATAATAAGCCCTGACTTTAGAGGTCATCAGTGAAATGCAGAGATCTTTTGAGTGCTTGGGGTCTTCTTCAACATAGGCGGAAATATTTTCTAATGTAAAACTGTCTCTGAGATATTGACACCTCACTCATGACCAAATGTCTAAGTTGTCAGATTCAGACTTTTAGATGTTCATATCTAATGTTCAAGAAAAACATATGGCCAACCCTCTGTGTTGAGCTTGTAGAATCAAAAATAAATTTCTCCAGACCATTTAGTTTGCACCGTCTTATGCTTAAATTTTGCTTTACAAAATGTAATCTCTTGCGGAACAATGATCAAGAGTTTAAGGAATAAAATCCATGAAGGGATGGCTTTTTTAATAAAAACAGTTATTCAGGCCGTTGGCATTAAATTAGCATCAGATCTTTCATCTACCTAAAAAAAAAAAGAAAAAAGTGTATGTATTGGAAATCTACTACCTCAAAAAGCACAAGATCGTGGTTTTTAAGTTTATTATTTTCCCTGTTTTCCAAGCTTACCACTCAGTGCTGCTGCTACCCCCCCCCCCCAACGGCCTGCTCTTCCCTAACTATGCAACCCGAAACTTCTTTACCCATCCTCACTTTACACAGAGGGCGCAGCGTGTTGTAGGCTGCCCTGCAACCCCTCCAAATGTAACCCGGCAGTGTTATATGCCTCTAACGTGATTACATTCAGATTACCCAGACTAATGTGTCTGACTACTGTATTTTAAAGCTTACCCATGTAAGCATATATCCCGCCAAGCCATCCAGCCCCCAGCTTGTGTTAGTTTGACTGTTTTAGTTCGCTTAGCTTACTGCCTGTTGAGAATTCTCTCTTTAAAAATGAAAATCCACAAAGTCAGTCAAGAATGTATGGGGGACAATATGAGTTTTAGAGGGCTAAATAAGACTTGATATCCATGTGTATAAGTTAGAACCCCTTTGAAGCTTGGAAGAACATATTTCTTGATTAGCTAAACCAGTAACACTTTTTTTAGGGATTCTTACCAATCTAAGATACAATCTTCTCAATCTCTTTTCTAGGTCCTCCCGTTTTTTGAGTTCTGCTACACCCTTGAATATCGATGTAAATATCGTGTCAAAATCATATTAGTGTTGTTTCACATATGCTAGATGTTGCTTTAGATGTTCGATTATCCCTACGATGACCACTACTTTCATAGTCGATTAATTGAAATTTGCTTTAAAGGTAGCAGCAGTCTTCTTTTGAAAAGATTTAAGTTCTCAAAATTCATATTAATTATATTCAGTAGGTGAACTAGGGTGTCTTCACTGAGCTTTGAGTGCAGTTGAGTACACGTGCAGATGTATTTACTGGAGATCGGTGTACTGTTAAGTCTTCAGTTTGAATTGTCTGGAGGGAGACAGAGGAGTTCTCCATCTCTTTATCTACAGCTGTAGGTAGATTTGATGAAGAATATGGCTGATCACAATCCGGGAGAGCTGTGTCTGTCCATTTTATTGTCAATGAACAGCAATAACTGTTCTGTTGTGTATGGCTGCTTGAAATGTAGCAGAACCTTACCATGTGTTGGTGTTCTCAATAAAAAAAAATATCTTGGTCTCAGATTTTGCACCTAGATTTGAGTCTAGCATCCATTTATCCATTTTCAGTAAAGTATGCTTTGTCTTCTTGTCCCATATTACAGATCCTTTCTTTGGATAATTATTATTTTTATTAGTTTTGTTTGCTATATCTTGACTAATTGCAGGTGGTATTTCTCTGGACCATACAACCCCTGGCAAACTGCGATGACGAAAGAGTGGATATGACTCCTTAGGTCTTGGGGTTAGAGTCTATTAACTGGATGTTCCTATTGAACTTCATTTTGGTTAAGGGATTTGAGCTCTTGCTGTTTATCACTGCAGGATTCAGTCTTTACATTTAGATGCCCATTGGGCTAAGTTTGCGCGTTACAAGATCCAATTCATTCATTCATTCAGAGAAGGATGTGTCAAGCTGGGCTTTAGATGATCAAATTCCAACTGTTCCATTGAGTCACTTGCGTGCACAACTGGTCTTCAGAGCAGTCTTCTTTAGCTGGATCATTCCTTGTGGGCATAATTTTAGTCAACCGTTCTTATCTCACTCGCTAAGCATAATTTGGGGTTCAAGCGAGTCATGCACTGCTACCATCAACACATTACTCTCTGAAGTCATCTTGGAAGGGGAATCTTCTTTCAGCGCTTCAAACTTTGGAAAAGTAGAGCGTTCTCTGTGTAGAAAAGTTGTTTTAAGAGGCTGTGGGGGGTTACGAATTGCTGAGCTAAGTCGAAGTTGTCAGGTTTCCTAAGCCTGGCTTTACTACGATATCCACCACTGTTATTAAACTGATTAGTGACTTTCGGACACGTATGGATTTAATGTGGGATGACTTGACTGCCTCATGCTCCAGACGCTTTAGCTGGGGGTGCGGGGGCGGGGTCATAGCTTTTCTTATAACCCTGGTGTAGGTTACAGCTCTTTAGGTCTTGACTGCTTGTTCTGAAAGAGACTTCTGAGATTTTATTTCGACCTATTCAAGGGTTGTGGGATTTCATGTACAATTTTGTTTAAACTGAATTTTATCTGATGTTGGAAATATGGAATTGATGAACACCACATGCAGCATCATAAAGTAGTTCAAGAAATCATGTGATACAGAAGTTTAACCTCTTCTAAAGTCGGAAATAAGCTTCATCCAATACAAACATCCCACACATGCTGCTAGACAAAGACAAAATGGTCTACTGAGAAGAGAACGGAGGACACACATTACCACTGCTCACTCTTAATCTGTCAAGAACTTTTAACATCTTTGATAGTGAGAGCTTGCAAGCCCTGTTTATCTCTACGTATTGAAGATGCAGCCATTATATGTACAGAGCTATTTTCAAGGATGTTAATGATGCATTGTAAGGCCCTGTAGCCATTCTCCTCCAAACCAAGCCTTTGATTTGCTCAGTGGTCTTCTCTTCGGCAATCTTGAGACTGAAATTTGTGGGACGGGCAAAGGGATCAAATATGCCGATGGCACATAGACTTTGCTCTAACCAGACACTCGAAATTATGCTGAAGGATCATGCATTCAAGCTGGCTTCATAGCTGTCCAGAAAAGGCAAGCTAACTTCAAAAGCTTAGACTATGAACCAACATTTTTTGGCCTTCTTTTCTGGACTAAAACCAGTGCCTGTATCCAGAATAAAGAGTCTGAGAATACTTTGTTGCCCCGGTCCAGACACTGTTCATGTTGCACCATTATGATTAGAAGCTGAGGAAAGTTGCTTCTCAGAGTCCCTCTGGGTCATGGCCACAACTTCCACATTCTCCGGTCACCTAGATCTCAGCATCTGCAATACTTAATGGCCCATCTACAGTACACCCAGAATATGGTAGCA
Source organism: Lissotriton vulgaris (assembly GCF_964263255.1). NCBI lineage: Eukaryota > Metazoa > Chordata > Amphibia > Caudata > Salamandridae > Lissotriton > Lissotriton vulgaris. The sequence continues at coordinate 1,996,138,560 of NC_141693.1, read as the reverse complement.
ATTGTCAAAGAGAATCCTTTAACAGGAACCAGCTATTATTCAGGTCCAATTTGTGTTCTTATGCCTCTGAGGGATGAATGATGTAAGATGGAGGGAACTTGGTAATACTTCTAATCACACTTTATTTATAAAAAAGGTTTTTCTTGAGAGTCAGCATTTTCCATAATGAGTCACCGTCTTCTAAGGACATGACTTAATACCTTCAAACCGCGCTTGTCTCAATAACTCTCCTAGCTGTCGTGTCGGCCGCCCTCAGAACACAAACAAAGAGCTTCTGAGGGCGGCCGACACGACAGCTAGGAGAGTTATTGAGACAAGCGCGGTTTGGAGGTTTGACAATCGGATTCCATCTTACTTAGTGTTGTGTTGCATTCTTGAAAATTAAATAACCTGGTCCTCTGTGTATATTAGTCCTGTGCAGTGCAAATGTATATCTGGAGAAGGTCCTGAGGAAGGTGGTTTTGCTGCCGAAATGCGCGTCGACCTTGTGCGGAATCTCATGTCATCTTTCGAGGTTTAACTCTGGGCAGAGATTTTTTCTTTGTCACATATAACTCGTTCATATACAGATGTAGAGTGAATGGACTTGGTGAGAGTATGGATGGATGGTATGTTTGTTGAGTGTTTGTCTTGTATTCAGGGCCATGAGTTTTTTATGTAGACTGTGCTTGTTTTTTATTGTATATTCAATTTAAGTGATGTATCTTTGATAAAAGAAATTCCTATAATTTATGTACATATTATATTTGTGATGGAATATGATAAAATGAAAAAAGAAATATCTTTTGATACAGATAATGAATTAAATAAGTATAAACACAAAAAATTGTTTTTTATCAAAATTAAATAAAGAGAAATGTTTTGAAAAAATAAATATAGAATGTTCTAATTCTTGGCTGTCACAAGTGTACTTCAAAATTTATTGTGATTAATTTCTCTAGTGAAGTGCTATGGTCAACCAAGGAAATTTCTACTTTCTTGAATTTTCATTCTCAGTCATAAATAAATGACTAAACTTATCTGACCAGCAGCAAGATGAAGGATCCTGCAGGCCACAAGAGGTCTAGTTATACTTGGACTAATGCAACACATGTGCTGTATACATTCGTAGTTCCAGCACCACGGGATGCTGTAAATGTAGTTTTTGTTTATCTATTTACTGTTTTCTTAAATGGCTGCTATTCGAGTAGACTAAAGCAAAAATGCATAGTAAGAACCGCCTTTTCTTGACTTAACATTTTCTAGCCATGGTGAAGTTTAACTTCTATGTCAGGACCGGAGGCAAGCATCATGCCTTCCTTTCTTTTATTTCCATACTCACCATCAAACACTTTTAACAATAATAAAGGTTTAGATGGAAAAACATCACATCCCAAAAGACAAACGCTTTCTGTTAAAGAATTATTTATTCTGTCCCAAATAACGGACCGCCCGTGTAAACAACATACAAGCGGTCTCTCAAATGAGGAAAATCACTAGTATTTTTCTGTGAGACATTTACTGGTAACCTAGTAAGAAGCCCGCAGGAATTGCTTCATTGGGACACTGCTTGTAAAGTATGCATTTTACAGAATGATTTAAAAAGAATTAGCCAAAAACAGCCCATTTATCAAAACGGTCATATTGCTTTGTTGCCCTTTTCCATTCTCCTCATGTTTTCTTTTCATCTTTTCTCCCTTATGCCATTGTACTTTAATTTCATATGTCCTTTCCATATTTCTGTCCTACTTTAAATCCGGTTTAATTTTCTTTGCTGCTTCAATCTTTTCTTATTCCCATTCTTCCATGTTTTATTGTTCCTTCCTTTCTTCTCCTCATCCCCCAGTCCTTCCATTGCCCCCTTTCTACCATCCTCCTTTCTTTTTGTATTGCTTGAATGTGTTATTTTTCTTCTTTCCATCTGTTGCCCTTCCATCTCTCTCATTTCTTCATACCAATATTTATTTATTTTTCCTGCTTTTGTTGTTTCTTTCAGCTTTTTTTCTTTACATCTTTGTTCCTTTATTTTTTCATCTGGCTATCCCTCCATCCAAGCTTTCCTTTTTTTAATGTACCTATAGCTCTACCAGCTTCCTGAAAGCTTTCCTTCTTTCGTCCTTACTTGCATTCTTCCTTACTCCTTCTGAGCTGTCTCATTGCATTTGCCTCTAACTTCTTTTTTCTTTGCCATTCTTAGAAACTCCTATTTCTATCACAGTTTTAAGATGATTTGGCCCCTTCATCCAACAGCTGTATCTCAGTAATTTATTCTTCCTGTATTTAGAAGTTTAATCATGTCTTGCAATGACTTTAGAGCAAGAGACAAAAGTTTAGAATTGACGTAAAATAATTCAGTCTGTCCCAAGCACCCCGCTTTAGCTGGTATAGCGGGTGCAGGCAATGAAAACCCTTGGAGTTTGAGTCGCATTGTATAATCTTAAGGAAGTCTCTAGTCTAGATACATGGAGCACTGGCCAAGACATACAGTTCGATTCCTGCAAGGATCACTCTTGAGTGGCTGCTCGCTTTGGCTTCCTGGGTGTTGAGAGCATGCACGCATTGGAAGGGTCAGGCAAGCGCGTCAAGAGTAACACACGGTCCTGGTGATGTCATGTCTCCCCCCAACTAAACAGTAATAAGGGTATTGTCAATTACAGTGATGAGTCGCTCAGGAAGCTGAATATATTGACAGGGCTATGATTTTTTTCGTGAACTAGCTGAGGTTCAGAATAATGGGAAAGGGGGTGGAAAGAGAAGAGGATTGAGAGGGTGATGAGGCTATGGGGCCAGGCACAGAGTCATCAGTGAGAGCGGTGTCCTCAGGAACTCTCCCTATATCAAAAAGCTCCTCAGGCGACAGTTCACTTGGATCTCCACGTAGCTGGAGAAGATACGGGTGATGGTGCCTTCATCCCTGCAGACCGTAACCAGGTCCCATGATATCCGTAAACACATTTGGTATTATTTTGAATAGCTTGAACTCTTTTACACAGTCTCAAGCGTCTGGCATGTCGGCTTTGATCATCATCAGCTTAGTCAGGGAGATTAGGGTGTGGGGGAGTTGATTGCAAATTTCTTGACTAAGAAACAGTATGCCGAAGGGTGCAGGGATGACCAAGGTTTGGGATACACTGTTCCCATTAGGAACAAGTTCAATACTGATTTGAAGTAGTTGGGCCCCTGTCTAAGTTCCTGATAAAAACTTAAATAACAACACGTTAAAATCTTTTATTCAAACGAGGACCAACAAAAGCATAGGAGACCCAACTCAGGGCCCTCAGTCCCAACTCTCAAGCCAAGAATGCAATTATTTGGGAGGGATCACACCCCAAACACCTTCCCTGAAGACACGCCCGTGATCAGCATAGGCTCATCTTTTCTTCGGGCAGTAATGTTGCCTTTCTTGTCTCAAGACAGCAAAGATTAGGGTTCCACCAGTCAGTATAGTATCAGCATGACCAGTATTTCTATACTATGGCTAGGCAAAATATTAGGAAAGTCGGTAAAATGTGGTCCATGTTTCACTTTTTGAATGCAAATACAAGGCACAATTATGAGGAAAAAACACTTGAGAAGTACGTTACAGCGTGTAAATGAATAAAACATTATTTCATTGGCCTTTGGAGGTAGAACTGCCAAACCTGAAAAAAATAGAGAATTTTACGAAAACTCATTTTGAGAGACCAGCGTCTCCTCTTACAAAGTAGAAACGTCAATAACGGGCCAGTATTTTTTTTCCACTAAGGTGGTAACTGGATCAGAGAGGGGGCACTTGGTGGCTTGGATGATCTGCATGGCCTGAAACGCTCCACAATTCCATGGTCTTGTACCCAAAGAAATGTAATCTTGCAGACATCGAACCCTCTACACTCTGCAAACTCCTAGAGTTCTGCACCACTAAAAGGTTGTCCATTGTCAGATTTAACAACCGTGTGGATGACAAAAGGGGAGAATATTTTGTTCTAAGCCACCTACCGGCAGGGAACAGTCAGGACGTCAATGTATCTGGCTGGCTAAGAAGTCATAAACGTTGGTGGAGCTTCTTCCCAGAGCTCCTCCGATAGGTCGTAGGTTGAATGGGGCTCAGGAGGATAATCTTGGCCCAGAGCCTGGCAAACATGGAGGGTGAAAACCACCTCCTCTGTCACTTCATCTAGGAATGGGAACCACACTTTAATTCCCAGAAGTCTTTTGGTTGCCACCATTCCCTGGTGACTATTGTGAGGTACTTTCACAACCCGTTGCTTTACAGCTTGAGAAGGTATAAGGTGTTCTTGTAAGAATCATGCCTTTTGTGTCGGAAGCAAGTATGTTGCATTTGCAAAAATGCTGATAGTTTACAGATACTACAGCACCAGTGCTCGGTCTTGATCCTTTCAAGATTTCGCCATCTCTGAGAGTATATTAGTTCAGCAATGGCTCGAATAGATGGCTCTTACTCCAAGGCTTAATCCAATCCAATCAGAAATTTGTATAGCGCGCTACTCATCCAGAGGGTCTCAAGGCGCTTAAGGGAGAGGGGTTTGTTACTGATCGAACAGCCAGGTCTTGAGTTGCTTTCTGAAGGAAAAGAGGTCCTGGGTAAGACGGAGGTGGGTGGGGAGGGAGTTCCAGGACTTGGGCGCCAGGTAGGAGAAGGATCTTCCTCCCATGGTGGCTCTTCGGATGCGTGGAATCGCAGCGAGGGCTTGGTTGGACGATCGTAGTTGGCGGGTGGGGGTGTAAAAAATCAGGCGATTGTTGAGGTATCTGGGTCCTAGGTCGTGGAGGGCCTTCTGTGCGTGGGTGAGGAGACGGAACGTCATTCTCCTGTTGACGGGGAGCCAGTGGAGGTCTCTCAGGTGTTCGGATATGTGGTTGTGTCGAGGTATGTCCAGGATGAGTCGAGCGGAGGCGTTCTGAATGCGTTGAAGTCTTTTCTGTAATTTGGCTGAGGTTCCGACGTAGAGGGTGTTTCCGTAGTCCAGTCGGCTGGTGACAAGAGCTTGGGTGACCGTCTTCCTTGTTTCGGTGGGGATCCATCGGAAGATCTTTCGGAGCATGCGTAGGATGTTAAAACATGATGCTAAGACGGCATTGACTTGTCTGATAATCGAGAGGGAGGAGTCTAGGATGAATCCCAAGTTGCGGGCATGGTCCGTTGGTTTGGGTGCGCTGCCTAGGGCCGGGGGCCACCATGATTCGTCCCAAGCAGAGGGGGATGATCCTAGGATGAGGACTTCCGCCTTGTCTGAGTTCAGTTTTAAGCAGCTGTTCTTCATCCTCTCTGCTACGTCTTTCATCCCTTCGTGTAGGTTGGTTTTGGCGGTGGTTGGGTCTTTGGTGAGGGAGAGAATCAGCTGAATGTCGTCAGCGTAGGAGATGATGTTTAGGTTGTGTTGGCGTGCGATGGATGCGAGGGGGCTCATGTAGACGTTGAAGAGGGTGGGGCTGGGCGATGATCCTTACGGTACGCCGCAGATGACTTCGGTGGCCTCTGATCTGAAAGGGGGGAGGCGGACTCTCTGGGTTCTTCTGGCGAGGAACGAGATGATACAATCCAATGCCTTATCTTGTATCCTGACTTTCCTGAGGCGATGTACAAGGGTGCGGTGGCAGACCGTGTCGAACGCTGCAGGGAGGTCCAGGAGGATGAGGGCCGCTGTTTCCCCGTTGTCGAGCAGTGTTCGGATGTCGTCTGTTGCTGCGATGAGGGCGGTTTCGGTGCTGTGGTTGGCTCGGAAGCCGGACTATGAGGGGGTCGAGGGAACCGTTAGACTCAAGGAAGGCGGCGAGTTGACTGTTGACAGTCTTCTCTATGACTTTGACAGGGAATGGGAGGAGCGAGATGGGGAGATAGTTCTTGAGTTCGGTGGGGTCTGCTGTAGGTTTCTTCAGGAGGGCGCTGAGTTCGGCATGCTTCCAGCTTTCCGGGAAGGTAGCGGTGTTGAAGGAGCAGTTGATGATATCCCGGAGTTGAGGTGCGATGACGGAGTCGGCTTTGTTGAAGATGTGATGGGGGCAAGGGTCGGTTGGCGATCCGGAGTGGATGGAGTTCATCATGCGGATGGTGTCTTCGGTGCTGATCGGGGTCCAGGCGCGAAGGGTGGTGGTGGGGGGCTTCGGTTCAGTGGTGGGAGGAGTGGATTGGTCGCCAAAGCTGTTATGTATGTCTGCGATTTTGTTGTGGAAGAATGAGGCTAGAGAGTCGCAGAGGTCTTGAGAGGGGGTGATGTCGTTGTTGCCGGCGTTGGGATTGGTGAGCTCTTTGACGATGTTGAAGAGTTCCTTGCTGTTGTGGGTGTTGTCTAATCGATCCTTAAATGCTGATTTCTTGGTGGTGCGGATCAGCTGGTGGTGTTTGCGGGTGGCGTTCTTGAGGGCGGTCATGTTATCTGTGGTTGGGTTTCTTCACCAGGTTTTCTCGAGGGTGCGGCAGTTCTTTTTGGAGTTTTTGAGGTCGTCGTTGAACCAGGAGGCTTTTTTGCTTCTTGGCTTGTTGGGATGGTTTTTCAAAGGTGCTAGTTCGTCAGCGCAGTGGGTGATCCTCTGTGCGAGATTGATGGCTGCTTGATTTGTGTCCGTTGATCTGGCGGCAGGGTTTTGGTTCAGTGATGTGGTTAGGTGGTCGGTGGTAATTTTGTTCCAGTTTCTGCAGGGAACCTGTTGCGGGTGGTGGTGGGTCGTGGTCTTACTGAAGCTGAAGTGGACGCAGCTGTGGTCCGTCCAATGGAGTCCCGTGGTGTGATTGAAGGAGATGTTCTTGCTGGAGGAGAAGATTGCGTAGAGCGTTGTCCGGCGTAGTGGGTGGGGGTGTTCACTAGTTGTTTGAGTCCGAGATTGGCGAGGTTGTCAAGCACGGTGGTGGTGTTATTGTCGTTGTTATTCTCCAGGTGGAAGTTAAGGTCCCCTAAGAGAATGTAGTCATCGGAGGGGAGGGCGTGTGGGCTAACAAAGTCAGCGATGTTTTCGCTGAATTGTGTGCGAGGTCCTGTGGGTCTGTAGATGAGGGTGCCTCTGAGTGTGGTCTTGGGGTCGGTGTGTATCTGAAAGTGAAGTTGTTCGGCGGCTGTGAGGGTGTTGTCGGAGCTGGTCGAGATGCGGATGGTGTTCTTGTGGACGATCGCAATGTCACCTCCTGTTTGGTTGATATGGTCCCTATGGATGATCTTGTAGCCGACCGGGATGGCTATGGCGATGTCGGGTGCTGATGAGGCGTTCATCCAAGTTTCCGTGAGAAAGGCGACATCCAGAGTTGTGGTGTCGAGTAGGTTCCATAGTTCAATGGCGTGTCTCTGGACCGAGCGGGTGTTGAGCAGGATGCACTTCAGGTGGTTGTTGTTGGAGCTCTGTTTGGCGTTTGTGGTTGTTGTGTAGGTACTGGTGCAGCAGAACTTGCAGGATTGGCAGGTGAAGGGTCCATGGGTGCGTCCTGGGGCGGCTCGGTGGCAGTCGGGGAGTCGACCGGTGTTTAGTGCAGTGAGGGTGGCGGCGTCGTATGTTCGGCGGGTGGGATGGCCTCGGCGGGGGCCAGGGGGTCTGGCGCTGGGCGCGGTCCAGGCGCGGACGGGCATCGACGGGCTTACCTTTGGCACGCATAGGGCGCGCCCGCTGCACGTGAACGCTGCACGTTTGCCACTCTGCCATAAGTGGAGAGTGGAGGGGGGCGGAGCGAGGGAGGAGCAGCTGGGAGGCGGGAGCGGGGTGGCGAGTGGGGAGGGGATCGGGCTAGAAGGCACAACAAAATGACACCACGGCCAAAACAAAACAATGCAGGACGAGATCGGGGGCACAATCTGGCACAGATATTAATTCAAGCAATGGCACAGAGATCGGGAGATATTAATTCAAGCAATGGCACAGAGATCAGGCGCGGATAATAATGCAAGCTATGACAATACGATACCAGTGAGCCAAGGAGCGGGTGGAGCGACCGGATGCTGACCAGGTCAGGTCGGTCACAGTTCTTCTTTACACGGGTCTTCCCTTATGTTGTCAGTGGGAGGGCGGAGCAGCTGGGAGGCGGGAGCGGGGTGGCGAGTGGGGAGGGGATCAGGCTAGAAGGCACAACAAAATGGCACCACGGCCAAAACAAAACAATGCAGGACGAGATCGGGGGCACAATCTGGCACAGATATTAATTCAAGCAATGGCACAGAGATCGGGAGATTAATTAATTCAAGCAATGGCACAGAGATCGGGCGCAGATAATAATGCAAGCTATGACGATACGATACCAGTCAGCCGTGGAGCGACCAGATGCTGACCAGGTCAGGTCGGTCACAGTTCTTCCTTACACGGGCCTTCCCTTATTTTGTCAGTGGGAGGGAGGAGCAGCTGGGAGGCGTGAGCAGGGTGGTGAGTGGGGAGGGGATCGGGCTAGAAGGCACAACAAAATGGCACCACAGCCAAAACAAAACAATGCAGGACGAGATCGGGGGCACAATCTGGCACAGATATTAATTCAAGCAATGGCACAGAGATCGGGAGATATTAATTCAAGCAATGGCACAGAGATCAGGCGCAGATTATAATGCAAGCTATGACGATACGATACCAGTGAGCCAAGGAGCGGGTGGAGCGACCGGATGCTGACCAGGTCAGGTCGGTCACAGTTCTTCCCTACACGGGTCTTCCCTTATGATGTCAGTGGGAGGGAGGAGCAGCTGGGAGGCGGGAGCGGGGTGGCGAGTGGGGAGGGGATCGGGCTAGAAGGCACAACAAAATGGCACCACGGCCAAAACAAAACAATGCAGGACGAGATCGGGGGCACAATCTGGCACAGATATTAATTCAAGCAATGGCACAGAGATCGGGAGATATTAATTCAAGCAATGGCACAGAGATCGGGCGCAGATAATAATGCAAGCTATGACGATACGATACCAGTGAGCCAAGGAGCGGGTGGCCAGAGAGTGAAGCTCTTGGACCAGTTAGTGGTTGTATACATTTGTGGTCGTGGACATGTTGTCACAGCTCGTTAAGGGGAAGTTGTAAATGATGTTCAATTCGATGTGTCGGGGCACTTTTGATTTATAATTGCCATAAAAGGATGGATGATCATTCACTTTAGTAAAATGCTTCTCTTACGCAGAGATCACAAGTCCAAACAACTGACAAAATTCCCTTCTCTTCCAGGGAGACCCATCAGACTGCAGCTGGCATCAGCAGTGATGCACTGGGGGCAATTCAATGCCAGGATTAAGGGATGGCATAATGTCAGTGCAGAAGTGCTTTTCAGGTACAAGTAACACACGTGTGTATCAGTGAGAGTGATGGGAGCAGCTGTTCCCCACCAGGCAGGATCACTATGCTATGCATGTGCTGAGGAGCACATATTCACACATGCACCGCGGTTAACCATATTTGTGCACTTGATAAATCACTATAACGCAGCATAAACCCCACTCACCATGTCAACACCTTATAGGATGCAAGGGAGCTAGCTCAGGGGGAAGCCCGGCAGTGGTCAAAACAAAAACCTATGTGGTCGTTCCTGGGGGAGAGGCAGACAATCCACCACAGCGGTTCAGCCATTTAATTTCTTTAACAAACACCGCTCACCAGGCCACACCACACACCCCAGCGTCATGACATTTGGATGCTGTGGCCATTCTAGGAATAGGAGGTCTACAGGGGGAGGTCTGCGTAGGATGGCTAGTAGCAGGGCTGGCTTCTTCTGGGGCAGAGGGCACCTACAACGACATCCATTGCATTTCATGTTGGAACTGGTTTCTGGGGTCCCAGGGCAGTCAAGGGTACTGACCTCTAATGGTAGGTCTGCACCTCTGTCCTCAAAGGGCCCCCTTACAATGGAACTCAAACTGAGCCCCAAATATTCTTCTAAACAGTTGACTCTTAGGATAGGGAAGCAGAACAGTCAACATCTTACTCAGGGATGTGGTGTAGGTTAGAAACTCAGACCTCGGCAAAACACACAATAACTCTTAGATAATCAATGTCTGGCTAATGTGTTCACTTATAAAATGAAAAAATACTTTAATTCATGTACAACTAAATACCAAGGGTAAAATTAGAAATGTACACAATGAAAACCAAACACCAGGAGAACAATCATCTTTGTTAGAGTTATCCTGCATATAAACGAGAGCGGAAGCGTTAGACAAAACTGGACAGTCAGGCGCAGTGCCGCCACTGCTGCTATTACAATGCCGTCTAGAAGTCGGTCCGCCGTGTAGTGGAGGCTTCATCCAGCACGATGTGTTTCCATGGAAGGCTTCTAATATTCTACATGTGTGAGACCTGCTACACTTTGGCAACGAGGATGGGATGAAGACATTAAGATAAAATCATGCCCAATTCAAAGACAAGCAGAATGGACCCCATTGTACAAATTGCCAAGAGCGTATCAGCAAAGGATGTGTGTCAGCAATGGGTCTCGTTTTCACATAAAACTAAGAGTGTTCAAATAATAGATAATAAAGAGAAAGGGCGGGCCAATCCAGTTGTGGATTAGTGGTGGATGGTCCCACAACGTCAGCAATTACGATGCCTGCTAAATCGGAATTGACTGTAATATGTGTCTGACGATCTATATATAAATTGGCCAATAACCTTGTGAGGTGGAAATGAAAACTAAATGCTGCAGAGATGGAAAAAAGGTTCTTAGCACAAAAGGTCAAAGGCCTTCTCTGCATCCAACAGCATTAAAGCTGCTGAGAGGTTTTGCTGCGAGAAGACACTGATCGCACCCAGGAGATCATTGTTATTGGCTGCTAATTGTCCACCCTTAATGGAACCATTTTGCTTGATTTGAATCACACTATTTGCCAAGTTAGTGATCTAGACGACATCGCTTTTGTGAGAAGACTGTAATCCGCAATCAGAAGCATTAATGAGCGATAGGAATATGATCAGTTGCCCTCTTAACTGACCACAGTTCCAATGTTAAATGACTTTGGTATTTGCACACCATTCAACGTGTGATGTATCAGTGGACAAAGAGGTTTTATCCAGTCGTCTCTAAATTTATGAAAACATTATGTCTGAAATCTGTCCCAGCCACATGCGGCAAGGCAACTACAATTTCAGCTACTTCTCCTTTTTTCTTTTAAAAAGGCATTAGCATTTGAGTTTCTTCATTTTTATTCCACTGAGGTATTGGTAACCAAGAGAGAAATTGTTCGAGCCTGTTTGTATGTCCCATGCAAAACTATAGAGGTAACAAGGATTAAAATGATTTGCTGATAGTCTGTGGAATCAGTGGATAACAAATGGTTGGCTGGGATGTCAATGCCATCTATTCCTCTCTTATTTGTTTTTTTTCTGTAGCAAGTGGACCAGGCTGTTGTTTAAAGCTTACTGGTTTGTCTTCTTATAGCTTCTCTGCAGGAAGGTCAATTCATTGACCATTTCATGAGTGTAGTAATGAACTTTTAAAATATTTTTAGCGTTTTCCACTTTGATCGTCACAATTGTCCTTATTTGGGCTAGTCTAATGTGTTTCCATTATTCTAATTTGTTCTTTCTTTTTATTGGCTTCAAATATTGTTTAAGAGAGTATTCTCCCTTGGAGTGGTGTCTTACAGGCATCCAAACCTACCACAAAGCCAGCTGCCCCATCATCATCATCATCATCTCTTACTCTGCTTTCTTCACATGACAATACAAAGTATTTGGCTCTGAGGCTACATGAGCCAAGAACAGAGTGTCCATTCAGATACAATGGACCTTGCAGTGACACAAGTAAAGCGGAAACTAAAAAGATATTAATTTTTGCTTCCAACTTATACCTGAATGAAGGTACACTTATATTTTCTAGCCTGAGGGTTATCATGCCTTGACAAGTCATACTTGAGCCAACATTCTCGCAGCTCTAGGTTTCCTGTTTATACTAGAAGTATATAAAGTGGTTGACTAAATAAATTAAAATCACCCCTATAATAAGCCCTGACTTTAGACTCAGGTCATCAGTGAAATGCAGAGATCTTTTGAGTGCTTGGGGTCTTCTTCAACATAGGCGGAAATATTTTCTAATGTAAAACTGTCTCTGAGATATTGACACCTCACTCATGACCAAATGTCTAAGTTGTCAGATTCAGACTTTTAGATGTTCATATCTAATGTTCAAGAAAAACATATCGCCAACCCTCTGTGTTGAGCTTGTAGAATCAAAAATACATTTCTCCAGACCATTTAGTTTGCAACGTCTTATGCTTGAATTTTGCTTTACAAAATGTAATCTCTTGCGGAACAATGATCAAGAGTTTAAGGAATAAAATCCATGAAGGGATGGCTTTTTTAATAAAAACAGTTATTCAGGCCGTTGGCATTAAATTAGCATCAGATCTTTCATCTACCTAAACAAAAAAAAAAGAGTATGTATTGGAAATCTACTACCTCAAAAAGCACAAGATCCTGGTTGTTAAGTTTATTATTTTCCCTGTTTTCCATGCTTACCACTCAGTGCTGCTGCTCACCCCCCCAATGGCCTGCTCTTCCCTAACTATCCAACCCGAAACTTCTTTACCCATCCTCACCTTACACAGAGGGCGCAGCGTGTTCTAGGCTGCCCTGCAACCCCTCCAAATTTAACCCGGCAGTGTTATATGCCTCTAACGTGATTACATTCATATTACCCAGACTAATGTGTCTGATTACTGTATTTTAAAGCTTACCCATGTAAGCATATATCCCGCCAAGCCATCCAGCTCCCAGCTTGTGTTAGTTTGACTGTTTTAGTTCGCTTAGCAGTTCCTTTACGCAGGTGATTTGAGAAATGATTGAGATTTTCCCTCTTTGGCAGACTGTCAGCTTGGACGCCAACCACTCTGAATCTGGGAATCAATTGTTCAAACTTCCAGAACCCGTGAAGTCCTGTTAATCATATCAGAAAAAACTAAAATGAGAAGTCATTTTTGACCAGAAGGATATGGTCTCTACTGCCTGTTGAGAATTCTCTCTTTAAAAATGAAAATCCACAAAGTCAGTCAAGAATGTATGGGTGGACAATATGAGTTTTAGAGGGCTAAATAAGACTTGATATCCATGTGTATAAGTTAGAACCCCTTTGAAGATTGGAAGAACATATTTCTTGCTTAGCTAAACCAGTAACACTTTTTTAGGGATTCTTACCAATCTAAGATACAATCTTCTCAATCTCTTTTCTAGGTCCTCCCGTTTTTTGAGTTCTGCTACACCCTTGAATATCGATGTAAATATCGTGTCAAAATCATATTAGTGGTCTTTCACATATGCTAGATGTTGCTTCAGATGTTCGATTATCCCTAAGATGGCCACTACTTTCATAGTCGATTAATTGAAATTTGCTTTAAAGGTAGCAGCAGTCTTCTTTTGAAAAGATTTAAGTTCTCAAAATTCATATTAATTATATTCAGTAGGTGAACTAGGGTGTCTTCACTGAGCTTTGAGTGCAGTGGAGTACACGAGCAGATGTATTTACTGGAGATCGGTGTACTGTTAAGTCTTCAGTTTGAATTGTCTGGAGGGAGACAGAGGAGTTCTCCATCTCTTTATCTACAGCTGTAGGTAGATTTGATGAAGAATATGGCTGATCACAATCCGGGAGAGCTGTGTCTGTCCATTTTATTGTCAATGAACAGCAATAACTGTTCTGTTGTGTATGGCTGCTTGAAATGTAGCAGAACCTTACCATGTGTTGGTGTTCTCAATAAAAAAAAATATCTTGGTCTCAGATTTTGCACCTAGATTTGAGTCTAGCATTAATTTATCTATTTTCAGTAAGGTATGCTTTGTCTTCTTGTCCCATATTACAGATCCTTTCTTTGGATAATTATTATTTGTATTAGTTTTGTTTGCTATATCTTGACTAATTGCAGGTGGTATTTCTCTGGGCCATACAACCCCTGGGAAACTGCGATGACGAAAGAGTGGATATGACTCCTTAGGCGTGCCAATGGGAATAGACCCCGTCTTGCGGTTAGAGTCTATTAACTGGATGTTCCTATTGAACTTCATTTTGGGTAAGGGATTTGAGCTCTTGCTGTTTATCACTGCATGATTCAGTCTTTACATTTAGAGAAGGATGTGTCAAGCTTTGCTTTAGATGATCAAATACCAACTGTTCCTTTGAGTCACTTGCATGCACAACTGGTCTTCAGAGCAGTCTTCTTTAGCTGGATCATGCCTTTTGGGCATAATTTTAGTCAACCGTTCTTATCTCACTCGCTAAGCATAATTTGGTGTTCAAGCGAGTCATGCACTGCTACCATCAACACATTACTCCTGAAGTCATCTTGGAAGGGGAATCTTCTTTCAGCGCTTCAAACTTTGGAAAAGTAGAGCGTTCTCTGTGTGGAAAAGCTGTTTCAAGAGGCTGTGGGGGGTTACGGATTGCTGAGCTAAGTCGAAGTTGTCAGGTTTCCCTAGCCTGGCTGTACTACGATATCCACCACTGTTATTGAACTGATTAGTGACTTTCGGACACGTATGGATTTAATGTGGGATGACTTGACTGCCTCATGCTCCAGACGCTTTAGCTGGGGGTGCGGGGGCGGGGTCATAGCATTTCTTATAACCCTGGTGTGGGGTACAGCTCTTTAGGTCTTGACTGCTTGTTCTGAAAGAGAATTCTGAGATTTTATTTCGACCTATTCAAGGGTTGTGGGAGTTCATGTAAATTTTTGTTTAAACTGAATTTTATCTGATGTTGGAATATGGAATTGATGAACACCACATGCAGCATCATAAAGTAGTTCAAGAAATCATGAGATACAGAAGTTTAACCTCTTCTAAAGTCGGAAATAAGCTTCATCCAATACAAACATCCCACACATGCTGCTAGACAAAGACAAAATGGTCTACTGAGAAGAGAACGGAGGACACACATTACCACTGCTCACTCTAAATCTGTCAAGAACTTTTAACAGCTTTGATAGTGAGAGCTTGCAAGCCTTGTTTATCTCTACATATTGAAGATGCAGCCATTATATGTACAGAGCTATTTTCAAGGTTGTTAATGATGCATTGTAAGGCCCTGTAGCCATTCTCCTCCAAACCAAGCCTTTGATTTGCTCAGTGGTCTTCTCTTCGGCAATCTTGAGACTGAAATTTGTGGGACGGGCAAAGGGATCAAATATGCCGATGGCACATAGATTTTGCTCTAACCAGACACTCGAAATTATGCTGAAGGATCATGCATTCAAACTGGCTTCATAGATGTCCAGAAAAGGCAAGCTAACTTCTAAAGCTTAGACTATGAACCAACTTTTTTGGCCTTCTTTTCTGGACTAAAACCAGTGCCTGTATCCAGAATAAAGAATCTGGGAATAATTTGTTGCCCCGGTCCAGACACTGTTCATGTTACACCATTATGATTAGAAGCTGAGGAAAGCTGCTTCTCAGAGTCCCTCTGGGTCATGGCCACAACTTCCACATTCTCCGGTCACCTAGGTCTCAGCATCTGCAGTACTTAATGGCCCATCTACAGTACACCCAGAATATGGTAGCAATTGTCAAAGAGAATCCTTTAACAGGAACCAGCTATTATTCAGGTTAAATTTGTGTTCTTATGCCTCTGAGGGATGAATGATGTAAGATGGAGGGGACTTGGTAATACTTCTAATCACACTTTATTTATAAAAAAGGTTTTTCTTGAGAGTCAGCATTTTCCATAATGGGTCACCGTCTTCTAAGGACATGACTTAATACCTTCAAACCGCGCTTGTCTCAATAACTCTCCTAGATGTCGTGTCGGCCGCCCTCAGAACACAAACAAAGATCTTCTGCGGGTGGCTGACACGACAGCTAGGAGAATTATTGAGACAAGCGCGGTTTGAAGGTTTGACAATCAGATTCCATCTTACTTAGTGCTGTGTTGCATTCTTGAAAATTAAAGAACCTGTTCCTCTGTGTATATTAGTCCTGTGCAGTGCAAATGCATATCTGGAGAAGGTCCCGAGGAAGGTGGTTTTGCCGCTGAAATGTGCGTCGACCTTGTGCGGAATCTCATGTCATCTTTTGAGATTTAACTCTGGGCAGAGATTTTTTCTTTGTCACATATAACTCGTTCATATACAGATGTAGAGTGAATGGACTTGGTGAGAGTATGGATGGATGGTATGTTTGTTGAGTGTTTGTCTTGTATTCAGGGCCATGAGTGTTTTTTATGTAGACTGTGGTTGTTTTTTATTGTATATTCAATTTAAGTGACGTATCTTTGATAAAAGCAATTCCTATAATTTATGTACATATTATATTTGTGATGGAATATGATAAAATGAAAAAAGAAATATCTTTTGATACAGATAATGAATGAAATAAGTATAAACACAAAAAATTGTTTTTTATAAAAATGAAATCAAGAGAAATGATTTGAAAAAATAAATATAGAATGTTCTACTTCTTGGCTGTCACAAGTGTACTTCAAAATGTATTGTGATTAATTTCTCTAGTGAAGTGCTATGGTCAACCAGGGAAATTTCTACTTTCTTGAACTGTCATTCCCAGTCATAAATAAATGACTAAACTTATCTGACCAGCAGCAAGATGAAGGGCCCTGCAGGCCACAAGAGGTCTAGTTATACTTGGACTAATGCAACACCTTTGCTGTATACATTCGTAGTTCCAGCACCACGGGGTGCTGTAAATGTAGTTTTTGTTTATCTATTTACTGTTTTCTTAACTGGCTGCTATTTGAGTAGACTAAAGCAAAAATGCATAGTAAGAACCGCCTTTTCTAGACTTAACATTTTCTAGCCATGGTGAAGTTTAACTTCTATGTCAGGACCGGAGGCAAGCATCATGCCTTCCTTTCTTTTATTTCCATACCCACCATCAAATAACTTTTAACAATCATAAAGGTTTAGATGGAAAAACAACACATCCCAAAAGACAAACGCTTTCTGTAAAATAATTATTTATTCTGTCCCAAATAACGGACCGCCCGTGTAAACAACATACAGGCGGTCCCTCAAATGAGGAAAATCACTAGTATTTTTCTGTGAGACATTTACTGGTAACTTAGTAAGAAGCCCGCAGGAATTGCTTCATTGCGACACTGCTTGTAAAGTATGCATTTTACAGAATGATTTAAAAAGAATTAGCCAAAAACAGCCCATTTATCAAAACGGTCATATTGCTTTGTTTCATTTTTCGATTGCTTTCTTTCCCTTTTCCATTCTCCTCTCATGTTTTCTTTTCATCTTTTCTCCCTTATGCCATTCTTCTTTAATTTCTTGTGTCCTTTCCATATTTCTGTCCTACTTTAAATCCGGTTTAATTTTCTTTGCTGCTTTCACTCTTTTCTTATTCCCATTCTTCCATGTTTTATTGTTCCTTCCTTTCTTCTCCTCATCCCCCAGTCCTTCCATTGCCCCCTTTCTACCATCCTCCTTTCTTTTTGTATTGCTTGAATGTGTTATTTTTCTTCTTTCCATCTGTTGCCCTTCCATCTCTCTCATATTTACTTATATTTTTCTGCTTTTGTTGTTTCTTTCAGCTTTTTTTCTTTACATCTTTGTTCCTTTCTTTTTTCATCTTGCTATCCCTCCATCCAAGCTTTCCTTTTTTTATGTACCAGTTTCCTTAAAGCTTTCCTTCTTTTGTCCTTTCTTGCATTCTTCCTTACTCCTTCTGAGCTGTCTCATTGCATTTGCCTATAACTTCTTTTTTCTTTGCCATTCTTAGAAACTCTCTTTTCTATCACAGTTTTAAGATGATTTGGCCCCTTCATCCAACAGCTGTATCTCAGTAATTTATTCTTCCTGTATTTAGAAGTTTAATCATCTGTCTTGCAATGACTTTAGAGCAAGAGACAAAAGTTTAGAAGGGACGTAAAACAATTCAGTCAGTCCTAAGCACCCCGCTTTAGCTGGTATAGTGGGTGCAGGCAATGAAAGACTTGGAGTTTGAGCCGCATTGTATAATCTTGAAATGAAATGAAAAGTGAGTTTATAGAGCGCGATTGCTGCCCAGGGGCGTCCAAGCGCTAGTGTAGGCTAGTAGTAACAGAACGATTAAAAAGGAGTCAGCCAGAAGAATTAACAGGGGGTAGTGAACAGGAAGGTTTTTAATTGTTTCCGGAATGACAGCAGATTGGGATTGGATCGAAGTTGAGGAGGGAGAGAGTTCCACAACTTGGCAGCGTTTAGTGCAAACATCCTGCCACCAGCTCTCGCTCTTTTTACGTTGGGTATTGAGGCTAGAAAGGCCTGGGAGGAGCGGAGATTTCTGGTCAGGTGATAGTGAGCTATTAGATTGCGGCTAATTGCTGGTCCCGTCTGCCAGAAGGCCTGATGAGAGATACACATTGCCTTGAAGGCAATTCTCTGTCGAACCGGTAGCCAATGCAGCTTTGACTGATTGTCTGCGAGGCAGCTGCAGCAGGGTGCGAGCTGCGCAGTTCTGGACTACCTGGAGCTTTCGCAGTGTGAATTCCGGGGCACCAAGGTAAAGGACATTACTGAAATCCAACCGGGACTGGATCAGACCCTGGACTGCAACCTGCTTGGCCTCCATAGGTAGAAGCGGGAGAACTTTCTTCAACATTCTGAGGAGGCCAAAACAGGTCGCAGACAGTTTGATGGCCTGAGTGTTGAAAGAAAGGGTCTTATCAAGCCATACCCCTAAGCTCTTTATGTTGTCTTTAGGTGTTGGGGGAGTGCCAAGGCATGGGGGCCAGAGGGAATTGAATGGTACTGGAGATGTTGGTCCTAGGAGCATCAGCTCTGTTTTATCCCCATTGAGCTTTAGGGAAGACGTTGTCATCCATTCCTTAATTTCCTCCAGGCAATTCATAAGACCTGATGAAGGCGGTCTGTTGCCTTCCTGCGCCAAGGAAACCACTAGCTGAGTGTCGAGAGAAGCGAAATTGGGCGGTAGTTGCTAGGATCCTCTGGGTCGCTATTTTGGCTTTTTAAGCAGAGCCCGAACCATGGCTTTCTTCCAAGCAGTGGGCACGGTGCAGGATGAGATGGAAGCATTTAATAGGTGCAGTATTACAGGCAGGGTGGCCTGGCTCGCCTTTATCAAGACCTCTGGTGGAGCTGGGTCACGTGGTGATCCTGATTTTACTTGGTGAGCTAGCTGGTCAAGAGCTTCAAGATCTAGAGGGGGGAATTGGTCTAGTAATACCCGGTCCGGGGAAGGGGCCTGTCTCAGTGGTACCTGGTCATTTGCTCTTAGATCTGTGACAGCCGTTGGGAACGTGGAGTAGATCTGAGTAACTTTTTTATGAAAAACTTCCGCGAGATTGTTACATTGGGCTCGAGTCTTAGCAGGAGGTGCGGTTGAGCTATCTTAAGGAAGTCTTTAGTCTAGATACATGGAGCACTGGCCAAGACATACAGTTTGATCCTTGCAAGGATCACTCCTGAGTGGCTGCTCGCTTTGGCTTCCTGGGTGTTGAGAGCATGCACGCATTGGAAGGGTCAGGCAAGCGCGTCAAGAGTGACACACGGTCCTGGGGATGCCATGTCCCCCCCAACACTAAACAGTAATCAGGGTCTTGTCAATTACAGTGATGAGTCACTCAGGAAGCTGAATATATTGACAGGGCTATGATTTTTCCTGAACTAGCTGAGGTTCAGAATAATGAGAAAGGGGGTGGAAAGAGCAGAGGATTGAGAGGGTGATGAGGCTATGGGGCCAGGCACAGAGTCATCAGTGAGAGCGGTGTCCTCAGGAACTCTCTCTATATCAAAAAGCTCCACAGGCGACAGTTCTCATGGATCTCCACATAGCTGCAGAAGTTACGGGTGATGGTGCCTTCATCCCTGCAGACTGTAACCATGTCCCATGATATCCGTAAACACATTTGGTATTATTTTGAATAGCTTGAACTCTTTTACACAGTCTCAAGCGTCTGCATGTCTGCTTTGATCATCATCAGCTTAGTCAGGGAGATTAGGGTGGGGGGGGGTTGATTGTAAATTTCTTGACTAAGAAACAGTATACCGAAGGGTGCAGGGATGACCAAAGATTGGGATACACTGTTCCCATGAGGAACAAGTTCAATACTGATTTGAAGTAGTTGGGACCCTGTCTAAGTTCCTGATAAAAACTTAAATAACAACACGTTAAAATCTTTCATTCAAACGAGGACCAACAAAAGCATAGGAGACCCAACTCAGGGCCCTCAGACCCAAGAATGCAATTATTTGGAAGGGATCACACCCCAAACACCTTCCCTGAAGACACGCCTGTGATCAGCATAGTCTCATCTTTTCTTCGGGCAGTCATGTTGCCTTTCTTGTTTCAAGACCGCAAAGATTAGGGTTCAACCTGGTCAGTATAGTATCAGCATGACCAGTATTTCTATACTATGGCTAGGCAAAATATTAGGAAAGTCAGTAAAATGTGGTCTATGTTTCACTTTTTGAATGCAAATACAAGGCACAATTATGAGGTAAAAACGCTTGAGAAGTACGTTACAGCGTGTAAATGAATAAAACATTATTTCATTGGCCTTTGGAGGCAGAACTGCCAAACCAGAAAAAAATAGAGGATTTTCCATAAACTCCTATTGAGAGACCAGCGTCTCCTCTTACAAAGTAGAAACGTCAACAACGGGCCAGTATTGTTCTTCCACTAAGGTGGTACTGGATCAGAGAGGGGGCACTTGGTAGCTTTGGTGATCTGCATGGCCTGAAACGCTCCACAATTCCATGGTCTTGTACCCAAAGAAATGTAATTTTGCAGACATCGAACCCTCTACTCTGCAAACTCCTAGAGTTCTGCACCACTAAAAGGTTGTCCATTGTCAGATTTAACAACCGTGTGGATGCCAAAAGGGGAGAATATTTTGTTCTAAGCCACTGACCGGCTGGGAACAGTCAGGACGTCAATGCATCTGGTTGGCTATTAAGTCATAATCGTTGGTGGAGCTTCTTCCCAGAGCTCCTCCGATATGTCGTAGGTTGAATGGGGCTCAGGGGGATAATCTTGGCCCAGAGCCTGCAAACATGGAGGGTGAAAACCACCTCCTCTCTCAGTTGATCTAGGAATGGGAAGAACACTTTATTTCCAGAAGTCTTTTGGTTGACACCATTCCCTGGTGACTTTTGTGAGGTACTTTCACGACCCGTTGCTTTAAAGCTTGAGAGGGTACAAAGTGTTCTTGTAAGAATCATGCCTCTTCTGTTTGAAGCAAGTTATGTTTCATTTGCAAAAATGCTGATAGTTTACAGAGACTACAGCACCAGTGCTCGGTCTTGATCCTCTCAAGATCTTGCCTCCAGAGTAGATTAGTTCAGCAATGGCTCGAAGAGATGGCTCTTCCTCCAAGGCTAAGATGATGTCAGCTCTCTACAGGGCCAGAGAGTGAAGCTCTTGGACCGGTTAGTGGTTGTATACATTTGTGGTCGTGGACATGTCACAGCTCGTTGAGGGGAAGTTGTAAATGATGTTCAATTCGATGTGTTGGGGCACTTTTGATTTAGGATTGTCATAAAAGGATGGATGATCATTCACTTTAGTAAAATTCTTCTCTTATGCAGAGATCACAAGTCCAAACAACTGACAAAATTCCCTTCTCTTCCTGGGAGACTCCCCAGACTGCAGCTGGCATCAGCAGTGATGCACTGGGGTAATTCAATGTCCGGATTAATGCAAGTGCCGAAGTGCTTTTCAGGTACAGGGCACACGTGTGGTATCGGTGAGTGTGATGGGAGCACCGGTTCACCACCAGGCAGGATCACTATGCTATGCATGTGCGGAGGAGCACGTATTCACACGTGCACCGCGGTTCACCATATTTGTGCACTTGATAAATCACTATAACGCAGCATAAACCCCACTCACCCTGTCAATACCTTATAGGATGCACGGGAGCTGGCTCAGGGGGAAGCCCGGCAGTGGTCAAAACACAAACCTATGTGGTCGTTCCTGGGGAAGAGGCAGACAATCGACCACAGCGGTTCAGCCATTTAATTTCTTTAACAAACACCGCTCACCAGGCCACACCACTCACCAGGCCACACCACACCCCCCAGCGTCATTACATGTGGATGCTGTGGCCATTCTAGGAGTAGGAAGTCTAGAGGGGGTGGTCTGGGTAGGATGGCTAGTAGCAGGGCTGGCTTCTTCTGGGGCAGAGGGCACTTACAATGACATCCATTGCATTTCATGTTGGAACTGGTTCTGGGGTCCCAGGGCAGTCAAGGGTACTGAGCTCTAATGGTAGGTCTGCACCTCTGTCCTCAAAGGGCCCCCTTACAATGGAACTCAAACTGAGCCCCAAATATTCTTTTAAACAGTTGACTCTTAGGGTAGGGAAGCAGAACAGTTGACATCTTACTCAGGGATGTGGTGTAGGTTAGAAACTCAGACCTCGGCAAAACACACAATAACTCTTAGATAATCAATGTCTGGCTAATGTGTTCACTTATAAAAATAAAAAAATACTTTAATTCACGTACAACTAAATACCATGGGTAAAAGTAGAAAGGAACACAATGACAACCAAACACCAGGAGAACAATCATCTTTGTTAGAGTTATCCTGCATATAAAAGAGAGCGGAAGCGTTAGACAGAACTGGACAGTCGGGCGCAGTGCCGCCACTGCTGCTATTACATCGCCGTCTACAAGTTGGTCCGACGTGTAGTGGAGGCTTCATCCAGCACGATGTGTTTCCATGGAAGGCTTCTAATATTCTACATGTGTGTGACCTGCTACACTTTGGCAACGAGGATGGGATGAAGACATTAAGATAAAATCATGCCAGATTCAAAGACAAGCAGAATGGACCCTGTAATAAAAGTGAAAGAAACTCTCCAGGAAACAATTTCAGTTAATTCGGTAAGCAGATCCTTTAATGTGCAGCCAAAAGCATCAGCGTACAATTTGAATGCCGGTTTAACCGCACGGCAACACTATTTAACCCAAGCGTTTCCATTCAAGCAACAACACAGACACGCGACTCAAACCTGCATGCACGCCGCAACATTCAAAGGACAACATACAGACACGCGGCACAAATCTACATACACACCTCACGCGAACACAACACGCGAAAATACACACATTCAAACCATAACACGATGTTTATTGTTAGTGAATGACGCGCGTGCGTTCACGCGCGTCATTTCAAACAATAATCATATACTACAGACCCCGTTGTACAAATTGCCAAGAGCGTATCAGCAAAGGATGTGTGTCAGCAATGGATCTTGTTTTCACATAACACTAAGAGTGTTCAAATAATAGATAATAAAGAGAAAGGGCGGGCCAATCCAGTTGTGGATTAGTGGTGGATGGTCCCACAATGTCAGCAATTACGATGCCTGCTAAATCGGAATTGACTATAATATGTGTCTGAGGATCTATATATATATTGGCCAATAACCTTGTGAGGTGGAAATGAAAACTAAATGCTGCAGAGATGGAAAAAATGTTCCTAGCACAAAAGGTCAAAGGCCTTCTCTGCATCCAACAGCATTAAAGCTGCTGAGAGGTTTTGCTGCGAGAAGACACTGATGACACCCAGGAGATCATTGGTATTGGCTGCTAATTGTCCACCCTTAATGGAACCATTTTTCTTGATTTGAATCAAACTATTTGCCACGTTAGTGATCTAGACGACATAGCTTTAGTGAGAAGACTGTAATCCGCAATCAGAAGCATTATTGAACAATAGGAATATGATCAGTTGCCCTCTTAACTGACCACAATTCCTATGTTAAATGACTTTGGTATTTGCACACCTTTCAACTTGTGATGTATCAGTGGTCAAACACGTTTTATCCAGTCGTCTCAAAATTTCTGAAAACATTATGTCTGATATCTGTCCTAGCCACATGCGGCAAGGCAACTACAATTTCAGCTACTTCTCCTTTTTTCTTTTAAAAAGGCATTAGCACTTGAGTTTCTTAATTTTTATTCCACTGAGGTATTGGTAACCAAGTGAGAAATTGTTCGAGCCTGTTTGTATGTCCCATGCAAAACTATAGAGGTAACAAGGATTAAAATGATTTGCTGATAGTCTGTGGAATCAGTGGAAAACAAATGGCTGGCTGGGATGTGAATGCCATCTATTCCTCTCTTATTTGTTTTTTTCTGTAGCCAGTGGACCAGGCTGTTGTTTAAAGCTTACTGGTTTGTCTTCTCATAGCTTCTCTGCAGGAAGGTTAATTCATTGACCATTTCATGAGTGTAGTAATGAACTTTTAAAATATTTTTAGCGTTTTCCACTTTGATCGTCACAATTGTCCTTATTTGGGCTAGTCTAATGTGTTTCCATTATTCTAATTTGTTCTTTCTTTTTATTGGCTTCAAATATTGTTTAAGGGAGTATTCTCCCTTGGAGTGGTGTCTTACAGGCATCCAAACCTACCACATAATTTGTCACAAAACAGAAGTAAATGACTTTGCTTCTTTCACCCACTTTCCATCTTCTAAAAACATTCATCATCTCTTACTCTGCTTTCTTCACATGACAATACAAAGTATTTGGCTCTGAGGCTACATGAGCCAAGAACTGAGTGTCCATTCAGATACAATGAACCTTGCAGTGACACAAGTAAAGCGGCAACTAAAAAGAAATTAATTTTTGCTTCCAACTTATACCTGAATGAAGGTACACTTATATTTTCTAGCCTGAGGGTTATCATGCCTTGACAAGTCATACTTGAGCCAACATTCTCGCAGCTCTAGGTTTCCTGTTTATAATAGAAGTATATAAAAAGTGGTTGACTAAATAAATTAAAATCACCCCTATAATAAGCCCTGACTTTAGACTCAGGTCATCAGTGAAATGCAGAGATCTTTTCAGTGCTTGGGGTCTTCTTCAACATAGGCGGAAATATTTGCAAATGTAAAACTGTCTCTGAGATATTGACACCTCACTCATGACCAAATGTCTAAGTTGTCAGATTCAGACTTTTAGATGTTCATATCTAATGTTCAAGAAAAACATATGGCCAACCCTCTGTGTTGAGCTTGTAGAATCAAAAATACATTTCTCCAGACCGTTTAGTTTGCAACGTCTTATGCTTGAATTTTGCTTTACAAAATGTAAATCTCTTGCGGAACAATTATCAAAAGTTTAAGGAATAATATCCATGAAGGGATGGCTTTTTTATTAAAAACAGTTATTCAGGCCGTTGGCATTACATTAGCATCAGATCTTTCATCTACCTAAAAGTGTATGTATTAGAAATCTACTACTTCAAAAAGTACAAGATCCTGGTTGTTCAGATTATTATTTTCCCTGTTTTCCATGCTTACCACTCAGTGCTGCTGCTACCTCCCCGCCAACGGCCTGCTCTTCCCTAACTATCCAACCCGAAACTTCTTTACCCATCCTCACTTTACACAGAGGTCACGGCGTGTTCTAGGCTGCCCTGCAACCCCTCCAAATTTAAACCGGCACAGTGTTATATGCCTTTAAAGTGATTACATTCAGATTACCCAGACTAATGTGTCTGACTACTGTATTTTAAAGCTTACCCATGTATGCATATACCCCGCCAAGCCATCCAGCCCCCAGCTTGTGTTAGTTTGACTGTTTTAGTTCGCTTAGCAGTTCCTTCACACTGGGGATTTGAGAAATGATTGATAGAGATTTTCCCTCTTTGGCGGACTGTCAGCTTGGACGCCAACCACTCTGAATCTGGGAATCAATTGTTCAAACTTCCGGAACCTCTGAAGTCCTGCTAATCATATCAGACAAAAACTAAAATGAGAAGTAATTTTTGACCAGAAGGATATGGTCTCTACTGCTTGTTGAGAATTCTCTCTTTAAAAATGAAAATCCACAAAGTCAGTCAAGAATGTATGGGGGTACAATATAAGTTTTAGAGGGCCAAATAGGACTTGATATCCATGTGTATAAGTTAGAACCCGTTTGAAGCTTGGAAGAACATATTTCTTAATTAGCTAAACCAGTAACACTTTTTTCAGGGATTCTTATCAATCTCAGATACAATCTTCTCAATCGGTTTTCAAGGTCCTCCCGTTTTTTGAGTTCTGCTACACCCTTGAATATCTATGTTAATATCTTGTCAAAATCATATTAGTGGTCTTTCACATATGCTAGATGTTGCTTCAGATGTTCGATTATCCCTAAGATGGCCACTACTTTCATCGAAATTTGCTTTAAAAGGTAGCAGCAGTCTTCTTTTGAAAAGATTTAAGTTCTCAAAATTCATATTAATTATATTCAGTAGGTGAACTAGAGTGTCTTCACTGAGCTTTGAGTGCAGTCGAGTACACGAGCAGATGTATTTACTGGAGATCGGTGTACTGTTAAGTCTTCAGTTTGAATTGTCTGGAGGGAGACAGAGGAGTTCTCCATCTCTTTATCTACAGCTGCAGGTAGATTTGATGAAGAATATGGCTGATCCCAATCCGGGAGAGCTGTGTCTGTCCATTTTATTGTCAATGAACAGCAATAACTGTTCTGTTGTGTATGGCTACTTCAAACGTAGCAGAACCTTACCATGTGTTGGTGTTCTCAATAAAAAAAAATATCTTGGTCTCAGATTTTGCACCTAGATTTGAGTCTAGCATCAATTTATCTATTTTCAGTAAAGTGTGCTTTGTCTTCTTGTCCCATATTACAGATCCTTTCTTTGGATAATTATTATTTTTATTAGTTTTGTTTGCTATATCTTGACTAATTGCAGGTGGTATTTCTCTGGACCATACAACCCCTGGCAAACTGCGATGACGAAAGAGTCGATATGACTCCTTAGGTCTTGGGGTTAGAGTCTATTAACTGGATGTTCCTATTGAACTTCATTTTGGTTAAGGGATTTGAGCTCTCTCTGTTTATCACTGCAGGATTCAGTCTTTACATTTAGATGCCCATTGGGCTAAGTTTGCGCGTTACAAGATCCAATTCATTCATTCATTCAGAGAAGTATGTGTCAAGCTGGGCTTTAGATGATCAAATTCCAACTGTTCCATTGAGTCACTTGCGTGCACAACTGGTATTCAGAGCAGTCTTCTTTAGCTGGATCATGCCTTGTGGGCATAATTTTAGTCAACCGTTCTTATCTCACTCGCTAAGCTTAATTTGGGGTTCAAGCGAGTCATGCACTGCTACCATCAACACATTACTCTCTGAAGTCATCTTGGAAGGGGAATCTTCTTTCAGCGCTTCAAACTTTGGAAAAGTAGAGCGTTCTCTGTGTAGAAAAGTTGTTTTAAGAGGCTGTGGGGGGTTACGGATTGCTGAGCTAAGTCGAAGTTGTCAGGTTTCCTAAGCCTGGCTTTACTACGATATCCACCACTGTTATTAAACTGATTAGTGACTTTCGGACACGTATGGATTTAATGTGGGATGACTTGACTGCCTCATGCTCCAGATGCTTTAGCTGGCGGTGCGGGGGCGGGGTCATAGCATTTCTTATAACCCTGGTGTAGGTTACAGCTCGTTAGGTCTTGACTGCTTGCTCTGAAAGAGACTTCTGAGATTTTATTTCGACCTTTTCAAGGGTTGTAGGATTTCATGTAAATTTTTGTTTAAACTGATTTTTATCTGATGTTGGAAATATGGAATTGATGAAAACCACATGCAGCATAATAAAGTAGTTCAAGAAATCATGAGATACAGAAGTTTAACCTCTTCTAAAGTCAGAAATAAGCTTCATCCAATACAAACATCCCACACATGCTGCTAGACAAAGACAAAATGGTCTACTGAGAAGAGAACGGAGGACACACATTACCACTGCTCAGTCTAGATCTGTCAAGAGCTTTTAACAGCTTTGATAGTGAGAGCTTGCAAGCCCTGTTTATCTCTGCATATTGAAGATGCAGCCATTATATGTACAGAACTATTTTCAAGGTTGTTAATGATGCATTGTAAGGCCCTGTAGCCATTCTCCTCCAAACCAAGCCTTTGATTTGCTCAGTGGTCTTCTCTTCGGCAATCTTGAGACTGAAATTTGTGGGACGGGCAAAGGGATCAAATATGCCGATGGCACATAGATTTTGCTGTAACCAGACACTCGAAATTATGCTGAAGGATCATGCATTCAAGCTGGCTTCATAGCTGTCCAGAAAAGGCAAGCTAACGTCTAAAGCTTAGACTATGAACCAACATTTTTTGGCCTTCTTTTCTGGACTAAAACCAGTGCCTGTATCCAGAATAAAGAATCTGGGAATAATTTGTTGCCCCGGTCCAGACACTGTTCATGTTACACCATTATGATTAGAAGCTGAGGAAAGTTGCTTCTCAGAGTCCCTCTGGGTCATGGCCACAATTTCCACATTCTCCTGTCACCTAGGTCTCAGCATCTGCAATACTTAATGGCCCATCTACAGTACACCCAGAATATGGTAGCATGATTTGCGATACACAGATATCTGCATGGAATTTTATACGTTATAAAGGGCCTTTCACCAAACAGAGTTTGAATTTCCTATTAATATAACATTTAAGAGTTACTGTCACGGACAACCATTGATGGCTTCATCGGATTTCTCCCCAGGACCTGGAAAGTTCAGGCTGTACATCAGGCCTTCTAGTAAAAGACAGCTAAAGCTTGATTTGGCTTTCTGGGGAACTCTTAATAATGGTTGAACACTTGCTTACTTTTCATTCAGTAATTCCTCCTCCCCTTTGTATGTGGCTTAGTTCTGCACTAAGAAGTCGCTTGTGGCGCACCTGCACTTCACAGAATTAATTACAGAACACATAATGGATGGCACTCAGCACACTCCACTGAGATGGTCTAAAACAATCTAATCTACTTCTCTGCCACCTGGGCACCTAACTTTCTCTCTCTCCCTATTTTTTAGTCCCAACACCAGCACCATTAGCCATAAAGCCTCACAGTGCACTTAAAGGACACCTTGATTGTGGAATCCTTCATAACTTCTAGAGACCCTGTGGCCAGGTACCAAGATAAATACAAAAAAAAGACTATTCTACCCATAAACTAGCCCTCAACAGAGTGGACCACTGCAACAACTTATTTGTGGGTCTAGTCCAATACTTTGGTGACTTATTAGATAATGCACTAGATTTCACCACAGGGGCCTATACAATAGTACTGTCCAACATAAGAACTAGTTATCTGGATCCTTGCCTAGTTTTTAGGCTACCCACATTAGATTCTCGGTTACGTAAGCCGTGGTTGAAATGAAAATATGTCATAGATTATGAGTTTGGCAGTGTGGGAGCAGGCCGCCACGCCAGCACCCCACTCCCACAGAGGCCACCTCTGTGGTGTTTGTGACAGGAGCCTACTACACTGTTCTAGCAATGATGGGACCATGTCAGTGCGAGGTAAGGTTCTTGGGCAAATTACTCAAATGCAGACTTTCTTGGTGGAGTTGTACGATCTTTGGACCACGTCCAGCAGGTTGGAGGCTGGATGAAGAGCATCAGAAGGTAATAGAAACGAGTCTTCAAAGAAATTTGCTTTCAACTTTTTCTTGAACAAAATTAGAGCAGAAAGGAAAATGCTGTTTATACTTTGATCAACCAGAACATGAAAGAAAAGGAAAGGGGCACAAAGATCTCACAAAACAGTGAAAGATTAATAAAAACCTCAAAGAGAAGAACTCATGGAGATCCTTTCAAGCTTGGGGAAAAAGGAAACATGGCTTTCGAGTAAGCAATTTACAGTTCACATCAAAACAGAGGGACATTTATTTATGTGGAGGCATCAGAAAGGTATGTGAGCACTCCTAACATCATTACAAGCTCGAGCCTTTGTACAGGGTCGCGTATCGTGGATTCAGCTGAAGCAAGGCCGTTTGTCATGAGAAAAGAACATATCTTCTCTACGAGGTTTTCCTGCAAGTTCACAAAGAATCACCAACTTCAAAGACCATACAGATAACTGTTTCAAAGACTAAAGAGGCTGAAGGCAAAAACATGTAAAAATATTTTATTTCTTCAAACAATGTGTCTTTACCTGTATGTTATCCTGGTGCATTGAAGTGTTACAAGAGATATCTCTGTAATAAGGAAACAAATCTTCTGCGATTGCACAATTTCCCACACCTTGATATTGGGAGAAACAGTCTGTTTGAAGATGCAAGCCTGTTATCTGCTCATTTACAGAACTTTTTGAACACATTGGTGAAACTCAGATGTGCAAAAAAAGAACATCTACATCACTCCATGGCAGGTCACAATTCCTAGAATCTGGGTCAGCACAGTTTTACAGGTGCCAGTGGCTCTTGTAGCTTCAGAAATACCCAGGAAGTCTGATGTTTTACAGTGCTGTAAAAGGGTGTCAAAATGTGAATTCCCGTGGGAGGGCATGAAGTTCGCCAAATATGTTCAAATGTTTCAAATACTCATAAAGTTGTAACTTTTTGTGAGTTCAAAGTTCACAGTGCGTTTCCCCAGCCTTATTACAACCTATGTTTTAGGGTGGGAAAGAGACCTAAACATGCCTGTACTTTCGCGGCGTGAAGCGAAAAGGATTTCTCCACATTGAAGTATGTTTTTGCTTGTGGTGAAATATAGGACAAATCAGCAAAAGACAATCTGGAGGAGGATGGCTATAGGCCACTTAAGGGCATCAATTGACTGACAAAAATGCTGGTAGATTCCAGAATCAACTCCTTTGCGCTTTGTGAATCCAAAAAGACGAGCAATCTGCGCAAGTCTTAGGTGTATGTCTAGAGAGTGTACATAACCCTTTTTTTTAAATTAGGATTGGGCCCAATATGTTGAAGAACTTTTTTGTTTTATACTTTTAAAAAATATAGTCAAATATTTTGAGAAATTTAAAAATATACTTTACTACTAGAACATATATATTTTTAATGCACTGCATGTCTTAATTTAAGATTGGTGTGAAATCATAAAGGGTAAGCAGTGAAGTCATCATGTGTTCAAAGTACATTCAGTGCAATATTTCACACCGAAGGAGTGCTTTTGCACACTTCAGCAGCATCCACAAGTGACGCGTTCTGAAACAAACCAGAGCATTGTATGCATAAAATTAAAGAAAAGAGATCAAATAAAAAATATTAAAAATCATATGTTAAATAAAAAACCTTTTCAGCCCTACAGCACATGTCCAAAGTATCCCAGTTATTTTCTAACTGGATAGCTTTCTGTTGAAAAAAATACAGGTTACCAAGGTACCAGAAGAGAATGCATAGGGCAACTGGGGAGCATGTAGAAGGGAAGAACAAGGATTTTCTTTGTCGCTTAAATCATGTATCATTTCTTTAAAACAAAGCAATGCTCACCTTGCTGAAGAGGCAAATCTATGTAGATCTGTTTAAGCTGCATCATTACAAATGTAGCAGGGGTTCATATGAAAACGTCTGCATTCTGGGCTCTAGCAGCTGCGAGAACAACCCTTAGTTCAAGATGTTTTGAGAAAAAATTATATATTCAAACTGAGGGAAATTCATGCATGAACATGATTCAGCTGGAATAAAGGTTAGCAAGTAGTCCACTTCATAGTCTGGAGTTCTTAAAGTTTTATCTGGGCTGGATCTAAAATGTTTCTCTTATAGAGGGGTGACACAGGCCCTTCACTCGAAGGTAGGGCTTGCCCACCCTGCGCCACAACCAACCTGCACTTATGTCCTTGACTTGCTCCAGGTCTTCTGCTACAAATACCACCTCCTGCAAGGTGAAGGTAAAAAACACAAAACAAAAGCCTCCCTGCAAGTTAGCAAGGAGAGAGTCTAGAGGTGCCACATAAACGTGACTCCTTATTGTACCACACACTGGAGGTCCTCAGTTCGACCCCTCTCCCCTAAGTCTTAACACCTAGTGTCTTTCCATGGCCAACCCCTCATTCCACAGGACACAGTTGGCTCACGTGTGTTACACCCGCCTAGCTGTCAGGACTCCGGGACCAGTCTTCCTCTGGTTCTGAACCATCTTCCTCGCTGTTCTGAAATATGTCCGTAAACTGAAAGACCTTCTGCGTTTCCGGCTGCGTATCCGGTGCCTTTTTCGTTTTCATCTTTTCCAACATACTCTGGAACTTCGGGAGAGTTTCTTCATAAAGATGGTCCACGATTTCTAGAGGAGGTTAAAGGGATAGGAGACAGCACTGGTTATTTTCTCTTCATGCATAAGGGGCACATGAACAATGTTGCACATACCTTCTGCTGCAGTGCCGGGGTGAACCACACTGGGGCCGAATGCCAAGCAGTAGTGCCTTGTAAGGCAATGACTTCAGAATTCGCTATTATGTGTCAAGTGGTCTTGCAGGTGTAATTGCTTTGTAGTCACTACAGCATGGAACAATTCAGAGTTGTAACTCCATTTAACATAGCTAGATCTACTTTCAATGTATTAACTTCATTTAGTAACGCATTTCCTGGATGGTATTGTTAGGTTTGTTCCACTTAGAATACACCCACAGGACCTTAGTTTTTGTAATTATACGTTTTTGTATTGTTAATCAAATGACCAGTGTAAGATTTCGTATAGTGGTTTAAAGTACAGAAAAAGGAGGAATCTGAGAAAGAACACTAACTTCTAGTTAAGTAATCGATCACAGGAAATAAGCTGGGACATATATCCATACAAGAAAGCCACCCGAAGAAAGGAGAGTCAGGTGGAATCACATCCAGAAGTTAAAATCGTCTGATCGTTAGCGGATGCCAAGGTACGAGAGGTAGCTACGCGCCTTAGAAACAGGTTAGGGGCAGTGGGAATTGAGTCCATGCTAGACCATGGGTTTGGTTTGCTTCTACATAAACCAAATTGAAACGAGATCTCCACCCTTCATTTATGCTCCACATCAAGGTCAAGATAAAGTTGTGCTAAGAACACTGCACAAGCTACAGAGTTGGCGAGATGGGGAACTCCTAATAGGAAGAGATTCTAACCATTGTGTGGATAGCAAGCATCAGCAACGTCTGGTCTATCTAACACGAGTGCCACGAGGTCTGCTTTGCCAATATTCATCTGCATTGTTTACAAAAGAAAAAGAAAATAACATTCCAAAATTAAAAAGAAAATACATTTATTATAGTATCTCAGATCTACATTGAATTTAAAATCTTCCGTCTTTATAACTGGCATGGCTTATTTTTCAAATACCTTCCGTTCAGGAAATTGAAAAGAATAAAAAAAGTAAAAAAAGGTGTCAAAATGTAAAGGAAAAGCATGCCAAGGCCTAATTTACTGTCCATAGGATTCATCCATGTGTTCCTTTGTAAGAGCCCAGGGAGCAGATTTATAGGCCTCCAGAAGTGTTGTGCCAAGTACACCTTCTGCCTCAGACGACAGTGGAGTGCTCCAGTGCAGCAGAAGGTCCTTCCCAGGTGGGAGAGAAGCTGCTGCGTGCCAGAGCTAGTGCTTTCATGCAATGTGTGCCATGCAGGAGCTAAAAGAAAGCCAGAGGTGAGGGGGGTGCTGGTAACCATAGCAGCAGCTATCAAGAGGAAGCAAGAACTCGGCCAACCTAAATTAGAAGCAGATCTAATCTGCAGCAGAGGGGCGGCAAAAAGCTGGATGAGGAGCAGACCTAAGAACAATGTTACTTACCTGTAACTCTTGGCTGGTGCCTGAAGTGCTGTAGATTTACTTTGCTTGCATATTTCAACCATCTAGTGTCAGGTGTGGACATTGCAAGTTGTCCTCCTTCGTAGTGAAATTTTGGAGGTGACGCAACCCACAATACACAAGTACACAGACTCCGCCTGACACGGTTTCACCTCGAACCCTTAAGGGTGAGCAAAGGTATCTGCGGGGAAGCAAAACAGGACAGTATACGAGTACGGCACACTAGGAACATGATCATGCATCTGTAATAAATAACAAACATCTGAAAGATATGCTCGCATTCAGGGAGGTGGAGGGGTGCATGTGAATCTACATGAGTGCAGGCAACAAACCGATAGTTACAGGCAAGTCACGTTTTCTGCATGCTCAGCTGTAGATCACATGCTTTGCAAAGAATGAATAGCTCTTCTAAAGCCGCGGCTTGCAGGCAGGTGATGTTGTTACTGGTACTTCTTGTCAGGGATGTTTGTCTACTCATAAGTACTTTGTGAATGAGTGTAGTATTGAACCTGTAACAGCTGTACAGATGCCTGTAAGCAGTATGTTTCCTAGGAAAGCCTTAGGTCGCTCCCTCTTCACATGCAGAATGATTTCTACCTGCAGAATTTAGTGTGCATTTAGCGTAACATATTTTAATGGAGTGAACTATAAATCGTGCATGGCCCAACTCAGAAATAGATTTTTTTTGCAAAAGCTATTAAAACTCATTTTGTATTCCGAATGGTCTTTGTACAATCAGTATAATTAAGACACA
Source organism: Lissotriton vulgaris (assembly GCF_964263255.1). NCBI lineage: Eukaryota > Metazoa > Chordata > Amphibia > Caudata > Salamandridae > Lissotriton > Lissotriton vulgaris. Next base: position 1,996,104,458 of record NC_141693.1, on the reverse strand, counting down.
AGGGGTCCTTTGATATGTAACAAGTGGAAAAATCTTTCTTTAACCAACCGAGGCCGTAGACAGAAGATTGGTAGGTCAATAGTATGATTCACATGGAAGAGGGAGACCGCCTTAAGCAGAAACTAATAGTTTCTTGCCTGTCGGTGTTGTCTTGCAGCTTGAAGATCTTTCTGGATTCACTATGCTGTACATAATGCCGGGGTCTAATGGTTGGGTCCGGAACTGTAGTCTTTTCTTTCTTTTTTTCCGTAGCCCAGGTGGGCGTCGACGTCTCACTTTTTGGTGTACTTCCTGCGACGTCAGCACGCTTCCTGCGGAAGCTCCCACCTTTGGGCACCATCTTCAGATTTATTTTCTTATTTTTGTGTTCTGTTTGCAAATCCTTTGGCAATGTTCTCTATTTCTTTTTCAAGTAAGTGATGTTTCTGCTTTGTCCTTCAAGGTGTCTGTTTCTGTATTGTCCTTGTATTACCACCTGCTTCTCCAGCCTCATCTTTCTGGCGGAGGTGGGTGGGTTCGCTAGTGAATCCAGAAAGATCTTCAAGCTGCAAAACTACACCGACAGGTAAGAAACTATTTGTTTTGCAGCGTGAATCTTTCTGGATTCACTATGCTGTGTATAGACTTTGTAGCTGTTTGTTATGTTTGTGGCGGATGGGTGGAAGATGAGCGATGGTTGTTGAATATATGTTGAAGCACCTTCTGTCCTACTTGTGCTTCCTTGTTAATTTGTATATCCACACAGTAGTGCTTAGTGAATGTGTGCACTGAAGCTCATTTGCCGCCAGGCATATGTCTTGAATGGGTGTGTTAGCCAGGAAGGCTATTGTTTCTCCTTTTTTCCTGGTAGAGTGGGCCCGTGCACCTTCTGCTAGTTCTTGGTCTGCCCGTCTGTGGCAGAATTGTATAGTTTGTGCGATCCATCATGCGATGGTTCCCTTTGTTACAGGTCTACCCAGGAAACTGCTTGCGAAAGGACACCAATAACTGCTTTGTTTTCCTGAGCTCCTTGGCTCTTTCAATGTAGTGCATTACTGCCCTTCTAGCGTCCAGAGTGTGCAGTGCCCTCTCTGTGCTTGTGGCCGATTTCTGAAAGAATCTTGGTATTTGTACTGTCTGGTTGATGTGGAACCTTGACACCACTTTTGGCATAAAGTGTGGGTCAGTTCTCATCACAACCCTATCCATTGTGTATTTGGAAGTAGGGTTCTGTTAGCGTTAGCGCCTGTAGTTCGCACACCCTGCGCAGTGAGGTGATTGCCACCAAGAAGGCTGTTTTCATTGTCAGCGTTTGTAGTGAGGCCTTATGAATGGGATCAAAGGGCGCTTTCATGAGCTCTCTTAGGACTAAATTAAGGTTCCATGCTGGTGGCGGCATCCTCTTTGGTGGTGCGATCCTCTTTGCCCCTTCCAGGAATCTCTTTACTATCTGTGATGTAAAGAAACTCTTCCCCGTTTCTCCTCTTGTGTAGGCTACTATCGCTGCTAGGTGTACTCTTAGCGAGGATGAACTTAGTTTTACCTTCAGCAGGTGCGTGAGATATCTTAGCACCGCCGATTCCCTTGTCATCTTCTTGTGTAGCTTTTTCTTGCTGCGCCATTGTGTAAAACTCTTCCATTTCGTGCTAGGTCTCCTTGCCTCTTGTAGTACACGCAGGGTGCTCTCAGGTAACTTTAGGTGTGCAAACTATGTCTTCAGGAGCCATGCAGCTAGGCTGAGGCTCTCTGGCTCTGGGTGTAGTACTTCTCCGTTTTGCATGGAGAGGAAGTCTTTCCTTTTCCAGAACTTGTGGGGTGCACCCTGTGCCATTTCCATTATCTGTGAGTACCAGGTCTGCCTGGCCCACTGGGGTGCCACCAAAATCAGAGTCATGTTGCTGGTTCTGCACTTGTTGAGTACTCTGTGTATCAGTGGTATCGGGTGAAAAGCGTAAGCAAATGTTTTCGACCAGCTTATCCATAGGGCATTCCCCAGGGATCCTTCCCCTGGTTGCCTGAATGCGAAGTCTCAGCATTTAGCATTCTGGTGTGTTGCAAATAGGTCTATTGTCGGTGTTCCCCACCCTCTGAATAGCCTTTGCGTTTCCTGTGGATTGAGCTCCCACTCGTGGGATGCCGAGGTCTGTCTGCTGAGCCAGTTTGCTTCCACATTGTCCTTCCCTGGTAGGTGCATAGGTAGCAGGTCTATTTTGAGTGTTATGGCCCATTTCCATATCTCCTGTGGTAGGTTCGATAGTGGGGCTCACTGTGTTCCTGATATCTCCTCCTGCACTGTGTGCATTACAACCACTAGATCTTCCCAACTTCCTGTAGCTTGTGACCATTGTTGTTGCAGCCATTCCTGGAATGGTCTCATTTGTAGCCGTATATTGGGGACCAGGTGTATGCAGGACGCCATCATGCCCATGATCTTGCTCGCTGCCCTTACGGTCAGAGCCCGCCCCTTCTGGTAGAGGCGCCCCTCCTTCAGCAGGGCCAGTGTACTCTTGTCGCTTGGGAGCACCTTGCTCTGTATGGTGTTGATCTGGGACCCCAGGAAGATCTTCACTTGTTCTGGTTCCATTGAGGATTTCCCCCAGTGAATGGAGAATCCCAGGTCCATCAGTGTATTGTCACGCGCTGTGCGTGATCCTTGCACGTCCTGCGGGAACTTGCCTTTATTAGCCAGTCGTTGAGGTAAGGGTATACGTGGATCCCTTACCTCCGTAGGTGTGCTGCCACTGCTGCGAGGCACTTGGTGAAGACACTTTGCAACGACAGCCGCATAAGTGTGCAACTGTTGGAACTCCACTCCTCTCAACTAGTATTAACACCCCTCTCGCATATGAGTATGACGCAGATAGCCGAAACCCTGCCCATCCGCTCGCCACACTCCGTTCGGTATATTTAGTCAAGTGTGCTTCCTGTATAAGGGCAACCTGTATCATCTGTCGATTTAAATATGCCAATACCTGTCGCACTTTTTTAGGAGAGTTTAGACCTCGGACATTCCAGGTTAATATCTTGCAGTTATCTAACATCATAATAGATCATAATCTTTAGCACCCCATCAGATCCCTGATGGGCAATAGGCACACCATTTATTTATTTATTATTTAATGGTTTTTGTAAAGCGCGTAGTAACTCAGAAGAGCATCCCAGCGCTGATCTGCTTCTCCAGGGGTTTAGCCAACTAATGAAATTATAGTTGCGGGAAAAGGAGGGTCTTTAAGGTTTTTCTGAACTGGAGATAGTTCGGTTCTGTCCTGAGTTTTCGGGGTAAATGGTTCCATCGTTTGGCCGTGTGAACCGAGAAGCGACGGCCACCGGTCTTGGCTTTTCTCACTCTAGGGACTGCAATGAGATTTTCTGCATTAGACCGGAGATCTCTCTCTGCTTTGTATGGGGTTAAAAGTTCTTTCAGAAGTGGGGGACCGTTGTTGTTGAGGGTTTTATGGGCCAGACAGAGGGCCTTGAAAACGACCCTTTCTCTGACTGGGAGCCAGTGGAGAGAGTTGAGGGCCGGCCTGGCGGAGGATCTTCCTGGTGTGCCCGTAAGTAGGCGGGCTGCAGCGTTTTGGACTTTCTGCAGTGAGTTCAGGGTGGCTTCATGGGCTCCCAGGTATATAGCACAGAGCATCTCCGTCAGTTATGAAGCATGTTGATAGGCACAATAAAGGAAACATAATGTTACACAAACTCATAAAAACACCCCCTTCCCGCTCCCTTCCCTCCCCCCGCCACCCACTCCAACCTCCCAATCAAGTCGAGACCAGACCCCGCCCCACCCTCAACACAACACCCCCAACTATCCATCTCGTCATGTGGGGAACACCCTCCTGGGGACGAGGCTCGGTCGCGTGTACTCACACCATAGTACGGTTGCCGGAAGTATCCTATCTTTCATTCTCCACCACCCCTACACTTTCCCAACCTCTCGCAAGCCACTGTCCTATACATTCATCCCCTTCCGGACTACCAGTATAGAGCGACATATAGGGTCATCCTTCACCCCTCTACTCATTCTAAACGTGAGGTTGGCAGAACTCGCTGTAGTCTAGGACCAGAACCAGAGTAAAACAACACTGCAACGTTATACAATCATGTATCAGTATGTCCATCATTAGTCCGTGTTATCCAATCCTGAGTCCGTCGTTGGGGCCTCCGCTGGTTTCCTCTGCGACGACATCTTACAAACATGCTTGGTGAATTTTAGTGCAGACTTTGCGTCAGTAAAAAAAATGCGACTGTTCCTCATGGTTCATGTCGCCTGAATATAGAGGCGGGGAGTCTCCAACATAGCCAACAGAGCGACGATCAACTAGAAAAGAAGAGACGCATATAAATCACCCCGGGAAGAGAGCATCTAACCTGACCGGCTTTCGGTAAACAAACGCGAGCGAGTAAAACGAAGAGCCGCTCTGCGTGTCAGCAAAATGCTAAAAAAGTAAAAGGGAGATATATTTTTCATCCAAGCACCGGCAGTGCACAAATTATTTCTATTTACTGGACATATTTCGAGCTCAGTGAAAAGGAGAGCTCCTGATAAAATTCGGAAATGACTTCCAACCCCAGATGACTCTACAACCCGATGGATTTTGAATAGCCCTAGTCCTGAAGAGGCCAGAATTGATTGGCTGAAACGCGTCGACTGTAAAGAGACAACAGATATATAAAAAACACTTTTGATTAATTTAAAATAATTTGTTGAGGGATTGAAAAAACATTTGGTTTAAATAATTTGTACCTATTTGTTTTCCTCACACTAGTCTGTTTGATCTCGATAGGAATGTCCGGTTTATTTTTTCATTGTGACATCCTAGTTTGGAAATGAAGGGCTTCTATTGTATATATGTAAAAACTACTTGTATATACAAATGTGTTTGAATTGAAAACAAGAAATATTCAAAAATCTTTTTATTTGATAAAATAAAAAATCATTTAGTAATATTCCAAGGCGTAGTTGTGGTTCATGACGAGACAGGAGATTGGAAAAGGTAAAAATAGATAAAGTGTGACCATAGTAATATAAATACTAAATAGGGAATACTTTTTCTTTATTCCTTATTTCAATTCAGAAGATATACCGAGAACCAAGGTACCAATTTCATATTTATTTAGTCTTCTTTACCCAGGTACCGTTTGGTTTAATGGGTTTCCCCTGCTATTCATAGAGTTCCTCATGGGTGATCATTAATTTTGCAGCATAGAGCATGGCATATGGCACCGACGCTTCTCTCAACAGCTTTTTCACTGGCACAAACTCTCTCCTCGCCGATTGCACTGCGGGTGTGTAGTCCGGAAAAAATTACGAGTTTATCCCCTTTATAGACAACCGGGTCTTTTGCTCTGGCCTCTTTCAAAATGGCGCCCCTGTCTGCGTAGTTGAGGAGTCGCGCAATGATCGGGCGCGGCGGCGCTCCTGGTTTAGGCCTCGGCCCTAGTGAGCGGTGCCCGATTCTCAAGAACATCCAATCTGCGCTTGTGCATATCTACTTTCTTTCTCAACATATCCAGCCCAGTAGCCAAGGCGTCTATTTTGATATCTATTGTCTTCATCCCTGCTCGCAGTTCTAACAAAATGGATCGTGTGTCGTCCTCCGCTCCTTCCAATTTTCCTGACGCACCTCGCACTTCACTCTGCTCCCCCATGCTTTCCGTGGCTCAAGTCGATCTTTTGCTTTCAAATTGGAGCTTTGCCTGTTTAGGCTCGGATTTACCCATACGTTTCAACTCTCAGGTGTATCAGTACTCTCATGCAGTCAGCAACACCAGTGAAATAACGCAGTTTTGTCCTCCTCATGGAAAGATCACCACTGTTGCGCCAGCACACGTGTTATTCACCACTGTTCCCAACTCAGAGCCACCGTCATCTCACCAGTGCGTGCACTAATAAATGTCTCCGGGGTATGGGTTCCCTCTTCAGATTGCCGCTATATATCTCCACTCAGCAGGCCACGCCGACATATGACACCATCGCCTCGGAGGATCGTGATATTGCGCCTCGGGACAGATATCCCACACCGGGATTGGCACTCTTGCCAACCCTCGTCACCAAGGGGCTCCCCGCGATCCCTCAACTCTCCCCACCCAGCAAACGGGCAAGTGAGGGTCAAAAGGAGCAGCAGACCGATCCTTCCAGGTTTTGAGGGACAGCCCAGTCGCCGGCCACACCACCAGGGAGCGCAGCGCCACTCGCGGCCTACGCAGCGCAGCCCTCGCAGCGTGCCACCAGACACCGGGTCTCTGCACCCCGCCCGACTACGCAGCCCAAGCCCCCAGATCTAAGCCGCAGCCGCTCACCTCACCTCACCCAGCAGGCTCTCCCACGTCTCTGCATCACCGATCTCCAGGCCTCCAGCATCCACGTGAATTGGCGCCTCGCAAGTCTTCAGGTCAAGCCGTTTCCGAGGCCGCTCGGTCCCGCTCCCCCTGGTAGGCTGGTGCCCGCAACAGGGACGCGCCGCCCAAGGTCCTCAGCAGCTGGTCCTCTCACAAAGGCCAATCGTGCACAGCCGCTCACACCCCCGCCTATCTGCTTGAGCGGCCAATGTCATCCGGGGGGCGGGGGTGTACAGTGTCCACAGCCGATATCACTATCGTCGGTTGTCGTGCAATCACGTCTTTAGCCGCCGTCGGAGGCCTCACAGTCCACCCTCTAGGTCGGCGCTATTTTCTTTCAGTTCGCAGTCGCCTCTGCCTACAAAATCGTAGCGACACTCAAGGTAGAGGACCCGTCACCAAAATGTGCAGCAGTCTCTTTTATGTGTCCTCAGGGGATCTCTGCGTATGCAGCGGGTGTAGTAAGGATGGTATTTGCCCGGTATATGTTCCGGCGCGCGGAGCTCCCTCAGCAGGCAGCCATTCCACTACGAGCCGTAGCCGTGCCTTCCCCTCCTCCCCCTCATATTGAACTTTTGCGTTTTTATGTACTGGTTTAGGAACCTTAGGTCCAGGATGGGTCTCAGTGTTTCGTCCACCATTGGTACCAGGAAGTAGGTTGAGTGCACTCCTTTGTTCCTTTCTCTGTATGGTACTGGTTCGATGACCTCCTTTTGGAGGAGTTCCTTCGCTTCCTTTTGAAGTAGCTGTAGCTCCTTTCCTGACTGTGCCTTCCTTTTTGGTTTCCTGTTTGGCTGTGTCTTTTCCAGTTGTATGCAGTATCCGGACTGTATGATGTTGAGTATCCATTTGTCTGTGGTTATTTTCTTCCACTCCCGGAAGAAATGACTTAGCCGGCCTCCTACTGGTGTTACATGTTCGTTGAGGTTTGGTCCGTGTAACCCTCTGTTGGTCTTGTTGTGCTCCACCCTGGGAGGAGTTGCGTGGGTGGGCACGTATGGCGTGAGGGAGTCACTTTGAGGTGTGTTGTTGGCCCCCTCTTTTATTTTGTCCACGTCCGTTCGCCCTACCGCGAAAGGACTGACCCCTTTGCTGGTAGTGCCAGGTTTGTTTTTGATGTTCCTGTTGTGTTTGGCTGTCGCCCTGGTGGGACTGTTGGAATGTCTGGTGTGACGTTCCTGGCTGGTTTCCCCCTCTTCCGTTTGGTCTCCATGACGGGGTACCCCTTTTCATCCCCCTGGATTTTAAGGCCCCCATGGACCTTGCAGTTTCGTTTTCTTTCTTGAGCAAGGTGAGCTTTTCATCCACCGGCGCCCCAAACAGTGTCTCCCCATTGAACGGGGTGCTTAGAATGTTGTGCTGTCCCTCTGGTTTGAAGCCTGAGATCCTGAGCCAGGCTTGCCTTCTTTCAGTGATTCCCAACATCATCCGTCTACTGGACGTATTAACTCCATCCAAGGCTATTTTGAGGCAAGAATTTGCCACATTTTTCCCCTCCTCCACAAGGTGTGAAGCTCTTTATTGGTACTTGTCTGGGAGGTGCTTGATCAGCTGTCCGATCTCGTCCAGAATTTGGTACTGGTGCCTGTTCAACAGGGCGTTTTAGTTTGCCAGGCGCCAGTGCATCGCTGCATTTCTTTCTATCTTTCTCCCAGTTAGGTCCATCCTCTTGCTTTCCTTGTCTGGTGGTGGCCCTGATGTTGTTGGCACATTTGCTCTTTTACTGGCGGTCGCCGCAATAATGAAGTCCGCTGTAACTGATCCTCTGATGTAGAGAGGATCCTTAGAGGAGTGTTTATATTTCTTCTCCGTCCTAGGCGTGACGGACCTGCATGTTGCCGGTTCCTTGAACGCCTCTTTCCCCTGGGACATGACCCACTCAAGCATGGGGAGGTTCTGGCTCCTTGTTTGTGTGGGGAGCAGGGTCTCTAAGAAGAAGTTTGCTTTTGGTTTTTCGTCATCTAGCATGACTCCAAAGGCCGTTGCCGCGTTCTTGATGACCATATTGCAGACCCCAATGTCATCTGGCGGCTAAGGCCTCGAAGGGTACGTGTCCACGGCCTCTTCTGGGTTTTCGGTGTCGAGGTCCTGCCACTCCAGGTCCTGTGTCCCTGAGGATGCAGAGTTGAGGGTCGTTCGCCGTTCATCGTTGCCATCCTCCTCGTAGTAGACTGCTTCTTCCTCTGGATGGTCCTGGGTCTCGGGACTTTTCGGCGGCCCTTCTGCGTCGAAGTACTCCTCCTCTTCCATTTCAACAATCACCGTCTTTGGCTTCGACGGAATCGCGAACCTCTTCATCTTTTCGTCGAACTCCTACTTTCTTTGCAGGATGTTATCCATTTCAGCCTCGAGCCATCTCTTCTTTCTCTCCAGTTCGGCGGCATGTTCGGCGTCGAACGGTTCGGCTGATCTCTTCGACGTATTAGTCGAAGTTGAAATGACCTTTGGGTCCTTTGTCGACGCCAAGGCGACCTTCGGGTCCTTCTCCTTCGAAGTCGATCGTTCCTTTTCAGGGACGTGCTTCGACGACCTTGGCTTTTCGCCGGTCTTCGCCGCCTGGGAGTCCTTTTCGAAGGATCCGCTGGGCTGTTTGTCCTTGGATGCAGCTGCGGCCGTCGAGATTTTCAGCGCCAGTGCTCCTTTCGAGGACTTAGACTCTGTTTTTCGAGAGTCTGACTCAGACTTTCGAGGGTCTGTCTGTGGGGCTTATGGGTCGTCGACTCTCCTACCTCTTTAGAAGTCTTCTTATCGGTCTCTACGACTGTGTAGTCGTCGTCTACTCCGGCGGCGTGGTCGTCCTCGTGGCTCAAGAGCCCCAGGTCCCGAAGCAACGGCGGTTGTCCCTTGCCTTGCATGTTGTAGTTGGCTCTTTTCTGTCGCTCTATAATCCGGAGAGTCTTCGGTGTGAAGGCGGAGCAGGCGTTGCAGTCCTTGCTCTCGTGGTCGACCGGTAGGCAGAGGTTACAAATCTGGTGCTGGTCCTTCTGCGCGTATTAGTGGTGGCAGTTACGGCAGAATTTAAAAGGTGTCTTGTCCATTTCTTGCACTCAGGGGGCCCCTATGTGAGCATTCTGAGTTGGATGTCGAAGTTCTCGAAGTTCTCCTCCTTCTTCGATGGTGTTGTTCCTCGTCGTCTTCTTAATCTTTTTCGTGCAAAATTCGACTTTTCTGCGTCTTCTTTCCTCCAAAACTTTGGAGCCTCTCGGGAACAATCCAGACCCAATGGCAGAAAAAAGAATCTGAAGATGGCGCCCAATGGTCGGAGCTTCCGCAGGAAGCTTGCCGACGTCACAGGAAGTATACAAAAAGGTGGGACGTCGACGCAACGAAAAAAGAAAGAAAAGACTACGATTCCGGACCTAACCACTAGACTGCAGGAATAATGCACAGCATAGTGAATCCAGAAAGATTCATGCTGCAAAAGTGTGAATTTGACTTCCAATTGACCCACAATTTCTGAACGTCAATAAAAGATTCCTCCACTACTATGGAATGCAATTAACTGACTCTGCACGAAGAGCAACTTCCCACTAAAGAAACTGCAGCTGGCAGGATTTAATCGCTCAAAAAGGGGCCCATGAGCCATGGAAGGACTACATTAAGGTCCCACGGAGGACCAGGTGGAGCTACTCTTTTAAGGCCTTCCGCAATCATTTTTACAAATGGAATGTTTATTTGAGATTGGTGTTGTCGCCTCTGCACGTAGACATCGAAAGTTGGCAAATGTAGCCGAAGGGACGTGCATACTAGAACTGATTTTTTTGTAAAAGTAGTAACTAACAAATAATGTCTCGCATTTAAGTCTGAAGAGGTTGTTTGTCCCTACCAAGGCAGTAGCGCACACTTGCGGCAAGACTGGAATGTTTTTTTTCTGTACAACACTGTTGTCAAAGAGCTAATTAGAGGAATCTCTTGCTACATCCTCCAAGATTCTTCCTGCCTGCATACTGTACAAATGCAAAAAGAAGAATTGATTGACAGAATTCTGATCAATGTCAAACATTCACCCCGAATAGAGATCTGTGCCTAAATCCATCGTATTTTTGCTCCCCATGCGACTCAAGCTAGCCTGGCTGATGAGGGGTGGTGCCCCAAACCATGGGCTAGCTTGAATCCAGTGGCACAGTCAGCCCGGAACCCACGTGTGGGCATACCCGGCGTACTTAGGGCGAGAAAGCAAAAGACACACAGATGATGGACAAAATGCAGAGCAAATCAAACATTCACCCCCAGTCAAAAGATCTGGGTTAAATCTATCGTTGGCCTGGCTTGGCAGTTAGGGCAGGACTGTTCCCATAAGACACTGGGTCAAGACTGATTTGCATATGGCCTGGCTTGGCAGTTAGGGCTTGACTGTTCCCATAAGACACAGGGTCAAGACTGATTTGCATATGGCTGGGTCTAAACTGGGGTGGCATGGTGAGCAAAGGAACGATGGATTTAACCTAAACGTTTGACTTGGGGTGAATGTTTGATTTGCTCTGCATTCTGTACATCATCTGTATGTCTTTCACATACTGTACAGCCACAATGGTTCTCTGTTGTTTTTGTAATCCGTTTGTTTTAACACCTATAGACAACATTAAGTGGGAAGGGACGAATTAATATGCATGTAGTGGGTTAGTGCCAAGATGATAGGATAATGAGATTTGCTGAAGCAATGACCATACCATGCTGATTTTGCAGTGGCTGAAACTTTCATGCAAGAAAACTGTATAAAAACCCTTACGTTTGGGGGTAGAGCCAGCAAACTTATATGAGATCTTTCCTGAGCCACTAGTGAGACCGTTCAAATTATTACGGATTTGCTGCCCGCTTGAGATTTCACACAATTACAACAGGGATCACTCAATATGCCCACGGGACTGGGGCGATATTGAGATTTAGCATTTTGCTTGTTTTTTTTCCATTTTATTGATGCATCTGCATTTTATTCTTTTCTGTACTTTAACATGTTTGTAATAGGCCTTCATGTTTTTACTACATTTCTGATATTGAAACCCCTTTTTGTCAGTCCTTCCTTATGGACTGTATTTTGAAATGTTGTTTGAATCTGGTGTCTAGGGGCACATTGCCTCAGAGTTTGAGGTTATAACGGCCCTCGATCCTTCTCATGTTTGTGCGCACCACTGAAATGCAGATTTATTTAGGGCCCTGCGTGCCCATACCACCATTTCTGAATGTAGGTATTGTGGTCATATTGTCCATCAAGATGAGCACTGTCTTTTTGTGACTTAGCATATAAACCACTTTCAGAGCCAACTGTACTGCTCTCTGCTTCAAGAGACTGGCATGCATTTGCTGTTCTGTACAGATAATTTGAATGGTCAGGTTGTCTAAATGTGCTTCCCAGCATATGAGGGAAGAGTCTATGGAAACGGGCACTTGCGGTTGATAAAATGACCTTTCTAGCAATACTGGGTCGTCCCATTGACCCATCGCCTGTGATTATTTCCACAAATTCCTGCAGTACATATGTAGATGAGAATTTGGAACTGCTGCGATACAAGATGTCTTCATCCTCACAATTTCATGATCAATCTCTTTGCTAGAGGACGCAACACCTGATAAAGGGGAGACAGCCTTTGAAATGCAATCACTCTCTCTTGGTTAGCATAGGCTTTGCCTGTCACTGTGTTCAATATGCCTCTCAAAAAGGGCTGGTGGGGACAAATATATGATTTTTTAGCATTTATTCTGAATCCCAAACTGTGTAGAAGTTACACAAGTTGTTGATCACATGCTAGACACTGATGTTTGCTGCTATACTTTATCATCCAGGCGCTGTTATATGGTTGTGGGGCTGTCATAACCCAAAGGGTAGTACTTTAAACTGATAATGTTGTCCATTTAACTCAATCCTGGGGTAGCAACGGTGAAATGGATGGCTGGGAATTTGGAAGCGGGGTCCTTGAGATTGAGATCCTCATGTGAGCTCCTGTGCAGAGCAGTGGAATTGCAGGGTCACCATCCTGAAGTGCTCTGATGTAATGGAATGATTGAGGGGCCGGAGATCCAATATTGGTCTTAGCCTCCAGACCTTTTTGAGAATTATGAGGGATAGGGAGTGTATGCCTTGTCCTCTCTAGTGCGGTGAAATGGGTTTTATACACCCTTCTAGAGTAGGGCTTTTTACTTCCTCCATCAGTAGCTTTTGATGCTGTTGGTTGATGGTTTGACGTCGAGGTGGTATGTTTGGCGGTATGGCATGAAATTCCAACAAGTAAACTTGTTGTTCGGTGGATAGGAGGACCCACCTTTCTGAGGTTATTTCCTCCCATTGTGTAGACAGTAAACTCATTTTTCTCCCCTACAAGTGTTTTGTGATGAGGACAAATGGTTGGTGAATCACTGTTTTGAAGTACATGGGTGAATTTCTTAGCCCCCCCCCCCCGACCCCCACCCCCCCACATTCTTGCAGCTGTTGCCCCGGAGGCCTCTTCTGGGGTCTTGGAAGTCTGTTCCTGAAAGGACTGCTTCTTTTGAAAGCTAGGTCACAAGGTCGATGGTGGAGCCTTAACATCTCCTCTCACCGGTTGGTGTCTATCAGTTTGGTTTGCTGTATCTGTGTCCTCCTTGATTTTCTCAAGCACTTAATACACTTAAAGACCAAACAAGTGTTTGCTGTTAAATGGACAGTGAGAAGATATTGTTGTGCCTGCTGTCGAAAGCCTGAGATCTGGAGCTTGCATTCCTTTTGAGCAGAAAACCAGTGTTGGTCTCACTGGAATCAGTCTCAGAGCATTAACAATGCGTCTTATATTGGCAGATTATTTTAGCTTTCTACACCAATTATTTACCACTCTCACGACAGGCACATGAAGGTTCTTCCATCCCCTCAGTGGTGGCTATTGTACCTAGAGAGAGGGCCACTTTCTTGCCTGCAACATCAATTTGAAGATTTTCTTGTACGGTGGCGAGACATTCCCAGTGTTTTGCGCACAGGCCCCCTTTTCCATGGAACACGATCTCTGATGAACATTGGGTACAGGTGCCGCCTTGTAGTTTTCTCGACCACTGGGGTTACAACTCTTGCTTTTACTGGGTCTTTGAAATTTTTTTTTTTGTACACTTGGATATGCTCTTCAGCATGGGTAAGAAGGAGTAGTTTCTGTCCTGTAACTCCAGTTCTGTAGTAGGGGTATCTCTGTTATAGTCATAATCTAGTGAATAGTCCCGCCCATGTGCGCGGACCCCGGAGCAATCAAAAATAATCTCTTAAGCTGTCAAAACATGCAGACCTGCATAGACACTTAAGAGAGAATTTAAAGACAGATAATGCAGCCTATATCCACAGGCTACACTGTCCAATACTTCTACTAGAAATTCCACCAAACACCACAACAGCACAGCCTGTCCAGGGTTTTCCACAGAGAAAAACCTTGCTTTTAACAGCAAAACCCTCTGTACTGATAGAGAGGAAGGAGTGGACAGACAAGCCCCATAGGCTGCCATTATGTGGCTCAAAACAGGATACTGTGCCTTTAAGAGAACTTTCCAGAAGCCTCACAGTATCCCAGAATGCAGTGCAGGTCCCTTTCACCTTCAGTTCTTTTTGAAGGCGTAACACGCCAGACCTGTAGCATTCCTTACATGAATATCTCTCTCCACCGGGGAGGAGGGCGGGCGCTTATGACTATAACAGAGATACCCTTACTACAGAACTGGAGTTACAGGACAGAAACTACTCCTTCTGTAGTAGGGGATCTCTGTGTATAGTCATAATCTAGTGAATAGAATGGCAAGCCCATCCCCACACCAAAGCGGCGGTGGAGAAACGAGAAATAACACCACTATTGTGCGAACAAATTTCGCAGCGAAGCCTGCCCAACCTGAGCATCTGCCCTGGTATCAGTGTCCAGACAGTGATGCTTAGCCAAGGTATGGACCGACTTCCAAGTGGCGGCCTTGCAGATTTCTGCAATCGGAACATTAAGTAGCAAAGCAGTCGTGGCAGCTTTGCCCCTGGTGGAATGAGCTTTAGGTTTACCTCCTACGGTCGTATTAGCCTTTTGGTAACACAATTGTGTACAGGACACAATCCACCTAGAGATGGACTGTTTTGAGGTAGCAAGACCGGTCCAGACTGATCCATAATTGACAAACAATTGATCTGAACCACGAATATCTCTGGTTTTAGCCAGATAAAATTCCAACACCCTCCTAACATCCAGGGAATGTAGGAACCTTTCCGCTGGAGATGCAGGATTCTGAACAAACGTAGGCAAAGTTATTGTCTGGTTGACATGAAAACCAGAAATAACCTTTGGAAGAAATTTAGGGTGAGTATGCGTAACAACCTTAGCCGCATGAAACACATTATAAGGTTCTTGGCAACACAACGCCTGAATATCACTCCCCCTGCGGGCCGACGTGATGGCCACGAGAAACGCCGCCTTCCAGGACAGATGCTGCAACGAAGCCCTATGAAAAGGTTCAAAAGGCTCCTACATCAATCTGGACAGCACCACAATCAATTCCCATGAAGGCGAAGGAAGCCAGACAGGAGGGAATGCTTTCTTCCAGCCTTCCCAAAAAATCTTTGATCACAGGGATCTGGAAGAAGGAAGTCTGAAGGGCATTTCCTGTAGGCAGTCAGCGCAGCAAGATGAACCGTAATGGATTAGACATTAAGGCCCGACTGCGCCAGGCGTAGAAGATACGGAAGGATGACATCTTCCTTACACTTCGTCAGGTCATGGTCCTTGGACTTGCACCAGATGCAAAAACCTCTCCCACTTGTAAGCAGAAGAAGTCCTAGTGGAAGGATGCTTAGCCTCCTTCAGTATGTCCATACAAACTTCTGGTAGACTGAAATGGCCATATTACACTATCTCAGGAGCCATGCAGCCAAACTCAAAGACGAGAGGTTGGGGTGCAACATCTGCCCCCTGAACTTTGTGAGAAGGTCCGGCCTGCAAGGCCTCCGTATGAGAGGACGGAGAGACCGGTGAAGCAGGTCCGTGAACCACCACTGTCTGGGCCACTCCAGGGCAATCAGGATCATCCGCGCCCTGGACTGGGACAGCTTGATGAACACCGCCGGAATCAAGGGAAAGGGTGGAAAAGCGTACAGAAAGCTGTTCGACCAGTTAATCCAGAACGCATTCCCAGCTTCCCCACAGGCAGTACCTGGAGGCTAAGTCTCGGCATTTGCCGAAGACTTCTCCTAGTACTTCGTCGTTTATGACCCATTCGTGGTTTTCCTGAATCTGTCTGCTCAGCACGTCTGCCTGAACATTCTGCACACCTGGCAGATGGGTAGCCGTTAGAGTCAGTCCTCTGGATAAAAACCAGCGTCAGATCGCCCGCGCCTCCTGCGACAGAGTGCGCGATGGAGAAGTGTGGCTCAATGCTTAGAGTGGCAGACCTTGATGCAGAACGCTGGCCAGGGACCAGGGTTCGATTCCCGCCTTGGCGGGTTTCGGGCTTAAATTCCTCTGACCGGATATTCTCGCCTCAGTGCCGATTCTAAGCATGGGTCCCACGCTGCAACACTGGGCAATAGCTTGCTTAGTCTCCACAAAGGCCCCCTGATACACAAGGGATGCCTGGTTTCACCACGGGATGCCCAGGAGTGGACACCCCACAAGGAAAAGCCAGGAGGGGTTCCCTTGTAGTAGGAGTACAAGCGCCGGGATGCCTCCGGGTCACTGTTCGCGCTAAACAAATACGACACATTTACATTTACATCTTGAACCCCCCTGCTTGTTGAGGTAATACATAGTGGTCATATTGTCCGTCTGCACAAGCAGAGAGTTGGCCTGGAAGGACGGAAGAAACGCCTTCAGTGCCAAGTGAACAGCTCTGAGTTCCCGGAAAATGATGTGATACGTGGACTCCATCGGGGACCACGTTCCTTGTATCTGCAAGTCTCCGGAAAGCGCCCCCCCCCAGCCGTGGGGAGACGCATCCGTCACGACAGTCTGCGTGGAAATGTCCTTGTGAAAGGGAACCCTTCTTAGGAGATTCTACGCTGAACACTACCACCTCAGAGACTGAAGAGCACGCAGAGACAGTCGTATCTTGTCGCCCAAAGATCCTTTCCTCTAATCCCACTGATCCTCCAAGCACTCCTGCAAAGGTCTCATGAGCAGCCGTGCGTGTGGAGTGAGGAATATACAAGAGGCCATCGACCCCAGTAGAGAAGACACCGTCTCCACTGTCGTAGATGGGGCGGTCACAAGAGCCCGAGCCTGCCTAAGGGGAGATAAACGACTCTCCTCCGAAGGAGAAACCCTTGCTGACAGCGTATTGACGGAGGCTCCCAAGTACTGTATGCACTGGACCGGAATGGGGACAGACTTGGACATGTTGATGTGCAACCCCAGCTCGTTCAATAGAACGCACGTCCTCTGGAAGTGCGCCTGAGCTTCCGAGAAGGAGGAGGCCTTGATCAACCAATCGTCCAGGCACGGTTAGAGAAGCCACCTCGTTTTTCCTCAGGCGTGCAGCTACCACTGCCATGCACTTCGAGAATGGTCTGGGCGCAGACTTCAGCCCGACTGGCAGTACTGTGTACTGATAATGATGGGCGCCGACTTGGAATCGCAGGAACTTCCTGTGTGCAATGAGCACATGGGAGTATGCATCCTGTAGATCTATGGCACCAAGCCAATCTCCCTGTTGCAGCTGAGTATAAACCTGATGCAACGACAGCATGCGAAATTCCTCTACTGCGAATCCACTAGTTTGCTTGTCGCAAATCCAGAATGGTCCTGAACTCGTTCCTGCCCTTCTTGCGAACCAGAAAGAACCGAGAGTACAGACCTCTCCCCTTTTGAGACAGAGGTACTTCCTCTATCGCCCTTGTCCTAAACAGGATAACGGCCTCTGCTTAGAGCTCGCGCAGCTGAAACCACGAGCCGACCGGAGGAAGTGCAGGAGGAGGGCCGATGAACCGAAGACTGACTTAGACCCAGCCGGCCTTTGTTCGCCGAGGAGCAACAAGCTCTCCCGCGTATGCGCACAATATACTTGTAAAGCATTAAATGGCGGCCCGGGACCACCGGCAAATCCTGGAAGGAAAAACGCCGCTAGAAAGGGCAGAAGGCCTCAGGCCGTTCTCCATGCCCCAAACCTACAGCCGTCCAAAAGTCTCCGATTCAGACTTCATGCGAGCCACTCACTACTCTCATGGCAGCCCAAGGGTTGCCCAAAGAACGGGAGAGTAGAAGCACACTGCTGAGCCGCAGGCTGCAGAGACGTCAGGCGAATAAAAATATGGCAACGTAGGACAAACCCACAATACCTGGGGTGTCGGCAGGAGAGAAAAACTCCACTCCGACACCGATGCCTAGATCCGAAACTATCAGGCTCATTAGACCACCTCTTGTAAGGCTTCCCTCCTGTCTCTCGGCAGAGGAACCACAAATCGGTGAAGAAAACACCCCCACAGAGGGATCTCACAACAACGGTCCAACAACAGTGGGACACAGCGCGAGGTCTACATGCCGCCACCCCTGCGACCAACTCAGGAGCACGGTCGGAGCCAGAACCTCCTGTCAGGCGGTAGTGGACGAAAGGTAAGTCCCGCCAACCAGTAAAGAGTCGGAGAGGTACTCCCCGTACTCATGGCAGACGCATCCCTGGCATCAAGGCACGGAGGTTCGCAGACTGAGGGGCAAAAGGCCCCTGGGGTGGTGGGCGGAAGAGGGAACCGAGAGGATTCTGAAACATCCCCGGTGGTCCCACCAGTAGTGGTTGAGCAGGAGGCGACCTAGCAGACGCGCAGGCATGCAAGTACTCAAAACTAAGCAAAAGGACAAACGTCCCTCGCTTACACGTGGTGAGTAACCACAAACTCCCCATCAGAAGGGTTCCTCGACGCTGATCAACTGCTCTGCGTCGTGAGTGGAAGGTGCCGGGAACACAAAGTCCCCTCCTACGACGGGAGGCACACCAAGGAGAGAGGCCTGGAACAAGGCCCAGGCGTCAAGAGCTGGCAGTACTCTGCGGCTGTAACCCATGACGCCGACCTCACTACGACGTCACCATCACTAAGACAGTGACTGTCTCTACGACAACCAACACTCAGACGTCAAAATGTCACTAGGTGTCAAACACGGAGACGCCGAGCCATCCCTAACGGTGACGTCCGGACCCAACGGAAGAGAGCAGAGCCCAAGTGACCAATGCCCCAAAAGGAGCATCACTGCTCCATGACGTCGAGCCTCACCGCTCCATGACGTCTAGCCTCACTGTCCCATGACGTCGAGCATCCCTGCCCCATGACGTCGAGCATCCCTGCCCCAAGACGTCGAGCATCATCGCTCCATGACTTCGAGCATCACCGCTCCATGACGTCGAGCATCACCGCTCCATGACGTCGAGCATCACCGCTCCATGACGTCGAGCATCACCGCTCCATGACGTCGAGCATCACCGCTCCATGACGTCGAGCATCACCGCTCCATGACGTCGAGCATCACCGCTCCATGACGTCGAGCATCACCGCTCCATGACGTCGAGCATCACCGCTCCATGACGTCGAGCATCACTGCTCCACGATGTCGAGGCACCCCATGACGTCGGGGAACCCCATGACGTCTAGGCACTCCATGACGTCCAGGCACTCCATGACGTCCAGGCACTCCATGACGTCCAGGCACTCCATGACGTCCAGGCACTCCATGACGTCCAGGCACTCCACGACGGCCCCGACGCAGACTGGAACCGCGTCATAGCTCAGACGTGCCCTTACTGGGGAAAAACCCCAGAGATTACAGCATGGGACTCGGTAGAGGACCTACCCTCACCTCACCCAGAGGCTGAAGATGCCTTCAAACTTCTCTGTTTGAAACCTGGAAGCCGAAGCCCCCTAGAAAAGAAGGTACAGAGAAGACAGGTGTCCAAAGACACAGGCAAGCACAGAGTACAAACCCTGTGAGCTTCAGCTTTGGCCTTCAGTTCAGCTGCAGACAAAGCACATGTCAGACTAGAAATAGTCTAAAGAAAAGAAGACTGCAGAAATTCTGCCAAAAAAACACAGCAGAATGCAGATAAAGGCCAAAGACGTCGAGTGAAGCTACAAAAATCCAAAAATATCACAAAAATAGAATAGAAAAAGCTCAGAAAAGAAGAGCTAATGCTCCAGGGTCCTGCTAGCAGGAGCCGGAAAAAAGAACTGAAGGTGAAAGGGACCTGCACTGCATTCTGGGATACTGTGAGGCTTCTGGAAAGTTCTCTTAAAGGCACAGTATCCTGTTTTGAGCCACATAATGGCAGCCTATGGGGCTTGTCTGTCCACTCCTTCCTCTCTATCATTACAGAGGGTTTTGCTGTTAAAAGCAAGGTTTTTCTCTGTGGAAAACCCTGGACAGGCTGTGCTGTTGTGGTTTTTGGTGGAATTTCTAGTAGAAGTATTGGACAGTGTAGCCTGTGGAAATAGGCTGCATTATCTGTCTTTAAATTCTCTCTTAAGTGTCTATGCAGGTCTGCATGTTTTGACAGCTTACGAGATTATTTTTGATTGCTCCGGGGTCCGCGCACATGGGCGGGACTATTCACTAGATTATGACTATACACAGAGATCCCCTACTACAGAAGTGAACGGATCTCTTAATACTGGAGATGTCTTCCAAACAAATAATCGTGTTTCTCTATTATAGGCAGCTTCACCCTGTGGTGATCTGCAGCCCCACTAAAGTAAGGTGTGATATGCTGTTGTGTCATTGGGCAGTAAAACAGAGAGGGAAGGGCTCTGAAGCTAAATCTTTCTGTTGGTTCTTGCTGTAGCATGCTGGTGTCAGCACTCTGATCAGCTGGAATGGGCTCGCCACCATGAGGGTCCAGTTCATGTACATGGTCAGCGTATGATTGTTGTGATAAAGGTGAATGTGCTGGAGGTGTAGGATTGAAATCTAGGCCAATGTTTCTGAATATGGAGAATGCTTCAAGTTCCTCTGATATGGCATCTTTAAAAGTGAGCTTAGTCGTCCTAGGTGGCACTGGACCAGACCGGCTGTGCGGGATGCGCAGGTATATGCTATATATAAGGATGCACACATTTTCATCTGCATGCCATCAGGTTTTCAACCAGTTTCATTCAGGGTGACAGCTCACTCAATGCAGGTGTTAATGCCCGCGCCAAGGCTGACCTCAGATTCAGAGTAAGGTGCTTTAGTGCCTTGGGACTGACCTGGGGTCTCTAGCTATCGAGGCCCTGGTGAAGACTGTTCCCCAAAGCTGGAGTCTGCTGAGACATGTTTTAGGGCACTAATCACTTTGGCCTGACAGGATACTGGATGGGCCTCCGCTCTCTCCATGGGGGTATGTCTCCCTGACAAGCTGAAGGCTCAGTTGATGGCTTGGGAGAGCTTCCGCGCTGCATTTTGTAGTGATCCAGCTGACGTTTCCTCAGATAGCGGATGGCCACCTTGTTGACACACTGAACATAGGCGTCCTCGTGTGTCTCTGGAAGAGAAGAGGGTACAGACCCTATGGTGGTCTCACTAAGGGAATTTACTGTTGCACCTAGGGAAAACCAGGCAAGGTCACCATAATCCATTCCCTACTCGAGTCAATCTCATAATACCTGGCATTGGAAAAAACTCTCTGGTCTGGACAGATTCCAAAGATGTCATCTTACAGGGTTTTGTTTATCATGTGGTGGAAGGAATTCTGCTATCTGAAGTTGCACAATTGTTCTCTTCTGTAGATTGACTGTCCTGGAGCTCTGAAATGCACATTTAAAGCTAAAAAAAAAAAAAAAAAAAAAAAAAAAAAAGTGGAGTCCTCGTCCTGTTGCATTGTGGGTTTCGGGGACGGATCACGAGCCACAACGAAACCTTCTCTTAGAAGAAAAAACATCGTGCAACTTGCACCCTAGCATTAGATGGCAAGAGTGTACAACGCATGTGATCTAGAGACACCTTACTAATTGAAGGTTAGTATGATTAAGGGCCAGTTGCATACACCCCTTGTGAACAAATCTAAAAAGGCACTCTTGAACCTTTGACACAAAATACTAATAGTGCAACAAAGTACAATAATTCTTAGCTACGACTTTAAATTCACCTTGAATTTGAAGACCGCAATAAGGCTGACATCTCCTGGGAGTTTCTTAGGACACTTTACATACATGGAAATGAGCAAAATAAGCCACGAAACAAGGTCCTGAGAGACTTGTAGTTTCCAAAGATTACAGTAGAACAAAGGGAAGACATCAACGCACCAAATACAGTCAAAGGATTCAGAGCTGCCATTAAAGACACAAATTCATTTAAAGTCCCAGCCCCTGAAGGCTTTCCTGGGGAATTTTATAAAATATTTTCAACACTCTTGTCCCCGATTATGACCCAACTCTATGAAAGTATATCAGACGTAAGGATGGCGACAGAATCTGTTCGAAACATTCCTGGCCATACCGAAATCAGACAAGCATACATGCTCTTCATAAAGGTATTCCATGCTAATTAATGGAGACACTCGAATATACAGGAAGATACCAGCTGCGAGATGAACCTCGATTTTACTGAGAATGACTTCCAAGGATAAATTCAGTAACATACGCAACATATGACAAGATCAAGGGGAGGGAGAACCTTGTAAAAAAAACAAAATAGGAAATAGATACTGCAGTTAAGTGAGAAAGTGCCATATTTCTTGCCTTGGTATGCCCCCATTTTGTTTCTGAACTGCTGATGTGCTTTGACTGAGTGTGCCCTAGGTCCCTACCAATCAGGTTCCCAGGGCCTGTGGTCCCTCCCTAAAAAGAAAAGCTATGCTGAAACAAAATACCCAATTGGCATCTCTGGCCACCTGTCAGCCCCTAGTAAATGGTACCCTGGGTACCCAGGGCATGGTGACCAGAGTAGACCTCTGAGGGCTGCAGCACTTAATGTGCCACCCCCAGGGGGCCTGTATCCTGGCACCCACACACTGCCTTTGCAGGCTGAGTGACTAAGTACAGAACTAAAACAAGAGTCAACATGGCACACATACCTGTGTGCTATGCCAACAGAACCCACTGCCCTGGCATACTTCAGTCACCCCTCTAGCTGGGTGCCCTATGCCATAGATGAGTGCACAGGTGCATGAGCCCTGTGCCCCTACAGTACCCAGGGCCATTCCTGGGCACTGTAAGTGCAGTGATGCCATTTAAGAGTATATGGTGCTGGGAGGTTGTCATTACGAACTCCACAGCATCATAATGGCTACACTGAAGACTGACAAGTTTGGTACCAAACTTCTCAGTGACTGGGACCCTTAGTCCAGTGCCCAAAGACCCTCCTCGACGAACCAGCCGACGCCTGCACTCAGAACCAGGGGCCACCCCAACCGCGACCAGCGAGGGTAAGCTTTTCCGACCCCCAAAGACACCCCTACACCAAGCGCCCCGCGGCCCCCGGTGCCTCCCTTTGGGGTACCTACCTGTGCTCCAACATCCCAAGTTACCTCTCGAAGTGCTGGTCGCCCTTGGAGAGTCTCTGTGCCCGAGCCTGCAGCCTTTGTTGCTTTTTCAAGATCCTCATTGGATAACATTGAGCGCACGACAGCTCAAAAACACCCTGCACCCAGCCGCCGAGTGCCGCTGGCTGTGACCTCTTTGTCCTATCCTATTCCCCCCCCCTTGCCCTGAGCAAGTGACCAGGAACCCAGCTCCCAGAGCCGCGTGGCCTGCTAGCCAGCAGCCACCAACCAAAGGCCCCATTTCCCTCATTGGGCCTACCTACCTCTGCACCCGGCCGCCCCTGTGCCGCTGGGACTGATCTAACTGTACTTAACTGACTCTGGGGGACCCCTGAGTCTATGCACAGAACCTTACCTTCAACAACCAAGTACTCACCTGGAAACCGGTAATTCACTTACCTGCCATTGGATAACATTGACTCATTTTGAATCGAAAATTTTCTAAGTGTGAAGTTTTGAAAACTGAAAATATTCCTATAAAATCAGCCAAAGTCCGAATTCCGAAGTACTCACCTGGGTCCAGGGGAGAAGCCAGTATTGTACCTTTCAGCCCAGTACTGAACCACAAAAGTAATCCCTAGCGGGTTTACTAGTAATCTGTATTTTCTCCATAGGAACCCATGGTCTGCTTTTCTATGAAATTTCTTCCAAGTGTCTACTTTTGAAAACTGCAAATATTCTTTAAAAATCATACGAAATACTGAAACGCAATTACCTACCTGTTTTGAGTTAAGCCCCCAGAGTTGGCCCTAGGAGACCAGTGCTGGGTTACAAAAGTAACGCGACCGTACTTTACCTGCAACCTGAATTTCCTCCCATTGAATAACATTGTGAGATTTACATTGAAAGTTTTTAAGTGTGGACTTTTAAAACAGCTTTATATTCATGAAAATTCACTACAGTAACTAAAACGTTTTTGCTAATCTGGTTTCAGCTTAGACCCCAGGACTGAATCTAAGACCTAGTCCTGGAACTTCCAAAGTAATCTATAAAGTAATCAACTGTACTTGTATGTAGAAAACCCATTGAGCTCAATGCTAAAGTGTGTTTCAGGACTGTGTTGCTTACTATCAATACTGTAATCATTGTGTGCACAACCTTTATTGCCCCTTTGCAAAGCCTTTACATGAGAGTACTCATAACCAGAAAAGAATATTTTATAACTGGTGGTTCTAAAAATAAAACAACTATATCTGTGGATATAAAAACAATTGGCCTGGAGTTCCGTCCTTGAGTGTGTGAAACCTTTTTCTGATTGAGTGTGTGCAACAAATGCTTTACACTGTCCTCTGGTACTGCCTTACTGCTCGACCAAGCTACCACTTTGGAGAGTAAGGTCAGTTCTGACTTTAACCTCTGTCATACCTCTGGGGTTGGTGGACTCTATACACACTGTACTTCATTCTAGTCCAGTGTATGTAGAGCCACTTTCTCACATGGTATTACTGCCACTGGACACACAGAAAGCTTTCAACAGGGTGGGCAAGCCCTTTTTCAGAAGAGCAATGCAGGAGTTTGAGACGGGTGGGAGGGACCCAGCTAAAAATGGTAATGGCGCTGTGCGCTAGACCAAGGGCCACAGCTTTGGTTGAAGGTGTAGGAGAGTGGATCATTCGGGGGTGTGGTTGTGACACCTCGCCATGTAATCTCTGGCAGAGCTGTCTGAGAAACAGATTGTTTGCATAGTTTGAAAATATTAGATGGAAATCTTTCAAACGAAACAGCCTTTTCTGTCCGGAATCAAGTCCCACAACTTGTATCCAGTGGCTGGAAGTGCTGGAGAATAGGACAGTGAAAGCGTAGATAGGCGGCAAGACTAGAGGTCAAACATCCGAGTTTGAGGTCAGTCCCAGTTCACAAGGGCTAGAGTCCCATTTCGACTCCCTGGGACCTTAGCTCTGTGCCAGGAAATGGAGTTGTGTGGTTGCACTCTTTTATCCACCTCGATCTTCTCTATATTTCACACCTAAATTGCATCCTACACAGTTTGTTGTTTTCTTCTAACCAATCCCCTCCCTTCCCCAGTTAGTCTCCTCCCTCACATTCTTGGTTGTCTTGTGTCCTGTAACCCTTTCTTGTAGAGTCTTACTGGTGTGAGTCCAGCATGGACTTGGGACTTTCACAGAATTCCTAGTCGACCCTAGGCAGGTCACAGCAGTATCCACAGCTGTAACCTCCAAGCAGTGGTTCAGTGCTTATCTGTATGCTACATACAGCTGGTATCTGTATTAACTGTTTGCCCTGAATCATTCAGCTGGTCCGAGCTACCCAAGATTCATACCATTGAGGCAGAGTGGTTTTGTCTCTAAAAACAGATACAGTCTCAGGGAGTGAGGTCCAGTCCTGAACTGCTCTTACGCTCTTTCTTCATTCATCAATGGTTTCTACGTCTGGTGAGAAGTATCATTCTGTTCATCAGTACAGAGGCTTAGGGTCGGCAGTGGCTTTCAACGGGTCTGCGACATCAAACCCTTACACTTTAGATTACGTTAATCTTCTTTTAAACTTGAAGTGGGTGGAGTGATGTCACACGCCGTTATTTATACAGAAGAGACATGGCCCTATATGTTTTTTTCTTATGAATTGGTCACAAAACTCATTCATGCTTATTTCTGTCATAGAAGTTCTTCACATGGCTATCTCAGTTTACATTTGAATGTCTCAGGATTCTAAACTTACTGTGACATATGGATCCTCTTGAACTAATGACGATTTCTGTCACTTATTACTCAATTGAACTTTATCCACTTTTGAATCTTGTAAGAATATTAAAAGTATAGATTGCTACCTTTTGGTCTTCGAAAGGTTCAAAGCTATATGTTGTTGCAACATATACATTTGAGCATGTAGGCTCAAAGATCCCCTTGTTGCACTTAGGTCTTAGGTGTAAGGTGTTCTTGCTAATAGTGTACTACTTAACTCCTTATTATCCAGCTACCATGATACACTGTTGAGGGCTAACACTCTCACCGTTGCTATCGGAATAGAGAACTGTAATGCGAGTCTGTGCACACCCAGTTGGAGAAACTATGCCCACATTTGACATTTGGACCCTACTAAGGGAAAGACGTGCATAAATATACACAGACTCACGATCAAGCCCACTGGGAGCGAAGTACTTTTGAACAAGGGACTACCAGTCCCAGAATTCTTTGAATGACGGGCCGTGCGCGGCCCACTATGGGTAATTGACGTTCCATCATAAAGCGAGTCCATTATTGTGAGATGAGAAAACCAAAGCAGTCCATGAAGAAGAGGCCATGGAGCCTTGAAACACGTCAGGCTTTTTAAACAATTGCTGTGATGCCGAAACGGGTCACATCAAAGACATTAACCGGAAGGTCAGCTGGCAGTCTAGTGCGCCCTGGAAAGCCTTGAGCCTTGGATTAAAAAAAAATATAGTCTATTTGCATTATGCATTTGCACTTACCCACTGAAGATTATTTTTCTGTGAAATGTCATTTTAAATAATCTCTTATTAGACTTTATTTAAATTAAATAACTTTTTTAAATCACGAATGAGCTGTTCTGAACTATATTAACAACTCTTTCTATTTTCTGTTACCATGAACGTTGTATTTTACAGCCATGAGAAAGCGAGGGTGTGTTCCCGTGAGAGACACATGTTGCTGGTTGTAACTTAAAAAACACTGAAATACAAAAGTTGACTTGTGTGGAATTAGGTCAAGATGCATTGGATATAATTTAAGAAACTCAGAGAAAAACATCATAACACTACAATAGGAAAAAACTCTCATTGTTAGAAGTGTGGCTTAATGGTTAGAGCGGCAGACCCTGATCCAGGGTTCAATTCCCGCCTTGGTGGGTTTTGGGCTCAATGTCCTCGGACCTGATAATTCTCGCCTCGGTACCTAATCTAATCATGGGTCCCACGCTGCAACTCTGGGCAATAGCTTGCTTAATCTCCACAACGGCCCCCACAACGCTAGGATGCCTGGCTTCACCTTGGGGGTGCCCAGGAGTGGGCGCTTCACAGGGAAAAGCAAAGAAGGGTTCCATAGCGGTATGCGTACAGCGCCTAGAGGCCTCAGGGTATAAGTGCGCTATACAAGTACGAAGTTCACAGTTTTTTTATGATAAAAAAAACTATTGCATGTGGGCCAATATCCTTTCTTTCAGACATTTGGAACAGAACATTTTAAGAAACCTTTATGGTTATGTGTTTTGATGTAAAAATCAATGTTCTGTACTAACTTTGTATAAACAAAAGTAAAATGTAACTAATTATAAGAATTGATTGTAATTGCACTCTAAAAAAGTCATGTGCAGTTGTACATTATATCATATTGTCACTGTCCGGTCAGGGTACTATGGGGGCGGGGATGCCTTATGCAATCCCATTGAGAACTTTGTTGTCTCTCACACCTGTGTCACCCGTTGCGGTCTCCTCTTCACACTGTCCTGTTGACACCAGGTCCTTCAAAAGAGGCAGACAAAATGGAATTTAAAATGGTCAGATGCAGATGTTCCAAGTACCGCACTCTCAGAGTCCAGTCTGGGAAAACCAGAATGAGCTATGCTGAGCTCCGCCTGATTTTGATCAGGACCTGGGGGGATCCATAGCAGAGGTGGTAAGACGTAAAGCAGGCAGGAGTAAAAACAAATACAAAGTGGGTCTCCAAGGGAACCTCGAGGAGGAAACTCCAGAGCATCTCCAGAGATCGACAGGTCCACCAACGGGACATTCCACTAAGTAAAGATATACTGAAAGAACTACGAGAGCAGACACTACTCGTGCTCAGCAAGATGACACCAGTTGAGCTCGTCCACCCTTATATGGAGGGATACCACCAGGTGAACAACTATCAGGGAAATACCTTGAAAGTCAGCCAGAGCCACTGAGTATACAGAGAAAGAGCGAACGACCACCCTGTGTGTTGCAGTACCATTGGCAGCCGTGCTGAGAGTCAGTACCGGGATACAGTCTATGTCTCACAAACTACATATTTTTCAAAGTTTTTATGCATCCAATGGGGTTCAATGTAGGAGAGTAAATGTGAAGGGCGGGGGACCCTCGAACAGCTCAAGCTATAGGTAATGTGTGCTATAGTATGTCTTAAATCCAGGCCGAACCGGTCACACTTTCACCACATTAGTATGACAGGTTTACAGGTGCGAAGACGGCTCATTTCATTCTAGCATTGCTGCTATTTGCAGCTACATTAGAAAAGCATTTTGCCAGGAAACATTGCTAGGAGTAGTGTTTTGGAAACCATAGGGTTACTAGCGGCACGATTTTAACCCCGGCTGTCCGGCTACGGTCACCCCCACTCGCACCGAAATGGTTATGAACAAGGACAATGGTCCAAAGGCAAGAATGGGGGCAGCACACATTTAAACAAGGTTCCATTGTCGGCACTGCTGTGCTTTTAAAGATTTCAAGTTCAATGTCCCCTGGAATAGAATAGACCAAAGACTTATCTACACAACAGAACTTTGTTGCTTACTTCTTGTACACCTACCATTAAAAATGGAGCCTTGTTTTATGTGCCTTGCCCCAACTTTTGCCCAGTAATGCTGCCTCACATTCAGTGGTCTGGAGGAGATTCGAAGACATGACCAATAATGGCCCCATCTACAGTGGTCTCACGCAAGGTCACGCATCAAGCAACATCAAAGCAGCTGTCACAACCCACCTGGAAATGTTTTTGTGTTCCACGAGGGAACATTACGAGCCTTCAGTCTGTAGAACCTCGCCTGCACATATGCCGGGGGGACGTCACTAAAAGTGAATATAGAAAATAATTAATATCCCAGTCCTCAAGAAGAACAGGACAAAAACAAGAGACAACACATGTAGAATGGCATATTTACACACAATAACATTTATGACATGCATAATGAACACCAAGTAAGCGAGAGCATACTGATAACTTTATTGTGCACTTTACACTACTCAATGGTCACGTGTAAATGGCCCCTAATGAAACTGTAAAGGATGAATCAAGCATGGCAATACTACTTCCTGGCTTCCTGTTAAGCAAGCTGTGATGAAAGAAGTCTATACGAGCTACGTGACTGCCAAACACTATCAAATAGAATTAATGTAGGGCCTTTCGATAGGGCTTTTTAAGCTAAAGTGCTATTTTTCTGCAAATTCCCCTGGGGATTCTTCCACTGCAAATAATAGTGCTTGAGAGGTCAAGGATGTAGGGCAAGAGTATGAACGGTCGGTATCGCCAGAGTGTGCAGACAGCCTGACATGCTTATTTCCTTGCGCTTTGTGGTATTAGCCCACACTTTAAGAGATTGTCGGAGCACTAAAGGTAGCATTATATCTGTGCACATGCACAAAAGACCCATATTCCCTCTTAAGCACAACTGAATTTGTGTGGCGAGACAGTGGGTCTGGAGGAAAGCGCACATGATGAGTTGTGGAAACTCCAACAAATAAAATCTAACTATTTAAAGTGAATTATTTTTTACCTTGGCAATGTGTTGGACTGCGAGAAGAGCATGTAAGTTTGCCTCATCCCGTAGTTATTTACTCTTAAGACAGGATATTGAACTAGATGTCGGTTTTTTAGTTTTATATAACATGAAATTTGTGAATTGTAAGTTCTGCAGAAAATATGATTTGCTTGTGTATAGCTGTACTGTGGGTGAACTTTATGTATTTTAAAGCACAAGTTACTTACCTTCGGTAACAATATATTTGTAAGAAACAGTAGTTAGTATTAGATTCCTTACCTTAGAATATCCCCAGGCGTCAGACTGGATCCGGAAAATTTTGCGTAGCAGTACCCTTGCGCATCGGTAGACGTTGTCTGCGGCTCCACGTCCATCGCCGTTGGCGCCGGGATAACGTCCCCGGATAACTTAGACGCCGCCCTCGCGCGCTGACGTCAGTTCTTATACACAGCTTTTCCGCACCAGAATAGCAGAGCCATGATAAAAACCAACACTGGTGACATGAAAACTAGGGCCCTGAAAGGGGATGACCTTAACCCTAGATATCGGTTCGCAGAATGGGGAGGATGGGTGGGGTGGTAAGGAATCTAATACTAACTACTGTTTCTTACAGATATATCGTTACCGAAGGTAAGTAACTTGTGCATCTGAAAGAGACAGGTTAGTATTAGATTCCTTACCTTAGAATAGATACTCCAGCAATACCAACCCCGGTGGTGGGTCTGCGAACCAATGATCTCACCAGAAAGTCCTGGAGAACAGAACGGCCGAAGAAGCCATCTCTCTGGCCTTTGCTGTCCAGGCAGTAATGTCTTGCGAACGTCCGTGTGGAATGGGCAAGAAGACCCACAGGAGGCTCCTTTCGAGCCAGAGAGTAAAAAGCCTTGATACAAAAGACGACCCATATAGAAATGGTTCGTTTGTGCACCGCCTGTCCCTTCTTAGTGCCCACGCAACCAACAAAGAGTTGGTCATCCACCCGGAACTGGCGTGTGCGATCCAGATAATATGAGAGCGCACGTTTTGGGTCCAGACGACTCCTACCGACACGCTAGGGTACTGCTACGCAAAAGTTTCCGGATCCCGTCTGACGCCTAGGGCTATTCTAAGGTAAGGAATCTAATACCAACATGCTTCTTTCAGATACTACTATTAATGTAACTTAAGTTGATAGGATAAATTCGCTATGTACTAAAGTTTTGATTCATTGAATGTTGAATTTTTGAAGTAAACGCAGATGATTGGTCAGAGCAGGGGGGAGGCCTGTGGGAGGGGGCGAGATGCTTAAATAAAAATAAAAAAGAAGTTGAGCAGGGCCTGGAGGGTTGGCAGAAGCAACAATAAAGTTTGGGGACATGGTGGGTAGATATGTAAGAGGGGAACATTTGGAGAGAAAGCAAGCAAGAAAACACAGGTTCCCAAGGAAGACAAAGGAAAAAGTAGGTTACGGATGTACTAGTCAACCATTCAAAAGGATGGAACAGAAGCTATGCTCCAGGGGAGGGGCAAACACAAAAAGAGGAAGGATTAAAATGAAAGCAAATGACATGGATAAGAAAGTAAACAAACCAATGACAAGCAACGGGCTCCGCTCAGCCCTAGAGTATGTGCTGGTATCGTCCACAATAGTTCTTTCAAGAAGGCGAACCCTAAAAATTGAATAACGCGGTTCTACATGTCACACTGCAATAGAAACTTTGGGTAGTTTCACCAGGATTGCACACCAACAATTTTGTACTCACACCACATCATGTAGGCACAGAGTATCCCCATATGAGGGTAAAAATGAAGGACCTTTATACCCCACTAGGGCCAGGTGTCTAATGGACTCATCATACTGGGCATGCTGTATAAAAGGACATATCTAAACATTCTCAATATAGAATACGATCCATCTTCTAGTTACTTTAGACGTATACCAGCATACTACATGTATGTAGCCTATGTGTGACACACAGTGAAGAGGCTGTATTACTCTCAGCAGTGAACATAGTGTGACTAGATACTGACTGAGTAGTCAAAAAGTGAATAGCTATTCAGCACCCTATCCATGATAGACATTATATAAATATATAGGTTACCCTATGCATTCTGCCAGCTCCTCCCAGTTCAGGTCACTGCTGTCTTCCACTCGTGACTCGTACAGCCTGGTAAAAGAAGGGATGACATTCAGAAAAAAAGGCAAACACTAAAAAATAGTAAGGTTACCACCTGCCAATGCTAAATAAAAATCATCTCTCCACGCAATGCAGGATTTCATGAAAAAATGTATCATAGACCACGCACTAGATTAAGTTCATTTTATATTATAAATCCACATTGTACAACTGCACTTGAAAACACCGGTGAACTAATAAACAGACCATATGTGGTATGAGGAGGTTTTAAAAAACAATTAACCAATCGACACACAAAGCGAGTTTCAATTTAGCCGCTGCTGCTGGAAACCCTCTTTATTCTTTACATTTTTAAGCATTAGGAAAAGATACTTGGCAAAAGCACCAGCCCTGCGGTTAAGTAACAATTGTTCAAGACCTCTGAACTCCATGGATCTATGCTGAGCCTGTAATAAACAGATCAATTATGCACATAATTCATTTTATTCGTAAACATGTTCTTTGGAGTCCATTTTAGATTCTTCTGAAATTCCAATAGGGCCCTTAACTCTGAATTCCTCCTGGGCCCTAACCTCAATAACAGTTGTATTCTATGCCAAAGTGAGGATCATTCAGTGGACGGAATCGCTACAATTGTAGAAAACAAGTGTGGCAATACTCTGGTCCGTACCCATGGATAGATCATCGCCATTTTTGTAAGTTTCACACATTTCCATTTCTCTGAGGTTGGTTTCCAAATTTGTTACACAGCTGCCCGGACAAGGCACTCTAAAAGTGATGTGAGCGCAAACCCCAGCAACTGGTTCTACAGCTACAACACTCTGCAGCGGAGAGCGTACCCCACCAAGCATACTTGACTCTCTGGTTGATGTGGAAAGTAAAAGTCCAGTGCAACACAATTATCAGAGTTTGCAAAAGGATATCAATGTCCAGCCAGAGGTATGTGGTAACAGAACAGTTTACAAAATATAGGATAGGTTCCAAATGTTGGACTCAGATAGAACACAATACACAAATCCTGTCAATTACAATTACAATTGTAACCTCAAAATGAAACCGGTTATCTCTGAGGAAAAACGGGTAACGCAATTTAGGTAAAAAGGATCCCATTACATACATTCAATGTTTCTGGAGTTATATTCCTGGAGCTCAGGACAGGCATGTCTTTTCCATTCCAGCTAACGCAAAGCAGTGTGGAACCAGCAAGATCGTGATGGTACTCACAAACTATTATTGTTTGAAAGCAATGGTAGGAACTCACAGGACACTAACTAAGGACGGTTATGAAGTTGCTTCCCAAAAAGTTTCTTTAAAGTGAGGAACATTCAGTGTTCATGGTCTTCTTGGTTTGTAAACAGCTAGAACAGCCCAGAAACCAGCAGCAACAAATCCTAAATGACCATGCACGTGGTACTTGCTTCCCAGTTGATCTACGCGTGTGTAGAAACGATAAACAAAATGGGTACACAATACCTGGCCCACAGCAATGGGAGTAAACTTATCAGAATACATGGCTCAGCAAAGACCACAAATGTGTCTCTGGCTAAGGCTAGCTGGTTAGTCAACCTGGTGCCAGACGATTGTAACCAAAATAAAGGTGGAGCAGGAAAGAGTGTGCTCACCAGGGAAAGTCACCAATTAGCAGTAACATGCTGGAAGAGCAGACAATCTCTCAGCAGCCTGGCTCAATCTTTGATGGAGTATTCAAGAGACTTCAGCAGATGTTTGCAAATATCTGCTGTAATTGCGGTAGTCAACCTGTCTGCCTAAGGTCGCAGGTAAGGTTTAGAGCAGGCTTCATAGCATCAGTATGGTGCTGCATGGATCCACCTACCAGAGTGCAGAGGTACTGCGAAAAAGTTTTCAGATCCAGTCTGACGCCTGGGCAATATTCAAAAGATGAGGAGTCAGCAGCTAGAAGGGGTTCTCAGAATAGCATCACTCACACTGACCCGGGAGTCAAGTGATCCGGCTCCTCAAATGAAGACAATTGGTCCAGCTGGAGTACAAATTTTTGAAAGCTGGGAGCCATGTTTGGCTCAGACTTTGACATCATTGGGAATCCCTCTATGGTGCTTCACACTATGAATGACTGAGGGACAATCTTCTTCCACCACCCTACTTTCTTTATATTGATACTCAAAATGCCAATGGATTGGATCCTTCAACTTAACTTTAGGTGGAGTGTCCTGCTCGCCTTCTAAACAGAATTTGACTTTGTTCGGAGTAGCTTTATGTGGCTGCCGTATAGGAGCAGACGTTTTTAGTCTGTGTGACTTAGAGCATTCTAGAAAGAGCTGAGTTTCGTCTGCAAGTGGGATCACCTGCAGATGTGTAATATTAATGGATCACTAATCTCATCCGTTTACTGGGGTCAGATGGCGTTATAAAGTCCCTAACTAGATTAATTGACAAAGTCTTTGGACTTTAAAGAGAAGGTGAGGAAAGCGAAGGGAGAAGCTGATTCTTGACAAATATGAGGGAAGCTAATGTAATAAATAGGACGAAAGAGGTTGCCAGAGGCAATGTGGGGCAGAGTGCAAATTCTGGTGCTTTAATTGGGCCCCTGATGGCTGTTCGGGGGCCACAGATGGGAATACAAGCTTAGGGGGCTAGAAGAATAGGGAGTACCCACATTGTCTCTCATCTGAATGAAAGAAAATCAATATTTGACTAACGCAATGCTGGTGCTGCATGCATTTGAAGGTGTGTTGAATGTCCACTGCTGGGGCTTTTAAATGTATTTGCTATACCGTGGTCATATATGATGGCTGATAGCATGTTTGGGATTTTCCAGTTATCAGAAAGGACATGTTGACGGGGTTTACAACTATGGCAACTGCTCATTTAAATTTTTATTTCATAATATATAAAATCACAAGTCATAACTGATAAATACAGATCCATTGTATTGTGTCCACAGTACATCACATGTGTATAACATGTACAGCTGAGGGAAAATAGTGCTAATTCTGCTTAAGCAGCACGGCCTGTGGGCATTCACCAGTGTTCACATACCCCACCAGTGTACCTGGCAGACCAATTTTTAGCTTGCGTATCTTAACCTTCTACGTGCCAGCAGGGTCGACCCAATCCCTCCTCCCCTAAAAATATTATGTCTGATTGAAACATATTTCCACATCATAGTTATAGGCCAACCGTGGGCCCCATATTTTCTCATATTTTAGGGGGCATCAACTGGTTCTTGCAGGTCCCTCACCACCAGGGCGCCGCAACTCATTTCCAGCTTAAGTGCTAGGGTCTTTCCAGAGCCCCACAGTTGGGTAATATCTTGTTCGGCCATCAAACAACCTAAAACTATGAACAGTCCACAGTGTTGTGGGCCAAATAAATCTGAAAGTGGCAGTGTTTTATGCCACTTTATTTCAGCAGTGAAAGATATTCCAACATGTGTTAGTATGCTTCCTTTTAAAGCATTTAGCAAGAAAAGGAAATGCACATTATGCAAGGTTTGATTGAAAATAGTAACTGGCGTAGGACTCTGGAGTACCCGATAAGAGTGATAATGAGATAAGAAATGAAAAAGACTAAGAACACTTAAGACTCACGGACAGGCTTGTCCATCCAAGGAATTTCCAAAGGGAGAGGAGTTGGCTAGGGCGGTCGTCCGTAAATCTGGGGAACTGGGTTTGAGTCTCAGCAACAACGCTGAACATCCTGTGATTCTGGGTAAATCGCTTAATCTTCCTGTGCCTAACAAAAAATGAATGTGTCCTCATGTAACACAACTGGTGCGATGTAAGGCGCTCCGATACCCAATTCAGGTCAAGTACGCGCTATATAAAACTATGTAACAAAAAAAAAATTCAGCCCAAGACCGATATCAGGCAAAATATGAAACAACTGTAAACAGTTAAGAAAAGGAATGCGTTCGGATTGTACTCCCAGGTGACCAGGCCAGATTCCAATGAAGCAATATGTTGGATTTATTCATTAGGAGCAGGAGTACAGGAACCACCAGTCCTAACAGCTCCTCATCAGCAACCCCCAAACACAGAATTCTTACCCCCCACAAATTCTGATGACATAGTTTATGTTCTAGATAGAAAAATCTCAATCTTTGGTTTCCGTAACAAAGAAGCAGATCATAACAGAATGTAACTCGAACACACATGGACTAGGTTATTTAAAGTAAAATGCAGCAGCAACATATCGGTCTCTACGCTTTTGTTTTTCCTTCTGATCCAGTTTTTATTTTATTGCTGACTTGCTAGACTGGGATAACCCAGTTTGACTGATGTGACACTCTGCTGTAACAACAGCTTGGACCCTCTAGAGGATGCTTATTTTATTTTAAGAGATATTCTGCACCGCACTAAGAAGTAAATTAGAAAAGACTCACTTAAGAAGAAAAATCTCAAGAAGTCATATAGACATTGGCAGGCAGCCTGTCCTCCTGCCGGGTTGGTAGAGGCCATGTCCTCTGCTTCCCTGGTGGAGGATGATGTGATATAGTTTTAGATCCCTGCCTGCTTGACGGAGATCTCTAAGCCTTGACAGCAGCCAATGGGAAGGTGATTGCTCTGACGGCTAAAGAGATTGCGGAGCAGGTGCATGTTTTTTTCTCCCCTTGTTTTAGCTTTTTCACGAATGAACTCTCAAAACAGGAGATTCCTCTTGAAAGAGAAAATATCAAAGAGCTCGATGTGCAGGGAGTTTTGTTACTCCGGATGGGGATAGGTAGGGGGTTTCAGTGGAGAAATTCAGTGACTGTGCTTGGTCTGATGGTTCTGTAGTGGATATGTTTCCAGGTCTATGGCTTCCAATGGTGGAACTAAATGAGGCTCGTCTGCTGCAAACCTAAACACTCCCTGTACGGTAAGCGGTGCAAGGGATTCCGTCAGTCTGTTATCTTTGATTTGTGGTAGATCATTAATGAGAAAAGAACACACTTTATCCTGGCATGCAAAGCTACGTTTTAACTAACAAATCTTTCATTCTTACAGACTGATTCAACTATTTTAAGGTTGTTTTCATATGAATGCATGTATTTATAAACACACACAAAATAGAATAAATTGCAAATTCTTGTTAAATCATCAAACGCCATTTCCCTGCAGAATTTCACATCAACATACTTTATGTTCGAGAACGAGAATGACTAAACTGAAGAAACCTGGAAATGCACCGGCCCACATGTTAGTGATTAATGTTATTCCTTTCCTCTACCTGCTCTTCCAACATAGCAAGTAACTAATATTTATTTGTGAAAGCAGCAAAGACCATAGCCAATATGGGTCTGGCTCACATTTCAAACCTCTTGTTTAAAGACAGATTATGGTATTACTTACTCATCATCATGGAAAATTCACTCTTTTTACAACATGGTTGAAAGTAAAACAACAATAAGTTCTCAATCAGCTTGAACTTCCATTCCACTAAATGCCTCAGATAATGTTCTGATCAAAAGAATGTCTCAGTCGTACTTGTAGTAAAGAGATGACGAGTGATCAAAACGACAGTACGTTTATTCTGGTAAACAAGACGTTTATTTTTGATCTGATATGCACAAGAGCAGGGGTACAGAAAGATGTCAGATTTGTACCTCTCACAACCAGATATTGAAATGTCACCATATCTTCAATTGTCAGGTTGGTGTTTTAGATTGGTAACTGTAAGATTGGATGACTGAATCATTAGAATAGACATTTTCCCAGTGGATGACCCTAGTGCTTGCAGGATATCTCGCACTTGCATCTAACAGGAGACATTCGGCAAAAGACCTTATGCGTCAAACATATAGTAGACGCATCATATATTTTGGCATCACCACAGTAGCTGCATCACTCCCTCCTCCCCGTACAACAAAGCTTTCAACACAATACACTACTGAGTGCCCTGCAAACCTGTTCAGTGCAGCTCAGATATGAACCACAGCTGGGCATCAATAAAGTCACAATAGCACACAATGCTCAACAGCAGCGCACCCTGGACAAAGCTGCACACGAATGCAGAACCAAATCAAACGACAGTGTTTGGGTGTAGCTCTGCACGCAACTTTGCCTTACACTGCGTATTACACAACATTCAACAGGACACATAGGACGGAATAATCAGCACATATCAAACACAATACAGACATTCCACACAGAGGGATCTCACAAATACAGCAACCATTATAAAACACAATCACAACTTCCAACAGACAAAATAGTGAGAATAATCCACACTCATCCAACTCAGCTCAGAAGCACTATACAGCAAGACATAACCCAGTACACAACAGCATCCCACTCTTCATGAAACAATGTGCCACTCCATGATAACAACTAACATTAAACCAACACTCCACAGCTAGCGTAATGTAAGCGAATACAGTGAGAAAAAACCTGTCGCCACACTCTTGTGGAGAAGTGTAGCTCAGGGGTTAGAGGCGGCAGACCTGGAGCTTGAGTTCGGTCCTGGACCAGGGTTCAATTCCCCGCCTCGGCGGGTCTTGGGCTCAATAATTCCACGGACTCGTTAATTCTCGCTCTGGTGCCTTCTCGACTCACGGGTTCACACTCTGCGACTCTGGGCAATAGCTTGCTTAATCTCCACAACGGCCCCTCGCGGTGGGATGCCTGGCTTTCACCTTGTGGATACCCTGCCAGGGTTATCTCACAGGGGAATACCAGGACGGGTGCCCTAAGCAAGCGCGGAGATGCCCCAGGGTAAGTCGTGCGCTATATAAGTTTCATTCATTTCATTTCATTTCACTCTTAATGACCTCAGATACATGCTTCAAGTCGGACAGCGCACATGCATGCACTTGAACTGGCACAGACTTCCAAACCGCTCCACACATGCGAAATACCATTGATCACTACAGCCAGACATCAACACCAGTTTATCAAGCATGCCCACAGTACTAATGATCCAACTCGAACAATAGAAAATAAAAACCGACTCTTGTTTGTGATGGAATCCTCAAGGACAGGTTGGGAACGCCGCCCTATTGAATTCGCCACTATACACATCTCTCCTACTCAACGGCCCACCCACATGTCATGCTTGATAAGATTCCCTGTCCTAAAGCCTCACAGCAGATTACAACTAAATTAATTCCACCATGCCAGCCTCTTCAACATGCATATAATGCTCATCACAAGTCCAAGCCCATACCTCTGGATTAATCTGATCTTGGCCTGCAAGGCACTCGATCCACGGAACACTTTCGCACCCCGGGTCATCTTCTTAGTTAGGATTCCATTCCTGGAACATGGGAGAACAAGGAGTTCGGTTCTCAAATAGAAACAACATAGCTTGCAATCTGAATTGTCTATTTACAACGGTGCTAATCCATGATGGACCAATAACAAAAAAGAAGGCTATACTGTTTTAGGATGCATCGCTCCCCTTAACACCATGTGCTCCGCCCTTGCATCTTGCAAGCTTTGTGTGTTATGAAATTACGACAAACAATTACACTTTCCTGTTCAAAGTGGTGGCCACGGTTACACACAAGAGGGGGCTAGATAGTAGCCAAAGGCACTAGACAAGGTTGATCACAAATTCGTCTTTTAAAGGCAAGAGAGGAAGTGAAAGATGTCAGCATGAACTAATGTCTGCAGATTAATATCACCGGTAGAGCTGTGCTACAGCCATAGGGACAACCAATGCTGTAGCCGTAGGAGCAGTTCATGGTGCAACCAGAAACTTAGGAACAAGATCGGCAGAAATGTAGAAAAAGTTGTCTGTACACGCATTCCTGAAGCCCTGTCACAAATGAAAAAAGACACAAGCAGAAAGTAAAGCGGTCAGTCATTCGTAATTACCATTTCAGCTTGCACTGCATCCAGTTCCTGGTCCCAACTTTGGCTGACACATCAGCCCATGAAATGCCCTTGTAGAGCTGTTCCGGCAACAGCACTGGAATATCTCCACGGCGGCTTTGTACAATCTTGGAAGCCATGCTTTGCAGCTCTTCAGGAGACCGGGAATTGACAATCAAATGCTCCACTGCATGCATCAACTTTATTTTCTCCTCCTTGCTCCAAGCTCCCCGGTTAACAGCTAGTTCAAACAGGAAAACAAACATTGGAGTATTTTCTAGCATCTCACACCACCTGCATCCCCATTGGTGCTTGGGGAAGCAGTCCTGGCTTCCTAGAGTAAGCCCGCCTAAACACAACTTCTGGTCTGAGGCACAATCTTCAGATGGACATGCAAAAAGTCAAGCAAAGTAGTGGTCCATGAGACCTGATAAAAAGAATTAAATCATATTTCCTCTGAATCGAAGTACATCCTCCACACCTGTAAACGACATTACAGGCAATTAGATTGCGAAGTATGACCCCAGTGTTTAACTGGCCTTTCTAAGACCTTTTACAGTATACTGGACTTCTATCTATCTCAATTTCTTCAACCCTTTAAAGAGACTGAAAATTCCTCGTCGTTCTGTCCAGCAGGATAACCTTTTTGCCTTCATTTGAAGAATACTCTGATCAGTTTCTTTTTTATGAAAACAACAGTAGTTTGCCCTGCTTAAAAAAATCCCCTGGTCACAGAATGTTTCATGCAGAGATGGAAACCCATCTTGTGAATCCCTTGTGTTGCATGCAAGATGCTATCAAAACGCAGACCTCAGAAGCATGGAATCCATGGACACTGAAAGTCAAGGAACCAGAGAAACGGTCGGACTGTCACTCACCCTCCAGAGAGACCAATGCACACTCATCAATCGACCTTCTTGCTCATGCCTACCCTCACACCCTCTCAGCCCTGTGCAATGCATGTATTGGGATCACACCAGCCATGAACTTGTTTTCCTTCCGCGGGTAAACTGCTGCCCACTGCAACAAGAGCACTAGACACAAAGGAACATGCATATCTCTGAGCTAGCCAGACAAAACCTTTTCCCTTCTAACACAGGGCTGAAAGGGCAGGAAAAAGCTTTGGTTTAAAGGTTCCATTTAATTTCAAGGGGTATTTGAAGTACAGTTCAAGCTTAAAAACTGAAAATAAAACTGAAAACAACAAAAGTTTCAAAGAGAAGAATTCGGAATTTTAAACTGGGCACAGGCTTAGAAGGAGGGTAGGGTCAGAACAAGGGCTGCAGTTGCCGACTGGATCATGCTTACGGTTACTGTTTCGGTGTAAAAATCAGAGTTCGGTTAGAGATAGGGTCCAGGTTTGGGTTAAGGCCGGGCAAAGGTTACCGCTAGAGATCCAATATTTTTCCTGGTTAGTGTTTGAGGCAAGGTCTTCGCATGAGGGCTAATATCAGATCAAGGGGTATTCTTGGAGATCAAATCTGGTTCCTAGTGTGTACATGTAGAGTCAAAAGAGTTCAGAGGCAGGGTCAGGTCGGTATTAGGATTTAGAGGCAGGGTCAGGTCTGTTTTAGGATTTAGAGGCAGGGTCAGGTCGGTATTAAGTCAAGTCAGAAATTTATATAGCGCCCTACATAC
The DNA here is from genome assembly GCF_964263255.1 of Lissotriton vulgaris. Lineage (NCBI taxonomy): Eukaryota > Metazoa > Chordata > Amphibia > Caudata > Salamandridae > Lissotriton > Lissotriton vulgaris. The sequence continues at coordinate 1,996,063,762 of NC_141693.1, read as the reverse complement.
CCAGAGGCTCTCAAGGCGCTTGAGGAAGGGATGGGAATTACTTGTCGAATATCCAGGTTTTAAGTTGCTTTCTGAATGTTAGGTGGTTCTGAGTGAGGCGTAGGTGAGTGGGGAGTGAGTTCCAGGTTTTAGCTGCGAGGTAGGAGAAGGATCTACCTCCCATGGTGGTTTTATTGATGCGAGGAATGGTAGCAAGGGCTTGGTTGGAAGATCGTAGCTGGCGAGGGGGGGTGTAGAAGGAAAGTCGTTTGTTGAGGCATTCGGGTCCAAGTTCGTAGAGTGCTTTGTGAGCGTGGGTTAGGAGGCGGAAAGTATTCCTCTTATTGACGGGGAGCCAGTGGAGGTTTTTCAGGTGGCTGGAGATATGGTCTTTGTGCGGGATGTCTAGTATGAGTCTGGCTGATGCGTTCTGGATGCGTTGGAGCTTTTTCTGGAGTTTTGCGGTGATACCGGCGTATAGGGTGTTTCCGTAGTCCAGGCGACTTGTGACCAGTGCATGGGTAACTGTTTTTCTGGTTTCGGTGGGGATCCAGCGAAATGTTTTTTTGAGCATGCGGAGGATGTTGAAGCATGAAGATGAGACTGCGTTGACTTGTCTGTTCATAGAGAGTGATGAGTCCAGAATGATGCCCAGGTTCCGTGCGTGGTCCGTCGGGATGGGTGCTTTTCCAAGGGCCTCTGGCCACCAAGAGTCGTCCCAGGCGGAGGGGGAGGTGCCTAAGATAAGGACTTCTGTTTTGTCTGAGTTCAGTTTCAGACGGCTGTGCTTCATCCACTCTGCTACTTCTTTCATACCTTCATGTAGGTTGGTTTTGGCGGTGTTGGGGTCTTTGGTGAGTGATAGGATCAGTTGGGTGTCATCTGCGTAGGAGATGATGTTGAGGTTGTGTTGGCGAGCGATGGTCGCGAGGGGGCTCATGTATACGTTGAAGAGGGTGGGGCTGAGTGAGGAACCTTGGGGTACGCCGCAGATGACTTCAGTGGCCTCGGACTTGAATGGTTGGAGGCGGACTCTCTGGGTTCTACCGGTGAGGAATGAGGTGATCCATTCCAGTGCTTTTCCTTGGATTCCGATGTTTTTGAGGCGCTGTAGAAGAGTTCTATGGCAGACTGTGTCAAAGGCTGCGGATAGGTCTAGGAGGATGAGGGCGACTGTGTCTCCATTGTCCAGTAGAGTTCGGATGTCGTCTGTTGCTGCGATGAGGGTGGTCTCCGTGCTGTGTTTGGCTCGGAAGCCGGACTGTGAGGAGTCGAGGGATTTGTTGCTTTCGAGGAAGGCGGCGAGCTGGTTATTGACGGCTTTCTCGATGACTTTGGCCGATTTAGAGGCAATGTCAGGTCGGTATTAGGCTTAGAGGCTGGGTCAAGGTATCGGCCAGAGGTTGGATAATATTTAGAGAAGCGTTGCCCCACCTGCCAGTAGCCTGAGAAATAAAAATATTATAAACTCTTGCTTAGTATTGATTTGTTTTTCTCAGGCCAAGGCGTGGGGGGGGGGGGGGGGGGGGAGGCAGAGGTGGGGACAGGCTGGAGGTGATGTGTGGGGGGGGGGGGGGGGGGGGGGGGGTGTTTTGCACTGCCTTCACCGCGCATGTGGGTTTGGCCTGCTGTCTCAGGATGGCCAAACCCACATGCACAGTGAAACTATCTCCAACCCGGCTGCATTGCTGGGTTGGAGAGAGCAGGCACAGGCTTCCAGTCTGTGTGGGAGTGCAAATCATCGGCGCTCAGGGCAATCCTGAAGCTGATTTCAGCAGCCTGAAAGCAGTGTCAGGATTGGCCGCAATGAACTCTGGGCGCCTATGCCTGGAGAAGCGAGGAGCACGATGCAGCGATCAGGTAAGTGTTTTTACATTTTTTATTGTCTCTCCCATAACCCTTCCACCCTTCAACCCGCCACTCTGTCAACTCGCCAGCCGCTACTGGGTAAGGGTAGGGTCAGGTGAGCCATAGGGATTTATTTATGGTGTGCCTGGATTAGGGATGGGACATTGTCAAGGTCAGAATCAAACACACTGATTTTGAGAAGTAGGGTTAGTCCCACTACAGCTGCATTTTTTAGCAAAGTTGGGAGTTCTCAGGAGCAGTATTAAGATGCTGTAGAAGGCCGCACTACTATGATCAATTAGAACCAAAATAGGAAGTCTCCTTTTTATCCCCTCATCCTTGCTGTATTCTTTTGGCCAAAAACCACCCGCCCTTTTGGTCAATAGTGTCATATGTCTCGTGCAGGCTCATTGACGTTTCCCTATGTGAGCATGAGCACGTTGCAGACCGTCCTCTGCTTTGCGCACGTTACTCTACAAACATATTTTGCTTTGTGCCATACTGTACTTTTAGACAGAACCTGCTGCTGTTTTCACCTTCTGTTCTTTCCTGGGATTTAGTCTGAACACTGTAGAAAAGTTCAAACAACAATGCCCCTTGGTATTCTGTTCTGGTAGGCCTATCACCTAGAAAGATCTCGCAAATGCAGCTGTTTGGAACACGTACCTTTGTCACGTGGGTATGCACAGATGGGTAATAACACACTCGGGGAGGGACCGTTCCTGGGAAAAGATCATGACAGCACCTGATATGTATAACTTACATCTGTGTATCCTAAGGAAGGGGGTCTGCTGCCAACACCCAGAGATCTTCCGATTTATAATCATTTTTGCTTCTGTAGAAGGGGAAGGAAGTTAGGCTACCCTGTAATAAAATGACAGCTTCTTTTATGATTTATGGACTACTTACTATGCAGACCGTAGGTGTGTTAGGCATTTTCTTACTTATCGTGCCCGTATACTGCATACTAGAGCACAATAGTTAAAATAAACATTTTATACTTTCCTCGTATCTGGCAGAACTTTTTGTGGACTAGTACGAGTGTGAGAGCGAAAAGGAGTGTCCGCCAACTGCGATCCTGAGAGGGTCGGGAGTGTTATGTTCTGGGGTGTCTAATCACTTGTTCTTCTGGGAGTAGGAGGGTAAGTGAGACACTATAGGTAGTCGGTCTCGGGCTCATGGGTACTCAGGTGGTAGGACGACTCAGTCCCTGCCTACGAAGATTCCATTTTCTTAAGAATAGTTCTGTACCTCTGCATGAATCCCTGCAACAATAGTCCGCCCCAAAAAATATAAACTGTAGTTGCCTCTAACTCTATATTAGACATCATGGTTTACTCTGTGGCACTGCACTCTCTGGGTGTCTCTTACCAACCATACAAAGTGACCCATTGTCTCTGGGTCCATGTCTGCAGCACTAGGATACCTCGAGGCATTTATATACTTTATGAAACTAAAACTCAAACTCCGCTCACATAGATATTGCCAATAAAACGAAATACATGACACACGTAATTGCACATAACATCATGCAGTGGCGATCCGTGAGCTACGTAATCTTAACACTGAAACTGGATGAATACCAGACACCCATGCTTCTATGCACGCAAGAACATCAAGGATGCTTACGATTCTGAACCTGGGAGAACTTCAATGCAACGGAGAGCCGACTGCGGCCAACACGGTCGGAGATCTCGTTCCAGTTGTTGCCACAAGTGGCGTGTTGTCGTATTAACTGCTCCGTTTCCTCCTGGCTGTATCTAGCAGAGGAGAAATAAAGGTTACAAATCTCCTCACCCACAGATTACTAGCCAGTTCAGACAATTCCACTACGAGACATTTCACCCTTGCCTAAAGGGGTGGAGGTACTGTGACGTACATCAGTTAGCAGTAACTTCATTATGGGAAACAGGGGAACAAAAAGAGGTGTGGATGGCAAACATAGAACTGGACTGGTACACTCGCAGGCCTCTCTGCAAGCACAGACCATCCTTCTCATCAAGGCCTGCTACCCCAAAGGGACCTTCTGGGTTACCGCAAGGAGAGTTAATTTGTGCCACTTGGATGGGAAACTAATTAGTGCAGCTAAGAATAGTAGTACCATGTTACTGGTCGTACAAAGGCACCACCATAAACCTTTACGCTGACAGACTTCCATTCAAAGTGAAGTCACTGGAATACATAAAGCAGGCACTCTAATAACTTTTTTTGGCAAAGTTTAATCCTTTGCCTGGAAGTGCAAATATTATCCAATGTATTGGTTCTCAATTGACTTGCGTTGAAAGGCTGGACAGCTGACTTGAACTTACTGGGAAAAGAACATGCGACCCTCAGATGCCAGTGACAGGCATTTACCTTATCAAGCCATCTTACAGAAAATATATAAAAGCACTTTAATGCTAAGCAGCTGAAGTTATGAAACTGTGATTCCACTAGTCAGTTCACAGGGGCACTGGCAGGCCTAGGTCAGGCACCTCTGGATGTTCCTCACCCACACACTTCCGTTCTGGAAATCCACCAGACAAAATTTCCATGATATATTTAATATACAAATAACCTTGACTTTGTAAAGACAACACATTGTTATTCATGCTGCTCTCTATAAACCAGAATTACCATGATCGGATCCATTTCTAAAGACCTTGTGCCGGTCATTATTAAACTCATTCTAGCAGAATGGAAATCCTGTGCGCATATATCTATCCACTCCTAGCAGGCATAGCTCATATACCTAAGGGGTGCCCAACACACTTTCCACTCCCTTCAAAGTTGCTCGAGCCAAGCAAAGCATATTTGGGACAAATTAGGTACGTTTCCCCTAAAGTGTAATCCCGCCCTAGATTCCACAACATTTACACTTCCATATCTACCATTATGCAATCTCCAAAACTCCACATAGAGGTACTACAGCACTCACCGGATAACATTTGTCCTCTGCGACAGACACTTATCTACCTGCTTAATTTCTCTATTCCACTCTGGTCCTGTTCTGTCTTGCTCTCTCTCCATTCCTGTCCTATCATTTGTTTACAAATTCCTCTAATAATGGTGACCTCAAACCTTTATTTGTTTCATCAATGAATTTCACAATGTTTACACCTTCATTATTCTCCCAACACCGGAGCTTATTTGTACTCCTTATAAGTCAATGAAATAAATTCAATTGAGAGGACAGACAGACGGTATGTATGTTTGGGGTCACTCCAACTTTCTATATAGTCCACCCTTTTGTGAGTTGCTTTTCAGTACTGTACTCTGGTAAAAATGCAATACAATTGCTCGGAACAGAACAAACAAAAGAAAAAAGAAAGAAAAGCTTCCCGTAATCAAATCAGGACTAAATTAACATCTACTTGGACTGCAGGGAAACGCAACAAGTAGCAGCAACTGTGACAAGATTTGCAAGAATCAACAGGCATCAGAGTGCTCCCATCCCCAGACCGGCAGTAAACACCGGCCCGCCCAGACATCGCAGCATATGAACCCATGATGGCAATCCTATAAAAGATTTTAAATCAACCAGATTCAAGTGCAAGTGTCACATTGAATCCGGATTATACAACCATATTAAGCCAAGAAGCCAACACAGACTTGCCACCCCCCATTAACAGAGAGCAAATGAGCGCACTGAATGCACAGACTCAATCATATAGCCCTTAAGTTTACCCACAACCCAGCCTACTACTGAACTTCAGGAATAGAAGGCAATCCTAAGGTCCCTTATCAATCAATCAATTATCGGATCTACAACTACAAGCCGATTCCCCACTAAAGGATTTTTACTCCATTACTATAACAAACCCCCCTCATATACTAGCAGAGGGATAGCTTTCGAAAGCAGAACATCCGGGTCCAACTCTCTCCTAGATCGTCCTTCGCCTGTGGCTGATTACTCTGATCCTGCTCATGCTACCACCTCGAGAAATATACTCCCTCCAGTGCATTAACATCTCCCACTGACACATAAATATCCACCTCTTAAACCCACAAATATTAGAGTTTGATTCACTCTTGGATCTATCTTTGCCTCACCCAGCCCAATCTACCCACTTAAGCACTTGAGTCATCGTCAGATACAGAAATTCTCAAATGAGAGACAGTATCGATGAGCAAAATCATCACGGATACGGTTCCTCTCCACCAGCCCATATAAGTACCTTACTGTTAGTGTACACTACTGTTAGAATAAGTATATTATATGGATGTCGTCATCTAATCTGGAGCTTCGTGGAATGACTGCATACAGTCCGTCTAAGGCAAAATGTTTGAAAATGCTCTTAAATCTTGTACAACTCCTCCTTGGTATGAACAGCACATGGGTTTATTGTCCTTACCTGCCTTTGTAATTCTGAAGGTCGAACATCTTCTGCGCTCTGCTCATCACGAGTTTATATGGTCGTGGAATCCCAGCAGCTTTTACCAAAGAAAGAAGAGACACCATGTGCGTAGAAGAAAGAGAAGGTGCAAATCTTTTTAATAAAAGGTATATGCAACAGTTAGCAGAACACTGGTAGCACATTAGTCTCCAAATCCAGTTTCTACGAGCCACATGGCAAAGCGGATTTTTCATTAACCCAGCCCCTTTCTCAGACATTAGTGTATAAAATACACGGGTCTGAGGAATCACTATGAGGTCAACTTATATATGAAGCCACTCTACCCGTAAACATTTTGCAACAGAGAACATACACAAACATACACCATTGCGTAACAGCACCTTGAGACAGATCAACCCAAACATTCAGCAAACTCACCAATATAATCGCTCAAACAGTGTCGCCTTTTCAGCTCTGAGATGGCCTTGGCTTCTTCAGGGTAGCGATGGGTGTGCGTAACTTTGTCGGCGGCATCGATCCCAGTCACTTCCAAATAGTGTTGCATGTTCTTCCTAATCAGTTCATTCTCCTCTGCAGTGAAGCGGCCAAATCGGATAGGGATCCCTGAAATTCAGGAGAAATGCTGATCAGGACCAGTGGGAGGGTTGAGGTGTCGGGGGGGGGGGCTGTTTGGGAGGTCACCTTACAGAGCTCACTTCTAGCAAAGCCTTGCAGCATCTCCACATGTAATAACATTTACTGCATCACACAGCAATACCTGGCTGAGAATCAAGCGCACAAATAAGAAAAAGCAGATTCATCCATCAGATGAGACTGGTACTGGAAAGAGAGGGCGGAGGAGAACCTTTCTAAAACATAATGGTCTTCAGTTAACTTTAATGGTCCAATGCACAATTTATTTTTTTCACAAAGTGTTACTTAGGTGTATAAATAAAGCATTCATTATCTGACAGTAAATTTAACATCCAGATTGATCAAATCACAGAATTGTGGAATTTACAATAGTAAATAGCAAGTACAATAGTTGGAAAATCTACAGGCATGGCACACTTCCCATCATCATAAATGTATGCTGGGATGGGCAAATGGCTGTAGGGGCCGTGGATAGGAAGGCCAGAGATAAGGGAGAGGAGGGGATGGCACTGAACATTGCGTTACTGCTCACAAACATTTGATTTAGAGATTCCGTAAAACTATTAGAAGCAGTTTCCAACCCATGAAACATCTAGAATACCACTCGTCAACTTGTGTAAGGGGCTTCGCGGGGTAGGAAAGCGAAGAAAGACACCACGTGAAAAGGGTTTCTCCTGAGGGAATGCATTTTCTGTGTGGGGGAAAAAACACATTTAAAAAAGGAATAAAGTGCAAATGCATCTTTCTTTGTGATATACGCGGACGCATTTTCAGTTGGTCGAAAACAGTTTATACTCTGTGTGTACTCCTGGAAGTTTCTAGCCGTTGTATTTTAGAGTGTCGCCTGGAAATCTACATCTGTTGTGTAGTTCGAGGAGAATCCCTGGGGTTTTACTGAATCACAACTGGCATGAATTGACTGTAATGCCAGACAGAATCGACAGGAGTAGATTTAGGACCGTGACAATGAAGGCTTCATGATTTGGACCCATTTTCTCTAACCATGTTCAACATCTACGTGGAAGCACTCAGGGCTTTAAGAGCAGTGGACCGTATATTAATTCTCTAATGAGCAGACAACACCATGGAAGTGTGAGGATAGCATCTCCTGAATATTAATTGCGCTAATGTTTCGTGGAGTTAAATGCAGACAGACTCCTGATGGAGACGAAGCAACACATACAAGCGTGGTCACAGGAAATAACCCTCCATGAATCACATGTATTTTAAATGTACCACAAGAATACCTGGGATTCACGCTCACCTCTCCCAGGTCCTCAGGACTATCCCTAAAGTGACATTCATGTTTACCTCTAACCAAGTAGGGCAGGAGTCAGGTTTTGGCCAAGAGAGGGGTAACTCAGAGTCCCTGAGGGGTACACAGTACAACAAGGGATCCATACGAGCCACACACAGACTGCATCTCCTTTTTGCAGACTCAAGAAGCTTGCTATAACTTATAACAACATCAAGAGAGCAAACGTCACAGTCATCCATGCAGCGGAAACAAAACACACAACAGGTGGTAGACAAACCTTGGAGGATTAAGAGGGCAAAGATAACACTCTATCCCTTACTCCTAATTTCTCATACAGAGCTGTAACTTCTAAAATTCATGTTTCTCATGTCTCACAGAAAGATGGTTGCATTATTTACACGTGTGGTTTCCTGTCAACAGTGTGGTCACTGAAAGGTTCCTTCCCTTTCTCAATGCCATCTCTAGGACCCAAATGTACTTTGTCACTCATTCAACACTGACTGCTCTGAGTTACATGCTTCCTTTGGTAAGAATATCCACTATGATCAACAGCTTTTACCACATGCCTTGCTTCTTGAATTGCTCAAACCGCTCCAAATCATGTCGGAATATTTTTTTGATGTTACGGGGATCCTTGCTCCGGGCATTTGGAATAAATTCTTCAAGTTGGCAAAGTGCCGTCTCATATTCCGAGGACAGCCTCATTTCAATGCCAGCATCAATAGGTGAGCTTGCCCTGAAAGAGAGAACAGTAAAATTATACATCCATTTCAGTGTCATCACTCAGATATATTCAGGTTATGCTACGAAAGAGGCCAAATAAAAACTAAATCTGGGGAGGGGTGTAGGGGGAGATATTGGAGAGTAAAAGCCAAGAAAATTAGCCCAAGAGCTCTCATAAACAAGAAGCGGTAGATGAGTGCACAATGACATGCTTGGCCTGCTGGGTGTGCTCCCACACAACAGGAGGAACAGAGGTGCACTCTGTCATGCTGCAGCTATGAGGCAACAATGAATGCACAATGCGGTCATCTGAAAGTGCCAAACAAGTGGAGTGCGTTTGTCAATGATTCAACGTTTCATATGAGGGAGCTGCTATACAACCTGTATTTGACATCAGAGCAATATCGTTCAGGTACTGTTTTTTTATGCATTTCTTCAAGGTTGTACCCTTCATATTCATTGTTTGTGTTTATGAAATGTTCATGTCGTATTTTTTGATGCAGATGGCACGGAGTTCATAGTGAAAGAATTAGGAGCAGTAACCCCTGTGTGTATTTTCCCCACGGTTCAGATCGGAAACCTGAGTCGCTAAACCAAAAATAGCTAAGGTATCTTAATACCTAAAACTCGTAAACTTTTCATGAAGCGGTCATCAAAACACATGCTCACCAGGTTCACCATACAGGCTAAAAAAATGTAATGAGGTTTACAAGGAATGGCATGTACACACGAGGCACATACAGTTCCCTGGCCAAGGGAGGGAACTTTCAACACCAACATACTTGAACACATGAGAACAGACATACACATAAAATACACAGGTCAAAAGAAAGATAGGAGGGAAGCAATATTAGAACTACGGGTCAACTTCGAGGAAGTCCAGGTCGTCAGTCCTGCACGATAGCAAACAAGAAATAAGCACCTCCCCCACCATATGCAGGTATGGAGGCCCTCTGGCCCACTCTTTGTGCATTAGGTCATTCCAATCCACCTATAGTGGAAGCCGGCGTGCCTTCCACCGAACGAGTGATTAGGGCCAGAAATGAAAGACTAACATGCCAGCAGTCCCAAGCAGTCCGGTGCAAGGGCTGCCGATAATCATCTCAAACTCAATGCTCTGAAAACAGAGTTCCTTCTGATCTCACCTCCAGCGAAGATCTCCACCACTCAAATTTGGCTTAAACACCTAACCGCACTCAATGTCCAACCCACCATCGTGGACTCAGCAAAATCTTTAGGCATAACACTCGACACCAATCTCAACATGCAGCAACATATCAGCAAGGCAACTAAGGGAGCGAACTTCCAGATCAATACTCTGAGGAAACTTAAACCCTTCCTCCCAGCCAAAGACTTCCAAACCGCAGTACAAGCACTAGTCATCCCTCGAATAGAATATGGCAGCGTCACCCTCTGCGGACTACTACCGCACCCCTAAGAGCTTCTCTAAACGCTGCAGCGAGACTCATCACTGGGTCAAAAAAGCACTCTCATATTTCTCCGGACTTGAAATCCCTGAACTGGCTGCCTTTTGAAGCCAGAATACATCTGAAAATCGCCTGCATGACACACAAGGCGGTACACCTGAACTCTCCCGGCTACCTCACTCAGAAGCTGACAATCTCTGGCGGCGCTAGAAACACTAGAGGCACAAACAATCTTCTGCTGAAACCTCGTAGATTCCGGAAGGAAAAAATCTATAAACGCTCCTTCTCAGGAATGGCACCCAGGATCTGGAACTCACTCCCTCCCGAATCCAGGCTCATCTCTTCCACTACACTCTTTAAGAAAGAAGTAAAAGCTATCCTCATGGGAAAGTACACCTGAACTATTATTTAGGACTCTTTAAAGACTCTACACCGATCTGTACTACTTGTTTGACCCCGTTGCTTATTTGTATTACTTGTATTATTGATTTACATGACTGGCTTTGCCCCCACTTATTTTTACTGTTTGCTCTTCTGACTTACCTGTTTGACTATGCTCCCTCATGTACCCCTTCTGTGCAAGGCGCTCTGATATCTGCAAAGATCTTGTCCGCGCTATATAAAACTTTCAAAATAAATAAAAAAATTAAGGGTACCCAGAGGTTTGACCCCCCCCCACAGCCATAGCACCCAACACACAGAACCCCAGCGAGCCAAGGAAAATGCACCCTCACTGATCGAGGCACACACAGGAGTGACAGGGAGATTTGAGGCAGTTCTACACTGTAATACCACTAGCGGGAGTGAGGTTGTGAGCCCCAGTTTCCCGGGACCCGATGACGAGGGTGGAGCTACAGGACTTGTCCAGGTAGCCAAGGAAATAACAGAAAGTAAATTTGAGAGCAAAATCTATCCGAAAAGAACAGGGCATAGATCAGAGCAAAGGAGGCAACCTAGAAGGAAGGTGGAAGAATGGCACGACCTAAGAAGGGAAAGAGAAAGAGCTTGCATCCAGGAAGCACAGCGAGAAAACAGAGCACCGCTGACCACACATGAGGAGCGCGGGGTGGGCACAGAGCACCGATCAGGGCAGAGTATGAGGTAGAGTAGGAGAGAGGCTGACCGTGAATTAAGAGACCAATGTAGCCTGGTGCTGACCCAACCAAGACATAGGAAAAACAGAATAGCACCTTTGCGTGCGCTCAAGAGGAGCAGCGCTGTAACCTTACGCTGCTCCACCAGAACGCACAAGATAGACTGACCTCAAAGGAGTAAGATGTGGCCATTGTGCGGCCATTCTGCAACCTGCTAGCAAACTGAACATGTACAACAGACCTTGGCCAGAGATGGTATGATTCGAATCAGAAGACATGGCCGTAGCGGAAGATTTCTTCTAACATGGAGGGGAAAATCCCAAGTGGAACTTCCCCTACATGCAGGAATGCTAAGACGACGGGATCGCTGTGTTAGGGAGTAACCAGCAGAGTTACCCAGAGACAAATTGTACCCGCTGCTACAGAAGCGGACACCAGGCACAATCTATGTGCTGTGGGCTCAAATGGATAAGGAAGGATTAAGGACAAAGTTACCACATTTGCTGGATGGAGTGGAGAAATGGATCTCATGTTTTGAGAATAACACTGCAGGAAAAAACCTAGCGATAGGCGATATCAAAAGCCTGCCAGTAATATAAGTGAGTAGACTAACACAGCATTCACCCAAGCTCACATACCAGCAAGTACGCTGACAGACAGTGCATGACGGGCCGTGTTTGATTCATACAGGCACCAAATATGGACAGCCCTGAGGGAGATGTTCCCAGACTGCCCTGATATAGGAAGGTTAATGGCAGAGACTATGAAGCCAGGGGAGACAATCACCCATTTTCTGAATAGGATGAGGGAACAAGAGATACCCCTACACGCCCCAATTCATTTACACATTTTGCACATCACACATAGCCTATTCCCAATTATTAAGTGCTCCCGCGTAGTTCGTAGCACGCCCCGCCCCGTAGAGGGACGGGAAGACCCCAATGATGAAGCAGGACACTATGGGATTCATAATGTGTGAGGGGTATTTTAAAAACGCATGGTGCTTGCCTTTGCCATCTGCAAAGATCAGACTTCCACACTCCTTAATTTTGAAAACTAAAATAAAAAATATCTTTTTCTTTTACCCATTGATAGAATCATATTGTTTGTATATATAGCCAAGGAGGGTGATTCTATCACCACTACCTCTATACTTCCCCCTTTGTTTATTTGAATAAGGAACAAGAGAAAGGACATCCATCGACTGACACGGGCCCACAAGTTGCATTATTTTACAATATTCTGAAAAAAGGACTGCACAACGAGATACAGAGAGGATTGGACAACAAGCTTGGGTTAGACACCAAACCCTGGTGGGAGATACAAGCCCATATATTGCATTATCACAAAAGAAGCAAGAGCAGTATAGAGGAAAACAGGAGCAGGCCCAAGGAGACACTGCTAAATTGAAAAAGACCACCCTCGCGGGGGCCGCGTGGCCACAAGGGTGCTAATGGCTTCAGCCTTAAAATGAGCTCTACTGCAAAACCCCAGAAGGTTTCAACCTAGCTATAGCAGAGGAGGCCAGCGAGGTTGGCAGAATCCAGACCCTAAGTAATATTACTACTGCCACAGGATGGGCCACCTGGTAGACAGGTGCCAGTTAAAAGCATACCGCAAACAGCGATCAATGGGCCAGGATCAGCCACCAAAAAAATCCTAATCTCAAAAACCAAGCCCAGGGAAACCCGAATTAACCTTACACTCCCCCACAACAGGGATCAGTTAATTGGACAAACATGTGGCAACAGCAACCGCAGGTGGCAAACTCCGCCCAAAAGGAACAAGGCTACAGCCCTGGCAGGGTGGGGTAACTTTCTGGACAGTATTTATTATTAAGCAAAAAGGGGGAGGTTCTTTGATGTGAGGGCGGTTTGCACTCCTAGTGAGTGGTAGGTCCAAACACAGCAGATGCCCTCATCCCTAGAGTAGTCACAAGAAGGGCTGTGCAGTTCCTAAAGTTACGTGGATTGTACAAAAACTCTGAAGAGCGTTGGATGTTGTAGGGTCTCATAGAGTCCTACTATTGGGCATCCACTTTGTTGGATGTAATGCCCTCACACACCCTTTCAGGTGTCATGCTTCATCATTTGGGCTTTGCTCCTCGTTGGGTCGGCGGTGCAATACCCAACGGGCAACACCTCGGAGAGGGGCTCTTTGGCGGAGATCTTTTATCCAACTGCTGTATAGATGAAGTGCGGGTGGGGGGCCAGAACTACGTAGACGTGTGTAAGTGATTTAAAATAAAGCTAGGAGTTCCGGGAATTACTTTATTCTGGAGGTCCCCTGCTCTAATTAAAATAAAACAAACTAGTACTCGCTGGGATATTATGTTCCCAGATGGCGAGTCACAAATTAGTGTGTGTTGTAGTTGGTCAACATGTTTCTCGCAGTGGTGCAATAGCTAGAGATTCTTCAGGACCTACAATTGAAACTAACTGTTCCAGTCAACTGTCTACGTCTAAAACGATTTACTTTCAGATTAAATCAAAGTAAAGGTGTGTGCAGAAAAAATAGTGTTTCCTGCATAATACCTGTGCTGGGCTGCTTCTACCTGTAGTGGGCGTAAGGAGCAAGGTCACAACAGGTACGGAATAAAAACACAATTAGAGGTCAAGTACAATCCTAATGTGATGCTAGGACGTGCTCCTAGCGTGCGATTAAAAACCAGAGTGATTCACTGTGCGTGCAGATCCTTGGTGAGCACTAGTGTGGGCATGCTCCTGTGGCCAAATTGTTTATGGTTAAAACACTGTGAAACCTATAAAGAGAACAAGCTCATGGGGAACGACAAACGTGTTAACAATTTCCTACTATGGCAGGTTCCTGACTCACCTAATAGGACAAGCATTTACAATGCAACGGTTTCGCCTTCGGAAAAGTTAGAGCTATTGGCATTGTAAATGACAAACTTTTTATTTATGTGTTGGTTTTGAAAACAGATAAATAAATGGCATTGTCATTTACAATGCCAATAGCTTACTCTGTCGCAAATGCAAGACGTATTGCATTTGTACACACACACACAAGAGCCCCCCACACACACACACACGAGGCCCACACACACACCACACAAGAGCTGATGAATAATACAGCAAGAAAGAAGAAACAATGGCAGTGCTTCCGAGTGGGGGTAAGTGGGGTGGCAAAGTAAACAAACCTGATTAGAGACCGATAAATGCTAACATTTGCAAAGCAAGTTAAACATGTGTGCGAGGAAAATTGGATAAGGGCGAAACAAAGGAAGAAAAAGAACATAACAAAAGAAAGAAAGATAGAAAAGAAAAATGGAAGAATGGAACAAGGGATGAAGGGAACTCTCTTCCGGCGGACCTTTCTAGAAAGGGTCCAGAACGCGCAAGGTGGAGTTTCATTTAGACAGCCTAGGGAAAGTCACTCCTGATGCTATCTACTTTAGCATAGGAGAAACCAGGATAAAAACACGTGCGCGTAAAGTAAATGCGATTTTAGGAAAGTGCCAAAAAACAAAGGGGCCGGGCACTTTAGAACACAAAAACATGGGGGGACTTCAGGGAAATGAAAAGCGGAGAGAGGAAACGGCAGAGGGTGGAATAAAGAGACACGCTTCAAAGCCACTCGATAGAAGCGCAGCCCCAGCTGCCGTCGGCGCCCCGTACAGCGAGGCCGCATAAACACATCACATAGGTTTCTTGCTCACTGCCACCCATTTTGTCTTTTCAAACCATAACATTAAGGCTTTACTGTAGTCTCGTTTAGAGGAACCCGCGGAAGGATGAGAGGCTGGACTGACGTTGCCGGGACTCGAGATTCGGAGCCGTACAACTCGCTGAGCCATCTTCCCGGTGTGACTCATTTACGACGGGAAGGGATTCCCCACAGGGCATTTTATCGTCAGGATATTCCAGTATGATGTAAGATGGTCATAGTAAAACAAAATACCTTTAAAAAGCTATTTTTCTTTCTATAGTTTCTATATCCCTTTTCGGGATTGATTTGCAAATATGGGAATTCTTCAATATTCTTGCAAATTCTTATTACTGCCATTGTTTCTGTAATTATGTTTTACTATGCCTATTATACGCAATAAAGCTCTCTAAACTTAAAAAAAGACGGTCTGTATGGGCGAAAAGTTTAATACAACATCCCTCTCAGATGCCTGTCAAAGTGCAAAACGAGGAAGGTACCCTCAAACAGGGACGCGGGTCGCACCCGCCTTTAATTTGGGTACACGTCCGATGTGTTCTCTATTTAATATCGTTTTCTGATGTCCTGCATCGCCCACTCTTCCCGCGACCCCCCCCCCCTCAACCCTTTTTACAGCCCCATTATTCAGACACCCTCACCTGGCTGCCCCTCTCTTCAAGCCGGATTCGCCTCCCCAGTCAGGTGCGGTTCCAGGGCGGCCTGTATCCCGCCCGGCTGCTTCCCTTCTCCTGGCTCCGCTCCCTCGCTCCTGGCGCTACAGACTCAGCGGTTTCGCAGCATTTCCTGCAAAGCACGACGCCGCACTCTGGTGAACTTTTCCTCCTTGAGGAGTCCAGGGTTCCGGTTGCTGACTGAGGACCGACCCTTCTCCCCACTCCTGCCACGAGCGGGGTTGGTGGCTGCAACCCCGAGCTCCAGTGGATGCGTCTACTGTCCACTGCCTGCCCCGCTGGGTAATTTGGAATTGGTGAATGTTTGTTGACAGTAAAGGCTGCCCGTGCTCAACCAGTCTGAAGCTGTCTCTTCCGGCGAGCATCGCAGGGAGCCAGCACGCCACCCAGAAACAACAGCACAGAAAGTTCTGTTCTGACAAAATAAACACTCCTGCCATGTCCAATAGCTATAGCAAATAAAGTAGGGTAAGACATGCCACAGCCCAGGACTTAAGACAGCACCAAATAAAACAAGAAGCACGTGCACACGGACAGCGGGAGGGGGGACGGGCTTGTTATGCATGTATTTTATCTTGTACTATAGGGCTCATGGACAGCGGGAGGGGGGCGGGCACACGGACAGCAGGAGGGGGGGCGGGCACACGGACAGCGGGAGGGGGGCGGACGGGCACACGGACAGTGGGAGGGGGAGCGGGCGAGCACTCGGACAGCGGGAGGGGGAGCGGGCAGGCACTCTGACAGCGGGAGGGTGGTCAGGAAACAGCCAGCGGGACAGGGAACAAGACGAACAATGAATACCAACACCAAGTTAAAAAAAAAAAAGTACACGCCCACAGTGGCCACGTCTGCATGACGTTGCGGAGAGGGAAAGAATCGGCGGAACGCCCACCAATCGCCTCGGGAAATGACGGACAGTACTCTCTTCCAATGGCTAGCCTCCATTTATGGAGCTAGCCAATGGAACAGAGAGGCGGAATGAAGGCCACACTGTTCTAACATTAGATTTCGCCTGCGCCGAAAAGCAGCGCAGTGCGCAACTTTCGTTGAGGCGAAACCTAAAAAATGTCAGGCAACAACAGTATCGGGCGGGTACACCAACGGGGAATCCAATGATTGACTGTTGTAGGAGGAAATCATCAATTAAAGCTAATTAGAGCCAGAGTTCAGTGACCCTCAAAAGTGTCTCGCTGCCTAGATTAAGGTAGACTATTAACAGCATAGTGCGCGGTGCGTGGTGATGTTGTAACAACTGCGCTTGCTCAGTGCAATGCCTACAGCAGCTAGGTGCCCCTCATGTCTATGATCATAACGTGGCCCTCATTAATGTGCTATAGATATGAGTATACAGCATGTCCGTAGTGTGCTCAATCTAAAAGTAGCTCCTGCATGGTGAGCCGTCTGGCATATGTTGGCCCCCTGGTGGAGCTCTTTTGTGCACTATCTGTGGTCGGCGGGTAAGTATACCCTCCACTCGCGCTATTTGGGTTAGCAGTTCCACTCTATAGTTAATGGATAATTCATAGTGTTGGGTGCCCGATATTAGTGCATTCGGTATCCCAACTCGTCTGTAGGTATTCAGAACATCCTTCATGGTTCTCCCCACTCGGAGTGAAGCAAATGGATGGAACATGTATTAAGATACATTGAGTGTTTATATGGTGATGTATCCTGTGCTCACAATGTCAAGATCTCACACTCCTCATGCTCCGCTTTTCAAACGCAACAAGCTATGGGTGCCGCGCTCGGCCCGGTGTGGAAAATTAAGTTACTGTGACATGAGCTAGCGGTCATGTAGCCCCTCTGCAATTAATGGGTGGCGGGGAACAGAAAGGGAAGTAGTCTAAGTGTGGGCCACTCAGTGTAGTTGATCGGTATTACGCTGTGGTTGCGCCTAGTCTAAAGCGCGTATCCTGCCTTCACCCGCTATCTGGTCTAGTAGCGGGACACAGTCTTCCAAGTCACTTACTAGTTTCTCCCGTGACATTTCCTCTTGCACCTACCCCTCGCCACCGGAACCGGGTGGTGTTGTTTAGTCTGGCGGCAAGGCTTAAGAGGGGACGTGCTCCTAGTCACGTGATATCGTGACTAGGTGATTCAGTGTTTGTGTCTACTGGTTGCTGGCTGGAGCGGGTCGGCCATCTTAGATTGGAGTGTAATAATGAGGGAACGATGTGTTTCCCAGGTGGTGGCGGGCCCTATGATCAATGCGTTTCGTGAAGACACAGTTGGTAATTAAATTATGTGCGTGCTATAAATACCAAGCTGATTCTTTGTATACTTGGTAAAGGTGTTCAAACACGCCTGTGTAAGCGTGTATACATATCAATATTGGTAAATGTCGCGGTGTCGTTGGTAGCCTGATTAACCGTCCCCCATGTAGACTGGGGACTTTGTTTAAAGGAAGTGATCAACAACAGGCAAGGCTGTGTAAGAGATTGTAAAACACAGCGTCCTCCTATGAAGGTTCATGGGGGCTGGAATTAGTATGGCGGCCATGATACAGTGGGGAGTCGATCAATGAAGGATTCTGCAAGGGGAGTGTATTATAATGCACTCCAGGGGATTTCTTCAATAAGGCCGTTATCATCAGAGGAAAGTCTGTGTATCCAGCGTTGTTCTAGAGTAAATACCACTCGTTCACTCACTTCCCAAGACTTAACTGTACCAAATCAAAGAAGGAACAAACTACTACTAAGGAAATCAACCTGCCTATGTGTGGAATATGTATAGTGCCCAAGTAGGGTCAAACAATATTAGACAACACTGGGCTAGCAATAGGACATAATCATAATAATTCCAAGAATAGACATCGTTACAAAATTTCGATATTTTTAGGTCTCGCGACCTATCAATGCGCGCAAGCGCGTTGAGCGGAGGGAGAATTCATGTCCTCAAAATCCTCGTCAAACCAAAAGCTTCTTGCGCTGCGGTTTTCATTAAGTTCACGTGAATCACGTGACCAAACAAGCACGCGCATTAACGCCGCACAGCACATCAAAGGGCTTCTCCTCCCCTAATCACAGCACATCAAAGGGCTTCGACTTTCAGTCGCCACTGTTACTAACAGGGCTTCGACTTTCAGTCGCCACTGTTACTAACCTTGCACATTATTGCATGTAAGCGTTTCACCAATTCAAAATGACCGACACCTTTTGATGCCTTCCTAGTCCGGTATTGATTTTTATGACTAAGTTTCAACCATTACGCCGGGATCCAAGCACACAGGTTCCTGCAATCGTGCCTCGGATAATTTTCTGCTCGCATATACAGATGACTTCTTGGAGGTAAGCGTAACTACTCGCCTCACCCCCGATTTTTATTCTTGCGCACGACCGAATTATTGAATAAGGGTATTTTCTTTTCTAGCATCTAAACGGCTTCAATTCCGCCGTTCTGCAGTGCCGTTTTAACTCGCTTGGCCATTTGGATCACCCTTCCGCAAAGTACCAATTCACCTCTGTTTTTTGAAACCCCGTGAGGTCCCATCAACATTAAGGAACATGTAATTCGTGGGTAACAGACGGCTGCCTTTTTCTATTTTTCACGATTAGAATTACCGAACTCTTTTCATTTATAATAGATGATCCCAAGATCTGCGGTATCCCCGCGGGCATAGACCCGCTAATGAAATTTCCTACTACTGAACGTCAGTAAGGCTTAATTATATCACCAATTCATGTTTAGTTACTTTCACTCTGTCAAGCCCCTGCCCTCAGTTGCCACTGTTACTAACCTTGCACATTATTGCATGTAAGCATTTCACCAATTCAAAATGGCCGACACCTTTTGATGCCTTCCTAGTCCGGTATTGAATGTTTATCCTCACTCATCCCTCGCACCCCCTCCTCGATCTTGTTTTTGTTCGGATGTTTCATTTTGTGTCTGTTTCATTCAAACTAACCGCACACATTGATTTGGAACTTAATTGTGACGAGGGTGTTGATGGTAACACTTTAACGGAATGAACATTTAAGTGGAGCGTGTTTCAGACCCCGTTTTTACTCTGTCACCGCACCAGCATTGCTTTCATCGCCCGTATTTCTTAGTCCACCCACTCACCCCGGCCTTGTTAATGTTACTAAGTTATGGAAAAGTTCCCCCTGTACCACTTTTGAAACAACCTTGATTAACTCCGTCTGCTTCACACAGTGGACGTGCAAACATGACTACCGTCCGTGTTTAGGCAGTCGTGGTTTACAAACACACTTAGTATTTATTGCTGGGGGTATCTATGGTGCACATCTACCACCAAGGGGCAGCGGGGCATTCTGTGTCACAGGGGTCACATCCCAGTGTGCGCAGGTTAGAGAAACACACACTGGCTGATGTTTATTTACACCGGACTCTGCAGGAAGGCTAGAGTGCACGTGCACACAACGACGCCTCGTCTGGGGTATTAGGCGCTATGTAAATGCAATTTCAACAGAAAAATGGCAAATGGCAAAATGCGTGTTTTGGTCTGCTGCATCTGTGCTGAAACGTCTTTACAGGCAGGTAACGGCAGGCTTGCTCATCCATCCACCAAGCCTGCCCTTCCTCCATTCACTCCATGCCTTTTAACTTTCCCTTGGACTCTTCTCTCATACCCCAAACCCCATCTAACCGCTTGTTCTATTTTGCCACTATTTTATCTACTTCGGACCATTGACATTATAAATTACAATCACTTTTATTTAAGTATTAATTATTTAAAAAAATTAAAAGCCATTGTTATTTGTAATATCAATACATCTAAGTCACGTCAATACAAAACATGTGGCATTACAAATGCTAAAAGTGTCACATTTGCTAAAGTTAAAAGTATTGGCATTGTAAATCACAAAACATAAATATAAAATGTCATTTACAAAACCAATAGCTCCAACTTTCCTACTGCGAGACCTATTGGCAACGCCAGTGCTTGTTTATTATGGTCATTCTTATAATCCATTACATTTTATCAAAGTTCACAAAGTGAAAAACTTAAATAGATGAATAATACTTAATAAGCATATATACATAGGCTCCACAAACAGTGTTCAATCAAACACTAATTCAAGATTCCAAATTTGCATACACATTCATTCGTCACTCTCAAACAACAATATTCTAAAACATACATATTACTAAAACAATCAACAAGCATTTGCAATGCAATAGGTCTCGCATTTGCGAGACTTTGAGCTATTGGCATTGTAAAATGCGAGATCTATTGCATTGCAAATGCTTGTTTAGGACTTGTGCCCTATCATGCACACACATCACACATGTGGTAAATGGCAATACATGCATATACATTGACAGCTGTCTTGAAAAGTGTTTTCTTTAATAGAAACCCCATTGTATTATTTCCTGTCATATGTTCACATGCATCATGACAGGTGTGTTCATACACGGAAAAAAAGCATTCATAAGCTAAGAGCTCAGCCGTTTGAAGCCGAGACTAATTGGCTTTGCAAATGCTTGTTATTAACAACGGGTAAGGAACAAGGGAAGGAAGACAGAAAAAAAGAAAACGAAGGAAGCAAAAAATGAAAGCAAGAAAGGGAAACAAAGGAAAAGAGATGGCTAGGATTTTCGAACAGCCCCTTCTTCGAACCTTGTAATTCCTCATGGCTTGAACTCATTCTCGATCAATTTCCCCCACACCTCTCTTCCAAAGCGAAGAAGAACTTCAAACAGAAATTGATCAGGCAACATCCAGAATCACTTTTCGCAGACATCTATCAATGCTCTGCCAAAGGAAAGATAAAAATGGACCTTATCTTCCACACTGATAGACCAGAAGCGTGGAAATCCATCTTATGAGCGCAACTCAACATCTCCAAAACCACCAACACCTCACAGAGCTGCAAACTGTCAATTTAGCTGCCAGACCGCGCAAGGCGTACTAGTAACACCGCGGTGACCATATACTACAATAGCACGGTCCTAATACAAGCAAGCAATGACAATCTAGAGTCCTTTGACGTCCTCTTCCCTGCTCTCCAGAATGCATCCTCTCACGCACCCACTCCCCGCCTGCCCCTTCGCCCTCACCAGAAGAACCGTACCTGCCTTCTAAACTCACCTACCGCCCTGTTACCCTCTAGACACCACTCACTGCCATTATCGTCAAACGAGTCTTAGTGACGATAGGTCACACCCTGCCCGTGGACTGGTCTGACCACCACTTAATCTTCTTCCAGCTCACCCAGCCAGTTACCCTACAACTATTCATTCACGAACTACCCAAAGGGACCAGAAACCTCACCCAGGTCAACATGACTGACTTGAAGGAAAAAGTCAATGCACAACTCAGTATCCCCACGGATGGTCTAACCACAACAGAACTCACGAACCATTACAACACATCCAATCATCCATTCTAGATCAGATGGCCCCCCCAGAAACTAAGAAAAACCAGAAACATTCCATCCAGCTCCTGGTTCAATACGGACATCAACAATGAAAGGAGACAAATTAGAGCCTCAGAAATACTCTGGAGAAAGAACCCCTCCACGTGCCTACTTGAATAACTCAAAGCAGCTAGAAGAAAATACAAAAAACACATCCATAGCGTAAAATCCAACTTCTTCTGCTCTGCCCTGGACAATGCTAAAAACAGGCCTAACAAACTGTTCAAAATCATCAAGCAGCAAACCTCCAAGCCCCCCGTATCCTCTACCCAGGCCTCCAAGGCACTGTGTGAAAACTTCACCACCTTCTTAAAAGAAAAAATCTCCAAGACTGAGCTCTCACTAGACACAGACACCGACTCGAACTCCGCATGCGTAGGCCCGTCCCCAGTCGCAATGGAAAAGTGTGGCCGGC
The DNA here is from genome assembly GCF_964263255.1 of Lissotriton vulgaris. NCBI lineage: Eukaryota > Metazoa > Chordata > Amphibia > Caudata > Salamandridae > Lissotriton > Lissotriton vulgaris. The sequence goes on along the minus strand of NC_141693.1, from coordinate 1,996,041,310 downwards.
TACACACTAATGCGTGGAAATCCTTCAATCCCATCTCAGAAGCAGAGATTATCAAGTAAATCTCCACCACCAATCCTGCTTCTCACGCCCTCGACCCTATACCCTTCCAACTGACCAAAGAACTCAAACTCTCCATTGCCCCATTCTGGTGCAGAATCATCAACAGCTCCTTGAGAACCGGAAGCATACCGGACTGCCTTAAAGTTGGCCAAGTAACGCCAATAATTAAGAAACCAGGCCTTGACTGCACAGACCTAAACAACTTCAGACCCGTCTCCAATCTCCCCCTCCTATCCAAAATGCTCGAAAAATGCGCACTCTCTCAACTGACTCAGCAAATGGACAATATCAGCCTTCTTGATCCTCACCAATCAGTTTTCAGAAAAGGTTACAGCACTGAAACGGCGATCCTCAACATCACAGATGACATCCATAAGTCACTGGATATCGATCACTGCTGCCTACTCATTCTCCTAGAACTGTCAGCTGCCTTTGACACAGGTGATCACCATCTCCTCATCAAGGCCCTACAGGAAAGGGTTGGTGTAGGAAGGTGGATACCGGACTATGGTTATCCCAGATTTTTTTACTAGTGTTTAGCTGGCTTTCGACTTAGTTGGCCTGGGATCCTGCTAATCAGGGCCCCAGGCTATCTGCTCTCTCTTTAAAACGGACTCCATGTACCCTAGGTACATCTCCAATTGGATACTGGGCCACCTTATCAGCCCCTGTACAGTGTACAATAGGTACCTCTGGGCATAATTGCATCCAAGGCTTACCAGGGGCTGCAGCATATCTTTTGCCACCCCTGGCTGGCCATCCAAACTGACACAACTGGCTGAACACTCAGCTGGGGCAAGGTGGTGTAATCACCCCTTGCATAGATATAGTATACCTATGTCTAAACCTATATCTGGACACATATGCACCTGTAAGTCACTCCTATGGCAGGCCTTAACAATCCTGGAGGCAGAGTGCTTGGTTTTATGTGAGATGGTGCTCTAGCATGAGCTGAGCCTGTCTGCAGCTTTCGGAACCATGTCCTTATAGCTGTTCTGGGATATTGCCATACCATATACTCTTAAGTGCATTATGAACCTCGCGGTTAAATGCTATCTATGGTTTGGCTTTATCAAAACATGTCGTGTAAGGTGTCATACGCTTCGGAACACTACCCCCTCACCAGTCCTGTCAACGGGGGTAGCATTCTACCCGTCTAGAGGGAGAAGCCATGTTACTTTCCTTAAACGTGGTTAAATCTAACCAGAGCCTCAGCATCACAAAATGGATGCTGCTGTCACAGACACAAGTCTGGCCTACTGCTGCTGACCGAAACTCTGGTAGGGGAGGCCTGGACAAAAGGTTTCCTGTCCCAGGGAGGTGCTAGCACCACCCAGACAGGAGATAGTGGTACTCGCGGTCTCTCACGGTTCTGGCTGCAATGGTCGGACTATTCAGACGCCACGGTAAAACAAACCATTGCCTCGAGGACGTAGCCTAGTTGCTAGGGTACCTCACGTGACTTTCCAATGGATGGAATAGTCCGACCATTGCAGCCGGAACCGTGAGAGACAGCGAGTGGGCTCATTAACAGACCCTCTAGATTGCCGGATTTGAGCTCTACAAATGATATAGCCGTTATTGGGTCTATGATGATTAAAACCAAATCAGACACCGAGAAGGATTTGATAGACTACTAATAAGTGACCCACATTCCATAAATAATTCTATGAATGAATCACGCATAATAAAAAGTGGCTGATTCCTTTGGAATATTCAGACAGGGTTAATCCTCTGGTCTGATGACAACTTGGCAGATATCTCTAGAAATAACTGACAAAAGATTTCTAGGCGCTTATACCTTCCCTCACCTGTCCTGAGGAAGACCCGCTTTAGACCCACAAACTAGGCGTCAATAGGGTCGAAACGTCGACGACACTAGACTATAGGACCAGTGGACAGAATCCAGGACATTAAAAGCTAAAATTGTATGGCATACTGGATTTCATGATTATTGATTTTGAATAACTGGCCTAGATAAATTGTTTTCTTTCTTTCACTTGTACATATTCACTGTTCTTTGTATCACTTGAGCACAATTTATCACATTTCACTTACTCTAATTGTTGCGCCGTTTATTATAAAATAATATGTAATTATTGCTTTATTTTTCTATGCATTCATATAGGGTCTTGACACAAAATGAGTCATGAATAATAAGCAAACTCGGTGATTTAAATCCTTTATGACCCTTTTATTGTTTTGGTTTGGATTTGCACTGATTTATCATTTTGTAAATAATTTTGATCTATGTATATATGATGAGATATAGAATGTAAAATTTACATGTAATTTAAAGCAATAAGGTTAACGCCAAACTAAAGAGGGCTGGCCAAATACGGAACCTCAGGAGCTCCAACTCCCACCTTTTAATCCCCATAAAAGCACGCAAAGAAAAAACCCCAGCTGGATCATTCGCCGGAAACGCGCCCAAAATCTGGAACTCCATCCCAGCAGATATCAGAACCACCCAGTCTTTTACAAAATTAAAAAAACTCCTAAAAGCCCTCCTCCTCAAACGCTCCCTCCCAAATGGATAGCTGCAACCTCCACGCCAAACCTGATCCAGTTTCTCTTTGACTCTGCATCGTACTGATCCACTAAAGTCTGCCACCTGACAAGTAGGTCCAGATGGTGAAGCTTTTGCAAAACTCTTGCACTACCTCAAGAATTCATTCAATGAAGCTACCTCAGGACCCATCTACTATCTCATGAATCCACAGCACTTGTTGACTCCCGAACACTATGTTTAAGACTCCTCTACTATGTAATTCTTAAATCTCACTGTTGTAAAGCAATCCAATACCCTCGGGTCAGGTCAGCGCTATATAAAAGTCCTAAAATTATAAAACAATAAATCAGGTAAATGGACGAGTCAGTGAAAAAACAAAATAGTGCTGGAATGGAGTCTGTAACACAGCCAGCAAATATACGCAGGTATGCAGCAGGCGTACAAAAGACGCAGAATGGCAGAGTCCTCGGAAGATGGATGGATGGTGGGCTTTATTAAAAAAAAATAGGGAAATAACGTTAATTACTAAAGCCGGACCTAAAAACACGAATGTGACCATGTGCAATGTAACTGGTGCTTATGTAGTTGCAGTACCTATAGATTAGGTTTGCGCTATCTACAGGAAAAACTGCAAAGCTAGCAGAAATTTGGACAAATTTCTGGAGCCCAAGTTCCCTCAGGTGCCCGGAGGTAGGGACATGGGACTGCAGCACTTGCCCACCCATGCCTCAGCCTTGGCTGTTCAGCAGTGGTCCGTGCCATAAGACACATGACTTTATGACCTCTGCTATAGAATGAATAGGAATTCTGTGGTAACATAAATGATGTCTGCAGTGGCATCTTGTTTATCTGCGCGTTGCTCAGCACAGGCTTAACCCCTTGCATGCTGATGACGAACCCCAGCCGTCATGAACTACGGTGCTCGTGTGCTGATGACGGCTGGGGTTCGTCATGGCCCGCCCCAGTTCATTTGTTTACAGCACAGGGGCGGAAACGGGCTAGCAGTGAAGGGGTTAAGAAAGGCTTTTATGGCTCGCTTTACAAGCAGCTCATAAAAACCCTTTGACAACTGACACCGTTTTTTATCACCGACTGTGCCAATAATCGCGGATGAGACATGTGAGCGTCAGCACCAGGCTTTGTTCACCTGGTTGCCAAGAGACAAAAATAAACATGGTAAATGCTGCACCGCAGCCACTTCGGCTCCCAGAGGGGTCCTCGCCCCAATAGCTGGGTTTGATTGGGATGATCTCCTCACTCCGTGTTAGCTGGGCCATAGGGTTTCAGTTACAAATCAGGTGAGCAACATGCAATGGGACAAGCAGGACTACAACTCCCAGAATGCATTGTTAGAAGATGAATTCACAGCGCAAAACTGGAAGATAGCCTTGTAGGTACCTCAGCCCGTTGTTCAATGTGCCTATATTTTCTATATGTACCTTCTTGTGCAGCGACCAGCAAAATAGCAGGGTCGCTAGGATCGTCCTTGAGAAAACATCTGTAAATAGGGAAATAACGTCAGTTACTAAAGCCGCAGAGCAATGGATTTAGGGGTGATACGCAGCATTCATTAAGTGCCTAGAGTAGTTTCATTCCGTGGTGAACACTGTACAAACAAGTAGAAAAACTAAATTACTGAAAACCATGACTTGAAGAAACTGTTCACAACCTCTCTTTCCTTCTTTCAATTAGTTGCATCCCTGTGAAATGGATCCAAAAAAAGAACAAGCCCGCGAGTGTTTCGCATGCGCCACAGCGAGCCATATGGGTTTCAATTATCGCGCCAGTGTCTAGCCTCGATAATTGAAACCACATGGTGGCAGTGCGCGTAACAGACAATAGGCCATGGGTGGAGCAATGCGCCCGCCTTTGACCAATTGCGTGCTGTCTTTGAGAAAAAGACGCCCGCAAAGGCCAATAGTGTGGGCCAAAAGGAAAAGCACACGCACAAGCATGTGCGATTCCTAGGTCTGTTTTCAAACCCCCGAGGTCTCTCGCTGCGCGAGCGCTGCTCCGCACTGCAACGCAGGCGCGAGACATAAAAAAATTCTCTCCAGCCAGGTGATGTGAATATCGTGGCCTCTCGTGTATCCTCCCAATAATAGATAGAGGCTGGATCCAAATACACAGAGTAATTCAACGCCAACCCGCGTTTCGGTGTTAGGGCCAAGGAGGGCTACACCTTCATCAGGGTGGTAAATATATAGAGTATGGGACACACAAGCAGAACCTATTAGGGTGGCGGTACTGGGAAATAAATGAATAACACACAATAAGTATACATATAATCAACAATTCCAGATTCCTATATACAGATAAGAATAAGTATATAATACACAAGGCTATATAACAGTTTTTTAATACTCTATATATTTACCGCCCTGACAAACCACATAAACCCATGAATAGAAAGTTGAAATCACAAGCACAGAATTTTCATAATGAAATAGGTGGAAGCATGTCATTAAGTGTTCACAATAAAAAAACTGCTCTTCAGCAAAATGATCCAAAGCTTGAAGAACGACGTGTTTCCCTTGACATGCCTGGTCATAGTCATGCCCAAGACTAAATATCATGAAGCGGCTCCGCTAAGCAAAACCAAAAGGGACATCACCTCCAACATACTTGAAATGGAGTGTCTCACTGAAGAATCTCACGACTTGGCGAAACTTCTCAAAACTGAGTAACAAGCATTACAATTCATTCATGGAACAACCAGCAAAGCAGAGAATAAGATTCCGTGACGTGCGTGAACATTGCCAAAACACATTTTCCAATGAACTCTTCTTGCTTCCTGTACGTTGTGCTAGATGGCCAAAAAACTCTGCTGAATGCTTGCAGACGCCAACCATAAAATAGCGGGACGCTATTACGACCGCACTGGGAGGCTCCTGGTGCTGCTGTGCTGCTAAACGTCAATCCGCAGCTGACATAACCTCATAGAAGACAATACGTAACATCAGTGCCATGGAGACTTACGTGCAATACCACTGGGAAGGTAAGAGAGGGCATGCAGCTTATGGCTCGTGCCTCATTTTTTAAAAATCTTACGCGGCGGTTAAACACAATTGCGCAGCTCCTAAAATTCCTCTGGACTCATGGCCAAATTGGAAAAAATAAAATGAACACTGTTGCTCGTACCCGGCAACTGGGACGGTGCGCCAGCCATACATTTTATTAGCGTGGGCTAGTACAGCATGCGCTCTAATAAATGAAGATAAAGCTGCAGATAACTTCCTAAATGTCAAATAATTCCCAGAGACAAACGAAGCAAACAAAACATTGCTCACCACCAAAGTCCTTAAGCGCTTCGTAAAAACAATAATCTGGCACCTCTTCTTGCGCCCACATCTACATGGCAGATGCCGGACCCTCGCTTCATTAGGCGCTCTGCTACACAGAGGCACAATGTATCCAGTAGATGTACTCACTTTGTATCAAATTTCAACCTTGAGCACGTTTTACACCAACATTCCGTATCCAACTCACACACTGGCTGAGCAGCTAGGAGGACCAAGGCTGGTTTACATATAAATACAATATGTAGGATATAACAAAACTCTTCGTCAACCCTGACTCAGAAATACACAGTTAAGCAGGCTCTACGACCCAGTCCCGAATTCAGCGATTGAAAGACCACAGGTTGGGTGGCACGTTGCAGGCAGACAAATACGCGAACAGGAAATCTCAGAGATAGGAGTAGTGACACCACAATGGTCCAGGGGGGATTGGCCCCAATAAAGGACACATGGCCAAAGGGGTGCGTGCGTTCCCAAAACACCATAAAGTCAGATGCCACATAATGTTAGGAACACTCAGCTAATCAGTACACACCACACACAGTACACGACTCCCCATGCCAGACATCCGGACATGTTATCTACTGGCTGCATTGTGTCCATGCAAGTTCAAGGCCCACCTGGATTAATCATCCCAAAAAATTTATGGCTTCAAAGAATGCAGCCCGCAATCCTTTCCAAAAAAGGTTGAGTTGAACCATTTTATTGTATCCAATGAACTGTACAAAAGTCTATGTTCGACCGACTGTAAATTGGATCCTTAACGGTTAAATAAATGAACTGTTTCTTCTTTGCCGAACAAACTGTCTCTTGTTTTTTCATGTTCAAGCAACAACCCTTCTGCTAGGTGGGGGCATTCATAGGCCAACTCAACATGACCACACAATGTCATGTGTCTGTTATCTGGAAGCATTCATACACCCCAAACGCGACATGAGCACACATCAAGTTTCTGCTTCCAAAACTCAATACAAGTACACATACTTCAGCTATCTGAAAGCATTCATAGACCTCAAAGTCACCATGACCACGCAATGTCATGCTGCTATGGCCTGTGACCAGACAAGAAGCAGAACAGGAGTACAATGTTCTACATATACCTTCGCCAATCACATAAACATGGTGCCCAAAGTGAACAGTGCCATGCTAGGGCTTTCAGAGAAGAGTGGGTTTCTTTCTCCATTAAAAGGAAAGTGAAAGCTTTCGATTCGGCCATTTTACCACAACCGATGAAAGTGGCTTTAATTGACAAGTGACATCTGTTCAAATTAACTAGGAAGTGTGTCACACCTCTGATGAAGTAACACTTGTTAGTAAAGCATCAAGTGCACCTCATGGGCAAAATGCTGGAAATGTATCATACATAGTTGGAGTAATGGCTGCATGTAGATGTTAAACCTGCAACAGAAATAGCATGAACCTGAGAACCAACCACCTAACCTAAACCCCAAATAAAAAACCCACAAAAAAACACCCATTTGAAATTCCTTTTATCATAGAGTATCCAATGTAACCATCGACCTGAACAGCCCCTGCACAGGCACCTTTCCATCTTCTTTTAATGTTGTATTGATAACAGAACATCTAGTGATGGGATTTCTAGTCCTCTGGTTTGGAAATCCCAAGTGCCTAAAACATTGTTTGCTTCCAAAAAAACTTGCAATGGCAAAGTGGCTGTTTGTTTTCTAAAACAGAAGGCAACAGAGGATCATTACACACAGGTCTATTGTGTTTCCATTTCGTTTGGTGAAGAAATATCACTTTAATGTGCGGCGTCACCCATGCCTTATTTAGCACTCCCAAGACAGTGTCACTGTGAAAACACCCAATTATAAACTTTGTCGTTTTGTGCAGAAGAATTCTGAGTGAAAGAAGATTCACATATATAATGCAAAAAGACCTCACACATAACGTATAAACTTTAGGTTTCAGATTCGACCTTACCTGTATTTGAGGTCACTTCATGAATATCAAAGTTTGGATGAGCTGGTCGTTGCCACAACCACAAATTTCTAGATTTCTGTTCTACTAAATAGTTCCAATCTTCTCAGAAAAATAAGGCTGCACCAGGCATCAGTACGGTTGGGTATTCATGCTTAAACACTAAAGAAATTAGGAAATTGTTTGGATGCATTTCTTGCTCCCATAGATTGCCGACTGCTTTAGCTCTTATCCGTTGGAGAGTTCTATGACCTCTGTGAAGACTAACTCTACCTGTGTCTTTCCATTTTGTCAAATGATCACGATCTAAATGTTCTCAGTTTATGCACAACACCATTTGTTTGCTTTCCAAAGATATAATTTAACTCAACAAGTTTTAACAGGGTTAGGGAGTCTCCATTACTGATGCCACTGGATTTCTATTAATGCTTGCAAATTCATGCAGACTAAGGGAATATTTCTTAAAGTATTTTATACCAATTCGTTAAGAAACCCTATCCTTAATTAGGAGTGCAAAAGCTGAAATTTCCCTCAGCAATAGAGCTTACATTTGCAAATTAGGTATTTAGTCTTATCATGGAAAACAGTAAAAATAAATAGGCCATACGATGAACATAGACATTCTGCGGTGCAATAGTAACAGGAAGAAGGAATTTGCTTGGTCTCTTTCCTGAAAAAGATGTGAACTGGCAAAACGTATCTGCTCTATTCATATCTATCTATCTATCTATCTATCTATCTATCTATCTATCTATCCGTATCTATCTATCCGTATCTATCTATCCGTATCTATCTACTTATCTTGCCCCATGACTCAGAAGTGTCAAACATTCTGGGGAGATTTGGAAATCCAAATCTACCCCTGTTCCGATAGCTTCTGCCCACATTGAAGGCAGTGAAAAGAGCCTTCACTGACTTTTACTGCTGTGCACCAACCGCAAAGTCTCTGTGCATCCAGGGACCATTTTTTCTTAGTGCAGTGAGCAATAATCAAAACAACTCAAGTAAATAAATACCAATGAAGTTAATAGGTAATATACCTGAATAAACACAACCAGAAGGTCATCATCTAGTTTATCATTAGCTATTAAATAATTAAATGGATAACTGCTTCTTTATAAGACCAGAACAGCCCACATAAAGTGAAACAGTAAGACTGCCAAATTTTTAGATTAGAAAACAAAAACAAGTCAAAATCTGCATTTCAATATGCAACCAAGGGCCCAACATGGTTGATGTCTTACTAAAGTATAGAGAGGTCAACTGTATTGATAAACTAGTTTTCAATAACCAACAATCTGATTTCTGGGCCAAGAGGAAAAACAAAAACTACACTAGAGAATATAAGAGAGAAAAGTCCCCTCACTCTCGATGAGGGTGGAAAAAGAGCCCTGATCGCACACAATCTAACAGCTGCCAATAAAATGCTGGATTACAACATTCACCTGAATAGATTCAAAGAGCAGGCAGGGTGAAAGAACAACTTCTCATTCACAATCAAGGTTGTGATGAGCGGGAGGAGCTTCGCGGGCAGACAAGATGGCCGCGTAGGCTCGGAGCTCCGTGGACCCTCCGGCCCTCCGCAATAATCCTGCTTGAAATCCTGTTCCACGTAGGTGGATTCTGAATGCTGGCGGGTCGCTGATGCGGAACCTGCCTCCCGCTTCCGAATCGGTGGTTCCTACGCTGAGCTACGTCGTGTGATGCCACTTGCCAAGGAAGCGCCATTGTCTCCTCGGTCTCCGCCACTCCGCAAGACAGAGATGCGTAGTGCTGGGTGGTGATCCCCACTGGCGGAAGCTACGATCCTGCAGTGTCTCATACCACTAGCTTGTGCTGAGCATCTGGCCTACAACCTCGGCTCGATATATCTCAGGCTCGGAACTGTGTGAGGTGGCCCCTCGCCCTCATCGGACCCAACATGGCGGGCAAGGGCGACCCGGACATGACGTCGAACAAAGGCGTTCGTGGCAAGTCCCAAGTGCAGCAGAACAGGATTGATAGATATGCTCAGCTGCGCACCTCGCCTGCACCGGGGGCCTCCACTAAGGACCTCTCCTCTTCGGGCTCGCCCGATGGGTCCGAGCCCACCCTTAGTGACATTATGGGGGCCATCTCGGGCATACGAGCAGAATTACAGAAGCAACACGAGGTTTTGACCCACAAGGTGGACACGTTGGCAGTGGATCTCACCCTTATCAGAGCCGACCTGGGTAAAACCAACGATCGGGTGAAATCGTTAGACCTAAAAACTTCGAGCCTCACCACCGACGTCTCGGACCTGCAAACCGAGGTCTGGACCCTACGGCTCACTTCTGACCAATTCTTCAGGAGGCTGGACGACTTTGAAGGTCGTGCCAGGTGGCAGAATGTCCGCATCATTGGCGTTCCGGAAGGGTCAGAGGAGGCATCGGCTGACCTGTTCGTTGAGGACCTGATACAGAACCATCTTACTCCCCCCGGGCTGAGCAAATTCTTCTCGGTTGAGAGAGCACATCGTGTACCAGGTGGCCCGCCGAAGTCGGGTGTGGCACCTAGACCCATCATTGCCAGGTTCCTCAACTTCAGGGATCAGGACGCAATTTTACAGGCGTCCAGGAGGCACGGACCGCTACAGTTCCAGAACTCTGAGGTGCACTTCTATCCTGACTTTACCAGGGCGGTCCAGCGGCAACGCCAGAGCTATGCGGGCGTGAAACGGCGGCTGCGGGACATGGGTCTCAAGTATTTGATGATGTTCCCGGCCAAGCTTCGGATTGAACATGATGGCCGTGCTTTGTTTTTTGACTTTCCGGACAACGTCAGCGAATGGCTGGACACTCTACCACAGCGTAGCGATGGCCGGGAGGACAGCGAACGGGGCGCTGCTGGTGGATCTGATTTGTGAGACTTGGCTCTACTACGAGGACGATGGCGGTTGGTGGTCCTGCAATAAGTGACTTTCGTCCTTTTTCCAGTGTAATAGTAATTGGATCTCCTGTTGCTTCATGGAGGGCGGCGGGAGGTGTTCGCGGGGAATCCTCACTCCTTTTGGGGCTTTTTGTAGACTAGTTAATGGGGCGACAGGCACACTGCTGGTTGGGGGAGCTTTTTAGTCTGATGCAGGGGTGCAGGGTGGGGGGTGTGTTTGGACGATTTTCATTGTTTCTTTGTGTGTTCTTGTTTTCTTTCTTTCGGCAATGGATTGAGTATATTGTTGCATCCTTGTTTCAGCAGGAGTTTTTTGGGACTGGCGGGGGAGGGAGGCACGAGGATGGGGGGTAGGAAATTGAAAGTGGTCAGTTGGAATGTTAATGGGTTGGGTGACCGAATCAAAAGGGGGATTGTGCTTCAAATGCTTAGGCGTCACATGCCTGATGTGGTTTTTCTACAGGAAACACACTTGATTGGGAACTCATGCAAATCGCTCAATTGCAAGGGGTACAAGATGGTGGCACACTCGGGGTTCTCTTCGGGGTCTCGGGGGGCGGGCGTCCTTGTCCGGACATCCCTTCCGTTGGAGATTGACGTCACCACGATAGATGATAGAGGGCGCAACGCAGCGGTGGCTGGGCGGTGGGAGGGGCGGGCCCTCATCCTACTTTCAGTTTACGTCCCGCCTGGCCTACAGACCAGTACCTTCCAGGACCTTGGTGGCGCCATTTTAGCCCTGCCCGATGGTTTGCTGATTGTCGGGGGTGACTTCAACTCAGTCTGCTCTGGCTCCCTGGACCGACACCCGTCTAGAGACCTTCGTACCTCCCAACTGTGGTTGCCCTCGTTCATAGAATCAATGGGCCTTGTGGATAGCTGGAGACTCCTACACCCTACGCTTCGTCAGTTCTCCTTCCTGTCCGGTGCGCATGGCAGCCTGTCCCGCATAGACTACATTCTTACCTTGGCAGCTCACGCTACGGCCGTGTCCGAAGCCCGCTTCCTGGCGCGAGGGGTTTCTGACCACTCGTCGCTAATGGTCTCCTTTGACTTTGACATCGTCCTGTCGGAGCGACCGGCTACGGTCAATCCCTGGTACTTTCGTAACCCAAAGACCCGCGCTCTTCTGGCCAAGGCTATAGACCTTTACTTTTCCGAAAACGAGGGTTCAGTTGGATCGGCTGCGACCCTGTGGGAGGCATTCAAGGCCGTTTTAAGGGGCGAGGCATTCACTTTAATAGCGGAGGCCCGTAGGAATAGGGATGCCGACCTACTTTGCATCGAGGAAGAGATTTTAAACCTCAACGCCCAGTTGGGCCCCGAACCTACCCCTGACCTCCTCCATGCGCTCTCTCTGAAGCAACTGGAATATCGAGATCTTGCTACGAATGCCGCCCAGACCTTGGCTAGGGACCAACAAGGCCGTATCTATGATGTGGGTGACAAGGCTGGCAAGCTGTTGGCCTGGTTGGACAGGAGGGAGATGGCCAGTCGTGTGGTACCTGAGATCCTGGGGGTAGACGGGAACCCTGTCACTGACCCCAGTGCCATTGCCGAGTCCTTCGCCGATTATTTCAGAGGTGTTTACACCTCCACATCTGACTGCTCCGAGGCTGACTCGGCAGAGCTTCTCCTGACCGTAGATCTTCCCTGTCTCTCTGAGGCGGACCGCGATGATTTGGACAGAGACTTATCTGCTGACGAGATCGCCCTCGCGCTCCGCTCCTTGAGATCAGGCAAGGCGCCAGGTCCCAATGGCATCCCGGCTGAGCTCTACAAGATACGGCCTGATGTGGTCTCCCCGCACCTCCGTACTATGTTCCTGGAGGCGCGAGACGCCGGCGTTCTTCCCCTTGACCAGAGACTGGCAACCATTGTGGTCATCCACAAGGAAGGTAAACCGAGGGATGTGTGTCGGTCATACCGGCCCATTTCCCTCCTGAACGCCGAACCCAAGGTACTCGCCAAATTGCTTGCCAACCGACTGGTTGGGGTCATTGGCGACTTGGTGCACCCGGATCAGTCGGGCTTTATTCCACACCGCAACACTGCCCTCAATTTGAGAAGACTCCATGGCGCCCTAGCCAGGGCGCACACTCTTGCGGAGCCGGCAGTGCTGGCATCTCTTGATGCCACTATGGCGTTTGACTCCCTAGAGTGGAACTACCTCTGGGCAGTGTTAGCTAAGCTCGGCTTCGGTCCGGTATTTCTCAGCTGGGTAAAACTTCTCCACGCCAGCCCTATGGCTAATGTATCAGTTAACGGCCGTCTGTCGACGTCCTTTGCCCTTCATAGAGGCACCAGGCAGGGCTGCCCCCTGTCACCTCTCCTTTTTGCTCTGGCTCTCGAACCTCTTGCGGCCATGCTGCGATGCCTACCGACCTCCATGGTATCACCTGGGCACCCGACTTCGAGGACCGTATCTCCCTGTACGCAGACGACATTCTCCTTTACCTGACTTCCCCGTTCAAGTCTCTCATTGTAGCCGTAGACGTTCTTAGACAATTTGGGAGATACTCTGGCCTGATTATCAACTGGGCCAAGTCCTCCCTCTATGTTTTGAAGGGGGACACACCGCGCCTCCCCAGAGGCTGCAATATTCAGGTGGCTACACAGGGCTTCAAGTACCTAGGGATCTACATCTCTGGGAACCCGAAGGTTCGATACGACCAGAACTTGCTCCCCCCACTACAGCGTCTTCGACGTGACGTGGAGGGCTGGCGTAAGCTCCCGCTCTCCCTGCTTGGCCGAGCGGCCCTGTTTAAAATGATGTCCTTGCCCAGGTTCCTATACGCCTTACAAAACACCCAAAATCCGGTACCGGCCCGATACTTTAGGGAAATCGAGGGTCTCCAGCGGGCCCTGCTCTGGGACGGTCGGCCCCGGGTGGCGGTCACGAAGCTTACGCTCCTGTGGTATGACGGAGGCATAGCGCTGACGGATGTACGCAGGTACTACTGGGCCTCCCAGCTTGCAGCCCTCAATCACGGGTTTTATGGCCCGGTAAATAGCCCCGGCTACGCCATGGACAGGTGGCTCCTGGGTGGTGGTAACTACTACCGAGCACTGTACTCCAGATCCCTTGACCGGCGTATGTCCGGTCCGACGAGGACGGCAATCTCTATTTGGCGTACGATCACTAAGGCGCAGGGATGGCAGGGCAGACTGACCAGATTCACTCCTTTGTAGGAGTCCGACATTTTGGGCAAACTATGGCACACCAAGGGCTTTGACAAATGGGACCTCATTGGCATCTCTAGAGTTGATGACATGATTTCCAAAGGGACTATCAAGACCTTCCCCCAGTTACGGATCGAGTACCAGCTGGGTGACTCGGAGTTCTTCCGATACGCCCAGCTGAGGCACGCTTTGCTTTCTGCCATGCCTCCCGGGGAGGCTGTCCCGGAGAGCTCACCGTTGGAGGACAGAGTGCTGGACGGCCATATGCCTGACAGCGCTATCTCATTGTCCTACAAAAAACTAATTAATGTCCGCACTGATCTTCTCCTTGGGTTGCGTGACCAGTGGGTGAGGGATGGCCTGGAAATCGATGAGGAGGACTGGCAGAGCGCAGTGTCCTCCCCAAAGGAGGTTGCCATTTCTTCCCGTCTTCGATTGGTCCAATTTAAGATCTTACACAGGGTATACGTCACTGGCCCCCGCCTTGTACACATGGGTTTTTCGCCCGATGGACTTTGTCGTCGAGGCTGTGGCGCCCTCGCCACTTTCTTGCACATCCTATGGGAATGCCCCGCCATAGCTTCCTACTGGAGAAGAATCCACAGGGTCATGAGTGAAGTGTCTGGAATAGAGACCACGGCGGAGGCTCGTAGGTGTCTCCTCAACATTTGGGAGCCGACTGATCACAACACGGCCCAGACCCAATGGGTGACCTTAGGCAATATGGTGGCCAAGAGAGACATTGCTCAGAGGTGGGGTGCCACTACGGCGCCCCTTGTGGTACAATGGAAAGCCAACATGGATTGGTGTATGTTCCGGGAGAAAACGGTCTATGTTGCCAGGGGTAAACCTAACAAATGGAATAAGGTGTGGGGTGCCTGGAACTCCTACCGAGGGGATGTATGTCTGCCACCTGAACCTGTTTCTTTGGACGAACGATTGTCACCGTAAGCTATGACTCCGACTGTGTACGATGACTGATTGATCCTGTTTTTCCTCCCCCCTCCTATCATCCTCTACTCTCCTGTATCTCTGAACCGTTGTTCTCTCTCTCCTCCCGGCTTCCTACTCCTTGCTGCACTCTCCATCCCATTGCTACTTTTCGGCGCCAGTTGGCGTCTTCTTTCTTCTTATGGTTACAAAAAATAAAACAAACCTATATTTTCCTTACGTAACTGTTTTGCACTACCATGCTCCGACTACTATGCTGCCTTGCCTCCGGGATGTTAGGCTGAATAGCTGTGTGCTCTTTTGCAATAAAGGTTTTCAAAATTTAAAAAAAAAAAAAAAAAAAAAAGGTTGTAAATGAGCCAATGGGCTCATTTACGCAAAATACACCATACTGTGTACTACCAGTATGCTCCCATCCTTGAATTTATTTATTTATTTATTTTAGAAGCTTGTAAAGTGCGCGGCTACCTCCGGCGGAGGTGTCCCGGCGCTAAGATTACCTGAGTGTCCCCAGAGAGAGTTACCTGGTTCAAGTCCAACTGAGAAGAATAAGAGATGCTGAAGAACTTTATTAACGTTTAGTAAACAACCAGGTTTTAAGTTTGCGTCGAAAGACTGGCTCAGATTTAATGAACCTGAGGTCAAGAGGTAGGCTGTTCCAGAGCTTGGCAGCTGTGACGGTGAAAGTTCTGCCGCCACTTCGAGAGAGCCTGAATCTTGGGACGATCAGTAGACGAAGGCTGTTGGATCTCAGATGTCTTACTGAGGATGAAATCTTAAGTCGTTTGCTCAGATAGGACGGGCAGTTCCAAGAATTGCACGGAATGCCAGAATCAGGATTTTAAAGTCGATACGCCGGGCTATGGGGAGCCAGTGAAGCTCATCCCGGTATGCTCTGACCGAAGTACGGGCAGGGATATTACCAATGAGCCGAGCTGCGGCGTTCTGAACAATTTGCAGACGGTCAATCAGATATTGGGGGGCACCTGCATAAAGACTATTGGCATAGTCTAGATGTGTCGTGATAAGTGCCTGGACAACCGTTTTGCGGGATGATTGAGGGAGGTAGGGGAAAATCTTCCTGATCATGCGCAGTTTGGTAAAACAAGCCCCCGCAACTTTGTTGACTTGGGAGCTACCAGACAAGGTGTTGTCAAATGTGAAGCCTAGGTTGCGGGCAGAATTGCAGGGGGGGGGGGGTGATTTCTGGCTGAAGAAGAGAACCTCAGTTTTGTCGATATTGAGGGCAAGGTGATTGGCTGACATCCATGTGCAGATATTGCCAAGGCAGTTTCTGAAGTTGGAAAAGAGGGAGTCAGAGTGGTCTTTAAATGAAAAAACAAGCTGAGTGTCATCAGCATAGGAGACCACCCTGACACCCCAAGACTCTACTACCTTGGCAAGAGGGGCCACGTAGGCGTTAAACAATAAAGGGCTTAAGGCGGAACCCTGGGGCACTCTGCACAGGAGGGGTTTGTCCTCTGATTCAAATGGGTGCATCGTAACCCTCCGAGACCGACTGGACAGGAAAGATTTGGTCCATGCCAGCACTGTACCACCGACCCCTAGCTGTTGTAGACGGGTTGCAAGTATGTTATGGGAAACAGTATCAAATGCAGCGGATAGGTCGAGGAGGACCAACATGGCCTCCTCGCCCCTATCCACTGATTCCCTGATAATTTCGGAGACTTCCAGCAGCTCCGTCTCGGTGCTGTAGCCGGTTCTAAAGCCGGACTGAGAATCGTGTAGCAGCTGATTTGATTCAAGATACTGAGCCAACTGTTTCTGTACCACTTTCTCCAGTACCTTGGCAGGTTTAGGCAGGAGCGATATGGGCCGGTAGTTGCCAAATTGAGAGGGGTCTGCGCCGGGTTTTTTCAAAATGGGAATTAGCCTAGCCTGTTTCCACACTGAGGGAAATTGACCACGGGACAAGGAGGAGTTCCAGATGGAAAGGAAAGGATTTACTAAAACAGGGGCAAGATTGCCCATGACTTTTGCAGGGACTGGGTCCAAAGGGGAACCAGACTTGACTTTATGTAGCAGGGACAACGCTAGGTCAGGGGTTAGCTCACTAAAGGAGTTAAATGAGCAGTGGGTGGAACATGGAATATCGGAAAGGTGGTTAGGTGGGGCAGTATCAAAGGAGGAAGAGAGTTTGAATATTTTGTTCTGAAAGAAGTCCGAGAGTCCGTTACACAGATCTTGAGTAGGGATACATTGGGTTTTCGTGGCAGGGGGATTTACAAAGTCTTTCACGATGGTAAAAAGAGTTTTGGAAGAGTTCTGCGCCTGTTGAATGAGGTTAGAAAAATAAGCTCTCATCGTAGAACGTTTCAGTTTATGGAATTTGTTCCGGGCAGATTTATAGGCCAGTTTGGCTAAAGGGTCATAATCCTGTCTCCATTTGCGTTCCAACTGTTTACACTTGCTCTTTTCCTCACGAAGCAGGGGGGAAAACCAAGGGGCAGAGGGGCGTGATCTGGAGGAAGTCAGCGGGACAAGAGGGGCGACAGAGTCAAGAGCAGAGGAAAGGGTCGAATTAAATCTTACAGTTTCTTTGTCGAGGTCTTCCAGCTGATTAAGTTGAAATTGAAGACGAGCTTCAAAGGACTCACAGGTGACCTTGGTCCATTTACGACCCCTGTCTCTGTTAAGAGAGGAAGGGGGAGGAGGGGAAGGAGAAGTGATAGTGAAGGGAAGAAGGAAGTGATCTGTCCAGGTCAGGGGAGAGGGGGAAAGGGCGGAGATACCAGGATGATTAGAAAAGATGAGATCTAGTGTGTGGCCTGCTATGTGAGTCGGCCTTTGATAAATTGGGGCAAGGTAAGTCCTTGTAAAGTTTCCAGCAGGGAAGAGGCTTGTGTGCAAGATGGATTATCAATATGGAGATTAAAATCTCCCAGCACAGTAAAGTGGGGGTGTTTAAGTGAGAAGTCTGCAATAGAATGCGTCAGGGCATTGAGAGAGGAGACGGTGGCTGCAGGGGGGTTATAGACCAGAATACCGGCACAAATGGTACTTGCAGAGTCCGTGACCGTAAAATAAGCGGCTTCAATAAGGCCGGGATTGGGAATTTTTGTAAGGTTCAGTTTAAGTTGGGATTTCGCGATTACCGCGAGACCCCCCCCCCCTTCCCCCCCCCCCCCGGGCTTGGAGTTTTCTCGATTAATGCCAACAAAACAGTAACCAGGGGGAATGGCCAGGTTAATGTCCGGTTTGGACGAATCTTTAATCCAAGTTTCTGTAAGAAACAATAGGTCCCATTTGTGAGTGTCAAGCGATAGACAGATGTCGGTGGCGTGAGCAGGGAGAGATCTGCAATTAATTAAAGCAGCTTTTAAAATGACCGGGGGCTGGCAATGAACACTCGGGGGCAGTTGAGACGATTTAAAAACAACAGGGATAGTGAAGTTGCATTGTCAGCAGGAGTATGCCGTTGATTCCAGGCTATAGGGTTTACAGCAAGTTATGGGGTTGCATGTACCTTGACGAAGGTGTAGCAGTTGATCAAAGGTCCAGGAGATTGTTGGGGTGCGAGATGTAGGGGTTCTGGCGCTGGGCGCGGGTCCGGCGCGGACGGGCGCATACAGGCTTGCCTTAGGCGCGCCGCCCGCTGCGCGGACGGGATGGGCCCTTCTTTTTATCCATGTCCATCTAGCGGTGGGAGGAGGGTGGGAGGCGTCCAGGAGCTGGAGCGCTACCCTGCCTCCCCCCAAGATGGCGGTTCCGCGTTCTCCCGGCCAGCGAGAGCGCTGTGCTCGGCTGCGCCAGGGGAGAGAGATCAAGGTCGGGCCCCTGGGACGAAGAAATCTCGTCCGGACCGGCAGAATGAGGTCAAGGTCTATATGAGCTCACTGGTATAGATGTTACAGCAGCATCAGCCTCAATTTCAAATTTGTGCAGATATTGCCCAACTTTTGTCCCCCTTCCGACGGAAAACCGACGACAATAGGTCTTCCCAAGGCGAGCACCGCATGCGCTGCGTCGCTAGGCGAGACCTAAAAACTACTCAATTTCCCATGTGATCTGTGCTTATTAATTGGCTGTCTTTCTAGGTTTCCTTCCCATATGCAGATATGATAAGAAAGCTGCATCAGAGTTCAGCATGAAATTATTTGAGGAGATCAGAAGACTGTTTGAAAAGGGTGCCCTATATGCTCACTTGTGACATATGGCTTATACATACAAGACTATAATCCCTCACCCGTTGGTTGGTTTTCCTCTTTGTCCCTACGAGCGGAGAAGCTACTGGTACGGAGTTGGAATAGGCCAGGGGTACAGAAATACCAGAAAGAGACCATAACTTGAGGGTTAGAAAGCACTTATTACAGGTGGTTGTTGAAAACAGTTACAAGATTCATTCTTGGAAGCAGACGGGGTACATAAACAATTTACCACTAATAAAAAAAATAACCCATAGAGTACAATCAGTATCACAGATTGTAAACAGTGATCTGTTGAAAATGGTGTTAACAAGATTTATGTATCACTTTGAAGAGTAGCACAAACAGAGCCCTTGATCACATAACAGAACTTAATACAATGACTATTTCCCAGTGGTCAGGCCACCGGTTAGAGACTAGTATTTCATTTTGTACAGCTGCTTACACCTTGACTCCCAACCAGGACGTCACTTAGGATTTTAAGTTGAAATGAAGTTGTTACTTAAGTAACCTCAAAGTATTTTTAAAAAATGCCTCA
The DNA here is from genome assembly GCF_964263255.1 of Lissotriton vulgaris. Classification (NCBI taxonomy): domain Eukaryota; kingdom Metazoa; phylum Chordata; class Amphibia; order Caudata; family Salamandridae; genus Lissotriton; species Lissotriton vulgaris. Next base: position 1,996,021,750 of record NC_141693.1, on the reverse strand, counting down.
ACTAAACGTATTGGAGAAAAGATGACCTGATAAAAGCTGGAAATGGGGTAAACATATGGCTCCTTGGAGCAAAGGTATAGTCTTGAAATACCACTCGAGACGCAACAATATCCATTTATAGAGATCCATGAAAAAGCCAAAGAAAGATGATGGTGCAATTTCTGAAAGAAATTACCCCACACCTGCTTGACTTTCACTTTGACATATCTCACACAGAGAGCTCATTAGATATGAGAGTGTAAACAAGGAATGGGAGATCGACCTTGGCCAATCACTGCCCATCTCAGAAGACATCAGCATGCTAGACACGTCCTCCAGGCGGCCAAGAAACCAACCTATTGCAAAGCCAGTGGGTTTCGTCTTTGATACTCATTGGCCTTTTCAATGGTTTTTAGCCGATACTGCACAGCATGGCTAAATACGAAAAAAAAGCTTCATGCTGCGGTGCGCTGCCGCTCACACCAGACATGCGGGCACTTATGAAATGATGCAGCTTCTTTCCCCCCCAAATCAGATCAGTAAATAAAAAGAAAAAAAATGCACAAAAGCAGATTTTTGAAGCGTGGAAGTAGCACAATGGAAGGTGTGGTTGTAGCAGCATGATGTGTGCAGTTGGGGGAAGAAACGGGGTGGAGAGAAGAAGCAATGTGCAACTGAGAAAGAGTGCAAGTGGGGGAAGCACCATCAAGGGTGAAGGGACCGGAAGCTACACAGAGTTAGAGGGTGGGAAGGAGAAGCAACGGACATGGCCAAGGAGAAGGATACATGTGAGAAAGTAACATGGGGAAGGACACAAGAGTGATGCCAACATGGAGAGAGTGGAGAGTCAGTGTGCAACACTGAGTGCAGGGGGACAGAGGTACACGAGGGAGACAGTTGGAAAATGCAAGCCCTACAATGGAGTGCTTAACACAAAAGAAAAAAGTTGCGCTTGAATGACAAGCGGTGGAAGCATAGAAGCCAGCCAATCAAAACAGATAGTAAAGAGGCTATTCTCCATTGGAGGTTCAAATACAAGATTGACAAGCTGGGACACAAATAATAAGCAGGCAAATGAGAACGACAGGAAAGCCAACATATGGTAAGCTATAGGCGGATTCCAAGACCCTGTATGTTCTTGGTAATCCCACATGTTTCATAACAGACAGACAGCGCATGCACCGGTGAGGAGGCGGCGACCTTACAACACAGAGCCATTCTTACTCAACAGCCAATCTATATACATCTCCGCAGGTTCCTCTTCAGAGACAAAAGCGGAAAAGAAGAAGGTTCCCACCTAAGATAGCAGTAATGGAATACTGAATATAGCCTGCTAGACCCTGCAATAATGATTACTACCACAGATGGGAAGACGGAGGATTTTCTAAAATTGTTGGATAATGCCTCCATGGACACTGCCGCAGCTAGCTACTAAAACCTCACGTCTGGAAAAGATGGGCGGTACCCACCGACAACTTCAGTTGAATTTCTGCCTCTACACGCAGAGCCTCCGACAGGCAGGATTACACAAGATCATGGAGTCACTGACTAGGGAGAGAGACAAATGCCGATCTCCCTTGAAAGTTGACAAATTTGAGTGGCACATATAGGTGCCGCCGGACCCCCCTTTAAAGGGGATATATATGGGTGCCACCTGTTCTTCTGTACCTAATCACGTAGATCCATTTATTTGAATGTCCTAAACCTCACAAACGTGATTTAAACCCAGTGACAACAGTGGTGAAACGGATGCAGATAACTCTACAACACCTACAAAGAAGTGAGCACCTTAGTAGTCTCCAGTTGGAATGTGTGGCTCATGGCAAGGCAGTGACATGAACTCCTCTTTGCAAAACAGCAAATTCCTCTTAGCTTAACAGTAGGTTGCTCTTGGATAAACTGCAGATTTTGCACCAACATTCCATTGCTGTACCTCCTTGTTCGGGCTCACAAACTAGTGGTTCTGCCTGTAAGCCTAGGCCCTTGACTACTAGTTGAAGACACCATCATTGCCAGGAGGTTCATCATCAGAACTACCTTGTCACTTTCTGGAACACCTCACTCTTATGCTCAGTTCCACCCACACGATTACTCAGTGACAGTATTATGGCCTGCCCTCCCCCCCGACCTCTCCCAGTCTTCCCATAGCCCCATAATGCTATATGCAAAGCAATCCTTGAATGCAACACTGAATGGATTATACTTTACTTTTCAGATGCAAACGAGTCCTTCTTGTATTCCAAAGGAAGCACTTTCTAAAGCATTAAAAATGCAAAAGGTCTCACCTTTTATTAAGTTAAAGCTGTTTGCTTTGCTATTCAATACCAGTAATTAACAACCACAGGGGCTGTCCACAACCCTGAACCTGAGACAAAGTGTTTATTATATCAAACAAAAGGCTCAGGGGGAGAGAAAATGTTAAAAACTGGAAAGATATCCAATGTATGACTTAAAATTCACCTCCAATTCCAGTAAAACCCAAATTGACTTTCTTGATTTGACAATTTTCCCACATGATGGTGGGCTCTCCACAAAATTGTTTACTAAAGCAACTGCCCGCAACTCACTTCTTGAATATACGAGTAATCATCCTAGAGGACTCAGTGATGGTTTAACCTTCGGGCAATTCTTGCGAATTCGCAGGAATTGTCGGTTCAAAGAGGATTATTTTCGTGAGGCCGAGATTTTATCAAAAAAACTTTCACTACGGGGTTATCCTCGAAAATTGATCAAACGATCAATGAAACGCGCATGGTTTAATCACCGCGAATTTCTTCTTACCCCCAGACCAAAAAAACTGATGAAACGGATTCCATGTGTCACGACGTTTGGTACCCGTAGCAATCAAATTTCGACCATCATTAAAAAACATTGGTCACTTGTGGTTTCCACTGGAATCACCAACGAATTGCCTCTTTTCTCTTACAAAAGAGGTAAAAATCTTCGGGACCACTTAGTCCGGGCTGCCTTACCTCGAGCAGAGGCTGCCACTTTAACAACATAATGGGGACTGGACAAGGTGGTAGGCCACTACAAATGTGGAGGCTGCCTTATGTGTGACACAAGCACGAACACCAAACAATTTACACACTGTAACATCGTCTATGATCTCCGTGACTTTTCAAATTGCAACACAACCAATGTTGTGTATGCAATTTGGTGCCCATGCGAACTTATATACATCGGGCAAACTACCCAAAAAATAAAGACCAGATTGTCACAACATAAAAGCAGGATACGGTGTCTAACTGAAAATGCACCTTTGGTTGCGCATTACTCTGATAAGAATCATGCTCCATCTGAAATGCGATCCCAAATAATAGAGGTTATCCATGTCCCTGTGAGAGGGGGTAATATTTCAAACATTTTGAATAGAAGTGAATGTCGGTGGATACTTCGATGTGATAGTGTGAACAATGGATTGAACTCTAGTGAGGAATGTCATTCTGTGATAACTAATCAATGAATGCTGTGAACGTATATGTTTATTGGTCTTTTATCATCTAATTCTGCATTATATCCACTGCACACACTGCATCTGCTATTGTAACTGTCTCTTTGTATTTTGACTTAAATATACCATAAATGTAAATGAGTCTATGGTTAACCACTCATGGAACCCTCTATAGATATGTATATTGTTTAACGTTTTGTTATTTTGTGCTTCTGTGAGTTCTATAAAATTGTTATGATATTACAGTACTCCTTTTAAATGTATCTAGACTTCTTATGATGAAAACGGCCGTTTTCTCTTTTTATTCATACTCTCTATCATATATATTCTGCTCGCCTCAAGCTGGAAGTGAGGTTGGGGTTTTTTCTCGATTTTGACAATCATGCAACATAACCTGTATCAAACTGGTCTTATCTAATTTTATTTATTTTCATTGTAAATCCTTTTTGACGACATACACTTATGCCGGAGATCATTTTTGACATTTCGTTACTATTATTGCCGTCATGAGGCTGTGTTTCCCAGTCCAAGATGGCGCTGCCTTTTGGCAGTTCTCGTGTCCTTCCTCTAACATCTCAAGAAGGCATTTCTTTCTGGCCAAACTGTGTTAGCCGTAGTTCCGGCTCTATGCACGTGGAATCTATTGGGTGTCCGCTGAATCAAACAGGCGGTAAGTTTTGCTCTTGTGCCGTCCGCGCTTGGTAAGCGGCACGTAAACACTGCCCGTTTAGTTAAGACTGAGTTTTTTGGGGGCATACGCATATAAATATGAGGGCCATTAAATCATTAAATAACGAAACGTTTTTTGAGGCTTAAAACTCCAAATTTCTTGTTTGTGACACTCACGTTTTATCTATACGTGTTGTGGTTTGATACCGATACGTTGTATGGTTTGACGCGATATAGATCAGGCGTCTCCCATTCCATTTATTTTCCGTGATGCAGGGTCACTTCAGATACCGGCTCCATAATTCGACGTGATTTTGTTGTCAGCGGTTAACTCTCTGTTACAGGTCTGTTTTGAAGAACTATTGCTGTAATAATTAATATCGATTGCCTGGTTTACCCGACACTTAAGTTTTGTATTTTCAACAGCCTACAGGCGATGAATTGAAAAAAAACTTTTGTACACAACCTGTTGGGCTATTAAGTGGCTAGCTGAATGGTTTGATGATCTCTACTTTCGAGTGGCTATACTTTATTCTGAAATTATCTGTCTTTTGTGGTAAGTGCAATACACTTTGGGCTATATGATTTGCTTTTGGCCCACATTTACAGCTCAAGTGACTTCTGTCTTTGCCTTTGGTACTTTTTAGATAGGGATTAATGATCCTGGAGGACCCTAAAATTATACACTGGTTTATCCTCCCCACCTTTTAAAGCTGAAGGTATTTTTTGCCTTCTTTTTATGAACTTGGTATGAGGTTTCTTCACTTAGTGGTGTGGTATAAGGCTATTAATCTTTCCTTAACATTCTTCTTTTGTAAATTGTAAAAATTGTAAAAATCATCAGGAATTACCGCTAAAATGCATCTTTTATTGAACAGATCTCTTGCTCAAGAATAATTTTGAATCCTGAAGATGACCGCTGAATGACATACCGGTCGAAACGCAGTTGACGCTTCTCTGTGGCTTAAAAAGTTTTTGTAAGGACACAGTATTCATGTTTATGATGTTCCTTTTTTGTGATTTATATTTTTGTTGCCACCTGTCTGGTTTATATGTAATGTTTTTTGTACACCAGCGTTTTTCTTGCTTGAGATTATGTGTATGTTCAAAAAACTTCCTGAAATGTTGAAATAAATGTATACTTTTGATACTATTAGGCTATTGTGAAGGGCTTCTTTAACTCATACATTGGATATCTTTCCAGTTTTTAACATATTCTCTCCCCCTGAGCCTTTTGTTCGATATAATATTCAATACCAGTAGCCAAGCAAATGGCTTTAACTTAATCAAAGGCGAGACCTATTGCACTTTTAATGCTTGTTTTTGATAGCATCCTCCTGCGTTGCTGCACAGTGACATGCCACAGCAAAAAGAATGGCGCACATTCGCATTCCTTATGCAATACACCAAGACATGTTCTTTGATAAGCAACAGCACAACCAACACCCCTCCAACCATACACAACAAAGAAATTGCTTACTTGTCCACCCTGAAAGACTTCGGGCCTTGCAAGGTGTAAGTAAACACTACATAAATACCAATCGACTACAGTAACTCCAAGGCACTGGTGGAATCGGGCAAAGAAAGGGCTAACCGTTGTTAAGTCCTACACTCATCAATCCCAAGCTCCATGCATGCATCCAACTCACCTAATTTATCTGATACTTTTGAGCATTTAGGAGAAACATTAATTAACACACCTTAGTTTCGAAGGGTCATCTGCTTTAGAACTTATATTAAAAAGATGCAGTGCGATAACATGGAAAATTATTGCCAGTTCAGTGGAGGCAGAAATGGCAAACGAGATGCTTAGGACCGAGTCCTCCACCCACCCTTTTACACAAGCCGCCACAGACTCACTGGACTGGCCGTTAGGGTGGTGTGGGAGGAGTCAGGTAAGATAACAGACTACCTTTCTACCTTGTATAAGACTGTGAACCTGCAAGTGTGTATACAGTTTTCAGGGTTGCAGTGGAAAATAGTGTTTGCAGTCTTAGCTAACTTTACTTACCCCACAAGCTTTAACAAGCTTTAACATGCTTCAATGCCTCACATTTTCCCAAAAAGTAGCACCCAATATTAACTGAGCAAGGCTTCCCACAAGTTAGTGATCTGCGTATTTGGCCACTTTTTCTGCCCTAGTCTGTTTTTGGTTCCAGCTGGTTTTGACCCCGAACAACCGTCTCCTGAGGCTGGCATGAGTGCACTTAACATAGTTAGTCGCAGCACTATGGCGCGAAGATCGAAGTTGATTTATGATCTACACGCCTTCAATAGAGTCCTTATCGATAGGAGACTTCGAGGGCGACCACCCAGTGAAAACAGATTCAATATGTTTCCTCAAGGATTGATCTCTCACAAGCAGCGTATCAACGGATACAAAAATGTAGTGTCTGGAACACGGCAACGCCACACAAGCGCTCAATCGAACCTTCTGCACATTAGGCCTTGATAAAGTGTAGAAATTGCATCTGATTTTCGAAGTTGCTGTCTCACCCCAACGCGGTTTTCATGGGAGTCAAGTTATCAGCAACACGCCGATACCCTGCAGTTAAAAGGTACCCTTGTTACTATGGAAATCCATTCCCTGCCGCTTCATGGCACGTTATGCACTTGACAGACCCCTGCTCACTTCCAGGGGCTGCTACTCACTAGCCTAACATGCAGCGGAGCTTTCATAGTGGACACCTGTATTTGGTCACCCGATTGACTGTCCAACACTGGCCAACGGACCCTTTCAGCCATGACCAGTTTTCAGGATATCCATTGGCTGGTGCGCTTTGTGGGAATATCCACAACATTCTGCCCTGAATAGGGTCTCACGCCACATACCTCGCGCTTGTTTTTTCTGCCACATCTCCGTCTCCCTGGCCATGGTGAAGTGTTCTTCTTCCCATCCTTCCTATCACTCAACCCCCGTACTTGTGTGAAGCTGCTGACCATGGACACTGAAATAGCTGATTCCTAAAACACGATTATGCTTTGGAGCTTCGCACGAGTCATGCATCTTAATCCACTGCCTCAAACCCACACTCCGTGGTGCTCACTCAGCCCCTTCACTTTTAGCGCTTTAAGCTATTTTTTGGCATTGCCTCCGCTCCACCCACACTCGGTGGTGCTCACTCATTCTCTTCACATGGACCATTCCCCCTCACTCACCATATTGTAGCTGTAGCTGGAATCCGACACTCTGTGAAACCTGAATCTGCTAAGTTGCCATGTGCCCCACCATTTTGTGGCTACAGCGTCCATTTCACCTCTGTTTCACTGACCACGTACATGTCGACCTGCACCTCGAGCTGACCTTTTTACTGCACCCATGCTAAAATGTGCCAGGTATGTTGAGATGTTTAAGAAAGACAAGGGAACCCAAAAGGTATGCCATAGTGACCTTGGGCAGTATCATGTTACAAAAAACAGTGGTCCCTACTCGTGGACACAATGGTATACTGAGCTAATAATCACACACCTGATAAGTGTTATGTCTTTTGTCCTGCCGGACAAGGAATATATTTAACAATTTTCTTAATAAAACTGAATGAACACATTAATAACAAGTGGGCACAGCCGTGACCCACAACATTCAGACAAAACAACGAACAGAATGGTAAAAGGAGCAAAGCAAAAATATGTCTGTGTACTTGTAGTCAGTGTTACAGACAGAGATTGTCATAACCACACCATTGCATTTCACAACATTTTAAATGTCATATTGTATAAGGGTTTTTTTTGGCCGACGACGTTTCGATGCCTAAGTTAAGTGTGGGGCATCATCATCAGGACAAAAACATAGTCATTGTTGTCTTTAAATATTACACTGCCTTTTAACGCAATTGCGTATTACAACAGACAAATCATCGGATCAGCAGATACCATGAACAATGGAGGAATCGGTACTGCCTTGTCCAGCGTGGAGAGTCGTCTGGATCGGGAGCGTAATAGCTCGATATGCAGAAGTCAGCGGCGCTGTGGCGGATGGTGGACATAGAAAGAGGTACATACATACACACTCTATGGGAAAGCCATCGTATAAGGTCCTATTGGAACGTGATAATAGAGGAACTTAGCACCGTTGGGGGGAACACCCAACGATGAACGCCAAGTTTATCCTACTAGGAATCCCCTCAGAAATTGATGTCCACCGAACTAAACTCCTACATTGTAACCTAGGACTCATAGTGGCCATGAGGGACATAGCCAAGCATTGGGGTGCCCAAGAACCCCCCCACACCGAGGGAATGGGAAACGGGAATGGGCTCTATATATGGGGGCAGAAAGGGCAACGTACATGGCAAGAGGGTTATGTTATAAATGTATACAGCGCACGATTACCCGAAGGTGTCTTGGCGCTAGAAACCGGGAAAGCAGGCATAAGGGATTAATCAGTGAATAGCCAGGTTTTAATAGCTTTCCTTAATAGTGTCAGAGAGGGGAGATTTCTAATGCTAAACGGGAGGGAGTTTCAAAGCGTGGTAGCTCCCACCATAAATCTTCCGCGACCCCAGTGGGACTTAAAAACTCTCTGGGAGAGTATGACTTTTGCCCCAAAGAGGGGCTTTTAAGACTGGGGTCCCTGGCAGTGTGAAATGTACAATCCTATTGTGCACCTTGTCGCACAATACACACAAAATTACCAATGACAAGAAAATGTTTGTTGAGGACTATGCCTGCTATTATATGCTTCCTGTTTGACTGAATAGGATTTCACTCCCAAATGTTCAGTTTTTCTGCACCATTATGCATCATATGTTGCTTTTGGGGAAACTTAATAAAAATATATTTTTTTTTAAATAGGACTGCTCTCTCTTTGGAATGGCATGGCTGGGATCTCCGCTGAGTGGTGCTAGCTATGTATCTTAAGTTTAAAAAAAAAGTGTGCCCGTTTCTTCATACACAGTAAGCACAAGATGCTACAATACCTGGCTTTAAAACAGCCCATTCTTATGTATATATTCAAATCAGCATCCACTCTCTCCGCTAACATTGTAGACTTTAGAGAATTGTTGAACAGTTCTTGGTAGAGAGCAAATTCCCAACGTGGCACAGAGCAGCCCCAGGTAGAGAGAAACTTTGAGGAAGCATGGTGGTCAGCATTTAATGAAGTGCAACGTTGAAAGACTACACCAGAGCCACTTCTATCCCATTAACATACAGGAGGACTCATCTCTGCTACTCTGCGGAAAAACAGATCCACAAGGTTATGTTTTAAAAACATCTCAATAACGCCTGTGTCTGCATACCGGTTTACAGACAGAGTAAATGGACAGCGAATCGTGTCTACTAAAATAAAGATAGACTGCTTTGTAATATGCATCACCTCATCAGACTCCAAATCATGGGCTAGGAAGCGGGGTCATGTACAGAATGGATAAAACTTGTGTGTCAAACGAATTCACCGCTTACCTTTCCTCTTCCACCGTAGCTTCCTCTTCAGTGTCCAGTTGTTTTTTCTGCTTTCTGTCCTTGCGGGTGTGGGCTGACCATGAAGCAGGCGAGAACCCTAATGAAGGAGTGCTTGAAAGAGCTTCCCTTTCATCACTGCAATCGTCAGAGGGACACACCTCGGAAACTGTGACAGTCCTATGGTCTGAGGATTTACGATGTTTCTTTTTCCTAATAGTCTCTTCTAAACCACCAGCTCTTGCCTGCTGGGTATTTCCTTCTTCCCACGGAGCTTCTTCCCTTTCAGAATCTAAGAAACCAGTCTGTTGTGCCTCGAGCTCATCTGATGTGCCCCATTCCTTCATTTTCTTTTTCTTCTTTTTTGATTTTCTGGAACTGTGCCCTTCTACATCTTCCTCTGTGGTGATCCTATCTTGACCTTCCCTTTCTTCCTCTGAAATCAAGTGTTTTTTCTTGATTTTGTCTGGTCTGTCTGAGTGCTCGCTTCGAACCACATCTTCAGAGATTTTAGATGCATATTCTTCTACAGTTCTTCTGTGTTTACTTTTCTTATGTTTGGTTTCTAAATAGGGCTCTTCAAAAATGTCTGACGAAGAGTCATCAGGACTTCCCTGCTCTGGATCGCATTCTTGGAGACGGTGGCTTCTCTTCTTTTTGACAGACATTTCATTATGCAGACTAGTAAGGATGGTATGGACTACCTTTTTTCCATGGTCCCCTCCACCTACAGAGTCACAATCAAAACCATTCTGCCCTGTTAGATGATCTGCAAGGCAATTGCTTTCATCTTGATCCTTACTACTCGTTGGTATGCCTTGACTAGGAGACTCACTATCATCATCATCCCCACGGTTTCCATTCACTTCCTCGAGTGTATGCTTTTTTCGCTTGAGCTTCTTGTGTCTCCTTTCCGTCTGGAGTGCGCTTTCTAAAGTATCGGGAATCCCCTGGTCGGAAGTAGCTGCTCTGTCATCAGTTTTTTCTTCTGAGCGGATTGCTCTTTTGCTTTTTTTGTGCTTTTTGACACCAAAAATGCAATGCTCAACATCCATCTGCGAAGGATTCTCCTCAACCGCATCCTCTCTGTTCTCATCACTTTCATCACCCACCCATCTTCTGTGACTTGCTTTTGCAACTTTGACAAGTACATTTCCATCTTTGGTTTCCTCTGAGCTCCCACTTGCACAATCTGCTCGCAGTCTCTGCCCAGCTGTGTTCAAGCTATCCTGATGGCCACTTTTGGGTTCAGACACATTCGGCACTACCTCAATAGCTACTTCAGAATCCTCAGATTGGGAATTGTGGCGTTTCTTTCCCTTCTTCCTGTGGGTCTTTGAATGCTCTTTTTCAACTATCGCTTCTTCAGCAGCCTCAGTCACTGCATATTGGCTTTTCTTTTTTTTCTTTTTGGAATACATATCCATTAAATTGGTACTCTGACACTCTTCATCCTCAGCTTCGTGACTTTGTGGTATTTCTCCATGCACCTAGAAAGAAGTTGATAAGCAGAGAAAAATAAATTATGGTTAGGTTACCATTGGGCAAATATAACCTACTTTATGGAAAGAGGTTTTCATTGTCTTACACCAAGATCTCCCTACCACTGGAATTTCAGGTCCTGGCATTAGCCAAAAATGTTGACCCTTACTCAGAGACCCCCGTCTTAGTGTGATGAGGATATTTTGAAATATAAATATCCTTCTGGTGATTTTCAGTAACAGTATATCAGTTTGGGCTTAATTCCTGATTCACGTATTAGGTAAATAGTTGAGGCTGGGCTGATATTTGTCAAATTAAACATCTTTAATTTATTTAATCACACACATCACATAGATTAACATTGGCTTTGATGCACAGCATGCACTGATCTGCAGAAAGAACTAGATGGCAGTTTATCTAAATATATGACCCCGTGCATCCTATCCGAAGGGCTACTGGTAATATGAGATTTTGTTGCTGTAGCATCCTCTGCATCGATTTGGATTTGCCATACTTGCCACATAACCCATTGTATGCTGCGTAACTTTCAGATTTTAACAAAAACAAAATCCTATTGAATTGCTCAAATGGATCAAAACGTACTAAATTGCTAATTCGATTTTTATAGCGCGAACATTATCTGAAGGTGTCCGAGCGATTTACAAAAGAACCGGTTGCGATACATAAGGACTTAGGATTACATGAGTTACATTAAAGATACAAACAGGAAAAAAATTGCAAATGTACAAGTTGTAAAGTCACACAAGTAAGAGATACAAATAGAAACAAGCACTAGGTCTCGCAGTAGGAAAGTTGGAGCTATTGGTTTTGTAAATGATAAAGCCCTTTACGTTGTTAAAATAAAAACAAAAATAAAAGGCATTGTTATTTGCAATTGTAATATCTCCAACTTTCCTACTGCAAGACCTATTGGCAACGCCAGTGCTTGTGCTGCTAAGATGCCAAGCGAAGGCCTGGTCTGCAATCTACACACAGTAAACATGGCTCATTGAGTTCTGTCTCCTTTCTTTTCCTTCCTCTGCCTCCTGGCTCCTTAAGATCATGGGTAACAAGGCAAGATAAATAGCAAGTTAGGGGCAACAGCTGCTACCCCCATTTGACGTCCATGACACGCATCAGTTTCTAGTAACAGTGAGAAATCTTACATTATGTCAGTGGCTTCGTGTGTGGCAAATAATGTAGTCTACTGAACACATGTTTGTGCAGTACTAAAATATTAGACAAGCAAAGTCAGGTAGAACATAAAAACAAAAAATTAAAATGAAAGCAGACTGCTAAAGTTCACGTGTTTAAAAGAAAACAGCCTCACTCTTCCCACAAAGCTCAGAAGCGTGTCCTGTTTACATGGGCGCCTTGGAACATTCTGCTGGTCACTTCTCACACAACCAAAGCAGGCAGCTGTCTTTTTCAAGTTAGGGAAACGTCGTGTTTTTTCAAGAATGTGCAGGCCCAGGGACTCAGTAGCTACGTTAAAAGCAAACAATTCGCAACCCTCTTCCTTACTAGTTCCTAACAGGCATGGGGAAAGTACACACTTACCGCCAGGGCTTCCAGTTCACAAGAATCGGTGCCCTCTTAAATTCACACCAGTGGTGGTTAAAATAAAAGACGAGTGCTTCCTGTCAAATATGCCTTCCAGCTTAAAAAAAAAGTGAAAGCACACCGCCAGCATATGTATACCGCGAATGTACGTGTAAATCGGCAGCGTGCATTCAGCCTAAAGAACTTATTTATCTGACAAAGTATAGTTGCGAATTGAGCACGGAAAAAAGAACACGGGAAAAGAAGGACGAAAAAGGCTGTTCTGCGATTTTGCAACGTGTTTTTCTTGCAATGCTCAGGATATATAGCCCTGAGCGATAATAAAATAATTTGTAGATCTCTAAATTCCACTGCAGGTCTGTGAGCAGGCTCAGTGCATTTTACACCCCAGAAACGAGTGCAACACCTCGCACGTTATCAATCCCATGATTTACAAAAAGCAACAACAAAAGCATCCCAGTAGTGGAATGGCTGCAGGAAAGAACTGAGGACCCGTGGCAGGGCGGTCTGTACTGAGGGATGCTGCAGCAGAGGTTGGCGCTCCCCTGTGTGCGTGTCGGGGTGGGTCATTGGATTTGAAGCCTACAGCGGAGGTCAGGTGTGAGCTTCTCCACTGGACCAGTGAGCGAGCGTTCTGCAGTGAATGGTTCATTCACAGAGCCCTGTCACATTCCAGGAACAGAAAGGGAGTGGCAATGCCCTAAGAAGAGGAAAGTGGCGGGAGAGGGGCAGAGGTTGAAGCGTTGGAGGGGAGAGGGAGCAAAACACTGGAATCACATAGGCACACTCGGAGACTGGACTGGAGTATTTTTGTAATTGTCGAACAATGTAATGTAGCGCTACAGAAGCGAAGCATTGCACTGTAATTGCATTCTTATGCTTTTTTACCCGAATATGGAGGACAAATCTAATGGGGCCAAAATACTGAGATTTTTTTTTGTGAAGCCAAGTGTATATAGATGTGTAAGTACACATAAATTTACCTTCAAAGTATGTGTATATCGTCAATAGCGTTAAGAATAACAAGGAAAAAGGCTATCAGATGTTTTTTTTCCTTATGTGTCACTCAAATGCAGGCAATGCAAACACAAGCATGCACGTTCAAGCGTTGCCGGGAAACTGAAAGTACGGCCGGCCTGCGGCCGGCCATGATTCAATTAGGGGAGGAGAAGTCGCAGAGCGCACGCTGGGCGAAGCCCTTTGATGTGCTCTGCGGCCGTGAATGCGCATGCTTGTTTGGTCACGTGATTCACGTGAACTCAATGAAAACCGCAGTGCAAGAAGCCCTTAGTTTCACGAGGATTTGAGACATGAATTCTCGCTACGCTCAATGCGCTTGCGCGCATTGATAGGTCGCGAGACCTAAAAATTGCAAATGTACAAGTTGCAAAAAGTCACACAGGGAAGAGATACAAATAGAAAAAATTGCAAATGTACAAGTTGTAAAATCACACAAGGAAGACACAAACAGAAAAAAATGCAAACGTACAAGTTGTAAAGTCACACAAGGAAGAGATACAAATGGATAAACTTTAAGAATCACATAGGTTTGGTAGTGAGTACAAAGGTCTACTGCATCTACTGGTGGTTAGAGTCACACGGGCAGAAGGAAGTTATGGGGGGGGGGGGGGGGGGGAAGAGGAGACAGTGGAGAACCGTGCCAAGGGCCACTCATCCCCGTCCCCTCACGGTGCTGGCCCAGCCCCAGTGTTTACCATCCTCGCTGCAGACACCCCGGCCCTCGCGCTCCGGCGGGAGATCACAATAAAAGAGTTTAAAACTCCGCTGGTCCAGCCTGGCCTCCGCGCTGGAGATTCCCAAAGAGTGAAGGCGGTCAGAGGCAATAGGAACGCCAGGTCATACTGAGTGACAAGTCAAGGCGGGACTAGGAGGCGCTATAGTCCAATCAACGTTACGAAGATCCAAAGAAAGAGTCCGCCCCGGAAAAGAAAGTCTGAATCCCGGAAGTGGCTTTCCATACACACCGGAAGTGATTGCCCCTAGTGGCGTAGGTGCGGCGTATGTTTGTTCACTTTGCTCTGGCGTTCCCCCCGGCTCCGGTACAACTCACTGACCGATGAACGCGCCTGTGTGTAACGGAACTGGTGCTCTAATCCCTTCGGGTCGAGTTCGCTCTGTGTAAATCTGCGGCGGGGGGCTCGGTAGTCTATGCCCAGTCAGGTTGGTAGGCAGGAGCTGTAAGGAGACAGAGCCCTTGGTTCAGGGGTGGGGGTTGGAGCCCGGGGGTGGCCATTCTGTGTCTCGCTGCTTGCTGGCAGCGGCTGTGGGCGGCTCGGAGAGGGCAGAGCATGGGGCAATAGCCAACCCTGGGTTAGAAGTACCGATGGCTCAATGTCTGATGGGAGAGTTTCCTCCTCCATCGGCTTTCGGGGGAGGAGGGCACCTGGTGTGCGGGGCTTCGGGTCCTCCTGTGTGGGAGGTTCCGAGCGGGCAGTGGCCGCGAGCTTTCAACCGAGAACACAGGGTCTTGGGATCCTTACAGGTTAGTGCAGATAGTGGGCTTTCCTTCCTCTTCTTGTGTTTGTCCCTCCCATGGCTGGAGCATGGACGCCTTGCTTGTTTCCTTCCACTGCTTACTTTTGAAGGGCTACCTTTTTTTTTTTGGGGGGGGGGGGGGGGGGGTAAACTCTCCGAGAGTGCATCTGGTTTGCAACTATAGTCTCTCACTCTGCAGCTCTGTGTGTTGCACTCGTTTGTGGCTCCCCACCCCCTTCATGTTCTTGCTCTTCGGTGGTACTTGCTTTCTCATCTGTTTGCTTCTTACCTGCCTGCTCCAAATTGCTATCTTAGCCCTTGCTTCTCCCCCACTGTGGTATACTTTCACCTCTGCCCTCTGTTGCTGCTTTCCACCCGCGCCCTCTGTGATGCTGCTTCACACTTGCGCCCTCTGTGTTGCTGCTTCACACTTGCGCCCTCTGTGTTGCTGCTTCACACTTGCGCCCTCTGTGTTGCTGCTTCCCACCACACTTGCGCCCTCTGTGTTGCTGCTTCCCACCACACTTGCGCCCTCTGTGTTGCTGCTTCCCACCACACTTGCGCCCTGCGTGTTGCTGCTTCCCACCACACCAGCTCCCTGCGTGTTGCTGCTTCTCACCCCACCTGCTCACTCTGTGTTGCTGCTTCTCACCCCACCTGCTCACTCTGTGTTGCTGCTTCTCACCCCACCTGCTCACTCTGTGTTGCTGCTTCTCACCCCACCTGCTCACTGTGTTGCTGCTTCTCACCCCACCTGCTCACTCTGTGTTGCTGCTTCTCACCCCACCTGCTCACTCTGTGTTGCTGCTTCTCACCCCACCTGCTCACTCTGTGTTGCTTCTTCCCACCCCACCTGCTCCCTCTGTGTTGTTTCTTCCCACCCCACCTGCGCCCTCTGTGTTGCTTCCCTGCTCCCTCTGTGTTGTTTCTTCCCACCCCACCTGCGCCCTCTGTGTTGCTTCTTCCCACCCCACTTGCGCCCTCTGTGTTTTTCTGCTTCCCACCCCACTTGCGCCCTCTGTGTTTTTCTGCTTCCCACCCCACTTGCGCCCTCTGTGTTTTTCTGCTTCCCACCCCACTTGCGTCCTCTGTGTTTTTCTGCTTCCCACCCCACTTGCGCCCTCTGTGTTTTTCTGCTTCCCACCCCACTTGCGCCCTCTGTGTTTTTCTGCTTCCCACCCCACTTGCGCCCTCTGTGTTTTTCTGCTTTAACAGCACCTGCGCCCTCTGTGTTGCTGCTTCCCACAGCACCTGCGCCCTCTGTGTTGCTGCTTCCCACAGCACCTGCGCCCTCTGTGTTGCTGCTTCCCACAGCACCTGCGCCCTCTGTGTTGCTGCTTCCCTCCCCATCAGCGCACCCTTATGCTTCCCACCCCACCAGGTTCTATTGTGATGTTTCCCAGCTGCAGCTCTTTTCCCGCTACTTACGTTTTAGGTTTCACATGCACAGTGCTTAAGAAATCTTTTGTAACAGAAAAACAAAATCTTAAAATGGGACTTGAAGTGTGCCAATATCTTGCCACTGGTTTGCTCCCACATTACTTTAGTTTCCTTGTGTTTCTTTTTAGACAGCCTATCCTCCTTTCCTGGTAGTTCTACTATTTTGCCCTGCGCTACGCCCTCAGGATAGCACTTTATGCCATTCAAAATTACGTTTCTCAATTCCTTAAAGTACTTGGGGAATTTATAACTTTCCCCCCAAATATTCCAGTACTGGGATTGGAATAATACATTAGCCTCTTGCAATATTTGGGGGGAATATTGCAAAATTGCAATTTTCTAGAACTAGAGTTGGAATGGCAATTTTGACCTTCGTGTCTGCCACGCCCACTGCTGCACTGAGAGTGCAGTATTGGACAAAAAATGGGAACAAGCTTCTCTCCTCTGGCTTCCTCCTGGGACATCGTGCATGTTCATTCTGTGGAGCGGGGACCAAGTACTGCTTCCTGTCTGTGCCTCCACACCTACAGAGGCACTTTTAACATTTTGTAGTTTTGGATTGGATCAGTTAGTTGTGAACTTGTGGAGTGTTTTTTTTGTAGTGGAAATATGTGGCGTGGTGTGGAATTTCGTGGATACTAATTATGTGGTTTTTAGTGTACTGGAATTATGTGGGGTGGGATTGTTATTTAGTATGATGTGGAATAGTATTTTGTGTAGTGGTATGTTGTAAAGTTTAATTATGTGGGGTGCTGTTGAATTTTGTGGAATTGTGGGGTTTGGATTGGATATATGTGGTGTGTTGTGCAATTGAGTTACGTTGTATTATGTGGTTTGGTGTCAAATTTGTTGTATAGATAGGAAATGTGTTGAGTTGAATTGTGTGGTGTGGCACTGTGTGGATAGTTTTTGACTTTATGATGAAGAAAAAGAACAAATATATGGGAGATAAGCTCCAGTTATGTGTGTATGACTGTTAGAAAAAAAGAACAAGAAGAGTTAGAGCTATTGCCGTTGTAAATGTCTCTTACCTATGTGTTATGGATTGGAGTGGGTGTATGTGGTGTGGAATTATGTGGGTTTGATTAGAATTGTTTATTGTGGAACTGTGTGGTGAGAAGTAGATTTGTCTAGTGAAATAGTGGCATGGTGTGCCGTAGTATTATATGGAAAGTAATTATGTGTTTTGGGATTATGTAGAGTGTAATTATGTGGAATGTTTTTTTGTGTTGTGAAGCGGTATGTAGTGGAGTTAAATTATGTAGTGTGCAGTAGAATTTTCTGGTAAGATGTTGAATTATATGTTGTGTGTAGTGGAATTATGCGGTTTGGTGTTGGATTATGTGTTGTGGAAATGATTTGTGTAGAGTTGAATAGTGTGGCATGGAATAGTGTGTTGCTTGAAATTATGTTGAGTTAAAATAATCTGTGAATTAATGTCCATCAGGCCAATATGTACTATCTATATTTAGTGGCGCTGCATATTAGCACTTTGCACAGTCGCACTTTACTTTGCATTTTTACCTGTTAATACAGATCCCTAGTAATCTGCCTATTTCAATGATCCTTGGGTGACCTTGCATTCTGCACTTTAATTAGATGGCCTATTGATTAGGAATTATGCATTATGCACTTTACAAAACCAGCACCTTTAGATAATGCTGCTAAAAGCTCCAGCAAACCCTTATTTTAACGGATGCTTGAAACATGTGTCCTGTGTATATATTGCTGCTATTCTAAGGGTGATTCCTGCATGTGTATATTTCATTTGATAATGCCATAGAAAAAGACTTGAACTTGATGATCTGGACAATAATGACACCTTGCACTTTATTTCAGTGTTGCTGCTATTGTTAATAACAAGGAAAATCCAACAATGTTTTTACCTTATTTTAATGTGATTTTTTTTATTCTGACTATGTACGTAATTATGTGTGTACTTTTATGGGTAATGAAATATCTGAATAAAGGTTATTGACTTGACCTGAATTGTTCAGTGGAATTATGTGGCATATTGTGGAGTGGATTTATGTGGGGTGTATTTATGTGCTACTGGATAGTGTGTAATTAGGTTGAGTTGAAATATGTGGTGTGGGGTGTATTTACGTGGAGTGTAATTTTGCATGGTGTTGAATTGTGTGGCGTTGTTGAATTGTGTGGAGTTGAATGCTTGTTTATCTACAGCTGTGCTGAAGAAGCAGCCTTGGTGGTGGGTGAAATGGTTTCTTTTTTCTATTCTTTCAACACCTGAAATAGGCTAAAACAGTGTTAATTGGCATACAGAATGTGTTTCTGCCTTTCTTGAAAGAGGGTTGAAGTCTTGAGATGACTCCAGCATCAGGTGGTTGAATGTATGAACGTTTTGAAGTTTTAATGTGGGCTTTGCTGGGGGAGGTGGTCATTGTTATTAAAGGCAGATGGAAAGCCATGCAAAACACTGTGCAAAAGCTTATTGAAACCGAAACAAAAGGAACATTTCAAACAAATGTGTATAAAACATTGCGATTAAAGTTAACAAAGCATAAGAAATCAGTGGAACAGGAACATTCACAAAACAAATGTGATGGCTGAATTTTAAAACAAGCCATAACAAAACAGTTTGTCAAGACTGGAAAGCCGTACAAAACATTATGCAAAATGTTGACGAATCCGAAACTAAACAAACATTTTAACATACACGTAGAAAACATGGTGTCGGAAGATAAAGCGACAGCGTAAGAATACAGTGGGACAGGAACATTCACAAAACAAACATGCAGGCTGCCAATAAAGAGTGTGCATGAAAGAAGCCTGACCCCAAACTAATGGCTGTTAGGACTTCAGCACGCAACAACTGTGAAGTATGTAGTCATTCTAGAATGACTACATACTTCACAGTTGTTGCGTGCTGAAGTCCTAACAGCCATTAGTTTGGGGTCAGGCTTCTTTCATGTTCATATAACTGCTCAGCAGGCAGTAATTCAGCACAGCACACATATCAAATTAACTTGATAACTTGTCGAACCGAGTGCGACCTCCACCCACATTCATCAATAAAGAGTGTGCAAACACAAAAGAAATAGCATCTAGACTTCTAGAGGGAGAGTATAGCTCTAATAGGCCTATAATCCAGGAAAGGACCACTGCACAAGAAGGTGGGACAGATAAGGCCAATAAACCATACAAAAGCAAGCTTTTACAAACTACATACAATTGAACAAATTGGCAGCGAGGGGCGGAATTAACCCCCACATACTGAAGACACCATGCCTCGAAGAGACTGCATACGTTGCCTAGGCGAGACCTAAAAACTACCAACAGAATAAAGGGAACTGCTGAGCTAATCAAAGCTGCCCGCAGAACATAAAACGTCAACAAGAGCAACTGACTCCCTTTATCATCCTTCACAGTGCAAAGTGTTGTGCTCTCTAATACAATCACATGGGTGGTCCTGACATAAGGAAGCTCTTCCTGCATAAGCTTTAAGGACAGACCACTGTCTGCCAACCACACACCATATGGTGTATTGTGCCACCCACATGGACAAGCGCTTTAGTGCTCTATGTATGTATGCATGCATTCTAACAGATTAGATTCGCTTTGGAGACAGGTGCCAAGGTTTCATATTGCTATGTGTGACAGTTTCATAATTTCAATGTATTTATGAGTGCCATTTCAATGACTATGAGTGACACTTGTTCACCAGCAAAATCAAGTTATGAAATCTTTGGTAGCAGTTAAACATAAGAAAGTACATCCATTTGAGCTAGAAGAAGCTCTAAAAAGATCTTGAAATGGATGCAAAGGACCTGAAATGGAAAAGCACTATTCTACTGCCACTTTGTAAGCTGATTCTGCTGTAAAACAATTGTGTAACCACACTCTAGTCACATCCTACGCAATTTTACACCCGTTCTGACCACTGCAGTTGCTGGCAGAACCACAGACAAATTACAGCATTGTAAATTTGCCAGACCATGTTTGTGTATTTGATAACCATCTTTAAAAAAACAATGTTTTAAACGGTACCAAATTACATGACCTCTCCACAAACACAAAAATCACTGAACTCTGTAGTGCTTGCCCCACCTGTAACTGCCACTTTGCTGGGGAAATGCTGCCATGGGCTGATGCTATTGTAGTAGTTTGTAAACTGGGACGGGGTGTTAGAAGTATCAGTGATTTTACACTTCCAGTGAGTGAATCGTCATCTCCTTCCTTTTCCAACAATAATGTATTCTGCTCCTACATACTCTTCAGAATTACCATTTTACCTGGAACTATTTGTTTTATGTTAATTTGCAAGAAAGAAACGTCATATGCTAACCTGTTAACTACAACAACTGCCCAATGAGATCACTACATAAATGCAAGGAGCTGCATCTCTAAGTCCCTCTTTTAATGCCATCAGGCGAATAGAAGCAGTGATTTATCCAGTGGACTGGAGAGTAGGCTGCAGTCTGCACACAGGAGCCAGGTGAAAGTGACTGCACTTACTCACTACTTCCTCTCCTCGGTCTTCCATCTCACTCCATTTGCACGGACAATCTCTTTCTGTTGCCATTTTCTTTTGAGCTGGAACTGGCCCCAGCTGGCTCTCTGACACAAAAGGAAAGCGTTTTGTAAACTGCAAAGGGAACTCACTCTGCTGACAGCTGTTCTGCCTAGGGCTGCTCATACAGTGCTCTCTGCTCAAGTCAAGTCAAACATTTATAT
This sequence comes from Lissotriton vulgaris, assembly GCF_964263255.1. Classification (NCBI taxonomy): domain Eukaryota; kingdom Metazoa; phylum Chordata; class Amphibia; order Caudata; family Salamandridae; genus Lissotriton; species Lissotriton vulgaris. The sequence continues at coordinate 1,996,000,572 of NC_141693.1, read as the reverse complement.
AGCGCGCTACATACCCATAGGGTCTCAAGGCGCTTGAGGAAGGGGGGGAAATTACTTGTCGAATATCCAAGTTTTAAGTTGCTTTCTGAATGCTAGGTGGTTCTGAGTAAGGCGAAGGTGAGTGGGAAGAGAGTTCCAGGTTTTAGCTGCCAGGTAGGAGAAGGATCTACCTCCCATGGCGGCTTTGTTGATGCGAGGAACAGTGGCAAGGGCTTGGTTGGAGGATCGTAGCTGACGGGAGGGGGTGTAGAAGGACAGTCGTGTGTTGAGGCATTCGGGTCCAAGTTCGTAAAGTGCTTTGTGTGCGTGGGTTAAGAGGCGGAAAGTAATCCTCTTATTTACGGGGAGCCAGTGGAGGTTTTTCAGGTGACCAGAGATGTGTTCTTTACGCGGGATATCTAGTATGAGCCTGGCTGAAGCGTTTTGGATGCGTTGGAGTTTTTTCTGGAGTTTTGCGGTGGTACCGGCGTATAGGGTGTTTCCGTAGTCCAGGCGACTCGTGACCAGTGCGTGAGTGACCGTTTTTCTAGTTTCGGTGGGGATCCAGCGAAATGTTTTTTTGAGCATGCGAAGAATGTTGAAGCAAGATGATGAGACGGCGTTGACTTGTCTGGTCATTGAGAGTGAGGAGTCCAGGATGACGCCCAGGTTCCGTGCGTGGTCTGTCGGGATGGGTGCTTTTCCAAGGGCCTCTGGCCACCAAGAGTCGTCCCAGGCGGAGGGGGAGGTACCTAAGATAAGGACTACTGTTTTGTCTGAGTTAAGTTTCAGACAGCTGTGCTTCATCCACTCGGCTACTTCTTTCATTCCTTCGTGTAAGTTGTTTTTGGCGGTGTTGGGGTCCTTGGTGAGTGAGAGGATCAGTTGGGTGTCGTCAGCGTAGGAGATGATGTTGAGATTGTGTTGGCGAACGATGGCTGCAAGGGGGCTCATGTACACGTTGTAGAGGGTGGGGCTGAGTGACGATCCTTGCGGCACGCCGCAGATGACTTCAGAGGCCTCTGATTTGAATGGAGGGAGCCGGACTCTCTGAGTTCTTCCGGTGAGGAACGAGGTGATCCATTCCAGTGCTTTTCCTTGGATTCCGATGTTACTGAGGCGCTGTAATAGGGTGCTATGGCAGACTGTGTCGAAGGCTGCGGAGAGGTCAAGGAGGATGAGGGCGACTGTTTCTCCGTTGTCCAGTAGGGTTCGAATGTCGTCTGTTGCTGCGATGAGTGCGGTCTCAGTGCTGTGTTTGGCTCGGAATCCGGACTGTGAGGGGTCGAGGGATTTGTTGCTTTCGAGAAAGGCGGCAAGCTGGTTGTTGACAGCTTTCTCGATGACTTTGGCCGGGAAAGGAAGGAGCGAGATGGGGCGGTAGTTTTTGAGTTCGGTGGGGTCAGCTGTGGGTTATTTCAGAAGGGCGCTGAGTTCTGCGTGTTTCCAGCTTTCCGGGAAGGTGGCGGAGTAGAGGGAGCAGTTGATGACGTCTCGGAGGTGTGGAGCTATGATGGAGTCTGCTTTGTTGAAGATGTGGTGAGGGAATGGGTCAGTTGGGGATCCTGAGTGGATGGAGTTCATCAGGCGGATGGTGTCCTCAGTGGAGATTGGGTTCCAGTCGTTGAGGATGTTCAAGGGGGGTGCAGGTCCTACAGTAGGTTGAGAGGGTTGGTCTCCGGGTCGGTTGTCGAAGCTGTTGTGGATGTCTGCAATTTTGTTGTGGAAGAAGGAAGCTAGGGAGTCGCAGAGGGCTTGATAGGGGGTGATGTCGTTGGAGTTGGCTGATGGGTTGGTAAATTCTTTGACGATGTTGAATAACTCCTTGCTGTTGTGGGCGTTGTTATCTAGTCGGGCGTTTTTGAAGGAGTCCCTGGTGTTGGAGTTTGGGTCTTTTTTCCATGCTTTCTCGAGGGAGCGACAGTTTCTTGGATTTCTTAAGATCATCGTTGAACCAGGAGGCGTTTTTGCTGCCTAGTTTGATTTTATGTTTTTTCAACGGTGCTAGGATGTCGGCGCTGTTGGATAGCCATTGGGTGAAGTTAATGGCTGCTTGGTCGGGGTTTGAGGAGTGGACAGGAGGGATTTGAAGGAGCGATGAGGAGATCTGGTTGATGGTGAGTTTGTTCCAATTTCTACGCAGGGTGGGTTGAGGGTGGTTGTGGATTTATTGTAGAAAAAGTGAACGCAGCTGTGGTCCGTCCAATGAAGAGCTGTGGTGTGGCTGAATGAGACGTGTTTGCTGGAGGTGAAGATAGGGTCGAGTGTGTGACCTGCAATGTGGGTGGGGAAAGTGACAAGTTGTTTGAGTCCGAGGTTTGCGAGGTTGTCCAGAAGGGTGGTGGTGGCGTTGTTGTCATTGCTCTTTTCCAGGTGAAAATTGAGGTCTCCCAATAGGATGTAGTCCTCGGAGGGGAGGGCGTGTGGGGTGATAAAGTCAGCGCTGTCGTCATTGAATTGTGCACGGTGTCCCGGGGGCCGGTAGAGGAGGGTGCCTCTGAGTGTGGTTTTGGGGTCGGTGTGGATCTGGAAGTGAAGGTGCTCGGCGCCGGCAGGGTTGTCGTCTGAGCTGGTTGAGATGCGAATGGAATTCTTATGGACGATGGCGATGCCTCCTCCTGTATGCTTGACGCGGTCCTTACGGATGATCTTGTATCCTTCTGGGATGGCAATGGTGATGTCTGGGGCTGATGAGGCGTTCATCCATGTTTCTCAGTGGAGCAGCCCGGAGCAGGCAGATTTTCTCAAAAGTAGAAGTCACAGTGAGTGAGCTAGTTGGTGTACATAGTTTGTCGGACTGAGCTTTACCTTTTAAAGACCACACTCACCTTTACGAGTTTAGCTGATTCCGAGCCCTGTCTGGGTAACACTATGTCTTACTGGAAGCCCAGCAGAACTTCCTAAAAACATCCTGCCTGGAGTAGGAAGTCAGGCATGCTGACCTAAACTAGACCACCACTATGACTGAAGCGGAGTTGCACTACGCCGAGTGGAGGAGAGGGGCATGCTGGTGGCGAGCAGCGCAACAAGGAAATACAAAGCACCCCCACGCCGCCTCTGTTACTGTGATACGATGTTGTATTTTAGAATGTGGTGATGCGCTGCTGTGATGGGGCACGTCACCTAATGCTGCTTGGCTGAATGGTGGCTTGATTCAATGCAGCCCCCAGGCTAAAGCCGTACCATCATTTTAATAGCGTTATAGCAACCATGTCAGTGAATCGAATTTGATGATAAATTCAGAGGCCAGTCCATCAAGCAGGATCAGTCTCGGTCAGTGAAGCATGGTGTGCACTCCGCCAGTAGCACACATGTTGTTGATGCAGTACCTCTCATCTAGAAGGCTCATACAGCGGTATTGGTGATGGGGAGGCACTATAAATGCATAACTAACGTATTTTAGTGCAGTGATGTGGACACCACGTTAAAATGCGTTAGTCTAATGCCTGGTGCATGATACTTGGCAGGGCTGGGGAGACTCCTGATTTCCGAAGCAAACATAGCTTTATTGTGGCTGTCTCACTCTTAAAATTGGCTCTGCTTCAATATATGTCAGTGGGCAAAATACATTATCCTATTTTTCCCCCCAAAATCTCCCACTTTCGACATTTAAAATGTTGGCATGTATGCATGGCGCTAGTACGTGCTACTGTAAAGAGCGGAGGAGGCAGTTTAAGATTGATATTTATTTTTTTTATAAGTAGTTGACCCACTGGAGCCAAGGTAAAAGCAACTATCCAGATCAGCTCCAACCGCTTCTCTGAACTAGAACCAGGGCACACAAACGAATATATTCCATACTACATGCACAAGAATCTAAATGATGTAACAGAACTACAATTACAATGACTAATAAATAAAACTACAAAGGACATAGAAGACATATACCACATGTACCTTTTCCAACAAAATAAAACAAAGCAACAAAACTAGTCTAAAACATAATCACCCAGTTTTTTTAGGCAATTTCACATTTCTTTTAAGCGAAACAGGAACATCTTGTACAGAAGAACTCATAGGACTATTGTCCTCATGAACAGTGGCATCAAACTTAGAAGAATTCAAACATGCTTTGTCAGAATTAGAACACTTCCCAGAATTGTCATTAGAATGAACAGAATTTCCAGACAATAACAAATCACTAGAAAAATCATTAAATGAGACACCAACACCATCTCCCATTTTTCCAAAAAACTGTTCCTGACCTGGTTTAAGAACAACCACCGAACTCTTGCTCCACCAACCCCTGTCCTCAAGCAGAACAGTCGAGTTAGTAACATCTTCAACTTGAAATGGTTCTGAAAATGTTGACGTACCCTTAGGTGTAAAAGATGGTTTAACAATTCTCACCCAATCACTACATTTTTGTTTTTACAATGGTGCGATACATCATGATGAGTCTTTCCAGACAAACGAGCTGTAACTATGTTGTTCCTAGCTTTATGAATAGAATCTTCTAAGCTAATTCCTTTTTCCTTTTCACTATTAATCAAAGGCATAAACCCAGACCTTGGTTTCCTGCCTCTCATTAAACAGTAAGGAGAAACTCCTGTACAAGAGTTAGGAGTCAAATGAAAACTCCATATCTTCTCCTTTAAAAACTCAAAAACATCAAGTTTGCTTTTCAAAGCAGCTTGAATACCCTCTTCGAAAAATCTGTTTGCCCTCTCCACCTGACCATTAGAACGAGGACTATAAAGAGAAGCCCTTACTGCAGATACGCCAAACTTATTCAAAAATTCTTGCATTTTACTCTAAATGAACTGAACACCATTATCTGAGATGTTCGCTTAAAAAGCACTTGGGTTTGCGCTTTAAATTCGAATTCTGCCAGCGCTCTCTTCGTGAAGATCCTTACAAATGCACTCAATGGCTGCGACGTTGCGTGTACTCTGAACGTAAAACTATGCGTTCCACCAGAGCTTGTGCGTTCCAACATGCAATCATGTGACTCCGTATAACGTCACAGAGATTCAGCCCGTGAGGCAAGAACATCCAGCTTCCAGCGCGTGAAGTAGGCACGAGCAATGTCCAAAGGCCAAACAAACAATAGCGGTGTGGTCCGCTTGAATCCTTAAATATAATTAATTTACGACAGTACCTTAAATTTCAGCAAAGATGCCCAACTCCTCAACCGAAAGGACTGTGATAGCCGGCACAATCACGCAGTAAATCCGTGCTGATAAACTTCTTAATAATCGATGTTGAAGAGATTCAGCAACACAGTGGGTCAGTATATAATTAAATAAACCTCTTCGCCATTGTAAAAAGCGGAGGAGGCAGTTTAAGATTGATATTTATTTATTTTATAAGTAGTAGTTGACCCACTAGAGCCAAGGTAAAAGCATCTATCCAGATCAGCTCCAACCGCTTCTCTGAACTAGAACCAGGGCACACAAACGAATACATTCCATATTACATGCACAAGAATCTAAATTATGTAACAGAACTACAATTACAATGACTAATAAATAAAACTACAAAGGACATATACCACAGCTACATTGGAAAATGTTCCGGGAGAGTATAGTCCAGCTTACTAACCACATATCAAAAAGAAATCAATTTGATGGTCACAGATACATCTATGTACCCTATCCCAATGGCGAATGGGGGGGGCAATTACAGTTTACTCAAAAATATTGATAGCGCTCTTCTTAGACTTCCGTATGCAGGATGATTTCGAAGAGGCACACTGTTTGAAAACCATAAAACCAAGTTGTATTCAAATTAGAAAATGTTAACAATACCATTGCGCGTTTTTACTAATCCTCCAAAAATGGCCTTTGACATCTGCGAGGCCTGGTTTCACATTTGATTTTTCTTCGTTCTCCGATAGCCGTGTACAGGAACAAGTCCCGTTCCAAGATGGCCGCTGCGTTACGTTCATAGAGAGATCCTCATTGGTCCGTTTGTGTTTGCCACCGCTATTGTCCTCCTTTTATTTCAAAGTTCCGTTTTCTTCGTTCCTGTTTGGAGCGTTCCCATGGAGACGGACGGTACCATTCTACCAATAACCTGAGACGAGGTACGGGGGCGTAAAAGAGTCCGCTCGGAGCAGGCGGCTACGGCCGGTGGACACTGATGCATTAGGGAAGGGGAGCACCCGGTAGAGGGAGCGCAGGGGGCTCTTGGGAGCTCGGTGTATCTATACACCCCCGGGGATGGAATAGGCTAGCCGCTCTGTCCATCAGTAGAAGGAGCCTGAGACTCCTGAGAGGCTCGAGCTGCAGAGACGCCAGAGGGGCCGGGGCACCGTACAGGCACCGGAGAGAGAGGAGCCGGCCCTCCTCGCAGAGACCCAGTCCCCGATCACCCTAAGCGGGCCGTCTAACCCGCCCAACTCACTCACGCCAGCCCCTCAACGGGCTGGGCCAACTGGCCACCAACTGTCACCTCCCTGAGGGCCCCACAACTTACCCAACTTTATACCAATGTCCGTCTTTATACCCATTCGAACGTGACATGACCCCCGACCACAGCCTGGCCCACCTCAGCCTGGCACACTGACCCAACAGCCCTACATCCCTCCCATATCACTGTCGATACCACAAGCAGCTGATATTCTCCCAGTCTGCAAGTTAGGCCCTCACTTTTTCCTGTTCACTTTGACACACAACCTCCCGTCTGACGCTCCCATCCTCCTCTCCCCCCCCCCCCTCCTCCAGCAGAGGACCATCGACCACACCCTCACACCAGCAGAGACGACCCCACATCCACATCAGCAGAGAAAGAGGACCCCACATCCACACCAGCAGAGAAAGAGGACCCCACCCTCACACCAACAGAGACAGGGGACCCCACATCCACACCAGCAGAGACAGGGGACCCCACATCCACACCAGCAGAACCCCAGAGGACTCCACCTGCACAGCAACAGAGATCCAGAGGACCCCATCTCCTCCCAGCAGAGATGGACTGGAGAGTGGGGACAGTGCGGGAGTCCATGGTGACCAACATGCTCCTGCAGAAGGTAAGCGAGACTCGCGCTGTTCTCTCCCACTCTAATGTACAGAGGTCATTATGATGAAGTCCTCCACGTTCCTCCTATTCACTTTGCAATGACACTTGTGAAAGAAAGTTGGTTAGCGTACCAAACACGTTCGTTTACATGCAATAGCAATGGTTATCAGTAGACCATACTCAAAACATCAGGTTTAGAAGCAGAAAAACAACCAAACATGTCACGCCCGGTAACCACAAAGTAACTAAACAGCCATGTTATATTCATTTCTTGCAGATCCAAAGTTTTTGTCATACCAAAAAATGCATCTTTCACCGTCTAGGATGATATAGTTTTCATATTTTTGTTTTATTATGAACTCCATTCAGGAAACGGGAAGGGGGCTAAAGTGTTGTTCAGATCACTCACGAGCGCGTCTAATGATGGGAGATCACTACGTGGTGCCAAAGTCAATAACTGGAATCACACATTGTGCCAGAGTGGGCAGGATTTTCAGGTCTGTCAGTAGTATCGTATCACCCCTTTTACGGACCCCTGCATAATCTGTTGTGAAGGGATCTTCTTTGATAAAAGTCACCTTGACAATTGTTCACGCTAAAAAAAGAGGCCAAGAAAAGAATGGGTACAGACCATGCGATCCCCAAGTGCGAGATGTATCTAGCTAGAATGCAGCATTCCTGATATCACCCCTAGCAAACAGACCAGCGATTGAGCAGAGGCCAACTAACCCTCCAGGATCTGGGCAGAGTAGTTGTTTGGTTTGCTCCTGTCACCTGTACATGAGGCACACCCTTCTATATAGCGCCTGCTACGACAGGGGTGCATGTTCATGGCGCTGTTAATAGCACGTGTTACTGTTTAACTGGCGGTACTGTCAGAGGAGCGCGTATTGTCAGCTCGATATCCAATCGCGTGCCCTGAGATCAACCATAGGCTGATCTTTCCAGCTTCTCTCATGGGAGGGGTGTGGGCGTGTCCTTTGGTGACATCGGCATTGAGCAGCACCTGGGCCCCAGAGAGCAAACGACAGACCTTATTGCCTAGCTCTTTGTGGAAGGGTTTGTAACAACTAACTGTACATGTAGACCGTGGGACTTCATGTGTCATGCGTGTTCACACACACACACAAGTGCGCACCGACACAGCTTGTAGGTGCGCAGAATCTCTAATGTATGTGGGATGTATGTAGCATGCCTAGAGCCCCCGTGAAAGGCTTCTTCACTCACCAGTGCTCACTGGCGGGAGCTGGTGCCAGGCTGCGCTGGGTGGAGCCGCTTCTCTCTGGCGGTGCCCGGAACACTGTAACCACAGTTCACACTGGACTTGTACAACCCGCGCCGCACACATGCTCCAAGCCCTCGTGGGAACAAGAGCGCGTCCCTGAGAGGGCTGGGCATCAGCACCTGGACAGCGGCCCGGACCAGCGGGCAGCAGGCGTGCCCTGCCCACCGCTTCCACGAGATGCAATAACTGTGGCTCACGGGATGGCAGCCGCGGGGGTCCGCCAAAAGGCGGATGGGACGGCAATGCGAGCCACGAAGGCTTCCTTTCGAAGGAAGCGGGTTCGAAGGTGAATTAAGGAAAGATCCTTTGTAAGTTCCCCCGGGGGTCATTTATTCCTTGTAATAGACGGCCACCTTCCCCTAGAGCCCGTGGTGTCGTGGCACCCCCTGATGTGAAAGACCCGCTAGGTACACTATAAGTTGTAGAACAGTCCAAGGGGCACAGGGCGCTGAACAGCCGAAATGAAACCGAGAGAAAGTCCGACCCGCGTGTCCCACGCACCCTGTGCGTGCAGCGCCCCTGCCACCGGCACAGAGTCCCTTCCCAGCCCCACTCATCCTCACATCGGGAACCATGGACCAGCCGGACCTACTAACCAGAGCAGAGGCGACCTCACGACTTGGCACTATCAGGGAAGGGTCTGAGCGAGGGCACTCCGTTTCCTTTCAGCACTGCGTCAGTGGCAGGAGCTATGGTCCTCGAGGAGCTGCTTCTAATGCCGAGCAGGTGAAGGTAACCGGCATATGGAGCCAGCTGCAGTAAGGCATGCATTGACCCTCCGCGTCAGGTGCAGTCACCCGCTAGACTGCCTCGTGTAATGAGCCCAGCCGTCAGTGACACAACCAGTCTGGCGTGCCTGGCTCGGGAGCAGTCGTACACACTTGCACCAGAAGAGGGAGCCATGGTCCTGCTGTTCTACGGGCCCGAGTTATCTTGTTTTTCCCCCACAAACCTCAGATTGAGTCGAAGGAAAGCGCCCACAGTCCGGATACTATGAACCCGTTTGAGTTACGCGCGCCACGAAAACATCGCTCCTCAAGGCGCTCTGCCATTCGTGTCTCTGGTTGAGGGTGAAGTGAGCATAGGGCTCACCCCAGCTGGAATTTCCAAGCGCAGAGCCTGGTGTCCGTGTTAGGCTACACTTTGAATATGAAGACAGCCAGTCCAGGCCTTTCCCGCACCAGTTTGCACAGACTTAACGGGTGCTGGTTCTTGGAACTATTATTTCCGCGAATCCCGATGTCCCTCAAACGTTCAGTGAAATCCGATGCAGTGCCGTCTCGTTTAAAACTAATTGGAAGGGTAAACTTGCCAAGAGTGTCTCGTCTCAAGGCGCTTGCTCACAGTTCATACAGCTATGAGAATAACAAGGCCGTGTTGGCGAGATTATAAAGTGCCTTGAGGCGAGAGCCGCTTGCTAGTTGTGTAGGATTGTTCTCTTTATATCTCAAGGGAAAACCTTCACCTAAAAAGACATCACGGCGCAATAAAACACAAGGAGACCAGAATCGATACAAACGCAGCTGCCTGGTTTGCTGACAAATGCAAAAACAACAGTTGATGGACAGAATGCAGAACAATGTCACACATTCACCCCAGTACAGAGATCTGGGCCGAATTCCATCATTTTTTTGCTCCCCACACCACCCCAGTACAGACATGGCCATATGCAAATCAGCCTTGACCCTGTGCCTCATGGGAACAGTCAAGCCCGAACTGCCAAGCCATGTCTTTCCTGGACCGGAATCAAGCATCCTAGGACCGGTTTCAGGGTTTCAGTTCACATCAGCCGGGATAGCTTGACTCCAGTGGTGTGGAGAGCATGGGACTCACCTCTGAGCATACCCGTCCCACTCGGGGTGACAGATGCAGAAACCACAGTTGATGGACAAAATGCAGAAAAATGTCATACATTCACCCCAGTACAGAGATCTGGGCCGAAATCCATCGTTTTTTTGCTCCCCATCAACTGTTGTTTTTGCATTTGTCTGGTTTTCTGATGACCTCTTCCTGGGGGACATTCCGAAAGATTCCCTGGAAATGCCTTCTGATTATCAGTGGCTTTATGCTTTGTAACTCGCACTTGCTTTCTGTTTACTGGCTTTCTTTTCTTTTAGGCGACGTAAAATAGGTAGGCGGTAAGGTCTTTAGGTTACACAAGAACGTGTGTAGCCAATGTCTGAGAAATCCGTTCATAAGAGTGCTCCAAGGAGAAGTGGCCACCATACACTCCGATGGGGAGCCGAGGCCTCCGAAAACCAATCCATCAAGATTGATGGATGCATATGGAGAATAAAACATCACTGAGTATACTGGACTATTGGACTTTGTATTTTGGTGCTCAGGGGATTTCACAATTTCTTTTCTTTTAGGTTGCCCAGCTTGAGTTTGACACCTCCCTTCCCCCAACCCTATTAACTGCATTCTTTCACCTGTAGTGAATTTATGTAAACAGGCCGTTGCATCTTGTTCTAATCCTGACACGTTGACTGTGCATTCAAAGACTTAGGGTAAATGTCAGGCGCTGTCTTCCAGGGAGCTTGGTGTTCACTTTTCTTCCTCTGACTTGGAATTGAGCGGATTATTGTAACAATCATGCTGGCTACTCGGAGTACTTTTCAATGTTAGTTTTTATCTAGCACAAACCACGTTTGAAACGTACTGTGCAGATATTTCTAAATATGGCAACCACAAACAAAGCACACTTTTGGTAATGCTGAAGTGTGGTGGAATGAAAATTTCAATACGGTCAAAACAAATGAATGCACTGCGTGATGACATTTCCACATGTTATCGTTTGTTTGCTGTGTACCATTATCAGTAAAACTGTATGTCTGTGCAACGTAATATACAGCAATAGCGTTATTCTGGGGAAGAATAGCGTCCCCTCTTTGCACTCCAATTTAGAAAATGTGGATTTTTTTGGTGGAACATTTTCTCCATATATTTCTTACGAGTACTAATCACTCAGTAATCAGTAGAATTTATATACTCGTAATTTCTTCTTTATTAATTTCGCAACATTTTTATCGCTTTTGAAGCATTTTAATTCATAGTGCTGAACGTTACACCGCAATTGAAATTCATATGCATTAATTTGGAATCCCAATGCATTTCAGGACTAGCCCTTCATTAGGGGAATGTATTCTGTAATGTAATAAACAACCTTTTGTCAAAATATTATGTATGATACCGCCTCTGTAGAAAAAATGTCTGTAAGTACATGTCCAGTTTTGGCAGTGGTAACAAATGTGTATATGTGTGTGTATATATATATATATATATATATATATATATATATAAAAAATTCGAAAAGGTTGCCCCTGTGAAAGAATCCTCAGCGCAAATCCTCTTATTTCCTTTTTATTGGACTTTGCCTGCTGGTAAATTGCAGAGTGGTTCCCACTTCATTAAAAGTTCATTTATGCACAAACTCCAGACGCGTTTCAAGAACCCCTGTCCTCTTTATCAATGGTTGTGTGCTGGCTGCTAGAGTTTGTTCTTGCTTCTTTGCACTATATTTATTCAAAAGTCCTGCCCTTTGTGGGCGTGGCTCCTGGCATCTTGGGACTCGTAGTGCGTAGCCGTTTGAAACTCTTAGTGAGTGAATTGAACACTAGCAATTAGTTCGCAATTGTTCCCCACTGGGTAGAAGGGGTCACACATCTCAGCCTTTTACTTTGCTTTTCGACAAAGCCCCGGAATATTTGCATCCATTTCGTGCTTTCTCCTGCTTGGAGCAGCACTGGTCTGCCTTTCAGGCAGCGGGATCCTTTCGCGGCCGGACAAAGCCGCAAACATTACATTCGAAAAGGTTGCCCCCGTGAAAGAATCCTCAGCGCAAATCTTCTTATTTCCTTTTTATTGGACTTCGCCTGCTGGTAAATTGCAGCGTGGTTCCCACTTCATTAAAAGTTCATTTATGCACAAACTCCAGACGCGTTTCAAGAACCCCTGTCCTCTTTATCAATGGTTGTGTGCTGGCTGCTAGAGTTCGTTCTTGCTTCTATATATATACACACACCAGTACTTAAGAAAGTGCATTCCACTAGTGATGGGTAAAATGAATGTCGCCCAGCCGGATTCAGCACAGAGGTAAGAACCCTGAGTGTAAACGTCTGTTCGTCCCCTTGAAACATGCAGATTCTGAAGACGGGAACAACTGTACACCATGTCTTTTAGCTCACCTCCGCTGTGCACCCTCTTGGTTGTGCGTAAGTGAAATTCCGAATTTATCAATCATGTAACGTCACCATGCTTGGAAGTCTTAGAAAAAATAAGGTCATGGCATGGAAAAATGTACTGGGGAAAAAATAATAAAAAGTGATCTTGAAAGTACTAAAAACAGCTTGTAGTGCAAAAACGTCGTTAATGCGGTAAAAAATGTGATCTCTAAGTATCAAAACGACGTTTAGTGCATGTCAGTCATGCCATAGCCAACACTCATAGTGTACCAACAATTTGGTATTCTTCCCCAGAATAACACTATTGCTTTTCATAAATATTCACACCTTTGATCAGAGGGTGATACCTACCTGCACCCAAATTCTTTCCACCAAAACCAAAGGAGATAAATAAAGAATATTCTAGTACTAATAAGAGTGCGTCTAAAATTACTTTTTGTGCAAATGTAATGGTCATTTCAGTTGAAGATGTGTTGTCTTTAATGGCAGTGCACTACCACACCTGCATACTCCACTTTACCACACTCCCCTCTACTCTGCAACACTCCACTCTGCATCACTGCTCTCTGCCCTGCATAATGCCACTCAACACCTCTTTAATCTGTGCCAATGCACTCTACCCTACACTACTCTACTGTGCACCACTGCGCTCTTAGCCACTAGACTCGACATCAATCCACTCTAATCTACTCTGCACCACTGCACTCTGTGCTGCTTAACTCTACTCGGAAACAATCTACTCTACGCCACTCTATCAACTCTGCACCATTCCACTCTATGCCACTGGAGTCTGTCCTGCGCCCCTCCTCTCCACTCTACCCCACTGCACTCTACACCACTCTATCAACTCTGCACCATTCTACTCTATGCCACTGGAATCTATCCAGCGCCCCTCCTCTCCACACTACCCCACTGTACTCTACGCCACTCTATCAACTCTGCACCATTCCACTCTATGCCACTGGAATCGATCCTGCGCCCCTCCTCTCCACTCTACCCCACTGTACTCTACGCCACTCTATCAACTCTGCACCATTCCACTCTATGCCACTGGAATCTATCCTGCGCCCCTCCTCTCCACTCTACCCCACTGTACTCTACGCCACTCTATCAACTCTGCACCATTCCATTCTATGCCACTGGAATCTATCCAGCGCCCCTCCTCTCCACACTACCCCACTGTACTCTACGCCACTCTATCAACTCTGCACCATTCCATTCTATGCCACTGGAATCTATCCAGCGCCCCTTCTCTCCACTCTACCCCACTGCACTCTACACCACTCTATCAACTCTGCACCATTCCACTCTATGCCACTGGAATCTATCCTGCGCCCCTCCTCTCCACTCTACCCCACTGTACTCTACGCCACTCTATCAACTCTGCACCATTCCACTCTATGCCACTGGAATCTATCCTGCGCCCCTCCTCTCCACTCTACCCCACTGTACTCTACGCCACTCTATCAACTCTGCACCATTCCACTCTATGCCACTGGAATCTATCCCGCGCCCCTCCTCTCCACTGTACCCCACTGTACTCTACGCCACTCTATCAACTCTGCACCATTCCACTCTATGCCACTGGAATCTATCCCGCCCCCCCTCCTCTCCACTCTACCCCACTGTACTCTACGCCACTCTATCAACTCTGCACCATTCTACTCTATGCCACTGAAATCTATCCTGCGCCCCTCCTCTCCACTCTACCCCACTGCACTCTACGCCACTCTATCAACTCTGCACCATTCCACTCTATGCCACTGGAATCTATCCTGCGCCCCTCCCCTCCTCTCCACACTACCCCACTGTACTCTACGCCACTCTATCAACTCTGTACCATTCCACTCTGTACCACTGGAATCTATCCTGCGCCCCTCCCCTCCTCTCCACTCTACCCCACTGTACTCTACGCCACTCTATCAACTCTGCACCATTCCACTCTATGCCACTGGAATCTATCCTGCGCCCCTCCTCTCCACTCTACCCCACTGTACTCTACGCCACTCTATCAACTCTGCACCAATCCACTCTATGCCACTGGAATCTATCCTGCGCCCCTCCCCTCCTCTCCACACTACCCCACTGTACTCTACGCCACTCTATCAACTCTGCACCATTCCACTCTATGCCACTGGAATCTATCCCGCGCCCCTCCCCTCCTCTCCTCTCTACCCCACTGTACTCTACGCCACTCTATCAACTCTGCACCATTCCACTCTATGCCACTGGAATCTATCCCGCGCCCCTCCTCTCCACTCTACCCCACTGCACTCTACGCCACTCTATCAACTCTGCACCATTCCACTCTATGCCACTGGAATCTATCCCGCGCCCCTCCCCTCCTCTCCTCTCTACCCCACTGTACTCTACGCCACTCTATCAACTCTGCACCATTCCACTCTATGCCACTGGAATCTATCCTGCGCCTCTCCTCTCCACTCTACCCCACTGCACTCTACGCCACTCTATCAACTCTGCACCATTCCACTCTATGCCACTGGAATCTATCCTGCGCCCCTCCTCTCCACTGTACCCCACTGTACTCTACGCCACTCTATCAACTCTGCACCATTCCACTCTATGCCACTGGAATATATCCCGCGCCCCTCCCCTCCTCTCCTCTCTACCCCACTGTACTCTACGCCACTCTATCAACTCTGCACCATTCCACTCTATGCCACTGGAATCTATCCCGCGCCCCTCCTCCCCACTCTACCCCACTGCACTCTACGCCACTCTATCAACTCTGCACCATTCCACTCTATGCCACTGGAATCTATCCCGCGCCCCTCCCCTCCTCTCCTCTCTACCCCACTGTACTCTACGCCACTCTATCAACTCTGCACCATTCCACTCTATGCCACTGGAATCTATCCTGCGCCCCTCCTCTCCACTGTACCCCACTGTACTCTACGCCACTCTATCAACTCTGCACCATTCCACTCTATGCCACTGGAATCTATCCCGCCCCCCCTCCTCTCCACTCTACCCCACTGTACTCTACGCCACTCTATCAACTTTGCACCATTCCACTCTATGCCACTGGAATCTATCCCGCGCCCCTCCCCATCTCTCCTCTCTACCCCACTGTACTCTACGCCACTCTATCAACTCTGCACCATTCCACTCTATGCCACTGGAATCTATCCCGCCCCCCCTCCTCTCCACTCTACCCCACTGTACTCTACGCCACTCTATCAACTTTGCACCATTCCACTCTATGCCACTGGAATCTATCCCGCGCCCCTCCCCTCCTCTCCTCTCTACCCCACTGTACTCTACGCCACTCTATCAACTCTGCACCATTCCACTCTATGCCACTGGAATCGATCCTGCGCCCCTCCTCTCCACACTACCCCACTGCACTCTACGCCACTCTATCAACTCTGCACCGTTCCACTCTATGCCACTGGAATCTATCCCGCGCCCCTCCTCTCCACACTACCCCACTGTACTCTACGCCACTCTATCAACTCTGCACCATTCCACTCTATGCCACTGGAATCTATCCCGCGCCCCTCCTCTCCACACTACCCCACTGTACTCTACGCCACTCTATCAACTTTGCACCATTCCACTCTATGCCACTGGAATCTATCCCGCGCCCCTCCCCTCCTCTCCTCTCTACCCCACTGTACTCTACGCCACTCTATCAACTCTGCACCATTCCACTCTATGCCACTGGAATCTATCCCGCCCCCCCTCCTCTCCACTCTACCCCACTGTACTCTACGCCACTCTATCAACTTTGCACCATTCCACTCTATGCTACTGGAATCTATCCCGCGCCCCTCCCCTCCTCTCCTCTCTACCCCACTGTACTCTACGCCACTCTATCAACTCTGCACCATTCCACTCTATGCCACTGGAATCTATCCCGCGCCCCTCCTCTCCACACTACCCCACTGCACTCTACGCCACTCTATCAACTCTGCACCGTTCCACTCTATGCCACTGGAATCTATCCCGCGCCCCTCCTCTCCACACTACCCCACTGTACTCTACGCCACTCTATCAACTCTGCACCATTCCACTCTATGCCACTGGAATCTATCCTGCGCCCCTCCTCTCTACCCCTCTGTACTCTATGCCACTCTACGCCACTCTACCAACTCTGCACCATTCCACTCTATGCCACTGGAGTCTGTCCTGCGCCCCTCCCCTCCTCTCCACACTACCCCACTGTACTCTACGCCACTCTATCAACTCTGCACCATTCCACTCTATGCCACTGGAGTCTGTCCTGCGCCCCTCCTCTACACTCTACCCCACTGTACTCTACGCCACTCTATCAACTCTGCACCATTGCACTCTATGCCACTGGAATCTATCCTGCGCCCCTCCTCTCCACTCTACCCCACTGTACTCTACGCCACTCTATCAACTCTGCACCATTCCACTCTATGCCACTGGAATCCATCCCGCGCCCCTCCTCTCCACACTACCCCACTGTACTCTACGCCACTCTATCAACTCTGCACCATTCCACTCTATGCCACTGGAATCTATCCCGCGCCCCTCCTGTCCACTCTACCCCACTGTACTCTACGCCACTCTATCAACTCTGCACCATTCCACTCTATGCCACTGGAATCTATCCCGCGCTCTCCTCTCCACTCTACCCCACTGTACTCTACGCCACTCTATCAACTCTGCACCATTCCACTCTATGCCACTGGAATCTATCCCGCGCCCCTCCTCTCCACTCTACCCCACTGTACTCTACGCCACTCTATCAACTCTGCACCATTCCACTCTATGCCACTGGAATCTATCCCGCGCTCTCCTCTCCACTCTACCCCACTGTACTCTACGCCACTCTATCAACTCTGTACCATTCCACTCTGTACCACTGGAATCTATCCTGCGCCCCTCCCCTCCTCTCCACTCTACCCCACTGTACTCTACGCCACTCTATCAACTCTGCACCATTCCACTCTATGCCACTGGAATCTATCCCGCGCTCTCCTCTCCACTCTACCCCACTGTACTCTACGCCACTCTGTACCATTCCACTCTGTACCACTGGAATCTATCCTGCGCCCCTCCCCTCCTCTCCACTCTACCCCACTGTACTCTACGCCACTCTATCAACTCTGCACCATTCTTCTCTATGCCACTGGATTCTATCCCGTGCCCCTCCTCTCCACTCTACCCCACTGCACTCTACGCCACTCTATCAACTCTGCACCATTCCACTCTATGCCACTGGAATCTATCCTGCGCCCCTCCTCTCCACTCTACCCCTCTCCACTCTACGCCACTCTATCAACTCTGCACCATTCCACTCTATGCCACTGGAATCTATCCCGCGCCCCTCCTCTCCACTCTACCCCACTGTACTCTACACCACTCTATCAAGTCTGCACCATTCCACTCTATGCCACTGGAATCTATCCCGCGCCCCTCCTCTCCACTCTACCCCACTGTACTCTACGCCACTCTATCAACTCTGCACCATTCCACTCTATGCCACTGGAATCTATCCCGCGCCCCTCCTCTCCACTCTACCCCACTGTACTCTACGCCACTCTATCAACTCTGCACCATTCCACTCTATGCCACTGGAATCTATCCCGCGCCCCTCCTCTCCACTCTACCCCACTGTACTCTACGCCACTCTATCAACTCTGCACCATTCCACTCTATGCCACTGGAATCCATCCCGCGCCCCTCCTCTCCACACTACCCCACTGTACTCTACGCCACTCTATCAACTCTGCACCATTCCACTCTATGCCACTGGAATCTATCCCGCGCCCCTCCTCTCCACTCTACCCCACTGTACTCTACGCCACTCTATCAACTCTGCACCATTCCACTCTATGCCACTGGAATCTATCCCGCGCTCTCCTCTCCACTCTACCCCACTGTACTCTACGCCACTCTATCAACTCTGTACCATTCCACTCTATGCCACTGGAATCTATCCTGCGCCCCTCCCCTCCTCTCCACACTACCCCACTGTACTCTACGCCACTCTATCAACTCTGTACCATTCCACTCTGTACCACTGGAATCTATCCTGCGCCCCTCCCCTCCTCTCCACTCTACCCCACTGTACTCTACGCCACTCTATCAACTCTGCACCATTCCACTCTATGCCACTGGAATCTATCCTGCGTCCCTCCTCTCCACTCTACCCCACTGTACTCTACGCCACTCTATCAACTCTGCACCATTCCACTCTATGCCACTGGAATCTATCCTGCGCCCCTCCTCTCCACTCTACCCCACTGTACTCTATGCCACTCTATCAACTCTGCACCATTCCACTCTATGCCACTGGAATCTATCCCGCGCCCCTCCTCTCCACTCTACCACACTGCACTCTACGCCACTCTATCAACTCTGCACCATTCCACTCTATGCCACTGGAATCTATCCTGCGCCCCTCCTCTCCACTCTACCCCACTGTACTCTACGCCACTCTATCAACTCTGCACCATTGCACTCTATGCCACTGGAATCTATCCCGCGCCCCTCCTCTCCACTCTACCCCTCTCCACTCTACGCCACTCTATCAACTCTGCACCATTCCACTCTATGCCACTGGAATCTATCCCGCGCCCCTCCTCTCCACTCTACCCCACTGTACTCTACGCCACTCTATCAACTCTGCACCATTCCACTCTATGCCACTGGAATCTATCCCGCGCCCCTCCTCTCCACTCTACCCCACTGTACTCTACGCCACTCTATCAACTCTGCACCATTCCACTCTATGCCACTGGAATCTATCCCGCGCCCCTCCTCTCCACTCTACCCCACTGTACTCTACGCCACTCTATCAACTCTGCACCATTCCACTCTATGCCACTGGAATCCATCCCGCGCCCCTCCTCTCCACACTACCCCACTGTACTCTACGCCACTCTATCAACTCTGCACCATTCCACTCTATGCCACTGGAATCTATCCCGCGCCCCTCCTCTCCACTCTACCCCACTGTACTCTACGCCACTCTATCAACTCTGCACCATTCTACTCTATGCCACTGAAATCTATCCTGCGCCCCTCCTCTCCACTCTACCCCACTGTACTCTACGCCACTCTATCAACTCTGCACCATTCCACTCTATGCCACTGGAATCTATCCCGCGCCCCTCCTCTCCACTCTACCCCTCTCCACTCTACGCCACTCTATCAACTCTGCACCATTCCACTCTATGCCACTGGAATCTATCCTGCGCCCCTCCTCTCCACTCTACCCCACTGTACTCTACGCCACTCTATCAACTCTGCACCATTCCACTCTATGCCACTGGAATCTATCCCGCGCCCCTCCTCTCCACTCTACCCCACTGTACTCTACGCACTCTATCAACTCTGCACCATTCCACTCTATGCCACTGGAATCTATCCCGCGCCCCTCCTCTCCACTCTACCCCACTGTACTCTACGCCACTCTATCAACTCTGCACCATTCCACTCTATGCCACTGGAATCCATCCCGCGCCCCTCCTCTCCACACTACCCCACTGTACTCTACGCCACTCTATTCTGCACCATTCCACTCTATGCCACTGGAATCTATCCCGCGCCCCTCCTCTCCACTCTACGCCACTCTATCAACTCTGCACCATTCCACTCTATGCCACTAGAATCTATCCCGCGCCCCTCCTCTCCACTCTACCCCACTGTACTCTACGCCACTCTATCAACTCTGCACCATTCCACTCTATGCCACTGGAATCTATCCCGCGCCCCTCCTCTCCACTCTACGCCACTCTATCAACTCTGCACCATTCCACTCTATGCCACTGGAATCTATCCCGCGCCCCTCCTCTCCACTCTACCCCACTGTACTCTACGCCACTCTATCAACTCTGCACCATTCCACTCTATGCCACTGGAATCCATCCCGCGCCCCTCCTCTCCACACTACCCCACTGTACTCTACGCCACTCTATCAACTCTGCACCATTCCACTCTATGCCACTGGAATCTATCCCGCGCCCCTCCTCTCCACTCTACCCCACTGTACTCTACGCCACTCTATCAACTCTGCACCATTCTACTCTATGCCACTGAAATCTATCCTGCGCCCCTCCTCTCCACTCTACCCCACTGTACTCTATGCCACTCTATCAACTCTGCACCATTCCTCTCTATGCCACTGGAATCTATCCCGCGCCCCTCCTCTCCACTCTACCCCACTGTACTCTACGCCAC
Organism: Lissotriton vulgaris; assembly: GCF_964263255.1. NCBI lineage: Eukaryota > Metazoa > Chordata > Amphibia > Caudata > Salamandridae > Lissotriton > Lissotriton vulgaris. The sequence continues at coordinate 1,995,979,983 of NC_141693.1, read as the reverse complement.
TCTATCAACTCTGCACCATTCCACTCTATGCCACTGGAATCTATCCCGCGCCCCTCCTCTCCACTCTACCCCTCTCCACTCTACGCCACTCTATCAACTCTGCACCATTCCACTCTATGCCACTGGAATCTATCCTGCGCCCCTCCTCTCCACTCTACCCCACTGTACTCTACGCCACTCTATCAACTCTGCACCATTCCACCCTATGCCACTGGAATCTATCCCGCGCCCCTCCTCTCCACTCTACCCCACTGTACTCTACGCACTCTATCAACTCTGCACCATTCCACTCTATGCCACTGGAATCTATCCCGCGCCCCTCCTCTCCACTCTACCCCACTGTACTCTACGCCACTCTATCAACTCTGCACCATTCCACTCTATGCCACTGGAATCCATCCCGCGCCCCTCCTCTCCACACTACCCCACTGTACTCTACGCCACTCTATTCTGCACCATTCCACTCTATGCCACTGGAATCTATCCCGCGCCCCTCCTCTCCACTCTACGCCACTCTATCAACTCTGCACCATTCCACTCTATGCCACTAGAATCTATCCCGCGCCCCTCCTCTCCACTCTACCCCACTGTACTCTACGCCACTCTATCAACTCTGCACCATTCCACTCTATGCCACTGGAATCTATCCCGCGCTCTCCTCTCTACTCTACCCCACTGTACTCTACGCCACTCTATCAACTCTGCACCATTCCACTCTATGCCACTGGAATCTATCCTGCGCCCCTCCCCTCCCCTCCTCTCCACACTACCCCACTGTACTCTACGCCACTCTATCAACTCTGTACCATTCCACTCTGTACCACTGGAATCTATCCTGCGCCCCTCCTCTCCACTCTGCCCCACTGTACTCTACGCCACTCTATCAACTCTGCACCATTCTTCTCTATGCCACTGGATTCTATCCCGTGCCCCTCCTCTCCACTCTACCCCACTGCACTCTACGCCACTCTATCAACTCTGCACCATTCCACTCTATGCCACTGGAATCTATCCTGCGTCCCTCCTCTCAACTCTACCCCACTGCACTCTACGCCACTCTATCAACTCTGCACCATTCCACTCTATGCCACTGGAATCTATCCTGCGCCCCTCCTCTCCACTCTACCCCACTGCACTCTACGCCACTCTATCAACTCTGCACCATTCCACTCTATGCCACTGGAATCTATCCTGCGCCCCTCCTCTCCACTCTACCCCACTGTACTCTACGCCACTCTATCAACTCTGCACCATTCCACTCTATGCCACTGGAATCTATCCCGCGCCCCTCCTCCCCACTCTACCCCACTGTACTCTACGCCACTCTATCAACTCTGCACCATTCTACTCTATGCCACTGGAATCTATCCCGCGCCCCTTCTCTCCACTCTACCCCACTGTACTCTACGCCACTCTATCAACTCTGCACCATTCCACTCTATGCCACTGGAATCTATCCTGCGCCCCTCCTCTCCACTCTACCCCTCTCCACTCTACGCCACTCTATCAACTCTGCACCATTCCACTCTATGCCACTGGAATCTATCCCGCGCCTGTCCTCTCCACTCTACCCCACTGTACTCTACGCCACTCTATCAACTCTGCACCATTCTACTCTATGCCACTGGAATCTATCCCGCGCCCCTTCTCTCCACTCTACCCCACTGTACTCTACGCCACTCTATCAACTCTGCACCATTCCACTCTATGCCACTGGAATCTATCCCGCGCTCCTCCTCTCCTCTCCACACTACCCCACTGTACTCTACGCCACTCTATCAACTCTGCACCATTCCACTCTATGCCACTGGAATCTATCCCGCGCCCCTCCTCTCCACTCTACCCCACTGTACTCTACGCCACTCTATCAACTCTGCACCATTCCACTCTATGCCACTGGAATCTATCCCGCGCCCCTCCTCTCCACTCTACCCCTCTCCACTCTACGCCACTCTATCAACTCTGCACCATTCCACTCTATGCCACTGGAATCTATCCTGCGCCCCTCCTCTCCACTCTACGCCACTGTACTCTACGCCACTCTATCAACTCTGCACCATTCCACTCTATGCTACTGGAATCTATCCCGCGCCCCTCCTCTCCACTCTACCCCTCTGTACTCTACGCCACTCTATCAACTCTGCACCATTCCACTCTATGCTACTGGAATCTATCCTGCGCCCCTCCTCTCCACTCTACCCCACTGCACTCTACGCCACTCTATCAACTCTGCACCATTCCACTCTATGCCACTGGAATCTATCCCGCGCCCCTCCTCTCCACTCTACCCCACTGTACTCTACGCTACTCTATCAACTCTGCACCATTCCACTCTATGCCACTGGAATCTATCCCGCGCCCCTCCTCTCCACACTACCCCACTGTACTCTACGCCACTCTATCAACTCTGCACCATTCCACTCTATACCACTGGAATCTATCCCGCGCCCCTCCTCTCCACTCTACCCCACTGTACTCTACGCCACTCTATCAACTCTGCACCATTCCACTCTATGCCACTGGAATCTATCCCACGCCCCTCCTCCCCACTCTACCCCACTGTACTCTACGCCACTCTATCAACGCTGCACCATTCCACTCTATGCCACTGGAATCTATGCTGCGCCCCTCCTCTCCACTCTACCCCACTGTACTCTACGCCACTCTATCAACTCTGCACCATTCCACTCTATGCCGCTGGAATCTATCCCGCGCCCCTCCTCTCCACTCTACCCCTCTGTACTCTACGCCACTCTATCAACTCTGCACCATTCCACTCTATGCCACTGGAATCTATCCTGCGCCCCTCCTCTCCACTCTACCCCACTGCACTCTACGCCACTCTATCAACTCTGCACCATTCCACTCTATGCCACTGGAATCTATCCTGCGCCCCTCCTCTCCACTCTACCCCACTGTACTCTACGCCACTCTATCAACTCTGCACCATTCCACTCTATGCCACTGGAATCTATCCCGCGCCCCTCCTCTCCACTCTACCCCACTGCACTCTACGCACCTCTATCAACTCTACACCATTCCACCCTATGCCACTGGAATCTTTCCCGCGCCCCTCCTCTCCACTCTACCCCACTCTATCAACTCTGCACCATTCCACTCTATGCCACTGGAATCTATCCCGCGCCCCTCCTCTCCACTCTACCCCACTGCACTCTACGCACCTCTATCAACTCTACACCATTCCACCCTATGCCACTGGAATCTTTCCCGCACCCCTCCTCTCCACTCTACCCCACTCTATCAACTCTGCACCATTCCACTCTATGCCACTGGAATCTATCCTGCGCCCCTCCTCTCCACTCTACCCCTCTCCACTCTACGCCACTCTATCAACTCTGCACCATTCCACTCTATGCCACTGGAATCTATCCCGCGCCCCTGCTCTCCACTCTACCCCTCTCCACTCTACGCCACTCTATCAACTCTGTACCATTCCACTCTATGCCACTGGAATCTATCCTGCGCCCCTCCTCTCCACTCTACCCCTCTCCACTCTACGCCACTCTATCAATTCTGCACCATTCCACTCTATGCCACTGGAATCTATCCCGCGCCCCTCCTCTCCACTCTACGCCACTCTATCAACTCTGCACCATTCCACTCTATGCCACTGCAATCTATCCCGCGCTCTCCTCTCCACTCTACCCCACTGTACTCTACGCCACTCTATCAACTCTGCACCATTCCACTCTATGCCACTGGAATCTATCCTGCGCCCCTCCCCTCCTCTCCACACTACCCCACTGTACTCTACGCCACTCTATCAGCTCTGCACCATTCCACTCTATGCCACTGGAATCTATCCCGCGCCCCTCCTCTCCACACTACCCCACTGTACTCTACGCCACTCTATCAGCTCTGCACCATTCCACTCTATGCCACTGGAATCTATCCCGCGCCCCTCCTCTCCACTCTACCCCACTGCACTCTACGCACCTCTATCAACTCTACACCATTCCACCCTATGCCACTGGAATCTTTCCCGCACCCCTCCTCTCCACTCTACCCCTCTCCACTCTACGCCACTCTATCAACTCTGCACCATTCCACTCTATGCCACTGGAATCTATCCCGCGCCCCTCCTCTCCACTCTACCCCTCTCCACTCTACGCCACTCTATCAACTCTGCACCATTCCACTCTATGCCACTGGAATCTATCCTGCGCCCCTCCTCTCCACTCTACCCCTCTCCACTCTACGCCACTCTATCAACTCTGCACCATTCCACTCTATGCCACTGGAATCTATCCCGCGCCCCTGCTCTCCACTCTACCCCTCTCCACTCTACGCCACTCTATCAACTCTGCACCATTCCACTCTATGCCACTGGAATCTATCCCGCGCTCTCCTCTCCACTCTACCCCACTGCACTCTACGCCACTCTATCAACTCTGCACCATTCCACTCTATGCCACTGGAATCTATCCTGCGCCCCTCCTCTCCACTCTACCCCTCTCCACTCTACGCCACTCTATCAACTCTGCACCATTCCACTCTATGCCACTGGAGTCTGTCCTGCGCCCCTCCCCTCCTCTACACTCTACTCCACTGTACTCTACGCCACTCTATCAACTCTGCACCATTCCACTCTATGCCACTGGAATCTATCCCGCGCCCCTCCTCTCCACTCTACCCCACTGTACTCTACGCCACTCTATCAACTCTGCACCATTCCACTCTATGCCACTGGAATCTATCCCGCGCCCCTCCTCTCCACACTACCCCACTGTACTCTACGCCACTCTATCAACTCTGCACCATTCCACTCTATGCCACTGGAATCTATCCCGCGCCCCTCCTCTCCACACTACCCCACTGTACTCTACGCCACTCTATCAACTCTGCACCATTCCACTCTGTACCACTGGAATCTATCCCGCGCCCCTCCTCTCCACTCTACCCCACTGTACTCTACGCCACTCTATCAACTCTACACCATTCCACTCTATGCCACTGGAATCTATCCCGCGCCCCTCCTCTCCACTCTACCCCTCTGTACTCTACGCCACTCTATCAACTCTGCACCATTCCACTCTATGCCACTGGAATCTATCCTGCGCCCCTCCTCTCCACTCTACCCCTCTCCACTCTACGCCACTCTATCAACTCTGCACCATTCCACTCTATGCCACTGGAATCTATGCTGCGCCCCTCCTCTCCACTCTACCCCACTGTACTCTACGCCACTCTATCAACTCTGCACCATTCCACTCTATGCCACTGGAATCTATGCTGCGCCCCTCCTCTCCACTCTACCCCACTGTACTCTACGCCACTCTATCAACTCTGCACCATTCCACTCTATGCCACTGGAATCTATCCCGCGCCCCTCCTCTCCACTCTACCCCACGGTACTCTACGCCACCCTATCAACTCTGCACCATTCCACTCTATGCCACTGGAATCTATCCCGCGCTCTCCGCTCCACTCTACCCCACTGTACTCTACGCCACTCTATCAACTCTGCACCATTCCACTCTATGCCACTGGAATCTATCCCGCGCCCCTCCTCTCCACTCTACCCCACTGTACTCTACGCCACTCTATCAACTCTGCACCATTCCACTCTATGCCACTGGAATCTATCCTGCGCCCCTCCCCTCCTCTCCACACTACCCCACTGTACTCTACGCCACTCTATCAGCTCTGCACCATTCCACTCTATGCCACTGGAATCTATCCCGCGCCCCTCCTCTCCACACTACCCCACTGTACTCTACGCCACTCTATCAACTCTGCACCATTCCACTCTATGCCACTGGAATCTATCCCGCGCCCCTCCTCTCCACTCTAACCCACGGTACTCTACGCCACCCTATCAACTCTGCACTATTCCACTCTATGCCACTGGAATCTATCCCGCGCCCCTCCTCTCCACTGTACCCCACTGTACTCTACGCCACTCTATCAACTCTGCACCATTCCACTCTATGCCACTGGAATCTATCCCGCGCCCCTCCTCTCCACTCTACCCCACTGTACTCTACGCACTCTATCAACTCTGCACCATTCCACTCTATGCCACTGGAATCTATCCCGCGCCCCTCCTCTCCACTCTACCCCACTGTACTCTACGCCACTCTATCAACTCTGCACCATTCCACTCTATGCCACTGGAATCCATCCCGCGCCCCTCCTCTCCACACTACCCCACTGTACTCTACGCCACTCTATCAACTCTGCACCATTCCACTCTATGCCACTGGAATCTATCCCGCGCCCCTCCTCTCCACTCTACCCCACTGTACTCTACGCCACTCTATCAACTCTGCACCATTCCACTCTATGCCACTGGAATCTATCCCGCGCCCCTCCTCTCCACTCTACCCCACTGCACTCTACACCACTCTATCAACTCTGCACCATTCCACTCTATGCCACTGGAATCTATCCCGCGCCCCTCCTCTCCACTCTACCCCACTGTACTCTACGCCACTCTATCAACTCTGCACCATTCCACTCTATGCCACTGGAATCTATCCTGCGCCCCTCCCCTCCTCTCCACACTACCCCACTGTACTCTACACCACTCTATCAACTCTGCACCATTCCACTCTATGCCACTGGAATCCATCCCGCGCCCCTCCTCTCCACACTACCCCACTGTACTCTACACCACTCTATCAACTCTGCACCATTCCACTCTATGCCACTGGAATCTATCCCGCGCCCCTCCTCTCCACTCTACCCCTCTCCACTCTACGCCACTCTATCAACCCTGCACCATTCCACTCTATGCCACTGGAATCTATCCCGCGCCCCTGCTCTCCACTCTACCCCTCTCCACTCTACGCCACTCTATCAACTCTGCACCATTCCACTCTATGCCACTGGAATCTATCCCGCGCCCCTCCTCTCCACTCTACCCCACTGTACTCTACGCCACTCTATCAACTCTGCACCATTCCACTCTATGCCACTGGAATCTATCCTGCGCCCCTCCTCTCCACTCTACCCCACTGTACTCTATGCCACTCTATCAACTCTGCACCATTCCACTCTATGCCACTGGAATCTATCCTGCGCCCCTCCTCTCCACTCTACGCCACTGTACTCTACGCCACTCTATCAACTCTGCACCATTCCACTCTATGCCACTGGAATCTATCCCGCGCCCCTCCTCTCGACACTACCCCACTGTACTCTACGCCACTCTATCAACTCTGCACCATTCCACTCTATGCCACTGGAATCTATCCCGCGCCCCTCCTCTCCACTCTACCCCTCTCCACTCTACGCCACTCTATCAACTCTGCACCATTCCACTCTATGCCACTGGAATCTATCCCGCGCCCCTCCTCTCCACTCTACCCCTCTCCACTCTACGCCACTCTATCAACTCTGCACCATTCCACTCTATGCCACTGGAATCTATCCCGCGCCCCTCCTCTCCACTCTACCCCACTGTACTCTACGCCACTCTATCAACCCTGCACCATTCCACTCTATGCCACTGGAATCTATCCCGCGCCCCTCCTCTCCACTCTACCCCTCTCCACTCTACGCCACTCTATCAACCCTGCACCATTCCACTCTATGCCACTGGAATCTATCCCGCGCCCCTCCTCTCCACTCTACCCCACTGTACTCTACGCCACTCTATCAACTCTGCACCATTCTACTCTATGCCACTGGAATCTATCCCGCGCCCCTCCTCTCCACTCTACCCCACTGTACTCTACGCCACTCTATCAACTCTGCACCATTCCACTCTATGCCACTGGAATCTATCCCGCGCCCCTCCTCTCCACTCTACCCCACTGTACTCTACGCCACTCTATCAATTTTGCACCATTTCACTCTATGCCACTGGAATCTATCCTGCGCCCCTCCTCTCCACTCTACCCCACTGTACTCTACGCCACTCTATCAACTCTGCACCATTCCACTCTATGCCACTGGAATCTATCCTGCGCTCTCCTCTCCACTCTACCCCACTGTACTCTACGCCACTCTATCAACTCTGCACCATTCCACTCTATGCCACTGGAATCTATCCCGCGCCCCTCCTCTCCACTCTACCCCACTGCACTCTACGCACCTCTATCAACTCTACACCATTCCACCCTATGCCACTGGAATCTATCCCGCGCCCCTCCTCTTCACTCTACCCCACTGCACTCTACGCCACTCTATCAACCCTGCACCATTCCACTCTATGCCACTGGAATCTATCCCGCGCCCCTCCTCTTCACTCTACCCCACTGCACTCTACGCCACTCTATCAACCCTGCACCATTCCACTCTATGCCACTGGAATCTATCCCGCGCCCCTCCTCTCCACTCTACCCCACTGTACTCTACGCCACTCTATCAACTCTGCACCATTCCACTCTATGCCACTGGAATCTATCCTGCGCCCCTCCTCTCCACTCTACCCAACTGTACTCTACGCCACTCTATCAACTCTGCACCATTCCACTCTATGCCACTGGAATCTATCCCGCGCCCCTCCTCTCCACTCTACCCCACTGTACTCTACGCCACTCTATCAACTCTGCACCATTCCACTCTATGCCACTGGAATCTATCCCGCGCCCCTCCTCTCCACTCTACCCCTCTCCACTCTACGCCACTCTATCAACTCTGCACCATTCCACTCTATGCCACTGGAATCTATCCCGCGCCCCTCCTCTCCACTCTACCCCTCTCCACTCTACGCCACTCTATCAACTCTGCACCATTCCACTCTATGCCACTGGAATCTATCCCGCGCCCCTCCTCTCCACTCTACCCCACTGTACTCTACGCCACTCTATCAACCCTGCACCATTCCACTCTATGCCACTGGAATCTATCCCGCGCCCCTCCTCTCCACTCTACCCCTCTCCACTCTACGCCACTCTATCAACCCTGCACCATTCCACTCTATGCCACTGGAATCTATCCCGCGCCCCTCCTCTCCACTCTACCCCACTGTACTCTACGCCACTCTATCAACTCTGCACCATTCTACTCTATGCCACTGGAATCTATCCCGCGCCCCTCCTCTCCACTCTACCCCACTGTACTCTACGCCACTCTATCAACTCTGCACCATTCCACTCTATGCCACTGGAATCTATCCCGCGCCCCTCCTCTCCACTCTACCCCACTGTACTCTACGCCACTCTATCAATTTTGCACCATTTCACTCTATGCCACTGGAATCTATCCTGCGCCCCTCCTCTCCACTCTACCCCACTGTACTCTACGCCACTCTATCAACTCTGCACCATTCCACTCTATGCCACTGGAATCTATCCTGCGCTCTCCTCTCCACTCTACCCCACTGTACTCTACGCCACTCTATCAACTCTGCACCATTCCACTCTATGCCACTGGAATCTATCCCGCGCCCCTCCTCTCCACTCTACCCCACTGCACTCTACGCACCTCTATCAACTCTACACCATTCCACCCTATGCCACTGGAATCTATCCCGCGCCCCTCCTCTTCACTCTACCCCACTGCACTCTACGCCACTCTATCAACCCTGCACCATTCCACTCTATGCCACTGGAATCTATCCCGCGCCCCTCCTCTTCACTCTACCCCACTGCACTCTACGCCACTCTATCAACCCTGCACCATTCCACTCTATGCCACTGGAATCTATCCCGCGCCCCTCCTCTCCACTCTACCCCACTGTACTCTACGCCACTCTATCAACTCTGCACCATTCCACTCTATGCCACTGGAATCTATCCCGCGCCCCTCCTCTCCACTCTACCCAACTGTACTCTACGCCACTCTATCAACTCTGCACCATTCCACTCTATGCCACTGGAATCTATCCCGCGCCCCTCCTCTCCACTCTACCCCACTGTACTCTACGCCACTCTATCAACTCTGCACCATTCCACTCTATGCCACTGGAATCTATCCTGCGCCCCTCCTCTCCACTCTACCCCACTGTACTCTACGCCACTCTATCAACCCTGCACCATTCCACTCTATGCCACTGGAATCTATCCTGCGCCCCTCCTCTCTACCCCACTGTACTCTACGCCACTCTATCAACTCTGCACCATTCCACTCTATGCCACTGGAATCTATCCTGCACCCCTCCTCTCCACTCTACGCCACTCTATCAACTCTGCACCATTCCACTCTATGCCACTGGAATCTATCCTGCGCCCCTCCTCTCCACTCTACCCCACTGCACTCTACGTCACTCTATCAACTCTGCACCATTCGACTCTATGCCACTGGAATCTATCCTGCGCCCCTCCTCTCCACTCTACCCCACTGCACTCTACGCCACTCTATCAACCCTGCACCATTCCACTCTATGCCACTGGAATCTATCCCGCGCCCCTCCTCTCCACTCTACCCCACTGCACTCTACGTCACTCTATCAACTCTGCACCATTCGACTCTATGCCACTGGAATCTATCCTGCGCCCCTCCTCTCCACTCTACCCCACTGCACTCTACGCCACTCTATCAACCCTGCACCATTCCACTCTATGCCACTGGAATCTATCCCGCGCCCCTCCTCTCCACTCTACCCCACTGCACTCTACACCACTCTATCAACTCTGCACCATTCCACTGGAGTCTGTCATGCGCCCCTCCTGTCCACTCTACCCTACTGTACTCTACGCCACTCTATCAACTCTGCACCATTCCACTCTATGCCACTGGAATCTATCCTGCGCCCCTCCTCTCCACTCTACCCCACTGTACTCTACGCCACTCTATCAACCCTGCACCATTCCACTCTATGCCACTGGAATCTATCCCGCGCCCCTCCTCTCCACTCTACCCCTCTCCACTCTACGCCACTCTATCAACTCTGCACCATTCCACTCTATGCCACTGGAATCTATCCCGCGCCCCTCCTCTCCACTCTACCCCTCTCCACTCTACGCCACTCTATCAACCCTGCACCATTCCACTCTATGCCACTGGAATCTATCCTGCGCCCCTCCTCTCCACTCTACCCCACTGCACTCTACGCCACTCTATTCTGTGCCATTACACTTTGTCAATGCACTCTACACCTCTTTATTCAAAACCAATACACTCTATGCCACTGCACTTTGTACCACTGCATGACACTATACTTTACTCTGCAGCACTCTACTCTACGACACTGCAATCTCTGGCACTGTACTGTGCACCACTCTATGCCAACACACTCTACACTTATGCACTCTACGCCACTGCACTTTTCTCTGCAACACTGCACTCTGCCAATGAACTCTGTGCCCCTGACTCTATGCCACTGCACTCTGCTCTACCCCAATACAGTCTACGCCACTCTAATCTACTATGCTCCACTACGCTATAGGACACTGCACTCTACTCCAATCCACTCTATACCGCTCTACTCTGCACCACTCTATTCTATGCCAGTGCACTTCACCCCACTCTATAATACATCACTGTAGTCTGCCCCACTGCACTCTGCACCACTGCACTTTGCTTCACTACACTGTATTCCATTGCACTCTACTCTGCACTACTCAACTCTACTCAATGACACTCCACTCTCATCTGTCCTGCTCCGTGCAACTGCTCTGTGCGCCACTCTACCCTGCACCTCACCACTCCACTCTACACTACTTAACTTCACTCTGAAACAATCTACTCTACGCCACTGCACTTTACGCTTTTGCACTCTATGCCACTGCAATCCACTCAGCACCACTCTACTCTACGTCACTGTACTAGAAGCCACTTTAATCAAATACTGCACTCTACGACACTCCACTCCTCGATGCTCCACTCTGACACTCTACTCCACGCCACTCCACAACACTCCACTCTACAATACTACTCTCTACGATACTCTACACAACTCCCTTTATGCCACTCCATGTCACTTTACTCCAGTTTATTCTTTGACACACTACTGCACCCCTCTGCTCCACGCCATTCCATTCTGTCACTTTGTGCCACTCCACTCAACTCTACGACACTGCACTCCACTCTAAGCCATTCTATTCTCCTACACTACTCCACTTTGACAATCGACTCCACTCTGTTACTCTACTCTAAAACACCCTACTACTCTTTATTCAACACCCTCTACGCCGCTCCACTCTGCTCTACACCACTCCATGCCACTCCACTCTACAACACCTTACTCCGCTCTCACACTCCGCTCAACTATACTCCACTCTACTTCCTTCCACTTCACGACACTCTTCTCCCCCACTCCATGACACTCCACTACAATCTATGCTACTCCACGACTCTACGTCATTCTATAACACTCAACTCTATGACACTTCAGTCTCCTTTACCTCAATAACTTTTAGCCATGCTGAACAGCGCCACTCCGGTGTACAACGTGGCTAAAACAGATTGGCAAAGCCAATAGCTCTTGCCTTGGGGAGACAGATTGGCTTTAACCTTCTTGAACTGCGAACGATAATAGGTGGCCAGCTAGCATAGCCCAGTACATGAAGGCTCACCAGAGGAGGGGTGGGCGACTAGCTGGCTCAAGGTCATATTATAGTGAAATATCCAGGAATTTTCCCATGTTTACGAAATATGGCAGACATGTGACGCAGAGGCAGGAGAGTTCTTTACTGGTGCTAGAGCAGTTTATAGAAAACAAACAAGGCGCCGTATCCGGCATTATAGCTTCAGAATCAGAAACAAAGTTAACACCGTTCAGCTGCTTCCAAAGGTTCAACTGTGATTGTGTGGAAATAATCACAAAGACACCTAGTGCAGTCTAGGCGCAGGCTTCTAGGCGCAGGCAGCACCTATGTGCTAAACTGAAGTGACATTTAACTTATCCAGTAATAATGATGTGGACATAATCACCAGGACTCCTAGTGCAGTCTAGGCGCAGGCTTCTAGGCGCAGGCGTCCAGGCGTGTGGTGAACTGTAGTGACATTTAAAAGAATGAGTTTATTATCTGAATTATGAAATGTCAACGTATTCAAAGTTGAATACCGAATACAGAAAATATAAATCATATCTAGTTAAAATTATTATAATGTCGCGGCTCCCGATTTATAAACCTATAAAAATCCCAAGTCCGTGCCTTCCATTCGGCGTTCTTGGGTCCCCTCCAAGTGCTCCAAAGAGGGCTCACGTAGGCGCCGTCAGTGACTTCTACATAGCACCCTCTTGTGTCCTTTCATGGCACTGCAGGTAGCAGTCACTTGGGTACGTCAATGTGTTCATATACATATTATTTGAGTCCCCTCAGGGTGCGCTCTGGGACCTTCATTCTGTTCCATGCAGTGCTCTCACGCAGTGCTCTCCGTTTAGTGCTCTCCGTGCAGGGCTCTCCATGCAGTGCTCTCCGTGTAGTGCTCTCCGTGTAGGGCTCTCCATGCAGTGCTCTCCGTGTAGTGCTCTCCATGCACTGCCCTCCGTGTAGTGCTCTCCATGCAGTGCTCTCACGCAGTGCTCTCCGTTTAGTGCTCTCCGTGCAGGGCTCTCCATGCAGTGCTCCCACGCAGTGCTCTCCGTGTAGTGTTCTCCGTGCAGGGCTCTCCATATAGAGCTCCCATGCAGTGCTGTCCATGCAGTGCTCTCCATGCAGTGCTCTCCATCCAGTGCTCTCCGTGTAGTGCTTTCCGTGCAGGGCTTTCCATGCAGTGCTCCCACGCAGTGCTCTCCGTGTAGTGCTCTCCGTGTAGTGCTCTCCGTGCAGTGCTCTCCGTGCAGTGCTCTCCTTGCAGTGCTCTCCATGTAGTGCTCCCACGCAGTCTCTCCGTGTAGTGCTCTCCGTGTAGTGCTCTCCGTGTAGTGCTCTCCGTGCAGGGCTCTCCATGCAGTGCTCTCATGTAGTGTTCTCCATGCAGTGCTCTCCATGTAGTGCTCCCACGCAGTGCTCTCCATGTAGTGCTCCCACACAGTGCTCTCCATGTAGTGCTCCCACACAGTGCTCTCCACGCAGTGCTCTCCAAGTAGTGCTCCAACGCAGTGCTCTTCATGCAGTGCTCCCACGCAGTGATCTCAGGGTGCGCTCTGGGACCTTCATTCTGTTCCATACTGTGCTCTCCATCCAGTGCAGTGCTCTCCGTGTAGTGCTCTCCATGCAGTGCTCTCCATGCAGTGCTCTCCGAAGGAGTGCTCTCTGTGTAGTGCTCTCCATGCAGCGCTCTACGTGTAGTGCTCTCAATGCAGTGCTCCCATGCAGTGCTCTCCACGCAGTGCTCTCCATGCAGTGCTCTTCGTGTAGTGCTCTCCATGCACTGCTCTCCATACACTGCTCTCCTTGCAGTGCTCTCCGAGCAGTGCTCTCCGTGCAGTGCTCTCCATCCAGTGCTCACCGTGTAGTGCTCTCCATGCAGTGCTGTCCGTGTAGTGCTCTCCGTGTAGGGCTCTCCATGCAGTGCTCTCCGTGTAGTGCTCTCCATGCAGTGCCCTCCGTGTAGTGCTCTCAATGCAGTGCTCTCACGCAGTGCTCTCCGTTTAGTGCTCTCCGTGCAGTGCTCTCCACGCAGTGCTCTCCACGCAGTGCTCTCCATGCAGTGCTCTCCATGCAGTGCTCTCCGTGTAATGCTCTCCGTGTAGTGCTCTCAGAGAGAGTGAGGGGTCTCAGAGAGAGTGAGGGGCTCTCAGAGAGAGTGAGGGGCTCTCAGAGAGAGCGAGGGGCTCTCAGAGAGAGTGAGGGGTCTAAGAGAGAGTGAGGGGCTCTCAGAGAGAGTGAGGGGCTCTCAGAGAGAGTGAGGGGCTCTCAGAGAGAGGTGGGTCTCAGAGAGAGTGAGGGGGTCTCAGAGAGAGTGGTGGGTCTCAGAGAGAGTGCTGGGTCTCAGAGAGAGTGAGGAGTCTCAGAGAGAGTGGTGGGTCTCCGAGAGAGTGATGGGTCTCCGAGAGAGTGATGGGTCTCAGAGAGAGTGAGGGGCTCTCAGAGAGAGTGAGGGGTCTCAGAGAGAGTGGTGGCTCTCAGAGAGAGTGAGGGGGTCTCAGAGAGAGTGGGGCTCTCAGAGAGAGTGAGGGGGTCTCCGAGAGAGTGAGGGTGTCTCCGAGGGAGTGAGGGGCTCTCAGAGAGAGTGAGGAGTCTCGGAGAGAGTGAGGGGCTCTCAGAGAGAGTGACGGGCTCTCAGAGAGAGTGAGGGGTCTCAGAGAGAGTGAGGGGCTCCCAGAGAGAGTGAGGGGCTCTCGGAGAGAGTGAGGGGCTCTCGGAGAGAGTGAGGGGCTCTCGGAGAGAGTGAGGGGCTCTCGGAGAGAGTGAGGGGGTCTCAGAGAGAGTGAGGGGCTCTCGGAGAGAGTGAGGGGCTCTCGGAGAGAGTGAGGGGCTCTCAGAGAGAGTGAGGGGCTCACAGAGAGAGTGAGGGGCTCACAGAGAGAGTGAGGGGCTCTCAGAGAGAGTGAGGGGCTCTCAGAGAGAGTGAGGGGCTCTCAGAGAGAGTGAGGGGCTCTCAGAGAGAGTGAGGGGCTCTCGGAGAGAGTGAGGGGGTCTCAGAGAGAGTGAGGGGGTCTCGGAGAGAGCGAGGGGCTCTCGGAGAGAGCGAGGGGCTCTCGGAGAGAGCGAGGGGCTCTCGGAGAGAGTGAGGGGGTCTCAGAGAGAGTGAGGGGCTCTCAGAGAGAGTGAGGGGCTCTCAGAGAGAGTGAGGGGCTCCAGAGAGAGTGAGGGGTCTCAGAGAGAGCGAGGGGGTCTCAGAGAGAGCGAGGGGGTCTCAGAGAGAGCGAGGGGGTCTCAGAGAGAGCGAGGGGCTCCCAGAGAGAGTGAGGGGGTCTCAGAGAGAGTGAGGGGGTCTCAGAGAGAGTGAGGGGGTCTCAGAGAGAGTGAGGGGTCTCAGAGTGAGTGAGGGGCTCTCAGAGAGAGTGAGGGGGTCTCAGAGAGAGTGAGGGGGTCTCGGAGAGAGTGAGGGGGTCTCAGAGAGAGTGAGGGGGTCTCAGAGAGAGTGAGGGGCTCTCAGAGAGAGTGAGGGGCTCTCAGAGAGAGTGAGGGGCTCTCAGAGAGAGTGAGGGGCTCTCAGAGAGAGTGAGGGGGTCTCAGAGAGAGTGAGGAGTCTCAGAGAGAGTGGTGGGTCTCGGAGAGAGTGAGGGGTCTCGGAGAAAGTGAGGGGCTCTCAGAGAGAGTGAGGGGGTCTCAGAGAGAGTGAGGGGTCTCAGAGAGAGTGAGGGGCTCTCAGAGAGAGTGAGGGGGTCTCAGAGAGAGTGAGGGGGTCTCAGAGAGAGTGAGGGGCTCTCAGAGAGAGCGAGGAGTCTCAGAGAGTGAGGGGCTCTCAGAGAGAGCGAGGGGCTCTCAGAGAGAGCGAGGGGCTCTCAGAGAGAGTGAGGGGCTCTCAGAGAGAGTGAGGGGGTCTCAGAGAGAGTGAGGGGCTCTCAGAGAGAGTGAGGGGTCCCAGGGCGAGTGAGGGACTCTCAGAGAGAGTGAGGGGTCCCAGAGAGAGTGAGGGGCTCGCAGAGAGAGCGAGGGGCTTTCAGAGAGAGTGGTGGGTCTCGGAGAGAGTGAGGGGTCTCGGAGAAAGTGAGGGGCTCTCAGAGAGAGTGAGGGGTCTCGGAGAGAGTGAGAGGCTCTCAGAGAGAGTGAGGGGTCTCAGAGAGAGTGAGGGTGTTAGACGGGACCTGGAGGGTCGGCCGAGGACAATGGGAGAGGTCTCCGGGGAGAGCCGTCTCCAGCGATCGTACAGACAAGTAACTTCCCCCCCACAGAATAGGCACCACACAAGGATAAGATTTAACGTTTTTTATAAGCAATCTTGAAGTACGGTAGAATGGTACAAGGAGGTCTGGACTCAGGGGTCCCCTCGATTCTAGTCTCTTGGAAGGGAAAGGGGTAGCGGGACAGTCTTGTTACCAATTTGGAAGATACAATGAGATGATGGGTAGCTCACAATCCTCGAGCTCGGCGTTCTTGAAGGACGGGTTGCGGCAGCGCCAGCAGATCCCGGAGTGGTCGAAGGTGGCAACGGTCCGCGGCAGCGCCAGCAGGTCCCGACGAAGATGGTAGTTACAACGGATCGCGGCAGCGCCAGCAGGTCCCAACGAAGATGGTAGTTACAACGGATCGCGGCAGCGCCAGCAGGTCCCAACGAAGATGGTAGATTGCAGAGGGCCGCGGCAGCGGCAGGACGACAGTTCACAAGGCAGGGCTGCGGCAGCACCAGCAGTCCGTCAAGGATGAGTTCTTCTCGGTGTCTCTCGACTCCAGGATACAACTGCCTCCCTGCTCTGGAGCTGCCCTAGTTATAGGTCTGGCGCCCTTTGATGTCCGGACCCTCGCTCTTGGAGGTCGGGAGGTCCGGGATGAGGGAGTCCAGACACCCAGCAGGGGGGTGGAGCCAGCGCCCGGGGAGGCTGGGGGCGATCGGCACCTGGCGGGGGAGAGCCATCGACACTTCTTCCTCCCATTGACCTGCCAAGTGGTCCGCTCACCTCCTGGTGGATGGTGGTGCCGGGCTGTCGGGGCCTGGCCAGGCCCAGGGTTGGGGTCGAGTCGAGGCCACGCGGCCTCGTGGTGCAGTGTCCAAGATGGCGGCCGGGCCGGGCAATGGTGCTGACGTTGGCCCGGGCCAGTAATACAGAGATGTCCGGGAGCAGGAGTCCCGTAGGGGACGGGTTGCGAGTGGCTTCTGTGGGTAGCACCTGGAGAGCTGGTGCCCGGGCCCTGTCGGGCGGGGAGGGAGCGAGCCCTTCATGTGGCCTGTCCAACATGCGTCCCCCCCAGCTGAAGGCGGGGAGAGTCACCCATCCTCTTGGGGACTTTCCACGTCGAGGCGGAAAAAGCGTGACAGGCCATCCGCGTTGGCGTGATCCTGGCCAGGGCGGTGCTCCACAGTGAAGTCCATCCCCTGCAGGGAGATGGACCATCGCAATAGCTTGGGATTCTCCCCCCGCATTTGCATCAACCATTGCAAGGGGCGATGATCTGTTTGCACCCGAAAGTGGGTACCGAAGAGGTAGGGCCGGAGCTTCTTGAGGGCCCATACTACTGCGAATGCCTCCCTCTCGATGGTGCTCCAGCGCTGTTCCCGGTCCAGTAGGCGTCTGCTGATGAAGGCCACTGGTTGGTCGACTCCCTCGGGGTTCAGTTGGGAGAGGACGGCCCCGATGCCATGGTCGGAGGCATCAGTCTGGACGATGAACTCTCGGCTGTAGTCGGGAGCCTAGAGCACAGGGGCGGTGCACATGGCGGCCTTCAGCTTCTCGAAGGTCGCTTGACAGTCAGGAGTCCAGTTGACTCTTTTTGGTTGGTTCTTGGAGGTCAGTGCCGTGAGGGGCCCCACAATGCTGCTGTAGTCCTTCACAAACCGCCGGTAGTATTCGGTGAGCCCCAAGAAGGCTCGGACCTCGGTTTGGGTGATGGGTGGTTGCCAGGACTGGATGGCAGCGATCTTGAGATGCAGGGGGGCCACCAGACCGCTCCCCACTTGGTGTCCGAGGTAGGCAGTGTCCAAGATGGCGGCCGGGCCGGGCAATGGTGCTGACGTTGGCCCGGGCCAGTAATACAGAGATGTCCGGGAGCAGGAGTCCCGTAGGGGACGGGTTGCGAGTGGCTTCTGTGGGTAGCACCTGGAGAGCTGGTGCCCGGGCCCTGTCGGGCGGGGAGGGAGCGAGCCCTTCATGTGGCCTGTCCAACAGAGGGGCTCCCAGAGAGAGTGAGGGGCTCTCGGAGAGAGTGAGGGGCTCTCGGAGAGAGTGATGGGCTCTCAGAGAGAGTGAGGGGGTCTCAGAGAGAGTGAGGGGCTCTCAGAGAGTGTGAGGGGCTCTCGGAGAGTGTGAGGGGGTCTCAGAGAGAGTGAGGGGGTCTCAGAGAGAGCGAGGGGCTCTCAGAGAGAGTGAGGAGTCTCAGAGAGTGAGGGGCTCTCAGAGAGAGTGAGGGGTCCCAGAGCGAGTGAGGGACTATCAGAGAGAGTGAGGGGTCCCAGAGCGAGTGAGGGGGTCTCAGAGAGAGTGAGGAGTCTCGGAGAGAGTGAGGGGCTCTCCGAGAGAGTGAGGGGTCTCAGAGAGAGTGAGGGGCTCCCAGAGAGAGTGAGGGGCTCCCAGAGAGAGTGAGGGGCTCCCAGAGAGAGTGAGGGGCTCTCAGAGAGAGTGAGGGGGTCTCAGAGAGAGTCAGGGGGTCTCAGAGAGAGTGAGGGGTCTCAGAGAGAGTGAGGGGCTCTCAGAAAGAGTGAGGGGCTCTCAGAGAGAGTGAGGGGTGCCAGAGCGAGTGAGGGACTCTCAGAGCGAGTGAGGGGTCCCAGAGCGAGTGAAGGGGTCTCAGAAAGAGCGAGGGGCTCTCAGGGAGAGTGAGGGGCTCTCAGAGAGAGTGAGGGGTCCCAGAGCAAGTGAGGGACTCTCAGAGAGAGTGAGGGGCTCTCAGAGAGAGTGAGGAGTCTCAGATAGTGAGGGGCTCTCAGAGAGAGTGAGGGGTCCCAGAGCGAGTGAGGGACTCTCAGAGAGAGTGAGGGGTCCCAGAGCGAGTGAGGGACTCTCAGAGAGAGTGAGGGGTCCCAGAGCGAGTGAGGGGTCCCAGAGCGAGTGAGGGGGTCTCAGAGAGAGTGAGGGGCTCTCAGAGAGAGTGAGGGGCTCTCAGAGAGAGTGGTGGCTCTCAAAGAGAGTGAGGGGGTCTCAGAGAGAGTGGTGGGCCTCGGAGAGAGTGAGGGGTCTCGGAGAGAGTGAGGGGCTCTCAGAGAGAGTGAGGGGTCTCGGAGAGTGTGAGGGGCTCTCAGAGAGAGTGAGGGGCTCTCAGAGAGAGGGAGGGGTCTCAGAGAGAGTGAGGGGCTCCCAGAGAGAGTGAGGGGCTCCCGGAGAGAGTGAGGGGCTCTCGGAGAGAGTGAGGGGCTCTCGGAGAGAGTGAGGGGCTCTCAGAGAGAGTGAGGGGGTCTCAGAGAGAGTGAGGGGTCTCAGAGAGAGTGAGGGGCTCTCAGAGAGAGTGAGGGGGTCTCAGAGAGAGTGAGGGGTCTCAGAGAGAGCGAGGGGCTCTCAGAGAGAGTGAGGAGTCTCAGAGAGTGAGGGGCTCTCAGAGAGAGTGAGGGGCTCCCGGAGAGAGTGAGGGGCTCTCGGAGAGAGTGAGGGGCTCTCAGAGAGAGTGAGGGGGTCTCAGAGAGAGTGAGGGGCTCCCAGAGAGAGTGAGGGGCTCCCGGAGAGAGTGAGGGGCTCCCAGAGAGAGTGAGGGGCTCCCGGAGAGAGTGAGGGGCTCTCGGAGAGAGTGAGGGGCTCTCGGAGAGAGTGAGGGGCTCTCAGAGAGAGTGAGGGGGTCTCAGAGAGAGAGAGGGGCTCTCAGAGAGAGAGAGTGAGGGGTCCCAGAGCGAGTGAGGGACTATCAGAGAGAGTGAGGGGTCCCAGAGCGAGTGAGGGGGTCTCAGAGAGAGTGAGGAGTCTCGGAGAGAGTGAGGGGCTCTCCGAGAGAGTGAGGGGTCTCAGAGAGAGTGAGGGGCTCCCAGAGAGAGTGAGGGGCTCCCAGAGAGAGTGAGGGGCTCCCAGAGAGAGTGAGGGGCTCTCAGAGAGAGTGAGGGGGTCTCAGAGAGAGTCAGGGGGTCTCAGAGAGAGTGAGGGGTCTCAGAGAGAGTGAGGGGCTCTCAGAAAGAGTGAGGGGCTCTCAGAGAGAGTGAGGGGTGCCAGAGCGAGTGAGGGACTCTCAGAGCGAGTGAGGGGTCCCAGAGCGAGTGAAGGGGTCTCAGAAAGAGCGAGGGGCTCTCAGAGCGAGTGAGGGGTGCCAGAGCGAGTGAGGGACTCTCAGAGCGAGTGAGGGGTCCCGGAGCGAGTGAGGGGTCCCAGAGCGAGTGATGGGCTCTCAGAGCGAGTGAGGGGTCCCAGAGCGAGTGAAGGGTCCCAGAGCGAGTGATGGGCTCTCAGAGCGAGTGAGGGGTCTCAGAGAGAGTGAGGGGCTCGCAGAGAGAGTGAGGGGCTCGCAGAGAGAGTGAGGGGGTCTCAGAGAGAGTGAGGGGTCTCAGAGAGAGCGAGGGGCTCTCAGAGAGAGTGAGGAGTCTCAGAGAGTGAGGGGCTCTCAGAGAGAGTGAGGGGTCCCAGAGCGAGTGAGGGACTCTCAGAGAGAGTGAGGGGTCCCAGAGCGAGTGAGGGGTCCCAGAGCGAGTGAGGGGGTCTCAGAGAGAGTGAGGGGCTCTCAGAGAGAGTGAGGGGCTCTCAGAGCGAGTGAGGGGTCCCAGAGCGAGTGAGGGGTCCCAGAGCGAGTGATGGGCTCTCAGAGCGAGTGAGGGGCTCTCAGAGAGAGTGAGGGGTCTCGGAGAGAGCGAGGGGCTCTCAGAGAGAGTGAGGGGTCTCAGGGAGAGTGAGGGGCTCCCAGAGAGAGTGAGGGGCTCTCGGAGAGAGTGAGGGGCTCTCGGAGAGAGTGAGGGGGTCTCAGAGAGAGTGAGGGGCTCTCAGAGAGAGTGAGGGGGTCTCAGAGAGAGTGAGGGGGTCTCAGAGAGAGTGAGGGGCTCTCAGAGAGAGTGAGGGGCTCTCAGAGAGAGTGAGGGGCTCTCAGAGAGAGTGAGGGGGTCTCAGAGAGAGTGAGGGGTCTCAGAGAGAGTGAGGGGTCTCAGAGAGTGGTGGGTCTCAGAGAGAGTGAGGGGGTCTCAGAGAGAGCGAGGGGCTCTCAGAGAGAGTGAGGAGTCTCAGAGTGAGGGGCTCTCAGAGAGAGAGTGAGGGGCTCTCAGAGAGAGAGAGTGAGGGGTCCCAGAGCGAGTGAGGGACTCTCAGAGCGAGTGAGGGGTCCCAGAGCGAGTGAGGGGGTTCTCAGAGAGAGAGAGGGGCTCTCAGAGAGAGAGAGTGAGGGGTCCCAGAGCGAGTGAGGGACTATCAGAGAGAGTGAGGGGTCCCAGAGCGAGTGAGGGGGTCTCAGAGAGAGTGAGGAGTCTCGGAGAGAGTGAGGGGCTCTCCGAGAGAGTGAGGGGTCTCAGAGAGAGTGAGGGGCTCCCAGAGAGAGTGAGGGGCTCCCAGAGAGAGTGAGGGGCTCCCAGAGAGAGTGAGGGGCTCTCAGAGAGAGTGAGGGGGTCTCAGAGAGAGTCAGGGGGTCTCAGAGAGAGTGAGGGGTCTCAGAGAGAGTGAGGGGCTCTCAGAAAGAGTGAGGGGCTCTCAGAGAGAGTGGTGGGTCTCAGAGATAGTGAGGGGTCTCAGAGAGAGTGAGGGGTCTCAGAGAGAGTGAGGGGTCTCAGAGAGAGTGAGGGGCTCTCAGAGTGAGGGGTCTCAGAGAGAGTGAGGGGCTCTCAGAGAGAGTGAGGGGTCCCAGAGCGAGTGAGGGACTCTCAGAGAGAGTGAGGGGCTCTCAGAGAGAGTGAGGAGTCTCAGATAGTGAGGGGCTCTCAGAGAGAGTGAGGGGTCCCAGAGCGAGTGAGGGACTCTCAGAGAGAGTGAGGGGTCCCAGAGCGAGTGAGGGGGTCTCAGAGAGAGTGAGGGACTCTCAGAGAGAGTGGTGGCTCTCAGAGAGAGTGAGGGGGTCTCAGAGAGAGTGGTGGGTCTCGGAGAGAGTGAGGGGTCTCGGAGAGAGTGAGGGGTCTCGGAGAGAGTGAGGGGTCTCGGAGAGAGTGAGGGGTCTCGGAGAGAGTGAGGGGCTCTCAGAGAGAGTGAGGGGCTCTCAGAGAGAGTGAGGGTTCTCAGAGAGAGTGAGGGGCTCCCAGAGAGAGCGAGGGGCTCTCGGAGAGAGTGAGGGGCTCTCGGAGAGAGTGAGGGGGTCTCAGAGAGAGTGAGGGGCTCTCAGAGAGAGTGAGGGGGTCTCAGAGAGAGTGAGGGGTCTCAGAGAGAGTGAGGGGCTCCCGGAGAGCGCGAGGGGCTCTCGGAGAGCGCGAGGGGCTCTCGGAGAGCGCGAGGGGCTCTCGGAGAGCGCGAGGGGCTCTCGGAGAGCGCGAGGGGCTCTCGGAGAGCGCGAGGGGCTCTCGGAGAGAGTGAGGGGCTCTCAGAGAGAGTGAGGGGCTCTCAGAGAGAGTGAGGGGGTCTCAGAGAGAGTGAGGGGCTCTCAGAGAGAGTGAGGAGTCTCAGAGAGTGAGGGGCTCTCAGAGAGAGTGAGGGGTCCCAGAGCGAGTGAGGGACTCTCAGAGCGAGTGAGGGGTCCCAGAGCGAGTGAGGGGGTCTCAGAGAGAGTGAGGGGCCCCAGAGCGAGTGAGGGGTCCCAGAGCGAGTGATGGGCTCTCAGAGCGAGTGAGGGGCTCTCAGAGAGAGTGAGGGGCTCTCGGAGAGAGTGAGGAGTCTCGGAGAGAGCGAGGGGCTCTCAGAGAGAGTGAGGGGCTCTCAGAGAGAGTGAGGGGTCTCAGGGAGAGTGAAGGGCTCCCGGAGAGAGTGAGGGGCTCTCGGAGAGAGTGAGGGGGTCTCAGAGAGCGTGAGGGGGTCTCAGAGAGAGTGAGGGGGTCTCAGAGAGAGTGAGGGGTCTCAGAGAGAGTGAGGGGTCTCAGAGAGAGTGAGGGGTCTCAGAGAGAGTGAGGGGGTCTCAGAGAGAGTGAGGGGCTTTCAGAGAGAGTGAGGGGCTTTCAGAGAGAGTGAGGGGGTCTCAGAGAGAGTGAGGGGGTCTCAGAGAGAGTGAGGGGGTCTCAGAGAGAGTGAGGGGTCTCAGAGAGTGGTGGGTCTCAGAGAGAGTGAGGGGGTCTCAGAGAGAGTGAGGGGGTCTCAGAGAGAGTGAGGGGGTCTCAGAGAGAGCGAGGGGCTCTCAGAGAGAGTGAGGAGTCTCAGAGAGTGAGGGGCTCTCAGAGAGAGAGTGAGGGGTCCCAGAGCGAGTGAGGGACTCTCAGAGCGATTGAGGGGTCCCAGAGCGAGTGAGGGGGTTCTCAGAGAGAGTGAGGGGCTCTCTGAGATAGTGAGGGGTCCCAGAGCGAGTGAGGGGCCCCAGAGCGAGTGATGGGCTCTCAGAGAGAGTGAGGGGCTCTCAGAGAGAGTGAGGGGGTCTCAGAGAGAGTGAGGGGGTCTCAGAGAGAGTGAGGGGCTCTCAGAGAGAGTGAGGAGTCTCAGAGAGTGAGGGGCTCTCAGAGAGAGTGAGGGGCTCCCAGAGAGCGCGAGGGGCTCTCGGAGAGCGCGAGGGGCTCTCGGAGAGCGCGAGGGGCTCTCGGAGAGCGCGAGGGGCTCTCGGAGAGAGTGAGGGGCTCTCAGAGAGAGTGAGGGGCTCTCAGAGAGAGTGAGGGGGTCTCAGAGAGAGTGAGGGGCTCTCAGAGAGAGTGAGGAGTCTCAGAGAGTGAGGGGCTCTCAGAGCGAGTGAGGGACTCTCAGAGCGAGTGAGGGGTCCCAGAGCGAGTGAGGGGGTCTCAGAGAGAGTGAGGGGCCCCAGAGCGAGTGAGGGGCCCCAGAGCGAGTGAGGGGCTCTCAGAGAGAGTGAGGGGCTCTCAGAGAGAGTGAGGGGCTCTCAGAGAGAGTGAGGGGGTCTCAGAGAGAGTGAGGGGGTCTCAGAGAGAGTGAGGGGCTCTCAGAGAGAGTGAGGGGTCTCAGAGAGTGGTGGGTCTCAGAGAGAGTGAGGGGGTCTCAGAGAGAGCGAGGGGCTCTCAGAGAGAGTGAGGAGTCTCAGAGAGTGAGGGGCTCTCAGAGAGAGAGTGAGGGGTCCCAGAGCGAGTGAGGGACTCTCAGAGCGAGTGAGGGGTCTCAGAGAGAGTGAGGGGGTCTCAGAGAGAGTGAGGGGTCTCAGAGAGAGTGAGGGGTCTAAGAGAGTGGTGGGTCTCAGAGAGAGTGAGGGGGTCTCAGAGAGAGTGAGGGGGTCTCAGAGAGAGTGAGGGGGTCTCAGAGAGAGTGAGGGGGTCTCAGAGAGAGCGAGGGGCTCTCAGAGAGAGTGAGGAGTCTCAGAGAGTGAGGGGCTCTCAGAGAGAGAGTGAGGGGTCCCAGAGCGAGTGAGGGACTCTCAGAGCGAGTGAGGGGTCCTAGAGCGAGTGAGGGGGTTCTCAGAGAGAGTGCGGGGCTCTCAGAGAGAGTGCGGGGCTCTCAGAGAGAGTGCGGGGCTCTCAGAGAGAGTGCGGGGCTCTCAGAGAGAGTGAGGGGTCCCAGAGCAAGTGATGGGCTCTCAGAGCGAGTGAGGGGTCTCAGAGAGAGTGAGGGGCTCGCAGAGAGAGTGAGGGGGTCTCAGAGAGAGTGAGGGGCTCTCAGAGAGAGTGGTGGGTCTCAGAGAGAGTGAGGGGGTCTCAGAGAGAGTGAGGGGCTCTCAGAGAGAGTGAGGGGTCTCAGAGAGAGCGAGGGGTCTCAGAGAGAGCGAGGGGTCTCAGAGAGAGTGGTGGGTCTCAGAGAGAGTGGTGGGTCTCAGAGAGAGTGGTGGGTCTCAGAGAGAGTGAGGGGCTCTCAGAGAGAGTGAGGGGCTCTCAGAGAGAGTGGTGGGTCTCAGAGAGAGTGGTGGGTCTCAGAGAGAGTGGTGGGTCTCAGAGAGAGATAGGGGCTCTCCGAGAGAGTGAGGGGACTCAGAGAGAGTGAGGGTCTCAGAGAGTGCGAGGGGCTCTCAGAGAGAGTGGTGGGTCTCAGAGAGAGTGGTGGGTCTCAGAGAGAGTGGTGGGTCTCAGAGAGAGTGGTGGGTCTCAGAGAGAGTGAGGGGCTCTCCGAGAGAGTGAGGGGACTCAGAGAGAGTGAGGGTCTCAGAGAGTGCGAGGGGCTCTCAGAGAGAGTGGTGGGTCTCAGAGAGAGTGGTGGGTCTCAGAGAGAGTGGTGGGTCTCAGAGAGAGTGGTGGGTCTCAGAGAGAGTGGTGGGTCTCAGAGAGAGTGAGGGGGTCTCAGAGAGAGTGAGGGGCTCTCAGAGAGAGTGAGGGGTCTCAGAGAGAGTGGTGGGTCTCAGAGAGAGTGGTGGGTCTCAGAGAGAGTGGTGGGTCTCAGAGAGAGTGAGGGGCTCTCAGAGAGAGTGAGGGGCTCTCAGAGAGAGTGGTGGGTCTCAGAGAGAGTGGTGGGTCTCAGAGAGAGTGGTGGGTCTCAGAGAGAGATAGGGGCTCTCCGAGAGAGTGAGGGGACTCAGAGAGAGTGAGGGTCTCAGAGAGTGTGAGGGGCTCTCAGAGAGAGTGGTGGGTCTCAGAGAGAGTGGTGGGTCTCAGAGAGAGTGGTGGGTCTCAGAGAGAGTGGTGGGTCTCAGAGAGAGTGAGGGGCTCTCCGAGAGAGTGAGGGGCTCTCCGAGAGAGTGAGGGGACTCAGAGAGAGTGAGGGTCTCAGAGAGTGCGAGGGGCTCTCAGAGAGAGTGGTGGGTCTCAGAGATAGTGAGGGGTCTCAGAGAGAGTGAGGGGTCTCAGAGAGAGTGAGGGGTCTCAGAGAGAGTGAGGGGCTCTCAGAGTGAGGGGTCTCAGAGAGAGTGAGGGGCTCTCAGAGAGAGTGAGGGGTCCCAGAGCGAGTGAGGGACTCTCAGAGAGAGTGAGGGGCTCTCAGAGAGAGTGAGGAGTCTCAGATAGTGAGGGGCTCTCAGAGAGAGTGAGGGGTCCCAGAGCGAGTGAGGGACTCTCAGAGAGAGTGAGGGGTCCCAGAGCGAGTGAGGGGGTCTCAGAGAGAGTGAGGGGCTCTCAGAGAGAGTGGTGGCTCTCAGAGAGAGTGAGGGGGTCTCAGAGAGAGTGGTGGGTCTCGGAGAGAGTGAGGGGTCTCGGAGAGAGTGAGGGGTCTCGGAGAGAGTGAGGGGTCTCGGAGAGAGTGAGGGGCTCTCAGAGAGAGTGAGGGGCTCTCAGAGAGAGTGAGGGGCTCTCAGAGAGAGTGAGGGTTCTCAGAGAGAGTGAGGGGCTCCCAGAGAGAGCGAGGGGCTCTCGGAGAGAGTGAGGGGCTCTCGGAGAGAGTGAGGGGGTCTCAGAGAGAGTGAGGGGCTCTCAGAGAGAGTGAGGGGGTCTCAGAGAGAGTGAGGGGTCTCAGAGAGAGTGAGGGGCTCCCAAAGAGCGCGAGGGGCTCTCGGAGAGCGCGAGGGGCTCTCGGAGAGCGCGAGGGGCTCTCGGAGAGAGTGAGGGGCTCTCAGAGAGAGTGAGGGGCTCTCAGAGAGAGTGAGGGGGTCTCAGAGAGAGTGAGGGGCTCTCAGAGAGAGTGAGGAGTCTCAGAGAGTGAGGGGCTCTCAGAGAGAGTGAGGGGTCCCAGAGCGAGTGAGGGACTCTCAGAGCGAGTGAGGGGTCCCAGAGCGAGTGAGGGGGTCTCAGAGAGAGTGAGGGGCCCCAGAGCGAGTGAGGGGTCCCAGAGCGAGTGATGGGCTCTCAGAGCGAGTGAGGGGCTCTCAGAGAGAGTGAGGGGCTCTCGGAGAGAGTGAGGAGTCTCGGAGAGAGCGAGGGGCTCTCAGAGAGAGTGAGGGGCTCTCAGAGAGAGTGAGGGGTCTCAGGGAGAGTGAAGGGCTCCCGGAGAGAGTGAGGGGCTCTCGGAGAGAGTGAGGGGGTCTCAGAGAGCGTGAGGGGGTCTCAGAGAGAGTGAGGGGGTCTCAGAGAGAGTGAGGGGTCTCAGAGAGAGTGAGGGGTCTCAGAGAGAGTGAGGGGGTCTCAGAGAGAGTGAGGGGCTTTCAGAGAGAGTGAGGGGGTCTCAGAGAGAGTGAGGGGGTCTCAGAGAGAGTGAGGGGGTCTCAGAGAGAGTGAGGGGTCTCAGAGAGTGGTGGGTCTCAGAGAGAGTGAGGGGGTCTCAGAGAGAGTGAGGGGGTCTCAGAGAGAGTGAGGGGGTCTCAGAGAGAGCGAGGGGCTCTCAGAGAGAGTGAGGAGTCTCAGAGAGTGAGGGGCTCTCAGAGAGAGAGTGAGGGGTCCCAGAGCGAGTGAGGACTCTCAGAGCGATTGAGGGGTCCCAGAGCGAGTGAGGGGGTTCTCAGAGAGAGTGAGGGGCTCTCTGAGATAGTGAGGGGTCCCAGAGCGAGTGAGGGGCCCCAGAGCGAGTGATGGGCTCTCAGAGAGAGTGAGGGGCTCTCAGAGAGAGTGAGGGGGTCTCAGAGAGAGTGAGGGGGTCTCAGAGAGAGTGAGGGGCTCTCAGAGAGAGTGAGGAGTCTCAGAGAGTGAGGGGCTCTCAGAGAGAGTGAGGGGTCCCAGAGCGAGTGAGGGACTCTCAGAGCGAGTGAGGGGTCCCAGAGCGAGTGAGGGGCCTCAGAGAGAGTGAGGGGTCCCAGAGCGAGTGATGGGCTCTCAGAGCGAGTGAGGGGCTCTCAGAGAGAGTGAGGGGCTCTCGGAGAGAGCGAGGAGTCTCGGAGAGAGCGAGGGGCTCTCAGAGAGAGTGAGGGGCTCTCAGAGAGAGTGAGGGGTCTCAGGGAGAGTGAAGGGCTCCCGGAGAGAGTGAGGGGCTCTCGGAGAGAGTGAGGGGGTCTCAGAGAGCGTGAGGGGGTCTCAGAGAGCGTGAGGGGGTCTCAGAGAGTGAGGGGGTCTCAGAGAGAGTGAGGGGTCTCAGAGAGAGTGAGGGGTCTCAGAGAGAGTGAGGGGGTCTCAGAGAGAGTGAGGGGGTCTCAGAGAGAGTGAGGGGCTTTCAGAGAGAGTGAGGGGGTCTCAGAGAGAGTGAGGGGGTCTCAGAGAGAGTGAGGGGTCTCAGAGAGTGGTGGGTCTCAGAGAGAGTGAGGGGGTCTCAGAGAGAGTGAGGGGGTCTCAGAGAGAGTGAGGGGGTCTCAGAGAGAGTGAGGGGGTCTCAGAGAGAGCGAGGGGCTCTCAGAGAGAGTGAGGAGTCTCAGAGAGAGAGTGAGGGGTCCCAGAGCGAGTGAGGGACTCTCAGAGCGATTGAGGGGTCCCAGAGCGAGTGAGGGGCCTCAGAGAGAGTGAGGGGTCCCAGAGCGAGTGATGGGCTCTCAGAGCGAGTGAGGGGCTCTCAGAGAGAGTGAGGGGCTCTCGGAGAGAGCGAGGAGTCTCGGAGAGAGCGAGGGGCTCTCAGAGAGAGTGAGGGGCTCTCAGAGAGAGTGAGGGGTCTCAGGGAGAGTGAAGGGCTCCCGGAGAGAGTGAGGGGCTCTCGGAGAGAGTGAGGGGGTCTCAGAGAGCGTGAGGGGGTCTCAGAGAGCGTGAGGGGGTCTCAGAGAGTGAGGGGGTCTCAGAGAGAGTGAGGGGTCTCAGAGAGAGTGAGGGGTCTCAGAGAGAGTGAGGGGGTCTCAGAGAGAGTGAGGGGGTCTCAGAGAGAGTGAGGGGCTTTCAGAGAGAGTGAGGGGCTTTCAGAGAGAGTGAGGGGGTCTCAGAGAGAGTGAGGGGGTCTCAGAGAGAGTGAGGGGTCTCAGAGAGTGGTGGGTCTCAGAGAGAGTGAGGGGGTCTCAGAGAGAGTGAGGGGGTCTCAGAGAGAGTGAGGGGGTCTCAGAGAGAGTGAGGGGGTCTCAGAGAGAGCGAGGGGCTCTCAGAGAGAGTGAGGAGTCTCAGAGAGAGAGTGAGGGGTCCCAGAGCGAGTGAGGGACTCTCAGAGCGATTGAGGGGTCCCAGAGCGATTGAGGGGGTTCTCAGAGAGAGTGAGGGGCTCTCTGAGATAGTGAGGGGTCCCAGAGCGAGTGAGGGGCCCCAGAGCGAGTGATGGGCTCTCAGAGCGAGTGAGGGGTCTCAGAGAGAGTGAGGGGCTCGCAGAGAGAGTGAGGGGCTCGCAGAGAGAGTGAGGGGCTCTCAGAGAGAGTGGTGGGTCTCAGAGAGAGTGAGGGGCTCTCAGAGAGAGTGAGGGGCTCTCAGAGAGAGTGAGGGGTCTCAGAGAGAGCGAGGGGTCTCAGAGAGAGTGGTGGGTCTCAGAGAGAGTGGTGGGTCTCAGAGAGAGTGGTGGGTCTCAGAGAGAGTGAGGGGCTCTCAGAGAGAGTGAGGGGCTCTCAGAGAGAGTGGTGGGTCTCAGAGAGAGTGGTGGGTCTCAGAGAGAGTGGTGGGTCTCAGAGAGAGTGGTGGGTCTCAGAGAGAGCGCGGGGCTCTCCGAGAGAGTGAGGGGACTCAGAGAGAGTGAGGGTCTCAGAGAGTGCGAGGGGCTCTCAGAGAGAGTGGTGGGTCTCAGAGAGAGTGGTGGGTCTCAGAGAGAGTGGTGGGTCTCAGAGAGAGTGAGGGGCTCTCCGAGAGAGTGAGGGGTCTCAGAGGGCGTGAGGGGCTCTCAGAGAGAGCGGGGGGTCTCAGAGAGAGCGAGGGGCTCTCAGAGAGAGTGAGGGGCTCTCAGAGAGAGTGAGGGGTCTCAGAGAGAGTGAGGGGTCTCAGAGAGAGTGAGGGGTCTCAGAGAGAGTGAGGGGCTCTCAGAGTGAGGGGTCTCAGAGAGAGTGAGGGGTCTCAGAGAGAGTGAGGGGCTCTCAGAGAGAGTGAGGGGGTCTCAGAGAGAGTGGTGGGTCTCCGAGAGAGTGGGGGCTCTCGGAGAGAGTGAGGGGCTCTCAGAGAGAGTGAGGGGCTCTCGGAGAGAGTGAGGGGGTCTCAGAGAGAGTGAGGGGATCTCAGAGAGAGTGAGGGGGTCTCAGGGAGAGTGAGGGGCTCTCAGAGAGAGTGAGGGGGTCTCAGAGAGAGTGAGGGGCTCTCAGAGAGAGTGGTGGGTCTCAGAGAGAGTGAGGGGGTCTCAGAGAGAGTGGTGGGTCTCAGAGAGAGTGAGGGGACTCAGAGAGAGTGAGGGTCTCAGAGCGAGTGGTGGGTCTCAGAGCGAGTGGTGGGTCTCGGAGAGAGTGGTGGGTCTCGGAGAGAGTGAGGGGCTCTCAGAGAGAGTGAGGGGGTCTCAGAGAGAGTGAGGGGCTCTCGGAGAGAGTGAGGGGCTCTCAGAGAGAGTGAGGGGTCTCAGAGAGAGTGAGGGGTCTCAGAGAGTGAGGGGCTCTCAGGGTGAGGGGTCTCAGAGAGAGTGAGGGGCTCTCAGAGAGAGTGAGGGGCTCTCAGAGAGAGTGAGGGGCTCTCAGAGAGAGTGAGGGGCTCTCGGAGAGAGTGAGGGGGTCTCAGAGAGAGTGAGGGGATCTCAGAGAGAGTGAGGGGGTCTCAGAGAGAGTGAGGGGGTCTCAGGGAGAGTGAGGGGCTCTCAGAGAGAGTGAGGGGGTCTCAGAGAGAGTGAGGGGCTCTCAGAGAGAGTGGTGGGTCTCAGAGAGAGTGAGGGGGTCTCAGAGAGAGTGGTGGGTCTCAGAGAGAGTGAGGGGACTCAGAGAGAGTGAGGGTCTCAGAGCGAGTGGTGGGTCTCAGAGCGAGTGGTGGGTCTCGGAGCGAGTGGTGGGTCTCGGAGAGAGTGAGGGGCTCTCAGAGAGAGTGAGGGGGTCTCAGAGAGAGTGAGGGGCTCTCGGAGAGAGTGAGGGGCTCTCAGAGAGAGTGAGGGGTCTCAGAGAGAGTGAGGGGTCTCAGAGAGAGTGAGGGGCTCTCAGAGTGAGGGGTCTCAGAGAGAGTGAGGGGCTCTCAGAGAGAGTGAGGGGGTCTCAGAGAGAGTGGTGGGTCTCCGAGAGAGTGAGGGGCTCTCAGAGAGAGTGAGGAGTCTCGGAGAGAGTGAGGGGCTCTCAGAGAGAGTGAGGGGCTCTCAGAGAGAGTGAGGGGCTCTCAGAGAGAGTGAGGGGCTCTCGGAGAGAGTGAGGGGGTCTCAGAGAGAGTGAGGGGATCTCAGAGAGAGTGAGGGAGTCTCAGAGAGAGTGAGGGGGTCTCAGGGAGAGTGAGGGGCTCTCAGAGAGAGTGAGGGGGTCTCAGAGAGAGTGAGGGGCTCTCAGAGAGAGTGGTGGGTCTCAGAGAGAGTGAGGGGGTCTCAGAGAGAGTGGTGGGTCTCAGAGAGAGTGAGGGGACTCAGAGAGAGTGAGGGTCTCAGAGCGAGTGGTGGGTCTCGGAGAGAGTGGTGGGTCTCGGAGAGAGTGAGGGGGTCTCAGAGAGAGTGAGGGGGTCTCAGAGAGAGTGAGGGGCTCTTGGAGAGAGTGAGGGGGTTTCAGAGAGAGTGAGGGGCTCTCAGAGAGAGTGAGGAGTCTCGGAGAGAGTGAGGGGCTCTCAGAGAGAGTGGTGGGTCTCAGAGAGAGTGAGGGGTCTCAGAGAGTGGTGGGTCTCAGAGAGAGTGAGGGGTCTCAGAGAGTGGTGGGTCTCAGAGAGAGTGAGGGGTCTCAGAGAGTGGTGGGTCTCAGAGAGAGTGAGGGGTCTCAGAGAGTGGTGGGCTCTCAGAGAGAGCGAGGGGCTCTCAGAGAGAGTGAGGGGCTCTCAGAGAGAGTGAGGGGCTTTCAGAGAGAGTGGTTGGTCTCCGAGAGAGTGAGGGGCTCTCGGAGAGAGTGAGGGGCTCTCAGAGAGAGTGAGGGGCTTTCAGAGAGAGTGAGGGGCTTTCAGAGAGAGTGAGGGGGTCTCAGAGAGAGTGAGGGGCTCTCAGAGAGAGCGAGGGGACTCAGAGAGAGTGAGGGGCTCTCAGAGAGAGTGAGGGGTCTCAGAGACAGTGAGGGGCTCCAAGAGAGAGTGAGGGGTCTCTGAGAGAGTGAGGGGCTCCCAGAGAGAGTGATGGGCTCTCAGAGAGAGTGAGGAGTCTCAGAGAGCGAGGGGCTCTCAGAGAGAGTGAGGGGTCCCAGAGCGAGTGAGGGGCTCCCAGAGAGAGTGAGGGGCTCGCAGAGAGAGTGAGGGGTCTCAGAGAGAGTGAGGGGCTCCCAGAGAGAGTGAGGGGCTCTCGGAGAGAGTGAGGAGTCTCAGAGAGTGAGGAGTCTCAGAGAGAGTGAGGAGTCTCAGAGAGAGTGAGGAGTCTCAGAGAGAGTGAGGGGTTCTCAGAGAGAGTGAGGAGTCTCGGAGAGAGAGTGAGGGGCTCCCGGAGAGAGTGAGGGGCTCTCGGAGAGAGTGAGGGGCTCTCGGAGAGAGTGAGGGGCTCTCGGAGAGAGTGAGGGGCTCTCAGAGAGAGAGGGGCTCTCAGAGTGAGGGGTCTCAGAGAGAGTGGTGGGCTTTCAGAGAGAGCGAGGGGTCTCAGAGAGAGCGAGGGGCTTTCAGAGAGAGTGGTGGGTCTCAGAGAGAGTGAGGGGCTTTCAGAGAGAGTGAGGGGCTTTCAGAGAGAGTGAGGGGCTTTCAGAGAGAGTGAGGGGTCTCAGAGAGAGTGGTGGGTCTCAGAGAGAGTGAGGGGCTTTCAGAGAGAGTGAGGGGCTTTCAGAGAGAGTGAGGGGTCTCAGAGAGAGTGGTGGGTAACAGAGAGAGTGAGGGGTCTCAGAGAGAGTGAGGGGCTCTCAGAGAGATTGAGGGGCTCTCAGAGAGAGTGAGGGGCTTTCAGAGAGAGTGGTTGGTCTCCGAGAGAGTGAGGGGTCTCAGAGAGAGTGAGGGGCTCCCAGAGAGAGTGATGGGCTCTCAGAGAGAGTGAGGAGTCTCAGAGAGTGTGGGGCTCGCAGAGAGAGTGAGGGGCTCGCAGAGAGAGTGAGGGGCTTTCAGAGAGAGTGAGGGGTCTCAGAGAGAGTGGTGGGTCTCAGAGAGAGTGAGGGGCTTTCAGAGAGAGTGAGGGGCTTTCAGAGAGAGTGAGGGGTCTCAGAGAGAGTGGTGGGTCTCCGAGAGAGTGGTGGGTCTCCGAGAGAGTGAGGGGCTCTCAGAGAGAGTGAGGGGCTTTCAGAGAGAGTGGTTGGTCTCCGAGAGAGTGAGGGGCTCTCAGAGAGAGTGAGGGGCTTTCAGAGAGAGTGAGGGGCTTTCAGAGAGAGTGAGGGGCTCTCAGAGAGAGTGAGGGGTCCCAGAGCGAGTGAGGGGTCCCAGAGCGAGTGATGGGCTCTCAGAGCGAGTGAGGGGTCTCAGAGAGAGTGAGGGGCTCGCAGAGAGAGTGAGGGGGTCTCAGAGAGAGTGAGGGGCTCTCAGAGAGAGTGGTGGGTCTCAGAGAGAGTGGTGGGTCTCAGAGAGAGTGCGGGGGTCTCAGAGAGAGTGAGGGGCTCTCAGAGAGAGCGAGGGGTCTCAGAGAGAGTGGTGGGTCTCAGAGAGAGTGGTGGGTCTCAGAGAGAGTGGTGGGTCTCAGAGAGAGTGGTGGGTCTCAGAGAGAGTGGTGGGTCTCAGAGAGAGTGAGGGGCTCTCAGAGAGAGTGAGGGGCTCTCAGAGAGAGTGGTGGGTCTCAGAGAGAGTGGTGGGTCTCAGAGAGAGTGGTGGGTCTCAGAGAGAGTGGTGGGTCTCAGAGAGAGTGGTGGGTCTCAGAGAGAGATAGGGGCTCTCCGAGAGAGATAGGGGCTCTCCGAGAGAGTGAGGGGACTCAGAGAGAGTGAGGGTCTCAGAGAGTGCGAGGTCTCAGAGAGAGTGGTGGCTCTCAGAGAGAGAGAGTGAGGGGTTCTCAGAGAGAGTGAGGGGTCTCAGAGAGAGTGAGGGGTCTCAGAGAGAGTGAGGGGGTCTCAGAGAGTGAGGGGGTCTCAGAGAGAGTGAGGGGGTCTCAGAGAGAGTGAGGGGTCTCAGAGAGAGTGAGGGGTCTCAGAGAGTGGTGGGTCTCAGAGAGAGTGAGGGGGTCTCAGAGAGAGCGAGGGGCTCTCAGAGAGAGTGAGGAGTCTCAGAGAGAGAGTGAGGGGTCCCAGAGCGAGTGAGGGACTCTCAGAGCGAGTGAGGGGTCTCAGAGAGAGTGAGGGGGTCTCAGAGAGAGTGAGGGGTCTCAGAGAGAGTGAGGGGTCTAAGAGAGTGGTGGGTCTCAGAGAGAGTGAGGGGGTCTCAGAGAGAGTGAGGGGGTCTCAGAGAGAGCGAGGGGCTCTCAGAGAGAGTGAGGAGTCTCAGAGAGAGAGTGAGGGGTCCCAGAGCGAGTGAGGGACTCTCAGAGCGAGTGAGGGGTCTCAGAGAGAGTGAGGGGGTCTCAGAGAGAGTGAGGGGTCTCAGAGAGAGTGAGGGGTCTAAGAGAGTGGTGGGTCTCAGAGAGAGTGAGGGGACTCAGAGAGAGTGAGGGTCTCAGAGAGTGCGAGGGGCTCTCACAGAGAGTGGTGGGTCTCAGAGAGAGTGGTGGGTCTCAGAGAGAGTGAGGGGCTCTCCGAGAGAGTGAGGGAACTCAGAGAGAGTGAGGGTCTCAGAGAGTGCGAGGGGCTCTCACAGAGAGTGGTGGGTCTCAGAGAGAGTGGTGGCTCTCAGAGAGAGAGAGTGAGGGGTTCTCAGAGAGAGTGAGGGGTCTCACAGAGAGTGAGGGGTCTCACAGAGAGTGAGGGGCTCTCAGAGAGAGTGAGGGGTCTCAGAGGGCGTGAGGGGCTCTCAGAGAGAGTGAGGGGCTCTCAGAGAGAGTGAGGGGTCTCAGAGAGAGTGAGGGGTCTCAGAGAGAGTGAGGGGCTCTCAGAGTGAGGGGTCTCAGAGAGAGTGAGGGGGTCTCAGAGAGAGTGGTGGGTCTCCGAGAGAGTGAGGGGCTCTCAGAGAGAGTGAGGAGTCTCGGAGAGAGTGAGGGGCTCTCAGAGAGAGTGAGGGGCTCTCGGAGAGAGTGAGGGGCTCTCGGAGAGAGTGAGGGGCTCTCGGAGAGAGTGAGGGGGTCTCAGAGAGAGTGAGGGGGTCTCAGAGAGAGTGAGGGGGTCTCAGGGAGAGTGAGGGGCTCTCAGAGAGAGTGAGGGGCTCTCAGAGAGAGTGAGGGGCTCTCAGAGAGAGTGAGGGGCTCTCAGAGAGAGTGAGGGGTCTCGGAGAGAGTGAGGGGCTCCCAGAGAGAGTGAGGGGCTCTCGGAGAGAGTGAGGGGCTCTCGGAGAGAGTGAGGGGGTCACAGAGAGAGTGAGGGGCTCTCAGAGAGAGTGAGGAGTCTCAGAGAGTGAGGGGCTCTCAGAGAGAGTGAGGGGTCCCAGAGTGAGTGAGGGGCTCCCAGAGAGAGTGAGGGGCTCTCAGAGAGAGTGGTGGGTCTCAGAGAGAGTGAGGGGGTCTCAGAGAGAGTGAGGGGGTCTCAGAGAGAGTGAGGGGGTCTCAGAGAGAGTGAGGGGCTCTCAGAGAGAGTGAGGGGGTCTCAGAGAGAGTGAGACCAGAGAGAGTGAGGGGGTCTCGGAGAGAGTGAGGGGGTCTCGGAGAGAGTGAGGGGGTCTCGGAGAGAGTGAGGGGGTCTCGGAGAGAGTGAGGGGGTCTCAGAGAGAGTGAGGGGGTCTCAGAGAGAGCGAGGGGCTCTCAGAGAGAGTGAGGAGTCTCAGAGAGAGTGAGGGGTCCTAGAGCGAGTGAGGGGGTCTCAGAGAGAGTGAGGGGGTCTCAGAGAGAGTGAGGGGCTCTCAGAGAGAGTGAGGGGCTCTCAGAGAGAGTGAGAGGCTCTCAGGGAGAGTGAGAGGTCTCAGAGAGAGTGAGGGGCTCCCAGAGAGAGTGAGGGGCTCTCGGAGAGAGTGAGGGGCTCCCGGAGAGAGTGAGGGGCTCTCAGAGAGAGTGAGGGGGTCTCAGAGAGCGTGAGGGGGTCTCAGAGAGAGCGAGGAGTCTCAGAGAGTGAGGGGCTCTCAGAGAGAGTGAGGGGTGCCAGAGCGAGTGAGGGGGTCTCAGAGAGAGCGAGGGGCTCTCAGAGAGAGCGAGGGGCTCTCAGGGAGAGCGAGGGGCTCTCAGAGAGTGAGGGGCTCTCAGAGAGAGTGAGGGGTCCCAGAGCGAGTGAGGGACTCTCAGAGAGAGTGAGGGGCTCTCAGAGAGAGTGAGGAGTCTCAGATAGTGAGGGGCTCTCAGAGAGAGTGAGGGGTCCCAGAGCGAGTGAGGGACTCTCAGAGAGAGTGAGGGGTCCCAGAGCGAGTGAGGGGGTCTCAGAGAGAGTGAGGGGCTCTCAGAGAGAGTGGTGGCTCTCAGAGAGAGTGAGGGGGTCTCAGAGAGAGTGGTGGGTCTCGGAGAGAGTGAGGGGTCTCGGAGAGAGTGAGGGGTCTCGGAGAGAGTGAGGGGCTCTCAGAGAGAGTGAGGGGTCTCGGAGAGAGTGAGGGGCTCTCAGAGAGAGTGAGGGGCTCTCAGAGAGAGTGAGGGGCTCCCAGAGAGAGTGAGGGGCTCCCGGAGAGAGTGAGGGGCTCTCGGAGAGAGTGAGGGGGTCTCAGAGAGAGTGAGGGGCTCTCAGAGAGAGTGAGGGGGTCTCAGAGAGAGTGGGGGGTCTCAGAGAGAGTGAGGGGCTCCCAGAGAGCGCGAGGGGCTCTCGGAGAGAGTGAGGGGCTCCCGGAGAGAGTGAGGGGCTCTCGGAGAGAGTGAGGGGCTCTCGGAGAGAGTGAGGGGGTCTCAGAGAGAGTGAGGGGCTCTCAGAGAGAGTGAGGGGGTCTCAGAGAGAGTGGGGGGTCTCAGAGAGAGTGAGGGGCTCCCAGAGAGCGCGAGGGGCTCTCGGAGAGAGTGAGGGGCTCTCAGAGAGAGTGAGGGGCTCTCAGAGAGAGTGAGGGGCTCTCAGAGAGAGTGAGGGGGTCTCAGAGAGAGTGAGGGGGTCTCAGAGAGAGTGAGGGGCTCTCAGAGAGAGTGAGGAGTCTCAGAGAGTGAGGGGCTCTCAGAGAGAGTGAGGGGTCCCAGAGCGAGTGAGGGACTCTCAGAGCGAGTGAGGGGTCCCAGAGCGAGTGAGGGGCCTCAGAGAGAGTGAGGGGTCCCAGAGCGAGTGATGGGCTCTCAGAGCGAGTGAGGGGCTCTCAGAGAGAGTGAGGGGCTCTCGGAGAGAGCGAGGAGTCTCGGAGAGAGCGAGGGGCTCTCAGAGAGAGTGAGGGGCTCTCAGAGAGAGTGAGGGGTCTCAGGGAGAGTGAAGGGCTCCCGGAGAGAGTGAGGGGCTCTCGGAGAGAGTGAGGGGGTCTCAGAGAGCGTGAGGGGGTCTCAGAGAGAGTGAGGGGGTCTCAGAGAGAGTGAGGGGTCTCAGAGAGAGTGAGGGGTCTCAGAGAGAGTGAGGGGGTCTCAGAGAGAGTGAGGGGCTTTCAGAGAGAGTGAGGGGCTTTCAGAGAGAGTGAGGGGGTCTCAGAGAGAGTGAGGGGGTCTCAGAGAGAGTGAGGGGTCTCAGAGAGTGGTGGGTCTCAGAGAGAGTGAGGGGGTCTCAGAGAGAGTGAGGGGGTCTCAGAGAGAGCGAGGGGCTCTCAGAGAGAGTGAGGAGTCTCAGAGAGTGAGGGGCTCTCAGAGAGAGAGTGAGGGGTCCCAGAGCGAGTGAGGGACTCTCAGAGCGATTGAGGGGTCCCAGAGCGAGTGAGGGGGTTCTCAGAGAGAGTGAGGGGCTCTCTGAGATAGTGAGGGGTCCCAGAGCGAGTGAGGGGCCCCAGAGCGAGTGATGGGCTCTCAGAGCGAGTGAGGGGTCTCAGAGAGAGTGAGGGGCTCGCAGAGAGAGTGAGGGGCTCTCAGAGAGAGTGAGGGGCTCTCAGAGAGAGTGAGGGGCTCTCAGAGAGAGTGGTGGGTCTCAGAGAGAGTGAGGGGCTCTCAGAGAGAGTGAGGGGCTCTCAGAGAGAGTGAGGGGTCTCAGAGAGAGTGGTGGGTCTCAGAGAGAGTGGTGGGTCTCAGAGAGAGTGGTGGGTCTCAGAGAGAGTGAGGGGCTCTCAGAGAGAGTGAGGGGCTCTCAGAGAGAGTGGTGGGTCTCAGAGAGAGTGGTGGGTCTCAGAGAGAGCGCGGGGCTCTCCGAGAGAGTGAGGGGACTCAGAGAGAGTGAGGGTCTCAGAGAGTGCGAGGGGCTCTCACAGAGAGTGGTGGGTCTCAGAGAGAGTGGTGGGTCTCAGAGAGAGTGGTGGGCTCTCCGAGAGAGTGAGGGGTCTCAGAGGGCGTGAGGGGCTCTCAGAGAGAGCGGGGGGTCTCAGAGAGAGCGAGGGGCTCTCAGAGAGAGTGAGGGGCTCTCAGAGAGAGTGAGGGGCTCTCAGAGAGAGTGAGGGGCTCTCGGAGAGAGTGAGGGGCTCTCGGAGAGAGTGAGGGGCTCTCGGAGAGAGTGAGGGGCTCTCAGAGAGAGTGAGGGGGTCTCAGAGAGAGTGGGGGGTCTCAGAGAGAGTGAGGGGCTCCCAGAGAGCGCGAGGGGCTCTCGGAGAGAGTGAGGGGCTCTCAGAGAGAGTGAGGGGCTCTCAGAGAGAGTGAGGGGCTCTCAGAGAGAGTGAGGGGGTCTCAGAGAGAGTGAGGGGGTCTCAGAGAGAGTGAGGGGGTCTCAGAGAGAGTGAGGGGCTCTCAGAGAGAGTGAGGAGTCTCAGAGAGTGAGGGGCTCTCAGAGAGAGTGAGGGGTCCCAGAGCGAGTGAGGGACTCTCAGAGCGAGTGAGGGGTCCCAGAGCGAGTGAGGGGCCTCAGAGAGAGTGAGGGGTCCCAGAGCGAGTGATGGGCTCTCAGAGCGAGTGAGGGGCTCTCAGAGAGAGTGAGGGGCTCTCGGAGAGAGCGAGGAGTCTCGGAGAGAGCGAGGGGCTCTCAGAGAGAGTGAGGGGCTCTCAGAGAGAGTGAGGGGTCTCAGGGAGAGTGAAGGGCTCCCGGAGAGAGTGAGGGGCTCTCGGAGAGAGTGAGGGGGTCTCAGAGAGCGTGAGGGGGTCTCAGAGAGAGTGAGGGGGTCTCAGAGAGAGTGAGGGGTCTCAGAGAGAGTGAGGGGTCTCAGAGAGAGTGAGGGGGTCTCAGAGAGAGTGAGGGGCTTTCAGAGAGAGTGAGGGGCTTTCAGAGAGAGTGAGGGGGTCTCAGAGAGAGTGAGGGGGTCTCAGAGAGAGTGAGGGGTCTCAGAGAGTGGTGGGTCTCAGAGAGAGTGAGGGGGTCTCAGAGAGAGTGAGGGGGTCTCAGAGAGAGCGAGGGGCTCTCAGAGAGAGTGAGGAGTCTCAGAGAGTGAGGGGCTCTCAGAGAGAGAGTGAGGGGTCCCAGAGCGAGTGAGGGACTCTCAGAGCGATTGAGGGGTCCCAGAGCGAGTGAGGGGGTTCTCAGAGAGAGTGAGGGGCTCTCTGAGATAGTGAGGGGTCCCAGAGCGAGTGAGGGGCCCCAGAGCGAGTGATGGGCTCTCAGAGCGAGTGAGGGGTCTCAGAGAGAGTGAGGGGCTCGCAGAGAGAGTGAGGGGCTCTCAGAGAGAGTGAGGGGCTCTCAGAGAGAGTGAGGGGCTCTCAGAGAGAGTGGTGGGTCTCAGAGAGAGTGAGGGGCTCTCAGAGAGAGTGAGGGGCTCTCAGAGAGAGTGAGGGGTCTCAGAGAGAGCGAGGGGTCTCAGAGAGAGTGGTGGGTCTCAGAGAGAGTGGTGGGTCTCAGAGAGAGTGGTGGGTCTCAGAGAGAGTGAGGGGCTCTCAGAGAGAGTGAGGGGCTCTCAGAGAGAGTGGTGGGTCTCAGAGAGAGCGCGGGGCTCTCCGAGAGAGTGAGGGGACTCAGAGAGAGTGAGGGTCTCAGAGAGTGCGAGGGGCTCTCACAGAGAGTGGTGGGTCTCAGAGAGAGTGGTGGGTCTCAGAGAGAGTGAGGGGCTCTCCGAGAGAGTGAGGGGTCTCAGAGGGCGTGAGGGGCTCTCAGAGAGAGCGGGGGGTCTCAGAGAGAGCGAGGGGCTCTCAGAGAGAGTGAGGGGCTCTCAGAGAGAGTGAGGGGCTCTCAGAGAGAGTGAGGGGTCTCAGAGAGAGTGAGGGGTCTCGGAGAGAGTGAGGGGCTCTCAGAGTGAGGGGTCTCAGAGAGAGTGAGGGGTCTCAGAGAGAGTGAGGGGCTCTCAGAGAGAGTGAGGGGCTCTCAGAGAGAGTGGTGGGTCTCCGAGAGAGTGAGGGGCTCTCAGAGAGAGTGAGGAGTCTCGGAGAGAGTGAGGGGCTCTCGGAGAGAGTGAGGGGGTCTCAGAGAGAGTGAGGGGGTCTCAGAGAGAGTGAGGGGATCTCAGAGAGAGTGAGGGGATCTCAGAGAGAGTGAGGGGGTCTCAGAGAGAGTGAGGGGGTCTCAGGGAGAGTGAGGGGCTCTCAGAGAGAGTGAGGGGGTCTCAGAGAGAGTGAGGGGCTCTCAGAGAGAGTGGTGGGTCTCAGAGAGAGTGAGGGGGTCTCAGAGAGAGTGGTGGGTCTCAGAGAGAGTGAGGGGACTCAGAGAGAGTGGTGGGTCTCGGAGAGAGTGGTGGGTCTCGGAGAGAGTGAGGGGCTCTCAGAGAGAGTGAGGGGGTCTCAGAGAGAGTGAGGGGCTCTCAGAGAGAGTGAGGGGCTCTCAGAGAGAGTGAGGGGCTCTCAGAGAGAGTGAGGGGTCTCAGAGAGAGTGAGGGGTCTCAGAGAGAGTGAGGGGTCTCAGAGAGAGTGAGGGGCTCTCAGAGTGAGGGGTCTCAGAGAGAGTGAGGGGCTCTCAGAGAGAGTGAGGGGGTCTCAGAGAGAGTGGTGGGTCTCCGAGAGAGTGAGGGGCTCTCAGAGAGAGTGAGGAGTCTCGGAGAGAGTGAGGGGCTCTCAGAGAGAGTGAGGGGCTCTCAGAGAGAGTGAGGGGCTCTCGGAGAGAGTGAGGGGGTCTCAGAGAGAGTGAGGGGATCTCAGAGAGAGTGAGGGGGTCTCAGGGAGAGTGAGGGGGTCTCAGGGAGAGTGAGGGGCTCTCAGAGAGAGTGAGGGGGTCTCAGAGAGAGTGAGGGGGTCTCAGAGAGAGTGGTGGGTCTCAGAGAGAGTGAGGGGGTCTCAGAGAGAGTGGTGGGTCTCAGAGAGAGTGAGGGGACTCAGAGAGAGTGAGGGTCTCAGAGCGAGTGGTGGGTCTCGGAGAGAGTGGTGGGTCTCGGAGAGAGTGAGGGGCTCTCAGAGAGAGTGAGGGGGTCTCAGAGAGAGTGAGGGGCTCTCGGAGAGAGTGAGGGGGTTTCAGAGAGAGTGAGGGGCTCTCAGAGAGAGTGAGGAGTCTCGGAGAGAGTGAGGGGCTCTCAGAGAGAGTGGTGGGTCTCAGAGAGAGTGAGGGGTCTCAGAGAGTGGTGGGTCTCAGAGAGAGTGAGGGGTCTCAGAGAGTGGTGGGTCTCAGAGAGAGTGAGGGGTCTCAGAG
Organism: Lissotriton vulgaris; assembly: GCF_964263255.1. NCBI lineage: Eukaryota > Metazoa > Chordata > Amphibia > Caudata > Salamandridae > Lissotriton > Lissotriton vulgaris. Next base: position 1,995,938,686 of record NC_141693.1, on the reverse strand, counting down.
AGTGGTGGGCTCTCAGAGAGAGCGAGGGGCTCTCAGAGAGAGTGAGGGGCTCTCAGAGAGAGTGAGGGGCTTTCAGAGAGAGTGGTTGGTCTCCGAGAGAGTGAGGGGCTCTCGGAGAGAGTGAGGGGCTCTCAGAGAGAGTGAGGGGCTTTCAGAGAGAGTGAGGGGCTTTCAGAGAGAGTGAGGGGGTCTCAGAGAGAGTGAGGGGCTCTCAGAGAGAGCGAGGGGACTCAGAGAGAGTGAGGGGCTCTCAGAGAGAGTGAGGGGTCTCAGAGACAGTGAGGGGCTCCAAGAGAGAGTGAGGGGTCTCTGAGAGAGTGAGGGGCTCCCAGAGAGAGTGATGGGCTCTCAGAGAGAGTGAGGAGTCTCAGAGAGCGAGGGGCTCTCAGAGAGAGTGAGGGGTCCCAGAGCGAGTGAGGGGCTCGCAGAGAGAGTGAGGGGCTCGCAGAGAGAGTGAGGGGTCTCAGAGAGAGTGAGGGGCTCCCAGAGAGAGTGAGGGGCTCTCGGAGAGAGTGAGGAGTCTCAGAGAGAGTGAGGAGTCTCAGAGAGAGTGAGGAGTCTCAGAGAGAGTGAGGGGTTCTCAGAGAGAGTGAGGAGTCTCGGAGAGAGAGTGAGGGGCTCCCGGAGAGAGTGAGGGGCTCTCGGAGAGAGTAAGGAGTCTCGGAGAGAGTGAGGGGCTCTCAGAGAGAGTGAGGGGCTCTCAGAGAGAGAGGGGCTCTCAGAGTGAGGGGTCTCAGAGAGAGTGGTGGGCTTTCAGAGAGAGCAAGGGGTCTCAGAGAGAGCGAGGGGCTTTCAGAGAGAGTGAGGGGCTTTCAGAGAGAGTGGTGGGTCTCCGAGAGAGTGAGGGGCTTTCAGAGAGAGTGAGGGGCTTTCAGAGAGAGTGAGGGGCTTTCAGAGAGAGTGAGGGGTCTCAGAGAGAGTGGTGGGTCTCAGAGAGAGTGAGGGGCTTTCAGAGAGAGTGAGGGGCTTTCAGAGAGAGTGAGGGGCTTTCAGAGAGAGTGGTTGGTCTCCGAGAGAGTGAGGGGTCTCAGAGAGAGTGAGGGGCTCCCAGAGAGAGTGATGGGCTCTCAGAGAGAGTGAGGAGTCTCAGAGAGTGTGGGGCTCGCAGAGAGAGTGAGGGGCTCGCAGAGAGAGTGAGGGGCTTTCAGAGAGAGTGAGGGGTCTCAGAGAGAGTGGTGGGTCTCAGAGAGAGTGAGGGGCTTTCAGAGAGAGTGAGGGGCTTTCAGAGAGAGCGAGGGGCTCTCAGAGAGAGTGAGGGGCTCTCAGAGAGAGTGAGGGGCTTTCAGAGAGAGTGGTTGGTCTCCGAGAGAGTGAGGGGCTCTCGGAGAGAGTGAGGGGCTCTCAGAGAGAGTGAGGGGCTTTCAGAGAGAGTGAGGGGCTTTCAGAGAGAGTGAGGGGGTCTCAGAGAGAGTGAGGGGCTCTCAGAGAGAGCGAGGGGACTCAGAGAGAGTGAGGGGCTCTCAGAGAGAGTGAGGGGTCTCAGAGACAGTGAGGGGCTCCAAGAGAGAGTGAGGGGTCTCTGAGAGAGTGAGGGGCTCCCAGAGAGAGTGATGGGCTCTCAGAGAGAGTGAGGAGTCTCAGAGAGCGAGGGGCTCTCAGAGAGAGTGAGGGGTCCCAGAGCGAGTGAGGGGCTCCCAGAGAGAGTGAGGGGCTCGCAGAGAGAGTGAGGGGCTCGCAGAGAGAGTGAGGGGTCTCAGAGAGAGTGAGGGGCTCCCAGAGAGAGTGAGGGGCTCTCGGAGAGAGTGAGGAGTCTCAGAGAGAGTGAGGAGTCTCAGAGAGAGTGAGGAGTCTCAGAGAGAGTGAGGGGTTCTCAGAGAGAGTGAGGGGTTCTCAGAGAGAGTGAGGAGTCTCGGAGAGAGAGTGAGGGGCTCCCGGAGAGAGTGAGGGGCTCTCGGAGAGAGTAAGGAGTCTCGGAGAGAGTGAGGGGCTCTCAGAGAGAGTGAGGGGCTCTCAGAGAGAGAGGGGCTCTCAGAGTGAGGGGTCTCAGAGAGAGTGGTGGGCTTTCAGAGAGAGCAAGGGGTCTCAGAGAGAGCGAGGGGCTTTCAGAGAGAGTGAGGGGCTTTCAGAGAGAGTGGTGGGTCTCCGAGAGAGTGAGGGGCTTTCAGAGAGAGTGAGGGGCTTTCAGAGAGAGTGAGGGGCTTTCAGAGAGAGTGAGGGGTCTCAGAGAGAGTGGTGGGTCTCAGAGAGAGTGAGGGGCTTTCAGAGAGAGTGAGGGGCTTTCAGAGAGAGTGAGGGGCTTTCAGAGAGAGTGGTTGGTCTCCGAGAGAGTGAGGGGTCTCAGAGAGAGTGAGGGGCTCCCAGAGAGAGTGATGGGCTCTCAGAGAGAGTGAGGAGTCTCAGAGAGTGTGGGGCTCGCAGAGAGAGTGAGGGGCTCGCAGAGAGAGTGAGGGGCTTTCAGAGAGAGTGAGGGGTCTCAGAGAGAGTGGTGGGTCTCAGAGAGAGTGATGGGCTTTCAGAGAGAGTGGTGGGTCTCCGAGAGAGTGGTGGGTCTCCGAGAGAGTGGTGGGTCTCCGAGAGAGTGAGGGGCTCTCAGAGAGAGTGAGGGGCTCTCAGAGAGAGTGAGGGGCTTTCAGAGAGAGTGGTTGGTCTCCGAGAGAGTGAGGGGCTCTCAGAGAGAGTGAGGGGCTCTCAGAGAGAGTGAGGGGTCTCAGAGAGAGTGGTGGGTCTCAGAGAGAGTGAGGGGCTCCAAGAGAGAGTGAGGGGTCTCAGAGAGAGTGAGGGGCTCCCAGAGAGAGTGATGGGCTCTCAGAGAGAGTGAGGAGTCTCAGAGAGTGAGGGGCTCGCAGAGAGAGTGAGGGGCTCGCAGAGAGAGTGAGGGGTCTCAGAGAGAGTGAGGGGCTCCCAGAGAGAGTGAGGGGCTCTCGGAGAGAGTGAGGGGTCTCAGAGAGAGTGAGGGGCTCCCAGAGAGAGTGAGGGGCTCTCGTAGAGAGTGAGGAGTCTCAGAGAGAGTGAGGGGCTCACAGAGAGAGTGAGGGGTTCTCAGAGAGAGTGAGGAGTCTCGGAGAGAGAGTGAGGGGCTCCCAGAGAGAGTGAGGGGCTCTCGGAGAGAGTAAGGAGTCTCGGAGAGAGTGAGGGGCTCTCAGAGAGAGTGAGGGGCTCTCAGAGAGAGTGAGGGGCTCTCAGAGTGAGGGGTCTCAGAGAGAGTGGTGGGCTTTCAGAGAGAGCGAGGGGTCTCAGAGAGAGTGGTGGGTCTCAGAGAGAGTGAGGGGCTCTCAGAGAGAGTGAGGGGTAACAGAGAGAGTGAGGGGTCTCAGAGAGAGTGAGGGGCTCTCAGAGAGAGTGAGGGGTCTCAGAGAGAGTGAGGGGTCTCAGAGAGAGTGGTGGAGGGCGGAGGAAACCTCCCTGAAAGTGCCAGGGCAGCGGGCATACTCTGTAGGGCAGAGGAAACCTCCCTGAGAGTGCCAGGGCAGCCGACAGACTCTGTAGGGTGGAGGAAACCTCCCTGACTGTGCCAGGGCACACAACAGACTCTGTAGGGTGGAGCAAACCTCCCTGGAAGTGCCAGGGCAGCCGACAGACTCTGTAGGGCAGAGGAAACCTCCCTGGAAGTGCCAGGGCAGCGGGCATACTCTGTAGGGCAGAGGAAACCTCCCTGGAAGTGCCAGGGCAGCCGACAGCCTCTGTAGGGCGGAGGAAACCTCCCTGAAGGTGCCAGGGCAGCGGGCATACTCTGTAGGGCAGAGGAAACCTCCCTGGAAGTGCCAGGGAGCTGACAGACTCTGTAGGGCAAAGGAAACCTCCCTGGAAGTGCCAGGCCAGCTGACAGACTCTGTAGGGCGGAGGAAACCTCCCTGGAAGTGCCAGGGAGCTGACAGACTCTGTAGGGCGGAGGAAACCTCCCTGGAAGTGCCAGGGAGCTGACAGACTCTGTAGGGCGGAGGAAACCTCCCTGGAAGTGCCAGGGAGCTGACCGGCTCTGTAGGGCAAAGGAAACCTCCCTGGAAGTGCCAGGCCAGCTGACAGACTCTGTAGGGCGGAGGAAACCTCCCTGGAAGTGCCAGGGAGCTGACAGACTCTGTAGGGCAGAGGAAACCTCCCTGAAGGTGCCAGGGAGCCGCAGACTCTGTAGGGTGGGTGAAACCTCCCTGAAAGTGCCAGGGCAGCGGGCAGACTCTGTAGGGCGGAGGAAACCTGCCTGAATTTGCCAGGGCAGCGGGAAGACTCTGTAGGGCGGAGGAAACCACCCTGAATGTGCCAGGGCAGCTGACCGACTCTGTAGGGCGGAGGAAACCTCCCTGGAAGTGCCAGGGCAGCTGACAAACTCTGTGAAGGACGCTATTCTGAGGCTGGACGCCAAAATGGGCACCTTGACAAGAGAGGTGCGAGCCGACAGCCTTGGGTGTCTCTACGAGAGCCAGGTGTCGACCTTGCACCATGACACAGAGGGCGCTTTCTGCCTTGATTGGCGACAGTAGGGTGGCCTTATATTCTTCGGTGTCCCACTGCTCCAGGATCTGCAGGAGAAGGCCTAAGCCTTGAATGACTAGAGACGGACACGGTATGTGATATTTCTATAGTGCAAACCTAGCTGAAAGAGCGCTGTGAAGGCCCAAGGCATAGATACAGTCCCCAGATGATTCGAGGGCGACCTGGTTTCCAAGATCCCATTCCAGGCGGCTGGGGATAGAGGCAGACGGGGCTCCTGGCCCCCAACTTTGAGGCCGTTTGCCACTGGGGCATTGGGCCCATCCTACCATGGCTCTGCAGACTTGGCCATGGCCATGCATCCCTTCAGCACGTGACTCTCAGTTCAGCGAGTGCGAACAGTCAAAGGCTGCTAGGAGCAGACCTCAACATCACCCAACTAATTCAATACCTTATTCTGCAACCCAGTGCTTCTCTTTAATGTATTTCTTCAGATGGTGGAAGGCGCGCTCATTCAAATAGAGGCAAAAAGACTTCTTTAGTCCAAAATATTTCATTCTTTATTGTAGCAATTATGCCAAACAAGTTCTCAAGTATGTAGATCCACGATTGTTCGTCCTCTCCTTGTTATCTTGCCGGGAACTGCCGTTAAAATTCGAGAGTATATCGTGTTAAGTGGTTGCTAAATTTAAACTGCCATTTATGCTTTTCTATCTTTATTGCATGGATCTACATACATGAGCCCTGAGATTATCCTCGTGCCAGGGGCGCATTACTGGTGCGACCTAACTCCTCCAGTTATGGTTGTGCTGACTCTTGGTCAGGTCGTCTGTTTCGTAATTTTTGCTTCTCTTTAATGTAAACAAAAAATGCATCACGTAATTCTACTCCGTTCAATTAGGATGGTTGGGCAAAGGGCTGTAATCCTATGTGGAATGTTCATTGATGGGCTACACTCTTCCTGTACCTCTCCTCTGCCATCGAGCTTCCCAGAATCGAGAATCCTCCGTGCGTAACGGAGGATTGGCTACTGATTAAACACAGGTGGAGATCACTCAAAATACCCCCAAGCGTTGATGCCCACAACCGCTCCGCTCCCTTGGGTACCTTCTGGTTCGCACCGTCATAGGTGATCCCTTTCTCTGGTGGTTCCCCGTGCTGGGAACATGCTGTGTTTCTCTTCCTGGACAGTCAGTCCCTCTGCAGGGCCAGGCAGTCTCTTTCCCTCTCTCAGTAGTCAGGCCTCTGGGCTCTAAGAAGTCCCCCGGCTCCTCCAGCAGAAAGTGCAGACTTCAGGTGATGTTCTCTCCGCACTGGGAGGCTGCTTGTCCTGCAGAAACCAGCCATGATCGGTCAGCAGTGCATCAAGTACTCGGCAGAGCTCTCCCTTCTTTGGCCATGAAGAACTTGGAACTGGAATAAAGTGGGTGGGTTGTGACCCACTTTTATACACATTTTTCAGGCGGGTGATCTAGATCCAGGGTCTGATTCCAAAACAGGTTTGGCCTGGTCCTCTTACAAATGTAACTGTCTGGATGTTCCTCAGATGCAGCCTTTGTGCACGGTGATGGCTTTCACAGCAGGTATTAAAGTTGTTTACTCTAGACAGGAGCATTTAAAACAAGGACACAGACGTCTGAGATCTCTGTACCTGGCTGTCATCCGCCTTCTTGAAGCAATCATTAGTAACCGACACAAAGGCAGACCCTGCATAGAAACGTCCTCTCCCCAAAGAACGGAAAGTGCACCCCACTTCTCGCCTCGACTCTCCACCAAATGACTGGGCTCAGGAAGAATGAACGTTCCTTAGCAGGCGATTCTCATTGAATTTCTAAGGGAAACCTCGTCTCTATTCTAGTCACTTCAGTGCCTGGGCCTGCCTCCATTCTCAGCCACAGGAATCCTGTGAGTACACGTACGCGGCCCGAAGATAGCGGCATGCAACCCATATCTTGGCCATACTAAATATGGGCCCTACAAAATGGATCTCACTGGTCCCAGTACTTAGGCTGTCACTGACACAGAGTCCCGCCATCATACATGTGCAACACACTCAGTGCACAAACTTCCACTCGAGACATGCACACTCACGTGACAGTGGAGCCAGTAGACCACATCTGCACTTTCCTCGATGCAGAGAGAAAGGTCTGATGACTCTAATGATTCACCAAAACTTGACATGCAGTTGATGTGACTTACCCAGGGCGTGGGCAGTAGTCCTACAGACAGTATATAGGCATGATTGGCGGGCCCCTCCAGGCCGCAGAACAGAGTCTGGAGCACTCGGTACCTGGGGATGTAGGACTCACTCTATGCTCATGTTAAATTAGCCTGACTTCAGGGCCAACAAAAGGTCAGGAAACCCATTTCAAATGTAGCCGGACACTTGCACACACACCCGTTTGCCACGCAGCAGGCACCCCGGTTCCTGCAGCCATATTCCGCTAGTCCCCGTTTTGCATCTGGGTGCACTTGAGGGTGTGGGGGATCTTGAACACATTGATGCCCACATGTTATGATTATAAGTTTTGTTCTGCTGTCGGAGGGCGTGAGGTGGATTCTTCCATTCTTGTTGTGAGGGCTGGAGTGATGCCCACCCTCCCAGTGCTCTCTAGGTGCTTGAATCCGACACCTGGGCTCCTTTGGGCCTCCTTTCTGTTGGTTCCAAACTGAGAAACAATTAAGACCCATCAGTGCTTCCTCTCAATATAACGAGGCAAAGCATTTGAAGGCTCGCTCAGGGAATGGGTGTGGGTTTGAACACCTGTCACTCAACTACGCTACCAATGCAGTCAGCACTTTTACTTTGAATAAATATAATAAATGTGCAATTCCATGCCATGAAAATCAGACATTTCTTACACCCCTTAAACTAGAGATCCTTGTAAAACTACTTTTACCGATGCTAACAGTGCGCGGCCCTTTCCTGCAGCCTTTGTCGCCGAGTGGCCCAGTGCAGCGCTCCCTTCCATTTCATTTGCAGCTGCCCTCCCTGTTGTGTTTGGCTATAAAGTGCCTCAGGGGCTTGGCCTTACTCTCCAGCACCTGCGAGCCCCAAACCTTCGTGGTCGTCCTAGTCGCTCCTTTCTGATCAACGCACGGGTGCGTCACTTCTGTGCGGAGAGCGCTACACAGTGCAGAGAGCACTTCCATCCGAGTTAGAGAGATTTCCTCAGGGTGTTGCAATGTTGAAGGAGAATCCCCCAGCAACGCTTCCCTGATGTGACCAGGCGCCCTCTTTCGGAGGGAACAGAACCCCCACAGGACAGACCCCCGTGATGCCATTCTTTGATGTGAACTGGACCCTAGAGGCACTCTTTCTTGGGTCCTGGTAACAGCAGAGTCTGTGGCCCAACACCCATATTTCTGGCTAGTATCGCATGTACCTTACATGCCTTACAGCACTACTATGAACATCAATTGCCCTCAGCCTCCTGGACTTACAAGTCCCATCTCATTATAGGCCCCTCTACCCCGAGACTGTCTCTCCAATCAGACCATAGTACTGCGGCACCCTCTCTCCATATTAATGCCTACTCCTCTCCTCTTTGTGGACGGACATGTCTGATATGTGCCAGATAGCGGTATAGAGGCGCTTTACCCTTGTGCGCCTTTTCATCTTTCTCTTCAACAGAATACATTGTGGAGAAGTGTGGCTCAATGGTTAGAGCGGCAGACGCTGATGCAGAGGTCTAACCCGGGACCAGGGTGGGTCTTGGGCTCAATTTCCTCGGACCTGATAATTCTCGCCTCGGTGCCTATTCTAATCATGGGTCCCACTCTGCAACTCTGGGCAATAGTTTGCTTAATCGCCACAACTGCCCCAACAGCGCTGGGATGCCTGGCTTCAACTTGGGGGTGCCCAGGAGTGGGCACTTCACAGGGAAAGGCCAGGAAGGGTTCCTCAGCGGTATTCGTACAAGCGCCGAGATACCCTCATGGGTGATTCATGCGCTTTACAAGTACTACATTTACATATATTTTATACCCCCACCACTGTTATTTGGCACAGTTATTCACGCTTGATCTGGGTTTTCTTAATAATAGATCATGCGGCCTCAACCCCTTTGGAAGCCCAGTTTTCTCTGGCAATTCCAATATGGCCGCAACTGTTGCGAGCAGTTTCCTCAATACGGCGCACACACTCGCTTCATGTCTCAAAAAGAGCTCTGTAAAATACCCCGCCCCAACGCCTTCTTCTTACAGCAGCCATCTGAGTATGAGATTATCCCGTACATGCAGCATTTTCTAATCCCATCAGGGGGCCACTCAGTGCTTTAAATGGGGAAAAATAAGTGCAGGAACTCATTAAAATAGAGGTGTGGCAAGTGGGCGGGGCTAGGGGCGGGGCTAAGGGCAACATTTGATCATACATAATTACTTCTGTACCAGTTGCAGCACATATTAAAGCACATGAGACGTGTGTTTCTGTAAAAAAAAATAAAAAGATTAACTCCTTACATAAGATAACAGTCATGATGGCACTTTCACTGGAATGGTTGCTCGCACCTGATTCACCGTGCAGGGTCTGTCTAGAGACCCTGTCCTGTTAATCACAGCGTGACCCAAGCCCTCTCAACCCCCTGCAGTTTGGCCCATTCAAATGGGCACTGCTGGAATCTTCGCCAGCGAATCTGCAAAAGGCTGCTTCAGCCGAGTTAATTACTAGCTCCTCGGAAGCAGTGCGGCCTCTAAACTGAGCTTGCCGTTCTGTCGATTACGGTACCGGTACTCTCCCTGGCTCCAGAGAAGTGCAGGTACTGATGGCAAAAAAATTCTGAAGTGCCAGTACTCCGTACCGGCGAGTACCAGCCCATTTAAAGCACTGGGGCCACTGGTATTTTGCGGTAATTGGAAATGGAATATATAGACTTGAATCAGTACTATATCAAGTGGTTCCAGTGCCCAGCCGGGCCTGAACATTTTTATTCAATATATACAAAAATAAGGAAGACCACGAAGAGGGTCCAATTGAATTGGACCCTCTCCGTGGTCTTCCTTATTTTTGTATATATTGAATAAAAAATTTCAGGCCTGGCTGGGCACTGGAACCACTTGATATAGTACTGATTCAAGTCTATATATTCCATTGTATATGTTATCACTTTTACCCTAAGGACCTTTGTTCTCTAGAATAGATTGTCTGCCCGTCGTCCGTAGGTATCTATTGGGTTCCCTTGTTATAATTGAAAAGTAATTGGAAATGGGTCACATTAACTACCCACTTTTCCTGCCCCAGGATGGCGGTACGCTCACTCCATTCGAATCCTGGGTTCATGAACCAGCATGACTCTGCGATCCACACCCACTCCTCATCACCTCACCATCGAGTGATAATCAACTCCCAGCATACATACTGCCTCCTCTGCTCACTCATTAGCTCCAGGGTGGTAGAGAAGGGAAGGTCTCAGCTTGTCTAGCATGCTGGATGCTGTGAGTTCTTCACAAAGCTTTTACTTTATAACCTTCTTACCAATAATCCAATGCTAATTGCAACTTATCTCTGTTAGTTTCACTCCACAGCTGAGCGCGGTCTCTGCCATCACCTAAGGGGTAATTTCCTTACTCAAATTGGATAAGATTTCCCACTCCTAGCAGACTTTTACTGCATTTTCCCATCTCGAACTGGCTAACATAGTGGTTACCCACTCTCATTTGTGCGGATGATGGGGCTTTTATGTGTGTTTGTTAACATCACATGTGTATTGCCGGCCTGCTTACCTGTCTTTTTGCATTTCTTTACGTGTATTTGAACACTGACCTACGGGCAAGTTTCAACAATGGCAAGAATTTATCTTTAAATTGAAGAATGCATTGCTATGTTATAATGGGGTGTGATATAGGCAAATATCCCCAACCCATGTTTTTAAACTTCTTTTTCACTGTTTCAATATTTATTTTCCATTGTAGGTCGGAATTTAGGTATTTTAAGGAATACTTTATACCTTGAGGGTGATTTCTTGAGATTAGGTATTGTCGTTAATTACCACTAGTATAACCCCAATCATTTGGTATATTCGGTTACATGGTCCTGACGAATTTCCCAGATCTGCAGGGACTTCATATGGCAAGAAACATGTTGACTGACTTCTTCACTTTCCTGTGAGCTGTACCGGATCATTGTCTCCAACACAGTCCCCCCTTCCTTTTATTTATATCAATAGGTCTGACATATTAAAACCTTAGGGTCTCTCTTAGTTATTTGTATACCACACTCACACTAACCTACACACACTGCACCTCCACTCACACTTCATAACAGCACCTCAATTCAAAAGACCCCGGGCATAGAGCCCCCTCAAGGGGCATTTTGGGCATTGCAGCACTGACCCAACGAGGAGCTGCCGGATGATGAAGCATGACACCCCTCGGGGGGGTGAGGGCCCGTTGGGCATTGCAACGCCGGCCCAACGAGGAGCTGCCCGATGATGAAGCAGGAAAGGGAGGTGGTGATGAACAGAGTGTCTGAATTAAGCAGACCACTCTGACCCAGTCCAAAGATCAGGGCTTGATCCATCACTGTTTTTTAGCTCACTGCACCATCCCAGCTCAGAACTTGGCTATACGCAAATTAGTCTGACCCTGGCCCAGTGCATCATGGGAACATAGCAGACCAAACTACCAAACCAATTCTTTTTACTGGGAAGGAAACAAGCTACCGGAGACCGGTTTCTGGCATTTCAGCCGTCTTCGGCCCGGCTTGCTTGAATCCTGATGGTGCAATGAGCTAGGGACTCACATCTGAGTATACCCTTCCACGCTTATGGTGGACAAAAATGATTCAGAAAAGGGGGTGATGATGAACAGAGTGTCTGAATTAAGCAGACCACTTTTACCCAGTCCCCTTTTCTGAATCGTTTTGGCCACTATAGGTGTGGCAGGGTATACTTAGACATGAGTCCCTTTCTCACTGCACCATCAGGATTCAAGCAAGCCGGGCCGAAGACGGCTGAAAAGCCAGAAACCGGTCCCCGGTAGCTTGTCTCCTTTTCTGGTGAAGAATTGGCTTGGTAGTTTAGTCTGCCCTGTTCCCATGATGCACTGGGCCAGGGACAGACTGATTTGCATATAGCCAGGTTCTGAGCTGGGATGGTGCAGTGAGATAAATAACGGTAATGGATCAAGCCCTGATCTTTGGACTGGGTAAGAGTGGTCTGCTTAATTCAGACACTCTGTTCATCACCACCCCCTTTTCTGAATCGTTTTGGCCACTATAGGTGTGGCAGGGTATACTCAGACATGAGTCCCTTTCTCACTGCACCATCAGGATTCAAGCAAGCCGGGCCGAAGACGGCTGAAATGCCAGAAACCGGTCCCCGGTAGCTTGTCTCCTTTTCTGGTGAAGAATTGGCTTGGTAGTTTAGTCTGCCCTGTTCCCATGATGCACTGGGCCAGGGACAGACTGATTTGCATATAGCCAGGTTCTGAGCTGGGATGGTGCAGTGAGATAAATAACGGTGATGGATCAAGCCCTGATCTTTGGACTGGGTAAGAGTGGTCTGCTTAATTCAGACACTCTGTTCATCACCACCCCCTTTTCTGAATCGTTTTGGCCACTATAGGTGTGGCAGGGTATACTCAGACATGAGTCCCTTTCTCACTGCACCATCAGGATTCAAGCAAGCCGGGCCGAAGACGGCTGAAATGCCAGAAACCGGTCCCCGGTAGCTTGTCTCCTTTTCTGGTGAAGAATTGGCTTGGTAGTTTAGTCTGCCCTGTTCCCATGATGCACTGGGCCAGGGACAGACTGATTTGCATATAGCCAGGTTCTGAGCTGGGATGGTGCAGTGAGATAAATAACGGTGATGGATCAAGCCCTGATCTTTGGACTGGGTAAGAGTGGTCTGCTTAATTCAGACACTCTGTTCATCACCACCCCCTTTTCTGAATCGTTTTGGCCACTATAGGTGTGGCAGGGTATACTCAGACATGAGTCCCTTTCTCACTGCACCATCAGGATTCAAGCAAGCCGGGCCGAAGACGGCTGAAATGTCAGAAACCGGTCCCCGGTAGCTTGTCTCCTTTTCTGGTGAAGAATTGGCTTGGTAGTTTAGTCTGCCCTGTTCCCATGATGCACTGGGCCAGGGACAGACTGATTTGCATATAGCCAGGTTCTGAGCTGGGATGGTGCAGTGAGATAAATAACGGTGATGGATCAAGCCCTGATCTTTGGACTGGGTAAGAGTGGTCTGCTTAATTCAGACACTCTGTTCATCACCACCCCCTTTTCTGAATCGTTTTGGCCACTATAGGTGTGGCAGGGTATACTCAGACATGAGTCCCTTTCTCACTGCACTATCAGGATTCAAGCAAGCCGGGCTGAAGACGGCTGAAATGCCAGAAACCGGTACCCGGTAGCTTGTCTCCTTTTCTGGTGAAGAATTGGCTTGGTAGTTTAGTCTGCCCTGTTCCCATGATGCACTGGGCCAGGGACAGACTGATTTGCATATAGCCAGGTTCTGAGCTGGGATGGTGCAGTGAGATAAATAACGGTGATGGATCAAGCCCTGATCTTTGGACTGGGTAAGAGTGGTCTGCTTAATTCAGACACTCTGTTCATCACCACCCCCTTTTCTGAATCGTTTTGGCCACTATAGGTGTGGCAGGGTATACTCAGACATGAGTCCCTTTCTCACTGCACCATCAGGATTCAAGCAAGCCGGGCCGAAGACGGCTGAAGGGCCCGTTGGGCATTTCAGCACTGGCCCAACGAGGAGCTGCCCGATTATGAAGCATGACATCCTTCGGGGTTTGAGGGCCCGTTGGCCATTGCAGCACTGACCCAACCAGGAGCTGCCCGATGATGAAGCATGATACCCCTGGCGGTGTGAGGGCCCGTCGGGCATTGCAACGCCGGCCCAACGAGGAGCTGCTAGATGATGACGCATGACACCCCTGGGGGTGTGAGGGCCCGTCGGGCATTGCAACGCCGGCCCAACGAGGAGCTGCCCGATGATGAAGCATGACACCCCTCGGGGTGTGAGGGCCCGTTGGGCATTGCAACGCCGGCCCAACGAGGAGCTGCCCGATGATGAAGCATGACACCCCTGGGGGTGTGAGGGCCCGTTGGGCATTGCAGCACTGGCCCAACGAGGAGCTGCCTGATGATGAAGCATGACACCTCTGGGGGTGTGAGGGCCCGTTGGGCATTGCAGCACTGGCCCGAGGAGCTGCCCGATGATGAAGCATGACACCTCTGGGAGTGTGAGGGCCCGTTGGGCATTGGAACGCCGGCCCAACAAGGAGCTGCCCGATGATGAAGCAGGACACCCCTCGCGGTGTGAGGGCTCGTTGGGCATTGCAGCACTGGCCCAATGAGGAGCTGCCCGATGATGAAGCAGGACTCCCAACTGGGTGTGTGAAGGCTCTTGCTTCTGAGCAATCAGATCCCCAATCTGCTTCCCCAGCCATCTCCCGATCTCCTGTTTTATCTGCTCTTGTTACTTTAACAAACTGCATTCTCTATTTGAATACATGTCCTCCCCATATAACCACTGTGCTCCCTATCACAAGGGTCAGTTTTGGGTGAACTCTGGTCTCTACCTTTATTGTCTGGACTATTATTGATTCTGCATTCTGTCTCCATGGCTGCTGTGTTTGGGCAGCTTTGACAAGACCATGAGAGTTGTTTTACCCTGAAACACTATAGTAGGGCCTAAGGGAAGCAAAACTGGATGTGAGCTTTTTCGAGACACTTCACAAACGGCACTGAACACAGCGGTGACAACATCACTTTATTTTAAGTCCTCATTCTAATTCTCAGACCTTTGGTCCAAAAGATAGTGCCATTTAACATATCTGTTGTCTTGTCTGATTTTAACCCTATCCTTGTCCACAATACACACAACCGGGAAAATGTCCTGCCCACTCAAGCAAACTTTCACACACATTCTTACCTATGCACACTGCTGCACACATGTACCATCTCATGCACCCAGTCACCTCATCCTACCTAAGATACTGACACCCACGTCACTGCCATGCAAACCGTCACTCACATACCAGCTCAAACATACTGCTACACTCAACCATACCCGTGCACAGTGCTGCACACATCTACCATCTCAGGCACACAGTCACCTCATCCTCCTGTGGACACCCACATACTGCTACTCACATCCTTACCCATGCACACTGCTCTGCACATCTACCATCTCATGTAGACAGTCACCTCATTCTATCTATGATACACACACCCTCATCACTGCCATGCATACTGTGACCCACATACCCGCTCACACATACTGCCACATACATCACCGCTCTGGTATACTGCCACCCACTTCATCTAGTTATCCTTCCTAACCACTCACTCGTCTATCTCTGCACCACGCTGACATATTGTATTTGTTTGTTGACAATGTATTTGTTGTCTTTTTTTATTTGGACTGTCTCTCTGTCACGTTGTCTGTACTTGTCATTTTAATTTACCTTTATTATGAATCCACCCCCAACATTCCTGTGCAGGCAGATTTCCTTATGGTGGCATTCCCTCTGTACACTGTACCAAACATGGCTTTTCCTTATAACCCTCTCCTTGTCCATCCTTGCTCCAATTCCGCAAAGCATCTCATCACTTTACCACAGGACTCACTATCTCTAACAAACAATGCCATGTGTCTGCACCATTGCGGTCTCCGCTGTTGGTGGAAGGAAGCGTGTGCTTCTGCTGCTTGTACTGTACATGTTCTGTTAGTGCAGGGAAGCTTGTGCTTCCGTCTGTGCTGTACATGTTCTGTTAGTGCAGGGAAGCTTGCGCTGCCGTCTGCGCTGTACATGTCCCGTTGGTGGAAGGAAGCTTGTGCTTCTGCTTCTTGTACTGTACATGTTCTGTTAGTGCAGGGAAGCTTGCGCTGCCGTCTGTGCTGTACATGTCCTGTTGGGGGGGGAGGAAGCTTGCGCTGCCGTCTGCGCTGTACATGTCCCGTTGGTGGAAGGAAGCTTGTGCTTCTGCTTGTACTGTACACGTTCTGTTAGTGCAGGGAAGCTTGCGCTGCCGTCTGTGCTGTACATTTCCCGTTGGTGGAAGGAAGCGTGTGCTTCTGCTGCTTGTACTGTACATGTTCTGTTAGTGCATGGAAGCTTGCGCTGCCGTCTGCACTGTACATGTCCCGTTGGTGGAAGGAAGCTTGTGCTTCTGCTGCTGGTACTGTACATGTTCTGTTAGTGCAGGGAAGCTTGCGCTGCCGTCTGTGCTGTACATGTCCCGTTGGTGGAAGGAAGCTTGCGCTGCCGTCTGCGCTGTACATGTCCCGTTGGTGGAAGGAAGCTTGTGCTTCTGCTTCTTGTATTGTACATGTTCTGTTAGTGCAGGGAAGCTTGCGCTGCCGTCTGTGCTGTACATGTCTCGTTGGTGGAAGGAAGCGTGTGCTTCTGCGGCTTGTACTGTACATGTTCTGTTAGTGCAGGGAAGCTTGTGCTGCCGTCTGCGCTGTACATGTCCCGTTGGTGGAAGGAAGCTTGCGCTGCCGTCTGTGCTGTACATGTCCCGTTAGGGGGGAGGAAGCTTGTGCTTCTGCTGCTTGTACTGTACATGTTCTGTTAGTGCAGGGAAGCTTGCGCTGCCGTCTGCGCTGTACATGTCCCGTTGGTGGAAGGAAGCTTGCGCTGCCGTCTGTGCTGTACATGTCCCGTTGGTGGAAGGAAGCTTGTGCTTCTGCTGCTTGTACTGTACATGTTCTGTTAGCGCAGGGAAGCTTGCGCTGCCGTCTGTGCTGTACATGTCCCGTTGGTGGAAGGAAGCTTGTGCTTCTGCTTGTACTGTACATGTTCTGTTAGTGCAGGGAAGCTTGCGCTGCCGTCTGTGCTGTACATTTCCCGTTGGTGGAAGGAAGCTTGTGCTTCTGCTGCTTGTACTGTACATGTCCCGTTCGTGGAAGGAAGCTTGCGCTGCCGTCTGTGCTGTACATGTCCTGTTGGGGGGAGGAAGCTTGCGCTGCCGTCTGCTCTGTACATGTCCCGTTGGTGGAAGGAAGCTTGTGCGTCTGCTGCTTGTACTGTACATGTTCTGTTAGTGCAGGGAAGCTTGCGCTGCCGTCTGCGCTGTACATGTCCCGTTGGTGGAATGAAGCGTGTGCTTCTGCGGCTTGTACTGTACATGTTCTGTTAGTGCAGGGAAGCTTGTGCTTCCGTCTGTGCTGTACATGTCCCGTTGGGGGGAGGAAGCTTGTGCTTCTGCTGCTTGTACTGTACATGTTCTGTTAGTGCAGGGAAGCTTGCGCTGCCGTCTTCGCTGTACATGTCCCGTAGGTGGAGGGAAGCTAGTGCTTCTGCTGCTTGTACTATTAGTGCAGGGAAGCTTGTGCTGCCGTCTGTGCTGTACATGTTCCGTTGGTGGAAGGAAGCTTGTGCTTCTGCTGCTTGTACTGTACATGTTCTGTTAGTGCAGGGAAGCTTGTGCTGCCGTCTGTGCTGTACATGTCCTGTTGGTGGAAGGAAGCGTGTGCTTCTGCGGCTTGTACTGTACATGTTCTGTTAGTGCAGGGAAGCTTGTGCTTCCGTCTGTGCTGTACATGTCCTGTTGGTGGAAGGAAGCGTGTGCTTCTGCGGCTTGTACTGTACATGTTCTGTTAGTGCAGGGAAGCTTGTGCTTCCGTCTGTGCTGTACATGTCCTGTAGGTGGAAGGAAGCTTGTGCTGCCGTCTGTGCTGTACATGTTCCGTTGGTGGAAGGAAGCTTGCGCTGCCGTCTGCGCTGTACATGTCCCGTTGGTGGAAGGAAGCTTGTGCTTCTGCTGCTTGTACTGTACATGTTCTGTTAGTGCAGGGAAGCTTGCGCTGCCGTCTGTGCTGTACATGTCCCGTTGGTGGAAGGAAGCTAGTGCTTCTGCTTCTTGTACTGTACATGTTCTGTTAGTGCAGGGAAGCTTGCGCTGCCGTCTGTGCTGTACATGTCCCGTTGGTGGAAGGAAGCTTGCGCTGCCGTCTGCGCTGTACATGTCCCGTTGGTGGAAGGAAGCTTGTGCTTCTGCTTCTTGTACTGCACACGTTCTGTTAGTGCAGGGAAGCTTGCGCTGCCGTCTGCGCTGTACATGTCCTGTTGGTGGAAGGAAGCTTGTGATTCCGTCTGTGCTGTACATGTCCCGTTGGTGGAAGGAAGCTTGTGCTTCTGCTTCTTGTACTGCACATGTTCTGTTAGTGCAGGGAAGCTTGCGCTGCCGTCTGTGCTGTACATGTCCCGTTGGTGGAAGGAAGCTTGTGCTTCTGCTTGTACTGTACATGTTCTGTTAGTGCAGGGAAGCTTGCGCTGCCGTCTGTGCTGTACATTTCCCGTTGGTGGAAGGAAGCTTGTGCTTCTGCTGCTTGTACTGTACATGTTCTGTTAGTGCAGGGAAGCTTGTGCTTCCGTCTGTGCTGTACATGTCCCGTTGGGGGGAGGAAGCTTGTGCTTCTGCTGCTTGTACTGTACATGTCCCGTTGGGGGGAGGAAGCTTGTGCTTCTGCGGCTTGTACTGTACATGTTCTGTTAGTGCAGGGAAGCTTGTGCTTCCGTCTGTGCTGTACATGTTCTGTTAGTGCAGGGAAGCTTGCGCTGCCGTCTGTGCTGTACATTTCCCGTTGGTGGAAGGAAGCTTGTGCTTCTGCTTGTACTGTACATGTTCTGTTAGTGCAGGGAAGCTTACGCTGCCGCCTGTGCTGTACATGTCCCGTTGGTGGAAGGAAGCTTGTGCTTCTGCTTGTACTGTACATGTTCTGTTAGTGCAGGGAAGCTTGCGCTGCCGTCTGTGCTGTACATTTCCCGTTGGGGGGAGGAAGCTTGTGCTTCTGCGGCTTGTACTGTACATGTTCTGTTAGTGCAGGGAAGCTTGTGCTTCCGTCTGTGCTGTACATGTCCCGTTCGTGGAAGGAAGCTTGCGCTGCCGTCTGTGCTGTACATGTCCTGTTGGGGGGGAGGAAGCTTGCGCTGCCGTCTGCGCTGTACATGTCCCGTTGGTGGAAGGAAGCTTGTGCTTCTGCTGCTTGTACTGTACATGTTCTGTTAGTGCAGGGAAGCTTGCGCTGCCGTCTGTGCTGCACATGTCCCGTTGGTGGAAGGAAGCCTGTGCTTCTGCTGCTTGTACTGTACATGTTCTGTTAGTGCAGGGAAGCTTGTGCTGCCGTCTGCGCTGTACATGTCTCGTTGGTGGAAGGAAGCGTGTGCTTCTGCGGCTTGTACTGTACATGTTCTGTTAGTGCAGGGAAGCTTGCGCTGCCGTCTGCGCTGTACATGTCCCGTTGGTGGAAGGAAGCTTGTGCTTCCGTCTGTGCTGTACATGTCCTGTTGGTGGAAGGAAGCGTGTGCTTCTGCGGCTTGTACTGTACATGTTCTGTTAGTGCAGGGAAGCTTGCGCTGCCGTCTGCGCTGTACATGTCCCGTTGGTGGAAGGAAGCTTGTGCTGCCGTCTGTGCTGTACATGTCCCGTTGGTGGAAGGAAGCTTGCGCTGCCGTCTGCGCTGTACATGTCCCGTTGGTGGAAGGAAGCTTGTGCTTCTACTGCTTGTACTGTACATGTTCTGTTAGTGCAGGGAAGCTTGTGCTTCCGTCTGTGCTGTACATGTCCTGTTGGTGGAAGGAACCGTGTGCTTCTGCGGCTTGTACTGTACATGTTCTGTTAGTGCAGGGAAGCTTGTGCTTCCGTCTGTGCTGTACATGTCCTGTAGGTGGAAGGAAGCTTGTGCTGCCGTCTGTGCTGTACATGTCCCGTTGGTGGAAGGAAGCTAGTGATTCTGCTGCTTGTACTGTACATGTTCTGTTAGTGCAGGGAAGCTTGTGCTTCCGTCTGTGCTGTACATGTCTCGTTGGTGGAAGGAAGCTTGCGCTGCCGTCTGTGCTGTACATGTCCCGTTGGTGGAAGGAAGCTTGTGCTTCTGCTGCTTGTACTGTACATGTTCTGTTAGTGCAGGGAAGCTTGCGCTGCCGTCTGTGCTGTACATGTCCCGTTGGTGGAAGGAAGCTTGCGCTGCCGTCTGCGCTGTACATGTCCCGTTGGTGGAGGGAAGCTTGCGCTGCCGTCTGTGCTGTACATGTCCCGTTGGTGGAAGGAAGCTTGTGCTTCTGCTGCTTGTACTGTACATGTCCCGTTAGTGCCGGGAAGCTTGTGCTTCCGTCTGTGCTGTACATGTCCCGTTGGTGGAAGGAAGCTTGTGCTTCTGCTGCTTGTACTGTACATGTCCCGTTAGTGCCGGGAAGCTTGTGCTGCCGTCTGTGCTGTACATGTCCCGTTGGTGGAAGGAAGCTTGTGCTGCCGTCTGTGCTGTACATGTTCTGTTAGTGCAGGGAAGCTTGCGCTGCCGTCTGTGCTGTACATGTCCCGTTGGTGGAAGGAAGCTTGCGCTGCCGTCTGCGCTGTACATGTCCCGTTGGTGGAAGGAAGCTTGTGCTTCTGCTTCTCGTACTGTACATGTTCTGTTAGTGCAGGGAAGCTTGCGCTGCCGTCTGTGCTGTACATGTCCCGTTGGTGGAAGGAAGCTTGTGCTTCTGCTTGTACTGTACATGTTCTGTTAGTGCAGGGAAGCTTGCGCTGCCGTCTGTGCTGTACATTTCCCGTTGGTGGAAGGAAGCTTGTGCTTCTGCGGCTTGTACTGTACATGTTCTGTTAGTGCAGGGAAGCTTGTGCTTCCGTCTGTGCTGTACATGTCCCGTTCGTGGAAGGATGCTTGCGCTGCCGTCTGTGCTGTACATGTCCTGTTGGGGGGGAGGAAGCTTGCGCTGCCGTCTGCGCTGTACATGTCCCGTTGGTGGAAGGAAGCTTGTGCTTCTGCTTGTACTGTACATGTTCTGTTAGTGCAGGGAAGCTTGTGCTGCTGTCTGTGCTGTACATGTCCCGTTGGTGGAAGGAAGCTTGTGCTTCTGCTGCTTGTACTGTACATGTTCTGTTAGTGCAGGGAAGCTTGTGCTTCCGTCTGTGCTGTACATGTCTCGTTGGTGGAAGGAAGATTGCGCTGCCGTCTGCGCTGTACATGTCCCGTTGGTGGAAGGAAGCTTGCGCTGCCGTCTGCGCTGTACATGTCCCGTTAGTGCAGGGAAGCTTGTGCTTCCGTCTGTGCTGTACATGTCTCGTTGGTGGAAGGAAGCTTGTGCTTCTGCTGCTTGTACTGTACATGTTCTGTTAGTGCAGGGAAGCTTGTGCTTCCGTCTGTGCTGTACATGTCCCGTTGGTGGAAGGAAGCTTGTGCTTCTGCTGCTTGTACTGTACATGTTCTGTTAGTGCAGGGAAGCTTGCGCTGCCGTCTGTGCTGTACATGTCCCGTTGGTGGAAGGAAGCTTGCGCTGCCGTCTGCGCTGTACATGTCCCGTTAGTGCAGGGAAGCTTGTGCTTCCGTCTGTGCTGTACATGTCCCGTTGGTGGAAGGAAGCTTGTGCTTCTGCTGCTTGTACTGTACATGTCCCGTTAGTGCCGGGAAGCTTGTGCTGCCGTCTGTGCTGTACATGTCCCGTTGGTGGAAGGAAGCTTGTGCTGCCGTCTGTGCTGTACATGTTGTGTTAGTGCAGGGAAGCTTGCGCTGCCGTCTGCGCTGTACATGTACCGTTGGTGGAAGGAAGCGTGTGCTTCTGCTGCTTGTACTGTACATGTTCTGTTAGTGCAGGGAAGCTTGCGCTGCCGTCTGTGCTGTACATGTACCGTTGGTGGAAGGAAGCGTGTGCTTCTGCTGCTTGTACTGTACATGTTCTGTTAGTGCAGGGAAGCTTGTGCTTCCGTCTGTGCTGTACATGTCTCGTTGGTGGAAGGAAGCTTGCGCTGCCGTCTGCGCTGTACATGTCCCGTTGGTGGAAGGAAGCTTGTGCTTCTGCTGCTTGTACTGTACATGTCCCGTTCGTGGAAGGAAGCTTGCGCTGCCGTCTGTGCTGTACATGTCCTGTTGGGGGGGAGGAAGCTTGCGCTGCCGTCTGCGCTGTACATGTCCCGTTGGTGGAAGGAAGCTTGTGCTTCTGCTGCTTGTACTGTACATGTCCCGTTGGTGGAAGGAAGCTTGCGCTGCCATCTGCGCTGTACATGTCCCGTTGGTGGAAGGAAGCTTGCGCTGCCGTCTGCGCTGTACATGTCCCGTTGGTGGAGGGATGCTTGTGCTTCTGCTGCTTGTACTGTACATGTTCTGTTAGTGCAGGGAAGCTTGCGCTGCCGTCTGTGCTGTGCATGTCCCGTTGGTGGAAGGAAGCTTGTGCTTCTGCTGCTTGTACTGTACATGTTCTGTTAGTGCAGGGAAGCTTGCGCTGCCGTCTGTGCTGTACATGTCCCGTTGGTGGAGGGATGCTTTTGCTACTCCCCTCAAACACTTCCTAAATTGTATCCATGTGGCTCCTCCAAACCTAGACACTAGATTCCCAGCTCTGTGTTTGGAGTCCGTACCCTCCTGTAAGTGATCATTTCAGTCTCCTCTGGCGTCGTCTGCAGTGCCTGCCCAACCGTGACCTCTCTGTGGTGGTCCGACAATGGGGAACTCTTCCATTCGATCCACATTTGCCAGCGACCGCGACGGTAGCTATGTTGGCAGTCAGTTGAATACCATCCCGCTTCCTTGCTCTCAGCGAACCGTGAGGGTAAATACCATTGCTGGTATCGACCTTATTGGCGTAAATACTGAATCCCGCACCTTCTGTGTGGCCCCAGTCCACCACAACCGATGTTGCACTCAGTGTTGGTCTGAGACACCTGAAGACTGGACTGGACTGGAACTCTGAGTGGTGTACTTGCCTGTTACACCGCATACTTGTTTTCCTTCACAGGATACTATTGAACTGTTCTGAAAGTGCACTGTCCACTTCTGAACCTGAAAAGTATTTTTAATTGAAAACGTACAACCCTGATTGCGAAGGCCTTGGTCTTAAAATAAAGTGCCAACAAACTATAATTTTCTGAAATTGGTCTGTATCTCCTTATTGAGTCGTGTGTCCATTATTGTTTACTGTTGAATGTCTTACCGTCCTCTGTGTTAGGCCTAAGACTGCTCGCCCACACCACCACTGATAGAGCACTTTCGGTTTTACATTGAGCCCTGCTTACTTTTGGAAAACCCCTGGACTCTCGGCACGGTATTACCACCTTGTGGCAATATCGGATACATAGCCAGCTTCTGACATTACATGTCGGATTTCATCAGACAAATAGTCTTTTAGATAATAAAAAGGCAATATTTAGGGCTTTTCAAAAGGAGAGCAGATACGATTTACTCTTAAGATATGAGGGCATCGAGTTCCAAAGCTTAGCAGTAAAGGTAATAAAGTTATGGCCACGTCAGGTGGCTCTTTTGAATCTGGGTACCGCCAGGTTGTGAGCTACAGATGATCTAAGTGGTCTACTAGAGGTGTACCAGTGGAACCTTTGTTTGAAGTATTTAAGTACCACATCTTGTAGTGCCTTGAAGGTAATACAGGGGGCTCTCAAAATCGATTTGTCTTTTCATGGCAAGCCGGTGAAGCTGGGATAGTCCATGGGCAACAGACTTGTACTTGGGGATTCCCAAGAGCAAGTTTGTGGCCGCATTCTGAAGAACTTGTAGTTTATGTAAGCATCTTAGGGGGTGCTTCAACACCCTCGACATCCTTCGCAAGACCTTCAAATGGATCACCCCTGAATGAAGATAAACTGTCACCCACGCACTCATAACCAGCAGGCTGGACTACGAAAACACCCTATACGCCAGGATCAACAAATCTCTGCTCCGCAAGTTCCAGACCATACAGGACACTGCAGCCAGACTCATCCTCGGCATCCCTCGACACAAACACATCACCCAACACCTGCAAGACCTCCACTGGCTCCCTGTCGAGAAGAGAGTAACCTTCAAGATATTCACCCATGCCTACAAATGCCTCCACAACATTAGACCTCAATATCTCAACGAAAGAATCTCCTTCCACGCGCCCAAAAGAATTCCCCTGATCCACCTACCTCACCCTCACCGAACCCCAGTGCATCCAAAGAGCCAGAACGGGTGGAAGAGCCTTCTCCTACATCGCGGCAAAGACCCCCACTCTACACATCTTCAGGAAGACCCCAAGACCTGGCTCTTTGACTGACCGGAGCTGCAGCCTCTCCACCCCTGCGCCTTGAGACCCTTACGGTGAGTATTGCGCTTCAAAACTCCCTGATTGATTGATTGATTGGTGGGTGTGCGCTTAAATAATATATATAATAAAACGTACTTGTACTCGGCGACGTCCTCTTTCCGGACATCTTCTTTCCACACTGAAACTGGAAGTAGCAACTTCCTTGGCTAATCCCAGGGCTACTCTCATGAGAGAAGCCTTAGGTTTGGTAGGAGCAGCCTCACTCCGCACTCTACAGGCTTTGGCTTTCAATAGGGTTAGAGATGTTTAAAGTGCACATGTATGGCTGGCTGTTGCAAGATGGCCAGTCAAAAAGACATGCACACTTTAAACAGTGCCATACCAGCCCACCCTCCTCCCTGCTGAGTGACATGCTTCTGTCACTCAGCAACGGCTCTGACCCCACCCTAATGCTCGGCTTGGGGGGATAAGAAATGAAATGGAAATAATTACCATTTTGTTTTTCATCATTGGGTTGAAGCTCCAATGATCAAATGGAGGAGCCTCCCATTTGCAGCCTAAGATTGTCGTAGGACCAAGGTTCTGGCGGGTGGGGATGGGGGGGGGAGTGGGGGGGGAGGGTTGTGGTTATCTTTAGCTCTCACTGGAGCTAGATCATTAAGAGTGCCACTGATCCAACGATGATAATTGTGGACAGCATCATCAGGTCGCTTCTGTCTACGGTAGCTTGTGATGCTGCTACTGCTTGTGATGTATGTGTCCTTTTTTGGAAGACAGCCTAGAATGCTGACGCCCTTGTTTAACTTGTTCTGTAGTGTAAGAACGTGTTTACAGTTGCTGTCTGTTCTGTACTAGTCCTTTCTGTTTATGGAAGCTTGCACTGTTGCTGTCTGTATTGGACCTGTATGTGTTTAAACTTTTATCTGACCTAATTAATATGTTATATATTATACAGCAAACTTGACCTGAGGGTATCCGAGCGCTTTACATGAGTACCAGTTGCGTTACGGGGAGATTAAGTGATTTGCCCAGAATCAAGGGATGTTGCGCGTCCCTGCCGAAACTGGAACTCAGAGGCATGTTAGCAAGCATCAGCGATAATTATCGCTGACTGCTGCTAGCGTGAGGAATTCTATCGCCCGTTATCGCTGGCGATGATCTCCATTGTAGCGTTGTATTAACAATGCTTAACGCCATGAGTTAAAAATCCCAGAGATAGCGGGGATTATCGCCGTTTTCAATGGAATATCGCTGGTTTTCCAGCGATGTTCCACTGAAAATGGCGATAACCTTGCTGATAGCGTGGGGGAATTTTAGCCATGCAATCCACCTCCCATTGGATTACATGGCTAAATCAGGTCACAAGCAGGCGTTAGGAAAGTAGCGTTAACTGTGGTTAGCGCTACTTTTCCTAATGCTCTGCTTGTGAGCATGCAGCTTGATAATAGGAGAAATGTCGCGTAGCGACATTTCTCCTATTATTTTGCCCTGGAATGCCCACTTTGCATCTCATTAGAGATGCAAAGCTGGGCGTTGTGGAAAAGGGCGCTAAATCAGCAAAACACGCGATAGCTTGTCTTTGCTGATAAGGCGATGTAATTATCGCCGCTTTTCGGCCGAAAACGGCCGCAAAAGCGGCGATAATTTCATATCGCCCGCCTTGCTAATATACCGCTCGGTTCGGTTCCCCACATTTGAGATCGACTGCCCTAGGCGTTAGGCCAACTCCTCTCCGTTTTAACAAAGGTCAACGAAGTTTGCCTGTTGAAAAGCATTAATTGTTTATGTATGCAAATGGACCTTGTGGACTCCTTTTAACTATACAGAACACACAATCATTTCCTTTTATTAATGCTTGTTTGAAAGGCTATGCCTTCTTTGGGTGTTTGATCTTGCCTTCATTTCGAAGCTGATCTAACCTTCCTAAAATGAAGTGTTAATTCCAGCATTTGTCAGTAGAGGGCGCCGTTGCCTTTAAAACAAAAATTTGCCTTTTCTACTTCGACTCCAAAACAACTCCTGATCTGTGTGTGTCTCTTAGCATTCCAAAACCCACGCAGACCCCGGTCTATTCGGATGGGGAGGTTGGGAGTCTGTCGGTTAACGAGTTTGGATTGTTCCTGCAACACATTTCAGCAGGTCAAGGCTACTGGTAAACACGCCGTGCAGGTTTGGCTGCTGCAAGCAGAGGTATTGTTGGCTTACTATGGCCCATTTCAATGATGGAACTCGTAATACATGAGGGGCCAGATGTAGGACGGCAAATACCGGTCGGTAACGGCCGATTTCGGCCGTTACCGACCGGTATTTGTTGTTTGACATGTAGGGGGCCTTATAGTTACAGAATCGGTATATTTACGGATTCGGTAAATTTACTGATTCTGTGAAATACCGAATCGGTAAATTTACCAAATCGGTAAATACAGATGTAGGTGGCACTTTAAACAGTGCCATAGGCCAGTACCGATTCGTTATTTACCACCAAATACTATTTGGTGGTAAATAACAAATACCTATGTACATGCACATCTGTGCATGTACACCTGTGCCATGTGGCACCCAGACATGCCCTAAGGGCATGTCTGTGTGTCACATGGCACACAAGCCTGAATCAGGGGTGCAACAGGGTGTCAAAGTGACACCCTGTCCCCCTTGCAAAATCGGTATTTACCGATTCGGTAATTGCCATTGGTTCCTACGGGCCTTAAGGCCCATAGGAATCAATGGCAATTACCAAATCGGTAAATACCGATTCAGTAATTACCGAATCATACGGATTCGGTATAAAATACCGATTTTTTTACCTACATCTGATTTACCGAATCTAGAATACCGAATCGGTAAAATTCGGTATTCTAGAGTCGGTAAATCAGATTTACTTACATCGGGCCCGAAATGTGTTGCATTCGGTAAAGGACGGGCCTCTGGGGGGTAATTAATAACCGCCAAATACCGAGACATTGGCAATTGAGGCCATGGGGGCAGGAATCTGTTTAGAATCCAGTTTTGGAAGTTGTGACTTTATTTGCGTGGGGCTCTTCTAAGCACTACAAGGGAAATAAAAAGAATACATGAGAAGGAGGAGACGGGCAAGAAAACAATGAGCAGAATTATTAGCACCCTTGTGTGACTCATAGAAAACTGCACCGGTGCCTTCTGCCTTCCTGCATCACCTTCAAGACCTGTTGCATTGTGCACAAGGAGCGTGCAGGGACTTTCAAAACTGCACCGGTGCCTTCTGCCTTCCTGCATCTCCTTCTAGACCTGGTGCATTGTGCACAAGGAGTGTGCAGGGACTCTCGCAAAACTGCACCGGTGCCTTCTGCCTTCCTGCATCACCTTCAAGACCTGTTGCATTGTGCACAAGGAGCGTGCGTCGACTCTCGCAAAACTGCACCGGTGCTTTCTGCCTTCCTGCATCACCTTCAAGACCTTTTGCATTGTGCACAAGGAGCGTGCGTCGACTCTCGCCCCTGTGCCCTTCATCCCTCGTCTGGGCACAGTCCCTCCTGAAGTCCTGTCCCCTTCTGTGCTGTGGGGGCCCCCAGTGCCCTCCGTCCCTCGACTGGGCACAGTCCCTCCTGAAGTCCTGTCCCCTTCTGTGCTGTGGGGGCCCCCTGTGCCCTCCATCCCTCGACTGGGCACTGTCCCTCCTGAAGTCCTGTCCCCTTCTGTGCTGTGGGAGCCCCCTGTGCCCTCCATCCCTCGACTGGGCACAGTCCCTCCTGAAGTCCTGTCCCCTTCTGTGCTGTGGGAGCCCCTGTGCCCTCCATCCCGTGTCTGGGCACAGTCCCCCCTGAAGTCCTGCCCCCTTCTGTGCTGTGGGAGCCCCCTGTGCCCTCCATCCCGCGTCTGGGCACAGTCCCTCCTGAAGTCCTGTCCCCTTCTGTGTTGTGGGGGCCCCCTGTGCCCTCTATCCCTCGTCTGGGCACAGTCCCTCCTGAAGTTTGTCCCCTTCTGTGCTGTGGGGGCCCCCTGCGCCCTTTATCCCTCGTCTGGGCACAGTCCCTCCTGAAGTCCTGTCCCCTTCTGTGCTGTGGGGGCCCCCCGTGCCCTCCATCCCTCGTCTGGGCACAGTCCCTCCTGAAGTCCTGTCCCCTTCTGTGGGGGCCCCCTGTGCCCTCCATCCCTCGTCTGGGCACAGTCCCTCCTGACGTCCTGTCCCCTTCTGTGCTGTGGGGGCCCCCTGTGCCCTCCATCCCTCGTCTGGGCACAGTCCTTCCTGAAGTCCTGTCCCCTTCTGTACTGTGGGGGCCCCCTGTGCCCTCCGTCCCTCGACTGGGCACAGTCATTGCTGAAGTCCTGTCCCCTTCTGTGCTGTGGGGGCCCCCTGTGCCCTCCATCCCGCGTCTGGGCAGAGTCCCTCCTGAAGTCCTGTCCCCTTCTGTGGGGGCCCCCTGTGCCCTCCATCCCGCGTCTGGGCAGAGTCCCTCCTGAAGTCCTGTCCCCTTCTGTGGGGGCCCCCTGTGCCCTCCATCCCTCGTCTGGGCACAGTCCCTCCTGAAGTCCTGTCCCCTTCTGTGGGGGCCCCCTGTGCCCTCCATCCCTCGTCTGGGCACAGTCCCTCCTGACGTCCTGTCCCCTTCTGTGCTGTGGGGGCCCCATGTGCCCTCCATCCCTCGTCTGGGCACAGTCCTTCCTGAAGTCCTGTCCCCTTCTGTACTGTGGGGGCCCCCTGTGCCCTCCGTCCCTCGTCTGGGCACAGTCCCTGCTGAAGTCCTGTCCCCTTCTGTGCTGTGGGGGCCCCCTGTGCCCTCCATCTCGCGTCTGGGCACAGTCCTTCCTGAAGTCCTGTCCCCTTCTGTGGGGGCCCCCTGTGCCCTCCATCCCGCGTCTGGGCAGAGTCCCTCCTGAAGTCCTGTCCCCTTCTGTGGGGGCCCCCTGTGCCCTCCATCCCTCGTCTGGGCACAGTCCCTCCTGAAGTCCTGTCCCCTTCTGTGGGGGCCCCCTGTGCCCTCCATCCCGCGTCTGGGCACAGTCCCTCCTGAAGTCCTGTCCCCTTCTGTGCTGTGGGGGCCCCCTGTGCCCTCCATCCCGCGTCTGGGCACAGCCCCTCCTGAAGTCCTGTCCCCTTCTGTGCTGTGGGGGCCCCCTGTGCCCTCCATCCCTCGTCTGGGCACAGTCCCTCCTGAAGTCCTGTCCCCTTCTGTGCTGTGGGGGCCCCCTGTGCCCTCCATCCCGCGTCTGGGCACAGTCCCTGCTGATGTCCTGTCCCCTTCTGTGGGGGCCCCTGTGCCCTTCGTCTCCTATGTTGCATCCGGCCTCTGTACTGTGCAGAGCTCCACTATAGCTGGGTCCATGCTATCTACTACTTACATGCTTCAGCTGTGGTGGCTTCATTTGTAGCTTTCTTGGGCCCGCCCTTTCCGATGTTTGCAGGAAAACGCTTCACATTATCAGTTGTTGTTCCCCCGAGTCTGTGCTTTGGCTCGGATGATGTTGTTAAGGGGGGTTTGAACATTATACTTCGGCTTTTCTGTTTTCAGTGTTTATTTTTGTGGATTTAAGTGTTTTTGGTTTTCTTAGTGGTTTCCATTTTATTTAAATCTGTGTTTATACAACGGCTTGGCCTCCAGAGAGACAAACGCTGTGTTTTTCTTTTGTTTACAAAGCATGCTGCTTTTTGCACTGATTATAATAACGCACATGTGTGATTTGAACCAGAATGTTTGCATGCTGTGCAATGCCTTCGCACTCGTATTGTGTCCAATTGACTCATGACTCTGCTCGACGCTTCAAAGCATCGAAGTCTGTGATTGCACTGACTCAGCCCCTCTCACATGCACGCCCTCCCTCACCCCCTCTCACATGCACGCCCTCCCTCACCCCCTCTCACATGCACGCCCTCCCTCACCCCCTCTCACATGCACGCCCTCCCTCACCCCCTCTCACATGCATGCCCTCCCTCACCCCCTCTCACATGCACGCCCTCCCTCGCCCCCTCTCACATGCACGCCCTCCCTCGCCCCCTCTCACATGCACGCCCTCCCTCGCCCCCTCTCACATGCACGCCCTCCCTCGCCCCCTCTCACATGCACGCCCTCCCTCGCCCCCTCTCACATGCACGCCCTCCCTCGCCCCCTCTCACATGCACGCCCTCCCTCGCCCCCTCTCACATGCACGCCCTCCCTCGCCCCCTCTCACATGCACGCCCTCCCCCGCCCCCTCTCACATGCACGCCCTCCCTCACATGCACGCCCTCCCTCACCCCCTCTCACATGCACGCCCTCCCTCACCCCCTCTCACATGCACGCCCTCCCTCACCCCCTCTCACATGCACGCCCTCCCTCACCCCCTCTGTGAGTGACAAGACTATTAGTGGAGTCAGAAAGACGGTCTTATGCTCAGATGTTTTGAATACATTTACTTGTTCTGGACACAGCTGGGCGGGAGATTATTCAACTACTCATTATTAAATATTATGGCATTGTAGGGTCAGGCAGCCCTGTAAACACTATAGTACTTGGCAGAATGTTTCAAACTTTAAAGTACACAGATGAATCTGTAGTGTAGCATTATAAAATAGCTCGAGCTTGATGTCTTCAGCATGCTTATCACTGTTTGTCTGCACTCTGCCTCTGACTAGAAGAAGGTGCTGCTAATCTTGAACGGAGAGTCCGAGCTGCCAAGTGTCACACCTCAGGCCTAACTTGTTTACCAACATCAGGTTGTGTTCTGGCACCTTACATTTTTCTGTTTGAATTGTAGGGCTGAAAAACCTCGGCAGTAAAGTGCACTTGGCTAAAAATCCAGGATTAGCCAGATGTGTCCCACTTGTCCATCTGACATCTTACAGCCATGAATGTTTGTTGTTCTGTTGCTTTGGTGTGCGGAAAGGCTTTCAGCGCCGTCCCAAGCACATGCTGACAACACACTTTTCACAGGTATCTGTCCTTACACCTTGCGTCAGGGTGCTTGGCAGGTGGCCTGCTATCAATGCTGACTTGTTAGCAAAGGGGCCTGAGCGATCAATAGGTTTTGCCCTTTCTATTCTGGGAAAATGTGATGGTACGTATCGGCCAGGATTCCTATGCGACAGCCATTCCACCAATCAGTGAGTGAATTAAAAAGTGCCAAAAGATCCCAAATAACACACCTTGTTATTATTGTTGTGCTCTTGTTGTTTTAACAATGTAGCCTTATAGCTCACCGTAGTGGGCTATACTGGCCGTTAAAGGCCAACTCCAGGGTTAAAGACTGCGAGGGCCTTTAACAAGGGAGAAGCCCTTTAACGGCTGACATAGCCCGCAACGGAGGTCTATAAGGCTAAAGGGCAAAAATGTTCTAATTTGTAAAACAAAGGCCTCACGGAGCCCGAGGGGGTGGTCAAAATTCCCTTATGCTCCCTGAGGCCTTTGTTCACAGCAACAGCTGTGAAAGGCAAACATTGGAATGTTGACGCTCCCACCTTATACCAGCCATTAGAAGCCTGGAGCACTCCATTGTCTTCAGTGAAGCACTCAACAATGTTCTAATATACCTTATGATTCAGAAAAGGGGGTGGTGATGAACAGAGTGTCTGAATTAAGCAGACCACTCTTACCCAGTCCAAAGATCAGGGCTTGATCCATCACCGTTTTTTAGCTCACTGCACCATCCCAGCTCAGAACTTGGCTATATGCAAATTAGTCTGACCCTGGCCCAGTGCATCATGGGAACAGGGCAGACCAAACTACCAAGCCAATTCTTATACTGGGAAGGAAACAAGCTACCGGGGACCGGTTTCTGGCATTTCAGCCGTCTTCGGCCCGGCTTGCTTGAATCCTGATGGTGCAATGAGCAAGGGACTCACATCTGAGTATACCCTTCCACGCTTGTGGTGGACAAAAATGATTCAGAAAAGGGGTGGTGATGAACAGAGTGTCTGAATTAAGCAGACCACTCTTACCCAGTCCAAAGATCAGGGCTTGATCCATCACCGTTTTTTAGCTCACTGCACCATCCCAGCTCAGAACTTGGCTATATGCAAATTAGTCTGACCCTGGCCCAGTGCATCATGGGAACAGGGCAGACCAAACTACCAAGCCAATTCTTATACTGGGAAGGAAACTAGCTACCGGGGACCGGTTTCTGGCATTTCAGCCTTCTTCGGCCCGGCTTGCTTGAATCCTGATGGTGCAATGAGCAAGGGACTCACATCTGAGTATACCCTTCCACGCTTATGGTGGACAAAAATGATTCAGAAAAGGGGGTGGTGATGAACAGAGTGTCTGAATTAAGCAGACCACTCTTACCCAGTCCAAAGATCAGGGCTTGATCCATCACCGTTTTTTAGCTCACTGCACCATCCCAGCTCAGAACTTGGCTATATGCAAATTAGTCTGACCCTGGCCCAGTGCATCATGGGAACAGGGCAGACCAAACTACCAAGCCAATTCTTATACTGGGAAGGAAAGAAGCTACCGGGGACCGGTTTCTGGCATTTCAGCCGTCTTCGGCCCGGCTTGCTTGAATCCTGATGGTGCAATGAGCAAGGGACTCACATCTGAGTATACCCTTCCACGCTTATGGTGGACAAAAATGATTCAGAAAAGGGGGTGGTGATGAACAGAGTGTCTGAATTAAGCAGACCACTCTTACCCAGTCCAAAGATCAGGGCTTGATCCATCACCGTTTTTTAGCTCACTGCACCATCCCAGCTCAGAACTTGGCTATATGCAAATTAGTCTGACCCTGGCCCAGTGCATCATGGGAACAGGGCAGACCAAACTACCAAGCCAATTCTTATACTGGGAAGGAAACAAGCTACCGGGGACCGGTTTCTGGCATTTCAGCCGTCTTCGGCCCGGCTTGCTTGAATCCTGATGGTGCAATGAGCAAGGGACTCACATCTGAGTATACCCTTCCACGCTTGTGGTGGACAAAAATGATTCAGAAAAGGGGGTGGTGATGAACAGAGTGTCTGAATTAAGCAGACCACTCTTACCCAGTCCAAAGATCAGGGCTTGATCCATCACCGTTTTTTAGCTCACTGCACCATCCCAGCTCAGAACTTGGCTATATGCAAATTAGTCTGACCCTGGCCCAGTGCATCATGGGAACAGGGCAGACCAAACTACCAAGCCAATTCTTATACTGGGAAGGAAACAAGCTACCGGGGACCGGTTTCTGGCATTTCAGCCGTCTTCGGCCCGGCTTGCTTGAATCCTGATGGTGCAATGAGCAAGGGACTCACATCTGAGTATACCCTTCCACGCTTGTGGTGGACAAAAATGATTCAGAAAAGGGGGTGGTGATGAACAGAGTGTCTGAATTAAGCAGACCACTCTTACCCAGTCCAAAGATCAGGGCTTGATCCATCACCGTTTTTTAGCTCACTGCACCATCCCAGCTCAGAACTTGGCTATATGCAAATTAGTCTGACCCTGGCTCAGTGCATCATGGGAACAGGGCAGACCAAACTACCAAGCCAATTCTTATACTGGGAAGGAAACAAGCTACTGGGGACCGGTTTCTGGCATTTCAGCCGTCTTCGGCCCGGCTTGCTTGAATCCTGATGGTGCAATGAGCAAGGGACTCACATCTGAGTATACCCTTCCACGCTTATGGTGGACAAAAATGATTCAGAAAAGGGGGTGGTGATGAACAGAGTGTCTGAATTAAGCAGACCACTCTTACCCAGTCCAAAGATCAGGGCTTGATCCATCACCGTTTTTTAGCTCACTGCACCATCCCAGCTCAGAACTTGGCTATATGCAAATTAGTCTGACCCTGGCCCAGTGCATCATGGGAACAGGGCAGACCAAACTACCAAGCCAATTCTTATACTGGGAAGGAAACAAGCTACCGGGGACCGGTTTCTGGCATTTCAGCCGTCTTCGGCCCGGCTTGCTTGAATCCTGATGGTGCAATGAGCAAGGGACTCACATCTGAGTATACCCTTCCACGCTTGTGGTGGACAAAAATGATTCAGAAAAGGGGGTGGTGATGAACAGAGTGTCTGAATTAAGCAGACCACTCTTACCCAGTCCAAAGATCAGGGCTTGATCCATCACCGTTTTTTAGCTCACTGCACCATCCCAGCTCAGAACTTGGCTATATGCAAATTAGTCTGACCCTGGCCCAGTGCATCATGGGAACAGGGCAGACCAAACTACCAAGCCAATTCTTATACTGGGAAGGAAACAAGCTACCGGGGACCGGTTTCTGGCATTTCAGCCGTCTTCGGCCCGGCTTGCTTGAATCCTGATGGTGCAATGAGCAAGGGACTCACATCTGAGTATACCCTTCCACGCTTGTGGTGGACAAAAATGATTCAGAAAAGGGGATGGTGATGAACAGAGTGTCTGAATTAAGCAGACCACTCTTACCCAGTCCAAAGATCAGGGCTTGATCCATCACCGTTTTTTAGCTCACTGCACCATCCCAGCTCAGAACTTGGCTATATGCAAATTAGTCTGACCCTGGCTCAGTGCATCATGGGAACAGGGCAGACCAAACTACCAAGCCAATTCTTATACTGGGAAGGAAACAAGCTACTGGGGACCGGTTTCTGGCATTTCAGCCGTCTTCGGCCCGGCTTGCTTGAATCCTGATGGTGCAATGAGCAAGGGACTCACATCTGAGTATACCCTTCCACGCTTATGGTGGACAAAAATGATTCAGAAAAGGGGGTGGTGATGAACAGAGTGTCTGAATTAAGCAGACCACTCTTACCCAGTCCAAAGATCAGGGCTTGATCCATCACCGTTTTTTAGCTCACTGCACCATCCCAGCTCAGAACTTGGCTATATGCAAATTAGTCTGACCCTGGCCCAGTGCATCATGGGAACAGGGCAGACCAAACTACCAAGCCAATTCTTATACTGGGAAGGAAACAAGCTACCGGGGACCGGTTTCTGGCATTTCAGCCGTCTTCGGCCCGGCTTGCTTGAATCCTGATGGTGCAATGAGCAAGGGACTCACATCTGAGTATACCCTTCCACGCTTATGGTGGACAAAAATGATTCAGAAAAGGGGGTGGTGATGAACAGAGTGTCTGAATTAAGCAGACCACTCTTACCCAGTCCAAAGATCAGGGCTTGATCCATCACCGTTTTTAGCTCACTGCACCATCCCAGCTCAGAACTTGGCTATATGCAAATTAGTCTGACCCTGGCCCAGTGCATAATGGGAACAGGGCAGACCAAACTACCAAGCCAATTCTTATACTGGGAAGGAAACAAGCTACCGGGGACCGGTTTCTGGCATTTCAGCCGTCTTCGGCCTGGCTTGCTTGAATCCTGATGGTGCAATGAGCAAGGGACTCACATCTGAGTATACCCTTCCACGCTTATGGTGAATAAAAATGATTCAGAAAAGGGGGTGGTGATGAACAGAGTGTCTGAATTAAGCAGACCACTCTTACCCAGTCCAAAGATCAGGGCTTGATCCATCACCGTTTTTTAGCTCACTGCACCATCCCAGCTCAGAACTTGGCTATATGCAAATTAGTCTGACCCTGGCCCAGTGCATCATGGGAACAGGGCAGACCAAACTACCAAGCCAATTCTTATACTGGGAAGGAAACAAGATACCGGGGACCGGTTTCTGGCATTTCAGCCGTCTTCGGCCCGGCTTGCTTGAATCCTGATGGTGCAATGAGCAAGGGACTCACATCTGAGTATACCCTTCCACGCTTGTGGTGGACAAAAATGATTCAGAAAAGGGGGTGGTGATGAACAGAGTGTCTGAATTAAGCAGACCACTCTTACCCAGTCCAAAGATCAGGGCTTGATCCATCACCGTTTTTTAGCTCACTGCACCATCCCAGCTCAGAACTTGGCTATATGCAAATTAGTCTGACCCTGGCCCAGTGCATAATGGGAACAGGGCAGACCAAACTACCAAGCCAATTCTTATACTGGGAAGGAAACAAGCTACCGGTTTCTGGCATTTCAGCCGTCTTCGGCCCGGCTTGCTTGAATCCTGATGGTGCAATGAGCAAGGGACTCACATCTGAGTATACCCTTCCACGCTTATGGTGGACAAAAATGATTCAGAAAAGGGGGTGGTGATGAACAGAGTGTCTGAATTAAGCAGACCACTCTTACCCAGTCCAAAGATCAGGGCTTGATCCATCACCGTTTTTAGCTCACTGCACCATCCCAGCTCAGAACTTGGCTATATGCAAATTAGTCTGACCCTGGCCCAGTGCATCATGGGAACAGGGCAGACCAAACTACCAAGCCAATTCTTATACTGGGAAGGAAACAAGCTACCGGGGACCGGTTTCTGGCATTTCAGCCGTCTTCGGCCCGGCTTGCTTGAATCCTGATGGTGCAATGAGCAAGGGACTCACATCTGAGTATACCCTTCCACGCTTGTGGTGGATAAAAATGATTCAGAAAAGGGGGTGGTGATGAACAGAGTGTCTGAATTAAGCAGACCACTCTTACCCAGTCCAAAGATCAGGGCTTGATCCATCACCGTTTTTTAGCTCACTGCACCATCCCAGCTCAGAACTTGGCTATATGCAAATTAGTCTGACCCTGGCCCAGTGCATCATGGGAACAGGGCAGACCAAACTACCAAGCCAATTCTTATACTGGGAAGGAAACAAGCTACCGGGGACCGGTTTCTGGCATTTCAGCCGTCTTCGGCCCGGCTTGCTTGAATCCTGATGGTGCAATGAGCAAGGGACTCACATCTGAGTATACCCTTCCACGCTTGTGGTGGACAAAAATGATTCAGAAAAGGGGGTGGTGATGAACAGAGTGTCTGAATTAAGCAGACCACTCTTACCCAGTCCAAAGATCAGGGCTTGATCCATCACCGTTTTTTAGCTCACTGCACCATCCCAGCTCAGAACTTGGCTATATGCAAATTAGTCTGACCCTGGCCCAGTGCATCATGGGAACAGGGCAGACCAAACTACCAAGCCAATTCTTATACTGGGAAGGAAACAAGCTACCGGGGACCGGTTTCTGGCATTTCAGCCGTCTTCGGCCCGGCTTGCTTGAATCCCGATGGTGCAATGAGCAAGGGACTCACATCTGAGTATACCCTTCCACGCTTGTGGTGGACAAAAATGATTCAGAAAAGGGGGTGGTGAGGAACAGAGTGTCTGAATTAAGCAGACCACTCTTACCCAGTCCAAAGATCAGGGCTTGATCCATCACCGTTTTTTAGCTCACTGCACCATCCCAGCTCAGAACTTGGCTATATGCAAATTAGTCTGACCCTGGCCCAGTGCATCATGGGAACAGGGCAGACCAAACTACCAAGCCAATTCTTATACTGGGAAGGAAACAAGCTACCGGGGACCGGTTTCTGGCATTTCAGCCGTCTTCGGCCCGGCTTGCTTGAATCCTGATGGTGCAATGAGCAAGGGACTCACATCTGAGTATACCCTTCCACGCTTGTGGTGGACAAAAATGATTCAGAAAAGGGGGTGGTGATGAACAGAGTGTCTGAATTAAGCAGACCACTCTTACCCAGTCCAAAGATCAGGGCTTGATCCAGCACCGTTTTTTAGCTCACTGCACCATCCCAGCTCAGAACTTGGCTATATGCAAATTAGTCTGACCCTGGCCCAGTGCATCATGGGAACAGGGCAGACCAAACTACCAAGCCAATTCTTATACTGGGAAGGAAACAAGCTACCGGGGACCGGTTTCTGGCATTTCAGCCGTCTTCGGCCCGGCTTGCTTGAATCCTGATGGTGCAATGAGCAAGGGACTCACATCTGAGTATACCCTTCCACGCTTATGGTGGACAAAAATGATTCAGAAAAGGGGGTGGTGATGAACAGAGTGTCTGAATTAAGCAGACCACTCTTACCCAGTCCAAAGATCAGGGCTTGATCCAGCACTGTTTTTAGCTCACTGCACCATCCCAGCTCAGAACTTGGCTATATGCAAATTAGTCTGACCCTGGCCCAGTGCATCATGGGAACAGGGCAGACCAAACTACCAAGCCAATTCTTATACTGGGAAGGAAACAAGCTACCGGGGACCGGTTTCTGGCATTTCAGCCGTCTTCGGCCCGGCTTGCTTGAATCCCGCTGGTGCAATGAGCAAGGGACTCACATCTGAGTATACCCTTCCACGCTTATGGTGGACAAAAATGATTCAGAAAAGGGGGTGGTGAGGAACAGAGTGTCTGAATTAAGCAGACCACTCTTACCCAGTCCAAAGATCAGGGCTTGATCCATCACCGTTTTTTAGCTCACTGCACCATCCCAGCTCAGAACTTGGCTATATGCAAATTAGTCTGACCCTGGCCCAGTGCATCATGGGAACAGGGCAGACCAAACTACCAAGCCAATTCTTATACTGGGAAGGAAACAAGCTACCGGGGACCGGTTTCTGGCATTTCAGCCGTCTTCGGCCCGGCTTGCTTGAATCCTGATGGTGCAATGAGCAAGGGACTCACATCTGAGTATACCCTTCCACGCTTATGGTGGACAAAAATGATTCAGAAAAGGGGGTGGTGATGAACAGAGTGTCTGAATTAAGCAGACCACTCTTACCCAGTCCAAAGATCAGGGCTTGATCCATCACCGTTTTTAGCTCACTGCACCATCCCAGCTCAGAACTTGGCTATATGCAAATTAGTCTGACCCTGGCCCAGTGCATCATGGGAACAGGGCAGACCAAACTACCAAGCCAATTCTTATACTGGGAAGGAAACAAGCTACCGGGGACCGGTTTCTGGCATTTCAGCCGTCTTCGGCCCGGCTTGCTTGAATCCCGATGGTGCAATGAGCAAGGGACTCACATCTGAGTATACCCTTCCACGCTTATGGTGGACAAAAATGATTCAGAAAAGGGGGTGGTGAGGAACAGAGTGTCTGAATTAAGCAGACCACTCTTACCCAGTCCAAAGACCTTGCTCATTGCACCATCAGGATTCAAGCAAACCGGGCCGAAGACGGCTGTAATGCCAGAAACCGGTCCCCGGGAGCTTGTTTCCTTCCCAGTGTAAGAATTGGCTTTTGTAGTTTGGTTTGCCCTGTTCCCATCATGCACTGGGACAGGAACAGACTAATTTGCATACAGCCAGGTTCTGAAACTGGGATGGTGCAGTGAGCTAAAAAACGGTGTTGGATCTAGCCCTGATCTCTTGACTGGGTGAGAGTTTTCTGCTTAATTCAGAGAGACTGTCCCTCACCACCCCTTGTTGTAAACATTTTTGTCTACCCTAAGCGTGGAAGGGTACACTCAGACATGAGTCCCTTGCTCATTGCACCATCAGGATTCAAGCAAACCGGGCCGAAGACGGCTGTAATGCCAGAAACCGGTCCCCGGGAGCTTGTTTCCTTCCCAGTGTAAGAATTGGCTTTTGTAGTTTGGTTTGCCCTGTTCCCATCATGCACTGGGACAGGAACAGACTAATTTGCATACAGCCAGGTTCTGAAACTGGGATGGTGCAGTGAGCTAAAAAACAGTGTTGGATCTAGCCCTGATCTCTTGACTGGGTGAGAGTTTTCTGCTTAATTCAGAGACTCTGTCCCTCACCACCCCTTGTTGTAAACATTTTTGTCCACCCTAAGCGTGGAAGGGTATACTCAGACATGAGTCCCTTGCT
This sequence comes from Lissotriton vulgaris, assembly GCF_964263255.1. Taxonomy (NCBI): domain Eukaryota; kingdom Metazoa; phylum Chordata; class Amphibia; order Caudata; family Salamandridae; genus Lissotriton; species Lissotriton vulgaris. The sequence goes on along the minus strand of NC_141693.1, from coordinate 1,995,899,824 downwards.
CATTGCACCATCAGGATTCAAGCAAACCGGGCCGAAGACGGCTGTAATGCCAGAAACCGGTCCCCGGGAGCTTGTTTCCTTCCCAGTGTAAGAATTGGCTTTTGTAGTTTGGTTTGCCCTGTTCCCATCATGCACTGGGACAGGAACAGACTAATTTGCATACAGCCAGGTTCTGAAACTGGGATGGTGCAGTGAGCTAAAAAACGGTGTTGGATCTAGCCCTGATCTCTTGACTGGGTGAGAGTTTTCTGCTTAATTCAGAGACTCTGTCCCTCACCACCCCTTGTTGTAAACATTTTTGTCCACCCTAAGCGTGGAAGGGTATACTCAGACATGAGTCCCTTGCTCATTGCACCATCAGGATTCAAGCAAACCGGGCCGAAGACGGCTGTAATGCCAGAAACCGGTCCCCGGGAGCTTGTTTCCTTCCCAGTGTAAGAATTGGCTTTTGTAGTTTGGTTTGCCCTGTTCCCATCATGCACTGGGACAGGAACAGACTAATTTGCATACAGCCAGGTTCTGAAACTGGGATGGTGCCGTAGCAGGCTATTCCGGCTAATAAAGGCCCCTACCAGCGTTAAAGGCCTGAGCCGAAGGCGAGGGACTTTAACAAGCGGGACTTTAATAGCTGGTATAGCCCAGCTATGAAGGGTGTTAAGGCTATTAGGACATTCTGCCACTAGAGGGCAGGATGTTCCAACAAATAAAACAAAGGCCTCTCAGAGTTCGAGAGGCGTTTAAAAACAACATTGGAATGTTGCTCTGCGGGCCTTTACCAGCCCGTAAAAGCATGGAGCACTCCATTGTCTTCAATGGAGCTCACAACATTCAAATGTTCTAATATAGCCTTATAGCCCGCCGTAGCGGGCTATACCGGCTATTAAAGGCCCGCTGAATCGTTAAAGGCCCGAGCCGAAGGCGAGGGACTTTAACGAGACAGCGGGACTTTAATTGCCGGTATAGCCCTGCTACGAAGGGCCATAAGGCTATTAGAACATTCTGCCACTAGAGGGCAGAATGTTCTAACAAATTAAACAAAGGGTTCTCGAAGCTCGAGAGGATATAAATCCCCTCGAGCTTCGAGAAGCCTTTGTAGAACATTGGAATGTTGCTCTGCAGGCCTTTATGGGCAGTAGGAGCAGGGAGCACTCCATTGTCTGCAATGGAGCTCCTAACATTCCAGTGTTCTAATACAGATTGAAGACAATGGAGTAGCTCCGAGCTTGAAATGGCTGAAATAAGCTCGGAGCTCCAACATTCTAGTGTTCATTTTAAAGTTTCCCCCCTTTTCAATTTAGAACATTCTAACCTTAGCAGGTGGAATCTTCTAATAGCCTTATAGCCCTTCTGCCTTGGGCTATACCGGTTGGTAAAGCTCCTCTCCCTCGTTGCAGACCTGAGCCTCTCTGTTCCAGGGCCTTTAACGATTGGCGTATCCCTTGGCAGCGGGCTATATTAGAACATTGGAATGTTGAGCGCTCCATTGAAGACAATGGAGAGCCTCCAGGCTGGTACTAGCTGGTATAAGCCTGGAGCTCCATCGTTCCAGTGCTCGTCTTAATGTTTCTCCCTTTTTAATGTAGAACGTTCTGTCCTTAGTGGATGGAATGTCCTAATAGCCTATCCTGCAGTTCAGGCCTATAACTATAGTTCAATGCCTTTACAACCGTTCTAGCTCTCGACAGCGGGCTATAAGGCTATATTAGTTTGCTCCATCTTATGGACATACCAGAACGCCAATGAAACAAAGAACGTCTGGCAATGTTTTGTCAACATTTTCAGTTCTAATTTTCAGTTTGAAATTAGTCCTTTTTTCAGCTTTTTATTATTTACAGATTGTATTTTAATAGCAAGTTTAGATACTACTTTTGTTTCAGTTGCACCACGATACGTAGTTTGTTTCCTAGTAGTAATCTTTTTTGAAGCTTATTTAGATAATTGTGATAGTAGTAGCTTTGACAGCGCTGATAAGTTACTGAAGTGAGGTATAAAGCGCTGTAGAAGACACTGTGTCATGCTCTCCAAAAACAAAAACCACCAACGACTGTTACAATATAACGTGTATTTACAATGCACTCGTTCTCCCGCGAGCATCAATGCGCTGAATACCAGATGTTTATTGTTACTCGTTTAATCAACCTCTGAAGGATGAAGGCTGTGTGGACCTGCTGTGCTGGGATTTGAACATGTAACCATGAGGTCAAGCACAGGCCCCTACAGTGGGCACATTAGCCCTCTAAGCCTCCAGACCCGGCTGCATAGATTAGCCTTTATCGATCAACAAAACCCTGCTCATCATTTCTGTTCCGTTCTAGGCCTCATATCTTTTCTACGCACCCATTTTTTTCCAGAATATGTGGTAGAAACATCCTAGAAGCAGTAAAGCTGCTCTCACGGCCCTGCTAATAGTCTCCTTGGTCAATAGGTGTCGCTGCTGCACCAGTATTACCTGCTTCTCAGCCGCACGCGGGCTCTGTTCTGCTGCAGACCTGGATTTGAATTTGCACCAGTCCCAGTGCTGGAACTGGTTTCTGTTTGCTTTCTTTTTCAGCACTTCCTCCTGCTGAGCAGCCTAGCATGTCCGCACAGAGTCTGTGATCCTGGGCACATCTTGTTTAAATGATTCGGTTTCCCTAATTACAACGAGAGTGCTTAGCTTCCCCAAGTACAGTGAGAGCGCTTAGCTTCCCCAAGTACAGTGAGAGCGCTTAGCTTCCCTAAGTAAAGTGAGAGCGCTTAGCTTCCCTAAGTACAGTGAGAGTGCTTAGCTTCCCCAATCACAGTGAGAGCGCTTAGCTTCCCTTAGTACAGTGAGAGCACTTAGCTTCCCCAAGTACAGTGAGAGCGCTTAGCTTCCCCAAGTACTATGAGAGCGCTTAGCTTCCCTAAGAACAGGGAGAGTTCTTAGCTTCCCCGAGTACAGTGAGAGTGCTTAGCTTCCCTTAGTACAGTGAGAGTGCTTAGCTTCCCTTAGTACAGTGAGAGCGCTTAGCTTCCCTAAGTACATCGAGAGTGTTTAGCTTCCCCAAGTACAATGAGAGTGCTTAGTTTCCCCAAGTGCAGTGAGAGCGCTTAGCTTCCCCAAGTACAGTGAGTGCTTATCTTCCCCAAGTACAGTGAGAGCGCTTGACTTCCCCAAGCACAGTGAGAGCGCTTAGCTTCCCTAAGTACAACGAGAGTACTTAGCATCCCTAAGTACAACGAGGGTGCTTCGCATCCCTAAGTACAGTGAGAGTGCTTAGCTTCCCCAAGTACAATGAGAGCGCTTAGCTTCCCCAAGTACAGTGAGAGTGCTTGACTTCCCCAAGCACAGTGAGAGCGCTTAGCTTCCCTAAGTACAACGAGAGTACTTAGCATCCCTAAGTACAACGAGGGTGCTTAGCATCCCTAAGTACAGTGAGAGCGCTTAGCTTCCCCAATCACAGTGAGAGCGCTTAGCTTCCCTTAGTACAGTGAGAGCGCTTAGCTTCCCCAAGTACGACGAGAGTGCTTAGCTTCTCTAAGTACAGTGGGAGCGCTTAGCTTCCCTAAGTACAGTGGGAGCGCTTAGCTTCCCTAAGTACAGTGAGGACGCTTAGCTTCCCTAAGTACAGCAAGAGCGCTTAGCTTCCCTAAGTACAGTGAGAGCGCTTAGCTTCCCCAATCACAGTGAGAGCGCTTAGCTTCCCTTAGTACAGTGAGAGCGCTTAGCTTCCCCAAGTACGACGAGAGTGCTTAGCTTCTCTAAGTACAGTGAGAGCGCTTAGCTTCCCCAAGTACAATGAGAGCGCTTAGCTTCCCCAAGTACAGTGAGAGTGCTTGACTTCCCCAAGCACAGTGAGAGCGCTTAGCTTCCCTTAGTACAACGAGAGTACTTAGCATCCCTAAGTATAACGAGGGTGCTTAGCTTTCCTAAGTACAATGGGAGCACTTAGCTTCCCTGAGTACAGTGAGAGCGCTTAGCTTCCCTAAGTACAGTGAGAGTGCTTAGCTTCCCTAACTAAAGTGAGAGTGCATAGCTTCCCTAAGTACAGCGAGAGCGCTTATCTTCCATAAGTACAGTGAAAGTGCTGAGGTTCCCTAAGTACAGTGAGAGTGCTTAGCTTCCCTAAGTTCAACAAGAGTGCTTAGCTTCCCTAAGTACCGTGAGGGCGCTCAGCTTCCCTTAGTACAGTGAGAGTGCTTAGCTTCCCTAAGTACAGTGAGAGCGCTTAGCTTCCCTAACTAAAGTGAGAGTGCTTAGCTTCCCTTAGTACAGTGAGAGTGCTTAGCTTCCCTAAGTACAGTGAGAGCGCTTAGCTTCCCTTAGTACAGTGAGAGTGCTTAGCTTCCCTAACTAAAGTGAGAGCGCTTAGCTTCCCTAAGTACAGTGAGAGCGCTTAGCTTCCCTTAGTACAGTGAGAGTGCTTAGCTTCCCTAAGTTCAACGAGAGTGCTTAGCTTCCCTAAGTACAGTGAGGGCGCTTAGCTTCCCTTAGTACAGTGAGAGTGCTTAGCTTCCCTAAGTTCAACGAGAGTGCTTAGCTTCCTTAAGTACAGTGAGGGCGCTTCGCTTCCCTTAGTACAGTGAGAGCGCTTAGCTTCCCTAAGTACAGGTAGAGGGCTTAAGTACAATGAGAGCGCTTAGAAGCATAACTCTACTCTTAGACACGTACAGTTAGAGGCACCAGGGAAACTGGTCAGTTCCTTTAGTGAGACAAAGTGCTTACAGCAAAGCACACTCTCGTGAGACAGTGCACACACCCCTCCTAGTATGTCCTGTTAGGGTGACAGCACGCATTCCCTATAGTAAGGACTGCTAGTAGAAACAGCCCCCTCCCCAATTGTATGTACTGGTAGTGGGACAGCCCACACTTCCCATAGTATGTATTCCTGGCAGGACAGCACACACTCCTGATATGTCCTGGTATTGCCGAGTCCCCCCTTCACATGATCAGTAAAACACTGTCCCCTCCCCCGTGAAGCATTAGTAAACATATCCAACACCAATTCTTCGGATTAGGGGCAGTGTAACCCTGGCTGTATTTATTACAAATTAATAAAACACATTATTAATAATCCATAATCAAAAAACGATTTTTGAACATATACACAGAAAACCCAAAACAGATTCAATTACATTTAGCAATACAGAGATTGATACATTTTGAATGGCTGACCTTAACAAGAGTCTAATACAAAGCCATACCTAACCTAAAACTGGAATATGTACATTTTGTTTTCTGCGTGTCCTGGATGAGCCTACATGCAAGGTTATGATTGTTCCCAACTAGTGACCAGGTCCCCCTTTACCGGAGTGACCTTGCGCAGGAGGCCCGCGTGCCCACCAGATTCTGTGGGTGCCCCCCCATGCCCTTCCATCGTACCTCCCAGGGTCTGAAGTTATGTCAAGTTGGCGCCCAATGCGCCTGCACAGGGGTTGGCCCAAGCAGCCTACCAGAAGCGGCACTTCCTCCCCCTGTACCCATCAGTCTACTGCCCCCTGGACGGTGATGAGGGACCACTGTTCCCCCACTCCCCAGGCGTCCCTGTTAAACAATGGGATGCCTGCTAGGAGAAGAAAATATTTACTAGCAATCATGACCTTACCGCAGACCAAGGATACTCCGAGACATAAACACGACAAAATTGATATTTCCTGTAATGGAAGCACATTAAACATTATTTAAAAACGTGAAAAAACTTTTGTTTGAGACCTGACAAGCAGCACTTTTACATGAGCTGACATCACATTCTCTAAACACTGCTACCTCAGGGGATGGCGGGTGGGGAAACAAGAAATTCCACAGGAGGCTCTGAAGTCCTCCGCTAGCTGGTTTGGCAGTGAGCAGTGTTCTCTGGCAGAGCGGCGGGGAAAGAAGAGGCTCTCCCGCCGCAAGAAGAGGCTCTCCCGCCGCTCTGCTGAAGCTCTTAAAGGGGTCCGACCCCCTGAGCAGACTAGAACTGGTCCCGGCGAGATCCAGGGTCGCCTGGGGATATGGCCTGGTATTGCCGAGTCCCCCCTTCACATGATCAGTAAAACACTGTCCCCTCCCCCGTGAAGCATTAGTAAACATATCCAACACCAATTCTTCGGATTAGGGTTCGTGTAACCCTGGCTGTATTTATTACAAATTAATAAACCACATTATTAATAATTCATGATCAAAAAACGATTTTGTAGCATATACTGAGAAAACCCGAAACACATCCAATTACATTTAGCAATACAGAGAGTGATACATTTTGAATGGTTAACCTTAACAAGAGTCTAATACAAAGCCATACCTAACCTAAAACTGGAAGATGTACATTTTGTTTTCTGTGTGTCCTGGATGAGCCTACATGCAAGGTTATGATTGTTCCCAACTAGTTACCAGGTCCCCCTTTACCGGAGTGACCTTGCGCAGGAGGCCCGTGTGCCCACCAGATTCTGTGGGTGCTCCCCATGCCCTTCCATCATACCTCCCTGGGGCTGAGGTTATGCCAGTTGGCGCCCAATGCGCCTCCACAGGGTTTGCCCTAGCGGCCTACCGGAAGCGGGACTTCCTACCCCCCCGTACCCATCAGTCTACAGCCCCCTGGAGTGTGATGAGGGACCACTGTCCCCTCCACCCCCCCGGGGCACACTCTCCATAGAATGTACCGTTAGTCGGCCAGATCAGACTCTCGATAGAATGTACCGTTCGTGGGACAGCACAAGCTCTCCATAGAATGTACTGTTATTGGGACAGCCCAAACCATTTAGTGTACCGTTAGTGGGACGAGCACACTCTCCATAGAATGTATGGTTATTGGGACAGAGAACACTCTCCATAGAATGAACTGTTATTGGGAGAGCACAGGTTTCCATAGAATGAACTGTTATTGGGAGAGCACACACTCCATCAAGTGTACCGTTAATGGGACAGAGCACACTCTCCATAGAATGTACCGTTAGTGGGACAGAGCACACTCTCCATAGAATGTACCGTTAGTGGGATAGAGCACACTCTCCATAGAATGTACGGTTATTGGGACAGCCCGCACTCTCCATAGAATGAACTGTTATTGGGAGAGCACACACTCCATCAAGTGTACCGTTAATGGGACAGAGCACACTCTCCATAGAATGTACCGTTAGTGGGACAGAGCACACTCTCCATAGAATGTACCGTTAGTGGGATAGAGCACACTCTCCATAGAATGTACGGTTATTGGGACAGCCCGCACTCTCCATAGAATGAACTGTTATTGGGAGAGCACACACTCCATCAAGTGTACCGTTAGTGGGACAGAGCACACTCTCCATAGAATGTACCGTTAGTGGGACAGAGCACACTCTCCATAGAATGTACCGTTAGTGGGACAGAGCATACTCTACATGGAATGTTCCGTTAGTGGGACAGAGCACACGCTCCATAGAATGTACCGTTAGTGGGATAGAGCACACTCTCCATAGAATGTACGGTTATTGGGACAGCCCGCACTCTCCATAGAATGAACTGTTATTGGGAGAGCACACACTCCATCAAGTGTACCGTTAGTGGGACAGAGCACACTCTCCATAGAATGTACCGTTAGTGGGACAGAGCACACTCTCCATAGAATGTACCGTTAGTGGGACAGAGCACACTCTCCATAGAATGTACGGTTATTGGAACAAAGCACACTCTCCATAGAATGTACCGTTAGTGGGACAGAGCACACTCTCCATAGAATGTACGGTTAGTGGGACAGAGCACACTCTCCATAGAATGTACGGTTATTGGGACAGCCTGCACTCTCCATAGAATGTACCCTTATTGGGACAAAGCACACTCTCCATAGAATGTACCGTTAGTGGGACGGGGCACATTCTCCATAGAATGTATGATTATTGGGACAGCCCGCACTCTTCATAGAATGTACTGTTTTTGGGACAGCCACACTCTCCATAGAATGTACCGTTTTGGGGACAGCCCACACTCTCCATAGAATGTACTGTTATTGGGACAGCCCACACTCTCCATAGAATGTATGGTTATTGGGACATCCCACACTCTCCATAGAATGTACCATTATTGGGACAGTACGCACTCTCCATAGAATGTACCGTTAGTGGGACAGAGCACACTCTCCATAGAATGTACGGTTATTGGGACAGCCTGCACTCTCCATAGAATGTACCCTTATTGGGATAAAGCACACTCTCCATAGAATGTACCGTTAGTGGGACAGAGCACACTCTCCATAGAATGTACTGTTTTTGGGACAGCCCACACTCTCCATAGAATGTACGGTTATTGGGACAGCCCAAACCATTTAGTGTACCGTTAGTGGAACAGAGAACACTCTCCATAGAATGTACCATTTTGGGGACAGCCCACACTCTCCATAGAATGTATGGTTATTGGGACATCCCACACTCTCCATAGAATGTCCTATTATTGGGATAGCCCACACTCTCTCCATAGAATGTACCGTTATTGGGACAGAATACATTTGGTCGCTGTGGGCAAGCGATTGAGCTGTGAGTGCTCGTTTCTACCTACCGAGTGCTAGGTTTGTGGATTTGTATTTCTCTTCTCCCCCAACCCACCATCTCATGCGGTTTCTTGGTCGGTGTGCAGGGTGTTTGGGACATGTGTTGATAAAGCGGTTTATAGACATGTTTTTGGTGCACTTGTCGTTCGTGATTAACTCAGCACTTCCTTACCTTCACACTGACTCAAACCATGGTATTTCTTTCCACTTATAAAACACCATTGAAGCGAACTCTTGCTCTAAGCTTGTCTCTGTTGCCTCCCCCTTCCTTTTCATAACAACTTTACGTGCGCATTGTAATAACATGCATTTGGGCTTTGATGCTTGTGTACTTCATATGATTTCACAGCCTTGAAAAACTCACCCTGGACGAAACACGTGTCGCTGTCATGAACTCAAGCCTGTCTGTTTCTATCTGAAGGTAGAAAGGATCACAGCCCCCCCCCCCAAACACTTTTTCTTCAATACAGAGTTTAAATCGCAGCAAACTGCGACTCGTTGACGTCTGATCTTTCAAATGAATATGGCCCTTTATTGAGCGCTGTGGTGTTTCCTATAAACACAGTGTCCACTGATCCTCTGTGATTTGGCACCTCCGGTAGGTGGATGTCCCTCACCATCCAAGCACCAACCCCAAACATTTGTGGGGTGTTATTTAATACTGTACCCACGTTATCGTCCACTTTTGAGGTGCAATTATAAATCCACTACTACCAATCTGTAATTTGTATGAGTGCTAGTCTCTTAAATAAGATTGTAGTGACTTTTTTATAATCGCTGCTAAGCAGCCTGATCAGGCGATAAGAATTTATATCCTTATCGGTTTTATTAATGCCAATATCGGCCAGCACACCAACCCCCCAATAAACATGTTGTACATCAATAAATAAACAGACAAGACAACTTGTTGTTGGGAAAAAGTAGCTGCCGGTTTATTAGCATAACTATCCAAAGGCAAGCCGCCCCTCGCAGCTTGCCACCTGATAGGCCAAGTAGCCCGCGGCCTTGGCCAGACAGTGCTTAGCGGTTGTGGTGAGAGGATGGCCCCTCTCATATCCGGTGAACCATTGGTCCACCCTCTTGCTCACACCCCCCCTACGAGGGGCGGAGCGTTCAAGCGACCCCCGGTTGTCCAGGTAACCAACCGCCCGTAGGATAACGGGGCGCCGTCGCACCCCAGGGTCCACCGCACAGATCTCCCGGGGATATTGGGCCTCAGCACCCTTTGTGCTTCTGCATAGGGTACTCCTGAGTACCTTTCGCCTCTGGATCATCCTGTAACTCCTCCACAGCCCTGGATGTGGAGTCCGTCACAGTTAGGGCCCCCCACCTGAGCTCAACCTTCCTAAACGCAGCCTGCTGAAAGAAGGGCTTCCTGAATGTCCAACAGAAATAAATCCATGCCTACTCTGGAGAGGTGGACTCCTTCCTCGTCAAGGCAACCAGTGGATTTGGCGTGAAGTTCCCCATGTGTAATGAAGCCCAAGCCCATCAGCTCCGCGAATGTATGCATTGCGCAATCACTGGTTAGAGCAGGCAGACCCTGAAGCAGAGGTCAGACCCGGGACCAGGGTTCAATTCCCGACGCGGCAGGGTCTTGAGCTCAAATGTCCATGAACTCGATAATTCTCGCTTCGGTGCCTGACCTGATCATGGGGTCACACTCTGCAACTCTGGGCATTAAGCTTGCTTAATCTCCACAACTGCCCCCCCGCGGCGGGATGCCTGGCTTTCACCTTGGGGATGCCCTGTAGGGGCTATCTCACAGGGAAAAGCCAGGACGGGTTCCCAAGGCAAGCGCGGAGATACCCCTTCAGCGGTTGATTCTGGCGCTATATAAGAAACATAATAATAATAATAATAACTTTCCTTCGCGCCACTTCTAGCGCTTGCCCAGAGCGAGCCCCTAGCCAAACCCAGCGTGGTGTGATCTCAGACCACCACAGCTCGCAAGGTCCTAATAATGTTCACTTTCGTCTCCCTCAGTAGGAACCTTTTACCTAGGATAGGCAAGTCATTCCCTCCCAGGTGCAGGATAAGCACGTCTGGGGGGTTGGCGTTCCCTTGTAATTCTTGTTTTATTAAGCCCAGCACCCCGTTCCAACGCAAGCCTGTAATTCCTCGCCATACAAATTGAGTTTTGCTAAACCCATGATTCCACTTCCTGCTTTCAGCCCACAGAGCCAACTTGGAAACCCCCTCGTGGCCCAGCACCCAGACCGTGGTTCCTGGTAAATAAAGAAAAGTGTAGTACGTAGCTATTTTATTAAAACATGCAATAAAACACACTGGCATGAAAACCACACTGCAAAACATACACAGCAAAACACAGTTTGTGGGACAGGGCCAAGAGTGCCCAAAAATACAGGTTACTGCCTAAAGTCCCAGAACAAAACTTTCAAAAATTATTCTGCAATCTCTGAGAACTACTTGCTGTTATCTGGTCTGACGTACCTCTTATAACAGCCTGAGGTCCATCTCCCTAATTGTTTAATGCCCTCTACTTGTACCCCTTCAGCTGATGCAGTTGTAGCTGCACCTATGCGGAAAGAGTGGGTGCCGAACCGTTTGCCTTGAGTAGAGACACCTGCCGAAGACAAACATGCATGCATGACATGTTCCACATGGTATTTAGTGAGCGGCGTGCCATCTGAATGCAAGAGGAGATAACCCTCACTATATGGGCGGATGGCTAGGTACGCCGCCAGGAGGCTCACTGGACAAAATGTGGGCGAGCCTAGGCTTTGTAACCAAAACTCTATCCCCCTTCCTTGCTGATCAGTTTTGGATTGACGCAGGGTGATCTTGAGAGCAACACATCCCGCAGAAGCAATGCTACACCTGACGTGTCATTCTTAGATTTGGCCACCAGCTCGGAGATCCTGAAAGCGCCAAAGAAAGCTAAACTGAAAGCAGATGCGAACAAAGCCGTCTCGTAAACAGAGGAAGTAACCTGAGGCAAACAAGATCATTCTTTGGAGTGTTATGAAAGCCCCACCCACTTTCGGCCCATATTTGTCATTGGCTTCTGTCATTGTTCTTCATAAATGCTGGTTTCTGATTCGTTAATAGGCTTGTTAGTCCCTCCTTAGTACCATCTTGTCTTGATTTGTAACCTCCCATGAGGACTGGCCCTTTTACTACTTTTGTTTCACAGTATGTCTTAGTATGTAAGCACTATTATCTTTAATGTATTTCTCCTACTGCAGACACTACATGCTTCCCTGCTACATTCCGTGTGCCATTCACGCGTTCAGGGGGTGCGTTTACAAAAAAACAAACGTTTGTTTGGTAAACTTGACAAACATGCTTTATTTGGTAAAAGCACCCCACACATCGCTTTCACTTTAATAGCGGCCTCAGACCTTTCTTTAGACATGGCTCATCTATAGAAAGAGGCAAGGCCTCTATTAACGTGAAAGCACAGCATGAGGCTCTTGTAAACAACAAGCATTTGCAATGCAACAGGTCTCACATTTTAGATACTTTGACCTATCGGTATTGTAAATGACAATGCCTTTTCTTATTACAGGTTTTTAAAACACATAAATAAAAGGCATTGTCATTTACAATACCAAATCTCAAAATCTCGCAATTGCAAGACCTAATGCATTGCAAATGCTTGTTTTAATAAAGCTAAGAACTACGGACCGAACTGTAGGCACTACAGAGTGACAGACCGACTGTAGACGGGGAGATAGATCTACAGTCAAACTGTAGACAGACCACTATCAGTAGAGGCAGAATTGTACACAGAGAGATCGTCAGAACTTTAGCGGAGAGATAGCGCTACAGACAGGCAGAGATGGTGCTACAGACTGTCAGAACTGTACATGGAGAGATAGCGCTACAGGCAGTCAGAACTGTAGACGGAGAGATAGCGCTACAGACAGTCAGAACTGTAGACGGAGAGATAGCGCTACAGACTGTCAGAACTGTACATGGAGAGATAGCGCTACTGACAGCCAGAACTGTAGCTGGAGAGATAGCGCTACAGACTGTCAGAACTGTACATGGAGAGATAGCGCTACAGACAGTCAGAACTGTAGCTGGAGAAATAGCGCTACAGACATGCAGAGATGGTGCTACAGACAGTCAGAACTGTAGATGGAGAGATAGCGCTACAGGCAGTCAGAACTGTAGACGGAGAGATAGCGCTACAGACAGTCAGAACTGTAGCTGGAGAGATAGCGCTACAGACAGTCAGAACTGTACATGGAGAGATAGCGCTACAGGCCGAACTGTAGACGGAGAGATAGCGCTACAGACAGTCAGAACTGTAGCTGGAGAGATAGCGCTACAGACTGTCAGAACTGTACATGGAGAGATAGCGCTACAGACTGTCAGAACTGTAGCTGGAGAGATAGCGCTGCAGACAGGCAGAGATAGCGCTACAGATATTCAGAACTGTAGACGGAGAGATAGCGCTACAGACAGTCAGAACTGTAGATCGAGAGATAGCGCTACAGACAATCTGAGATAGCGCTACAGACAGCCAGAGATAGCGCTACAGACAGCTAGAGATAGCGCTACAAACAGTCAGATATAGCACTACAGGCAGTCAGAACTGTAGATGGAGATAGCACTACAGACAGTCAGAAACTGTAGACAGAGAGGTTGCGCTACAGACAGGCAGAACTGTAGCTGGAGAGATAGCGCTAGAGACAGTCAGAGATAGCGCTGCAGACAGGCAGAACTGCAGATGGAGAGATAGCGCTAGACAGTCAGTCAGACTGTAGCCCAAGCACCAGGGGTAGAGGCAGGAGTAGACAAAAGAATAGATTTCTAGAGAGTGGGTAGAAATAGAGGCAGGTGAGTACAGCTAGATACAAGAAACCACTTTTTAGCTAGAGACATGGAAATAGAGTTATAGTGATAGAAAGATAGCAATGTTCAAAGTATGCTAGACATAATGATAGAGGATGGGGAATGTTGGCAAAGAAATGGCTAGTTTAGATGGGGGAAAAGAAAGAGAGATAGATCAAGAGACCAAAATGGCGCTAAAGCAGTGTATCGAGACGGATGGAGGTGTGTATCTCTTTGGAACACTAAATACAACTTTAGACACAGAGACCATTGGCAGATTAGATTGATCCCGAGAAACCTGTGTACTAAACCAATGTGTACTATATATATATATATATATATATATATATATATATATATATATATATATATATATATATATATATATATATATATATATATATATATATAATTCATATTTTTCATCGAAAGAGAGGTAAAGCTTTTTGACGGAGAGACAAACTTGTACAGATTATTGCGTGAGTGAGTAAAAAAAAAGGACGCCAAATAGTCATTACGGAGAATAAATAGTATGAAAAAAAATGCAAAGCAGGTGAGGCCATTCAACAGCAGGAGGTAGGGTTTAGAGCGAACATAACATCCGGCCTCGGGACCCTGCCACCCCCAGGCAAGGCCACAATAGGTGATTGGTTGAATAGGTGCGATTTCTGCGCACAGCGCCTCGCAGTGCTTGTCTAAGCGCTTGTTGGTGACCTCACTACAGACACGCGGGCGGGTGTCATCATTTGGTTCAAATCCACCCTGGGTGCAGGTTTGATGAACGGTTCTGGTCACATTTAAACACAGGGGGTTCTTTTCGTCGCGGCTCCCCTTGTGGGCCGAGTCTGGGCTTTGTCTGGGCTCAGAACAGATAATCGAACATTTCTCGAACATATGTTCGGATTTGGGTAGATCAAGCGTTCTGCCGACATTTGTTTTACAGACGATCTGAGTACGTTTGAAGTCGTGGTAGAGCAAAGCAATCCATAGTAGGCAGGATGACGCCCGCTCCTGCCCGGGAGGGGCGGTGACACCCCCCCAACCCCCCCATATCCCCCCAGTGGTGCAGGGTGCCAGGCCTGTCGTGTGCCCCTTTTCAAACCCCATCACTTCCGCTCCTGGCCTGCTTCTCGCCTCCGCGCGCGCTCCTGCCCGGGAGGGGTGGTGATGACCCGTGACCCCCCCCCCCCCCCCCGCCCCCCCCCCCTCGTGGTGCAGGATGCCAGGCCCCATCACTTCCACTCCTGGCCTGCTTCTCGCCTCCGCGCGCGCTCCTGCCCGGGAGGGGTGGTAACCCCACCCTCCCCCCAGTGGTGCAGGATGCCAGCCCTGTCTTGTGCCCCTTTTCAAACCCCATCACTCCCCCTCCTGGCCTGCTTCTCGCCTCCACGCGCGCTCACCGATTCCAGGTTTGCCCCCTCTTTGGAAACGGATTAGGTTTTGATGATGCGCCTTACTCTCAAGAAACAGTGCTTCTAGACGTACTGCTTGCCACAAATATTGTATTCCAGCCACCCCCCCCCCCCTCCCTGCAGCACCCAGGCTGCCTGGTACCATCAGACGCAGGCGGAAGCATCGGGCCTCCCCGGCTGAGGTGTGCAGAATAAACACTGCATTAATTCAGAAAGGTCTGCGGGAGGCACAGGGGAGCAGTGCCAATGAATATTTGATTTCATTTACTTATTTACATTATTTTTGAATCACACGATATACCCCAGAGAGCGTCGCGTTGGTATCGCCTGCGCTTTATTTCCCTTATCTGGTGCGCAGTGGAGGGTACCATTCATTACAGACGGGGTGTGCTGTCTCAGGGCAAGCGGGAGCTGGGTGAGTGGGCGTGTGATGTGAACGCCCGAGGGCGCCGATGCTCTGTTAGTGGGGTGTGTGTTGGGAGGGGAGGGGGCTAGGCCCGACCACGTAAGCTCTTTCCCCAAGTGTTGGAATGACGAGGTGAAGGCAGGGATGGGTCACTTGATTCAGAATGGTGGGCGTGTCTGGGACACGAGGGGTGTTTACCATGTGACGCTCTGTGAACAGCCAGTAGACATCGGAAGAAGAACATTCCTGGTCGGCTTCCAGAGGGGGATAATGTAAAACAACCAGCATTTACAATGCAATGGTTTCGCCTTTGGAAAAGTTAGAGCTATTGGCATTGTAAATGACAAAATTTGTATTTATGTGTTGGTTTGAAAACAGATAAATAAATGGCATTGTCATTTACATTGCCATTAGCTTAATCTCTCGCAAATGTGAGACCTATTGTACCCTACGGATGAGCTCAGCAGACAGCAATTAGTACCACACACACAACCCCCAGAGCCACACACCCAGAGCCACACACAAACACCCAGATCCAGCCACACACACCCAAAGCCAGCCACACACACACACACCCAAAGCCAGCCACACACACACACACACCCAGAGCAACACACACACACACCCAGAGCTACACACACACACACACACCCAGAGCCCCCCACACACACACCCAGAGCCACACACACACAGAGCCACACACACAGAGCCACACACACACCCAGAGCCACACACACACCCAGAGCCACACACACACACCCAGATCCAGCCACACACACCCAAAGCCAGCCACACACACACACACCCAGAGCCACACACACCCAGAGCCACACACACACCCAGAGCCCCCCCCCACACACACACACACAGAGCCACACACACACACACACACCCCCAAATCCACACACACACACAGAGCCACACACACCCACCCAGAGCCACACACACCCACCCAGAGCCACACACACACTCAGGAGAGCAAGCACAGCGAGGGGGCAGGGAAGCAAGCACAGCGAGAGGGCAGGGAAGCAAGCACAGCAAGGGGGCAGGGAAGCTAGCACAGCGAAGGGGCAGGGAAGCAAGCACAGCGAGGGGGCAGGGAAGCAAGCACAGCGAGGGGGCTGGGAAGCAAGTACAGCGAGGGGGCAGGGAAGCAAGCACAGCCAGGGGGCAGGGAAGCAAGCACAGCGAGGGGGCAGGGAAGCAAGCACAGCCAGGTGGCAGGGAAGCAAGCACAGCCAGGTTGCAGGGGAGCAAGCACAGCCAGGGGAAGGGGAACCAGGGGGCGGGGGAGCAAGCACAGCCAGGGAGTGGGGAAGCAAGCACAGCCAGGGGGCAGGAAGCAAGTACGGGCAGGGAAGCAAGCACAGCCAGGGGGCAGGGAAGCAAGCACAGCCAGGGTGCAGGGAAGCAAGCACAGCCATGTTTCCAGTAGTTGGCTATTCTGAACAAACGATTGGTATCCGGCCTGCCACTCAAACGAAAACAACTCCCAGAATACCTTAAATAGCTAAATAAAACCTCAGAAGTAGAAACATTATGTCCTGACTACACGAGAGAGGCTGCAATTGTAACTGCGAGGGACAAATATCACTGAACTGGGAAGAAGACGGCGTACAACTATAGTGGAGGAATAACAACCTCGTACACTACTGCATACCACTGTGCTTTGGATCCAGGAACACCACAGGCCCAGGTTTGGACGCTACTTCAGAAATGCCACAGCACAGAAAGAATAACATTACCTAATGTACTTGTGTAATGTAGTTGGTGCTCATGTCAGATGATACACCACCATCTCTTGAAACTGCAGTACTTTAGTATGCAGTCTCCCAAATGCCAGGTTTGGGCTCAGTGTAAATTGCATGTGTATTTTACACCTATGCATCGCCACACATTTCCAGTGTTTTCCAATTACTCGGCAGCTGTATCGTTTTGGTGCGAATCTTTGTGCAAAGGAACAAAGAAGTCAGGAGCTGTTTTGGTTGTTTAGTTAAAATTAACAAAACGATATATAAACGGTGAACGGTATAGTGGGAAGGATGGAAGCCTAAAACATAGTCACACAGTGACGCAATAACTCTTTGTTAATTCATAGACATTTCTGACCTATGTCTGCATAAACTATCCATGATGTAGATAAAAGTGCGTGGAATTTGCGGGCATAACCGGCCTGCATTTTTAGTCGGGAAAAACGTTGATGTGTATGACTCATTGCCCCACAACACCTGCGTGTGGTAGTAAGCAGTATTAGGCGGCGCCTTATTTATCTCTGCAAAGCCTGCCTATTCTTTATGAAAAGCGGAAATATTCGCTAACAAGATTCCTTCCGAGCCTTACGGTCAGTCAGTCACACTGTACGGCTCGCGAGGGGGGAAATCGATGTGAATGCACAAAGGAGAAGTGTCTGCCTCTGTCTTTCTAACACAACAGTTTGAAAAATCAATTTTCATTGCTGAAGTAAGGAACTCCGGGGCAGTGATTAATTGCGGCCAGCATCACTTTGCGGGTGGTGGAAGTGCGTGGCCGCAGGACTTCTGCCACACAACACACCCAAGCTGTTGAAATATGTTGAGCTGCCTGTCACGTACACCTCTGGTGTTTAATTAGAAACGCCATGTGTTGCATCCGGGGTAAACTGAAAATCCCAATAAAGTAGTAAGGCTAGTTTTTTTTGGTTTTTTTTTATTACAAAAGGAAAATACGAACATTTGCAAGGGACAAAAAGAGCGCAAAGCTACGAGTACCTCGGGCTTAGACCTGGTACCGAGGCTTGGAAACCAGAAGCGGGTGCCGCACCTTGATGCGCGGTGCGCGACTGAGCCGTTTTAAATGGTGACCTTTTCACAGTGGCACTGATGCAGCAACTAGGACAGGGAGCCAGCGAGTGAATATAAAGGCCTCGGGAAGGAGGCTGGGGCGTAACTGTAGTCTGTAGACAAACAAAATTATTATATAGGCTACACTGGAATGTGTTGCTCATTGTTTCGTTCGCAACCCACCCGTCCTAAACCCACGTCCAAAATGGCCAAAACATCACGGAAAAAAAAAAAAGCACCGCCCACCGCCGCATGACTTGGGCAAAAGCCTACAATTCTCGCGCCCACGAATCTGCTCCGGCATTGACGGACAGATCTCTGTTCCAATGGCTAGCCTCCATTTATGGAGCTAGCCAATGGAACAGAGGGGCGGGACAACACACACATACTGTAGACATAAGATTTCGCCTGCGCCAAAAGCTGCGCAGTGCGCAGCTTTCGACAGGCGAAACCTAAAAAGGACAAGGAGAGACATAGGAGTGACATCATAAGACTGA
The DNA here is from genome assembly GCF_964263255.1 of Lissotriton vulgaris. NCBI lineage: Eukaryota > Metazoa > Chordata > Amphibia > Caudata > Salamandridae > Lissotriton > Lissotriton vulgaris. The sequence continues at coordinate 1,995,881,422 of NC_141693.1, read as the reverse complement.
CTAAGTAAAATACCTTGTTGATAAAGTAAGTCTTCCATAATATATTGGTTTTTAACTGGCCATAGCTGCAGTGCTTTAGTCAGCATAGCATCCTGCCAAAAAGTAGGGAAAGTAGGTAAATACACAAATTATAAGAGCAGGAGGGATCACTGAAGGGACCAGGGTACATTTTGTAATTAGGGTTGACATTGAGAGAAATAGAGATGGATAAGTTAGAAATGAGTGAGCACTATTCAAGAACAACCAGGGCAGGGCACAGAGAGCCAATTGGACTTCAGACAAAAAGAACAATTGATGGACAGAAGCTGAATGTTGTCAACATTCAGTACAGAGATCTGGGCCAAACTCCATCGTTTTTTGCTCACCATGCTGTAATAGTATGAACCCAGTCATATGCAAATCAGCCTTGAACCCGGTCCCCCTGGGGACAGTCCAGCCCATACTGCCAGGCCTGGTCCTCTATGGACCAGAAACCAGTATCCTGGAACTCGTTTCGGTGTAACACCCCTTATCAGCCAAGATTGCTTGACTACAGTGGGCATGCATAAGGCTCGGTGCAAACTGGGGTGGCATGGTGAGTAAAAGAACGATGGATTTAACACAGATCTCTTGACTGAGGGGGAGTGTCCGAATAGTTCCATTATCTCGTTGTGTTGCACCCCAAGTTCATAGCAATAATAGGCGTTACGTGACTGGCGTACTCTGGTAAATTCAAGATTTAGGAAGTATAGAGATTCATCACTGAGAACTCGGTAACCCAAAACTATAGGATTTGTTTAGAAAATATTGCACTTGTAATGTCTAAGAGGTATGGATTATTTAGATAAAACACTCCAGGTCTCAAGTCAGCTTTTGATTTTGCAGAATAGTTGTTTTGTGTCTTAAACACAACTGATTACCAAATTGTAGATGGAAGTGTTTGCTAAAACTGAGAATGTTAGGATATTTTTTGAAGTTTTCAATGGCAGGCTTTATCCTAATCGCTGGTGGTATTGACTGAGGAGTGTGGCTCAATGGTTAGAGCGGCAGACCCTGATGCAGAGCTCCTGCCCGGGACCAGGGTTCAATTCCCGCCTCGGCGGCTCTTGGGCTCAATTTCCTGTTGCAGAGGTCTGGCCCGGACCAGGGTTTAATTCTCGCCTCGGCGGGTCTTGGGCTCAATTTCCTCGGACCTGACAATTCTCGCCTCAGTGCCTATTCTAATCATGGGCCCCACGCTGCAACTCTGGGCAATAGCTTGCTTAACCTCCACACCGGCCCCAACAGCGCTAGGATGCCTGGTTTCACCCTGGGGGTGCCCAGGAGTGGACACTTCACAGGGAAAGCCAGGATGGGTTCCTCAGCGGTATGAGTAATAGCGCCAGGAAACCCGCTTGGTGACAGTGCGCTCTACAAATACCTTGACATTTACATTTACATTCAATATGGTGTGGATTGCATCAGGGTCAGGTGCTTCCAATAAATGGGATTATGTGCTTCAAAGATAGCTGGAGTCATCTGAGCTGACTAGTTTGCGGGTTAGGTATATTTGGCTAGATGTACAAAGCTTTTTATTGTCTGCGAATGCTCTTATTTAGTGTTTGTGACTCTTAAAAGTCGTTTTGCTAAGGGCTAATCACGCTTTAGAAGTCCGAAAAGGCTTTCAGAACCTAAAATGGCATACCAATCTAGAAGGGGCTGGTTGTAGACATACCTTCTAAATACTGAATCAGTATATTATGTATCAATGTTTTGCTACAGAAATCTGGTCACAAAACATTGAAACTCTACTGACTTCCAAGTTGGGGTGGCAACACATTCGCAAATGGATCCCTTCCGGTTTATGAATTTAGAAAAGTGAAAGTAGGGGAGTATGCATTGATCCACAGGACCATTGCAACTTCTCACACAAATGTAAAAATTAAACTTTACTTTTTAAACCCAGATACGTTTCCTTCGTTTAAAAAAGATTATGTTTTTAAATATTAAAAAATAATTCATATACTGAAAGGCAGTCACAGACATGGCGGGCTGCTGACCCCAGCAGGCCACCATGCATATGAAGGCCTCTAATTGACTGCAGAGAGTCGTAAGTTGTGTTCTACCTCAAGAATAATAAAGAAATAGGCCACATTACGACCCACATCAAAATAAAAATTTCCAAGCACTAAATAGTACATTTGGCCTTAGTGGTTTTCCTATGTAAGGCTTTGTGGCCAACGTAGACTAATGGGGAGCCATTTATGGGTGATCAGGTGTGGGTGAATGTGGTCCAGTCTTCTGACTCCAATGATTAGTCTAGCTACAGCACTGCGGCCTGGTATTAATGTTCAGTCTCTTCCACGCAGTACCCGCAATATTCGATCTAGCGTGTGTTTTTAGTATTAAAGTTTATGTTTAAGGATATTATAAAACCAGTGTAACTACTAATGGGTACACTCTGAAGCCTTGGGAAGTATCTTGGACGAAACACGTGTTGGCATAGTCACAGTCTTACATCCTCAGTCTTAGATAGAAAACTGACAAGAAGACAGAGGATATTTTCTCAGGAGACCTTACTTTCTTTATACTACGGGGAATCTCAGCGATTATATATTAATCAAGAAGGATTTTTTTCTGATATGATTCAACTGCATCTATTGATCAATACAGAATCACTCCACTCTTGGAAATTCTGATCTCAACCGAAGTACCGAGGCTTTACTTTGGGTGATTGATAGCACTCTACGAGGGATTCACAACACAAAATATAACTATTCTCCATCTGAAGGCCTGCTCCATTGGTATTGATACCAGGTCATATTTTAACCCTGATATAGTCCGTTTACGGTCGAAACGCATTGACTGGGCTAATGCATGTATTCATTCTTCTAATTGTGAAAAGAAAAGCAACAGCAAGATTCCAGTCTACATATGTTTCATTAATGCCATGATTTATAAGATTATATTGTACTTGACATCTGAATTGCTTTAGATATTAGTATGCTCCTTGATAGTGTCTGTACTATACCACGCTAGCCCTGATGAATTTCCATGGGTGACTGCTATACGAACGAAACGTGTTGGCAAAGGAGTTCTGTTGGCAAAAACAGCTTATTAAACCTGGACTGAATAAAAAAAATGTAATTAATTTTATGCTTTGGTGGAGGATGCTCAAAGATCTGGTAAAACTTGCCTTTTTAAAGTCCTATTAGGTTTATGCAACTGGCCTAAAGGGTTCAGAATGCGTAACTTTCCCCAGACTGCAAGTGATATTAAATCATGTTAAGCTGAGAACGGTACGAACCCAGTGCTTTAAAATGCACGTTGTCAAGTACAATGCATTTCAAGTGTTATGCAGTGTGTCAGTATATGGATGGCAGTCCCCCAAAAGTGAGCGCACCCCTTCTCTCCTGTACTTTACGTCTAGTCGTCCCCTGTCACGGCCTCCCTCCTGCATTTTATAGACTCCACTCAAGGTTTGCGCGCTCTTTTGAAGAGTAAGGCACACTCGTCATAAACTGGCCTTACGAGATCTCTCTCTCTCGAGCCGTCTCCGGCGGCCTTGACTGCGCACGCCTGGGGGTGGCTGGCCAGCAGCTGTGTGTAGGAGCCGGTGCCCTGGAGGAGCCGCACTTCCTCGGAAAGGGAACACGACTCTGAAAACATGGCCTTGGACAATATTTGTGCAGGCCTCGCAGCGTTTGCCAAGTTCATCACGTCAGGCCCGGAGACGAGCGTTCTTGGGAAAGCGAGGAATAATGCCACTTTTTATTTTATACTCGTTTCATGAAAATAAAGTTTTACAACATATACAGAATTCCAAGTTTATTAGAAACCCTATTACAAGTACAAACAGTTTTTTAATGCTCCCTTGCGAAGTTACCTACAGCTGTGTACTCAGTAATAGTGTGGTGTGTTTTTTATCCTTGCTGGGTGCAATTCTGAGCAGTGTTTGACAGTTCAGAGCAGAATCTAATCGGTAACACTGGGTTGCGGCCTTTCTGCACAGATCTGTGAGTAACATACTGATGACAACAGGCTCGAATACCTCACAGAGAAAATTCGGTTTTTCAACATAATTAGGTAAATAAATTGAGAGCCATCCACATGGGTATAAAAATGCCTATTATTGAAATAGTCAATATTATAACAAATTTCTTGTCTCACTATAGCACCTCTTCTAAGCACGTGTAGTGGGTCTGTGAACAACTTAAAGCCACTAAAAACTACTCAACGGTGTACCTACTATGGACATCAACCACCTCTGCGCTGGGAAATCAGATCACCAGAAACGCACTTCCTACACCACGGCGCACACACTGGACAGACAGAGCTTCAGTGCTGGCAGCGGGAGCAGTATTTATTACATGACAAAAAGGTACCTGACTATACATTATACACTACCTTGAGAAACGTGCTCGGCGTGAGTCCGGGGAGAGATTCACACAAAATAAACACGCTTCCGTGGCTTTTGTATACATTTGGAGCGAATTTCCCTGCATTTTTCCGAAGACTTCCAGGCCTTCTTTTTGGGATGCTCAAAACACCACAGCTTTCCAGGAGTAATGACCTGCGTACCACGTTAGACACGGGTAAATGTGTACGCGCTATACGTGTAGACATGCATAAATATGGTACAAACATTAATTTGCAGACAAAAACATATTTCGTCGTGCAGTAGCATTCCATCCTACAATCATGGTGGTCTAACACCCTGGATTTTTCGGGAGGGTCCCGGATTTATGGTGCCAGTCCGGCCTTCCCGGCATTACATTCTGATTAAAACACACGTGCCGTTTTCGAAAGGGGAGGGGGTGAGCGTGCCATTAAAATACGAAAATGTAGCGCAGGCAGGATCTCCTTTCCGCTGCCCAGCGATACAGCGCAGCAGAGCCGCGTGGTAAATGCTTCGCGACACCTGTTGCGTTGTAAAATCATTCCTGTCCCAGCAGGATGCAAAGAGGGGCGACTCGGCATCTGAACAGACAGACGCCTCAACTGACCTCCCCCGGCTCCTGGGATTTGGTCTCCGCTTCACTTCTGCATGTCTGAGAGAGAGAGGGGTCCTTTAATGAAAAGAGGATGTTGCTCTATTTTTGTGTGACGTGAGCACAGAGTGGCAGACTTCCGTTGTTACAATGAAGTTTGAGAATGCGACCCCTACGCCTTGTGTTTCATAATCATAAAGGTAAAATAAGTGTATGGACTCGTGGGCAGCCGTCTACCCCTCCCCTTCTAGCAGACGCACACTGATACCTACCAGGCCTGAATGCAAACTATTCTCTCTGGTACTTTTAGTCCGGTTTTCATCTTTGCAAATGCATAGCTAGTCATCAAATAACATCAGATCCGGTAGCACTTTAGTGGGGACATTGAAACGGGTCCGATATTCATGGCTCTAACCTAACAGGGAAAACACTGCTGATTTCTGACCAATTAACATGTTCAGGTAATTCATATCAGTGATAAAGTCCCGTTTATGTTCCGGTTTTACTGAATCTTGCCTCTAGTTCTCAACAGGTTGTGATTTTTGTATTGTTTTTTCGTTCTGCACATTACTCTTGAATAGTGTCTGTTCCCTGCAGCTGCCCGTGTTTAACTGAAAGTTGTACCAAAGTTCCCTCAAGCTGTGCCAGGAGCGCCGCGGCCAGTGTCCCTTTCCCAGCAGGTGCCCTGCACAGGCTGCACGTACCTTCCCTCATCCCCCGGGTCTGCAGGCTCAGGCTCCCGCCCGCCCTCGGCAAGGCGCACCGCAAGACTCGCAAAAGCATCGCAGCCGCCATGCTGCTGCTGCTGACATTGACCCGTCTGACAACCGCGCTTCCGCTTCCGGGTAACTGAGCCGGGAGAGTCACGACACAAACGATGGACTGCTGTGCAGGACAGGAGCTACAGAAAAATGGGATGACCGGAGGTAGGGTGACCAGATTCTCAAAGCAGGATCCTACGCCCACATTAAACCTGTATGCTGGGCAAGTCGGGCTTCCCTCCTCCGCTCTCGGGGGGGGGGGGGGCGGGCGGGAGAGGACGAGGGGGGCGGGAAAGGTCACGGACGTCGGGAGGGGGGCGGGAGAGGACGAGGGAGGCGGGAGAGGGGCAGCTAGGAACAAATAAGGAGACCCGAGCAGCAAGGGAGGTGCCGGCAATGCCGGAACAGACTCGGGGGCGTTCCCGGCGTCGCGTGACGTCGGCAAAAGCCAAAGAATCTCGGGAACGCCCCCGTGTCTGGTCCGGCATTGATGGACAGGCCCCTCGTCCAATGGCTAGGCTCCATTTATGGAGCTAGCCAATGGGACGGGGGGCGTGTTCCATAGTGCCTTACTGTACTCATTAGATTTCTCTGGAGGAGGAGCCTAACGGCTCCGCCCCCCAGCGAAACCTAAAAACCACTCTGGCCTGCCTTCTATTTTGGCGTAGAAGTGTCCACACAAAGTGCATCAATGGGAATAAGATGTTTATTTTCTGCCAGACTTTTATCCATATGGATTGTTAAAATATTATTTGACCAGGCCAAACACTATTTCGCGAGAAAAAAAATCCTATTGATTTGAAAGTACTATCTATGCCTCTGGAATCGTGTAACTGGCCGGAGGGTTCTCTACTCCAGGCCAGGAGATTGCACACATTCCAGGAAAAACAACCCCACACAAACTTATGGGGCTGCGTAAATCAAGCAAAACAAAGAAAGGGACTCTGGGAATTATGTGGTGAGCTTGTGCAATAGAAATTAAGAGTCATTCCAGTGACAATCTAAATTGCTTTTGCATATGTCTGTTTTATGGCTGAATTTTAGTCATTTTAATTAGTGAAAAGCTCACTATTCCTGTAATTTTAAGCAAAAATCATTCCAGGATAAATGTTTCAGGAAATGAACTCGTCCAGATACCATCCAAGATGACCTGACTAAATCAACCTGTGTTTCACTGTTGCTGGCGTATCGGCTAGCGCAGAGATGGGCCTAATACGCGGAAGCGTGGGTTTGGCCACACAGAAATCACGCAAAGCTCCGAGAAGAACTAGTGACTGGTCCTCATTTCAGCAGAATGGATTAATGAGGAAAGATACCAATATTGCAGACCAATGCTTTAAAGTGCCTGCTTTGTGGATCCCCCTTCCCCTTTGTGAATGGGTGAGAAAATATTTTTTAAGAGCAGGCAGTAGTCCCAAGGACCACTGCCTTGCCTTAAAAAATAAAACTGAAAAGTTTCATTTTTCTGTTTTAAATGCATCCCATTTCCTTTACGGAAAACGGGCTGCATTAAAAAACAAAAAACAGCTTTTTGAAAAAGCAGTCACAGACATGGTGGTCTGCTGACCCGAGCAGGCCACCATCCCTGTGAGTGCTGGCCATTTTAAATGGGGTCGCAAATTGAGCTTGCCTCATGAATATTGATGAGGAATGCGATTTTTTGACCCCATTGGAAATCGCAAACAGTGTCTCAGACACTGTTGTACATTTCATTTAGCGAGTCTCAAATGGCGAGTTGCAATTTGCGACTCACTAAATGCAAGCGCCAAAAATCTGGCCCCATGTCTCTAAAGGCTTCTCATCTAAAATCCCAGGTGGTACTGCGCCAAATGTAAAAAAATATATATATTGCATGACCATTTGAATTACATTGAATTTCAAGCAGTCAGGCTCACGGAATCAACATAAGTTATTAAGGATCATGTGAGTCAGCACGAGTCCTGGCTGAAGGCTATGTTTCAGAAACTTAAAGATGTTGAGAATGGGATGTGAAGGAATAATCTAAGTGTTCTGGGGATCCCAGAAGGGAACAAAGGTGATGACCCCAGAAGATATATGTTATGTTATGTTAACCCAACTTATATAGCGCAACTGCTGCCTCAGCGAAGAGGTGTCCTGGCACTCCCAGCAACAAGAAATAGAGGCTAAGGCTAAGGCCTAAACCAGAGGGAAGAGCCTTCCGAAACATCAGATAGTTGTCCAGACAGCAAATCTGGGAGGGAAGGGAGTTCCAAAGTTTAGCCGCTAAGCTGTGAAAAGACCGTCAACCGGCACGGACACGTTTCACCCGAGGGACGGTGGCCAGGCATTGCCCAGAGGAGCGCAAAAGGCGCAAAGGTGTATAAGGCATAACAGATTGGCTAAGATACCCGAGGAGGAGGTCTTCGGAATTTTAAAGGCCAGGCAAAGGGCCTTGAATTTGATACACTTGGCCATAGGTAGCCAATGTAACCGTCGAATGGCACCAGTTGTAGTGCAGCTTCTAGGGAGCCCAGGCAGGGCTCTGGCTGCTGCTTTTTGGACTCTTTACAGACGTGTGACCTCAGCCTTATTATCCCCCAGGTAAAGCAAACTGGCGTAGTCCAGCCTTGACAAGATAGCCGCTTGGACAATAGTTTGTCGGGTGGATGGAACCAAGTACCCCAACAGGGGTTTCAATCTCCGAAGTAAGCCAAAACACGTGCCAGCCACTTTCTTGTTGTGATCCTGAAAACTGAGGGTCGAGTCCATCCACACCCCTAGATTTTTCACCACCAACTTAGGGGTGGGTGGGCACCCAAGAGTATTCGGCCACCAATTCTCACTCCAGAACTTGGTGTCTCTTTCCACTAGCAACACCTCAGATGTTATGTTATTTTAATAAAGATTTCTATAGCGCACACACACCAAGAGGTTTCTTGGTGCTTAACTTTGGACAGTGTCAGAGCAGAAACAGATTATGCGTGACCCTGCTCAAACAGCCATGTCCTGAGCATTTTTCTGAACCCCAAGAGGGAGTTACAGGATCGAATCGCTAGTGGAAGGTAGTTCCAGAATAGGGGCCAGATAGGAGAACCTACACCCTCCCTGGCGTTTGAGCTTAAAGGTAGGAGTAGTTAACAGCTGAAGGTGTGCTCAGCGCAGGTTGCTGGGGAGGAGCATGCCTTGATATCATGCAACTGATGAATTTAGGGTTCCTACAATGAAGGGCCTTAAAGTTTAGGCATCCTGTCTTAAAAGCTGCGCGTTGGGCAATCGGGAGCCAGTGTTGGCATTGAGCAGGAGGCAGTCCATTGTATTGTCCATTGTTTTCAGCAGTCGTTTCCTCAACTCAGCGACTGGGAAATTGACTGTCGGATACAAAGGCCTTACAGATTCCCCTTTCGTAAACCTAAAAAAAGGCGTGCAGCGCAGTACCACCGTGCCACACTGATCTTCATAGGGAACTTCATGCTCAGGCAGGAAATATTCCAATTGGCTCACCCTAGTAAAAGGGCTTTGTGAGGTCTGACTTCTGCCAGGACACTGTTGGACGCAGATGGCACCTTTGAAAGATCATTTCTTCCTTACAGACATGGGTGCTTCAGTCTTCTTACTGGAAGCAGCGAATTTAAAAATGTGTTGTACAGGCCAGACGATATACTGCCGAGACCCGGGGGAGGTGGAAGATTTGCTGAAACAATGGATGGGGCAAACACGGCATGAATTATCTTCTTGTTTGTTCACCTTTTTCTTTGAAAAGAGAATGGCGTAGCAGTGTACTGATTTTCCTGATATGAGCTTTTCCCTCTGGAATGTTACTGCTCTGGCTTTATGGCGAATTAATGTACCACACGTTTGGGGGAAAGTTGATGTATACAGCCATGCTGTGAATGGGGTTTCGGGCTCTCTTCCTTTTGCTTTTTTTGGGGGGGCTTCGGTGACAATACATTTACAGTTCGCATTCTAGCTTTTAGTCAGCCGGCGTAGGTCCTTGCTGTCAGTCGTGCCATTAACTATCCATATAATGGGGATCTTTGGGGTTCACCCTCACCGCAGGGTCCAAGGTCCTCCTAGGCGGAGCGGGACAGGGATGGGATTGGATACTGGTCAAGGGTGGGGAAGGTGAAGGGGAAAGACGAAAGAAAAGGTGAAGATGTAGCACTTACTGGATTGTTTGAATTAATGATTATGCTGTGTGTAGAAAGAAAGTATTTTTCATCGATAGATAACATGTCTGATGATCATCACCAGGATGTGCATATTCTGTGTTGGAATATCAATGGCCGCCTTCTGCTGCCAAGATAAAATATGTTCGGGAGGAGTTGAGCATACTGAATCCCCAGCTCTTCTGTGTTCCAGAGACTCTTCTTAAAACTCGGGAGATTCATAAATGAAACAGCCTAGGTTTAAAAGTTTTAAAGGTTTTAATAGTTTTAAAAGTCTAAAAGGTGTAAAAGTCAGATGGGGCGGTCGGTCCATCTCTGGGGCTGCTGCCAAGTTATGGAATCCCCTGCCACCCACATCGCTGCACTCGACCCTTTGCCTCATTCAAGAAATCGTTAAAAATGTGGCTTTTCTCATCATAGGCTCTCTGGATTTTCTGTACTTCAGAGCTCAGTTTTTCAGGCTTAGCGCTCAGATACCTTCGGGTTTAACATGCTTTATAAATTCATTTTTACACTCTTGCAGCAAGTGGGATAGATCTTCCTGAAAGGAGGTGGCATTACTATCGAGGGGAAGGAGTGGGCTTCTTATCTGGTTAAAGTGGATACTTTGGGAAGATGGCTGATTGCTCATATAGGGTCAGGTGACGGCATCATATATGCTGCCAATACGGATGACCCGTGCGAGAATCAAGAGGGAGAGAGAGGACCAGATAGCTAGTCCAGATCCCCGGTTTATATGTCAATAAATCAAAAAGAGACTAGCTAGGAATGGGGTTAGCATGACATTAATATTATAACCGTCATGGTGACTCAGTATTGTTTTGTCAATTGGTGGTGGCACCTGTTGGGTGTCTTTTGAAAGCCCTCACCCACCAACCTAGTTGGTGGCATGCTTCATCATCGGGCCCACCCAGTGACACCTAGCGTGTCCCGGGTGTGCTACGACGCCTGATTACAGCGGAGCAGGTATGTCACTGTGTGTGCGGTGAAGGGTGTTGAGTTCGTGAGTTTAAAACGGCTTGGCGGAGGTCCCAGGGGGTGAAGATACTTTATTAAATGGGCCTCCGTCAGCGGTTAAAAATAAGGCTGTGGGACGTTAGAGGCGGGTTACGACCTCCTACGTCCTTGGAGTGTCAACATGTTTCAGCCAGTGCCTTATTACTAATCTGGCTTTCTTCAGGACAATAAAAATATGTGTAGTTAAAATGAGGGGTTGTGTAGTGTAGTCTATGTGTCTACACGCCCTAAAGTGTATATAACTGTGAGAGGGGGGATTCCCTTCTCAAGATCACGCTAGTTTTGGGTTGCTTTAGCTCCAAGGTTATTGAAGTGGCAAGGGGTGGCCAGGATTTCTGGCCAGCACCGGCGTGGGACCTGTTGTGCCTCCTTCGCAGAACCGGTGACCCACCATGTCTAATTTTCTCTTGGGAGAGTTTAGCACATGGCAGGCGCCCATAGTTATGTGTGAGGTTTTCAATGTGACTATTTATCTGGGGGTAGCCCATTAAATGGCATATGAGAAAGTACAGGGTGGCCTAAAAGCCGATTCTTGCTATGTATGCTCTTGTCGACATATGGTGAGCTCACATGGCGAGCAAGCCCCCATCACTCACCTGCTCGTATGATATGTTCTTAGTGAGTTATATTATTTTCGCATCATTAGCAAATCAACTTAACCGCAGGATTATTTCGGACCATAGAGCTCTTACATTATTACTCAAAGAAAGTGAATTGGAAAATATCAAAACATTGTGTCTGTGGACCTTCGACCGTAAAGTACTATTAGATGCAGAGTATATTAGTTATATGGGCTCTAGTCTGAGGGACCTTATCTGTGTCAATCAAGGGTAAAAAAATAAAAAATATCCCTAGCACTGGCGTCTACCTCATTTCAAATAATCTGTCTCATCACTCCTCAGCTTCAACCAGCGCCGTGATATCCCAGTGGGATGAATGTTGCGCTTTACAAATAAATAAATAAATAAATAAATAACGGCTTGGCTAATTCTATCATGGGCTGGGATGCCCTTAATGCTTTTGTTAGTGGTGAGATCAGTAGCTTAGTTATACACAAGAGCAGGACCAAATGGGTTGTGGAGATTAGGATGCGAGAGAAGCTCCTTGAGTTAGAATAAGAGCATTCACTTTTACCACAGTGTAATAAGGACCTTAATGCTGTTAGGACAATAACCATGTTAAGGATGAAACTGAAGAAAAAGATTTGGGACGGGGCCTGTCTCAAGGACAGGGTGAAATATCTGTTGTGTTTCGAAAACAGTGAGGCGATGAGAAAAAGTTTGGCATTTCAGTTAAATGACAAAAGCAATAAAAATCTAGTAACAAGCATAAGATAAGAGGTAATATAATATAATTACTGGCTAGTCGCCAATTCTTTCAATCTTCCATCAATTTTCTTCTAGTTGTACAAGGATGATTGCCAGGCAACCATGGGCATGATAGGTCACGATCTTCATGCCATTGGATTTAACCTACTTACTAATACGCAGAGGGTCAACTTGGATGGTCCAATAATGGGTGAAGAGCTTCTGAACAGCGATTTCTTAATTAGCTACAGGCAAAGCGGCTGGATCAATTCTCTTCCGGTGGAGTTTAATAAAATAGTTCCAAAATATTATTGATCCGCTCTTCCTGGAATTGGCCAACTTCCCGTTTTTTGGGGGGGACTTTGTACCACCTTCATGGTGCGAGACATATATTGCTATTTTTGCTAAAAAAATTAAATGGCAATTAAACTGCTGTTCATATTGCCCTATATCACTAATCAATTTTGATTCCAAAATTGACATGCGCAGATTGGCCAATCGCTTGGCTTCTATAAGGATCACTTGTCGACCCCACACAGAATGGATCTATTCCTTCACGAGAAACCACTTCTCATATTAACCTTGCCATATTCGCACTTCATGTGGCGAGTGAATCTAAAATACCAGCTGAGATTATACTACTGGACTCTGAAAAAGCATTTGATAGGGTCTCTTGGGAATATTTGAGCGCAGTTATGTCTGTGATGGGGTTCGATCCGGATTTAAAACACAGAGCCAGAGATTCTATATGTCATTAATGGCCAGGATCTCCTGTACTGGAGTGTAGTCCAATGTAGCCCGAATTTGTCGGGGTATGAGAAGGGTTGACCCTTCTCCCTGCTTCTTTTCACCCTGCATTTGGATCGATATTTCCGGGTACTAAAAAAGTCTGCTTTCATTCCACTCGTAGGACTTCATAACTGGGAGGATAGACTTCTGTCACACGCTTCTGACATTGCGATTCTAACTTCATCTCTTTGCCATTGAGGAAGCAGCATTGTGAATCGGCCACATCTTGGGGTATCGGTTAAATGCGGATAAGACTAAAATTATTGCCAATGACATTTCAGTGGGGAATGATGCCCGATATCTCACGCCAGGTAAATATCTGTGCATTCACGTGTCTATCGGTATAGCTATGATAGCATTGCTCTTAACTATGAAGCCCTGTATCAGGGCTCTTTATCAACCTTTAGAATATGGGATAGACTACACCGTGGGTTCATTGGTCAGTGTAATATCATCAAGCTGCTCATTCTTCCATGTTATCGAGACCTGTTCTGGTGCAGTCCCCTCTATTTATTTAAGCTTCTTTAAAAAGGTTGAAAGTCGCTGGAAAGATTTTGTGTGGCAGCATAAGAACCCTTGTTGTGCTATAAGATACCTGCACTTCCTCACGGCGAGGGTGGCTGAGGGCTACAGTCACGGTGATGGTGGTCAAGCGCTACAGTCGCTTTGGTTTTATTTTTTATCTGCATACATTTCAAGACTCTCCATAGTGCTCGAGGCAGGTCTATGGGATTTGATGGGCTTATTTCTCAAATACCGGATCTTCCCACAGGTGGTCACACCTGATAAAGGCTTGATTGGCACCGCCTATCTTAAACACACTAAGTTTAAGATTCTTCCGGCGTATCATATGGTCCGGCAGAATATTTGATCTATCCGCCATACTGCGGTTTCCCATCAATTTCCATCTCTGTGATAATCCTAACATACCGAGGCAATTTCAGGACAACCATTTAAGGTGTTGGCAGGACTCCTGATTCATGAGACTTGTCCAGCTTTACAATAACAAGGCTTTTTCAACTGTTCAGGAAATAAGTAAGACATATCGACTTCCTAAACGTGGTCCTTTTTGCTGCTTGTAAAGAAGAAACATTCTTTTCACATATTTCTTCCAACGAAATAAGTTTAGGTCACAACAAGGTTCTCAACCATGTTATCAAGGTCCTCCAATGCAGTTATATTCACATCTTTATTCAGTGATGACGAGCTTGAGGGAACAAACCAGTAGGTTTTTAGACCTTGCCAGCGCGTTGGTCACATAAGTCCATTGGGTGAAAAAAATACAAAAGAGGTGCTTGTGCAACATCTGCAAATAAAAAGATGGAACGCAAATTGCAGTGCATGCAAGCAACTCCATAGGGCCTGTCGGAGCTGGGGTTGGATATCCTAGTTGGTCTCCTTCTGATGGAGGTAATGTTTCACTCAATCGAGTTCCTCTCTAAGGGTAAAGATACCGCCCAGGCCAGGTAGTAGGTGGTTTAGATACCTGTATCTTTATTTTTTATTGGTCACTTGTCTCTTTGCACGAACACCTCTTTTGCATTTGTTTCACCCAATATACAAAACAGTAATACACACAATATTCTGCAAAGTTTGCCTTTGGTGTTATGTCTTGTCTTCTGTTTGTTCTCAGCAGAGATTATTACCTGATAATTAATGTTTTGTTTCTTGAATGAAGTTGTTTCTCTAATTTAAATCACAGTCCCGTCAGGGCCATTCTGTTTGTGCTAATCTGTGCCCAGGTCCTCCGGGCTTTTGGGCTCCCCCATTGTTTTATAATCCCTGTTAGTAGTAAGTATGCCCCTTTACCCAGCCTCTTCCCCTGGTCCCTTCCACAGTTACTACCGAGTAGTAAACCTCTGCGTGAGAATCATCCCCTAGAAAAGATAGGAGGAATGGAGATTTACACTTGTAGATTTATGAATAGCATTTTTAAGACTTTAATAGTAATATTGTACTACTACTAACATATTACAAAATGCAATGAAGATGTCCCATTATGTCCTTGCTTAAAACCTAACAATATATCAGAAATATATCTGTATGAATATATCACAAACGTTTGTGCTTCTCTTTCATATGTTTGATGTCTATTTCTGACACTTTCAGCAATGAAAGCGTTCAAATTGATAATGAATTTTCCTGCAAGGATCAAATCCACAAAGTTACTTCGGCCTGTTTCGGCAAACTACGCATGATAAAAAAGATCACCCCCTTACCTGCCCATGGATTCAATGAAGACGGTAGTCCATGCCCTCATGACCTCACACCTGGACTACACCAACAGCCTCTATGTGGGAGTACCAGCCTACCTCCTACAACGGTTACAGAAAGCGCAGAATGCTGCGGCCAGGCTGATCTGCAAGGTTCCCTACCGCCACTCTGTCTCCCCTCACCTGAAGAACCTTCACTGGTTGCCAATATCTTTACGTATACAGTTTAAAGCCCTGGTACTGATCTTCAGGGCTCTGAACGGGAGGGGTCCTGGATATCTTAGACGAAGGTTGAAGCTGGTCCATTCATCACGTGCTCTTACATCTAATCTCCTTAGTCTCCTGCTCCTTCCATCGACTAGAAAAGGTGGCAGAGCTTTCACGGCTGTTGCATCCAGATTCTGGAATGCCCTGCCGGTAAATCTTCGCCTCACTGATTCTGAATCGCTGTTCAGAAGTAAATTGAAGACATTCCTATTCTCCAGCTGTTAACCTTAGGTTCCTCTTCGTCGCTGTCCTCAGCGCCGGGACACCCCTGTTGGGGGTAGCCGCGCTCTTAATAAATGTCATAATAATAATAATAATAATAATTGTTTTACAGCATTCCCTTTCATTTTGCCTCGTCTACGCTATCCATACTTTTGCCTGATCTGTTTTGCTTACTTTGATAAAGTTTAGTATCGGATATGTTGTATGATTCTATGGAAATGTTTATTGAGGCAATGGTACATGTGTAGCTGGTATTGTACAATACAACACTTTTGCTCTGTCAAGTTTTTGGCCATTAGTAAATACCGCTTCTAAGTTTAGGTGACTGATTCTTACCAACAGTAACTGCCCCCATCATGGTTTGTGTGTGCAATCATTCACCCATCAAGATTCTACCAGTAGTAGCAACAGTTGTAATTCAGAGAAATTGTGCTAGTCATCTTTTACCACCAGTATTTATGTCGGTCATCCCTGCACATTAAGATGTACATTAGTACCCTCTGTTTAATCATTTTTAAGCCTGTGACCAATGCTATATTAGAATAGTTAGCAGGCATTCTCTCCATCCTTTCTATGCCAGTAGTTGTGATTAACAGCGGGTGCATAAGGGCCCCTTATGCACCCGCTGTTAATCACAACCCATTTTACCTTTTTTCACTGACACTATTTAACCAGAGCACAATCTATACACCAAGGTTGAGCATGATCTATTATCGTTTAGTTATTTTGGTTTAAACTTCATGATATTTGTGTAGTGTTGGATACCATTGTTTTTGTATGTATTTCGTTATCATGATGGGCTATGTAGCAAACCACTGCCGTTTTGATTTTTAGGGCTCCTTGAGAAAGGGCGATCCTCGCCCGAAATGCATCGGAGCATTATTTTGGAAACCATTAGAGTGTTGAATTACATGGAATAAAGAAATGAATGTAATTAATTGAACCCACTACGTTAACATCAAATGAACAACAAATAAATTTGCTCTAAAACACAGTGGAGTCTGTCTTCTATGACGAACCTTATTGGAGTGCCCAATGCCGGGATGAGTACATAATTTATGAGCACACTCATTGATGATTCATTAACTAGCGTAAACGGACGGTTACGCCACCAGCAGGAGCACCCATACATGATCTAGTTTCTCAAACAAATCGTTTAAAAACTATACTGCAACCAGCTGTGCACCGCACCTATTGATTCTTTTTTCAGTTATCATGGTCTCATCAAGATGTGTGTCAGTCATTATTGCCTCATCAAGATATGTCCGTGATAATTGTCTCATCAAGATGTGTATCAGTAATCATGGTCTCATCAAGATGTGTGCCAGTTATTATGGTCTCATCAAGATGTGTGTCAGTGGTTTTTGCCTCATCAAGATGTGCCGGTGATAATTGTCTCATCAAGATGTGTGTCAGTAATCATGGTCTCATCAAGATGTGTGTGGCAGTGATAACTGTCTCATCAAGATGTGTGTGGCAGTGATAACTGTCTCATCAAGATGTGTGTCAGTGATTATTGTCTAATCAAGATGTATGTAGGAGCTAATTGTCTCATCAACATATATATCAGTAATCCTGGTCTCACCAAGATGTTTGCCAGTCATCATTCTCATCAAGATGTGTGTCAGTGATCATTGTCTCATCAAGATGTTTGCCAGTAATAATTGTCTCATCAAGATGTGTGTCAGTGATCATTGTCTCATCAAGATGTTTGCCTGCAATAATTGTCTCATCAAGATGTGGGTCAGTGATCATTGTCTCATGAAGATGTGTGTCAGTAATCATTGCCTCATCAAGATGTGTGTCCGTGATTATTGCCTCATCAAGATGTGTGTCAGTGATCATTGTCTCATCAAGATGTTTGCCTGTAATAATTGCCTCATCAAGATGTGTGTCAGTGATCATTGTCTCATCAAGATGTTTGCCTGTAATAATTGTCTCATGAAGATGTGGGTCAGTGATCATTGCCTCATCAAGATGTGGGTCAGTAACCATTGTCTCATCAAGATGTGCGTCTGTGATTATTGCCTCATCACGATGTGTCAGTGATAATTGTCTCATCAAGATGTGTGTAGGCGCTAATTGTCTCATCAAGATATATATCAGTAATCCTGGTCTCACCAAGACGTTTGCCAGTCATCATTCTCATCAAGATGTGGGTCAGTGATCATTGTCTCATCAAGATGTTTGCCAGTAATAATTGTCTCATCGAGATGTGGGTCAGTGATCATTGTCTCATCAAGATGTGTGTCAGTGATCATTGTCTCATGAAGAAGATGTGTGTCAGTAATCATTGCCTCATCAAGATGTGTGTCCGTGATTATTGCCTCATCAAGATGTGTGCCAGTAATAATTGTCTCATCAAGATGTGGGTCAGTAACCATTGTCTCATCAAGATGTCCGTCTGTGATTATTGCCTCATCACGATGTGTCCGTAATCATTGTCTCATCAAGATATGTGTCAGTGATAATTGTCTCATCAAGATATATATCAGTAATCCTGGTCTCACCAAGATGTTTGCCAGTCATCATTCTCATGAAGATGTGTGTCAGTGATAATTGTCTCATCAAGATATATATCAGTAATCTTGGTCTCACCAAGACGTTTGCCAGTCATCATTCTCATCAAGATGTGTGTCAGTGATCATTGTCTCATCAAGATGTGTGCCAGTGAGTATTGCCTCATCAAGATGTGGGTCAGTGATCATTGTCTCATCAAGATGTTTGCCTGTAATAATTGTCTCATCATGATGTGGGTCAGTGATCTTTGTCTCATGAAGATGTGTGTTAGTAATCATTGCTTGCTTGAATCCAGTGGCAAAGTGAGCAAGGGACTCACGTCTGAGCATACCCTGTCACACTTATGGTGGCCAAAAGCGGTACCAAAGGGGGTGGTGATGGACGGAGCATCTGAATCAATCAAACACTCACACCCAGTCAAAAGATCTGGGTTTTATCCATCACCGTTCTTTAGCCCACTATGCCACCCCAGTTCAGACATGGCTATATGCAAATCAGTCTGACCCTGTGCCTCATGGGAACAGTCCACCCCGAACTGCCAAGCCATGTCTTCCCTGGACCGGAAACAAGCTTCCGAGGACCGGTTTCTGGCATTCCAGCCGTCTTCAGCCCGGCTTGCTTGAATCCAGTGGCAAAATGAGCAAGGGACTCACGTCTGAGCATACCCTGCCACACTTATGGTGGCCAAAAGCGGTACAAAAGGGGGTGGTGATGGACGGAGCATCTGAATCAATCAAACACTCACACCCAGTCGAAAGATCTGGGTTTAATCCATCATCGTTCTTTAGCCCACTCTGCCACCCCAGTTCAGACATGGCTATATGCAAATCAGTCTGACCCTGTGCCTCATGGGAACAGTCCAGCTTGAACTGCCAAGCCATTTCTTCCCTGGACCGGAAACAAGCTTCCGAGGACTGGTTTCTGACATTCCAGCCGTCTTCAGCCCTGCTTGCTTGAATCCAGTGGCAAAGTGAGCAAGGGACTCACCTCTGAGCATACCCTGCCACACTTATGGCGGCCAAAAGCGGTACAAAAGGGGGTGGTGATGGACGGAGCATCTGAATCAATCAAACACTCACACTCAGTAAAAAGATCTGGGTTTAAACCATCACCGTTCTTTAGCCCACTCTGTCATCCCAGTTCAGACATGGCTATATGCAAATTAGTCTGACCCTGTGCCTCATGGGAACAGTCCAGCCCGAACTGCCAAGCCATGTCTTCCCTGGACCGGAAACAAGCTTCCGAGGACCGGGGTGGCAGAGTGGGCTAAAGAACGGTGATGGATTAAACCCAGATCTTTTGACCGGGTGTGAGTGTTTGATTGATTCAGATGCAGTGGCGGTTTTTCCATTTGGGCGGTGGGGCGTTGCCCCACTAATAATTATCGGGCAATTTATTCAAGCGGCGCGTTAATAAAAGTTTTATAAATTAACGCGCCGCTCGAATAAATTGTCCTAAAATTATTGCCCAGCTGCGGCCGTGGTGTCAAGCGCTTCACTTATGTGTCAGTATACTGTCTGCAGACACTGGGTGGCGCTGGAGTGCCAGTGCGCACTGCGCATGTGACGTTTGCCCGACTGCCTTTATGCAGCAAGCAAACGAAATGGATTTTCAAAAAGCAAGCACTGCAGAGTACAGGGTTAGCATTTGCAACAGTCCCCAGTGCTTGTAAAAAGGGCGGCGTTTTTTTTGTGCTCAGCCCAATCCTGATGCTCTCCTCTAAAGAGGGCAGCGTCAGGATTGGCTACTGTAGTCCTGTGTGCGTGCAGTCCTGCCTGCAAGAAATGAATTTGAAAACGGCGCCTGGCGGGAGTCAAGCTGGCTGCAGTGGCACGGGAGTGGCAGCCTCCTGGTCATCATGAAGAACAGGAAGCCCAGAAACTCAGGTAAGGACGCCGGGCGCCTTTTTCGCTATTTCCGGTCCCAGTCTGATAATTTTCAAACCACTCATGAATACATGCACACTTTCTCTGTCAAAACAGCAGCCGCTTTATTATTTCCCACAGGTAAACTAAGTTTGAAGACTATAATTTTTGGTGTTAATTTGAAGACAGAGAATGCTTTATTTCAGATGATCAGAGACAGGTCTGTGTTTCGGCGCTAGGATTCATGACTGTGTGCGAGGTGCAAATCTTTCATCCGGGACCCAGGCCTCAAGGCCTGCAAACCCGGGATGTCTGAAATGCCGACTCTGGCGTGGTTGTTTGCAGGGAGTGTTCTAGTGGGCCAGGAAGGTGAGTCAAGCGCTCGTTGTACAGTTCCTTTTATAGTCACGGTGGCCCAAGTGTTGCCTCGGCGCCACCACGCAGGCCCGGACAATATGCGGAGAGCTAGAGAGAAGGCCTGATGGATTGCAGGGTGCTGCACTCTGAGACGGCAGACCTTTAAAAAGAGTCTTCGTGACGGTCTCTTCCGACCCGAGGGAACAGACAGCACAAGGTTTTCAAGGGGCCTGGAGGCACGACGTGGCCAGCAGTTGTCACGTGTGAATCTACTTTGTCCACAAGAGTTGACATGCGGTTTCTCCGGACACCACGTTTCCAGTCCTTGGCTTTTCTTGTTACCAACCTTCTTTCTGAGGAGTGCCAGTCGTGCGTGGGTCCGTCAATGAACTTGTACTTAACATGTTAAAAAACATGTGGGGACAAAGTTTTCTTAAGAACATAATGCCAGGCTGTTAAATGCCAACGTTGTCTAACTGTTATTCCTCCACGTTCCTCTTTCTCCGCAACCCTCACCCTTATCTAGGGTGACCAACTGGCATTGGTGCAAATTCAGGACGGTGAGTGTAAAAATTCAGGACAAAGGGTCAAAATTCAGGACACAAATTCAGGACAGGAGGTCAAAATTCAGGACAAAACTTCAGGACAATAGGTACGTTTTACAGACACATCAGAGGTCGCGCAATAGTATATAAGTAAGCCCAGCCATTTCCAAACATATTCAACCATTTGCAAACCTATCCATCATGTATCCTTCCATCTATCCTTTCACTCATCCATCCCTTCATCCATCCCCTCATCCATCCTTTCACTCATCCTCCATTATCCATCCATCCATCCACCCTTTCACCCTATCCATCTGTACACTTCTCCATCCACTCTTCATCCCATCCATCCATTCACTCATCCATTCAGCCATTTACCCTTTCACCAATCCAGCCATCCTTTCACTTACTAATCCTTCCACCCATCCACTCTTTTAGTCATCCATCCATCCTCCCTTTCCCTCTCCATCGACCCTTTCACTTAGCCTTCCTTCCATCCATCCATCCACCCAACCATCCATCTATCTACTCATCCACTCATGAATCCATCCATTGCCCCTATCACTCATCCATCTATCATTTCACTCCTTCACACATCTATTCATCCTTTTGTCCATTTACCCTCCCTTTCACTCACTCATCCATCCTTACACCCACCCTTTCACTCATATGTCCATTCATTCACCCTTGCACTTATCAATCCATCCATCATTTCACTCACCCACCTACCCCCCCATCATCCACCCACCCACCATCCACCCACCCATCCATCCTTTCACCCACCCACCATGCAATCCACTGATCCATCCTTTTACCCACCCACCATCCACCCGCCCACCCACTCATCCATCCATCCTTTCACCCACCCACTCATCATCCATCCATCCATCCATCCTTTCACCCACCCATTCATCATCCATCCATCCCTCCTTTCACCCACCCACTTATCCATCCATCCATCCTTTCACCCACTCTCCATCCATCCATCCTTCCTTTCACCCACTCATCATCCATCCATCTGTCCATCCCCTCATCATCCATCCATCCATCCCCTCATCATCCATCCATCCTTCCCCTCATCATTCATCCATCCTTTTCCCTCATCATTCGTCCATCCTTTTCCCTCATCATCCATCCATCCTTCCCCTCATCATCCATCCATCCTTTTCCCTCATCATCCATCCATCCATCTGTCCTTCCCCTCATCATCCATTCATCCTTCCCCTCATCATCCATCCATCCTTTTCCCTCATCATCCATCCATCCTTTTCCCTCATCATCCATCCATCCATCTGTCCTTCCCCTCATCATCCATCCATCCTTCCCCTCATCATCCATACATCCTTTTCCCTCATCATCCATCCATCCTTTCCCTCATCATCCATCCATCCTTCCCCTCATCATCCATCCTTTCACCCACCCCCTCATCATCCATCCATTCCCTCATCATCCATCCATCCTTTCACCCACCCTCTCATCAACCATCCATCCACCCTTCCCCTCATCATCCATCCTTTCACCCACCCCCTCATCATCCATCCATCCATCCATCCATCCATCCACTCATCATCCACCCATCCTTCCCCTCATCCATCCTTCCTTTCATCCATCCTTCCCCTCACCCATCCATCCATCCCATCCATTTATCCTGCCCCTCATCCATCCATCCTTCCCCTCCATCCATCCATCCATCCTTCTCCTCATCCATCATCCTTCCCCTCACCCATCCATCCATCCCATCCATCTATCCTGCCCCTCATCCATCCATCCTTCCCCTCCATCCATCATCCTTCTTCCCCTCATCCATCCTTCCTTTCATCCATCCTTCCCCTCACCCATCCATCCATCCCATCCATTTATCCTGCCCCTCATCCATCCATCCTTCCATCCATCCTTCCCCTCATTCATTTATCCTTCCCCTCCATCCATCATCCTTCCCCTCATCCAACCTTCCTTTCATCCATCCTTCCCCCTCACCCATCCATCCATCCATCCCATCCATTTATCCTGCCCCTCCATCCATCATCCTTCCCCTCATCCAACCTTCCTTTCATCCATCCTTCCCCCTCACCCATCCATCCATCCCATCCATTTATCCTGCCCCTCTTCCATCCATCCTGCCCCTCATCCATCCTTCCCCTCCATCCAACCATCCATCCTTCCCCTCATCCATCTATCCTTCCCCTCACCCATCCATCCATCCCATCCATTTATCCTGCCCTTCATCCATCCATCCTTCCCCTCCATCCAACCATCCATCCTTCCCCTCATCCATTTATCCTTCCCCTCATCCATCCATCCTTCCCCTCCATCCACCATCCTTCCCCTCATCCATCATCCAGCAACCCTTCCACCCATACATCCAGCTATTTACATTTTCTCTCCATCCTTCCCCTCACTCATCAATCCATCTATCCTCTCTCATTATCCATTTATTCAATCTTTCATTCATCCATTCACCCTTTCACTAATTCATCCAGCCATTCACACATCCCTTCACTTACTTACTCGCCCACCTTTCCATATTAATTTTGAGCTGAGCCCTTTTAAGAAGAGGCCCATCAAGAACTTCACCCTCGCTGCAGGGGCCGTTCCAGGACTGGGACAGAAGCCACCCAGGGGGGAGACAGGATCCACCACAGGGGGGGACAAGAGCCGCCACAGGCGGGGGTGGACTGGAGCCACCACATGGGGGGACAGGAGCAGGAGTCATCACAGGAGAGGGAACGTGATCCACCAGGGTGGGCACAGGGGTGGGCATGCAGTATTCTAGTATCATCTTGGGCTTCTCGCCCCCTCCTGCACAAGACAACGAGAAGACAGGCTCTCTGACCAAAATGCCATTCCATACTGTGATGTACAGTACTTACAGGAGATACTCTAAGAGAACTGATTGACCTGATTGTCCTCCATACTTTGTTAATCAGTGTGGGTGCGATTGTGCCATTTCTTTATTGTATTACATTATGCATGTTTGAAGAACCGAGGTTTGCTTACAAATTAGTGACAGTAATTAAGCTCGGTGAAGAGAAGCAGGTGCTGCGGTGTAATCAGGGGTGTAATCTGGCCGAGTCTCGGATGTTTGGGGCCCTGGGTAGAAATGGAATGTGTGAGCCCCCCTCTAAATAGCAGATACAAGACGCATTCAGGGCTGTTTGCATGTGAATGGATGCCCCCTGCTCCTGAACCTGCAGCCCCTCCCTCTGTCACCTTCGAGCACCTCTTAACAGCTCATCAAGGGCTGGAGGTGTGAGGGTTGCCACCCCGCTGGGCCTCTACAGTGCTGCTGGGGGTCTGAGCTTTCATACAGCATCGGAGTCAAGAAGGGAGGTGGGGGCAAGCTGTGCCCGGTTAAAATTACGGACAAATGGCGTCTGTTAAAGAATCCTTCACGGACAACGGACAGACAGCCAAAATTACGGACTGTCCGTGAAATTTACGGACGGTTGGTCACCCTACCCTTATCGCTTATTTTGCATCCCTTCTTCTTTGTCCCTGTTTTCCTGTCTTTCTTTTCCTCCTACTTTCTGTTCAAGGCTAAGGATTAGGGCAAGGTTTGAGGCAAGTTTGGTTGAATTTTGGATGTTTTTGAATGTGGGGTGTCTGGTAAATTCGGGAGAAAAGTCGTAACCGTTCCGGTAGATCGAGGAAGTTGTGGCTTGGTGAGGTTGTTGAGAATCGCTGGAACTATGTTCCCTGCAAGTGTGATGAAGATTGAAGCAGGGGAAGTGCTTATTTTGTGATTGTAAGTTGGACAGGATTTTGAGGCCTAGTCGCGGTTATGCGTTTTTACGTGATTTGGGTGTCGAATTTGGGGGTGTTCCAGCTAGTTCTAACACGGTTTAACGGGTCGGGAGGTATGTTGCATACGAGAGCCACAGGAGTGGGTTTTAGGTGTGAGGAATGGGGTTTATGGTTCGGGATAGGCTTTAGAGCTGGGCTCGGGTTTAGGGCTAGGCATAAGGGTTTTGGGCTAGTGTTTGTGGCTTAGAGTTGGGGTTTATGGCTAGGTATTAGGACTTAAGGCTGGGCAATGGGGTTTAAGGCTTCATTTTATGGTTTAGGGCTCATGGTTGGTGTTTATGGCTAAGGATTATGGCTTGTTAATAGGGATTATGGCTCAGGGTCTCTTTATTTATGCCATAACTACACTTTCGCAATTGCTTTATCAACTCTCTTGCTTCCTCAAATTTACTTAAATGCACCATTTGCCTGCTCTTTTTTCGGGGGTGAGGGAAGGGGTTTGAGGAGAATCTCCTCGAACCCCACCAAATGGTGGCTGGACTCACTCGCTACACGCTCTCGCCTCCGGGGCACTCATACAAAACTTTTACGCCCTACCACCTTCAAATGTCACCAGCCGCCACTGTTCAGATGCTCCGTCCATCACCACCCCCAGACGGCTGGAATGCCAGAAACCGGTCCTCGGAAGCTTGTTTCCGGTCCAGGGAAGACATGGCTTGGCAGTTCGGGCTGGACTGTTCCCATGAGGCACAGGGTCAGACTGATTTGCATATAGCCATGTCTGAACTGGGGTGGCAGAGTGGGCTAAAGAATGGTGATGGATTAAACCCAGATCTTTTGACTGGGTGTGAGTGTTTGATTGATTCAGATGCTCCGTCCATCACCACCCCCTTTTGTAGGCTCCAGAGACGAGCAGGATTTCTGTGTCGGCTCGCGCCTCATGTTCTCGATGATCGATTTCCCTCTTCGTCCGAGGTGTTATTCTGAAGGACCGAACCTGTTCGTATTTGCTGATGTATTTTTAAGTAGGAAGACAGAGGCTCGCGTCTCCTGCCGTCTGCTCTCCCCGCGCCTTTGTTTCTTCGATTTCTTTTGTGATGCCATTTCCTATAATTTAGGAATCCAAAGAACGGGGTGTTCATTATTAATGGGGCGAAGGAGGAGATGCGGAACAGGGGTTTCTTTGGAGACCCCATTCCCAACACACTTACCATGGTGAACTAATCTCAGATTTAAACGATGAATGATTTAAGCAGCTCCTTTAAAATGGCGTTGATACCGCCTCGCAATTACCAGCGGTGGTGTTAACACACCATTAGCAGCCTTAATCCTGGGCAGGAGGGGTACATGCAGGGCTTGGGACATGCACAGTAGTGTCCGCTGTTCTAACCTCGTCCTGAGCACCGACCCCTGGACGAAGAAAGACCCTTGGTTTTCACTGGAGAGACGTCTTTGCACCTGACCCCGGATCTGCCGGTGTCCAAGGGCCACCCTGAACCGCAATTCAGCAAAATGCCGAGGGTATTGGAAGTGACATCTCGCGCCTTTTGACCTTCAGTTTCACCCACACACATGCTCACACATGCACACATACTCACATGTGCACACACTCTCTCCCGTAAACACACACTCACTCACAAGCACTCACACTAACATTTAAAATCTTTTTTTATGTAGCTCAGCAGCCAGGGAAGCACGGCTTTAAGTGGGATGAAAAAACTGGATGACCTCTCAAAGGGACGTGGCTAATGTAATTAAGGGCGTGGCTTAAAAACACGCTGGGGTAGATTTACAAGCCCCTTGCGCCTCTTTTACGCCCCGTTGCATCACCTTTGTGACGCAGCGCCAGCGCAAAGCCAGCGCCATGCAGCACATTGTAAAGCCCTGCGCCAGAAGTAGGTGTTCCCGCGCAGGGGGGGAGGGGGCGTTCAGGCACAGGAATGCCTCCTAAAAGTGGCTGAGTGAATACTACAAGATTTCACTCAGTCACTTTTGAGCCCTTGCTGCGTCAAAACACTGCACCTGCTTGAAGCAGGCGCAAGGATTGACACAACATTTTGAAAATAGGGCACCCCAGAGCCTTGCAGGAGCTGCGTCGCGCTTGCGACGCAACTCCAGAAATGCGCCGCCTTTACGGTACAGATGCGTCACGCATCTGTCCTTTTTTGCCCCATGGTGCGCCGCATTGTAAATGCAGCGCATCCATGGTGGCGGAGCCGTGACGCACAATAACTTGCGCATTCCTACTGATATGCAGGGGTGCGCCAGTTATTGTAAATCTGCCCTGCAAGCTAAAAATCTGTGCTTAGCATAGTGTGCCGCCCGACTTGTATTTTGTTGTTTCTGTCATTGCATCCAGATATATGATACAACAAGTAACATCATACCTACAACAAGTCAGGACTATTGACTTTGTCAATGGCTGTTAGTTGCGTCTGTCACCAGGACAATGTTGCTGCTTCTGAGTTTCAAAACGAGAAGGAAAATCCAGAGAGAAAATTTCTCTATAAAGGATTTCTCTTCCCCTACAACGCTCACCTGGCATGACGTCATGCCGTAGCTTCTCCACTAGTGAGAAGTGAGCAGTGTGAGCAGCGCACATCGATGTGCCTGCTGTCACTGCCATCCCGAAAAAAACGGGGTGCCTGTGCCAGGGCACAAAACAGAGCCCAAATAGAGACCTGTTTCAAGGCCTCCTTAAAAAACTGCCGGTGCTCAGACCTGGTGAGACCCGGCCCACTTAAAGCCCTGCAGGGAAGGTCGTATTGCAGCTAACTATGCCCCTTTTGTATTACACTAATAGTAAATAATGAAACCGTATTCACTATTAGTGTAGTAAAAAAATTGAGAGAAAGCAAAAAAAGTGGGGCCTGAACTGACGTTCAGATGGAGGAGCTGCCACTGTGTTCGTGACACTGTTTTTGAAACCTGTGATGCCAGGGTTCGCAAAGAGCAAGCCAGGGGTCACAGCTGCGACCCCTGGTGACCCCTAAATGACATCCACGGGTGGCACTATGAGCGCCACCCTCTCTTAGGCCTACATGTACTAACTCAGAATATGCGATGTTACATCGCAGGCGCTACAACGCTCGCGATTACAACACATTTGTTACACCGACCGCATTGTTACAACGCAAACCATTACATCGCAAGTCGTTTCAACGACTTGCTGTAGGGGGCGCGCTTTGGAATTTTATTTATTTTTTTATTTTATTTAGGTTTCTTGTAGAGCGCTAACAATCATCCCAAAGGGATATCACAGCGCTAAGTTTGCTAGAGAACAGGTGCAGTGGGCATCGTTGCTTGATTTAGTCGAAGTGGGGGAAAAGGAGAGTTTTTAGTTTTTTCCTAAATGCCAGATGGCATTCTGTGAGTCGGAGGGCCACAGGCAGTTCGTTCCACTTCTTTGCTGCGGCGTGGGAAAAGGCTTGTTCGCCCATCCTGGCTCTTTTAACCCGGGGGACGCTAGCTAGCGCCGAAAGTTGAGAGCGGAGGTTTCTAGTGGGAGTGTAGAAGTGAATCCTATTTCTCAGAATGAGCGGTCCTGTCTGGTGCAGTGCTCTGTGAGTGATGCATAGCATTTTGAAAGTTGCTCTCTGTTTCATTGGCAGCCAGTGCAGATCACGCACACAGTTTGAGGCCGAGTCGTATTTCCTTTTCATACAGATGGCCTTGGCTGCTGCGTTCTGCACCAATTGGAGTTTGGTGAATAGGTACTCCGCCATGCCAACGAACAGGGAGTTCCCATAGTCCAGCCTACTCATCAAGAGAGACTGAACTAAGATTCTTCGGCACTCTATTGGAACCCATGGAAAGACTCTTTTGAGCATTTTCAGGGTTGCAAAGCCTTTGCTGCATATAGTAGCTACATGCGTTTTCATGGAGAGGGAGGTGTCAATAGTTATTCCAAGGTTCTTCGCTGTTGGTGTTGGGGCAGGAGGGACACCCAGGGCTACCGGCCACCAGGTGTCGTTCCACAGTTCGGT
Organism: Lissotriton vulgaris; assembly: GCF_964263255.1. Taxonomy (NCBI): domain Eukaryota; kingdom Metazoa; phylum Chordata; class Amphibia; order Caudata; family Salamandridae; genus Lissotriton; species Lissotriton vulgaris. The sequence goes on along the minus strand of NC_141693.1, from coordinate 1,995,852,753 downwards.
ATGGCCTCCGAACAACAGTATCTCTGATTTGTCTGCATTAAGCTTGAGATAGTGCTTGTGCATCCAGTCAGCCAAATCAGAGAGACAGTTTATAAGCCTCTCCTTGGGGTTATCCTCCTCGTCTAAAATTACAGTAAGCTGGGTGTCATCAGCATATGAGCAGATTTCAACACCCCACCTTCTGCCAACTTCAGCAAGGGAAGACACAAAAACATTAAACATGGTAGGGCTTAGCGAGGCCCCTTGTGGGACCCCGTATTTGATAGTCCGGCGAGGGGATGAGAAGTTGCCCAAGTGCACTGATTGTGATCTTTCCGATAGGAAAGACCGCAGCCATCCCAGTGCTCTGTCCCTGATGCCTCTGGATGCCAAGGTTTCCAGGAGCAGATTGTGGGGGACAGTGTCGAATGCTGCCGAGAGGTCTAACAGGATTAGGGCAACTGTTTTCCCCTTGTCCACATGCATCTCGATGTTATCAAGCACAGCAAGGAGAGTAGTTTCAGTGCTGTTGTTGGCCCTAAATCCTGTTTGTGTAATGTCTAGGAGGTTGTTTGTTTCGAGAAAACTGACCAATTGTCTATTGACCAGTTTCTCTAGTACTTTCGACAGATTGGGAAGTTGGGAAATGGGTCTGTAGTTGGCCGGGTTGTTGATATCAAGACCTGCTTTTTTTAGAAGGGGGGTGACTGTAGCGTTCTTCCAGCTGGATGGAAATTCTGCTGTTTCTAATGAGTGATTCAGCACCTGGGTTACTGCAGGGCAAATCAGAGGAATGAGTTGACGGAAGATATGGTGGGGGCAAGGGTCCAAGGGGGAGCCGGATTTTATTTCGAGCATTGCTTTGCCTACTTCCTCTTCGGAGAATGGGCCGAAGCTGGTACAGTGGGCATGGGAGGTAGGTGGCTCTTGTTCCCCTGAGAGGCCCGTCTCAGGATTGGGGAAGGAAGAATAGATCTTGTCTATCTTTTCACAGAAGAAGTTGTTCATTTTATCACAGCTGAATTGCGAGGGAACCAGATTAGATGATAAGCTGGGCGGGCAGCATAGCTCTTTGACAATTTTAAAGAGCTCTTTGGAGGAGTCTTTCTTTTCTAGGATTCTGTTGGAAAAGTAATCCTTTTTTGCCTTTTTAATGGCTTTGGTATATTGCGACAGTTCTTTTTTGTAAGTTGCCCTGGTCTCTTGGGATCTCGTTAGCCTCCATTTGTGTTCGAGCATAGTGCATTTCCTTTTAAGTGATTTTAGTTCCTGACCGTACCATTTTTCAGACATAGTGCGCCTGGGTTTAGGATTCCGGCACTGTCGCGTACAGTGCTCTAGGGCTGATGCGATGTGGTCCTGAAGTCTCTCTGTTGCTTCATCGACACTTGTTACTCCGGAAGGGGGATGTATAAAATGTTTCTTATTAGGAATAGTATAATTTACTATTCCAACTCCAGCGTGTGCAACAGAAGGGCAGGTGTTTGAATAGTAAATTATATTGTTCCTTAGTTTAGCGCGCCCCCTACAGCAATTTGTAGAAATGACTTGCGATGTAAACAGCTTGCGTTGTAACAACGCGGTCGCTGTAACGACTGCGTTGTAATCTCATGCGTTGTAACGCTTGCGATGTTAACGCTCTTTCCCACTAACTCATTTTCCCACAGACACAGAATGGATTCACCAGCCCTTTGTTCCTGGGCGCACCTTTCTTCTGACCCGAGCAGTCGGACAGAATGATGTCTGTATGTCTCTTCCAGCCAGAATCAAGTGACTGGGAGTTGGCCTGGTTTGGATTTCCCGCTGGAGCGCGTTGAATGCGGCGCCTGGAAGGCCGAGGGAGGCGCTGGGCGCGCAGAATCCATTGTCTGAAAGGGCTTTTCATCTTCAGAAGGGGTTGCAGAGCGCACAAGCCGCAGACAAGGAGCGTTTCTCATCTTTAGTGCAGCGCGCCCTGCCTTCATGGCGCGTCTGTGGTCTCATCACGAGCAGGCAGCGACATAAAACATGTCCCTGCCTCGGCTGAGCCGTGTTCGCTGCTCACGCATGCTTCATCTTTTATGGCTGGGGCTTTCTTCTGTTCTTTCACCTTCTTGTGCATCAGGAAGGGCTTGGATCTGCGCTTCAGAGCGGCTCCGAGTGAGCACTTACTGAAGAGGTGGAGAGAGAGGCGGGCAGCGCTGTCGATTGGCACAGCATGGGCGCCGTTCTCTGCTGGGCTTTGAAAGCAGGGGGTGCAGGGCTCTGGGTATGAAGGCAGGGTGTGCAGGGCTCTGGGTATGAAGGCAGGTAATGCAGGGCTCTGGGTATGAAGGCAGGGTAGCGGGGCTCTGGGTATGAAGGCAGGGTGTGCAGGGCTCTGGGTATGAAGGCAGGGGATGCAGGGTTCTGGGTATGAAGGCAGGGGATGCAGGGCTCTGGGTATGAAGGCAGGGTATGCTGGGCTCTGGGTATGAAGGCAGGGTGTGCAGGGTTCTGGGTATGAAGGCAGCGTATACAGGGCTCTGGGTAAGAAGGCAGGGTATGCAGGGCTCTGGGTATGAAGGCAGGGTATGCAGGGCTCTGGGTATGAAGGCAGGGTATGCAGGGCTCTGGGTATGAAGGCAGGGTGTGCAGGGCTCTAGGTATGAAGGCAGGGGGTGCAGGGCTCTGATGGGTATGAAAGCAGGGTATGCAGGGCTCTGGGTATGAAGGCAGGGTATGCAGGGCTCTGGGTATGAAGGCAGGGTGTGCAGGGCTCTGGGTATGAAGGCAGGGGGTGCAGGGCTCTGGGTATGAAGGCAGGGTGTGCAGGGCTCTGGGTATGAAGGTGAGGTATGCAGGGCTCTGGGTATGAAGGCAGGGTATGCAGGGCTCTGGGTATAAAGGTGAGGTATGCAGGGCTCTGGGTATGAAGGCAGGGGGTGCAGGGCTCTGATGGGTATGAAGGCAGGGTGTGCAGGGCTCTGGCGCAAAGTTAGAGGTCAGGTAGGAGCCCTGACTGTGAGTTCAAAATCATGGAGCGCAGTATGGGGAATCAAGCGCTTGCATAAAGTTAGAAATCAGGTAGGAGTCCTGACGGTGAGTTAGAAATCAGGGAGGACAGTAAGAGGAATCAAGCCCTCGTATAAAGTTAGAAATCAGGTAGGAGTCCTGACGGTGAGTTAGAAATCAGTGAGGGCAGTAAGAGGAATCAAGCCCTCGCATAAAGTTAGAAATCAGGTAGGAGCCCTAATGTTGAGTTAGAAATCAGGGAAGGCAGTAAGAGAAATGAAACCCTCGCATAAAGTTAGAAATCAGGTAGGAGCCCTGACCGTGAGTTAGAAATCAGTGAGGGCAGTAAGAGGAATCAAGCCCTCGCATAAAGTTAGAAATCAGGTAGGAGCTCTGACGGTGAGTTGGAAATCAGAGAGGGCAGTAAGAGGAATCAAGCCCTCGCATAAAGTTAGAAATCAGGTAGGAGCTCTGACGGTGAGTTGGAAATCAGAGAGGGCAGTAAGAGGAATCAAGCCCTCGCATAAAGTTAGAAATCAGGTAGGAGCCCTAATGTTGAGTTAGAAATCAGGGAAGGCAGTAAGAGAAATTAAGCCCTCGCATGAAGTTAGAAATGAGGTAGGAGCCCTGACGGTGAGTTAGAAATCAGTGAGGGCAGTAAGAGGAATTAAGCCCTCGCATAATGTTAGAAATCAGGTAGGAGCCCTGACGTTGAGTTAGAAATCAGGGAAGGCAGTAAGAGAAATTAAGCCCTCGCATGAAGTTAGAAATGAGGTAGGAGCCTGACGATGATTTAGAAATCAGTGAGGGCAGTAAGAGGAATTAAGCCCTCGCATAATGTTAGAAATCAGGTAGGAGCCCTGACGTTGAGTTAGAAATCAGGGAAGGCAGTAAGAGAAATGAAACCCTCGCATAAAGTTAGAAATCAGGTAGGAACCCTGACGGTGAGTTAGAAATCAGGGAGGCCAGTAAGAGGAATCAAGCCCTCGTATAAAGTTAGAAATCAGGTAGGAACCCTGACGGTGAGTTAGAAATCAGGGAGGCCACTATGGGGAATCAAGCCCTTGCATAAAGTTAGAAATCAGGTAGGAGCCCTGACGTTGAGTTAGAAATCAGGGAGGGCAGTAAGAGAAATCAAGCCCTCGTATAAAGTTAGAAATCAGGTAGGAACCCTGACGGTGAGTTCGAAATCAGTGAGGGCAGTAAGAGGAATCAAGCCCTCGCATGAAGTTAGAAATCAGGTAGGAACCCTGATGGTGAGTTCGAAATCAGTGAGGGCAGTAAGAGGAATCAAGCCCTCGCATAAAGTTAGAAATCAGGTAGGAACCCTGACGGTGAGTTAGAAATCAGTGAGGGCAGTAAGAGGAATCAAGCCCTCGTATAAAGTTAGAAATCAGGTAGGAGCTCTGACGGTGAGTTAGAAATCAGAGAGGGCAGTAAGAGGAATCAATCCCTCGTATAAAGTTAGAAACCAGGTAGGAACCCTGACGGTGAGTTAGAAATCAGTGAGGGCAGTAAGAGGAATCAAGCCCTCGCATAAAGTTAGAGGTCAGGTTGGAGTCCTGACCGTGAGTTAGAAATCAGTGAGGGCAGTATGGGGAATCAAGCCCTCGCATGAAGTTAGAAATCAGGTTGGAGCCCTGACGGTGAGTTAGAAATCAGTGAGGGCAGTAAGAGGAATCAAGCCCTCATATAAAGTTAGAAATCAGGTAGGAGCCCTAATGTTGAGTTAGAAATCAGGGAAGGCAGTAAGAGAAATTAAGCCCTCGCATGAAGTTAGAAATGAGGTAGGAGCCCTGACGGTGAGTTAGAAATCAGTGAGGACAGTAAAAGGAATCAAGCCCTCAAATAAAGTTAGAAATCAGGTAGGAGCCCTGACGATGAGTTAGAAATCAGTGAGGGCAGTAAGAGGAATTAAGCCCTCGCATAATGTTAGAAATCAGGTAGGAGCCCTGACGTTGAGTTAGAAATCAGGGAAGGCAGTAAGAGAAATGAAACCCTCGCATAAAGTTAGAAATCAGGTAGGAACCCTGACGGTGAGTTAGAAATCAGGGAGGCCAGTAAGAGGAATCAAGCCCTCGTATAAAGTTAGAAATCAGGTAGGAACCCTGACGGTGAGTTAGAAATCAGGGAGGCCACTATGGGGAATCAAGCCCTTGCATAAAGTTAGAAATCAGGTAGGAGCCCTGACGTCGAGTTAGAAATCAGGGAGGGCAGTAAGAGAAATTTAGCCCTCGTATAAAGTTAGAAATCAGGTAGGAGCCCTGACGTTGAGTTAGAAATCAGGGAGGGCAGTAAGAGAAATTTAGCTCTCGCATGAAGTTAGAAATGAGGTAGGAGCCCTGACGGTGAGTTAGAAATCAGTGAGGGCAGTAAGAGAAATCAAGCCCTCGCATAAAGTTAGAGGTCAGGTTGGAGTCCTGACCGTGAGTTAGAAATCAGTGAGGGCAGTATGGGGAATCAAGCCCTCGCATGAAGTTAGAAATCAGGTAGGAGCCCTGACGGTGAGTTAGAAATCAGTGAGGGCAGAAAGAGAAATCAAGCCCTCGCATAAAGTTTGAGGTCAGGTTGAAGTCCTGACCGTGAGTTAGAAATCAGTGAGGGCAGTAAGAGGAATGAAGCCCTAGTATAAAGTTAGGAATCAGGTAGGAACCCTGACGGTGAGTTAGAAATCAGGGAGGCCAGTATGGGGGAAGCAAGCCCTGGCATGAAGTTAGAAATCAGATAGGCCCTGACAGTAAATTAGAAATTGGGGAGGGCAGTAAGAGAAATTAAGCCCTCGCATGAAGTTAGAAATCTGGTACAAGCCCTGATGGTGAGTTAGAAATCAGTGAGGGCAGTACCGTGCTGTACTGCGTGACCGTGGCCCTGACGTGCTGCTGCGTATCGACGAGGCAAGGCGAGAGCAAGCGCCTAAGCCTGGAGCTGGGCCCCGGAACTGCTACGCATCTGAGCTGAAAAGAAATCCTTAGCGAGTGATTTGAAGGAAAGCTTTTTTCGAGGTGAGGGCGTCCTGCCTGTTACCCGCTGCCGCTGCCCGCCCGCCCTCCCCCAAAGATGCCTGAAAATCGCACCACTCGAGCGCAGCGTGAGCCCCCGCTCGAGCGCCTGCCCATGGAGGTGGTAGCTCAGCAGGCACGAAGTAGGGTGGTTGGGGGAGAGGAAAGTGCGCGGCTGAAGCACGGCTGATGAGATGAGTAAACAGCATGGTAGGAGCCAGCAGGAGGAAGCTGTTCAATTTAACTCCACATAACCCTATACCCGCACCAATTTCGCAGTAGCTATTTAGCGAGGGTGCTTAAGGAGGAACTCTGTTTTCTGTCTAATGTACTGGAAATTAGGGACACATCAAGAAGAACAAGCATTGGAAATGCAATAGGTCTCGCATTAGGAAAGTTTGAGCGATTGGTATTGTAAATGACACTTTTTTTATTTATGTGTTGGTTTTTAAAATAGCTAAATTAATAGCTTTGTCAGTTACAATGTCAATAGTTTTAACTTTCGCAAATGTGACACCTATAGCATTTATAATGCAATGTGTGTTGTATTTACGTGACTTAGATGTATTGATATTACAAATAACAATGGCTTTTAATTTTGTAAATAATTAATACTTAAATAAAAGTTATTGTAATTTATAATGGCAATAGCTTAAACGTTTGTAAATAACTTTTGTGAAGATTATGTTCAGTGTATTTTATTGTGACGAAAATCCAAGAACATTGCATTTGCACCTACACACACACAGAGCCACATATAGATGTGGTGATGGTGGATATGGTGGTGGTGGATGTGGTGGTGGATGTGGTGGTGATGGTGGATGTAGTGGTGATGGTGGTGGATGTGTGGTGGATGTGGTGGTTGTGGAGGTGGTGGATGTGGTGGTGGATGTGGTGGAGGTGGTGGATGTGGTGGTGGTGGATGTGTTGAAAGTGGTGGTGGATGTGGTGGTGGATGTGGTTGTGGAAGTGATGGTGGTGGGTGTGGTGGATGTGGTGGTGGTGGATGAGGTGGTGGATATGGTGGTGGTGGTGGATGTGGTGGTTGTGGATGTGGTGGTGGTGGATGCGGTGGTGGTGGTGGATGCGGTGGTGGTGGATGCGGTGGTGGTGGAAGTGGTGGTGGAAGTGGTGGTGGATGTGGTGGTGGATGTGGTGGATGTGTTGGTGGATGTGGTGGGTGTGGATGGATGTGGTGGTGGATGTGGTGGTGGTGGTGGATGTGGTGATGGTGGATGCGGTGGTGGTGGATGTGGTGGATGTGGTGGTGGATGTGGCGGAGGATGTCATGGTGGATGTGGAGATGATGGTGGATGTGGTGATGGATGTGGTGGTGATGGTGGATGTGGTGGTGGATGTGGTGGTGGTGGTGGATGCAGTGGTGGTGGTGGATGGGGTGGTGGTGGTGGGTGTGGTGGTGGATGGGGTGGTGGATGTAGTGGTGGTGGGTGTGGTGGTGGTGGGTGTGGTGGATGTGGCTGTGGATGTGGCAGTGGATGTGGCTGGGGCGGTGGATGTGGTGGTGGATGTGATGGTGGATGCGATGGTGGATGTGGTGGTGGATGTGGTGGTGCATGTGGAGGTGGATTTGGAGGTGATGGTGGATGGATGCACACATGGATGGATGCAAATGTGAATGGGTGGGTGAATGGATGCATGGATACGTTTATAGTTGATAGGTGTATACTTGGAAAAATATATGGTTGGATGGGTGTGCCTGCATGCGAGGGTGGATGGGTAGGAGTGGCAGCACACGGAGATGGATGAAAGTGTGAATGGGTGGATTTATAGAAACTGGATAATTTCAGATACAATTTATAATAAGAGGCGCTTTGCAGAGCTGGCGACGCTGCACCTCTCTAGATGTCACGTTAAGTGTGCTGAACACATACACGACCTTCATTCACTAGACTATAAAAGCAGTGGCCTTTAAAGAGGAATGTCAACAGCAAAGAACAGAAACTGCAGGCAATCACTAACCAAATACACAGAGTGTGACTGCTGGCCATCTCAGACTCCTTACCGTTCTGTGAAGATGCCGCAGGAATGGCTGTTTGCCTGGCCCGGGAGGAGGCTCCAGTCAGGCTGTCTGTCATTCGGTACGATCCCAGCTGCGGTGGTAATGGAAGGCCACAGTTTGCGGTAGGGTTGATACAATTACGTAACAAAGGAAGGCAAATTACTTGGTAATGGATGGTAAATAATGTGGCATATATGGAATACATCTTGTGGCGTTATCTATTTAGATATTTTAATACACTGATGCAAAAGGAATCTCTGTGTGCGAGAGCACGCTCCCCGGGAGTCCGGACTTGCCTCATTGAAGCTGCGAGGGGGCTCGCTGTGGGCCTCCGCCCCCCCCTCCCCCTCCCCCCCTTGAGAGACTGGGGGGTGAATCCTGCGAGGTCCTGGATCGAGCTGGCCTCCCGGAGGCTGAGTTGGGGCCTGTGAAGCCGGGGTCTAGCTTTCCTGTCTCTGGCCCGCCTGGTGCGCAGTGACGCTCGTGGGCTGCTGCGCGGTCCCCTGAGCCCGGGGCTGCCTGACTGGAGCTGCGGAGAGGCCTACTATTGGATTTCGCTCCCCTCCCCCCTCCCTAATCCTCGGGGGTGGGCGAGAACCCCTCGGGGACCCCGCTTCATCGGGAGGTCCTGGCCTGGACTTGGTTTCGCCCGCCTGGCTGGGGCCCGCGAGGAGGGACGTGGCGCAGTGCCCTGCTGGTAGAGACAGGGGATCCGCAGGACTAGTTCCACCTTGACCGGCAGTACTCCTTACCTCCCCAGCCCTCCTGTTACATCGGGGGGTCGCCCGATAGCCACCATGGGCAAGAGGGATCCGGCGCCACGGGCCGCAAGGCAGGAGACGATGGAATCCTACGCCACTAGCACGAGGGCACCCAGGAACACAGATGGGGGGGCCCGAGACACGCAGCCGGATACCGCCATGCTCCTGGAGGCAATCCAGGCCTCGCGGGCGGACATCCAGAACTCTAGGGCGGCCCTCGAGACCAAGATCGGGGAAGTAGGATCTGAGGTTCTACTACTGCGGCAGGACTTCCGGACCTTGTCCGACAGAGTGGGCACTGCGGAGACCAGGATATCCGAAACGGAAGAATCCGTTACCTCACTCAAGAAGGACATGGCAGAATTGCAGGCCTCCCATAGACAATTGTTGTGGCGAGTGGATGACGCGGAGAACAGGGCGCGCAGAAACAACCTGCGCTTCGTGGGCCTGAGGGAAGGAATTGAAAAGAACGACACGGCAGCTTTCCTCCACTCTTGGCTGACGACCATGTTTCCCCAGGCCCATTTCTCCAACTGCTTCGTGATCGAGAGAGCACACAGGGCGCTCCTCGCAAGGCCGCCGGAGGGAGCGAGACCTCGCCCGATAATTGCGAGATTCCTCAACTATGCTGATAGGGATCTTGTCCTTCGTGAAGCCCGGAAACTGGGAGAACTAAAGTTTGAAAATACCGTTATCATGATCTTCCCTGATTATAGCCAGGAGGTACAGAAGCAGAGACGCTCCTACGACACTGTGAAAGCGAAGCTAAGAGAGCTCAACATCTCCTATATGCTCCTTTTCCCTGCGAAACTGAAAGTCCTGTTCAAGGGCAGATCGCACTTCTTCACCCGTCCGGAGGAGGCCTGGCACTGGCTAGAAGAGAGACCGCTGCTGCAAGAGGCGGAGGAAGAAGGTCGCAGAATTCGGGAAGAGCAGGCAGCGGCCAACTTCAGGAGGAACACGAGCGGATCGCAGAGGTCCCGACACCACCGGACAGACAGGCAGTCACAAAGATCACCCTACCCGTCTCAGCAACTGGCGACTGGGGGAGCCCGAGGAGACGACCACGCAACCGCCGCGGGAGATATCACTCGGGGATCGCGATTCCGGTGCCTACTTCCAGACTCAGAGACTGCTACAGATCAGGAGGATGCCACCAATGTTTCAGATTTGGAAGACCAGACGGAACAATCCTTACACCCCTTAGCTGTTGCCATCCGAGACTTGGAGCAGGGAGGGCCAAGCAACGCGGTGATCACGGACCATGACACGCAGGACACCCACTCCTGAGAAGCTGTAGGGACGGAGATGCACCGATACAGTCCATGCCAGGAGGCACGCAAGTAACTTTTCTTTGTTGTTTTTCGGGTGGTCACACACCACTACCAGACTTGAACTCTGACCAACTAGACTTTTCTTAGTTGGGGTTGTTTGCAGGGTGGGCGACAGACCTTGCTGCCTGGTGGCCCATACCGTCAATGGTTGCACGGGAGGGACGGCCGGGGGGTGCAGGTGGGGTGGGGGGGGGGGGCTGGGGAGTTGTTTATGCAGTTTGGTTGTTTGCGGGGAGGGGGAGGGGGGGGGAGATGTGAGATTATGTGCAATGCAGTCACGGGGTTCGACACATTCTTTGGTTCTTCCTACATGGGAGTTGACCCGCCTGCCTACTTCTCGGCCTGGAGTAACCATGCCTCGCCACTATACCCATGGCCGTTGAAAAACTGAGTGTAATGACGTGGAACGTCAATGGCCTGGGCAACAAAATTAAACGGGGTCTGGTGAACAACTTCCTTAAGAGAATGGGCCCTGACATAATTTTTCTGCAAGAGACACACCTGAAGGGCACGGCCTGCGCGTTCATTGCACGGGGTAGATACAAGGTCTTGGGTCATGCGGGATACACAACTGACTCCAGGGGCGTAGCTATTCTTATTAAGAACACTTCCCCGTTTCAGGTCACACGGACATGGGGGGACCCTCTGGGTACATGTGTAGGAGTACAGGGATCTTGGCGCAGACGTACGTACACCCTAGTCTCAATGTATGCACCACCTAAACTGCAGGCTACCGCACTGAAGCAGTTAGCTACCATACTATTAGACACTTCAGACACTATACAGATAGTAGGTGGAGACTTTAATGACGTACTTGACAGAGACATGGATAGATCAGGGGAGACTCACCACCAGCGTACTCAGACTCCCCTGGCTCAAATGGTGTCGGAGATGGGGCTGACTGATGTATGGCGACTGTTCCACCCGACTGTTAGGGCCTACTCATTCTACTCGGCAGTGCACAAAGTATTCTCCAGATTGGACTACATTTTTATGTCTAGACCGGAGCTTACTGTAGAGGGTACGGCGGAATACTTGGCTAGGGGTCTTTCAGACCACTCACCGCTGCTAATATCAGTGGGAAGCCCTAGACACAGGAATGAGGCGAGTTGGCGCCTCGCTGCTTGGGACCTGGCGAACAAGACAATACTCCAGGGTGTTCGTGCCGATGCCCGGGTATACCTAGCTGAGAATGTTGGGTCAGTGGACTCAGCGGTAACTCTGTGGGAAGCGATGAAGCCGGTGTTAAGAGACAGAATAAATATTAGATTGAGGGACGAGAGGCGGAAGACGATGGAAGAGGTAGAAACTGTGGAACGCACTATAGTGGAGTTAGAAAGGGATCACTTACGTACAAAGAGCTCGACCACCTTGCGCATACTGTTAGATAACCAGCGACACTATCGAGACCTGGTATCGGATGAAGCAAAGACCCAACGCCTGGCCACATTACACCGTCTTTATGACGTGGGAGACAAATCCGGCAAACTTCTGGCCTGGCTTAGTCGTAAGGAGAGGGCAGCGAGATGGGTGGAGGCAGTCGCAGACGAGAGGGGGAAGACTTTATGCGCAGACAACCTCATAGCAGACGCTTTCGCAGTCTACTATGGCCGCTTCTACGAGGCCAGGCAACTGAGTTCATGTGGGGACTCTCTTCTTTACATGTCGCAGGTTGACCTCCCCGTGGTAGACGCTGAAGCCCTACCCGCCTTAGAGGCCGACATCTCTCTGGATGAAGTCAAAACCGCCATTGCGGGGCTGAAGTCGGGTAAGGTGCCGGGCCCGAACGGGTTCCCCCCGGAATTCTTTAAGTGCACGGCCGACATCTTAGCTCCCCACCTAAAAAATCTCTATTTTAAGGCATACCAAGACGGCTGCCTGCCCGATGACCTCGCCCTGGCAATCATAGTTCCCATCCACAAGGAGGGTAAACCGCGGGACGACTGCGCGTCTTACCGCCCCATCTCCCTCTTGAATACAGAGGTGAAAATCCTAGCCACGATCCTTGCGCGACGCCTTAAGGAGGTCCTACCCGCTCTAATACACTTAGATCAGACCGGCTTCTTACCGGACCGGGCCACAAAACTCAATCTCCGACGCACCCACAACTGGCTGCAGGAGGTTAGGGATAGGGTCCCTCCCCACTGGTTCCTCTCATTGGACGCGGAAAAGGCCTTCGACTCTGTGCACTGGCCATTCCTCGAGGCTGTCCTGGAGAAATTTGGTCTCGGCCCAAAATTCCGCTCATGGGTTCGCCTGCTGTACACCAACCCACGAGCCAGAGTGCGGGTGAACGGGAGACTCTCTCGAGAATTCTTGATCCAACGGGGCACCAGGCAGGGGTGTCCCCTATCACCGCTACTCTTTACGATGACAATTGAGATACTGGCGGCCAAAATCAGACAAAATCAGAGGATTTCCGGCTTCCGCCTTACTACTGCGGACAGCCCGGAGGAGAAACTGTCCCTGTATGCGGACGATGTCCTCCTGTATATCACAGCCCCGCAAACCTCTGTGCCTGAACTATTCCGAGACCTGGACGAATATGGTAGTCACTCCGGCTACGCAGTAAACTGGCACAAATCCGTCCTTTTTGACCCCAAAGGGGACGCGAGTGAGGGGGACCTCCCAGACAGACTGGTGGTATCCACAGACGGCTTCCAATATCTAGGAGTGTTCATCACGCTGGATAGGCACCGGTCACTTCTCAAAAATGTTGAGAAAATACTGGTGAACTCCGCGGCGGATATGGCCCGGTGGCGCCAACTTCCTCTGACACTCCTGGGTAGGGCGGCGATGTACAAAATGATCGTGCTACCCAAATATTTGTATGCCCTGCAGAACGAATACTATCAAATACCAGACAGTCTCCTCCGTAGAATGCATGCTGACCTCAGATCTTTCATATGGTTGGGTAAGCAGCCGAGGATTGCACTGACCACCCTGCAACGCCACCAATACAGTGGAGGTATCTCCCTACCAAACCTTGAAGCGTACTACTGGGCGGAGCACCTGTCCCCCATTAACGATTGGCTCCACGCCCCCGGAGACCACCCAACGTATGCATTGGAACGCACCAAACTGGCCTCACGCCCGATGCTTTCCTACCTATACGGTGGCGCGGCGAGCCGTTCCTTACTCCCGGCCACGCATATTACTCTCCGGGCCTGGAAAATGGCGATGAGACGTACGGGCTGGGATAAGAAACCCACCCGGCAGACCCCACTCTGGCACTGCACGTGGCTCTCTGAACTTCACAAACTTAAGGGATTCAAGCAGTGGGACGACATTGGGATTTCCACGGTGGGAGATGTCGTCGCCAGAGGGGAGCTAAAACCCTATGCCACCTTAAGGACGGAATATGGGCTCCACCGCTCTCAATTTTTTAAGTATGTTCAACTGCGCCACGCATGGAGGGCACAGGCTCTGAATCTTGAGGGCCTACCGGAGTACGCACCCCTAGAAGGCAGACTGCTGCAGGAACAGATACCCCACAAGGCCGTGTCGCTCACGTATAAAACCCTCACAAATAACATGCTGGGGGATCTGGTGAAGCTTAGGGCCGTCTGGGAACGAGAGGTGGGAGACCTGGAGGACATTGACTGGGACTTAATCCTTATGCATCCAAGGGAGGTGGCCATAAAATCTCGACTGCGCCTGATTCAATATAACGTACTCCATAGGACGTACTTTGACCGAGTGCGGTTATTTAAAATGGGGAAGACAACGGACGATAGGTGCCTGAGATGCCAGCAGGAGGGTGGGGATTTCCTCCACATATTGTGGACTTGTGTGAAAATACAGTCCTACTGGACACTTATTTTCATCGAACTGCAGGAGGTCCTGTCCGTGTCGCTCGACCAAGAGCCTAAGCTGGCCCTATTGGGCATGACCAATGATGTAGACCTCCCCCGACCTTTACTGACGTTCCTGACATTGGCCCTGGTAGTGGCAAAACGTGACATTGCCAAGTATTGGGGGGCGGAGACGATACCCACTGTAGGTGAATGGAGAATGGGATTAGACCTCTACATGGCGGCGGAGCGAGTGACGTACAAATCAAGGGGATGCCCGAATAAGTTCAAAAAGGTTTGGTCAAAATGGCGGCACTACCATGGGCTCGATGGTGGACTTGGGGGGGGAGAACCCGTGGGAGGACCTGGGGCTGGGGGAGGGGGGAGATCGGCGGGAAGACCTTGATGGGAAGGGACACTACATATCAACTCCGCTATGCATGCCTAGTGTTTTCTCTGGCCATGGGCTTCAGGAAAGGCGGGAGGAGGGAGGAGTCGGGGTAGGTGAGATCTGTAGGTGCCCCTACTGTGCTTGTGCTGTTCGACCTTGACTGAGCGGTTGTTTTGCTAACGTTGCACTCACATCTGAACTTGTTGGGGAGGGAGGGAGGGGGGGGGGAGTTTAATTAAAATAAAACAGAAAAGTGGATGCCCAGATGATAACTGCACCCTCTGCTTATGTTGAGGCGGGGATGCGCTGAGTGTAACCCGAAGATTTAATCGGACTGCTTTATGGACTATATGTCGATGTAACGTTGGGGGCTGTAAGACATATATCCGGAATGTATTTGACATGCTTGAATTATGCTACCGCTGTCACCCTTTTCATATCTGTGCATCTGCAATAAAAACTAAGTTTTAAAATAAAAAAACTATTCTAAATGTTAATCTTGATGGAAGCACATAACAGCTTTTTATTATCACTTCATTTTCTGCTTCCAATAGTAAAGATGATTGTGTAAAACGTTGACAGTTCTACACTAGGCCAAAAACAAGTCTACACAAGGAATTATTTCAGTTATCTCAGTTAGCTTTCCGGTTTAAACTGTGTTCCAACAGTTTTCCTCAACAAACAGCCCTGCCGAACAAGTATAGTAGATTTGTTATGTAGAAGTCTCCGTAGCATGTACTTCAGTATTTTGAAGATTAGACTTTAAAACGAGGTGCTCAAACATCTGCTTTTAGAACCGTGTCTGTGGGGAGGGGGAGGAGAAATGCGACATGGTGGGCAGGGGAGGGGGCGGAGCGGGCAGAGCGGCGATGAGGGTGTGAAGCAGCAGGGGCCTTTGAAGTGAAGCTAAGCTTCACTTCAAAGGTGTGGGAGGAGTGCGGCTGAGGGAACAGATGGCGATTTGATAATGTGCACGCGCATTTTAGGTTAATGCGCTTGCACATTGACCTAAAAGCGCACGGGCACAGCACCAAATCGCCCAGTTGGGTAAAGTCTGTTTAAGACGCTATATTCTCGCTCTGCTCAATGCGCATGCGCATTGAGAGGCGAGACCTAAAAAGGGCACGGTGCACAGCACAAGTACAAGCTTAAGGCACAAAAAAGGTAAGTGACAAAAAAGTTGTTATCTTCTAACATTAAGTTGCTATCAACCCCTCCCCCCCTCCGTCCTGAGGACTGTGGTTAATAAATTGGGGTTAGGTCTTGGGACAATACTGCGTGATTATTAAACTGCATGTAAAGTATAATCTGAAGTGCTTAACCTCTTCAGCGCGGCTCAAATTTCCGCACTGTGCTGAAGATTCGAAAAACGGGTGTGGTCATGATGGAACAGTTCCGTCATCAGTATAGCCCAACTGACGCTGATGACGGAACCGTCCTGTCATAAGCATCGAAGGGTTAAACGGCCCCTCGGAGAAATGAAACCGCATTGGGACCAGTGCAGAAAGAAATGGTTACTGCAGGAGATTAAAAAATCTCTGGGGAGAATCTGATTTGCCCAGGGGCAGAGCCAAAATCTAAACGTGTTCAAAGGAAAAAAAGGAAAGCCTCTAAGGAACCACTACAAGGAGGAAGTAAGGAAGGCACAGCATCAAACTCCCTCAAAGATTTAGTGGGAAAGCACTTTAAAAGGGTCTTTTCCCCCGCTAAAACACTGGCTACAGAAGAAGGGGATGAATCATGGAAAGGGGGTTCCTCCCTAATTTTTGATGAACGCACGGTGGACTCTGGCTAATCAATCGGCACAGTCTTTGATAGGACATAAAGGGGCAATAATGTCACCTCGACTTTCCTCATCACCGCGACTGCTATTACAGATCTCCGACTAAGCAGAAAGCCTGGGCTTGATGCAAAATGAAGAAGTAGCCCAAAACTCAGATGGAAGATTAAATGGAATAGAAAGTCCGGTTTCACACGGAGCCAAGGGACCAGTGTATGTGGAAAATATTGGCGATACTAATGGTGAAAATCAATCCTTAGAGATAAATATGGAATCCTGGGAAACACCCGCTTTTTCAATGCTGGAGTTAATGTTAATGCTGCAAAAATCTCTCCAAGGCTTGTTGGAAGGGACTATGTTAAACCATGACATTTTAAAAACCCAGCAAATGCACCTCTTCAAAATCGAGGGAGAGTTACATGGCATTAGGGGGCAAATGCCATCCATGTTAAGAGCTGTTTCAAATCTGTATCAATAGCCCCGGTGAGCGAGGGGGAGGAGGAGGTTGGAAATGTTGATCCCCCGATGGTTAACCATGATGCTGAATCACCAACTACCAATCATGAAGTTTATATTTCAAGAAGACCGATGTTGGTAAAAAGAAGGGGTGATTATATAAGTTATGGTTTGTCAAAACGAGTGAGATTGGTAGGAAGAGATGCACAAAGAAAGGGTAAAACAAGTGTAATGAAAAAGAGAAGGGAGCAGAAGGAACGAATAGGAGTACTCGAACAAGTACCTACGTTTGAACCCCCTATAACAGTGAGAGAAACAAGAATAAGTGCAGAGAAATCAGCAAGGATGCTAGTAAAAAGGGAGATCTGTAATAGGAAGCAAAACCACCAGGATAAGGAGTTAACAAATATAAATCATATGCCTGCCAAGGTAGCAAGAACACCCGGCCTTATGATTTCCCTTTAAGATACATTATACTGGGGTATTAGCTCGGAGGAAGGGGCTAGAATTAACACTTAACTGTCACTGAGGGGACCTAGACTGGAAGGAGAGGAGGACAAAGGGAATAAAAGGCTTTACTTTGAACAAGTGAAAATGGGAAGGGGTGGGAAAAAAATTAGGAAGAGTTCTTATCTAAAGAGATCCCACCATCTTAACTCATTTGCCCACTGCCCAAATCTAAAAGGAATAGGATCCAAAGACCTTCGGCAGGTGGGATTTCAAGTATCTTGTGATGGTAAGGAGTTTACTAGGGTACAGCTCTATTCTGACCTGGTTAAAACTGCAATAATAAATACAGAGAAGGAGATATGTAAAGAAGGGATCAGGCTAGTGCCCAAAGAAGAAGTTGTACCACAATATAATGCTCTGCAACAGAAAACCTTCCTACGATTCCATGCGGGCCTAGGAAAGAGACAAGTAAAGCTACCAGGAAGTGAAGTGGACCAAGGGTTGGAAAACTTCAATATAGTAATAAATAACTCAGACCTGATGAAAGCCTGGAAGAACTGGAACTATAGCACAAGCCCGGCACGCCCTTCCCAGCAATATATGGAGGGAACCGAATTTAACGGGCCACTGAGTGATGTAGAATAGGTAAAGGGGCATCCACATGGCATAAAAGTGGTCTCTTGGAAAATAAATGGTCTCAGAACACAGCTAAACCAGGAATTTAAAAAAAAGCTCACAAAAAACAACAAGATCATTTGTATACAAGAGACCTAGCTTTGTGGAGAGCCCCCTGTAGTTGAAGGGTTTCGACAAATTCATCGATCTTCGATAAAATCTAGCTCTGGCCGCGCTGCAGGCGGCTCATTGATTTTATTATTTACAGACTTAGTGATTAGGGTATCCCAGTTACTTGTGACGTGTAAGTGGTTTCTGGGCTGTAGGATATCAACACTGTTTGCTGACAAAAAATATGAAAATATGTTGATCCTAAATGTTTATATGCAATGGGGCTCACAGGAAGAATATGAGGTTGAACTGGGACATTTTAAGAATAATTTGGATTTATTTTGTGATAAGTATGGGACTGATTTAATTTTGCTGGTGGGAGATTTTCACCATAAATTAAACTCAAAATTGTTAGATCTTTGGTGAACAGAAATTTTAGATTCATATGATATAAAAAAGCAGAGTTTTCTGAAAATATAATACTGACTGATGCTGCTAAGCTGGGAAATTACTTAGCATCAAAAAGTATTTTCTACTTAAATGGCAGGCTAGCTCAAGATTGTCCGACAAAGAAAACCTTCAAATATGGGACTCAAAATTTCCCTATTGATTACGTTTTTATGCTGGCATGGAACTTTGAACTAGTAACGTATTTTATTATTATTATTATTATTAAGGGGCATTTATAGAGCGCCTGGTTACGCTAAAAGCGTGTCCCCGCGCTGACTGAAGCACTCTGGAGGAGCAGTAGGGGAAGGAGCCCAGTTATTTTGAAAAGAGGTGAGTTTTTAGTTTCCTCCGGAAACTAGATTCGGAGGGGTCCAGACGGAGATTAAGAGGTAAAGCATTCCAGCTTTTAGCCGCCAGGTTAGGATTAGTCCTTCGGAATGTAGTGGCCAAAATTTAATAAAATTAGAGTTGATAATAACCCCACAGGCTGCTTGAGACAAAGTCATCTTACAAGAGGTGGATTATCCGAAGCGGATAACGACTCGGTTATCGTATGCATTTATAGAAAGGTTAACTAGACTGCAACAAAATTGCAGTCAGTGCAATCAACTCTGCTGCTTGAGCTGAATTCTGTGCAATACGTGCAGTTTCAACAATCGTGTGCAAAGTCGTAACCGCATACGCTGCAGTCGTATCGCCATTCGGAAGCTTAAAGCATGAACAATCTACCCATAGGGTACCATCTGGATTCTAAAGAGGAGTATCTTTCAGATCAATTCTACCCTTCATTTCCTCCTCTGTCCGGAGAAAACAATCATGCTGTTCCTGAGCATCTGTCTCTACAGAAATCGGCAACAATGTAGCTGGATTCAACGTGTTGCACCGCTTAATGTGCACATGACTAGCCAAAAGCGTCAACTCATATCCTGACAAACATGCACTAGTAAGATGCTGAGTCCTCGTTTTATTCAATAAGGTATCCACTGCACCACTTATTACAAAGTTCGGGAAGCAAATTAAAAACAAACTTGTCCACAAACAATCTTTGACCACCTTCTGTACTCATGTCCTGACCACTGTGATCAATAAATGTTTCTTCAAACCTAGTGAAGGAATCAGACACACTCTCGTCTTTCTTCTGTTTGCATGCTGCTAACTTGTCCCAATTCACTCGCATAGGAGGCATCAAGGTTTTAATTAAATTAATAATCCTACCAGGTAATTCTGCAACTAAAGGCTCAGGTTTGGCACCTCCAACCTGTCGACCATCCATCTGCAGCAGCAATATTAACCCACGTATCTCCTAACTCTATCGCATGATCCTCGTGACGGATCTTCGCCCACAAAGGTTGAGGAACTACATTACCCAACAACATATCCACATCAGCTAAATTCATAACACACGCATCAACTGTCTGAGACAACTCCTTGTAATAACCAGCAGGATTCTTACGGGGGTCAGGCAAAGTCTGCTTAAGAGCCAGGACCTCTGCTCTCTTCCAAGGAACATGTACCCACACTCGCTGAAAATCAGCCGGTGCAGCTGCAATACCATTATTAAGATCAGAAGCCCCTGCCTCTCTCCATACAGGAGGAACCTCTCTCATCGGGTACTGCTTCACTTTCCTCCTAACAGAAGGATCAGGTTCAAACAACGACTGAGAAGGAAGTCTACACCTAAACGCAAGAAGCGTCTCTACCGCTTCCTCGACATCGGGATCCACTATCGTCCCTTTAGCAAATTGAGACTGAACATCAAGCACTTCCTGTGGAATCAGACCCAACTGATTATTTTCCCATTCTTCACGAAGGAAAGTACACATTACATCAAAAACATACCTTTGCTTAAGCGGATCCCACTGTAAGAAAACATCCATAACCGCTTGTAAAACATACCTAGAAGCATTTAAAATCCATCTACGAGCCAAAAGATCCAACACTGCCCGCTCTTCGGGACCAGGAAGCTGACTACAACTCTGCTTACGTTCCGAAACCGGGGTCATACTCAGTGACCCAAAGAGTGGAGACAAAACACTAGCAACAGTCTCAGTCATCCGTTTTCGAGTAGAAGGAGAAGAAGTTGACATAAGGACAGGAGACAAAGTGTTTTGAGGCGACAAAGACATAGGGTCAGTAGAAAAGGAAGTCGAAGGCAAAGGAGAGGAAGGCAAAGGAGTTTGAGCCAGCAAAGGCAAAGCTGGCGGCCCTAGAGAAGGCTGCGCCAATGGAGGAAGAACCAACTGTGGAAGAACAGCTGCGGGACAACAACAGGGGGTTGAACAACTGGGGGTCGTGAAGGTGCCGTAGCACTCTGCACATAAGGGGGTGGTAATCTCAACAAATGCGACATCAAAGGATCCTTTTCGGGGTCATTTGTCGCATTCGGAAGAAGAGGTGGCAAAGCCGGATAACATTTGTCAATGGCCATGCAATGTTGTCTATCTGACACCTCAATCACACTATCTTCTTCATCTTCTTTAAACTGCCTAGCAGCTTGCATTATCGATATATTCTTTTCTTTCCTATCTTTCTTAGCTTGCTTAATTTCTCACTGTTTGGCTTCCTTACGCCAGAGGCGGAAAGAGTCAAACATTGCCGGCCGGGCTTTCTTCCTAAATAGCGCAACTTCTAGGTTATCTAAAACCTCTGATTCGAAACTACCATGTTGGGGCCATCGTAATACACCATCTTTCTTCGTATAACGTATCCATACTTCATTAAATGTAATTGGACCCATGCCATGCTTTGAATAGAGCTCATAAGTTGGAGTTCCAATCAGAGGTATCGGACATGAGTCCTCCAATCCGGAATCCCTGTTACAACTACAACAAAACCATTTCCTAAATTTGCTAAGATCAGGCATCTTATAGCTCACTAATCTAGATTCAAACTTCAAGGGGTTATCAAAAACGATATTCTCGCAAATATACGAGCCCCTCGGCTTTGGTAATTGCAACAACCAAATCAAAGAAACCCAAGAAACCAAACAAAGTCGTGGGAGCGACCCACTTGTACTTAACCAAAATGTCTGTCACGCCACCAGAAGACCGTCTATTGTCTCGCCTTACAAATCATCACAAACGGGTCCAAGACAGGGCGACAGTCATGGCAGCAGTCCTTCGTAGCCGTCGGAAAGGGGAAGCCTCGCAGTAAAGACCTTCGGTCCACAGTCGACATGCAGGGGTCGATGAAGTGGGGGCCCTCCGCCATAATTTCCTCACGAAGCTCCTCGCGATCTTCGTGCTTGGACCGGTACCGCTGAAGTCGCCCCACGTTAGGCACCAACTGAAGAACCGGGTTTTTAAACCCAGCGGCGCCAGGGGCACGCCCAAAGTCTTCGGATTCACCTGTCTTGGTATACAGAAACACAGAATACTTCTGGGTGGCGTCAAAGACCAAATTTATTAGCTGCAGCTAGTAATATAAGTCCTAGAAATACAACACAGTGTACAACTCAGGAAACTGTTCAATTTTGTAAGGCAAGACTTCCCTTTTTATGCCAAAATTCACATTACGAATGCACACCCACTGCGCAAAATTGTAGCCAATAAGGTACATTTTCAAACAAAGTATCACATAGCAAAAACCTCAGTTTACATTGCCCCAACCCACAGGTTAATTATTAGGATTTGTCCCAAATGCAATCTCCACAAGCCGGACAAACCCATAATTGAAAGCACAATGCATGTAATGAAAGAGCATAGAAAAAGAAACAATGACAGATAATGAGCAAGATAGAGCATGTGTAAAGAACCTAAAAGTTAACGATGTCCTCAACATTGATTGGCAATCTCAGACAACGATCAACCAAGGGAATTGGCTTAGCGAGGTCAGTTTCTTACAGTTCACTCAAGAGTCAAGAAGAGGCCTAGTTAATAAGTGCATGAACAGCGAAGCCCATGCGACTTCGTTCGTTCGGTTACCTCCACGGGCCCACGGGCCTACGTGATGGCAACACAAAATGGAGGCACAGACAAAATGGAACCTGTATTCAAAACAAAGTCTCTGAATACGTAATGAACTCGCTAGTTAACGCAACAAATTCACTCCATATTAGGCGCACTTACTAAATACGGTACTACATCACCAAAATCGTGACGGAACCATAACCTCACGAGACAAACCCCAATTTTACAGAACCTCAATGGATATGTGGATAGCTTTGTTGCTTTGTGGATGAAGATTGGACGACTTTTGTACCTCGTATGTAGAGAGGCCTAGTAGATGATGTTCAAGGCATCGTGATAATGTTGTGCAACGCTGGATGTGTAAACAAAGTTGTTTCAGGGAAACTAATCTAACATTGTCTTGCGTGCAAATGTGTGCAAAGGTTAATTTCTGAAATGTTATTTTCTGGGACAATTTAAGGAATAAGCTGCCTTGCTGCATGGGCCTAACCTGGAAATAGAACACTCACTCCTCATCCTAAGGGTCGATATATAGAAGCCGTCTAAAAAAGCAGCATTTCATAATGTCATAAAATGGAAAAAAGTAAAACCTACACTTAGCATCGTCTAAAATCAAGCTTCCCTTTAAAATATTCATCAAAGCTTTCAATTCATTATGCTATTTGAAATCCTAAGCACTCTGAAAGCCATGGTACCTAAAAAAATAAAAACAAAACAAAACTGGTTTGGTTTAATTAAGTTTATAAAACAAGCCGAATTGTTCCCACGCGGAAAAAAGGCCAATTATTTCATGTGTTCCGGGTGGCAGACACATTATTGTTGTCCACAACCATAGATGATAATCCCAGAGACGCACCTCAAAGCAAATATATGGAGCAAAGGTGATTCGATCCAATTCCCACAGCAGCCGTTGAGGGAGAGACTGCTTCTTGTATGCGTACCATAGAGCTGTTGTCCAAGTCACTAGAAGCCGAAGCGTCCCAGAGTGGCTCAAGAAATGCATTCAAGTTCAAGTTCAAAATTTTATTGTTTGATTAATTAAAATCATTACAATTCCCCCTGAAGTGGATAAAAATAACTTATGAGATTACATTACAGTCCCATTCTAAAATGCTCCGAATATTAAAACAATACCATGGTTAAGATACTGACATACAAAAATATTTATCGTTAAAATCTTATATAAGGGTTCCTACTTTTACAGCGTTCTCCTGACATAAACCCTTTTTGCTCTTTGACTTTTTTTTGGTATGGTCCCTCCCAGTCTCCTAAATAAAAGAAAAAAAAGAAAAATAAAAAGACGGGCTATCAATTTAGCAGCAATACAACACTGATAGGGGCTAACGTTTAAAACTCGAAACAACAACCTTAACAGTGTGTGAAACCCCTTAAGGAAAACACTGATAATAATGAGGTCCCAATGTTCAACTGTAATTTTCTGGGCTGTCTTTTTATTTGAGGCCTAGAGCTAGGCTGGATCTTTTTGTGGGTTAACATTCTATCCGCTTAATTATTATGGAGATTCAACTGTTGCGTAGTTGCGTAGATCCAACGTATTTCTTTTTTGTTCTCCATCGGCTTGCCGTAAAAGTCTGGTAACCATTGTCATGTGTTTAACCCCCCGGCAAGCCACGATGTTGGACGTGCCCTCCAGCCGGCATATCACTGCTTGCCTGCTTGAACAGATGTTCAGATTGTTGAAGATGAATTTTAAGTACTGTCTCCTCTGGTCCAGGACAGCTGGACAGGCACATAATAAATGGGGTAAAGATTCTTGTTTAAAGCCACATAATCGACAGATCTCCGATTGAAAGGCCTTTTTCCACAATGGATACAGGTCCTTTGAGTCGTGCACACCAAATCCAAAGTATATAAAGCTCTTTTTTAGCTGTGAGCTAAAATGGGCAGATAAATATGCTTGTGGCCTTAAGGATCTGTATGAGTTATTGACTCTGCACCCATGCCGGCGCTTGGTGATTTCCTTTTTGTCAGCCAGCAAGGATTTCTTTTTTGCTGCGATGTTTACTGCTTTGCCAAAGCTTACTCTGTCTTCCCCATTTTTCCATGCTGTTTGTAATTCCAGTTCGGCTAGAGATGTTCTCCTAAAAAGCTTCCCCAGGAATTCGGTGTTTCGAACTTCATCTGGTGCTTTATTTCATCCCAGCATAGTCTATTCAAGGTGTCCGGGTTTGAGGAGCGGATTTTATGACAAAGTTTCAAAAAAACGCTCATTCATCGGAATTTCTGGTGCTGAAGGCCGAATTCCAGTCTGACCTGGGAGGGGGAAGCAGATTTTGGCAGGTCAAAACGGCCTTATAAATTTTTGTCTGCAAGCTCGTTCAATAAGTGCGCTTCCTTGCCGCACCAGGGAGCCAGGCCATAGGACAGACTGGGCTGGATTTGGGCGGCCATAACTTTTAACAGATGACTGTAGTTTGGGCTGTCCACTTTTTTACGTAATAATCTATATGCATAGATTAGTCATTGAGCTTTTGCTTTTAATGCCGATTTATGTTCTTTATGAGATGAGCCCTGCCCAATTGTTACGCCCAGATATTTGTATGAGCGCTGATACTCCACAATTG
Organism: Lissotriton vulgaris; assembly: GCF_964263255.1. Taxonomy (NCBI): domain Eukaryota; kingdom Metazoa; phylum Chordata; class Amphibia; order Caudata; family Salamandridae; genus Lissotriton; species Lissotriton vulgaris. Next base: position 1,995,828,147 of record NC_141693.1, on the reverse strand, counting down.
CCCCTTTGGCTAACCATTTAAACTTGCTTTTTTTGGGATCCACTAAGCAAACAATTTTAGTTTTTTCTTTGTTTAACTCCAGTTGTTCCTGATCCAAGTAAGCTCCTAAATTGTTTATTCATCTCTGTAAGCCAATAGGAGTTTGGCTCAGCAAAATAATATCGTCTGCATATTGTAGGATGGCAACTGACTCGTTGGCCATATTCGGTGGGTGGGAATCTGGTTTTTCAATGTATGATGCAATGTCTGCTAGAAACAAGTTAAATAGGCTGGGCGCAGCCTTGTTTCAAGCCTCATTGCGTGTGGATGCTTGAGGTTGTGCTGAACCCGTCGCCGAGCTTAACTCTTGCCCAGGTATGCTTGTACAAGGAAATTATGGTGTTGAGCATTGCGCTTGGCAAGCCCCATACGTTAAGTTTCTTCCAGAGATATCTCCTGCTTACTCTGTCAAATGCAGATTTGATGTCCACAAAGCACGCAAATAACCGAGATTTCTTTTTTGCGCTTTTCCGATTAGGAGCGCTAGAATGGCGAGGTTAGTTGTAGGGCCCATCCTGTGAGAAGTTGGTCTGATATGTGATGTCCACTATTCTAGTGGGCACCCTGTATGTTATGTTATGTTATGTTACATATTTTTATATAGCACTCAGCTGCCCCAGCCAAGGGGCGTCCCGGCGCTATCAAACTAACAAAGAGGGCAGTGCCTCTACAAAGCACAGCAGGCCCTAACACAACAAGCCCTAGGGTCTAGTCTGAGGGAAAAAGGTAAGTCTTGATGGCTTTCCTGAAAGCCAGGAGATCAGTTAAGCCACGCAACTGGGACGGCAAGGCATTCCATAATTTAGCAGCCAGATAGCGGAAAGAGCGCCCGCCCATTCGAGCGCGTTTCACCCGAGGAGCCGCTACCTGGTGCTGGCCTTCCGAACGCAAAGATCATCGGGGGATATACAGGGTCAGTAGCGGACAGAGCGTAGGTGGAGTAGCGAGCTTTAAAATCTTGAATGAAAGACAGAGAACCTTAAATTGAATCCGCTTAGCAACAGGCAGCCAATGGAGTTTACTTAAGGTATCGGTAACCGGATGAGAGCGAGGGAGGCCTACCAAAGTTCTGGCTGCCGCATTTTGCACCCGCTGTATTCTTCCAATCTCTGCCTAGTTGGCCCCTAGCAACAAGGATTTAGCATAATCCAGGCGAGAGAGAATAGTCGATTACACTGTGAGCTGGCGGGTATGAGGGTCAAACATTTTGGTAGGTTTGAGATTCCGTAGGATCCCAAAGCATGTGGCTGCCATTTTCTTAGTGTGAGTGCGAAGACTGAGGGAGGAATCTATCTAGACCTCAAGGTTTTTTACTTCTGATTTTGGGTCGGGAAAATTCCCTAAAATTCCCTAAAATATTGGGCCACCATTTTTCGCACCAGGCAGAGGCGTTTTTCCACACTAATAAAACCTCAGTTTTACTCGCATTTAGCTGCAAGTAGTTAGAGGTCATCCAGTTTGCCACGGCCGTTAGTCCATTCTTAAACATAGTGGCGCTCAAAACTGAATCATCCGTCAGAGCCACCACTAGCTGCGTATCGTCAGCATATGAGACCATTGAGAGCTCCAATAGCTTAGCCACCGCAGCCAGTGGCTGTACGTAAAGATTGAATAACGTAGGGCTGAGTGCCGAGCCCTGGGGGACTCCCTGCTCAATAAGTCGTTCCTTAGAAAGGAACGGGGGAGTGGAAACCCCGAAAGGTTCTTCCTGTTAGAAAGGCTCTGAACCACTCCAGAGCGAGTCCCCCGACACCCGCCTCTTCCAGACGATGTAGCAAAACCGCATGCGAGACCGTGTCAAAGGCGGCACTCAGATCCAACAAGATCAGTGCCGCCGTTTGCCCAGAGTCCAAAATGGTCCGCAGATGTTCCATCATGCTCAAAAGTGCCGTCTCAGTGCTGTGACCGGCTCGGAAACCATGCTGCGAGGCATCAAAAGTATTGTTTGAGTACAAAAAGCTGGTGAGAGTGCTATTGACGTGGGATTCTGCCACCTTGGCCGGCCAAGGGAGCAGGGAAATAGGCTTGAAATTCTCAGGTTTAGTGGGATTCAACGTAGGTTTTTTAATAATCGGGGATACCCATGCCTGTTTCCACCTTGCCGGTATCACAGCTGATTCAAAGGAGGAATTAATTATCTGACGGAGGGGGTTAAGCACAAGCGCGGATGCCTCCCTAAATTGGGCAGGTTTTAAGGGGTCAGCAGGAGAACCAGACTGGATTTTCCCACATAGTCTAATAAACTCTTCATGGGAAATTTCAGGAATCACCATAAGTTTGGTGATTGATTCAGGACTAAAAGGGACGGGTAAAGGTGTAGGTAAAAAGGATCTATAAATTACATGCACTTTTTCTACAAAAAAGGAAGTCAATTCTTTGCAGTGTGTTTCAGAGGCAGTTACGGGTGTCGAGGCTTTTTTGGCGCTGAGATCCTTCAAAATTTTAAAAATAGATTTTGAGGGATTCGGGCTGAGCCTGATCTCCTTAGCATAGTAAGCAGCTTGTGTCTTGCAAATTGCTCTGTGATAGTTTTTTTCTGCTGCAATGTATTGCCCTTTTATTTCCGGATCATACATTTTCCTCCATTTCCGTTCGATTTTTTTGCAGGTTTTCCTTAGGGTAGTTAGAGACTCATTATACCATGGGTTTGATTCTTGGGAGCGGCCTTTGATCCAGCTGGCCGGGATCAAAGAATCCAGAGCCCGGGTTAACCAGGTACAGAAAATCTCATACCCTGACTTTGCATTATCGAAAGGTTCAGGAGGGTTTGTTCTGAGCAGGGTTTAAAAATCGTATCAGTCCAAACAACCCTTATGGTGATGGTTGTAAAGTCAACCTTATAGACCAGCTATCCTAGTGGTAGCATGAACAAAGCAGTCATAGGCAAAAACTTCAGAGAGCGTGTGAAGCCAGCTGTTTTACCATATGTAACCCCTTGAATACCAAATGAACGGACACCACACAGGTTATATATAAAATATATATGTATTTATTACTAACACATCTCCTCTGAACTCTTTATGAGGTCAGAGGCCAAAGCACATACCAAGATACTTAATTATCATACAATAAGTTGCACAAAATACAGTTGAGCCCTAGGGGCGTTGCAAACCATATACTAAAATAGTGGTATAAGAACCACATCACGAACAGGGAGTAGGCCTAGGGCCTAGGGAATTGCTGGGGCTACACTGAACTACCAAAGGTTAGGAAGCAGGAGGCCTACGGTAAGCGTGTGCAGTGTCTTAACATACACGCAAGTTACCATCGGGATACAATGGGAACGTAAGAGTCAGAAACTAGTTGATTTAGGACACTTCCGGATGGACTAGGAGAAAGCTACTGAAAACTAGGACACTTGGATAGTCAAAACCCACAGGAGCAATGGAGTACTCGCGTTATCTCACCCACAGGAGCCGGGTGCATAGGTGTCAAGTTTTGTCGGGTTTCGTCGCTGAATCCTATGGAGACCTGTTAAAAGATGCTGTAGGCGACCAGGAGAGAAGTGTACGGTTGGTTCCCAGGGTGGATCGTAAATGAAGAGTACCTGAAAGCAGAGGGGACAGAGTTTGGGTCACTAGCCAGTGACCAGGAAGGAACCAGGCGATGTCGTGAAGCAATCAGGTGATCTCGTGAAGCTTGTCTCTGCAGCCACGAGGTCCAGGAGGCGTCGACGATGACCAGGCGCTGGTTTCGAGCTGTCCCACGATGGATATAGATGTCTGCGGTGTCGGGACCCGGATTGGACCCAACGAGCCTTGGCAAATGCAACCCACGCAAGAATCGAATATTCGCTTCGAGTCAGACCAGCAAGGTCTGGGGGGCTTCTCTTTTTCAGGGAAGCAGGAGCAAGCCTGGAGCAACCAGGCCAGCAGTGTAGATTCAAAGGTTCACCTTCACAGAGGCCACTAGCCAACGGGCAAGTGACCGGAAAGGCGCGTCAAGCTCAAAAGCAACAGCAGGCCCCACGCGACACTCGTGGAGTGTAGAGGGCTGTGCATCGGTGCAAATGTGGCTCGGGCTGGGGCTTCTCAATCTCCAATGCACAACTTCAAGGGTGCCTCAGAAGCTGCACAATTAGCAATAAGCAGGTTTTTCAAGATGTCCAGTCCCACGTCTCTCGTCGCCTCCACAGGTCTCAGCTCTGCTGCAGATGTGGGTCGGGGTAGGGGAAGTCTGGAAGTCCAGTTCCTGTCTGGCTCTGTGCTCAGGCTCCGGCGGGAGCGTCGACAAAGCAAACAGGCAAGTTGCTGTTGGTGCCTGTTTGCACAGGGTGGTCACTCCTTGACTACAAGGGAGATTCTTCAGTCTTCCAGTTGCAGTAAAATGTCGAAGGTCCAGAGTTTCGTTTCAAGTTTCAGTTCAGGATAATCTAAAGTCTCTAGACTCAGCTCCTACCTATATACTGATTAAAGGGGCTGGATTACCTGCTAGGCCCCTCCTATGGGTGGGACCAGGGAAGGGGGTGGTTGCACCCCTTTCCCTTTGTCCAGTTTCGCACCAGAGCTGGGGCTGGAGTGCCCCAGCAACTGGTTTGAACCGGGCTATGCATGGAGCAACTTGTGTGCCTGGGAGGTGTTAGCACCTCCCAAGGCAGGAAACCTATTGTCCAAGCCTCCCTCGCTGGAATGGCTCCCAGCAGCAGGAGGTCAGACTTGTGTCTGTGGCAGCAGCATCCATTTTGTGATGCTGAGACTCTGGTTAACTTTAACTGGGATTAACAGGAACATGTCTTCTCCCTCTAGAAGGGTGGTATGCTACCCCCGTCGCCAGAACTGGTGAGGAGGTAGTATTCCAAAGCGTATGACACCTTACACTGCATGTTTTGATAAAGCCAAATCAAAGTTAGCATTAACTGCGAGGATTATAATGCACTTAGGAGTATATGTGCAACGGACTTTCTGACTTTTTTCAGAATAAAATCATTAAACTTTCTTCCTCCTTTGATAGCGCCCCACCTAACCACCATTCTGATGTTTCATATTCCTCTCACTGTTCTTTTAACTCTTTTAGTGAGCTAACCCCTGACCTAGCGCTGTCGCTGCTGTATAAAGTCAAGTCTGGTTCGCCTTTAGACCCAGTCCCTGCTAAAGTTATGGGCAATCTCGCCCCTGTTTTAATCAAACCTCTCCTCTCCATCTGGAACTCCTCCTTGACCCGCGGTCAATTTCCCTCAGTGTGGAAACAGGCTAGGCTACTTCCCATTCTGAAAAAACCCGACGCTGACCCCTCACAATTTTGCAACTACCGACCCATATCGCTCCTGCCAAAACCTGCCAAGGTACTGGAGAAAGTGGTCCAGAAACAACTGGCTCAGTATCTTGAAACAAATCAGCTGCTGCACGATTCTCAGTCCGGTTTTTGAACCGGCTACAGCACCGAGACGGCGCTGCTGGAAGTTTCCGAGATCATCAGGGAATCAGTGGATAGGGGCGAGGAGGCCATGTTGGTCCTCCTCGACCTATCCGCTGCATTTGACACTGTATCCCACAACATACTTACAGCCCGTCTACAACAGCTGGGGATCGGAGGTACAGTCCTGGCATGGACTAAATCTTTTCTGTCCAGACGGTCTCAGAGGGTACTGATGCACCCATTTGAATCAGAGGATAAACCCCTCTTGTGCGGTGTGCCCCAGGGCTCCGCCTTAAGCCCATTATTGTTTAACGCTTACTTGGCCCCGCTTGCCAAGGTAGTAGAGTCATGGGGGGTCAGGGTGGTCTCATATGCTGATGATACTCAGCTCGTTTTTTCATTTAGAGACCATTCTGACTCCCTCTTCACCAACTTCAGAAACTGCCTTGGCAATATCTGCGCATGGATGTCTGCCAATCACCTTGCCCTAAACACCGACAAAACTGAGGTTCTCTTTTTTAGCCAGAAATCGACTCCCCCTGCAAACCTATGGTGGCCTACCGTCCTGAACCCTCCACCCATACCAGTGCAGTCCGCCCGCAACCTTGGCTTCATATTTGACAACACTTTGTCCGGTAAAACCCAGGTCAATAAAGTTGCGGGGGCCTGTTTTAATAAGCTGCGTATGATTAGGAAGATTTTCCCCTACCTCCCCCAAACATCCTGCAAAACGGTTGTCCAGGCACTTATCACGGCACATCTTGATTATGCCAATAGCTTATATGCCGGCGCCCCCCAATATCTTATAGACCGTTTGCAAATCATTCAGAACGCTGCAGCAAGGCTCATTGGAAATATCCCTGCCCGCAATTCGGTCAGAGCATATCGGGATGAGCTACACTGGCTTCCCATAGCCCGACGCATTGATTTCAAAACCTTGATCCTTGCATTCCGGGCAATTCATGGAATTGGCCCGGCCTATCTGAGCAAACGACTCAAGATATCATCTTCTGTAAGACATCTGAGATCTAACAGCCTTCGTTTACTGAACGTCCCCAGATTCAGGCTTATCCGAAGTGGCGGCAGATCTTTCACCGTCACAGCTGCCAAGCTCTGGAACAGCCTACCTCTTGACCTTAGGTTCATCGAATCTGAGCCAGTCTTCCGACGCAAACTAAAAACCTGGCTGTTTACTAAACGCTAATTAAAGCTTCTGCATCCCTTGATTTCTCCTTTCAGATGGACTTGAACTAGGCAACCCTCTCTGGTGATTTTCCTGTTATCTTAGCGCCGGGACACCCCCGCCGGAGGTAGCCGCGCGCTCTACAAGCTTCTAAAATAAATAAATAAATAAATAATGGTATGGCTATATCATAGAACAGCTATAAGGACATGGTTCCGATAGCTGCAGACAGGCTCAGCTCATGCTAGAGCACCATCTCACATAAAACCAAGCACTCTGCCTCCAGGATTGGTAAGGCCTGCCATAGGAGTGACGTATAGGTATATATGTGTCTATATGTTGCTTTGAATTAGGGGGACTATATAACTTGAGATTGATCTAGTACAAGAAGTGCCGCCCCACGCGGGGGTGAGAGGTTTTTTTCCCCATGGATGGTTTTATTGGAAATAAAGGGAAGATTTTTTCAGGGGCTGAGTTTGGCTGTTTATTATATTTGAGCCGCGCCTTCCTTGTGCGCTTTCTTTCCCGTTTTGTGGGTTTAGCTACCACCACTACTGGTTTCAGAGAGCTCTGTGGAGCATCTAATTGGAGGTCTGTTAAGTCAGGTTGAGCCTGGGGCTCCCCTTTCTCTGATTCATCATTAACGTAGCTGATTTCTTCTATTATTGAGTTGGCGCATTTTATCTTTTCCTCAAATTCGGCACTTTTTGGGTGGTTTTTATGCTGCTTGCTATTGACGTCCTTTAAAATTTCGACAAGGGTTGCTCTGTGGTGTTCTTTTACTTGATTCTGGTTGAGGATCTATTCCTTGGCGTTCCTTCTCCTGGCAGTTGGATTCCAATATAACTAGGATTTCCACCAGGTTTGAGTCGTTTATATTAGAAAATAATTTGGAGCGAACTTCTTCCTTGGGGGCTGCATTTGCTGCAGATTTTATTAAGTTTAATTTTTCGACCTTTGTCCATTTTGTATTTGATCGACCTTCTTCCTTGAGGCCTCCTAATAATTTTCCATCCTTTGAGCCCGTGGCAGTTGTTAGTCCCTCGGGGGCTACATTGAAAGCTATAGAACTGCTGTTAGGATTTTCCCGTTCTCTCTTTTCCTCCGTGGGGGTCTCAGTCCTTCCCACCAATGCAACATTGCCGACTAGCTAAGTTGCAAGGGTTGAGGATATTAGCAGTCACTTTAGGTATTGTTGTAAGTTTTGGGGCAGATGTTGTAGGCGTTGTGTGATGCACCTGAGCTGTTAAGGTCACAAGTTTTCCAACGCCTATGCGAACCGTATTTTGTTCCAAAGCTGATTCCCTTTGTAATGCGTTGTTAAGATTTGCGGGGGACTGTGGGGCGATAGCTCCTAGTTGATCAGGAAGGATTGGGCTTGGCAGCTGAGAGGCTTCTGCTGATGGAGCGTATATTGCCGCCATTGGATCCTTTAGAAAAAAGAATTTGCATTTCCCTGATTTATATTTCGGACTTGGCGTTTTTGATTTGGGGGTGGGTACTGACTGAGACCAACCTCTCCCTTAGACCTGTTCCCTTTGTTGTTTGATTAAGAAGGGAATCCTCCTCTTTGAATATTTTGAGTTAGGTTTTTTAATTAGTTTTTTTGCCTGTTTTTTACTTGTCGCCGCTTTGCAGAATGTCCCCGAACTCATTTGCGCGGCCCTTGGCTTTAATAAAGATGGGGATGGTTATTGCCACAATTGCTTTTGAATTGTTTTTTTCCCCTGTTGGAGCGATGCTCACTAAGCAGAACTTGCTTTCCCCCTCCAAGTTCCCCCACCGGGTTCGCTGTGTGGCGTTATGCCTTTTCCTGGCAAAAGGTTTTTGATAGTCTTTGACAGTATGTAGCAGTAATTTGAGCTAGCTTGGCTAACTAGACAATATGTTTACTCGGTTCTGCTCGCGTTTCAGTTGGCTACCCCTCTTATTCAGTGTGCTGAGGGGCCGAGGGTGCCTAGGAGGAAGAACACTCTCCCGGGAGCTTTGCAAATAGTAACAACACTCCGCCGGGTGCTTTGCAGGCAGTCAGCGGCTCCTGTCACGTTTGGCAGCTTATGCCGGGTTCTTAGCTAGTAATCTGCCCGGGTGCTTTTGCAGGTACACTGCGGCTCCTACCACGTTAAACAACTTTTCCTCTGGTACTTTTCAGGTAATCTGCGGCTCCTGCAATGTTAAGTACTTTTCCCCGGATGCTTTGCAAGTAGACTGCGGCTCCTGCCGCGTTCAACTACACTTCCCAGGGTGCTTTACAAATAGTCTGCTGCTCCTGCCGCGTTTAACAAGACTACCCCTGGGTGCTTTGCAAGTAGTCTGTGACTCCTGCCGCGTTTAACCACTTTTCCCAAGGTGCTTTTGCAAGTAAACTGCGGCTCCTGCTGCTTTTAACAACACTCCCCGGGTGCTTTGCGAATAGTCTGCGGCTCCTGCCGCGTTTAACAACACTCCCCCGGGTGCTTTGCAAGCAGTTAGCTACCTCCTGCCGCATTAAACAACTTACGCCGGATGTTTGGTAGGCGATCTACGGCTCCTGCCGCATTTCACGACTCTCGCCAGGTGCCTTGCAGTGATCCGTGACCCCCTGCCACGTTAAAAAAAAACTTTTTGCGGCTTGTCCGGCGCGTTAAACAAGCCTCGCGCCGGGCCGCAGACAGAGAGTCTGGTAGCCACAGGAAGGCCAGGTGGGGGACCAGATCAGGGGCCCGAGACCAGGCTTACCAGTCAGCTGCTTTCCTGGCAGCCCCTCCAGCAGCTGCGGCAGCGGTATTTGCAGCACTCAACGCTTGTCTCTCAGCGCTTGCCTCTCGCCCTCCGCTCTGTTCCTCTGCTCTCTGCTCTGCTCTCAGGCAAACGTGGCCTGGACTAGTGACAGCCGTAGGATTTGCTCAGGATCACAACAAATGAATTAGGGTTAGCTTAGTCAATTCGGTATGAGCCAATTCAACATACCTGTTTAAACGAGAAATGCATTCACGGGGACAACAATACCCATGTGCCATTAACCAGAACAGCGGTACATCAATGTCCAGTGGCACTACCAGTTGTGTTCATAGGCATATGTCTTATACGCATTCATGGCCGCAAAGCAGGCAGTAGAATTGAGGTTGAATGCAGTTAAGCCAAACAGGCCGGAAGGACAAGAACTAGTGCTCGTCCAGTTCTTGAAGTCAAAGTGTGCCAAACATGTGAACCATGTGCTCACAGCATCGTAGCACAAGCAGTGCTGTCTCCATTCCGATTGTAACTAGGACGTCCATTGTGAATCAGAAAGAATAAAATCAGGATTCCCACCAAAAGTAGCATGACCAGGGGGGCCTTCCAAAAACTCTTCCCAGCATGGAGTGTATGAATGATGGAATAATTGCGAAGATTTTCTGAAGGATGCTAACAGTCCAGAGCTGACACATTAAAAAAAAATCACTATTCCTGTAGTATCAGAAATGTTAACAATATGATGGACTAGCTCCCCAAAATGCAACAGGAAGTTAGTGTGGAGTACTGTCTGTATCTCAGACGAGGACCTTGCAACCTGGAGATCAAATATCTCTCTGGCCGAAGTTCAGGCCACATCCTGTTGAAAAAGCATGGCTTTCAGTCTGCTAAGGGAATCAAAGCATATGTTGGAAACATTAATTGTAGGACACATTGCTGCCTCCCTAATTTTGCTGCAGGTGGAAACCGTACTTGTGTACATCAAGAGACTAAGGAATTAACCGGTACCAAATAGGCAATGCCCAATTTCCATTCCACAGCAACCTTGATCATTCAGCATCAAGTAGCTCCCAATTGAGAGTAGTTTGAAAACTGGACTTATCACAGCAGCTGGGCAACCCTTCATATAACAGGACAAGTTTGCAACAGAAGCGTTGTATGCCCTGTGAAGAGAGATGTCTTTTCAAACTAAGGACCTGCTTAATGCTTCCTCACAGTCGGAACCACTCAGAAAAACTTCAGTATCCTCTTTTCTGCACTTAAACCTGAACGGTAATTCTCAATACTCATGCACATAACCCTCCCCTAGTGCTTCGTATCTGCCTACCTGTTGGTATTGGAGACAATGTTGGAATTGGAAAGTCTTGACTGGCCGGGTGATATATCCATGGATAATCCAGTCTGTCAATGGTATCTCTGCCACAGTAAAAGGTAATTAGTCTAATTCTTCAATGTGCAACATGATGTATTTCATATCTCTGCGTGCCATTGTTATCTGTCTTTCCGTCAAATCATATTCAGAAAACAGACTGGTAGTGTTGCTGTAATGCCATGGCACGTAGCCAGAACGTAGTGTTTGCAACGTCCAGATCAATATTATGATGGAACATAATTGTGACTGTCCATGTTGTAAAATAGACATGTTATGTTATGTTATGTTATGTTATATTGTCTTGTAAAGCGCTCAGCTGCCCCAGCAATGGGGCGTCCCGGCACTAATCCTGTAGGAGAAACAAAACTGAATTCATTCATGTCCTGCTGAATTATTTCAATTGTAGAAGACACAAAGTTTCCCAATGAATTAATTCTGGATGATAAAGTGGTCACACTATTGTCAACCACAGCCACAGCCTTTTCCATATAAACCCTGTCAATCTCATGCAATCTCTCTGCAGATTCCTGCTGAGAAATCTTCCATATCTCGTTGTATATTCCATTCAGGAAGCACTTTTGACGTGTGTTTCTGGAACCCAGTAAGAAATCCCTGAGATCCAGGTCAGCAGACAGAAGGGACAAGTGTTGTGTCACTTGGGAAAGTGTTTAGCCAATCTAGGCATAACTTCCCAACACTATAAGATGTTACCACCCCTGCGTGTTCTGTTGTACATAGCGTAGGTCAGGCCTGCTGCTTCTAAACCCTCCTGTGTTACCCAAGAATCTAGACTGACATCTGTGTCTAGAGGCCAAACCAACCAACCCTGCAGATCGGGGTCTGATGTATTGTATAATCCGTTGCGGAGCATGGCATCTAATGTTTCCTTACTGTACTTTGTTTATTATTTCTAATGTTCAAATCGTGCAAATGTGGGAATGCGAGGTATGTTCAAATCTTTTGCTTTCGTTAAACAAAGACATGAAATCTGTTGCACTGTTTTATTCAGAAAAATCATTTGATGTGGTATGAGGCATGCTCTAAATAACTCCTCATTTCTCCGATAATATCCATTCAGGAGTAGAAAAAAGATAGTCACTAAACCAATCTAGAGTTCAAGGAAAAGTAATCCAATTGTAACTTAGATATGTATCCAGGGAGCAACAAGGTATGTCTTTTTCAGCCAGAGATAGAGAGAATAAACTAGTAGCTTGAAAGGGAGTGGAGGTGTTGGCAGTTCAGGTTCACTTGGATGCGATGAATAGTCGTCATAATGCATGAAGTAGCCAGACGCCATACGGTTTTTTTTGGCAGCTCAGCAGGTTTTGTAGAGCTGGAGATGTCCCAATCTGTGGCATGTTGACATAGATGTCATCAATTTTTCGAATTGTGATGACTTTACAGTTGTAGTTGTTTCAATGGAGAGCACCATCATCTCACCTTCGTTGACAGCCTCTCTTTGGAAAGTGGAGTCTTCAGTCATTATTAAAGCTTCCATCTGAACTTCCTGTACAGTAGCAAGAGGAAATCGGTGGCTAAGCAGGAGCCCACATGGCCTACTGTTGAGAAACAGCCACATAGTGAGGTTTAATCAGATCGATGGAGACAAACCATTTGTCTCAACGACTGACAAGAGGTGGAAGAAGTACAGTTCTGCTACCTTCAATAGCCAGGAATGGTCCAAATTTTTTCTTGTTCACAATTATTTCTTTGACCAGATCCCCAATCTTTGGGACCCAGGCAGGTCTTGACGATACTGCTTACACTTCTCCAGTGGCGTTGCGTTTTGCTTGGACGTTGCTTTGTAAAGCTCTATATTCTTTTAAGTCATGTACAACTTCTAAACGACCATTGAGGTCAAATGGAGTTTCAGCCGCCACTGTGTAGAAACTATTGAGGTCTGGTACCCACCTTATCACCCCAAACAGGATCTCATAGGGTGCACAACCCCCCAGGATTTTCATGGCACGGTACTACGTGCCCTCTGGACCCCGTATAGGTGATTCACCCAATTGCAACCCGAGCCTAGGGCCCTATCTCTAAAAAGGATTGCCTTAAGTTCCAGTTCTTTCTCTCAATGACTGAATTTCCCTCTGGAATGTAGGGGAGAAGTACTGCAAGGTCACAGCCAAACTTCCCATGGCTTCTTTGTAAGCCTGAGAGCTAAACTCCGGACCTTGGTTGGAATGTAGTGTGGCAATTGCATATGTCCGCATAAAGACTGGCAAATCCTTTATGACAGTTTGGGCATCAGCCGAGCGCTGGAGCCAAACCCATAGGAATCAAGAGCATGAGTCCGCTGCCACCAAGATATACTTGTAAGCCCCCGTCAGAGTGTAAAGGGCTGCAGTGAACCAAATATACACATGCCAGATGTTTGTCTGAGATCAATAAATGTGCGGTGGACGTGCTATAGTGGAGCCTTTCATCCTTGGTCTTTTCAGTGAGACCTGGACACCAGTAGTGCTGCTTCAGTAATGAAACTGTAGCAGTTATTCCTGCATGTGCTGAACCCAGACCCTCATGTGCAGCTAGTATCAATCCAAATCTGCCATCAGTGTTTGTTATTAATCCTTGAATTTGAGCATATATAATATTTTGTGCATCTAACTTGTAGGAGTACTTGAGTGAAAAGCCTTTTGGCAGTGCTGAGCTGTTGCGCTTGGCATTGACAGCTATCATAGTTGCTCCATCTATTCTCATGCTAGAACAAGTAATTGTAGCAATGGAAGCAGTTCCCACTGTTGCCTTGGCGGCTTCATCTGCCTTAGTCTATTCAGAGTTGTTGCAGGTTGGAGCAATGCACATTTTTCTAAATAAATGTGTTGCCAGGCTTTTGCCTTCACTTGATAACTTGTATCCCAAAAACAGGACACCAAGGTGGGCTATTTTAGATTTTTTCCTAATTGAATTTGTACCCCGGGTATGCAAACCCCACTATTATGTTGTTTACTCTAGCCAAATGTTCAATTAATTAATTGTCCTTCAGATGAATATCATCTACATAGGACACCGCCTCCTCATCAATACTTTGAAGTAACCCTGTAACTCTGGCTGAGAATAGCCCTGGGCTAGTCTTATACTCTTGTGGCAAATGATAAAATTGCCACTGAGACTCTAGCGCTGCAAATGTGGTCAAATATCTACTTCCAGGCTCTATATTCTGGCAGAAAAAAACATATGTGATGTCTTTGGTTGTTTTGTATTTTTTCCGCACAATGTTATTTATCAGTGCAGCACTGTGTGCATTCTGTACTGCTAATGTGCATGTGGATATATTTAAATGTCTAAAGTCTAAGACTAAACAATATGAATTGTTGGGTTTCATTACGGTAAACAAAGGATTATTCATAGATGAGGGAGGTGCAATTCTCTATTACACCCTGGTACTCAAGTTGATTGTAGATTTCTTTGTCTTGTGTCTTTGCTTCATGTTTAATTGGGTACTGTCTGTGTGGTTGAGGGATCATTTTTAATTGGATCTTGTGATGAGAAGACTCATCATCACCCCACCCAACATGATTGCAGTATAGAGCAGGCGCTAAAGCTGAGGCCCACTCCTGTGTGCATACATTTTTAACTGATTCTGCTATGAGGTCAGAAAAAGCAGGTAAAATGACTTCTCCCCCATTTGTCTTTGATGAGTGGGTGTCTTTGTTCACTGTGATGAGTGTGCGTGTTTATTTACTCTGATGAGTGGGTGCCGTCATTTAGTTTGAGTGGGTGCCTTCATTCACTCTGATGAGTGATCGCCTTCCTTCACTATTATGAGTGATAGAGTGAGTACATTAATACCCCTCTCCTAGGCACTCAGGCACCTCTGATGAGTGAGTGCCTCCATTCACTTAGGGGTGGGTGCCTTCATTCACTTTGATGAGTGAGCGCCTTCCTTCACTCTTATGTGTGATAGAGTGAGTACATTTATACCCCTCTCCTAGGCACTCAGGCACCTCTGATGAGTGAGTGCCTCCATTCACTTAGGGGTGGGTGCCTTCATTCACTTTGATGAGTGAGCGCCTTCCTTCACTCTTATGAGTGATAGAGTGAGTACATTTATACCCCTCTCCTAGGCACTCAGGCACCTCTGATGAGTGAGTGCCTCCATTCACTTTGAGTGGGTGCCTTCATTCACTCTGATGAGTGATCGCCTTCCTTCACTATTATGAGTGATAGAGTGAGTACATTTATACCCCTCTCCTAGGCACTCAGGCACCTCTGATGAGTGAGTGCCTCCATTCACTTAGGGGTGGGTGCCTTCATTCACTTTGATGAGTGAGCGCCTTCCTTCACTCTTATGAGTGATAGAGTGAGTACATTTATACCCCTCTCCTAGGCACTCTGGCACCTCTGATGAGTGAGTGCCTCCATTCACTTAGGGGTGAGTGCCTTCATTCACTTTGATGAGTGAGCGCCTTCCTTCACTCTTATGAGTGATAGAGTGAGTACATTTATACCCCTCTCCTAGGCACTCTGGCACCTCTGATGAGTGAGTGCCTCCATTCACTTAGGGGTGAGTGCCTTCATTCACTTTGATGAGTGAGCGCCTTCCTTCACTCTTATGAGTGATAGAGTGAGTACATGTATACCCCTCTCCTAGGCACTCAGGCACCTCTGATGAGTGAGTGCCTCCATTCACTTAGGGGTGGGTGCCTTCATTAACTTTGATGAGTGAGCGCCTTCCTTCACTCTTATGAGTGATAGAGTGAGCACATTTATACCCCTCTCCTAGGCACTCCGGCACCTCTGATGAGTGAGTGCCTCCATTCACTTTGAGTGGGTGCCTTCATTCACTCTGATGAGTGATCGCCTTCCTTCACTATTATGAGTGATAGAGTGAGTACATTTATACCCCTCTCCTAGGCACTCAGGCACCTCTGATGAGTGAGTGCCTCCATTCACTTAGGGGTGGGTGCCTTCATTCACTTTGATGAGTGAGCGCCTTCCTTCACTCTTATGAGTGATAGAGTGAGTACATTTATACCCCTCTCCTAGGCACTCTGGCACCTCTGATGAGTGAGTGCCTCCATTCACTTAGGGGTGAGTGCCTTCATTCACTTTGATGAGTGAGCGCCTTCCTTCACTCTTATGAGTGATAGAGTGAGTACATTTATACCCCTCTCCTAGGCACTCTGGCACCTCTGATGAGTGAGTGCCTCCATTCACTTAGGGGTGGGTGCCTTCATTCACTTTGATGAGTGAGCGCCTTCCTTCACTCTTATGCATGATAGAGTGAGTACATTTATACCCCTCTCCTGGGCACTCAGGCACCTCTGATGAGTGAGTGCCTCCATTCACTTAGGGGTGGGTGCCTTCATTCACTCTGATGAGTGAGCGCCTTCCTTCACTCTTATGAGTGATAGAGTGAGTACATTTATACCCCTCTCCTAGGCACTCTGGCACCTCTGATGAGTGAGTGCCTCCATTCACTTAGGGGTGAGTGCCTTCATTCACTTTGATGAGTGAGCGCCTTCCTTCACTCTTATGAGTGATAGAGTGAGTACATTTATACCCCTCTCCTAGGCACTCAGGCACCTCTGATGAGTGAGTGCCTCCATTCACTTAGGGGTGAGTGCCTTCATTCACTTTGATGAGTGAGCGCCTTCCTTCACTCTTATGAGTGATAGAGTGAGTACATTTATACCCCTCTCCTAGGCACTCTGGCACCTCTGATGAGTGAGTGCCTCCATTCACTTAGGGGTGAGTGCCTTCATTCACTTTGATGAGTGAGCGCCTTCCTTCACTCTTATGAGTGATAGAGTGAGTACATTTATACCCCTCTCCTAGGCATTCAATCACCTCATTAGCCGGTCTTACTGGGAAGAGAAATTAAGACCTGCTCTGACCTAGGATATGAGGTTAGCCCATAACTTTTGATGGAAAGTGAAGTAGCGCCTGTGGCTCCAGGAAGCGCTTTCTTGCGGCAGCATGGAAGGTGAGGCAGTCGGACAATGAGCACACATTTTGGGCCAGTGTCATGTGATGGCTTTGGCTGTCTAACTAGGTCACCATATATGAATATGAGGCAAAGCACCTCGAAGTGTAGTTACTTCTTCCCTGGAGCTAATGGATGTCGCAGTGCCTGGTATCAGGAGCACAGGTTTATGCCCTGATACAGGTGTCCCCCCTTGGCACCTTTGGCAAAAGGCTGCAGAACATGGCAGTGATCCCACTTGCTGCTGCTGCTAGAGGCACCAGTCACAGCAGGGGATTTCTGATGAAGGTATCCACCCTTTGAAGTTTAGTGATTGGAATGCCAGACCTTCACAACCTAGCCCCATAGAAGATGTCAGGTCTGTGGCTTTTAAACGCAACCATTGTCTGTGCCTAGGCTGGGCCTTATCCACTCACCTACAGGACGTTTCCTGGAGCTGGAAGGGCAGGCACAGAGACGTTTTAAGGCATCGTCAAAATGTGCACTGGCCCAGGGCACCTGCCAATCAGGGGCCCCTTTGATAGAGCCAGCTCTGTTCTCCACTCATTGCTGCCCTGATGACATTGAATCATTTTTGAAAAATCCACTATTTTAAGTACCATTTTCCTTTATTTTTAATGCAGGTAATGTGTGAAAGTCTATTACAGTCATTTTGCAGAGAAATGCTGTTTGTTTTTTCACACCACGCAACATCCATTAAAAAAATCCTTTTAGATCAAAATAGGACCTCACATATGAGAAATGGGAGTGGGTCTGCTGCTATATTACAATATTGAAAACACACATCACTATCCCTAAATAATAAATGGAAAGACATTTAGAATTTGGACCCGGGAGTCTGTGCAGTGTCAGTGACCTGGCCAAAGTAGCACGATAAAGCTGAAATTGGATCATGAATCCAACGGTGCTCCGAACAGGGGCCCGCAGACTCTCTCTTGCCAGGGCCCCAACAATCATGAAGATGTTCCTGGACAGACATTGGTTAAAAGTCAGCACAGATAAGTCATAGGTTCTAGAGCAGCAATGCTTCCCCGTGAAAAATTTCCCCTGCCCCCTCCCACCACTCCTCTTACGAAGACGCTCTCCACCAGTATTTACAGTAACGAGTTTGTGCTTCGACAAAGACTCTACCTTCCAGGTGAAGTCACACCTGCTGCAGCAGTTTCTCCAGATCACCAAGTTGCTGCCACTAACCAGTAGCACCAAGTAGTGTGAGCACTAATGGCAGTAGTGTGAGCATTAGTGGGGTCGTGAGTCTACCTGGGCATGAAGACTTCATTAGTATACGGGCTGCAGGCCTGGCAGCACCAAGCCGCATTTTTGTATTGGCAGTGCCTGGGAGCAGTAACCTGTGACCAAGTTACCTCTCTCCACTGGTTACCTTTTCAGTTACCTCTCTCCTCTGGCTACCCATTCACTTACCTCTCTCCACTGGTTACCTGTTCAGTTACCTCTCTCCACTGGTTACCTGTTCAGTTACCTCTCTGCACTGGTTACCTGTTCAGTTACCTCTCTCTGCTGGTTACCTTTTCAGTTACCTCTCTGCGCTGGTTACCTGTTCAGTTACCTCTCTCTGCTGGTTACCTTTTCAGTTACCTCTCTGCTGTTTACCTGTTCAGTTACCTCTCTCCACTGGTTACCTGTTCAGTTACCTCTCTCCTCTGGCTACCCATGCACTTACATCTCTCAGTTGGTTACCTGTTCAGTTACCTCTCTCCTTGGACTTGTTACCAGTTCAGTTACTTCTCATCACTGGTTACCTGTTTAGTTACCTCTCTCTCTCTCTCTCTCCCCCCACTGGTTACCTGTTAACTTACCTTTCTGCACTGGTTACCTGTTCAGTTACCTCTCTGCACTGGTTACCTGTTCAGTTACCTCTCTCTGCTGGTTACCAGTTCAGTTACCTCTCTCTGCTGGTTACCCGTTCAGTTACCTCTCTCTTTTGGGAACCTGTTCAGTTACCTCTCTGCTGTTTACCTGTTCAGTTACCTCTTTCCACTTTTTACCTGTTCAGTTACCTCTCTCCTCTGGCTACCCATGCACTTACATCTCTCAGTTGGTTACCTGTTCAGTTACCTCTCTCCCTGGACTTGTTACCTGTTCAGTTACTTCTCATCACTGGTTACCTGTTTAGTTACCTCTCTCTCTCTCTCTCTCTCCCCACTGGTTACCTGTTCAGTTACCTCTGCACTGGTTACCTGTTCAGTTGTCTCTCTCCAGTGGTTACCTGTTAAGTTACCTCTCTGCACAGGTTACCTGTTCAGTTTTCTTTCTGAACAGGTTACCTGTTCAGTTACCTCTATGTACTGGTTGCCTGTTCATTTACCTTTCTGCACTTTCTACCAGTTTAGTTACCTCTCACCACTGGTTACCTGCTCAGTTACCTCTCACCATTGGTTACATGTTCAGTTACCTCTCACCACTAGTTACCTGTTCAGTTACCTCTCTCTCTGCACTTGTTACCAGTTCGGTTACCACTCTCCACTGGTTACCTGTTCAGTTACCTCTCTCTCAGTTACCTCTCTCTCTCTCTCCACTGGTTACCTGTTAAGTTAGTTCTGCACTGGTTACCTGTTCAGTTACCTCTCTCTGCTGGTTGCACGTTCAGTTACCTCTCTCTTTTGGGTACCTGTTCAGTTACCTCTCTGCTGTTTACCTGTTCAGTTACCTCTTTCCACTGGTTACCTGTTCAGTTACCTCTCTCCCTGGACTTGTTACCAGTTCAGTTACTTCTCATCACTGGTTACCTGTTTAGTTATCTCTCTCTCTCCCCACTGGTTACCGGTTCAGTTACCTCTCTGCACTGGTTACCTGTTCAGTTGTCTCTCTCCAGTGGTTACCTGTTAAGTTACCTCTCTGCACAGGTTACCTGTTCAGTTTCCTTTCTGAACAGGTTACCTGTTCTGTTACCTCTATGCACTGGCTGCCTGCTCAGTTACCTCTCGCCATTGGTTACATGTTCAGTTACCTCTCACCACTAGTTACCTGTTCAGTTACCTCTCTCTCTGCACTCGCTACCAGTTCAGTTACCACTCTCCACTGGTTACCTGTTCAGTTACCTCTCTCTCAGTTACCTCTCTCTCTCTCTCCACTGGTTACCTGTTAAGTTACCTCTCTGCACTGGTTACCTGTTCAGTTACCTCTCTGCACTGGTTACCTGTTCAGTTGTCTCTCTCCAGTGATTACCTGTTAAGTTACCTCTCTGCACAGGTTACCTGTTCAGTTTCCTTTCTGCACTTTTTACCAGTTCAGTTACCTCTCACCACTAGTTACCTGTTCAGTTACCTCTCTCTCTGCACTCGTTACCAGTTCGTTTACCACTATCCACTGGTTACCTGTTCAGTTACCTCTCTCTTTTGGGTACCTGTTCAGTTACCTCTCTCTATGTGCTTGTTTACCTGTTCAGTTACCTCTCTGCACTGGTTACCTGTTCAGTTACCTCTCTCCCTCCACTGGTTGATTACCTGTTCAGTTACCTCTCTCTCTCTGCACTTGTTACCAGTTCAGTTACCTCTCGCCACTGGTTACCTGTTCAGTTATTTCTCTCTCAGTTACCTATCTCTCTCTCTCTCCACTGGTTACCTGTTAAGTTACCTCTCTGCACTAGTTACTTGTTCAGGTACCTCTCTGCACTGGTTACCCATTCCGTTACCTCTCTCCATTGATTACATGTTGAGTTACCTCTCTCCCTCCACTGGTTAGTTACCTGTTGAGTTACCTCTCTGAACTTGTGACCAGTTCAGTTACCTGTCGATCTGGTTACCTATACAGTTATCTCTCTCTCTCCACTGGTTACCAGTTCAGTTACCTCTCACCACTGATTGGTTGCCTGTTCAGTTACCTTTCTGCACTTTTTACCAGTTCAGTTACCTCTAGCCACTAGTTACCTGTTCAGTTACCTCTCTCTCTGCACTGGTTACCTGTTCAGTTACCTCTCGCCATTGGTTCCATGTTCAGTTACCTCTCTTTCTGCACTGGGTACCTGTTCAGTTGCCTCTCTCTCTCTCTGAGCTGGTTACCTGTTCATTTACCTCTATGTACTGGATACCTGTTCAGTTACCTCTCTGCACTGGTTAACTGTTCAGTTGTCTCGCTCAACTGGTTACTTGTTCAGTTACCCCTCTGCCCTAGTTACCTGTTCAGGTACCTCTCGGCACTAGTTACCTGTTCGGTTACCTCTCTGTACTGGTTACCTGTTCAGTTACCTATCCCCACTGGTTACCTGTTCAGTTACCTCTCTCCACTGGTCACCTGTTCAGTTACCTCTCTGCACTGGTTACCTGTTCAGGTACCTCTCTCCCTCCACTGGTTGGTTAGCTGTTGAGAAACCTCTCTGCACTTGTTACCAGTTCAGTTACCTCTCAATCTGGTTACATGTTCAGTTACCTCTCTCCACTGGTTACCCGTTCAGTTACCTCTCTCTCTGCACTGGTTACCTGTTCAGTTACCTCTCTCTCTGCACTGGGTACCTGTTCAGTTACCTCTCTCCACTGATTGGTTGCCTGTTCAGTTGCCTTTCTGCACTTGTTACCAGTTTGGTTACCTCTCTCCACTGGTTACCTGTTCAGTTACCTCTCGCTCTGCACTGGTTACCTGCTCAGTTACCTCTCGCCATTGGTTACATGTTCAGTTACCTCTCTCCACTGGTTACCTGTTCGGTTACCTCTCTCTCTGCACTGGTTACCTGTTCATTTACCTCTAAGCCCTGGTTACCTGTTCAGTTACTTATCTGCACTGGTTACCTGTTCAGTGGTCTCTCTCCACTGGTTACTTGTTCAGTTACCTCTCTGCCCTAGTTACCTGTTTAGGTACCTCTCTGCACTAGTTACCTGTTTGGTTACCTCTCTGCACTGGTTACCTGTTCATTAACCTCTCCCCACTGGTTACCTGTTCAGTTACCTCTCTGCACTGGTTACCCATTTCAGTTACCTCTCTCCACTGATTACCTGTTCAGTTACCTCTCTCCCTCCACTGGTTGGTTACCTGTTGAGTTACCTATCTGCAGTTATTACCAGTTCAGTTACCTCTCGATCTGGTTACCTGTTAAGTTACCTCTCTCTCTCCACTGATTACCTGTTCAGTTTACTATCCACACAGGTTACCTGTTCAGTTTCCTCTCTGCACTGGTTACCTGTTCAGTTACCTCTCTCTGCTGATAGGTTGCCTGTTCAGTTACCTTTCTGCACTTGTTACCAGTTCAGTTACCTCTTGCCACTGGTTACCTGTTCAGTTACCTCTCTCTCTGCACTGGTTACCTGTTCAGTTACCTCTCGCCATTGGTTAGCTGTTCAGTTCCCGCTCGCCATTGGTTACATGTTAAGTTACTTCTCTCCACTGGTTACCCGTTCAGTTACCTCTCTCTCTGCACTGGTTACCTGTTTATTTACCTCTCTCTCTGCGCTGGTTACCTGTTCATTTACCTCTCTGCACTTGTTACCTGTTCAGTTACCTCTCTCCACTGATTACCTGTTCAGTTACCGCTCTCCCTCCACTGGTTGATTACCTGTTCAGTTACCTTTCTCTCTGCACTTGTTACCAGTTCCGTTATCTATCGCCACTGGTTACCTGTTCAGTTACCTCTCTCTCGCTCCAGTGGTTGGCCGTTAAGTTACCTCTCTGCACTGGATACTTGTTCAGTTACCCCTCTGCACTAGTTACGAGTTCAGGTACCTCTCTGCACTAGTTACCTGTTCAGTTACGTCTCTGTACTGCTTACCTGTTCAGTTACCTCTCCCCACGGGTTACCTGTTCAGTTACCTCTCCACTGGTTACCTGTTCAGTTACCTCTCTCCACTGGTTACCTGTTCAGTTACCTCTCTGCACTGGTTAACCCTTTCAGTTACCTCTCTCCACTGATTACCTGTTCAGTTACTTCTCTCCCTCCACTGGTTGGTTCCCTGTTGAATTACCTCTCTGCACGTGTTACCAGTTCAGTTATCTCTCGCCACTGGTTACCTGTTCAGTTACCTCTCTGCACTGGTTACTTGTTCAGTTACCCCTCTGCACTTGTTACGT
Organism: Lissotriton vulgaris; assembly: GCF_964263255.1. NCBI lineage: Eukaryota > Metazoa > Chordata > Amphibia > Caudata > Salamandridae > Lissotriton > Lissotriton vulgaris. The sequence continues at coordinate 1,995,805,539 of NC_141693.1, read as the reverse complement.
GTTCAGGTACCTCTCTGCACTAGTTACCTGTTCAGTTACGTCTCTGTATCTGCTTACCTGTTCAGTTACCTCTCCCCACTGGTTACCTGTTCAGTTACCTCTCCACTGGTTACCTGTTCAGTTACCTCTCTCCACTGATTACCTGTTCAGTTACTTCTCTCCCTCCACTGGATGGTTCCCTGTTGAATTACCTCTCTGCACTTGTTACCAGTTCAGTTACCTCTCGATCTAGTTACCTTTTCAGTTACCACTCTCTCTCCACTGGTTACCTTTTCAGCTTACTCTTCACACAGGTTACCTGTTCAGTTTCCTCTCTGCACTGGTTACCTGTTCAGTTACCTCTCTCCACTGAGTGGTTGCCTGAACGGTTACATTTCTGCACTTGTTACCAGTTCAGTTACCTCTATCTCTGCACTGGTTACCTTTTCAGTTACCTCTATCTCTGCACTAGTTACCTGTTCAGTTTCCTGTCGCCATTGGTTACATGTTCAGTTTCCTCTCTCTATTGGTTACCTGTTCAGTTACCTCTCTCTCTGTGCTGTTTACCAGTTCAGTTACAATCTCCACTGGTTACCTCTTTAGTCACCTCTCGCTGCACTGGCTACCTGTTCAGTTACCTCTAGCCAGTGGTTACCTGTTTAGTTACCTCGCTGCACTGGCTACCTGTTCAGTTACTTCTCTCTAAGCACTGGGTACCTGTCCAGTTAACTCTCTCTCTGCACTGGGTACCTGTTCCATTACCTTTCTGCACCAGTTACGTGTTCAGTTGCCTTTCTGCACTGGTTACCTGTTCAGTTACTTCGCTGCACTGGTTACCTGTTCAGTTATCTCTCTCCACTGGTTACCTGTTCAGTTACCTCTCTCTACACTGGCTCCCTGTTTAGTTGCCTCTCGCCACTGGTTACCGGTTTTTAGTTACCTTTCTCTACTGGTCACCTGTTCAGTTACCTCTCTCTCTGCAGTGGGTGCCTTTTCCGTTTCCTTTCTGCACAGGTTACCTGTTCATTTTTCTCTCTGTACTGGTTGCCTGTTCAGTTACCTCTCTGCACTGGTTACCTGGTCACTTACCTATCTGCACTGGTTACCTGTTCATTTACCTCTCTGCACTGGTTACCTGTTCAGTTGCCTCTCTGCACTGTTTACCTGTTCCGTATACTCTCCGCACAGGTTACCTGTCCAGTTTCCTCTCTGCACTGGTTACCTGTTCAGTTACCTCTCTCCACTTATTGGTTGCCTGTTCAGTTACCGTTCTGTACTTGTTACATGTTCAGTTACCTCTCACCACTGGTTACCTGTTCAGTTACCTTTCTGCACTTGTTACCTGTTCAGTTACCTCTCTGCACTGGTTACCTCTTCAGTTGCCTCTCTCCACTGATTACCTGTTCAGTTACCGCTCTCCCTCCACGGTTGATTACCTGTTGAGTTACCTTTCTCTCTGCACTTGTTACCAGTTCAGTTATCTCTCGCCACTGGTTACCTGTTCAGTTACCTCTCTCTCTTTCCACTGGTTGCCCGTTAAGTTACCCCTCTGCACTAGTTACGTGTTCAGGTACCTCTCTGCACTAGTTACCTGTTCAGTTACGTCTCTGTACTGCTTACCTGTTCAGTTACCTCTCACCACTGGTTACCGGTTCAGTTACCTCTCCACTGGGTACCTGTTCAGTTACCTCTCTCCATTGGTTACCTGTTCAGTTACCTCTCTGCACTGGTTAACCCTTTCAGTTACCTCTCTCCACTGATTACCTGTTCAGTTACCTCTATCTCTGCACTGGTTACCTTTTCAGTTACCTCTATCTCTGCACTAGTTACCTGTTCAGTTTCTTGTCGCCATTGGTTACATGTTCAGTTTCCTCTCTCTACTGGTTACCTGTTCAGTTACCTCTCTCTCTCTGCACTGGATACCTGTTCAGTTACCTCTCTCTCTGTGCTGTTTACCAGTTCAGTTACAATCTCCACTGGTTACCTCTTTAGTCACCTCTCGCTGCACTGGCTACCTGTTCAGTTACCTCTAGCCACTGGTTACCTGTTTAGTTACCTCGCTGCACTGGCTACCTGTTCAGTTACTTCTCTCTAAGCACTGGGTACCTGTCCAGTTAACTCTCTCTCTGCACTGGGTACCTGTTCCATTACCTTTCTGCACCAGTTACCTGTTCAGTTACCTTTCTGCACTGGTTACCTGTTCAGTTACTTCGCTGCACTGGTTACCTGTTCAGGTATCTCTCTCCACTGGTTACCTGTTCAGTTACCTCTCTCTCTACACTGGCTACCTGTTTAGTTGCCTCTCGCTACTGGTTACCGGTTTGGTTACCTTTCTCCACTGGTCACCTGTTCAGTTACCTCTCTCTCTGCAGTGGGTGCCTGTTCCGTTTCCTTTCTGCACACGTTACCTGTTCAATTTTCTCTCTGTACTGGTTGCCTGTTCAGTTACCTCTCTGCACTGGTTACCTGGTCACTTACTGATCTGCACTGATTACCTGTTCATTTACCTCTCTGCAATGGTTACCTGTTCAGTTACCTCTCTGCACTGGTTACCTGTACAGTTACCTCTCTCCACTTATTGGTTGCCTGTTCAGTTACCGTTCTGTCCTTGTTACATGTTCAGTTACCTCTCACCACTGGTTATCTGTTCAGTTACCTCTCTGTACTTGTTACATACTCAGTTACCTCTCTGCACTGGTTACCTAATCAGTTACCTCTCTCCACTGATTACCCGTTCAGTTACCGCTCTCCCTCCACTGGTTGATTACCTGTTGAGTTACCTTTCTCTCTGCACTTGTTACCAGTTCAGTTATCTCTCGCCACTGGTTACCTGTTCAGTTACCTCTCTCTCTCTACACTGGTTGCCCATTAAGTTACCTCTCTGCACTGGTTACCTGTTCAGTTACCTCTCTGCACTGGTTACTTGTTCAGTTACCCCTCTCCACTAGTTACGTGTTCAGGTACCTCTCTGCACTAGTAACCTGTTCAGTTACGTCTCTATACTGCTTACCTGTTCAGTTACCTCTCTCCACTGGTTACCCTTTCAGTTACCTCTCTCCACGGATTACCTGTTCAGTTACCTCTCTCCCTCCACTGGTTGGTTCCCTGTTGAATTACCTCTCTGCACTTCTTACCAGTTCAGTTACCTCTTTATCTAGTTACCTTTTCAGTTACCACTCTCTCTCCACTGGTTACCTTATCAGCTTACTCTCCACACAGGTTACCTGTTCGGTTTCCTCTCTGCACTGGTTACCTGTTCAGTTACCCCTCTCTCTGCACTTGTTACCAGTTCAGTTACCTCTATCTCTTTACTGCTTACCTGTTCAGTTACCTCTCCCCACTGGCTACCTGTTCAGTTTCCTTTCGCCATTGGTTACCTGTTCAGTTACCTCTATCTCTGCACTTGTTACCTGTTCAGTTACCTCTCTCCACTGAGTGGTTGCCTGTATGGTTACATTTCTGCACTTGTTACCAGTTCAGTTACCTCTATCTCTGCACTGGTTACCTTTTCAGGTACCTCTATCTCTGCACTGGTTACCTGTTCAGTTACCTCTATCTCTGCACTGGTTACCTGTTCAGTTTCCTGTTGCCATTGGTTACATGTTCAGTTTCCTCTCTCTACTGGTTACCTGTTCAGTTAACTCTCTCTCTGTACTGGGTAGCTGTTCCATTACCTTTCTGCACCAGTTACCTGTTCAGTTATCTCTCTCCACTGGTTACCTGTTCAGTTACCTCTCTCTCTGCACTGGCTACCTGTTTAGTTGCCTCTCGCCACTGGTTACCTGTTTAGTTACCTTTCTCTACTGGTCACCTGTTCAGTTACCTCTCTCTCTGCAGTGGGTGCCTGTTCCGTTTCCTTTCTGCACAGGTTACCTGTTAAAATTTCTCTCTGTACTGGTTGCCTGTTCAGTTACCTCTCTGCACTGGTTACCTGGTCACTTACCTCTCTGCACTGGTTACCTGTTCAGTTACCTCTCTGCACAGGTTACCTGTCCAGTTTCCTCTCTGCACTGGTTACCTGTTCATTTACCTTTCTCCACTTATTGGTTGCCTGTTCAGTTACCGTTCTGCACTTGTTACATGTTCAGTGACCTCTCGCCCCTGGTCACCGGTTTAGTTACTTCTCTCCACTGATTACCTGTTCAGTCACTTCTCTCTCTGCACTGGTTACCTGTTCAGTTACCCCTCTCTCTGCACTGGATACCTGTTCAGTTTCCTTTCTGCAAAGGTTACCTGTTCAGTTTCCTCTCTGTACTGGTAGCCTGATCAGTTACCTCTTGCCACTGCTTACCTGTTCAGTTACCTCTCACCACTGGTAAGCTTTTAGTTACCTCTCTCCACTGGTTACCTATTCAGTTTCCTCTCTACACTGGTTGACTTTTCAGTTACCTCTCTGCACTGGTTACCTTTTCAGTTACCTCTCTGCACTGGTTACCTGTTAATTTACCTCTCTGCACTGGTTACCTGTTCAATTTACTCTCCACACAGGTTACCTGTCCAGTTTCCTCTCTGCACGGGTTTCCTGTTCAGTTACCTCTCTCCACTGATTGGTTGCCTGTTCAGTTACCTTTCTGCATTTGTTACCAGTTCAGATACCTCTCACCACTGGTTACCTGTTCACTTACCTCTCTCTCTGCACTGGTTACCTGTTCAGTTACCTCTTGTCATTGGTTACCTGTTCAGTTACCTCTCTCCACTGATTACCTGTTCAGTTACTTCTCTCCCTCCACTGGTTGGTTCCCTGTTGAGTTACCTGATTACCTGCTCAGTTTACTCTCCACACAGGTTACCTGTTCAGTTTCCTCTCTGCACTGGTTACCTGTTCATCAAATGACATCATTGATGACACCATCCAAAGAGCAACATTACAGCCACTCATGCCCTAGTAAAACCTCTCATACACCCACTCCCTCTCACACAACTGCTCACATACCCATTCTCAGACCCATACCAGTACTCACACAACCAATCACTCAACTTGGAGTCACTCAGACAACCACTCACTCATACTGCCACTCAGACACCCACTAACCCACCCATACACCCACTAATGTACCCACTCACTCACCAATGCAACCACTCACACATCTAGTCATACAGACACTTAGTCACCCACTCTTACACCCTTACAGCCACTCACACACCCACTCAATCACCCTTACAAGCACTCACACACCCACTCAATCAACCATACAGGAATATATACGCACACACTCACCCACACAGGCACTTACACTGCCTCTTCCTCACCAATATACCTACCCACTCACCTACTCACTTACCCATACAACCACTGACACAGCTACTCACTCGCCCATACAACTCACACACCTACAGAACCATTTACATAACCATTCACACATCCATCCAACCACTCACACATCCACTTGTACACCCTTACAGCCACTCACACACCCACTCACTCACCCTAACAGCCACTCACACACCCGCTTGTACACCCCTACAGCCACTCACACACCCACTCACTCACCCTTACAGCCACTCACACACCCACTCAATCACCCTTACAGCCACTCACACACCCACTCTTACACCCCTACAGCCACTCACACACCCACTCTTACACCCCTACAGCCACTCACACACCCACTCACTCACCCTTACAGCCACTCACACACCCACTCAATCACCCTTACAGCCACTCACACACCCACTCTTACACTCCTACGGCCACTCACACACCCACTCTTACACCCCTACAGCCACTCACACACCCACTCACTCTCCCTTACAGCCACTCACACACCCACTCAATCACCCTTACAGCCACTCACACACCCACTCTTACACCCCTACAGCCACTCACACACCCACTCAATCACCCTTACAGCCACTCACACACCCACTCTTACACCCCTACAGCCACTCACACACCCACTCACTCTCCCTTACAGCCACTCACACACCCACTCAATCACCCTTACAGCCACTCACACACCCACTCTTACACCCCTACAGCCACTCACACACCCACTCTTACACCCCTACAGCCACTCACACACCCACTCTTACACCCCTACAGCCACTCACACACCCACTCAATCACCCTTACAGCCACTCACACACCCACTCTTACACCCCTACAGCCACTCACACACCCACTCTTACACCCCTACAGCCACTCACACACCCACTCACTCACCCTTACAGCCACTCACACACCCACTCACTCACCCTTGCAGCCACTCACACACCCACTCACTCACCCGTACAGCCACTCACACACCCACTCAATCACCCTTACAGCCACTCACACACCCACTCTTACACCCCTACAGCCACTCACACACCCACTCTTACACCCCTACAGCCACTCACACACCCACTCACTCACCCTTACAGGCACTCACACACCCACTCTTACACCCCTACAGCCACTCACACACCCACTCACTCACCCTTACAGGCACTCACACATACATTCACTCTCAAATACTGCCACTCACTCACCTATACACACACTCAAACCTATTATCAGAAATGGCCGAGCTCCTAAATGGTACTTACTGAATGCTGAAGGTCAAGTGCTATTCACAGCTCCCTTCTTCTCGCGTTTATATATTTGTTGTGGGAGCTGTTATCACCGTTGTTGAAGGTTACCTACCACTTCTAATTGTGACTTGTCACTTGCCGCGGGTAAAGAACCAGCACTCGCCAATTAACCCACGCCGTGACCTCTCCCGCTACGGCTTAATTAGAAGCGGGTACTATTTTCTGCTCAGATGGCATGTTGTGTGCCAAGCCCGGGCGGCACACGCTCCTCCCCATCTGCTCGGTGGCTGCGCGCCCCGACCTCCCCGTGGCATCCTAATCACAGGCATCAGATTGATACCAGATTAGCCGAGCGCCCAGAAGCGCAGCCTTGATCCGGCCGGCGCTTAGTTAGCATTTAGATAGTCTGGGCCGGGGCTGCCGCGGCCTTCAAAGCCGGTCCTCGCCGAGGCTGGGGCTCCTTCGCCTTTCTTCTCCGCCATGGCGGGTCTGGCTCGTCCCCGCCCTCGGCCGCCTTGATGTTGGTCTGATTGAAGATTATCGCATTTAGGCGCTGTGCCCGCGCCGCCTGAGCGCCTAATTCTGCTTCATTTAAACTTCATCAACTTTTGCAATCAGGCGGAAGGATGCGCGCTGCTCTGCCGCCGCCCGGCTCCCCTCTCCCGGCCGTGGGATACATTAGTCCCGGCCTCCATCCTCCCGGCCGTGGGATACATTAGTGCCTCTCCCCCCGCCCGCGCCCCCTCTCCGCTCCGGCTCATCCTCGGCCCGCCGCGCCGAAATGAGATTACTCCATTTAAATGACTCTGATAATCAACCGGGGGCCTGGAGCCCGCGTGAGGGGGGTGTATGTGAGCAGCACAGAGAGGCGTGAGGCCCTGGGGGACGGCGGGGTCTGAGCCAGCCTCGGTCAGTGGCTAAAGGGGGGGATGGGGGGAGGGGGGGGGGGGTGACAGGCAGGAGGTATGACAAGCTGGTACTGGTAGGCAGTGTGAGGAGCTGGCACTGGGGGGCAGTGTGAGGAGCTGGCACTGGGGGGCAGCGTGAGGAGCTGGCACTGGTGGGCAGTGTGAGGAGCTGGCGCCTTGAAACCCTCTGGGTATGTAGTGCGCTATACAAATTTTATGACTTGACTTGACTTGCACTGGGGGGCAGTGTGAGGAGCTGGCACTGGGGGGCAGTGTGAGGGGCTGGCACTGGGGGGCAGCGTGAGGAGCTGGCACTGGTGGGCAGTGTGAGGAGCTGGCACTGGGGGGCAGCATGAGGAGCTGGCACTGGTGGGCAGTGTGAGGAGCTGGCACTGGGGGCAGTGTGAGGAGCTGGCACTCGGGGCAGTGTGAGGAGCTGGCACTGGGGGGCAGTGTGAGGAGCTGGCACTGGTGGGCAGTGTGAGGAGCTGGCACTGGTGGGCAGTGTGAGGAGCTGGCACTCGGGGCAGTGTGAGGAGCTGGCACTGGGGGGCAGTGTGAGGAGCTGGTACTGGTAGGCAGTGTGAGGGGCTGGCACTGGTGGGCAGTGTGAGGAGCTGGCACTGGTGGGCAGTGTGAGGAGCTGGCACTGGGGGGCAGTGTGAGGAGCTGGTACTGGTAGGCAGTGTGAGGAGCTGGTACTGGGGGGCAGTGTGAGGAGCTGGCACTGGTGGGCAGTGTGAGGAGCTGAGTTTATTGCTGCTGGCCACCTTGCCACTTTTCGATGATGTATATTCAGCCATCCTCATTCTAAGACCAATAGTGTGTCATTAGAACTTCACTTGATCTTATGAAATTCATTTTGAACAAAATTGGATTCTGTAAAGAACACAATTTAGAGCCCTGAAGAAGTCTCCTATGAGACGAAACACGTTGGCTACATGGGTTAATTAAATTTGTTAATATTGGATTTTAAAAGACCATTGACTAATAAAGAAAATACTTTTTTGAATCAAAGACAATGCTAGGATCTTGCAAATTTCTTCAAGTCATCATGGACACTTGATGCTATTTGAACTTTTATCAATAATTCAAATTGATGGGTGCTGATTCCGCTTTCATTGTCCTCTGAAAGTTTAGTAGGGCTGTAGGAGAGTCAGTCACATGCCATGCAAGCCTCTGAAAGTTTAGTAGGGCCGTAGGAGAGTCAGTCACATGCCATGCAAGCCTCTGAAAGTCAGGTAGGGCTGTGGGAGAGTCAGTCACGTGCCATGCAAGCCTCTGAAAGTTTAGTAGGGCTGTAGGTTAGTCAGTTACATGCTAAGAGAGCCTCTGAAAGTTTAGTAGGGCTGTAGAAGAGTCATTCACATGCCATGTAAGCCTCTGAAAGTCTGGTAGGGCTGTGGGAGAGTCAGTCATGTGCCATGCAAGCCTCTGAAAGGTTAGTAGGGCTGTAGGAGAGTCGATCACATGCCATCAAGCCTCTGAAAGGTTAGTAGGGTTGTAGGAGAGTCAGTCACGTGCCATGCAAGCCTCTGAAAGGTTAGTAGGGTTGTAGGAGAGTCAGTCACATGCCATGCCAGCCTCTGAAAGTCTGGTAGGGCTGTAGAAGAGTCATTCACATGCCATGTAAGCCTCTGAAAGTCTGGTAGGGCTGTGGGAGAGTCAGTCATGTGCCATGCAAGCCTCTGAAAGGTTAGTAGGGCTGTAGGAGAGTCGATCACATGCCATCAAGCCTCTGAAAGGTTAGTAGGGTTGTAGGAGAGTCAGTCACGTGCCATGCAAGCCTCTGAAAGGTTAGTAGGGCTGTAGGTTAGTCAGTCACGTGCCATGTAAGCCTCTGAAAGTTTAGTAGGGCTGTAGGTTAGTCAGTCACGTGCCATGCAAGCCTCTGAAAGTTTAGTAGGGCTGTAGGGGAGTCGATAACATGCCATGCAAGCCCCTAAAAGTCTGGTAGGGCTGTAGGGGAGTCGATAACATGCCAAGATAGCCTCTGAAAGTTTAGTAGGGCTGTAGGTTAGTCAGTCACATGCCATGTAAGCCTCTGAAAGTTCAGTAGAACTGTAGGAGAGTCAGTCACATGCCATGCAAGCCTCTGAAAGTCTGGTAGGGCTGTGGGAGAGTCAGTCACGTGCCATGCAAGCCTCTGAAAGTTTAGTAGGGCTGTAGGGGAGTCGATCACATGCCATGTAAGCCTCTGAAAGTTTAGTAGGACTGTAGGTTAGTCGATCACATGCCATGTAAGCCTCTGAAAGTCTGGTAGGGCTGTAGGAGAGTCAGTCACATGCCATGCAAGCCTCTGAAAGTCTGGTAGGGCTGTGGGAGAGTCAGTCATGTGCCATGCAAGCCTCCGAAAGTTTAGTAGGGCTGTAGGGGAGTCGATCACATGCCATCAAGCCTCTGAAAGGTTAGTAGGGTAGTAGGAGAGTCAGTCACGTGCCATGCAAGCCTCTGAAAGGTTAGTAGGGCTGTAGGTTAGTCGATCACATGCCATGCAAGCCTCTGAAAGGTTAGTAGGGCTGTAGGTTAGTGGATCACATGCCATGCAAGCCTCTGAAAGGTTAGTAGGGCTGTAGGTTAGTCGATCACATGCCATGCAAGCCTCTGAAAGTTTAGTAGGGCTGTAGGAGAGTCAGTCACATGCCATGCAAGCCTCTGAAAGTCTGGAATGGCTGTAGGGGAGTCGATCACATGCCATGCAAGCCTCTGAAAGTTTAGTAGGGCTGTAGGAGAGTCAGTCACATGCCATGCAAGCCTCTGAAAGTCTGGAATGGCTGTAGGGGAGTCGATCACATGCCATGTAAGCCTCTGAAAGTCTAGTAGGGCTGTGGGAGAGTCAGTCACGTGCCATGCAAGCCTCTGAAAGTTTAGTAGGGCTGTAGGGGAGTCGATCACATGCCATCAAGCCTCTGAAAGTTTAGAAGAACTGTAGGTTAGTCGATCACATGCCATGCAAACCTCTGAAAGTCTGGTAGGGCTGTAGGAGAGTCAGTCACATGCCATGCAAGCATCTGAAAGTCTGGTAGGGCTGTAGGAGAGTCAGTCACATGCCATGTAAGCCTCTGAAAGTCTGGTAGGGCTGTAGGGGAGTCAATCACATGCCATGCAAGCATCTGAAAGTCTGGTAGGGCTGTAGGAGAGTCAGTCACATGCCATGCAAGCCTCTGAAAGTTTAGTAGGGCTGTAGGTTAGTCAGTCACATGCCATGCAAGCCTCTGAAAGTTTAGTAGGGCTGTAGGAGAGTCGATCACATGCCATGTAAGCCTCTGAAAGTCTGGTAGGGCTGTGGGAGAGTCAGTCACGTGCCATGCAAGCCTTAGAAAGTTTAGTAGGACTGTAGGTTAGTCAGTCATGTGCCATGTAAGCCTCTGAAAGTCTGGTAGGGCTGTAGGAGAGTCAGTCACATGCCATGCAAGCATCTGAAAGTCTGGTAGGGTCGTAGGAGAGTCAGTCACATGCCATGCAAGCCTCTGAAAGTCTGGTAGGGCTGTAGGGGAGTCGATCACATGCCATGTAAGCCTCTGAAAGTCTGGTAGGGCTGTAGGGGAGTCAATCACATGCCATGCAAGCATCTGAAAGTCTGGTAGGGCTGTAGGAGAGTCAGTCACATGCCATGCAAGCCTCTGAAAGTTTAGTAGGGCTGTAGGTTAGTCAGTCACATGCCATGCAAGCCTCTGAAAGTTTAGTAGGGCTGTAGGAGAGTCGATCACATGCCATGTAAGCCTCTGAAAGTCTGGTAGGGCTGTGGGAGAGTCAGTCACGTGCCATGCAAGCCTTAGAAAGTTTAGTAGGACTGTAGGTTAGTCAGTCATGTGCCATGTAAGCCTCTGAAAGTCTGGTAGGGCTGTAGGAGAGTCAGTCACATGCCATGCAAGCATCTGAAAGTCTGGTAGGGTCGTAGGAGAGTCAGTCACATGCCATGCAAGCCTCTGAAAGTCTGGTAGGGCTGTAGGGGAGTCGATCACATGCCATGTAAGCCTCTGAAAGTCTGGTAGGGCTGTAGGAGAGTCAGTCACATGCCATGTAAGCCTCTGAAAGTCTGGTAGGGCTGTAGGAGAGTCAGTCACATGCCATGCAAGCCTCTGAAAGTTTAGTAGGGCTGTAGGTTAGTCAGTCACATGCAATGCAAGCCTCTGAAAGTTTAGTAGGGCTGTAGGAGAGTCGATCACATGCCATGTAAGCCTCTGAAAGTCTGGTAGGGCTGTGGGAGAGTCAGTCACGTGCCATGCAAGCCTTAGAAAGTTTAGTAGGACTGTAGGTTAGTCAGTCACGTGCCATGCAAGCCTCTGAAAGTTTAGTAGGGCTGTAGGAGAGTCCGTCACATGCAATGCAAGCCTCTGAAAGGTTAGTAGGGTCGTAGGAGAGTCAGTCACATGCCATGCAAGCCTCTGAAAGTTTAGTAGGGCTGTAGGTTAGTCAGTCACATGCTAAGCGAGCCTCTGAAAGTTTAGTAGGGCTGTAGGAGAGTCGATCACATGCCATGCAAGCCTCTGAAAGTCTGGTAGGGCTGTAGGGGTGTCGATCACATGCCATGCAAGCCCCTAAAAGTCTGGTAGGGCTGTAGGGGAGTCGATAACATGCCAAGATAGCCTCTGAAAGTTTAGTAGGGCTGTAGGTTAGTCAGTCACATGCCATGTAAGCCTCTGAAAGTTCAGTAGAACTGTAGGAGAGTCAGTCACATGCCATGCAAGCCTCTGAAAGGTTAGTAGGGTTGTAGGAGAGTCAGTCACGTGCCATGCAAGCCTCTGAAAGGTTAGTAGGGTTGTAGGAGAGTCAGTCACATGCCATGCCAGCCTCTGAAAGTCTGGTAGGGCTGTAGAAGAGTCATTCACATGCCATGTAAGCCTCTGAAAGTCTGGTAGGGCTGTGGGAGAGTCAGTCATGTGCCATGCAAGCCTCTGAAAGGTTAGTAGGGCTGTAGGAGAGTCGATCACATGCCATCAAGCCTCTGAAAGGTTAGTAGGGTTGTAGGAGAGTCAGTCACGTGCCATGCAAGCCTCTGAAAGGTTAGTAGGGCTGTAGGTTAGTCAGTCACGTGCCATGTAAGCCTCTGAAAGTTTAGTAGGGCTGTAGGTTAGTCAGTCACGTGCCATGCAAGCCTCTGAAAGTTTAGTAGGGCTGTAGGGGAGTCGATAACATGCCATGCAAGCCCCTAAAAGTCTGGTAGGGCTGTAGGGGAGTCGATAACATGCCAAGATAGCCTCTGAAAGTTTAGTAGGGCTGTAGGTTAGTCAGTCACATGCCATGTAAGCCTCTGAAAGTTCAGTAGAACTGTAGGAGAGTCAGTCACATGCCATGCAAGCCTCTGAAAGTCTGGTAGGGCTGTGGGAGAGTCAGTCACGTGCCATGCAAGCCTCTGAAAGTTTAGTAGGGCTGTAGGGGAGTCGATCACATGCCATGTAAGCCTCTGAAAGTTTAGTAGGACTGTAGGTTAGTCGATCACATGCCATGTAAGCCTCTGAAAGTCTGGTAGGGCTGTAGGAGAGTCAGTCACATGCCATGCAAGCCTCTGAAAGTCTGGTAGGGCTGTGGGAGAGTCAGTCATGTGCCATGCAAGCCTCCGAAAGTTTAGTAGGGCTGTAGGGGAGTCGATCACATGCCATCAAGCATCTGAAAGGTTAGTAGGGTAGTAGGAGAGTCAGTCACGTGCCATGCAAGCCTCTGAAAGGTTAGTAGGGCTGTAGGTTAGTCGATCACATGCCATGCAAGCCTCTGAAAGGTTAGTAGGGCTGTAGGTTAGTGGATCACATGCCATGCAAGCCTCTGAAAGGTTAGTAGGGCTGTAGGTTAGTCGATCACATGCCATGCAAGCCTCTGAAAGTTTAGTAGGGCTGTAGGAGAGTCAGTCACATGCCATGCAAGCCTCTGAAAGTCTGGAATGGCTGTAGGGGAGTCGATCACATGCCATGCAAGCCTCTGAAAGTTTAGTAGGGCTGTAGGAGAGTCAGTCACATGCCATGCAAGCCTCTGAAAGTCTGGAATGGCTGTAGGGGAGTCGATCACATGCCATGTAAGCCTCTGAAAGTCTAGTAGGGCTGTGGGAGAGTCAGTCACGTGCCATGCAAGCCTCTGAAAGTTTAGTAGGGCTGTAGGGGAGTCGATCACATGCCATCAAGCCTCTGAAAGTTTAGAAGAACTGTAGGTTAGTCGATCACATGCCATGCAAACCTCTGAAAGTCTGGTAGGGCTGTAGGAGAGTCAGTCACATGCCATGCAAGCATCTGAAAGTCTGGTAGGGCTGTAGGAGAGTCAGTCACATGCCATGTAAGCCTCTGAAAGTCTGGTAGGGCTGTAGGGGAGTCAATCACATGCCATGCAAGCATCTGAAAGTCTGGTAGGGCTGTAGGAGAGTCAGTCACATGCCATGCAAGCCTCTGAAAGTTTAGTAGGGCTGTAGGTTAGTCAGTCACATGCCATGCAAGCCTCTGAAAGTTTAGTAGGGCTGTAGGAGAGTCGATCACATGCCATGTAAGCCTCTGAAAGTCTGGTAGGGCTGTGGGAGAGTCAGTCACGTGCCATGCAAGCCTTAGAAAGTTTAGTAGGACTGTAGGTTAGTCAGTCATGTGCCATGTAAGCCTCTGAAAGTCTGGTAGGGCTGTAGGAGAGTCAGTCACATGCCATGCAAGCATCTGAAAGTCTGGTAGGGTCGTAGGAGAGTCAGTCACATGCCATGCAAGCCTCTGAAAGTCTGGTAGGGCTGTAGGGGAGTCGATCACATGCCATGTAAGCCTCTGAAAGTCTGGTAGGGCTGTAGGAGAGTCAGTCACATGCCATGTAAGCCTCTGAAAGTCTGGTAGGGCTGTAGGAGAGTCAGTCACATGCCATGCAAGCCTCTGAAAGTTTAGTAGGGCTGTAGGTTAGTCAGTCACATGCAATGCAAGCCTCTGAAAGTTTAGTAGGGCTGTAGGAGAGTCGATCACATGCCATGTAAGCCTCTGAAAGTCTGGTAGGGCTGTGGGAGAGTCAGTCACGTGCCATGCAAGCCTTAGAAAGTTTAGTAGGACTGTAGGTTAGTCAGTCACGTGCCATGCAAGCCTCTGAAAGTTTAGTAGGGCTGTAGGAGAGTCCGTCACATGCAATGCAAGCCTCTGAAAGGTTAGTAGGGTCGTAGGAGAGTCAGTCACATGCCATGCAAGCCTCTGAAAGTTTAGTAGGGCTGTAGGTTAGTCAGTCACATGCTAAGCGAGCCTCTGAAAGTTTAGTAGGGCTGTAGGAGAGTCGATCACATGCCATGCAAGCCTCTGAAAGTCTGGTAGGGCTGTAGGGGTGTCGATCACATGCCATGCAAGCCCCTAAAAGTCTGGTAGGGCTGTAGGGGAGTCGATAACATGCCAAGATAGCCTCTGAAAGTTTAGTAGGGCTGTAGGTTAGTCAGTCACATGCCATGTAAGCCTCTGAAAGTTCAGTAGAACTGTAGGAGAGTCAGTCACATGCCATGCAAGCCTCTGAAAGTCTGGTAGGGCTGTGGGAGAGTCAGTCACGTGCCATGCAAGCCTCTGAAAGTTTAGTAGGGCTGTAGGGGAGTCGATCACATGCCATGTAAGCCTCTGAAAGTTTAGTAGGACTGTAGGTTAGTCGATCACATGCCATGTAAGCCTCTGAAAGTCTGGTAGGGCTGTAGGAGAGTCAGTCACATGCCATGCAAGCCTCTGAAAGTCTGGTAGGGCTGTGGGAGAGTCAGTCATGTGCCATGCAAGCCTCTGAAAGTTTAGTAGGGCTGTAGGGGAGTCGATCACATGCCATCAAGCCTCTGAAAGGTTAGTAGGGTTGTAGGAGAGTCAGTCACGTGCCATGCAAGCCTCTGAAAGGTTAGTAGGGCTGTAGGTTAGTCGATCACATGCCATGCAAGCCTCTGAAAGGTTAGTAGGGCTGTAGGTTAGTCGATCACATGCCATGCAAGCCTCTGAAAGGTTAGTAGGGCTGTAGGTTAGTCGATCACATGCCATGCAAGCCTCTGAAAGTTTAGTAGGGCTGTAGGAGAGTCAGTCACATGCCATGCAAGCCTCTGAAAGTCTGGAATGGCTGTAGGGGAGTCGATCACATGCCATGCAAGCCTCTGAAAGTTTAGTAGGGCTGTAGGAGAGTCAGTCACATGCCATGCAAGCCTCTGAAAGTCTGGAATGGCTGTAGGGGAGTCGATCACATGCCATGTAAGCCTCTGAAAGTCTGGTAGGGCTGTGGGAGAGTCAGTCACGTGCCATGCAAGCCTCTGAAAGTTTAGTAGGGCTGTAGGGGAGTCGATCACATGCTATCAAGCCTCTGAAAGTTTAGAAGAACTGTAGGTTAGTCGATCACATGCCATGCAAACCTCTGAAAGTCTGGTAGGGCTGTAGGAGAGTCAGTCACATGCCATGCAAGCATCTGAAAGTCTGGTAGGGCTGTAGGAGAGTCAGTCACATGCCATGTAAACCTCTGAAAGTCTGGTAGGGCTGTAGGGGAGTCAATCACATGCCATGCAAGCATCTGAAAGTCTGGTAGGGCTGTAGGAGAGTCAGTCATATGCCATGCAAGCCTCTGAAAGTTTAGTAGGGCTGTAGGTTAGTCAGTCACATGCCATGCAAGCCTCTGAAAGTTCAGTAGGGCTGTAGGAGAGTCGATCACATGCCATGTAAGCCTCTGAAAGTCTGGTAGGGCTGTGGGAGAGTCAGTCACGTGCCATGCAAGCCTTAGAAAGTTTAGTAGGACTGTAGGTTAGTCAGTCATGTGCCATGTAAGCCTCTGAAAGTCTGGTAGGGCTGTAGGAGAGTCAGTCACATGCCATGCAAGCATCTGAAAGTCTGGTAGGGTCGTAGGAGAGTCAGTCACATGCCATGCAAGCCTCTGAAAGTCTGGTAGGGCTGTAGGGGAGTCGATCACATGCCATGTAAGCCTCTGAAAGTCTGGTAGGGCTGTAGGAGAGTCAGTCACATGCCATGTAAGCCTCTGAAAGTCTGGTAGGGCTGTAGGAGAGTCAGTCACATGCCATGCAAGCCTCTGAAAGTTTAGTAGGGCTGTAGGTTAGTCAGTCACATGCAATGCAAGCCTCTGAAAGTTTAGTAGGGCTGTAGGAGAGTCGATCACATGCCATGTAAGCCTCTGAAAGTCTGGTAGGGCTGTGGGAGAGTCAGTGACGTGCCATGCAAGCCTTAGAAAGTTTAGTAGGACTGTAGGTTAGTCAGTCACGTGCCATGCAAGCCTCTGAAAGTTTAGTAGGGCTGTAGGAGAGTCCGTCACATGCCATGCAAGCCTCTGAAAGGTTAGTAGGGTCGTAGGAGAGTCAGTCACATGCCATGCAAGCCTCTGAAAGTTTAGTAGGGCTGTAGGTTAGTCAGTCACATGCTAAGCGAGCCTCTGAAAGTTTAGTAGGGCTGTAGGAGAGTCGATCACATGCCATCAAGCCTCTGAAAGGTTAGTAGGGTCGTAGGAGAGTCAGTCACGTGCCATGCAAGCCTCTGAAAGTTTAGTAGGGCTGTAGGTTAGTCAGTTACATGCTAAGCGAGCCTCTGAAAGTTTAGTAGGGCTGTAGAAGAGTCGATCACATGCCATCAAGCCTCTGAAAGGTTAGTAGGGTCGTAGGAGAGTCAGTCACGTGCCATGCAAGCCTCTGAAAGTTTAGTAGGGCTGTAGGTTAGTCAGTCACATGCTAAGCGAGCCTCTGAAAGTTTAGTAGGGCTGTAGGAGAGTCGATCACATGCCATCAAGCCTCTGAAAGTTTAGTAGGGTCGTAGGAGAGTCAGTCACGTGCAATGCAAGCCTCTGAAAGTTTAGTAGGGCTGTAGGTTAGTCAGTCACATGCTAAGCGAGCCTCTGAAAGTTTAGTAGGGCTGTAGGAGAGTCGATCACATGCCATCAAGCCTCTGAAAGGTTAGTAGGGTTGTAGGAGAGTCAGTCTCGTGCCATGCAAGCCTCTGAAAGTTTATTAGGGCTGTAGGTTAGTCAGTCACGGGCCATGCAAGCCTCTGAAAGTTTAGTAGGGCTGTAGGTTAGTCAGTCACATGCTAAGCGAGCCTCTGAAAGTTTAGTAGGACTGTAGGGGAGTCGATCACATGCCATGCAAGCCTCTGAAAGTTTAGTAGGGCTGTAGGGGAGTCGATCACATGCCATGCAAGCCTCTGAAAGTTTAGTAGGACTGTAGGGGAGTCGATCACATGCCATGCAAGCCTCTGAAAGTTTAGTAGGACTGTAGGTTAGTCAGTCACGTGCCATGCAAGCCTCTTAAAGTTTAGTAGGGCTGTAGGGGAGTCGATCACATGCCATGCAAGCCTCTGAAAGTTTAGTAGGGCTGTAGGAGAGTCAGTCACATGCCATGCAAGCCTCTGAAAGTTTAGTAGGATGGTGGTTAGTCAGTCACGTGCCATGCAAACCTCTGAAAGTTTAGTAGGGCTGTAGGTTTGTCAGTCACGTGCCATGCAAGCCTCTGAAAGTTTAGTAGGACTGTAGGTTTGTCAGTCACGTGCCATGCAAGCCTCTGAAAGTTTAGTAGGACTGTAGGTTTGTCAGTCACGTGCCATGCAAGCCTCTGAAAGTTTAGTAGGACTGTAGGTTAGTCAGTCACGTGCCATGCAAGCCTCTGAAAGTTTAGTAGGGCTGTAGGTTAGTCAGTCACGTGCCATGCAAGCCTCTGAAAGTTTAGTAGGACTGTAGGTTAGTCAGTCACGTGCCATGCAAGCCTCTGAAAGTTTAGTAGGGCTGTAGGGGAGTCGATCACATGCCATGCAAGCCTCCGAAAGTTTAGTAGGACTGTAGGTTAGTCAGTCACATGCCATGTAAGCCTCTGAAAGTTTAGTAGGGCTGTAGGGGAGTCGATCACATGCCATGCAAGCCTCTGAAAGGTTAGTAGGGTCGTAGGAGAGTCGGTCACATACCATGCAAGCCTCTAAAAGTTTAGTAGGACTGTAGGTTAGTCGATCACATGCCATGCAAGCCTCTGAAAGTTTAGTAGGATGGTGGTTAGTCGATCACATGCCATGTAAGCCTCTGAAAGTCTGGTAGGGCTGTGGGAGAGTCAGTCACGTGCCATGCAAGCCTTAGAAAGTTTAGTAGGACTGTAGGTTAGTCAGTCACGTGCCATGTAAGCCTCTGAAAGTCTGGTAGGGCTGTAGGAGAGTCAGTCACATGCCATGCAAGCATCTGAAAGTCTGGTAGGGTCGTAGGAGAGTCAGTCACATGCCATGCAAGCCTCTGAAAGTCTGGTAGGGCTGTAGGGGAGTCGATCACATGCCATGTAAGCCTCTGAAAGTCTGGTAGGGCTGTAGGAGAGTCAGTCACATGCCATGCAAGCCTCTGAAAGTTTAGTAGGACTGTAGGTTTGTCAGTCACGTGCCATGCAAGCCTCTGAAAGTTTAGTAGGACTGTAGGTTTGTCAGTCACGTGCCATGCAAGCCTCTGAAAGTTTAGTAGGACTGTAGGTTAGTCAGTCACGTGCCATGCAAGCCTCTGAAAGTTTAGTAGGGCTGTAGGTTAGTCAGTCACGTGCCATGCAAGCCTCTGAAAGTTTAGTAGGACTGTAGGTTAGTCAGTCACGTGCCATGCAAGCCTCTGAAAGTTTAGTAGGACTGTAGGTTAGTCAGTCACGTGCCATGCAAGCCTCTGAAAGTTTAGTAGGGCTGTAGGGGAGTCGATCACATGCCATGCAAGCCTCCGAAAGTTTAGTAGGACTGTAGGTTAGTCAGTCACATGCCATGTAAGCCTCTGAAAGTTTAGTAGGGCTGTAGGGGAGTCGATCACATGCCATGCAAGCCTCTGAAAGGTTAGTAGGGTCGTAGGAGAGTCAGTCACATACCATGCAAGCCTCTAAAAGTTTAGTAGGACTGTAGGTTAGTCGATCACATGCCATGCAAGCCTCTGAAAGTTTAGTAGGATGGTGGTTAGTCGATCACATGCCATGTAAGCCTCTGAAAGTCTGGTAGGGCTGTGGGAGAGTCAGTCACGTGCCATGCAAGCCTTAGAAAGTTTAGTAGGACTGTAGGTTAGTCAGTCACGTGCCATGTAAGCCTCTGAAAGTCTGGTAGGGCTGTAGGAGAGTCAGTCACATGCCATGCAAGCATCTGAAAGTCTGGTAGGGTCGTAGGAGAGTCAGTCACATGCCATGCAAGCCTCTGAAAGTCTGGTAGGGCTGTAGGGGAGTCGATCACATGCCATGTAAGCCTCTGAAAGTCTGGTAGGGCTGTAGGAGAGTCAGTCACATGCCATGCAAGCCTCTGAAAGTTTAGTAGGGCTGTAGGAGAGTCGATCACATGCCATGTAAGCCTCTGAAAGTCTGGTAGGGCTGTGGGAGAGTCAGTCACGTGCCATGCAAGCCTTAGAAAGTTTAGTAGGACTGTAGGAGAGTCGATCACATGCCATCAAGCCTCTGAAAGGTTAGTAGGGTCGTAGGAGAGTCAGTCACGTGCCATGCAAGCCTCTGAAAGTTTAGTAGGGCTGTAGGTTAGTCAGTTACATGCTAAGCGAGCCTCTGAAAGTTTAGTAGGGCTGTAGAAGAGTCGATCACATGCCATCAAGCCTCTGAAAGGTTAGTAGGGTCGTAGGAGAGTCAGTCACGTGCAATGCAAGCCTCTGAAAGTTTAGTAGGGCTGTAGGTTAGTCAGTCACATGCTAAGCGAGCCTCTGAAAGTTTAGTAGGGCTGTAGGAGAGTCGATCACATGCCATCAAGCCTCTGAAAGGTTAGTAGGGTTGTAGGAGAGTCAGTCACGTGCCATGCAAGCCTCTGAAAGTTTAGTAGGGCTGTAGGTTAGTCAGTCACGGGCCATGCAAGCCTCTGAAAGTTTAGTAGGGCTGTAGGTTAGTCAGTCACATGCTAAGCGAGCCTCTGAAAGTTTAGTAGGACTGTAGGGGAGTCGATCACATGCCATGCAAGCCTCTGAAAGTTTAGTAGGATGGTGGTTAGTCAGTCACGTGCCATGCAAACCTCTGAAAGTTTAGTAGGGCTGTAGGTTTGTCAGTCACTTGCCATGCAAGCCTCTGAAAGTTTAGTAGGACTGTAGGTTTGTCAGTCACGTGCCATGCAAGCCTCTGAAAGTTTAGTAGGACTGTAGGTTTGTCAGTCACGTGCCATGCAAGCCTCTGAAAGTTTAGTAGGACTGTAGGTTAGTCAGTCACGTGCCATGCAAGCCTCTGAAAGTTTAGTAGGGCTGTAGGTTAGTCAGTCACGTGCCATGCAAGCCTCTGAAAGTTTAGTAGGACTGTAGGTTAGTCAGTCACGTGCCATGCAAGCCTCTGAAAGTTTAGTAGGGCTGTAGGGGAGTCGATCACATGCCATGCAAGCCTCCGAAAGTTTAGTAGGACTGTAGGTTAGTCAGTCACATGCCATGTAAGCCTCTGAAAGTTTAGTAGGACTGTAGGTTTGTCAGTCACGTGCCATGCAAGCCTCTGAAAGTTTAATAGGGCTGTAGGGGAGTCGATCACATGCCATGCAAGCCTCTGAAAGGTTAGTAGGACTGCAGGTTAGTCGATCACATGCCATGCAAGCCTCTGAAAGTTTAGTAGGATGGTGGTTAGTCAGTCACGTGCCATGCAAACCTCTGAAAGTTTAGTAGGGCTGTAGGTTTGTCAGTCACGTGCCATGCAAGCCTCTGAAAGTTTAGTAGGACTGTAGGTTTGTCAGTCACGTGCCATGCAAGCCTCTGAAAGTTTAGTAGGACTGTAGGTTAGTCGATCACATGCCATGCAAGCCTCTGAAAGTTTAGTAGGGCTGTAGGTTTGTCAGTCACGTGCCATGCAAGCCTCTGAAAGTTTAGTAGGACTGTAGGTTAGTCGATCACATGCCATGCAAGCCTCTGAAAGTTTAGTAGGGCTGTAGGTTAGTCAGTCACGTGCCATGCAAGCCTCTGAAAGTTTAGTAGGGCTGTAGGTTTGTCAGTCACGTGCCATGCAAGCCTCTGAAAGTTTAGTAGGGCTGTAGGTTAGTCAGTCACGTGCCATGCAAGCCTCTGAAAGTTTAGTAGGGCTGTAGGAGAGTCGATCACATGCCATGTAAGCCTCTGAAAGTCTGGTAGGGCTGTGGGAGAGTCAGTCACGTGCCATGCAAGCCTCTGAAAGTTTAGTAGGACTGTTGGTTTGTCAGTCACGTGCCATGCAAGCCTCTGAAAGTTTAGTAGGACTGTAGGTTAGTCAGTCACGTGCCATGCAAGCCTCTGAAAGTTTAGTAGGACTGTAGGTTAGTCAGTCACATGCCATGCAAGCCTCCGAAAGTTTAGTAGGACTGTAGGTTAGTCAGTCACATGCCATGTAAGCCTCTGAAAGTTTAGTAGGGCTGTAGGGGAGTCGATCACATGCCATGCAAGCCTCTGAAAGGTTAGTAGGACTGTAGGTTAGTCGATAACATGCCAAGCAAGCCTCTGAAAGTTTAGTAGGACTGTAGGTTAGTCAGTCACATGCCATGCAAGCCTCTGAATGTTTAGTAGGACTGTAGGTTTGTCAGTCACGTGCCATGCAAGCCTCTGAAAGTTTAGTAGGACTGTAGGTTAGTCAGTCACATGCCATGCAAGCCTCTGAAAGTTTAGTAGGACTGTAGGTTTGTCAGTCACGTGCCATGCAAACCTCTGAAAGTTTAGTAGGACTGTAGGTTAGTCAGTCACATGCCATGCAAGCCTCTGAAAGTTTAGTAGGACTGTAGGTTTGTCAGTCACGTGCCATGCAAGCCTCTGAAAGTTTATTAGGGCTGTAGGTTAGTCAGTCACGTGCCATGCAAGCCTCTGAAAGTTAAGTAGGACTGTAGGTTAGTCAGTCACGTGCAATGCAAGCCTCTGAAAGTTTAGTAGGACTGTAGGTTAGTCAGTCACGTGCCATGCAAGCCTCTGAAAGTTTAGTAGGGCTGTAGGGGAGTCGATCACATGCCTTGCAAGCCTCCGAAAGTTTAGTAGGACTGTAGGTTAGTCAGTCACATGCCATGCAAGCCTCTGAAAGTTTAGTAGGGCTGTAGGGGAGTCGATCACATGCCTTGCAAGCCTCCGAAAGTTTAGTAGGACTGTAGGTTAGTCAGTCACATGCCATGCAAGCCTCTGAAAGTTTAGTAGGGCTGTAGGGGAGTCGATCACATGCCATGCAAGCCTCTGAAAGTTTAGTAGGATGGTGGTTAGTCAGTCACGTGCCATGCAAACCTCTGAAAGTTTAGTAGGGCTGTAGGTTTGTCAGTCACGTGCCATGCTAGCCTCTGAAAGTTTAGTAGGGCTGTAGGTTTGTCAGTCACGTGCCATGCAAGCCTCTGAAAGTTTAGTAGGACTGTAGGTTTGTCAGTCACGTGCCATGCAAGCCTCTGAAAGTTTAGTAGGGCTGTAGGGGAGTCGATCACATGCCATGCAAGCCTCCGAAAGTTTAGTAGGACTGTAGGTTAGTCAGTCACATGCCATGTAAGCCTCTGAAAGTTTAGTAGGGCTGTAGGGGAGTCGATCACATGCCATGCAAGCCTCTGAAAGGTTAGTAGGACTGTAGGTTAGTCGATCACATGCCATGCAAGCCTCTGAAAGTTTAGTAGGATGGTTGTTAGTCAGTCACGTGCCATGCAAACCTCTGAAAGTTTAGTAGGGCTGTAGGTTTGTCAGTCACGTGCCATGCAAGCCTCTGAAAGTTTAGTAGGACTGTAGGTTTGTCAGTCACGTGCCATGCAAGCCTCTGAAAGTTTAGTAGGACTGTAGGTTAGTCAGTCACATGCCATGCAAGCCTCTGAAAGTTTAGTAGGACTGTAGGTTTGTCAGTCACGTGCCATGCAAACCTCTGAAAGTTTAGTAGGACTGTAGGTTAGTCAGTCACATGCCATGCAAGCCTCTGAAAGTTTAGTAGGACTGTAGGTTTGTCAGTCACGTGCCATGCAAGCCTCTGAAAGTTTAGTAGGACTGTAGGTTTGTCAGTCACGTGCCATGCAAGCCTCTGAAAGTTTAGTAGGGCTGTAGGTTAGTCAGTCACGTGCCATGCAAGCCTCTGAAAGTTTAGTAGGACTGTAGGTTAGTCAGTCACGTGCCATGCAAGCCTCTGAAAGTTTAGTAGGGCTGTAGGTTAGTCAGTCACGTGCCATGCAAGCCTCTGAAAGTTTAGTAGGACTGTAGGTTAGTCAGTCACGTGCCATGCAAGCCTCTGAAAGTTTAGTAGGACTGTAGGTTAGTCAGTCACGTGCCATGCAAGCCTCTGAAAGTTTAGTAGGGCTGTAGGGGAGTCGATCACATGCCATGCAAGCCTCCGAAAGTTTAGTAGGACTGTAGGTTAGTCAGTCACATGCCATGCAAGCCTCTGAAAGTTTAGTAGGGCTGTAGGGGAGTCGATCACATGCCATGCAAGCCTCTGAAAGTTTAGTAGGATGGTGGTTAGTCAGTCACGTGCCATGCAAACCTCTGAAAGTTTAGTAGGGCTGTAGGTTTGTCAGTCACGTGCCATGCAAGCCTCTGAAAGTTTAGTAGGGCTGTAGGTTTGTCAGTCACGTGCCATGCAAGCCTCTGAAAGTTTAGTAGGACTGTAGGTTTGTCAGTCACGTGCCATGCAAGCCTCTGAAAGTTTAGTAGGGCTGTAGGGGAGTCGATCACATGCCATGCAAGCCTCCGAAAGTTTAGTAGGACTGTAGGTTAGTCAGTCACATGCCATGTAAGCCTCTGAAAGTTTAGTAGGGCTGTAGGGGAGTCGATCACATGCCATGCAAGCCTCTGAAAGGTTAGTAGGACTGTAGGTTAGTCGATCACATGCCATGCAAGCCTCTGAAAGTTTAGTAGGATGGTTGTTAGTCAGTCACGTACCATGCAAACCTCTGAAAGTTTAGTAGGGCTGTAGGTTTGTCAGTCACGTGCCATGCAAGCCTCTGAAAGTTTAGTAGGACTGTAGGTTTGTCAGTCACGTGCCATGCAAGCCTCTGAAAGTTTAGTAGGACTGTAGGTTTGTCAGTCACATGCTAAGCGAGCCTCTGAAAGTTTAGTAGGGCTGTAAGTTAGTTCAGTTCAGTTCAGTTCAGAAAAACTATTTTTCGGTCGATGAGACCATAAAAGTATGTCTACAATACAATACATTTCATTAAACAAATGTGATAATAGAGGAAATCCGTCCATCTTACATAAAAGCGGGCGCATCATCTATGTATTTCATGAAACAGTCTACGGCAACACTTTGACTCACTATAGTGCATGTGCAAACTATGTATATAATATAATATAAGCTTTATTCGATTTTCTTTGAAATCATAAAAGCACAATACATACATATAAAAACAACATCACAAATGATATATTTGAGTATAAAATTTAGCAATTAAAAACGACAATTATAATACTCAATCTTAAGAAAAACGTTCAAAATACAGTACAGAATGGATTGAAATTAGTGCTGACCAAGACAATAGGGAGACCCAAGCGGGATTGTTTTACAACATGGTTTTCCGCAACAACATAACAGATCTTAAAAAACAGGATACCGCAAAAATCACATGCTCGTCTTCCAGTATTAACAGTCTTGAAAAAGCAGGTCTGCAATTTCTTATACCCCAACGCTTTAACAGAGGTTTTAAATAAAGTTTTCTGGGGGTAGTATAGAAGGAGCAAAAGAACATTAAATGCAAATTAGATTGAAATGCAGTATTATCACACTGACAAGTTAGGTTCAGTGGGGACCAGTTGTTAATCTTTGGTAGAGAAACCATACGAAAGAAAATCCCAAGGCGGAGACGAGTCAGAAGCATTCTATGATAAGGGCTGGGATCCACTTTTAGATACATTTGCATGCCTTCCTTGGGGGTGATTTCTTGAAAATTTAAGATGGACTGTTTGTTCTTTTCAACATTCCATCTCAAAGTTTCCAGATGGGAGGTTAGTGTTTTTTTAAGAACTGATCTGGATACGCCCTCCAAGGTAGCAGGATTTGCATAATAATCTAGGAGGCCCATCTCGCTGAGTACAGATCTTACGTACGACAGCCAGCGGAGATTTGCAACCCCATCTAGGGCCAAGCAATCCTCCAGAAGGTCCCTGTTAAAACTGGCCTCCCTGGTTGTCCATACCTTGTGCCATAGGAGAATTGGGGCCATCCTAATTGTGTCCCCCATATGCTTAACTCCGGCCTCTATGTGTGTCATAAATGAGGATGTGGACTTTGGGACACCCAGAAGGTAGCTGATGAATTGATTCTCACAGCACTGCAAAGTTTTATCCTTCTCGATGCCCCAAAGTCCCGCCCCGTACGTGGCTGTAGACACACACTTCGCCTGGTATATTTGTGCAAACTATGTACAAAAGTTAACAAAACAGACAAACCAGGAATACAGATTCCTATTTGTGGCTATGAGAATAAAGTTAGATTTGGACAACTTTAGTAGAGTCGAAGAATGGCCAGTTCAGAGAGTTCATCTCACAGGCCACCTTGAAGTTTAGAGAATCCAAATGAGAGGAATGTAAAAACCTAATACAGTCAAATGTGGGGCATAAGAACTTTAAAATGTAGATAAAACCACTACCGGATAAAAAATCATTATTACATTTTAAAAGATTTTAAAACTTGCGTTAGACCACAGCAGATGGGGACATTATGTGTGCTTGCGGCTTTGATATCTGATTTGAATGAGTCCAGCACCTACGCCACTACAGATAAGGACATTGTGTGTACTTGTGGCTTAGATATCTGATTTAAATGGGTCCAGTGTCTACGCCACATTGAAATTAGGAACCGGGATATAGCGAATACAATGGGCGTGCGGGTGTCAGTTTTCAGGACTCTAAATGACTCCCTACAATGTACGAACCCTAAAATCCTACACAGCTGGATGAGCCAGCCCTGCCTAACTCGCTTATAACCAGGGTGAAAAGAGAAAAGATGAAGTTCTGACTCTACCGAACAGTTACAAGCAGGGCACCCTCGCAAAGCTGTCTTTGACCATTTACACGGAGCGAGGTTGGATATCGTCCAAAAAGGGCTCCATTGTGTATTCTTCTTTCATTTGCAAGAATTCGGTGGTCAGGTGTCCTAAAGTTGAGCTCCCTTCAATAGCTGCAAGGTTGGTCATATGGTAAGTTTTTACTAATTCAGCGCATGAGATTGAAAACACGCTTCCTCCGGGTTACTCCAAAGACTGGACTTTCCCAACCGGTAGGTTAGTCATTCACATGCCATGCAAGCCTCTGACTCTTCTACAGCCCTACTAGACGTTCAGAGGCTTCCACAGCATGTCAATGACTAGCCTAACCTACAAGCCTACTACAGGGCTTCGGGAGAGATGGCTACTGAACTCTGGAAGTCTGGTAAGGCTGTAGGAGAGTCATGCACATGCCATGCAAGCACAGTTTAGTAGGACAGTCACATGTGTCTGAAATTCTGCCAGGGCTAGAGTTAACCAAATTCGAGGAACCACTAAATGTGTAATATAAGCCTTTGAAAGTTTGGTAGGCCTAGAGGTGAGTCAGTCACATGTCACTCAAGCCTTTGAAAGTTTGGTAGGCCTAGAGGAGAGTTAGCCACATGTCACTCAAGCCTTTGAAAGTTTGGTAGGCCTAGAGGTGAGTCAGTCACATGTCACTCAAGCTTTTGAAAGTTTGGTAGGCCTAGAGGAGAGTTAGCCACATGTCACTCAAGCCTTTGAACGTTTGGTAGGCCTAGAGAAGAGTTAGCCACATGCCACTCAAGCCTTTGAAAGTTTGGTAGGCCTAGAGGAGAGTTAGCCACATGTCACTCAAGCCTCTGAAAGTATGGTGGGCCTAGAGGAGAGTTAGCCACACATGTCACTCAAGCCTCTGAAAGTTTGGTAGGCCTAGAGGAGAGTTAGCCTCACATGTCACTCAAGCCTTTGAAAGTTTGGTAGGCCTAGAGGAGAGTTAGCCACATGTCACTCAAGCCTTTGAAAGTTTCTGTAGGCCTAGAGAAGAGTTAGCCACATGTCACTCAAGCCTTTGAAAGTTTGGTAGGCCTAGAGGAGAGTTAGCCACACATGTCACTCAAGCCTTTGAAAGTTTGGTAGGCCTAGAGGAGAGTTAGCCACATGTCACTCAAGCCTTTGAAAGTTTGGTAGATCAGCCACATGTCATGCGAGCCTCTGAAAATACAGTAGGTCTAGCGGGAGTCTGTCACATGCTATGTGAGCCTCAGAAAGTATAGTAGTCCTCGAGGTGAGTCTGTCACATCATGTGATCTCTGAAAGCCACCATAACTTTATTGTCGATCACCAAGATCTTAAAAAGTGCATCACAAATGTTACATATATTACAACCACAGAAGTAGATTTTGATAGAAATTGATCTTAGTAAAAAAAAGAGACAAAGAATCCATCAACAATAAAAAGTACTTCCTTCTATAGGAATACAGTTGATTTGATCTATATTCTTGTATAGCGCTTCAATCACCCCCTGGGGGGTATCTCAGCGCTTGGAACCGTTGCAGGAGCAGAGGCGTGGAAGGTTAGAACATGGCGTTTTTCAGGATTCTCCTGAACTTTCGAAGGTCTTGGCACTGTCTTGGTGCAAGAGGAAGTTGGTTCCAAATGAGTGGGGCTTGGTAAGAGAAAGACTTGCCTCCGGTTCTAGCCTTTTTTATCCTAGGGATAATGAAGAGAGATTGGGAGCTGGATCGTAGCATCCGGGGCGGAGTGTAGAAGTGGAGTCTCTCTGCTAGATAGGGTGGTCCATGACCCCAAATTGCTTTGTGGGTGAGGCAGCAAATCTTAAATTTCACACGTTGTCGTATAGGCAACCAGTGCAGTTGGTGGAGGAGGGGTGAGGAGGCTGATCTGGTGGGATCATCTAGGACCACGCGGGCCGCGGGGTTCTGTATCATTTGCAATCGGTTTAGTGAGGACTAATTTGCTGCGATCAGAAGGGCATTGCAATAGGCCAGTTTGCTTAGTACAGTCTGGGTTAGGATCTTTATGATTGAATCTGGGAGATAAGGCAAAGCTTTCCTTAGTAGGCCTAGGGTGTGGCAGCATGAGCCCACTGTGTGTGTGACATGTTTCTTCATGGTTAGAGACTGTTCGAAGTATACTCCGAGGTTTTTGACTGTAGTCGCCGGAGTAGGGGGCTTGCCTAGTTCTGGGATCCACCATAGAGGTGACCAGAGAAGGGGAGCATCTCCGACGAGCAGGACCTCTGTCTTCCCGGCATTCAGTTGGAGGAAGTTGCTTTCCATCCAACGAGATATTGCCAACATGCCGGAAGAGAAGGTAGATTGGGCGGATTGAGAGGTTTTATTGAAAGCAAAGGTAAGTTGGGTGTCGTCCTCGTAGGATAGTAACGAACCCATAGTTCCTCAGGAGGGTGGCTAGAGGGTTATGTATATGTTAAACATAGTAGGGCTCAAGCAAGAGCCCTGAGGCACCCCCTTGGTAAGTACCTGAGGAGTGCACTTAAAAGGGCCTAAGTTGATGATTTGGGAGCGGTTTGAAAGGAAGCTGATTATCCATTTCAGGGCTGTCCCCCCAACTCCTGCCTCCCTAATTCTTGCAAGCAATATGTGGTGATCCACCGTATCAATGGCGGCGGATAGGTCTAATAGCACTAGAAGGGTAGGCTGGTTCTGATCTAAAGAGAGCCTGATGGTGTCAGTAACAGCCACTAGGGCCATTTCAGTGCTATTTTTTGGGCAAAAGCCTGATTGGGTAGGATCCAAGTAGTCAGTCCATTCAATGTGGTTGGAAAGGTGTTTATTGACGTGTTTTTCCAGGACTTTGCTCAAATAAGGGAGGAGGGAGATGGGGCAGAGGTTCGAGAGATTTTCTGTGGGGAGTTTAGGGTTCTTCCGGATGGGGATGATTTGGGCGGCCTTTCATGGGGAGGGGAGGTGGCCTTCTTCCAAGGACTGATTTAGTAAGGAGCAGATGGGTACAGATAGTTGTTCTGTTAGAGATGCCATGATTTTGGCAGGTATAATGTCAAGTGGGGAGCCTGATTTTATTGTGTTCATGGCTGCGTTGGTTTCTTCATGTGTTAGAGGGGGAAATTCAGTAGGGTATTAGGGTTGGGGTAGGGCTATCTAGGGTGTTGGGAGAGGAGCCTGAGGGGGGAGGGAGATTGGTGGTGACAATATTATTGCAGATGTTTTCGATTTTCTGTATAAAATGCTTGCTGATGTTGTCACATAGCATTTGGGAGGGGGTTTCTTCTGATTCACTGGTGTAGCAGGGTTTCCGTTCTCCCACAGAACTGTGCACAGAGATCTAGAACCTGGGTGAGTTAGGGTGACCCAAAACTCACCTTAGTATCAGAAATCCCCTTACCAAGCTAGCTACAGTGTCTCATCGGTAGTAATAACTTACCAATGACTTAGACAATCCAGAACATGAACTTAGGGTACCTCAGGTATCGTGGAACACATGAACACTCTTTCGTATAATCATTGCAAACCGAAACTGGGAGGCAAAGAACACACGTGCAAGTTTGAAATGTTTATTTTTCAATGCAAAGTTCTCAAACGCAGTATCTTATATAATACCAACATACATATTATAAAAATCCGAGTTATCAGCATAGTCACTAATCCATAGTAAGCGAATGGTGATAGCATATTATAATGCAAAATCTATATAAAGTTTGTATCACCTATATTTCGCGCACCCTATTTAGCATATTATATTATATCTAAGAAGGTCTCATTTGGGTTCTAGCTGGGCGGGCCCATACCTCTAATGGTCAGTAGGAGCAGATCACATCAACAGCTACCAGCTCTCTGCATGCGAAGCATCAAGTGTGTCGATTCATTTCCTGTAACTCTATCATAAACCCGCGTAGAGCCCAATGTTGGCAGCAACATTATTTGTGTTATGTCTAATGTGGTGCGAGGATCAGGCTTTCAGCAACCTTGTGTTAGGTTATTCTTAGAGGGTGCAGTTCTCAGTGTGCAGACAGTTGTACCAAGCACGACTGATATCAGAGCAATAACATATTATTCTCAAATAAATCACATCTTTGGTCTAGGTTGAAAGCTACAATAACAATTAGGTGTTGTGTGCAAACTGAAGCTGAAGGAAAATATGTCGTTTAAACATTTAATAAACTCATGCTAACTTAACACAATATATAGAAACGCAGTAACCATATGACACCCCCCCAATGATCCGAGGACGGTTAAAAAAGGGAGAAAATATAAGCCAATACTATATGAGAGGCAAAACATGAAAGCAGAGTTCAACAATATTGAGCCAAGCTAAATGTATGTAAATGTATATAAGTTTTTAATAACAAAAATTCTGTATGAATGCCTATAGTGGCCATACAAAAATACAAAAACTCGAACTTAAGGCCAACTACGAGTTCATAGGCCTAGAACATATAAAAGTCGAATGTTCGTAATAAAAAAGGCACCATTCAGAATTACTAAAAAGTCACGTGCCATAATAATGAAAGTCTTCAAAGTCACTCATGGGTCGATTGAATATGCAAAATAGGTAGCTACAGCTTCCAAAATGAAATCACTGTCATCATCCGAAAACAGTTCAGCCATCCAATTAAGCAATGGGAAAGAACATATGTGCTCCTCCAGCACCGAATCCTCTAGCAATATCAGAGGACAACTCAGTGGGTTCTCGAGAACGCTATGTGCCAGAAAGTCATGCGCCGCTGCGGATATGTCCCACTGACCCATTAGTCCATGCATCGCTGCCACGGCCATAACCCTTTCGCCAGAACAAACCAACTCGTGAGCAACTACGGGGCTCATCAGCTGATCGAAATCGACGTCAGGAGAAGTCGTCAAGCAGAGACACAAATCAATGGGCCAGTCGAAATCACAGCTCAGGCAATGAAACACAGGCTGGACACATGTGAAATAGGAAAACCGAAATGATAATCCAAATGCCGTGCTTAAAGTCACAAGCGGCAAGGTTCCATAGCAATTAAGCATCCGGTTGCGAAACAGTGTTAGAAGGGGCTGAGCGGCTTTTGCGCAGGATGGGCATCCATGTTTTATAAAGCAAAATATCAACAAAACGCCTGCAGTCAAAGCCAGCAAAACAGGGAATCCGCCAAACAAGCTTGCGAATATAGAACGAAAAAACGCAGGGATAATACCAAATACTTTTTCAAACGTAGTCACGAGACCACTGCTAACCAATTTAAAAAAATGTGCCAATCCAGACGTGGAAGAGGCATTAAACATTTGATGAACCAGCTCGCAGAAATGAAACGGCAAGTCAGTATTTAAAAGTGCCTGCACCTCTGTGCGTGTGTTAGCTATGTGAAGGACATAAGTTTCACGGGCCGAGCTCAGGGCCACTTCTTTTTGAGACAAAAGAGCTCTTATTCGGCTCAAACCGTTGAACTCCGCTCTCAAGGTTGGTATTCGCGGCCAAATGGAAACATCTGAATTCCCATGCGTGGGGGGATATAACACGTTCTTGCAACACACCACACGTTCTGATACAGTAACCACATAGGCGATACGACCATTAACCCACAACACATCTCGTTATTCAAAAGTAAATAACTACCGTTTGACAATAAAGTGAATGTGGGAACTATTGCAGGAACCGGTGTGCCTTTTAAAACACAGGCTAAATTTGGCCTGTCCTGATTACAAGAATCATGCAACTGGATGTGCCTGCATATCAGCGAACGGTCAGGCGACTGTGTGCATTCTTCACCATTCAGATTCACTTCCTTTCCTTCTTTCAGACATCTGTATGTGTATGGTAAAGACCATGTCTCATGTAGGAAAGCACTGCCTAGAGGTTCATATCTCCCTATAGCAATATATCGCATGCAATTTGTAAATTTATCCAGAGCAAATGGTAAAGTAATAATACCATGGATAAGCCATGTAGCAGCAGCTGCCTCGGCCACAGAAAAGGGCAAGGATTCTAATTTTTCAATGTGTAACATAGAAAATGATGCATCTCGCATGGAAAGCATGCGTTGCTTGTCAGTCAAATTAAACGGGGCAAATAATGATGAGACGTTCATGTAACTCCAAGGCACTCGACCAGCCTTCAGAGTCTGTAGTGTCCAAGCAAACTGCATTACAGAACGCAATTGATTTTGACCATGATACAATACTGATACTACATCATGTACAATGTCAACAACAGAAGAAACAATATTGTTCAATGTGTAAATTCGTGAAGAAAGCGTGTTAATACTGTTATCGACCACTGCAAGTACTTTTTCCAAATTTGCCTGGTCTATTGCCCTTAGGTGTTTAGCAGCCTCAATTTGAGACACTTTCCAAATTTCATTATAAACAGCATAAATCCACCGTTTAGATCTACCTTTAGCTGGGCCTTTTATAAAATCGTTCAAATCCACTATTTCAGTTAATTGAGACAGATGTAGTTTAACTGAAGCTAAAGTGGAATGTTGTAACCAATTCTGACACAGTTTTCCCACAGAGTAAGTGGTGACAGAATAATCAGTTTCAAAACGGGGATCTGGTCGTACTTGTGTGAACCCTTCAGCTAACCCCAGAAAACGACGTTGGCAAGAATCAGAACTCTTTTGCCACACTAGCCAACCCTTTGGATCCAAACTGGATATAGTAAAGGACGAATTGTATAGTAGAGACTGTATCTCTCGTATAGATAATTCAGAAAAATTACCCCAACCTGAATATTCTTCCAATTCGGGGATAGTTGGTGTATTTAATTTTTTAGAAGTAGCCAATCCAAAGCATGTTGTTTGGGAAATAGTAGAATTTAGAAACAACATGTGATTCGGGATGAGACATGCACGGTGCAAAGCCTAAGTGCCTTGTACCTGCCAATCTTTGGTGCCCCAAACCAATTTAAGGTCAATTATTCCCTTCCAGCCAATTTGTCTAGAAAGGACTTCGAATACAGCAACTTTGTATCAGTAAGTCTAACTTTGGACATGGACTTTTCCGTCATCCTGAAATAAAATGACTCAGGATTTGATTGATTGAAATCTGTAAAATAACTATATTTTTTCAGAAATGTATCGGAGCTTCCAATTAAAGGAGCTGGGCAGTGCTCCCACTGCGTGTAATTCACAGCAACCCTTCTGGAATTCGTCTTGTGGAGAAAATGATTACCATAATGTTGGAAACAAAACAAATCACCATAATTAATAGAATCTAAATATAAGTCTTCAGCATCAAAAGCCGCATAGTACTTTAAATCAGAGAATAATGCTTCTACGGCCTGAATATCCCAATCATCAGAACGTATATTTTGTTTAATCACACCTCCCACGTTTACTCTAAGCACATTCGGAACATTAATCACTTCAGTGGGCCCATGTATTTGAAATCTAACCGCATCCCACACAATCCCATCAAGGACAGGCCAAGCAGTAATGTTGACTGTATACAAGTTTCGTTTCAGTCTGTGTGCTGAATGTGAAGAGGAAAGAGGGGCCAATGTTCCATTTAGGTACCGAATTCCTGTTCTTTCTTTAACGTAGTGACCATCAATCAGGCGGAAAAAATAAAACACAAAACCAATTGACATAAAAAGGTAAAATGAAAATAGGATCAACCAAATGTATATCCAAGGGGGAATTAAAAAATGTTTTTTAAACAACGTGGCATATTTTGCAATAGTTGAGAGTTTCTTTGAAAGTTCCGAAACAGAGTCAAAAGAGAATCTGGACTGGTCGGCCAAACGAGTCTGCAAATCAGGCATCGATAAATCAGCAGGATAGGTGTAGTTCAGCTCATCAATGTTAGTAACAGGAATAGTATTTAATAAAGGACTGGATATGGCAGGCATCTCGAGGGACACCTCCTGTTCTGCACCAGAAGTTATTGCTAGCACAGAGTGCCTCACCTTGGAAGGACAGGATACAGCCGGTGTCATGCTACGAAGAATCGGCCACCCTGTGTGTCTTGACATTGTCAATAGAAATAAATCTGTTTTCCTTACGACCTGGAAGTGGTGGTAAAATGACTGTTCTTGTGCCCTTCACTCCAAGAACTCGAACCGGTGCACAATATGAGGGACCAAACTCTTTCTTGTTATCGATCTTCTCTCGAACCAGTTCTCCAACTTGGGGTAGCCAGCCAACTACCGGGATCTGCAACGCATCATCCAATGTGGAGGGCAAATGTTCCTTTGCTAGACTGTCTCTGGTCTTTTGTAGATCCTGTAAAACATTGCAATGTTCATCTACGTCAAAGGCCGTGGCCTGGGCCTTGCAGTCTAGCCCATCGAGGTCAGGGACGTACATCTTGATACCAAAGAGCATTTCGTACGGGGTCCGCCCACCCAGAGACCTTCTAGGGAGATTATTAAGCGCACGCTGCACGCCATTGAGGTGGGCTAACCAGTTTCTGCCAGTGCCTATAACTCGAGCTGTCAAAGATTGCTTTAAGTCACGGTTCATTCGTTCAACTACACTATTGCCCTCGGGCCTGTAGGGACTCGAAAACTTGACATGGACCCCCAACGAAACCATAGCATCCTTATACGCCTTAGAGGCGAAAGCCGGACCCTGATCCGAATGGAAGGTACCACAGGCAAAAATTCCCACAAAGACTCGCAAATCCTTTAATGACAGTCCGTGAATCAGCGCTCCGATGTGGCCATACCCACACAAAGCGTGTGCATGAATCAACTGCTGCTAAGATGTATTTGTATGCAGTATCAGAAGAAA
The DNA here is from genome assembly GCF_964263255.1 of Lissotriton vulgaris. Classification (NCBI taxonomy): domain Eukaryota; kingdom Metazoa; phylum Chordata; class Amphibia; order Caudata; family Salamandridae; genus Lissotriton; species Lissotriton vulgaris. Next base: position 1,995,770,668 of record NC_141693.1, on the reverse strand, counting down.
AAGGACCACAGTGATCCAAATAAACGCATCCAAGCGGTTTATTAGAGATGTACAACTGTGTCTGAGGCGGACGCGCAGCAGTTGAAGGTTTAATCTGCTGGCAAATGTCACATTGAAGGACATAATCGCGCATCTGTTTGTACAGTCCCCGCCACCAGAACCTCTGTTGTAGCTGAGTTACCGTGGCTGAGACGCCCGCATGCGCAGACGCCACACCTTCATGAGCCGCTGTAATCAAAGCAGCCCTGCGATCCGAGTTGGGAACTAGACGTTCGCCAACAACAGGAATTTTCACATAAGGAACCTTATCGGGACTTAAGTGGTATGTGTATTTAGAAGGGAACCCCGCAGGATATTTACCTCCCTTCTCTGTTGCAGCTACAGCTGCCAAGATGTCATCATCTATTTTGCTTTTGGATCTCGTGACTGCTGCAACTAAGTATTTTGATACTACCGACTTCGCTGCTTCATCAGCAAGCGAGTTACCAACAGCGTGGACCCCCACGCGCTGATGGCCGAGAGTATGAATCACAAACACGAGTGGCAACTTCTCTTTAAGTTCCGCCACTCGGACCCAGATCATTTTATGTTTTATTGTGCTACCTTTGGAATCACGGAACTCATTCTGAATCCAAAAGAACAAGTTTTCATTGTAAGACTGGACACAGTAGTAAGAGTCACTTACGATCAAAGTTGTCACACTAGGATCCGCGTACTCCAATGCAAGCATCAGAGCACGAAGCTCTGCTAATTGTGCGGTGCAGTCCCCAAGCATCTGCGTGTGCACAACACTGGACTTGAACTCATCATTCACCATGGCACCGACTACAATGGCGCATGCGGAAACGTAGGCATGTTTAGAGCCATGCGCAACCTGCGCCGAACCATCAGTGTAAATGATGCAATGGAAATTCTCCAACGGCCGCATTGCTAAAGGAGCAGGATGAACAAATTCATACTGTAAAAACTCCTGTGACGGTAAAGTGGCGTCAAAAATAAACGTGACATCCTGGGATGTCAAGGATGCAGCCCACTGAATCCACCGAGGGTGCAAAGCTTTGGAATTTGGTACACTGGCTTTCGTAACTGCCTCCAAGGCAGGACACGGGGTAACAACCAACATGCGTTTTCCTTGTGACAGGGCACGTTCTTTAAGAATCGCCATCTGCACAGTAGTTAAAACTTTCTCCACAGTGGAAAAACGCAGTTCAGCCGAAGTGTACAAGTGTGACTTGTAAGCAAAAGGTACTGTATCTCCTTCATTAAAAGTCAGGTACGTGAAACCCACCGCCCCAGGGATAATTCTTATCACCAGGTTGGTTTGGTTATCACGAGTCTGTAAGTATTCAGAAGCGAGCAAATCAGCCTGCAAAGACTGCAGAATAGCTGAATGCTCAGGCAGCCAGCATGATTTGGAAAAAGATGGTTGTATCAAAGCATACAAAGGCTTGATACGCTGGGCATATTCCGGAATGTAAGTCCTCCCGAAATTCAAAAAACCCAGCAAAGATTGTAATTTTTTCAGTGTTGTCGGAGAGCGCAACTGTGCGCATTTCTCCAGAAAATGAGGGGCCAAGCCTTTTCCCTCGTTGTTTAGCTCGTAGCCGAGAAACAACACTGTGTACTCTGAAATGTGCGACTTTGCAAAGTTAAACTTGTAACCAATGTCCGCAAAGTTACAAATTATGCTATTTACTCGCCACAGATGCTCCCAAAGATCGTCTCTGTGAGATAAATGTCATCCTCATACGAACAAGCAACTGGGTCGATGCCCTCCAAAAGAGAGGCAATGCGGGCGGAGAATACTCCAGGACTATTCTTATAGCCCATTGGGAGACGCCGAAACATTTTTTGCACACCGCCGCATGAAAAGCTGGTCCATTGGGAACTTAGACCGTCTAATCTATGGGCATATAAACCATTGGAAATGTCAAGCGTGGTTTTGAACCGTTTACGCTCAAGACTATTCACTAACGCAGAGCCATGAGTATTCTGTACTGCGCAGTTACGGCAATGCGAGTTCAAATGCCTATAATCCAAAACCAAACGATATGAGCCGTCCGGCTTGTTTACAGTAAAAAGGGGATTATTCATCGGTGACACACACGTTTCAATTACACCTTGATATTCCAATTGTTCAAGGATAGCTGCAACTGAAGCTTTGACTTCACGCCGTATGGGATATTGAGGTTGAGGCTGCGGCTGAGACCTTAAAGGAATCTCGTGGCTCGGAGACAATTTATCCCAGCCACGCTGATTGCGGTACACAGCCGGCGCAAGCGCCAGAGCCCACTCTTCTGCAAAATGCAGCGCTTCCACTCTCGATACAGTGTGCGTGAAACTGGGGAGGATCACCTCCTCCCCTCGCGGAGCTGCGAGAACAAAAGGTGGGGGCCAGTCAGCCTCCGAAAGCAAAATGTCATACGTAGACGAGAGATTTTCCCAAAATACCCCTTTTACAGTTCGCTGCATGTCACCTTCGATTAACAGGACAATTTCAAAAAGACGTTCAGGGGGAGCAACATGCGTATCAGCAGTTTCAATCACAACATAAGTGTCAGTCGCTGTCACCTTCAACAGTGGACGGAGGGCCTCTCTCACTATGGTAATCTCTGCCGCGCTGTCCAGCAAGGTCAGAGCCCACGTCAGATTCCGAAGCCGCGTTCTCACTATCTGGGGCATATCGATGCGCTGTCAGTGCGGCGACTTTCTTCGTGGCAAACTGTGGTCTCTTGGGCGTAGTGCCTTTCTGCTGCTCTCCTCCGTTACGAGGGCGGGGCTGACCACGTCCTTGCTGGCCACCCCGGCCCCTGCCGCCCCCTCCACCACCGGTTGACGGAGCCGATGAGTCCTGAAAGGAACGAGGAGAGCGTTGGTCAGAAGCCTGAAACCTTTTAGGTGATTTAATCGTCGCGCGATCACGCAAATCATATAATCGATCCGACTGCGCAGGCAACGGAGACGCAGGAGCAGAAACCTGTGTTTGTTGTTGTTGTTGCTTTCCCTGATTCTGCTTTTTAGGCCAATTCTGTTTCTTGGACTTAGGTTGACCACTAGTATCTGAAGACTGGCCCTGGGGCTGCTTTTACTCTTTATCAGCAAAAGCCTTAAGCCCCTTCGCATTGCGGCCAACCGTTTTATAAGCAGCCACAATAATCCTTGCCAACCGACGGGGTCTCTCGGCCTCGGGAACTAACGCCAATGCGTTAGCAACCTGAAAGTTCACTGCATCACCCATGACATTCGCAAGGATCAGATCACAAACTACATCAAAGGTGCCACACAGGCGCATACCCAATTCAACCGCTGACTCCAGTCCGTGTTCATCCTGAACACGTTTAAGGACCGCACCCAGATTGGTCACAGACGGGGTGCCATAGCACCTCGAATAGACCGCTGCAAAAGTCTTATCCCAGGTCTCACAGTCAACAAGTTCAGGTGCCAAATCTTTCGGTAAACTTAGTGTAAGAACCCTGTGTTTATCACCAGGACTCGTGTTGGGAAACATAGCTTCCAGCTGGCCGAATTTCTCAGCAAGCCAGAACGGAAAATCATCCTTGTCCTGGGGCTTTTTGCCCATCACGGAATTCACCATGACAGGATTGATTTTCAAACCAGCCTGTTCTGCACGAAGCTGTGCACCCCTAGGGGCTACGTCTTGAACATTACGGCTAGTGTAATGAACAAGCGCTCTAATCACTGCCACTGCGACTTCATGAAGCCGCCGCAGATCAGCCACGTTACAAGTGGCACGATTAGGGAGAGGAGTGAATCCAGCCAAAGCGGGCCAAGGTGTGCCCAGAATGGACAAAGGACCTAACCTCGGAGCGGTTAAAGCGTGTGGTAGGGCGCCACCAAACCAAACTCCATGCTGCCAAGCATCAATAGGAACTTCCAGTGCCCTGTACGGAGCATACGCAACCGGTACAGCTGAAGCAGTGTATGAATGGAACACTCCAGAATTAGCGTCCACCGCCGGAAACGTCACTCACGAATAAAACAGTTTGTACGGGTAAGCATGTTCCGCACTCACCACCAGAACCACAGCCAAGCCGTCTACAGGGACATTACAAGCCCACAAGTGGTCACGCACCGCAACTCGACTATGTTGCGGGATGTCCACGGGTTGTGCCATGTTAGCACCGGAAAGAGAAAAAACAAAGATTACTTTGTAGCACAACTGGGTAGTAATTCAAGGAAACCGTTTTTAGATAGATTCAAGCTTGAAAAGACCTATTTCAAAAATAGGTAGGTTTTTCCGACACTGCCGTTTTCCAGAAACGGGAATGAAGGCGTTAAGGTTTGAATGATATACTACTCGAGTGTCATGATATAAGGCCAATCAACGTATGGGCGCCATGTTGCAGGGTTTCCGTTCTCCCACAGAACTGTGCACAGAGATCTAGAACCTGGGTGAGTTAGGGTGACCCAAAACTCACCTTAGTTTCAGAAATCCCCTTACCAAGCTAGCTACAGTGTCTCATCGGTAGTAATAACTTACCAATGACTTAGACAATCCAGAACATGAACTTAGGGTACCTCCGGTATCGTGGAACACATGAACACTCTTTCGTTATATAATCATTACAAACCGAAACTGGGAGGCAAAGAACACACGTGCAAGTTTGAAATGTTTATTTTTCAATGCAAAGTTCTCAAACGCAGTATCTTATATAATACCAACATACATATTATAAAAATCAGAGTTATCAGCATAGTCACTAATCCATAGTAAGCGAATGGTGATAGCATATTATAATGCAAAATCTATATAAAGTTTGTATCACCTATATTTCGCGCACCCTATTTAGCATATTATATTATATCTAAGAAGGTCTCATTTGGGTTCTAGCTGGGCGGGCCCATACCTCTAATGGTCAGTAGGAGCAGATCACATCAACAGCTACCAGCTCTCTGAATGCGAAGCATCAAGTGTGTCGATTCATTTCCTGTAACTCTATCATAAACCCGCGTAGAGCCCAATGTTGGCAGCAACATTATTTGTGTTATGTCTAATGTGGTGCGAGGATCAGGCTTTCAGCAACCTTGTGCTAGGTTATTCTTAGAGGGTGCAGTTCTCAGTGTGCAGACAGTTGTACCAAGCACGACTGATATCAGAGCAATAACATATTATTCTCAAATAAATCACATCTTTCGTCTACGTTGAAAGCTACAATAACAATTAGGTGTCGTGTGCAAACTGAAGCTGAAGGAAAATATGTTGTTTAAACATTTAATAAACTCATGCTAACTTAGCACAATATATAGAAATGCAGTAACCATATGACACAGGCTTTCGTGAAGGTTTTCAGGATTTGGTACATGGTTTTGGGGGTGTTGTCCCCCTGGCTAAGTTGAAGAATAATATGTGATTTACGGGTGAGCTTCATGTTTTTATGGTATAGGGTGAAGGCAGCCTTGAATTTCTCTTTGTTGGCTATGAGGTTGGTGCGGCGCCATTTCCTTTCAAGGTTTTTGCATCCATTTTTTTTCTTTCTGGAGTACTACGGAGAACCATGCTGCCTGTGAGGCTCTGGGTTTCGGAAGAGCCCGTTTTTATCGGTGCGATCAGATCAATGGCAGTTAAGATAGTTTTATTGAAAAGGGTTAAGCTGTCTTCGGTGTTTCTACATGGTAAGCTTTTAGTGATCATGAAGGTGGATGCGAAAGCAGCTGGATTGACTTTATGCCATTGTCTGTAGTCGGATTGTTTCCGTGGGATGGGCCGCTGGGATACCCTGGGATCCTCCAGTTGGAGGTTGATGATAGCATGGTCAGACCAGTTAACTGGCTTCGGGGCTTCGCAGGTGAGGAGGGGGGAATTAGTGAAAACTATATCTAAGGCGTGCCCTGCTGAGTGAGTCAGACCGTTCCTGATTTTGTTTAGATTCAGCGTGGCAAGGTCTGGAAGGAAGAATACAGTGTCTGCCTTGTCATGGTTCTCGCTGTGGATGTTGAAATCACCCATAAGCATGAAGTTGTTAGAGGAGATCACGTGAGGGGCTATGAGTTTCATAAGCAGGAGAGAGAAGTCGGCTAGGGATCCGGGGGGCGGCATACCACTGCCCCTTTCCAGTTAGATTGGAGGGAGAGATTGAGCCTGAAAATCATGATCTCGATTTGTCCGTTAGAACGTTGTTCCAAAATGGAGGGTTTTGCCCTGTGGTTATGAATAATGGCAATCCCTCCTCCGGTTTTGGCCTGTCTGTCGAGTCTAAGGATTGTATATCCTTCTGGCAGGGTGATAGTAATTGCTGGGGTATTTGTGGGTTTAAGCCAGGTCTCAATTATGAAACCCACATCTGGAGTGTCGGTATCTAGTAGGTCCCACATCTCGATTGCATGTTTTGGCAAGGATCTAACATTACTTAGGAAGCCTTTAAGGGAGGATTTTCGAGGGGAATTTGGGTCGGGTTTCTGCGTATTATTCCCTTTAAGGTCTGCATTGGGCGGGGGTTTGGGAGGACACGATTCCTGCTGAATGGGGGCGTAGTTCGTGCTCTGGTATCTGCAGTGTGGGCATGAAAAAAAGCTTTGAGGTCTTGGAGGTGAGGTGGGTCTTTAATGTGGTGGTGTTGTGGGGAAAGATGCTAGTGTTCTCTGATAAGCGTAAGCTCTGACCTGGAATACGAGATTTTGGGGTGTGCGGTAAGGTCTGGCCTTAATTGGGCAGGGTCCCTGGCGGCTGGCGGCAGTCTGGCGTGCTCCGGTGACCATGATTTTTTTATAGTTGCGGCGAGGTGTTGTCTAGAGCGCTGACCTCCTTTTCGCCGGAAGTACCTCCCTCCACACAAACGGGATATCCCGCTGTGGACCAGGGAGAGCGGCTCGGTAGAGTCAGCGTGGTGCAGGTAGGCAATTTTTAAAAAGTACAGAATGCACGTGAGTTATCGCAAAGCAAGTGCCTAATTAAAATGAAAGCGATCAGAAAATAATTTTTAAAAAAAATATCAGCCCTCTGTAGTAGTCACCGTGGGTCGGGTCCAGTGGTGCAGGTCGTGGGATTAAAACAGCTAGCGCCTGTTTGCCTGATGCCTATGCTGATAACAGTGCGTGTTTGTTAAAAACCAATGTCTAGATAAAACCGACCCCCCAGGATATAGCGGCATGGACTGGCAAATTTAGCGGCACAAAAATTGAAATTTTGCAACAATTTTGCGGCATTTTATTTGGCCATTTTTCCTACAACAAACACAGATATCTTCGTTTTTTTAGTTATTTAACAACATGAAGCTATGTATATTTGGTTTATTCACAATGTAGACACTCTGTTTCCCTCGAAAAGCAAAAGACTGCCCATCAGCAGCCCAGAGCAGCAAATATGTTCTCAAATGTTCCTCTTCTGGGCCTTTTAAACATGAGATAGCTGTAAAGTAAAAGCTCATACTTGAGTTTCTGAAAAAAGGAAAATCCCACTTGTGGTGACGGTAGGAGCAATTAGTCTGGGGCCCCAACAAGGTGAATATCATGGTAAATACTGATATGTCTATTCATTTTATAGACTTGAACGAGATATGTATGGCAAGAGAGATAAGAGAAGAACCAAGAGGTCACTGCCAGAGGTCCTAAGTGTCAGAGCAGATGTAGGCTAAGACAGTATGGTCACGTGTGTTTAGCCTCTTGAATGCAGTGGATGACCTGTTGACAGCCACTACTATCCGCCACTACTTTTAATGTGACTTCAAAGACACTCGTTTTTCAGTTTTATACAGTTCATGCTCGGAGTGCTGTGCACGAACACCAGTTCCATAACACAAGCAGCGCTTGAAATGGAAAAATAAAAGTGCAGGTACTCTGTACCACAGTGCCTGCTTGTTTCTGAGAAGTGCCAGTACTCTCCAGGGCTCGCGTTGGGGGTACGCGCAGGTACACGGCGTCCACCCACTTTTTTCACAGGGTGGTCGCCATCCCCCCTGCCTAGAAGCTGGGCCCCACAGAAATATGCTGAACATGTTCTGGTGTAATTTTCAGACACCGGGACACATTCAGCATGTGACGTGAGGTCATTTGCATATTGTCAGTCTCCCCATTTCTTTTTATAGAATTTGTGCCCTGGTACTCTCCAAATAGAAGTATTGCGTCTCTTTTGAGAAGTACCGGTATTCTCCCTCTCAAAATAAAACCATACTGGACAGTACAGGCCCATTTAAAGCACTGAACATGAGGACATATCCATTTGTTGAACCATATGATGTTGAGCCGACATGAGGCTAAAACCTGCTTTCTGAGCTCGAAAGTCGGTAGCTCTAGACTTAGCACAACCTCACCCACAAGAATGGACACATTTTCAGTATTATATACACATGGAGCGGTAATTACATCGGCCACACTCCTATGAGAGACAGCCCCCTCAACCCCCCCCCACCCCCCGGCATTCCTTATTGCTCATTTTTGGTCCCAACCTTGTTTAATTTATACACCGCCTCTTTGACTTCAATAGAAGGATTTTTCAGATTCTCCTGGCGTAGGGAGATGACCTCGAATAATTCTAAAACTGGATAGTAAACTTCAACCTATATAGATTAGCAGCCACCTTCTATATCTGCGGCGAACGTCAGGGTGAGTAAACACCGGTCAAACCAATGTAGCTAAGACTAGATTGTATTTTTAGCGTACGGTACCTCCTACTGCGTGGGGTCGAGGTACCTCTCCAATCCGCCTGGGATGACTCTTGGTGGCCATAGGCCCTTGGAAAAGCACCCATCCCGACGGACCACGCACGGAACCTGGGCGTCATCCTGGACTCCTCACTCTCTATGAACAGACAAGTAAACGCCGTTTCATCATCTTGCTTCAACATCCTTCGCATGCTCAAAAAAACATTTCGCTGGATCTCCACCGAAACCAGAAAAACGGTCACCCATGCACTGGTTACAAGCCGCCTGGACTACGGAAACACCCTATACGCCGGTATCACCGCAAAACTCCAGAATAAACTCCAACGCATCCAGAACGCATCAGCCAGACTCATACTAGACATCCCGCGTAAAGACCACATCTCTAGTCACCTGAAAAACCTCCACTGGCTCCCCGTCAATAAGAGGATTACTTTCCAACTCCTAACCCACGCACACAAAGCACTTTACGAAATTGGACCCGAATGCCTCAACACACGACTTTCCTTCTACACCCCCTCCCGTCAGCTACGATCCTCCAACCAAGCCCTTGCTACCGTACCTCGCATCAATAAAACCACCATGGGAGGTAGATCCTTTTCCTACCTCGCAGCTAAAACCTGGAACTCACTTCCCACTAACCTTCGTCTCACTCAGAACCATCTAGCATTCAGAAAGCTACTTAAAACTTGGATATTCGACAAATAACTCCCCACCCTTCTTCAAGCGCCTTGAGACCCTCCGGGTATGTAGCGCGCTATACAAATCTTTTTGACTTTGACTTTGACTGTAACCGCTGCTATGTATACCTGAGCAGTCTTTGACACACTCAGATAAGATTAATAAGACCTCTGCCATATGGTCTTCTTTCTTCGTATGCTTCGGGAAATACTGCATTTACGGACTTGTTTATCTAGTTGACAGTGGACCACGCAACAATAGCCTCCAGTCTAGATGATTAAAGCATCTGGTTGAGGAATCTGCCAACATGTCAACCAAGGCATATTTTAGCAGCAAGGGGCCGAAGCTTTACATAACACAGGTGTAGGAAGGTACCTCCTGACTATGGTTGCCCCCAACTTTTTGCCCTGTGTTTTAGCTGGTTTTTGACATAGTCGACCTGGGACCCTGCCAATCAGGACCCCAGGCCTACTGCTCTCTCTGTAAAATGGATTCCATGTACCTTAGGTACATTTCCAATTGGTACTGGGCCACCTTATCAGACCCTGTAACTCAGGGCATAGGTGTACCCAGGGCCTACCAGGGTCTGAAGCATGTATTATGCCACCCCTGGCTGGCCTCCTAAATTTGACACAACTGGCTGCATGACAGCTGGGGCAAAGTCGTGTAATCACCCTTTGCTGTAGATATAGTATACCTATATCTAACCCTAAAAAATGGACACACAGATTCCTATCAGTCACTCCTATGGCAGGCCTTGACAATCCTGAAGGCAGAGTGCTTGGAATCGTGTGAGATGGGGCTCTGGCATGAGCTGAGCCCGTCTGCAGCTTGCGGAATCAAGTCCTAATAGCTGTTCCATGATAACGCATACCATATACTCTTAAGTGCATTATAATCCTCGCGGTTAAATGCTATCTTTGGTATTGCTTTATCAAAACATGTCGAGTAAGGTGTCATACGAATTGGAATACTAACCCCTCGCCAATTCTGGCGACGGGGTTAGCATTCCACCCTTCTAGAGGGACACGACATGTATGTAACTGTGAACCCCGGTTAAAGTTAAACGAAGCCTCAGCTCCACAAAATGGATGCTGCCACCACAGACACGAGTCTGACCTCCTGCTGCTGGGAGTCCTTCCAGCGAGGAGAGCTTGGACAAAGGGTTTCCTGTCCGGGGCGATGCTAGCACCATCCCAGACAGGGTTTTGTGTATCCTGGGTAGGCAGGGCTTTACAGGAAGGTGACTGCTGAGTGGCACCCCGGTGCTCACTACGCATAGGCCGGTCAGAACCAGTTCCAGGGGCACACCAGCCCCTGGCCTGGGGAAAGTCCGGCATGGGAGAGGGGTGTAACCACCCCCCTCCTAGTCCCACCCATAGGCAGGACCTAGTCACCGGGTCAGCCCCTTTTCTTAGTATAAAGATAGGAGCGGGCCCCCTGTTCAAATTAGATCATCTTTGGAATCAAGACACGACTTTCTGCGAAAGGACTTCAAGATTTCTTCTTCAAGATTCTCCCTTGTGACTAAGGAGTAGTCACCCTGCATCCGCAGGCACCATCTAAAGAACACTGCGGTCTGCTGCAAGTCCTTCCTCAGGAATCCGACGACACAGCTCGACGAGACCCGGCTTCCCTGGCACCTCTGACCTCTACTCACCTCTACAGCCAAGCTGAGAACCGTGAGTGCGACGAGACCTCGAGGGACCGACTATCGCCAAGACTGCACGACTTCTTTACAGCACGCCCGCCGAGCAACCCTCTGGTGAGTGCTTTGGGGTCCGAGAAGCCCCGACCCTGAGCAGCTCCAGCACCGAAGTCCAGCCTCCCAGCATCTCCACGATCTGCGTGGGGCCCTTCTGCTTTTTGCTGCTCACCGCGTTGTTTGGCTACTAGCCCGCTGGCTTGTGGCCTTCCTAACGATGCCCGACGACATCACTGCTGCTGGTCTGGTTGCTCCAGACTGGCCCTCGCTCCCTTCCAAAAGAGGAGCACCCCGGACCCTCCTGGTCCACTCAAGACGCCATTTTAGGTCCACCGCGTGGGCTTGAATTAGCCAAGGCTTTGTTGCCCAATCCTGGGTCCAGCGACGCCGACAGCTTCATCCATCGTGGGACAGCTCGCTCCTCCATCCTGGTCGCCGACAACGCCTCCTGGTCCGTGAGATCTGCAGAACACAGCGTCGCCCACTCACCTAGTCGAGGTGACTACCATCCGGTGCCCTCCTGGTGCCACCTGACTACTGGCTAGTAGTCACGAACTTGGTCCCCTCTGCTTTCAGGTGTCATCTCTCTTCAAGATCCAGGCTTGGATCACTTCGAACTCTCTTCACTGGTCGCCTGCCAGCATCTTTCTTCCAGGCTCCTGGTCCGTCTAAGAGGATTTCCGACGTCTTTTGAGACCTATGCAGCTGCAGCCCCTGGGCTAGGTAACTTCGGCATTTCGGTGCCCCAGCATAGCCTCACTATCCAAGGGTCAGAATCCACTTTTGTTTTCCTCCTACCAGGTCGGGTTCGCCCGAGAACACTAACTTTGTCTTTACTAGCTACCATAGACTTTGTCCCGCATCACGCATGAGAGTGCACACTCTGCACCCGAGTCCCCTGGGTCTCCTAGAAGTAATCTAACGATTCTATAGTCAAGTCCTAGCGATTCCAAAGCCTATTAGTACTGTACTTACCTGCTAGTAATTTCGCATTCCACTTTCAGAGTATATGGTTTTCCGTGCCCCTCGGGCATTTGTATATACTGTGCTAACTTAAGTATTTTCGTAAGAGTTTTGTTTTGTGCTTAGTACCCTGTCCTCATAAAGAGTACAGGGCTGTTGTGATTTTAATAAATACACTGTTTATTTTCATAACACTTGTGTGGTGTCCTTTCACTTGGTGTTCAAGGGGTATATGTGTGGTATAACAGCTGGCTTAACACGCCCTCTCGAGTCTTTAGCCTTAGGCTGCTCGTATCCACGCTACTAGGATAGCTGGTCTATAAGGTTGACTTACAACCAATCATCAATAAGGGTTGTCTGGACTGATACATAGTGTTCACTAGAATAGTGAGCACTGCATATCAGGCCAACTTCTCACAACAGGCTTCTAACCTATTTAAATTTTCAGTTGCAACTAATGCAAAATACTGCGGAACAGGTCATGTAAGTCCTGTTACCTGGCTTTGTGGACCTTAGTAGATGCTCTTTCACTTGACTCTAGTCGCTGTAGCACGTGGGGTTCTGTGCTCCCCTTCTGACTACAACTTCAACACAAACGAAGAGATCATCATAGGAAAGAGAAGACAGACTACGGAACCTTTCGTGCTACTGATAAAAGCCATAAAAGCTGATCATTTGTTGCGTGATATGCCAGCCTCTGGAAGTATAGTAGGCCTAGTAGTGAGCCACTCACTTGCTAAGCGAGCCTCTGAAAGTATAGTAGGCCTAGAGGTGAGTCGGTCACTTGCTAAGCACGCCTCTGAAAGTATAGTAGGCCTAGAGGTGAGTCAGTCATATGCTAAGCGAGCCTCTGAAAGTATAGTAGGCCTAGAGGTGAGTCAGTCACATGCTAAGCGAGCCTCTGAAAGTATAGTAGGCCTAGAGGTGAGTCAGTCACATGCTAAGCGAGCCACTGAAGTATAGTAGGCCTAGAGGTGAGTCGGTCACTTGCTAAGCACGCCTCTGGAAGTATAGTAGGCCTAGAGGTGAGTCAGTCACATGCTAAGCGAGCCTCTGAAAGTATAGAAGGCCTAGAGGTAAGCCAGTCACTTGCTAAGCGAGCCTCTGAAAGTATAGTAGGCCTAGAGGTGAGTCAGTCACGTGCTAAGCAAGCCTCTGAAAGTATAGTAGGCCTAGAGGTGAGACACTCACGTGCTAAGCAAGCCTCTGAAAGTATAGTAGGCCTAGAGGTGAGTCAGTCACGTGCTAAGCAAGCCTCTGAAAGTATAGTAGGCCTAGAGGTGAGACACTCACGTGCTAAGCAAGCCTCTGAAAGTATAGTAGGCCTAGAGGTGAGTCAGTCACGTGCTAAGAAAGCCTCTGAAAGTATAGTAGGCCTAGAGGTGAGTCAGTCACATGCTATGTGAGCCTCTGAAAGTATAGGAGGCCTAGAGGTGAGTCAGTCACATGCTAAGCCAGCCTCTGAAAGTATAGTAGGCGTAGCAGTGAGTCAAACACATGCTAAGCGAGCCTCTGAAAGTATAGTAGGCCTAGAGGTGAGTCAGTCACCTGCTATGCCAGCCTCTGAAAGTATAGTAGGCCTAGAGGTGAGTCAGTCACCTGCTATGCCAGCCACTGAAAGTATAGTAGGCCTAGAGGTGAGTCAGACACATGCTAAGCCAGCCTCTGGAAGTATAGTAGGCCTAGAGGTGAGTCAGTCACCTGCTATGCCAGCCTCTGAAAGTATAGTAGGCCTAGAGGTGAGTCAGTCCCCTGCTATGCCAACCTCTGAAAGTATAGTAGGCCTAGAGGTGAGTCAGTCACATGCTAAGCCAGCCACTGGAAGTATAGTAGGCCTAGAGGTGAGTCAGTAACCTGCTATGCCAGCCTCTGAAAGTATAGTAGGCCTAGAGGTGAGTCAGTCACCTGCTATGCCAGCCTCTGAAAATATAGTAGGCCTAGAGATGAGTTAGTCACATGCTAAGCGAGCCTCTGAAAGTATAGTAGGCCTAGAGGTGAGTCAGTCACCTGCTATGCCAGCCTCTGAAAGTATAGTAGGCCTAGAGGTGAGTCAGTCACATGCTAAGCCAGCCTCTGGAAGTATAGTAGGCCTAGAGGTGAGTCAGTCATGTGCTATGCCAGCCTCTGAAAGTATAGTAGTCCTAGAGGTGAGTTAGTCAAGTGCTATGCCAGCCTCTGAAAGTATAGTAGGCCTAGAGGTGAGCCAGTCACATGCTAATCGAGCCTTTGGAAGTATAGTAGTCCTAGAGGTGAGTCAGTCACGTGCTATGCCAGCCTCTGAAAGTATAGTAGGCCTAGAGGAGAGTCAGACACATGCTATGCCAGCCTCTGAAAGTATAGTTGGCCTAGAGGAGAGTCAGACACATGCCATGCAGGCCTCTGAAAGTATGGTAGGCCTAGAGGTGAGTCAGTCACATGCTAAGCGAGCCTCTGGAAGTATAGTAGGCGTAGAGGTGACTCAGTCACGTGCTCTGCCAGCCTCTGAAAGTATAATAGGCCTAGTGGTGAGTCAGTCACATGCTAAGCGAGCCTCTGAAAGTATAGTAGGCCTAGGAGTGTCAAACACATGCTAAGCGAGCCTCTGAAAGTATAGTAGGCCTAGAAGTGAGTCAGTCACATGCTAAGCGATGGTCTGAAAGTATAGCAGGCCTAGAGGTGAGTCAGTCATATGCTAAGCGAGCCTCTGAAAGTATAGTAGGCCTAGAGGTGAGTCAGTCACATGCTATGCGAGCCTCTGAAAGTATAGTAGGCCTAGAGGTGAGTCAGTCACATGCTAAGCGAGCCTCTGAAAGTATAGTAGGCCTAGAGGTGAGACACTCACGTGCTAAGCAAGCCTCTGAAAGTATAGTAGGCCTAGAGGTGAGTCAGTCACGTGCTAAGCAAGCCTCTGAAAGTATAGTAGGCGTTGGAGTGAGTCAAACACATGCTAAGCGAGCCTCTGAAAGTATAGTAGGCCTAGAGGTGAGTCAGTCACCTGCTAGGCCAGCCTCTGAAAGTATAGTAGGCCTAGAGGTGAGTCAGTCACCTGCTATGCCAGCCTCTGAAAATATAGTAGGCCTAGAGATGAGTCAGTCACATGCTAAGCGAGCCTCTGAAAGTATAGTAGGCCTAGAGGTGAGTCAGTCACATGCTATGCCAGCCTCTGAAAGTATAGTAGGCCTAGAGGTGAGTCAGTCACATGCTAAGCCAGCCTCTGGAAGTATAGTAGGCCTAGAGGTGAGTCAGTCACGTGCTATGCCAGCCTCTGAAAGTATAGTAGTCCTAGAGGTGAGTTAGTCAAGTGCTATGCCAGCCTCTGAAAGTATAGTAGGCATAGAGGTGAGCCAGTCACATGCTAATCGAGCCTTTGGAAGTATAGTAGGCCTAGAGGTGAGTCAGTCACATGCTAAGCCAGCCACTGGAAGTATAGTAGGCCTAGAGGTGAGTCAGTCACCTGCTATGCCAGCCTCTGAAAGTATAGTTGGCCTAGAGTTGAGTCAGTCACCTGCTATGCCAGCCTCTGAAAATATAGTAGGCCTAGAGATGAGTCAGTCACATGCTAAGCGAGCCTCTGGAAGTATAGTAGGCCTAGAGGTGACTCAGTCACGTGCTATGCCAGCCTCTGAAAGTATAATAGGCCTAGTGGTGAGTCAGTCACATGCTAAGCGAGCCTCTGAAAGTATAGTAGGCCTAGGAGTGTCAAACACATGCTAAGCGAGCCTCTGAAAGTATAGTAGGCCTAGAAGTGAGTCAGTCACATGCTAAGCGATGGTCTGAAAGTATAGCAGGCCTAGAGGTGAGTCAGTCATATGCTAAGCGAGCCTCTGAAAGTATGGTAGGCCTAGAGGTGAGTCAGTCACATGCTATGAGATCCTCTGAAAGTATAGTGGGCCTAGAGGTGAGTCAGTCACATGCTAAGCGAGCCTCTGAAAGTATAGTAGGCCTAGAGGTGAGTCAGTCACATGATAAGCGAGCCTCTGAAAGTATAGTAGGCCTAGAGGTGAGTCAGTCACATGCTAAGTGAGCCACTGAAGTATAGTAGGCCTAGAGGTGAGTCGGTCACTTGCTAAGCACGCCTCTGGAAGTATAGTAGGCCTAGAGGTCAGTCAGTCACATGCTAAGCGAGCCTCTGAAAGTATAGTAGGCCTAGAGGTAAGCCAGTCACTTGCTAAGCGAGCCTCTGAAAGTATAGTAGGCCTAGAGGTGAGTCAGTCACGTGCTAAGCAAGCCTCTGAAAGTATAGTAGGCCTAGAGGTGAGACACTCACGTGCTAAGCAAGCCTCTGAAAGTATAGTAGGCCTAGAGGTGAGTCAGTCACGTGCTAAGCAAGCCTCTGAAAGTATAGTAGGCCTAGAGGTGAGACACTCACGTGCTAAGCAAGCCTCTGAAAGTATAGTAGGCCTAGAGGTGAGTCAGTCACGTGCTAAGCAAGCCTCTAAAAGTATAGTAGGCCTAGAGGTGAGTCAGTCACATGCTATGTGAGCCTCTGAAAGTATAGTAGGCCTAGAGGTGAGTCAGTCACATGCTAAGCCAGCCTCTGAAAGTATAGTAGGCGTAGCAGTGAGTCAAACACATGCTAAGCGAGCCTCTGAAAGTATAGTAGGCCTAGAGGTGAGTCAGTCACCTGCTATGCCAGCCTCTGAAAGTATAGTACGCCTAGAGGTGAGTCAGTCACCTGCTATGCCAGCCACTGAAAGTATAGTAGGCCTAGAGGTGAGTCAGACACATGCTAAGCCAGCCTCTGGAAGTATAGTAGGCCTAGAGGTGAGTCAGTCACCTGCTATGCCAGCCTCTGAAAGTATAGTAGGCCTAGAGGTGAGTCAGTCCCCTGCTATGCCAACCTCTGAAAGTATAGTAGGCCTAGAGGTGAGTCAGTCACATGCTAAGCCAGCCACTGGAAGTATAGTAGGCCTAGAGGTGAGTCAGTCACCTGCTATGCCAGCCTCTGAAAGTATAGTAGGCCTAGAGGTGAGTCAGTCACCTGCTATGCCAGCCTCTGAAAATATAGTAGGCCTAGAGATGAGTCAGTCACATGCTAAGCGAGCCTCTGAAAGTATAGTAGGCCTAGAGGTGAGTCAGTCACCTGCTATGCCAGCCTCTGAAAGTATAGTAGGCCTAGAGGTGAGTCAGTCACATGCTAAGCCAGCCTCTGGAAGTATAGTAGGCCTAGAGGTGAGTCAGTCACGTGCTATGCCAGCCTCTGAAAGTATAGTAGTCCTAGAGGTGAGTTAGTCAAGTGCTATGCCAGCCTCTGAAAGTATAGTAGGCCTAGAGGTGAGCCAGTCACATGCTAATCGAGCCTTTGGAAGGTTAGTAGTGAGTCAGTCACGTGCTATGCCAGCCTCTGAAAGTATAGTAGGCCTAGAGGAGAGTCAGACACATGCTATGCCAGCCTCTGAAAGTATAGTTGGCCTAGAGGAGAGTCAGACACATGCCATGCAGGCCTCTGAAAGTATGGTAGGCCCAGAGGTGAGTCAGTCACATGCTAAGCGAGCCTCTGGAAGTATAGTAGGCCTAGAGGTGACTCAGTCAAGTGCTCTGCCAGCCTCTGAAAGTATAATAGGCCTAGTGGTGAGTCAGTCACATGCTAAGCGAGCCTCTGAAAGTATAGTAGGCCTAGGAGTGTCAAACACATGCTAAGCGAGCCTCTGAAAGTATAGTAGGCCTAGAAGTGAGTCAGTCACATGCTAAGCGATGGTCTGAAAGTATAGCAGGCCTAGAGGTGAGTCAGTCATATGCTAAGCGAGCCTCTGAAAGTATAGTAGGCCTAGAGGTGAGTCAGTCACATGCTATGCGTGCCTCTGAAAGTATAGTAGGCCTAGAGGTGAGTCAGTCACATGCTAAGCGAGCCTCTGAAAGTATAGTAGGCCTAGAGGTGAGACACTCGCGTGCTAAGCAAGCCTCTGAAAGTATAGTAGGCCTAGAGGTGAGTCAGTCACGTGCTAAGTAAGCCTCTGAAAGTATAGTAGGCCTAGAGGTGAGTCAGTCACATGCTATGTGAGCCTCCGAAAGTATAGTAGGCCTAGAGGTGAGTCAGTCACATGCTAAGCCAGCCTCTGAAAGTATAGTAGGCGTAGGAGTGAGTCAAACACATGCTAAGCGAGCCTCTGAAAGTATAGTAGGCCTAGAGGTGAGTCAGTCACCTGCTATGCCAGCCTCTGAAAGTATAGTAGGCCTAGAGGTGAGTCAGTCACCTGCTATGCCAGCCACTGAAAGTATAGTAGGCCTAGAGGTGAGTCAGACACATGCTAAGCCAGCCTCTGGAAGTATAGTAGGCCTAGAGGTGAGTCAGTCACCTGCTATGCCAGCCTCTGAAAGTATAGTAGGCCTAGAGGTGAGTCAGTCACATGCTAAGCCAGCCTCTGGAAGTATAGTAGGCCTAGAGGTGAGTCAGTCACGTGCTATGCCAGCCTCTGAAAGTATAGTAGTCCTAGAGGTGAGTTAGTCAAGTGCTATGCCAGCCTCTGAAAGTATAGTAGGCATAGAGGTGAGCCAGTCACATGCTAATCGAGCCTTTGGAAGTATAGTAGTCCTAGAGGTGAGTCAGTCACGTGCTTTGCCAGCCTCTGAAAGTATAGTAGGCCTAGAGGAGAGTCAGACACATGCTATGCCAGCCTCTGAAAGTGTAGTTGGCCTAGAGGAGAGTCAGACACATGCCATGCAGGCCTCTGAAAGTATGGTAGGCCTATAGGTGAGTCAGTCACATGCTAAGCGAGCCTCTGGAAGTATAGTAGGCCTAGAGGTGACTCAGTCACGTGCTATGCCAGCCTCTGAAAGTATAATAGGCCTAGTGGTGAGTCAGTCACATGCTAAGCGAGCCTCTGAAAGTATAGTAGGCCTAGGAGTGTCAAACACATGCTAAGCGAGCCTCTGAAAGTATAGTAGGCCTAGAAGTGAGTCAGTCACATGCTAAGCGATGGTCTGAAAGTATAGCAGGCCTAGAGGTGAGTCAGTCATATGCTAAGCGAGACTCTGAAAGTATAGTAGGCCTAGGGGTGAGTCAGTCACATGCTATGCGAGCCTCTGAAAGTATAGTAGGCCTAGAGGTGAGTCAGTCACATGCTAAGCGAGCCTCTGAAAGTATAGTAGGCCTAGAGGTGAGTCAGTCACATGATAAGCGAGCCTCTGAAAGTATAGTAGGCCTAGTAGTGAGCCGCTCACTTGCTAAGCGAGCCTCTGAAAGTATAGTAGGCCTAGAGGTGAGTCAGTCACATGCTAAGCGAGCCTCTGAAAGTATAGTTGGCCTAGAGGTGAGTCAGTCACATGCTAAGCGAGCCTCTAAAGTATAGTAGGCCTAGAGGAGAGTCAGTCACCTGCTATGCCAGCCTCTGAAAGTATAGTAGGCCTAGAGGTGAGTCAGTCACATGCTAAGCGAGCCTCTGAAAGTATAGTAGGCCAAGAGGTGAGCCAGTCACATGCTAAGCGAGCCTCTGAAGGTATAGTAGGCCTAGTAGTGAGCCAGTCACTTGCTAAGCAAGCCTCTGGAAGTATAGTAAGTCTAGAGGCGAGTCAGTCACATGCTAAGCGAGCCTCTGAAAGTACAGTAGGTCTAGAGGTGAGTCAGTCACGTGCTAAGCCAGCCTCTGAGAGTATAGTAGGCCTAGTAGTGAGCCAGTCACATGCTAAGCAAGCCTCTGGAAGTATAGTAGGCCTAGAGATGAGTCAGTCACATGCTATGCCAGCCTCCGAAAGTATAGTAGGCCTAGAGGTGAGCCAGTCACATGCTAAGCGAGCCTCTGAAAGTATAGTAGGCCTAGTAGTGAGCCAGTCACATGCTAAGCAAGCCTCTGGAAGTATAGTAGGCCTAGAGATGAGTCAGTCACATGCTATGCCAGCCTCCGAAAGTATAGTAGGCCTAGAGGTGAGTCAGTCACATGCTATGCCAGCCTTCGAAAGTATAGTAGGCCTTGAGGTGAGTCAGTCACATGCTAAGCGAGCCACTGAAAGTATAGTAGGCCTAGAGGTGAGTCAGTCACATGCTATGCCAGCCTCTGAAAGTATAGTAGGCCTAGAGGTGAGTCAGTCACATGCTAAGCGAGCCTCTGAAAGTATAGTAGGCCTAGAGGTGAGTCAGTCACATGCTAAGCAAGCCTCTGGAAGTATAGTAGGCCTAGAGATGAGTCAGTCACATGCTATGCCAGCCTCCGAAAGTATAGTAGGCCTAGAGGTGAGTCAGTCACATGCTATGCCAGCCTTCGAAAGTATAGTAGGCCTTGAGGTGAGTCAGTCACATGGTAAGCGAGCCACTGAAAGTATAGTAGGCCTAGAGGTGAGTCAGTCACATGCTATGCCAGCCTCTGAAAGTATAGTAGGCCTAGAGGTGAGTCAGTCACATGCTAAGCGAGCCACTGAAAGTATAGTAGGCCTAGAGGAGAGTCAGACACATGCTAAGCGAGCCTCTAAAAGTATAGTAGGCCTAGAGGTGAGTCAGTCACATGCTATGCCAGCCTCCGAAAGTATAGTAGGCCTTGAGGTGAGTCAGTCACATGCTAAGCGTGCCACTGAAAGTATAGTAGGCCTAGAGGTGAGTCAGTCACATGCTATGCCAGCCTCTGAAAGTATAGTAGGCCTAGAGGTGAGTCAGTCACATGCTAAGCGAGCCTCTGAAAGAATAGTGGGCCTAGAGGAGAGTCAGTCATGGGCCCTGTGATCGTCGTGATGCTGGGTAGTCTGGCGAAAGCTGACCTCATCGCGGGAGGAGACACTGATCACCGCTCATTCTCCACTAATCCTCCACAAAGCCTCTGTATTGTGCCCCCATGTGTCCTCCCTGATCTGAGGCCTGGCTGCTAATTCCAAATTGGACCTTGTTGAAGTCCGTGATCTCATTCATCGCATCAGTCCGACTGACTGCCCCCAGCTTCTCCACCCTCTGATCCTCTGCAAACACATGGCTAGAAAGGGCCCCCCACCGACTCTCTACAGCAGGGGAAGGTCGCCGTGCCCCCCCCCCCCCCCCCAGACCCCCTTTATTCGTGTGCCTCGGGCCAATGATGGCCCATTGTGTTTGTAAACCAGAGGGTTCATCTGGGCCAGCAGGTGGGGGCGGCTCGGGGGCTTAAATAAAGCTTTCCAGGGCGTTAATGAAAGCGATCCGTCCTCTGCTTGTGAGGACTAATGAGAGTGAAGGGCGGCGGGTGAAGGGGGGAGAGGAGAGGGGGGGGTCCTTTCCCTGGTTCTTCTGCCCTCTCCCCATCTCCATATAACGCCATTTAATGCCGTAATATCCTTTCTGCCAATCTCGAAACGATCTAATTCATCCAACGTTTCCCAGGGTAGTGCTTTCCGTTTGTTTCTAGATTCTACCCGCTAGCTAGAACAATGTTTACCCCAGACTGTGCTGGAAAAATAGAGAGATTGCACTGCGGATGACTTCTGGCGCCGAGGCACCCTCGGAATGAGTGACACGTAGAATCCTTCCATTCACCTGCAAGGCGATAGGCCGCCGCTTCCGGTTCATTATTTGGGCGTCATTTTATCACCTTCAAGAACAAATGTGTCATCGGCGGTGAAGGGAGCCCCGAAGAGTTGGGGCCCCGAGGGGCCTGCTGTGCGCTGCCAACTCTGCATTTCATCCTAATGGGCGCGTCAAACCGAAGCGTGTAATTAAAAAAACAAGCGTGCAAATGCAAGCCCTCGCCCTCTCGTGGCATCCGGCTGTTGCGCGAGCCTGGGCTCGGAGCCGTGAAAGCTCTGCTGGGGCAGCAGCCGATCAGAATCTCATCAATGCCATGTGTCGCCATATGGAACTCCCTGCATCCGGCCGGGGTCCTGTGAGACTAGCCGGGGTCCTGCAAGACTAATCGGGGTCCTGCAAGACTAGCCGGGGACCTGTGAGACTAGCCGGGGTCCTGCGAGACTATCCGGGGTCCTGCAAGACTAGCCGGGGTCCTGCAAGACTAGCCAGGGTCCTGTGAGACTAGCCGGGGACCTGTGAGACCAGCCGGGGACCTGTGAGACTAGCCGTGACCTGTGAGACTAGCCAGGGTCCTGTGAGACTAGCCAAGGTCCTGCGAGACTAGCCGGGGTCCTGCAAGACTAGCCAGGGTCCTGTGAGACTAGCCGGGGACCTGTGAGAATAGCCAGGGTCCTGTGAGACTAGCCGGGGTCCTGCAAGACTAGCCAGGGTCCTGTGAGACTAGCCAGGGACCTGTGAGAATAGCCGGGGACCTGTGAGACTAGCCGGGGACCTGTGAAACTAGTCGGGGACCTGTGAAACTAGTCGGGTCCTGTGAGACTAGCCGGGGTCCTGCAAGACTAGCTGGGGTCCTGCAAGACTAACCAGGGTCCTGGAGACTAGCCGGGGACCTGTGAGAATAGCCGGGGACCTGTGAGATTATCCGCGGACCTTTGAGACTAGCCGGGGTCCTGCAAGAATAGCCGAAGTCCTGCGAGACTAGCCAGGGTCCTGTGAGACTAGCCGGGGTCCTGCAAGACTAGCCGGGGTCCTGTGAGACTAGCCAGGGTCCTGTGAGACTAGCCAGGGTCCTGTGAGACTAGCCGGGGACCTGTGAGACTAGCCAGGGTCCTGTGAGACTAGCCGGGGTCCTACAAGACTAGCCGGGGTCCTGTGAGACTAGCCAGGGACCTGTGAGAATAGCCAGGGACCTGTGAGACTAGCCAGGGTCCTGTGAGACTTTCCTGGGACCTGCGAGACTAGTCGGAGTCCTGTGAGACTAGCCGGGGTCCTGCAAGACTAGCCGGGGTCCTGTGAGACTAGCCAGGTTCCTGTGAGACTAGCCGGGGTCCTGCAAGACTAGCCGGGGTCCTGCAAGACTAGCCAGGGTCCTGGAGACTAGCCGGGGACCTGTGAGAATAGCCGGGGACCTGTGAGATTATCCGGGGACCTATGAGACTAGCCGGGGTCCTGCAAGAATAGTCGGGGTCCTGCGAGACTAGCCAGGGTTCTGTGAGACTAGCCTGGGTCCTGTGATACTATCCATAGCCCTGTGCCACTAGCCTGGGCTCAGAGCCGTGAAAAGCTTGGCGCGTCGGAGCCCCAGCAGCCAATCGGAATCTCATCAATGCCATGTGTCGCCATATGGAACTCGCTGCATCCGGCCGGGGACCTGAGAGACTAGCCGGGGTCCTGCGAGACTAGCCGGGGTCCTGCAAGACTAATCGGGGTCCTGCAAGACTAGCCGGGGACCTGTGAGACTAGCCGGGGTCCTGCGAGACTATCCGGGGTCCTGCAAGACTAGCCGGGGTCCTGCAAGACTAGCCAGGGTCCTGTGAGACTAGCCGGGGACCTGTGAGACCAGCCGGGGACCTGTGAGACTAGCCGTGACCTGTGAGACTAGCCGGGGTCCTGTGAGACTAGCCGGGGTCCTGCAAGACTAGCCGTGGTCCTGCAAGACTAGCCAGGGTCCTGTGAGACTAGCCGGGGACCTGTGAGAATAGCCAGGGTCCTGTGAGACTAGCCGGGGTCCTGCAAGACTAGCCGGGGTACTGTGAGACTAGCCAGGGTCCTGTGAGACTAGCCAGGGTCCTGTGAGACTAGCCGGGGTCCTGCAAGACTAGCCGGGGTCCTGTGAGACTAGCCAGGGACCTGTGAGAATAGCCGGGGACCTGTGAGAATAGCCGGGGACCTGTGAGACTAGCCGGGGACCTGTGAGACTAGCCGGGGTCCTGCGAGACTATCCGGGGTCCTGCAAGACTAGCCGGGGTCCTGCAAGACTAGCCAGGGTCCTGGAGACTAGCCGGGGACCTGTGAGAATAGCCGGAGACCTGTGAGATTATCCGGGGACTTTTGAGACTAGCCGGGGTCCTGCAAGAATAGCCGGGGTCCTGCGAGACTAGCCAGGGTCCCGTGAGACTAGCCGGGGTCCTGCAAGACTAGCTGGGGTCCTGTGAGACTAGCCAGGGTCCTGTGAGACTAGCCAGGGTCCTGTGAGACTAGCCGGGGACCTGTGAGACTAGCCAGGGTCCTGTGAGACTAGCCAGGGTCCTGTGAGACTAGCCAGGGTCCTGTGAGACTAGCCCGGGTCCTGCAAGACTAGCCGGGGTCCTGTGAGACTAGCCAGGGACCTGTGAGAATAGCCGGGGACCTGTAAGACTAGCCGGGGACCTGTGAAACTAGTCGGGTCCTTTGAGACTAGCCGGGGTCCTGCAAGACTAGCCGGGGTCCTGCAAGACTAGCCGGGGTCCTGCAAGACTAGCCAGGGTCCTGGAGACTAGCCGGGGACCTGTGAGAATAGCCGGGGACCTGCGAGACTAGCCAGGGTCCTGTGAGACTAGCCGGGGTCCTGCAAGACTAGCTGGGGTCCTGTGAGACTAGCCAGGGTCCTGTGAGACTAGCCAGGGTCCTGTGAGACTAGCCGGGGACCTGTGAGACTAGCCAGGGTCCTGTGAGACTAGCCGGGGTCCTACAAGACTAGCCGGGGTCCTGTGAGACTAGCCAGGGACCTGTGAGAATAGCCAGGGACCTGTGAGACTAGCCAGGGTCCTGTGAGACTTGCCTGGGACCTGCGAGACTAGTCGGAGTCCTGTGAGACTAGCCGGGGTCCTGCAAGACTAGCCGGGGTCCTGTGAGACTAGCCAGGGTCCTGTGAGAATAGCCGGGGTCCTGCGAGACTAGCCGGGGTCCTGCAAGACTAGCCGGGGTCCTGTGAGACTAGCCAGGGACCTGTGAGAATAGCCGGGGACCTGTGAGACTAGCCGGGGACCTGTGAAACTAGTCGGGTCCTGTGAGACTAGCCGGAGACCTGCGGGGACTTCTGAAACTTGCCGGGGTCCTGTGAGACTAGCCGGGGTCCTGCAAGACTAGCCGGGGTCCTGTGAGACTAGCCAGAGACCTGCCGGGATCCTGTGAGACTAGCCGGGGTCCTGTGAGACTAGCCGGGGTCCTGTGATACTATCCAGAACCCTGTGCCACTAGCCTGGGCTCAGAGACGAGAAAAGCTGGTCCACGTTGGAGCCGCAGCAGCCAATCAGAATGTCATCAATGCCATGTGTTGCCATATGGAACTCGCTGCATCCGGCCGGGGAACTGTGACACTAGACCGGGACCTGTGAGACTAGCCGGTGACCTCTGAGACTAGCCGGGGACCTCTGAGACTAGCCGGGGTCCTGCAAGACTAGCCAGGGTCCTGCGAGACTAGCCGGGGTCCTGTGAGACTAGCCAGGGTCCTGTGATACTACCCAGAGCCCTGTGCCACTAGCCTGGGCTCAGAGCCGTGAACAGCTCGGCTGCGTCGGAGCCCCAGCAGCCAATCAGAATCTCATCAATGCCATGTGTCACCAAATGGAACTCGCTGCATCTGGCCAGGGACCTGTGAGACTAGCCGGGGTCCTGTGAGACTAGCCGGGGTCCTGTGAGACTAGCCAGGGTCCTGTGAGACTAGCCGGGATCTTGTGAGACTAGCCGGGGTCCTGCAAGACTAGCCGGGGTCCTGTGAGACTAGCCAGAGACCTGCCGGGGACCTGTGAGACTAGCCGGGATCCTGTGAGACTAGCCGGGGTCCTGTGAGACTAGCCAGGGTCCTGTGAGACTAGCCGGGGTCCTTTGAGACTAGCCAGGGTCCTGCAAGACTAGCCGGGGTCCTGTGAGACTAGCCAGAGACCTGCCGGGGACCTGTGAGACTAGCCGGGATCCTGTGAGACTAGCTGGGGTCCTGTGAGACTAGCCGGGGTCCTGTGAGAGTAGCCGGGGTCCTGTGAGACTAGCCGGGGTCCTGCAAGACTGGCCGGGGTCCTGTGAGACTAGCTGGGGTCCTGCGATACTAGCCAGGGTCCTGTGAGACTAGCCAGAGACCTGCCGGGATCCTGTGAGACTAGCCAGGGTCCGGTGAGACTAGCCGGGGTCCTGTGATACTATCCAGCGCCTTGTGCCACTAGCCTGGGCTCAGAGCCGTGAAAAGCTCGGCCGCGTCGGAGCAGCAGCAGCCAATCAGAATCTCATCAATGGCATGTATCGCCATATGGAACTCGCTGCATCTGGCCGGGGACCTGTGAAACGGGCCGGGGTCCTGTGAGACTAGCCGGGGACCTGTGAGACTAGCCGGGGTCCTGTGAGACTAGCCGGGGTCCTGCAAGACTGGCCGGGGTCCTGTGAGACTAGCTGGGGTCCTGCGATACTAGCCAGGGTCCTGTGAGACTAGCCAGAGACCTGCCGGGATCCTGTGAGACTAGCCAGGGTCCGGTGAGACTAGCCGGGGTCCTGTGATACTATCCAGAGCCCTGTGCCACTAGCCTGGGCTCAGAGCCGAGAAAAGCTGGTCCACGTCGGAGCCGCAGCAGCCAATCAGAATCTCATCAATGCCATGTGTCGCCATATTGAACTCGCTGCATCCGGCCGGAGACCTGTGACACTAGACCGGGACCTGTGAAACTAGCCGGGGACCTCTGAGACTAGCCGGGGTCCTACAAGACCAGCCAGGGTCCTGTGAGACTAGCCGGCGTCCTGTGAGACTAGCCTGGGTCCTGTGATACTACCCAGAGCCCTGTGCCACTAGCCTGGGCTCAGAGCCGTGAACAGCTCGGCTGCGTCGGAACCCCAGCAGCCAATCAGAATCTCATCAATGCCATGTGTCACCAAATGGAACTCGCTGCATCCGGCCGGGGACCTGTGAGACTAGTCGGGGTCCTGTGAGACTAGCCGGGGTCCTGTGAGACTAGTCAGGGTCCTGTGAGACTAGCCGGGGTCTTGTGAGACTAGCCGGGGTCCTGCAAGACTAGCCGGGGTCCTGTGAGACTAGCCAGAGACCTGCCAGGGACCTGTGAGACTAGCCGGGATCCTGTGAGACTAGCCGGGCTCCTGTGAGACTAGCCAGGGTCCTGTGAGACTAGCCAGGGACCTATGAGACTAGCCGGGGTCCTGTGAGACTAGCCGGGGTCCTGCAAGACTGGCCGGGGTCCTGTGAGACTAGCTGGGGTCCTGCGATACTAGCCAGGGTCCTGTGAGACTAGCCAGAGACCTGCCGGGATCCTGTGAGACTAGCCAGGGTCCGGTGAGACTAGCCGGGGTCCTGTGATACTATCCAGAGCCCTGTGCCACTAGCCTGGGCTCAGAGCCGAGAAAAGCTGGTCCACGTCGGAGCCGCAGCAGCCAATCAGAATCTCATCAATGCCATGTGTCGCCATATGGAACTCGGTGCATCCGGCCGGAGACCTGTGACACTAGACCGGGACCTGTGAAACTAGCCGGGGACCTCTGAGACTAGCCGGGGTCCTGCAAGACCAGCCAGGGTCCTGTGAGACTAGCCGGGGTCCTGTGAGACTAGCCTGGGTCCTGTGATACTACCCAGAGCCCTGTGCCACTAGCCTGGGCTCAGAGCCGTGAACAGCTCGGCTGCGTCGGAACCCCAGCAGCCAATCAGAATCTCATCAATGCCATGTGTCACCAAATGGAACTCGCTGCATCCGGCCGGGGACCTGTGAGACTAGTCGGGGTCCTGTGAGACTAGCCGGGGTCCTGTGAGACTAGTCAGGGTCCTGTGAGACTAGCCGGGGTCCTGCAAGACTAGCCGGGGTCCTGTGAGACTAGCCAGAGACCTGCCAGGGACCTGTGAGACTAGCTGGGATCCTGTGAGACTAGCCGCGGTCCTGTGAGACTAGCCAGGGTCCTGTGAGACTAGCCGGGGTCCTGTGAGACTAGCCGGGGTCCTGCAAGACTAGCCGGGGTCCTGTGAGACTAGCCAGGGACCTGCCGGGGATCTGTGAGACTAGCCGGGGATCTGTGAGACTCGCCGGGGTCCTGCGAGACTAGCCGGGGTCCTGCGAGACTAGCTGGGGTCCTGCGAGACTAGATGGGGTCCTGTGAGACTAGCCAGGGTCCTGTGAGACTAGCCGGGGTCCTGTGAGAGTAGCCGGGGTCCTGTGATACTATCCAGAGCCTTGTGCCACTAGCCTGGGCTCAGAGCCGTGAAAAGCTCGACCGCGTCGGAGCAGCAGCAGCCAATCAGAATCTCATCAATGGCATGTGTCGCCATATGGAACTTCCTGCATCCAGCCGGGGACCTATGAAACGGGCCGGGGTCCTGTGAGACTAGCCGGGGACCTGTGAGACTAGCTGGGGTCCTGTGAGACTAGCCGGGGTCCTGCAAGACTAGCCGGAGTATTGTGAGACTAGCCGGGGTCCTGCGATACTAGCCAGGGTCCTGTGAGACTAGCCGGTGTCCTGTGATACTATCCAGAGACCTGTGCCACCAGCCCGGGCTCAGAGCCGCGTCGGAGCCCCAGCAGCCAATTAGAATCTCATCAATGCCATGTGTTGCCATATGGAACTCGCTGCATCCGGCCAGGGAACTGTGACACTAGACCGGGACCTGTGAGACTAGCCGGGGACCTCTGAGACTAGCCGGGGACCTCTGAGACTAGCCGGGGTCCTGCAAGACTAGCCAGGGTCCTGTGAGACTAGCCGGGGTCCTGTGAGACTAGCCGGGGCCCTGTGATACTACCCAGAGCCCTGTGCCACTAGCCTGGGCTCAGAGCCGTGATCAGCTCGGCTGCGTCGGAGCCCCAGCAGCCAATCAGAATCTCATCAATGCCATGTGTCACCAAATGGAACTCGCTGCATCTGGCCAGGGACCTGTGAGACTAGCCGGGGTCCTGTGAGACTAGCCGGGGTCCTGTGAGACTAGCCAGGGTCCTGTGAGACTAGCCGGGATCTTGTGAGACTAGCCGGGGTCCTGCAAGACTAGCCGGGGTCCTGTGAGACTAGCCAGAGACCTGCCGGTGACCTGTGAGACTAGCCGGGATCCTGTGAGACTAGCCGGGGTCCTGTGAGACTAGCCAGGGTCCTGTGAGACTATCCGGGGTCCTAAGAGACTAGCCGGGGTCCTGCAAGACTAGCCGGGGACCTG
The DNA here is from genome assembly GCF_964263255.1 of Lissotriton vulgaris. Taxonomy (NCBI): domain Eukaryota; kingdom Metazoa; phylum Chordata; class Amphibia; order Caudata; family Salamandridae; genus Lissotriton; species Lissotriton vulgaris. The sequence goes on along the minus strand of NC_141693.1, from coordinate 1,995,741,923 downwards.
TGAGACTAGCCGGGATCCTGTGAGACTAGCCGGGGTCCTGTGAGACTAGCCGGGGTCCTGTGAGAGTAGCCGGGGTCCTGTGATACTATCCAGAGCCTTGTGCCACTAGCCTGGGCTCAGAGCCGTGAAAAGCTCGGCCGCGTCGGAGCAGCAGCAGCCAATCAGAATCTCATCAATGGCATGTATCGCCATATGGAACTCGCTGCCTCTGGCCGGGGACCTGTGAAACGGGCCAGGGTCCTGTGAGACTAGCCGGGGACCTGTGAGACTAGCCGGGGTCCTGTGAGACTAGCCAGAGACCTGCCGGGATCCTGTGAGACTAGCCAGGGTCCGGTGAGACTAGCCGGGGTCCTGTGATACTATCCAGAGCCCTGTGCCACTAGCCTGGGCTCAGAGCCGAGAAAAGCTGGTCCACGTCGGAGCCGCAGCAGCCAATCAGAATCTCATCAATGCCATGTGTCGCCATATGGAACTCGGTGCATCCGGCCGGAGACCTGTGACACTAGACCGGGACCTGTGAAACTAGCCGGGGACCTCTGAGACTAGCCGGGGTCCTGCAAGACCAGCCAGGGTCCTGTGAGACTAGCCGGGGTCCTGTGAGACTAGCCTGGGTCCTGTGATACTACCCAGAGCCCTGTGCCACTAGCCTGGGCTCAGAGCCGTGAACAGCTCGGCTGCGTCGGAACCCCAGCAGCCAATCAGAATCTCATCAATGCCATGTGTCACTAAATGGAACTCGCTGCATCCGGCCGGGGACCTGTGAGACTAGTCGGGGTCCTGTGAGACTAGCCGGGGTCCTGTGAGACTAGTCAGGGTCCTGTGAGACTAGACGGGGTCTTGTGAGACTAGCCGGGGTCCTGCAAGACTAGCCGGGGTCCTGTGAGACTAGCCAGAGACCTGCCAGGGACCTGTGAGACTAGCCGGGATCCTGTGAGACTAGCCGGGGTCCTGTGAGACTAGCCAGGGTCCTGTGAGACTAGCCAGGGACCTGTGAGACTAGCTGGGGTCCTGCGATACTAGCCAGGGTCCTGTGAGACTAGCCAGAGACCTGCCGGGATCCTGTGAGACTAGCCGGGGTCCTGTGAGACTAGCCGGGGTCCTGTGATACTATCCAGAACCCTGTGCCACTAGTTTGGGCTCAGAGCCGAGAAAAGCTGGTCCACGTCGGAGCCGCAGCAGCCAATCAGAATCTCATCAATGCCATGTGTCGCCATATGGAACTCGCTGCATCTGGCCGGAGACCTGTGACACTAGACCGGGACCTGTGAAACTAGCCGGGGACCTCTGAGACTAGCCGGGATCCTGCAAGACCAGCCAGGGTCCTGTGAGACTAGCCGGGGTCCTGTGAGACTAACCTGGGTCCTGTGATACTACCCAGAGCCCTGTGCCACTAGCCTGGGCTCAGAGTCGGAACCCCAGCAGCCAATCAGAATCATATCAATGCCATGTGTCACCAAATGGAACTCGCTGCATCCGGCTGGGGACCTGTGAGACTAGTCGGGGTCCTGTGAGACTAGCCGGGGTCCTGTGAGACTAGTCATGGTCCTGTGAGACTAGCCGGGGTCTTGTGAAACTAGCCGGGGTCCTGCAAGACTAGCCGGGGTCCTGTGAGACTAGCCAGAGACCTGCCAGGGACCTGTGAGACTAGCTGGGATCCTGTGAGACTAGCCGCGGTCCTGTGAGACTAGCCGGGGTCCTGCGATACTAGCCAGGGTCCTGTGAGTCTAGCCGGTGTCCTGTGGTACTATCCAGAGACCTGTGCCACCAGCCCGGGCTAGCGGGGGTCTTGTGAGACTAGCCAGAGACCTGTCTGGGACCTGCTAGACTAGCTGGGGTTCTGTGAGACTAGCCGGGGTCCTGCAAGACTAGCCGGCGTCCTGTGATACTAGCCGGAGACCTGCCGGGGACCTGTGAGACTAGACGGGGTCCTGCGAGACTAGCCGGGATCCTGCAAGACTAGCCGGGGTCCTGCGAGACTAGCCGGGGTCCTGTGAGAGTAGCCGGGGTCCTGTTGTTCTCCCTACCAGGGGCTCCCCCTGTGTCCATGCGCCCGTCCAGCCCTGGGTGGTGACCACTCGACGCTTGGACAATAAATCCAGACATTGTCACCGGGGACCTAGAGTCTCTCCTGGACATTAGAATGATGGCTTGGCCTTCATGCCCTTTGTCTGTCCCGCACTCTCCCAGGGGTTTTCCCTGGTGCCTATGTGCCCATTTAGCCCCTCCTGGTGGTTGCACGATGCCAAGCATTGCCATGGAGGGACAGCAGCCATAGACCCACGCTCTCCCCTGGCCTGTGCCAAGCGCAGCTGCCTCCCGACCTTGCCTGCTTCTTTCAGGGAGGGCGGGGTAAGTACTAAAGGGCAGATATTGACTCGGTCCCTTTCTTGACACTACCTTTGCTGCACGCGGCGTCCTCTCTCCGAGGATGCTTGTTTTATATTTATAAGCGCCATCCGTGGCTCCTGGTAGCGACAGAGGCAGCGGGATGGAAAATCCCGTCTCCAAGGACCACGGAGGCTGTTGCCAGGGCAGCTTCGCCCCGTGAGCTTGAGTCTACATTACACCTCCCTGCCCAAGTGATACTGATGCGAGATGGTATTTAGCGAGGCCAGGTCAGGATGTTCTATGAAATTGCAATATTTATCCCCTGAATGTGTCACGCAGCAGTCAGGGAGTCAGGAGTGCAATAAATATTGCATTTAATAGAAAACCACGGGAGCTAACCTTCTAATGCTCGCCCAGAATCCCCGGCCACTTTCTTGCTCAAATCCTGGGCTCAGGTCTTGTCGCGCGTCTGTCAGTTTCAGCTAAAGCGTCCTTCAGCAGCGGGGCGGCGTCCGGAGGGGACGGGCTCTCGGGGCCCCGGGCCCCAGAGCCGCCGGGGCGGAGCGGGGGCCAAGCACCACGGCAGGGCCGGAGGAACGGCAGCACGAGGTCCAAGAGGAGGCCGAGCACGAGCTCAGGTCAGAAAGGGCCAGGGACAATAGTCATTTAAAATGTATATTGAATTAATAATTAATTGTTGTTGTGGTCATCTCTAAATTAGCCCGCCAGCGCCACCTTGCGGCAGACTGTCACAAGTGCCAGTGTATACACTTAAGTGCCGGTACCGAGCCCCAGAAACCTCTGGCTAAAAATAAGCAGTGGTGCCAGAGAGCTCCAGTCTGGACCACGCCCCCTCCCACTCAACCGAGTCAGTGACAAGACTCTACTACTCAGCCTGGGGTAAAAAAAGTTTATATTTAATAATAGCATAACTAAGAGCACATGAACAGCCATACTCTGATGAAGAAAGCATCACAAACAGGTTTATTCAGTTGCTACACTGTATTTTCCCCTATAATGTCTTGACATTGATGTAGCATGCATCACATATTAGATAATGTGGCAATAACCTTGTTTTTGCAAAACAAAATAAAAAAGATTTTAATGGAAAAAATTATTTGTAGCCATCGTTCCACAAGCACCCCTGTCTTATCTCAGTCATCTACAAAGACATAAACTTGAATTTCAATATCTGCAAGTGTGAAAGAAGGGAAACAACCTTTACAACGGAAGCATTACAACGCATGCCATTACAACGCATGTCGTTACAACCTGAAAGGCCTGTTGCAGGGGGTAGAAGGTGTTGGAGTTACCTCCAACACCTTCCCTACTGTTGCACAGACTGGAGTTGGAATAGTAAACTATACAATTCCCTCTTACAGCGCACCTCAACAGCAAGTCGGGATAAAGGTATGCGTTGAAACGGCATGCGTTGTAATGGCATGCGTTGTAACGCCATACAACCATCCAGATAGAAAGGTATGCAGATAGAGAAGTCTACCATGATGCAGTAGAGACAGCAGCACTGCGTTCCGTTTAGGATGAATATTAGGCTTCCAGGCGCCATTATGTTGAGCTTGTCTATATCTTTTAATCACGAGGTGCACTGGAGGGGACAGATCCAGCGGTACCCCGGGTGTCCCAAGACGTCTGAGCCAAGGTCCCTAAATGACAGCATCCCTCAGCTCGCCTACAGAATGGGGGTGAGAGTGCCCAGAAGCTGCTGATCTTCCAACACAGCAGCTGGGTTGGTGCCCATCCAAGCCCATCCATCAAGGTGTCTGTGCCATCTGCGTCGGATCTTGTACATGATGCCTCCCTACCAGCCGGTCCATCGACCTCTGCACTCTGCTGGGCAGCGGTGCTAGGACCTGCTGGCAGCAGTGTTGATGGATGACTGGAGCTGCTTGTCTCATGTCCACACACGAATGCAGTGAGCCCTGAGGGGCTTCATGCCAGCCGGGGCGAAAGCAAGTGGATCTAGGGGATTGTTTTAGGTTCAAGATCACTTTTATTATTATTAACGCAGTGTGCCCACCTCAATAACATGAGAACAAAAGGGACGGCAAGAGGGGAAACAAACAGGATAACATGTGAGAAGGGTCGGTGAAAGCGAGGACAACCTGAAGGGGGAGCAGGACACCAGTTATGGAATAAGAGTTAGAGGGGGAGTATGAGTGAGTGAGTGAGTGAATGAAAGGACCACCGTTTACCAGTTTAGGGGGTTCCCGATCAGGATGCATCGGTCGGAGGGTTCGTAGATATACCGGGCATGTCAATTCTCTATTTCATCCGACAGGCACCGGGTCCTGGACGCCCAGGTCTTGTCAAAGAAGGGCATGGAATGGGTCGCTACTGCTGTCAACTTCTCCACTCCCAACAATTCCCATGGTTTGTGGAGCCAATCCAATCGCTTCGGAGCCCCAGCCGGACAGTAAGGTCTGCCTGGCGCTCTCAGGGCTAAGGTGATAGCCCGTTCCTTGAAAGATTGAGGGGATTATTTCAATCAATCAATCAAGGCATTTATATAGCGCGCTACTCATCCGGAGGGTCTCAAGGCGCTTCGGGGAGGGGGGTCTGTTACTGCTCGAACAGCCAGGTCTTGAGTTGCTTCATGAAGGAGAGGTCAGGCGTAGGTGGATGGGGAGGGAGTTCCAAGTCTTGGCTGCCAGGTAGGAGAAGGATCTTTCTCCCATGGTGGTCCTTCGGATGCGTGGAATGGCGGCGAGGGCGTGGCTGGTTGATCGAAGCTGGCGGGTGGGGTTGTAGAAGGTCAGGCGGTTGTTGAGGTACCTGGGGCCCAGGTCGTGGAGGGCCATGTGTGCGTGGGTGAGGAGTCGGAATGTGATTCTCTTGTTGACAGGGAGCCAGTGCAGGTCTTTCAAATGTCTGGAGATGTGGCCGTGTCGGGGGATGTCCAGGATGAGACGTGTGGAGGCGTTCTGTATGCGTTGGAGTCTTTTCTGTAGTTTGGCTGTGGTTCCGGTGTAGAGGGTGTTTCCATAGTCCAGTCGGCTGGTGACTAGTGCCTGGGTCACCGTCTTCCTGGTTTCGGTTGGGATCCATCGCAAGATCTTTCGGAGCATGCGGAGGATGTTGAAACATGAAGAGGAGACGGCGTTGACTTGTCTGGTCATTGAGAGGGAGGAGTCCAGGATGAAACCCAGGTTGCGTGCGTGGTCCGTTTGTTTGGGTGCGCTGCCCAGGGCTGGGGGCCACCAGGAGTCGTCCCAGGCAGAGGGTGATGATCCGAGGATGAGGACTTATGTCTTGTCCGAGTTCAGTTTCAGGCGGCTGTTCATCATCCACTCGGCTACGTCTTTCATCCCTTCGTGTAGGTTGGTTCTGGCGGTCGTTGGTGAGGGAGAGGATCAGTTGGGTGTCGTCGGCGTAGGAGATGATGTTGCGGTTGTGTTGGCGTGCGATGGCTCCAAGGGGGCTCATGTAGACGTTGAAGAGGGTGGGGCTGATCGATGATCCTGGTGGTACGCCGCAGATGACTTCGGTGGCCTCGGATCTGAACGGGGGGAGGCAGACTCTCCGGTTTCTTCCGGCGAGGAACGAGATGATCCACCCTAGTGCCTTCTCTTGGATTCCAATGTTGCTGAGGCGCTGTACTAGGGTGCGGTGGCAGACGGTGTCGAATGCTGCGGAGAGGTCCAGGAGGAGGAGAGCCGCTGTTTCCCCGTTGTCGAGTAGGGCTCGGATGTCGTCAGTGGCTGCGATGAGGGCGGTCTCGGTGCTGTGGTTGTCTCGGAAGCTGGACTGCGAGTGGTCGAGGGATACGTTCGTCTCGAGGAAGGCGGCAAGCTGCTTGTTGACGGTCTTCTCGATGGCCTTGGCTAGAAAGGGGAGGACGAGATGGGGCGAAGGTTCTTGAGGTCGGTGGGGTCTGCTGAAGGTTTCTTCAGGAGGGCGCTGAGCTCAGCGTGCTTCCAGCTCTCCGGGAAAGTGGCGGTGTTGAAGGAGCAGTTGATGATATCCCGGAGTTGGGGTGCGATGACGGAGTCAGCCTTGTTGAAGACGTGGTGGGGGCATGGGTTGGTTGGTGATCCGGAGTGGATGGTGTTCATTGTGTTGATGGTGTCTTAGGGGCTAACCGGGGTCCAGGCACAGAGGGTGCTGGTGGGGCGTCGGCTCGGTGGTTGGGTGCGTGGTCTGTGGTCCGAAGCTGTTGTGTATGTTGGCGATCTTACTGTGGAAGAACGAGGCGAGGGAGTCACAGAGTCCTTGTGAGGGAGTGATGTCGTTGTTTCCTGCGCTGGTGTTGGAGAGCTCTTTGACGATGCTGAAGAGTTCCTTGCTGTTGTGTGCGTTGTGGTCCAGTCGTTCCTTGAATGCAGTCTTCTTGGTGGTGTGGATCAGCTGGTGGTGTTTGCGGGTGGCGTGCTTGAGGGCGGTCATGTTGTCTGTAGTCGGGTCTTTGCGCCAGGTTTCTCGAGGGTACGGCAGTTCTTCTTGGATTTCTTGAGGTCGTCGTTGAACCAGGAGGCTTTCTTGCTGCCGGGCCTGCTGGGATGGTTTTTCAGGGGTGCGAGGTCGTCAGCGCAGTTGGTGATCCACTGTGCGAGGTTGTTGGCTGCTTGGTTGGGGTCCGTTGAGCTGGTGGGCGGGTTCTGGTTCAAGGATGTGGTGAGCTGGTCGGTGGTGATCATGTTTCAGTTCCTGCGGGGAACCTCTTGCGGGTGGTGGTGAGTCGTGGTTCTTCTGAAGCTGAAGTGGACGCAGCTGTGGTCTGTCCAGTGGAGTTCGGTGGAGTGGCTGAAGGAGATGTACTTGCTGGAGGAGAAGATAGGGTCCAGCGTGTGTCCGGCGTAGTGGGTGGGGGTGTTCACCAGTTGCTTGAGTCCGAGGTTGGCGAGGTTGTCCAGTAGGGTGGTGGTGTTGTTGTCGTTATTGTTCTCCAGGTGGAAGTTGAGGTCCCCTAGGAGGATGTAGTCGGGGGCGGCGAGGGCGTGCGGGCTAATGAAGTCGGCGATGTCTTCGCTGAATTGTGTGCGTGGTCCTGGGGGTCTGTAGATGAGGGTGCCTCTGAGTGTGGTCTTGGGGTCGGTGTGTATCTGGAAGTGCAGGTGCTCGGCGGGCGCGAGGGTGTCGTCGGTGGTCGTGATGCGGATGGAGTTCCTGTGGATGATGGCGATGCCTCCTCCTGTCTGGTTGACGCGGTCCCTCCGGATGATCTTGTAGCTGTCCGGGATGGCGATGGCGATGGCGATGTCGGGCGCTGAGGAGGCGTTCATCCAGGTTTCCGTGAGAAAGGCGACGTCTGGGGTGGTGGTGTCGATCAGGTTCCAGAGCTCGACGGCGTGTCTGTGGACTGAGCGGGTGTTGAGCAGGATGCATTTCAGGTGGCTGTTGCTGTTGCTCGTCGAGGTCTTGGGCGCTGCTGGGGTGGTGCAGGTCCGGATGCAGGTGAACTTGCAGGCGTTGCAGCAGAAGGGTCTGTGGGTGTGTTTCGGGGTGGCTCGGTAGCAGCCCGGGAGTCTGCCGGTGTTGAGTGCGATGAGTTCGGTGGCGTCGTAGGACCACGATCCACCACCAACAGCAACAGGTCGCACGCAGAAGCTGGAACAAGATCACAGCCGACCAGCTCGCAACCTCCCTGAGCAAGAACCCACCCTCCAGCGCTACGAACCCCAGCCAAGCGGCCACCAACCTCACGAAGTGGATCAGCGACTGCGCAGATGACCTCGCCCCCCTGAGGACCCCGCCTAGCAGACCCGGCAGCAAGAAAGCCCCATGGTTCACCGACGAACTCAAGAACTCGAAGAAGAACTGCAGAGCCCTTGAAAAAGCCTGGCGCAGAGACCCAACACCGGACAACATGACTGCCCTCAAGCTCACCACCCGAAAACACCACCAACTGATCCGCACCACCAAGAAAACTGCATTCAAGGAACGGCTGGACAACAACGCACACAAAAGCAAGGAACTCTTCAACATCGTTAAAGAACTCTCCAACCCCAATGCCGGGAACAACGACATCACCCCTTCGCAAGACCTCTGCAACTCCCTCGCCTCCTACTTCCACAAAAAGATCGCGGACATCCACAACAGCTTCAGCACCCTACTGACGCACGCCACGTCCGAACCACCGCCCCCCACCACCACCCTCCGCGCCTGGACCCCGATCAGCACCAAAGACACCGTCCGCACGATGAACTCCATCCACTCCGGATCTCCGACCGACCCTTGCCCTCACCACGTCTTCAACAAAGCCGACGCTGTCATCGCACCCCACCTGTGGGACATCATCAACACCTCCTTCAACACCGCTACCTTCCCGGAGAACTGGAAGCATGCCGAACTCAGCGCCCTACTTAAGAAGCCATCAGCCGACCCCACCAACCTCAAGAACTACCGACCCATCTCTCTGCTCCCGTTCCCCGCTAAAGTCATCGAGAAGACCGTCAACAAGCAGCTGGCCGCCTTCCTCGAGGCGAACGGATCCCTCGACCTCTCGCAGTCTGGCTTCTGGGCCAACCACAGCACAGAGACCGCCCTGATCGCAGCCACCGATGACATCCGAGCTCTGCTCGACAACGGAGAAACAGCGGCCCTCATCCTCCTAGACCTCTCCACGGCCTTCGACACTGTCTGCCACCGTACCCTAGTACAGCGCCTCAGCAACGTTGGAATCCAGGAGAAGGCACTGGAGTGGACCATCTCCTTCCTCGCCGGAAGAACACAGAGAGTCCGCCTCCCCCCGTTCGGTGGCTTCTGATCTGAAGTCATTTGCGGCGTTCCTCAAGGCTCGTCACTCAGCCCAACCCTCTTCAACGTCTACATGAGTCCCCTCGCAGCCATCGCACGCCAGCAAACCTCAACATCATCTCCTACGCCGACGACACACAGCTGATCCTCTCCCTCACCAACGACCCCGCCACCGCCAGAGCCAACCTACACGAAGGGATGAAAGAGGTAGCCAAATGGATGAAGAACAGCCGCCTGAAACTGAACTCGGACAAGACAGAAGTCCTCATCCTGGGATCCTCACCCTCCGTCTGGGACGACACCTGGTGGCCCCTCGCCCTAGGCAGCGCACCAAAACCAACAGACCACGCACGCAACCTGGGCTTCATCCTGGACTCCTCCCTCTCCATGACCAGACAAGTCAACGCCGTCTCCTCGTCGTACTTCAACATCCTACGCATGCTACGCAAGATCTTCCGGTGGATCCCCACAGAGATCAGGAAGACGGTTGCCCAGGCCCTCGTCACCAGCCGACTGGACTACGGCAACTCCCTCTACGCCGGCACCACCGCCAAACTCTGGAAGAGACTCCAGCGGATCCAGAACGCCTCAGCACGACTCATCCTGGACATCCCCCGTCGCAACCACATCTCCGGACACCTGAGAGACCTGCACTGGCTCCCGGTCAACAAGAGAATCACCTTCCGTCTCCTCACCCACGCACACAAAGCCCTTCACAACCAAGGCCCAGGATACCTCAACAGCCGCCTCAACTTCTACGCTCCCAAACGCCAGCTTCGTTCGACCGGCCACGCCCTCGCCGCCGTCCCCCGCATACGAAGAGCCACCACAGGGGGAAGGTCCTTCTCCTACCTCGCCGCCAGGACCTGGAACTCCCTCCCGACCCACCTCCGCCTGACCCAGGACCACCTCGCCTTCAGGAAGCAGCTCAAGACCTGGCTGTTCGAGCAGTAGCAGACCCCCCCTTCCCAAGCGCCTTGAGACCCTGTGGGTGAGTAGCGCGCTATACAAATACTGTGATTGTGATTGTGAATTTGCAGGATTGGCAGGCGAAGGGTCCGTGGGTGCGTCCGGGGGTGGCTCGGTGGTAGCCGCGTATCGGGCCGGTGTTGAGTGCGTAGAGTGTGGCGGCGTCGTAGGTGCGGCGGGTGGGCTGGCGTCTGCGGGGGCCAGGGGTCCTGGCGCTGGGCGCGGTCCAGGCGCGGACGGGCGCAGACGGGCTTGCCTTTGGCGTGCAAAGGGCGCGCACACTGCGCGCGAACGCTGCACGTACGTGCGGACTCCGCCTTAAGTGGCGGAGTGGGAGGGAGGAGCAGCTGGGAGGCGGGAGCGGGGTGGCACGGGGAGGGGATCGGGCAGACGGCAAAAGGGGGGGCGGGGGCCGCAGGGAAGCAGCGAGGAGATGGCCCGTGAAGGGAAATAAACAAGCTCAGGGAAAGAAACACTGGAGCGAGCAGGGACAGGAAGGTAGGGAGACAGAGGAAACAAGCTCAGGGCACCGGGCACACTCACGGGGAGGCGTGCGGCGGGTGGAGCGACTGTCACTGACCAGAGTCAGGTCAGGTCACAGCTCCCCGTCGCGCTACCACCACTTAAGAGTCCGGAGGGAGGGAGGAGCAGCCGGGAGGCGGGAGCGGGGTGGCGCGGGGAGGGGATCGGGCAGACGGCAAAAGGGGGGGCGGTGGCCGCAGGGGAGCAGCGAGGAGACGGCCCCGTGAAGGGAAAGAAACAAGCTCAGGGAAAGAAACACTGGAGCGAGCAGGGACAGGCAGGTAGGGAGACAGAGGAAACAAGCTCAGGGCACCGGGCACACTCACGGAGTCAGGTCAGGTCACAGCTCCCCGTCGCGCTACCACCACTTAAGAGTCCAGAGGGAGGGAGGAGCAGCTGGGAGGCGGGAACGGGGTGGCTCGGGGAGGGGATTGGGCAGACGGCAAAAGGGGGGGGGGTCAGCGGGGGCCGCAGGGGAGCAGCGAGGAGACGGCCCATGAAGGGAAAGAAACAAGCTCAAGGAAAGAAACACTGGAGCGAGCAGGGACAGGCAGGTAGGGAGACAGAGGAAACAAGCTCAGGGCACCGGGCACACTCACGGGAGGCGCCCCGGCGGGTGGAGCGACCGTCACTGACCAGAGTCAGGTCAGGTCATTTGAACATTAGAAAACTCTACTCTATTCCGCCAGGGCACCACCCCCCTGGCACACTACCGCCCGCTCTATTCACAGGTCTCTGCCCGCCTGGCAGAGATACCTCGACCTTCAAAGCCGCTGCCGCCATGTTGGCTCCTGTGAAGACCCTCAAAGTTTGCTGAGCGGTCCTCATCTATTAAACACCCACTCAACACACGCTTTGAATTTCAAAGTAGAAAAAAAATACTCATGAAAACAAAATACAAATGACCCTGCCACTCTGGAAGCTTTCTGCCAGGTAGTGGGGCTCATTCTAATTTTAAGTTAGAAACCGCCAGGTGATTGAAAGGACAGATAGTGTTGAAAAGTTACGCACAATTTCTGTCTCGTGTAGCAAAAAACAGTCCCCTGGGTCTGTTTTATTTTTAATATATTCATTTCTATTCACGTTTTCAGGACTACCATAGCATTGTTTATGATCAATGAAATCAATGATCTTGCTTGAGCAAGACTTTACTAATGTCCACAACCCCCCTAGACCCTACCCATCTTAACAGAGTCCACCCTAATGATGGCCCGTTTATTCTTGCCTTCCATGGTCTGTTCCTTGTGGGCTGAGGAATGTAGTCATTTCCAGTTGAGTCTATGCGCCAGTGCTTGACAGGGTTCATGGTCAATTTCTTCTGATCACCTGAGATTGTTTTGGTATTTTTCCGAGTTTGTTTTGGTGTGTTACCGTATCTGAAAATGTGTGTGTGCACCTTGTTTTGGTGGGTATCAAGGCTTGTTCTTGGTTGACTTAAAGTTCTGTTATTGGTGGCTCCATGAAGGCTTCTCGATAAGGTCCCAAAACACATAAAGGTATGGTGGCTTCTACAATGCTATTTTTATCAGTGTTATGGTACAAACCCCTGATACCTAAATTACCAAGGGTCTGGCGTGGACAGGGGCAAGTCCAAGAGGAGAATAAAGACTTGGGCTTGCAACCCATTGATGAAGAGATTACCCTTAGGCCTATTATATTCTGGCGTGGGGTATGGGCGACACCGGAGCTGTCCTGCTACAGAGCCGATCTCAGGGAGGTCCTAACTAATTTAACCAACAAGACAATACCGTGGCTCACCCACATAAGGGATCTCTGCGCTAGGCTAGGCAGGCAGGAGCTCTGGAAAACGCCTGAGTTAGCGTGCCCACTAATATCCAGGTTAGACCTTGTGCGGTATTACAGGCACCACAACCTATCAACCCTCCAGGAAAGGGCCACAGGTGGTCGATTGACAGTAGAGTTCCTCCAAGTAAAGGCTGAATACAGAAAAGAATCCTGCCTGGATGTGATCTATCCCCCCTGGCTAGGAAACTGTACATGCTATTTAGAATGGGGACTCTCCCACTAATGCGTTTTTCCAGCAAATGGGCCACAGAAATGCGTTTTCCAGCAAATGGGCCACAGAAAATAAGGAAGAATGCCTGGCGTGTAAATATAGGGTAGAGTCTGAAAGTCATGTGCTCTTTGTCTGCCCCACATACCATTTGCCACGCAAACGATGGCTAGCCCCAATATGCAGAAACCTAGGGTTCAGGCACTGTCAGGAGGCCTATAGGATATTAAAACATGACACCCATGCCCAATTGTTTTTGCTGTTTCACGCTTTTTAAATAGTATGTGGCACAGGTGCAGGGGCTTTCTTAAGTGACTCTGCAGAGTGTTATATGTACGTTATTTTAACAAACCACTGTGGGTCCAGCTAAACTGGGAACTTTGCCCTAGCTCTCGGCTTTACCCTCTGCTTTATCTTAATAATCATTAGCTTCAAATGAATTTTACAACTGTGTTTATCTGATTTTATGATAATGGTTCCCCATTATTTTTATACTGTAATGACTGTAGATATATGGTACAGTTTATTGTCATTTATTTCTCCTTTGTTGGCTTATGATTGTAATGATGCACTTTTATGGTCCTAGTCGGCCGAAATAAAGTTATTGACTGACTGACTGACTGACTGAATAAAGACCAATCTTAGTGGAAGAGCAAGCCTCACTAACATAATGTAACAACCTCTCCCCACCCTGGTAGGGCAACACCACCAGGGGGTACTTGCCCTTCTATTAAACCTGATTAAGGAAGTTCTTAAATAAGACAATTTCCTGGACAAAATAGGGTGATCCAGATAAAGTTAAAAGAACCTAGAGGTAACTGTGTTTTTACCTTTATTATTCGTGATCTTTGGTGCATCTAAAACCAACTACCCGATGGAATGAGAGCACAATGGCTCAAACCATCGTCTTATCGACAACATGTTTCTGCCCTACTCTAAGTCACCTATATCAGTCGGGTGGCATTTGTCTGGAATAAGGATCCCTACAGACCTAGACTAAGAAATAGTCAATAGTAAAAAGTTAAAACCATGCCCTGAAGGACCAGAGTGAACCCTACTTGGTCTTAGTGCTAATAAACCCTCACCAAAGGGACACCCGCCAAGGAGGGTGTCCTCTATAGTTACACAATCATCAAGACGCACACCATGCAGGGCTACCTATTATCCGTCCTCACCCAGCCACATGTACACTCGATAAGCTCACATTTTCATTCTTGTTGAGTCATCCGGTCCATTCTTGGTGAGCCAACTTCTACAGTTGTGGTTGTGTCTCTGGTCTATGGTCTTCGTTGACCCTGAGCCCATTCTCACTGGACTTACTGCGCTATTTCAACTCACTCGCCTTATCTGTTCTTTGTGGGTCCCAGGCTTGTTTATGGTGAGCTTTTCTCTTTAGTTCTTATACGTTCACTGATTTGTTTTTGTTGGCACTAGGATTTGTTGTTGATGGACCGTTGGGCGACTGTTGAAGGGGCTCAGTCCCAGTTTAGGATAGCCTGCCTGTAAATTGCACCCACGTGAGTGTTGCTTGTCCCCATGTCTAATGCTCTTGTCTTCCTGGTCCATTCTTGGTGGGTCCTCTGATCCTTTCTTGGACCCCCCAGATGTTCTAGTGGGCCCTCTGCTATTTGTTAGTGAACTTCCCTCCCTTTATTCAGGGTTTCAGATGTATGTTCTTTTTTTTTTTTTTTTTAAACCTTTATTTACAATTACAATAGTACAGTTGCGAGCTTACAACCACTAGGGCCGGCCATCGCCAAAGCAAACAATTACATAGTATCGTACAGCAACACAGCACTTAAGCCGGCAACCCGGGGGTCCGGCGGCGAATGAGCGTACATGTCATAAAAGTATATGTTAATACGCAGGATAAATCAAGGTTTTACATTTTTAATATATACAAACAAACGAAATAGAAACTACATAAAAATAACGAGACAAAACAGGAATTTTATACATAAGTGTCCCTCCCGGGAAGGGGAGAGCCGCATCCGAAAAGACATATGAAATCAGTGAATGGGAATGTAAACAGGAGGGGGGGGTTGGGGGGAAGAGAGCAAGCAATCATGATATCAACTAAGCTCAATACTGTAGAAGGAACATCAGGCTAAGGGGATTGCGGCACCTCCGGGGGATTCACAAAAGGAGGAGTACAGATATCCCCGCGATACAGATTCCACTGGTTCCATATTCTCCCCCAATTCTTGGGCCTACCACGTGCGACATATACCGTTTTTTCTCGAAACATGCACCAGTCCATGTTCTCTGTCCAGGCTGAGATCCTGGGTGCCCTCGGGGACCCCCATAACTGTGCAATATCCCTTTTAGCCACCATATTCCCCAAAGTGACCCATTGTGTCTGTGCCACGTTGTAGTCATTGGGTTCCCACACTTTCAACAAACACCGTCGGGCCTCAGGCAATAACGAAACTCCTGTAACTTCCTTCATGACATCATGCACACGGTTCCAGAATGACACGACCTCGGGCATTCCCATAGAATATGAAGGAAGGTAACCATCATACCACACCCACGCTTACACAACCCATCCACAGAATAACCCATACTTACCAGTTGGGAGCCTGTGACGTAGACACGGTGTAAGATCTTTAATTGCACCAGTCGGAGACGGGCCGGAATCGCGACTTCCTTAGGAGAGGATATCGCAGCCTGCCAATCTTCATCATCTAGCTCCAGTCCATCGCCGGTCCAAGCCTCTCGCAGTTGCAGAAGAAGATCCGTTCGATCATTAATGAGTTTTTTATAAATCAGGGAGATGGTGCTATCCGGGACGTGGCCGTCAAGCACTCTATCTTCGAGAGGGGAAGATTCCGGGATCGAAGTTCCGGTCGGGAAGACCGATCCAATCGCATGTCGGATCTGCAGGTAGCGGTAATACTCCCTGTCGTTAAGCGCATATTCAATTTTTAATTAATCGAAGGTCTTTATCCTGTCCTTGACCCAGAGATCCCCAACCTTAATGATGCCAATGAGGTCCCACTTCTCGAAACCCTTGGTAGTCCATAAATTGCCTAGTTTCTCAGTGACATAGAGCGGAGTCGCTCGGGTCAATATGTTCGACCAGCTCATAGCTACATTCGCACTATACCAAGTCCGGACCGCAACTCCGGTGGGTCCTGTTAATGTCCTGCCAGTCTTTTTGGAATATAGGGCCCTATTGTAATCCCCTCCTGGGAGCTGCCATTTATCCATTGCGAATGCTGGGTTGGACACAGGAAAGGGGGTGGTGATGAACAGAGTGTCTGAATCAAGCAGACCACTCTTACCCAGTTCAAAGATCAGGGCTTGATCCATCACCGTTATTTATCTCACTGCACCATCCCAGCTCAGAACCTGGCTATATGCAAATCAGTCTGTCCCTGGCCCAGTGCATCATGGGAACAGGGCAGACTAAACTACCAAGCCAATTCTTCACCAGAAAGGAGTCAAGCTACCGGGGACCGGTTTCTGGCATTTCAGCCGTCTTCGGCCCGGCTTGCTTGAATCCTGATGGTGCAGTGAGAAAGGGACTTATGTCTGAGTATACCCTGCCACACCTATAGTGGCCAAAAACGATTCAGAAAAGGGGGTGGTGATGAACAGAGTGTCTGAATTAAGCAGACCACTCTCACCCAGTCCAAAGATCAGGGCTTGATCCATCACCGTTATTTATCTCACTGCACCATCCCAGCTCAGAACCTGGCTATATGCAAATCAGTCTGTCCCTGGCCCAGTGCATCATGGGAACAGGGCAGACTAAACTACCAAGCCAATTCTTCACCAGAAAGGAGTCAAGCTACCGGGGACCGGTTTCTGGCATTTCAGCCGTCTTCGGCCCGGCTTGCTTGAATCCTGATGGTGCAGTGAGAAAGGGACTCATGTCTGAGTATACCCTGCCACACCTATAGTGGCCAAAAACGATTCAGAAAAGGGGGTGGTGATGAACAGAGTGTCTCAATTAAGCAGACTACTCTTACCCAGTCCAAAGATCAGGGCTTGATCCATCACCGTTATTTATCTCACTGCACTATCCCAGCTCAGAACCTGGCTATATGCAAATCAGTCTGTCCCTGGCCCAGTGCATCATGGGAACAGGGCAGACTAAACTACCAAGCCAATTCTTCACCAGAAAGGAGTCAAGCTACCGGGGACCGGTTTCTGGCATTTCAGCCGTCTTCGGCCCGGCTTGCTTGAATCCTGATGGTGCAGTGAGAAAGGGACTCATGTCTGAGTATACCCTGCCACACCTATAGTGGCCAAAAACGATTCAGAAAAGGGGGTGGTGATGAACAGAGTGTCTGAATTAAGCAGACCACTCTTACCCAGTCCAAAGATCAGGGCTTGATCCATCACCGTTATTTATCTCACTGCACCATCCCAGCTCAGAACCTGGCTATATGCAAATCAGTCTGTCCCTGGCCCAGTGCATCATGGGAACAGGGCAGACTAAACTACCAAGCCAATTCTTCACCAGAAAGGAGTCAAGCTACCGCGGACCGGTTTCTGGCATTTCAGCCGTCTTCGGCCCGGCTTGCTTGAATCCTGATGGTGCAGTGAGAAAGGGACTCATGTCTGAGTATACCCTGCCACACCTATAGTAGCCAAAAACGATTCAGAAAAGGGGGTGGTGATGAACAGAGTGTCTGAATTAAGCAGACCACTCTTACCCAGTCCAAAGATCAGGGCTTGATCCATCACTGTTATTTATCTCACTGCACCATCCCAGCTCAGAACCTGGCTATATGCAAATCAGTCTGTCCCTGGCCCAGTGCATCATGGGAACAGGGCAGGCTAAACTACCAAGCCAATTCTTCACCAGAAAGGAGTCAAGCTACCGGGGACCGGTTTCTGGCATTTCAGCCGTCTTCGGCCCAGCTTGCTTGAATCCTGATGGTGCAGTGAGAAAGGGACTCATGTCTGAGAATACCCTGCCACACCAATAGTGGCCAAAAACGATTCAGAAAAGGGGGTGGTGATGAACAGAGTGTCTGAATTAAGCAGACCACTCTTACCCAGTCCAAAGATCAGGGCTTGATCCATCACCGTTATTTATCTCACTGTACCATCCCAGCTCAGAACCTGGCTATATGCAAATCAGTCTGTCCCTGGCCCAGTGCATCATGGGAACAGGGCAGACTAAACTACCAAGCCAATTCTTCACCAGAAAGGAGTCAAGCTACCGGGGACCGGTTTCTGGCATTTCAGCCGTCTTCGGCCCGGCTTGCTTGAATCCTGATGGTGCAGTGAGAAAGGGACTCATGTCTGAGTATACCCTGCCACACCTATAGTGGCCAAAAACGATTCAGAAAAAAGGGGGTGGTGATGAACAGAGTGTCTGAATTAAGCAGACCACTCTTACCCAGTCCAAAGATCAGGGCTTGATCCATCACCGTTATTTATCTCACTGCACCATCCCAGCTCAGAACCTGGCTATATGCAAATCAGTCTGTCCCTGGCCCAGTGCATCATGGGAACAGGGCAGACTAAACTACCAAGCCAATTCTTCACCAGAAAGGAGTCAAGCTACCGGGGACCGGTTTCTGGCATTTCAGCCGTCTTCGGCCCAGCTTGCTTGAATCCTGATGGTGCAGTGAGAAAGGGACTCATGTCTGAGAATACCCTGCCACACCAATAGTGGCCAAAAACGATTCAGAAAAGGGGGTGGTGATGAACAGAGTGTCTGAATTAAGCAGACCACTCTTACCCAGTCCAAAGATCAGGGCTTGATCCATCACCGTTATTTATCTCACTGCACCATCCCAGCTCAGAACCTGGCTATATGCAAATCAGTCTGTCCCTGGCCCAGTGCATCATGGGAACAGGGCAGACTAAACTACCAAGCCAATTCTTCACCAGAAAGGAGTCAAGCTACCGGGGACCGGTTTCTGGCATTTCAGCCGTCTTCAGCCCGGCTTGCTTGAATCCTGATGGTGCAGTGAGAAAGGGACTCATGTCTGAGTATACCCTGCCACACCTATAGTGGCCAAAAACGATTCAGAAAAAAGGGGGTGGTGATGATTAGAGTGTCTGAATTAAGCAGACCACTCTTACCCAGTCCAAAGATCAGGGCTTGATCCATCACCGTTATTTATCTCACTGCACCATCCCAGCTCAGAACCTGGCTATATGCAAATCAGTCTGTCCCTGGCCCAGTGCATCATGGGAACAGGGCAGACTAAACTACCTAGCCAATTCTTCACCAGAAAGGGGTCAAGCTACGAGGACCGGTTTCTGGCATTCCAGCCGTCTTCGGCCCGGCTTGCTTGAATCCTGATGGTGCAGTGAGAAAGGGACTCATGTCTGAGTATACCCTGCCACACCTATAGTGGCCAAAAACGATTCAGAAAAAGGGGTGGTGACGAACAGAGTGTCTGAATTAAGCAGACCACTCTTACCCAGTCCAAAGATCAGGGCTTGATCCATCACCGTTATTTATCTCACTGCACCATCCCAGCTCAGAACCTGGCTATATGCAAATCAGTCTGTCCCTGGCCCAGTGCATCATGGGAACAGGGCAGACTAAACTACCAAGCCAATTCTTCACCAGAAAGGAGTCAAGCTACCGGGGACCGGTTTCTGGCATTTCAGCCGTCTTCGGCCCGGCTTGCTTGAATCCTGATGGTGCAGTGAGAAAGGGACTCATGTCTGAGTATACCCTGCCACACCTATAGTGGCCAAAAACGATTCAGAAAAGGGGGTGGTGATGAACGGAGTGTCTCAATTAAGCAGACCACTCTTACCCAGTCCAAAGATCAGGGCTTGATCCATCACCGTTATTTATCTCACTGCACCATCCCAGCTCAGAACCTGGCTATATGCAAATCAGTCTGTCCCTGGCCCAGTGCATCATGGGAACAGGGCAGACTAAACTACCAAGCCAATTCTTCACCAGAAAGGAGTCAAGCTACCGGGGACCGGTTTCTGGCATTTCAGCCGTCTTCGGCCCGGCTTGCTTGAATCCTGATGGTGCAGTGAGAAAGGGACTCATGTCTGAGTATACCCTGCCACACCTATAGTGGCCAAAAACGATTCAGAAAAGAGGGTGGTGATGAACAGAGTGTCTGAATTAAGCAGACCACTCTTACCCAGTCCAAAGATCAGGGCTTGATCCATCACTGTTATTTATCTCACTGTACCATCCCAGCTCAGAACCTGGCTATATGCAAATCAGTCTGTCCCTGGCCCAGTGCATCATGGGAACAGGGCAGACTAAACTACCAAGCCAATTCTTCACCAGAAAGGAGTCAAGCTACCGGGGACCGGTTTCTGGCATTTCAGCCGTCTTCGGCCCGGCTTGCTTGAATCCTGATGGTGCAGTGAGAAAGGGACTCATGTCTGAGTATACCCTGCCACACCAATAGTGGCCAAAAACGATTCAGAAAAGGGGGTGGTGATGAACAGAGTGTCTGAATTAAGCAGACCACTCTTACCCAGTCCAAAGATCAGGGCTTGATCCATCACCGTTATTTATCTCACTGCACCATCCCAGCTCAGAACCTGGCTATATGCAAATCAGTCTGTCCCTGGCCCAGTGCATCATGGGAACAGGGCAGACTAAACTACCAAGCCAATTCTTCACCAGAAAGGAGTCAAGCTACCGGGGACCGGTTTCTGGCATTTCAGCCGTCTTCGGCCCGGCTTGCTTGAATCCTGATGGTGCAGTGAGAAAGGGACTTATGTCTGAGTATACCCTGCCACACCTATAGTGGCCAAAAACGATTCAGAAAAGGGGGTGGTGATGAACAGAGTGTCTGAATTAAGCAGACCACTCTTACCCAGTCCAAAGATCAGGGCTTGATCCATCACCGTTATTTATCTCACTGCACCATCCCAGCTCAGAACCTGGCTATATGCAAATCAGTCTGTCCCTGGCCCAGTGCATCATGGGAACAGGGCAGACTAAACTACCAAGCCAATTCTTCACCAGAAAGGAGTCAAGCTACCGGGGACCGGTTTCTGGCATTTCAGCCGTCTTCAGCCCGGCTTGCTTGAATCCTGATGGTGCAGTGAGAAAGGGACTCATGTCTGAGTATACCCTGCCACACCTATAGTGGCCAAAAACGATTCAGAAAAAAGGGGGTGGTGATGAACGGAGTGTCTCAATTAAGCAGACCACTCTTACCCAGTCCAAAGATCAGGGCTTGATCCATCACCGTTATTTATCTCACTGCACCATCCCAGCTCAGAACCTGGCTATATGCAAATCAGTCTGTCCCTGGCCCAGTGCATCATGGGAACAGGGCAGACTAAACTACCAAGCCAATTCTTCACCAGAAAGGAGTCAAGCTACCGGGGACCGGTTTCTGGCATTTCAGCCGTCTTCGGCCCGGCTTGCTTGAATCCTGATGGTGCAGTGAGAAAGGGACTCATGTCTGAGTATACCCTGCCACACCTATAGTGGCCAAAAACGATTCAGAAAAGAGGGTGGTGATGAACAGAGTGTCTGAATTAAGCAGACCACTCTTACCCAGTCCAAAGATCAGGGCTTGATCCATCACTGTTATTTATCTCACTGTACCATCCCAGCTCAGAACCTGGCTATATGCAAATCAGTCTGTCCCTGGCCCAGTGCATCATGGGAACAGGGCAGACTAAACTACCAAGCCAATTCTTCACCAGAAAGGAGTCAAGCTACCGGGGACCGGTTTCTGGCATTTCAGCCGTCTTCGGCCCGGCTTGCTTGAATCCTGATGGTGCAGTGAGAAAGGGACTCATGTCTGAGTATACCCTGCCACACCAATAGTGGCCAAAAACGATTCAGAAAAGGGGGTGGTGATGAACAGAGTGTCTGAATTAAGCAGACCACTCTTACCCAGTCCAAAGATCAGGGCTTGATCCATCACCGTTATTTATCTCACTGCACCATCCCAGCTCAGAACCTGGCTATATGCAAATCAGTCTGTCCCTGGCCCAGTGCATCATGGGAACAGGGCAGACTAAACTACCAAGCCAATTCTTCACCAGAAAGGAGTCAAGCTACCGGGGACCGGTTTCTGGCATTTCAGCCGTCTTCGGCCCGGCTTGCTTGAATCCTGATGGTGCAGTGAGAAAGGGACTCATGTCTGAGTATACCCTGCCACACCTATAGTGGCCAAAAACGATTCAGAAAAGAGGGTGGTGATGAACAGAGTGTCTGAATTAAGCAGACCACTCTTACCCAGTCCAAAGATCAGGGCTTGATCCATCACTGTTATTTATCTCACTGTACCATCCCAGCTCAGAACCTGGCTATATGCAAATCAGTCTGTCCCTGGCCCAGTGCATCATGGGAACAGGGCAGACTAAACTACCAAGCCAATTCTTCACCAGAAAGGAGTCAAGCTACCGGGGACCGGTTTCTGGCATTTCAGCCGTCTTCGGCCCGGCTTGCTTGAATCCTGATGGTGCAGTGAGAAAGGGACTCATGTCTGAGTATACCCTGCCACACCAATAGTGGCCAAAAACGATTCAGAAAAGGGGGTGGTGATGAACAGAGTGTCTGAATTAAGCAGACCACTCTTACCCAGTCCAACGATCAGGGCTTGATCCATCACCGTTATTTATCTGACTGCACCATCCCAGCTCAGAACCTGGCTATATGCAAATCAGTCTGTCCCTGGCCCAGTGCATCATGGGAACAGGGCAGACTAAACTACCAAGCCAATTCTTCACCAGAAAGGAGTCAAGATACCGGGGACCGGTTGCTGGCATTTCAGCCGTCTTAGGCCCGGCTTGCTTGAATCCTGATGGTGCTGTGAGCAAGGGACTCACATCTGAGTATACCCTTCCACGCTTAAGGTGGACAAAAACGATTCAGAAAAGGGGGTGGTGATGAACAGAGTGTCTGAATTAAGCAGACCACTCTTACCCAGTCCAAAGATCAGGGCTTCAGACACTCTGTTCATCACCACCCCCTTTTCTGAATCGTTTTTGTCCACCATAAGCGTGGAAGGGTATACTCAGATGTGAGTCCCTTGCTCATTGCACCATCAGGATTCAAGCAAGCCGGGACGAAGATGGCTGAAATGCCAGAAACCGGTCCCCGGAAGCTTGTTTCCTTTCCAGTATAAGAATTGGCTTGGTAGTTTGGTCTGCCCTGTTCCCATGATGCACTGGGCCAGGGTCAGACTAATTTGCATGTAGCCAGGTTCTGAGCTGGGATGGTGCAGTGAGCTAAAAAACGGTGATGGATCAAGCCCTGATCTTTGGACTGGGTAAGAGTGGTCTGCTTAATTCAGGCACTCTGTTCATCACCACCCCCTTTTCTGAATCGTTTTTGTCCACCATAAGCGTGGAAGGGTATACTCAGATGTGAGTCCCTTGCTCATTGCACCATCAGGATTCAAGCAAGCCGGGCCGAAGACGGCTGAAATGCCAGAAACCGGTCCCCGGAAGCTTGTTTCCTTCCCAGTATAAGATTTGGCTTGGTAGTTTGGTCTGCCCTGTTCCCATGATGCACTGGGCCAGGGTCAGACTAATTTGCATGTAGCCAGGTTCTGAGCTGGGATGGTGCAGTGAGCTAAAAAACGGTGATGGATCAAGCCCTGATCTTTGGACTGGGTAAGAGTGGTCTGCTTAATTCAGGCACTCTGTTCATCACCACCCCCTTTTCTGAATCGTTTTTGTCCACCATAAGCGTGGAAGGGTATACTCATATGTGAGTCCCTTGCTCATTGCACCATCAGGATTCAAGCAAGCCGGGCCGAAGACGGCTGAAATGCCAGAAACCGGTCCCCGGAAGCTTGTTTCCTTCCCAGTATAAGAATTGGCTTGGTAGTTTGGTCTGCCCTGTTCCCATGATGCACTGGGCCAGGGTCAGACTAATTTGCATGTAGCCAGGTTCTGAGCTGGGATGGTGCAGTGAGCTAAAAAACGGTGATGGATCAAGCCCTGATCTTTGGACTGGGTAAGAGTGGTCTGCTTAATTCAGGCACTCTGTTCATCACCACCCCCTTTTCTGAATCGGGTTGGACACAGGGCCGTACGTAGCGTGATTAATTGCACTCAGTTGGGAGGCCCAATAATAGCGTTTGATTTCAGGCAACGCAATGCCCCCATCATACCAGGGCAGTGTTAACTTTGCTAAGGCAATGCTGGGGCGCCCGCCCCATAGCAGCTGCTTCTGAAGGCATTCTATCTCGCGGAAATAGCTGATGGGCACAAGGTTGAGTGTATTTTGAAGGGCATATAAAAATCTGGGCAGGGACATCATTTTGAATAGGGCCGCCCTTCCGACCAGAGACAACGGCAATCAACACCAGGCTGTCACGTCGGATTTCAACCGGAGAAGGGGAGGGAGCAAATTACGCTGATACGGAATCGCAGGGTCAAGCGAAACGTATATCCCCAAGTACTTGAAGCCAGTATGCAAATTTTGTATCGGGCAGTTACGCGGCACGAGGGGTACCTCACCAGTAAGCGAGTAGACACAAGACTTAGTCAAGTTGATCACCAGGCCAGAATTCTTCCCAAAGGAGCAAAGGACATCAAACAGTACCCCCAACGATTTCCGAGGGGAAGTAAGGTACAGGAGGATATCGTCCGCATATAAAGATATGCGGTCCTCAAAGTCGGGGGTCCATCTAATGCCCTTGAGCAATGGTTCCCACCGCAGCCATGCAGCCAGGGGTTCCAACGCAAGCACGAACAGGAGTAAAAGACTCCGAGACCCTACCATTAACAACCACCTGGTCCAGCGGCTTCTCATAGAGGAGTTTGACCCAACTGATGAACACAGGGCCAAAACCGAACTTCGCAAGGGCCGCCCATAAATATGGCCACTCCACGGTGTTGAAGGCCATAGTAGCATCTAATGAGACCAAAATGGCCAGCTCACGCAACGTCTCCGCCCTCGCAAGGACGCCATGAAGGCGACGTAAATTCAGCGCGGTGTTGCGAGTTGGAATGAATCCGGACTGATCCGGGTGTATCAGGTCCCCAATCACTTTAATTAATCGATTTGCTAATAATTTCGCCAGGATCTTAGGTTCGGCATTCAAAAGTGATATAGGTCTATAAGAGGCACCCAAGTCTCGGGGTTTCCCTTCTTTATGGATCACGACAATGGAAGCCAGTCTCTGATCTCGGGGAAGCGACCCATTCTCATGCGACTCCAGAAACATCGCGCAAAGATACGGCGCCATTTTGTCAGGACACAGCTTGTACAACTCGATGGGGATACCATTTGGGCCTGTAGCTTTTCCCGAGCGAATGGAGCTAATAGCGAGTGCTATTTCATCGGTGGAAAATTCCGCCTCCATAAGCTCTCTATCAGAATCAGACAAGCTAGGCAGTGCGATATCTCTAAGCAAAAGATGCGAGTCCTCCTCAGGCCTGTCAGAGACTGGCGCAGACACCGTTTGGAAGTGACATGCAAATCCCTCCACTATCTCCAGCGGATCAACCACACGCACACCATCCGCTCTTTCAACAACTGGCACAATGCGACTCAATCTTTCCTTCTTATCCAGCCATGCAATCAATTTCCCGGCTTTATCACCCACATCGTACAGGCGTCCCTGTTGCTCGCGACTCATGGCTTTAGCAGAGTCTGTCACTAAGGCTCTATAGTCGGACTGTTTAAGATTCAGGACATGCACCTTGTCCTGCGTGACCCCGGACTCAAGGTCTGCCTCTAGGGCAGTGATTTTGTTATGTTATGTTATGTTATTGTTATTTGTTGTGCGCACACATTTCAGACTCCAATCTCACAACCTCCTCATTATTCCGTCTCTTAGCACAGGCAATCAGCGACAGTATCTGGCCTCAAATCACAGTTTTGAAGGCCTCCCACAGCGATATAGATGAGGACACAGACCCCACATTTTCGTCAAAGTAGTTGTCGATAGTCTTGACTACACCCGCCCGGGTTTCAGGGTTCCGGAGATGCCAAGGATTGATCCGGGCGACCTGACCCCCGGCTCCCAGCTGGATATCAATAGAAAGCCATAGTGGGGAGTGGTCCGATATTTATTAATTTATTTATTATTGAAACTTATAAAGCGCATACGTATGCCCTTGGGCGTCTTGGCGCTAAGATTACTGTTAGGATCTCTGGAGGTGGCCGCACAGTGGCAAGAAGGACTCGTTACTGGTTAAACAACCACGTCTTCAGCAGTTTCCTGAACTGGAGAAGGGAATGACATGATTTAATTGTTAGCGGAAGCGAGTTCCAGAGTCTAGCTGCTGTCACTGTGAAGCGCTTGTCTCCCCAAGTGGCTG
Organism: Lissotriton vulgaris; assembly: GCF_964263255.1. Lineage (NCBI taxonomy): Eukaryota > Metazoa > Chordata > Amphibia > Caudata > Salamandridae > Lissotriton > Lissotriton vulgaris. The sequence continues at coordinate 1,995,716,176 of NC_141693.1, read as the reverse complement.
TCCTGGTGCGGGGTACTGCCAGTAGGTGCTGTGACATAGATCTCAGTTGTCTAGATGGACAGTAGGCAGTGAGCTGTTCTCGCAGGAACATTGGGCCTTGGTTGTGGATGGCCTTAAATGTCAGACAGAGGGATTTAAATTTAATTCGGTTTCTGATTGTTAACCAGTGGTAGTTTCTGATGGTATGACTGATAGATTTAAATTTAGGGGTCCTGGATAGTACTCTTGCTGCCGCATTTTGAATCAATTGTAGCTTGGAGAGTACCCGGTTTTGTGCGTTGGTAAATAGGCCGTTGCAGTAGTCTAAAGCGGAGAGCACGAGGGTGCTCACCACAGTTTTGCCAGCGCTTTCAGAAAGAAGTGGGATGATTTTGCGAATAAGCCTAAGTTTGTGATGGGCATTTGCCGCAGTTTGGTTGGCATGTGCCACAAAGTTGAGCTTCTCATCGAAAACTATTCCCAGGTTTCTGACCCTAGCTACAGGTACTGGTACGGCTCCCAAGGATGAGGGCCACCATTCTGCTGACCATAGGGGGGAAATCTTGCCGAAGACAACTACCTCCGTCTTTTCGGAGTTCAACCTAAGGCAGTTGGTGTTCATCCAGTCTTTAATTGCTGACATGCCTTCCTAAAAGCGTGCTGCCACCTGTTCTCCATTATTATTTATGGCAAGCACCAGCTGGGTGTCATCAGCATAGGAGGTAAGGCTCATCTGGTATGATTTAATAACCCTAGCTAAGTCCGACACATAAATATTAAATAGTGTTGGACTTAGAGATGAGCCTTGAGGAACACCACATGGCAAGGCAAGTTCTGGTGATTTAAAAGGTCCCAGCGTCACTGCTTGTGTACGGCTAGACAGAAATTAGGCCAGCAGGTCTTTGGCTTTGGCACCAATGCCCAGCTTTCCGACACGGTCAATCAAAACGGAATGATTGACCGTGTCGAAGGCCGCTGAGAGGTCCAACATTATGAGGACAGCAGTCCCTCCAAGGTCTCTAATGGTTCTGATATCATCAGCCGCCTTAATTAAGGCAGTCTCGGTTCCGTGGCGTTTCCGGAAACCGAACTGCGTGTCATCAAGCAGGTTGTTTTTCTCAAGATATTCTGACAGCTGGCCATTTGTTGCCTTCTCGACCACTTTGGCCAAGAATGGTAGACTGGCAATGGGTCTGTAGTTCTTCAACTGCTCTTTATCTAAACCTGTTTTTTTAAGGAGTGGTTTTATAAGGGTATTTTTAAGGGTATTTGGATAAATCCCTGACCTAATTATCGTGTTACAGACCATCGTAATAGCTGGGCTGATGGTATTAATAATTGGTAGGTAAACCTTGGGTGGGCAGGGGTCCAAGGCGGAACCTGTTTTTATTGACTGGATGATGTTCCTGATTTGTTCCTCCTCAAGATCCTCAAACTGGGTGAGCGAGCAAGTGGGAGGACAGGTGTGTGTGGTAGTTGACACTGGTGGGTCGCTGGTCGAAAACTCTGAGTAAATGTCATTAACTTTAGAGAAAAAGAAGTTTGCCAGCGAGTTACAGAGAGCCTGCGATGGAATAGGTGCTATGTCGGCAGGCTTCCCGGCCAGTTGTTTCACTACCTCGAATAGCTGTTTGCTGGAGTTTTTGGCATTATCAATTTGATCTCCAAAGAACTTTTTTTTGGCCTCTAAAATCATTTTTTTGTAACGAAGCTGCGTCTCCTTGTAGCGGAGTTTGCAGACTTGATCGTAGGACTTTCTCCAGTATCTTTCTTGTTTTCTGCATTCTTGTTTTTGTCTCCTAAGTTCTTCTGTGAACCATGGAGCCGAAGGCAGCTTTCGGTTTCTAGAGAAGATCTTAGAGGGAACCAGTAGGTCCATTGCATTTCCTATCCAGTCTGTAAATTGTTTAACGGCTTCATTAGGATCCGGGTGTGTGATGGGGCAGGTTTTAGTCAGGAGGTCTGTGAGAGCTGCATTATAGATATCTTTCCATACTTTGAAGGGCTCTTGATTTAAGTGAGCCAGTCTGGTAAGGGGGAGTCCAGTAATAGGAAGAGTGCAGAGTATGGCATAATGATCAGACCATGTAAGGGGAAGGATATCATGGACTGTTATCCCTTCTATGTTGGAAAAAATGCCATCTAAAGTATGGCCAGCCTCATGAGTGGGGGCATTAACCAGTTGATGCAACCCCAGGCTTTCTAGGTCCTCCATTAGAGCTTGGGAGTCGACATCCTCCTTTTTCTCTAAGTGAAAGTTCATATCCCCTAGAACCATTGTGGAGTCCTCAGTCACCAAAGATTCAATCACTGAGTTAAGGTTGGTCAGGAAAGCTGCACGCGGGCCAGGTGGTCTATACATGAGTATTCCTTTTAAAGTGAATGAGGGAGTTACCTTAATGGCAAATTGAAGGGCTTCACAGGAGTTGGATGGAATCGGGAAGGTTCTGACAGAGAAGTTGTCACGAAGAATAATTGCCTCTGGGCAAGTGTCGGACTTCTCTCATCGATACGGATTGTGCCGCCGGCATGAGGACGTAATCAAGCTTCGCGAGGCTTCCGTGTGCACCAGAGTGAAAGGTGTATTGGGCTTGTCCAGGGTGTAGCATTCTCCAACAGTCAACAAGACCCAATGTATCCAAAAAGCTACCAAGCCAGGATTGCGATCTCGTAAGATCCCTGGGGGGGTTACGATCTTCTCTACCACAAACAACAGAGTTGAAGTCTTCACCCACAACCAAAATCCCCTCGGGGAGCTCCAACACATTTCCCCAAGTCAGCGAACGTCGTGGTTTGTAAACCCGGAGGAACGTATACTGAGAGCATAGAAATCGTTTTCCCCTCCCATCTACCAGTAATGGCAGCATATCGTCCCCTATCATCTAGGATAGTATCGTCAACTTCAAAGGGGAGGGAATTTCTAACAAGAACACCAGTACCTCTTGATCCGGAGGTAAACCCAGAATGTGCTATCAGCCGATAACCCCGCCGGTTCACAGCGTGACATGTCTTCCCCACCAAGTGCGTTTCCTGTAATAGTACCACATCAGGGGAATGGCGTTTCAAGTACTGCAGTACTATCCCCCGCTTTATCCTGTCTCCCAAGCCATTGATATTCCAACTTAATACTCTCAACCCCCTACCCCCCATCCCATGAATGCTGGCGGAATCTCCCAAACATTAAGAAGGACACAAAAGTCGAATTGCACAGCGATACGTAGCCTCTGTAACAACACAAAAAGAAAAAAGGAACCCCCCTCCACCCCCAGAGAACCCCAAACACGCATCCCCCCTCCCTGCACCCCTGCGGTAATTCAAAAAACCACCCCAACTTGCAGTGTGCCTGTCGCCCTGCCCCAGAAACAAATCTACAAGAAGAAAGAGGAACACCCCAAGAGGAGGAAGAGTCCCAATCCCTTCGCCGCCTCTGGGTGTATAGTCATTATAGTCACAGTAACCCAAGATTAAAACGAACCACTGCTGCAAAGTACATTAACTGGACACGCCGTTCCCCTTACTCCTCCTGTTCCGTCTGGCTGCCTTCCGCACCTCCAGGTTGCTCCGTCCGGTCTCGGTGTGTCGATAAAGTGTCTAGCCAGTCACTAGCCACGTCAGGCCGATCAAAAAAGAGTACGCGTTCGTTATGTTCAATCCATAACCGGGCAGGGAAGAGCATGGCGTACTTCAAGCCCAAGTCTCTCAGTCTCCGTTTCACCCCGGCAAATCCCATTCTCTGTTTCTGCACTGATTGGGGGAAGTCTGGGTAGAAACTGATAGATGCATTCTCAAATTTCGTGGGGCCGTTGGTCCTCGATGCCTGCAAAATAGCATCCCTGTCCCTGAAATGAAAGATTCTGGCAATTATGGGCCGTGGTGGGGCGCCTGGTTTGTGTCTTCCGCCCGGAACTCTGTGGGCACGCTCCACCGCGAAGAAATTGCTGAGGCCCTTGGGAGCGAGATGATTTAATATCAAATCTTCCACCAGGAGATCAGTCGATTGTTCAGCAGACGTCTCCGGAACTCCGATAATTCGTACATTATTGCACCTCGCACGACTTACAAGTCATCGAGCCGGCGGGCGAACTGGTCATTTGAGGTTCTTAAGTTCCGGACTTCAGTCTGGAGATCCGACACGTCGGCTGTAAGACTAGCAGTTTTGATGTCCAACGACTTGACCCGCTCGTTAGTTTTAGCCAAGTCTGTCCTAATCAAGCTAACATCAATAGCCACTGTGTCGATCTTGGAGGCCAATGTCTCATACTGCTGGCCCATGGAGGATTTCACGCTCGCAATGGCGCCCATTATGTCTTGTAGAGTCAACTCTTCCGTTTCTGGGCAGCCACCTCCGAGGTTCTCCGGAGTTTTACCAGTACCACTGGGGGAACCTTTAGGGTGAGTATATCGATCCATGTTGTTGGATTGAGTGGCACCGCCTCCGGACGTGATCTTGACCGTCCGTTTATCGCTTTCAGATTTGCTAGCCATGTTGAGCTGCGCGCCCCAAAGGGGCTTTTGGGACCTGGTGCAAATGGCTCCTCACGGATAAAACTGTGAAAAGTCAAAAGACGGGGCGCCCTGTAGGAGCGGTCGATCAAGTTGGACCATGGGCCGGCAGGAACAAAGGGCAGCCGTCTTTCTGTAATCGAGAGCAGAAAAAACAAAACCGAAAGTACGCCAGGGGCACCAGTCTTCTTCCAACAGCCGTTGTTGTTCAACTGCCCCCCCGGGTATTCCGGATGCTCGAGTCCCGGGCTGTCTCTCGATGTAGGCCTTCAGGTGTCAGAACGGAGTATTTCTGGTTCCCGGCGTCCAAATCAATTTTTGAAAAAAGCAATTAGTTCAGCAGGGTTATGTCCACAATAACCCGTTGTTCATATCAGGATCCGTAACAGGATAGATGTAGGAGACGGCGAGGGTCTCGGGAGCTCTCAGCTAACGCGACCATCTTGGATGCACGCTAAGCTCCTCCTCCCAGATGCATGTTCTTATTTGGATTTTGGGTTAATTTTTGATGAGCTACAAGGACCATTATTGATGGCTAATTGCCTCATTCTTGGGAAGGCGGTGGTCTATTTATGCTAGCTCCTGGATCCAACACTGGTAGGCCAAATACATGTTCTTAGTGTGCTTTTGGGTCTGGTCGTTATTGAATTCTAAGTCATTAGTTGTAAATTTCACTGTCATGATCTGCTCCTTGGCCTTAAGTGTACTGTCAATGGACTTCTGAGCTCTCTCATGCTGGTCGCCTGTGTCTGTTGCAGATGAGCTCCTGGCTTAGGTTCTGGGGAGTTTCTGCTTCTGTTGTTGGTGGGCTCTTGTGTTTCTTGCTGGGGAATTTCTGCATCTGCTGCTTGAGGGGCTCCTGGATTTTTTGTTGTTGAGTTTTTGTCTGTTGCTGGTGGGCTCATGGGTCTGTTTCTAGGGTATTTTTGCATCTGTTGCCGAGAGACTCCTGTGTTTGTGTCTGGGGAGTTTCTGTGTCTGTTGCTAGTGAGCTCTTGGGTTAGTTTCTGCATCTGTTTCTGGTGGGACGCAGGGTTTGTTACTGTGGAGTTTCTGCATCTGTTGCTGGTGTGCTCTTGAGCTTATGCTGCAGAGGTTCTGCGTCTGTTGCTAATGGGCCCATGGGTCTGTTTCTGGGACGTTACTGGGTCTGTTGCTAGTGGGCTCCTAGGTTTGTTGCTGTGGAGATTCTGTGTCTGTTGCTGGTGGGCTCCTGGGTTTGTTGCCATGGAAGTTATAAGTCTGTTGCTGATAGGCTCCTGGGTTTGGTGCAGTGCTGGATCTGCCTCTGTCTCTGATAAGCTCCTTGCTTTCTTTCTAGGGAGTTTCTGCATCAGTTTGTGGTGAGCTATTTGGTTTGTTTGTAGGGATTTTCTGCCTCTGTGGCTGGTGAGCTCTTTGGTCTCTTGTTGCTGGACTCTTGGGTCTGTTAATCCAGTGCTACCAAGTTCATTTATGTAGGCTCCACGTTGTGTTGTTGGTGGGCTTCCACTTATATTGTTGATAGATGATCTCATGGGTCATTTTTCTAATGATCTCCTTGGTCTGTTGTTGGTGGGATCTGGGATTGTTTTAATGGGATCAGGGATTTTCATTCCTACGATCTATTTGTTTCTGAGGTCTGTTACTTATGACTTCCTTTATCTGATAGAGACTTCTTGCTGCAGATTCCTTACCTTTGAATTTCCCAGGCATCAGACTGGATCCGGAAATGTTTGCGTGAGCAGTACCCTTACATGCCGTCTGGTGGGACAATTTGGCTCCGCGTGATGTTGTGTCATCCTGGTAACCTATATAAGCGCCACCCAGGTGCGCAGACATCAGTTCTTTTCTTTCCGCACCAGTTAAGTGTTGTTCCAGAGAAGTGCTACTCCTCTGTCTTTTTTTGATAGACTTATTTTGACATTGTTTCGAGATATTTTTTCTTGTGTGTCGGGGGTTGCCTCTAGACTGGTAGGTTTCAAGCTGTATGGCTCCTGTCACTGTGCCATGTCGGTAATCAACCCCGATCTCTTTTGCTTGTGGTGTCTCGAACATGACCACAACTGGAAGTTGTCCTCAGACTGCCGGGACATGGTGCCGAAGGCATTGCAGGAGTGGTCTATGATGCTACTTGCAGCCCAGCAATCAAGGTCATTGGGCGCGACTCCTCGAAGGTCCCAGTCCTGAACGAGGAAAAGAAGGTTGTGAGACCACTCCAGGAGCCCCAGGTCCTTTTCTTTGCAATCAAGGTCCACAGGACGCTCTGGGAAGAGGCATAAGAAGAAAAAGTTCAAACGGACTTCAGCTTCCCCTGGTCTGTCGTCTATTGATGAGACAGATAAGGAGCATCGACGTTCTAGGCACAGTTCTGCAGAATCGTTGCTGGGTTCGACTCTGCACCTCCCCCCATTTCCAGTAGCGACCCCCACTCAAGTGAATGAAAACTCGGAGTTGGATTGACACCGGTTGAAGTAGACTCCAGTGCTGATGGAGCCCAGAGTTTCCGCATGGTTGCCTGTCCATTTTTAAGAAATTTCAGGCTTAGGATACACAAGTTGCACGCTCCTTGTGAGCAATTGGACTGGTATGAGGACCTTGGAGAAGCCAGTGGACTAGACACATCTCCCATACTGGCATGCTCTCTCTGCCTAGTGTGGCAATGGTGGAGGGGGCATCTTAATTCGTACTAGAAAGATGTTCCTTCAATGGTCATAGATATCACTACACAGTATACATCGAATTATTTAAGAAAGGTGACAGAATTATATACCAATATTTACATTGACACACTAATGATTGAAAAATTATACAAATAATTTTTCAATCATTAGTGTGTCAATAATTGTGTTTGTTCTTAAAAGCTAAAAAATGTCTGATAGAAAAATGTATTTATGATGAATTATGTCTTTTTCATATAAAAAAGTAAAACTGCATTAAAGGAAAATAAAAACCATGACAAAGTAAATATTGGTATATAATTCTGTCACCTTTCTTAAATAATTCGATGTATACTGTGTAGTGATATCTATGACCATTGAAGGAACATCTTTCTAGTACGAATTTTCCTCTCCCCTCTGTTCCTTGGTCACAAATTAATCCTTGAGGGGGTCCCATCTTTCATGCTGGAGGGGGCATCTTAATCCATGGTGGTGAGGAGGGCAGCAGAGGTCCTTGAACTGGAGCTGCCCTTGGCGCAGGTCAAGATTAATCTCTTGAACGAAGTGCTTCAGCCTAGCGCTTTCTTGCCGGAACCTTTTTTACTCTTTAATGAAGCACTGACAGATGTCCAAGCCTAGCACAGGGGCTCTTGTGAAAAGGACAATAGCATGCCGCCATTGCCCTGCACTGGGTGATCCAAGTTTCCTCAGCCAACACCTCACCCACAGAGAGCTTGTTGGTACAGGCTTCAATGTCCTATGGCACATTACCTTTCGCTCCAAGAGGTTGACGCACTTGGGAAGAAAATGTTTTCTTCCCCCTTGCATTGCATTCAGTGAACACAGCATGCTTTTTGGGCCATTTCTTACACACCTTATGGGAAACAGTTGTGCAAGTGCTGCCACAGGTCCCAGAAGAGGCCCAGGACATGCTCTCCTAGGCAGTGAAGGATGGGAGAGGTGCAGCAAAGTTCATCATAAGATTTGTCTTACATACGTCTGACTCGCTGGGTAGACCGGCTTCATCAATGGTGGCCTTACAGCGCCCCGCCTGGCTGAGAACATCTGACTTCTCGGGTGATGTTCAGGTTAACCCTATGGACATGCCCTTTGACGGGTCTTGTCTCATGGCAATGGAAGGGATTATCAACCACGTCAGCCGTATCTCAGCCACCATCCTGCACAGACTCCCCAAGTTGTGCGAGGACATGGACATGTTTCATTACAACCTTGTGGGAATAGTATCCAGAAATCATCTGCCACCCAGCCCCTGGAGATGCAGCCTCCAAGCATTCCTAGTTTGGTTCTGCAAGACCATGCCACTCCAGTTAGAGGGAGAATTCAACATCATCTCTTTCGATGGAGGTTCATACCATCAGACAAATGGGTTTTGCAGATCATTCAGGATGGCTATTCTCTTCCCTTTCTTTCTTTTCCTCCTCCTTTACTGCCAACTCAGAGTATTATTACTCAGAGAGGAAGCTACAGCTTTACTGACCAAAGGAGCTATAAAGAACATTGTGGTTTCAGACATACGTCCTATTCTGGACCTCCGGACTGCCAATCTCTTCCTCAAGAAGGAGAAATTTAAGATGCTCACGTTGGCTCAGGTATTGTCTTCCCTAGACCAAGGTAACTGGCTGGTAGTGTTGGACTTGCAGGATGCGTATTTTTACATCCCCATCCCACGGGGCCACAGACATTACCTGCGGTTCAAGGTAGGCCACAAGCACTTTTCGTTCACCTTGCAACCATTTGGCCTTACCAGCACCCCATGGGTGTTCACCAAGGTGATGGCGGTGGTCGCACCTCATCTACGCAGGTTAGGGATGTCAGTCTTTCTCTACTTCGATGACTGGCTGTTGAAGGCGTCCTCACCCCAGGCTGTTGTCTCCCACCTCCAGACTATGGCGTACCTCCTGCATTTGCTGGGGTCCTCTATAAACAAACCAAAGTCGCACCTGGCTCCTTCTTAGAGCCTCCCTTTCATCAGAGCTGTTCTGGACACAGCGCAATTTCGGGTCTATCCCCCAGAGCAGCTTGTCCAGGATATTCAGGTTATAATACCGATGTTTCAGTGTCTATCCTGGATTTTGGTGAGAATGATTCTGAGGCTGCTGCGACTCATGGCTTCCTGCAGCCTGTTTATGAATCATGCCAAATGGCGTATGCAGGTTCTGCAGTTGGACTTGAAGTTCCAGTGGGCGCAGCCTCAGGGAAATCTCCAAGCTGGCCCAGATCTCGGAGGGAGCTGCAAAAGACCTGCATTGGTGGTTGATAAACCATTACTGGGTCAGATGCAGACCCCTCTCCCTTCCCCAACCAGTTCTCACAGTGGTGACAGGTGCATCACTCCTGGGATGGGGCAGCCAGTGGGAGAAGTGGAGATCAGGGGACAGTGGTATCCAGCAGAGTCTGGGCTCCACATCAACTTGTTGGAGCTTGGGGCGATCCGGCTAGCATTGAAATGATTTCTTTTCTCTGTCAACGGGAAGTTGATACAGGTGTTCAGACAACACAACCTCCATGTTGTATTGCAACAAGCACAGTGAAGTGGGGTCCTAGACCCTTTGTCAAGAGGCCTTGCGTCTCTGGACATGGCTGGAACAGCAGGGCATGACCCTGGTGGTTCAACACCTGGCAGGTTCTCTGAACGCCAGGGCAGACATATTCAGCCGTCGATGCCTAGCGGATCTTGAATGGCGTCTCTACTCAGCGGAGGTGCAAGGTCTCTTTCAGCAGTTGGGAGAGCTTTGGTTAGATCTATTTGCTTCTGAAAAGAACTCATAATATCAGCAGTTTTGTGCTTTGGAGTTTCAAAGGTGGCTATCACTCGGTGACCCTTTTCGTTGCGAGTGGAGCTCAGGCCTCCTGTTCGCCTTTTCACTTATACCTCATCTGCCCAGATTTCTCAAGAAGAACAATTACGGCCGGGCCCAGGTCATTCTTTTGGCTCCGGACTGGGCATGGAGAGTCTGGTATCCAGAGCTTCTTCAAATGAACATCGATCCTCTGATCAGGCTGCCCATTTGGGAGGATGTTCTGTTGCAGCAGCAGGGGAGGAGGGTCCTTAACCCGAACCTGTCAACTCCTCGCCTCCTTGTGTGGATTTTGAGCGGCAACAGTTGATTGCTTTCGACCTCCATCCTGAAGTATGTAAGTTAAGTGGCGGCCCTCCACTGACACGGTAATCACTTGCCATTGGCAAAAATATGTAAAATGTTGTACAGAAAGGTCTATTGAGCCTCTTTCTACTTCTCTTGCTAGTAATCTTCTTTTTATTCTTACCCTTGCCCTGCAGGGCTCTGATTTGGGTACTCTCAAGGGTTATCTTTCTGCTCTGTCTGCTTTCTTGCAGCTGCTGGACCAACTCTCTTTATTCAAGTAGCCTATTGTAAACAGGTTCTTGAAAGGGCTTGTACATATATTTCCCCCATGCCCTCTATTATGCCGCAGTGGGATCTCAGTTTGGTTCTCACATACCTCTTGCATGCTCCCTTTGAGCCAATACATCATTGTCCCCTCCAGCTGCTTACCATCAAGAGAGCCTTTCTAGTGGTGATAACATCTGCCTGGATGGGGAGCAAGCTGCAGGCTTGGTTATCCAAGCCTCCCTACATTATGACATTCCTGGATAAGGTGGAGCTTTCCACCTGTGCCTCATTCCTATCTAAAGAGGTGACGCCATCCCATCTGGGTCAGTTGGTCACACTGCCCACCTATTTTGCTTCTCTACATCCCTTTAAGGAAGAGGAGCGTCTCCACCATCTGGACCCAAACAGAGCATTGTCATTCTACCTTGACCGCACCAATGAATTCCGGGTGGACGATCAACACTTTTTAGATTATGTGAGAACTAAATAAGGTCTGGCAGGGCAGAAACGAACCATTTCGCCCTGGGTCGTTATCTGCATTAAAATCTGCTAGGCCCTGGAAGAAGCTTCCTGAGGGCTTATGAACCCATTCCACCAGGGGGGAGGCTGCAACCACTTTCTTGGCTCATGAAGTGCCAGTCGTGGACATCTGCCAGGCTGCAACATGGGCCTCTTTGCGCACGTTTGCGAAACACTACTGCCTGGACAGTCAATTCCATAGGGACAGGCATTTCACCAGTTCAATCCTGCAGCACCTTTTAGTCTAGTAAATCTGTCTGCAGCCCACCACCAGGAAGTATGGCTTGGGTATCTATTCAAAGGTACGGAATCTGCAGCTAGAAGTCTCTATCAGATGTGCAAGTTACTTACCTTCGGTAACGCATTATCTGGTAGAGACAATATCTGGCTGCTGATTCCTTACAGACCCACCCATGCCTCCCCGCTCTGTGGACTCATTTATAGTGCCAGGGTTGCTTCCTTTACTTCCTTTACAGGCCCCTTGTTTTGACCCACACAAGCCAGTTCACTTCATGGCTATGTGCTTCTGGTTTAGAAAATGTGAAGTTCGTCCGCACCCCTGGGTGGCTCCTATATAGGTGACCATGACGCCACAACCGACGTCAGTGATGCTGGTGACGTCGCGTGGAGCCAAACGTAGACAGCCAACGGTGTCCAGGGGTACTGCTCAGGCAAGTTTCTCGGTCCAGTCTGCCGCCCGGGAGATTCAAAGGTAAGGAATCTGCAGCTAAATATTGTATGTACCAGAAAATGCGTTATCGAAGGTAAGTAACTTATTTGTCAGTTCCTTTGCGGTTCACTGGTCGTTTCTTGATGCAATTATTGGTTTATTGTTGGCAGGCTCCTGGATTTGTTGTTCATTAGCTCTATAGTCTCTTGTTGGTGGTGTCTTGGATTCTTCTCAGTGTATGTTGCTGATAGGTCCTTGTGTCGCTTGGTAATGGGCACCAAGTTCACTTGTTGCTCCTCTCAGCACATTTGTGGTGGACTTCTAGTTCTACTGTAGGTTGCCCTCTACGCCTGTTATTGATGAACTGTTTTACCTGTTGTCAATGGGCTCCTGTTTCTGTTGTTGATAACCCATGAGCCTCATAATGGGCCGGCTGAGTAAACTTTTATCTGTAAAACTCATATACTTTAAAGTTCCTGAGAGCACTTGGCAGTATGGTGTTCAATGGATCTCTGATACATTGAAGGCCATGTGCGTACCGTACAGAAATCCCTGATATGAATAAACTCAGATGCGTGGAACTCGTGTGCACAGGGCAGTATTCCATGATCTGTTTGAGCAGATGTACATGGAAGTCAGTGTTCCACGTGGTAGTAATCCCACCACCCCCAAACACACAATGCACCCACTCACCTGTAAGCTCTGCATTATTTTGCTTTCAATTTGTCAATATTTTGACAACTGTGTACCTCCTTCACGCACTGCATGTTGCACAGAATCACAATTATAACTGAATTACATGAACATTGCTCTTTGCCCTCTGTAGAGAGGCCAAAGATCGGATGGGCATGCATTCTGAACACCTTTTTGACCCAGTGACGGCCACTGTGAAAACTCATGCAACCTTGAGCCTCATCATATCATCCCCCAATAATTCTCCACTCCTCTTTTTACCCAAAACACACAAACACTCCTTTCACTCCTCTTCACCCCAAATACTACCTCTTCATGCTACAAAATCTGCTACAACCACTCATAACTCCTGCTTATCTCCTCTCACGCACTACATACGGCCTCCTCCAACACACACATCAAAACCCTCTTTTCCCTTAAACATAAACTTCCCACCAGTACTTTAGAAACAAATCCTACACTCAAACACACTAACCAATATCACACAGGACTACTCCACTAAAACCAAACATCATACGCTCAATTTCTTACTACATTCCATCACAAAATACAAACACCCACTCATGTCCACACAAATAAATGCACAATCTTAACCAACATTGCACACAGATTTTCAAACATTTGCAACACCAAACACAAACTCCTCCAATATACAATACTCTGTCACTCACCTTTCATCCATTGCACAATTTAGAGCCTTAAAACATGACCTAAATGCTCCACCACCACCTCACACATACACCTTCGATCCTCAACATATACAAAAAGCGTCAACAATGCAGTCCCTTGTCACAATTTTGTATCTCCTTGTCTATTATACAAAAATACCACACCACAAAACAACTGCACAGCCCCCCAGCTCTCTCTCAACCACTATCCCCACCATCTGCATACACAGACCCGACAAAATGCCTTCTAAGTCTGTTGGCAAGTATCATGGTATAGACAAACACTATTGCTGTTCCAATACAGTTAACAACATCACCAATAGCCATGTTTGAGTCAACCTGCTACAAGACCAAAAGCTACTTATCACTCTTTCAGAAACAAAACCCACACAACCACCAGACACAGTCTCTAAACCGCCTGCTAATAAATGTACGATCTCTTTCTAAAAACAAGCACAACAAATACGACCTATTCATCGACACACAACCTGACTTGCTCTTCATAACCGAATCATGGTTTGGGGGGAGGCACGCCATGGCGCCACTATTGCACAAAGCTGTTTCTCCAGGCTATCAAACACCCACATATAATTGCATAGGCAAAAGCGGAGGCAGACCAGCTGTTATATTCAAGGAAACAATACATCTCACCAGATCTGGGGCGTTTTCTTACAAGGTTGGAAGGCCTTCAGCAATAGATGCAACTCTACACTAGAGTTGAGGATGTTTTGTTTGAGGGAGATTTATTACGGGGCAGAAAAATGGCAGTACTCTGGCCAATCTAACCAGAGGCCCATACTTTGAACAGAAGGGCCTACACAGGGGTTTAAGCTGGCTGAGTGATAAGAATGTCCCAGGATATTATATGGCAAAATTGGTCCCTCTCTCATTTCCCTCTTCTTGTTCATTATTGAACACCATTCGTACAGCATATTTAGCTGGCGGCGGGGGAAGTGGCCACGGTGAGTCATGAAGAAGCGGCTCATCAGGGCTATTGTTCAGGGCAGCTCCTAAGTCTCCATGTGGTCCCCCAGATTGGTCACACATTGTCTCATATGGATGTACCAAGTCTCTCCCCAAAGGAAGTGGGGGGCTGCTATGCACCTGGACCTGGTAGTGACTATCAAGAGGAACCTGTAATGTGCGAGAGTCAGAAATAGTGAGCTCTACTATATTTAACATTGCTAATTTTTCCCCGTCCCCTTGTCCCTTGCATATTCCTGTGTACACTTCTGAGTTTGCATAGTTCATCCCAACTACCTTAGAGCTGAATATTTTAATACAATGTAGTAATATCTGTGTCCCGAAAGATAACAGCAACAACACACAAAGATAGGCATTATACATTTTAGTACAGCAGACAGCCATGAAGGCAACCAGTCCAAGTTGAACCAGCTAGGTAAAACGTCTTCTTCAGCACCTCCCTCCTCGTGCATCTGTCTCCCCAGATTGTCAAAGTCCTCAATGGCCTTTGTAAGAGTTCCATTGTCCGTATCATTGGCCAAGATGAACGTGCAGCAGGACGACCTCCCCACTTTGGCGCATACACCACCATTCATCGCAGTTAGCTGGTCCAGAACATAGTGGTGTTCTAGAACCATGAGTCGTAAAGGTCGTAGTTCTTCTTTCACAGGGTTGAAACCATCACAGGTGTTGTTGATGAGCTGCATTAGCTCATACCTGGTCACCTGCAGCCAGAGGGCATTGGCTTTTTTCTGGAACAGGGGGATAACGCCCCGAAGAAAAGTTCAGCATTGTTGAAAAGATGGAATTCTTGTGGAATCTCGTGAAATGGGCCATCTGAGAAATACTTCTAGACTTCCATTTTCTGATGGTGGAGCAGGGTGACATCACCTGTCATCGGGTGGGTATGGATGTGGGAAATGTTCGCTGCTGGAACAACCAGATGCAGTTCATGCATCGTCACAATCGTGCAAAGTCCGTTCCAGTGGGGAGGCAGCTGCAGGTAGATATGTTCTCCGCAGGCCCAATAGATGTCCATGAGGCTGGAGGTGCCGTACTGAAGGTCCAAATTAAAAAGTGTGTTGCTGTAATTAGTGTTCCGACCCACAGGAACTGTTCCGTTACCTTGGAAGCAAAGGAGAGGAGACTTTAGCTTGTATGCTCTTTTTGGTTTGTATGTTGTACCCTCATTGAAAGCGTATTTTCTGGTTTCCTGTGGCCATATCTCAGCACACTCCCTCTCAATATCCTCATTGATATAATGTTTGTGCTCTTGTCCTACAATTGGACTACCTAAGGAGTCTGCCTTACATATCAAGTCATGTGTGCCATTCCACTTGCTGTTGAAATGAATATTGGCCTTTAGGCACAGAATTGGTCTCCACTGACAAGGCATGTGTCATGGGTATGGTTGGCTCGTTGATGGGCGAGTAAGTGGCATTTTGATGGGGGCATTGGGAAGGTGAAGTACCCTAATCTCTTAAGTGATTTTCCCAAACCTGCATTATGTTGGCAGGCACTTTCATATCACGGTAAACCTCCACTCCTCTTTCAAACTCCAATGGGTCAGTGACAACTGTAAATGTAATATACTTGTCATCCCACTCTGTGGCGTTTACAAATGCATCATTTATTTCGGATGACTGGAGCTGTATCTGACCATGTATGCGGAAAAGAAACAGGTGTAGGAGACATTTGGCGGTGGGCGGTGGGACTTTTTTGGGAAAGATCAATTTATCTGCACCTACAGCGTGAGGAATGTGTGAACATACAAAGCAGGACTCATTTGTGATCTTTCTTCCAACCTCCCTCATGTCCCTGTACCACATGTTGTCTAATAGTGTGTTGTGAATCCCATTATCCTCTGCTGGCTTACTAGGGCACTGGGAGTGGAAATCAGGCATAGAGAGCTGGTCAAAAGTGTAAACAACTGTGTTTTGGAGATTACTGACTCAGTCTGAAATTTGAGCAGCCTGTTCTTTCCTACGTTGGGTACGCAATGTATATCTGACTGCCACTTTCTCCCGACCCATTTTATATCTGAAACTTTGTTTGTTTTAGCTGGAACGTTTAGGGGTATCTGGCATAGGGGGATTCAGTGTGATATCAAGTACCATGTCCCATTCTGTGGGGTCGGCATAGGGTGTGGAAGGTATCAAAGTGGGTGGTACATGGGTGTCATAGCTACTGCTGGTGCTTATCCCAGTTTGCTTGTTACCAGGGAGTGTCTTGGACATGAGGTGCCCTGTGGTGGCGGTAGGTCTAATATTGCTAGCAGCACCTCTTTCTCTCTCTGTACGCACTGCAAACCAGTTCAATACAGCTATTGAAGCAACAAACATAACAAAGAAAGTAATGGCGACTGTACATATCTTTTTCAGTGAAAGTTTGGTATGAGGGGTGGTCTGTTACTGTGTCTCAGTTCATAGACCACCATACGATCTCCATACTCATGTTCTTGAACAGTCAGTGGAAACACAATGCCCTCCTCTTGGTCATCCTGTAGATCTTGGATGGTGCTGGGTGGATCCTCACGTGGCTTCGATGAATCCATTCCTTTTTGGCTATTCAGACAGCTGTGGGTGAAGAGTCCATAATTTGAAAGTGTCCGTTGAATTTGGGGTCTCTCTATTTCCGGACTGCTTCCTTTACAAATATGTGTGTCCCAAGGCAGATAGGCGGAAGTTCATCAGAAATAGGACCCTTTTCCTTTGTCCTTAATATCTGAATGGAAAGGAACTTTGAAGCACGTATTAGGGTACATAAATAATCAAACAATTCAGCTTTTAAAATCTCAGAAGAAAGTTCAGCGTTTGGTTTAGGTCTGGTGGAGAGAACAACCACATTCATTGATCTGTCAGTGACAAGCTGGTGAGGTGTGAGGTGATGATCAGAACTGGGAGTGTTTCTGAGTGTAAACAGAGCAATGGGAAGGCAATAGAGCCATTTCTTTCCAATTGAGGCACTTATCTTACTGATTTTGGCTTTGAGCAGGCCGTTGAGGCACTCACAAATACCATTGCTTGGGGGGTAATAGGCTGAAGTCAACTTACGGAAGTGGTGAACAGGAACTGGCTGTCAGGGTGCAATGGGACATTCTTCAGGCCTATGATCGAAAAATACTGTATATCTTGAGGAATATTTGTTTGACTGCCATCATTCTGGTCGGTGGTGTATTAGGAATGGAGAAAGTCATTGTGCCGTTCTCGTTGAAATATATTCTCATATTTAATTTGGCCATGAGATCACGATTTACTGGGGACTGTGTTGAGTAAATTAGACACTGCTGAATACATTTACCTTCTATTTCTATAGGTACTGGCTCGGTGAAAGGGACCCTTGTTATTGCCCCAGAGAAATCCAGTGTGTTTGTGCTCTGATTGGAGATGGTCAGTGCTCCCTCCCTGATACAGGAGAATGCAGCACCTGTGTCAAGAAACTATACGTGTTGTTGTTAATCGTTACATGTGCAACTGGGTCCTCTCTAATATTTGTGAGACTCGATAACACGGGACACACTAGGATTGTCTGTGGGCTGTCCAAACTTGAATACCCTCAAGCTTGGTACTGTTGGATGGTGCCCTGTGAAAATGAATTGGCGGGGGGCAGTACTGTAGCTCCCTGTGGTACAAGGGCTTGCGTCTGGGGCACCATTTGGTACACAGGCATTTGTTGCTGAGGTAGCTGTGGCTGTATGTATTGTGCTGTTACCTGTGTGTTACCTCCTAGTACATGCAGGGCACTTTGTGGAAAATTGGTGATAGCAGTCTCGGACTCACTGGTGTGGCTACCATAACTGCATCAAGAGTCTCTCTTTCCTTTAAATTTTTGCTGTACTAATTTAGCAGCTGCATTTTCAATTGCTAATTGCCTTGTTTGTGACATTAGAGATCCGATGTCTGAGATATCGGGAAACGTATGTCCCAGTTCATTCCATAGGGTTGATCTTATTTTGTGGAAAGGATTACCATCACATTTCGTATTAGTGGTGAAAAGTCTTGTGTCGATGCGTGTAAACATATCCTCTGTATCCTCTCCAATCAGGGAGGTGAGCAGACTTTTCACATCCCTAATAGCCAATGACACACCTGCAGTGTGCTTTTCAAAGGCTTGTATCAATCAATCAATCAATCATATAATTTGTAAAGCGCACTACGCACCAGTGAGAGTCTCAAGCCGCTGGGGTGGGGAATGCTGCTACTGCTCGAAAAGCCATGTCTTGAGGAGTTTTCTGAAGGTCAGCAGGTCTTTGGTCTGCCATAGGTGGATGGGGAGAGTGTTTCAGGTCTTTGCCGCGAGGTGGGAGAACGATCTGCCGCCTGAGGTCACTCTTCGGAAGCGGGGGACTGTGGGGAGGGCGAGGTCTGCGGAGCGGAGCTGGCGGGTGGGGGTGTAGAAGCTGAGTCGTCTGTTAAGGTACGTTGGTCCGGTGTTGTGGAGTGCCTTGTGTGCGTGGGTGAGGAGCTTGAAGGTTATCCTCTTGTTAACCGGGAGCCAGTGCAGGTCGCTCAGGTGGGGTGTGATGTGGCTGCGGCGAGGGATGTTAAGGATCAGGCGTCCAGAGGCGTTCTGGATGCGTTGGAGCCGTCTCATATGAGTTTGGCCGAGGCTCCTGCGTAGAGGGCGTTTCCATAGTCCAACCTACTGCTGACAAGGGCCTGGGTGACTGTTCTTCTCGTTTCAGTGGGGATGCACTTGTAGATCCTAAGGAGCATGCGTAGAGTGTTGAAGCAGGAGGAGGAGACGGTGTTGACCTGTTTAGTCATGTAGAGGGTGGAGTCGAGGATGACCCCTAGGTTGCGTGCGTGGTCGGTGGGTGTTGGAGCGGTTCCCAGTGCGGTCGGCCACCAGGAGTCGTCCCAGGCAGAAGGGTTGGATCCGAGGATGAGGACCTCCGTCTTGTCCGAGTTCAGCTTCAGTCGGCTGTTCCTCATTCATTCAGCAACGGCCTTCATTCCTTGGTGAGGTTGTTTTTGGTGGTGTGGGGGTCCTTTGTGAGGGAGAGTATCAGCTGGGTGTCATCGGCGTAGGAGAGGATGTTGAGGTCGTGCCAATGGACGACATGGGCGAGCGGTGCCATGTAGATGTTAAACAGAGTTGGGCTGAGGGATGAGCCCTGGGGTACGCCGCAGATGATCTCGGTGGCTTTGGAGCAGAAGGGGGGAAGGCGGACGCTCTGTGTTCTGCCAGAGAGGACGGAGGTGGTCCAGTCAAGGGCCTTCTCTTGGATCCCAGCGTTGTGGAGGTGTGCTCGTAGTGTGTGGTGACAGAACGTGTCGAAGGCGGCTGACAGGTCCAGGAGGATGAGGGCTGCTGTTTCTCCGTTGTCCAGCAGGGACTTGATGTCATCGGTGGCGGCGATGAGGGCAGTCTCGGTGCTGTGGTTGCTGTGGAACCTGGACTGGCAAGGGTCCAGGATGTTGTTCTCCTCGAGGTAGCGGGTCAGTTGTTCGTTGATGGTCTTCTCGATGACCTTTGCCGGGAACGGGAGCAGGGAGATGGTCCGGAAGTTCTTGAGGTCCTTGGGGTCCGCCTTGGGTTTCTTGAGTAAGGCATTGATCTCGGCATGCTTCCAGCTCCCCGGGAAGGTTGCTGTCTCGAAGGAGGTGCTGATGACTTTCCGGAGATGGGGTGCGATGGATGTGCTGGCTTTGTTGAAGATGTGGTGTGGGCATGGATCTGACGGAGATCCGGAGTGGATGGTGTTCATGATTTTGATGGTGTCATCGTCGTTAATGTTGGTCCAGTAGAGCAGGTGGTTGGTGCGGATTGTGGTCGTGGGGGCGGAGGACTCAGTGGTTGTCGGGGTGGTCGTGGCATTGAAACTGTCGTGGATGTCTGTGATTTTGCAGTGGAAGAAGGTGGCCAGCGAGTCGCACAGGTCTTGCGAGGGTGGGACATCATTGGTGTTGGAGCTGGGGTTGGAGAGTTCCTTCACGATGTTGAAGAGTTCTTTGCTGTTGTGCGCGTTGTTGTCTAGGCGGTCTTTGAAGGAGGCCCATTTGGCAGATCTGATGAAGTGATGGTGTCTGCGGGTGGCATTCTTGTGGGCGGCGTGGCTGCCCGGTGTTCGTTCACGGAGCCAGATCTTCTCCAGCTTTCGGCAGGTTTGCTTGGAGGCCCTGAGGTCTTCAGTGAACCAGCTGGCTTTCTTGTTGGTATGATTGTTGGAGGGTTTCTTGATCGGGCAAGGGTGTTGGCGCAGTCGTTGATCCACTGTCTGAGGTTGCGGGCGGCGGTGTCGTGGTCGGTATGGTCGGCGGGTGGGCCCTGGGCGAGGGTGGTGGCTAGCTGGTCTTTGGGGACTTTGCTCCAGCAGTGGTGAGGAATCTGTTGGGTGCGGTGGTGCGTGGTGGGTTTCTTGAAGGTGAAGTGGATGCAGCGGTGGTCAGTTCAGTGGAGTTCGGTGGTATGGTTGAAAAAGACGTGGGGGCTTGCGGAGAAGATGGGTTCAAGCCTGTGACCGGCGGAGTGGGTGGGTGTTTTGATGAGTTGTCTGAGTCCGAGGTGGCCTAGGTTGTCGATCAGGGTGGTGGAGTTGGTGTCGTCATTGTTCTCGAGGTGGAAGTTCAGGTCCCCGAGGAGGATGTAGTCCATGGAGGCGAGGGCGTGTGTGCTGAAGAAGTCGGCGATGGAGTCACTGAACTGTGGTCGAGGTCCGGGCGGTCTATAGATGAGGGTTCCTCTGAGGTTGGTGTTGGGGTCGGTGTGGATCTGGAAGTGCTGGTGTTCGGCGGTGCTGAGGGTGTCGTCAGTGTTGGTCGAGACTCTGGGAGTGTTCCTGTGGACGATGGCGATTCCTCTTCCCGCTCTGTTTGTGCGGTCCCTGCGGGTGATCTTGTACCCTTCCGGGACGGCTATGGCTATGTCGGGTGCCGAGGCGGGGTTCCGCCAGGTCTCCGTCAGGAAGGCGACGTCTGGGGAGGTTGAGTCGAGTAGGTCCCAGAGTTCAACTGCATGTTTTCGGGCGGAGCTGGTGTTGAGAAGGATGCATCTGAGGTGGTTGGGTTCTTTCCTGGTCGGCAACGTGATGGGGCGGATGCTTGTGAAGCTGCAGTTCCGGCAGGTGAAAGCTCCGTGGGTGCGCTTCGGGCGGCCAGGAAGCAGGTGTGTGATCGTCCGGTGTTGAGTGCGTGGAGGGTTCTGGCATCGTAGCGGTGTCAGGCGTCGTGGCGTTCGTGGTGTCCAGGGGTCCTGGCGCTGGGAGCGGGCCAGGTACGGACGGGCACAGACAGGCTTGCCTTAGGTGTGCCAACGGCCGCGTACCGGCTTCCATATGAGGAGATGTGGGAGGGATGTATCCACTCTGTGAGGGGTGGGAGTACCTTCTTCAGATTTTCTTTGTCCAATATGGACCTAGAGACAGAAATGGGGGATCATTGACATTTTAGAACAGCAGGGACAGCTGGTGTGTTACCCCTGAGGATCTTGTGTGGTCAGATCTATGTGCATATTTCTGCCAGACCTTTAGGCCTTGGCACATGTACTCGTAGTCCCAATCGTCATCTCCTGCCCCCTGCAAGATACACTCTTCAGCAGTGGCCATTTCCACTGGTTCAAAGGATCCTTCTCGGGCCAGATATTCATTTGAGATGCATTAGCTTCTGTCCAGCCTGCCAAGTCATCTGAGAATGGATTGACATAGTAGTCAGACCCTTCTCCAAGTATTACTATCTCATTTGCCGTCAGACCATTGGTCAATGACGGTTTTGGCCTGTTAAGGGCCATGCGGTGCAGTGCTTTAGATCTGGTGGTGCGCAGACGTGCTGTACCTGAGACATCATATTCCTGTGGGATGTTATCAGGTCACCCATGGTTACCTAACACTGCATTATTTTCTATCTCTGTTCTTCTCTGCCTTCTCCTGTTTTCTGCCCTTTCAAGCACGTTTGACAGATCCAAATTGTCTAGGTCTAGCTGTGATGTTACTGGCTTGCGTGGTGTAACTACTGGAGGTAATGCCTGAGGCACGAGTGAGGGTGTGGTGTCACCTGAGGGTTGTAGTTAATGACTGTTGGCGGAGCCTGGGGCATACTTAAGTTGGCTGTAAGAGAAGCTGCTGTGTTGCGCTCTGGTGGGGCTACACTTTGGGCTACCTGATGTAAGTCTATCCATGGCCCTTGTTGTGGCATAATAGTGGGGAACCCACCACTGTGTGGCCCTGCTAGGCTTGCAGCACCCGCTAATTCATTGAGTGTTGGTTGCTGCTTCTTCCTAAATTGGCCCAAGCCACCCATCAGTTCAGTCATTCCATCCTCTACCCTGCCAACTTGTAATGACAGTCGCTGGAGTATTGCTGTATTGCCAGAGGGGCTTCTTGAGTACTGTTCATGTGACATGCCCCCTGCTTCTCTAGCCGTTCTTTGGTATAAGTCGTGCTCTGTCCTCCACCTGCTAATATCTCCCTCAGTGACTACCTCAGAGGGATACTGTTCGCTGTCCCTGTTTTCTTCATTGAACTGTAGCGGGTGTTCTTCCTTTCGCTTGGGACCAGTGTTAAGGGGGTGCCACCCATTATAGTATGTCTGTGTGCTGTGATGCTGCTGGCTAGAGGATAGGAATGGGCCATAATGTCTAGTTACTCCAGTATTGGAGCTTTCATAGATTCACATACCTGAATCATTTCCCCGTTGTCGAGACGGGAGTCTCCGGTACATAAAAAAGCAATGGTTATCAGTATAGCTAACTGAAAAAGGCCTAGGCCCATTTCCCTTTTGCAACCCATAACCTCTGTTATGTAAAAAAGGACAAAACTTTTCTCTTAGCCAATCAGAGCCACTCACCCTCTAGAACCCTCCTGAGAGAACCCTTTGCCCCTCAGATTTTCTACCGGTGCGTTGTGCTAGGGAGTCTACTTCGAGCTCTGCTCAAACTCTGGATTTCCAACTTGATAGAAGCTAAATTATCAGTCTATTTCTTGTGGATTTAAGAAGTTTATAATCTATTTCTCATCTACATCCTTGAGAATGGCTGGAAAGGAGAAAATGGTCTTTTTAGAGCCTGTGCCACCTGCTCTAAAAAGAGACTCTACACCGATGACCCACATGAAGACTGTATATACTGTCTTTACCCGGACCACCAAGCACGCACTTTCTCTAGTAAGACCCTTAGAGATCGTGAAGGACGTCTTTTAATTTGGCTTCAAAAGATCAAGGCCAGGAAGGAGGTGGTTTCTAGTGATAGTGACCAGGAATCCTCCTCTTTATCCATGAGATCTCCTCAGGCTCATTCCTCAGCAGACCGTCCTGAGAAGGCCCTAAAAAAGACCAGCCAAGGGTCTTCCGGGCGTAGTCCTTCAAAATCTCCTTAGAAAAAGCCAAAGGAGAGCAAAGGACTCACTTTGAAAGAAAAAGAATCCAAAAGAGCCTCTTCTGAGCCTTCAAAAACACCACCGTTGGCTCCTGCATCATTCAAGAAGCCATCCTCTAGTATTCCTGAGGAGAAGGTGAAAAAATCGACATTGTCGACGGGAGCGTTGACGAGACCGTCGATGAAGAAATCATCGTCTACGGCGATGACCAAGGTACAAGAGCTACCATTCATTGTATTGGAGCCAGCATCGACGGGAGCGTCGACGACGAGAGCGTCGACGACGGGAGCATCGACGACGGGAGCGTCGACGACAACAGCGTCGACGCCGGTAACATCGACAACATAGTCGACGACGGTAAGGATGACACCGGCAGTGTCGATGACGGGATCGTTGTCGACGGTGATGACAATGAGCTCATCGACGGGAACATCGACGACGATTACTATGTTGTCGGTGAGGAATGAATCTACTGCACTGACAACAGCTTTGACGACGGTGGTATCGACGATGATCTCGTCAACGGGCTCATCGACGAGACTAACTCCGGAAAAGAACAGGAAGAAGATCACGCCAGCAGTGACTTCCCCAAGTAAAATTACTCCATTCGTCTCGTCGCACCTTTTGGAGGAGGAAGAGTCAGATGAGGAGGATGATGCGCCTTTCGGGTATGCCACAAGCCCATCTGAGCTCCATGTAAAATGTCAAGAAGATGATGAAGAAGAAGGGTATGGAGAGTATCACAACATCTCATACCATCTCCACCAACAAGAGCCTCAGGAAGAGATGGTTGCAATGCCATCATCCATGTTCAGAGATTTGCAATCCATGTTGGCGGATTATAAAAAGAGGTTTCCTCCATCAGGGGTTCCTCAGGACGTTCCACCTTCACGCCCTCATTCAATTCCAGCCATTCCAGTCCGCAGTAGGGAAAGCCTACTAGACACTGCTCCGCTGACACCTCAGGTCCAAGCTATCCTCATGACTAAATTCACTTGAACTCTTACGCTCGCTCTATTTGAAGATATACACCTATCTGCACTATTGTTTGCTCGATTGTCGATCTGTATCATTGGTTTTAGTCAATTATTAGGCTACCCCATGTACCCACCCTATTTTGCCTTTCAGTTTTTACCTACAAGTATTGTATGCTCAAAAGACTGTTGATCTCTCCCATGTCTCTTGTTTCCTACCTCCTGTATTTGTAAAGCGCTCTGATATCTGCAAAGATCTTGTTCGCGCTATATAAAACTTTCAAAATAAATAAAATAAATAAATAAATAGATGATGAGGACCGCGAAGAAGGGGAGCAAACGGAGCCCCACAGAGAATGGGATGATTACCTGATTCCATGTCCACCATTATCAACCCAAGTACCGGCGGATTCTCCACCAGTGGATATTGGTGGATTCCACAACTTAATAGAGAGAGCGGCAAAAAGATTTCAGCTGCCAATGAAAACAACTCAAGCAGAATGTTTTCTGTATGACTGTAAAGAGCCCTATCAAAAATCAATCAGGTCTATAGCAATTATTGACCACATATGGAAAGAAGGATTGCAGGTCATGACAACTCCAGCAACGGTTACACCGGTACTGGCGAGGCTGGACAAAAAGTATAAGGCTCCAGAGAATGCCCCGGCGTGTTTACTGGGCCATCCTAAACCGGACTCAATTATCTCGCAGGCAGCGCAGTATAAGTCAAAGAATCCAGCAGCACCTATTGCAGCACCTCCGGACAGGGAGGGACGGCATTCAGATAACGCAGGTAAACGATTCTCCACCATGTCAGCGCTCCTGGTCAGAGCTGCTAATGCCCTTGCCATCCTGGGCAGATATGACAGATAGATGTGGTGTGATATAGCACCCTATATCGACCTCCTACCGGAAGACTCTAAGCAGGAGGCAAAGAAAGTTCTGCAGGAAGGGGAGAGAACTTCAGCTGAAATTATTGATTGTGCTATGGAAAAGCTACCACGGCCTTTCGTTCCCTCGGAGGAGCAGCAGTTTTGAGGCGCCAGGGTTGGCTGAGGGCCACTTCCTTTAAGCCAGAGGTCCAAAATAAAATTCTGGACCTACCCTTTGATGGGGAGGATCATCTTGAGTGCCTGGTGGATGAGACCCTTCTAAGTATTAAAAAAGACACGGATACAGCGAAATCCTTGGGTGCGTTACAGTACCGGAAAGTGCCTTTTTGAGGCGCCCGTGGAAGAGGACAACCCTCGTATAGAGGGGGCTACCAGCAGGGAAGATACACATCCTACTCTTCCTCTTCGCAGCCCTATCGGCAGCAATATGGACAAAAGCATTCTGGGGGCTACTCTAAGTCCACTCCCAGAGGACGAGGAGGTTGTTCTGGAAAAGATAATAATAAAAGACAATGACAACCTACAGATTGCAGGTCCTTTCCCTCATATCTTGTCAAATGTTCCCCTGGGTGGAAGAGTGCCTTATTATTTACCAAAGTGGCAGACGATAACATCGGACAAATGGGTCCTCCACATAATACAATTCGGACATACATTGGAATTCCTCCACTTTCCTCCTCCCACGCCACCTACACATCAAGAAGCAAAACACCTATCTCAGAAGCGTCGGGAGATTCGGGCAATGCTCCGAAAGGGAGCAATAGAACCGGTGCCGAACTCCCAAAGAGGACGGGGATTTTATTCCTGTTTCTTCTTGATCAGAAAAGATGCTCTCAGGTGGCGTCCAATCTTGGACCTAAGGTCCCTAAATGCCTATCTCAAGAAACAGTCATTCAGAATGGTGACCCTACAAGATATTCTGCTGCTCTTAAACCCAGGAGATCAGATGACCTCCCTAGATTTACAGGATGCATATTTTCATGTCCCCATCCATCCATCCCACAGAAAGTTCCTTCGTTTTACAGTGGCCAAAGACCATTACCAATTCAAGGTGCTACCATTCGGCCTAAAATCTGCACCGAGAATATTTACAAAATGTCTGGCGCCAGTGGCGGCCTATCTAAGAAGATAAAAACACCAAATATTTCCATACCTGGACGACTGGTTGGTAAAGGCACCAGCAGGAGGCAGCTCACGCTTCAACTGCGGCTTGCATGGAGTTGTTTGCGGACCTGGGCCTGACCTTAAATGTGGAAAAATCATCTCTACAGCCATCCAGGACGATCAAGTTTCTAGGTGCAATCCTAGATACATCACAAAACAAAGCATTCCCATCCATAGAGAAACAATTGGGACTTGTTTCTCTAGCCAAGGAATTCAGCAAAAGAAAGTCTCTTTCAGTCCGAAGATACAAATCGCTTCTGGGGACAATGTCCTCATGCATACCACTCATTCCCCTATGTCGCTTACCAATGTGGCCTTTACAAGAAGAGCTAGACCTTCAGTGGTGCCAAGCAAAGGGATCCTTCGAGGACAAGATAAAAATCACGCATCCAATTTTGCAGGCAGCAAAGTGGTGGACTTGCAGGAACAATTTCTCTGTGGGTCTCTCCTACCTGACCGAACCAGCTCCGTTGGTGGTCACCACGGATGCCTCTCTCGAGGGATGGGGAGCAGTCCTACAGGAGTTACAGGTCAGCGGCCGATGGCGCAGACAAGAACAACACCTTCACATAAACCTATTGGAGTTAAGGACAATAGGATTGGCATTGTTGGCCTTCCTGCCAAGAATAGAAGGGAGATCAGTGTTAGTGCAGACAGACAACACAACGGCGATGCACTACATAAACAAACAGGGAGGCACAAGATCTCTCTCTCTATCAAGAGAAGCTCAGAATATATGGAAATGGGCGATAGATCACGCAGTGACTCTGAAGGCCATACATCTTCCAGGGGATCAAAATATAACAGCAGACACCGTCAGCAGGCAGAAGACGACCTGTCACGAGTGGGAGCTGGATCAGGACACGCTGATGACCATCTTTGCACAATGGGGAATACCAACAGTGGATCTGTTTGCCACAGCCCAGAACAAGAAATTCAGATTCTTTGCAAGCTGGCGTCACCAAAGGGGATCATGGGGGAATGCGTTTTCGATGGCATGGTCAGGCGTTTTTGCCTACGCCTTTCCGCAGATTCCCCTCCTGCCACGAGTACTCACGAAAATTAAGAAAGAGCCGTGCAGGATAATACTGATAGCCCCTTGGTGGCCCAGGCAGCATTGGTGCACAGAGCTGCTCCTTTTATCAGAGACCGAGCCAATATGTCTTCGGCCAATACCAGCACTATTGACTATGGAGAAGGGACAAGTGCGGCATCCAGACCCGACATCATTGCAATTAGCGGCCTGGCTCCTGACTACGGAGAATTTCATCACTTGAACATTCCAGCAGAATGCAGAGAAATCCTGGCAAAGGCAAGAGCAGAAAGCACTGATAGGACATACAGGATGAAATGGAAAAGATTCTGCTTCTGGTGTCAGGAGGGCCCCCGATACTGTAGCAGCCGCCAGTTTCAAGGGCCCTCGATACTGCAGCAGCCGCCAACGTCAAGGGCCCTCAATCCTGTAGCAGTCCCACTGTCAAGGGCCCTCGATACTGTAGCAGCCACCAACGTAAAGGGCCCTTGATACTGTAGCAGCCTCCAACATCAAGGGCCCTCGATACTGCAGCAGCCGCCAACGTCCAGGGCCCTCAATACTGTAGCAGTCCCAATGTCAAGGGCCCTCGATACTGTAGCAGCTGCCAACGTCAAGGGCCCTCGATACTGTAGCAGCCGCCAACATCAAGTGCCTTCAATACTGTAGCAGCCGCAAACGTTGAGGGCCCTCTAGCAGCTGCCAACGTCAAGGGCCCTCAATCCTGTAGCAGTCCCACTGTCAAGGGCCCTCGATACTGTGGCAGCCGCCAACGTCAAGGGCCCGCGATACTGTAGCAGCCGCCAACATCAAGGGCCCTCGATACTGCAGCAGCCGCCAATGTCAAGGGCCCTCAAGCAGCCGCCAACGTCAAGGGCCCTCAATCCTGTAGCAGTCCCACTGTCAAGGGCCCTCGATACTGTAGCAGCCGCCAACGTCAAGGGCCCTCGATACTGTAGCAGCCGCCAACATCAAGGGCCTTCAATACTGTAGCAGCCGCCAACGTTGAGGGCCCTCTAGCAGCCGCCAACGTCAAGGGCCCTCAATCCTGTAGCAGTCCCAATGTCAAGGGCCCTCGATACTGTAGCAGCCGCCAACGTCAAGGGCCCTCGATACTGTAGCAGTCGCCAACATCAAGTGCCTTCAATACTGTAGCAGCCGCAAACGTTGAGAGCCCTCTAGCAGCCGCCAACGTCAAGGGCCCTCAATCCTGTAGCAGTCCCACTGTCAAGGGCCCTCGATACTGTGGCAGCCGCCAACGTCAAGGGCCCTCGATACTGTAGCAGTCCCAATGTCAAGGGCCCTCGATACTGCAGCAGCCGCCAATGTCAAGGGCCCTCAAGCAGCCGCCAACGTCAAGGGCCCTCAATCCTGTAGCAGTCCCACTGTCAAGGGCCCTCGATACTGTAGCAGCCGCCAACGTCAAGGGCCCTTGATACTGTAGCAGTCCCAATGTCAAGGGCCCTCGATACTGCAGCAGCCGCCAATGTCAAGGGCCCTCAAGCAGCCGCCAACGTCAAGGGCCCTCAATCCTGTAGCAGTCCCACTGTCAAGGGCCTTCAATACTGTAGCAGCCGCCAACGTTGAGGGCCCTCTAGCAGCCGCCAACGTCAAGGGCCCTCTACCTGGGGCTGTTTTTGCTAACAGTGCATCAGATTAGAGACATACCTATAAATGTCAATATTACAGCAGTGACTCCTGCTACTATAATGATCTCAGACTGGAACATATGGGGGCGATCAATGGAGGGGCCTGGACTAGTGACACACAAACCTCATCTTTGGCTGCCTTATGAGAGGCGGTGTTTGCTGTGGTATTTATTGCGCTTGGCAGGATTGTCATTTCTCAGCTGGAATAAATGGGAAAAGCTCAACAAATGTTTTCCCTATGATGGGGGCGGGGGGGGGGGGGGGGGGGTGAGAAATGTGATTTTTAATTTTTTTTCCGCACCAAAATCTACACGTCCGGTAATTATCAACCATTTTTCACAGAGTAAATGCCAAAGGTTTGATCTGCCGAAATCTATCCGTTATCGCACCCAGTAATGAGCAGGTGCCGTGAAATCCACCTAATGTCTAACTCTGGACGCTGCACAAACCGGGGTTTGCGCAGGGGATGGAAGTTTTCTGGATACTTGAAGGAAGGAACGATTCGTGAATAGGCGGAGAGAAGCCGCCTCAACATCAGCCCAGAAGGGGACATTATATTGTACTTCAACTCCCTTCTGTTATTGGGCTTGCGCCTTGGCACGGCCAGGTGGTGGTGCCCTATACCCCCGTTCCATTCCACCCCACAAATGTTATATGTTATGTTATAAACCGTTTTGTAGCGCGCTCTGCTACTTGTGAGTATCCTGGCGCGGGGAAGGGATCAAAGCGGCATAGAACAAGACAGAGAGAGCATCCTCTTAACCTGCATTCATGCAAAAAGGTGGGTTTTCAGATGTTTTTTAAAAGCAGTCACTGTCGGCATGGAGCGAAGATGGAGAGGGAGGGCATTCCAGGCCCGAGCCGCCACCACAGACAGTGACATACCACCCAGTCTGGCGCGTTTGAAGCGGGGAAGAGACATTTTGAACAATGAGGCAGATCTCAGGGTGCGTGCCGGGATGTACTTGGTGAATCTTCTCTTCAGATAGGAGGGGCCTTGGTCATGAATTGCGCGAAACGCTAGCACCAAAGCTTTAAACCGAATGCGTTGTATTACTGGGAGCCAGTGAAGCGAGCGCAGCTCCGTGCGCACGCTCTTCCACCTAGGAATGTTAAATAATAGGCGTACAACCGCATTCTGGACGATTTGGAGGCGATTGACAAGGTATGCCGGAATGCCACTAAACAGTGCATTTGCATAATCAAGGCGGGCCAGTATGAGAGCCCTGGCAACCGACTCTCTGGCCTCCCTGGGGAGCAGGGGGAAAAATTTACGGAGCATTTTCAGAGTGGCAAAACAAGTGCCGGTGAGTTTTTTGATGTGATACTCAAATCTGAGATCCTCCGTAAACCAAATACCCAGATTTTTTGCAGGTCTCCCCATCTCTGTTGGGCCAGGAATGTTTGGGGGCCAGAGTGTGCTCTTGAATGAGGGGGGAAAGGAGCCGTAAAAGAGCACCTCGGACTTGTCCTCATTGCACTTCAGCTGGGCCTGTGTTAACCAGCGAAATACTGAGGACAGGCATAGATGAACAGTAGATGTGTCCAGGTTGTCATCAGGCCAGGTAAACAACAGCTGGGTGTCATCAGCATACCCTACAATTTTAGCCCCGAACTGTTCAGCCAAGTATACCAGAGGTGTAATGTATACATTGAACAGAAGGGGGCTAAGTGTGGACCCCTGCGGGACCCCCGTAAGCAAAGGTCTTTGCTCCGAAGCATACGGAGGGATCCAAACTTGCTGGGTCCTATCTAATAGAAAAGAAGAAAGCCAATCAAGCACCACTCCCCCAATACCAATGTCTGACAGCCGGCCAAGAAGGAGATCATAAGGGACAGTATCGAAGGCGGCAGAGAGGTCCAATAAAATTAGGACCGCTCTGCCACCTCCATCAAGACACTCCCGGATGGCTTCAGACATCTCCACCAGGGCCGTCTCGGTGCTATAAGCGGCCCGAAAGCCCGATTGGGCCGGGTGGAGGGCATTAGATGTTTCCACGAAGCTCTCCATTTGTAGAAGAGCAGCCTTCTCACAAATTTTTGTGAGAGCAGGCAAGAGGGAGATGGGTCGATAGTTACCCGGGACCGACACATCTAGTCCTGGTTTTTTCAGGAGTGGAAGGAGTTTAGCGTGTTTCCAAACCTGGGGGACCACGCCAGTGGTCAAAGAAAGATTCACCAATTGCGTGATCTCACTATAAACAGTCTCCGCCACCTCCGAAAGCACTCGGGCAGGGCATGGGTCAACAGGGGAGCCCGATTTAAGGGACTGGAGAAGACGAAGAACATCCTCTTCCAAAACCTGTGCAAAAGTGGTAAGTTGGTGCACAGGGAGTGCGGGAGAGGGTGAGCAGGGATCGGCCACAGAGCGATCAGCGGAAAGTGCCTCTAAAAGGCCTCGCTGGATCTTCGCTATTTTAGTTATAAAAAAAGTGGACAGCTCCTCACACCATTGTGCAGAGGACGGGAGGGCCATGGCTTCCGCCACAGGGGACACAAAGCTTTTGACGATCGCAAAGATCTCTCTGCTGTTATTGTTGGCCTTGTTAATACGCCCGGCATAATAGAGACCTTTAGCGACCCTAATGGCTCCATAATAGTTTTTTTGTGCAAGTCGAAGGGCGGATTTAGCCTCGGGGCTATACTCTCTCCTCCATAGGCGTTCTAGTTTCTTACAGCCCTGCTTCAGCTCTCTTAGTTCTGGGGAGAACCAGGGTTGGGAGGGCGCGCGTCTGGCTCTGGTCAGCACTGTTTGTTTAGTAGAGGCAGTCGCCGCCTGCCCTATCCATTCATTGAACTCCCCTACTACATCGTCCAAACATCCCTTGAGATGTGGGCGAGTGTTAGACAGGGCAAGTCTGAACGCAGGTATATTAATTTTTTGACGATGGCATGTGGGGGGCGGGGGGCTGGACTCTGCCAACTCCCAGCTAAACCTGACCAGGTCATGATCCGACCAGGATGTTTTTTCCACCAACACTGGCTGGATGGGGAAATTCGTACATACCAGGTCAAGTAAATGGCCACCCACATGCGTAGGCCCCGATACCCATTGAACTAGCTGGGCGAGCTCCAGAATTTCCCCGAGCCTACGAGCTTCAGAGGAATCAGGGGTATCCATGTGAACATTTAGGTCCCCGACCAAAAGAAACTTAGGAAAGCCTAGTGCCCGTGGGACTAAGTGTTCTTCTAGAGAGTTGAGGAATTGGGTGACTGAGCCTGGGGGCCTGTAGATCAAAGATCCACCTAAGGTGAAGTGGGGAGAGGTTTTGATGGAGAAATGGAGCACCTCGCCCCCAAAATTCTCAGTAATAGGCTCAGTTTCAAAGCTCCATCCCTCCTTGAACACCACAGCTAGTCCGCCCCCTCTACCCAGGGGGCGGTCCGCTCTAGCTATCTTAAACCCCCTGGGGATCGCGAGTTCAACGCTAGGAGCGGAGGTGCAAGTCAGCCAAGTCTCCGTAAGGAACAACAGCTCCAGTTGGCCATCTGAAAGTAGTTCGAAGATATCAGCCGCATGCTTCACTGCCGATCTGGCATTGATCAGTCCCGCCCTAATGTTGGTAATGGCGGCATTACTGGCTGAACGTGGAGCGAGAAAGGGTTGGGGCTGGAATGCACACGTAGTACATCTTCCCAGAGCATTAGCTAGGTTTGCGCGCGTGCACGGCGAGTCCTTGCTATGAGGGGCAAGTCTCAGAAGATCCGCGCGAGAGTATTGCAGCGTCGCTGAGCTAGCCAGCGCAAAAGGAGGCCGGGCAGGGTGACTGGCCCTGGGCCCGTCCGGGGCACGGACGGGCACAGACGGGCCCTCCTTTGGCGCTCCTTCGGCGCGCAGTCGGCGTGCCCGCTGCGCGCGACCGCTGCGCGCTCGAGGGCACATCGCTATTTAAAGGCCAAGCCCCTCCCCGAGCTGGACCGCTAACTCGAGTCCAGCCGGGAACCGGGACTACCAAAATGGCGCCCGACCTGGCCCTCCACTACAATCGGCACTGGCAAGCCGCGGTGGACCGGGGCCCAGGGGGACCGGTAAAACGCTCACGCACACAGCGGAACAGCAGGTAGGGGTTTAAAACACACACAGCACAAATTAGCAATCAATTGGGGGTGTTTTTAAAAAAGATTAAAAGTCAGGAGAAAAGTCCAGCGTGAGGCGCGTGACAGAAGAGAATTCTCTCGCAGTCTGCCACACAGATCCGAGCGCTCTAGCAAGGTGCTGCCACCACCCTGAGCAAACGCGCAGTCACACCAGCCCCTATACTATTTAAAGGCCAAGCCCCTCCCCGAGCTGGACCGCTAACTCGAGTCCAGCCGGGAACCGGGACTACCAAAATGGCGCCCGACCTGGCCCTCCACTACAATCGGCACTGGCAAGCCGCGGTGGACCGGGGCCCAGGGGGACCGGTAAAACGCTCACGCACACAGCGGAACAGCAGGTAGGGGTTTAAAACACACACAGCACAAATTAGCAATCAATTGGGGGTGTTTTTAAAAAAGATTAAAAGTCAGGAGAAAAGTCCAGCGTGAGGCGCGTGACAGAAGAGAATTCTCTCGCAGTCTGCCACACAGATCCGAGCGCTCTAGCAAGGTGCTGCCACCACCCTGAGCAAACGCGCAGTCACACCAGCCCCTATACTATTTAAAGGCCAAGCCCCTCCCCGAGCTGGACCGCTAACTCGAGTCCAGCCGGGAACCGGGACTACCAAAATGGCGCCCGACCTGGCCCTCCACTACAATCGGCACTGGCAAGCCGCGGTGTTAACTAAACAAACAGACGAAGTGTGCATTTTGTAACGTGTTCCATCTGTAGTTCACTCACACGAATGCCCCTTCGCATACAGAAGAAATAAAAAACAAAAGCGGAAGAATGTATTTCCCCAATTAACATCTATTGAGGCAGAGTCAATTTCAGGCGGGAGACAAAGAAATACGGCTCCTTTGGGCTTCAATAATCGGGAGTGTCCGGCCTGGATCGGGTCCATTCTCACGCATGCCTTCGCCCCTTGGCTGCAGGAGTTTCCCGCCCTTTCCCTGTCCCTGTCTGTGGGTAGGTGTGTGAGTAACACGCCCTGGCCGTGGGTGCAAACCACGTCCACGCACGTGCACTGTCTCACGCGCGGGTCCTGCTGGGACGTGACAGGATGTATCGCCTTTCCAGCGCCTCGATGATGGAAATGACTTCACGCAGCGCTTGATCGACACGTCCTCATCAGAGGAAGTGATGCTGCCGGGGGGTGGGGTGAGGGATGGCCTCTCAGCCGAGCTCCTCAGCCCTCTTTAGGCTGTATTTCTTCGAGCTGCACATGATAATAATTCGAATAATAAATGGCCCGTCCGTGCGGCTGCTGAGACGGTGCGAGCCCCCCTCCCAGGAACACAGACATAAAATAAAAGCTGCGAGCTTCCCTTTCATTTATGGGGGCGCCATAAATTGTGTCCCATCTTCCCGAAGGTGGCATCCATGTTGTTCCTGCCGGGTGGCGGCTGGCGCACTCTTTCATTACATTTGGGGCTCTCCATCTCTTTTCCAGGCCCATCAATGATTGAAGAGGGGGGGGCCCGGACACGACACCCCGCCTGCTCGACATGAGTGAGTGCGGTGAACCGCGGCGGGATAACGCATGGCCGGATGCAAATGGGCCCGCGCAGGCCTCGAACAATAGACTTTGCTTTATTGTTTTGGCATTTAACAACCGAGAGGAGAGCCACGGGGCCACCTGGGAAATGGCTGCTCTTTCTGGAGGATGCGCGCCCCCCCCCCCCTCCTTGCGGGCCTCCTCGTGCTCTGCAGATAGGAGCCTGCACTGAACTAGGCGCTTCCGGTGCTTGCGTCACTTGGGCCGTGTGGGGCGGTGCGTTCTCACTGGTATTGCGCCTGCCCGAGGCCACGCAGTGGCCATTAGGAGGGCGGGCTATTAGTCATGGAGGGCTGTCCCGCCCCCACATGACATAGTACGTCCTCACCCTGGGCAGTCTCCCCTGGTTGGTGGAGACTGTAGGTGATTCACGTCCGGGGCGGCTGGGAGGAGCCGGCGGGAGTATTTCTGTCCACTTCCCCGCTGGGGAGGCCTCTTTGCCGCTCCGGACGTCGTTGTAGTTCCATGTTGGGACACTCTTTTGTCTCGCCTCTGGTCGCGTCCAGAGGCCCGGTCTTGCGTCGAGACGATGTGCTGCGAGGTTTCGGCTTGCGTTGCCTGCGGTGAGTGGGGTGGATTTGGGTGGGTCGCGTTCCCATGGGGAAGCGGTGTAAGCGTTCCCGATGCCCGGGGGCATCAGGGCCACTAGTGCGGCCTTGGCGGGTTGCCTCCCGGCACCCAGCCGCCTCTTCCCCCCTCCCCCCCCCCCCCCCCTCTCACCTTTTCGCCTCGGCTGTCCCCCATCCTCGTCAGCTTATTTTCGCAGTCTCCCCGGGGTGCGGACAGGTCCGGGGAGCCCCACGTGGTGGGACTGTCGGTGGGGTAATGGTTGTCCGGCAGCCTGATGCCGATCCGCCCCGGTTTTCTCGGCTGTGGCCGAAGGGTAGGGTTAGCGGGTTTCCCTTGGGCACGCTTAGTTTTGCTCTTGTGCATCTAGCGCTTCTGATTGCTTCTACCCGGGGCCGGAGTTGGATGTTTATTCCGTGACCTCGCGCGTACTGGTGCGCTGTGCCTTCTGGTACTACGCGGTGTGTGGTATCCCCAACGTCGGAGGTTCGGATCCTCGTGCTGCTGCGATTGTTTTCGCGGGGTATGCGGCAAAGGGTTAGGGTTAGTGCATGCTTTGGTGCGCGGGCTTTCAGGCGATTACTCAGACTATTTTTAGCTCGTACCGTCATTAAGGACGTACTGTGTATTTTGCTTCTACAAAAAGAAATGCGATCCTATGCTGAGTGCGGAACGTGGATCAGTTTTGCTATCGCTGAATTTATTGTTTGTAGTGGTCTACGGGGCGGACATGCTCAGTGCGGAGCGTGCATTAGTTTTGCCACCGCTGAATTGAATTGTTAAGTCGTTCACGGGGCGGACATGACTCTTATGTGGCATTACGTTGAGGACTTACAGCAGAGGTTCAGGGCACGATTTATTTGCATAATACACACGGCCGTGCGAAGCGCTCTAGGTCGGCTGGGCAGTCTTAGTGTGCGGGGCCCGCATGTCATTGTGGCCTGTTGTCCTGGTCCTGTCGCGCTTTGGCGATGCAATGTCGTGTAGATAGCTCCACGCGGCCGGCGGCAATTGTGCTCAGATGCGATCCGTTTGCTTACTCTTGCCTCGTCAGGGTTTTGTCGTGGTGGCTCGCTCGCAGCGCACATCCTCCCCCCCCCCCTCTATGTTTGCGGCGCCATCTTGGGACGCGGCTGGCCCGCCATTGCAGGGAGAGGGGCGGACCTACCTGGCAAGGCCTTTCTGCCTCCTACATGCATTGGGAGGAGTGTGACTATTTCCCGTGTGCAATGGTTGTGATGGCGCCCATAGTTGCAAAGGGAGTATATACTCTTTGCGCCTTGGTATCTCGTCGCCGATTGCGTGCTGTGTTATACTTTGTGTGGCACTTCATACTGCAGTACGATCGATAAGCCGTAGGTGCACAATTTTGGTTCACAATTATGATTCTTTTCCTGTAGTTATCGCTGATGTAAAGTGTCATTGGGCTGTAATTACACAAAACACAATTGTGTGACTGATCGTTACACGTAGCATTGGGTATATGAGCGCGAGGTTTCTGCACATTCTGCGCGTACATTGT
The DNA here is from genome assembly GCF_964263255.1 of Lissotriton vulgaris. Classification (NCBI taxonomy): domain Eukaryota; kingdom Metazoa; phylum Chordata; class Amphibia; order Caudata; family Salamandridae; genus Lissotriton; species Lissotriton vulgaris. Next base: position 1,995,679,420 of record NC_141693.1, on the reverse strand, counting down.
TGTGTGACCGTATTTACGAAGCGATTATAGTATCGTGGGGCCATGGTACTTCAAGAACCATTCGTGTGACATATTTATTTACGCGTTGCAGGGTAATTTCTCTGCGAGGGTAGGCCTATTCCATGCGCAGTTTAGTTTATGGCGGTCGGTTTTCAAGGGTGCATTGGGGCCATCGCACCCCGAGGCCCAATCGCGTAACGGATTTATTTGCGCGCGGCATCTTTTAAACTATGTTATTTCCTCCCGCTGTAGGTCCGGCTGGCACGCCAAGCACCTCCCCCTCTTCCTCGCACCCCTCAGGCTGCGCGGTGGACCACTGTTCAGCTTTTGTCGCGTGGTATGTATCAACATGCATTCGGGGTCGGCTCAGGATGGAGTCGAGTGTGCGTGAGGGATTTTGCGTAATGTACTAGGCCTTACGTTGGCCAAGGTGGGGGTCTGGGTTGCATGCGACGGTATTCCTATTACCAGGAAGTATTTGGCCCTCTGCATACCCGTGGCAGCCCATCCGGGTGTTATGACGATGTGGACGCTTCAGCCTGCTAGTCCTCAGCGAATCAATTTAGCTGTGATAAGCTCAGTGGTTTCCGCTTTTGTAACAGATACTTTGTTCTTCTTTGCTAAGTTTCAATCCTAATATAGTACTGTGAGCCATTAACGGTCATCTAGAGTTGCCTGCGAACTGCAAGTTTCAGAATTGGAGCCTCAGTCTCATGACCCTAATGCGACAAAAAAGGTTTTGTTTGGTTAGAAATGCACTACTATTAGTAATGCCAATCCCAACCAGGGTACAGAGTCTGGAGTTTGTGCTTTCCATACAAGTAGCGCTGCTTCCAGAAACTTCGACCTGATTAAGTGATTGTCTCCATACCAAGTTTCTTAGAGAATCCTTCTCGTCCGTGACAGGTCCTGGCGCCCTCCCGGATTCTTGAAAATACTACTTACTTCATTTTACAGGAACTACACTGGCGATTGACGAGTATTGGGGGAAGATTTGCGACACCGCAGCAGTGTGCAAGAGTCTGCCAGCGCTAGGGGTGGTGTGCCTCTTTTCAATTACATTCCCCTTTTAGGGTCTGGAGCACACGGATGCCAGGTTTTGCTAGTAAAAGCTGCCCAGGGAATGCTCGGTGTTGGGAGCGATCTGCCCACCCTGTATTCTGCTCCCGGCATAAGTCTCCCTGGTTCACGAGTTTGCACCTTCAGTAGCGTCCTAATGTTACCCTTACAGGCTATGACCAGCTCTCACAGAGGGCCTAATTACATATATCACACAACCCTATTAATGTAAGAAGGCAGCTTATAGTGGATATGTAGCCAGTTTGTCAGTACAACTCGCTGTAGCTAAAACCTACATGTCTTGGCTTGTATCCTTTCAATTGAAGTTGCTCGAAGCTGTATTGTGTGGTGGTGACTACAAAAAGTATTTTGTTGGTTTATATCATTGTCCAAAATAGTCTCTTTTCGTATACATCGCTGTGGATGTTTCAGGTCTTTCCTGGCAGCACTTGCGCCCGTTTTCTGCCCAATCTTCTTTTAGTTGGCTCGTGCATTTAGGGGTTGTTAGCAGGAGTTGCCGTGGAGGCCCAAACTGGACCTGCACATAGTACTAGTTATAGAATGTTGATGACTGATCGCACATTAGTAAATTTGGTTGGTGGTAAGTGACACTGGTCGTCATATAGGTTCGGGTTTTGTATAGCTTGATGTTATAGCTAAACCATACTCTTAGGTAGCCATGTACTCGCTGCCATGCTTTAGACCAGCATTGTAGGGGGTCACCTACCCAGTAGATACCCAGTAGAGTGGTTACCTACTGCGGTATTGCTGCTCACGGCTTAGGACACCGGTGCCAGTGTTCGCAGTATCAGTAGAGTCCAACTGGTTCCCTAACAGGCAACAGTAAGTTCTCGCAGAGGTCCAAGCCCATGTAGCACGCAACCCAATTTTGATAGAAAGGGAACTTTAGTGGATAGGTGGCCTGTTCATCATTAGGATTCCTGTGGTTACCCCTACCTTGTTCAGTACGCGAATCCAAATCAGGGAGTTATGCTAAGCCATATGGTTTGCTTGCATTCGGTGTGTGTCTGCCAAAAAATGTGTTTTCTGGTGTGTGCAGCACTGTCCAATCTGGTCCTTTACTTCGCATATTCCTTACCTCTCTTCCTTGCGTTTAGCAATGTTAAGTTGTTTCCTGCAGATCAACAGTAGGTTATACTTTGTTTTATTCATGCACTGGTTAATCTGTGGCTAGATTACGGGACACTTCATGCAATGATTCCCCAAGTAAACTGCATTCAGTGGCAATTAAGTTAGCTGATTAACACAGGTGCCAATATTATAGATGCCACTGCGCTGGCATTATACGTTATGATTTGGTCCCATTTTCCCTAATGAGGCCTTCCTAGTACAAATAGGCCCAACTACAGTTCGCCTTGCCCTTGAGTGGTGTTTTGCAAACGGGCATGCTCTATTTCACGGACTGTCGCACTCCTGATGATTCTTAAAATGTATTATGACTACACAGCAGGTACCTCCACTGTTTCTAATACTTGGTTCCGACCCCTGAATGTTTGCTTTAAGATGTTTAAATTACCTTATATTTATTTTAGGGTATTTATCGGTAAATATGTGGCCAGATTCCGGGACACTTCATCCCCAAGTAAACTGCATTCAGTGGCATTTAAGTTAGATGATTAACACAGGTGCCTATATTATAGATGCCACTGCCCTGGCATTATACGTTATGATTTGGTCACATTTTCCTCTAAGGAGGCCTTCCTAGTACATATAGGCACAACTACAGTTCGTTCCAGTCCATGGTTTTCTAGCATGCGGCGTACCGCCACACTAGACTTTCTTATGTCACACGTGGCCGACTGGATATATGGCTAAGCCACTCTTACATAGTCCCAAACTTGGCTAGCTTGGGTTGATCACGGCAATGACTCCAGTGGGTCAAACGAGAGGCATTCTATTATTTGGAATACCAGGGAGTAACGTGTTTCTCTGTTAGCTTAAATATTGGTTATGTGTGTGAAGGAGGCGTGAGTTTGCATGCCCACAAATAGGGTATACGCTAGGGTGCAAGTCATTATGATCAGATGATTAAGATTCCTTGCTGAGCAGCTGCTGTCTCCCTCAGCCTCGAGGAAGTGTCACTGCTGGCGATTGAACTGTCAGTCATAATTTCACTCGATTCATAAAACTTCACACATAGCAACTTCTCCTTCCAGGGTTTGTACCTGCTACCCAGACTACTCTGCATATTTTGGGTGGGTATGTATTTTCCTCCTCACACTTTTCGTTTCCTCTTTTACAATTCCCAGGCTAGGTTCGTTGTTACACCGGTGAATTTTGTATGGATCCACATTTGGACTCCACCCCCGATGTTATCACAACCTAATTATACCTTTTCACAACAAATTCGTCCCTGTTAGGCATGTTCTCTTATGCAAGAGGTTTTAGGGTATGGCTATCCCTAGGCTACCTCTGAGCTGGTACTGTCAGCGAATTCCTGAGTGTGAACTAACGTTACGTAGGCTATGGTTGAGGAAGGAGTGGTCTCCTAGTGCATTGGTCTTGATGTCCGAGGCCTCCTCCTAGATTGGCTGTCCCTCTAGCTCAGGTACCATTACACTCCATGTAGTGTGTGCGTGAGGCAAGTAGTGTGCTTCTTTTAAATTACACATACCTTCCTTGGTACAGGAACACACAGATGCATGGTTTCGCTAGAAGATGCTGCCCAGGGTATGCTTGGTGATGGGAGCGATCTGAACACCCTGTATTCTGCTCCCGGCATAAGTCTCCCTGGTTCACGAGTTCCTATGTTGCACCGGTGCAAGTATAAGATAAACACGTGGGAAATAGCAAACTGTGCGTAAAAGAAGTGGCGTGGTATGCAAAAAAGTACCAAACGCAGGTACATAGGGAGCACTGCAATAATGGCAACAGCTTGAAACTGAGTAATGGTACCTGTGCACCCTCGATTACGGCTCATGTGTTGCTCTTCCTTGCTGGGGAGGGTCATACTTTATAGTCATCCCCTCCCCCTTCCGTGGTCATCCTGCCTTTTTCACGAGCACGGACTGACAATAATAGTTTGGGGTGGGCATGAGAAGTCTTTTAGAAATCCTGCATTCCAGGGGGGGGCAAGTGTTCCCGGCTGTCCCCGTGGTTTTCAGTTTGCCTCTTGTAGGACCACTTCACTAGTCGCTCCATTATATGCATTTGCGTACCGCAATTGACTTCTGTATCCACTAGGGGATTATTGCCCAAGCGTAATCTTGCAGTTGATTGGTTTTGTGACGGCACTTGTCTACCCGGGGGGGGGTTCTCTGCTGGGGGGGCCCTTCCCATCACCTGGTCTCTTGCCTGGGATAGTCTTCCCTATTGGGGTGGAGGGATTGTCCCCGGGTGGTCATGCCTATTGGAGTCGGTGTGGCTGGCATTTACCCATGCATGCCCCTGCGCAGGTCAGCTTAGGGGGCTCTCTGTGGCCCGCGATCCCCGGGAGGTGGTCGTAGTTGGCCTTCAGTCTAGCTAACTTAACGGTATTACGTCTGAAGCCGCCTCCAGCCTAAAACACATGAGGGCAGGGGATGCCGGCTGCTTGGCCTGTGGTCCCGGTATATCCCTTGACTGGGACTTGTCCAAGTTCTATAGTAGGTCTGGTGCCCTCCTATTCCCTCGTGTCAGTAAGCACACTTACTCTCCTTGCTGGATTATGAAGATGGTGATTCAGCGGTATCAGTGATTCCTGGCGCAGTTATCTGTCGCTCAGTGGGAAGGGATGTGTGGGTGCCCCAGCGGCATGCGCTGGACAGCTTATTTCATGTTACTTTGGGCCTCTGTAGGGGCCACCTTCCTATCCCTTGAGTTTCCCTGAGGGGTGGTAGGACAGGTTTATTGGTGCCTGATGGTAGCACCCGAAGCCTATGGGCGTTGCCCTGTTCCTCCTGTCTGGAGGTGGCAATTCTAGGTGTAGGTTGCAGGTAAAGAGCAGTAATAATGGTGGGGGGCCCGTGCGGCAGCGGGAACCACCTCACGGGCTGTGGCGGAGTTACTGGGCGATCCGGAAGAAGAGAGGTGCAAACGCTGGACGTCAGCGGGCACATAGGGGTGCCAGAGCATAACCTCAGAGCCTAACCTGGAACCTCATGGGAGGTGCAGGAATCCGTGTCGGCGCCCCAGTAGTCCTTCGGGCGGTTGTGGGCCTGTGCAACCGGGGGTTTGCCTAGGCACGCCCAGCAAATGGGCGTGTCAGTATAATTATGGTATTTGTACAACAGTTGGGTGGTTCGCCACTGTGTTGTTTGGCTCAACAGGCGGGCAGGTGGCGAGAATGCGGCCTGCCCTAGGATCGCCCGTAAGCTAACCCACCGTCATTACATATGTTGTATGTAATAAACCTGCAGCAATTTTTACCCAAACTTGACATTTGTGTCCTTGTGTTATTTGCGGGTTTGGGCATGTGGGGCGGGTGTTCATGTGGGCCCTGAGGTGACTATGCGCCTGCCCGAGGCCACGCAGTGGCCATTAGGAGGGCGGGCTATTAGTCATGGAGGGCTGTCCCGCCCCCACATGACATAGTACGTCCTCACCCTGGGCAGTCTCCCCTGGTTGGTGGAGACTGTAGGTGATTCACGTCCGGGGCGGCTGGGAGGAGCCGGCGGGAGTATTTCTGTCCACTTCCCCGCTGGGGAGGCCTCTTTGCCGCTCCGGACGTCGTTGTAGTTCCATGTTGGGACACTCTTTTCCCGCCCTTCCTCTAACCCAGAGTGTCTGCTTGAGGGGGCTCAGGGGGGAGCATTTAATGTGTTCCTTTTTCGTTGCAGGCGGAGTTACTGGGCGATCCGGAAGAAGAGAGGTGCAAACGCTGGACGTCAGCGGGCACATAGGGGTGCCAGAGCATAACCTCAGAGCCTAACCTGGAACCTCATGGGAGGTGCAGGAATCCGTGTCGGCGCCCCAGTAGTCCTTCGGGCGGTTGTGGGCCTGTGCAACCGGGGGTTTGCCTAGGCACGCCCAGCAAATGGGCGTGTCAGTATAATTATGGTATTTGTACAACAGTTGGGTGGTTCGCCACTGTGTTGTTTGGCTCAACAGGCGGGCAGGTGGCGAGAATGCGGCCTGCCCTAGGATCGCCCGTAAGCTAACCCACCGTCATTACATATGTTGTATGTAATAAACCTGCAGCAATTTTTACCCAAACTTGACATTTGTGTCCTTGTGTTATTTGCGGGTTTGGGCATGTGGGGCGGGTGTTCATGTGGGCCCTGAGGTGACTATTAACTAAATAGACGTTTTATTCAGCCTGGGGCCGATCTAATCAGGGCGGTGGACCCTTCCTACCCCCAGCACTCCTGTTTCAGGGCACCCGGCTCCATGCAGCCCAGACTCTACGCTGGCCCTCCCTTAAGGCTCCATGACAGACCAGACAAAATCGGGGGCGGTGTCGCTATCATCTTCAGGAACTCCCTTCAAATGAAAGCCTTCCCTATCATCCCTTTCCGTACATTCGAATGCCTATCCCTAGAACTTCAAATACATCATGGCGCACCCTTTAGATTCCATGTCATCTACCACCCGCCCGGTAACTGCTCTGCCTCTGTGGAGAAACTCACTGACTTCATCAGTGACCAATTTTCCCAAAATGACAGGCAGATCTTCCTGGGTGATTTTAATCTCGATTGGGGCTCCCTGGAAGACTTGGCTGCCAACAAGCTTGCCACCTTTCTCTCAGCCAATGATCTATTCCAACATTGCTCAAAAACCACTCATTCCAAGGGCTCAATTCTGAATCTTGTCAAATCCAAAGCAGATTTTCTGACTACTGCTCCCGCTATCCATCTGACCACTTCCTTGTTCCCTTCCGTTTTCACCTTTCACATGTTATAACACTCTGTCAACCTAAAAGAGCTACTACCTGGTTCTGCAACACTAAAAGCATTGACCTTGTGACTTTTTGTGACTCTGCTATGCGGTCACTTCCTAGACGTAACCCCAGCATGGATGCCAACGTTCTCACCTCTCAGTGCCTCTCAGTCCTAGCAGTTGAAATTAACAATGTAGCTCCACTCCGAAGCAAAAGGAAAAGACCCACCCCCTCAGCACCTTGGTTCAATAAAGCCCTCTACGATGAAAGGAAAAACCTTAGAACGCCGGAGAAACATCTTAGAAAATATCCCTCCACCTATACTCTCTCTCATTTACGTTCAGGAAGATCCAAATACCACAACCACATCTTCCATGAAAAAGCATCACATTTCAGATCCCTCCTCGACTCAGTCAAAAACAGACCCAAAAAACTTTGTGATTTTATCAAAAACCCAAACTGTTCTCCCCTAACTACTAAGCCTGAGGACTCCCCAAAGAAAGCAGCCGATTTTGCTATTTACTTTGATGAAAAGGTCAAAGCACTGGTGAATCAGGTCGCCCACCCCACCCCCTTTGAGGAGCGGAAATCCTTAGCCCACTGGCAACACTTTGACATCATCTCGGAAGATGAACTCTTCAAATGCATCCTCGAAACCAAACCATCCAACCCTTCTTCTGACCCCATCCCTAGCGGCATTGCCATTGATTTTTACACCCATACTCTCTCTTACTGGACCAGGCTAGTTAATCTCTTCCTCAGTCAAGGCTCCTTCCCTGTCGTCCTTAAATCAGGACAGGCTACCCCTCTTAAAAAAAAAAAACCTCCGCTGATGCGAATGACCTCAACAACATCCGCCCTATCACCAACCCCCCTTTTCTGTCTAAAATTACCGAAAAATGTGCTGCGAAACAACTGGCCATACATATTATGGACAATAATCTCCTCAACGTTTTCCAATCTGGCTTCGTCCAAAATTGCAGCACTGAAACAGCCCTGCAGCAAGTGATTGATGATGCGACGCATATACTCGACTCTGGGGAATTGTGCCTTCTGATTCTTCTAGACCTCTCTGCAGCCTTTGACACTGGTAACCATAGTACCCCCCTTAACACTCTTTAACAGAGAATGAGATTGGACGGCACAGTGCTTAAATGGTTTGCCTCTTTCCTATCGGACAGATCCCAAATGATTAAGATAGCGAACAGCATTTCATCCCCATTGGCTGTAGGTCAAGGCGTCCCTCAAGGTTCTATCCTGGCACCCACCTTGTTTAATCTCTACCTAGAACCATTAGGGAACCTCCTAAGCAAATCTACCATCTATATGCGAATGACACTCAAATCTACCTCAACTTTCAATACTCAACTTTACTCTCAACTCCATTTACAACTGGACTTCCGGTTTTGAACGCACCATTGGAGACAGAGGCCGGATTCTCGGCAGGATGGAACAGGGGATACTACAAATATACCAAAGATAAAATTTGGAAACGCGGCATAAGTTGAGGAGCGGATGGGGCGCAAGAGGGCGCCGGACAAGATGGCCGCACTTGTGTGAGGCTCCGTCCAGGCCGTTGCAAATCCGCTGAAATATCCTGTTTTTCCCCCGGCTCTCTTGCCTTACACCCCGGCGGAGTCAATTCCGCTACCGTCGGTGACCCCCTGAGACGTTTTGCGGAAGGATTGCGGCTGTGTTGACAGTGTCTGGAGCGGAGCGGCCCGCGCTGGGACGTGCAGGACGGCGACCCGGCGGCTGCGGAGCTGTGACTTCGGGGAGATCTGTGAGCTGGCCACACTCGCTGCCTATGTGAGCGGAGCCTGGGAGGCGGCGTGTCGGGTCTGCTGAAGCGCGGAGACGGACCTGCCCGCGGATCCTTTGGAGCAGCCTCGGAGCGCTGGACGGCCTGGACTTGGCCCTGCTGGTCCCGGTGAGTGGGGCGGGGTATCACGCTAGCTCGGTGCTGCGGAGGTGGTACTGGGCCGCGTCGGCCCGCGCCGCGCGAGCTGGGACCGGGGGGGGCTGGAGGAAGGGTCGGCTGAGGTGCAGTCGGGAGAGCAGACGGGAGCTGCGCTGGGCTGCCTGTAGAAGCACTCGTGGGCACACGGGTCCCCTGGGGGGACTACTACATTAGAGGCCGCGGAGCGAAGGAGCATCCGCCATCTTGGGCATTCTATCTGCACTGCTGTAGTCTGTGTGCTTGCGAATCGAGTTCCTCCAGCGCACACTGTTCTAGCATCGGATCTGTCGGGGGGCCCTCTTGGGGACTGCACAAGACTGTATACGCCTGCACTGAGTTGAGGCATAGACATTATTTTGGCGCGTTCTGCCCGCTGCGGTGTAGGGACTGTTTGGCCTAAACTGAACATACCTGAAGGCCTGGGCCTGGACGTGCTCCAGGGCAGGTAGCAACAAGTGTGGGATCTGCTGTTCTTTTGTGCAGCTTCGCTGGCCATACTGCCCCAAGTGCCTACACCTGAAACCGCGTCGACCCAATCGCAGGCATGGGCAGGACCGAAAGAAACCAGCCAAAACTTAATTTTGAAGCAAAGAGGACTACGCAGGCTTCCTCCCAGGCGCCCGTGGACTCTGATCAGGGGGGGGCTGCTGGGGGTACACCTAATCTAGAATCCACACTGGTGGCAATGCAAAAGACTCTACAATCTATCGAGGGCACTATGGAGTCAGTCAATCATCGTCTGGATCAAATGGCGACGCAATTTGACCGCCAGAACGAGCGGATGGGCGAGGTGGAGCAGCGAGTTTCGGCCACGGAGGATGGCCTGGCAACAGCCTCGTCCAAAGTGTTCAGTATGGAAAGGGTTCTGGCGGTAATACAAGCGAAGAATGAGGAGTTGGAAGGGAGGTCTAGGAGGAACAACGTTCGCGTTACAGGTCTGCCAGAGTCCACAAATGTGGGGCGCATGGAAGACTACATGGAACGAATGATAGTTGACATATTTGGCGCTGACCATCTATCTCGCATATTCATTGTGGAGCGTGCTCATCGCTCTCTGGCCAAGAAACCCCCACCGGGAGCGCCGCCGCGTCCTATTGTGGCTAGGATCCTGAACTACAGGGACCGGGACACCATCCTGCGGCTGGCCAGGGAGAAGGGCTCCATTGAATATCAGGGCAATAAATTGGAGTTCTTTCCCGACTTCACCATGGCGGTACAGACTGCACGGAAAGAATTCGCTGCGGTGAAACAGTTGCTGAGAACCGAGAACGTGGTTTATGCCATGCTGTACCCTGCGCGCCTTAGGATTGGGCCTCCTTCGGATAACAAAATCTTCTCTTCGCCCAAGGCGGCCATGGACTATGCCAAGAAACTGAAAAAACGTGCTAAAGAACCGTCGGGGCGTCATGAGGGTGATGATGAACGACTGGAAGAGGAGGATTGAATTGAGTCGCACTGCTAGCCCTGGTGCGGAGGGAACTGCGGGTGAATGCACTGGGCTGCTTCTGTTACGGTGTGTTCTTTGTTAATCGGGGGCCACGAGGGCGCTTTAACATTTGATCTTAACACTACTGCTTTGGAAGCTGCGGGGGCGATGCTCAGGCTGCCGCTGTTCCTGCTTATACCGCCTGCCCGCCTCAATGGGGGCTTTCTACAGGATCAACTTGGCTGAATGAGATCCTGTTGGACACTGTGAGTCCCCACGCTTGCCGCAGTGGCACCTCTGCGCCTTGTGAGCACCGCTTTGGGAGAGGACGCTTCATGGGCGCCCAGTGCAATGTTCTGATACATGAATACTACTGTGTTTGAAGCTCTGACCGGGGTGTGGGGGGGGAGTGGGGGTTGTTAATGACGGCAATGGTCTAAGCTCTCGTCAGTTCTGGCGGGGGTGAGGCGCCGCTACGTCCCCGGATAAGGGAGATCCCCAAAATGTGGTTGTTTGCACTGTTGGGGGTTGCAAAGGGGGGGGGTGTGGGGACTCTTTGGCAAATTGGGGGTGCTGAAGTGGGTGGAGGGTTGGGGGAAGGGAAGTTGAGATTTGTTGTGCTGTTTGGGTTTTTCCTGATCAATGAGACGAAGTTTGTGAACCGAATAGGGGGCGAGTGGGGTCACAGCAGGGGCTATGGGAAGCTTACCTGCATTAATGATGTCGACTCCGGGCAGGAGCGGGGGGAGGGGGGGACTGCAACGAGGGAGCTGCTGGGGATGACATCACTGCTGGGATGCTTACACACTTGGCGACATGGATAGGGGGGGCAACCTAAATTGTGTTACATGGAATGTGCGAGGGTTGAATAAGCCGCAAAAAACACGACAAATGCTTGCCTTTCTCAATAGACACGGAGCACAAGTGGTGTTTCTGCAGGAGACGCATCTGAGGGGCACGGCGGCCGAAATGGTGGGCAAACAGTGGGCGGGGGCGAGGTGGGCCACGGCGTATTCTTCCTATGCCCGTGGGGTAATGATTTTGATTAAAAAGAATGTTCCATTTGAGGTGATGCATGTGGACGTGGACCAGGATGGTAGATATATTGTTGTGCAGGGTAAATTGTGTGGCACGCTGGTCACTCTTCTCAATGTTTACGGTCCTAATATAGATAATCCTGATTTTTTCGTTGCTCTCTGGAACAAGCTGTATGAACTGCCGCCCTCGGCTATCCTCTGTGGGGGGGATTGGAATGTTACATTAGACTCTGAGTTGGACAGGAGGCAGGATCGGCCCCATGAACGTAAGAAGGCGACGAATGCAGTGTGTGAGGGAATGCATGGCCTGCACTTGGTGGATGTTTGGCGTCTGCGGAATCCTGGCAGACGGGAAGGGACTTGCTACACGTCGGCGCATAATACGTGGTCGAGACTGGATTTTTGGCTATTGACCCGAGATGTGAGTGGCTGGGTGATGACTGTGGAACATCTGCCCCGCACGCTGTCTGATCATGCCCCTGTTAAATTGCAACTGCGGATGCCTATGCACACTCCTGCTCCATTCACTTGGCGACTCTCTCCTGGAGTGTTAACGGATCAAGTGCTGAGTGAACGTCTACGACAGGTGATTGAGGAATTTTTTGAGATCAATGTGGGCTCTGTTGATAGTATGCTCACGGTGTGGGAGGCCTTTAAGGTCTCAGTGCGGGGTGCTTGCATTGGGCTGCGGTCCGGGGTCCTCACGTCCATCAGGGACTCTATGTCCAGATTGGAGAGGGAGCTGATGTCTCTGGAGCGACAACTGGAGGAGGGGGCGGAAATCACACTATTAGCTGATGTTAGGGCAAAGGTTACAGAATATAACGAATTAGCCGACCAGGAAGTGAAGTTTCTGTCCAAACGAGCTACGGCCAGGTACTATGGTGAAGGGGGTAGGCCGGGTAAGGGGCTCGCTGATAGAATTCGCGATCCTTGGGCAAAGCACTGTTCTGTCTTGGAAATTGAGGATCAGGGAGAAGTGGTGACCACGACGGAAGGCATACTCGCCTGCTTCTCGAGTCATTATGCACGACTCTATGAACATAGGGAAACGGCAGATGAGGCAGACATAACACGATATTTGGAGGATGTGGCGCTGGTGTGGCTCTCCAGGGGTCAACAGGAATTCCTAATGCACCATATCACTGAAGCGGAGTTCAGAGATGCTATCGCTGCACTCCCGAATGGAAAAGCGGCTGGCACAGATGGCTTACCTGCCGAATTTTATAAGACCTTTGCGGACTTGCTTATACCGCGGTTGGCTATGGTTTTGGAGGAGGCCTTTGAATGCGGACGGCTTCCGGGGACCATGAGAGAAGCACTATTGGTGGCGCTCCCCAAACCCGGTAAACCTCTGAATAAATGTGAATCATACCGCCCGCTTTCCCTTATGAACACTGACGTTAAAATAATTGCCAAGGTGTTAGCCACGAGACTGCGGCTACTCCTACCGGTCATGGTACTGCCTGACCAGTCGGGATTTATCCCTCTCCGGTCCACTACTCACAATCTACGGACACTGTTCGCCGTACTGCATCTCCTTAAGCCAGACCTGGCTGCGGTGGCGGTCATGCTGGATGCCGCCAAGGCCTTTGATTCAGTGGCATGGAGGTACATGGTGGCAGTACTACACCGGATGGGAGTCCCTTTCTTTTTCACGTCTCTGATCGCCCTGCTATATAATGCGCCCACGGCAAGAGTTAGGGTTAATGGGTTTGTCTCTTCCTCCTTTCCGATACAGCGGGGGACAAGACAGGGGTGCCCTCTCTCGCCCCTGCTTTTTGCAATAATGATGGAGCCACTGGCCTGTATATTACGGCAAAGGTATGCGGACGCAGCATTGAAATTTCCTCTCAGGTCACTGGCCGTCTCGATGTATGCCGATGACATGGTCCTATACGTCAGGGACCCCGCACTCCACCTTGAACGCATACTTCGTGAATTCATTAAATTCGGTAGGCACTCCGGACTGACCATAAACTGGGACAAGTCGATTGTGCTCCCTCTCACGGATGCTACCCATCGAGTCCCATTGGACTTTCCGCTGGAATGGGCGACGGAGTCGGTTAGATACCTGGGAGTCTGGGTGCATAGGGATTGTCAAGAAGTCATACGGGCCAATTATGGCGTTGCCATTTCCAAGCTGGAGGATCAGGTGGCGAGATGGACTCACTTGCCGCTTACTCTGGCGGACAGAGTGTCGCTAATCAAAATGGTGGTGCTTCCGAAATTTCTTTATCTCTTTACAAACATCCCGATTGCGTTGACATCCCACTTTTTTGCGAGACTCAGATCCCTGTTACTCTCTCTCACCTGGGCTGGCAAGAGGCCGCGAGTGACTTGGGAGGTGCTGGTCAAGCCATATGATCTGGGTGGGTTTGCCCTGCCGGACATGCGACTTTATTATCTGTGTGCGCAGGCGCACTTTGCGAGTTACTGGATAACCGCCCCGCCATACACTCCGCACGTGGCGCTGGAAGCAAGCGCGGTTTTGCCATACCCCTTAAGGGCTATGATCACCAATAAACATTCGGTGTTTGAGAAGGGGGAGATTGACACAGTGCGACTCACGGCGACTGCGTGGCACAGCTTGGGTAAACGGGCTGATAGGCTGCCGCTATACGCCCTGGCTATGCCACTACTTTATCACTCAGATATCTCTGTGACGGGAGAGCCGGGAGGGTTGCAGATCCTGAGGGAAGCTGGGCTACAGACCATGGGAGACCTGTTTCCTGGAGCCTCGTTTATCTCTTTACAGGAGATGACGGTCAACTCGACGAATGCCACTATGTCCACCTTTATGTATGTTAGATTGCGGGCCGCTGTGCGTGACTTATATCCTACGTATCCGGAAGAACCTCTGGCCCTAAGTGCCTTGCAGTTGCTATATACGGTTAAAGACAGGACTAAATTGTTATCTAAACTATATAAGGCTGCACAAGAAGATGAGGGCGGGGGGGCGGCGCTGGCTAGAGCACGATGGAACAGGGACCTCCCGGAACCGCTGAGTGACGATGAGTGGAATGAATGCTGTTCTATGACGGGGGGGTATGTGATCAATGGCAACTTCTGCCTTCTACATTATAAGTTTCTGCAACAATGGTACTATACGCCTACCCAACTGGTGAGATATGGCCTTAGGTCCACTGCTCAATGTGTCCGATGTGGGGCCGAGGAGGCCGACTTTATTCATCTGGCCTGGGGGTGCCCCAGAGTCTACGGTTTCTGGAGAGAGGTGACTGAAAGGCTGACTGTCATCGCTTCGGTTGAGGTGAAGCTGGATGTACGCCTGTGTCTTTTGGGTATCGCTTCTGGTGTGGCTGCTCCGTTGCGCCGTTTCGTGGTGCTGGCGCTTCAGTTGGCCAAGAGGAGAGTCGCTATGGTTTGGGGAGGGAGGAGAGCGCCTGAGGTGCAACTGTGGCTGAAGGACATGGCCTATTGCAGGGACCAACTGAACTGCTACTATGACGAATTGCCTGCGGTGGCCCGTCCGAGGGACGTATGGACACCGTTCACACTGTACATGCTGTCTTTGACAGAATCTGACAGTGATGATAGCGTGGCTACAGCATTGTCTGTTGGGGGGGATGCAGCTGCGTGAGGTGTCCTGGTGGCGTGTCGCTAAGACTACCTTGTATGTGATGTGGAGTACTCTCTGGTTACTTACTACAAATACCTAGACAGTGCTCGTGTGAGTGGGAATGTTTTGATCTGCTGAGATGGGCATGCTGGTGCGCCTTCTTATGCCTCACTACAGCCTATGGGAAGTTATGGGAGAGAGGTGAAGGCTTCCTTCTCTGGAGGCCCTGCCGGACGTCCGTGGTATCGCCTATCCTATCATGTTCTGGCTGATGGACTTGGACTATTCTTTCTGATCAGGTTACGTTGGGGGGGGGGGGCTCGGGGTTATCGGCGTTGTTTTTGTTTATAAAAACTGAAATTAGACCGAGATCACATGGGGGCACAACGACCGCAATCGATGGGAGTGTTGGTCCTAATGCTTATGACTATGCTGTAGTGCCTATTTGAGCTAAGGATTCTAGACTTCTGCACTCGTACCTCTGGAGTATTATCTCAAGCTTGTATAATATGTGTGACACTCTGATGGCGGCCGGCCCCAGCAGTGGGTTGTAGGCACACCGCTGTGTATATGAACAATGTGCAATAAAGGTCTTCCAAAAAAAAAAAAAAAAAAAAAAAGTTGAGGAGCGGATTGGCGGCATTTATAGTCAGATCAAGTTCGATTTCAGAATTTTGAGAGTTCTGTTCCTCCTTTCATCCCTTACAGTCGGACACAAGTCCTGCTACTTACACAGTGGAATTAACTGGACAGACTCGAGCAACAGAAACAACTGGAGGACTACCCTAACCAGGTTGGAATTATCACCGGTCTAGTGGAATTACAACACACACCTAGAATAGAAGGCAGTCCTGAAGAGTCGAAGCGACCTATACTTTGACGAAACACGTGTCGGCTGGCACGGTGTAGCTTGAGCATTAAAAAGAGAAAATCTCAAAGAGAAGAAGTGGACAATAATTTCATTGTTTTGACCTAACATATCATTGTATTACCTATAAGTTTGATTGAAATGTGTGTGCATAGGAATTAGTCTCAAATACAGGTATTGTGCGAACAATATCCATAAAGGGGTTGGGAGGGTCACCCCTTTCCTGTGGCACCACTACCGTAAATCTTCGAGCCTAACAGGCATCTTTCAGAAATATAGCGTAGCGCAAAACGTCCCTGAGAACAAGAACCCTGCCCTTTGTGTGTATTGTACAACTGGATGTTAGTTCACCAACTCATTCTAAATCCGGCCTAAACTGAATTCCTCCTCCTTTCTACCCCTCTCTCACCTCCTCCGTTCAATTGTGGATGAATCAGCTGAACTTACTAAACAGCAAACCCATCATTGTCGACAGCGCTAAATCCATTGGTGTCGTTCTTGATAAAAGACTCAACCTAATCTCCCACATCAACTCTATTGCCAAGAACCCACAATACCAGTTGCACCTCCTGTGGGGATCCATCGGTACTTCCAGGAGAAAGACTTAAAAACCTTGGTACAATCGCTGGTTCTCTCAAGACTGGATTATTGCAATTCATTCCTGATGGGCCTACCCAAATCCCACCTCTCCCCTCTCAATTCCATCCTCCATTCAGCAGCTCGCTTCATTTCAGGGTCTAAATGAAGCGACCACGTCAACCCTATCCTGTCCGCTCTTCGATGGCTTCCGATTGAGGCAAGATCCATTTACAAAACTGCCTGCATCACACACAAAGCCTTACACGCATCCTCACCTTGTTACCTAGCAAACAAATTGAAATTGTCCGGAGGCTCTCGACTTTCTCGCAATGCGGAAAAGCTTCTGCTTGAGCCCACCATCTTCAAAAGGGAAAGATCGATGGCACAATCCTTCTCAGGCAATGCGGTGAGAATCTGGAACCTACTTCCCCCATTGCTCGGCGCCACCCTCTCTACCCGGATCTTCAAAGCTGATCTCAAGTCTCTCCTCTACCAAAGACACTTTGAGAACTAATATTTTCATTCTCAGGCCCCTCTTGGAAGTTCGCTCCTCATTGTAAATTTTTGTATTTTTTTCCTGTATATTCCTCTCTCCTGCGTGCTTTATCGGAATTTGTGTCTATGTAAGCTTCATTTTTAGTCTCCTGTTTTTATTTGTAATGTTTTATTGTGTTCCACTGTTCTTTTGTAACGTAACTGGCTCTATTGTACAGCAATACTGTTTTTCTTTGCAATGTTTTATTATGTTCCACGGTTCTTTTGTAATGTAACTGGCTCTATTGTACAGCGCACTGACACCTTCGGGTAATATCTGCGCTTTATAAAAATGCACAAAATAAATAAATGAAATAAGGTGTCCCGCATGGGCCTGAAGAAATAGGACCACAACAGCCCCACCCTGATGGCGCTCCACTGACTCCCCCTGCTGGAACACGCCCATTTCAGAAACAACTGCATGTCTACACAGCCATCACGACCAGCAGCGCTGCCTGCCTGGCTCCCAAGTCCAACAGATCCAGTAGCTCTTAGCACATCTGCCAGCCCACCAATTCCAATGCACTCGGGGCCCCTGCAAGCCCACCTTGGCTCTTGGCGGACCTGCAAGCCCACCATTTCCAATGGCTATTGGCGCACATATGAGCCCACCATTTCCAACGGCTCTTGGTGCACATACAAGCCCACCTTTTCCAATGCTCTTGGCGCACCTGCAAGCCCACCATTGTCAACGGCTCTTGGCTTTTGGTGCACCTGCAAGCCCACCATTTCCAACGGCTCTTGGCTCACATACGAGACCACCATTTCCAATGCTCTTGGTGCACCTGCAAGCCCACCATTTCCAACGGCTATTGGCGTACATACGAGCCCACCATTTCCAACGGCTCTTGGTGCACATACGAGCCCACCATTTCCAATGCTCTTGGCGCACCTGCAATCCCACCATTGTCAACGGCTCTTGGCTCTTGGTGCACCTGCAAGCCCACCATTTCCAACGGCTCTTGGCGCACATACGAGACCACCATTTCCAATGCTCTTGGTGCACCTGCAAGCCCACCATTTCCAACGGCTATTGGCGTACATACGAGCCCACCACTTCCAACGGCTCTTGGTGCACATACGAGCCCACCATTTCCAATGCTCTTGGCGCACCTGCAAGCCCACCATTGTCAACGGCTCTTGGCGCACCTGCAAGCCCACCATTTCCAACGGCTCTTGGCGCACATACAAGCCCAAAATTTACAATGCACTTGGTGCACCTGCAAGCCCACCTTGGCTCTTGGCAAACCTGCAAGCCCACCATTTCCAACGGCTCTTGGCGCACATACGAGCCCACCATTTCCAATGGCTCTTGGTGCACATACAAGCCCAACATTTACAATGCACTTGGTGCACCTGCAAGCCCACCTTGGCTCTTGGCGCACCTGCAAGCCCACCATTTCAAACGGCTCTTGGCGCACATACGAGCCCACCATTTCCAACGGCTCTTGGCGCACATTTGAGCCCACCATTTCCAATGGCTCTTGGTGCACATACGAGCCCACCATTTACAATGCACTTGGTGCCCCTGCAAGCCCACCATTGTCAACGGCTCTTGGCTCTTGGTGCACCTGCAAGCCCACCATTTCCAATGCTCTTGGCGCACCTGCAAGCCCACCATTGTCAACGGCTCTTGGCTTTTGGTGCACCTGCAAGCCCACCATTTCCAACGGCTCTTGGCGCACATACGAGCCCACCATTTCCAATGCTCTTGGCGCACCTGCAAGCCCACCATTGTCAAGGGCTCTTGGCACACCTGCAAGCCCACCATTTCTAATGCTCTCAGCCCACCTGCAAACCTACCATAGCTCTTGCCTGCAAGCCCACCATTTCCAATGTTCTTGGCGCACCTGCAAGCCCACCATGGCTCTTAGAGCACCTGCAAGCCCATTTCCAACGGCTCTTGGTGCACATACGAGCCCACAATTTCCAAAGGCTCTTGGCGCACATACGTGCACACCATTTCCAACAGCCCTTGGCGCACATACGAGCCCACTATTTCCAACGGCTCTTGGCGCACATACAAGCCCACCATTTCCAACGGCTCTTGGCGCACATACGAGCCCACCATTTCCAACGGCTCTTGGCGCACATACGAGCCCACCATTTCCAACGGCTGTTGGCGCACATACAAGCCCACCATTTCCAACGGCTGTTGGCGCACATACAAGCCCACCATTTCCAACAGCCCTTGGCACACATACGAGCCCACCATTTCCAACGGCTCTTGGCACACATACGAGCCCACAATTTCCAACGGCTCTTGGCACACATACGAGCCCACCATTTCCAATGCTCTTGGTGCACCTGCAAGCCCACCATTTCTAATGCTCTCAGCCCACCTGCAAGCCCTCCATGACTCTTAGCGCATCTGGAAGCCCACCATTTCCAATGCTCTTGGCGCACCTGCAAGGCCACCATTTCCAATGCTCTTGGCGCACCTGCAAGGCCACCATTTCCAATGCTCTTGGCGCACTTGCAAGGCCACCATTTCCAATGCTCTTGGCGCACCTGCAAGGCCACCATTTCCAATGCTCTTGGCGCACTTGCAAGGCCACCATTTCCAATGCTCTTGGCGCACCTGCAAGACCACCATTTCTAATGCTCTCAGCCCACCTGCAAGGCCACCATTTCCAATGCTCTTGGCGCACTTGCAAGGCCACCATTTCCAATGCTCTTGGCGCACCTGCAAGGCCACCATTTCCAATGCTCTTGGCACACTTGCAAGGCCACCATTTCCAATGCTCTTGGCGCACTTGCAAGGCCACCATTTACAATGCTCTTGGCGCACCTGCAAGCCCACCATTTCCAACGGCTCTTGGCTCTTGGTGCACCTGCAAGCCCACCATTTCCAATGCTCTTGGCGCACCTGCAAGGCCACCATTTCCAATGCTCTTGGCGCACTTGCAAGGCCACCATTTCCAATGCTCTTGGTGCACCTGCAAGCCCACCATTTCCAATGCTCTTGGCGCACCTGCAAGACCACCATTTGTGACGGCTTTTGGTGCACCTGCAAGCCCACCATTACTAACGTCTCTTGGCGCACATGCGAGCCCACTATTTCCAATGGCACTTGGCGCACCTGCAAGCCCACCATGGCTCTTGGCGCACCTGCAAACTCACCAGTTCCAGTGGCTCTTGGCACACCCACAGCCAGGGCAGCATCAGACTGGAGACAAATAAGTGTAAAAAGAAAGCAAAGCAACAGGCCTTCTCCGTCCATAAACTCACGACCAGAAACATCTCTTTAAACACGGTCAAGGTGCACCACTTCAGAATTTACAAAAACTGATAACTTTGATGAGGTTAACAGCAATAATCACATTAGTTGTTACTTGTGTTCTTTAAGAGTTCTTTTATTGAGTTCAGTTGAGAGTGAAAAAAACACACACAGGAGCTACAGCCGACGCGTTTCGTCCTCTTGGGACTTCTTCAGGGCGAAATAAAAGATAAGATAGTGTCCTTATATCTTCTCCCGTGGTTATTTGGGTACGTGGATATATCTGTAACGTTTTACTGTGCTCAATGGGAATCCTCCACCGTTGTTCTTTTTTTTAAAAACAGAAACATCTCTTTTTCAATGAGGACAGCTAAACCTCGATCCAACTTAACAAACAGCTGACGATGTTCCTCTTCGAAGGACGTTGATGCAATAACAGTCCATTTACAAGGTCTACCTGGCCGTACCAGGAATGGAGCATTTCCCCGGATGGGTGGGGGGCTACTTTTGTTACTGGGGGCAGGTTTTGTAGCAGTGAAGCAGGTTTAAAAGCATTCCAGAGTTCCTTGTATATCCAACAGTTTTCGTGCAATAATAAAAGTGCCAAGATAGCTCTGGTGATTAATGTACCTGTTTCATCTAGTGGCAGTTTTTGACTCATCTAAGGTAACAGAGAGGGTTAAAATGACTGCTGCAAAGAGCATGTACTATGCAGATCACAGAACAGTACTTTATGTGCATAGTTCAGCTCAGCTCAGCTTTTGTCACAGAGATTCTTTTGTCACTGTGCAGTTCATAAATAACAATCGTCATCTAAACTAGAAAGTTAAGGTTTTTTCCCAGTCTTTTATTAGCCTAAGTTTGCTAAAAAAGGGTTTGTTTGGGCAAAAATACATTCTTATTAGTAAAGCCAACCCTAACCACTGTGTTATGTTCTGAATCCTGAGTTTTTGCTTCTCCAGACCAAGCACTCTTAAAAAAAAATGCCTACCAGTATGGATGACGCGAATCCTACACCTTGCAGTCCCCTTTGTTTCATGTACCATTTTCTATGCACTGATTTAAACATATATGATTCCTTGTTTCTGTATGTGTGTAAAATGTAAAGTGTTCCAACACCCTTCACTGGTATGAGAGGTGCTGTAAAGAAATCAAATACCTGTGGGAGCGGGGCGCTGTTGGGGGGTGATAGTGAGGGGATCGTTCAAGAGCTCCCGTATCCTGATGCACTGCAACATCATCATTTTCTATGCTTTAAAAACGAATACGATGGAATATATCATGAAAAGTGTGTTGTAGAATGCACCATTTCTCCCCATATTCTCCATGGGGGGGGAGGAGGGAACCCTCCCAATCATCCTTGTAGTGGGCAGGCTCGCTGTGCTCGCTCACTATGCACCGTATGGGGGCGAGGGCAAGCTGGCAGGTCTGACAACATTTGCCAGGGCTGCTTTGGGTTCCCAAGACGACCCTGTCCTCTTCCATGCTCGGAACCCAGGTCCCTGTCCACTGACTGTGCCAGATTCATGCATACAGCAGTGCCTCCTTGGGCGAGGAATACCCACGCGCCCATAGTTGAATGTGAAGCCCTGGGTCCCAGTCCACCAGTAGCCTCTGAGGAAGGTCGTAGTTATTTTATCACACAGGTGGCTAGTAAGTCACTAGGTGGGACAGAGAAAGGTCCTCTGCATGGCTTGGAAGAGCGTGTGCGCCTGCCTTCAATTTGTAATAACAAAGTATAGCGTTCTGACCCCCCAAGTACACAAAACAATATTATGTGAACACTAGAGGTATTTTTGTGACGCGGATTGCGACCAAGGGCTGTGCTATGTGGCCTGAAGGGGCACCCCATGTCACCATCTATTATCTGAGCATGACTGCAATCAGCTCGCCGGGCTGTAGACTAACAGTAGTAGCAGTGATACCCTTAATATAGGCAAGGTAGATCTTTTTCCTTGCCTATGTACGGCAGAGTCACCTGCTGGCCTGTAAATTGGTCTGAGAGTCCATTGCAAGCAGGCCCTTCGCCCACCCATGCTGGACACGAGTTTGTATGTACGCACGAGGATGCTTCTATGAGTGTATGTGACACGCATGACCAAGTCACTGGGATCCATTTTGCATTTGTCAGATGCAGTTGGTACCCATGATGGAGGGCTGGAGAGAGCTGAGATAGCAGATGTGCACTGGTGCGACTGCCTTGACCCTGCTTCAAGGGATAGAGCTGACCGACTGCACAGGAGGGTCCTGGAGGTGACCCTGGTCTTGAAGATGCTGGTCTTGGGTTTGGATGGGCCATGGCACGATGATCCAAGAATGCCCACTGCTTCATCGGGGAATCGCCTGCAATGATCTGCAAGGAAGAGGCCCAGGGATTCTGGAGTCACTTCTCAGTGTGAGTGGAACTGTGTACCCTCGAAGATGGGGGTGCAGAGGAGCTTGTGTCCAGCAGAGCACTCTTGAAGAACTAAGCGCCACACAACAAGCCACAAGGCGCTAAAGTAGACTGGAAGATAGTCTGCCGGCCAAACAAAGAAGAACTAAAAGAACTGGAGGAGAACCACGTTGACCACGAGGCCATTCAGAACTAAGTACCCCCAAGATCACGGAGGGTGGGCAGCTACCTTGTTTTGGGTGGTGGGTTTTGTGTTTGGGCCTCAGGAAGAAGCCAAGCTCCAAGATCAGTTGAGCCTCCATCACCGCGGTCAGACCACAGTTTCTTTGACTGGTTCGCTCACCTGGCGCTGCACATCAGCCAGCAGGGCCGGGGCAGGACCACTGCTCCTCGTGCTCAGTAAGATGTGCTGCATGAGAAGGTACAGAAAAGGTACTGTGCATCCCTTGGAAATAGGGGGGAAACAGGATCTCCACCAATGAGGGCGATGGATACTTCAACGGACTGGCCCGCAACCTGGTCTGCATTCCCCGGACACCCTCCAGAGAATCAACCCTTCCAAGTGAGTCCTCCAAAACGTGAATGTTTGCACAAGGAGTCAGCCTGAACGAAAATCTAAGTGTGAGGAGAGGGTGTGGCCTTGGAGGGTCTGGGTCGAGAAGTACCAAGGAGGCACTTTTGAACTCCACCCTGTCCCCAAGGGCCCCCCACCCCCCAAAAAAAGGCTTGCTGAGGCTGGTGCCGATGTCCTGGGTGTCTTCACACCCTTTCAAAGCCTCAGAAAACGAGCTAAAAACACTATTTATAGTGGTTTGCAGCAGTTGGTTATCCCGGCCACAGTGTGGTAGCAGCTCCTCACCGGGAGACCGTGTGATGGGAGCTGAGATCGTGTGTCACGGGGTGGCATCCTGTGAGTTGGCAGGTATGTCACATGGTGGTATCCTAGAGTACTTCCCCAGCAGTTACTGAAGGCTATTAAACTACCAGTATGAACGGTTGCTTCTGGGCATTATGTACAGAACTAGCTGGGCACCGAATTATGAACTAGTATTGCTCGTGTTTGCAGTCCTGAGTCGCCTACACGACCTCCCACAGTGAACCTCGCACCGCTCAACTTTGGTATCTTGAGGGTCAACTGCTAAAGGGGTGCAAATGACGCCCAGTTCCCGCCTCAATAGTAAAGTTATGCCACAGGGCACTAATGGCAAAAGCTCTGACTGTGACAGTCTGAGCCCAGTAACCACTGGGATTCCTGAAAAAGTTCCTACAACACTTAATGCATCCTGAAACTGCCTCACAGCGCTATAGCTCACAGATTGGTCCACAAGGGTCCCCAATATGAGGCATGACTCGAAGCTTGAAGGCAATAGTTAAGATTTGGCCTCTATATTTATTAAAGAGCCCTCCCATTCTTGGCAAGCAGTGCTGATTGGCTGGCTTACTGAGGTCGCACGTGATCTGCAGGTCACGTGTTTGAATCTGAGCCAGTTGGCCCTCCGAGGTTGGTAAACTGAGTACCATTTACATTGGTAATAATAAGACCTTTTATTTACAGCGCATAAAGTGACAGCAGTGTGGTATGTAGGGCTTTATGAAGCAATGAAGAGTGCACATGGACATCATTAGAGAATTCGTTACATAATGCGGCGTGAATGCATGTATTGAAGAAAATGTATGGTGAGTCTATTCCAAGGCAGTACAAAGGATACATAACACAATACACAACCCGTTGGGTCTGTGAGGGGGAAGGAGGGAGAAAGGGAAAAGCCTCAAGTTGTTGCCCTCGTGCCACATATCAACATAGACAACCGTGTGGACGTGCTCCTGGCCGCGGAACCCTGGCCGGGGTGGACTTCCATCCACCCTTGAGCCAAGAATAACTTTAAGTATTTCATATATTGATTTAGAGTTTCTCCTAGTGTCCAGTCCCAGAGTGTTGTCCAGTGTCGCTTAGGCGCTATGTGTTCCTTTGTATGTCCAGTTATGAGAACGGGCACGGCTGGAACAGCCATCGACATGTTTCGGTTAGAAGCCATGGGTAGATGCATCTGGGCGGGCTAACTAGAAATCCTGGCCTGCATATGATGGGGTCATCCGGCAGCCTCCTGGCAGGTCACGGGTGTATAGCTCGAGGGCTCCATATTGCTGGCTGTAACTCTTCCATGCATTGCAATGAAGTACTTTACTCCAATCAGAACCCAAGAAATGAACCTTACATCCAACTCCCTGAATGCACCTGGGTGTTAAATGAGGCTGTCAAATGAAAGCCCTACTTGGAACAAAGTGTCCCCAGTGATGCGCGGGCATCTGGCAATGCTTGTCCCATCCATTACATGGCTGCAGCGAGCTGGGGCTCAGGAGGTGATTCTCTTGTTGCCTCAAATCTAGGCTGAAAGGGGTGCGGTGGGGATTAACTGAGCTCTGGGGAGCACCTGCTTGCTGAATCAGCAGGTAGGAGGTCTGCCCTGCCGCTGGCCTGAAAGAAGCTGATGAAGTGAACAATCATGCTGGCAGAGGCATTGGAGTAAAATGACTCTGTGTACCCGGACAATCATGACCATGAACAGTGGGTTTTAAGATTAAGGTCTCTGAACGACCATTTTGAGAAGTTGGCCTGGCATAGGCCATCCACTATTCTAGTGGGCTCCTTGCACCAATCCAAACACCCTTATTGATGGTAGGTTTAAAGACAACCTGTATAGAAAGCTATCCTATGGTAGCTGTGGAGAGCAGCCTTCAGGCGAAATCTTGGAGGAATGTAAAGCAGCTTGTTTTACCAGTCTATAATCTTGTGATTGACCAAATGAAAGGAGAACCACACCAGGTATAAATCTAAAATATATGTATTGATTCTAAAGGATCCCTCTAGTCTCTTTATGAGGCTAGAGGCAAAAGTACATAAGGAAAATTTAATAGC
Source organism: Lissotriton vulgaris (assembly GCF_964263255.1). Lineage (NCBI taxonomy): Eukaryota > Metazoa > Chordata > Amphibia > Caudata > Salamandridae > Lissotriton > Lissotriton vulgaris. Next base: position 1,995,654,027 of record NC_141693.1, on the reverse strand, counting down.
ACACAGTAAATTAGCACAATATACGTTGAGCCCTAGGGGCGTACCAAACCATATATCAATAAAGTGGTATAAGAACCAAGACTTACATAGACACAAGGCTTAGAGCCTTTAGAATCACTGGGGCCACCAGGAACCACCTAAGGTAGTGACACAGGGGACCCACGGGGACGCGTGCAGTGTGTGCACACAGCCGCGAATCACCATTAACTTCTATGGGGAAAGTCACGGTTGGAAAGTTAAAGATAAAGGACACTTCGGAGAGGACTTAGAGCAAACCCTTTTAGACTTAAGGGGTTCTAGAGCCAACACCCACGGGAGCACCGGAGTACTCAAGTTACCTCACCCAGGGAGGTGTCTTTTGGTGTCGGGTTTCGTTGTCGTTTTCAATGGCGATCTGCTGCAAAGTGCTGCTGCCGTCGTGGAAGAAAGTGTCTGGGTGGATCCAAGCCTAGATCGAAGATAGGAAGAACCTGAAAGCAGAGGAGACAGAGTCTGGGTCACTAGCCAGTGACCAGGAGCACGATAGGCGGATGCCCACCAATGTCTGGTGATTTCAGGTGAATAAGGTGAAGCTTGACTCTTTAGCCACGAGTACCAGGAGGCTAAAATGATAACCAGGATCTGGAATTGAGCTGTCTCACACTGGATGTCGAGTGCTGCAGTGTTGGTGCCCGGATTGGACCCAACAAGCCTTGACAACAGCAACCCACGCAGAAAGCAGAGATAGGCATCGGTGCAGACCAGCAAGGTCTGAGAGACTCACCACTTGGTAGGGAGTCAGGGCACATCTGGAGCAACGAAGGACGCCCAAGGAAAATCAGAATGGCCTTCGTGGGGACCCACCAGTCAACGGACCAGGGATCGCGAAGGGGCCTCGAACTGAAAATGCAAGTAGCGGACTCACAGAACACTTGTGGAGTGTAGGCCCACAATCTTCGATGCAGATGGTGCTCAGGGCTTGGGCTACAAGTAACCCAAAGCACAACTTCAGGAAAGCTTAGAAAGTCCATGCACTAGCAAATGTGCACGGTTACCAGGAGTTCTGGTTCCACGTCACTCGTGAGGGCTGCGGGTCTCAGCTTTGCTGGGGACTCGGGTCGGCCTTCGAGAAGTCTGGAAATCCTCTTACTTTGCTGTGGGTACTTCGGAGTCTGTCGGGAGCTTCGGAGATGCAGACAGGCAATTGCTTCTTGGGGCTTGCTTGAGCAGGGGAGTCACTTCTTGACCCCAAGGGAGATTCTTCCGTCCTCTAGGCTTTAATAGAGCGTTGAAGTTCCAGGATTCAGTTTCAGAGTTTCGTCGACGTATAATCTAAAGTCCTGTTGCCAGGGGTCCCTTACTTATACTAAAGAAAGGGGTTGGACATACTCTGGGGACCCACCTATGGGAGGGTTTGGAAAGAGGGGTGGCTACACCCATTTCCTTTGTCCAGTTTCGCACCAGAGCATGGGCTGAGTGTCTCTGCTACCTGTTTGAACTGGACTATGCACAGGGACACCAAATGTAAACCCACCCAGCCCCAATACCCTAAAGCCTGTCTGAGAGGTGGTTACACCTCCGTGTGACAGGAAACCTATTGTTCAGGCCTCCCCTGCCGGAGTTTTGTCCAGCAGCAAGAGGTCAGACTTGTGTCTGTGGCATCCATTTTGTGACGCCAGGGCTTGTTTAAACTATTACCGGACAGACCAGTGTGTACATGTCTCTCCCTCTAGAAAGGTGGAATTCTACCCCCGCCACCAGGACAGGGGGGGGGGGGGAGTAGGATTCCAAAGTTTTTAGACACCAAACACGACATGTTTCCATGCAGTCATTCCAAAGTTAGCATTAACCGCGAGGTTATAATGGACATAAGAGTATATGGTCTGGCTGCATCACAGAACACCCTCAGAGGATAGGTTCCAAAAGCTGCAGAGGGGTCCTGCTCATGCTTGGGCACCCTCTCACACAAAACCAAGCACACTGCCTTCAGGATTGCTAAGGCCTGCCATAGGAGTGACTGATTGGGCTCCAGTGGTCAGTGCCCCAGCACAGAGCTATGAAGACCAGACCCCGGCCCCTCCATTGGACATCACCAGACCCCGGCCCCTCCACTGGACATTACCAGACCACGACCCCTCGTCTGGACATCACCAGACCCTGGCCTCTCCACTGGACATCACCAGACTCCGGCCCCTCCACTGGACATTACGAGACACCTGCCGCTCCACTGGACATCACCAGACCCCGGCCCCTGAAATGGACATCGCCAGGCCCTGGCCCCTCCACTGCACATCACCAGACCGCTGCCCCTCCACTGCACATCGCCAGATCCTGGCTCCTCCACTGGACATCACCAGACCCCAGCCCTCCACTGGACATCACCAACCCCGGCCCCTCCACTGGACATCACCGGACCCCAGCCTCTACACAGGACATCACCAAACCACGGCCCCTCCACTGGACATCAACAGACCCCGGCCCCTCCACTGGACATCACCAGACCCCGGCCCCTCCATTGGACATCACCGGACCCTGGCCCCTCCACTGGACATCACCAGACCCCGTCCCCTCCACTTCACATCACCAGACCCGGCCCTTCTTTGGACATCACCAGACCCCGTGCCCTCCATAGGACATCACCAGACCCGGGCCCCTCCACTGACCCTGGCCCCCCACTAGACATCACCAGACTCCATACCCTCTACTGGACATCACCAGACCCCGGCCCCTCCACTGGACATCGCCAGACCCTGGACACTCCACTGGGCATCACCAGACCCTCCATTGGACATCACCAGACCCTGGCCCCTCCACTGGACATTACCAGACCCCTGCTCCTCCACTGCACATCACCAGACCCTGGCCCCTCCACTGGACATTACCAGACCCTGGCCCCTCCATTGGACATCACCAGACCCCAGACCCTCCACTGGACATTACCAGACCCCAGACCTTCCATTGGACATCACTAGACACTGGACGCTCCACTGGACATCACCGGACTCCGGACGCTCCACAGGACATCACCAGACCCTGGCCCCTTCATTGGACATCACTAGATCCCCGGCCCTCCATTGGACATCACCAGACCCCGGACACTCCACTGGACATCACCAGACCCCGGCCCCTCCATTGGACATCACCAGACCACGTCCCCTCCAATGGACTTCACCAGACCCCGGACGTTCCACTGGACATCACCAGACCCCGGCCCCTCCACTGAACATCACCAGACCCCGGCCCCTCCAATGGACATCACCAGACACGGCCCATCCACTGGACATCACCAAACCCCAGGCCCTCCATTGGACATCACCAGACCCTGGCCCCTCCAATGGACTTCACCACACCCCAAACACTCCACTGGACATCACCAGACCCCGGCCCCTCCATTGGACATCACAAGACCCTGGCCCCTCCATTGGACATCACCAGACCCTGGCCCCTCCAATGGACTTCACCACACCCCAGACGCTCCACTGGACATCACCAGACCCCGGCCCCTCCATTGGACATCACAAGACCCTGGCCCCTTCACTGGACATCACCAGACCCTGGCCCCTCCATTGGACATCACAAGACCCTGGCCCCTTCACTGGACATCACCAGACCCTGGCCCCCCAATTGGACATCACTAGATCCCAGGCCCTCCATTGGACATCACCAGACCCCAGACGCTCCACTGGACATCACCAGACCCCGGCCCCTCCATTGGACATCACCAGACCCCGGTCCCTCCATTGGACATCACCAGACCCTGGCTCCTCCACTGGACATCACCAGACCCCGGACGCTCCACTGGACATCACCAGACCCTGGCCCCTCCATTGGACATCACCAGACCCGCCCCTCCACTGGACATCACCAGACCCGGCCCCTCCATTGGACATAACCAGACCCCAGACGCTCCACTGGACATCACCCTGGCTCCTCCACTGGACATCATCAGACCCCGGACGCTCCACTGGAAATCACCAGATCCCGGCCCCTCCATTGGACATCACCAGACCCCGGCCCCTCCATTGGACGTCACCAGACCCCAGATGCTCCACTGGACATCACCTGATTCCGGCCCCTTCCCTGGACAGCACCAGACCCCCGCCCATCTAGTGGACATCACCAGTCCCCAGCCCCTCCACTGGACATCACCAGACCCACGCCCCTCCACTGGACATCACCAGACCCCGGCCCCTCCAATGGACATCACCAGACCCCGGAAGCTCCACTGGACATCCCCATACCCCGGCCCCTTCATTGGACATCACCAGACCTCAGCCCCTCCATTGGACATCACCAGACCCCAGACGCTCCACTGGACATCACCTGACCCCGGCCTCTCCTTCGGACATCACCAGACCCCCGCCCCTTCAGTGGACATCACCAGGCCCCGGTCCCTCCACTGGACATCACCAGCCCCCGGCCCCTCCACAGGACATCACCAGACCCCGGCCCCTCCAATGGACATCACCAGACCCCGGACGCTCCACTGGACATCACCAAATCCCGGTCCCTCCATTGGACATCACCAGACCTCGGCCCCTCCATTGGACATCAACAGACCCCAACCCCTTCACTGGACATCACCAGTGAGTCTGTGCCTTCTGGGTGTCTCTGAAGTTTATCCTGTATTGTTCAGTGGTTAAGCCAAACCTATTTATAAGAGTAAACAGTGAGGAGCTTCTCTCTACTTTTAAATAGTAAATTGGGCCAGCAAGGGGTTTTGCTTATAATATCAGATCTCAGCTAGTGCGGGACTTAAATTGCTTGATAACTCGCGCTATTATAAACTGCTAGCTGAGGAAAATGAATTTGTAATGCAAACAAATAATGTTACTGTTAGAAATGGGATCCCTGGCTGGCCAGGGCTTGCGCCAAAGTCAGTCAGAGACCACCACTCCTAAGTCAGGGCAAGGGAGTTACACGCCAAGATAACCCCAGCTCACCCTCTAGGTAACGTGGCGCGAGCAGCAAGGCTAAACTTGGAGGCGATATGAGTTAAGTATTTGCGCACGCACCCCAGCAACAATACCCAAGGCCCACCACAAAGGAAACTCCACACAAGGTTACATATAAAAATAGCCTTTGTATTACACCAAAACACATTAGATAAAACACACACTTTACAATGTGCCAGGGGCACGGGCAGAATTTACAGGGGATATTTACAAGACAGGGCCACCTGGACCACTGTCAGGAATCAGCACTTTTAGAAGTAACACTTTTTAGAAATAGCACTTAGAATGTAAAATTACATTAGCACAAAATAGCACACAACCAGTTATCACTGGTAACCAGGACCTCACTAGCACCACCTGTACTAGGGAGAAAACAACCACCTAAGTATCACAATACCTGTAGGGGTGTAAGAACATAACACATGATGCAATGCATAACATTCATTCAGAGGTGTAAGGAGGGAAAACACATGATGCATTGCAATACATTCAGAGGTGTAAGCACAATAGCGCAAAATCCACATTAGCCACCACCTGTGGCAGTCCCTGTGTCCCAATGTCAGGGCCTAAACGTGGCAGTTGCCCACAAAGTGCTGGGCAACTGGTGCAGATGGCGGGGCAATAAACACACGTGGGAGCCTCGCAGGCTCGGTGCCACAGGACAAAGATGTGCCCCCCTAGAGCCTCTCTGGGCTCTCAAAGCAAAGGCGCAGCCTCACGGGGCTGTGGGGTCCCTCACGGGGGACCCAGGAACACTTGGCGTGCCTAGAGCCTCTCTCAGGACTCTAGGCACAAATGTGGGGCGTTGGAGTCCCTCACGGGGGACTCTGCACTTAAAGGAAACTGCCCCCAGACTGGTGGAGCCTCGACAGGCTCAAAAACGATCTAGATGCCCCAGGAGCCTCTTGGCCCCAAACAATATAGCCCGGGTGGAGCCTCTCGGGGCTCAAGCGACAATGCAATGCCCCCGGTGGTCGCGCTACAGAGAGGGGGCGGGGCGGACACCGGCAATGTGTCCCGACGCCCCCCTCTCCTCTTCGCAAGCACCTGCACTCACCGGGTTCTGGCGGCCGCTCCTCAGGTCTCCCGGCTCCTTCTTTCACTCGGCAGCTGCGGGGCTCTCCCCACACCACGGGGGCCCGCTGCCGGACAGAAGGCTTCTTTCTCCTGGCAGTGTGCACCGGATCCCGGGGTCGGCTCCCGGTAGCTTCCGGCTTCCTCCTTCCTGTCCCGGGCCGGCAGCCAATCAGAGCGCGGCCCGGGGAAGGTCACGTGATGTCCCGCAGTCCCGCCCCCGGCCTGCCTGACTTCCTGGTCGTGGGCCGGGTGGCGATTTTGCAGCAATATACGGGGCAAATGCCGGGTGGGCACCGGTTCTTTTTAAAATACAATAAATCGAGGTGGGCACTCGATCGGGCCCGCAAATCCACAACCAAAACGGGCCAGATGCCGGGTGGGCACCGGCGAAGCAAAATAAAGCGCTCTCAGGCGCCAGGGGCACCGCAAAAGCGCTCCCAAGCGCTAGGGGGAAAGATCAAGCGCTCCCAGGCACTAGAGCGAAAAGGAAGCGCTCTCAAGCGCTATAAAGGCAAATCAAGCGCTCCCCAGCGCTAGTAGGAGCCCAAGTCCAGCAAAGGTCCTTTCAAGGGGAAGGGGGGCAAGGCTGGGCCCAGAGCCAGCACACTGGGTCTCCAGGCAGGGAGACACCCCAAGTGGCGGTCCTCTGGCCCAGCAGCAGCAACAGCAGCCCCCTCAGGATCCTGGAAAAAGAACAGTTTCAGTGGGGACACAGCCCCATTTTTATACACCTAAATCCTTTGTTTGGAGGTGCAGGGTGGGGGAGAAACTGGTTTGGGAGTACCCTTGATGGCCCAACCACCCCTTTCTTTCACTGGCAGGGCTAGGGTCATCAGTCACACCACAGGGGGCGGAGCCAGCATTGTGTGGGGAAAACCCAGCCCATCCAGGACACAGGTACACTCCTCCCACACATCACTCATGCTAATCTCCCACTCACCACCGGGCAGACCCATCCAGCCTTCCTGGAGCCAGGCTCACCAGCCTGCTCAAGCCAATCACACGCCAGACACATTTTATATTAATATGCCAACTCCTAGAAGTGGCACTTCTACATATGACACACTCATGCAACACACACCATTGCGAAGCATTCACTCTCACGAATTCGCACATATCAGATTTGAACCTGTACACCCCACGCATCAGGAACTACCAGGGACACATACATTCCCCATGCATTCCTATGGGAGGGCAGGCCTATCTCATCACATGCACTCAGAGTGCGCACGCACTTTCCACTGGGACACAGTGAAAGTGCGCAGAACCCAAAAATCACCATCACCAGGTCACCATTACAAGCAAAAAGTCTAGGGGTGAACCTGCCATAAGGGCCAAGTCCAACAGTTACCACACTAACATTATATGAAAAAATACGATAACCAGGTATTTAGAGTCAAAAAAGTTTGTTATTTACTTAAAGACAAAGAATTGATCATTTGATAAAATAGGGTACAGAAGAATGCAAATTAAGATATACAGGGAGTGTATTACATAATAATAATAATAATACAGAGTTTTATAAAGCGCGAACAGCTACCTCACGAGGAGGTGTCCCGGCGCTATAGCAACAGTGTTGTACCCGTTTAGGTAGAAGAGCTGGAGTCTGACATGGTGCCTAGCGTGGTTGGGCAAACCGCCAGGTTTTCAGTAATCCCTTAAAACATGCTTCGGATGGAGCCTGTTGGAGAGCAGGGGGTAGCGAATTCCATAGTACAGCCACATTGGCCGAGAAGGTGCATCCACCTAACCTGGCTCTTTTTGCTCTAGGGACTGTAATGCGAACACTGTTGTTGGATCTAAGGGACCGGGCTTGGGTGTATCTTGGTAGTCTAGCTTTCAGGTAATTTGGGCAGTTGCCGAACAGAGATCTAAAAGCCAGGGTGAGTGCTTTAAATTTTATTCTGCTTGCCACTGGTAACCAGTGAAGGGAAAGGAGATGCGGAGAGATAGAGTGTTTGTAAGGAATCCTCATTAAAAGTCTCGCAGCCGCATTTTGGACCATTTGGAGTTGTCGTATAAGATACTTTGGTTAGCCCAGATACAAGCCATTGGCGTAATCCAGCCTTGAAGTAACTGTGGCATGGATTACAGTTTTTCGGCAGCTAGTTGGTAAAAGTCGGAGAATCTTGCGAAGATTTCTCAATTTGCTCATGCAGCAACCTGCCACTTGCTGGATGTGTGAAGCAAAGGACAGCTTGTCGTCCCACCGGACTCCAAGGTTTCTTGCTGAGTGGCTGGGAGAGGGGGCGTGTCCCATCTCTGCCGGCCACCATAGTTCAGATGGTGGAGGGGGGCTTTTTCCGAAAAAGATCACCTCTGTCTTGCTGGCATTGAGTTTTAGTTTATTGGTGTTCATCCAGCAGGCCACGTCTTGTAGGCACCCCTTCAGACTCAGAAAGGATGTTTCTGACACCTCTGAATATGGAAACACCATCTGGGTGTCATCGGCGTATGAAATTGCCTTGATCCCCCAGTTGGCAATTAGCGTGAAGAGTGGAGCAAGGTAAACATTAAATAGGAGTGGGCTCAGGGCCGAACCCTGGGGGAAACCACAGCTGAGGGCTTTTGGAGAAGAGGAGACATTCTTTAGAGCCACCTTCTGAGTCCTTTGAGTCAGGTATGATTGTATCCACTCAAAGCCTGGCTCTGGATGCCTAGCTTCGCCAGTGGCAACAGCAGAATATTGTGGTCGACCGTATCAAAGGCGGCCGACAGATCCAGGAGCACCAATATGTTCCACTGGTATATCAAAAAAAGGTCAAAACTGATAACAAATAAAAACATTGATTTCAAATCAGACAGTAGATGAAAATCAATCGTGGTAGATGAATCAGGTGCAGAATTAGACACAGTTGTTGACGTTTCGGTCTTTGCGTTATTATTTCATAAGACCACCATCAGGACAGAGAATAAGAGCATTTGAATGTAGACCCTGTATTATAGTATACACATACACTTCCTAGCCAGGTCAGTGATGTAGTTTCAAAATAAATCAATTGAAGATGATATTTGAACGAAGTTGAAATCTGCGACTTCAAAAGAATGGAAGCGCTTTGAAATTTAGCTCAGCAAGGTGCTTGGGGCTCGTTCAATTGTCGTAACTATGTTCTCACGTTTTTAATGGTCGAGAATTTTCAGCAAACTTCTTCGTTCGGGTCAACCGCGGCAGCGTATTCGGAAGGAACAGCTGTCCCTGAACTACTCAGAAGACCTCCTGGCTTCTACCCTTGGATTCGGAGCATACTGATATCCTTTCAGCACTGTTCCACAAACAACCCTGTCCTGATGAAGATCCCAATTTAGGAGGATCGAAACGCCGTCGACTACTCAGCCCAATAAAAGGCGCTATCCACAATGTGGCTATTCCTACCAATAGTCTACCTACATTAAAAAAACAGCTTCTCAACTCATTAGAAGCCACATTGTCTTATTTTTTCACTGTATATGTTGAACACCATTCACTTATGCGCAGTTTACGCTGATCACCTTGTGACTTGCGTCACCACTTTGCTCACCGTATGCACCTTTAATGCACAAAGTACAATTGTGGTTGTATTATTTTTTTACCTACAGTGTTTTTTTTTTTTATTATATTTTTATTGCAGAGTTATAAACCACAGGATACAGTTAGTCAACCAGTTCACTCGTGACATCCCCCCGCTCAATAAGCAGTCCAAATTGTACACAGCCATTCAGCCCACATCCCGGGGGCCGGGCGGCATATTGTTTCATTTAGTTAGGAAAACATCACGGTGTATGTCTCATAGGGACCATGGTTGAGGAGTCTTTTTGCGTATCTGCTTTTACCCCCCACCCACAACAACACTTCCGTCAGCCATCCCAGTAATAATCAGTGGTACCACCCATGTCGGGGCCTGCCCTAGGCGCTATGATTCCGTCTCGCCTGGCCGCTCCCCCCAGCCATTCCACACTCCACACAGTACCCACCCTCCTAATAGAGTCAAGGTGCCCGGACGGGCTACCATCTAATGGCTTCCGACCCACCCCAAACTCCCATGAACCAGTCCCCCCAGGGCCCCCCCCCCTGGCAACTGCTAGGTGTACGCTTCGTCCTGTCGAGTTGGATGGATCTACTACAGTGCGGGATATAGTACTTCTGTGTTCGCCCCGCGGTGTCCACCGGCTCAGTTCTCACCATCCTCGTCCTCTACCAAAGAATCACGCAAGGCTTGCACCACTAGCTCCCATGCACGCGCCGCATCCAATACCTTCTCATTCCCCATCTTGACAGCCTGCTTCATCCGGAGCACACTCTCGCAGTCAGACCACCGCAGCAATTCATTCTTCCATCTACGCAGTGAGGGTCCCCCCCTGGATTTCCAATGCCACGATATTTCCCTCTGCGCCAATATCAGACCCAGATCAATGAATTTGCTCGTCACCTTGGTGTGTTTGGTGTGCGGGGACCAGAGCAGCAGGCACGCCGCCATATCGAATTCCACCTCCCTGTCAGTCACTTCGTTCAGGAGTTCCCCTACCTCCGCCCAATAGGTCCCCAAGTGCGAGCACCCCCAAAACAAATGATCCATGTCCGCCCCCTGAGACGAACACCGTGGGCATCGGGCATCCGGCACCTGGAAGTACCGCTATAATTTTTCAGGAGTTAAATAAGCCCTATGAAGCACATAGAAATGTACTTGCTGAAAGCGCGCATTTCTCGTGCCCTTCCACGTGCGCCGCAGGATGTGTCCCCTCCCCATGCCGTATCCGGTATGGGCCGGCCCACGCTCTCCTCCCATTTAGCCTTGAGCCCTTGGAGCGGTTCCAGTCCCTCATTCAGCATCCTATTATGGAGGCACGTCACAGCTTTGAACGTGCCTGCCGCCATCACCACATATTGGCACGCCATAGTCGTTGTCGGTTCCATGAGCCCCCCTCTCCAGTGCTTCTGTATGGCAGCCACCACTGCCGCGTGTAGGAGGAATCCCCCATCGGGCAGCCCGAACTGGTCCCGGAGCGCTTCAAACGGTGCCAAAGCCCCGTCTATGTATAGGTCACCTACCACCTGCAGTCCCGCCTCCTCCCAATCCAGCAACGGGGACCAATCTCCCCCGTGCGGCAAGGCCGTCAGCATGCCGATCGGGATCTCCGGCGCATAAGGCCGCGACGCCTTCGCTCTCCGAAGGCTCCTCTGCCAGCACAGCCGGAGCGTCCTCTCCTCCATGCTGAGGGCCTGCAACTCAAGCCTCTGTTGCATTACAATATAGGACAGCACGTGGCGTTGTATCCCCCGATCCCGGTCCTCCTCTGGACCCCGAAACACCCTAGCCACGTTCTGTGTAAGGACCTGCAGCTGCGCCGCTAGATAATACAGCTCGAAGTCGGGGACAGCCATGCCCCCTTCTATCTTGGGGCGAAGGAGCGTGCTCAGGGCCACTCTACGGCGGCCGTGCCCCCATAGGAAGCCAATAATCATTGATCTCAGATCTCTAAAGACCCCCTGGGGAATCCAGACAGGCAGCGTTCGGAAATAATAGAGGAAGCAGGGGAGCGCTACCATTTTCAAAAGAGCAATCCTACCCAGAACCGTCAGCGGGAGGGTCGACCAGAAAGACAAGCTGCCCCTCAGTGCCCGGACACAGCGACCAATGTTGCCCTCCAATAGGTCCGCAGTTGCGTGGTAGATGCGAACTCCCAGATAGGTAAAACAAGATGGCTCCCACACCACGCCCAAGTCGCCACCAGGGTCGGGCGATCCCGCTCGCAGCGGGAACACACAAGTCTTCGCCCAATTAACCTTAAGGCCCGACAGCCGGCCGAACTCAGACAACAGATCCATCGCTCCGGCCAATGCCCGCGAGGTGTCAGCTAGGTACAGGAGCAAGTCATCCGCATATAGCGATATATAATGCCACTGCCCGCCGCTAGCTATCCCCGCGTACCTGTCACCCGACCTCGCATGGACCGCCAAAGGCTCCATCGCCAGAGCAAACAATAGGGGGGACAGAGAACATCCCTGTCGTGTGCCCCTGCCCACCGGGTACGCCGCAGACACCAGGCCGCCCAAACGCACTCTCGCCGTCGCCGAGGCATATAAGACCCTTGTCCACCTGCGGAACCCCTCGCCCATGCCAAACCTCTCTAAGACTCCATCCAGGAACGGCCATTCCAAGCTATCAAAGGCCTTCTCGATGTCCACGGACAGGACCGCCGGGGCTCCCTCCCCGTCCAAGATGGCGTCCATTATCCCCACCAAGCGGCGAATGTTCAGCGCCGTGCTCCTCGTGGGTATGAACCCGGCCTGGTCCCTGTGTACCAGGCCCGTCATATATGGGGCCAGCCTGGTGGCTAGGATTCGGCTCAGAATCTTATAATCCACCGCCAGCATGGACAGCGGGCGGTAAGACCTCACATCCGCGGCATCCCGGCCAGGCTTTAGGAGCGGCACAATCAAGGCCTCCCGCATGGACCCAGGCAATGCCCCAGCCTCGAAAGCTTCTGTATACACCACCAGCAGCCTGGGAGCCAAGCTGTCCACAAACTGCTGATAAAATTCAATCGGCAGTCCGTCCACCCCGGGCGTTTTGTTGCGGGCCATATGTTTTATGGCCACCCGTATTTCCGTGAGCATGATCGGGCCACCCAGCTCCTTCGCGTCCTCCTCATCCAGGACCGGAAGCTGCCTCTCCCCCAGGTATTCCGCAATGTCCTGAACCCCCACTCCCAGCTGGCTCTGGTATAATTCCTCATAATACCCCCTAAAATGTTCCAATACCGCTGCCTGGGTGTACACCATCTCTCCCTGCGCATTACTAATGCTGAGGATCGGGCAGCCCCTAAGTTCCGGGTTAGCTAGTCTGGCCAAGAGGGTACCCACCTTGTCCCTTTCCGCATGCGCCCTTATAATATACTGCCTGTAGTCATAGCACCTTAAACGTTCCGTCTCGGCGGCGACCACTTCCTTCGCCTCCAATAGCTGGGTCTGTAAATCTGGTCTAGCCGGCCTGCGGCGCTCCAAGTCCCTCAACTTCTCTTCCGCTTTCATGAGGTCATTCAACACAGTCGTACGAGCATTCGAGAACCTACCCAAGCACACCCCTCTCACCACCACTTTCATTGCATCCCATTCAGTGGACCTACTCGTGGCCGTGCCCTCATTCACTCCGAAATAGCTATCAATGCCTTGCCGGACCGCGTCGCTGAACACAGAATCCTCAAGCGTCTCCGGCCGAAGCCGCCATGTTGGTATTACTGAGCGCTCTCTCTGCCATTGAATGTGTACCAATAGGGGGTTATGATCTGAGATAGTCCTAGCCAAGTACTCCGCATGGGAAATCAATGGGGCTAGGGATCCACCGCAGAGCACCGAATCAATCCTGACATGCAGATCATGAAGAGCAGAGTAAAAGGAATAATCCCTGGCTTCCCTGTGCCGCTCCCTCCAGACGTCCAGCAACCCCCATCTATCCTGCCAGTCCTTCCTGTGTGCGGCCAACCTGCGCACCGGGGAGTCCACCAGGGGGGGATGGGACCTATCCAGAGCCACATCCGTGATCGAATTAAAGTCCCCCCCTAGCACTATCGGGCCCGCCAGGAAAGAGGCCAAGGACCCCGAGAGACTATCAAAGTATCGAGCTTGATCAGTGTTCGGCGCATACACACAGCAGAAAACCACATCCCGTCCATATAACCTCCCCTCCACCGCCACAAACCGGCCATCCGGATCCACGACTTGATTCAGCACTTGAAAGGGTATCCCCGCCCTCACCCAGATCAACACCCCCCTGGCATACGCTGAGTAAGTGGTGCCAAACACCTGGCCCGCCATCTTTTCTGCAAGGCAGCACACTCTTTTTTGGTGAGATGAGTCTCCTAGAGCATAGCAATCTGAACCCCCCTGCGTACTAGATATGCATGGACCTTGTGACGTTTCACCATAGTTCGCAGCCCCCGGACATTCCACGTCAGGCATTTCAAATTAGGTAATGTCCCCATTCCAACTTCGTACAGTCCGAATCAAATAACGAAGGTTCATAGCCCCCCCAATGCAGTTGCCCCCCCCCCCGAACATACCCAGAACAGAAAAACTTCCCAAACCCCACTCCCCAGGACAGAGCACACGAACCCAATGTCCGCCCCCATCCAAACCTTGAACCAACTTCTCGCACTCTTACCCTGTGGTCTCCACCACAGTCGGCCTTAAGGGCCCAAGGGGGGTGAATCACCGCCGATCCCAGCAGGCGGAGCCCGCGCCCCGCGCCTTCATCCCCTCCGAATCACACAGCCCCCCTCCCGGCATCCCGCCCTCCGTCAGCAGGATACCACCCTACCATGAAGTCTCGATCTAGTCCCAATCCAATCTCAGCCGCAAAAGATACCATCCGATGTCTGTGGGGTCACTATCGGCCCCTTCGAGCTTTTCGCCTCTGAGAGTTCCTCTCCCGTCCTGCTGCCTTCCCCTCCCGAGTCCGTTTCTGCCCGTTCACTGTTCTGTTGCGACCCTGTAATGGCCGCCGTCGCTGCGAGTGCATCCCTCTTCTCCGCCGCCATTTGAGCCTCCCGTTTCTCCCGCTGGTGCCTGTTGCGGGATCTGATGCGTTGCGATTGCCTCACCCGGGGCTGCTTGGGCTCGTCTCGTCTACTTTTATGCGATCTGTCCGTCCCCGCTCTATACAATTCCAGCCATTGCCAGACTTCATCCGGAGTCTGGAAAAAGTGCGTAGACCCATCCATTATGATCCGCAGCTTAGCCGGGTAGAGCAAGGAGTACTGGATGCCTTCCTCCCTGAGCTCCTTCTTCACTGCTAGGAACGATGCCCTGCTCTTCTGGACCGCTTGGGTGTAGTCCGGGAAGATCGTAACCCTACTGTTCTCCACCTCATAAGGGCCCGACATCCTGGCCCTCTGGATGAGGAGATCTCGGTCCTTGTAGTGGAGGAGCCGCACCACCATCGGTCGGGGGGGGCGGCCAAGCCCCGGCGGGCGAGCAGGTACCCGGTGAGCCCGCTCCAGAGTGAAAAAAGGAGTGAGCCCTTCCGGCGCCACCACAGTGCGGAACCAGTTCTCCATATAGGCCACCGCATCCTCCCCCTCAATCCGCTCCGGCAGGCCTACGAGCCGCACGTTGTTCCGTCTATTGCGGCCTTCAGCATCCTCCGCCCTCCGCTCCAGCGAGTCCAGCCGGGCCAATATGTCCGTGATCCTATGCTCCGCGGTCACCACCGATGGCTTCAGGTCCAGCAACAGTTGGTCATGGTCCTTAACCCTGTCCGCCAGCTTCGCATGATCCGCGCGTAGCAGCCCCAGGCCCGTGGCCACTTGGGCGATGTCTTGGTGCAATGCCTCCTTAGTCGAGGTGATCGCATCAAGTATGGCATCTAAACGCCGGTTCAGCCGCTGTTCTTGGTCAAGCTCCGGGGAGGGATTCTCGCCCAGCCGAGTTGAAGTCGCCGAGTCCCCCTCAGCGCGTCTCTCGGCCATCGGCCCTCCGATCGCCGCCATTCCAGGGTGCTGCGTCACAGGTCCAGGAGCCCGTTTTTCGTCGGCGCCCGTAGGCCAGTGCCAGTCGCCGGGCACCAGGCAGAGCAATGTCCCCACCGACTCTCTCAGGAGCAACGACCAGCGAGGCGAACTCCGTTCCGCCGCCCCCCTCGGAAGCCTGAGGGGGAAAGGATGAGTCTTAGGATGGTGGCCAACGAGGGTCCCCAAGCTCCAGGCGAATCAAGGCAGCGTCCCCTGGTCTCAGGGCACAGCACCGCCGACCCTAGTGCCTCGATCAGCTGATTGCAGGATCTCTTGCCAGTCGGCGACAACTCGGCTCAGGGCTGATGTTCGGGGCCGTCCGACCTCCTCGCCGCCATTTTCTTCGCACCCTCGGCAACACCTCGGCCGCTTCTTCTACTCGGTCTCCTCGGGGCCAGCAGTCCCCCAGCGACTCTCCGATCGTGCCCAGCTGTCCCCTCACACTTCAGAGGGCAGGAGCGTCGTCTCCGGGTCGCCTAGGGTTCCGAAAACAGGAGAATTAGCGGGATTCCGCGCGGAGCTGCGAGCTCACGCCGCCATCCCGATCGGCGTCCAAGCCACTCCCCTTTATTTACCTACAGTGTTGATACTACTGTAATCTATCCTGCCTTTCCAGCATAAATATGATGCCACTGGCACATTTAAATAGATGTATTGAGTCTCCTCATTTCTCTGTTGATAATGTTTTCACATATCCTATCGAATTGTCTAAAGAATTACACTAGTTGGGACATTATATGTTGATTTTGAAGGAATGTAAAGCAGCTTGTTTTACCAGAACAGAACCTCCTGAGTGATCAAATGAAAGGAGAACCACACAAGTGTTATATAAAAAATATGTATTTATTACTAAACACTCTCTACTAATCTCTATACGAGATTAGAGCACAAAGCACACAATACTTAATCAATAGAACAACAGTAAATAGCACAATACACAGCGGGCTCCAGGGGGAGACCGATCCATACACTAAAAAAATGATATAACAAAGACTACAATAGACTCAGTGCCTAGAGCATGTAGAATCGCTGGGACCCCAAGGAACCGCCCAAAGGAGTGACACAGGGAGCCCACGGAGGACGGGTCCAGTGTGGAAACACAGGTGCGTGCTCCGTACATCTCTATGGGAAAGTCGCAGTTGGAAAATTACAGTTTAAGGACACTTCAGAGAGAATTTGAAGCAAACCCTTTGAAATATAGAAGGTTCTAAGGCCAGCACCCTTCTGATACCTGAGGTACCCCGGTACCTATCCCAGAGGAGCCGGGGTCAAGTGGTATCGGAGAACCTGGTCGTTATCAATGGCGTGATGCGAAGAAGTGCTGCTGCTGGGAAGATGAAAAGTGGCCAGTGAGATCTAAGCCTGGATCCGAGCTGAGAAGAACCTGAAAGCAGAGGGGGCAGAGTCTGGGTCACTTCAGGGTGACCCGGGGCTCAATAGACGAATGCCCACCGATGTCGGTGCTTCAGGTGTGAAGATAGGATGCTTGACTCTGCAGCACTGGGGACCAGGAGAAGTCGACGATGACCAAAGTCCAGAGGTGAGCTGTCCCACGAAGGATGTCGAATACTGAGGGGTCAGTGTCGAGATTGAACATCAACAAGCCTTGGCAAAGTCAATCCACAGGGGCAGATGAAACAGGTTATGGTGTAGACCAGCAAGGTCCAGGAGATTCTCCAAGCTATTGGGAGTCAGGGCACATCTGGAACAACCAGGGAAGCCCAAGGAAAATCAAAGTGACCCTCACCAGGACCCACAGGCCAACGGACCAGGGATCGCTAGGGGACCTCAAGCGAATTCACAAAGCACCAGCTCACAGAGCACTCGTGGAGTGGAGGCCCGAGATCTTCGGTGGAAATACTGCTCGGTCGGGACTACATGTAGTCCAAAGCACAGCCTTAAGGATCATCAAAAAGCATATGCTGCTGCAAAAGTACACGGTGCACAGGAGTTTGAGTTGCTCGGTCCCCACGAGCGATACTGGTCTCAGGATTGGTGAGAGAGCAGATCGACCTCAGAGACACTCAGGAACCCACCTCCTGTGTTGCAAAAATCTTCGTAGTCCTCAGGTGTTCGGGAGATGCAAATCGGTCAGATGCATTTAGGTGCCTGCTGCTGCAGGGGAGTAACTCCTTTACTCCAAGGGAGATTCTTCTGTTGTCCAGCGATGTGTAGACCGTTGAAGTACTTGGTTTCTGTTGCAGAGTTTAGTCCAGGTAAAATCAAAAGTCCTGTAATCAGGTTTTCCACTTTATACCCAAGGAAGGTGTTGGACTGACTCTGGGGACCCTCCTACGGGAGGGGCAGGACAGAGGGGTGGCTACAACCATGTCCTATGTCCAGTTTCGCACCAGAGCAGGAGCAAATGGCTCCTGCAACTGGTTTGAGCTGGACTACGCATGGGGACACCAAATGTGCCTCCAGTACAGACTTTCTGGCACTCCCAGATTCACCCACCCATCCCAGTACACTAAAGCCTGCCTGGGAGGTGGTCACACCTCCCTGTGACAGGAAACCTATTGTCAGGCCTTCCTCTGCTCGAGCTTGGCTCAGCAGCAGCAGAGCAGACTCGTGTCTGTGGCTGGCAGCATCCATTTTGTGCTGCTCAGTTCGAGAAAGCTGGTACCGGGTTGACCGGTGACCCACAGTAGTGGTTCTAAAAGGCAAGAATCATACCTCTCACACCAGTTACTGGTGTGGAGGTATGATTTCAAGATATTTAACACCAAACACAACATGTTTCTAAGCAGCCGTTTTAAAGTTAGCATTTACTGCAAGGTTATAATGCACTTAAATATATATGGTTGGCTGCATCACAGACAACCTCGGAAAATAGGTTCCGAAGGCTGCAGAGGGGCCCTACTCATGCGGGGGCACCCTCTCACTCAAAACCCAGCACCCTGCCTTCAGGATTGTTAGGCCTGTCATAGGGGTGACAGGTAGGTTTATGTGTGTAGTTATTTAGAAGAGATATAGAGAACCTATATCTAAGTAAAGGGTGCATGCACCTCCTTACACAGGCTGCAGTAGCAGACCTGTGGTGTCAGTTTGAATGGCCTCTCAGGGGGTGGAATAGTACATGCTTCACCCCCTGGGAGGCCTCTGGAGGTACCTATGCACTGGGTACATGGTGTACCATACACTAGGGACTGTTAAGGGTACCCCAGTATCCAATCTGGAGTGTGCCTAAAGACCCTAACACTGTGTGCGAGGTTTGCATCACAAAGGTGATGAAAACCTGGTACTAAGTGTTATTAAACCTGGATCTGAGTGTCAGTAAGTGTAAGTGAGTGAGATTAAGAGTGATTGAATGAGAGTGTATAAGATTGAGTGTAAGAGAGTGAGTGAGAACAAATGAATGTGAGTGAGAGAATGAGTGTGAGTGAATGTGATCAAGAATGTGATGTGATGCTTTTGAATTAGTTGTTGGCCCTGGCAGACTGGAGGCAACTGTTGTCTCATAGAGATACCAAATGGGCTATGAGGGGCAAAGCCTGGTCATCGTCCCATGACCCTCACCTTGCCTTTTTCCTTCGTCCTTCCTATGGTGATGTCCTACAGGCAAAGCCTTTATCCATCCTATCCTATGGTGATGTCCTACAGGCAATGCCTTTGTCCATCCTATGGTGATATCCTACAGGCCAAGCCACTTTCCTCTGTCTACCCTATGGTGACCTACTTCATACCAGGTACCATTTCTCTCTGCACCACGGTGAATTCAAAGCCTGCTCATCCTCCTATGTACACAGTATGCCCTTATCTTCTGTCTGGTCTATGCTGGTGTTCTACTTGCCAGACCACTCTCTTCTGTCCACACTATGTCTTGGCATCATGTGTCTCCCTAAACTGCTCTGATCCTGGGCCCAGGACTTTCTTTTATGCCCACACCGCAGCGACCTACTCGAGTCCTGCCTTTTTCCTCTGTGCACCCTGTGGTGACCTCCTGCAGACCAGGCATCAATTCTCTCTTCGAACCCCAGTGACCCAAGGCACTGGCCTTCCTCACATGTCTACACCACAGTGACCTACTGCAGGAAATGCCTCTTTCATTCGCCTGTCCTACGGTGATGTCCTGCAGGCCAGGCCTCGTCCCTCTTGTCCCCATATGGTGGTATCTTACAGGCCAGACATCATTCCTCTGTCTGCACGCGGTGAGCCAAGGCCCTGGCTGTCCCAGCATGTCTACACCACAGTGACCTACCACAGGCCATGCCCCTTTCCTCTGTCCATCCTGTGGTGATGGCCCGGAGGTGAGGCCTCTGTCCGTCCTATAGCAGTGTCCTGAAAGGTGAGGCCTCTTTCCGTCCTGTGGTGGTGTCCTGGAGGTGAGGCCTCTGTCCGTCCTATTGTGGTGTCCTGGAGGTGAGGCCTCTGTCCGTCCTGTGGGGATGACGTGATGTCCTGGAGGCGAGGCCTCTTTCCGTCCTGTGGTGATGTCCTGGAGGTGAGGCTTCTGTCCATCCTGTATTTGTGTCCTGGAGGTGAGGCTTCTTTCCTCTTTCTGTCCTGTGGTGATGTCCTGGAGGCGAGGTCTCTTTCCGTCCTGTGGTGATGTCCTGGAGGCGAGGCCTCTGTCCGTCCTGTGGTGATGTGTCCTGGAGGCGAGGTCTCTTTCCGTCCTGTGGTGATGTATCCTTGAGACGAGGGCTCTGTCCGTCCTGTGGTGATGTCCTGGAGGCAAGGCCTCTTTCCGTCCTGTGGTGATGTGTCCTGGAGGCGAGGGCTCTGTACGTCCTGTGGTGATGTCCTGGAGGCGAGGCCTCTTTCCGCCCTGTGGTGATGTCCTGGAGGCGAGGCCTCTTTCTGTCCTGTGGTGATGTCCTAGAGGCGAGTCCTTTGTCCGTCCTGTAGTTGTGTCTTGGAGGTAAGGCCTCTTTCCTCTTTCTGTCCAGTAGTGATGTCCTGGAGGCGAGGTCTCTTTCCATCCTGTGGTGATGTCCTGGAGGCAAGGGCTCTGTCCGTCCTGTGGTGATGTCCTGGAGGCGAGGCCTCTTTCTGTCCTGTGGTGATGTGTCCTGGAGGCGAGGCCTCTGTCCGTCCTATACTGATGTCCTGGAGGCGAGGCCTCTGTCCGTCCTGTGGTGATGTCCTGGAGGTGGGGCCTCTGTCCGTCCTGTGGTGATGTTGTACAGGCGAGGCCTTTCTCCTCTGTCCGTCCTGTGGTGATGTCCTGGAGGTGAGGCCTCTCTCCGTCCTGTGGGGATGTCCTGGAGGCGAGGCCTCTGTCCGTCCTAAGTGATATCCTGGAGGTGAGGCCTCTGTCCGTCCTGTAGTGATGTCCTGGAGGCGAGGCCTCGCCGCCATATTGGGGTATCTTACAGGCCAGACCTCATTCCTCTGTCTGCACGCGGTGAGCCAAGGCCCTGGCTGTCCTAGCATGTCTACGCCAAAGTGACCTACCACAGGCCATGCCCCTTTCCTCTGTCCATCCTGTGGTGATGGCCCGGAGGTGAGGTCTCTGTCCGTCCTATAGTGATGTCCTGGAGGTGATGCCTTTGTCTGTCCTGAGGTGATGTCCTGGAGGTGAGGCCTCTGTCCATCCTGTGGTGTGTCCTGGAGGTGAGGCCTCTTTCCTATTTCTGTCCTGTGGTGATGTCCTGGAGGCGAGGCCTCTTACTGTCCTGTGGTGATGTCCTGGAGGTGAGGTCTCTGTCCGTCCTGTGGTGATGTCCTGGAGGCGAGGCCTCTTTCCGTCCTGTGGTGATGTTCTTGAGGTGAGGCCTCTTTCCGTCCTGTGGTGATGTTCTTGAGGTGAGGTCTCTGTCCGTCCTATTGTGATGTCCTGGAGGTGAGGCCTCTCTCCGTCCTGTGGGGATGTCCTGGAGGCGAGGCCTCTGTCCGTCCTAAGTGATATCCTGGAGGTGAGGCCTCTGTCCGTCCTATTGTGATGTCCTGGAGGCGAGGCCTCTGTCCGTCCTGTGGTGATGTCCTGGAGGTGGGGCCTCTGTCCGTCCTATTGTGATGTCCTGGAAGTGAGGCCTCTCTCCGTCCTGTGGGGATGTCCTGGAGGCGAGGCCTCTGTCCGTCCTAAGTGATATCCTGGAGGTGAGGCCTCTGTCCGTCCTATTGTGATGTCCTGGAGGCGAGGCCTCTGTCCGTCCTGTGGTGATGTCCTGGAGGTGAGGCCTCTGTCCGTCCTGTGGTGATGTTGTACAGGCGAGGCCTCTCTCCTCTGTCCGTCCTGTGGTGATGTCCTGGAGGTGAGGCCTCTGTCCGTCCAATTGTGATGTCCTGGAGGCGAGGCCTCTGTCCGTCCTATTGTGGTGTCCTGGAGGTGAGGCCTCTCTCCGTGATGTGGGGATGTCCTGGAGGCGAGGCCTCTGTCCGTCCTAAGTGATATCCTGGAGGTGAGGCCTCTGTCCGTCCTGTAGTGATGTCCTGGAGGCGAGGCCTCGCCGCCATATTGGGGTATCTTACAGGCCAGACATTATTCCTCTGTCTGCACGCGGTGAGCCAAGGCCCTGGCTGTCCTAGCATGTCTACGCAACAGTGACCTACCACAGGCCATGCCCCTTTCCTCTGTCCGTCCTGTGGTGATGGCCCGGAGGTGAGGCCTCTGTCCGTCCTATAGCGGTGTCCTGAAAGGTGAGGCCTCTGTCCGTCCTGTGGTGATGTCCTGGAGGCGAGGCCTTTGTCTGTCCTGAGGTGATGTCCTGGAGGTGAGGCCTCTGTCCGTCCTGTGGGGATGTCCTGGAGGCGAGGCCTCTTTCCGTCCTGTGGTGATGTCCTAGAGGCGAGGCCTCTGTCCATCCTATACTGATGTCCTGGAGGCGAGGCCTCTGTCCGTCCTGTGAAGATGTGTTCTGGAGGCGAGTCCTCTGTCCGTCCTGTGGTGATGATGTGATGTCCTGGAGGCGAGGCCTCTGTCCGTCCTATACTGATGTCCTGGAGGCGAGGCCTCTTTCTGTCCTGTGGTGATGTCCTAGAGGCGAGGCCTCTGTGCGTCCTGTAGTTGTGTCCTGGAGGTGAGGCCTCTTTCCTCTTTCCGTCCTGTGGTGATGTCCTGGAGGCAAGGGCTCTGTCCGTCCTGTGGTGATGTGTCCTGGAGGCGAGGGCTCTGTCCGTCCTGTGGTGATGTCCTGGAGGCAAGGCCTCTTTCCGTCCTGTGGTGATGTGTCCTGGAGGCGAGGGCTCTGTACGTCCTGTGGTGATGTCCTGGAGGCGAGGCCTCTTTCCGCCCTGTGGTGATGTCCTGGAGTCGAGGCCTCTTTCTGTCCTGTGGTGATGTCCTAGAGGCGAGTCCTTTGTCCGTCCTGTAGTTGTGTCTTGGAGGTAAGGCCTCTTTCCTCTTTCTGTCCTGTAGTGATGTCCTGGAGGCGAGGTCTCTTTCCATCCTGTGGTGATGTCCTGGAGGCGAGGTCTCTTTCCGTCCTGTGGTGATGTCCTGGAGGCAAGGGCTCTGTCCGTCCTGTGGTGATGGCCCGGAGGTGAGGCCTCTGTCCGTCCTATAGTGATGTCCTGGAGGTGATGCCTTTGTCTGTCCTGAGGTGATGTCCTGGAGGTGAGGCCTCTGTCCATCCTGTGGTGTGTCCAGGAGGCGAGGCCTCTTTCTGTCCTGTGGTGATGTCCTGGAGGCGAGGCCTCTTTCTGTCCTATGGTGATGTCCTGGAGGCGAGGCCTCTTTCCGTCCTGTGGTGATGTCCTGGAGGCGAGGCCTCTGTCCGTCCTGTGGTGATGTGTCCTGGAGGCGAGGCCTCTGTCCGTCCTGTGGTGATGTTCTGGAGGCGAGGCCTCTGTCCGTCCTGTGGTGATGTGTCCTGGAGGCGAGGCCTCTGTCCGTCCTGTGGTGATGTGTCCTGGAGGCGAGGGCTCTGTCCGTCCTGTGGTGATGTCCTGGAGGCGAGGCCTCTTTCCGTCCTGTTGTGATGTGTCCTGGAGGCGAGGGCTCTGTCTGTCCTGTGGTGATGTGTCCTGGAGGCGAGGCCTCTGTCCGTCCTGTCTTGATGACGTGATGTCCTAGAGGCGAGGCCTCGCCACCATACTAGGGTATCTTCCAGGCCAGCCGGCAGTGGTAACCCAAGGCCCGGGCCTTCCTGCATGTCCACGCCGCGGCCCACAGCTCCCACCTGCTCCAGCGTGCCTGCCTCTCTCCCCAGCTGCTCACGGCTCCTCGTCGTGATGTACGAGTCCTCCCTGGAAATGGGCGCCATCCATCATCGTAATGCGGCTCCGGGAGAGACGGTGCTTACTGCTTCGAGAACGCATCCACCTAAGAGCCCGGCAGGGTGGAAAACTGCGCGCTCCGCGGCTCCGCGACAGCTACGGATGGTGTTTGCTTTTAATGTCTGCCCGAGGCCGCCGGGGGCAGGTCCGTGGGGACCCGGGCCCTGGCAGCACCGCTCATACCTCATCCCTGGCACGGCTCAAGCGCAAGGGATTGTGGGATGCAGGGGGTGTCCCCGGCTTGTCTCCCCACCGAAGAGCCTGTCCCAGTACGAGGTTATTAATAAGTAATAGTCCTTTTCAGTGACCAGATAAGACTGCAGAACAGAGCGGGTACCATGTGCCCCAGGGCACCGGTACCAGGTATGACTGCAGTTACCATGTGCCCCAAGGCACTGAACCAGGTATGACCGCAGTTACCCTGAGCCCCAGGGCACTGGAACCAGGTATGGCTGCAGTTACCGTGTGCCCCAGGGCACTGGAACCAGGTATGGCTGCAGTTACCCTGTGCCCAAGGCACTGAACCAGGTATGACTGCAGTTACCGTGTGCCCCAAGGCACTGAACCAGATAAGGATGCAGTTACCATGTGCCCCAAGGCACTGAACCAGGTATGACTGCAGTTACCCTGTGCCCCAGGGCACTGGAACCAGGTATGACTGCAGTTACTCTGTGCCCCAAGGCACTGAACCAGGTATGACTGCAGTTACCGTGTGCCCCAAGGCACTGAACCAGATAAGGATGCAGTTACTATGTGCCCCAAGGCACTGAACCAGGTATGGCTGCAGTTACCGTGTGCCCCAAGGCTGCAGTTGCCGTGTGCCCCAAGGCACTGGAACCAGGTATGGCTGCAGTTACCCTGTGCACCAAGGCACTGAACCAGATAAGGATGCAATTACCGTGTGCCTCAAGGCACTGAACCAGATAAGGATGCAATTACCGTGTGCCCCAGAGCACCAGAACCATGTATGACTGCAGTTACCGTGTGCCCCAAGGCACTGAACCAGATAAGGATGTAGTTACCGTGTGCCCCAAGGCACTGAACTAGATAAGGATGCAGTTACTGTGTGCCCCAAGACACTGGAACCAGATAAGGATGCAGTTACCGGGGGGCTTCAGTTACTGTGTGCCCCAAAGCACTGAACCAGGTATGGCTGCAGTTGCCATGTGCCGCAAAGCACTGGAACCAGGTATGACTGCAGTTACCCTGTGCCCCAGGGCTTCGGAACCAGGTATGGCTGCAGTTACCGTGTGCCCCAAGGCACTGAACCAGAAAAGGATGCAGTTACCGTGTGCCCGAGTGCACCGGAACCAGGTATGACTGCAGTTACCGTGTGCCCCAAGGCACTGAACCAGATAAGGATGCAGTTACTGTGTGCCCCAAGGCACTGAACCAGGTATGGCTGCAGTTACCGTGTGCCCCAGTGCACCGGAACCAGGTATGGCTGCAGTTGCCATGTGCCCCAAAGCACTGGAACCAGGTATGGCTGCAGTTACCCTGTGCCCCAGGGCACCGGAACCAGGTATGGTTGACGTTACCCTGTGCCCTAGGGCACTGGAACCAGGTATGGCTGCAGTTACCCTGTGCCCCAGGGCACTGGAACCAGATAAGGATGCAGTTACCGTGTGCCCCTAGGCACTGGATGGATGCAGTTACCGGGATGCAGAGCGGGCACCATGTGCCCCAGGGCACCGGTACCAGGTATGGCTGCAGTTACCGTGTGGCCCCAAGGCACTGGAACCAGATAAGGATGCAGTTGCCGTGTGCCCCAACACACTGGAACCAGATAAGGATACAGTTACCGTGTGCCCCAAGGCACTGGAACCAGGTATGGCTGCAGTTACCCTGTGCCCCAGGGCACTGGAACCAGGTATGGCTGCAGTTACCCTGTGCCCCAGGGAACCGGAACCAGGTATGGCTGCAGTTACCCTGTGCCCCAAGGCACTGGAACCAGATAAGGATGCAGTTACCGTGTGCCCGAGTGCACCGGAACCAGGTATGACTGAAGTTACCGTGTGTCCCAAGGCACTGAACCAGGTATGGCTGCAGTAACCGTGTGCCCCAGTGCACCGGAACCAGGTATGGCTGCAGTTGCCATGTGCCCCAAAGCACTGGAACCAGGTATGGCTGCAGTTACTCTGTGCCCCAGGGCACCGGAACCAGGTATGGCTGACGTTACCCTGTGCCCTAGGGCACTGGAACCAGGTATGGCGGCAGTTACCCTGTGCCCCAGGGCATTGGAACCAGATAAGGATGCAGTTACCGTGTGCCCCTAGGCACTGGATGGATGCAGTTACCGGGATGCAGAGCGGGCACCATGTGCCCCAGGGCACCGGTACCAGGTATGGCTGCAGTTACCGTGTGGCCCCAAGGCACTGGAACCAGATAAGGATGCAGTTGCCGTGTGCCCCGAAGGCACTGGATGGATGCAGTTACCGGGATGCAGAGCGGGCACCATGTGCCCCAGGGCACCGGTACCAGGTATGACTGCAGTTACCATGTGCCCCAACACACTGGAACCAGATAAGGATACAGTTACCGTGTGCCCCAGGGCACCGGAACCAGGTATGGCTGCAGTTACCCTGTGCCCCAGGGCACCGGAACCAGGTATGGCTGCAGTTACCCTGTGCCCCAAGGCACTGGAACCAGATAAGGATGCAGTTACTGTGCGCCCGAAGGCACTGAACCAGGTAGGGCTGCAGTTACAGAGTGCTCCAAGACACTGGAACCAGATAAGGATGCAGTTACCGGGGGGCTACAGTTACTGTGTGCCCCAAGGCTCTGGAACCAGATAAGGATGCAGTTGCGTGTGCCCCAAGACACTGGAACCAGATAAGGATGCAGTTACCGGGGGGCTACAGTTACTGTGTGCCCCAAAGCACTGAACCCGGTATGGCTGCAGTTACTGTGTGGCCCCAAGGCACTGGAACCAGGTATGGCTGCAGTTACCGTGTGGCCCCAAGGCACTGGAACCAGGTATGGCTGCAGTTACCGTGTGGCCCCAAGACACTGGAAACAGATGAGGATGCAGTTACTGTTTGCCCCAGGGCACTGTAAACAGATAAGGATGCAGTTACCGTTTGCCCCAGGGCACTGGAAACAGATAAGGATGCAGTTAGTGTGTCCCCCAAGGCACTGAACCAGGTATGGCTGCAGTTACCGTGTGCCCCAAGACACTGGAACCAGATGAGGATACAGTTACCCTGTGCCCCAGGGCACCGGAACCAGGTATGGCTGCAGGTACTGTGTGCCCCAAGGCACTGAACCAGGTATGGCTGCAGTTACAGTGTGCCCCAAAGCACTGAACCAGGTATGGCTACAGTTACCGTGTGCCCCAAGGCACTGAACCAGGTATGACTGCAGTTACAGTGTTACCCCAGGGCACCGGAACCAGGTATAGCTGCAGTTACCGTGTGCCCCAAGACACTGGAACCAGATATGGATGCAGTTACCGTGTGCCCCAGGGCACCGGAACCAGGTATGGCTACAGTTACTGTGTGCCCCAAGTCACTGAACTAAGCATGGGCGGGAAATCCGTTCCGCTCGTGGATTTCACGGATTTTCGGTAAATTCGCAATCCGCGAGATTCGCAAATTTCCTGCAAAATCCGCGAACGGAACGGATTGGGTCAAAAGTTCAAGCTGACTTTTGTAACTCTTTTAGAATGGCGCCGGCAAGCTGCCAGAGCCATTCTAAAATAGTTACAAAAGTCAGCTTCAACAGGAAGCTCTAATAGATAAAGTAAAGCAGGTGCTACTCAAATTCAGTTACACAATCATTAATCACCCCAAACTTGGGGTGATTAATGATTGTGTAACTTAATTTGACCTTCAACTGGAGCACCTGCTTTACTTTATCTATTAGTGCTTCCTGTTGAAGCTATTTCTAGCTATTTTAGAATGGCTCTGGCAGCTTGCCGGCGCCATTCTAAGTGGGGCTGAGGGCAGAAGGGCACAAAAGTGGGACAGAGGGCAGAAGGGGACAAAAAATGAGTGGGGCAGAGGGAAAAAGTGCACAGAAACGAGTGGTACAGAGGGCAGATGTGCATAAAAAACGAGAGGGTGGCAGTGATTAAGCAGGCAAAAAAAAAAACTGCGAAATTGCAAAGCGCCTCGCGAACACCCGCGAACACGCAAAGCGCCTCGCGAACACGGAAAAATTAAAAAATCCGCAAATTCGCACGAATTCGCGAATTTTGCGGATTGCCAATTCGCAAATTCGCGAATTGCCAATTCGCAAAATTTGCCCATGCTTACACTGAACCAGGTATGGCTGCACTTACAGTGTGCCCCAAGGCACTGGAACCAGATAAGGATGCAGTTACAGTGTACCCCGAGGCACTGGAACCAGATAAGAATGCAGTTACCGTGTGCCCCAAGGCACTGGAACCAGATAAGGATGCAGTTACAGTGTGCCCAGAGGCACTGGAACCAGGTATGACTGCAGTTACCGTGTGCCCCAAGGCACTGAACCAGGTATGGCTGCAGTTACAGTGTGCCCCGAGGCACTGGAACCAGGTATGGCTGCAGTTACTGTGTGCCCCAAGGCACTGGAACCAGATAAGAATGCAGTTACCGAATGCCCCAGGCACTGGAACCAGGTATGACTGCAGTTACCATGTGCCCCAAGGCACTGAACCAGGTATGACTGCAGTTACTGTGTGCCCCAAGGTACCGGAACCAGGTATGGGTGGAGTTACTTTGTGCCCCAAGGCACTGGAACCAGGTATGGCTGCAGTTACTGAGTGCCCCAGGGCACTGGAACCAGGTATGACTGCAGTTACTGTGTGCCCCAAGGCACCTGAACCAGATAAGGATGCAGTTTCTGTGTGCCCCAAGACACTGGAACCGGGTATGGCTGCAGTTACCGGGGGGGCTGCAGTTACCGTGTGCCCCAAGTCACTGGAACCAGGTATGGCTGCAGTTACCGTGTGCGTCAAGGCACTGGAACCAGATAAGGATGCAGTTACCATGTGCCCCAAGTCACTGGAACCAGATAAGGATGCAGTTACAGTGTGCCCCAAGACACTGGAACCAGATAAGGATGCAGTTACTGTGTGCCCCAAGGCACTGAAACCAGGTATCGCTGCAGTTACAGTGTGCCCCGAGACGGTATAGAGACAAAATATCGACTCCAAAATATCGACTGGACATAATATCGAGTTTTTAATATAGACTGGACAAAATATCGACTGGACATAATATCGACTACAAAAATATCGTTTTTCAGGTAAGTGAAGTAATATCGACTGTATAAAATATAGATAGCAAAAATATCGATTTTTTAATAATATATAATATTTTATAGTGTATTTTTATGTAATAATATGTGTGAATAGTGTGTATTAATGTTATAAAATATTTTATTACATGAATTTTGTTTTTATAATAATTGCGTAATGTAATTCTGTAGCGGGTTGTGGGTTTATAGGGGAATAGGGTGGGAAGTAATTTAATAATAATTAATTAATTAATATATGTTTGTTAATATTTTTAATTAATAATTAATTGATAATTAATTAATATTAATTAGTTAATTAATTAATATAATTTTGAACATATTTTGTATTAGTAATTAATTGTTAATTAATTAATTGTAATTAGTTAATTACATTAATTAGAGTACATTTTTAATATATATAATTTTGTGTAATTTTTAAGTAATTAATTTTGAAAAAATAATATTAATTATTAAAATAATTACAGCTAATGTTCTAATATATTTACTTTATTGTTATTGTTAATTAATAATTAATTGCTAATTAAATAATATTGATAAATTTAGGGTAAAGGAGCATTTTTAGGGTTCAGGGTCAGTTTTCAGTTCATGGGTAAAGGGGTATTTTTAGGGTTCAGGGTCAGTTTTCAGTTCATGGGTAAAGGGGTATTTTTAGGGTTCAGGGTCAGTTTTCAGTTCATGGGTAAAGGGGTATTTTTAGGGTTCAGGGTCAGTTTTCAGTTCATGGGTAAAGGGGTATTTTTAGGGTTCAGGGTCAGTTTTCAGTTCATGGGTAAAGGGGTATTTTTAGGGTTCAGGGTCAGTTTTCAGTTCATGGGTAAAGGGGCATTTTTAGGGTTCAGGGTCAGTTTTCAGTTTTTGGGTAAAGGGGTATTTTTAGGGTTCAGGGTCAGTTTTCAGTTCATGGGTAAAGGGGTATTTTTAGGGTTCAGGGTCAGTTTGGGGTTTTTGGGTAAAGGGGTATTTTTAGGGTTCAGGGTCAACAAATAAGATTTAAAAAAATTATTTTTATTATTTTCATTTATTATTTAATTATTATAATTTAATTTAAGTCGTTTTAAGTATATTTTAGTAATAAAAATTTAATATTAATTTAATTTAACACTGTTTTTAATAAAGTCGATATTTTTTACATCTATATTTTTGTTAACGATATTTTGTACTCGATATTTTTGTACTTACCTGTTTGTAGATACAAACTCGATATTTTGACTGTCGATATTTTGTCCACGATATTTTGGCAACTCGATATTATGTCCGTCGATATTATTTCAGTGATCCCCCCCGAGACACTGAAACCAGGTATGGCTCCAGTTACAGAGTGCCCCAAGGCACTGGAATCAGGTATGGCTGCAGTTACCCTGTGCCCCAAGGAACTGGAACCAGATAAGGATGAAGTTACCGTGTGCCCCAAAATATTGGAACCAGATAGGGATGCAGTTACCGTGTGCCCCAAGGCACTGGAACCAGATATGTATGTAGTTGCTGTGTGCCCCAAAGCACTGGCACACAATTAGGTTGCAGTTGCCGTGTGCCCCAAGGCACTGGAACCAGGTATGGCTGCAGTTACCCCGTGCCCCAAGGCACTGGAACCAGGTATGGCTGCAGTTACCCCGTGCCCCAAGGAACTGGAACCAGATAAGGATGAAGTTACCGTGTGCCCCAAGACACTGGAACCAGGTATGGCTACGGTTACCATGTTCCACAAGGCACTGGAACCAGAGAAGGGTGCAGTTACTGTGTGCCCCAAGGCACTGAACCAGGGATGACTACAGTTACCGTATGCCCCAAGGCCCTGGAACCAGATAAGGATGCATTTACCGTGTGCCCCAAGGCACTGGAACCAGGTATTACTGAAGTTACAGTGTGCCCCAAGGCACTGAAACCTGAAAAGGATGCAGTTACTGTGTGCCCCAAGGCACTGGAACCAGATAAGGATGCAGTTACAGTGTGCCCCTAGGCACTGGAACCAGGTATGACTGCAGTTACCATGTGCCACAAGGCACTGAACCAGGTATGACTGCAGTTACCGTGTGCCCCAAGGCACCGGAACCAGGTATTACTGAAGTTACAGTGTGCCACAAGGCACTGGAACCAGGTATGACTGCAGTTACCGTGTGCCCCAAGGCACTGAACCAGGTATGACTGCAGTTACCGTGTGCCCCAAGGCACTGAACCAGGTATGCCTGCAGTTACCGTGTGCCCCAAGGCACCGGAACAAGGTATGGCTGCTGTTACCATGTTCCCCAAGGCACTGGAACCAGGTATGGCTGCAGTTACTGTGTGCCCCAGGGCACTGGAACTAGGTATGACTGCAGTTACCGTGTGCTCCAAGGCACTGGAACCAGATAAGGATGCAGTTACCGTGTGCCCCCAGGCACTGGAACCAGGTATGACTGCAGTTGCCGTGTGCTCCAAGGCACCTGAACCAGATAAGGATGCAGTTACTGTGTGCCCCAAGACACTGGAACCAGATATGGATGCAGTTACTGTGTGCCCCTAGGCACTGGAACCAGATAAG
The DNA here is from genome assembly GCF_964263255.1 of Lissotriton vulgaris. Classification (NCBI taxonomy): domain Eukaryota; kingdom Metazoa; phylum Chordata; class Amphibia; order Caudata; family Salamandridae; genus Lissotriton; species Lissotriton vulgaris. The sequence goes on along the minus strand of NC_141693.1, from coordinate 1,995,622,608 downwards.
GATGCAGTTACCGTGTGCCCCAAGGCACTGGAACCAGATAAGGATGCAGTTACCGTGTGCTCCAAGGCACCTGAACCAGATAAGGATGCAGTTACTGTGTGCCCCTAGGCACTGGAACCAGATAAGGATGCAGTTACCGTGTGCCCCAAGGCACTGGAACCAGGTATGGCTGCAGTTACCCTGTGCCCCTAGGCACTGGAACCAAATAAGGATGCAGTTACTGTGTGCCCCAAGACACTGGAACCAGATAAGGATGCAGTTACCGTGTGCCCCAAGTAACTGGAACCAAATAAGGATGCAGTTACTGTGTGCCCCAAGACACTGGAACCAGATAAGGATGCAGTTGCCGTGTGCCCCAAGGCACTGGAACCAGATATGGATGCAGTTACTGTGTGCCCCTAGGCACTGGAACCAGATAAGGATGCAGTTACCGTGTGCCCCAAGGCACTGGAACCAGATAAGGATGCAGTTACCGTGTGCTCCAAGGCACCTGAACCAGATAAGGATGCAGTTACTGTGTGCCCCAAGACACTGGAACCAGATATGGATGCAGTTACTGTGTGCCCCTAGGCACTGGAACCAGATAAGGATGCAGTTACCGTGTGCCCCAAGGCACTGGAACCAGATAAGGATGCAGTTACCGTGTGCTCCAAGGCACCTGAACCAGATAAGGATGCAGTTACTGTGTGCCCCTAGGCACTGGAACCAGATAAGGATGCAGTTACCGTGTGCCCCAAGGCACTGGAACCAGGTATGACTGCAGTTACCCTGTGCCCCTAGGCACTGGAACCAAATAAGGATGCAGTTACTGTGTGCCCCAAGACACTGGAACCAGATAAGGATGCAGTTACCGTGTGCCCCAAGTCACTGGAACCAAATAAGGATGCAGTTACTGTGTGCCCCAAGACACTGGAACCAGATAAGGATGCAGTTGCCGTGTGCCTCAAGGCACTGGAACCAGATAAGGATGCAGTTGCCGTGTGCCTCAAGGCACTGGAACCAGGGAAGGCTGCAAGGTGGTCCCCATGTACTCCAGGGTACAGGGACTAGGTAAGGCTGCAAATCGGTCCCCTTATGTAGTCCAAGGTACATGAAATAGGTGAGACTGCAGTTTGGTTACCATGTGCTGCAAGACAATAGAAACAAGTAAGCCTGCAAGGCGTTCAACATGTGTGCCCCAAGGTACATGAACTAGGTAAGGTTGCAAGGCGTTCACCACGAGCTCCATGGTACAGGAACTAGGTGAGGCTGCAAAGCGGTCCCCTATGTATATCCCAAGGGGCCATCAGTCTTCCTTCGGATTGAGTATCCTGGCTGGGAGTTATCGGGAGCATCATACCTAATGCAAAGGAGGGGTTGCTTAGGAAAGCCATGCTGTTCACTTTGCTCAGTCCCTGTATATGATATGCATGTGCTGCAAGAATGTCAGATGTGTTGGTCTGTCCCAGTATTTACACAAATAACTATTTCAATATCACTATTTTGTTTAATTTCTTTTATAGCACTACTCATCCCAATGGAGGGTGTCACGGCGCTTTATAGTACATGTAAATATTATACATTGGCAATAAATCATATGTGTAAATCAATGTACAGGATGTGTTAAATAAGACCGTGAGGGTTATGAGGTGTAGGAGGCACGTGTCCTTCATACCTCACTGTGCTGCACTAGAAGCATTACAGTTTATGAACTGCAAGTAACAAAGGGATGTATGTGTTAAAAGCAGGTACCCACTTACCCTTTTACATGTCATCTGCGTGTTACATAATGTGCTTTGTGGTAGCCATAATAACCCTCCTTTGATTCTAAACTGGAACTACACACAACACAGGTCTCTCCATCAGGTACGTTCACCTCCAGAGTTATCTTAACATTATTACTCCCTGAGATGGAGCTGGCACACAAAGATCTCTGCAGAAGATGCCGTACCCTATAAGATATTTTAAAATGCAGAAATTGCAAACAATTAAGCAGAACAGATTTACTGCCAGTTACTTTGTGGCAGAGTTCAAAAAAATGTACACGTTTTGGCCCATGTTTTGTTTCGGATTGTATCACTGAGTAGTGCGCTCGAATGACCTTGTGATAGAACTGCTAAGTATATGCCTTAGGAGTTAAGATCTGATGTCACTTCTTGTGATGTAATTTCCTGTGAGGTTATGGGTCGTGATGCCACTTCCTGTGATGTCACTTCCTGTGATGCCACGTGCGATGTCATGCACCATGATGTCACTTGCATTCTGCCTAACTTGGTTCACTCCCCCACTTAATTTTTTAGGACTTGTGCCCTGCATAGTAGGGTTTTTTGTGCTATGTTTGGATTGTAGTGAGTGGTAGGATAACGCTTAAGTTCTACCGTGTGCCTTATTGACAGGATAAAAGGGTAGAGACACGACTTGGCAGGACACAACATTGTACTTTCTGCTTACATAACACTGCGCAGGTGTCGTAGGAACTTAGGGCCAGATGTATGAAGATCAAATGGGTTTGTAAACGCCGAAATTCGCAGAATTTCAGTGTTTGCGAACTCATTTGAGCAAAATGGTATGTATGTAGCAAATTTCAGTGCAAAATAAGGAATCGCAAATTTGAGATTCCTTATTTTGCGATTGCATGTAAGGAATCGCAAATTACCACCAACTTCAAGTTGGTGGTAATTTGCACATTTCTTGAAAAATGCTAATTTTTGCATTTTTCAAAGTGTCATGTAATGCACATACATGCCCTTAGGGCATGTATGTGCACCACATGTGCACCCATGCTTATTTCAGGGGTGCAACAGGGTGTCCTTTGGACACCCTTGCACCCTTGAAATTATTCTCAATATGCGATTCGCAGATTGCGAATCGCATATTGAGAATAATTTCACATTCATTCCTATCCCTGGCCCACAGAAATGAATAGGAAATTATTCCTTAATTGCGATTAGCAATTTGCTAATCGCAATTAAGGAATTTTAAGAAATCGCTAAAAAATTGCGAATTTCTACATACATACCATTTTGCAATTCTCAAATAGCGATTCCTTAAAAATCGCTATTTGAGAATCGCAAAAGTGTATCTTGATACATCTGGCCCATATTCTTGTCGGGACCAGTGTTTATTGCACTTCAAGCTACTGCAATACAATACTGGGCCAGGCCTCCAGCCTCCACCACTCCAGCAACTGCAGTACTATTTAGGGGCCAGACCTCCAGCCTCTACAACCAACTACTTCAGTACCGTACAGACCCTGGACTCCAGTCTCTACAACCAGCTACTGCAGTACTGTACAAGGCCAGAACTCTAGCTTCTACTTCCAGCAACTGCTGTACCGTACAGTGCCAGGCCCCCAGCCACCACTCCCAACCACCACAGTATCGTACAGGACCAGGCCTGCAGCCTCTACTCCCACCTACTTCAGTACCGTACATGTCCAGGCCTCCAGCCTCCACTCCCACCTACTTCAGTACCGTACTGTTCCAGACCTCCAGCCTCCACTCGCAACCACCACCGCACCGTACAGGGCAAGACCTGCAGCCTCCACTTCCACCTACTTCAGTACCGTACAGGTCCAGGCCTCCAGCCTCCACTGCCACCTACTTCAGTACCATACAGGGCCAGGCCTGCAGCCTCCACTCCCACACACCGCACTACCATACAGGGCCAGGCCTGCAGCCTCCACTCCCACCTACTTCAGTACCGTACAGGAACAGGCCTCCAGCCTCCACTCCCACCTACTTCAGTACCGTACTGGTCCAGACCTCCAGCCTCCATTCCCAACCACCACTGTACCGTACAGGGCCAGGCCTGCAGCCTCCACTCCCACACACCGCACTACCATACAGGGCCAGGCCTGCAGCCTCCACTCCCACCTACTTCAGTACCGTACAGGAACAGGCCTCCAGCCTCCACTCCCATCTACTTCAATACCATACTGGTCCAGACCTCCAGCCTCCACTCTCAACCACCACAGTACCGTACAGGGCCAGGCCTGCAGCCTCCACTCCCACCTACTTCAGTACCGTACTGGTCCAGACCTCCAGCCTCCACTCCCACCCACCACAGTACCATACAGGGCCAGGCCTGCAGCCTCCACTCCCACCCACCACAGTACCATACAGGGCCAGGCCTGCAGCCTCCACTCCCACCTACTTCAGTACCGTACAGGTCCAGGCCTCCAGCCTCGACTCCCACCTACTTCAGTACCGTACAGGTCCAGACCTCCAGCCTCCACTGCCACCCACGGCATTACCATACAGGGCCAGCCCTGCAGCCTCCACTCCCCGAGACTTCACTACTGTACAGGCCCTGTTCTCAAGCCTCCACTTCCAGCTACATCAGTACCGTACAGGGCCAGGCCTGCAGCCTCCACTCCCACCTACTTCAGTACCGTACAGGGCCAGGCCTGCAGCCTCCACTCCCACCCACCACAGTACCATACAGGGCCAGGCCTCCAGCCTCCACTCCCACCTACTTCAGTACCATACAGGGCCAGGGCCTCAGCTACCACTCCTAACCAGCGCAGTACTGTACAGGGCCAGGCCTGCAGCCTCCACTCCCACCTACTTCAGTACCGTTCAGGGTCAGGCCTCCACTCCCAGCTACTGCAGTACTGTACAGGGCCAGGCCTCCAGCCTCCACTGTCAGCTACCGCAGTACTGTGCAGGGCCTGTTCCCAAGCCTCCACTCCCAGCTACTTCAGTACCGGACAGGGTCAGGCCTCTAGCCTCCACTCCCAGCTACTGCAGTACCGTACAGAGCCAGGTCCACAGCCACCACTCCCAACCACTGCAGTACCGTACAGGGCCAGGCTCCCAGCCAACACTCCCAACCACTGCAGTACCGTACAGGGCCAGACCTGCAGCCTCCACTCCCACCTACTTCAGTACCGTACAGGGCCAGGCCCCCAGCCACCACTCCCAGCCACTTCAGTACTGTACAGGGTCAGGCCTCTAGCCTCCACTCCCAGCTACCGAGGTACCGTAGAGGGCCAGGCCTCCAGCCTCCACTCCTGGCTCCTGCAGTACTGTACAGGGCCAGTCCTCCAGCCTTCACTCCCAGCTACCGCAGTACCGTACAGGGTCAAGCCTCTAGCCTCCACTCCCAGCTACTGCAGTACCCTACAGGCCCAGGCCTCCAGCCTCCACTCCCAGCTATTGCAGTACAATACAGGGCCAGGCCTCCAGCCTCCACTCCCAGCTACTGTAGTACAGTATAGGTCCAGCCCTGCAGCCTCCACTGCCAGCTACTTCAGTACTGTAGAGGGCCTGTTCCCAAGCCTCCACTCCCAGCTACTTCAGTACCATACAGGTCTAAGCCTCCAGCCTCCACTCCCAACCACCACAGTACCGTACAGGGCCAGGCCTGCAGCCTCCACTCCCACCTACTTCAGTACCATACAGGGCCAGGCCTGCAGCCTCCACTCCCACCTACTTCATTACCGTACAGGGCCAGGCCGCCAGCCTCCACTCCCACCTACTTCATTACCGTACTGGTCCAGGCCTGCAGCCTCCACTCCCACCTACTTCAGTACCGTACAGGGCCAGGCCTGCAGCCTCCACTCCACCTTCTTCATTACCGTACAGGGCCAGGCCGCCAGCCTCCACTCCCACCTACTTCAGTACCGTACTGGTCCAGGCCTGCAGCCTCCACTCCCACCTACTTCAGTACCGTACAGGGCCAGGCCTGCAGCCTCCACTCCCACCTTCTTCATTACCGTACAGGGCCAGGCCGCCAGCCTCCACTCCCACCTACTTCAGTACCGTACTGGTCCAGACCTCCAGCCTCCACTCCCACCCACCACAGTACCGTACAGGGCCAGGCCTGCAGCCTCCACTCCCACCTATTTCATTACCGTACAGGTCCAGGCCTGCAGCCTCCATTCCCACCTACTTCAGTACCGTACAGGGACAGGCCTCCAGCCTCCACTCCCATCCACTGCAGTATCGTACAGGGCCAGGCCTCCACTCCCAGCTTCTGCAGTACCTTACAGGGCCAGGCCTCCAGCCTCCACTGCCAGCTACCGCAGTACTGTGCAGGGCCTGTTCCCAAGCCTCCACTCCCAGCTACTTCAGTACCGGACAGGGTCAGGCCTCTAGCCTCCACTCCCAGCTACTGCAGTACCGTTCAGAGCCAGGTCCCCAGCCACCACTCCCAACCACTGCAGTACCGTACAGGGCCAGGCTCCCAGCCACTACTCCCAACCACTGCAGTACCGTACAGGGCCAGGCCTGCAGCCTCCACTCCCACCTACTTCATTACCGTACAGGGCCAGGCTTCCAGCCTCCACTCCCACCTGCTTCAGTACCGTACAGGTCCAGGCCTCCAGCCTCCACTCCCACCTACTTCAGTACCGTGCAGGTCCAGACATCCAGCCTCCACTCCCACCCACCACAGTACCATACAGGGCCAGGCCTGCAGCCTCCACTCCCACACACCGCACTACCATACAGGGCAAGGCCTGCAGCCTCCACTCGCACCTACTTCAGTACCGTACAGGAACAGGCCTCCAGCCTCCACTCCCACCTACTTCAGTACCGTACAGGTCCAGACCTGCAGCCTCCACTGCCACCCACCGCATTACCATACAGGGCCAGGCCTGCAGCCTCCACTCCCAGAGACTTCACTACTGTACAGGGCCTGTTCCCAAGCCTCCACTTCCAGCTACATCAGTACCGTACAGATCCAGGCCTCCAGCCTCCACTCCCAGCTGCTTCACTACTGTAAAGGGCCAGGCCCCCAGCCACCACTCCCAACCATCGCAGTACCATACAGGACCAGGCCTGCAGCCTCCACTCCCAACCATCGCAGTACCGTACAGAGCCAGGCCTGCAGCCTCCACTCCCACCTACTTCAGTACTGTACAGGGCCAGGCCTGCAGCCTCCACTCCCACCTACTTCAGTACTGTACAGGGCCAGACCTGCAGCCTCCACTTCCACGTACTTCAGTACCATACAGGGCCAGGCCTCCAGCCTCCACTCCCACCTACTTCAGTACCGTACAGGGCCAGGCCTGCAGCCTCCACTCCCACCCACCACAGTACCATACAGGGCCAGGCCTCCAGCCTCCACTCCCACCTACTTCAGTACCATACAGGGCCAGGGCCTCAGCCACCACTCCCAACCAGCGCAGTACTGTACAGGGCCAGGCCTGCAGCCTCCACTCCCACCTACTTCAGTACCGTACAGGGACAGGCCTCCAGCCTCCACTCCCATCCACTGCAGTATCGTACAGGGCCAGGCCTCCACTCCCAGCTACTGCAGTACCTTACATGGCCAGGCCTCCAGCCTCCACTGCCAGCTACCGCAGTACTGTGCAGGGCCTGTTCCCAAGCCTCCACTCCCAGCTACTTCAGTACCGGACAGGGTCAGGCCTCTAGCCTCCCCTCCCAGCTACTGCAGTACCGTACAGAGCCAGGCTCCCAGCCACTACTCCCAACCATTGCAGTACCGTACAGGGCCAGGCCTGCAGCCTCCACTCCCACCTACTTCAGTACCGTACAGGGCCAGGCCCCCAGTCACCACTCCCAACCACTGCAGTACCGTACAGGGTCAGGCCTCTAGCCTCCACTCCCAGCTACCGCAGCACCGTAGAGGGCCAGGCCTCCAGCCTCCACTCCCAGCTACCGCAGTGCCCTACAGGGCCAGGCCTCCAGCCTCAACTTCTAGCTACTACAGTACTGTACAGGTCCAGACCTCCAGCCTCCACTCCCAGCTACCGCAGTACCGTACAGGGTCAGGCCTCCAGCCTCAACTCCTAGCTACTACAGTACTGTACAGGTCCAGACCTCCAGCCTCCACTCCCAGCTACCGCAGTACTGTACAGGGTCAGGCCTCCAGCCTCAACTTCTAGCTACTACAGTACCGTACAGGTCCAGACCTCCAGCCTCCACTCCCAGCTACTGCAGTACTGTACAGGGTCAGGCCTCCAGCCTCAACTCCTAGCTACTGCAGTACTGTACAGGTCCAGACCTCCAGCCTCCACTCCCAGCTACTTCAGTACCGTACAGGGCCACATCTCCAGCTTCTGTAGTACCGTATTGGTCCAGGAGTCAATTCACAGCTGCTGCAGTACCATACAAGGTCCGACCTCGGTCTACAATCCTCGCTGACTGAGTACCTGACAAGGTACAGACCTCCAGTCTTTGCACTGAATATTCAAGTACAGGAGGAGAGGTTTGTCAATAAACCCAAGAACCTCTAACATATTAACCATTTAGTAGACTGTGTGTGCGAGTTGATGCAGTCTGAGCACCCAGTTTGCCGACACCTTTGCAGCCCAACAGGAAGGTCCCCTATTTATGAAGGTTCACGGGTCAATTTAGATAATGACTGGACACAGAACCGGAACTAACCCCCCACCCTTCCATGTGGAATGGTCTGGTCCAGAGCTGGTCCTTAAGGTGCTCCCAAACAAAGTGGAGGTTGCATGGACTCCACAGCTCTTTCCGCCATCGCCTGCAGAGAAATGACCTCAAGAGTTTTGCTGATAGCACCAACAAGCATGCCAACATTTTTAAACTAAAGGAGAAAGATGTTTTTTTTAAAAATGGAGCACTCAAATTTTTCTAATTTATGTAAATTGAAGCAAAGGTAATTTTAGCTGGGACACTAGTAAAATAAAGCCTTTTTTTGCTTCAAATATTGGGAGTCTCCCTACTGAATCAGGTCTATTGGTATGTGCACCACCAATAAACTTTCCTCACTGCCCAGGGAAGGCCATTTTGTCTTGGCGGGACACCCCTTGAATGACGTGACGTGATGGGCGAGCCCTGCTGTCACTCTGCCGTGGAGAGCGGAAGTCCCGCCCCAGGCCGGGAGGCATGACCTCCATTGTAAAGGGAACAGTCTGAGTAATGTGTGGGCCGCCCTTTAACGGAATCTGCTAAGGGCCTACAAGAATGTCTGAGGGAAGGAGGGCACGTAGGGTCGGGGGACAAGATGCAATGCAAATGCAAGGTAGCGGGTGACCGACTTTGTATTACACGCCCCGGCACCCCGCCGACGTGCAGGAACGCTGGGGCTATGGAGACATTGAAAGAAACACTCTGCCGCTAAGTGCATCAGCGGATAAAAATAACTCGCCTCCTCCCCCCCTGATTTGTATGTTTGTGGTGTCGGTGAGGCTTACCAAGACACATGCTCCCAATTAGCTGCTCCTCCTAATTTAAATGCTTCATAAATTATCTCCTGTGCTTGCGGATTATCACTTCATAATGTGAGTTAGCATTTAAATAAATAGCTGGGATGTAGAAAATTAGGCAGGCTTAGGCTGAAGCAGCGGCATAATGAAGGGAAATCTGCAGCTCTGGTGGGGGCCGTGGGGCTGAACGGGGAGGGGTGCTCTGGCTTCAGCCTGCTTCAATCCTGGCCCCTGATATACCTGCATAAAAGAAATCGTTGTCCAGAGATATTCATTTTTGATTTGTATTTGGATCATTAGAGAAGTAATTTGGCTTGGTTAGACATTGCTGATTCGGGCCAAATTTTTCTGATGACATTTTTAAAAATAGCACATGTGTTGCAGTGATGATGTAATATTTCAGGATTCACGAGACCTATATACTTAATTTTGGTGTCAAAATATAGGTTTAGGTGTCAAGTAGTCTTATGAAGACAGAAAATAACTCCTCAGAGCAACCCTTCCGCCATTTCCCAAAATGGCAGCTATAATAGAGGAAGAAGAGATGTATGTATATATATATATATATATAAATATAAACATATATATATTAAACAAATAATGTTTTTAATCCTTATGTATGCACCAAACAGAGTTTATAATCTGAAAATGATTTTTTAAAATGTATTTATCACTCCTGTATTAGACACGCTTTTATAGTTCACATTATCTATTTGTTTCGGCAATCGTTCGTGGTACAAATGCAGAATATTGAACATTTGAGAAGAGCATATCGACAAGGAAATCATTTCGTAGCACAGGTTTTGCAAGTCCATGTACGTGCAAGTTCTGTGGGTAGAGGCTTTAGAAGTTATGTAGGCTTTAGCACCCCGTCAATATCTTCCCAACCAAATTCACACAGATCTTTCTCTACATATGCATGATCCAAAACATTTCCACATCTTCTGATCAAGTAGGAAGCTCTTTTAATGAGTCCATGCACAGAATATGACTTCAGTGGAAGGTCACATAGCAGGGCTGACCTCTTGAACCCACTGTACCGAAGATCGTTAAATGTGTGACAGTCAGAACTCGTTTTCCGCACCCACACAAGGTATTTTTCAATGTCTTTAAAGTCACATTCTTCTACTGTCTCAGCAAATCCTTTTAGAAACTTGAAAGGTTCAGCAGTTAACCCCTTCGATGCTCATGATGGAAAGGTTCCGTCATGAGCATCGGTTGAGCTGTGCTCATGACGGAACCGTTCCGTCATGACCACGCCCGTTTTTGTTAGGGCTTAGCACCGGCGGTAAATCTTACCCGCACGGATGTGGTTAAAGCTCCAAGTTTTGTTCCAATTTTGCGCATAGTGTCATCACCCGTAAGAATTTGTGCCTTGATAAAGAACACTGGGTTTGGTTGTAGCATCTCCATCAAATAATGCGCTTGTTGGAAGAAGATCATGCGACAGAATGTCCTTGATAAATTCACCCCTTTTGTTTCCTACATCCATCTCTCTCGGTGCTTGCGAGAGTTGTTTTTTGCAACCTGTTTTGTAGTGGCTGCTTGGACGAAACTCTTACTATGGCAGTTAAAGCGTGGAATTTTTGCTTTAGTGATTATGCCAAACAGCCTTTTCTCTTTCAATACAAATCTCTCCTCTTTCAGTTCTGCGTCTAGTTTCGACTCATGTTCCACGACATCTAGTAGATGTGTCTTTATATCGTTATCCCTATATTGCTTGGTCACAAAGTTGTGTAGTCATGCAGGGTCAGCCATTTCAAAGGGATCTCCTTGCTGCTGCATAAAATGAAGAAGGCTGTCAATATTTTTATTAAAACATTCCCCTCTCTTTCCCACAAAATCATGGTGAGGAACAGTTTCACGATGGTCCATTAATTCTGAATTTGTCATCTCTCTGCAAACATTGCAAATAAAAAGGATTTCATGGTAAAATAGCTACGATTGAGCAACATATTTGCTTTTACGTGTCTGACTAATAATTCCCTTGGAGATTGTCTGTTCCAGTTTCATACCTAGAGCCACAGCATTGAACCTTCCCTCTCTGTCTTCCAGCACAACATTTCTTTGGATGAATTTCCTGTAGAGGGTATGGTTTTTCCACCTCTAGCTTCTTCACTCTTTCCAAATAGCAGGACCCATATCTCAGGCCGTTTATACAATCAAATTTGCGGAACACAGTAATCAGTGACTCCACAGTCTTCACATGCAGCACCCAATCCCTTTCGCGATCAGCATGTACCACGTTTTTCACTAGAGCAACCAAGTGTAAAACATTTCCCCTGTAATTACAAAGTTCTGATTTTTCTACACATTTTTTAAGAAACTCTACGAGCTCGGTTTTCAGGTTTTCTGATTTTGAACTGAGTGTATTGAACAATGCCTGGCTTTGCATTATGTCTTTTGAATGAAGTGAATCTTGTGCCTTGTTCACTTCTGAGATAAGATTTGCAAAACCTAATTTGTCATTCTTGTTCCAGAAAGCATTCCAAAGCTATGTTTCTAAAGCCTCAGATATGATGAGCAAACCTTGTAACGAACAAACTTATTGAGTTCCGCTCATTACTGACTGGACAGTTTTGTTTCCAAAGATTTCATCCTCAATAAGTGCATTGTCAATGTCACATCCACTGAGATAACTTCCTGCACACTGCAACACAACTTTTGTCAAACATCCATCATTGTATGAAGATCATCAAATGCTACTGGATTGCTCATAAAAATGTCAGCTACAATATGGAAACCATCTTAATGGCAGAACATTGGCTGGACAGGCTGGTCTTCAAGCTGAGCACACACATGTTGGACATTTGTTAGAGGTGCTTATTTTGTTACTGGAGATGGTATGACTAATAAAAACTCAGCCTTCTTCTGTGGGACGGTATTCTGGAAGATAAGTGTATGAATTCCAGCCCACGGAGGAACTGTCTTTTTTTCATCCTTCAGTGAAGCAATATGATCAATTCAGTTAAATCAGCTTTGCGGACCGGAGCATCAGGTGGAAGTAGGTCCATGTCCTCGGTCACCTTGAAACTCTGTTAGACTGGGACGTGTTAGTGGCTTGAAGTGATGTTGTACACATTGACAAGGCAGTTGGTTTATAAGTTTGCAGCTTCATTTGTTTATGCCTAAAGCTGACAGCTTGTTTTCCAACAGCTACTTCATTGGTAGAGCCTTGAAAATGCACCATGGCAGTATCACGAGTGCTGGATGTTCCAGACAAAGAAGAGCTGTCTTCAAAATTAAAATTATCAAGAGCAGCAATTGTAAATCCTTTCCTAGTAAAGTGACTTGGAAGTGGTGTGCTGTCGGATTCACAAGCGTTTACAGCATGAGGTGCTAACACGTTTCTGCTAAGTATTATGTCATTTGAACATGTTGATACACCAATCCTGTTCATTAAAGTGATTAGCTTTCTACTTTTGCACTTGGCATAGATTTTGTGGGCAGTCATCATGTTTAGCAGAGTTTTCTTTTTGCTGTGATGTAATTAATAAAACATGATTCGGAAAAGACAGTACATTTGTACAGCATAAGCCTGACGGTTCATGGGATTGTCTTTCACTTCTTCGCTTATATCTTCAAAGCCATCATCGGCTTCTGTTCCAAACTTAATAACTTTTAGTTTGTATCAGTTTTGCTTTGCTGATTTTAAACAATGATGTAAAAAATGATAAGCCAACATCAGGCATTCTTGTTGTCTCCCATGATTTGCAAAGCTCTGAGGCATCACAGATGTTGTTATTAAGTCCAAAATCTAAATCTTTCAGGTTGTTTCTTAAAATGGTTCCTTCTGATTTTATTGTGTCCTGTGATCTTATTTAGGCAGAAAGAACTTCAGGAGTTAAATCAGCTGAGGACACCATAGGCGGCTCATTCTTTTTGATAGGCTGACGATAACAAATTCTGTCATTATACATTCTCACCAGAAAAATCTTAATTTTATTTTTATGGGTCAATACAGTTTCATCAATGTTGACCATTATTTCTCCGATCTCACTGAGTGTGAACCTCTAGCCAGCACTAACAAGTGGCTTTAAAACTTCATTTAATTTTTCAAAGAGTGCAAACTTAACTGAAGGCTGGCGGTTATGTTGCTGCTGGGAGATCATTGTACATTCTATTTTTGAATGTATGCATGCATGTAGTTTGGGTGGGCTTGCAAATCCGCTGCAAATACATTCACCTCACTGTTTAGATCAGCTACTTGGCTGGAAATTTCATCTTGGAAGAAACTAGTTGCAGAGAAAGATATGTTTTTACTTTGAGACTCACCTACTCTGTACTTTGTTTCTTCATCACCCCCCTTGGTCCCTGTTCTCGCTAAACGGCAGATAACACCTTGAAGATCCTCTGCTTTCTGATGAGTTTGCTGGAGGTTGACGAGGGGAGCCATTGATCTTCTAAGTGAATGGGCATTGGGTTTGGTTGTCGTTGCTTTCACAGACTCGGTATCTTGTGCGATTCACTGGTTTCTGCTATTTTTGGTGAACTGTTTCCAGGCTTTTTTCCATTGTTTAGGACTTGTAGCACTTGTTACAATGTTCAAATATTTGATCCTCTTCACCCATCAGTTTCATTCTTTTGTGAACACGATCCTGACATATTGCTGCAACATCTCAAACTCCCTTCTGTCCAGCTGGAGTTGATGTTAGCTTTTCTTTTGGATTAGTTTGGTAGATGACACATTTTTCTTTGTTGAAGGAGTCATCAGATTTTGTAGTTAGCAACACTTTGTCAGGAGGTAAAGATCTTCTGCTACCATATACTTTGGCCAAGGTTTACAAATTTGAATAAACAGAAAAACTGAAATAAAAACTATATTAAAATGAATTACCAATATTATGGCTAAAACACATTATTATAGAGCCGCCATTTTGGAAAATGGCAGAAGGGTTGCTCTGAGGATTTATTTTCTGTCTCTTTAGACTACTTGACCCCCAAAACCTATGTTTTGACACCAAAATGAAGTATATAGGTCTCATTGTTCCTGAAATATTACATCATCACTGCAACACATCTGCCATTTTAAAAATGTAATCCAGAAAAATTCAGCCAGGATTATCAATGGCGACCAAAGCTAAATTACTTCTTTGATGATACAAAAACACAAATCAAAAATGAAAATCTGTGGACAACAATTTTTTTACAGAGGTTTATCAAGGGGCCAGGACTATTTTGGAAAACAAGGCTGCTGTGAAACAGACAGCACAGCTAGCACGTAAGATGCAGTGTTAGCAAATGGATGGTGTCTGGCTGGAATGAGACACCACAACCTTCACCCACCCTTCTCCTTAGACCTTTTGATGGCTGCAGTGGCCTGTACATCTGGAAAGAGGGCTGCATTGTTTTTCTCACCTTCTTCGATGCATTGCAGATGTCATTCATCAGGGTAGGTTTGATGCTCCGAAAGCGCACAATCTCCTGTAAAGTGTTTCTTGGTCTGATGTCTTCTTCCATCTCCTTCCAAGCTGGTCAAGTGACTCAAATTTTGGACTCCCCTATCAGAAAACCTTTATAACCCGAGGACATGCTCACGATGTAGAGGTCCAGTGATCCGACTCAAAGTATCAAGTTTGGGTTGGCCTACTAGACCCCAACTGTGATCATACTTCTTGAAGAGCCATAATGATTTATCTGCTGAAATGTCCAGCATCCCATTGACTGCAGCAGTACTTGTACAGAGTCTGTCTGCCCTACAGCCCAGCATGCCCAGCGCATTGTCCAATGGCAGCCAGAGGGCTCAATAGCTCAGTGGGCTTCGCAATCCAAGTGCAGCCCGCTCCAAAATATAGACAGGTTTTATTGAGCCACACAGCGACAGTAGTGAAGGAAGCTCAGTCTACCCTCTGTCATGGCAGGACGTGATCAACTCCTAGCTGCTCTCCGACGAGGGTCATGTTTAGTGAAGAATTGGTTTTAGAAGGAAGTTGAGCGAATAGAATGTGCTAATGCCGACAGAGCAACTCTCAGTCTAAGCTATGTTGTAATCATTTTCCAGGTGGTTAGTTAAGGTTTCCACGCGCACTTAAGTTGGATATCGAACTATCCTCTTCAGTGTTATATAGAGGCAGAGTCCAGACCTATGTTCTTTAGTCACAGAATATAAAAACAAGCATTGTCATTGCCAGTAGTTGCAGGTTATAAATAAAAGTGCTTCTTCAGTCTTGATGGCGTTACCTTCTCAAAAGCATCATACATGTTCTCTGTCACTGAAACTTGCCCTCATGACTTCTTTCAGCCACCCACTGACTGATTCTTACGTTCACCCGCTTACACAACCACACATAAACACACACACATTTAAAAACATATGCAAAGCAAATTAAAAGAATAAAAGTACAAAAAAAACATGCTAGTGCCTAAACATTGCGGGCATACGCTTGCAATAAGAAACATGATTAAATAAAGCAGAGGCCGACCATCTGGCAATGGTCCTGTGCATGGTCCATCATGGCTGCCAGGCTTAGATTGAAGGGCTTGGCATTGCAAGTCAGCGAGGCACAGTGGCCAGCACTATTGCAGCATGATCTGCTGGTTTATAGGCAGTGGCCGTGCAGGGTAGGAGCACTGCAGATGACATGAACAGCAAGCAAACGGCCTGTTAGCACTGCCCTGCCCGGGGGAAAGGTAGGATGCGTTACACAGAGAAAATCAAAAGAGGAGAAGGGGATAAAAGAAGGAGGACCTCTGAGAGGATTATCGTACACTTGTATCTGTTGAGGCACGTCTGCCACGTGTGACATGGATGCCCATACCCGTGTTTATTATTAACTGGCCCACAGGGGCCTATTGGATTCTGGACACCCCTGCAGTTCCCGCGGTGCGGGGGCAGTCTTCGATATATAAAGGGGGGAGGGAGGTCAGTTTATCAGCTCGAGTGCATGGGTATTGCCAGGGCCGCCCCCCCATTCCTTGCTGGGGACCCTAGGGTTTCCTTACACTACTGCTGGCCCGGCTCACATTGGGGTGTGGCGCTTGCTTGTGTAAAGTCTGGGCCCCAGCCTCTCATGCAGCCATGCAAATGACCACGAGACACGACTGGCCCGAGCGGCACGTGCACTCGGCCCCTTTTATTAGCAGGGTCATCTGACCGGTGACACCAGTGATGGATGGGTGTGGGGTGAGTCTCGGGGAGGGGCTGCTTACACTCCCATGTACGGCACACAGCACGTGGGTGAGCGCCACGCGCAGTCAAGAAGGGCTGATCCTGTGTCTTCCAGGGCGCCCCGGGGGACGCTCCCGCCAATGTCTGTGTCTGTGTCTCATCAGAATGTGCGCCCTGGCCCCCTCCAGCGGGCGATCGATGCCCCGTGACTGCCGCCCCCTAGCTTGCCAATATCGCGTCAGCTCGGGCGCGCACCCCAGCCCTGCCTCATCCATCTGTGGCCTCCACTGGCACCGGTGATGAATGATGGCCAGATCCATCGCCGGGGGGGGGGGGGGGGGGGGGGGGGGGGGTGGTCGTTGTGAGGCCTGTAGAAGAGGTCCACGCATCAGGTCCAATGCTGAGCAGCGCAGGCCCGAATACCTGTCACCGCCGCTCTGGGGTCAAAGGGCAAGCGTCAAAACTGCAGGTCTGTCCCTTGGCAGTGACAAGAAGGTCCAGGCCGCCATTAGCGGGAAGAAGGATGGAGTGTGCCCCCCCTGGTGAGACGCGTGGCCTGCGGTTCTTCGGCCACCTTGTGCTCACACACTGCGGCCCTACCTGTGCCCCCCTACTCCCCTCCGGAGAAAGGCATCAACAGGACAAGTTCAAGTTCAAGTTCAGGAATTTGTATAGCGCGCTGCTCACCCAGAGGGTCTCAAGGCGCCAGGGGAGTGGCAGAGAATCAAAGAATGAACGTCACAAAGAGCAAGAAGGGGGAATAGAGAGACTGGAGAAAGTTCATGAAGTGAAATAGAAAGCAAGAATAAGACTGAAGGAAGACTTCACAAGACATAGAGACGCAGCAGGGGAGAGAGAGGTAGAAGAGAGATAGAGAGACATACAAAGAGTGAGAGGCACTGAACTGACCATGCCGAGCACGCAGGCGAGTAATGGCAGCAGGTGCCTTGACCCAGTCAGACTGGTCCTCACCGCAGCATCCCTCGGTCCAAGGCCTCTCTATTGATCGCAGTGCCCTCCTCTGACCCAGTGCTCAGTTCTCGCAGTGCCCTCCTCTGACCCCAGTGCTCAGTTCTCGCAGTGCCCTCCTCTGACCCAGTGCTCAGTTCTCACAGTGCCCTCCTCTGACCCAGTGGTCAGTTCTCGCAGTGCCCTCCTCTGACCCAGTGCTCAGTTCTCGCTGTGCCCTCCTCTGATCCAGTGCTCAGTTCTCGCTGTGCCCTCCTCAGACCCCAGGGCTCAGTTCTCGCAGTGCTCTCCTCTGACCCCAGTGCCCTCCTCTGACCCAGTGCTCAGTTCTCGCTGTGCCCTCCTCTGACACCAGTGCTCAGTTCTCGCAGTGCCCTCCTCTGACCCCAGTGCTCAGTTCTCGCAGTGCTCTCCTCTGACTTGGTGCTCAGTTCTTGCAGTGCCCTCCTCTGACCCCAGTGCTCAGTTCTCGCAGTGCCTTCCTACTTCTCCCAGTGCTCTCCTTTGACCCATTGCTCAGTTCTCGCAGTGCCCTCCTCTGACCCCAGTGCTCAGTTCTCGCAGTGCCCTCCTCTGACCCCAGTGCTCAGTTGTCGCAGTGCCCTCCTCTGACCCCAGTGCTCAGTTGTCGCAGTGCCCTCCTCTGACCCCAGTGCTCAGTTCTCGCAGTGCCCTCCTCTGACCCTAGTGCTCAGTTCTCGCAGTGCCCTCCTCTGACCCCAGTGCTCAGTTCTCGCAGTGCCCTCCTCTGACCCCAGTGCTCAGTTCTCGCAGTGCCCTCCTCTGACCCCAGGGCTCAGTTCTCACAGTGCTCTCCTCTGACCCCAGTGCTCAGTTCTCGCTGCGCCCTCCTCTGACCCAGTGCTCAGTTCTCGCAGTGCCCTCCTCTGACCCAGTGCTCAGTTCTCGCAGTGCCTTCCTACTTCTCCCAGTTCTCTCCTTTGACCCAGTGCTCAGTTCTCGCAGTGGTCTCCTCTGATCCCAGTGCTCAGTTCTTGCAGTGCTCTCCTCTGACCCCAGTGCCCTGTTCTCACAGTGCCCTCCTCTGACCCCAGTGCTCAGTTCTCACAGTGCTCTCCTCTGACCCCAGTGCTCAGTTCTCGCAGTGCCCTCCTCTGACCCAGTGCTCAGTTCTCGCAGTGCCCTCCTCTGACCCCAGTGCTCAGTTCTCGCAGTGCCCTCCTCTGACCCAGTGCTCAGTTGTCGCAGTGCCCTGCTCTGACCCCAGTGCTCAGTTCTCGCAGTGCCCTCCTCTGACCCCAGGGCTCAGTTCTCGTAGTGCCCTCCTCTGACCCAAGGGCTCAGTTCTAGCAGTGCCCTCCTCTGATCCCAGGGCTCAGTTCTCGCAGTATCCTCCTCTGACCCCAGTGCTCAGTTCTCGCAGTGCCCTCCTCTGACCCCAGTGCTCAATTCTCGCAGTGCCCACCACTGACGACAGTGCTCAGTTCTCTGAGTGCCCTCCTCTGACCCCAGTGCTCAGTTCTGACAGTGATCTCCTCTGACCCAGTGCTCAGTTGTCGCAGTGCCCTCCTCTGACCCCAGTGCTCAGTTCTCGCTGTGCCCTCCTCTGACCCAGTGCTCAGTAGTCGCAGTGCCCTCCTCTGACCCCAGTGCTCAGTTCTCGCAGTGCCCTCCTCTGACCCCAGGGCTCAGTTCTCGCATTGCCCTCCTCTGACCCCAGGGCTCAGTTCTCACAGTGCCCACCTCTGACCCCAGGGCTCAGTTCTCGCAGTATCCTCCTCTGACCCCAGTGCTCAGTTCTCGCAGTGCCCT
The DNA here is from genome assembly GCF_964263255.1 of Lissotriton vulgaris. Taxonomy (NCBI): domain Eukaryota; kingdom Metazoa; phylum Chordata; class Amphibia; order Caudata; family Salamandridae; genus Lissotriton; species Lissotriton vulgaris. The sequence goes on along the minus strand of NC_141693.1, from coordinate 1,995,603,634 downwards.
CCTCTGACCCCAGTGCTCAGTTCTCGCAGTGCCCACCACTGACGACAGTGCTCAGTTCTCTGGGTGCCCTCCTCTGACCCCAGGGCTCAGTTCTCGCAGTATCCTCCTCTGACCCCAATGCTCAGTTCTCGCAGTGCCCACCACTGACGACAGTGCTCAGTTCTCACAGTGCTCTCCTCTGACCCAGTGCTCAGTTCTCACAGTGCCCTCCTCTGACCCCAGTGCTCAGTTCTCGCAGTGCCCACCACTGACGACAGTGCTCAGTTCTCTGAGTGCCCTCCTCTGACCCCAGTGCTCAGTTCTCACAGTGCCCTCCTCTGACCCAGTGCTCAGTTGTCGCATTGCCCTCCTCTGACCCCAGTGCTCAGTTCTCGCAGTGCCCTCCTCTGACCCAGTGCTCAGTTGTCGCAGTGCCCTCCTCTGACCCCAGGGCTCAGTTCTCGCAGTGCCCTCTTTTGACCCCAGGGCTCAGTTCTCGCAGTGCCATCCTCTGACCCCAGTCCTCAGTTCTGACAATGCCCTCCTCTGACCCCAGTGTTCAGTTCTCACAGTGCCCTCCTCTGACCCCAGTGTTCAGTTCTCGCGGTGCCCACCACTGACGACAGTGTTCAGTTCTCTGAGTGCCCTCCTCTGACCCCAGTGCTCAGTTCTCGCAGTGCCCTCCTCTGACCCCAGGGCTCAGTTCTCGCACTGCCCTCTTCTGACTCCAGGGCTCAGTTGTCGCAGTGACCTCCTCTGACCCCAGAACTCAGTTCTCGCAGTATCCTCCTCTGACCCCAGTGCTCAGTTCTCGCAGTGCCCTCCTCTGACCCCAGTGCTCAGTTCTCACAGTGCCCTCCTCTGACCCCAGTGCTCAGTTCTCACAGTGCCCTCCTCTGACCCCAGTGCTCAGTTCTCACAGTGCCCTCCTCTGACCCCAGTTCTCAGTTCTCACAGTGCCCTCCTCTGACCCCAGTGTTCAGTTCTCATAGTGCTCTCCTCTGACCCCAGTGCTCAGTTCTCGCAGTGCCCTTCTCTGACCCAAGTGCTCAGTTCTCACAGTGCTCTTCTCTGACCCAGTGTCAGTTCTCGCAGTGCCCTCCTCTGACCACAGTGCTCAGTTCTCACAGTGCTCTCCTCAGACCCAGTGCTCAGTTCTCGCAGTGCCCTCCTCTGAACCCAGGGCTCAGTTCTCCCATTGCCCTCCTCTAACCCCAGTGCTCAGTTCTCTCAGTATCCTCCTCTGACCCCAGGGCTCACTTCTCGCAGTGCCCTCCTCTGACCACAGTGCTCAGTTCTCTGAGTGCCCTCCTCTGACCCCAGGGCTCAGTTCTCACAGTGCTCTCCTTTGACCCCAGTGCTCAGTTCTCGCCCTACTCTGACCCAGTGCTCAGTTCTCACAGTGCCCTCCTCTGACCCCAGTGCTCAGTTCTCGCAGTATCCGCCTCTGACCCCAGTGCTCAGTTCTCGCAGTGCTCTCCTCTGACCCCAGTGCTCAGTTCTCGCAGTGCCTACCACTGACGACAGTGCTCAGTTCTCTGAGTGCCCTTCTCTGACCCCAGTGCTCAGTTCTCACAGTGCCCTCCTCTGACCCCAGTGCTCAGTTCTCACAGTGCCCTCCTCTGACCCAGTGTTAGTTCTCGCAGTATCCTCCTCTGACCCCAGTGCTCAGTTCTCGCAGTATCCTCCTCTGACCCCAGTGCTCAGTTCTCGCAGTGCTCTCCTCTGACCCCAGTGCTCAGTTCTCGCAGTGCCCACCACTGACGACAGTGCTCAGTTCTCTGAGTGCCCTTCTCTGACCCCAGTGCTCAGTTCTCACAGTGCTCTCCTCTGACCCAGTGCTCAGTTCTCGCAGTATCCTCCTCTGACCCCAGTGCTCAGTTCTCGCTGCGCCCTCCTCTGACCCAGTGCTCAGTTCTCGCAGTGCCCACCACTGACGACAGTGCTCAGTTCTGAGTGCCCTCCTCTGACCCCAGTGCTCAGTTCTCACAGTGCCCTCCTCTGACTCCAGTGCTCAGTTCTCACAGTGCCCTCCTCTGACCCGTGTTCAGTTCTCGCAGTGCCCTCCTCTGACCCCAGTGCTCAGTTCTCACAGTGCCCTCCTCTGACCCCAGTGCTCAGTTCTCGCAGTGCCCTCCTCTGACCCAGTGCTCAGTTCTCGCAGTGCCCTCCTCTGACCCCAGTGCTCCGTTCTTGCAGTGTCCACCACTGACGACAGTGCTCAGTTCTCTGAGTGCCCTCCTCTGACCCCAGTGCTCAGTTTTCACAGTGCCCACCACTGACGACAGTGCTCAGTTCTCTGAGTGCCCTCCTCTGACCACAGTTCTCAGTTCTCACAGTGCCCTCCTCTGACCCCAGTGCTCAGTTCTCACAGTGCCCTCCTCTGACCCAGTGTTAGTTCTTGCAGTGCCCTCCTCTGACCACAGTGCTCAGTTCTCGCAGTGCCCTCCTCTGACACAGTGCTCAGTTCTCGCAGTGCCCTCCTCTGACCCCAGTGTTCAGTTCTCGCGGTGCCCTCCTCTGACCCAGTGCTACTAGCTTTGCGAATGCTTGTTTGTTTGTTTGTTTTTGTTTCCCATAATCGTATTGAAACTGGTTACACAGATTTTCCATTATTAGTATTTTTAGGAAATACTAGCATGCATCAACACATGTTACTAAAGGATGCTGCAACGAAAGGGTACCTGACATTTTACAGTAGATTAGCAACATGGTTTTTTTCCTGCTTTCATTTTTTCATCAACATTTTATTTTGAAAGCCAAGACTCATCAATCTTGCTTGCAAGCTTCTGCAAATATTTGCATCAAACCAGAGAGCATTATACATAGCCTCATATTGCTAAACTTTGAAAACACGTGTACACATATTTATACTGGAACCACTGTCTGTAGTGCCGTCGAGCTTACAACATTTACTTAGATCGCTCACCCTAATAATAAAGGCTTTCAATCAATAAATCATAAATACAAGTTTGAACAACATTAACATGGAGACAAAAATATTACCTTAACTGCAGACAGTGCTCTTCCCTGCACCATAATGTGGTACTGCAAACTGGCAGCCAAAGGGTTTGTGCTGCAGGGGGTTGGGCATACTTGTCCCAAGGCAAAATACACATGAACATCTGTTGCCCTTGACCCCAAACAATATGTCCTGGGCAGGCTTTAGGATCCCTTCTGAAGACATTGTGGAGCCAGGTAGGAGTGAGAGGAATTGACTAGGCTGGAGGGTAGCTAGAAGACCCCCTTGTGCTTCACAGAAGCGGCACCCCTGTTTGCTCTTGGCCCATTTCTGCTTCGCACCCTGTTGGTGAACATCCTGAGTGGCGCCAAGACCCCTTGTTTACGTCTGTCTCTTGTTTATGCTTACTGACTATCCCAACCTGCTTTCCGGGGACCCAGACGAGGTGTGACCTCAACCATAAGTGGCTATGTGTCCAGAGGGAGAGGCTGGTAAACTTCCATCTGGGGTGTCTGGATGTGAATTAGAAGGTGGCGGGAGACTTGGAGCCACAGGATGTGCCGCATGTTATTTATTGACCTGCTTGCTTTCAGTGGCACTGCATTAGGTGTCGGGTACAAATGTGTGGGAAAAGTGCCCATACGGACCGGGCCAGTATCTGTCGCATTGCATAGCGGTGCAAAGTGAGTGTGCGGGATTGAAGGATTGTGAACTGCCTGTGCGTCATGACACTGGTCGTTGGTTTTGCTTTATACGTTGTTCGCTTACCAAAAGCACTTTACCTCTCAACAGTGGGTTTATCCGCGTGGCCTCGTCCCGCGGTGCTGCTACAAGGGTTATAATTCTGTGTATGCACATATTATTTATATCGTTGTATCCCAGGGTGCACCCTATAGCCAAGTGAAACTACATGATTAGGCTTGTGAGGGCGGGTCGGGGGCTGACAAAGTATCACACTGCATAAGGCTGTTGTGTAGGGTTTAGAATAGGACTTTTCCCATGTGTGCATGTTATCGAGATCTGATCAAAATGATTTGAGCCTAGTACGGCTAGTAATATTGCTAAGTGTGATTTGTGCCCAGAACTCCTTGATATTCATGTGGCATTGTTTAATGTGTGTGTTGAATATACAAACCACATTTCTCGATGTCAAGGGTGAAGTTTCTTACTTGTGTGGTGTAGATTATTTATTGTGTTTGTGTGCTGGGCTCTTTCTAAACATATTTCTTCTGAGGGACGCCTGTTTGCTCAGTGCCAAGCTACCCAAGGGTGAGCACGGGTTGTACAGTGTGTGTAATCACCGATCCTTGACAGGAGCATTGCGTTCTGCTCAGGGCTGGACTGGTTGTAGCGGGCACCAGGCATTCACCCTGTGGGCTGCCAGGTGGGGGTCGGTTTCGGACCTCTGGGGGCCGTTTTTGTTACCAGGGGCCGGTTTTATATCGGCCTCCTGTAACAAAAGCATCTGCGTGTTTCACACGTGCACAAACCCCCCCGCTCCGTGTCCGGCCCACCTCAATTGCCAAGGCTGGTTTGTCTTCCCAGTCCGGCCCTGGTTCTGTCTGGCTGGAGAACCCCCTCAGCCAACCAGGCAGTGGTGGTTCCAACTCCTCCTCTGACCCCAGGGCCCAGTCCTTGCAGTGCCCTCCTCTGACCCCATGGGCCTAGTTCTCGCAGTGCCTTCTGTCAGACCCCTTGGCCCAGTTCTCACAGTGCCTTCCTCGGACCACAAAGGCCTAGTTCTCGCAGTGCCCTCTTCTGACCCCGGAGCCCAATTCATGCAGTGCCTTCCTCTGACCCCAGGGCCCAAATTCTTGCAGTGCCCTCCTCTGACCCCAGTGCTCAGTTCTCACAGTGACCTCCTCTGACCCCAGTGCTTAGTTCTCGCAGTGCCTCTCTTGTTCTTGTCATACCTTCATGTCACCTCGGGGCCTTGTTCTCGCTGTGCCTTCCACCTGAACCCAGGGTCTAGTTCTTGCAGTGCCCTGCTCTGACCCCGGGGCCTAGTTCTCACTGCTCCTTCCGTCTGACCGCAGGGCCTAGTTCTTGTCTGACTTTCCTCTCATTTCAGGGCCTAGTTCTCGCAGTGCCTTCTGCTTAACCTCTGGACTAGTTCTCGCATTGTCTTCCTTTGACCCCAGGGCCCAGGTCTCACAGTGCCTTCTCTGACCCAAGGGCCCAGGTCTCACAGTGCCTTCTCTGACCCAAGGGCTCAGGTCTCGCATTGCTTTCCTGTGACCCCAGGGCCCAGGTCTCACAGTGACTTCTCTGACCCAAGGGCCCAGGTCTCACAGTGCCTTCCTGTGACCCCAGGGCTCAGTTCTTGCAGTGCTTTCCTGTGACCCCAGGGCCCAGGTCTCACAGTGACTTCTCTGACCCAAGGGCCCAGGTCTCACAGTGCCTTCCTGTGACCCAGGGCCTAGTTCTCGCATTGTCTTCCTGTGACCCCAGGACCCAGGTCTCGGATTGCTTTCCTGTGACCCCAGGGCTAATTTCTCCCAGTGCCTCCCTGTCACCCCAGGGCTCAGTTCTTGCAGTGCCCTCCTGTGACCCCAGGGCCTAGATCTTGCAGTGCCTTCCTGTGACCCCAGGGCCCAGGTCTCACAGTGTCCTCCTGTGACCCCAGGGCTTAGGTCTCGCAGTGCCTTCCTGTGACCCCAGGGCCCAGGTCTCACAGTGCCTTCCTGTGACCCCAGGGCCTAGTTCTCGCATTGTCTTCCTGTGACCCCAGGGCCTAGTTCTCGCATTGTCTTCCTGTGACCCCAGAACCCAGGTCTCGCATTGCTTTCCTGTGACCCCAGGGCCCAGGTCTCACAGTGCCTTCCTGTGATCCCAGGGCCCAGTTCTCGCAGTGCCTTCCTGTGACCCCAGGGGCCCAGTTATCTCAGTGCCTTCCAATGACCCCAGGGCTTAGTTCTCATAGTGTGATGTGATGTGATGTGAAAGGCATTTATAAAGCGCAGCATACACAATACAGTTTCTTGGCGCTAAGTGCCTTCCTGGGACCCCAGGGCTCAGTTCTCGCAGTGCCTTCCTGTGACCCCAGGGCTCAGTTCTCGTAGTGTCTTCCTGTGACCCCAGGGCTCAGTTCTCGCAGTGCTTTCCTGTGACCCCAGGGCTTAGTTCTCGCAGTGCCTTCATGTGACCCCAGGGCCTAGTTCTCGCAGTGCCTTCCAATGACCCCAGGGCCCAGTTCTCGCAGTGCCTTCCTGTAACCCCAGGGGCCCAGTTCTCACAGTGCCTTCCTGTGACCCCAGGGCTCCGTTCTCGCAGTACTTTCCTGTGACCCCAGGGCTTAGTTCTCGCAGTGCCTTCCTGTGACCCCAGGGCTCAGTTGTCGCAGTGCCTTCCTGTGACCCCAGGGCATAGTTCTCACAGTGCCTTCCTGTGACCTTAGGGCTCAGTTCTTGCAGTGCTTTCCTGTGACCCCAGGGCCTAGTTCTCGCAGTGCCTTCCTGTGACCCCAGGGCTCAGTTCTCACAGTGCCTTCCTGTGACCCCAGGGTCCAGTTCTCGCAGTGCTTTTCTGTGACCCTAGGGCCCAGGTCTCACAGTGCCTTCTCTGACCCAAGGGCCCAGGTCTCACCGTGCCACTCTGACCCCAGGATTCAGTTCTCACAGTGCCTTCCTGTGACCCCAGGGCTCAGTTGTTGCAGTGCTTTCCTGTGACCCCAGGGCCCAGGTCTCACAGTGCCTTCTCTGACCACAGGGCTCAGTTCTCACAGTGCCTTCTCTGACCCCCGGGCTCAGTTCTTGCAGTGCCTTCCTGTGACCCCATGGCTCAGTTCTCGCAGTGCTTTCCTGTGACCCCAGGGCCCAGGTCTAACAGTGCCTTCTCTGACCCAAGGGCCCAGGTCTCACAGTGCCTTCCTGTGACCCAAGGACTAGTTCTGGCATTGTCTTCCTGTGAACCCAGGACCCAGGTCTCGCATTGCTTTCCTGTGACCCCAGGGCTCATTTCTCGCAGTGCCTCCCTGTGACCCCAGGGCTCAGTTCTTGCAGTGCTTTCCTGCTACCCCAGGGCCTAGTTCTCGCAGTGCCTTCCTGTGACCCCAGGGGCCCAGTTCTCACAGTGCCTTCCTGTGACCCAGGGCCTAGTTCTCGCATTGTCTTCCTGTGACCCCAGGACCCAGGTCTCGGATTGCTTTCCTGTGACCCCAGGGCTAATTTCTCCCAGTGCCTCCCTGTCACCCCAGGGCTCAGTTCTTGCAGTGCCCTCCTGTGAGCCCAGGGCCTAGATCTTGCAGTGCCTTCCTGTGACCCCAGGGCCCAGGTCTCACAGTGTCCTCCTGTGACCCCAGGGCTTAGGTCTCGCAGTGCCTTCCTGTGACCCCAGGGCCCAGGTCTCACAGTGCCTTCCTGTGACCCCAGGGCCTAGTTCTCGCATTGTCTTCCTGTGACCCCAGGGCCTAGTTCTCGCATTGTCTTCCTGTGACCCCAGAACCCAGGTCTCTCATTGCTTTCCTGTGACCCCAGGGCCCAGGTCTCACAGTGCCTTCCTGTGATCCCAGGGCCCAGTTCTCGCAGTGCCTTCCTGTGACCCCAGGGGCCCAGTTATCTCAGTGCCTTCCAATGACCCCAGGGCTTAGTTCTCACAGTGTGATGTGATGTGATGTGAAAGGCATTTATAAAGCGCAGCATACACTATACAGTTTCTTGGCGCTAAGTGCCTTCCTGGGACCCCAGGGCTCAGTTCTCGCAGTGCCTTCCTGTGACCCCAGGGCTCAGTTCTCGCAGTGTCTTCCTGTGACCCCAGGGCTCAGTTCTCGCAGTGCTTTCCTGTGACCCCAGGGCTTAGTTCTCGCAGTGCCTTCCTGTGACCCCAGGGCCTAGTTCTCGCAGTGCCTTCCAATGACCCCAGGGCCCAGTTCTCGCAGTGCCTTCCTGTAACCCCTGGGGCCCAGTTCTCACAGTGCCTTCCTGTGACCCCAGGGCTCCGTTCTCGCAGTACTTTCCTGTGACCCCAGGGCTTAGTTCTCGCAGTGCCTTCCTGTGACCCCAGGGCTCAGTTGTCGCAGTGCCTTCCTGTGACCCCAGGGCATAGTTCTCACAGTGCCTTCCTGTGACCTTAGGGCTCAGTTCGTGCAGTGCTTTCCTGTGACCCCAGGGCCTAGTTCTCGCAGTGCCTTCCTGTGACCCCAGGGCTCAGTTCTCACAGTGCCTTCCTGTGACCCCAGGGTCCAGTTCTCGCAGTGCTTTTCTGTGACCCTAGGGCCCAGGTCTCACAGTGCCTTCTCTGACCCAAGGGCCCAGGTCTCACCGTGCCACTCTGACCCCAGGATTCAGTTCTCACAGTGCCTTCCTGTGACCCCAGGGCTCAGTTGTTGCAGTGCTTTCCTGTGACCCCAGGGCCCAGGTCTCACAGTGCCTTCTCTGACCCCCGGGCTCAGTTCTTGCAGTGCCTTCCTGTGACCCCATGGCTCAGTTCTCGCAGTGCTTTCCTGTGACCCCAGGGCCCAGGTCTAACAGTGCCTTCTCTGACCCAAGGGCCCAGGTCTCACAGTGCCTTCCTGTGACCCAAGGACTAGTTCTGGCATTGTCTTCCTGTGAACCCAGGACCCAGGTCTCGCATTGCTTTCCTGTGACCCCAGGGCTCATTTCTCGCAGTGCCTCCCTGTGACCCCAGGGCTCAGTTCTTGCAGTGCCCTCCTGTGACCCCAGGGCCCAGGTCTCACTGTGCCTTCTCTGACCCAAGGGCCCAGGTCTCACAGTGCCTTCTCTGACCCAAGGGCTCAGTTCTCGCGGTGCTTTCCTGTGACCCCAGGGCCCAGGTCTCACAGTGACTTCTCTGACCCAAGGGCCCAGGTCTCACAGTGCCTTCCTGTGACCCAGGGCCTAGTTCTCGCCTTGTTTTCCTGTGACCCCAGGACCCAGGTCTCGCATTGCTTTTCTATGACCCCAGGGCTCATTTCTCGCAGTGCCTCCCTGTGACCCCAGGGCTCAGTTCTTGCAGTGCCCTATTGTGACCTCAGGGCCTAGTTCTCGCAGTGCCTTCCTGTGACCCCCGGGCCCTGGTCTGACAGTGCCCTCCTGTGACCCCAGGGCCTAGTTCTCGCAATGCCTTCCTGTGACCCCAGGGCCCAGGTCTCACAGTGCCTTCCTGTGACCCTAGGGCCTAGTTCTCGCATTGTCTTCCTGTGACCCCAGGGTCTCGCATTGTCTTCCTGTGACCTCAGGACCCAGGTCTCACAGTGCCTTCCTGTGACCCCAGGGCCCAGTTCTCGCAGTACTTTCCCTTGACCCCAGGGCTCAGTTCTCGCATTGTTTTCCTGTGACCCAGGGCCTAGTTCTCGCAGTGCCTTCCTGTGACCCTAGGGCTCAGTTCTCGCAGTGCCTTCCTATGACCACAGGGCCCAGTTCTCGCAGTGCCTTCCTGTGACCCCAGGGGCCCAGTTATCTCAGTGCCTTCCAATGACCCCAGGGCTTAGTTATCGCAGTGCCTTCCTGGGAACCCAGGGCTCAGTTCTCGCAGTGCCTTCGGGTGACCCCAGGGCTCAGTTCTCACAGTCCTTTCCTGTGACCCCAGGACTTAGTTCTTGCAGTGCCTTCCTGTGGCCCCAGGGCTTAGTTCTCACAGTGCCTTCCTGTGACCCCAGGGCTCTGTTCTCGCAGTGCTTTCCTTTGACCCCAGGGCTTAGTTCTCGCAGTGCCTTCCTGTGACCCCCAGGCTCAGTTCTCGCAGTGCCTTCCTGTGACCCCAGGGCCTAGTTCTCACAGTGCCTTCCTGTGACCCCAGGGCTCAGTTCTTGCAGTGCTTTCCTGCTACCCCAGGGCCTAGTTCTCGCAGTGCCTTACTGTGACCCCATGGGCCCAGTTCTCACAGTGCCTTCCTGTGACCGCAGGGCTCAGTTCTCGCAGGGCTTTCCTGTGACCCCAGAGCCCAGGTCTCACAGTGCCTTCTCTGACCCAAGTGCCCAGGTCTCACAGTGCCTTCTCTGACCCCAGGGGCTCAGTTCTCGCAGTGCCTTCCTGTGACCCCAGGGCCTAGTTCTCACAGTGCCTTCCTGTGACCCCAGGGCTCAGTTCTTGCAGTGCTTTCCTGCTACCCCAGGGCCTAGTTCTCGCAGTGCCTTCCTGTGACCCCAGGGGCCCAGTTCTCACAGTGCCTTCCTGTGACCGCAGGGCTCAGTTCTCGCAGGGCTTTCCTGTGAACCCAGGGCCCAGGTCTCACAGTGCCTTCTCTGACCCAAGTGCCCAGGTCTCACAGTGCCTTCTCTGACCCCAGGGGCTCAGTTCTCGCAGTGCTTTCCTGTGACCCCAGGGCCTAGTTCTCGCAGTGCCTTCCTGTGACCCCAGGACTCAGTTCTCGCAGTGCTTTCCTGTGACCCCAGGGCTTAGATCTCACAGTGCCTCCCTGTGACCCCAGGGCCCAGTTCTCGCAGTGCCTTTGCTGTGACCCCAGGGCCCAGTTCTCGCAGTGCTTTCGTGTGACCCCAGGGGCCCAGTTCTCGCAGTGCCTTCCTGTGACCCCAGGGCTCAGTTCTTGCACTGCCTTTCTGTGACCCCAGGGCCCAGTTCTCGCAGTGCCTTCCTGTGACCCCAGGGCCTAGTTCTCTCAGTGCCTTCCTGTGACCCCAGGGGCCCAGTTCTCGCAGTGCCTTCCTGTGACCCCAGGGCCCAGTTCTCGCAGTGCTTTCCTGTGACCCCAGGGCCCAGTTCTTGCAGTGCCTTCCTGTGACCCCAGGGCCCAGTTCTCGCTGTGCCTTCATGTGATCCCAGGAGCCCAGTTCTCGCAATGCCTTCCTGTGATCCCAGGGCCTAGTTCTCGCAGTGCCTTCCTGTGACCCCAGGGCTCAGTTCTCGCTGTGCCTTCCCTTGACCCCAGGGCCCAGTTCTCGCAGTGCCTTCCTGTGATCCCAGGGCCTAGTTCTCGCAGTGCTTTCCTGTGACCCCAGGGCTCAGTTCTCGCAGTGCTTTCCTGTGACCCCAGGGCTTAGTTCTCGCAGATTCTTCCTGTGACCCCAGGGCCCAGTTCTCACAGTGCCTTTTCTGTGACCCCAGGGCCGAGTTCTCGCAGTGCCTTCCTCTGACCCCAGGGCCCAGTTCTCGCAGTGCCTTCATGTGACCCCAGGGGCCCAGTTCTCGCAGTGCCTTCCTGTGACCCCCGGGCTCAGTTCTCGCAGTGCCTTCCTGTGACGCCAGGGCCCAGTTCTCGCAGTGCATTCCTGTGACCCCAGGGCCTAGTTCTCGCAGTGCCTTCCTGTGACCCCAGGGGCCCAGTTCTCGCAGTGCCTTCCTGTGACCCCAAGGCTTAGTTCTCAGAGCCATAGGATAAGTGTGTCCAGCGCAGGCGTTGTAGACTTCCTCGGGCCCGCTAACCCTTGGTGGGGCATTGAGGCCTGACATTTAGAGATTTTTGCAGTCCCTGCTTTGGACTCACTCGAAGTTCCGGTTTGTGAGGGTGGCCTGAACTTAATGTGGGGTTCTAGTGCCACAATTGATTGGCACTCTGATATCTACTTCAAAGATGTTTTGGGGTATATTTTAACAGATGACAAGGTAGGCTTTGTTCAAAATCTATTTTCCAGATGAGTCCACTGGCCCTGTCTGGGACAGATGCCTGGTTTCAAATCTGTTTTACAGATGAGGCCCCTGGCCGAGACAGATGCCTGGATAAAAATCTGTTTTCCAGACGAGAATCCTGGCTGAGACAGATGCCTGGATCAAAATTTGTTTTCCAGACGAGACCCCTGGCTGAGACAGATGCCTGGATCAAAATTTGTTTTCCAGACGAGACCCCTGGCTGAGACAGATGCCTGGATCAAAATTTGTTTTCCAGACGAGACCCCTGGCTGAGACAGATGCCTGGTTCTATCTGTTTTCCAGATGAGACCCCGGGCCTGGCTGAGACAGAAGCCTGGATTAAAATATGTTTTCCAGTTGGGACACTGGTACTTGCCGAGACAGATGCCTGGATCAAAATCTGTTTTCCAGACGAGACCCTTGGCTGAGACAGATGCCTGGTTCAATCTGTTTTCCAGATGAGACCCCGGGCCTGGCTGAGACAGAAGCCTGGATTAAAATATGTTTTCCAGTTGGGACACTGGTACTTGCCGAGACAGATGCCTGGATCAAAATCTGTTTTCCAGACGAGACCCTTGGCTGAGACAGATGCCTGGTTCAATCTGTTTAACACATGAGACCCCGGGCCTGGCTGAGACAGAAGCCTGGATTAAAATATGTTTTCCAGATGAGACACTGGCACTTGCCGAGACAGATGCCTGGATCAAAATCTGTTTTCCAGACGAGACCCTTGGCTGAGACAGATGCCTGGTTCAATCTGTTTAACAGATGAGACCCCGGGCCTGGCTGAGACAGATGCCTGGATTAAAATATGTTTTCCAGATGAGACACTGGCACTTGCCGAGACAGATGCCTGGATCAAAATTTGTTTTCCAGACGAGACCCCTGGCTGAGACAGATGCCTGGTTCTATCTGTTTTCCAGACGAGACCCCTGGCTGAGACAGATGCCTGGTTCTATCTGTTTTCCAGACGAGACCCCTGGCTGAGACAGATGCCTGGTTCAATCTGTTTAACAGATGAGACTCCGGGCCTGGCTGAGACACATGCCTGGATTAAAATATGTTTTCCAGATGAGACACTGGCACTTGCCGAGACAGATGCCTGGATCAAAATCTGTTTTCCAGACGAGGCCCCTGGCTGAGACAGATGCCTGGATCAAAATCTGTTTTCCAGACGAGGCCCCTGGCTGAGACAGATGCCTGGATCAAAATCTGTTTTCCAGACGAGGCCCCTGGCTGAGACAGATGCCTGGTTCAAAATCTGTTTTCCAGATAAGACCCAGGCCCTGGCTGATACATATGCCTGAAACAAAATCGGTTTTACAGATGAGACCGCTGGTCCTGGCAGAGACAGACGGTGTGGGGCCACCGTTATCACAATGGCCAGAAAGGCCTGATTAGTGGCAAGGAATTCTGAACCTCACAGCTAGGACTCTTCCTGGCTGCATAACTAAACATGTTAAAAACAAACATATTTGCAATGAGTTTGAATAACATATTTGCAAATACAGTCATCTTGGCCCCAAATAAATGAACGCCTCATTTTGTGGAAAAATACACATTTTTTGCTATTAAATGCACACTTTACTTTTTGGGAAAAAAACTCCATTCCCTTTATAATCTGATCCTTTTCATGAAAAAAAGTTTAGAAAAACAATGTTTTGCTTTTTAGTCGATACATGTTTGGTGGCAAATACCAATTTGTCATTTTCATCAAGTACTGCCATGCACTACTCTCGCACATGGCTAGATTTGACTTTGCGCCCCACGGATGCTCAGAGTATGTTTCTAATGACTGCTGTTGCGTTGGGGACAGCAGGATTGGTATCCGCCTGCTGTGTCGTCCATCCAAGAACCAAGACCATCTTTATATCAAAGATGAGTCGGGGGCGTCCACGCCTCCTCCTAAGGCCAAGATTTACCATCATCATGCCAGAGTCAGCAGTACCAAGGGTGGGCATCAGCATGCCATAGTGTCATGGAAGCCACAACATGCCACACATTCCCACCAGATGGGCACCATCACATCTTGATTGGGCCCAGTGCACCAAGAATTATCACCAGTATGGAGTGGCCAACAGTTTACCATGGACTCCCTGCGGGGTGCCAAGAATTACCACCAATGAGCGAGGAATGGTATTTGGCTAGGAGTGGGCACCATCATGCCACATATGACACCAATATCCCAACAATTGCCACCCTTTGGCCTGGGGAAATATTTTGCATGGGGTGCCTACATTCATGCTACCTTTGCACCCTATTTTTAAAGGATCCATCAATGTTCCAGGGCCAGCACAGTGGTGTATATGCACACATACACCATTGTGTGTGCACGCGCACACACAAGCTGACACGTGCACACATAATAAACAGCATTCAAGGCATTTCCAGCTGACCCACAGTTCGGTTTCTGCTCTGGCTCGGTTTCCTTTCTTGCTTCCACCTCCACGGCCATACTTCCTGCCACATGGGTAACCCAAGCTGGAGCTGCCTTCGGTTCTGAAATCTCACTCCCCTGAGGCCACTGCCTACTGGTCTTGGACAGGGATGACCCATGAGCCAGCTGTAACTTAGATCCCGCCCCTCCACCACTGATCGGGGTTGGCCATTGGGGCCAGCCAGCACCCTTCCAGGCTTGCACCATGGGTGCAGCTGGCAAGGCTGTGCCTGGTGCCCGCCCATTATTGTGCTGGGGCACCAGGGCTCAGCTCAGGGTTCCATCCATGCTGCCGTGCCATGTCCGTGCCAGGCGTGTTGCTACTCTACCAAAATGCTTCTGTCCTGACCAGAGAGAGAATCTGGAAGAGTAGTTGGAGGTCAAGAATAGCAGGACTTTGTGTGGGGGCTCAGTGTGGGGGCTCTGCTGATGAAACGGCATGGGATGCCGTCCTCTGTGGACCACTGTGTCCATGGCGAGTGTGGTGGACAGTGCTGCGGACCTACAGCAAGGGGTCACCCAGGTTTGGCAGGACCAAGTCTGGGGGAGCAACTGAGAGTTGCAGATTGACAGGTCAGAGATCCCACGATTGGCACAGAGCCCACCTGCTCACCTGAACGAATCCAATACCCCAGGTAAGGAGTTGAGGATAAACAAGCACTGGCAGTGGGTACTGGCCAGTCACCAGCCTCTGTGGTCCAGCATGCTGGATTAGTGTCTCTGAACCAGGCTTTGGGTTCACCTTGAGCCTGCTGGGCTGTGCAGTGGCCTCAGTGTTAGTGGGCTCTGGAGCTCAATGAGTGAAACACAAAGCCCCTTTAGGTGCCCCGGCCCCCCCCTTGGCCCCATCTAGACGCTCAGTGTCAGGTTAGAGCCTGTCATAAACCTTACCAGCAGCTAGGCGACCCCCCTGCCTTGCCATCGTGAGTAGGGCAGGAGATGTCGAGATCCCAAAAACCAATGCTGTTCTGACTGTAGAGCACTAGACTATTATTTGGGGTGGCCACATCCTGCTAGCTGGCACACAAATAAAATCAAATAAACCTGTGCTTAAGCCCTTGTAAATCAAAGGCAATGTGTACAGTATTTAAGTAGTCCAGAAACAGTGCCTGGAGCCAAAGGGCTGATTCCTAATGCATCGTGGTGGCCACTGCCTGAAGCCAAAGGGCTGATTCCTAATGCCTCGTGGTGGCCACTGCCTGAAGCAAAGGGCTGATTCCTAATGCATCGTGGTGGCCACTGCCTGAAACAAAGGGCTGATTCCTAATGCATCGTGGTGGCCACTGCCTGAAGCCAAAGGGCTGATTCCTAATGCATCATGGTGGCCACTGCCTGAAGCCAAAGGGCTGATTCCTAATGCATCGTGGTGGCCACTGCCCGAAGCAAAGGGCTGATTCCTAATGCATGGTGGTGGCCACTGCCTGAAGCAAAGGGCTGATTCCTAATGCATCGCGGTGGCCACTGCCTGAAGCCAAAGGGCTGACTCCTAATGCATCGTGGTGGCCACTGCCTGAAGCCAAAGGGCTGATTCCTAATGCATCACGGTGGCCACTGCCTGAAGCCAAAGGGCTGATTCCTAATGCATCGCGGTGACCACTGCCTGAAGCCAAAGGGCTGATTCCTAATGTATCATGGTGGCCACTGCCTGAAGCCAAAGGGCTGATTCCTAATGCATCGCGGTGGCTGCTGCCTGAAGCCAAAGGGCTGATTCCTAATGCATCGCGGTGGCCCCTGCCTGAAGCCAAAGGGCTGATTCCTAATGCATCTCGGTGGCTGCTGCCTGAAGCCAAAGGGCTGATTCCTAATGCATCGTGGTGGCCGCTGCCTGAAGCCAAAGGGCTAATTCCTAATGCATTGCGGTGGCCGCTGCCTGAAGCCAAAGGGCTGATTCCTAATGCATCGTGGTGGCCACTGCCCGAAGCAAAGGGCTGATTCCTAATGCATCATGGTGGCCACTGCCTGAAACCAAAGGGCTGACTCCGAATGCATCGTGGTGGCCACTGCCTGAAGCCAAAGGACTGATTCCTAATGTATCGCGGTGGCCACTGCCTGAAGCCAAAGGGCTGACTCCTAATGCATCGTGGTGGCCACTGCCTGAAGCCAAAGGGCTGATTCCTAATGCATCGCGGTGGCCACTGCCTGAAGCCAAAGGGCTGATTCCTAATGCATCGCGGTGGCCACTGCCTGAAGCCAAAGGGCATATTCCTAATGTATCATGGTGGCCACTGCCTGAAGCCAAAGGGCTGATTCCTAATGCATCGCGGTGGCCGCTGCCTGAAGCAAAAGGGCTGATTCCTAATGCATCGCGGTGGCTGCTGCCTGAAGCCAAAGGGCTGATTCCTAATGCATCGCGGTGGCCGCTGCCTGAAGCCAAAGGGCTGATTCCTAATGCATCGCGGTGGCTGCTGCCTGAAGCCAAAGAGCTGATTCCTAATGCATCGCGGTGGCGGTTGCCTGAAGCCAAAGGGCTGATTCCTAGTGCATCGTGGTGGCCGCTGCCTGAAGCCAAAGGGCTGATTCCTAATGCATCGCGGTGGACGCTGCCTGAAGCCAAAGGGAAGATTCCTGATGCATCGCGGTGGCCACTGCTTGAAGCCAAAGGGCTGATTCCTAATGCATCGCGGTGGCCACTGCCTGAAGCCAAAGAGCTGATTCCTGATGCATCGTGGTGGCCACTGCCTGAAGCCAAAGGGCTGACTCCTAATGCATCGCGGTGGCCACTGCCTGAAGCCAAAGGGCTGATTCCTGATGCATCGCGGTGGCCACTGCCTGAAGCCAAAGGGCTGATTCCTAATGCATCGCGGTGGCCACTGCCTGAAGCCAAAGGGCTGATTCCTAATGCATCGTGGTGGCCACTGCCTGAAGCCAAAGGGCTGACTCCTAATGCATCGCAGTGGCCACTGCCTGAAGGCAATGGGCTGATTCCTAATGCATCGTGGTGGCCACTGCCTGAAGCCAAAGGGCTGACTCCTAATGCATCGCGGTGGCCACTGCCTGAAGCCAAAGGGCTGATTCCTAATGCATCGTGGTGGCCACTGCCTGAAGCCAAAGGGCTGACTCCTAATGCATCGTGGTGGCCACTGCCTGAAGCCAAAGGGCTGATTCCTAATGCATCGTGGTGGCCACTGCCTGAAGCGAAAGGGCTGATTCCTAATGCATCTTGGTGGCCGCTGCCTGAAGCAAAGGGCTGATTCCTAATGCATCGTGGTGGCCACTGCCTGAAGCCAAAGGGCGGATTCCTAATGCATCGTGGTGGCCACTGCCTGAAGCAAAGGGCGGACTCCTAATGCATCGTGGTGGCCACTGCCTGAAGCCAAAGGGCGGATTCCTAATGCATCATGGTGGCCACTGCCTGAAGCCAAAGGGCTGATTCTTAATGCATCGTGGTGGCCACTGCCTGAAGCCAAAGGGCTGATTCCTAATGCATCGTGGTGGCCACTGCCTGAAGCCAAAGGGCTGACTCCTAATGCATCGTGGTGGCCACTGCCTGAAGCCAAAAGGCTGACTCCGAATGCATTGTGGTGGCCACTGCCTGAAGCCAAAGGGCTGATTCCTCATGCATTGTGGTGGCCACTGCCTGAAGCCAAAGGGCTGATTCCTAATGCATCTTGGTGGCCACTGCCTGAAGCAAAGGGCGGATTCCTAATGCATCGTGGTGGCCACTGCCTGAAGCCAAAGGGCGGATTCCTAATGCATCGTGGTGGCCACTGCCTGAAGCCAAAGGGCTGATTCCTAATGCATCGTGGTGGCCACTGCCTGAAGCGAAAGGGCTGATTCCTAATGCATCGTGGTGGCCACTGCCTGAAGCAAAGGACTGATTCCTAATGCATCGTGGTGGCCACTGCCTGAAGCCAAAGGGCTGATTCCTAATGCATGGTGGTGGCCACTGCCTGAAGCCAAAGGGCTGATTCCTAATGCATCGTGGTGGCCACTGCCCGAAGCAAAGGGCTGATTCCTAATGCATCATGGTGGCCACTGCCTGAAGCCAAAGGGCTGACTCCTAATGCATCGTGGTGGCCACTGCCTGAAGCCAAAGGACTGATTCCTAATGTATCGCGGTGGCCACTGCCTGAAGTCAAAGGGCTGACTCCTAATGCATCGTGGTGGCCACTGCCTGAAGCCAAAGGGCTGATTCCTAATGCATCGTGGTGGCCACTGCCTGAAGCAAAGGGCTGATTCCTAATGCATCGTGGTGGCCACTTCCTGAAGCCAAAGGGCTGACTCCTAATGCATCGTGGTGGCCACTGCCTGAAGCCAAAGGGCTGACTCCTAATGCATCGTGGTGGCCACTGCCTGAAGCCAAAGGGCTGATTCCTAATGCATCGTGGTGGCCACTGCCTGAAGCAAAGGACTGATTCCTAATGCATCGTGGTGGCCACTGCCTGAAGCCAAAGGGCTGACTCCTAATGCATCGTGGTGGCCACTGCCTGAAGCCAAAGGGCTGACTCCTAATGCATCGTGGTGGCCACTGCCTGAAGCCAAAGGGCTGATTCCTAATGCCTCGTGGTGGCCACTGCCTGAAGCCAAAGGGCTGATTCCTAATGCCTCGTGGTGGCCACTGCCTGAAGCCAAAGGGCTGATTCCTAATGCATCATGGTGGCCCTGCTGGGGCTCTGGAGCGTTCCAGGTTCTTCACTGCACATTTTCCAAGTCAAAAGACAGAATGGGACTCGGTCGTTTTCGGAGGTGCTGAGATCTCCATGGACGACAAAGTTGGAATCACTCCGACGCCATGGACCTGCTGCCTGAGCACAATCAAAGGGGTCTGTTGTGCGGCTCCTTGGGGGCCTTTCACCCCTCCTTACAGGCAGGGAGGGCAGCAGCTGCGAAGGAGGCCGACAGCAAACCGTGGGCCAGGGCAGTAAACAGAACTTCTCTGGAAGTTATATTTCCTAACTAGTTAGAAAGAAAATATGCTTTACTAAGACATTTGATGTTTAAAAAGAATTAGGATAAGTTCTTGAACTTTTTCTGTAGCTGTTTCATACGGTATAGTGCAGACATGGTGATTTAATCTGTTTTACCAATATTTCCCTTGGGAGCAGATGAACCCAATACAGTGAATGCAGTTTTTCATGATTTATGCGCTGTAGATACTTGCTGACATTAATGTAAGCACCATGCCCCCTTCCATATGGGCAAAAAGATAATGTATGGGGTGTTAGACCTGTCAGCCTTAGGGAGGTCTCCGCCCAAACATTTTACCTTCTCTCCTGTTTTGCTGAAAATTATTTTTGTTGGCTTTACGACTCTTGCCCTTTACAACTGCTACCCAGTGCTAAAGTGCTTGCCCTCACTGCTTAAAACATCGTATAATTGGCCTACAACTGATTGGCACATTTAATTTACTTTTAAACCCATAGTAAATTGGTACAAAATGTACCCAGGGCCTATAAATTAAATGTTAAAAGTGGGCCTGCAGCACTTTTTGTGCTATCCACACAAGTAGTTCTTTAAACATGTCCCGGTCCTGCCATTGTAACCTGCAGTGCAGTTTTGACTCCCAATTTGATTTGGCGAAATAAACATTTTGCCATGTCTAAATCTCCCCATTTAATACATATGTCATCCCTAGGGTAGGCTGTAAACACCCGTAGGCCAGGGTGCATTTTATTTAAAAAGTTGGACATGTACTTTTAAGTTTTACTTTTGCTGGTTGTGAAAAACTCTAAAATTTGTTTTTCTCTACTTCGAGACATACCCCTCCCACAGGATAACATTAGGTCACCTTATTATATTTAATAAGTGCTATCTTTTGATTTTGATTGGGAGCATCTAGAAATGTATTGTTTGGACTCAAATGAATTTAATTTTAAATAGTCTTTAACAGTAAAATCAGATTTTGGATTACAATTTTGGAAATACCTCTTTTAGAAAGTAAAAAGAAACACAGGTGATGGACAGAATGTAGAGCAAAGCAAACATTCACCCCAAGCCAATATATCTGGATTAAATCAATCGTACTTCTGCTCACCATGCCACCCCAGTTGAGACCCAGCAATATGCAAATCAGTCTTGACTCTGTGCCCCATGGGAACAGTCCAGACCGAACTGCCAAGCCAGGTCTACCCTCGACCGGGAACAAGCATCCTGGGACCGGTTTTGGGACATCACTCCTCATCAGCTAGGCTGCCTTGAATCCAGTGGCACAGTGAGCACGGGACCCACTGAATGTATAGCAAATCAAACATTCACCCCCATGCAATAGATCTCGGTTAAATCCATTGTTGTTTTGCTCGTCATCCCACCCCAGTTTAGACCCAGTCATATCCAAATCAGTCTGTCTTGACCCTGTGCCTCTTGGGAACAGTCCAGACTGAACTGCCAAGCTAAGTCCTCCCTGCACCAGAAACAACCATTCTGGAACCAGTTTCGGGGCATTACCCCTCATCAGCCAGGCTAGCTTGAATCCAGTGGCACAGTGAGCACAGGACCCACATCTGGGCATACCCAGCGTACTTATGGCGAGAAAGCAAAAGACACACAGATGATGGACGGAATATAGAGCAAATCAAACATTCACCCCCATGTCGATAGATCTGGGTTAGATCCATTTTTCTTTTGCTCACCATGCGACCCCAGTTTAGACCTAGCCGTATGCAAATCAGTCTTGACTCTGTGCCTCATGGGAACATTTAAGACCGAACTGCCAAGCCAGGCCCTCCCTTGACCGGAAACAAGCATCCGGTGACCGGTTTCGGCGCATCAGCCAGTCTAGCTTAAATTCAGTGGCACACTGAACCCTGGACCCACGTCTGGGCATACCCATTGCACGTAGGGCAAGAAAGCAAAAGACACACAGATGATTTAGGCCCAGATCTCTGTACTGGGATGAATGTATGACATTGTTCTGTATTCTGTCCATCAATTGTTTTTTTTGCATTTGTCACCCCAAGTGGGACAGGTATGCCCAGATGTGGGTACCGTTCTCTTCATGCCACTTGAGTCAAGTTTTAGAAAGTTGGCATTTTCCTGCCCTAAACATTCTGAGACCTTCCAGGAGTTTCCAGCTACCTGGTCCTGTTAATTGCTCCCCTATCAGGAACACATATTAGGTCCCAGACAGTTAAAAATAGAACTTGGGTGTAGCTGGGAGAGGGCCATCCTGCCAGGATGGGAGAGGCGGAGCTGTTCCCTGCTCCACTAACATTTCAAAGGAGCTGCCAGGGAGGAAGGAAATTCCAATATCATCTGTGGGGGTACAACTCCAGAATTTTCTTCAACTTCAAAACTGCCGCTAGGAATAAATAGTGAACCAACAGAACACCTTTCAGTTCATTCATGGACCTGCAGCCGACTACAGAAGGACTGTCTTGTACTCCAGGGGACTGCCTTGCTGCTCAAAGCCTGCCTTCTGTCTGAGGGTTGCCCTGTTGCTCGAGGCCTGCCTTGTGTTTCAGAGGACTGCCCTGTTGCTTGAGGCCTGCCTTGTTTTTCAGAGGAGTGTCCTGTTGCTTGAGGCCTGCCTTGTTTCTCTGAAGACTGCCCTGCTGCCACTAGAGGACTGCCCTACTGCTTAAGGCCTGCCTTGTGTTTCAGAGGACTGCCCTACTGCTTAAGGCCTGCCTTGTGTTTCAGAGGACTGCCCTGTTGCTCGAGGCCTGCCTTGTTTTTCAGAGGAGTGTCCTGTTGCTTGAGGCCTGCCTTGTGTTTCAGAGGACTGCCCAGTTGCTTGAGGCCTGCCTTGTGTTTCAGGGGAGTGCCCTGTTGCTTGAGGCCTGCCTTGTGTTTCAGAGGACTGCCCAGTTGCTTGAGGCCTGCCTTGTGTTTCAGAGGACTGCCCTACTGCTTAAGGCCTGCCTTGTGTTTCAGAGGACTGCCCTGTTGCTCGAGGCCTGCCTTGTTTTTCAGAGGAGTGTCCTGTTGCTTGAGGCCTGCCTTGTGTTTCAGAGGACTGCCCAGTTGCTTGAAGCCTGCCTTGTGTTTCAGGGGAGTGCCCTGTTGCTTGAGGCCTGCCTCGTGTTTCAGAGGACTGCCCTGTTGCTTGAGGCCTGCCTTGTGTTTCAGAGGACTGCCCTGTTGCTTGAGGCCTGCCTCGTGTTTCAGAGGACTGCCCTGTTCTTGTGTTTCAGAGGACTGCCCTGTTGCTCGAGGCCTGCCTTGTGTTTCAGAGGACTGCCCTGTTGCTTGAAGCCTGCCTTGTGTTTCAGGGGAGTGCCCTGTTGCTTGAGGCCTGCCTTGTGTTTCAGAGGACTGCCCAGTTGCTTGAGGCCTGCCTTGTGTTTCAGAGGACTGCCCTACTGCTTAAGGCCTGCCTTGTGTTTCAGAGGACTGCCCTGTTGCTCGAGGCCTGCCTTGTTTTTCAGAGGAGTGTCCTGTTGCTTGAGGCCTGCCTTGTGTTTCAGAGGACTGCCCAGTTGCTTGAAGCCTGCCTTGTGTTTCAGGGGAGTGCCCTGTTGCTTGAGGCCTGCCTCGTGTTTCAGAGGACTGCCCTGTTGCTTGAGGCCTGCCTTGTGTTTCAGAGGACTGCCCTGTTGCTTGAGGCCTGCCTCGTGTTTCAGAGGACTGCCCTGTTCTTGTGTTTCAGAGGACTGCCCTGTTGCTCGAGGCCTGCCTTGTGTTTCAGAGGACTGCCCTGTTGCTTGAAGCCTGCCTTGTGTTTCAGGGGAGTGCCCTGTTGCTTGAGGCCTGCCTTGTGTTTCAGAGGACTGCCCAGTTGCTTGAGGCCTGCCTTGTGTTTCAGAGGACTGCCCTACTGCTTAAGGCCTGCCTTGTGTTTCAGAGGACTGCCCTGTTGCTCGAGGCCTGCCTTGTGTTTCAGAGGACTGCCCAGTTGCTTGAGGCCTGCCTTGTGTTTCAGAGGACTGCCCTACTGCTTAAGGCCTGCCTTGTGTTTCAGAGGACTGCCCTGTTGCTCGAGGCCTGCCTTGTTTTTCAGAGGAGTGTCCTGTTGCTTGAGGCCTGCCTTGTGTTTCAGAGGACTGCCCTGCTAATTGAGACCTGCCTTGTGTTTCAGAGGAGTGTCCTGTTGCTTGAGGCCTGCCTTGTTTCTCTGAAGACTGCCTGTAGGAAGGTACATCCTGACTATGGTTGCCCCCAACTTTTTGCCCTGTGTTTTAGCTGGTTTTTGACATAGTCGACCTGGGGCCCTGCCAATCAGGACCCCAGGCCTACTGCTCTCTCTGTAAAATGGATTCCATATACCCTAGGTGCATTTCCAATTGGTACTGGGCCACCCTATCAGACCCTGTAACTCAGGGCATGGGTGTACCCAGGGCTGCCAGGGGCTGCAGCATGTATTATGCCACCCCTGGCTGGCCTCCTAAATTTGACACAACTGGCTGCATGACAGCTGGGGCAAAGTCGTGTAATCACCCTTTGCTGTAGATATAGTATACCTATATCTAACCATAAAATGGACACACAGATTCCTATCAGTCACTCCTATGGCAGGCCTTGACAATCCTGAAGGCAGAGTGCTTGGAATCGTGTGAGATGGTGCTCTGGCATGAGCTGAGCCTGTCTGCAGCTTGCGGAACCAAGTCCTAATAGCTGTTCCATGATATCGCATACCATATACTCTTAAGTGCATTATAATCCTCGCGGTTAAATGCTATCTTTGGTATTGCTTTATCAAAACATGTCGAGTAAGGTGTCATACGAATTGGAATACTAACCCCTCGCCAATTCTGGCGACGGGGTTAGCATTCCACCCTTCTAGAGGGACACGACATGTATGTAACTGTGAAGCCCGGTTAAAGTTAAACGAAGCCTCAGCTCCACAAAATGGATGCTGCCACCACAGACACGAGTCTGACCCCCTGCAGCTGGGAGTCCTTCCAGCGAGGGGAGCCTGGACAAAGGGTTTCCTGTCAGGGGCGGTGCTAGCACCGTCCCAGACATGGTTTTGTGTATCCTGGGTAGGCAGGGATTTTCAGGAAGGTGACTGCTGAGTGGCACCCCGGTGCTCACTACGCATAGGCCAGTCAGAACCAGTTCCAGGGGCACACCAGCCCCTGGCCTGGGGAAAGTCCGGCATGGGAGAGGGGTGTAACCACCCCCCTCCTAGTCCCACCCATAGGCAGGACCTAGTCACCGGGTCAGCCCCCTTTTTTAGTATAAAGATGGGAGCGGGCCCCCTGTTCAAATTAGATCATCTTTGGAATCAAGACCCGACTTTCTGCGAAAGGCATCAAGATTTCCTTCTTCAAGATTCTCCCTTGTGGCTAAGGAGTAGTCACCCTGCATCAAGCGGGCACCATCCTAAGAACACTGCGGTCTGCTGCAAGTCCTTCTTCACGAATCCAACGACCCAGCTCGACGAGACCCGGCTTCCCTGGCACCACTGACCTCTACTCACCTCTACAGCAAAGCTGAGAACTGTGAGTGCGACGAGACCTCGAGGGACCGACGATCGCCAAGACTACACGACTTCTTTGTAACAAACCCACCGTGTGCTCCACTGGTGAGTGCTTTGGGGTCCGAGAAGCCCCAACCCTGAGCAGCTCCAGCACCGAAGATCAGCCCTCCAGCATCTCCACGATCTGCGTGGGGCCCTTCTGCTTTTGCGTGCTCACCGCGCTGTGTGGCTACTAGCCGGCTGGCTTGTGGCCTTCTGCATGACGCCCGACGACATCACTGCTGCTGGTCTGGTTGCTCCAGACTGGCCCTTGCTTCCTTCTTCAAGAGAGGCTCCCCGGACCCTCCTGGTCCACTCCAGACGCCATTTTGAGTCCACCGCGTGGGCTTGAATTTGCCAAGGCTTTGTTGCCCAATCCTGGGTCCAGCGACGCCGACAGCTTCAATCTTCGTGGGACAGCTCGCTCCTCCATCCTGGTCGCCGACAACGCCTCCTGGTCCGTGAGATCTGCGAGCACAGCGTCACCCACTCACCTAGTCGAGGTGACTACCATCCGGTGCCCTCCTGGTGCCACCTGACTACTGGCTAGTAGTCTCGAACTTTGTCCCCTCTGCTTTCAGGTGTCATCTTCCATCGATCCAGGCTTGGATCCATCGAACTTTCTTCACTGGTCGCCTGCCAGCAACTTCTTTCTTCCAGGCTCCTGGTCCGTCTACGAGGATTCCCGACGTCTTTTGAGACCTATGCAGCTGCAGCCCCTGGGCTAGGTAACTTCGGCATTTCGGTGCCCCAGCATAGCCTCACTATCCAAGGGTCAGAATCCACTTTCGTTTTCCTCCTACCAGGTCGGGTTCGCCCGAGAACACTAACTTTGTCTTTACTAGCTACCATAGACTTTGTCCCGCATCACGCGTGAGAGTGCACACTCTGCACCCGAGTCCTCTGGGTCTCCTAGAAGTAATCTGAAGATTCTATAGTCAAGATCTAGCGATTCCAAAGCCTATTAGTACTGTACTTACCTGCTAGTAATTTCGCATTCCACTTTCAGAGTATATGGTTTTCCGTGCCCCTCGGGCATTTGTATATACTGTGCTAACTTAAGTATTTTCGTAAGAGTTTTGTTTTGTGCTTAGTACCCTGTCCTCATAAAGAGTACAGGGCTGTTGTGAATCTTAATAAATAACTTGTTTATTTTCATAACACTTGTGTGATGTCCTTTCACTTGGTGTTCAAGGGGTATATGTGTGGTAAACAGCTGGCTTAACACGCCCTCTCGAGTCTTTAGCCTTAGACTGCTCGTATCCACGCTACTAGGATAGCTGGTCTATAAGGTTGACTTACAACCAATCATCAATAAGGGTTGCTGGACTGATACATAGTGTTCACTAGAATAGTGAGCACTGCATATCAGGCCACCTTCTCACATTGGTGAGCAGTGGTTGGGATTTGAGCTTGCTGTTGTTTTACCACACGTATCCTAAGAATATCTTGTTGAAAGATCACATACGTACTGTTAGGTACATATAACTAAAGCTTAGAATACTCTGAGTTCTACTGAACCAGCTGTTGCAGCTCCTCAAGGCCTAGCACACCTTGGCTGCAACTCTTAGCAAGGGATCAGTAGGTAACACATAGTGTAGGTAGGTGCATCACTTACACCACACTAGAAACAGTATGTCAGACAAAGGAGGAAACTCTGAGTCTCCCCTTGTGTCAGTTGACCCTCCACAGGTCATCCCTTCAAGATATACTGTGCTTAGCTTCCATGAGTTACGACAGGTGTGTACCTCTAGGAAGATAAAACAGGGGTCTAACCCCACAACTTCCTTTCTGATTGGTCTCTTAAAGACTTATGATGCCAGTAGGGCTGGTAACCCAGACCCTTCTAATCCAGATGGGAGTATGCCCTCCTTACAGGGACCCTTTGATAGCCATGACCATCCCCTCCAGGAAGCAGATGATGCTGAGGATGAGGATGAGGATCAGTTGTCAGGGGATGAGGCAGATAAGGGACAGGTAGAAGTCAGCAGACTAACCAGGTCCAACTTAAGCAGACATGAGATTGGTACTGGGGGACCCCTGGGGCCACTCTCAGGTCAGCTTAACATTGGGAATGGACGAGTTAGGTCTCTATCAAGAGGCTCTAACAGATCCCTTCGAACCAA
The DNA here is from genome assembly GCF_964263255.1 of Lissotriton vulgaris. NCBI lineage: Eukaryota > Metazoa > Chordata > Amphibia > Caudata > Salamandridae > Lissotriton > Lissotriton vulgaris. The sequence continues at coordinate 1,995,577,269 of NC_141693.1, read as the reverse complement.
TGGCTCTCACAACTCTTCTCACAGAGGGATGACTTCCCCTCAGAGGAGAGTGTATGAAGCTGAAGAAAGGGCAGTCAAACTGAGGATTGAAAGGGAAGAACTTGCCCTGGCCAAAGAGAGACTTGCCTTTGCTAGAGAGCAAGAATTATGTGGGCTACAGCCCACTGGTGGCAGCAATAAACCTAGCAATAGGGAAAGGAGTTTTGATACAAAGCACCTGAATAAGATAGTGCTCCCCTTTAAACAAGGGGATGACATCCACAAATGGATAACTGCTTTGGAGAGAGCCTGCACTGTGCAGGGTGTTCCCCAAAGTCAGTGGGCAGCTATCTTGTGGCTCTCCTTTGATGGTAAAGGGAGAGATAAGCTCCTCACTACAAGAGTGGAGGATGCTAACAATTACCAAGTCCTGAAGAATACACTGGTTGATGGGTTTGGTTTAACCACTGAACAGTACAGGATGCTGTTCAGAGACACCCAGAAAACTCAGTCTCAGGATTAGACTGACTTTGTTGATTGTGCCACTAAGGCTTTTGAAGGCTGGCTACTGGGTAGTAAGGTTACTGATTTTAAAGGATTGTACAATCTAATTATGAGGGAGCAAATCTTAAATAATTGTCAGAACCAGTTATTACACCAGCACCTGGTAGACTCTGATCTGACCTCTCCACAGGAATTGGGTAAGAGGGCAGACAAATGGGTCAGAACCAGGGTCAGGCCTAAAAACCAGGGTGGTGACCAAAAGAAGGAATCAACCAAGCCTCAAGAGAAGGGTGGGGATAAATCCACAGAGAAGACTTCCCAAGGGCCCCAAAACTCCAACAAGGGTGGTGGGTCCCAGAACACTCCTTCAGAACAGAAGAAACCTTATTGCCATACCTGTAAACAGGTGGGCCATTACAAAAGTGATGCCAAGTGCCCTAAAAATAGCAATAAGGAAAACATACCCCCAGTTAACACTCCCAGACCTCCTGTTACCACTAGTGGTAATCCCCCAGGTTGTGGGAGTGCCCCCAAGAATGTGGTGGGCATTACTTTGGGCAATCAGGAGGACTATGGCCTAGCCAGGTCCCCTGACCACACTCTTGTCTGTGAGACTGGCATGGGGTTTGCCAACTTCACTACTGGACCCCACATTTTGGGAAAGTATAGACAAGAGGTCATAGTGAATGGTCAGAAAGTTGAGGCATTCAGAGACACAGGGGCCAGCATCACCATGGTGATTGACCATCTGGTCCCCTCTGCTCAACTGACCCCTGGTTTTACTTATCAGGTGACAGACATTCATGGAGTGAAGAGAAGGCATCCCATGGCAGTAGTCAAGCTCAGCTGGGGTAATGTCACAGGGCCCATGAGAGTGGCAGTGACAGATAACCTACCTGTAGATTGCTTACTGGGGAATGACCTGGAACTCTCAGCATGGGCTGAGGTGGAGCAAGAAACTCACTCCAGAATGATAGGCCTATCCAGACAGGTTAGTGGGGCAGTAATAGCTACAGCCCCAGTCCAAGCACCATTCCTCCCTGAAAAGGTTGGAAGGGCAGTGGTAGCCACTGCCCAGGCTCAGACAGACTTTCCAGGACAGGATAGGAGGGCTGTGACAGTCACAGCCCAAACACAGACTGAGTGCCCTCCTGAAAAGGTTGGCAAAGTTAAAATGGTCTCAGCCTCTACTCAAACAGATAGTGAGGTTGTGAAGCCTGAAACAATGGATCACTCCACTCAAGCAGAGAGCATTGAGGAGGAAGAACAGTCTTCCCCCTCCCAGACACTAGGTGAGAGCCAGCCTCCTCAGGGAACTGACTCTACCCCTGTTGAAGGAACTGCCCCAGAGGTAGTCAGGCCTAGCCTGGCAGAGCCACTGATGGCAGTGGACCCTTCCCAGGTGGTACCCAGTCTGGAGCAGGTAACCTGCACCTCTCTACCCTGCCTCAGTCAGCCCAGGGCTGTGGAGGTCTGGGAGGCCAGTGGTGGACCCCAAAGGGCCCCCTGTCCAAAAGAACCCCTTAATCAGCAGATTAGGATCACTGAAGCTGGTAAACCTAGCCAAGTGAAAATAAAACAGACTCCTGAGGGATCCCCCTTAAAAGTGGTTAGGGACCTCCCCCAGCTGGACACTGTTGGGCACAGCCAAACATAGGGCCTAAAAACCACAGACCTGACCTGTCCCTCCAGTAAGCCAAACAGAGGGACTCAGCCTCCAGCTTTAGGTAGCCAGAGGCTGACCCTGAGAGCTCAGTGCATCTCAGCTAAAGAAAGAAAGGCACACACGATGAATGGTGATTGGAGGAAGTTGAGCCCAAAGGTAGAGGAGCCTCACTTCAGTACTCCATCCCAGCATCAGCCTTTTACATTCCCAAGGCACACCAGAGACAGAGATTCCCTATGGTGGAGACCCTCAGATACCCTTAGGGTGAGGGGTTGCCTAGTGGACCATGACACAGGGGGAAACCAAGCCAGAGCTGGTCCTTCCTTATATGGCCACTTAGGTAATAGAGGCTTACCTAGACAAGGATAGCCTTATCTCCTTTCGTTTGGGGGGGGGGGGGGGTTGTGTAGGAAGGTACATCCTGACTATGGTTGCCCCCAACTTTTTGCCCTGTGTTTTAGCTGGTTTTTGACATAGTCGACCTGGGGCCCTGCCAATCAGGACCCCAGGCCTACTGCTCTCTCTGTAAAATGGATTCCATGTACCCTAGGTGCATTTCCAATTGGTACTGGGCCACCCTATCAGACCCTGTAACTCAGGGCATGGGTGTACCCAGGGCTGCCAGGGGCTGCAGCATGTATTATGCCACCCCTGGCTGGCCTCCTAAATTTGACACAACTGGCTGCATGACAGCTGGGGCAAAGTCGTGTAATCACCCTTTGCTGTAGATATAGTATACCTATATCTAACCCTAAAATGGACACACAGATTCCTATCAGTCACTCCTATGGCAGGCCTTGGCATTCCTGAAGGCAGAGTGCTTGGAATCGTGTGAGATGGTGCTCTGGCATGAGCTGAGCCTGTCTGCAGCTTGCGGAACCAAGTCCCAATAGCTGTTCCATGATATCGCATACCATATACTCTTAAGTGCATTATAATCCTCGCGGTTAAATGCTATCTTTGGTATTGCTTTATCAAAACATGTCGAGTAAGGTGTCATACGAATTGGAATACTAACGCCTCGCCAATTCTGGCGACGGGGTTAGCATTCCACCCTTCTAGAGGGACACGACATGTATGTAACAGTGAACCCCGGTTAAAGTTAAACGAAGCCTCAGCTCCACAAAATGGATGCTGCCACCACAGACACGAGTCTGACCCCCTGCAGCTGGGAGTCCTTCCAGCGAGGGGAGCCTGGACAAAGGGTTTCCTGTCAGGGGCGGTGCTAGCACCGTCCCAGACATGGTTTTGTGTATCCTGGGTAGGCAGGGCTTTTCAGGAAGGTGACTGCTGAGTGGCACCCCGGTGCTCACTACGCATAGGCCAGTCAGAACCAGTTCCAGGGGCACACCAGCCCCTGGCCTGGGGAAAGTCCGGCATGGGAGAGGGGTGTAACCACCCCCCTCCTAGTCCCACCCATAGGCAGGACCTAGTCACCGGGTCAGCCCCCTTTTTTAGTATAAAGATGGGAGCGGGCCCCCTGTTCAAATTAGATCATCTTTGGAATCAAGACCCGACTTTCTGCGAAAGGCATCAAGATTTCCTTCTTCAAGATTCTCCCTTGTGGCTAAGGAGTTGTCACCCTGCATCAAGCGGGCACCATCCTAAGAACACTGCGGTCTGCTGCAAGTCCTTCTTCACGAATCCGACGACCCAGCTCGACGAGACCCGGCTTCCCTTGCACCTCTGACCTCTACTCACCTCTACAGCAAAGCTGAGAACTGTGAGTGCGACGAGACCTCGAGGGACCGACGATCGCCAAGACTACACGACTTCTTTGTAACAAACCCACCGTGTGCTCCACTGGTGAGTGCTTTGGGGTCCGAGAAGCCCCAACCCTGAGCAGCTCCAGCACCGAAGATCAGCCCTCCAGCATCTCCACGATCTGCGTGGGGCCCTTCTGCTTTTGCGTGCTCACCGCGCTGTGTGGCTACTAGCCGGCTGGCTTGTGGCCTTCTGCACAACGCCCGACGACATCACTGCTGCTGGTCTGGTTGCTCCAGACTGGCCCTTGCTTCCTTCTTCAAGAGAGGCACCCTGGACCCTCCTGGTCCACTCCAGACGCCATTTTGAGTCCACCGCGTGGGCTTGAATTTGCCAAGGCTTTGTTGCCCAATCCTGGGTCCAGCGACGCCGACAGCTTCAATCTTCGTGGGACAGCTCGCTCCTCCATCCTGGTCGCCGACAACGCCTCCTGGTCCGTGAGATCTGCGAGCACAGCGTCACCCACTCACCTAGTCGAGGTGACTACCATCCGGTGCCCTCCTGGTGCCACCTGACTACTGGCTAGTAGTCTCGAACTTGGTCCCCTCTGCTTTCAGGTGTCATCTTCCATCGATCCAGGCTTGGATCCATCGAACTTTCTTCACTGGTCGCCTGCCAGCAACTTCTTTCTTCCAGGCTCCTGGTCCGTCTACGAGGATTCCCGACGTCTTTTGAGACCTATGCAGCTGCAGCCCCTGGGCTAGGTAACTTCGGCATTTCGGTGCCCCAGCATAGCCTCACTATCCAAGGGTCAGAATCCACTTTCGTTTTCCTCCTACCAGGTCGGGTTCGCCCGAGAACACTAACTTTGTCTTTACTAGCTACCATAGACTTTGTCCCGCATCACGCGTGAGAGTGCACACTCTGCACCCGAGTCCCCTGGGTCTCCTAGAAGTAATCTGAAGATTCTATAGTCAAGATCTAGCGATTCCAAAGCCTATTAGTACTGTACTTACCTGCTAGTAATTTCGCATTCCACTTTCAGAGTATATGGTTTTCCGTGCCCCTCGGGCATTTGTATATACTGTGCTAACTTAAGTATTTTCGTAAGAGTTTTGTTTTGTGCTTAGTACCCTGTCCTCATAAAGAGTACAGGGCTGTTGTGAATCTTAATAAATAACTTGTTTATTTTCATAACACTTGTGTGATGTCCTTTCTCTTGGTGTTCAAGGGGTATATGTGTGGTAAACAGCTGGCTTAACACGCCCTCTCGAGTCTTTAGCCTTAGACTGCTCGTATCCACGCTACTAGGATAGCTGGTCTATAAGGTTGACTTACAACCAATCATCAATAAGGGTTGCTGGACTGATACATAGTGTTCACTAGAATAGTGAGCACTGCATATCAGGCCACCTTCTCACACTGCCCTGCTGCCACTAGAGGACTGCCCTACTGCTTAAGGCCTGCCTTGTGTTTCAGAGGACTGCCCTGTTGCTCGAGGCCTGCCTTGTTTTTCAGAGGAGTGTCCTGTTGCTTGAGGCCTGCCTTGTGTTTCAGAGGACTGCCCTGTTCTTGTGTTTCAGAGGACTGCCCTGTTGCTCGAGTCCTGCCTTGTTTTTCAGAGGAGTGTCCTGTTGCTTGAGGCCTGCCTTGTGTTTCAGAAGACTGCCCTGTTGCTCGAGGCCTGCCATGTGTTTCACGGATCACTGAAAAAATATCGACGGACACGATATCGACTTGCCAGAATATCGTGGACAAAATATCGACAGTCAAAATATCGAGTTTGTATCTACAAACAGGTAAGTACAAAAATATCGAGTACAAAATATCGTTAACAATAATATAGATGTAAAAAATATCGACTTTATTAAAAACAGTGTTAAATTAAATTAATATTAAATTTAAATTACTAAAATATACTTAAAACTACTTAAATTAAATTATAATAATTAAATAATAAATGAAAATAATAAAAATAATTTTTTACAATCTTATTAGTTGACCCTGAACCCTAAAAATACCCCTTTACCCAAAAACCCCAAACTGACCCTGAACCCTAAAAATACCCCTTTACCCAAAAACCCCAAACTGACCCTGAACCCTAAAAATAACCCTTTACCCAAAAACCCAAAACTGACCCTGAACCCTAAAAATGCCCCTTTACCCAAAAACTGAAAACTGACCCTGAACCCTAAAAATACCCCTTTACCCAAGAACTGAAAACTGACCCTGAACCCTAAAAATACCCCTTTACCCATGAACTGAAAACTGACCCTGAACCCTAAAAATACCCCTTTACCCATGAACTGAAAACTGACCCTGAACCCTAAAAATGCCCCTTTACCCAAAAACTGAAAACTGACCCTGAACCCCAAAAATACCCCTTTACCCTAAAACTGAAAACTGACCCTGAACCCCAAAAATACCCCTTTACCCTAAAACTGAAAACTGACCCTGAACCCTAAAAATGCTCCTTTACCCAAAATGTATCAATATTATTTAATTACCAATTAATTATTAATTAACAATAACAATAAAGTAAATATATTAGAACATTAGCTGTAATTATTTTAATAATTAATATTATTTTTTCCAAATTAATTACTTAAAAATAACACAAAATTAAATATATTAAAAATTTACTCTAATTAATGTAATTAACTAATTACAAATAATTAATTAACAATTAATTACTAATACAAAATATGTTCAAAATTATATTAATTAATTAACTAATTAATATTAATTAATTATCAATTAATTATTAATTAAAAATATTAACAAACATATATTAATTAATTAATTATTATTAAATTACTTCCCACCCTATTCCCCTATAAACCCACAACCCGCTACAGAATTACATTACGCAATTATTATAAAAACAAAATTCATTAAATAAAATATTTTATAACATTAATACACACTATTCACACATATTATTACATAAAAATACACTATAAAATATTATATATTATTAAAAATTCGATATTTTTGCTATCTATATTTTATACAGTCGATATTACTTCACTTACCTGAAAAACGATATTTTTGTAGTCGATATTATGTCCAGTCGATATTATGTTCAGTCTATATTTAAAACTCGATATTATGTCCAGTCGATATTTTGGAGTCGATATTTTGTCTGTACACCGTGTTTCACAGGACTGCCCTGTTGCTCGAGGCCTGCCTTGTGTTTCAGAGGACTGCCCTGTTGCTCGAGGCCTGCCTTGTTTTTCAGAGGAGTGCCCTGTTGCTTGAGGCCTGCCTTGTGTTTCAGAGGACTGCCCTGTTGCTCGAGGCCTGCCTTGTGTTTCAGAGGACTGCCCAGTTGCTTGAGGTCTGCCTTGTTTTTCAGAGGACTGCCCTGTTGCTTGAGGCCTGCCTTGTTTTTCAGAGGAGTGTCCTGTTGCTTGAGGCCTGCCTTGTGTTTCAGAAGACTGCCCTGTTGCTCGAGGCCTGCCATGTGTTTCACAGGACTGCCCTGTTGCTCGAGGCCTGCCTTGTGTTTCAGAGGACTGCCCTGTTGCTCGAGGCCTGCCTTGTTTTTCAGAGGAGTGCCCTGTTGCTTGAGGCCTGCCTTGTGTTTCAGAGGACTGCCCTGTTGCTCGAGGCCTGCCTTGTGTTTCAGAGGACTGCCCAGTTGCTTGAGGTCTGCCTTGTGTTTCAGAAGACTGCCCTGTTGCTCGAGGCCTGCCATGTGTTTCACAGGACTGCCCTGTTGCTCGAGGCCTTCCTTGTGTTTCAGAGGACTGCCCTGTTGCTCGAGGCCTGCCTTGTTTTTCAGAGGAGTGCCCTGTTGCTTGAGGCCTGCCTTGTGTTTCAGAGGACTGCCCTGTTGCTCGAGGCCTGCCTTGTGTTTCAGAGGACTGCCCAGTTGCTTGAGGTCTGCCTTGTTTTTCAGAGGACTGCCCTGTTACTTGAGGCCTGCCTTGTTTTTCACAGGACTGCCCAGTTGCTCGAGGCCTGCCTTGTGTTTCAGAGGAGTGCCCTGTTGCTAGAGGCCTGCCTTGTGTTTCAGAGGAGAGCCCTGTTGCTTGAGGCCTGCCTTGTGTTTCAGAGGAGTGCCCAGTTGCTTGAGGTCTGCCTTGTGTTTCAGAGGAGTGCCCAGTTGCTTGAGGTCTGCCTTGTGTTTCAGAGGACTGCCCTGTTGCTTGAGGTCTGCCTCGTGTTTCAGAGGACTGCCCTGTTGCTTGAGGCCTGCCTTGTGTTTCAGAGGAGAGCCCTGTTGCTTGAGGCCTGCCTTGTGTTTCAGAGGAGTGCCCAGTTGCTTGAGGTCTGCCTCGTGTTTCAGAGGAGTGCCCAGTTGCTTGAGGTCTGCCTTGTGTTTCAGAGGAATGCCCAGTTGCTTGAGGCCTGCCTTGTGTTTCAGAGGAGTGCCCAGTTGCTTGAGGTCTGCCTTGTGTTTCAGAGGAGTGCCCAGTTGCTTGAGGTCTGCCTTGTGTTTCAGAGGAGTGCCCTGTTGCTCGAGGCCTACCTTGTTTTTCAGAGGACTGCCCTGTTGCTTGAGGCCTGCCTTGTTTTTCAGAGGACTGCCCTGTTGCTTGAGGCCTGCCTTGTTTTTCAGAGGACTGCCCTGTTGCTCGAGGCCTACCTTGTTTTTCAGAGGACTGCCCTGTTGCTTGAGGCCTGCCTTGTTTTTCAGAGGACTGCCCTGTTGCTTGAGGCCTGCCTTGTTTTTCAGAGGACTGCCCTGTTGCTCGAGGCCTACCTTGTTTTTCAGAGGAGTGCCCTGTTGCTTGAGGCCTACCTTGTTTTTCAGAGGACTGCCCTGTTGCTTGAGGCCTGCCTTGTTTTTCAGAGGACTGCCCTGTTGCTCGAGGCCTACCTTGTTTTTCAGAGGAGTGCCCTGTTGCTTGAGGCCTGCCTTGTTTTTCAGAGGACTGCCCTGTTGCTTGAGGCCTGCCTTGCTGCTTTAAGGAGAGAGGACCATGTATGTTGGCCCAGGAATACCAGAGTGACTATATGGGTCAGTTGGCTGACCTACTGTTTTGGGTATAGGGACCCAAGAACCTTCAGAGGCCACCCTTCAACTGCCCAGCTGGCCTGTTGCAACTGGCCCTGACTGGACTTGCAACTGGACTTGCAGAAGCACACCTGCCTCTGATCTCTGTACTGAAGTGAATGTATGACATTGTTCTGCAGTCTGCCCATCAATTGTTCTTTTTGCATTTGTCACCCCTGTGCTCAGACGTGGGTCCCGTGCTCTCCCTGCCACTGGAGTCAAGCTATCCTGGCTGATGAGGGCTGAAAGCCCGAAACCTGCCCTAGGATGCTTGCTTCCTGTCCAGGGAGGACCTGGCCTGGCAGTTCGGGCTGGACTGTTCCCATTGGGCGCAGGGTCAAGACTGATTTGCATATGGCTATGTCCAAACTGGAATGGCATGGGGAGCAAAAAAACGATGGATTTAGGCCCAGATCTCTGTACTGAGGTGAAAGTATCACATTGCTCTGCATTCTGTCCATCAATTGTTGTTTTTGCATCCTTCAACTGCCCAGCTGGCCTGTTACAATTGGCCCTGACTGGAGCTGCAGCTGGACGTGCTGAAGCGCAGCTGGCTTCTGCTGAAGTGAATTCCTGATCCCCAAAACGTGCCTCCCCAGATCCTGGATGCTTGGATAGCATCAGTTGGACTCCTCCAGGGAAATTCTGACATTTTAAACTTTGCACCCCAATTTCGAGAAGGTCATTTTTTAGCAGGCTAACTTGGCCCCTGTATCCGGCCCACACTCCATCCAGGTCAACCTGAACTGGTGACTTTGTCCCAGTCTAATGCATCCAGATACCCACAGAGAGCGCTTTCTGCTGCTTGAGCTATTTTCACTTGAACCTTTGAAATGCTATATATCTCCAGTTCTGATTGGGTTTTTGCTGCTTTAGTCTCATTTTATTTATTGCATTTTACTCTTTTTTGGTGTGGGATATTTATTTTGTTGTGTTTTCACTTTATTACCATTTGTGTGCTGCATAAATACGTAACACAGTGCCTCTAAGTTAAGCCTAACTGCTTTTGTGCAAAGCTATCAGAGGGTTAAACACTGGTTAATGTAGTGACTTTTGTGGTCCAGACTGACAAGGATTGGGGGTGTTGCCTGAGTGGGGTTTCCATCCCCTCAACCAATTACCCAATTGCCTACAGTCACTTAATCTCCACTGAAAGCCAAAACACTTACTAGTCAATAGAAAGGAAGTTTGGAGACAAATCTAGCAAATGTCACATTAAACTGATATTTGCTGTTGAACTTTACAAAGGTAGCTGGAGACATTTCTTATAGGGCACCATGTTAGAATTGCTTTGCTTTACACAACTTTATCACTTGGGAAGCCCTTGAATATGATGGCAGCAGCGAGAGATTCATGCAGAAGCATCTTTTCAATAGCTGATGTCCTAAGTTATACCTTCCAGGATTGCTCACCGACAATTTTGGGATCCCAACTAGAATCAGCTGACCCCAGTAGTGTCTTTATAGTGCAGGAAATTGGAGACGGTTGCTGTTTTGATTCGTTTATTTCTTATTTATGACTCTTTTACGTAAAGATCTTGAGCAGTTTTGAATTTATACATATATATGTGGTTCTGCAAATTTCTTGCAGACTTTTGGAAAAATGCAGTAGCGTTTTGGTTGCACTGGTGGTCAAGGCTGTCCCTGCCCCCTTCACCCTCACCCCTAGAATGTTAGTAGCTCCTGCAGCCCTGTGCCCAGTTGACTAAACTGGGGGTGTCCAGGTGCTGCAAACGTTGTTTCACTGGGCCCACTATGGACTTACCACCTATGGTCTTTGGCATGCGCACAGCTCTGGCGTGTCTGCCCTGCTGGACAGCTGCTCTCGGTCCACTTCTTGTACCTCTTCTATCTACGAGCATTATCTGCTTGCTCTGAAACAAGTATCCGAAGTCCCAGCATCCACCCTATAAAGGACCCCATGTTTGGCTCTGGACATGGCCGCCTAGCGTTTCCATTTGAGAAGTTTGATTTCGTTGTAGACAACACGGGCCCCCAGCAACCCTCCAACAATATCATCGGATTCCCTCTGATTCCACCACAACCTGGGGTAATGTATGGAAAAATTTCCTCTGGGAGCAAACAACTAAACTCTCTGAGCAGAAACCACAAAATTAACCACTAACCTTAAGTTCCAGAGTAGTGTTTTATTCGCCATAAAGCAGTTTGGTGCTTTGTATATAATTGTGATTGAAGTACAGTACCACTGCTCTCTTGCTGGCTCCACCAGCCTGTTTCTTGAGCCAAGCTCCACTTGAGGACCCAGCATATAGCGGTATTAATTGCTGGACCGTAGGGGGATACTCCTGGATTCCAGTTCCTGCTGGTGTTTGTGGACCAAATCTGGGATCCAGCTGACCCAGAGAAATATGCTGTCATTGAACAACACTGGCACATAATTCAGCAGCACCACAGATTGTCTGCATTCCGTTCGGGGCAGCAACCTGCAGGCAGCAAAGGGGCTTTCCTATTTTCACTTGCAGCAGGCCCAAAACAAAGGCCGGATTTAAAGGGCCATCAAGCCTTCCTTTTGTTCAAATATCATTCTGGCTGGGAGCCAGATGGAGCCTCTCACCTAGATGCCAATGCAATGGAAGGAAACACAGCCAAACTGCATCTGACTTCACGTATATTTTATAGAAACTATGACTTGAAGGCAGGTTTTAGATTTGTTTACCCCCCACCCCCCACCCCATGTAAGAGATGTGCTGTAAGAATGCAAGATGCATCTGTGTGTCGGAGTAATTAGCCTAATAATGATTTAAATTGCACCTACTAATTTATTTAGTTCTTTTATAGTGCTACTCTTCCCAGTATAGGGTGTCAGAGCACTTTAAATCACACACAGAGACACAGTAATTCATAAAAGTGCCTAAATCAATGTACAGCAAATGTTACTTAAGAGAATGAGGGTATAGGGTGTAGGAATCGCATAATGCTCATACTTGTAGACATTATATGTTAAGAGTGATTGTTCAGGAGAAACAGAAAGTCAGGATATAAAACGTAACTCCGTGAATGTGGTTGTTTGTGCTAACAAGACATAATTACTTCCCAAGGAACCATTATTTACAATTTTAGAATAATAACGATTGTGAAAAAAACACAAGGATCGTGCCCCCTGACTTAGTTTGCATGCAGCTCCCCGATGTTGGTAAAAAGATCACTGCGCTATATTAGAAGGACTGCAGCTTAGGAACTTAGGGGCAGATGTACAAAAGCAATTTTAATCGCAAACGCTGCGATTCGCAAAAAAGCAGCGTTTGCGACTAAAAATTCGCAAAACTGTATGTATGATGGAAATCGCATAGCAAAATTAAGGAATCGCTAAATTTACGATTCCTTAATTTTGCGTAAGCATTTAAGGAATTGCAAATTGTGATTCCTTAAATGCTATGCATCAAGCATTCAATTTTTGCGATTTCTTCTTAAGAAATCGCAAATCACCACCAACTTCAAGTTTGTGGTAATTTGCGATTTCTTTCACAAATGCACTTTTTGGCATTTGTAAAGGTGCCACATGGTGCACATACATGCCCTTAGGGCATGTATGTGCGCCATATGCACACACATGTTCATTTCAGGGGTGCAACAGGGTGTCCTTGTGACACCCTTGCACCCTTATAATTATTCTCAATTTGCGATTCTCAAATTGAGAATCGCAAATTGAGAATGACATCCCAATCATTCCTATGGGCCCCCTGGCCCATAGAAATGAATGGGAAAGTATTCCTTATTTGCAATTTCGCAATTTGCAAATTGCAATTAAGGAAAATGAAGAAATCGCTAAAAAACGTGTGATTTTATACATACATCCCTTTTTGCAATTCTCAAATAGCGATTGATTCTCAAAATATTCGCTATTTGAGAATCACAAACGGGGATTTTCATACATATGCCCCCTAAAGTAACAAAATTATCTCAGTGTCAAAAGTAGTTAACCACTTATCTGTGATCTGCATGTTACACAATGGGCTTTGAACAGGCCCGTTAACCCTCTATGCTACTTTGAGTCAACACTGTGACTGCAGAAGACATAGAACTCTCCCAGTACTGCGCTAACCATTAGAGTCAGCTTACCGCTACTAAAATCCCTTCCAATAGCTGGGCAAAGGATGATCTCTGCAGCAGGTGTCTTAACCCTGTAAGATACTTTAAACTTCAGCCTGTTTGTGGTCAATTAAGTACCTAGAAGAACAGCTTTACTCTTACATATGTCCTTGTTGCCAATTTCCTTGCAGCTGACTTTTTGACTTTTTAAAATAAATATATATTGTGAGACTCTGCTTTTTAAGCTCTGCCCCTCCTGTCTCCATCCCGTTTTCTCTCCCAATTTATGTGTTCCCGGAGCAAAATAATTCCAATTCCAGCACTGGTTGTATTGCAATATGTATTTACAGGCTGGAGACAAAATGGCTGCCCTGCTCTCCGGCTCTGAACACCCTGCTCTAGACACCCTGGTCTCTGCTCTAGACACCCTGGTCTCCTGCTCTAGACACCCTGGTCTCCTGCTCTAGACACCCTGGTCTCTGCTCTAGACACCCTGCTCTCCTGCTCTAGACACCCTGGTCTCCTGCTCAAGACACCCTGGTCTCCTGCTCTAGACACCCTGGTCTCCTGCTCTATACACCCTGGTCTCCTGCTCTAGACACCCTGGTCTCCTGCTCAAGACACCCTGGTCTCCTGCTCTAGACACCCTGGTCTCCTGCTCTAGACACCCTGGTCTCCTGCTCTAGACACCCTGGTCTCCTGCTCTAGACACCCTGGTCTCCTGCTCAAGACACCCTGGTCCCCTGCTCTAGACACCCTGGTCTCCTGCTCTAGACACCCTGGTCTCCTGCTCTAGACACCCTGGTCTCCTGCTCAAGACACCCTGGTCTCCTGCTCTAGACACCCTGGTCTCCTGCTCTAGACACCCAGGTCTCCTGCTTTGGACACCCTGGTATCCTGCTCTAGACACCCTGGTCTTCACTCTAGACACCCTGGTCTACACTCTAGACACCCTGGTCTCCTGCTCTAGACACCCTGGTCTCCTGCTCAAGACACCCTGGTCTCCTGCTCTAGACACCCTGGTCTCCTGCTCTAGACACCCTGGTCTCCTGCTTTGGACACCCTGGTCTCCTGCTCTAGACACCCTGGTCTCCTGCTCTAGACACCCTGGTCTCCTGCTTTGGACACCCTGGTCTCCTGCTCTAGACACCCTGGTCTTCACTCTAGATACCCTGGTCTACACTCTAGACACCCTGGTCTCCTGCTGTAGACATCCTGCTTGACGGCTCTAAACACCCTGGTCTCCTGCTCTGAACACTCTGGTCTCCGCTCTAGACACCCTGGTCTCCTGCTCTAGACACGCTGGTCTCCTGCTCTAGACACCCTGCTTGACTGCCCTAGACACCCATGTCTCCTGCTGTATACACCTTGCTATCTTGCTCTAGACACCCTGGTCTCCTGCTCTAGACACTCTGCTGCACTGCTCTGGACACTCTTGTCTCCTGCTGTAGACACCCTGGTCCCCGCTCTAGACACCCTGCATTCCTGCTCTAGACACCCTAATCTCCAGATCTAGATACCCTGTTCTCCTGCTCTATACACCCTTGTCTCCTGCTTTAGACACCCTGCTTGACTGCTCTAGATGCCCTGCTCTAGACACCCTGGTCCCCTGCTGTATACACCTTGCTCTCCTGTTCTAGACATCCTGGTCTCCTGCTCTAGACACCATGCTCTCCTGCTCTAGACATCCTGGTCTCCTACTCTAGACACCCTGATCTCCTGCTCTAGACACCCTGCTCTCCTGCTCTAGACACCCTGCTTGCCTCCTCTAGACACTCTACTCTCCAAATCTAGACACCATGCTCTGCTGCTCTAGAGACCTGGGCCTCATGCTCTAGACACCCTGCTCTCCTGCTCTAGACACCCTGGTCTCCTGCTCTAGACACACTGGTCTCCTGCTTTGGACACCCTGGTATCCTGCTCTAGACACCCTGGTCTCCTGCTCTAAACACCCAGCTCTCCTGCTCTAGACGTCCTGGTCTCCTACTCTAGACACCCTGCTCTCCTACTCCAGACACCCTGCTCTCCTGCTCTAGACACCCTGCTCTCCTGCTCTAGACACCCTGCTTGACTGCTCTAGACACTCTGGTCTCCTGCTCTAGACACCCTGGTCTTCTGCTCTAGACACCCTGCTCTCCTGCTCTAGAAACCCTTGTCTCCTGCTCTAGACACCCTGGTCTTCTGCTCTAGACACCCATATCTCCTGCTCTAGACAACCTGGTCTTCTGCTCTAGACACCCTTATCTTCTTCTCTAGACACCCTAGTCTTCTGCTCTAGACACGGTTGTCTCCTGATCTAGACACCCTGCTCTCCTGCTCTAGACACCCTTGTCTCCTGCTCTAGACACCCTGGTCTTCTGCTCTAGACACCCTTGTCTCCTGCTGTAGACACCCTGGTCTTCTGCTCTAGACACCCTGGTCTCCTGCTTTAGATACTCTGGTCTCCTGCTCCAGTCACCTTGGTCTATCCTCTGCTCTAGACATGTGCTCTACATCGCTAGACACCTGTTCTGCTCTAGACCCCCTGCTGTCCTGCTCTGGACACCCTGCTCTACTGCTCTTTGCACCCTGATCTCCTGCGCTATACACCATGCTCCACTGCTCTAGAGACCCTGCTCTCCTGCTATGAACATCCCACTCTCCTGCTGTCAAGACCCTGGTCTCCTGCTCTAGACACCCCGGACTCGGCATCTAGACACCCAGCCTGACTTCTCTAGACACCCTAATCTCTTTCTCTAGACACCCTTATCTCCTGCTCTGGACACCCTTGTCTCCTGGTCTGGACACCCTGGTCTCCTGCTCTAGACACCCTGGTCTCTGCTCTAGACACCCTTGTCTTCTGCTCTAGACACCCTTGTCTCCTGGTCTGGACACCCATGTCTCTGCTCTAGACACCCTTGTCTTCTGCTCTAGACACCCTGGTCTCCTGCTCTAGACACCCTGGTCTCTGCTCTAGACACCCTTATCTCCTGGTCTGGACACCCTGGTCTCTGCTCTAGACAACCTTGTCTTCTGCTCTAGACACCCTGGTCTCCTGCTCTAGACACCCTGGTCTCTGCTCTAGACACCCTTGTCTTCTGCTCTAGACACCATTGTCTCCTGGTCTGGACACCCTGGTCTCTGCTCTAGACACCCTTGTCTTCTACTCTAGACACCATACTCTGCTGCTCTCGATACCTGGGTCTCCTGCTCTAGACACCCTTGTCTTTTGCTCTAGACATCCTTGTCTCCTGCTCTAGACACCCTGGTCTCCTGCTTTAGACACTCTGGGTCCTGCTCTAGGCACCTTGGTCCATCCTCTGCTTTAGGCATGTGCTCTGCATCGCTAGACCCCTGTTCTGCTCTAGACCCCCTGCTGTCCTTCTTTGTACATCCTGCTCTGCTGCTCTTGACACCCTGGTCTCCTGCTCTATACACCATGCTCCACTGCTCTAGAGACCCTGCTTTCCTGCTATGAACATCCCACTCTCCTGCTCTAGACACCCCAGACTCGGCTTCTAGACCCCCAGCCCAACTTCTCTAGACATGCTAATCTCCTTCTCTAGACACGCTAATCTCCTGCTCTGGACACCCTGGTCTCCTGGTCTCTGCTCTAGACACCCTGCCCTCTTGCTCTAGACACCCTGCCCTCCCGCTCTAGACACCCTGCTCTACTGCATTAGACACCCTGCCCTCCTGCTCTAGACACCCTGGTCTTCTGCTCTTGACACCCTGGTCTCCTGCTCTAGACACACTGCTCTCCTGCTCTAGACACCCTGGTCTCCTGCTTTAAACACTCTGGCCTCCTGCTCTAGCTCCTTGGTCTATCATGCTTGGAGCACATGCTCTAGGCATGTGCTCTACTTCGCTAGACCTGTGTTCTGCTCTAGACCCCCTGCTGCCCTGCTCTGGACACCCTGCTTTAGACACATGTGTCTGTCTCCTGCTCTAGACACGCTGGTCTCCTGCTCTACACACCCAGGACTCCGCATCTAGACACCCATCTTGACTTCTCTAGACACCCTGGTCTCCAGCTCTAGACACTCTGCATTGCTGCTCTAGACACTGCATTGCTGCGCTAGACACTCTGGTCTCCTGCTCTAGACACCTGTCTGCCTTCTGCTCTAGACACCCTGCTCTCCTGCTCTAGACACGATGCGTTGCTGCTTTAGACACTCTGGTCTCCTGCTCTAGACACCGTGCTCTCCTGCCCTAGACACACTGCTCTCCTGCTCTAGACACACTGCTCTCCTGCTCTAGACACACTGCTCTCCTGCTCTAGACACACTGCTCTCCTGCTCTAGACACCCTGCTCTCCTGCTCTAGACACGATGCGTTGCTGCTTTAGACACTCTGGTCTCCTGCTCTAGACACCCTGCTCTCCTGCCCTAGACACACTGCTCTCCTGCTCTAGACACACTGCTCTCCTGCTCTAGACACACTGCTCTCCTGCTCTAGACACGATGCGTTGCTGCTTTAGACACTCTGGTCTCCTGCTCTAGACACCCTGCTCTCCTGCCCTAGACACCCTGCTCTCCTGCCCTAGACACACTGCTCTCCTGCTCTATACACACTGCTCTCCTGCTCTAGACACACTGCTCTCCTGCTCTAGACACCCTGCAGTCCTGCTCTAGTCACCCTGCGTTGCTGCTTTAGACACTCTGGTTTCCTGCTCTAGACACGCTAATCTCCTGCTCTAGACACGCTAATCTCCAGCTCTGGACACCCTGGTCTCCTGGTCTCTGCTCTAGACACCCTGCCCTCCTGCTCTAGACACCCTGCTCTACTGTATTAGACACCCTGCCCTCCTGCTCTAGGCACCCTGCTCTCCTGCTCTAGACACCCTGGTCTCCTGCTTTAAACACTCTGGCCTCCTGCTCTAGCTCCTTGGTCTATCATGCTTGGAGCACATGCTCTAGGCATGTGCTCTACTTCGCTAGACCTGTGTTCTGCTCTAGACCCCCTGCTGCCCTGCTCTGGACACCCTGCTTTAGACACATGTGTCTGTCTCCTGCTCTAGACACACTGGTCTCCTGCTCTAGACACCCAGGACTCCGCATCTAGACACCCATCTCGACTTCTCTAGACACCCTGGTCTCCAGCTCTAGACACTCTGCATTGCTGCGCTAGACACTCTGGTCTCCTGCTCTAGACACTTGTCTGCCTCCTGCTCTTGACACACTGCTCTCCTGCTCTAGACACGATGCGTTGCTGCTTTAGACACTCTGGTCTCCTGCTCTAGACACCCTGCTCTCCTGCCCTAGACACACTGCTCTCCTGCTCTAGACACACTGCTCTCCTGCTCTAGACACGATGCGTTGCTGCTTTAGACACTCTGGTCTCCTGCTCTACACACCCTAGTCTCCTGCTCTAGACACTCTGCATTGCTGCGCTAGACACTCTGGTCTCCTGCTCTAGAAACTTGTCTGCCTCCTGCTCTTGACACACTGCTCTCCTGCTCTAGACACGATGCGTTGCTGCTTTAGACACTCTGGTCTCCTGCTCTAGACACCCTGCTCTCCTGCCCTAGACACACTGCTCTCCTGCTCTAGACACACTGCTCTCCTGCTCTAGACACACTGCTCTCCTGCTCTAGACACACTGCTCTCCTGCTCTAGACACGATGCGTTGCTGCTTTAGACACTCTGGTCTCCTGCTCTACACACCCTTGTCTCCTGCTCTAGACACCCTGCTCTCCTGCCCTAGACACACTGCTCTCCTGCTCTAGTCACCCTGCTCTCCTGCTCTAGACACACTGCTCTCCTGCTCTAGACACCCTGCGTTGCTGCTTTAGACATTCTGGACTCCTGCTCTAGACACACTGCTCTCCTGCTCTAGACACCCTGCATTCCTGCTCTAGCCACCCTGCGTTGCTGCTTTAGACATTCTGGCCTCCTGTTCTAGACACCTGTCTGTCTCCTGCTCTGGACATCCTGTTCTCCTGCTGTATACACCCTGGCCTCTTGCTTTAGACACCCTGGTCTGTCTCCTGCTTTAGACATGCTGGTCTGACTCCAGTTGTGAACAACCTACCCCCCTGCTGTGGACACCCTGCCGCCTGCTCTGGACACCCTGCCCCCCTGCTGTAGACACCCTGGCCTGGGCCCCATCCCCCACCCTACAGCTCGCCCAGCCTGCCGTCTGAGGCCGCCTGCTTACTGCCTCCCGTACGAAGTGTAATCAAACATGCAGCTAAGTGGCCAATAAATCTCCGCTCTCATAAACTGCGCAGCAAGATCGTGTAAATGCAAATCAGGGATGGGTTTCAAGCTGTCGCTGGGGAGGGTGGGGTGTGGTGGGGGCTGGTCGCGTCACTGTGGCTGTCCAGAGCAGCACGTGCTGTCAATCTGCCCCAGTGATCCTCGGCGCCCACTGGAGGAAGGATGTAGATGACCTGTCAGGGACACCAGACGTAGGAGGAGAGCCCCCCATAACCTCTCCCCTCCCCCTCAGTGTATGTCAGGACCAGTGCCACTTTGGAAGGGTCACTGAAGGAAGGGTGAATGGGGCACTGCCAGGGGCACAAGGCGCTGGGTGAGACCACCGCCCTCCCTGAGACGTCTTTAAGGGTGCAGAGGCACTGATTGCAATAGAGCACACCGATCTCTCTGGGGCACAAGGCGCTGGGTGACCTCCCTCCCTCCCCCTGCCCCCACACACTATCCGTCAGGTTCAGGGGCGTTGCTCGGAATAGTGCACAGTGACCTGCCAGGGGCACAAGGCGCTGGGTGCACCCCCCACTGTGCGTGAGGTGCAGGGGCGCTGATGGGAATAGTGCACAGTGATCTGCCAGGGGCACAAGGCGCTGGGTGAGCTCCCCCGCTGTGCGTGAGGTGCAGGGGCACCGATTGGAATAGTGCACAATGATCTCTCTGGGGCACAAGGCGCTGGGCGAGACCACCGCCCTCCCTGCGACGTCTTTAAGGGTGCAGGGGCACTGATTGCAATAGAGCACAGCGATCTCTCTGGGGCACAAGGCGCTGGGTGACCTCCCTCCCTCCCCCTGCCCCCACACACTTTCCGTCAGGTGCAGGGGCGTTGATCGGATAGTGCACAATGATCTCTCTGGGGCACAAGGCGCTGGGTGACCTCCCTCCCTCCCCCTGCCCCCACACACTATCCGTCAGGTGCAGGGGCGTTGATCGGATAGTGCACAATGATCTCTCTGGGGCACAAGGCGCTGGGTGACCTCCCTCCCTCCCCCTGCCCCCACACACTATCCGTCAGGTGCAGGGGCGTTGATCGGATAGTGCACAATGATCTCTCTGGGGCACAAGGCGCTGGGTGACCTCCCTCCCTCCCCCTGCCCCCACACACTATCCGTCAGGTGCGGGGGCGTTGATCGGATAGTGCACAATGATTTGCCAGGGGCACAAGGCGCTGGGTGAGCTCCCCCACTGTGCGTGAGGTGCAGGGGCGCTGATCGGAATAGTGCACAATGATCTGCCAGGGGCACAAGGCGCTGGGTGAGCTCCCCCGCTGTGCGTGAGGTGCAGGGGCGCTGATCGGAATAGTGCACAGTGATCTCTCAGGGGCACAAGGCGCTGGGTGAGCTCCCCACTGTACGTGAGGTGCAGGGGCGCTGATTGGAATAGTGCACAATGATCTCTCAGGGGCACAAGGCGCTGGGTGACCTCCCTCCCTCCCCCTGCCCCCACACGCTATCCGTCAGGTGCAGGGGCGTTGATCGGATAGAGCACAATGATCTCTCTGGGGCACAAGGCGCTGGGTGACCTCCCTCCCTCCCCCTGACCCCACACTCTATCCGTCAGGTGCGGGGGCGTTGATCGGATAGTGCACAATGATTTGCCAGGGGCACAAGGCGCTGGGTGAGCTCCCCCACTGTGCGTGAGGTGCAGGGGCGCTGATCGGAATAGTGCACAATGATCTGCCAGGGGCACAAGGCGCTGGGTGAGCTCCCCCGCTGTGCGTGAGGTGCAGGGGCGCTGATCGGAATAGTGCACAGTGATCTCTCAGGGGCACAAGGCGCTGGGTGAGCTCCCCCACTGTACGTGAGGTGCAGGGGCGCTGATCGGAATAGTGCACAGTGATCTCTCAGGGGCACAAGGCGCTGGGTGAGCTCCCCCACTGTACGTGAGGTGCAGGGGCGCTGATTGGAATAGTGCACAATGATCTCTCAGGGGCACAAGGCGCTGGGTGACCTCCCTCCCTCCCCCTGCCCCCACACACTATCCGTCAGGTGCAGGGGCGTTGATCGGATAGTGCACAATGATCTCTCTGGGGCACAAGGCGCTGGGTGACCTCCCTCCCTCCCCCTGCCCCCACACACTATCCGTCAGGTGCGGGGGCGTTGATCGGATAGTGCACAATGATTTGCCAGGGGCACAAGGCGCTGGGTGAGCTCCCCCACTGTGCGTGAGGTGCAGGGGCGCTGATCGGAATAGTGCACAGTGACCTGCCAGGGGCACAAGGCGCTGGGTGAGCTCCCCCACTGTGCGTGAGGTGCAGGGGCGCTGATTGGAATAGTGCACAATGATCTCCCAGGGGCACAAGGCGCTGGGTGAGCTCCCCCGCTGTGCGTGAGGTGCAGGGGCGCTGATCGGAATAGTGCACAGTGATCTCTCAGGGGCACAAGGCGCTGGGTGAGCTCCCCCACTGTGCGTGAGGTGCAGGGGCGCTGATTGGAATAGTGCACATTGATCTCTCAGGGGCACAAGGCGCTGGGTGAGCTCCCCCACTGTGCGTGAGGTGCAGGGGCGCTGATTGGAATAGTGCACAATGATCTCTCAGGGGCACAAGGCGCTGGGTGAGCTCCCCCGCTGTGCGTGAGGTGCAGGCAGGGGCGCTGATCGGAATAGTGCACAGTGATCTCTCAGGGGCACAAGGCGCTGGGTGAGCTCCCCCGCTGTGCGTGAGGTGCAGGGGCGCTGATCGGAATAGTGCACAGTGATCTCTCAGGGGCACAAGGCGCTGGGTGAGCTCCCCCACTGTGCGTGAGGTGCAGGGGCGCTGATTGGAATAGTGCACAATGATCTCTCAGGGGCACAAGGCGCTGGGTGAGCTCCCCCACTGTGCGTGAGGTGCAGGGGCGCTGATTGGAATAGTGCACAATGATCTCTCAGGGGCACAAGGCGCTGTGTGAGCTCCCCCGCTGTGCGTGAGGTGCAGGGGCGCTGATCGGAATAGTGCACAGTGATCTCTCAGGGGCACAAGGCGCTGGGTGAGCTCCCCCACTGTGCGCGAGGTGCAGGGGCGCTGATTGGAATAGTGCACAATGATCTCCCAGGGGCACAAGGCGCTGGGTGACCTCCCTCCCTCCCCCTGCCCCCACACACTATCCGTCAGGTGCAGGGGAGCTGCTCGGAATAGTGCACAGTGACCTGCCAGGGGCACAAGGCGCTGGGTGCACCCCCCGCTGTGCGTGAGGTGCAGGGGCGCTGATGGGAATAGTGCACAATGATCTGCCAGGGGCACAAGGCACTGGATGACCTCCCCGCTTTTTCTTGAGGTGCAGGAGCGCTGATGGGAATAGTGCACAATGATCTCTCAGGGGCACAAGGCTCTGGGTGAGCTCCCCCGCTGTATGTCAGGTGCAGGGGTGCTGATCAGAACAGTTCTTTTAAAATACCACGTTTTAACTGACATTTTGACCTAAGTCTAATGCACACTAACCAGTTTTTTTGTGAATATCTACGGTGCTTTTTTTAATCCAAAGTAAGCTATTAATACAAAACCTAATTATCACATCACTTTAACCTTTGTTTTTTAAAGTTATTTTTTGCATTTTTTTATGTAAAGTAAGTTGTCTGTTGCCGTGCAAGGCTTGGGGTTGGGGACCCTACCCCCGCAGTGCTTGTCCTTGCACCCATCCCCCGCTAATGATCAACCGTTCCCCGCTTTTGGAAGTGCGCAGCGCACATTTGGCACACGGCCTGGTTTGTATCCAGACCCTTACCCCATTGGGCGCTTTTCCCAATGTGGGCGCACACGACTGACTATGTGATGTAACAATACAAAGTAGGAAGGCAGACCTACTAACTTTTTCAAAAGGTCAAAACACCATAATATATAAAGAGTGGGCCTGTTGGCTTTAGCAAAGGTTCAGTACATCAACATAATTAAAGTGGACCTATTGTCTTTGTCAAAAAGACACCAATATCTATTGCGGGGAATGAGATTTTGATATCTTTTCTGATCACTTTGATACATATCTCATTCATCTATTTTGGATCGATTATTTTCTGTCATTGAGTAAAAGGCAAACCCCACATAGGTTAAATCAACCCCATAGACTGACGCAACTCTGAAGAACCACTTACAACTGATAAAGTTAAAAGGTTTAATATAAAATCAGAATTAAGTGCATATACAATCCTCTCAGGATAAGATTCAACAAGTATACAGGAACTAAAAGGAACATAAATTCCCTAAAGAACCTAAGTCTACAAAAGAAAACGATTAAAATCAATTCCAGAATCAATAGATTAAAAAGCATAGACACAAAGTGGTTCCGTTGCGTCATCTATAAAAAGAAAGAATAAACAAGTTAAATCTGTCCCTACTCTATGCTAGGTGACATCCCTACTTCGCAAGTTTCTTTACCTAAAAAGGTGTCAGCAGTTGACTTCCTAAGAAGTTCAAACTCTCTTAGCCTCTAATGGTAACTTATGTCGAGAAGCAGTACCCTTTCTGCCTACCCATCCGCTCTCTAAGGGTCCTCGGCCTACTGCTCTCTTGCGCTCTGCTCTTTCTCTCTGACTCCTCAGGCCATCTGCGCTGAGCTCTTGTGCTGCTCTTCTCTCCTGGGTGCTGTCCCTAAATACACAATCACAGTATAGGTGGAACGCCCCTTGACGCCCACCACATTCACATGATGTCATTCTCTAGGTCTTTCCATAGCTTCGTCTCTTCGCGTCGTCCGTTAAGTTGACCTTGCTTCTTAGACGCCATCTTCATCTTCGTGCTGGCGACTTCATTGACATTCCAGTTGACACTTTCAGAGCAAAGTCTATCACTTCGTCAGAACTCTATTCTTTACGACTGTGTTCGTAACCTCATTTGGTCCTGTGAACGGTCATTTCTAAACAAGACCCAAATTCCAAGCGTCTCTTATCTCACTTAGGCCATAAACTTCGTCTAGCATTGTCACTTGAAATTTAACAAGACCTTTGACTCTTGGCTCGCACATTCAGATCAAAGCTATCCACGATTCCTGTGAGCCCACTAAATTACATACAGCGGACTACACTCCTGCGAACCCTTGGTCAGTCAGGTTAAAATCACACATGACCAAACTCTTCTAACATTCCTACAAACTCTTCTACACAGTATAACCTTTAACACACATATATATATAATCGTATTTAGTAAACCCTTGATTATACTTGAATCCATGTTACATAAAATACAACGTTATACTCTTATTCTTATACAGTGCTATATAGTCTGCACATTTCTTCACTTTGCATTACATCTTCTTTCTCCGCTTTATAATTACATACGTACATCTATTCTGATTTGCACGTTCTGTTGTTCTTAAGCATTTCTACACATTTCTATATTAGCCCACTACGCATACGGGCCTTCTAATCTAAAGTGAATACAAATACATTTCCTATTACATTGGTTACATCGGCTAATTTTACTCTACAAGTGCTACTTCACGTTACAACTTCTACGTTTATGCGATATGCTTATGAATATGGTACAGATATACTTTTCATTCAAATTGCGCTCTCTCAGTTCCCCCCTTTGATGACCTCTAGGGGTCATCACTAAAATGCAATTTGAATGTCACTTTACACAGAACTAGTTACAAGATTCCCTCTTTTTATCGTTTCGAGAGCTCTTAAACTTTTATACTGTTGATCTTGTAAAGCAGCTAATCTCCTTTCTTGTTCTCTCATGGACCTTTGTAACCGGTTCGTCCTATACCATTTGTACAGTTTCACTAACCCCAACAATGTAATTATACAAATCAATATTATTAATACAGGTTTCAATATATACCACACAACGCTTTTACCAAGATTGGCAAACCAATCTCCAACTTTTCCCTTTCCATGACCTACTTTTTCCCAAACATTTACTTTTGTTAAATCTTCGATTTCTTGATGTATCTCTGTAATGTTCTGTATGACTTTCTCAAGTGGTTTTGAATTATCTGGAATGTAAGTACAACATTCTTGGACCTTCAGAGCCTTGCAGACTCCGCCCTCTTTCGCTAGCAGAACATCTTAAGCAAGACGGTTCTGAAGAACCATTGCTCTAATCGACTGCATCTCTCCTTCTACTAGCATTAATGACCTTGCAGTACTTGCAGATAATCTATCTACAACTGTAGCTAGTCTCCCGATCTTAACATCGTTAAGTACCAAACCTAAAATAGGAAACATTGCTCCAAATATGTCTCCAACTACTTCAGCATCTCCTATTTCCCTTTTCGTTCTTGTCAAAGCCTTTCCTTCTATAATCTCTAAATCCTTTGCATGATATATTTTGGGGAAGACAATTGCCAAGTAACACGAACCATACCAATTGTCAGGCAGTTTTACATAGGCATTTCTTCCACATACAAAATATACATTAGGAATAGCTTGCATCCCTTTCATAAAATCTTTTGTATAATACTCTAACCTAAAAGCATGTTCGCAATTTACTTCACCTACAAATACACTCTCATAATATGTCTTGCTTCGAGTTAAACATAACTTTCCTTTCTGCGTTCTATCCAAAGCTATTGGACCATTACTACCCTTCTTCTTGTGTGCTTTCTCTTCTTCGGTCCAATCAGTTTTCCACTGTCCTGACATTTTTAGAATCTTTTGTCTCCTGTATCTGTCATCTACTTGTCCTATGAATTTCTTCTCTATCTCTGACACTTTGCAAGTCAGATTATTTCTGCGTGCATATGAAGTATCTAATGTATCCCAAGGAAGAAAGAATTTTGCCAATCTATCTTCCTTTTTATAGTAGTCCCACTTATTCATTTGTTTATAATTCGGGACTTCAGGCAGTACCGAATCATAATTTGAAAAGTAGTACTCAAACCCTTCTCTACCATAAAATATACTGAGCAATAAACTACATGTTATCCCATATGTCAGTGGGAGATGATGATATCTGATACCTTCATCTACAGAAGCCGGCAATTGCATACATACATAGCAATCTTTGGCCTCCATGGCATCAATATACTTGTACAATAGTTTGGCATATGCATTTGACCTAAAATTTCCCTGTGACTCGTCTACGTGTAATCTACGAGCTTCATTTGCCAGTAACGCCTTTTCACGGTTTACATTGCTCTCCTCCTTCTTCCCAACAAGAGCGGGTTTCAAAGTCGTTACAGGCTTTACATCTGTTGTCTCCTTTACACTTGTATGTCCTACTATGTATGATATGGTAACTACTGTAATAATGAGAAAAATTACTACTGCTATTAGTGTACCTATTATGCATTTGGCTTTTCGGTTTGGGTTGCCGTTCTCCATGTTATCAAACAATGTAGCTCTTTCTTTTTCGAAGAAAAGTTTTCTTTTTCAAGTCTTTATTTTCTTTGTTTGATTTCTCAGTCTGTGAAGCGTTCTTAATCAACAAAAGTCTCTTTTTCACAACAATGTCTCTTTATCTTTTAGCAACAGACAACCCTAACCCTTCTCCGTCCTCTAAATGTAATCCCTAATTTTATTCTTCTTTCCACTCGGCGCTAGGTTATCTTCTTCTTTATAGCTTAAACAAAAAGTCTTTATGCATCTACAATGATTCTCGTACCTGCAGCTCTAATAACATATTCCAATAATTCTAAACGAATGACTTTTTCTTCTTGTGCTGGTATTTGATGACCAAAAGTCGGAAACTCTAAACGATTTAGCACTAGGTCTTTGATCCGACTTAGGTAAAGGGGAATGGGAAGTGTGAAGGTCAGTAACCCCTCAGTCTCGATTCCAGGCGTCAACATCCATATCTCCACTGCCACAATTGGATCCAGATTGATCACCTTCACGTCTCTCACTCTCCCAGATCTCTGTCCCCAAGACATCTGCTAGATAAGTCCACTCTGGGGTGGCGTATCTTTTGCAGGGCACACGTACCCTCCTGGATCTTCTCGGACTCTCAGAACCTGAATCCGTAGCTTCTTCGTCTAGATCCGAATCTTCAGAAATCGGGACAAGGGTGTTCTCTGGATTTGCTCTCAAGGTTGACCTTCTCCTTCTTTCCGGCCAACTAGCTTCTCCATTCCTTGTCCTCCTGCTCCTTGTTCTTGGACTTGTCTCTTGATCACTTATAGCTTGTGACTCGAACTCCCAGCTACTTTCCTCTTCTGAGACAGCTTCGGTCTCACTGGTGTCTTGACCATCATCAGCCAGTTCCGTCACAGGTTCAGCCTCTTCAATCACCTCTACAGCTTGACTTTCCCTCTCTGTGGCTTCTCCGCTTTCTGCTGGATTTTCATCCGAGAGAGGAGCTGTTTCTTCCAGAGGTGTTGGCACTCTTCGGGTGTGTGAGGCGTGTATCCAGTTGGGCAAGCCTGCACACTTTACTGCAGTGTTCGTAACTAGTATGACTTGAAATGGTCCTCGCCAGCGCACGTCTAGACAGTTCTTCCTGACATGCTTCTTCACCAGGACCCAGTCCCCTGGACACAGGTCATGGCACAGGTCTTGAGCTGACGGAACCTCTGCAGCCTGGACCTGGAGGGACACAGAATGAATGGCATCAGATAGTCCCTTGCAGTAGTCCAAGATCAAATCGTCTGTGATGTTCAACAGTGCTGCAGTCGGAACCAATGGCAATCTCATAGCTCTCCCCATTAGCACTTCGTGTGGAGAGAGACCTGTTCTTCTATCTGGTGTGCTACGTATGCTCATAAGAACCAATGGAAGTGCATCAGGCCAACTCAGGGATGTCGATGAACAAACTTTGGCGAGTCTGGATTTAATTGTGCTGTTGATTTGCTCTACAATCCCCGAAGCTTCTGGTCGATAACTACAATGGAGCTTCTGGTCTATGCTCAAGGCTGAACATAGCATCTTCACTATTTCGCTGTTGAAATGAGTTCCTCTGTCTGATTCCAAAGAGGCTGGCACCCCAAACCTCGGTATTAACTCTCTAAGCAACAATTTTGCTACTGTGAGTGTATCGCACCTACATGTAGGATAAGCTTCAACCCATCTGGAAAATATACAGACAATCACTAAAACGTATCTGAGTCGATTGCATTTGGGCATTTCAATAAAATCCAGCTGCATTCTATTGAAAGGCCCCCCAGACCTCCCTATGTGACTCAATGTGACTGGTGTTCTCTTTCCTACGTTTAGTTGCTGACAGATCGCACAACGCTGACATACTGCTTCTGCCGCTACTCTAAACTTCGGATTAAACCACGTTTGTCTGAATACTCTCACCATAGCATCTCTACCTATGTGTGCTGGTCCATGCAATTTCCTTGCCATTGGACTAACAAGTTCGTTAGGTAAAACTGCTCTCCCATCTGCAGAAATCCAAAAATTCATTTCACTTTTAGTACATCCAGCTGTTTCCCAGCCCTTTTTCTCATCATATGGAGCATTTTCCTGAACACACTTTAATTCGTCCCACGTATCCACGGTGTCTAACAACAAAGTCAAATCAGTTCTTTCTTGTATTCCCCCCACTTCTACATTGGTGTGAGAATACCCCTGTTCTGCACAGTAACGTGCTACTTCATCGGCATAACGGTTGCCTTGCGACACAAAATCTACATTCTTTGTGTGCGCGGCACATTTGACAACTGCGATAGCTGTTGGTCCTTGTAATGCTTCTAACAATAATCTCACGAATTCTCCATTCCTAATAGGAGAACCCGAGGAGGTCATGTAACCTCTTTGAGACCACAACTGCCCATAGTCATGAACTACCCCGAAACCATACTGGCTATCGGTGTATATGGTGACTCGAATTTTGTTGCCTGCCAAACAGGCACGGGTCAAAGCAATGATTTCAGCTACCTGAGCGGAATGCACTCCTTCCAGGCAGGCGGCTTCCACTACTCCGGTAATTGTACAAACTGCATATGCTGCTCTCAGCTGACCAATATCGTCTCTTACGCATGAACCATCAACAAAGAATATTTCATCGGGGTCAGTCAATGGCTCATCTACGATATCTGGTCTCGGTTTGGTGCATAGTTCAGTCACATCAAGGCAGTCATGATCTGTACAAGTTTCATCATCAATATCACTTGGAAGTGGCATCAAAGTAGCAGGATTCAAAACAGAGCATCTCTTCAGGGTCACATTCTCAGCAGCCAATATGACTTGCTCGTAGCGTGTGAGCCTGCTATTCGTCAGATGCTGAGTCTTGGTCCTGGTCATTAACAATTCCACAGAATGCGGTACGTACACCACTAACTGATGTCCTATAACCACATTTTCACATCTTTCAATGCTGACACCCGTTGCAGCAACGGATTTGAGACATCCGGCCAACGCTGTGGCTACTGGATCTAATGTAGCCGAAAAATACGCTACTGGCCTACGCGCATTTCCGTGTATCTGGGCCAAAACTGCTAAAGCGCAACCTTCTCTCTCGCAGCAGTAAAGCAAAAATGGTTTCTCATAGTCAGGCATTCCCAAAGCCGGGGCGCGACACAAGTCCTCCCTCAGCTGCAAAAATGCCATCAAACAATCTTTGTCCCATGGTACCGGATCACTCACTCCTTTGTGCGTCAGTTGTAGTAACGGTTTTGCCTTCAGTGAAAAGTTGGCTATCCACTGTCGACAATAACCTACCATGCCTAGAAACATTCTGACTTCTCTTTGTGTTTTAGGCGCGTTCATTTTCATGATCGCCTCTATTCTGTCTGGAGACACCTTCCGTTTTCCCTTTTCAATCCTATGGCCCAAGTATTGCACTTCGGTCAGACAATACTGCAATTTACTTGGAGACACCTTGTGTCCGTTCTCGGCCAAGTGATTTAGTAAGGTGATGGTGTCTGTTTTGCAAGCTTCCTCAGTTTCTGACGCCACTAGGAGGTCGTCTATGTACTGGACCAGAACCGAGTTCATGGGCAGCACTAGTCTTTCAAGATTTTTCTTTAACAGCTGGTTAAAAATCGATGGGCTTTCTGTATACCCCTGGGGAATACGACACCATGTTAAAACGCGATTTTCCAGCTTAAAAGCGAACAGATACTGGCTCTCCTCATCTAAAGGGATCGAAAAGAAAGCCTGGCATAAGTCTATCACTGTGAACCATTCAGCTTGGAACGGTATCTGAAACAATATCACTGATGGATTCGGTACCACTGGACAACATGAAACAACGATATTATTTATCTTTCGAAGGTCCTGCACTATTCTGTATTTCCCACTAGGCTTCTGCAAACCCATAATCGGGGAGTTACATGGACTTCCCACGATTTCCTTCAGTATTCCCTGTTTAATCATGGATTCGATCACAGGCTTTATTCCTGCAATCGTCTCTGGTGTCAACTTATATTGTGGTGTTCTTGGATACTCGGCATTGGGCTTTACCATGATCTTTACCGGTTCTACTCCTTTGATCAATCCTATTTCTTCTCCAGTAAAATCCCACACCTCAGCTGACACAGTCTCCTTCAAATCCTGTGGAAGCTCCTCCACCGTTAGGGTAGGATATAGTTCCACGCATCCCTGCGAGTTTACAACCTTAAAATCGGCATCATCATCATTAGTCTGCACTTCTACTCCTTCAGGTGTGCAATATATGGTGCAATTTAGTTTACACAACAGATCTCTTCCTAGCAGACACACAGGGCTAGAATCACAGATCACAAACTGATGTTCATCACTGTAATTCCCTATCTTTACTGACACTGGTTCTGTCAGAGGATTCGTCATTCTCCTATTTGCGACTCCTACCACCTGAATCGTCTCTCCCGACATTGGCAGACCTGGGACTACCGCCGATCTCAAAGTGGATCGAGTGGCCCCCGTATCCACCAAAAAGGTCGTAGGACATCCAGCTACTTCAGCTTCCACGTATGGTCCTCTCTGATCTACTTCCAGGGCTGCTCCTAGAGTACAGTCTTCTTCTCTATTCACTCGTTGTCCCGTAAGAGGATCAACGTAGTAGCATTCTTTTCCTCCTACGAACAGTGGCATTTGTCTATAGGTTTTTCCTCCATTTGCAATGCGAGGCGGTTGAGGGAATGGGGCACGAGGAGTCTGAGTCCCCCCTTTGATAAACTTTCCCTTTGGGACTGCTGTTCCCTTTATCATGCTGGTTTGAACCTCATCCTCCTCCTGTTCTAATTCCCCCGTCTCGGCATTATATGGACACTCGCGTCTCCAATGTCCTACCTCGTTACACTGATGGCACCTCGTTGTCTTTTTCAGCGTCGCGATATCTATCCTCGGTCTCGGTCTTTCCTCCTCATCTCTGCTTTGATTATTCTGTTTCTTTCCTAGTGTTCCTGTTCCCTGTTGTCGCTGTCCACCCTTTCCAGCTGATTGCATCTGCACTAGCATCAGCTTCTCCTTAAGTTTCTTTGCTTTCGAATCTATTTCATCGCTACAGTACCTCGCATACCTCAGAATCGGATCACTGAAATAATATCGACGGACAAAATATCGAGTTGCCAAAATATCGTGGACAAAATATCGACAGTCAAAATATCGAGTTTGTATCTACAAACAGGTAAGTACAAAAATATCGAGTACAAAATATCGTTAACAAAAATATAGATGTAAAAAATATCGACTTTATTAAAAACAGTGTTAAATTAAATTAATATTAAATTTTAATTACTAAAATATACTTAAAACGACTTAAATTAAATTATAATAATTAAATAATAACTGAAAATAATAAAAATAATTTTTTAAAATCTTATTTGTTGACCCTGAACCCTAAAAATACCCCTCTACCCAAAAACCCAAAACTGACCCTGAACCCTAAAAATACCCCTTTACCCAAAAACCCAAAACTGACCCTGAACCCTAAAAATACCCCTTTACCCAAAAACCCAAAACTGACCCTGAACCCTAAAAATACCCCTTTACCCAAAAACTGAAAACTGACCCTGAACCCTAAAAATGCCCCTTTACCCAAAAACTGAAAACTGACCCTGAACCCTAAAAATACCCCTTTACCCATGAACTGAAAACTGACCCTGAACCCTAAAAATACCCCTTTACCCATGAACTGAAAACTGACCCTGAACCCTAAAAATACCCCTTTACCCATGAACTGAAAACTGACCCTGAACCCTAAAAATACCCCTTTACCCATGAACTGAAAACTGACCCTGAACCCTAAAAATACCCCTTTACCCATGAACTGAAAACTGACCCTGAACCCTAAAAATACCCCTTTACCCATGAACTGAAAACTGACCCTGAACCCTAAAAATGCTCCTTTACCCAAAATTTATCAATATTATTTAATTAGCAATTAATTATTAATTAACAATAACAATAAAGTAAATATATTAGAACATTAGCTGTAATTATTTTAATAATTAATATTATTTTTTCAAAATTAATTACTTAAAAATTACACAAAATTATATATATTAAAAATGTACTCTAATTAATGTAATTAACTAATTACAATTAATTAATTAACAATTATTTACTAATACAAAATATGTTCAAAATTATATTAATTAATTAACTAATTAATATTAATTAATTATCAATTAATTATTAATTAAAAATATTAACAAACATATATTAATTAATTAATTATTATTAAATTACTTCCCACCCTATTCCCCTATAAACCCACAACCCGCTACAGAATTACATTACGCAATTATTATAAAAACAAAATTCATGTAATAAAATATTTTATAACATTAATACACACTATTCACACATATTATTACATAAAAATACACTATAAAATATTATATATTATTAAAAAATCGATATTTTTGCTATCTATATTTTATACAGTCGATATTACTTCACTTACCTGAAAAACGATATTTTTGTAGTCGATATTATGTCCAGTCGATATTTTGTCCAGTCTATATTAAAAACTCGATATTATGTCCAGTCGATATTTTGGAGTCAATATTTTGTCTCTATACCCTCAGAATCTCATCTAAAGGTTTGTTTTGCCAACAGATCAAATGCTGTTGAATCATCAAGCTTATGTCTGGTCTCAATCCTAGGACAAACTTCGACACAACCTGTCCTATGTCTTTGGGATCCATCACATCCAATCCACTGTACTGTTTGAATGCTTTCAGCAATCTCTCATAGAACTCGTGAACGGTCTCTTTAGGTTCCTGAGTTGTTCGATCTATTTTAACCCAGTCTATGTCCTGCACCGGCACTTTCTCTTTTAACCATGCAATTACCCTCTCGTACTTTTCCATGACTCTCTCTGACGGACCATTCGTCTGTGCATCCCTCGCGGGTTCACAAGTGGGCCATTCGATACTAAGTTTGCATGCCGTCCACAAATCTCCGGGTACTACGATATCAAACAGAGTGTTCAAATCGATCCACAGCACCTTAGAGATCTTCACAAACCTCTCTACCTGCTTATACCACTCGACGGGGTTCTCCCTAAGCTTTGGAAAGGAATTGGTAAATGCCGCTAAATCCCCCCTACTCCAGGGCACATGCACGTAGCTTCCGTTCGCGATTTCTCGCAAAAGGAAAGCTTCCATTCGCATTAGCTCTCCATCTGGGGACCTCGTAAGTGTACTCCTTCTGACGGATCCCCTCTTGGACCATCTTTCCTCCCATTTATCCAAATCCCTCCATACTCTGATACTCAGGATCAGTTCCTTTATGTGTACTTTCAGCCCAATCGTTCTACGCTCATCTAGATCCTGATCCGTGCAATTTAGCCTATGGTTACCCTGTAAAGCTTTAGTTCGTGAAAGGTCTATCATATACCTGTTTGCCAAATTAGATAAATTTTCATGAACTGACCTCGCCTTTCGAGTAACATCTTTAGACATATACAGTATTTCATCCGGTTCGTACAGCTCTATCCTTTCTATTGGCAATGTGCCGTCTATTATGTCCTCCAAGTCTGATTTCAAACTCATTACATCGAGCCGTTTTGCTTTTATCTCAGCTCTCAGTACCTCACTCCTAGGTGGTTCCTTTACATCCCTCTCACCCCCACTACGAGTCCTACGTCTAAGCACAGGTGAGTTATGAGGCGTCCTTCTTGCTTCTCTTTGTTCCCACCTTTCTAGATCCCAAGCTTTCCCATCCTCCCTTGGGGTATGGTGGAACAATGATCTATTCCCCATCACTGCATCCTGTCTTTTCGGTTCGGACTCTTTAGGTGCGAGATAGGATCCTCCGTTCTGTTCTAAAGCACTGCAACTCCCTTGCTGTCTGGTGTCGCTCAATAAACGATAAGGTCCTTCACGGTCCTCCATGTTCCCGCGATCTCGTCCATGATCGCCGGATACATGGCGAGACCCTTCGCGACTCCCTATATTCTCGTGATTCCAATGTCGCACATTTTCGCCCGGGGCATGGTGAGTGCACCTGAAACTATCTCGGTACTCCTGCGTCTTTCGTTCTCCCTCACTAAGGATGAGGCGAGGCACTCCCCCACACCCTGTACTCTTGTCTTCACACATTTGTCTACTGCCACTGGTGGTATGGCAAGTATCTCCTTTGCTTCCTTGACTCCCTCTTTCCCACTCCGGGCTGCTTTCGCCAGCTCCGCAGTGAGAGAGGATCCTGTTATCCTGATCTCTCCATTCTGCTTCTGTTTCTAATCTTTTATTCTGAGTCTCTTCGGCAGCATCCCATTCTTTCAAATACTCCCTTAATTCCTTAAAGGATTTCGGTTTCGGTCCCCTCAAATCCATATGTCCTCTCTGACCCCCCTGTTCTATCCAGGGACTCGATGCTGAATCTAATGGGGTACCCCGACTCTTTGGTCCTAGCAACTGCCTTTGGGAATTGATCGTATTATTCCTACTTTCCATCTCTGCCCTTTCCCTGTCCCATCGTGCCTGTTCCTCCTGCTG
Source organism: Lissotriton vulgaris (assembly GCF_964263255.1). Classification (NCBI taxonomy): domain Eukaryota; kingdom Metazoa; phylum Chordata; class Amphibia; order Caudata; family Salamandridae; genus Lissotriton; species Lissotriton vulgaris. Next base: position 1,995,542,443 of record NC_141693.1, on the reverse strand, counting down.
GGCTCCCTCTGGGTTGTAGATTGACACTATAGGACCTATGGTAACAGGTACTTGTAGAGCATCCGGCAATTGGTACGACCTTGCATGCTCCGTTTCTGGCACCTTCTGGACCACGAATCTTCCTACTACTCTCTGTATGGGACTAGATTGAGATACTTCCTCACCTTTCTTGGGGTCCCACTCTGATGTGGGGAGCGATTTATATTCTCCCCACCTAGCTCCGTCCCCTTGCTGTAGTTCGGGACTTTCGGCTTCTCTGTTGTACGTAGGCGGTCTTTCTAATAATAGCCTCTCTATCAGATCCTCATCCGGCTCGCTATCCTCATCTTCTTCTAGAGGTTTCTTTTCTCCCGTAGCCTCTAGCATTGGGTACAATTTGTCTGCTTCTATCTTTTGCACCCTCCACTTTTTAGCTTCATCGTCCCATTTAGCATCCTGCACTGCTTTTACCGATCGTCTCACTCTTTCTTGGCGTCTATTCAAGCTCTTCTCGTCGTGCTGCTCTAAACCATGCACTAAGGGCTTCGAACTGTGTTGGCCTCGGTAGAGGTCTCGTTGCAAGCATTACTGCTTTCAGTTGGTTCAATACTTCTAGCTTAAACGTCCCGTACCTCGGGAACGTTAGTTCCTTATTCCCTTCTGTTAGCTTATTCCACTCAGAGATCCATAGTATTGAGTGTAAGCCTACATTCACAGCCATATGATAAGCTGGTGTGCCTTCTGGTGGGGCTTCTTCCCCTGCATACAAGTTTCCTCTATCTCTCTTAAAGATCGCCCTTAAACGTTTAAAACACTTCATTTTCGGTAATCTACGATTTTCCTTTATTAATTCTCTTCCTTGTTTACGTCCCGATGACAAACCACCAATCCCTACGCGGCTCTCGCTAACCAGCCTATCCCAGCGCGGTTCTACGCTGACCGGCCAATCTCAGCGCGGCTCTACGCTGACGTCACTCGTCCCCTCTGCAGCAGTTCCCCTCCTTTCTCAGCTTGCCTCGCGGTCTTGCATACGTCTCATTCATACGCCGAAAAATGACTACTTCCGTCCAAGCGATCACTTTTCTCTGACTGTACGGCCACAGTCTAACTGTAATTGTCACCTCAACTGACGAGACGTCTTCCTCTCACTTCAGACGCTCGCCTTAACTGATAGGTTACTTACACACAGTAAACGTACGACCAGCGTCCGTTACTCATACACTCACTCAAACACTCCCCCTATCATCGGTCTGCGGGCGATCAATGGTACCTCATGACCCCCTTTAAAATGGTAGACAATTACTCTGGGTGTTCGATACACCCGAACCACTTAAGCCCTCTCTGGACTTAAGATTTTATCCGGTTGCGCGCGCTCACAACCTTCCCTCAATCACACTACAGGCATTCAACTCCGCTTGACATTACAACACAGGTACAACATAAAACACCGCAATCTGGCAACGCATGACCCTTATACTCACTCTCGACCGACTCTGCTGCTTTTCTCTCGCACCGTCAGCACCTTCTTCGGCAGGGATTCTTCTTCTGGTCGTCGATGACTAGGGACCTTGGGGTAATCTAGACCTGACCTAGGTTGCCTTCCTCAAGAAGAAAACCATCTTTCTCTGCTACCAACTGCGGGGAATGAGATTTTGATATCTTTTCTGATCACTTTGATACATATCTCATTCATCTATTTTGGATCGATTATTTTCTGTCATTGAGTAAAAGGCAAACCCCACATAGGTTAAATCAACCCCATAGACTGACGCAACTCTGAAGAACCACTTACAACTGATAAAGTTAAAAGGTTTAATATAAAATCAGAATTAAGTGCATATACAATCCTCTCAGGATAAGATTCAACAAGTATACAGGAACTAAAAGGAACATAAATTCCCTAAAGAACCTAAGTCTACAAAAGAAAACGATTAAAATCAATTCCAGAATCAATAGATTAAAAAGCATAGACACAAAGTGGTTCCGTTGCGTCATCTATAAAAAGAAAGAATAAACAAGTTAAATCTGTCCCTACTCTATGCTAGGTGACATCCCTACTTCGCAAGTTTCTTTACCTAAAAAGGTGTCAGCAGTTGACTTCCTAAGAAGTTCAAACTCTCTTAGCCTCTAATGGTAACTTATGTCGAGAAGCAGTACCCTTTCTGCCTACCCATCCGCTCTCTAAGGGTCCTCGGCCTACTGCTCTCTTGCGCTCTGCTCTTTCTCTCTGACTCCTCAGGCCATCTGCGCTGAGCTCTTGTGCTGCTCTTCTCTCCTGGGTGCTGTCCCTAAATACACAATCACAGTATAGGTGGAACGCCCCTTGACGCCCACCACATTCACATGATGTCATTCTCTAGGTCTTTCCATAGCTTCGTCTCTTCGCGTCGTCCGTTAAGTTGACCTTGCTTCTTAGACGCCATCTTCATCTTCGTGCTGGCGACTTCATTGACATTCCAGTTGACACTTTCAGAGCAAAGTCTATCACTTCGTCAGAACTCTATTCTTTACGACTGTGTTCGTAACCTCATTTGGTCCTGTGAACGGTCATTTCTAAACAAGACCCAAATTCCAAGCGTCTCTTATCTCACTTAGGCCATAAACTTCGTCTAGCATTGTCACTTGAAATTTAACAAGACCTTTGACTCTTGGCTCGCACATTCAGATCAAAGCTATCCACGATTCCTGTGAGCCCACTAAATTACATACAGCGGACTACACTCCTGCGAACCCTTGGTCAGTCAGGTTAAAATCACACATGACCAAACTCTTCTAACATTCCTACAAACTCTTCTACACAGTATAACCTTTAACACACATATATATATAATCGTATTTAGTAAACCCTTGATTATACTTGAATCCATGTTACATAAAATACAACGTTATACTCTTATTCTTATACAGTGCTATATAGTCTGCACATTTCTTCACTTTGCATTACATCTTCTTTCTCCGCTTTATAATTACATACGTACATCTATTCTGATTTGCACGTTCTGTTGTTCTTAAGCATTTCTACACATTTCTATATTAGCCCACTACGCATACGGGCCTTCTAATCTAAAGTGAATACAAATACATTTCCTATTACATTGGTTACATCTGCTAATTTTACTCTACAAGTGCTACTTCACGTTACAACTTCTACGTTTATGCGATATGCTTATGAATATGGTACAGATATACTTTTCATTCAAATTGCGCTCTCTCAGTTCCCCCCTTTGATGACCTCTAGGGGTCATCACTAAAATGCAATTTGAATGTCACTTTACACAGAACTAGTTACAAGATTCCCTCTTTTTATCGTTTCGAGAGCTCTTAAACTTTTATACTGTTGATCTTGTAAAGCAGCTAATCTCCTTTCTTGTTCTCTCATGGACCTTTGTAACCGGTTCGTCCTATACCATTTGTACAGTTTCACTAACCCCAACAATGTAATTATACAAATCAATATTATTAATACAGGTTTCAATATATACCACACAACGCTTTTACCAAGATTGGCAAACCAATCTCCAACTTTTCCCTTTCCATGACCTACTTTTTCCCAAACATTTACTTTTGTTAAATCTTCGATTTCTTGATGTATCTCTGTAATGTTCTGTATGACTTTCTCAAGTGGTTTTGAATTATCTGGAATGTAAGTACAACATTCTTGGACCTTCAGAGCCTTGCAGACTCCGCCCTCTTTCGCTAGCAGAACATCTTAAGCAAGACGGTTCTGAAGAACCATTGCTCTAATCGACTGCATCTCTCCTTCTACTAGCATTAATGACCTTGCAGTACTTGCAGATAATCTATCTACAACTGTAGCTAGTCTCCCGATCTTAACATCGTTAAGTACCAAACCTAAAATAGGAAACATTGCTCCAAATATGTCTCCAACTACTTCAGCATCTCCTATTTCCCTTTTCGTTCTTGTCGAAGCCTTTCCTTCTATAATCTCTAAATCCTTTGCATGATATATTTTGGGGAAGACAATTGCCAAGTAACACGAACCATACCAATTGTCAGGCAGTTTTACATAGGCATTTCTTCCACATACAAAATATACATTAGGAATAGCTTGCATCCCTTTCATAAAATCTTTTGTATAATACTCTAACCTAAAAGCATGTTCGCAATTTACTTCACCTACAAATACACTCTCATAATATGTCTTGCTTCGAGTTAAACATAACTTTCCTTTCTGCGTTCTATCCAAAGCTATTGGACCATTACTACCCTTCTTCTTGTGTGCTTTCTCTTCTTCGGTCCAATCAGTTTTCCACTGTCCTGACATTTTTAGAATCTTTTGTCTCCTGTATCTGTCATCTACTTGTCCTATGAATTTCTTCTCTATCTCTGACACTTTGCAAGTCAGATTATTTCTGCGTGCATATGAAGTATCTAATGTATCCCAAGGAAGAAAGAATTTTGCCAATCTATCTTCCTTTTTATAGTAGTCCCACTTATTCATTTGTTTATAATTCGGGACTTCAGGCAGTACCGAATCATAATTTGAAAAGTAGTACTCAAACCCTTCTCTACCATAAAATATACTGAGCAATAAACTACATGTTATCCCATATGTCAGTGGGAGATGATGATATCTGATACCTTCATCTACAGAAGCCGGCAATTGCATACATACATAGCAATCTTTGGCCTCCATGGCATCAATATACTCGTACAATAGTTTGGCATATGCATTTGACCTAAAATTTCCCTGTGACTCGTCTACGTGTAATCTACGAGCTTCATTTGCCAGTAACGCCTTTTCACGGTTTACATTGCTCTCCTCCTTCTTCCCAACAAGAGCGGGTTTCAAAGTCGTTACAGGCTTTACATCTGTTGTCTCCTTTACACTTGTATGTCCTACTATGTATGATATGGTAACTACTGTAATAATGAGAAAAATTACTACTGCTATTAGTGTACCTATTATGCATTTGGCTTTTCGGTTTGGGTTGCCGTTCTCCATGTTATCAAACAATGTAGCTCTTTCTTTTTCGAAGAAAAGTTTTCTTTTTCAAGTCTTTATTTTCTTTGTTTGATTTCTCAGTCTGTGAAGCGTTCTTAATCAACAAAAGTCTCTTTTTCACAACAATGTCTCTTTATCTTTTAGCAACAGACAACCCTAACCCTTCTCCGTCCTCTAAATGTAATCCCTAATTTTATTCTTCTTTCCACTCGGCGCTAGGTTATCTTCTTCTTTATAGCTTAAACAAAAAGTCTTTATGCATCTACAATGATTCTCGTACCTGCAGCTCTAATAACATATTCCAATAATTCTAAACGAATGACTTTTTCTTCTTGTGCTGGTATTTGATGACCAAAAGTCGGAAACTCTAAACGATTTAGCACTAGGTCTTTGATCCGACTTAGGTAAAGGGGAATGGGAAGTGTGAAGGTCAGTAACCCCTCAGTCTCGATTCCAGGCGTCAACATCCATATCTCCACTGCCACAATTGGATCCAGATTGATCACCTTCACGTCTCTCACTCTCCCAGATCTCTGTCCCCAAGACATCTGCTAGATAAGTCCACTCTGGGGTGGCGTATCTTTTGCAGGGCACACGTACCCTCCTGGATCTTCTCGGACTCTCAGAACCTGAATCCGTAGCTTCTTCGTCTAGATCCGAATCTTCAGAAATCGGGACAAGGGTGTTCTCTGGATTTGCTCTCAAGGTTGACCTTCTCCTTCTTTCCGGCCAACTAGCTTCTCCATTCCTTGTCCTCCTGCTCCTTGTTCTTGGACTTGTCTCTTGATCACTTATAGCTTGTTCGGTATCTGACTCGAACTCCCAGCTACTTTCCTCTTCTGAGACAGCTTCGGTCTCACTGGTGTCTTGACCATCATCAGCCAGTTCCGTCACAGGTTCAGCCTCTTCAATCACCTCTACAGCTTGACTTTCCCTCTCTGTGGCTTCTCCGCTTTCTGCTGGATTTTCATCCGAGAGAGGAGCTGTTTCTTCCAGAGGTGTTGGCACTCTTCGGGTGTGTGAGGCGTGTATCCAGTTGGGCAAGCCTGCACACTTTACTGCAGTGTTCGTAACTAGTATGACTTGAAATGGTCCTCGCCAGCGCACGTCTAGACAGTTCTTCCTGACATGCTTCTTCACCAGGACCCAGTCCCCTGGACACAGGTCATGGCACAGGTCTTGAGCTGACGGAACCTCTGCAGCCTGGACCTGGAGGGACACAGAATGAATGGCATCAGATAGTCCCTTGCAGTAGTCCAAGATCAAATCGTCTGTGATGTTCAACAGTGCTGCAGTCGGAACCGATGGCAATCTCATAGCTCTCCCCATTAGCACTTCGTGTGGAGAGAGACCTGTTCTTCTATCTGGTGTGCTACGTATGCTCATAAGAACCAATGGAAGTGCATCAGGCCAACTCAGGGATGTCGATGAACAAACTTTGGCGAGTCTGGATTTAATTGTGCTGTTGATTTGCTCTACAATCCCCAAAGCTTCTGGTCGATAACTACAATGGAGCTTCTGGTCTATGCTCAAGGCTGAACATAGCATCTTCACTATTTCGCTGTTGAAATGAGTTCCTCTGTCTGATTCCAAAGAGGCTGGCACCCCAAACCTCGGTATTAACTCTCTAAGCAACAATTTTGCTACTGTGAGTGTATCGCACCTACATGTAGGATAAGCTTCAACCCATCTGGAAAATATACAGACAATCACTAAAACGTATCTGAGTCGATTGCATTTGGGCATTTCAATAAAATCCAGCTGCATTCTATTGAAAGGCCCCCCAGACCTCCCTATGTGACTCAATGTGACTGGTGTTCTCTTTCCTACGTTTAGTTGCTGACAGATCGCACAACGCTGACATACTGCTTCTGCCGCTACTCTAAACTTCGGATTAAACCACGTTTGTCTGAATACTCTCACCATAGCATCTCTACCTATGTGTGCTGGTCCATGCAATTTCCTTGCCATTGGACTAACAAGTTCGTTAGGTAAAACTGCTCTCCCATCTGCAGAAATCCAAAAATTCATTTCACTTTTAGTACATCCAGCTGTTTCCCAGCCCTTTTTCTCATCATATGGAGCATTTTCCTGAACACACTTTAATTCGTCCCACGTATCCACGGTGTCTAACAACAAAGTCAAATCAGTTCTTTCTTGTATTCCCCCCACTTCTACATTGGTGTGAGAATACCCCTGTTCTGCACAGTAACGTGCTACTTCATCGGCATAACGGTTGCCTTGCGACACAAAATCTACATTCTTTGTGTGCGCGGCACATTTGACAACTGCGATAGCTGTTGGTCCTTGTAATGCTTCTAACAATAATCTCACGAATTCTCCATTCCTAATAGGAGAACCCGAGGAGGTCATGTAACCTCTTTGAGACCACAACTGCCCATAGTCATGAACTACCCCGAAACCATACTGGCTATCGGTGTATATGGTGACTCGAATTTTGTTGCCTGCCAAACAGGCACGGGTCAAAGCAATGATTTCAGCTACCTGAGCGGAATGCACTCCTTCCAGGCAGGCGGCTTCCACTACTCCGGTAATTGTACAAACTGCATATGCTGCTCTCAGCTGACCAATATCGTCTCTTACGCATGAACCATCAACAAAGAATATTTCATCGGGGTCAGTCAATGGCTCATCTACGATATCTGGTCTCGGTTTGGTGCATAGTTCAGTCACATCAAGGCAGTCATGATCTGTACAAGTTTCATCATCAATATCACTTGGAAGTGGCATCAAAGTAGCAGGATTCAAAACAGAGCATCTCTTCAGGGTCACATTCTCAGCAGCCAATATGACTTGCTCGTAGCGTGTGAGCCTGCTATTCGTCAGATGCTGAGTCTTGGTCCTGGTCATTAACAATTCCACAGAATGCGGTACGTACACCACTAACTGATGTCCCATAACCACATTTTCACATCTTTCAATGCTGACACCCGTTGCAGCAACGGATTTGAGACATCCGGCCAACGCTGTGGCTACTGGATCTAATGTAGCCGAAAAATACGCTACTGGCCTACGCGCATTTCCGTGTATCTGGGCCAAAACTGCTAAAGCGCAACCTTCTCTCTCGCAGCAGTAAAGCAAAAATAGTCAGGCATTCCCAAAGCCGGGGCGCGACACAAGTCCTCCCTCAGCTGCAAAAATGCCATCAAACAATCTTTGTCCCATGGTACCGGATCACTCACTCCTTTGTGCGTCAGTTGTAGTAACGGTTTTGCCTTCAGTGAAAAGTTGGCTATCCACTGTCGACAATAACCTACCATGCCTAGAAACATTCTGACTTCTCTTTGTGTTTTAGGCGCGTTCATTTTCATGATCGCCTCTATTCTGTCTGGAGACACCTTCCGTTTTCCCTTTTCAATCCTATGGCCCAAGTATTGCACTTCGGTCAGACAATACTGCAATTTACTTGGAGACACCTTGTGTCCGTTCTCGGCCAAGTGATTTAGTAAGGTGATGGTGTCTGTTTTGCAAGCTTCCTCAGTTTCTGACGCCACTAGGAGGTCGTCTATGTACTGGACCAGAACCGAGTTCATGGGCAGCACTAGACTTTCAAGATTTTTCTTTAACAGCTGGTTAAAAATCGATGGGCTTTCTGTATACCCCTGGGGAATACGACACCATGTTAAAACGCGATTTTCCAGCTTAAAAGCGAACAGATACTGGCTCTCCTCATCTAAAGGGATCGAAAAGAAAGCCTGGCATAAGTCTATCACTGTGAACCATTCAGCTTGGAACGGTATCTGAAACAATATCACTGATGGATTCGGTACCACTGGACAACATGAAACAACGATATTATTTATCTTTCGAAGGTCCTGCACTATTCTGTATTTCCCACTAGGCTTCTGCAAACCCATAATCGGGGAGTTACATGGACTTCCCACGATTTCCTTCAGTATTCCCTGTTTAATCATGGATTCGATCACAGGCTTTATTCCTGCAATCGTCTCTGGTGTCAACTTATATTGTGGTGTTCTTGGATACTCGGCATTGGGCTTTACCATGATCTTTACCGGTTCTACTCCTTTGATCAATCCTATTTCTTCTCCAGTAAAATCCCACACCTCAGCTGACACAGTCTCCTTCAAATCCTGTGGAAGCTCCTCCACCGTTAGGGTAGGATATAGTTCCACGCATCCCTGCGAGTTTACAACCTTAAAATCGGCATCATCATCATTAGTCTGCACTTCTACTCCTTCAGGTGTGCAATATATGGTGCAATTTAGTTTACACAACAGATCTCTTCCTAGCAGACACACAGGGCTAGAATCACAGATCACAAACTGATGTTCATCACTGTAATTCCCTATCTTTACTGACACTGGTTCTGTCAGAGGATTCGTCATTCTCCTATTTGCGACTCCTACCACCTGAATCGTCTCTCCCGACATTGGCAGACCTGGGACTACCGCCGATCTCAAAGTGGATCGAGTGGCCCCCGTATCCACCAAAAAGGTCGTAGGACATCCAGCTACTTCAGCTTCCACGTATGGTCCTCTCTGATCTACTTCCAGGGCTGCTCCTAGAGTACAGTCTTCTTCTCTATTCACTCGTTGTCCCGTAAGAGGATCAACGTAGTAGCATTCTTTTCCTCCTACGAACAGTGGCATTTGTCTATAGGTTTTTCCTCCATTTGCAATGCGAGGCGGTTGAGGGAATGGGGCACGAGGAGTCTGAGTCCCCCCTTTGATAAACTTTCCCTTTGGGACTGCTGTTCCCTTTATCATGCTGGTTTGAACCTCATCCTCCTCCTGTTCTAATTCCCCCGTCTCGGCATTATATGGACACTCGCGTCTCCAATGTCCTACCTCGTTACACTGATGGCACCTCGTTGTCTTTTTCAGCGTCGCGATATCTATCCTCGGTCTCGGTCTTTCCTCCTCATCTCTGCTTTGATTATTCTGTTTCTTTCCTAGTGTTCCTGTTCCCTGTTGTCGCTGTCCACCCTTTCCAGCTGATTGCATCTGCACTAGCATCAGCTTCTCCTTAAGTTTCTTTGCTTTCGAATCTATTTCATCGCTACAGTACCTCGCATACCTCAGAATCGGATCACTGAAATAATATCGACGGACAAAATATCGAGTTGCCAAAATATCGTGGACAAAATATCGACAGTCAAAATATCGAGTTTGTATCTACAAACAGGTAAGTACAAAAATATCGAGTACAAAATATCGTTAACAAAAATATAGATGTAAAAAATATCGACTTTATTAAAAACAGTGTTAAATTAAATTAATATTAAATTTTAATTACTAAAATATACTTAAAACGACTTAAATTAAATTATAATAATTAAATAATAACTGAAAATAATAAAAATAATTTTTTAAAATCTTATTTGTTGACCCTGAACCCTAAAAATACCCCTCTACCCAAAAACCCAAAACTGACCCTGAACCCTAAAAATACCCCTTTACCCAAAAACCCAAAACTGACCCTGAACCCTAAAAATACCCCTTTACCCAAAAACCCAAAACTGACCCTGAACCCTAAAAATACCCCTTTACCCAAAAACTGAAAACTGACCCTGAACCCTAAAAATGCCCCTTTACCCAAAAACTGAAAACTGACCCTGAACCCTAAAAATACCCCTTTACCCATGAACTGAAAACTGACCCTGAACCCTAAAAATACCCCTTTACCCATGAACTGAAAACTGACCCTGAACCCTAAAAATACCCCTTTACCCATGAACTGAAAACTGACCCTGAACCCTAAAAATACCCCTTTACCCATGAACTGAAAACTGACCCTGAACCCTAAAAATACCCCTTTACCCATGAACTGAAAACTGACCCTGAACCCTAAAAATACCCCTTTACCCATGAACTGAAAACTGACCCTGAACCCTAAAAATGCTCCTTTACCCAAAATTTATCAATATTATTTAATTAGCAATTAATTATTAATTAACAATAACAATAAAGTAAATATATTAGAACATTAGCTGTAATTATTTTAATAATTAATATTATTTTTTCAAAATTAATTACTTAAAAATTACACAAAATTATATATATTAAAAATGTACTCTAATTAATGTAATTAACTAATTACAATTAATTAATTAACAATTATTTACTAATACAAAATATGTTCAAAATTATATTAATTAATTAACTAATTAATATTAATTAATTATCAATTAATTATTAATTAAAAATATTAACAAACATATATTAATTAATTAATTATTATTAAATTACTTCCCACCCTATTCCCCTATAAACCCACAACCCGCTACAGAATTACATTACGCAATTATTATAAAAACAAAATTCATGTAATAAAATATTTTATAACATTAATACACACTATTCACACATATTATTACATAAAAATACACTATAAAATATTATATATTATTAAAAAATCGATATTTTTGCTATCTATATTTTATACAGTCGATATTACTTCACTTACCTGAAAAACGATATTTTTGTAGTCGATATTATGTCCAGTCGATATTTTGTCCAGTCTATATTAAAAACTCGATATTATGTCCAGTCGATATTTTGGAGTCGATATTTTGTCTCTATACCCTCAGAATCTCATCTAAAGGTTTGTTTTGCCAACAGATCAAATGCTGTTGAATCATCAAGCTTATGTCTGGTCTCAATCCTAGGACAAACTTCGACACAACCTGTCCTATGTCTTTGGGATCCATCACATCCAATCCACTGTACTGTTTGAATGCTTTCAGCAATCTCTCATAGAACTCGTGAACGGTCTCTTTAGGTTCCTGAGTTGTTCGATCTATTTTAACCCAGTCTATGTCCTGCACCGGCACTTTCTCTTTTAACCATGCAATTACCCTCTCGTACTTTTCCATGACTCTCTCTGACGGACCATTCGTCTGTGCATCCCTCGCGGGTTCACAAGTGGGCCATTCGATACTAAGTTTGCATGCCGTCCACAAATCTCCGGGTACTACGATATCAAACAGAGTGTTCAAATCGATCCACAGCACCTTAGAGATCTTCACAAACCTCTCTACCTGCTTATACCACTCGACGGGGTTCTCCCTAAGCTTTGGAAAGGAATTGGTAAATGCCGCTAAATCCCCCCTACTCCAGGGCACATGCACGTAGCTTCCGTTCGCGATTTCTCGCAAAAGGAAAGCTTCCATTCGCATTAGCTCTCCATCTGGGGACCTCGTAAGTGTACTCCTTCTGACGGATCCCCTCTTGGACCATCTTTCCTCCCATTTATCCAAATCCCTCCATACTCTGATACTCAGGATCAGTTCCTTTATGTGTACTTTCAGCCCAATCGTTCTACGCTCATCTAGATCCTGATCCGTGCAATTTAGCCTATGGTTACCCTGTAAAGCTTTAGTTCGTGAAAGGTCTATCATATACCTGTTTGCCAAATTAGATAAATTTTCATGAACTGACCTCGCCTTTCGAGTAACATCTTTAGACATATACAGTATTTCATCCGGTTCGTACAGCTCTATCCTTTCTATTGGCAATGTGCCGTCTATTATGTCCTCCAAGTCTGATTTCAAACTCATTACATCGAGCCGTTTTGCTTTTATCTCAGCTCTCAGTACCTCACTCCTAGGTGGTTCCTTTACATCCCTCTCACCCCCACTACGAGTCCTACGTCTAAGCACAGGTGAGTTATGAGGCGTCCTTCTTGCTTCTCTTTGTTCCCACCTTTCTAGATCCCAAGCTTTCCCATCCTCCCTTGGGGTATGGTGGAACAATGATCTATTCCCCATCACTGCATCCTGTCTTTTCGGTTCAGACTCTTTAGGTGCGAGATAGGATCCTCCGTTCTGTTCTAAAGCACTGCAACTCCCTTGCTGTCTGGTGTCGCTCAATAAACGATAAGGTCCTTCACGGTCCTCCATGTTCCCGCGATCTCGTCCATGATCGCCGGATACATGGCGAGACCCTTCGCGACTCCCTATATTCTCGTGATTCCAATGTCGCACATTTTCGCCCGGGGCATGGTGAGTGCACCTGAAACTATCTCGGTACTCCTGCGTCTTTCGTTCTCCCTCACTAAGGATGAGGCGAGGCACTCCCCCACACCCTGTACTCTTGTCTTCACACATTTGTCTACTGCCACTGGTGGTATGGCAAGTATCTCCTTTGCTTCCTTGACTCCCTCTTTCCCACTCCGGGCTGCTTTCGCCAGCTCCGCAGTGAGAGAGGATCCTGTTATCCTGATCTCTCCATTCTGCTTCTGTTTCTAATCTTTTATTCTGAGTCTCTTCGGCAGCATCCCATTCTTTCAAATACTCCCTTAATTCCTTAAAGGATTTCGGTTTCGGTCCCCTCAAATCCATATGTCCTCTCTGACCCCCCTGTTCTATCCAGGGACTCGATGCTGAATCTAATGGGGTACCCCGACTCTTTGGTCCTAGCAACTGCCTTTGGGAATTGATCGTATTATTCCTACTTTCCATCTCTGCCCTTTCCCTGTCCCATCGTGCCTGTTCCTCCTGCTGGGCTCCCTCTGGGTTGTAGATTGACACTATAGGACCTATGGTAACAGGTACTTGTAGAGCATCCGGCAATTGGTACGACCTTGCATGCTCCGTTTCTGGCACCTTCTGGACCACGAATCTTCCTACTACTCTCTGTATGGGACTAGATTGAGATACTTCCTCACCTTTCTTGGGGTCCCACTCTGATGTGGGGAGCGATGTATATTCTCCCCACCTAGCTCCGTCCCCTTGCTGTAGTTCGGGACTTTCGGCTTCTCTGTTGTACGTAGGCGGTCTTTCTAATAATAGCCTCTCTATCAGATCCTCATCCGGCTCGCTATCCTCATCTTCTTCTAGAGGTTTCTTTTCTCCCGTAGCCTCTAGCATTGGGTACAATTTGTCTGCTTCTATCTTTTGCACCCTCCACTTTTTAGCTTCATCGTCCCATTTAGCATCCTGCACTGCTTTTACCGATCGTCTCACTCTTTCTTGGCGTCTATTCAAGCTCTTCTCGTCGTGCTGCTCTAAACCATGCACTAAGGGCTTCGAACTGTGTTGGCCTCGGTAGAGGTCTCGTTGCAAGCATTACTGCTTTCAGTTGGTTCAATACTTCTAGCTTAAACGTCCCGTACCTCGGGAACGTTAGTTCCTTATTCCCTTCTGTTAGCTTATTCCACTCAGAGATCCATAGTATTGAGTGTAAGCCTACATTCACAGCCATATGATAAGCTGGTGTGCCTTCTGGTGGGGCTTCTTCCCCTGCATACAAGTTTCCTCTATCTCTCTTAAAGATCGCCCTTAAACGTTTAAAACACTTCATTTTCGGTAATCTACGATTTTCCTTTATTAATTCTCTTCCTTGTTTACGTCCCGATGACAAACCACCAATCCCTACGCGGCTCTCGCTAACCAGCCTATCCCAGCGCGGTTCTACGCTGACCGGCCAATCTCAGCGCGGCTCTACGCTGACGTCACTCGTCCCCTCTGCAGCAGTTCCCCTCCTTTCTCAGCTTGCCTCGCGGTCTTGCATACGTCTCATTCATACGCCGAAAAATGACTACTTCCGTCCAAGCGATCACTTTTCTCTGACTGTACGGCCACAGTCTAACTGTAATTGTCACCTCAACTGACGAGACGTCTTCCTCTCACTTCAGACGCTCGCCTTAACTGATAGGTTACTTACACACAGTAAACGTACGACCAGCGTCCGTTACTCATACACTCACTCAAACACTCCCCCTATCATCGGTCTGCGGGCGATCAATGGTACCTCATGACCCCCTTTAAAATGGTAGACAATTACTCTGGGTGTTCGATACACCCGAACCACTTAAGCCCTCTCTGGACTTAAGATTTTATCCGGTTGCGCGCGCTCACAACCTTCCCTCAATCACACTACAGGCATTCAACTCCGCTTGACATTACAACACAGGTACAACATAAAACACCGCAATCTGGCAACGCATGACCCTTATACTCACTCTCGACCGACTCTGCTGCTTTTCTCTCGCACCGTCAGCACCTTCTTCGGCAGGGATTCTTCTTCTGGTCGTCGATGACTAGGGACCTTGGGGTAATCTAGACCTGACCTAGGTTGCCTTCCTCAAGAAGAAAACCATCTTTCTCTGCTACCAACTGCGGGGAATGAGATTTTGATATCTTTTCTGATCACTTTGATACATATCTCATTCATCTATTTTGGATCGATTATTTTCTGTCATTGAGTAAAAGGCAAACCCCACATAGGTTAAATCAACCCCATAGACTGACGCAACTCTGAAGAACCACTTACAACTGATAAAGTTAAAAGGTTTAATATAAAATCAGAATTAAGTGCATATACAATCCTCTCAGGATAAGATTCAACAAGTATACAGGAACTAAAAGGAACATAAATTCCCTAAAGAACCTAAGTCTACAAAAGAAAACGATTAAAATCAATTCCAGAATCAATAGATTAAAAAGCATAGACACAAAGTGGTTCCGTTGCGTCATCTATAAAAAGAAAGAATAAACAAGTTAAATCTGTCCCTACTCTATGCTAGGTGACATCCCTACTTCGCAAGTTTCTTTACCTAAAAAGGTGTCAGCAGTTGACTTCCTAAGAAGTTCAAACTCTCTTAGCCTCTAATGGTAACTTATGTCGAGAAGCAGTACCCTTTCTGCCTACCCATCCGCTCTCTAAGGGTCCTCGGCCTACTGCTCTCTTGCGCTCTGCTCTTTCTCTCTGACTCCTCAGGCCATCTGCGCTGAGCTCTTGTGCTGCTCTTCTCTCCTGGGTGCTGTCCCTAAATACACAATCACAGTATAGGTGGAACGCCCCTTGACGCCCACCACATTCACATGATGTCATTCTCTAGGTCTTTCCATAGCTTCGTCTCTTCGCGTCGTCCGTTAAGTTGACCTTGCTTCTTAGACGCCATCTTCATCTTCGTGCTGGCGACTTCATTGACATTCCAGTTGACACTTTCAGAGCAAAGTCTATCACTTCGTCAGAACTCTATTCTTTACGACTGTGTTCGTAACCTCATTTGGTCCTGTGAACGGTCATTTCTAAACAAGACCCAAATTCCAAGCGTCTCTTATCTCACTTAGGCCATAAACTTCGTCTAGCATTGTCACTTGAAATTTAACAAGACCTTTGACTCTTGGCTCGCACATTCAGATCAAAGCTATCCACGATTCCTGTGAGCCCACTAAATTACATACAGCGGACTACACTCCTGCGAACCCTTGGTCAGTCAGGTTAAAATCACACATGACCAAACTCTTCTAACATTCCTACAAACTCTTCTACACAGTATAACCTTTAACACACATATATATATAATCGTATTTAGTAAACCCTTGATTATACTTGAATCCATGTTACATAAAATACAACGTTATACTCTTATTCTTATACAGTGCTATATAGTCTGCACATTTCTTCACTTTGCATTACATCTTCTTTCTCCGCTTTATAATTACATACGTACATCTATTCTGATTTGCACGTTCTGTTGTTCTTAAGCATTTTTACACATTTCTATATTAGCCCACTACGCATACGGGCCTTCTAATCTAAAGTGAATACAAATACATTTCCTATTACATTGGTTACATCGGCTAATTTTACTCTACAAGTGCTACTTCACGTTACAACTTCTACGTTTATGCGATATGCTTATGAATATGGTACAGATATACTTTTCATTCAAATTGCGCTCTCTCAGTTCCCCCCTTTGATGACCTCTAGGGGTCATCACTAAAATGCAATTTGAATGTCACTTTACACAGAACTAGTTACAAGATTCCCTCTTTTTATCGTTTCGAGAGCTCTTAAACTTTTATACTGTTGATCTTGTAAAGCAGCTAATCTCCTTTCTTGTTCTCTCATGGACCTTTGTAACCGGTTCGTCCTATACCATTTGTACAGTTTCACTAACCCCAACAATGTAATTATACAAATCAATATTATTAATACAGGTTTCAATATATACCACACAACGCTTTTACCAAGATTGGCAAACCAATCTCCAACTTTTCCCTTTCCATGACCTACTTTTTCCCAAACATTTACTTTTGTTAAATCTTCGATTTCTTGATGTATCTCTGTAATGTTCTGTATGACTTTCTCAAGTGGTTTTGAATTATCTGGAATGTAAGTACAACATTCTTGGACCTTCAGAGCCTTGCAGACTCCGCCCTCTTTCGCTAGCAGAACATCTTAAGCAAGACGGTTCTGAAGAACCATTGCTCTAATCGACTGCATCTCTCCTTCTACTAGCATTAATGACCTTGCAGTACTTGCAGATAATCTATCTACAACTGTAGCTAGTCTCCCGATCTTAACATCGTTAAGTACCAAACCTAAAATAGGAAACATTGCTCCAAATATGTCTCCAACTACTTCAGCATCTCCTATTTCCCTTTTCGTTCTTGTCGAAGCCTTTCCTTCTATAATCTCTAAATCCTTTGCATGATATATTTTGGGGAAGACAATTGCCAAGTAACACGAACCATACCAATTGTCAGGCAGTTTTACATAGGCATTTCTTCCACATACAAAATATACATTAGGAATAGCTTGCATCCCTTTCATAAAATCTTTTGTATAATACTCTAACCTAAAAGCATGTTCGCAATTTACTTCACCTACAAATACACTCTCATAATATGTCTTGCTTCGAGTTAAACATAACTTTCCTTTCTGCGTTCTATCCAAAGCTATTGGACCATTACTACCCTTCTTCTTGTGTGCTTTCTCTTCTTCGGTCCAATCAGTTTTCCACTGTCCTGACATTTTTAGAATCTTTTGTCTCCTGTATCTGTCATCTACTTGTCCTATGAATTTCTTCTCTATCTCTGACACTTTGCAAGTCAGATTATTTCTGCGTGCATATGAAGTATCTAATGTATCCCAAGGAAGAAAGAATTTTGCCAATCTATCTTCCTTTTTATAGTAGTCCCACTTATTCATTTGTTTATAATTCGGGACTTCAGGCAGTACCGAATCATAATTTGAAAAGTAGTACTCAAACCCTTCTCTACCATAAAATATACTGAGCAATAAACTACATGTTATCCCATATGTCATTTGGTCCTGTGAACGGTCATTTCTAAACAAGACCCAAATTCCAAGCGTCTCTTATCTCACTTAGGCCATAAACTTCGTCTAGCATTGTCACTTGAAATTTAACAAGACCTTTGACTCTTGGCTCGCACATTCAGATCAAAGCTATCCACGATTCCTGTGAGCCCACTAAATTACATACAGCGGACTACACTCCTGCGAACCCTTGGTCAGTCAGGTTAAAATCACACATGACCAAACTCTTCTAACATTCCTACAAACTCTTCTACACAGTATAACCTTTAACACACATATATATATAATCGTATTTAGTAAACCCTTGATTATACTTGAATCCATGTTACATAAAATACAACGTTATACTCTTATTCTTATACAGTGCTATATAGTCTGCACATTTCTTCACTTTGCATTACATCTTCTTTCTCCGCTTTATAATTACATACGTACATCTATTCTGATTTGCACGTTCTGTTGTTCTTAAGCATTTCTACACATTTCTATATTAGCCCACTACGCATACGGGCCTTCTAATCTAAAGTGAATACAAATACATTTCCTATTACATTGGTTACATCGGCTAATTTTACTCTACAAGTGCTACTTCACGTTACAACTTCTACGTTTATGCGATATGCTTATGAATATGGTACAGATATACTTTTCATTCAAATTGCGCTCTCTCACTATATTCAAATGTATGTTTTATAAATTCACACAATACAAAGTTTATTGAAAGTGACTACAATAATTTATTTATTTTATTTATTTTTTTATATTCTTATATAGCGCCTGAATAGACCCCCGAAGGGGTATCTCCGCGCTTTGCCAGTAAGAATATAACTCCAGATGTTTGTTCAGAGGGGATTGTGCATATTACCAGAGAAAAGTCAGTTGCTAGAAAATAGGTGTGTTTTTAAGGTCTTCCGGAAAGTCAGATGGCTGGTGAGAGATCTCAACTCAAGAGGGAGAGAGTTCCAGAGCCTTGGTCCCACATGGGCCAGCGCTCGGCCTCCTTGTCTGGACTTCTTTATTCTAGGTACTTGCAGAAGCTGCAGGTTACCAGAGCGCAGGGATCGCCCAGGGGCGTATGGCTGAAAGATTTTGGCCAGATATTTTGGACCTTCGCCTATCACACTTTTGTGAATAGTGCATAGAGTCTTAAACTGTACTCGCTTCCTCACTGGTAACCAGTGGAGTCTGGTCAGCAGGGGGCAAGAAGGAGTCCTAGAAGGTACATTAAGGACAGCCCTTGCTGCCGTATTTTGGATCACTTGTAACTTTTTGAGTTGTCCCTCATTAGCTCCTAAGAGAAGACCGTTACAATAATCCACTCTGCTGATGACTAGCGCCTGCACAAGTGTTTTCCTGTGGCAGTCTGGCAGGTAGGGGAACTGTGAGAAGTTGGCCTGATATTCAGTGTTCACTATTCTAGTGATCACTATGTATCAGTCCAGACAACCCTTATGGTGATTGGTTGTAAGTCAACCTTATAGACCAGCTATCCTAGTAGCGTGGATACGAGCAGTCTTCGGGCTAAATTCTAGAGGGCGTGTTAAGCCAGCTGTTATACCATCAAATATACCCCTTGAACACCAAGTGAAAGGACACCACACAAGTGTTATGAAAATAAACAGTATATTTATTTAGATCACAACAGCCCTGTACTCTTTATGAGGACAGGGTACTAAGCACACAACAAAACTCTTATGAAAAGACTTCAAGTTGCACAATTTACACAGATGCCCGAGGGGCACGACAAACCATATACTATGGAAGTGGAATGCGAAATTACTAGCAGGTAAGTACTGTACTAATAGGCTTTGGAATCGCTAGGACTACGTTACTGAACCTTCAGATTACTAGTAGGAGGCCTAGGGGATTCGGGTGCAGAGTGTGCACTCTCACGCACGATGCGGGACAAAGTCTATGGGAGCTAGTAAAAGCAAAGTTAGTGTTCTCGGGCGAACCCGATAAGGTAGGTCGAAAACGACAGTGACTCTGGACCCTTGGATAGTGAGGCTATGCTGGGGCACCGAAATGCCGAAGTTACCTAGCCCAGGGGCTGCAGCTGCATAGGTCTCAAAAGACGTCGGGAATCCTCGTTGACGGACCAGGAGCCTGAAGAAAGAAGTTGCTGGCAGGCGACCAGTGAAGATAGTTCGAAGTGATCCAAGCCTGGATCGAAGATGGATGACACCTGAAAGCAGAGGGGACCAAGTTCGTGACCACTAGCCAGTGATCAGATGGCACCAGGAGGGCACCGGATGGTAGTCACCTCGACTAGGTGAGTGGGCGACTCTGGGCTCTGCAGTCTCACCGACCAGGAGGCGTTGTCGGTGACCAGGATGGAGGTGCGAGCTGTCCCACGATGGTTGATGCTGTCGACGTCGCTGGACCCAAGATTGGGGCAACAAGCCTTGGCAAATTCAAGCCCACGCGGTGGACCTAAAATGGCGTCTGGAGTGGACCAGGAGGGTCCGGGGTGCTCCTCTTTTGGAAGGGAGCAAGGGCCAGTCTGGAGCAACCAGACCAGCTGCGTTGTTGTCGTCGGGCGTCGTCGGGAAGGCCACAAGCCAGCGGGCTAGTAGCCAGACAACGCGGTGAGCAGCAAAAAGCAGAAGGGCCCCACGCAGATCGTGGAGATGCTGGGGGGCTGGACTTCGGTGCTGGAGCTGCTCAGGGTCGGGGCTTCTCGGACCCCAAAGCACTCACCAGAGGATCCCTCGGCGGTCGTGCTGGATAGAAGTTGTGCAGTTCTGATGATGGCCGGTCCCTCGAGGTCTTGTCGCACCTACGGTTCTCAGCTTAGCTGTAGAGGTAGGTAGAGGTCAGAGGTGCCAGGGAAGCCGGGTCTCGTCGTGCTGGTCGGTCGGATTCCTGAGGAAGGACATGCAGCAAACCGCAGAGTTCTTAGATGGTGCCTGCGGATTCAGGGTGACTACTCCTTAGCCACAAGGGAGAAATCTTGAGAAGAAGTCGAGAGTTCCTTTCGTAGAAAGTAGTTTCTTGATTCAAAGATGATCTAATTTGGAAGGGTCCCCGCTCCTGCCTTTATCCTAAAGAAAGTGGTGGGTACGCGACTAGGTCCTGCCCTAGGGGTGGGACCAGGAAGGGGGGTGGTTACACCCCTCTCCCATGCCGGACTTTCCCCAGGCCAGGGGCTGGTGTGCCCCTGGAACTGGTTCTAGCCGGCAGATGCGTAGTGAGCACCGGGGTGCCACTTGCAGTCACCTTCCTGTAAAGCCCTGCCTACCCAGGATACACAAAACCCTGTCTGGGATGGTGCTAGCACCGCCCCTGACAGGAAACCCTTTGTCCAAGCTCTCCTCGCTGGAAGGACTCCCAGCAGCAGGAGGTCAGACTCGTGTCTGTGGTGGCAGCATCCATTTTGTGGAGCTGAGGCTTCAGTTAACTTTAACCGGGGTTCACAGTTACATACATGTTGTGTCCCTCTAGAAGGGTGGAATGCTAACCCCGTTGCCAGAATTGGCGAGGGGTTAGTATTCCAATTCGTATGACACCTTACTCGACATGTTTTGATAAAGCGTTACCAGAGATAGCATTTAACCGCGAGGATTATAATGCACTTAAGAGTATATGGTATGCGTTATCATGGAACAGCTATTAGGACTTGGTTCCGCAAGCTGCAAACGGGCTCAGCTCATGCCAGAGCACCATCTCACACAATTCCAAGCACTCTGCCTTCAGGATTGTCAAGGCCTGCCATAGGAGTGACTGATAGGAATCTGTGTGTCCATTTTTAGGGTTAGATATAGGTATACTATATCTCAAGCAAAGGTTGATTACACCACCTTGCCCCAGCTGTCGTGCAGCCAGTTGTGTCAGATTTAGATGGCCAGCCAGGGGTGGCATAATACATGCTTCGGCCCCTGGTAGGCCCTGGGTACACCTATGCCCTGAGTTACAGGGTCTGATAAGGTGGCCCAGTACCAATTGGAAATGTACCTAGGGTACAGGGAATCCATTTTACAGAGAGAGCAGTAGGCCTGGGGTCCTGATTGGCAGGGTCCCAGGCCAACTAAGTCGGAAAACCAGCAAAACACCAGGCAAAAAAAGTTGGGGGTAACCATAGTCAGGTATCCGCCTTCCTACAGGAACACTCTTTTTAGCATCCCAATTGCCCAAAAGCAAGTACTGGCCACTTGATTTACATGGTCCTTAAAAGTGAGAGTCTGGTCTAATAGTACTCCCAGGTTTTTGACCGTGCTCTTAGGGCTGGGAACAGGTCCTAATTCCAAGGGCCACCATTCGGGTGACCAGTGTGTTGCTGCTTGACCAAACAACATGACCTCTGTTTTCCCTACGTTACATTGGAGACAGTTTGATGACATCCACTCGGATATTGCTCTCATTCCATCTGCAAAAGATCTTTTTATTGCAGGTGTCAGACTTTTAAAAGGGAAAAGGAGTTGGGTGTCGTCAGCGTACGACACCGGGGTAAACCCAAATGATCTTGCTAAGTTGGCTAAGGGGGCCACATACACATTAAATAGTGTCGGGCTTAAACAAGAGCCCTGTGGCACTCCCTTGTTGAGCTCCCTGTGGATGGATTTGTGGGAGCCCAGCCTAACTTCTTGGGAGCGGCCGGATAGAAAACTTTCCATCCAAGACAGAGCCACTCCTTCCAGACCTACGTCCTTTAGACGATCGAGAAGCACCGTGTGAGACACCGTATCAAAAGCGGCGGAGAGGTCCAACAGCACCAGAATCATAGAACTGCCCTCATCCAGTGCCATTTTGATGTTATTGGTCACTGTTTGAAGGGCTGATGCGGTGCTGTGGTTAGGCCTGAACCCAGATTGTGAGTAGTCCAGGCCCTCCGTCGCCTCTAG
This sequence comes from Lissotriton vulgaris, assembly GCF_964263255.1. Lineage (NCBI taxonomy): Eukaryota > Metazoa > Chordata > Amphibia > Caudata > Salamandridae > Lissotriton > Lissotriton vulgaris. Next base: position 1,995,519,602 of record NC_141693.1, on the reverse strand, counting down.
ATGTTCTGATAGATAGGTGTTCACGTGCTTCTCAGCTATCTTGCCGATGTAAGGCAGGAGTGAGATGGGACGCAGGTTTGAGAAGTCTGTCCATGGAGATGCCGCTTTTTTCCGTATTGGGTTTACCACCGCTCTTTTCCAGTCTGCCGGGACCTGTCCTTCCTTGAGAGAGATGTTAATAACGCTCTGTTTGGAGGGTCCCAGGAGAGAAATCAGAGGGGCAACCATTTTGGCAGGGAGGAGGTCATTAGGAGATCCGGATTTTATGTGGGTGATGAGAGGAAGGAGCTCAGTCTTGTCAATAGGAGGAAAGGATAGTAGCAGATGTTTATTGTGCTTTGGCGGGGTCGGGGGTAGGGGCTTGTTGGTGTCATCCATGTTGTTGTTAGCTGCCACTATTTTTTCATAAATGGTGTTTATTTTATTCTCGAAAAATAGTGATATATCATCGCATAAAATCTGCGAGAAGTCATCAGAGCTCTCACATGCGGCAGGTTTGACAAAATTTTGCAGAATTTTAAAGAGCTCCTTGGGACAGTTACCCGCTTCTGCTAATTGTTGCGTTAGGCGGTGTTTCCTGGCTTGTTTTATATTTTTATAGTATGTTGATTGGACATGTGAGAAAGCTGCTCTAGTCTCCTCAGTTTTATTTCTTCTCCATTTTTTCTCTGCTCGTCTACATTTCTGCTTTTCTTCCCTTAACTCATGTGTGTACCAGCTTTCCTGTTTTGAAGAGGGGTACTCTTTGTGTAATTTTAGAGGGGCCAGGATATCAATGGCTCGCTTGATAGAGTCATTGAGTTTAGCCAGCGCTATATCTGCTGTATCTCCTGCCAATATGGTAGGTTGTATCCAGATTTCCTGTAGGTTGTTAGCAGAGATTTTATGCCATTGACGGCGCCAAGTAGGAGGAGATGGTACTTTATTGGTGGGTCTCTTTGGAGTCAGTAGTTTAATTTCTAAGAGGAAATGGTCTGTCCATAGAATCTCACTTGTAGGAAGGCAGATTAGTTTGGTGCTGTTGGAAAAGACTAAATCTAGCGTGTGGCCACCCCTATGTGTGGGTCCTTTATTTTGTAATTCTAGACCTAAATTTAGTAGATCCGTGAGTAAGGAACTGGATTCAGGTAATTCTGGCTGATCTATGTTGATATTACAATCTCCCAAGAGAATAAAATCTTCTTTAGATTTAAGACGGGGAGCTAAAATCTCTTGGAGAGTGAGCGCAAAATCAGGATTTGGTCCTGGTGGGCGGTAAACCAGAGCACCTTTCCAGGAGGTGTGACTGGTTAGGTGGATTTTAAAGATCATAATTTCTAGTTGTAGGTTACGGTGTTGCTCAAGTATAGGGACCTTTATGTCATCCTTGTGTATTATCGCCAAACCACCGCCTGTTTTCACTTCTCTGTCTAGGTGTTTAAGCTTATATCCAGATGGGATCCCCATTGCTATAGCAGAGATTGTGTGGGGCTTCATCCAGGTTTCAGTGAGAAAACATATATCTGGCTGAATGGTGTTGACTAGATCCCAAACCTGGTGCTGGTGTTTGGGTAAGGAGCGTACATTTAAAAGAAAACTCTTCAGCCCATCTGAAGGAGTGTCTACCTCCAAATGGGTATTGCTGTTGATTGCTTGACGGCGGCACTGTAAACATGAAAAACCTCCCTCTACTGTATGCCAAGGTATAATGAACAAATCTAAAAGAAACAGGTTAGTATTAGATTCCTTACCTTATAATATCTTCAGGAGTCAGTCTGGATTCGGACATTTTTGCGTTGCAGTACCCCTGCGCGTCGGTAGGCGTCGTCTGCGGCTCCGCGTCCGTCGTCGCCGTCGTTGGCGCCGGGATGACGTCGCCAGAGAACTTAGAAGCCGCCATCGCGCGCTGACGTCAGTTCTTCTTTTTTCCGCGCCAGCAAGCGCCGATCCGGAAAAAGAGGTACCCTTAGTCAATTTTGGACTACAATCTTTCGATCTTTTTGATCTGTTTTTCGAGTCCAACGACTCCATCGGTGCCTGTAGGGATGCCCGGGTTCAAACCCTGTGCCGACTGCAACCGACTGATGTCAGTTACCGACCCCCATAGCCGGTGCCTGCATTGCCTGGGGCCCGACCATGATGACAAGTCGTGCCCCGACTGCCGGGCCTTGACGTCGAAGGCTAGGAGGGAGCGGTCCCGTAAGCGCCTCGAGCTCTGGCATTCGCCACCTCGCCACTCGAGCTCCTGGTCTGGAAGGAGGTCGAGGGACAGGTAGCGGGGCCGGCGTCATCACAGCTCGGTGAGTCGACACCACTCGTCGGGCTCCAAGTCCTCAGGTAAGAGGCACAAGAAGTCGAAGAGGCGACACCGCTCTTCTGACTCCCCCCGACGCTCACACGACGCGGCCAGGGGTTAGGGCGACACCGCCCACACGGCTCCGCCGGAGCCGCAGGCGTCGCGGCCTGCTCCATACCCGCCGGTCCCTGGGCAGAACGCAACGCCGGAAGAGATCGATGCCTTCCTCGTGGCCATGAGGTTGCTCACTCCTCCGTCGGGTTCCGCGGCGCCTTCGGGCCCCGCAGTCCCAACTGGGAACCCAAGCGGGCCGGGTGCTTCGGCCCCGGCGTGTCGGGTGCTTCGGCCTGGCGCCGTCGGCGACTTCGGTCCCGACGCTGCAGGGCCCCACTGGATCTGGTTCCGGATCCCGGTCACCGCTGGTTGACCTTACGACCCCGCCAGCGTCGACCCCTAGGGTGTCGCCCCCAAAGCCGTCCCCGGACGACGTCGTCCCCGATCCCCCCCTCGATCCGGTTCTGACGTCGGAGCGGCGTTGATTGACACCGCATCGACGTCGAGAGAAGAACATTTCTTCTATGATCCGGACACATCATTTGAACCTGAGTACCAGGAGATGGGAGAAGACGCGGATTGGGAGGGGTCTGAGGACCTTTTCAGGACTGGGCAGGTGAGCTAGGGGAGGCCAGTGGTTTGGACACTTCGCCCGACACTGGATTTGTCTCCCCTCCTACCGTGGCTATGGAGGAGGGGGCTGCCAAAGTGTGTTGTTGAATCGGGCGGCCAAGGCCTTGCCTCTTGAGCTCCCCATCGTGGCCGTGAGGACTAAACTCCTCACTGAGGTCCTTAAACCGCAGGCAAGCTCTTCGGAGCCTCTGCTGCCGTTTAATGAGGCCTTGACTGACGTTCTTTTGGGCACTTGGTCCAGGCCTGCTACAGGTGCCCCTGTAGATAGGGACGTGGCCAGACACCCCCGCCCGGCCACGGGCAAACCTTGCTTCCTGTCCACCCACCCCACCCCGAGAGCCTGGTCATCCAGGCCTCTAACTCCCAGACCGCATTCACCACAGCCCCGCCTGATCAGGAATCCAAAAGATACGAACAGTATGGTAAAAAGATGTTCTCCTCACTGAGTTTGGGGTTGCAGTCAGTTAACACCGCGTGCCTTTTGGGCCGTTATACCCACTCTCTGTGGGACACGGTCGCGGACATGCTGCCACAATGTCCGGAGGAGGCCCGGACTAAACTCGCCCAAGCCCTTGCGGAGGGTCGAGATGCGGCACAGTATTCCATCCGATGTGGGCTGGATACAACGGACTCACTAGGCAGGGCGATTGCAACTACGGTGGTGGTTCGCCGCCATGCCTGGCTGAGGTCCGCCAACTTTTTGGCTGATGTCCAGAACACCCTTATGGACATGCCGTTTGATGGACGTCGCCTTTTTGGCGACAAGGCAGACAGTGCGCTTGAGCGCTTTAAGGACTCCAGGGCTACGGCCAAGTCCTTGGGCCTGTCGGCCCCGCACCAGCAAACTGCTGCCTTTCGCTACTTTTGTGGCCAAGGAAGGGGCGCCCCCACACGTTCTGCCAGCTACGGGCCGCAGACTAACATCCAGCGCGGTGGCGGACGTGGAAACCGCCGTCACTCTGCCCGGGGACAACTGCGAGGCCAGTCCACATCCACCCCGCAGCATCTGCGTCAAAGTCCTCCTAGTCCAAGCTTTCAGGCCCATTTGACGCCAGTGGGGGGCAGGGTTCGCCATCACCTCCTCCACTGGCGCACCATCACATCGGACAAGTGGGTGCTGCAAATCGTCCGAAGGGGCTACTCCCTCCCCTTCGAGGTGACCCCTCCAGCCATGCCACCCCAGTACCACCGCGTTTCGGGGGATCACTTGCAACTTCTGTAAGAGGAAGTATCGGCCCTCTTGGCCAAGGGATCCATCGAGTGCGTTCCTGGGACAGAAGTATGGTGTGGTTGTTACTCCCAATATTTTCTGGTTCCCAAGAAGGGCAAAGGGGGCCTACGCCCTATCTTGGACCTGCGGAAAGTCAACGGCTTCCTCCGGAAGGATAAGTTCAAGATGCTGAATCTGTCTCAAGTCTTAGCTGCCCTGGACCCGGGAGACTGGATGGTAGCGTTGGACTTGCAGGACGCTTATTTTCACATCCCCGTCCTGCCGGCCCACCGGCGTTACCTGCGGTTCATGGTAAGCCACGAGCACTTTCAGTTTACTGCGCTCCCCTTCGACCTTACCAGCACCCCACGGGTGTTCACGAAAGTTATGGCGGTGGTCGCAGCTCATCGGCGTAGGTTATGGGTTTCAGTCTTCCCCTACCTCGACGACTGGTTGTTGAAGGTGGGCTCGCCCCAGACAGTCGTCAGCTACCTCCAGACTACGGCCGACTTCCTGCACCTGCTGGGGTTCTCCATCAATGTGCCGAACTCACACCTGTGTCCCTCTCAGAAGCTCCTCTTCATCGGAGCGGTTCTAGACTCGGCGCAGTTTCGGGTTTATCCTCCCGAACAGTGGGTTCAGGGTATTCTGGCTCTGATTCCGATCTTTCAGCCTTTATCCCGAGTCTCGTCAGGTTGACGCTGCGGCTTCTGTGGCTGATGGCCTCCTGCATCCTTCTGGTGCATCAGGCCAGGTGGCGGATGCAGACTCTGCAGTGGGACCTGAAGTTTCGGTGGGCCCAGCATCAGGGCAACTTGTCCGACCATGTCTTGATCTCAGAGGGCACTGCAAGACAGTTGCAGTGGTGGCTCACAGACCGCGATTGGGTCAGCGGCAGATCCCTCTCCCTACCCCAACCGGAGCACGTAGTTGTGACCGATAAATCCCTCCTGGGTTGGGGGGCCACATGGGAGAGGCAGAGATCAGAGGCCTCTGGTCTCCAGCGGAGTCCCGGCTCCACATTAACCTTCTGGAGCAGCGGGCGATCCGGTTTGGTCTGAAAGCAATACTCCCCTCTGTCCGGGGGAGTGTAGTGCAGGTGTTCACGGACAACACCACCGCCATGTGGTACTCCAACAAACAGGGCGGGGTGGGGTCGTGGACCCTATGCCAGGAGGCTCTGCGCCTCTGGCAATGACTGGAACATCAGGGCATGACCCTGGTGGTTCAACACCTGGCAGGTTCTCTGAACGCAAGGGTGTACAACCTCAGCCGTCGGTGCATGATAGATCACGAATGGCGTCTGAACTCGGACGTGGCGCGAGGCCTCTTTCAGCAGTGGGGAGAGCCTTGGTTAGATCTATTCGCCACAGAAGAGAGCGCGCAATGTCATCAGTTCTGAGCGTTGGAATTTCCAAGGCGAAACACGCTCGGAGACGCTTTACATCGCGAGTAGAGTTGCGGTCTGTTGTACGCCTTTCCGCCTATACCACTTCTGCCCAGAGTGCTGAAGAAGATCAGACGCGACCGGGCCCAAGTCATCCTTGTGGCTCCGGACTGGGCACGAAGATACTGGTATCCCGAGCTACTCAGCATGTCAGTCGATCCCCCGATTCGTCTGCCTCTTCAGGAGGACCTTCTGTCGCAGCAGCAGGGGACGGTCCTCCACCCAAACCTGTCCAGTCTCCACCTCCAGGCGTGGAGATTGAGGGGCGACAGTTGCGGCCATTTGACTTGCCTCCTGAAGTCTGCGATGTAATTCTGGCAGCCAGGCGTCCCTCCACTAAATCAGTATACGCCTCCAGGTGGAACAAATTTGTGGCATGGTGCACAGCAAAGGCTGTGGATCGACTCTATGCCCCCCTCTCTGAGGTTATTCTCTTTCTTTTGCCCATCAGGGCTCTGCTCTGGGCACTATTAAGGGCTACCTCTCTGCCATTTCCGCCTTCTTAAGGCTTCCTGATCAGCCCTCTTTGTTCAAGTCCCCGGTTGTAAATAGGTTCTTGAAGGGCATCACTCATATGTTCCCCCCTGTTCCTTTGTAGTTCCGTAGTTCGAGGGTCCGTGGTTCGTAGATTCTGAACCCGTGCAATAAAGGTCATCGGATATAGACGATTTTGGTATCAGCGGACCGCAAATCACGAGTGCGGTGTGTACGAGTGTTTTCGTAATAATCGATCAATGAGAACACTACGTTTTCAGGGATTTCGTTTGAACCCTCGGGTTCCATTTTGTGTGCGGCAGCCATTTTGTGTGGTTGCCCTCACATAGGCCGATGACTACGGCTGAACGAGTCCTTGGGACACGTACACCTTAGCTGACTCTTGTGTGACCTGGCCGAACTGACTCCCTTGCCCGAGGCTGACCTCGTTTAGCCAGTTCCTTATTAAGCAGCTGGTCAGATAGAGATCAAAGAGCAGGACATTGCTGAGTTTATGGTACACTGCACCCACCCTTCTATCTTGCTTCTCATCTGTTTCTGTTCCTTCCTATATGGCTTAATCACTGATTTGGGTTGAGGTCTTTATGATGGGTTTGTCCGGCCTGATCGAACAGGAATATTGGAATGTGCTTGGCCATTTCTGGTGGGCTGAACAAACGGAAAGTGGGATTGTCGTCATGCGATACTTTTGAAATGTCATGTTTCTATTGGTCAGTTTGTATGTAATCGATGCTAGCCAGGAATGTGATTTTTGGGATAAAAGACCATGCTCCGCTCCTTGAATTTATGCAGTCTCTAGGGAACCGTCCGTGTTGTGCTTCGTAGACCTCTGTTCCTGGTTGCAGCCAATAAACTTTGGTCTTTGACGTCATCAAGAAGTGTCCCGAGTCTCTGTTTGCCGAGGCAGGGGAATCCGAAGATATCGGGCGTTATCCCTGGTGGCGCTGGGTTCTAAAACCCAGTTCTTCACCTTTCGTGATGCCGCAGTAGGACTTGCACCTGGTTCTGACTTATCTGATGTGCGCTCCCTTCGAGCCACTTCATAACTGTCCTCTTTGTCTCCTTACTCTCAAGACTGCATTCCTGGTTGCCATCACCTCTGCCAGGAGAGTGAGTGAGCTCCAGGCCCTTTCTTCGCAATCTCCTTTCCTTTCTGTCCATCCGGACAAAGTTGTGTTGCGGACGCGACCCTCTTTCCTGCCCAAGGTAGTCACGACCTTCCACATCGGGCAGTCCATCACCTTGCCCACCTTCTTTCCACCTCCGCATCCCTCGAAAGAGGAAGAGAGGCTCCATCGTCTGGACCCAAAATGTGCGCTCTCATACTATCTGATCGCACACGCCAGTTCCGGGTGAATGACCAACTCTTTGTTGGTTACGTGACCGCTAAGAAAAGTTGGGCGGTAAACAAACGAACCATTTCTCGATGGGTCGTCTTGTGCATCAAGGCTTGTTATTCTCTGGCTAAAAAGAGCCTCCTGCGGGGCTGCACGCCCATTCCACTCGGGCAACGGCGGCTACTACTGCCCTGGGTCAGGGAGTCTCCTTGCAGGACATCTGTCAGGCAGCTACTGGGCCTCGCTGCACACGTTTGCTAGACACTACTGCCAGGCCAGCCAAGTCCGGAGAGATGGCTTTTTCGGACGTTCCATTCTCCAGGACTTTCTGGTGTGATTATTGGTTCGCAGACCCACCACCAGGGTTGGTATTGCTGGGGTATCTATTCTAAGGTAAGGAATCTAATACTAACCTGTTTCTTTCAGATGCACAAGTTACTTACCCTCGGTAAGAAACAGTAGTTAGTATTAGATTCCTTATCGCCCCACCCATCCTCCCCGTTCTGCGAACCGATATCTAGGGTTAAGGTCATCCCTTGTCAGGGCCCTAGTTTCATGGCACCAGTTTTGGTTTTTATCATGGCTCTGCTTTTCTGGTGCGGAAAAACTGTGTATAAGAACTGACGTCAGCGCGTGAGGGCGGCGTCTAAGTACTCCGGCGACGTCATCCCGGCGCCAATGACGACGGACGGAGCCGCAGACAAGGCCTACCGACACCAGGGGTACTGCTACACAAAAATTTCCGGATCCAGACTGACGCCTGGGGATAGTCTAAGGTAAGGAATCTAATACTAACTACTGTTTATTACAGATATATCGTTACCGAAGGTAAGTAACTTGTGCACCAGGCCCGTAGGATCGAGCGGCCGAGGCATCATAATAAACTTAATTTATGTTGTAACCAATAAAATGTTATAAAGAAAAATTGATCAAATGGATGTCATGACAGTAGCAAAGAGGGATGACTTCTTGTTGCCAGTCCACTGGCCTGACACCATGGCTGCCTGCCAGTGTCTGGTCAGAGTGGCAAGCGACACTTGGCTTCACGTTTGACACTGGCCTGACACAATGGATGCCTGTCGGGTTCTGGTCAGGGTGGCAAGCGACCCTTGGCTTCACGTTTGACACTGGCCTGACACCATGGAGGTCTCCCAGTGTCCGGTCAGGGTGGCAAGCGACCCTTGGCTTCACGTTTGACACTGGCCTGACACCGTGGATGCCTCCCAGTGTCCGGTCAGGGTGGCAAGCGACCCTTGGCTTCATGTTTGACACTGGCCTGACACCATGGATGCCTGCCAGTGTCCGGTCAGGGTGGCATGCGACCCTTAGCTTCATGTTTTACACTGACCTGACACCATGGATGCCTGCCAGTGCCCGGTCAGGGTGGCGAGCGACCCGTGGCTTCACGTTTGACACTGGCCTGACACCATGGATGCCTGGCAGTATCCGGTTAGGGTGGCAAGCGACCCTTACCTTCATGTTTGACACTGGCCTGACACCATGGATGCCTGCCAGTGTCCGGTCAGGGTGGCAAGCGACCCTTGGCTTCATGTTTGACACTGGCCTGACACCAGGGATGCCTGCCAGTGTCCGGTCAGGGTGGCGAGCGACCCTTGGCTTCATGTTTGATACTGACCTGACACCATGGATGCCTGTCAGTGTCCGGTCAGGGTGGCAAGCGACCCTTGGCTTCACGTTTGACACTGGCCTGACACCATTGATGCCTGTTGGGTTCTGGTCAGGGTGGCAAGCAACCCTTAGCTTCATGTTTGACACTGACCTGACACCATGGATTCCTGCCTGTGTCCGGTCAGGGTGGCGTGCGACCCTTGGCTTCATGTTTGACACTGACCTGACACCATGGAGGCCTGGCAGTGTCCGGTCAGGGTGGCGGGCGACCCTTGGCTTCATGTTTGACACTGACCTGACACATGGATGTCTCCCAGTGTCCGGTCAGGGTGGCGAGCGACCCTTGGCTTCACGTTTGACACTGACCTGACACCATGGATGCCTGCCAGTGTCCGGTCAGGGTGGCGAGCGACCCTTAGCTTCATGTTTGACACTGACCTGACACCATGGATTCCTGCCAGTGTCCGGTCAGGGTGGCAAGCGACCCTTGGCTTCATGTTTGACACTGGCCTGACACCATGGATGCCTGCCAGTGTCCGGTCAGGGTGGCAAGCGACCCTTGGCTTCACGTTTGACACTGGCCTGACACCATGGATGCCAGCCAGTGTGTGGTCAGGGTGGCGTGCGACCCTTGGCTTCATGTTTGACCCTAACCTGACACATGGATGTCTGCCAGTGTGCGGTCAGGGTGGCGGGCGACCCTTGGCTTCTTGTTTGACCCTAACCTGACACATGGATGTCTGCCAGTGTGCGGTCAGGGTGGCAAGCGACCCTTAGCTTCATGTTTGACACTGACCTGACACCGTGGATGCCAGCCAGTGTCTGGTCAGGGTGGCAAGCGACCCTTAGCTTCATGTTTGACACTGGCCTGACACATGGATGCCTGCCAGTGTCTGGTCAGGGTGGCAAGCGACCCTTAGCTTCATGTTTGACACTGACCTGACACCATGGATGCCTGGCAGTGTCTGGTCAGGGTGGCGGGCGACCCTTGGCTTCATGTTTGACACTGGCCTGACACCATGGATGCCTGGCAGTGTCCGGTCAGGGTGGCAAACTCTTGGCTTCACGTTTGACACTGACCTGACACCATGGATGCCTGCCAGTGTCCGGTCAGGGTGGCGAGCGACCCTTAGCTTCATGTTTGACACTGACCTGACACCATGGATTCCTGCCAGTGTCCAGTCAGGGTGGCGGGCGATCCTTGGCTTCATGTTTGACACTGGCCTGACACCATGGATGCCAGCCAGTGTCCGGTCAGGGTGGCGTGCGACCCTTGACTTCATGTTTGACACACTGACCTGATACCATGGATTCCTGCCAGTGTGCGGTCAGGGTGGCAAGCGACACTTGGCTTCATGTTTGACACTGACCTGACACATGGATGTCTCCCAGTGTCCGGTCAGGGTGGCGTGCAACGCTTGGCTTCATGTTTGACACTGACCTGACACATGAATGTCTGCCATTGTCCGGTCAGGGTGGCGGGCGACCCTTGGCTTCATGTTTGACACTGGCCTGACACCATGGATGCCTGCCAGTGTCCGGTCAGGGTGGCGGGCGACCCTTGGCTTCACGTTTGACACTGGCCTGACACCATGGATGCCTGTTGGGTTCTGGTCAGGGTGGCAAGCGACCCTTGGCTTCACGTTTGACACTGGCCTGACACCATCGATGCCTGCCAGTGTCCGGTCAGGGTGGCAAGCGACACTTGGCTTCATATTTGACACTGGCCTGACACCATGGATGCCTGTTGGGTTCTGGTCAGGGTGGCAAGCGACCCTTGGCTTCACGTTTGACACTGGCCTGACACCATGGATGTCTGTCAGTGTCTGGTCAGGGTGGCGGGCGACCCTTGGCTTCATGTTTGACACTGGCCTGACACCATGGATGCCTGGCAGTGTCCGGTCAGGGTGGCAAACTCTTGGCTTCACGTTTGACACTGACCTGACACCATGGATGCCTGCCAGTGTCCGGTCAGGGTGGCGAGCGACCCTTAGCTTCATGTTTGACACTGACCTGACACCATGGATTCCTGCCAGTGTCCAGTCAGGGTGGCGGGCGATCCTTGGCTTCATGTTTGACACTGGCCTGACACCATGGATGCCAGCCAGTGTCCGGTCAGGGTGGCGTGCGACCCTTGACTTCATGTTTGACACACTGACCTGATACCATGGATTCCTGCCAGTGTGCGGTCAGGGTGGCAAGCGACACTTGGCTTCATGTTTGACACTGACCTGACACATGGATGTCTCCCAGTGTCCGGTCAGGGTGGCGTGCAACGCTTGGCTTCATGTTTGACACTGACCTGACACATGAATGTCTGCCATTGTCCGGTCAGGGTGGCGGGCGACCCTTGGCTTCATGTTTGACACTGGCCTGACACCATGGATGCCTGCCAGTGTCCGGTCAGGGTGGCGGGCGACCCTTGGCTTCACGTTTGACACTGGCCTGACACCATGGATGCCTGTTGGGTTCTGGTCAGGGTGGCAAGCGACCCTTGGCTTCACGTTTGACACTGGCCTGACACCATCGATGCCTGCCAGTGTCCGGTCAGGGTGGCAAGCGACACTTGGCTTCATATTTGACACTGGCCTGACACCATGGATGCCTGTTGGGTTCTGGTCAGGGTGGCAAGCGACCCTTGGCTTCTCGTTTGACACTGGCCTGACACCATGGATGTCTGTCAGTGTCCGGTCAGGGTGGCGTGCGACCCTTGGCTTCATGTTTGACACTGACCTAACCGCGTGAGTTGCAGCAGTGGTATCTCACTGCTCTTTTCGTCAAGGCAGATTTGGCCAAGGGATGTTATTTACACCAATGAGGTTAGAGGTCTTGGTGTGAAAGGCTGACAGCTAGACTGTGGAAATACGTTTAGTTTAGGGGTTCCTTCACTCCTTCTCTTCCACCTACAGGTCAAGCAACAATATTGCTGATAGATTGTAGCTGGAGTTCCCAACTGCAGCCATGTTGTATGTGTAATAAGCTGTAGTACCCAGTGATGCAAAGTCCCCCATCCCCATGTTAAACTAGGTCCTAACGTGCACAAGGCACACAGAGGCAGTCCAAGTTGTAATGTAGGTAGTAACCCATATAGTAATCATAGGGAGTCCATAAAATATTCCTTGTTCTTTATTTTATTTTCTTCTAAAAAAATCCATGTACAAAAACACATCGGCAGCCGACACGTGTTTCGTCCAACTGACTTTTTCAAGGCTAGGGTGTATATGCATGTAAACTCGGGAACCCGTAGAATGGTGTACCTGATGCAATTGTACACTAGAAGATTCTGTATGAAGACGAGCCCTTTAGTTCTGTAGAGCAGACATCAGACTTTGAAGATCAGTCATCCGTATTCTCACTGGATCCTAAACAACATGTAGACAATCAAGGTCTTTAATGTTAAGAAAGGAGTCTGTGGCGCGCCCTTGTCACCACAAGTATCTCTATCTGCAGGCAAAAGTAACCAACATGGGAATTCCGAGTCCCATAAGTACTGTAGGTTTCTAATGGTATCAGTTGCGGACTTATATTTGGGAATTCTGCCCAGGAGCCTGGCTGCAGAGTTCTGGATGACTTGCATTTTATTAATAACCCTTACTTGGGCATTTGCAAACAGGGCGTTACAATAGTCCAGGGTGGACAGAACTAATGAGGTCACCAATGTTTTGCCGGCTGTTTCAGGGAGAAAGGGAATGATTTTCTTTATTAGACGGAGTTTGTGGAAAGCAGAGGATGCAATTTGGTTGGCGTGTGGGAGAAAGTTGAGGTGGTCATCAAAAATCACTCCCAGGTTCCTCACTTTGCTGGCAGGTTTAGGGGGGCTTCCGAAGGACATGGGCCACCATATGGAGGACCATTCTGGCGTCAGTTGTCCGAAAATAACGACTTCAGTTTTGTCGGAATTAAGTTTTAGGCAATTGGTGGACATCCAGTCCCCAATTGCCATCATGCCCTCTTTGAAGTCCTCCGCTACTTTATGGCAATTATTTTTGATGGCCAGGACAAGCTGCGTGTCATCCGCATAGGAGGTAAGGAATGGAACGAGTATTATAATATAAGGCTGTAAACGATTCAGGAGCTACCTTTGTATCAGCGACACGTGTGTCTAGGGTATCAGGGGTCAGTGCGAGCACATTATTACCATTGTAAGTAGTGGACTGAGGGCGAGCAAACGGTACGGCGTGTGAGAGGAGCGTCCATAGCTTTGAAAAATGGGAGGGTTCAGAGCTCCCAACTCAGCACTGGAGTAGTGCAACATAATATTAAAATAGCCTTACCAGAATACAGTATTGTAAAACCAAGGGCCCTGGTGGCGGTCGGGCGCGAAAAGGCTTGCCTTCGGCACGTTGCTGCCCACCTCCGCGCCCTGGAGTCAAGGTATCCAGGCACTGAGAGTGTAGAAAGGTGCCCCTTTAGCCATGGTTACCTCACACTTTTTGTCTGACATTTGATGCACTTTGACTTGATGGGCCCTGGATCCCTGCCAATCAGGTTCCCAGGGCCTCTGTTCTTTCCCAAAACTGCACATTTGTACCCACAATTGGAACATCTCTGGCCACATGTAAGTACCTAGTAAAAGGTACTATAGGTACTACGTGCACTGTGACCAGGGAAGGCTTCTAAGGGTTGCAGCACTTATTGTGCCGCCCTCAGGGGCCCTGTACCTTAACACCCACACACTGTCATTGCAGGCTGTGTGTTTTGGTGCAGAGAAAAGTGAAGAACCGACATAGCACACATCCCTGTGTGCCATGCTTGCCATCCACTGCCTATGGCCTAGGTAAGCCACCCCTCTAGCAGGGTGCGCTGGACCTCAAGTGAGGGTGCAGTTGCAAGAGTACAGTCCCCCTAGTGTCCAAGTCCATTCTTAGACATTGTAAGTGCAGTAAAGCCATAAAGAGTATATGGTCTGGGAGTTGGTCATTACAAACTACAAAGCTCCATAAGGGTTTTACTGAAACATGGGAAGTTTGGTAACAAACTCCTCAGCATTTTAAACCCCACATATGCTAGTGTTGGATTTAAGGGAAAATGCACACAGAGGGCATCTTAGAGATGCCCCTGAAAAACAATCAGCACTGGTGTTGTTCCTGAATGGTGCCTGACATTTACCACCACCAGACAGGTTTCTGGACCCCTGAGTTTAGGGACTTCGCTTTCTTTCTTTAAACCAAAAAGTGTCTTACTTAGCTTTGTATTGCAGGATCCACAGTGTGATATCTAGGCATACCAACCCAAGTAGTCGATGTAATCCAAAAGTAATCAAGAGTAATTTCTATGTATTTTGAACTGTTTTAAAAGCAAAAAAAAACTTTTAATGATTGCAATTCCATTCACAACTACATACCCTTGAAAAGTTGTGCATTTGAAAGTATATTTTACATACCCGTGCCAAGTCCTGCTTGGTTCTAGAAATAAAACATAAGTATAACTTTTTTTAAACTTACCTAATTGGTCTGGCTTCTGCCTCTGAGTGTGTACCTTCAGTCCTTGAGTGAGTGAATACAATAAATGCTCAACACACACCCTCCCGATAACCCACACAACCATGCAATCTAGACATTGAAAACAGGGCTATTCCAGTATAGTATAATTTACTAACATTCATGGACAGATTTCTACATAAAACAGGTTTTTTACTTTTTTTGGTTAAGAGACAAAACATATATAATTTAAACATAGAGCTTGTGTTCACAATAAAAGGGAAAATAATAAGAGAAGAGGATTCCTAAATATTGTAGGAATTTTCCTTTTCTCAAATAATTTGGACTTCCCTGCAAGGTAGGAGAAGGACGCCCCCCTCAGTTGCGGCAGCAGATGGAGGTGGAGCGCAGGTGTCTGGCGGGATGGTGGACGTTCAGCCGGCAGTTCATGGACACTGGCCCCTGGTTGTGGAGGGCTTCCAAGACATGGGTCAGCATCTTGAGCTGACATCTCTTCTGAATGGAGTGCGGGGTGATGGGGGTGGAGCGCAGGTGTCTGGCGGGCTGGTGGAAGTTCAGCCGGCAGTTGATGGACACTGTCCCCTGGTTGTGGAGGGCTTCCAAGACATGGGTCAGCATCTTGAGCTGACATCTCTTCTGAATGGAGTGCGGGGTGATGGGGGTGGAGCGCAGGTGTCTGGCGGGGTGGTGGACGTTCAGCCGGCAGTTGATGGACACTGGCCCCTGGTTGTGGAGGGCTTCCAAGACATGGGTCAGCATCTTGAGCTGACATCTCTTCTGAATGGAGTGCGGGGTGATGGGGGTGGAGCGCAGGTGTCTGGCGGGCTAGTGGAAGTTCAGCCGGCAGTTGATGGACACTGTCCCCTGGTTGTGGAGGGCTTCCAAGACATGGGTCAGCATCTTGAGCTGACATCTCTTCTGAATGGAGTGCGGGGTGATGGGGGTGGAGCGCAGGTGTCTGGCGGGCTGGTGGAAGTTCAGCCGGCAGTTGATGGACACTGTCCCCTGGTTGTGGAGGGCTTCCAAGACATGGGTCAGCATCTTGAGCTGGCATCTCTTCTGAATGGGGTGCGGGGTGATGGAGGTGGAGCGCAGGTGTCTGGCAGGATGGTGGACGTTCAGCCGGCAGTTGATGGACACTGGCCCCTGGTTGTGGAGGGCTTCCAAGACATGGGTCAGCATCTTGAGCTGGCATCTCTTCTGAATGGGTTGCGGGGTGATGGGGGACCGCTTGGAGAGGTGGAAGGCTACTTCAGAGAATGTGTGGTAAGGATCACATGTACCAAAACAACACTTGAACAAAGAAATCACTTAGTAAATCCTCCAGACAAAGTTTAGAAAAACGACAAAATATTTTTAATCGAAATATGACCAGAACTACAAAAACTGGATCAGAGACTGGAAAAATATATGCCCACATGCATCAAGCATTTTTGGAGTCGCAAATGGTGCGATTCCTTAAATTCGGCCGTTTGCGATTCCAAAAATGCTTTTTGGGATGCATCATTGTTTTTTGTTGAAAATCGCTAATTTTGCGATTTTCTAAAATGCGATTGCATTTAAGGAATCGCAATTTTGCGATTCCTTAAATGCAATGCATCATTCTTTAAAAAATTGCGATCTTGAAGATTGCAAGTGCAAATTACCACGAGGTTGAACCTCGTGGTAATTTGCGAAAAATGTTTAAAATGCTCAAATTAGCATTTTAAACACTGTCATGTTACAGACACACGTGTCCTTAGGACATGTGTGTGTGAAACATTCATTGTAAACTACATTTCAGGGGTGCAGGGGGGGGGTCCTTTGGACCCCCCCTGCACCCATGGAATGAATCAACATTTTGCGAATTCCAATTTGCGAATTCGCAATTACCATTGATTCCTATGGGCCTTTTGGCCCATAGGAATCAATGGGAATTGCGAAATCGCAAATTGGAATTCGCATAATATTTGCGATTCGGTAAAAATTGCGATTTTTACCGAATCGCAAATATTATGCACTTTCAATAATGCATCCCGTTTTGCGATTCCTTATTTGTGATTCGGTAAAAATCGCAAATTTGGAATCGCAAAACGGGAGTTTGATGGATGTGGGCAGTAGAGTTTTAAAGTAACGGTTCCATTCCTCACTTCTTGATCCTGCTCAGTCTTTGAAAACTCCTGCGTGTGACGACAAGTGGTCGTTGGAGGCTTCTTTCTACTCCAGGAGCCGGGTATGATCCCTGCTCCAGGCCGTCTTTAGCTTTCAATCAGGCTAGAGGGGCTGGATGAGAGTCAGTCGCCTTGTGCAGGCAGGCCCAGATCTCAGCTTCAAACCTTTACAGAGTTCTGGTGGTGTGGGATGGGGGGGGGGGGCACTGCGGGCATTACTGAGGTGGGGGAGATGGGAGGGCACTGCGGGCATCACTGAGGTGGGGGAGATGGGAGGGCACTGTGGGCATCACTGAGGTGTGGGGGAGGGGAGATGGGAGGGCACTGCGGGCATCACTGAGGTTGGGGGGAGATGGAAGGGCACTGCGGGCATCACTGAGGTTGGGGAGGAGATGGGAGGGCACTGCGGGCATCACTGAGGTTGGGGGGAGATGGAAGGGCACTGCGGGCATCACTGAGGTTGGGGTGGGGGAGATGGGAGGGTACTGCGGGCATCACTTAGATGGGGGTGGAGGGGCACTGTGGGCATCACTGAGGTGGGGTAGGGGGAGATGGGAGGGCACTGCGTGCATCACTGAGGTGGGGTGGGGGGAGATGGAAGGGCACTGCGGCCATCACTGAGGTGGGGTGGGGGGAAATGGGAGGGCACTGCGGGCATCACTGAGGTGGGGGAGATGGAAGGGCACTGCGGGCATCACTGAGGTGGGGGAGATGGAAGGGCACTGCGGGCATCACTGAGGTGTGTGTGTGGGGTGGGAGGGGGGTGGATGGAAGGGCAGTGCGGGCATTGCTGCGGTTTGAGGGTCCGGTTCCTCTCCGCCGCACGGGGCAGGGCTCCCAGGCCAGGAGGGCACAAAGGCCCGCGCAGAAGGCAGGCCTGGATCGGGATGAAGCCATCCTGTGCCAGGCAGAGCCAGCGGGTTTAATTAGAGCGGGGGAGGGGAGGGAGCGCAGAGAAATGACATCTTAATGAGGCTTAATGAAGCCGTGTGCTGTGGGGGACAGCTGTCACCGGCGCTGCTAGCAGCCGGAGAGTGGGGGGCGGGGGGGACAGAGGAAGCAAAGGAAACTAAAGGAACGGAAGAGGGGCAGAGGAAGAAAGGAGAAAGAAGGACGAGGAGTGACAGAAGAAGGAAACTGTAACAGAACTAACGAGGGAAGAGGAGCTGAGGAAGAAAAGAGGGTGAAGGAAGCACGAGGAGTGACAGAAGAAGGAAACTGTAAAAGAACTAACGAGGGAAGAGGGGCTGAGGAAGAAAGGAGGGGGGAAGGAAGGACGAGGAGTGACAGTAGAAGGAAACTGTAAAAGAACTAACGAGGGAAGAGGGGCTGAGGAAGAAAAGAGGGTGAAGGAAGCACGAGGAGTGACAGAAGAAGGAAACTGTAACAGAACTAACGAGGGAAGAGGAGCTGAGGAAGAAAGGAGGGAAAGGAAGGACGAGGAGTGACAGAAGAAGGAAACTGTAAAAGAACTAACGAGGGAAGAGGAGCTGAGGAAGAAAGGAGGGGGGGGGAAGGACGAGGAGTGACAGAAGAAGGAAACTGTAAAAGAACTAACGAGGGAAGAGGAGCTGAGGAAGAAAGGAGGGAGAAGGAAGGACGAGGAGTGACAGAAGAAGGAAACTGTAAAAGAACTAACGAGGGAAGAGGGGCTGAGGAAGAAAGGAGGGAGAAGGAAGGACGAGGAGTGACAAAAGAAGGAAACTGTAAAAGAACTAACGAGGGAAGAGGGGCTGAGGAAGAAAGGAGGGGGAAGGAAGGACGAGGAGTGACAGAAGAAGGAAACTGTAAAAGAACTAACGAGGGAAGAGGGGCTGAGGAAGAAAGGAGGGCGAAGGAAGGACGAGGAGTGACAGAAGAAGGAAACTGTAACAGAACTAACGAGGGAAGAGGGGCTGAGGAAGAAAGGAGGGGAAAGGAAGGACGAGGAGTGACAGAAGAAGGAAACTGTAAAAGAACTAACGAGGGAAGAGGGGCTGAGGAAGAAAGGAGGGCGAAGGAAGGACGAGGAGTGAAAGAAGAAGGAAACTGTAACAGAACTAACGAGGGAAGAGGGGCTGAGGAAGAAAGGAGGGGAAAGGAAGGACGAGGAGTGACAGAAGAAGGAAACTGTAAAAGAACTAACGAGGGAAGAGGAGCTGAGGAAGAAAGGGGGGAGAAGGAAGGACGAGGAGTGACAGAAGAAGGAAACTGTAAAAGAACTAACGAGGGGAGAGGAGCTGAGGAAGAAAGGAGGGTGAAGGAAGGACGAGGAGTGACAAAAGAAGGAACCTGTCAAAGAACTAACGAGGGAAGAGGAGCTGAGGAAGAAAGGAAGGGGAAGGAAGGA
The DNA here is from genome assembly GCF_964263255.1 of Lissotriton vulgaris. Classification (NCBI taxonomy): domain Eukaryota; kingdom Metazoa; phylum Chordata; class Amphibia; order Caudata; family Salamandridae; genus Lissotriton; species Lissotriton vulgaris. The sequence continues at coordinate 1,995,500,602 of NC_141693.1, read as the reverse complement.
CGAGGAGTGACAGAAGAAGGAAACTGTAAAAGAACTAACGAGGGAAGAGGAGCTGAGGAAGAAAGTAGGGGGGAAGGAAGGACGAGGAGTGACAGAAGAAGGAACCTGTAAAAGAACTAACGAGGGAAGAGGAGCTGAGGAAGAAAAGAGGGAAAAGGAGGGACGAGGAGTGACAGAAGAAGGAAACTGTAAAAGAACTAACGAGGGAAGAGGAGCTGAGGAAGAAAGGAGGGGGAAGGAAGGACGAGGAGTGACAGAAGAAGGAAACTGTAAAAGAACTAACGAGGGAAGAGGGCGGGAAGGAAGAAAGGAGGGAGATGGAAGGACGAGGAGTGACAGAAGAAGGAAAATGTAAAAGAACTAACGAGGGAAGAGGAGCTGAGGAAGAAAGGAGGGGGAAGGAAGGACGAGGAGTGACAGAAGAAGGAAACTGTAAAAGAACTAACGAGGGAAGAGGAGCTGAGGAAGAAAGGAGGGGGCAGGAAGGTCGAGGAGTGACAGAAGAAGGAAACTGTAAAAGAACTAACGAGGGAAGAGGGCGGGAAGGAAGAAAGGAGGGGGAAGGAAGGACGAGGAGTGACAGAAGAAGGAAAATGTAAAAGAACTAACGAGGGAAGAGGAGCTGAGGAAGAAAGGAGGGAGATGGAAGGAAGAGGAGTGACAGATGAAGGAAACTGTAAACGAACTAACGAGGGAAGAGGGGCTGAGGAAGAAAGGAGGGGGGGGGGAAGGACGAGGAGTGACAGAAGAAGGAAACTGTAAAAGAACTAACGAGGGAAGAGGGCGGGAAGGAAGAAAGGAGGGAGATGGAAGGAAGAGGAGTGACAGAAGAAGGAAACTGTAAAAGAACTAACGAGGGAAGAGGGGCTGAGGAAGAAAGGAGGGGAAGGAAGGACGAGGAGTGACAGAAGAAGGAAACTGTAAAAGAACTAACGAGGGAAGAGGAGCTGAGGAAGAAAGGAGGGAGAAGGAAGGACGAGGAGTGACAGAAGAAGGAAACTGTAAAAGAACTAACGAGGGAAGAGGAGCTGAGGAAGAAAGGAGGGAGAAGAAAGGACGAGGAGTGACAGAAGAAGGAACCTGTCAAAGAACTAACGAGGGAAGAGGAGCTGAGGAAGAAAGGAGGGAGAAGGAAGGACGAGGAGTGACAGAAGAAGGAAACTATAAAAGAACTAACGAGGGAAGAGGGGCTGAGGAAGAAAGGAGGGTGAAGGAAGGACGAGGAGTGACAGAAGAAGGAAACTGTAAAAGAACTAACGAGGGAAGAGGAGCTGAGGAAGAAAGGAGGGAGAAGGAAGGACGAGGAGTGACAGAAGAAGGAAACTGTAAAAGAACTAACGAGGGAAGAGGAGCTGAGGAAGAAAGGAGGGAGAAGAAAGGACGAGGAGTGACAGAAGAAGGAACCTGTCAAAGAACTAACGAGGGAAGAGGAGCTGAGGAAGAAAGGAGGGAGAAGGAAGGACGAGGAGTGACAGAAGAAGGAAACTGTAAAAGAACTAACGAGGGAAGAGGGGCTGAGGAAGAAAGGAGGGTGAAGGAAGGACGAGGAGTGACAGAAGAAGGAAACTGTAAAAGAACTAACGAGGGAAGAGGAGCTGAGGAAGAAAGGAGGGGGGAAGGAAGGACGAGGAGTGACAGTAGAAGGAAACTGTAAAAGAACTAACGAGGGAAGAGGAGCTGAGGAAGAAAGTAGGGGGGAAGGAAGGACGAGGAGTGACAGAAGAAGGAAACTGTAAAAGAACTAACGAGGGAAGAGGGGCTGAGGAAGAAAGGAGGGAGATGGAAGGACGAGGAGTGACAGAAGAAGGAAACTGTAAAAGAACTAACGAGGGGAGAGGAGCTGAGGAAGAAAAGAGGGTGAAGGAAGGACGAGGAGTGACAGAAGAAGGAACCTGTCAAAGAACTAACGAGGGAAGAGGAGCTGAGAAAAATGTCGCCACGTGTGGGGTAATCACGATGACATTCGCTTCTTAGGTCGCTGATGGGGTTCTCTGGAGGAGGAGGGGCAGGAATGTTTCTCAGTTCATATTTAAAAAAATACTGTCACTCGTTCAAAGGTTCAATAATTCTGCATGTTTAAAAAAGAAACTTTTTTTACTAACTTTGAAGAGTCTTTATTTTATTTGTACCGGATGTTGTTGCATTATTTGCCTGCCCAGTTTTTTTTATTTTTTTTTATTTTCATAAATTGTATACAGTCCCAAATGCAGCCGCATGGTCCACCATCGCTGGCAAATAAACAATAGAACAGTGCTGTTTTTGCGGTTAACCCCGTTGCTGACTAGATTTTGATAGAGAAGTTGGTGTGAGGAGCAAAGGACAGACAAGGTAGAAATGAGCAAAAGAAGACGATAGGACAGGCAAGTAGAGAGATATACATTCTTGATTTAAAACATTAGCGTCCGATATGTCAGCTGTAGTTCGTTTTATCTCAAGGCTCGGCTCGTACACGCCTCGGAGAGCCGAGCCTCTCTGCTGGGCTCCCACGTAAACGTGCTGGCTCGCCCGCCTCTCATGCAAGTGGCTGACAAAGCGAGGAGGCGGTGCGCTGCGAGGCCGCACGGGTGGCAGCAGTGCGCTACATGCCCAGCAGCAAAGAGACTAGCAGGGCCCTGGTGACAAAGCCCCCCAGATGAGTACAGCCCGGAGACTCCATTAATGAGATAAAGCAAGACCCTTTAATCCTGCTGACCCACGAAGCTGAAATACCCACCATTGAGGGGTCGGACAAAGGGGCGCTAATTCGAAAACTAAACAGAAAGCAATGGAGTGCCCCCTTTGTGCGCCTGTGTGCGGTGGGGGGGGGGGGGGGGGGGGGGTGGAGGGGGTAGGCTGCTTCTCTAGCCTCTGGTGCCCCAGCTGCTCTAACCACGGCTCGCCCCAGCCCAGGGCCGCCTCACTGGAAGGCTCCGTGTTATTTCAAGGCGTGGGCAGAGGGGGCGACAGCCAGGGGCCCACCTTCTACGGGGCCCGCTCCGTGTTATTTCAAAACACACAAGATGATGGACGGAATGTTGCACAATGGCAAACATTCACCCCACTCACAGATCTGGGTTTAATCCACCGTTATTTTGCTCACCATGCCACCTCAGTTCAGACTTGGCCATATGCAAATCAGTCTGACCCTGTGCCTCATGGGAAAAGTCCAGCCCGAACTGCCAAGCCATGTCTTCCCTGGACCGGAATCAAGCATCCAAGGACCGGTTTCTGCCTATCAGCCGTCTTCAGCCGGGATAGCTTGACTCCAATGGCTTAGTGAGCACGGGACCCACGCAGGGCCGGCTCTAGGCATGTGCAAGCTGTGCACCTGCACAGGGCCACCAAACCCAAGGGGCCACCACGCCAATATATATCCTTAATATATTAATCCTCTGAGGATGGATACATATTTGCGTGGCGGTCCCTGGCAGGGATTTGGCGGCCTCCGGCTCTGTTCCACTACTAAACAGCCTGACCCCCTCCCCTCTTTACTGGCCTGCGCGCTCTGCCCCGCCCGGACCACCTCTTCCGGGCCCCCTACCTACGCTCCTTGCCCAGGGCCACCATGAGCCTAGAGCCGGCCCTGACCCACGTCTGGGCATACCCTTCCCACAGGTGTGGGCAGGGTGGGCACCAGCCAGGGGCCCCCACCTTCCACGGGGCCTGCTCCGTGTTATTTCAAGGCGTGGGCAGGGCGGGCAACAGCCAAGGGCCCCCACCTTCCACGGGGCCTGCTCCGTGTTATTTCAAGGCCTGGGCAGGGTGGGCACCAGCCAGGGGCCCCCACCTTCCACGGGGCCTGCTCCGTGTTATTTCAAGGCGTGGGCAGGACGGGCACCAGCCAGGGGCCCCCACCCTCCACGGGGCCCGCTCCGTGTTATTTCAAGGCGAGGGCAGGGTGGGCACCAGCCAGGGGCCGCCACCTTCCACGGGGCCCGCTCTGTGTTATTTCAAGGCATGGGCAGGGTGGGCAACAGCCAGGGGCCCCCACTTTCCACGGGGTCCTGTGAAAGGGAACTTTTTCATGATCTCGCTTCTATCTTTTTCCTCAGTCACTAACGTACACGTCAATATTGTTTGGAAACACGGGGCTTCAATAGTAAAAAATGGGTAATAAAATTCAAAGTTGTTCCATATAGGAGCCCCAAAATATTTCTTGCCTGAGGCCATCAAAATCCTTGAACGGGCTCTGAATACCCAGGTAATTCTCGGTATGCACATGGCCTCAACCTTCAGAAACTGACCGAGGTTCAAATAAATGGTGTTCTTTGGCATTCGCTTCCACGGTTTTGCTGCTTGGAATGGACTAACGCACTTTGAAGAACCGGGTTTTAGAACACAGCAGCGCCAGGGATAACGCTCGATGTCTTCGGATTCCCCTGCCTCGACAAACAGAGACACGGGACACTTCTTGATGACGTCAAAGACCAAAGTTTATTGGCTGCAACCAGGAACAGAGATCTACGAAGCACAACACGGGTGGTTCGCTAGAGACTGCACAATTTCAATGAGCGGAGCATCGTCTTTTATGCCAAAAATCATATTCCTGGCTAGCATTGATTACATACAAACTGACCAATCACATGAAGACATTTCAAAAGTAGCGCATGACGACAATCCCACTTTCCGTTGTCCGGCCCACCAGAAATGACCAAGCACATTCCAACTTTCCTGTTCGATCAGGCCGGACAAACCCATCATAAAACCTCAACCCAAATCAGTGATTAAGCCATAAAGGAAGGAACAGAAACAGATGAGAAGCAAGATAGAAAGGTGGGAGCAGTGTACCATAAACTCAGCAATGTCCTGCTCTTTGATCTTTATCTGACCAGCTGTTCAACAAGGAACTGGCTCAGCGAGGTCAGCCTGGGGCAAGGGAGTCAGTTCGGCCAGGTCACGCAAAAGTCAGCTAAGGAGTACGTGTCCCAAGGACTCGTTCGGCCGCAGTCATCGGCCTATGTGAGGGCAACCACACAAAATGGCTGCCGTACACAAAATTGAACCCAAGGGTTCAAACGAAATCCCTGAATACGTAGTGTTCTCATTGATCGATTATTACGAAAACACTCGTACACACCACACTCGTGATTTGCGGTCCGCTGATACCAAAATCGTCTATTTCCGACGACCTTTATTGAACGGGTTCAGAATCTACGAACCACAGACCCACAAACTACGGAACTACAACTTAGTTGCTGGTCTCAATCTATAGAACGTTTGTCTTTGTAAGGTGCATGCTGCCTGACAGGATTGCATCTAGGCGCTTTGAGAGAGAAGGAACGTGCAAGCACATCAGTTTACTAAGCCCTTGGAACAGCAGCTTGCATTACGTCAGAGGACGCCGGCATTACGTAGGTGGTCAGTGCTGGTAGGCGTGCTTCTCCATTGGTTGGAGGCCGGTGCATGTTCTGGGCTGGCCATTCTGTCCATCTGGCATGTCCCCAGCAGGCTACCAGCTCAAGGGCTGCTTTCAGAGCACGTGGGCTGCTGTGACCCACCCATCCACATATGGCAGGGTTGGTACGGATCCCTGGAACCCCTACTTTAAGCCATGTGAGCCGGGCACCCTACGTCACCTGCCAGTACAGTTGATGTGGGCTGAAAGTCTGAGAAAAAACTTTCCTTGGAAGCAAGCAGTGGTCAAAGTAGGGGAACTGTGGGCGGAGAATCAGAGGGTAGGAATAACCCAAAGATTGGGTCAGTGGGCGGAATTAGAGGTGTGGCAGAAAGAGCAAAATATCCCAATTCTTAGTATTTGTTTCCCATTTCACTAACCGGTTACAGCTTATTACGTTACTTAATATAACCAATGGATGCACATGTTTATTTAAGGTTTAATATGAGTTATTGACATTAAAATACATTCACAAAGTGGGATACGTTTCCAATCACAGAATGTCCCAAATATCCTTAAAAGTGGAATCGCAGCCATTTGTCTCCCAGCCATGGAGTTTCTGTCATCAGCACTTCTCCTCCCTTTTTCCACAAGATCAGTTCAAACATGAATGGCAAAATATGCTAGTTTGCAAATGTTTTCCACATAATTATGGCTCTATCATATTGGCCACATAATACATCATCTGCTGCATAACCTGACGATTTCAACTAATAAATTGTTTATAGCTCAAACTGATCAAAAGTTACTAAAATATTTGGCTTGTGCTGCTGTGAAGTGGAGGGCCCTTTGCAAAGGTTGACTGGTCACCTTCCTCACTGCTGCGGTTGTATGTTCCACTGGTACTAATGAGGAACATTCTTTGCAGAGACTGTTGGCATGTGTAAAAATGTAAAAACAATAAGGTATCAGAAAATGTACAGCACCACTAATTCCAGCACAGGGTGTCAGAGCACTTGATATTACACATATTACACAAAGACAATGTAAATAAATGTATAGGAAATCTTACATAAGACAAAGGACTACAAGGTGTAGGATTCACATGACAACCATACTAGTAGGCAGTGTAGTTTAAGAGTGCTTGGTCTGGAGAAACACAAATTCAGAATTTAAAAGGTAATCCCATGGTTGGGGTTCTCTTTAATTATCAGAATTGATTTCAATCCAAATGAACCCTTTTTTTGTAACATTAGGATAATCAAAGCCTGGGGAAAAAAACGATAACACTAATTTATACCTTGCAGTTTGAATGCAGCTCTTATATGTTAGTTAATGGCTCACTGTTCTATGTTAGGATTTTAATGTATTAACTGCAAGTAACAATAGGGTGACTCTGACAAAAGCAGCAGTAACCCACTGACCTACTCACATTATGTGCACTTTGTGATCTGCAGGGTACATGTTCTTAGCAGAACGCACATTAACCCTCTGCGCTTCCTTTCCACGAGTCAAAACTTCCACTAGAGAAAACGCCATCTCTCTCTAGGAAGAATGTTAATCACTGGAGTTATCATGACATTTTTATTGTTCCCGAAAATTGTTTGAGGCCACGAAGGAGGCAGCATGTGCCCTTAAAACCATATTACACTTGCAAACACGACACCCCCACCTGAAGTCAGTGCCAGGGTGCAGTCGCACTGCCCTAGAGCCTCCCTGCTCAAGGGTCCAGTTACTTCAGTGACAGAGTCACTGTCGCTCTAGAGTGTGCTGCTTCATAGGCCTGCCCGCAAGACTGGAGGTGATCTTCAGTGTGGATTGTGGTACACAGGCCTTCAAGGCTAACGCACACTTGCCACCGCTAGGGTCCAACTGCTGGTGCCAAGACACCAGGGTTTTAAGATCTTGCGGGCCTTCTAAGGCCTAGCATGGGAATGTGCCCCTTCAGGGGGAGTGGTCTGGTGGACTGGTCATGAAGGCTGGACCTGGTTCCCCAGTTACAAATTCAGCAGCTCTGACCATAGTGCTACACCCTCTCCCCCACTGAACACCGTACTGCCCCACTGAGAGAAACTTGCACTGCACTGACCCACTATAAACAGCTGGATGTGACTCAATTCAAATTACCCACTAGACAAGAACAATATGTGGCCTAGTTTTTTTGTAACATCCTAGATAAAGCAAACACTCATAGGTAATGCAAGATTAAGTAAAGCATGTGAAGCAGGAACAACATGGATACCTTTTTCCTTTTACACTCATTAATCAGAAATCAGTGAGTGTTTTTGCATGAAAAGCTAAGGCCATGACTACAGGGCCTAGAAGGGACCTGTTTCAATGTCCATTGCTTACATCCGTACAAAACGTAAGCAGTGTGGTTTAAAATGACCACATTTGTGAACACACAGCTACTGTACCCATTTTGTTTTCCAATTCACTCATCAAGCAGGTATTTCAGTACCTCCAGGCAAGGTGCACTTTCCCACGCAGGGCAAAAACAATGTTGTTCAAAGAGAGATGAGAAAACAAAAGTAGCGCTAAATTGGCAAACGCTGTAAAGTGGTGATAATGTGTTTAGAAGTGTTAATGTTAATGTTAATATTAAGGGAAATTTGTTAAGCGCACTGTCACCATGAGTTTCCTGGTGCTGATAGGACACTGAGGTTGAACAAGAGGAGTTTAGTGGGGATGTGAAAAGAGCAGAGTTTTTAAAGATTTCCTAAAAGATAGGAGGGAGCAAGAGGTCTTGAGTGAGAGTGGAAGAGAATTCCATAGCTTGGGAGCCAGGTGAGAGAAGCTGCGGCCGCCAGATTTAGTGAGTTTGAACCGGGGGATAACTAGAAGCTGAAGGTGGGTGGACCTCAAGGTGCGGGGAGGACAGTAAGGGGTGATCAGGGACTTCAGGAAAGCAGGGAAGGGACCAGTTAAGGCTTTGAAGACCAGGCAACAGACCTTGAAGGCTATTCTTTCACTGACTGGTAGCCAGTGTAGTTGATGTAATAGAGGTTTGGCCGACTGCCATCTAGGGATTTTAAATGCCAGTCTGGCAGCCTAGTTCTGTATGATCTGTAGCCTAGCCAGCTGGGATTTGGGGAGGCCATGGTATAGGGCGTTAGAGGAGTCCAAACGGGACATCACCAAAGCTATTAAAACTTGTAGCAGGGCTTCGGAAGTCAGAAGATGGGCAACTTTCCGTATCCTGTATAGCTGAAACATACAGGAGGATGTTACAGCACTCACCTGGGCCTTGAGAGTGAGCTCAGAGTCAATAATGACCCCGAGACTCTTTACACAGCCAGCGGGAGAGGGAGGTGACCCAAGCTCAGTTGGCCAGTACTGAGGGCCCCATTGGGGGGCACTTCTCCCAGGGAGGAGAAGCTCAGTTTTGCCAGGATTGAGCTTTAATTGATTTTGGTTCATCCAATGTTGGATGTGTGTCATGACTGCTTGGAAGTTGGTGACAGCGTCAGGGGAGGTGAGGGGGAAAATAATTTGTAAATCGCCCGCGTAATTGAACACTGTGACGTCCCACCTACCTAGGGAGTGAAGGAGAGGTTGAAGGTATAAATTAAAAAGGAGGGGGGAAGGAGAAGATCCCATGGGGACCCCGCAGGATGAAGGAACACTGGTGGCGCTAAAGGGATCCAAGCTCACTGCTTGAGATCTACCCTCTAGAAAAGATTTGACCCAGGACAGGGCAGGCCCACAGACTCCGGCGGCCTCGACACGGTGGAGTAAGATGTTATGATCCACCGTGTCGAATGCCGCCGATAAGTCTAGTAGGACTAATGCCTGGGGGAGTCCTCTGTCAGCATTGCTTCTGAGGTTGTCCAACACGGCGAGAATCACAGCCTCAGTGGAATGGGCTGGTCTAAAGCCGGCCTGGTTTATTTCCAGGAAGTTGGACTCCTCGATAAATTGCGAGAGGCAAGTAGTAACATGTGCCTCCAGGATTTTAGACAGGAAAGGCAAGAGGGAGATGGGCCGGTAGTTGGTGAGAACCGCTGGGTCCGCGCCAGTTTTTTTTAGCAGAGGCACCAGTACAGCATCCTTAAACGACCTGGGGACTGTGCCAGAGTTAAGGGAGGTGTTGAGTAAGGGTAGGATACAGTGCGGAAGAGTGTGACAAATGTCGCGAAGTACTGAAAGAGGGCAACAGTCCTTGGGGGAACCGGATTTCACTCGGGTGGCCAACTTGGCAAGGGAGTCGGAATCGAGTGTGGGGAAACAGGACAGAGTGGGGGTGTTAGCAGGGGGGGCTACAACTGCAACTGAGTGAGGGGAATAGGGAATGGAGTTTTTAATTGCCGAGATCTTGTCGATAAAGAAGGAATTTAAGGCATTGCATGACTCTGTGGAAGGGGGCAAGTTTGGGAGTGTCCTGGCGTCCGATGTTAATTCGCCGAGGACCTTAAATATCTCTTTAGATTTGTTAGGGGCTGTTAATATTCTCTCGGAGACGAAAGCAGACTTAGTTGTAGTAATGGCTTTTTTGTAATCTTTGCGTGCGGACACACAAAATCAATCTGACCACCTTGCAACCACTTGGGCTTGCTTTAGTTAGAAAGGTATTTATGTTTCATATTTTGAATGTTTTATTTCTCTCCACCCTGAGTCTGCACTTAGAAATTGAAAAATGTGAGAACAAGATCGACGTTTCCAGCAGAAGTGTTTTTTCTTTTTCGGATCCATTTCACAGGGAAGCAAATAAACAAAAGGAGGAAAGCGAGGGTAATACTCATTTCTTGAAGTGTAGGTTTTCACTAAATGAGGAGTGAGACAGAAAGAGAGGGAAGAGGGGCAACAAAGGGGGTGAGGGGGGTCAGCTGCCAGCGGCAGGAGAACTGGACACTGCCCTTGTCTTCTCTGGCCAAGAAGGAAAAACAAAGTGCTTTTCCTTCTCTGCCTGTTCCGCCCGTCCCCAAAAGGCGAGGCTTAACTATCGGCCATGGCGATTTCTGCCGTCTGGGAAATTAAACAAGTAGGGGTACGCCGTGCCCTGCCGATCCCGCCCACTTCGACCACTGGAAGCAAGTCAATGCGGTGGCGTCCGCCTGCTCTTTGCAAATGATCAGGGCTTTTGAGGAGAAGTTTAAAAGTAATTCCCCATAACCCGTCATTCCACCTTGGTGGCTGCAGCTGATGGCGGTTAGACTGGCCTCTCAACTATGAACGTTCGATCATGTTATTGTGTCGGTGGGCGAGCCACTGAAAGCTAAAGCTAGGCTCGAGCCAAAAGCTCGGCTCCGGCTCTGCTTGACGTCCTGTTGGAACCTCGAGCCCAGAACGAGCCGAGCTTTCAAGTGGCGTCTTCCTGCCACCCCACATCTATCCAGAATGTAGCATTATGGCCAGTGCTGCTGACTTTGGAACTAGGGAACCAGGCCTGAGTTTTGGCGATTGCTCAACATCCTGTGATCCTGGGCAAATCACTTAGGGCCAGATGTAGGTCGGTCGGTAACGGCCGAAAATCGGTATTTTCGGCTGTTACCGACCGGTTTACAAGAATTGGCATGTAGGGGGCAATATTTTACAGAATCGGTAAAATTACCGATTCGGTAATTTTACCGATTCGGTAAAATAAAACATCGGTAAATTTACCGATTTGAAGCCACCCATATGTAGGTGGGACTCTTCAGAGTCCCAGGAGCCTTAACGAATCAGTATTTTACCATCAAAACCAATTTGATGGTAAAATACCGATTCCTGTGTGCATGCACATGTGTGCATGCACACCTATGTCATGTGACAGGCAGACCTGCCCTTAGGGCAGGTATGCCTGCCACATGGCACCTGTGCCTGTTTTGGGGGTGCCAGAGGGTGTCAAAGTGACACCCCCTGCACCCTTGTGAATTCTTTAATTACCGATTCGGTAAATACCGAATCGGTAATGCCTAGTCATTCCTATGGGCTTCAAAGCCCATAAGAATGAATGGGCATTACCGATTCGGTATTTACCAAATCGGTAATTAAAGAATTGTTAAGGATTCCGTAACGAATCCAGATGTTGGGACCTACATACCATTTACCGATTTTGAAATACCGAATCGGTACAATTCGGTATTTTAAAATCGGTAAATGTTTTTTACCTACATCTGGCCCTTAATCTCCCTGTGCCTTTAAAAACGGAATGTGAATTGGTATAATGTAATCAGTGCCTACGTAAAGCTCTCTAATACCAAATAGGTATAAGTGGGCAATGTAGTTGACCTTTTGGTGTCGGGGGGAGTACCTGAGTGGCCTACCCTGGGCCCCGTAAAAATATTTTATTGGGTTGCTGTAATCCTGTGGGACTCTTACTGGAGCCAGTGGGTCCCCCTTCTCCTCCTACAAGACTTCCACCGGAGCTCAGGGGCTGCCCTGGCCCCCAAAAGACTTCTGTGTACGGTGGCAGCCCAGCCCACACTACACACAGCTAAGGGCTGTGTACAGTGGAAGGTTGTCTGCGTGCAGGGCGTTGGGTGCAGGGCGTGTGAAGTGAGGGTTTAACATAGGCATGTATAGTAATAAACGAATACTTTATGTTTTTAAAAAACTAGAAATTCACTGAAAAAGCCAAAGGTTAAATTGACCTTGTAGATAGGTATGGTAATAATATCTTATGTTGCAATAAAGAGACCTCAGAAAGTGATTGAAAAGAATCAATAGTAAGGTAGAAATGTCAGTTTAAACAACATCGTAAGCTAAAAAACACTGAGATTCACCAGTTATAGGTATTTCAATTAACTATAACTCACGCAGTGGCCATGCACTACTTATCACCTCACATATTACATCCCTCATGATCACTGATAACTTCATTGATGACATCATTGATGACATGTCCACCGATACCAATCCAAGTTGGCCACCGCCAACCTGTCTTAGGATCATTTACACGTTTGTCAACTTCACCTGGTGATCGCTGAATGTGAAGTTTCAGGAAAGAGATATTCACATTATTCCTTACTACAATAACATTTCATTCCAAGTGGATAGGATCACATCCATGCCCAGCTTTTGCGAGCACCAATATGGCCGCCGTGGCACACGTCATTCATCTTCCTACGCCTGGTACTATATGAGAAGTTTACAAGGCAGACTGACCAACACATTGCAAGAGCTTCCTTTTAAGTAAATATGATTGTATATCATACAATCTAGACTTTTCATCGCCGGTCTCTGACCTGCACCACGTGACCCGGTTCTGGTCCGCAGCCGATGCACCGCCCCTGCGGCGATGGACCCGCCCTCCATGTAGCTGACTTCTGGGAGGCAAGGAGAGGGGGAGGTGCACCACTCTAGACAGGGAGTACAATCCACTCACTAGGACTCAACAGGTAGGCTGCTCCTTCCATTCCCCTTCTCACAACTACAAACTGAGGCCATTACTTGTATTATCTAGGCGGTCCTCTGCCCTGACCCAAGGCACACATTGTCCTGGTGGGCGGGCTAAGAGATATCCCTACCCTTATCAGGGCTGTACCATCTGGTGCATGAGTCTCTGAAGTCACTAAAGATTGTCATATGTCTACGTCTCTGTGTATGTTCAAAATGATCACAGAGGAATAGTGGCATTGGTGGCATTCACCCGTAGTGGAGCAGTGCGTGACCTCCACACACAGCATGACACTGCACAATGCGACTGCCCTCAGGCCTCTCTAGGTCCTTCTGACCGCATAACTCTGTCTTGCAGAATAAAGCGCTCTGTTTTTCCCTTTTCTCTTCTACCCTCTAGGTTGGAATATAGAAATATGATAGGGTGAGCAATACTTCGGCCCTTTTCGACCTTGTGCTTCACCACTACTGATTGTTACATATTGTATTGTATTGTAATTGCATTTATATAGCGCTTACTACCCCTGACAAGGCCTCAAAGCGCTTTTTCGGCGAGTAGCACGCTACTCCGGGACCCATAGAGGATTAGTGTTGAATTAGTATAGTGAAACATGCAAGTACATTTTAAGTGGTGGATAGCTTAGTCAGTTATAGGTTATTCAGTTATAGATTAGTCAGTTATTTGGAGTCAGATTCGGAAAGATACCAGAATCTTGAAGCACACTACTCAGGAAACACATAAATGATTAGTATGGAATTAGTATGGTGAAATATGAAAGTAATTTGAGTGGTGGATATTAGTCAGTTATTTGGAGTGAGAAGGATAGCGGAGGGACAGGAAGGGAAGAAAGGTTTGCATTCATAGAGCACCTGCTACCCCTGATGGGTGTTGAAGCGCTTTTCTGGCACGTAGGACGCTACTCTGGAACCCATAAGGGATTAGTGTTGAAAAAATTAGTATGGTGAAGTATGAAGTAATTTGAGTGGTTGATATGTTATTCCGTTATTTGGATAGAGAAGGGAAGGTTGCGGTATAGAAGAGGGAAAGAGGTTTGTATTTATATAGCGCTTGCTACCCCTTGATGGGGTTTTGAGGCGCTTCATTGGCAAGTAGCACGCTACTCTGGAACCCATAAAGGATTAGTGGTGAATTAGTATAGTGGAATATGGAAATTGAGGAGTGAACATGTTAATCTGTTATTTTGATTGAAAGGGATAGTGGAGGGACGGAAGAGTGAGATTTCTTTTTTTTCTTTTTGTTTAGGTCATAGCAGTAGGAGGAGGCTTTTGAATATGTAAATGGGGTTTTTGAGGGGAAGAGTCCAAGGGAAAAGTTTATAAAGGTTTGTTTTGGGGGATCAGTATTGTAAAAAGAGGTGTCAGATGATGCAAGGAGGGGTAGAGTAGGAGAGAGTCTACAGAGGGTTATTTTGGGGACCATAGTAGTGATATGGGGTTTGGGATAAATGAGAGAGTGGATGTAGGATAAACGGAAAAACGCTCTCCTCAAGCACTGGTGCTTCTGGACCTCGCCGCCGCCTTTGACACGGTCGACCATGCTACTTTGGTCGGCCGTGTCAAACAAGTCGGCATTCTGGGTCCAGCTGCTTGCTGGCTCTCCTCCTTCCTGGAGGATCGCTTCCAGGCCGTCCTCCTAGGCCCCACCACGCAAAACCAACTGTGGTGTACCACAAGGTTCCGCTCTTTCTCCCCATCTGTTCAACCTTTACATCCTCCCCTTAATCCACTCCCTTAAAGACAGGAATGTGACCGTTTTTAACTATGCAGATGATCTGCAACTAGTTTTCCCGATTCATAACTCCCATAGTTCCATCACAGAATTTCAGACCACTATGTTACATATCCAACAGCGGATGGACCAGAACCACCTTAAGGCAAACCCTGGGAAGACGGAACTACTTCTTATTGGGGACAGCCTTAAATTTTGGGTTCCTCATTACTGGCCTTCCGAGTTAGGTCCTTCTCCCTCCCCCTCCCACTCGGCGAAAACCTTAGGAGTTACCCTCAACCATGATCTGTCACTAAAAACCCAGGTTGGCACGCTCATCTCCAAATGTTTTTTCAAATAAGGAAGATGAAAAAGATACATCAGTTCTTCACACAGGAAGTCCTGATTCAAGTGGTGGTCGCCACTGTCTTGTCTCTCCTGGACTATGCCAACTCTGTATACTTGGGCATGCCTATCTATGTTCAAACGGCTACAGATGGCCCAAAACCAGGCAGCCAGACTGATCCTGCATCAACCCAGGTGGCAGTCTGCCACCCCTTTGCTGAGGTGACTTCACTGGCTCCCAATCCCTCAACGCTGTGCCTTTAAGGTGGGCTGCCTCATTTTTAAATCTTTGCAAGGTAACAACTCCAAATTTATTAACACCTTAATATCCAGGCACACCCCGTCCCGGAACCTCTGCTCTGCTTATCTCTCACTTCTTACCATCCCCGTATTCAAACGAGTCCATCAGGGCGGCTGTAGACTTGCCACTCTTGCTCCTAGATTGTGGAACACTCTCCCGTCGGAGATCTGTTCCTTTACTGAGCTAATGCAATTTAGAAAATCCCTTAAAACGTGGCTATTTGCTCAAGCCTATAACTAAAGCAGTTTGTTAACAATCTCTGAGCCTTTACAGTGCCATGAAACCATCAGGTGTACGTGCGCCTTATAAGTAGTTTTTAACATTAACATTAACATGTAGATTATATATTGATGTATGTATAGGGTGAGAGATAGGGCAGTGCTTTGGAACTAGTAGTAGAAAGAAGTTTGAGATGAGTCAGAAGGTTGGGCCAGAGGCTATATTAAGAGAAGTACAGGCTGAGAAATACAGCAGTGCATTTGAAATGCTAAATTAGAAGAAAGGGATACATATATAGAGCCATAAGTACATTGAAAGTATATAGATGCATAGAGGAGGTAAGTATATATATATTAAAGATATTGTTAGAGGTACAGGATGAGAAATAGGGTAGTGCATTGGATATGCTTTTTCAGGAGAAAGGTAACAGACACACAGATCCAAGTAAATGGAAGGTAGATAGATGCCCAATGGAAGTAAGTACATGTAGACCAAAGATGATTTTTGTTTAACATATAACCCAATTTTCACAATACTCAACCCGCCCTGAGTAAGGGTAGGGTATCTATTTGTTCTTGGTCCTGAAGAAATGCCACAAATGCCTCCTGGAGCAGCAAGACGTGAAACCTGTCGGCCTGAAGTTTTTTATGCCTCACATATCAGATAGTCACGCTTCATAACAATGCGCTGAACATCTACACTTCGTTGTTTTAACCCTACCAAAGGGATCCATGAATAAACATATCCCTGGGTACCCTCTAGGTAGGTAGTTTTAGACCACTTTCACATGTCACCACAATTTGCTACTGTCTCCACGCCCCCGCACACATCAAGTTCAAGTTAAAATTTGTATAGCGCACTACTCACCCAGAGGGTCTCAAGGCGCTTGAGGGAGGGGGGGTACGTTACTTATCAAATATCCAGGTTTTTAGTTGTTTTCTGAAGGAGAGGTGGTTCTGTGTAAGGTGGAGGTGGGTGGGGAGAGAATTCCAGGTTTTGGCCGCTAAGTAGGAGAAGGATCTTCCTCCCATGGTGGATCTGTGGATGCGCGGAATTGCGGCGAGGGCTTGATTGGATGATCGTAGTTAGCGGGTGGGTGTGTAGAAGGACAGTCGTGTGTTGAGGCAGTCGGGTCCTAGGTCGTAGAGGGCTTTGTGTGCGTGGGTGAGGAGGCGGAACGTTATTCTCTTGTTGACAGGGAGCCAGTGGAGGTCTTTCAGGTGACCGGAAATGTGAGCTTGGCGAGGGATGTCTAGTATGAGTCTGGCTGAGGCGTTTTGGATGCGTTGGAGTTTTTTCTGTAGTTTGGCTGTGGTTCCGGCGTAAAGGGTGTTTCCGTAGTCCAGTTGGCTTGTGACCAGTGCATGGGTGACCGTCTTTCTTGTTTCGGTGGGGATCCAACGGAAGATTTTTTTGAGCATACGTAGGATGTTGAAGCATGATGATGAGACGGCGTTGACTTGTCTGGTCATCGAGAGGGAGGACCGCTGGCCCCATGAGGAGCAAAATCCTGATGATGAAGCTTGACTCCTGCATGGGTGTGTGAGGGCAATACTACCTAGTTAGGCAGATCCCCTCAAAGTAGTATACTCCAACCTTTTACCACCCCTTTCTCTTTATAGGAACAGCCACCCCTTTTGTTGAAATGTAATTGATGACCACATAAGCAGCACTGCAGTTGGGGCTTCAGCTGCAGGACTGTGGCAGAGAACAAAAAAAATTAAAAAACAAGAAAATTATGGCCTGGGGATTTGTGGGCATTGGTTTGGTGCATGGCCTAGCCTTAGGTCAGGCCCTGCAGCCAACTACACAAACCGTAATGCCAAAGGTTGTGTGGGGTGAGGGGGTTGGCTGCCAGGGGTTGGGTGCAGGGCCGGGCCGTTTGCCATGCATGGCAAAGGATGCCTGCCCCATCGCACACATAGCGCACTGCCAAAGGTTGTGTGGGGTGGGGGGGTTGGCTGCCAGGGGTTGGGTGCAGGTCCGAGCCGTTGGCCATGCATGGCACAGGATGCCTGCCCCATCGTACACATAGAGCACTGCCAAAGGTCGTGTGGGGTTGGCTGCCAGGGGTTGGGCGCAGGTCTGGGCCATTGGCCATGCATGGCAAAGGATGCCTGCCCCATCGCACACATAGCGCACTGCCAAAGGTTGTGTGGGGTGGGGGGGTTGGCTGCCAGGGGTTGGGTGCAGGTCTGGGCCGTTGGCCATGCATGGCACAGGATGCCTGCCCCATCGCACACATAGCGCACTGCCAAAGGTTGTGTGGGGTGGGGGGGTTGGCTGCCAGGGGTTGGGTGCAGGTGCGGGCCGTTGGCCATGCATGGCACAGGATGCCTGCCCCATCGCACACATAGCGCACTGCCAAAGGTTGTCTGGGGTTGGCTGCCAGGTGTTGGGTGCAGGTCCGGGTTGTTGGCCATGCATGGCACAGGATGCCTGCCCCATCGCACACATAGCGCCATGTTAAAGGTTGTGTGGGGTGGGGGGTTGGCTGCCATGGGTTGGGTGCAGGTCCGGGCCGCATGGCACAGGATGCCTGCCCCATCGCACACATAGCGCACTGCCAAAGGTTGTCTGGGGTGGGGGGGTTGGCTGCCAGGGGTTAGGTGCAGGTCTGGGCCGTTGGCCATGCATGGCACAGGATGCCTGCCCCATCGCACACATAGCGCACTGCCAAAGGTTGGCTGGGGTTGGCTGCCAGGGGTTGGGTGCAGGTCCGGGCCGTTGGCCATGCATGGCACAGGATGCCTGCCCCATCGCACACATAGCGCACTGCCAAGGGTTGGCTGGGGTTGGCTGCCAGGGGTTGGGTGCAGGTCCGGGCCGTTGGCCATGCATGGCACAGGATGCCTGCCCCATCGCACACATAGCGCCATGTTAAAGGTTGTGTGGGGTGGGGGGTTGGCTGCCATGGGTTGGGGGCAGGTCCGGGCCGTTGGCCATGCATGGCACAGGATGCCTGCCCCATCGCACACATAGCGCACTGCCAAAGGTTGGCTGGGGTTGGCTGCCAGGGGTTGGGTGCAGGTCTGGGCCGTTGGCCATGGATGGCACAGGATGCCTGCCCCATCGCACACATAGCGCACTGCCAAAGGTTGGCTGGGGTTGGCTGCCAGGGGTTGGGTGCAGGTCCGGGCCGTTGGCCATGCATGGCACAGGATGCCTGCCCCATCGCACACATAGCGCACTGCCAAAGGTTGGCTGGGGTTGGCTGCCAGGGGTTGGGTGCAGGTCCGGGCCGTTGGCCATGCATGGCACAGGATGCCTGCCCCATCGCACACATAGCGCACTGCCAAAGGTTGGCTGGGGTTGGCTGCCAGGGGTTGGGTGCAGGTCCGGGTTGTTGGCCATGCATGGCACAGGATGCCTGCCCCATCGCACACATAGCGCACTGCCAAAGGTTGGCTGGGGTTGGCTGCCAGGGGTTGGGTGCAGGTCCGGGCCGTTGGCCATGCATGGCAAAGGATGCCTGCCGCATCGCACACATAGCGCCATGCCAAAGGTTGTGTGGGGTGGGGGGGTTGGCTGCCATGGGTTAGGTGCAGGTCTGGGCCGTTGGCCATGCATGGCAAAGGATGCCTGCCCCATCGCACACATAGCGCACTGCCAAAGGTTGTCTGGGGTGGGGGGGTTGGCTGCCAGGGGTTGGGTGCAGGTCCGGGCCGTTGGCCATGCATGGCACAGGATGCCTGCCCCATCACACACATAGCGCACTGCCAAAGGTTGGCTGGGGTTGGCTGCCAGGGGTTGGGTGCAGGTCCGGGCCGTTGGCCATGCATGGCACAGGATGCCTGCCCCATCGCACACATAGCGCACTGCCAAAGGTTGGCTGGGGTTGGCTGCCAGGGGTTGGGTGCAGGTCCGGGTTGTTGGCCATGCATGGCACAGGATGCCTGCCCCATCGCACACATAGCGCACTGCCAAAGGTTGTCTGGGGTTTCCTGCCAGGGGTTGGGTGCAGGTCCGGGTTGTTGGCCATGCATGGCACAGGATGCCTGCCCCATCACACACATAGCGCACTGCCAAAGGTTGGCTGGGGTTGGCTGCCAGGGGTTGGGTGCAGGTCCGGGCCGTTGGCCTTGCATGGCACAGGATGCCTGCCCCATCGCACACATAGCGCACTGCCAAAGGTTGTCTGGGGTTGGCTGCCAGAGGTTGGGGGCAGGTCTGGGCCGCTGGCCATGCATGGCAAAGGATGCCTGCCACATCGCACACATAGCGCCATGTTAAAGGTTGTGTGGGGTGGGGGGGTTGGCTGCCAGGGGTTAGGTGCAGGTCTGGGCCGTTGGCCATGCATGGCACAGGATGCCTGCCCCATCGCACACATAGCGCACTGCCAAAGGTTGTCTGGGGTTGGCTGCCAGAGGTTGGGGGCAGGTCTGGGCCGCTGGCCATGCATGGCAAAGGATGCCTGCCCCATCGCACACATAGCGCACTGCCAAAGGTTGTCTGGGGTTGGCTGCCAGGGGTTGGGTGCAGGTCCGGGCCGTTGGCCATGCATGGCACAGGATGCCTGCCCCATCGCACACATAGCGCCATGTTAAAGGTTGTGTGGGGTTGGCTGCCAGGGGTTGGGTGCAGGTCCGGGCCGTTGGCCATGCATGGCACAGGATGCCTGCCCCATCGCACACATAGCGCCATGTTAAAGGTTGTGTGGGGTGGGGGGGTTGGCTGCCATGGGTTGGGGGCAGGTCCGGGCCGTTGGCCATGCATGGCACAGGATGCCTGCCCCATCGCACACATAGCGCACTGCCAAAGGTTGTCTGGGGTTGGCTGCCAGGGGTTGGGTGCAGGTCCGGGCCGTTGGCCATGCATGGCACAGGATGCCTGCCCCATCGCACACATAGCGACATGTTAAAGGTTGTGTGGGATGGGGGGTTGGCTGCCATGGGTTGGGGGCAGGTCCGGGCCGTTGGCCATGCATGGCACAGGATGCCTGCCCCATCGCACACATAGCGCCATGTTAAAGGTTGTGTGGGGTGGGGGGTTGGCTGCCATGGGTTGGGGGCAGGTCCGGGCCGTTGGCCATGCATGGCACAGGATGCCTGCCCCATCGCACACATAGCGCCATGTTAAAGGTTGTGTGGGGTGGGGGGTTGGCTGCCATGGGTTGGGGGCAGGTCCGGGCCGTTGGCCATGCATGGCACAGGATGCCTGCCCCATCGCACACATAGCGCACTGCCAAAGGTTGGCTGGGGTTGGCTGCCAGGGGTTGGGTGCAGGTCCGGGCCGTTGGCCATGCATGGCACAGGATGCCTGCCCCATCGCACACATAGCGCACTGCCAAAGGTTGGCTGGGGTTGGCTGCCAGGGGTTGGGTGCAGGTCCGGGTTGTTGGCCATGCATGGCACAGGATGCCTGCCCCATCGCACACATAGCGCACTGCCAAAGGTTGGCTGGGGTTGGCTGCCAGGGGTTGGGTGCAGGTCCGGGTTGTTGGCCATGCATGGCACAGGATGCCTGCCCCATCGCACACATAGCGCACTGCCAAAGGTTGGCTGGGGTTGGCTGCCAGGGGTTGGGTGCAGGTCCGGGTTGTTGGCCATGCATGGCACAGGATGCCTGCCCCATCGCACACATAGCGCACTGCCAAAGGTTGTCTGGGGTTTCCTGCCAGGGGTTGGGTGCAGGTCCGGGCCGTTGGCCATGCATGGCACAGGATGCCTGCCCCATCGCACACATAGCGCACTGCCAAAGGTTGGCTGGGGTTGGCTGCCAGGGGTTGGGTGCAGGTCCGGGCCGTTGGCCTTGCATGGCACAGGATGCCTGCCCCATCGCACACATAGCGCACTGCCAAAGGTTGTCTGGGGTTGGCTGCCAGAGGTTGGGGGCAGGTCTGGGCCGCTGGCCATGCATGGCAAAGGATGCCTGCCACATCGCACACATAGCGCCATGTTAAAGGTTGTATGGGGTGGGGGGGTTGGCTGCCAGGGGTTAGGTGCAGGTCTGGGCCGTTGGCCATGCATGGCAAAGGATGCCTGCCCCATCGCACACATAGCGCACTGCCAAAGGTTGTCTGGGGTTGGCTGCCAGAGGTTGGGGGCAGGTCTGGGCCGCTGGCCATGCATGGCAAAGGATGCCTGCCCCATCGCACACATAGCGCCATGTTAAAGGTTGTGTGGGGTGGGGGGGTTGGCTGCCATGGGTTGGGGGCAGGTCCGGGCCGTTGGCCATGCATGGCACAGGATGCCTGCCCCATCGCACACATAGCGCCATGTTAAAGGTTGTGTGGGGTGGGGGGTTGGCTGCCATGGGTTGGGGGCAGGTCCGGGCCGTTGGCCATGCATGGCACAGGATGCCTGCCCCATCGCACACATAGTGCCATGTTAAAGGTTGTGTGGGGTGGGGGGGTTGGCTGCCAGGGGTTGGGTGCAGGTCCGGGCCGTTGGCCATGCATGGCAAAGGATGCCTGCCCCATCGCACACATAGCGCACTGCCAAAGGTTGGCTGGGGTTGGCTGCCAGAGGTTGGGTGCAGGTCCGGGTTGTTGGCCATGCATGGCACAGGATGCCTGCCCCATCCCACACATAGCGCCATGTTAAAGGTTGTGTGGGGTGGGGGGTTGGCTGCCATGGGTTGGGGGCAGGTCCGGGCCGTTGGCCATGCATGGCACAGGATGCCTGCCCCATCGTACACATAGCGCACTGCCAAAGGTTGTCTGGGGTGGGGGGGTTGGCTGCCAGGGGTTGGGTGCAGGTCCGGGCCGTTGGCCATGCATGGCACAGGATGCCTGCCCCATCGTACACATAGCGCCATGTTAAAGGTTGTGTGGGGTGGGGGGTTGGCTGCCATGGGTTGGGGGCAGGTCCGGGCCGTTGGCCATGCATGGCACAGGATGCCTGCCCCATCGCACACATAGCGCACTGCCAAAGGTTGTCTGGGGTGGGGGGGTTGGCTGCCAGGGGTTGGGTGCAGGTCCGGGCCGTTGGCCATGCATGGCACAGGATGCCTGCCCCATCGTACACATAGCACCATGCCAAAGGTTGTCTGGGGTTGGCTGCCAGGGGTTGGGTGCAGGTCTGGGCCGTTGGCCATGCATGGCACAGGATGCCTGCCCCATCGCACACATAGCGCACTGCCAAAGGTTGGCTGGGGTTGGGTGCAGGTCCGGGCCGTTGGCCATGCATGGCACAGGATGCCTGCCCCATCGCACACATAGCGCACTGCCAAAGGTTGTGTGGGGTGGGGGGGTTGGCTGCCAGGGGTTGGGTGCAGGTCCGGGCCTTTGGCCTTGCATGGCACAGGATGCCTGCACCATCGCACACATAGCGCACTGCCAAAGGTTGTCTGGGGTGGCTGCCAGGGGTTGGGTGCAGGTGCGGGCCGTTGGCCATGCATGGCACAGGATGCCTGCCCCATCGCACACATAGCGCACTGCCAAAGGTTGTCTGGGGTTGGCTGCCAGGGGTTGGGTGCAGGTCCGGGCCGTTGGCCATGCATGGCACAGGATGCCTGCCCCATCGCACACATAGCGCCATGTTAAAGGTTGTGTGGGGTGGGGGGTTGGCTGCCATGGGTTGGGGGCAGGTCCGGGCCGTTGGCCATGCATGGCACAGGATGCCTGCCCCATCGCACACATAGCGCACTGCCAAAGGTTGTCTGGGGTTGGCTGCCAGGGGTTGGGTGCAGGTCTGGGCCGTTGGCCATGCATGGCACAGGATGCCTGCCCCATCGCACACATAGCGCACTGCCAAAGGTTGTCTGGGGTTTCCTGCCAGGGGTTGGGTGCAGGTCCGGGCCGTTGGCCATGCATGGCACAGGATGCCTGCCCCATCGCACACATAGCGCCATGTTAAAGGTTGTGTGGGGTGGGGGGTTGGCTGCCATGGGTTGGGGGCAGGTCCGGGCCGCATCGCACACATAGCCTAACGCTCTGCTCCTTGAGGGAGTTGGGGGAATATGATCCAAAGACCCTGGAAATTCATGTCCACAGTGATGTAGTTTGTGAGGTCAGAAGCAGAGCACAGTGAGGGCGTAGGTTCATGGGAGGTCAATAAAGTAGAACTGGTGAATTACAGAATTATTTGTTTTTTTTAAACGTTGGTTTTTATATTTTTACAAGACCTAACTATAACCTCACTTTAACCTTTTTTCAGTGAAAAAAGAATATACATATTGGAAAAAGACCGTGAGGTTGAAACGCGTTACTGTTAAATCAAATATGACCACTTTTGTGACCACGATCCCGGCGGGCGAGTATTTCTCGGTATTACACTCATCAATAAGTATTGGCGGAAAATCCGTTCCGCTCGCGGATTTTGCGGATTTTCGGTAAATTCGCAATCCGCGAGATTCGCGAATTTCCCGCGAAATCCGCAAATCCGCGAGCAGCAGATTTTATGGCTTGCTCGCACTGTTCGCGTGAGTTCGCGGCTTCCCAGTTCAACTTCGCGCCCCGCGAATAAGCGCTAAATTGCAGAAATACGATCTTAGCAAAACTGAAACTACTTACCAGGTTCAAAAGTTCAAGCTCATCATTAGTAGCCATTTCCTGTAGTGCTTCCTGAGGGGCCCCTCCAGAGTTCAGTTGCCTACTTGCAACTATTATGTGACCCTGCTCTGACCCTCAGAATAGTTACACATATGCCACAAAGGTCCTGAATTACAGCTATGGGAGACAAGCAGGAGCCAGGCTGGAAGTTCAAATCCAACAGTGACACATTAATCAGCCCCTAATTCATTATTTTCAGTTGGGGCAGGGCAGGTGTTGTAACTAATTTTGCAACAATGAAAGCACTTAGCAAGTGCAAAAGATCACTAATCAGGAAGCACTAAGGAAGCAGGTGCCAGCTAAAAAAATATTCTGTGACACATTAATCAGCCCCAAATTAATTCAGGTCACTTGAGGCAGGGAAGGTGTGCTTTGCTTTGCCACAATAATGTACACTGGACAACCAGAGGGTGCTGTGATGAAACAGAGGGTGGCATGGGTAGGCCAGAGGGTGCCATGAGTAGTCAGAGAGTGGCAGTGGTGACAGAGGGTGGCAGTGATGAAGAAGAGTGTCCCAAACAGGCTGGACACGTAGAAACAACAAGTTCGCAAAACTTGCGACCCGACAGGTAAGTTCGCGTTTGCGAAATTGTACAAAACCCTCGCGAACTGGCAGAAACCCGCGCGAACACAAAAAAAAATCCGCAAATTCGCGAGAATTCGCAGATTTTTGCGGATTGCGAGTTCGCAAATCCGCAAAATTCGCGAACGCGAGATTCGCAAAATTCGCCCATGCTTACTCATCAATACTTAGATTTCCTTGGATTTATCACGGGCTCGGCACCGAAAGGGTCCCGCATTGCTGATAGCATACAGCAGGCGGGGAAGGCGCGCGTGTGTGTGTGTATATATATATATATATATATATATATATATATATATATATATATATAAAGACCCCTTGGGTGCCGAGCCCGTTATAAATCCACACACTCACCATAGAGTTTTGCTTTTTTGCTTGAATTTATTTGTCCATGTGGCAGTGTCAGTGTTGTTACAGCATACGTTTTTGTGCACGTTTTATATATTTAAGAAATTTTTTCAATTTTTCAATAAGGAATTGTACGTTTGAGTGTGAACACCTTCAAGCCTCCAGCATATGAGGCATAATGAACCTTTTGTGATTGAGCTCACATGAATTTCTGTGGTTAATGATTAGAGTTCACCGCGGCGTGTCGAGAATGTATCATTTTAGGCGGGAGGGAGACATGTTCAGGGTTGGCAGCTTTTCTTTAAAAGACTCGTTTAATGGTATGTGCCCAGGATCACACATGGTGCTCAGCTTAGAACTCTGGCTGAGCACTGCCACGGCTGCCACTTTGACCAGGAGACCTCTTTGGCTCATACCTAAGAATTAACACCCTCTCTTCTCTTGTAGCGCACAGAAGCTGGGAAGGTCCGCACCAGGTGCTACAGTCTGCCCGGACCGGAGTTTGTGTATGGAATCCTGAACACTGTCCGAGATGGAGGCGTGCCCGAAGGTAGGGTGGCATGTACAAATGATGGGGTGCCTTTGATATGGTGGGCAAGATGGGGGGTGGGCGGGTCATCCTATCACTTAGGACACTGTTACCACTATCGGCGCTCCTCCCCTCTCCCGACTCTAACCCAGGGCAATAAGGAGACCTGTGGGCAGCCCCAAGCCCCTCTCACCCCTGCCAAGATCTGGTAGTCACCTGACCTCAGCCTCTCGAGATCTGAGGTTGCCTGCGCCCCTCTCTGCAGATCTGAGGTTGCCTGCCCCCTCTCTGCAGATCTGAGGTTGCCTGCCCCCCTCTCTGCAGATCTGAGGTTGCCTGCCCCCTCTGAGGGTTGGTTGCATGACCTGCCCTTCTGATGATCTGAAAGTTGCCCACCCTCGCTCTCCAGAGACATGAGGGTCGTTTCACCCCCTCTCCTGAGATCTGAATTTCATGATCTGCTCTTTTTGAGATGTGACTATTGACTCACTCTCTCCTCCTCAGATCTAAGAGTCTCCTGACCTAAACCGTGTCAAGAACCGAGAGTCGCCTGACTTCCCCACACTCAAGCTCTGAGAGTCGCCTGACTTCCTCACACTCAAGCTCTGAGTCGCCTGACTTCCCCACACTCAAGCTCTGAGAGTCGCCTTCCCCACACTCAAGCTCTGAGAGTCGCCTGACTTCCCCACACTCAAGCTCTGAGAGTCGCCTGACTTCCCCACACTCAAGCTCTGAGAGTCGACTTCCCCACACTCAAGCTCTGAGAGTCGCCTGACTTCCCCACACTCAAGCTCTGAGAGTCGCATTCCCCACACTCAAGCTCCGAGAGTCCCCTGACTTCCACACACTCAAGCTCTGAGAGTCGCCTGACTTCCCTACACTCAAGCTCTGAGAGTCGCCTGATTTCCCCACACTCAAGCTTCGAGAGTCCCCTGACTTCCACACACTCAAGCTCTGAGAGTCGCCTGACTTCCCAACACTCAAGCTCTGAGAGTCGCCTGACCTCCCCACACTCAAGCTCTGAGAGTCGCCTTACCTCCCCACACTCAAGCTCTGAAAGTCGCCTGACTTCCCCACACTCAAGCTCTGAGAGTTGCCTGACTTCCCCACACTCAAGCTCCGAGAGTCCCCTGACTTCCACACACTCAAGCTCTGAGAGTCGCCTGACTTCCCAACACTCAAGCACTGAGAGTCGCCTGACTTCCCCACACTCAAGCTCTGAGAGTCGCCTAACTTCCACACACTCAAGCTCTGAGAGTCGCCTTCCCCACACTCAAGCTCTGAGAGTCGTCTGACCTCCCCACTCTCAAGCTCTGAGAGTCGCCTTACTTCCCCACACTCAAGCTCTGAGAGTCGCCTTACCTCCCTACACTCAAGCTCTGAGAGTCGCCTGACTTCCCCACACTCAAGCTCTGAGAGTCGCCTGACTTCCACACACTCAAGCTCTGAGCGTCGCCTTACTTCCCAACACTCAAGCTCTGAGAGTCGCCTGACCTCCCCACACTCAAGCTCTGAGAGTCGCCTGACTTCCCCACACTCAAGCTCTGAGAGTCGCCTGACCTCCCCACACTCAAGCTCTGAGAGTCACCTGACCTCCCCACACTCAAGCTCTGAGAGTCGCCTGACTTCCCCACACTCAAGCTCTGAGAGTCGCATTCCCCACACTCAAGCTCTGAGAGTCGCCTGACCTCCCCACACTCAAGCTCTGAGAGTCGCCAGACGTCCCCACACTCAAGCTCTGAGAGTCGCCTGACCTCCCCACACTTAAGCTCTGAGAGTCGCCTGACGTCCCCACACTCAAGCTCTGAGAGTCCCCTGACTTCCACACACTCAAGCTCTGAGAGTCACCTGACTTCCCCACACTCAAGCTCTGAGTCACCTGACTTCCCCACACTCAAGCTCTGAGAGTCGCCTGACTTCCCCACACTCAAACTCTGAGAGTCGCCTGACTTCCCCACAATCAAGCTCTGAAAGTCGCCTGACTTCCCCACACTCAAGCTCTGAGAGTCGCCTGACCTCCCCACACTCAAGCTCTGAGAGTCGCCTGACGTCCGCACACTCAAGCTCTGAGTCACCTGACTTCCACACACTCAAGCTCTGAGAGTCGCCTGACTTCCCCACACTCAAGCTCTGAAAGTCGCCTGACTTCCCCACACTCAAGCTCTGAGATTTGCCTTACTTCCCCACACTCAAGCTCTGAGAGTCGCCTGACTTCCACACACTCAAGCTCTGAGAGCCGCCTTAATTCCCAACACTCAAGCTCTGAGAGTCGCCTGACTTCCCCACACTGAAGCTCTGAGAGTCGCCTTCCCCACACTCAAGCTCTGAGAGTTGCCTTACTTCCCCACACTCAAGCTCTGAGAGTTGCCTGACTTCCCCACACTCAAGCTCTGAGAGTTGCCTTACTTCCCCACACTCAAGCTCTGAGAGTCGCCTGACTTCCACACACTCAAGCTCTGAGAGTCCCCTGACTTCCACACACTCAAGCTCTGAGAGTCACCTGACTTCCCCACACTCAAGCTCTGAGTCACCTGACTTCCCCACACTCAAGCTCTGAGAGTCGCCTGACTTCCCCACACTCAAGCTCTGAGTCACCTGACTTCCCCACACTCAAGCTCTGAGAGTCGCCTGACTTCCCCACACTCAAGCTCTAAGTCACCTGACTTCCCCACACTGAAGCTCTGAGAGTCGCCTGACTTCCCCACACTCAAGCTCTGAGTCACCTGACTTCCCCACACTCAAGCTCTGAGAGTCACCTGACTTCCCCACACTGAAGCTCTGAGAGTCGCCTTCCCCACACTCAAGCTCTGAGAGTCGCCTGACTTCCCCACACTCAAGCTCTGAGAGTCGCCTGACCTCCCCACATTCAAGCTCTGAGAGTCGCCTGACGTCCGCACACTCAAGCTCTGAGAGTCGCCTGACTTCCCCACACTCAAGCTCTGAGAGTCGCCTGACTTCCCCACACTCAAGCTCTGAGAGTTGCCTTACTTCCCCACACTCAAGCTCTGAGAGTCGCATGACTTCCCCACACTCAAGCTCTGAGAGTTGCCTTACTTCCCCACACTCAAGCTCTGAGAGTCGCCTGACTTCCACACACTCAAGCTCTGAGAGTCGCCTGACTTCCCCACACTTAAGCTCTGAGAGTTGCCTTACTTCCCCACACTCAAGCTCTGAGAGTCGCCTGACTTCCACACACTCAAGCTCTGAGAGTCCCCTGACTTCCACACACTCAAGCTCTGAGAGTCACCTGACTTCCCCACA
This sequence comes from Lissotriton vulgaris, assembly GCF_964263255.1. Classification (NCBI taxonomy): domain Eukaryota; kingdom Metazoa; phylum Chordata; class Amphibia; order Caudata; family Salamandridae; genus Lissotriton; species Lissotriton vulgaris. The sequence continues at coordinate 1,995,472,162 of NC_141693.1, read as the reverse complement.
CTCAAGCTCTGAGTCACCTGACTTCCCCACACTCAAGCTCTGAGAGTCGCCTGACTTCCCCACACTCAAGCTCTGAGTCACCTGACTTCCCCACACTCAAGCTCTGAGAGTCGCCTGACTTCCCCACACTCAAGCTCTGAGAGTCGCCTGACTTCCCCACACTCAGGCTCTGAGTCACCTGACTTCCCCACACTCAAGCTCTGAGTCACCTGACTTCCCCACACTCAAGCTCTGAGAGTCACCTGACTTCCCCACACTGAAGCTCTGAGAGTCGCCTTCCCCACACTCAAGCTCTGAGAGTCGCCTGACTTCCCCACACTCAAGCTCTGAGAGTCCCCTGACCTCCCCACATTCAAGCTCTGAGAGTCGCCTGACGTCCGCACACTCAAGCTCTGAGTCGCCTTTCCTCCCCACACTCAAGCTCTGAGAGTCGCCTGACTTCCCCACACTCAAGCTCTGAGAGTCGCCTGACTTCCCCAAACTCAAGCCCTGAGAGTCACCTTCCCCACACTCAAGCTCTGAGAGTCGTCTGACCTCCCCACTCTCAAGCTCTGAGAGTCGCCTTACTTCCCCACAGTCAAGCTCTGAGAGTCGCCTTACCTCCCTACACTTAAGCTCTGAGAGTCGCCTGACTTCCCCACACTCAAGCTCTGAGAGTCGCCTGACTTCCCCACACTCAAGCTCTGAGAGTCGCCTGACGTCCCCACACTCAAGCTCTGAGAGTCACCTGACTTCCCCACACTCAAGCTCTGAGAGTCGCCTTCCCCACACTCATGCTCTGAGAGTCGCCTGACTTCCCCACACTGAAGCTCTGAGAGTCGCCTGACCTCCCCTTCTTGAGATCTGAGAGCTCCCCACTTTGAGAGTCGCCTGACCTCCCCACACTCAAGCTCTGAGAGTTGCCAGTTGCCTGACTTCCCCACACTCAAGCTCTGAGAGTCGCCTGACTTCCCCACACTCAAGCTCTGAGAGTCCCCTGACTTCCACACACTCAAGCTCTGAGAGTCGCCTTACTTCCCAACACTCAAGCTCTGAGAGTCGCCTGACCTCCCCACACTCAAGCTCTGAGAGTCGCCTGACTTCCCCACACTCAAGCTCTGAGAGTCGCCTGACCTCCCCACACTCAAGCTCTGAGAGTCACCTGACCTCCCCACACTCAAGCTCTGAGAGTCGCCTGACTTCCCCACACTCAAGCTCTTCGAGTCGCATTCCCCACACTCAAGCTCTGAGAGTCGCCTGACCTCCCCACACTCAAGCTCTGAGAGTCGCCTGACGTCCCCACACTCAAGCTCTGAGAGTCGCCTGACCTCCCCACACTTAAGCTCTGAGAGTCGCCTGACGTCCCCACACTCAAGCTCTGAGAGTTCCCTGACTTCCACACACTCAAGCTCTGAGAGTCACCTGACTTCCCCACACTCAAGCTCTGAGTCACCTGACTTCCCCACACTCAAGCTCTGAGAGTCGCCTGACTTCCCCACACTCAAACTCTGAGAGTCGCCTGACTTCCCCACAATCAAGCTCTGAAAGTCGCCTGACTTCCCCACACTCAAGCTCTGAGAGTCGCCTGACCTCCCCACACTCAAGCTCTGAGAGTCGCCTGACGTCCTCACACTCAAGCTCTGAGACACCTGACTTCCACACACTCAAGCTCTGAGAGTCGCCTGACTTCCCCACACTCAAGCTCTGAGAGTCGCCTGACTTCCCCACACTCAAGCTCTGAGATTTGCCTTACTTCCCCACACTCAAGCTCTGAGAGTCACCTGACTTCCACACACTCAAGCTCTGAGAGCCGCCTTAATTCCCAACACTCAAGCTCTGAGAGTCGCCTGACTTCCCCACACTGAAGCTCTGAGAGTCGCCTTCCCCACACTCAAGCTCTGAGAGTTGCCTTACTTCCCCACACTCAAGCTCTGAGAGTTGCCTGACTTCCCCACACTCAAGCTCTGAGAGTTGCCTTACTTCCCCACACTCAAGCTCTGAGAGTCGCCTGACTTCCACACACTCAAGCTCTGAGAGTCCCCTGACTTCCACACACTCAAGCTCTGAGAGTCACCTGACTTCCCCACACTCAAGCTCTGAGTCACCTGACTTCCCCACACTCAAGCTCTGAGAGTCGCCTGACTTCCCCACACTCAAGCTCTGAGTCACCTGACTTCCCCACACTCAAGCTCTGAGAGTCGCCTGACTTCCCCACACTCAAGCTCTGAGTCACCTGACTTCCCCACACTCAAGCTCTGAGAGTCACCTGACTTCCCCACACTGAAGCTCTGAGAGTCGCCTTCCCCACACTCAAGCTCTGAGAGTCGCCTGACTTCCCCACACTCAAGCTCTGAGAGTCGCCTGACCTCCCCACATTCAAGCTCTGAGAGTCGCCTGACGTCCGCACACTCAAGCTCTGAGAGTCGCCTGACTTCCCCACACTCAAGCTCTGAGAGTCGCCTGACTTCCACACACTCAAGCTCTGAGAGTCCCCTGACTTCCACACACTCAAGCTCTGAGAGTCACCTGACTTCCCCACACTCAAGCTCTGAGTCACCTGACTTCCCCACACTCAAGCTCTGAGAGTCGCCTGACTTCCCCACACTCAAGCTCTGAGTCACCTGACTTCCCCACACTGAAGCTCTGAGAGTCGCCTGACTTCCCCACACTCAAGCTCTGAGTCACCTGACTTCCCCACACTCAAGCTCTGAGAGTCACCTGACTTCCCCACACTGAAGCTCTGAGAGTCGCCTTCCCCACACTCAAGCTCTGAGAGTCGCCTGACTTCCCCACACTCAAGCTCTGAGAGTCGCCTGACCTCCCCACATTCAAGCTCTGAGAGTCGCCTGACGTCCGCACACTCAAGCTCTGAGAGTCGCCTGACTTCCCCACACTCAAGCTCTGAGAGTCGCCTGACTACCCCACACTCAAGCTCTGAGAGTTGCCTTACTTCCCCACACTCAAGCTCTGAGAGTCGCATGACTTCCCCACACTCAAGCTCTGAGAGTTGCCTTACTTCCCCACACTCAAGCTCTGAGAGCCGCCTGACTTCCACACACTCAAGCTCTGAGAGTCGCCTGACTTCCCCACACTCAAGCTCTGAGAGTTGCCTTACTTCCCCACACTCAAGCTCTGAGAGTCGCCTGACTTCCACACACTCAAGCTCTGAGAGTCCCCTGACTTCCACACACTCAAGCTCTGAGAGTCACCTGACTTCCCCACACTCAAGCTCTGAGTCACCTGTCTTCCCCACACTCAAGCTCTGAGAGTCGCCTGACTTCCCCACACTCAAGCTCTGAGTCACCTGACTTCCCCACACTCAAGCTCTGAGAGTCGCCTGACTTCCCCACACTCAAGCTCTGAGAGTCGCCTGACTTCCCCACACTCAGGCTCTGAGTCACCTGACTTCCCCACACTCAAGCTCTGAGTCACCTGACTTCCCCACACTCAAGCTCTGAGAGTCACCTGACTTCCCCACACTGAAGCTCTTAGAGTCGCCTTCCCCACACTCAAGCTCTGAGAGTCGCCTGACTTCCCCACACTCAAGCTCTGAGAGTCCCCTGACCTCCCCACATTCAAGCTCTGAGAGTCGCCTGACGTCCGCACACTCAAGCTCTGAGTCGCCTTTCCTCCCCACACTCAAGCTCTGAGAGTCGCCTGACTTCCCCACACTCAAGCTCTGAGAGTCGCCTGACTTCCCCACACTCAAGCTCTGAGAGTCTCCTGACATCCGCACACTCAAGCTCCGAGTCACCTGACTTCCCCACACTCAAGCTCTGAGTCACCTGACTTCCCCACACTCAAGCTCTGAGAGTAGCCTTCCCCACACTCAAGCTCTGAGAGTCGCCTGACTTCCCCACACTGAAGCTCTGAGAGTTCCCTGACTTCCCCACACTCAAGCTCTGAGAGTCCCCTGACCTCCCCACATTCAAGCTCTGAGAGTCGCCTGACGTCCGCACACTCAAGCTCTGAGTCGCCTTTCCTCCCCACACTCAAGCTCTGAGAGTCGCTTGACTTCCCCACACTCAAGCTCTGAGAGTCGCCTGACTTCCCCACACTCAAGCCCTGAGAGACACCTTCCCCACACTCAAGCTCTGAGAGTCGCCTGACTTCCCCACACTCAAGCTCTGAGAGTCTCCTGACATCCGCACACTCAAGCTCCGAGTCACCTGACTTCCCCACACTCAAGCTCTGAGTCACCTGACTTCCCCACACTCAAGCTCTGAGAGTCGCCTTCCCCACACTCAAGCTCTGAGAGTCGCCTTACCTCCCCTTCTTGAGATCCGAGAGCTCCCCACTTTGAGAACTGAGTTCGCTGACTCCTCCCTCTGGAGATCTGAAAGTCATTTTACGTCTCCCTACTAGTAAGATCTAAGTGTCACCCAATCTCCCTCTCTTTCTGGAGATCTGAGTGTCACTCGACCTCTCTCTCTCACTCTCTCTCTCTCTCTCTCTCTCTCTCTCTCTCTCTCTCTCTCTCTCCAGAGAGGGAGGTTGGGTGACACTCAGATCTTGAGAGAGGGAGGTCGGGTGAAACTCAGATCTCCAGAGAGGGAGGTTGGGTGACACTCAGATCTCGAGAGAGGGAGGATCGGTGACACTTAGATCTCCAGAGAGAGAGGTCGGGTGACACTCAGATATCCAGAGAAGGAGTTCGGGTGACACTCAGATCTCCAGAGAGGGAGGACCGGTGACACACATCTCCAGAGAGGGAGGTTGGGTGACACTCAGATCTCGAGAGAGGGAGGTCGGGTGACACTCAGATCCCAGAGAGGGAGGTTGGGTGACACTCAGATCTCGAGAGAGGGAGGTCGGGTGACACTCAGATCTCCAGAGAGGGAGGTCGGGTGACACTCAGATCTCCAGAGAAGGAGGTCGGGTGACACTCGGATCGCCAGAGAAGGAGGTCAGGTGACACTCATATCTCTAGAGAGGGAGGACCGGTGACACTCAGATCTCCATAGAGGGAGGTCGGGTGACACTCAGATCTCCAGAGAGGGAGGTCGGGTGACACTCAGATCTCGAGAGAGGGAGGTCGGGTGACACTCAGATCTCCAGAGAGGGAGGTCGGGTGACACTCAGATCTCCAGAGAAGGAGGTCGGGTGACCCCCGGAACTCCAGAGAAGGAGGTCGGGTGACACTCATATCTCTAGAGAGGGAGGTCGGGTGACAATCGGATCTCCAGAGAGGGAGGTCGGGTGACACTCAGATCCCCAGAGAAGGAGGTCGGGTGACACTCAGATCTCCAGAGAAGGAGGTCGGGTGACACTCATATCTCTAGAGAGGGAGGTCGGGTGACAATCGGATCTCCAGAGAGAGAGAGGGAGGTCAGGTGACACTCAGATCTCGAGAAAGGGAGGTCAGGTGATACTGGGATATCGAGAGAGAGGGAGGTCCAGTAACACTCAAAGCAGAAGAGAGAGCGGTCGAGTGACACTCAGATCTCCAGAGTGGGAAGTCGGGTGACACTCAGATCTGGAGAGAGAGGGAGGCTGGGTGACACTCAGAGCTGAAGAGAGAGAGGTCGAGTGACACTCAGATCTCTCTCTCTCTCTCTCTCTCTCTCTCTCTCTCTCTCTCTCTCTCTCTCTCTCTCTCTCTCTCTCTCTCTCTCTGTGTTTCACCCGACCTCCCTCTCTGGAGATCTGAGCGTCACCCGACCTCCCTCTCTCGAGATCTGATTTTCACTCGACCTCCCTCTCTCGAGATCTGAGTGTCACCTGAGCTCCCTCTCTCTCTTTCTGGAAATCCGATTGTCACCCGACCTCCCTCTCTAGAGATATGAGTGTCACCCGACCTCCTTCACTGGAGATCTGAGTGTCACCGGTCCTCCCTCTCTGGAGATCTGAGTGTCACCCGACCTCCCTCTCTCTCTAGATCTGAGTGTCACCCGACCTCCCTCCCTCGAGATCTGAGTGTCACCCAACCTCGCTCTCTGGAGATCTGAGTGTCACCCGACCTCCCTCCCTCGAGATCTGAGTGTCACCCAACCTCGCTCTCTGGAGATCTGAGTGTCACCGGTCCTCCCTCTCTGGAGATCTGAGTGTCACCCTACCTCCCTCTCTGGAGATCTGAGTGTCACCCGACCTCCCTCTCTGGAGATCTGAGTGTCACCCGACCTCCCTCTCTAGAGATTTGAGTGTCACCCGACCTCCCTCTCTAGAGATCTGAGTGTCACCCGACCTCCCTCTCTGGAGATCTGAGTGTCACCCGACCTCCCTCTCTGGAGATCTGAGTGTCACCGGTCCTCCCTCTCTCGAGATCTGAGTGTCACTCGACCTCCCTCTCTGGAGATCTGAGTGTCACCGGTCCTCCCTCTCTCGAGATCTGAGTGTCACCCGACCTCCCTCTCTGGAGATCTGAGTGTCACCGGTCCTCCCTCTCTCGAGATCTGAGTGTCACTCGACCTCCCTCTCTGGAGATCTGAGTGTCACCGGTCCTCCCTCTCTGGAGATCTGAGTGTCACCGGTCCTCCCTCTCTGGAGATCTGAGTGTCACTCGACCTCCCTCTCTGGAGATGTGTGTCACCGGTCCTCCCTCTCTGGAGATCTGAGTGTCACCGGCCCTCCCTCTCTGGAGATCTGAGTGTCACCGGTCCTCCCTCTCTGGAGATCTGAGTGTCACCCAACCTCCCTCCCTCTCTGGAGATCTGAGTGTCACCGGTCCTCCCTCTCTGGAGATCTGAGTGTCACCCAACCTCCCTCCCTCTCTGGAGATCTGAGTGTCACCGGTCCTCCCTCTCTCGAGATCTGAGTGTCACCCGACCTCCCTCTCTCGAGATCTGAGTGTCACCGGTCCTCCCTCTCTGGAGATCTGAGTGTCACCGGTCCTCCCTCTCTGGAGATCTGAGTGTCACCCAACCTCCCTCCCTCTCTGGAGATATGAGTGTCACCGGTCCTCCCTCTCTGGAGATCTGAGTGTCACCCGACCTCCCTCTCTCGAGATCTGAGTGTCACCGGTCCTCCCTCTCTGGAGATCTGAGTGTCACCGGTCCTCCCTCTCTGGAGATCTGAGTGTCACCGGTCCTCCCTCTCTGGAGATCTGAGTGTCACCCAACCTCCCTCCCTCTCTGGAGATATGAGTGTCACCGGTCCTCCCTCTCTCGAGATCTGAGTGTCACCCGACCTCCCTCTATCGAGATCTGAGTGTCACCCGACCTCCCTCTCTCGAGATCTGAGTGTCACCGGTCCTCCCTCTCTGGAGATCTGAGTGTCACCGGTCCTCCCTCTCTGGAGATCTGAGTGTCACTCGACCTCCCTCCCTCTCTGGAGATCTGAGTGTCACCGGTCCTCCCTCTCTGGAGATCTGAGTGTCACCCAACCTCCCTCCCTCTCTGGAGATCTGAGTGTCACCGGTCCTCCCTCTCTCGAGATCTGAGTGTCACCCGACCTCCCTCTCTCGAGATCTGAGTGTCACCGGTCCTCCCTCTCTGGAGATCTGAGTGTCACCCAACCTCCCTCCCTCTCTGGAGATCTGAGTGTCACCACTCTGGGGCACTGTGAGCTGAGTGGGGCTTTCTTCAGATTTGAGGCACAGGAGGCACTAACAATGTCTGTTGAGGCAACATTTTATCAGGCTGGACTGGTAAAGCATGTGAGGCATGTGCGGCTTTCTGTAACTAACAAATCATTTTTAATGCCTGCCTGTATCAAGAGCATGTTACATTTGTTTAATCGAAATGATATCAGGGCTTGAAACTTAACGTCAGAGGTATGCCGAGAGGCTGGCAGGGCCGGGGCAGAGTCAGAATGGGCAGCGGGTCACACAGAGCAGGGCATGTAACACACGGCCCGGACAGAATACCCATTTCAAGGCACCGCCCTAGCATGAAAGCCCCACGGTTCCCCTGGCCTCGCCGGGTCTGTATGCTGGATTTGAAAATACAACAATACATAAATCAATATGTGCCGGGGACCCGGAGCAAGGGACCAGTGCCCCTGCCAGCGCTGCCAGTGACAGCACCAACACAACACCCAACCATGACACGCCCACAAGTGTGACAATTCAGACGATTCCAGCCCCCCCTCCCCCCCCGCGCCACAGTGGTGGCTTGGGCGGTAGACACTGGTCATTGTTAAATGTATTCGAATCAAGAAACGACTGTTATTGTGCTCATCTCTGTTTTAGACAAGCAGCGCCTCCACGTGGCAGACTGTCTCAAGCGCCGGTGTTGACAATAAATGCAGGGGCTACTCACCGGAAACCACCTGCTCACATTAAGCACTTTATACCTCACTTTATCTCCCTTAGTCCTCATCCCTTATCCTAGAAGCCTCCTCCCTCACCTAACCCTCACCTCAGTCCTCTTCCCTCACTTCGTATCCTTCGTACCTCACTCACTCTTCATCCATCCCTTTTTGCTCCTCATTCTTCACTCTTCGCCCCTCTCTCCTTGCTTCTGACCTGTCATTCATCTCTCCTCAGGGGCCACTGCTCAATGTGTGCTTCTGATCTGTCATTCATCTCTCCTCAGGGGCCACTCCTCAATGTGTGCTTCTGACCTGTCATTCATCTCTCCTCAGGGGCCACTCCTCAATGTGTGCTTCTGACCTGTCATTCATCTCTCCTCAGGGGCCACTCCTCAATGTGTGCTTCTGATCCCTCATTCATCTCTCCTCAGGGGCCACTCCTGAATGTGTGCTTCTGACCTGTCATTCATCTCTCCTCAGGGGCCACTCCTCAATGTGTGCTTCAGATCCCTCATTCATCTCTCCTCAGGGGCCACTCCTGAATGTGTGCTTCTGATCCCTCATTCATCTCTCCTCAGGGGCCACTGCTCAATGTGTGCTTCTGAACCCTCATTCATCTCTCCTCAAGGGCCACTCCTGAATGTGTGCTTCTGACCTGTCATTCATCTCTCCTCAGGGGCCACTCCTCAATGTGTGCTTCAGATCTGTCATTCATCTCTCCTCAGGGGCCACTCCTGAATGTGTGCTTCTGATCCCTCATTCATCTCTCCTCAGGGGCCACTGCTCAATGTGTGCTTCTGATCTGTCATTCATCTCTCCTCAGGGGCCACTCCTCAATGTGTGCTTCTGATCTGTCATTCATCTCTCCTCAGGGGCCACTCCTCAATGTGTGCTTCTGATCTGTCATTCATCTCTCCTCAGGGGCCACTCCTCAATGTGTGCTTCTGATCCCTCATTCATCTCTCCTCAGGGGCCACTCCTGAATGTGTGCTTCTGATCTGTCATTCATCTCTCCTCAGGGGCCACTGCTCAATGTGTGCTTCTGATCCCTCATTCATCTCTCCTCAAGGGCCACTCCTGAATGTGTGCTTCTGGCCTGTCATTCATCTCTCCTCAGGGGCCACTCCTCAATGTGTGCTTCAGATCTGTCATTCATCTCTCCTCAGGGGCCACTCCTGAATGTGTGCTTCTGATCCCTCATTTATCTCTCCTCAGGGGCCACTGCTCAATGTGTGCTTCTGATCCCTCATTCATCTCTCCTCAGGGGCCACTCCTGAATGTGTGCTTCTGATCTGTCATTCCTCTCTCCTCAGGGGCCACTCCTCAATGTGTGCTTCTGATCTGTCATTCATCTCTCCTCAGGGGCCACTCCTCAATGTGTGCTTCTGATCTGTCATTCATCTCTCCTCAGGGGCCACTCCTCAATGTGTGCTTCTGATCCCTCATTCATCTCTCCTCAGGGGCCACTGCTCAATGTGTGCTTCTGATCCCTCATTCATCTCTCCTCAGGGGCCACTCCTGAATGTGTGCTTCTGATCCCTCATTCATCTCTCCTCAGGGGCCACTGCTCAATGTGTGCTTCTGATCCCTCATTCATCTCTCCTCAAGGGCCACTCCTGAATCTGTGCTTCTGACCTGTCATTCATCTCTCCTCAGGGGCCACTCCTCAATGTGTGCTTCAGATCTGTCATTATCTCTCCTCAGGGGCCACTCCTCAATGTGTGCTTCTGATCTGTCATTCATCTCTCCTCAGGGGCCACTCCTCAATGTGCGCTTCTGATCTGTCATTCATCTCTCCTCAGGGGCCACTCCTCAATGTGCGCTTCTGATCTGTCATTCATCTCTCCTCAAGGGCCACTGCTCAATGTGTGCTTCAGATCTGTCATTCATCTCTCCTCAGGGGCCACTCCTCAATGTGTGCTTCTGATCTGTCATTCATCTCTCCTCAGGGGCCACTCCTCAATGTGTGCTTCAGATCTGTCATTCATCTCTCCTCAGGGGCCACTCCTCAATGTGTGCTTCTGATCCCTCATTCATCTCTCCTCAGGGGCCACTCCTTAATGTGTGCTTCTGATCTGTCATTCATCTCTCCTCAAGGGCCACTCCTCAATGTGTGCTTCAGATCTGTCATTCATCTCTCCTCAGGGGCCACTGCTCAATGTGTGCTTCAGATCCCTCATTCATCTCTCCTCAGGGGCCACTCCTCAATGTGTGCTTCTGATCCCTCATTCATCTCTCCTCAGGGGCCACTCCTCAATGTGTGCTTCTGATCTGTCATTCATCTCTCCTCAAGGGCCACTGCTCAATGTGTGCTTCTGATCTGTCATTCATCTCTCCTCAGGGGCCACTCCTCAATGTGTGCTTCTGATCCCTCATTCATCTCTCCTCAGGGGCCACTCCTCAATGTGTGCTTCTGATCTGTCATTCATCTCTCCTCAAGGGCCACTGCTCAATGTGTGCTTCAGATCTGTCATTCATCTCTCCTCAGGGGCCACTCCTCAATGTGTGCTTCTGATCCCTCATTCATCTCTCCTCAGGGGCCACTCCTTAATGTGTGCTTCTGATCTGTCATTCATCTCTCCTCAAGGGCCACTCCTCAATGTGTGCTTCAGATCTGTCATTCATCTCTCCTCAGGGGCCACTCCTCAATGTGTGCTTCTGATCTGTCATCCATCTCTCCTCAAGGGCCACTGCTCAATGTGTGCTTCTGATCTGTCATTCATCTCTCCTCAAGGGCCACTCCTCAATGTGTGCTTCTGATCTGTCATTCATCTCTCCTCAGGGGCCACTCCTCAATGTGCGCTTCTGATCTGTCATTCATCTCTCCTCAGGGGCCACTCCTCAATGTGTGCTTCTGATCTGTCATTCATCTCTCCTCAAGGGCCACTCCTCAATGTGCGCTTCTGATCCCTCATTCATCTCTCCTCAGGGGCCACTCCTGAATGTGTGCTTCTGATCCCTCATTCATCTCTCCTCAGGGGCCACTGCTCAATGTGTGCTTCTAATCCCTCATTCATCTCTCCTCAAGGGCCACTCCTGAATGTGTGCTTCTGACCTGTCATTCATCTCTCCTCAGGGGCCACTCCTCAATGTGTGCTTCAGATCTGTCATTCATCTCTCCTCAGGGGCCACTCCTGAATGTGTGCTTCTGATCCCTCATTCATCTCTCCTCAGGGGCCACTGCTCAATGTGTGCTTCTGATCCCTCATTCATCTCTCCTCAGGGGCCACTCCTGAATGTGTGCTTCTGATCTGTCATTCATCTCTCCTCAGGGGCCACTGCTCAATGTGTGCTTCTGATCTGTCATTCATCTCTCCTCAGGGGCCACTCCTCAATGTGTGCTTCTGATCCCTCATTCATCTCTCCTCAGGGGCCACTCCTGAATGTGTGCTTCTGATCTGTCATTCATCTCTCCTCAGGGGCCACTGCTCAATGTGTGCTTCTGATCTGTCATTCATCTCTCCTCAGGGGCCACTCCTCAATGTGTGCTTCTGATCCCTCATTCATCTCTCCTCAAGGGCCACTCCTGAATGTGTGCTTCTGACCTGTCATTCATCTCTCCTCAGGGGCCACTCCTCAATGTGTGCTTCTGATCCCTCATTCATCTCTCCTCAGGGGTCACTCCTCAATGTGTGCTTCTGATCTGTCATTCATCTCTCCTCAGGGGCCACTCCTCAATGTGTGCTTCTGATCCCTCATTCATCTCTCCTCAGGGGTCACTCCTCAATGTGTGCTTCTGATCTGTCATTCATCTCTCCTCAAGGGGCCACTACTCAATGTGTGCTTCAGATCCCTCATTCATCTCTCCTCAAGGGCCACTCCTCAATGTGTGCTTCTGATCTGTCATTCATCTCTCCTCAGGGGCCACTCCTCAATGTGTGCTTCTGATCCCTCATTCATCTCTCCTCAGGGGCCACTGCTCAATGTGTGCTTCAGATCCCTCATTCATCTCTCCTCAAGGGCCACTCCTCAATGTGTGCTTCTGATCTGTCATTCATCTCTCCTCAAGGGCCACTCCTCAATGTGTGCTTCTGACCTGTCATTCATCTCTCCTCAGGGGCCACTCCTCAATGTGTGCTTCTGATCTGTCATTCATCTCTCCTCAGGGGCCACTCCTCAATGTGTGCTTCTGATCCCTCATTCATCTCTCCTCAGGGGCCACTCCTCAATGTGTGCTTCTGATCTGTCATTCCTCTCTCCTCAGGGGCCACTCCTCAATGTGTGCTTCTGATCTGTCATTCATCTCTCCTCAGGGGCCACTCCTCAATGTGTGCTTCTGATCTGTCATTCATCTCTCCTCAGGGGCCACTCCTCAATGTGTGCTTCTGATCTGTCATTCCTCTCTCCTCAGGGGCCACTGCTCAATGTGTGCTTCAGATCCCTCATTCATCTCTCCTCAGGGGCCACTCCTCAATGTGTGCTTCTGACCTGTCATTCATCTCTCCTCAGGGGCCACTCCTCAATGTGTGCTTCTGATCTGTCATTCATCTCTCCTCAGGGGCCACTCCTCAATGTGTGCTTCTTTTCCGTTACGCAACATCCCTCAGTCCTTATCCAACGTGTCTTCTTGCTCATCCCTGATCATTCACTCCTCATTCCTCTGACCCCACCCCTCATCTTCACCCCTCGTCACTCACTCGTCATCCTTCACTTCTCTTCCATAACCCCTCACCCCCATCCCTCACACTTCCTTCCTCTCTTCCTGTGCATCATTCTTTCTCTGAGCGCTTCCTTCCTCACTAATCCTTCCTCAGTCCTCATTTCTCATTCCACCCCCTCATTCCTAATCTCCCATTCATTCATCCATTTGTATTTTTATTCAGTTATTTATTGAAATAATTTCTAGGGACACAGTCTGCAGATCACCAGGTAGCCTCAGGAAGACCAGGGATATCAAGAGGAGAAGATGTAGAGAGCGTTGAACAGGGAGGTACAGTAGTCTGACATCCTGGCTGAAGAGGTCTGGGGCAGCCTTGCATAGCACACAGGTCTGGGTGCAGCCTGGTGTAGCGCAGAGGTCTGGGGCAGCCTGGTGTATGACAGAGGTCTGGGGGCAGCACAGCGGTCTGGGGGAAGCACTGAGTTCTGTTGGAAGCACAGAGTTGCTCCAGTATTGGAACTTTCATAGATTCCCATAGCTTGTATCATTCCCCGTCGTCGGAATGGAAGCCTCGGTAAATAAAAAATAACATAGCAGTAGATACAAAAGAGAAAGAAAGGCCTAGGCCTCATCTCATTTTGTGCCATATCTAGGGGTGGGCGTAGTGCTCCGCTCCGTCCACCGAGTGTGCGTAATGTGGCCTACTTAGCGATTCGCAAAGTAGGCGTAGTAGGCAACACTACGCACACACCATGGAGGAGCGAAGTTGCCTGTCACCCGCCTCCCTCCCGCCCACTTCTAAATGCCCTTAAAATCATTTAAAACATTCTAAAACGAATGAAAACGACTTACCCGAGATGCCGTGTCCCGGGGTTCCCTCTTCCTAGTTTCTCGCCGACTTCTTCCTCACAAATGCGCATGCGCGGGCGCCCGCGAAATGTGTGGGTGTGCGTAGATTCTCCCATACTTCGTGATGCTTCGCGTAGCCCCACTACGCCCACTACTCCCAGGGTTAAGCATATCCACCTCTTTTTTTAAAAGAGACCAAAAACAGGTAACAACCAATCAGATTAGCCTCACCACATAGAACCCTCCTGAGAGAGCCTCAAAGGTTCAGATATTCTACCGCATGTTGTGCTAAGGGAGTCTCCACTGAGCTCTGCTCAGATTTCTCTTCAACTTTTGGATTTCAACTGTTTTATTTCCAGGATGTCAGATAAGGAAAAGAAAGCTTTATTTAAGGCCTGTTCTACTTGTTCTAAGAAAAGGCTTTATATTGCGGACAAGCATAAGGACTGCATTTATTGCTTGTACCCTGATCACAAGGCCACTGATTGTAAGATCTTCAGAACCTTCTCCACTAAGACGCTGAGAGACAGGGAAGGACGACTTCTAACCTGGTTACAGAATATGAAGTCACGCAAAGAAGTAATTTCTAATGACAGTGAAGATTCCTCTTCAGCTACATCTTCAAGGAGGTCGAAAAAGAGTGGGAAGTCTTCCCCTTCAACTTCAACTGAACCTCCTACTAAAGCCTTTCAAAAGACCTCTGATAGGTCTGACAGGCCCAGTCCCAAAAAATCTCCTCACCGAGGTGTAAAGGAGAGGGAGGGACTTGTTCCTGAGGTACTTTCTGCTCAGAAGGTGAGCCGTGGACCTTCTGCTGCCTCTCTGTCAACTGAAAAGGCAAAGATATTCAAGAAATCAACATCTATACCTCAGGAGCAAAAATCTGAGAAGAAGACCTTTTAGTCGACGACGACATCATCAGGTACATCGACGACGGCATCTAAAAGTGACCAGGTGACAATTTCAGCTCCGTCGACGGTCCTGTCGTCGAGCGCTTCGCCGACGACAACTTCGACGACGACTTCGTCGACGTTACAGATTACTATCACAGTGTCTTCTACAATGTTGACAACCTTGGCGTCGACAAGGATGACGCAGACAATGGTGTCGACGACGACAATGTCAATGATGACGGCAGTAATGGTAATGACGTCGAGCTCGTCGATGGTACCATCCACGATCAGTCCATCGTTGTCAACGGTCCTTTCTCCGACGACGATTTCTTCGACGACGACATCTTCGACGACACAAAAAGTCAAGATTTCTATCAAAAGACACCAAATTACAACATAAATGACATCTCCGCGTAGGGTGACACCTTTACCTCCGGCATTGCTTTTGGAGGAGGAATACTCAGAGGAGGATGAAGATCTGTATGGGGATGCTTACAGTCCATCCCAACTTCAGATGAAATACCAGGACTTAGATTCGTATGATTATTACTTTGAACAACAACAATTCCCTGCACGGGATAGGCCTCAAGAGAAGTCACATCAGAGCATGGTGGCCATGCCGTCTTCGCTTATCAGTGATTTACAGACCATGTTGTTGGATTATAAGAGGAGATTTCCATCTCAAGCCTCTGATCAACAGTCCATGCACTGCCACCACAGCCACCACCACCTCCATCTACTTCTGTGGCTACAGTGGCTCAACCTCGGAGCCGGAACCATTGGAAGATCGGCAGAATGTCATCACAGTTCAGGGTGATGATGATGATGACTCATCAAATGAAGACTGAAATGTGGAACAGGTCCCGAATCCGGATTGGGAATGGGACGATTATATCATTCCAGATCCTGCTACACCATCACCGGATCCTATAGACTTTCCTCCAGCAGACATCGGAGGTTTCCATAATCTTATGGAAAGGGCCTCCAAGAGGTTTGGCCTTCCCATTCTGGTGGTACAATCGGACTGTTTCCTCAATGATTTCAAGGAGCCTTATAGAAAATCCATCCGTTCTATCCCGATTGTGGAGCATGTATGGAGTGAGGTGATAAAAGTGATGCAGTCTCCAGCTACTGTTATCCCTGTTCTTCCACGACTCGAGAAAAAATATAAGCCTCCTGACGATAGTCCCGCCTGACTGGTTGGTCAACCGAAGCCGGACTCTGTTATCTCTCAAAGAAAGTCAAGGAGTCCGTCGGCACCCCTTACAATACCACCAGATAAGGAGGGCAGGCGCCTGAACAATATGGGCAAGAGGTTTTCCTCTATGTCCAGCCTCCTTGTTAGAGCTGCTAATGCACTTGCAATTTTGGGATGATATGATCGCCAAATGTGGTGCGATTTGTCTCCATTTATAGAACAACTGCCAGATAGTTCTAAGGCTGACGCAAGGAAGATTCTAGAGGAGGGTGAGTGGTCTTCCTCGGAAATTATCGATTGTGCGATGGACATTGCCACGGCTGCTTTTCGCGCCTTGGCATGTTCAGCTGTCCTAAGACAACAAGGCTGGCTTTGGGCTACCTGGTTTCACCCGAAGGTACAGAATACGATTTTGGATTTGCCATTTGATGGAGACATGCTTTTTGGCAAGCATATAGACGACGCTTTACAAGACATCAAGAAGGACACAAAAACAGCGAGGTCCTTGGGGACATTGCAATATCGCAAAATGCCCTCCCGGGGTGCAAAAGGAAGAGGTTTTTCTACCTACAGAGGAGGATACCAACAAAGCTACTGCTCCTACTCACAATCTTCGCAGTTATTCAAACCTCAGTCCTCGAAACGCCAAGGCCAGTCGGCGTCTTCTCTCGCCAACCTTCAAGAGGTCGACAGGGGTGTCAGGAGAGAGATAACTCTAAAAGCCAATAGTGGCTCCCTTGCTCTGCCTACTGTTCTTTTACCCCTGGTACCATCAGTAGGGGGCAGGATTTCACAATGTCCCCACTGCTGGAAAATCATAACATCAGATCGGTGGGTTCTCAATATCATCCAATTTGGTCACACATTAGAATTTCAAAACCTTCCACCTTTCAGAGCCCCTCGCACCACCGAATCAAAGCATCTACATATGCTACGTCTCCAAGCTCTTCAATTGCTCATCAAAGGAGCGATAGAGCCAGTACCTCTATCCCATCGAGGAGAAGGGTTCTATTCCAGGTTTTTCCTGGTTCACAAGACAGAGGAAAAATGGCGCCCAATCTTAGACCTGAGGGAGCTCAACACCTATCTCATAAAACTCTTGTTTCGGATGGTATCTCTTCAGGATATTTTACGTCTTCTGAATCCAGGAGACTACATTGAAACTCTGGATCTCGAGGACGCATATTTCCATGTTCCTTTCCACCCAGCTCACAGGAGATTTTTACGCTTCACAGTAGTCAAGAGCCACTTTCAATTCAAGGTCCTGCCTTTCGGGCTCGGATCCGCTCCGCGGATATTGACAAAGGTATTGCCCCGAGTTGCAGCGTTTCTCAGAAAGCAGTCTCTACCGGTTTTTCCCTACCTGGACGATTGGTCGATAAAAGCTTCATCTTCTCAAGCAACTACAAGAGCCGTGGAAAGTTGCATTCAGCTTTCTTCAACTCAACAAGGACAAGTCAGTCCTTCTTCCATCCTCGTCAGCTAAGTTTCTAGGGTGCATTCTGGATACGACTTGCTGCAAGGCTTTCCCATCAGAGGAAAGACAGAAAAGGCTGATTCTTTCTGCCCATCAACTGCAAAGAAGACAATCTCTGATGGTCCATCTATACAAATCTCCCCTAGGATTAATTTCATCCTTCATACCCTTAATTCCGTATTTTCAGGCTTCGTATGCGCCCCTTGCAAGAACAGCTGGACATGCAATGGCGCCAGGCAGAAGGCAAGTTCGACGACAGGATAACGGTCACTCCTCCAATGAGAGAGGCGGCCATTTGGTGGATGATCAAGGACAATATCTCAGAAGGTCTCCCTTTCAGGGTTGCTGCAGCTCCTTTGGTTCTAACCATGGATGCCTCGCTAGAAGGCTGGGAAGCGGTTTTGCAAGACCTCCAAGTAAGCGATCACTGGACACCCGAACAAGACACTCTCCCATCAGTCTTCTGGAGCTCAAGGCAATTCGTTTAGCTTTGCAGGCTTTCCTTCCGAGGATTCGGAATTCCACCATCCTGGTCCGACAACACGACGGCCATGCATTATGTGAACAAACAGGGTGGAACAAAATCTCAACTTCTTTCAAAGGAGGTCCAGGAGATTTGGGAATGGGCAATTCTCAAAAATATCGCTCTCTCAGCAGAGCATCTCTCAGGTACCCTCAACACGAAAGAGAAAACTCAAAACGGAACCCTGTACTATGATTCTAATAGCGCCGGCGTGGCCTCGCCAATTCTGGTTCACAGAGCTTCTCCTGCTCTCTCAGGATCAACCAGTTCACCTATGTCCCATTCCATCTCTGTTAATGATGTACCAGGGCCAAGTGCTGCCTCCAGATCTGAACTCTCTCCAGTTGACAGCGTGGCTCCTGAGCACCGAGAGTTCAGAGTTTAAAGATCCCTCAGGAGTGTAAAGAGGTTTTATCTCATGCCCGCGCACCAAGTACAAATAAGACAAATTGTGCGAAATGGAAAAATTTCTGCTTATGGTGCCACAGAGAAAATCTTCATCCGTTCTCTTCTGCTCCTCATCAGATATTGCCATATATCTTATCTCTGGCCAAGTCAGGCCTTGCACATTCCTCCATTAAACACCTGGCGGCCATCTCTAGATTCAGGCGGACGGCCTCTTGTCTGCAAGGATTGTCAAACAATTCCTGAAACGACTCTTTAGAGTTTTCCCTCCGGTTCGGCCTCCTCCTCCGGTGTGGCAACTCAACTTGGTTCTGACTCATCTCATGAGACCTCCGTTTGAACCTATTCATAGAGCAGATCTTAAATTTCTATCATGGAAAGTGGCCCTCCTCTTAGCCTTGACGTCAGATAGGACGGTTGGAGAACTTCAGGCTCTCACCATTATGGAACCTTTTCTACAGTTCAAAAAAGACACTTTAATTCTAAGGACAAATCCAAAATGTATTCCGAAAGTCCCTTCAGATTTCCATTTGAATGAACGTGTTTTTTTTTTTGTTAAAGATATTTTTATTGAGAGTACAGGAAGGAAGAAATAACAGAAGAGAGAAAAGATGGAAACATATGAAATGCAAAAAGAGCCCTCGCAGGAGCTAACTCCACATGGCCAAGAAGCAGTAACATTGATGAAGATTCGTATAGCGTGACAGCCCTAGGCAGGATAAGTCTCAAAGTCCGCCAGCCAACAGCGTCGTGCCCCACGAGGAACCCTGGAGGGGCATCAACCCACATTGGCACCAGGCAAAAGCTGTCCGAGTCAGAGGCGTATTCGACCAGTTCAAGTTGCGCCTCCATGTGTCTTGGCCATGAGAAAGACGTTGCAGCGAGGTATAACGGAAAAACCCACCCCCCCTTGGATAAACAAACCAAATCCCCCCCCCCAAAGGCTCCAGCCAACTACCAACCCCCCTCCCCCCAGTGGTGGCAGTCCAGCAGCAGGCATTCACTCAAACAGTCTTCACACCTGAAACAAATGCAGTGCACGTAAGGTGGGTGGACAGACCGCCGATGGCAAACCTCGAGAAAGAAAGCGGACTAGCGGGCCCCACCTGAAAATGAAATTCTTAAAGTCACCTCTGAAAACATCAGCCATACGTTCCACACTCAACAGCTTCCACAACTTAGCAAACCAGAGGGAAAGTGCAGGGGCCTCCTTCTTCTTCCAAGCCGCAGCCAAGGTCAACTTGGCCGCACCTATGCAGAGCCAAAGGATTTGTTTATCTGCCTTGGTCTGATGCTCTAAAAGCGGGTCCCGAAGACCCAGGAGCACTAAGCCTATGGAGTCCGGAATCGGGTAACCCAACACATCTTTAATATGAGACAGTATCTCCCCCCAATAGGGGCGTATAATAGGGCAGTCCCACCAGATATGGCGAAAATCCCCAAGGAAACCACAGCCTCGCCAACACCTATCTGATGCAGAGGGAAAAATCTTTTTCAGTCGGGTCGGGTAAAGATACCAATCCAGCATTGTTTTCATATGGGCCTCCCGGAGATCAATAGAATGTTTGAATTTGTGTAAATCGCGCCAGAGGTGAGTCCACTCCTCGTCGGAGATATCTCGCCCTAGGTGCTCTTCCCACAGACCCATGTATCTAGGGCGAGGCGAGATAGCAGTAGTCAATAGAAGATCATAGAGGAATGATCTTCTATTGAGGAATGAGATCACCCCCTTCATAGAATATAGGATTCGAAATCTGTGGGAGGCCTCGTCGCTGCATCCCGCACCTCCGGTGACAACGCCCAGTGAAGCAGTTGGGCATGCCGGTAACGCTCGGAAGGTAGCACCGCGTAATCACGCATGCAATTATGGAAGGTGAGCGGCTCATACCCATGGAACAAGTGTGTAAGTGCGTAGCAACCCCCCGCCCTCCACCCGTCAAAGGGGCCTTCAACGAGAGCCGGCGGAAAGGCCGGGTTAAAGTGGATAGGTGTGAAGGGGGATGGAAGGAGGTCCACCTCTCGTCACTAGAGACCAAGTCCCAGACCATCAGAGTGGTACTCGTAGGAGTGCTAATGTAGGCGTTGCGAGGCCGATCCCCCTTCGCCCTACAAATCAGGTCCCATATCGATCTTCCTGCCACACTCCTGTCCATATGTAACCAGTGCTTCTCCGACTCCATTTGGGTCCACTCGGCCAGCACCCGGAGTTGCGCCGCCTTATAATAGAGATGCATGTCCGGGAGGCCGACCCCACCCTTCTTCAGAGGCCGACACAGCGTAAGAAAGGAAAGTCTAGCACGGCCTTCCTGCCAGACATAGCGCAGAATTATGGATTTAAGACGCCTAAAAAAATCCCCCTCCAAAGTGATAGGGAGTGCTTGGAACAGGTACAAGAGCTTGGGGAGCATCGTCATCTTAATGGCATGTACGCGACCCATCCAAGAGATGAACATGGGCTTCCAACGATTAAGCTCGGTCTGTATCTGGGTCAGCAGGGGAGGGAAGTTGACCGCATACAAGGTGGCAACAGACAAGGTCAGCCTGACCCCAAGATACTGTATGGAGCTAGACCACGACAGGGGCGTGAGTGGTCGGATGCGGTCCACCTCAGTGGGCGGCAGCGTGAGATTGAGGATGTAGGATTTGCCGGGATTGATCCGAAAACCCTCCACCGCTTCAAACTGAGAAAGCACTTCCTGCACCCGTGGGAGGGAGTTCCTCGGGTCCGCTAGTGACAATAGAACGTCGTCAGCAAAGAGGGATATTTTATGCTGCTCCCCCGAAAAGGGGAGACCAACAATATCCGGGTCCTCCCGCACCCTAAGGGCAAGAGGCTCGATGCTGAGCGCGAAGAGTAGGGGAGATAGGGGGCAGCCCTGCCTCGTACCCCGGGAGTGTGCAAAGAAGGGTGAAACATGGCCATTCACCATAACCCTCGAGCGTGGACCATGGTAGTTGGCCCGAAGCATATCGATAAATTTGGGTGAAAAACCAAAGGCCTTCAAGGTACTAAAGAGGAAGTTCCAATCCACCCGATCGAACGCCTTTTCAGCGACGAGGCCCACCAAGACCGCCGGGATCTTAAAGCGATTTGCCTTCTCGATCAGGTGAATCAGCCTTCTGGTGTTGTCGTGGGTCTGGTGACCTTTTATGAAGCCTGATTGGTCGGGGTGAATAAGAGCAGGCATGAGGTCCTGGAGCCGGGCAGCCAAGATAGAGGAGTACAATTGAGCATCCACGTTTAACAGGGCTATGGGCCGGTATGACTCACATTTAGAGGGATCCTTCCCGGCTTTGGGAATAATCGAAATCATTGCTTCCGCCATGGTGCCCGTAGTTTGGCCCGCCTCCCTCATGCCATTGAAAAGAGTCACCAAAAAATCCCCCAGCTCAGAAGCAAATGTTTGATAGAAGGGAGCCGTAAAGCCGTCTGGGCCAGGCGCCTTGAGCGGTTTAAGGGACCTAATGGCGGTCAACACCTCCTCCCTAGTGAAGGGGGCCTCCAGAAGGTCATTCCATTCCTTGGAAACCTGCGGAAGTGGATAAGCCCCTAAGTATTCCTGCTGCTCTGCAGGCGCCAGGTGGTCTGCCGAGTATAGGGCGGCATAAAAGTCGCCGAAAAGCTCCGCCTTGACTGCGTCCCTATGTTCCATGGCGCCGGAGGGCGTCCGGATGCCACCCACATATTCCCTCTCACGCTTATCACTGAGCTGCCGAGCCAGATGTTTCCCCACTTTGTTGCCTTGAGCATAAGAGAGGCGCCCTAGGCGCAAGAGGGTATACTCCGCCCGATTATTATAGTGGGTCCTGAGTTTACCCCGCACCGCAGCAAGAGGGCGAAGAGTCTTTCGAGAAGGATTCTGTTTATGCGCAGTTTCAAGTGTCGCCAGCTCCGCCTCCAGCGCCTCCCTTTCCTCGCACCTAAGCTTGTTCAGGGCGGAGTTCAACGCAATGCACGTGCCCCGTGTCGTCCCCTTAAAGGCGTCCCATTGGGTGAAGACCGAGGTGTCCCCAACTTTGTTGAACTCAAAAAATTCGCCAATGGCTGCCCTAAGTTTTTTGCAGGATTCCTCATCACGTGTAAGGGAGATAGGGAAGTACCATTTGCGGTGTGGGGACCTCTCTGGGGCCCAAGTCAAGCACGTTGCCAAAAGACTGTGATCTGATACAGAGAGCGGAAATATTCTACTGTCACTCAAGTCTCCCTGCAAAGACTGATTTAGAAAAATGTGATCGAGACGTGAATACGTGTGTTGAACATGGGAATAGAACGTGTAATCCCTAGTGTGGGGGTGGAGGGCGTGCCAGCTATCAATAAGGCCTAGACTGTCCAAGGCGTCGCGCAACTCAGGGGAGAAGAGACCCGCCTCCGTCCTTTGTTGGTGTGAGCAATCAAGACTTTTTGTCCCAAACCAAATTGAAATCCCTCCCCAAAGTCCCCCACCTCCCTCATGAAGGCCTCAAGGAACCCATTCTGGCCCGCATTCGGTGCATTGATAACCACCCACGTGCAAAGCTTACCAAGGAGCATCCCCTTCACCATCAGCCATCTTCCCTCCTTGTCGCTACGCACCCCCATGGGTTGAAACTGAAGTGTAGAGCGGAACAGAAGTGCCACCCCCCGGTGCTTAGTAGTGGCAGAGGATTTGTAAATCAGTGGGTATTGCCTATGCTTAAGCCTAGATTCGTCTTTATGGGCCAAATGCGTTTCCTGCAGTCCCACCACATCCAAATGATGATCAAGAATATATTTCCACACTTTCTGACGCTTTTGAGGAGAATTAAGGCCTTTAACATTCCAGGAGCCTATCGTAACAGGCATCATTTAGTCAGTGCCCTCCCCCCCCCGCTCCATTCAGTGCCCCCCATAATGCCAGAATCAAACCAAACACACTCGCATTCATACCAAATCCCCTGCTGCCACCACTGAGCCCGTTCCAAAACAACCCTTCCCCAATCCAAAGGAGCCTCAAAACAATATACAATAAAGAGAGATTCAGAACCAGAAAAAGAACAAAGAAAGTCGGACATGACCATATGGGTCGGGGGTAGAAGACCCAGGTAATGCCCCCCTCGAGTTCAGGGTCGGGGTAACCCTCCAATGGAGCACGGTCCTTCAAAGTACCTGAGATGGTAGAGCCCCCCCAGCCCCACGGGCCGCTGTTGGGGGAGCCTAGGCTGCTGAAGAGCTATCCACCCGGCTCGACTCAGTCACTAGGGCCACCGAAGCCAAAACCTCTCCCCTCTCACTTTGGCTCGCCGATGGAGTCGGACCCTCCGCCACACCATGTCGGCCCACTCTCTGCCACGCTGGGGAGCGGGAACGGCGACGTCTTCTCGGGGAGGCGCTGGCACCCACCGACGCGGCTGCTTCCTCCATGCCCAGAAGTTCCTTGGCGGCTGCCAGAGATCTCACTTGCACTAGTCTGTTCTGCCATCTGAAAATGAGCCGAAAGGGGTGACCCCAGGAGTAGGACACCCCGCGCTCCCGCAGGAAAGCAGTCATCGGGCGGAAGTCCCGTCGCTTTTGCAGTGTGGAAGCCGCCAGGTCTTGAAAAAGCTGAGGGTTGTGCCCTCAAAAGTGCAAGTTGTTGGTGTCCCTTGCTTTCCGTAGGATTTTCTCCTTCAATTGAAAATCGTGGACACAAACCAGAATGTCAGGCGGCGGCGAGCGCGCGCCACACGGCAGCCCAACCCGAGGTACTCTGTCCATGCGAACCTCCGTGAGGTCGTCCTCCGCCAGAATTTGCAGAAACAAGGCCTCCACATACTCCCGCAAGTTCTCACCCTCTCCTTCCCAGGGTACCGCTCGGATCCGAATGTTATTACGGCGGGACCAGTTTTCCAAATCTTCGCAGTGGGCCTTTAGATGTAAGTTCTGCTCACGTAGCCGGAGCATGTCCTGCTGTAGCTGATGGACGTCACCAGTGAGGCCCAGAACATGGTCCTCCAGGGTCGCAACCCATTCTCCGATGCCGTCCACATCTCGACGGACCTCACGTAGATCGGAGGCCAGCTGCAACTTCAGTTCTGTGATATCGTCCTTGATAGATGCAAAAAGTTCAATCAAAAAGGCCTTCGTGACTGGGCCCTCTCCGTCGTCCTTGGCCGGGGACTTGCTAGAGCCGGGGGGCGATCCGGACGGACCTTTCCCAGGACCGTCCTTCCCTGGCCTATTCATGCGATTCCTCGTCGTCATGATGCGGCGCCTCAGCCAGCCTCTGGGCCCCTCGCGACCTCCCGGAGCGTCCCGAGATATCAGGCCGCGCTCCCTCACACCTTCCGCGGTGTCCGCGTCGTAGGCACCGGGAGGCCGAAGCGATCAGAAGGCAGCACTCGCCGTGTCTCTCAACGCCCGTTGAATCGCCCCCAAGGCATAGGGGGTTAGGGGCGAGACGGCACCTCTTCTTCTCACAGTCTTCTGCACCGTCCAGCAGCCGCCAGACAGGTCGGCGCCTCCTCGTCACCTCCGCTCAGGCGCCGATAGCCAGATGGATCACAGGGGCGCCAGGTGGGCTTGCGACGATCCCAGTCGGGGGGTCCCGCAGTGCAAGTGCTACACTAGACAACTTGCTGAGGTCCAGGGTCCCCTCGTGCCAATAGCCGATGCAGACCAGGCGAGGCTCTGCAGGCCGCACCAGCGCTCGTGCGTCACCACTTCGACACCTCGGCTAAGTCCACCGTCCCAGGTCGTAGCTCGACAGGAGAAGGCTCAAACGCATTCAGGGCACCTTAGTGACCCCAGGAAAGTCAATTCCGGAGCTGAAATTGCCCCAATTCAGCTACACAAAGCTATGAATGGCTCAGGTGCCGGAGGAGCTCGCAGGCACGTCTTACTCCGTCGCCATCTTGGCCACGGCCCCCTAACGTGTTGTTTTTAAAATCTTTCTTCTCTAGACCTACGACTCCAGCAGAAAGTTCTCTTCATTCCTTGGATGTCCAGAGATGTCTGAAATTTTATCTTGAGCGCACAAAGGATTTTCAGGAAATCTTTGCAATTCTTTGTGGCTTTTAGTGCTCCTCGGAAAGGTTTTCCCCTTTCAAAACAAGGAATTTCACGTTTAATTTCTAGTGCAATTCACTATTGCCACCAAGCGGTGGGTAAGCCGCTAGAAAGACGTGTACAAGCTCATTCCACAAGATCAGTTTCATCATCTGCTGCTCTCTTCGCTGAGGTTCCTATCAAAGACATTTGTAGGGCAGCTACATGGAGCAGCGCCCACACTTTCACAAAGCACTACTGCTTGGACTCTTTCACAAGTAGTGATGCGGCAGTGGGACAAGCAGTCTTGAAGAACCTCTTCCAATGAGCGGTGAGCTTTCCCTTCTATCCCTCCTTCCTTATTGCACATTTTGTATCTGATAATGTTTACTGGCTACTGTTTCAATGTCTGTTGACTTCTTATGAAAGTTTGGTCACATAGTTATTTCAATTTTATGTCACAAAATGTGCTTTATTGACGACGGGGAATAATACAAGCTATGGGAATCTATGAAAGTTCCAATACTGGAGCAAGAAATCAAGTTACTTACCTGTAACTTTGGTTCTCCGGTATTGGTAACTTTCATAGATTCCCATGCGCCCACCCTCCTTCCCTGGGAGAGCTCAGCCTTCAGCAATTGTGGTTACTGTTACACAACGGCTACGAAAATCTGAGGCTCTGAGGCTCTCTCCGGAGGGTTCTATGGGGTGAGGCTAATCTGATTGGTTGTTACATGTTTTTGGTCTCTTTTACAAAAAGAGGTGGATATGCTACAAAATGAGATGAGGCCTACTGCTATGTTATTTTTAATTTATCGAGTCTCCCATTCCGACGACGGGGAATGATACAAGCTATGGGAATCTATGAAAGTTACCAATACTGGAGAACCAAACCTGATGTAGCACAGAGGTCTGGGGCAGTCAGTCATAGCACACAGGTCTGGGGCAGCATGGCATAGCACAGAGGGCTGGTGACAGCCTGGTGTAGCACAGAGGTCTGGGGACAGCCTAGTGTAGCACAGAGGTCTGGTGACAGCCTGGTGTAGCACAGAGGTCTGGTTGCAGCCTGGTGTAGCGCAGAGGTCTGTGGACAGCCTGGTGTAGCACAGAGGTCTTGGGCAGTCTGGTGTAGCACAGAGGTCCGGGAACAGCCTGGTGTAGCACAGAGGTCTGGGGGCAGCCTGGGGAAGCACAGAGGTCTGGGGCAGCCTGGTGTAGGAGAGGGGTCTGGATGCAGCCTGATGTAGCACAGAGGTCTGGGGACAGGACAGAGGTCTGGTGACAGCACAGAGGTGTGGGGGCAGCCTGGCATAGCACAGAGGTCTGGAGGCAGCCTGGTGTAGAGCAAAGGTCTGGGGGCAGCACAGAGGTCGGCGAGCTGCCTGGTGTAGCACAGAGGTCTGGGGAAGGCCTGGTGTAGCACAGAGGTCTGGGGGCAGCCTGGTGTAGCACAGAGAACTGGGTGCAGCCCGGTGTAGCACAGAGGTCTGGGGGCAGCCCGGTGTAGCACAGAGGTCTGGGGCAGCCTGGTGTAGCACAGAGGTCTGGGTGCAGCCTGGTGTAGCACAGAGCTGGGGGCAGCCTGGCATAGCACAGAGGTCTGGGGCAGCCTGGCATAGCAAAGAGGTCTGGGGCAGCATGGCGTAGTACAGAGATCTGTGGACAGCCTAGTGTAGCACAGAGGTCTGTGGACAGCGTAGTGTAGCACAGAGGTCTGTGGACAGCCTGGTGTAGCACAGAGGTCTGGGACAGCCTGGGGCAGCACAGAGGTCTGGGGCAGCCTGGTGTAGCACAGAGGTCCGGGGACAGCCTTGTGTAGCACAGAGGTATGGGTGTAGCCTGGTGTAGCACAGAGATCTGGGGGCAGCCTGGCATAGCACAGAGGTCTGGGGAAGCCTGGCATAGCACAGAGGTCTGGGGCAGCATTGCGCAGTACAGAGGTCTCTGGACAGCCTAGTGTAGCACAGAGGTCTGTGGACAGCGTAGTGTAGGACAGAGGTCTAGGGACAGCCTGGGGCAGCACAGAATTCTGGGGCAGCCTGGTGTAGCACAGAGGTCTGGGGACAGCCTAGTGTAGCACAGAGGTCTGGGTGCAGCCTGGTGTAGCACAGAGGTCTGGGGGCAGCCTGGCGTAGCACACAGGTGTGGGGCAGCCTGGTGTATAACAGAGGTCTGGGTGCAGCCTGGTGTAGCGCAGAGGTCTGGGTGCAGCACAGAGGTCTGGGGCAGCCTGATGTAGCACAGAGGTCAGGGGACAGCCTGGTGTAGCACAGAGGTCTGGGCGAAGCCCGTGGTAGCATAGAGGTCTGGGGGCAGCCTTGTATGGGACAGAGGTCTTGGTGCAGCACAGAGGTCTTGGTGCAGCACAGAGGTCTGAGGGCAGCACAGAGGTCTGGGAGTAGCCTGGCATAGCGCAGAAGTCTGGGGGCAGCACAGAGGTCTGGGGGCTTCCTGGTGTAGCACAGGGGTCTGGGAGCGACCTGGTGTAGCACAGAGATCTGGGGGCAGACTGGCATTGCACAGGGGTCTGTGGACAGCCTAGTGTAGCACAGAGATTTGGGGGCAGGCTGGCATAGCACAGAGGTCTGGGGACAGCCTGGTGTAGCGTAGAGGTCTGGGGACAGCCCGGTGTAGCACAGAGGTCTGGGGGCAGCCTGGTGTAGCACAGAGGTCTGGGTGCAGCCTGGTGTAGCAGAGAGGTCTGGGGACAGCCTGGTGTAGCACAGAGGTCTTGGTGCAGCACAGAGGTCTGGGGGCAGCAACCGAGGTCTGGGGGCAGAACAGAGATCTAAGGGCAGCACAGGGGTCTGGGAGCAGCCTGGCATAGCGCAGAGGTCTAGGGGCAGCACAGAGGTCGGCGAGCTGCCTGGTGTAGCACAGAGGTCTGGGGACAGCCTGGTGTAGCACAGAGGTCTGGGGACCTCCTGGGACAGCACAGAGGTCTGGGGCAGCCTGGTGTAGCGCAGAGGCCTGGGTGCAGCACAGAAATCTGGGGGCAGAACAGAGGTCTGAGGGCTGCACAGAGGTCTGGCAACAGGACCGAGGTCTGGGGGCAGAACAGAGGTCTGAGGGCAGCACAGAGGTCTGGGGGCAGCCGGTTGCAGCACAGAGGTCTTGGGACAGCCTGGTGTAGCACATTGGTCTGGGGACAGCCCGGTGTAGCACAGAGGTCTGGGGGCAGCCTGGTGTAACACAGAGGTCTGGGGGCAGCCTGGTGTAGCACAGAGAACTGGGTGCAGCCCGGTGTAGCACAGAGGTCTGGGGGCAGCCCGGTGTAGCACAGAGGTCTGGGGCAGCCTGGTGTAGCACAGAGGTCTGGGTGCAGCCTGGTGTAGCATAGAGCTGGGGGCAGCCTGGCATAGCACAGAGGTCTGGGGCAGCCTGGCATAGCAAAGAGGTCTGGGGCAGCATGGCGTAGTACAGAGATCTGTGGACAGCCTAGTGTAGCACAGAGGTCTGTGGACAGCGTAGTGTAGCACAGAGGTCTGTGGACAGCCTGGTGTAGCACAGAGGTCTGGGGACAGCCTGGGGCAGCACAGAGGTCTGGGGCAGCCTGGTGTAGCACAGAGGTCCGGGGACAGCCTTGTGTAGCACAGAGGTATGGGTGTAGCCTGGTGTAGCACAGAGATCTGGGGGCAGCCTGGCATAGCACAGAGGTCGGGGGCAGCCTGGCATAGCACAGAGGTCTGGGGCAGCATTGCGCAGTACAGAGGTCTCTGGACAGCCTAGTGTAGCACAGAGGTCTGTGGACAGCGTAGTGTAGGACAGAGGTCTAGGGACAGCCTGGGGCAGCACAGAATTCTGGGGCAGCCTGGTGTAGCACAGAGGTCTGGGGACAGCCTAGTGTAGCACAGAGGTCTGGGTGCAGCCTGGTGTAGCACAGAGGTCTGGGGGCAGCCTGGCGTAGCACACAGGTGTGGGGCAGCCTGGTGTATAACAGAGGTCTGGGTGCAGCCTGGTGTAGCGCAGAGGTTTGGGTGCAGCACAGAGGTCTGGGGCAGCCTGATGTAGCACAGAGGTCAGGGGACAGCCTGGTGTAGCACAGAGGTCTGGGCGAAGCCCGTGGTAGCATAGAGGTCTGGGGGCAGCCTTGTATGGGACAGAGGTCTTGGTGCAGCACAGAGGTCTTGGTGCAGCACAGAGGTCTGAGGGCAGCACAGAGGTCTGGGAGTAGCCTGGCATAGCGCAGAAGTCTGGGGGCAGCACAGAGGTCTGGGGGCTTCCTGGTGTAGCACAGGGGTCTGGGAGCGACCTGGTGTAGCACAGAGATCTGGGGGCAGCCTGGCATAGCACAGGGGTCTGTGGACAGCCTAGTGTAGCACAGAGATTTGGGGGCAGGCTGGCATAGCACAGAGGTCTGGGGACAGCCTGGTGTAGCACAGAGGTCTGGGGACAGCCCGGTGTAGCACAGAGGTCTGGGGGCAGCCTGGTGTAGCACAGAGGTCTGGGTGCAGCCTGGTGTAGCACAGAGGTCTGGATGCAGCCTGGTGTAGCAGAGAGGTCTGGGGACAGCCTGGTGTAGCACAGAGGTCTTGGTGCAGCACAGAGGTCTGGGGGCAGCAACCGAGGTCTGGGGGCAGAACAGAGATCTAAGGGCAGCACAGGGGTCTGGGAGCAGCCTGGCATAGCGCAGAGGTCTAGGGGCAGCACAGAGGTCTGGGGACAGGATGCTGTAGCCCAGAGGTCTGGGGACAGCCATGTGTAGCACAGAGGTCTGGGGGCAGCCTGGTGTAGCACAGGGGTCTGGGGCAGCCTGGTGTAGCGGAGAGGTCTGGGGGCAGCACCGAGGTCTGGGGGCAGAACAGAGGTCTGAGGGCAGCACAGAGGTCCGGGAGCAGCACCGAGGTCTGGAGGCAGAACAGAGGTCTGCGGGCAGCACAGAGGTCTGGGGGCAGCCTGGTGTAGCACAGAGGTCTGGGTGCTGCCTGGTGCAGCACACAGGTCTGGGGCAGCCTGGTGTATGACAGAGGTCTGGGGCGGCCTGGCATAGCGCAGAGGTCTGGGGGCGGCACAGAGGTCTGGGGGCTGCCTGGTGTAGCACAGAGGTCTGGGGGCTGCCTGGTGTAGCACAGAGGTCTGGGGACAGCCTGGTTTAGCACAGAGGTCTGGGGACAGCCTTGTGCAGTACATAGGCCTGTGGGCAGCACAGAGGTCTGGGGGCTGCCTGGTGTAGCACAGAGGTTTGGGGACATCCTGGTGTAGCACAGAGGTCAGGGGCAACCTGGTGTAACACAGAGGTCTGGGGACAGCCTGGTGTAGCACAGTGGTCTGGGGACAGCCTAGTGTAGCACAGAGGTCTGGGGACATCCTGGTGTAGCACAGAGGTCTGGGGCAACCTGGTGTAACACAGAGGTCTGTGGACAGCCTGGCGTAGCACAGAGGTCTGGGGACATCCTGGTGTAGCACAGAGGTCAGGGGCAACCTGGTGTAACACAGAGGTCTGGGGACAGCCTGGTGTAGCGCAGAGGTCTGGGGACAGCCTGGTGTAGCACAGAGGTCTGGGGACATCCTGGTGTAGCACAGAGGTCTGGGGCAACCTGGTGTAAAACAGAGGTCTGGGGACAGCCTGGTGTAGCACAGAGGTCTGGGGGCAGCCTGGTGTAGCACAGAGAACTGGGTGCAGCCCGGTGTAGCACAGGGGTCTGGGGGCAGCCCGGTGTAGAACAGAGGTCTGGGGCAGCCTGGTGCAGCACAGAGGTCTGGGGCTGCCTGGTGTAGCACAGAGGTCTGGGGACAGCCTGGTGCAGTACATAGGTCTGGGGGCTGCCTTGTGTAGCACAGACGTCTGGGGGCTGCCTGGTGTAGCACAGAGGTCTGGGGACAGCCTGGTGTAACACAGAGGTCTGGGGACAGCCTGGTGCAGCACAGACGTCTGGGGGCAGCCTGGTGTAGCACAGAGGCCTGGGGACAGCCTGGTGTAACACAGGGATATATGTTGTTACAACGCGCGCGTTACAACGACCTACCATTACAACGCGGTTGTAACAACGCAAGTCGTTACAACGACTTGCGTTGGGGGGGCGCAAATTTAAAACATTTAATTTACTATTCCAACACCAGTCCCCGTGGATAGTAGGGAAGGTGTTGGGATAGTAAATTAAATGATTTACTATCCTCGAGCGCCCCCCAGCACAATGCGTTGTAACAACTTTCGTTGTTACAACCGCGTGGTAATAGTAGGTCGTGGTAACGCGCGCGTTGTAAACGTTGCGCACCGTAACACAGAAGTCTGGGGACAGCCTGGTGTAGCACAGAGGTCTGGGGACAGCCTGGTGTAACACAGAGGTCTGGGGACAGCCTGGTGTAGCACAGAGGTCAGGGTGCAGCCTGGTGTAGCACAGAGGTCGTGGACAGCCTGGTGTAGCACAGAGGTCTGGGGCAGCCTAGTGCAGCACAGAGGTCTGGCGGCAGCCCGGTGTAGCACAGAGGTCTGGGGCAGCCTGCTGTAGCACAGAGGTCTGGGGACAGCCTGGTGTAGCACAGAGGTCTGGGGACAGCCTGGTGCAGTACATAGGTCTGGGGGCTGCCTTGTGTAGCACAGACGTCTGGGGGCTGCCTGGTGTAGCACAGAGGTCTGGGGACAGCCTGGTGTAACACAGAGGTCTGGGGACAGCCTGGTGCAGCACAGACGTCTGGGGGCAGCCTGGTGTAGCACAGAGGCCTGGGGACAGCCTGGTGTAACACAGGGATATATGTTGTTACAACGCGCGCGTTACAACGACCTACCATTACAACACGGTTGTAACAACGCAAGTCGTTACAACGACTTGCGTTGGGGGGGCGCAAATTTAAAACATTTAATTTACTATTCCAACACCAGTCCCCGTGGATAGTAGGGAAGGTGTTGGGATAGTAAATTAAATGATTTACTATCCTCGAGCGCCCCCCAGCACAATGCGTTGTAACAACTTTCGTTGTTACAACCGCGTGGTAATAGTAGGTCGTGGTAACGCGCGCGTTGTAAACGTTGCGCACCGTAACACAGAGGTCTGGGGACAGCCTGGTGTAGCACAGAGGTCTGGGGACAGCCTGGTGTAACACAGAGGTCTGGGGACAGCCTGGTGTAGCACAGAGGTCAGGGTGCAGCCTGGTGTAGCACAGAGGTCGTGGACAGCCTGGTGTAGCACAGAGGTCTGGGGCAGCCTAGTGCAGCACAGAGGTCTGGCGGCAGCCCGGTGTAGCACAGAGGTCTGGGGCAGCCTGCTGTAGCACAGAGGTCTGGGGACAGCCTGGTGTAGCACAGAGGTCTGGGGACAGCCTGGTGCAGTACATAGGTCTGGGGGCTGCCTTGTGTAGCACAGACGTCTGGGGGCTGCCTGGTGTAGCACAGAGGTCTGGGGACAGCCTGGTGTAACACAGAGGTCTGGGGACAGCCTGATGCAGCACAGAGCTCTGGGGCAGCCTGGTGTAGCACAAAGGTCTGGGGCAGCCTGGCGTAGCACAGAGGTCTGGGGCAGCCTGGTGTTGCACGGAGGTCTGGGGACAGCCTGGTGTAGCACAGAGGTCTGGGGACAGCCTGGTGCAGTACATAGGTCTGGTGTAGCACAGAGGTCTGGGGCAGCCTGGTGTAGCACAGAGGTCTGGGGACAGCCTAGTGTAGCACAGAAGTCTGGGGGCAGCCTGGTGCAGTACATAGGTCTGGGGGCTGCCTTGTGTAGCACAGACATCTGGAGGCTGCCTGGTGTTGCACGGAGGTCTGGGGACAGCCTGGTGTAACACAGAGGTCGGGGGACAGCCTGGTGTAGCACAGAGGTCTGGGGAAAGCCTGGTGTAACACAGAGGTCTGGGGACAGCCTGGTGTAGCACAGAGGTCTGGGGGCAGCCTGGTGTAGCACAGACGTCTGGGGGCTTCCTGGTGTAGCACAGAGGTCTTTGGCAGCCTGGTGTAGCACGGAGGTCTGGGGCAGCCTGGTGTAACACAGACGTCTGGGGGCAGCCTGGTGTAGCACAGAGGTCTGGGGACAGCCTGGTGTAACACAGAGGTCTGGAGACAGCCTGGTGCAGCACAGACGTCTGGGGGCAGCCTGGTGTAGCACAGACGTCTGGGGGCTTCCTGGTGTAACACAGAGGTCTTTGGCAGCCTGGTGTAGCACGGAGGTCTGGTGCAGCCTGGTGTAACACAGAGGTCGGGGGACAGCCTGGTGTAGCACAGAGGTCTGGGGAAAGCCTGGTGTAACACAGAGGTCTGGGGACAGCCTGGTGTAACACAGAGGTCGGGGGACAGCCTGGTGTAGCACAGAGGTCTGGGGAAAGCCTGGTGTAACACAGAGGTCTGGGGACAGCCTGGTGTAGCACAGAGGTCTGGGGGCAGCCTGGTGTAGCACAGACGTCTGGGGGCTTCCTGGAGTAGCACAGAGGTCTTTGGCAGACTGGTGTAGCACGGAGGTCTGGGGCAGCCTGGTGTAGCACAGAGGTCTGGGGACAGCCTAGTGTAGCACAGAGGTCTGGGTGCAGCCTGGTGTAGCACAGAGGTCTGGGGGCAGCCTGGCGTAACACACAGGTGTGGGGCAGCCTGGTGTATAACAGAGGTCTGGGTGCAGCCTGGTGTAGCGCAGAGGTCTGGGTGCAGCACAGAGGTCTGGGGCAGCCTGATGTAGCACAGAGGTCAGGGGACAGCCTGGTGTAGCACAGAGGTCTGGGCGAAGCCCGTGGTAGCATAGAGGTCTGGGGGCAGCCTTGTATGGGACAGAGGTCTTGGTGCAGCACAGAGGTCTTGGTGCAGCACAGAGGTCTGAGGGCAGCACAGAGGTCTGGGAGTAGCCTGGCATAGCGCAGAAGTCTGGGGGCAGCACAGAGGTCTGGGGGCTTCCTGGTGTAGCACAGGGGTCTGGGAGCGACCTGGTGTAGCACAGAGATCTGGGGGCAGCCTGGCTTAGCACAGGGGTCTGTGGACAGCCTAGTGTAGCACAGAGATTTGGGGGCAGGCTGGCATAGCACAGAGGTCTGGGGACAGCCTGGTGTAGCACAGAGGTCTGGGGACAGCCCGGTGTAGCACAGAGGTCTGGGGGCAGCCTGGTGTAGCACAGAGGTCTGGGTGCAGCCTGGTGTAGCACAGAGGTCTGGGTGCAGCCTGGTGTAGCAGAGAGGTCTGGGGACAGCCTGGTGTAGCACAGAGGTCTTGGTGCAGCACAGAGGTCTGGGGGCAGCAACCGAGGTCTGGGGGCAGAACAGAGATCTAAGGGCAGCACAGGGGTCTGGGAGCAGCCTGGCATAGCGCAGAGGTCTAGGGGCAGCACAGAGGTCTGGGGACAGGATGCTGTAGCCCAGAGGTCTGGGGACAGCCATGTGTAGCACAGAGGTCTGGGGGCAGCCTGGTGTAGCACAGGGGTCTGGGGCAGCCTGGTGTAGCGGAGAGGTCTGGGGGCAGCACCGAGGTCTGGGGGCAGAACAGAGGTCTGAGGGCAGCACAGAGGTCCGGGAGCAGCACCGAGGTCTGGAGGCAGAACAGAGGTCTGCGGGCAGCACAGAGGTCTGGGGGCAGCCTGGTGTAGCACAGAGGTCTGGGTGCTGCCTGGTGCAGCACACAGGTCTGGGGCAGCCTGGTGTATGACAGAGGTCTGGGGCGGCCTGGCATAGCGCAGAGGTCTGGGGGCGGCACAGAGGTCTGGGGGCTGCCTGGTGTAGCACAGAGGTCTGGGGGCTGCCTGGTGTAGCACAGAGGTCTGGGGACAGCCTAGTTTAGCACAGAGGTCTGGGGACAGCCTTGTGCAGTACATAGGCCTGTGGGCAGCACAGAGGTCTGGGGGCTGCCTGGTGTAGCACAGAGGTCTGGGGACATCCTGGTGTAGCACAGAGGTCAGGGGCAACCTGGTGTAACACAGAGGTCTGGGGACAGCCTGGTGTAGCACAGTGGTCTGGGGACAGCCTAGTGTAGCACAGAGGTCTGGGGACATCCTGGTGTAGCACAGAGGTCTGGGGCAACCTGGTGTAACACAGAGGTCTGTGGACAGCCTGGCGTAGCACAGAGGTCTGGGGACATCCTGGTGTAGCACAGAGGTCAGGGGCAACCTGGTGTAACACAGAGGTCTGGGGACAGCCTGGTGTAGCGCAGAGGTCTGGGGACAGCCTGGTGTAGCACAGAGGTCTGGGGACATCCTGGTGTAGCACAGAGGTCTGGGGCAACCTGGTGTAAAACAGAGGTCTGGGGACAGCCTGGTGTAGCACAGAGGTCTGGGGGCAGCCTGGTGTAGCACAGAGAACTGGGTGCAGCCCGGTGTAGCACAGGGGTCTGGGGGCAGCCCGGTGTAGAACAGAGGTCTGGGGCAGCCTGGTGCAGCACAGAGGTCTGGGGCTGCCTGGTGTAGCACAGAGGTCTGGGGACAGCCTGGTGCAGTACATAGGTCTGGGGGCTGCCTTGTGTAGCACAGACGTCTGGGGGCTGCCTGGTGTAGCACAGAGGTCTGGGGACAGCCTGGTGTAACACAGAGGTCTGGGGACAGCCTGGTGCAGCACAGACGTCTGGGGGCAGCCTGGTGTAGCACAGAGGCCTGGGGACAGCCTGGTGTAACACAGGGATATATGTTGTTACAACGCGCGCGTTACAACGACCTACCATTACAACGCGGTTGTAACAACGCAAGTCGTTACAACGACTTGCGTTGGGGGGGCGCAAATTTAAAACATTTAATTTACTATTCCAACACCAGTCCCCGTGGATAGTAGGGAAGGTGTTGGGATAGTAAATTAAATGATTTACTATCCTCGAGCGCCCCCCAGCACAATGCGTTGTAACAACTTTCGTTGTTACAACCGCGTGGTAATAGTAGGCGTGGTAACGCGCGCGTTGTAAACGTTGCGCACCGTAACACAGAAGTCTGGGGA
This sequence comes from Lissotriton vulgaris, assembly GCF_964263255.1. Lineage (NCBI taxonomy): Eukaryota > Metazoa > Chordata > Amphibia > Caudata > Salamandridae > Lissotriton > Lissotriton vulgaris. The sequence goes on along the minus strand of NC_141693.1, from coordinate 1,995,436,245 downwards.
CAGCCTGGTGTAGCACAGAGGTCTGGGGACAGCCTGGTGTAACACAGAGGTCTGGGGACAGCCTGGTGTAGCACAGAGGTCAGGGTGCAGCCTGGTGTAGCACAGAGGTCGTGGACAGCCTGGTGTAGCACAGAGGTCTGGGGCAGCCTAGTGCAGCACAGAGGTCTGGCGGCAGCCCGGTGTAGCACAGAGGTCTGGGGCAGCCTGCTGTAGCACAGAGGTCTGGGGACAGCCTGGTGTAGCACAGAGGTCTGGGGACAGCCTGGTGCAGTACATAGGTCTGGGGGCTGCCTTGTGTAGCACAGACGTCTGGGGGCTGCCTGGTGTAGCACAGAGGTCTGGGGACAGCCTGGTGTAACACAGAGGTCTGGGGACAGCCTGGTGCAGCACAGACGTCTGGGGGCAGCCTGGTGTAGCACAGAGGCCTGGGGACAGCCTGGTGTAACACAGGGATATATGTTGTTACAACGCGCGCGTTACAACGACCTACCATTACAACGCGGTTGTAACAACGCAAGTCGTTACAACGACTTGCGTTGGGGGGGCGCAAATTTAAAACATTTAATTTACTATTCCAACACCAGTCCCCGTGGATAGTAGGGAAGGTGTTGGGATAGTAAATTAAATGATTTACTATCCTCGAGCGCCCCCCAGCACAATGCGTTGTAACAACTTTCGTTGTTACAACCGCGTGGTAATAGTAGGTCGTGGTAACGCGCGCGTTGTAAACGTTGCGCACCGTAACACAGAGGTCTGGGGACAGCCTGGTGTAGCACAGAGGTCTGGGGACAGCCTGGTGTAACACAGAGGTCTGGGGACAGCCTGGTGTAGCACAGAGGTCAGGGTGCAGCCTGGTGTAGCACAGAGGTCGTGGACAGCCTGGTGTAGCACAGAGGTCTGGGGCAGCCTAGTGCAGCACAGAGGTCTGGCGGCAGCCCGGTGTAGCACAGAGGTCTGGGGCAGCCTGCTGTAGCACAGAGGTCTGGGGACAGCCTGGTGTAGCACAGAGGTCTGGGGACAGCCTGGTGCAGTACATAGGTCTGGGGGCTGCCTTGTGTAGCACAGACGTCTGGGGGCTGCCTGGTGTAGCACAGAGGTCTGGGGACAGCCTGGTGTAACACAGAGGTCTGGGGACAGCCTGATGCAGCACAGAGCTCTGGGGCAGCCTGGTGTAGCACAAAGGTCTGGGGCAGCCTGGCGTAGCACAGAGGTCTGGGGCAGCCTGGTGCAGTACATAGGTCTGGGGGCTGCCTTGTGTAGCACAGACGTCTGGGGGCAGCCTGGTGTAGCACAGAGAACTGGGTGCAGCCCGGTGTAGCACAGAGGTCTGGGGGCAGCCCGGTGTAGCACAGAGGTCTGGGGCAGCCTGGTGTAGCACAGAGGTCTGGGTGCAGCCTGGTGTAGCACAGAGCTGGGGGCAGCCTGGCATAGCACAGAGGTCTGGGGCAGCCTGGCATAGCAAAGAGGTCTGGGGCAGCATGGCGTAGTACAGAGATCTGTGGACAGCCTAGTGTAGCACAGAGGTCTGTGGACAGCGTAGTGTAGCACAGAGGTCTGTGGACAGCCTGGTGTAGCACAGAGGTCTGGGGACAGCCTGGAGCAGCACAGAGGTCTGGGGCAGCCTGGTGTAGCACAGAGGTCCGGGGACAGCCTTGTGTAGCACAGAGGTATGGGTGTAGCCTGGTGTAGCACAGAGATCTGGGGGCAGCCTGGCATAGCACAGAGGTCTGGGGCAGCCTGGCATAGCACAGAGGTCTGGGGCAGCATTGCGCAGTACAGAGGTCTCTGGACAGCCTAGTGTAGCACAGAGGTCTGTGGACAGCGTAGTGTAGGACAGAGGTCTAGGGACAGCCTGGGGCAGCACAGAATTCTGGGGCAGCCTGGTGTAGCACAGAGGTCTGGGGACAGCCTAGTGTAGCACAGAGGTCTGGGTGCAGCCTGGTGTAGCACAGAGGTCTGGGGGCAGCCTGGCGTAGCACACAGGTGTGGGGCAGCCTGGTGTATAACAGAGGTCTGGGTGCAGCCTGGTGTAGCGCAGAGGTTTGGGTGCAGCACAGAGGTCTGGGGCAGCCTGATGTAGCACAGAGGTCAGGGGACAGCCTGGTGTAGCACAGAGGTCTGGGCGAAGCCCGTGGTAGCATAGAGGTCTGGGGGCAGCCTTGTATGGGACAGAGGTCTTGGTGCAGCACAGAGGTCTTGGTGCAGCACAGAGGTCTGAGGGCAGCACAGAGGTCTGGGAGTAGCCTGGCATAGCGCAGAAGTCTGGGGGCAGCACAGAGGTCTGGGGGCTTCCTGGTGTAGCACAGGGGTCTGGGAGCGACCTGGTGTAGCACAGAGATCTGGGGGCAGCCTGGCATAGCACAGGGGTCTGTGGACAGCCTAGTGTAGCACAGAGATTTGGGGGCAGGCTGGCATAGCACAGAGGTCTGGGGACAGCCTGGTGTAGCACAGAGGTCTGGGGACAGCCCGGTGTAGCACCGAGGTCTGGGGGCAGCCTGGTGTAGCACAGAGGTCTGGGTGCAGCCTGGTGTAGCACAGAGGTCTGGGTGCAGCCTGGTGTAGCAGAGAGGTCTGGGGACAGCCTGGTGTAGCACAGAGGTCTTGGTGCAGCACAGAGGTCTGGGGGCAGCAACCGAGGTCTGGGGGCAGAACAGAGATCTAAGGGCAGCACAGGGGTCTGGGAGCAGCCTGGCATAGCGCAGAGGTCTAGGGGCAGCACAGAGGTCTGGGGACAGGATGCTGTAGCCCAGAGGTCTGGGGACAGCCATGTGTAGCACAGAGGTCTGGGGCAGCCTGGTGTAGCACAGGGGTCTGGGGCAGCCTGGTGTAGCGGAGAGGTCTGGGGGCAGCACCGAGGTCTGGGGGCAGAACAGAGGTCTGAGGGCAGCACAGAGGTCCGGGAGCAGCACCGAGGTCTGGAGGCAGAACAGAGGTCTGCGGGCAGCACAGAGGTCTGGGGGCAGCCTGGTGTAGCACAGAGGTCTGGGTGCTGCCTGGTGCAGCACACAGGTCTGGGGCAGCCTGGTGTATGACAGAGGTCTGGGGCGGCCTGGCATAGCGCAGAGGTCTGGGGGCGGCACAGAGGTCTGGGGGCTGCCTGGTGTAGCACAGAGGTCTGGGGGCTGCCTGGTGTAGCACAGAGGTCTGGGGACAGCCTGGTTTAGCACAGAGGTCTGGGGACAGCCTTGTGCAGTACATAGGCCTGTGGGCAGCACAGAGGTCTGGGGGCTGCCTGGTGTAGCACAGAGTTCTGGGGACATCCTGGTGTAGCACAGAGGTCAGGGGCAACCTGGTGTAACACAGAGGTCTGGGGACAGCCTGGTGTAGCACAGTGGTCTGGGGACAGCCTAGTGTAGCACAGAGGTCTGGGGACATCCTGGTGTAGCACAGAGGTCTGGGGCAACCTGGTGTAACACAGAGGTCTGTGGACAGCCTGGCGTAGCACAGAGGTCTGGGGACATCCTGGTGTAGCACAGAGGTCAGGGGCAACCTGGTGTAACACAGAGGTCTGGGGACAGCCTGGTGTAGCGCAGAGGTCTGGGGACAGCCTGGTGTAGCACAGAGGTCTGGGGACATCCTGGTGTAGCACAGAGGTCTGGGGCAACCTGGTGTAAAACAGAGGTCTGGGGACAGCCTGGTGTAGCACAGAGGTCTGGGGGCAGCCTGGTGTAGCACAGAGAACTGGGTGCAGCCCGGTGTAGCACAGGGGTCTGGGGGCAGCCCGGTGTAGAACAGAGGTCTGGGGCAGCCTGGTGCAGCACAGAGGTCTGGGGCTGCCTGGTGTAGCACAGAGGTCTGGGGACAGCCTGGTGCAGTACATAGGTCTGGGGGCTGCCTTGTGTAGCACAGACGTCTGGGGGCTGCCTGGTGTAGCACAGAGGTCTGGGGACAGCCTGGTGTAACACAGAGGTCTGGGGACAGCCTGGTGCAGCACAGACGTCTGGGGGCAGCCTGGTGTAGCACAGAGGCCTGGGGACAGCCTGGTGTAACACAGGGATATATGTTGTTACAACGCGCGCGTTACAACGACCTACCATTACAACGCGGTTGTAACAACGCAAGTCGTTACAACGACTTGCGTTGGGGGGGCGCAAATTTAAAACATTTAATTTACTATTCCAACACCAGTCCCCGTGGATAGTAGGGAAGGTGTTGGGATAGTAAATTAAATGATTTACTATCCTCGAGCGCCCCCCAGCACAATGCGTTGTAACAACTTTCGTTGTTACAACCGCGTGGTAATAGTAGGTCGTGGTAACGCGCGCGTTGTAAACGTTGCGCACCGTAACACAGAAGTCTGGGGACAGCCTGGTGTAGCACAGAGGTCTGGGGACAGCCTGGTGTAACACAGAGGTCTGGGGACAGCCTGGTGTAGCACAGAGGTCAGGGTGCAGCCTGGTGTAGCACAGAGGTCGTGGACAGCCTGGTGTAGCACAGAGGTCTGGGGCAGCCTAGTGCAGCACAGAGGTCTGGCGGCAGCCCGGTGTAGCACAGAGGTCTGGGGCAGCCTGCTGTAGCACAGAGGTCTGGGGACAGCCTGGTGTAGCACAGAGGTCTGGGGACAGCCTGGTGCAGTACATAGGTCTGGGGGCTGCCTTGTGTAGCACAGACGTCTGGGGGCTGCCTGGTGTAGCACAGAGGTCTGGGGACAGCCTGGTGTAACACAGAGGTCTGGGGACAGCCTGGTGCAGCACAGACGTCTGGGGGCAGCCTGGTGTAGCACAGAGGCCTGGGGACAGCCTGGTGTAACACAGGGATATATGTTGTTACAACGCGCGCGTTACAACGACCTACCATTACAACGCGGTTGTAACAACGCAAGTCGTTACAACGACTTGCGTTGGGGGGGCGCAAATTTAAAACATTTAATTTACTATTCCAACACCAGTCCCCGTGGATAGTAGGGAAGGTGTTGGGATAGTAAATTAAATGATTTACTATCCTCGAGCGCCCCCCAGCACAATGCGTTGTAACAACTTTCGTTGTTACAACCGCGTGGTAATAGTAGGTCGTGGTAACGCGCGCGTTGTAAACGTTGCGCACCGTAACACAGAGGTCTGGGGACAGCCTGGTGTAGCACAGAGGTCTGGGGACAGCCTGGTGTAACACAGAGGTCTGGGGACAGCCTGGTGTAGCACAGAGGTCAGGGTGCAGCCTGGTGTAGCACAGAGGTCGTGGACAGCCTGGTGTAGCACAGAGGTCTGGGGCAGCCTAGTGCAGCACAGAGGTCTGGCGGCAGCCCGGTGTAGCACAGAGGTCTGGGGCAGCCTGCTGTAGCACAGAGGTCTGGGGACAGCCTGGTGTAGCACAGAGGTCTGGGGACAGCCTGGTGCAGTACATAGGTCTGGGGGCTGCCTTGTGTAGCACAGACGTCTGGGGGCTGCCTGGTGTAGCACAGAGGTCTGGGGACAGCCTGGTGTAACACAGAGGTCTGGGGACAGCCTGATGCAGCACAGAGCTCTGGGGCAGCCTGGTGTAGCACAAAGGTCTGGGGCAGCCTGGCGTAGCACAGAGGTCTGGGGCAGCCTGGTGTTGCACGGAGGTCTGGGGACAGCCTGGTGTAGCACAGAGGTCTGGGGACAGCCTGGTGCAGTACATAGGTCTGGTGTAGCACAGAGGTCTGGGGCAGCCTGGTGTAGCACAGAGGTCTGGGGACAGCCTAGTGTAGCACAGAAGTCTGGGGGCAGCCTGGTGCAGTACATAGGTCTGGGGGCTGCCTTGTGTAGCACAGACATCTGGAGGCTGCCTGGTGTTGCACGGAGGTCTGGGGACAGCCTGGTGTAACACAGAGGTCGGGGGACAGCCTGGTGTAGCACAGAGGTCTGGGGAAAGCCTGGTGTAACACAGAGGTCTGGGGACAGCCTGGTGTAGCACAGAGGTCTGGGGGCAGCCTGGTGTAGCACAGACGTCTGGGGGCTTCCTGGTGTAGCACAGAGGTCTTTGGCAGCCTGGTGTAGCACGGAGGTCTGGGGCAGCCTGGTGTAACACAGACGTCTGGGGGCAGCCTGGTGTAGCACAGAGGTCTGGGGACAGCCTGGTGTAACACAGAGGTCTGGAGACAGCCTGGTGCAGCACAGACGTCTGGGGGCAGCCTGGTGTAGCACAGACGTCTGGGGGCTTCCTGGTGTAACACAGAGGTCTTTGGCAGCCTGGTGTAGCACGGAGGTCTGGTGCAGCCTGGTGTAACACAGAGGTCGGGGGACAGCCTGGTGTAGCACAGAGGTCTGGGGAAAGCCTGGTGTAACACAGAGGTCTGGGGACAGCCTGGTGTAACACAGAGGTCGGGGGACAGCCTGGTGTAGCACAGAGGTCTGGGGAAAGCCTGGTGTAACACAGAGGTCTGGGGACAGCCTGGTGTAGCACAGAGGTCTGGGGGCAGCCTGGTGTAGCACAGACGTCTGGGGGCTTCCTGGTGTAGCACAGAGGTCTTTGGCAGCCTGGTGTAGCACGGAGGTCTGGGGCAGCCTGGTGTAGCACAGAGGTCTGGGGACAGCCTAGTGTAGCACAGAGGTCTGGGTGCAGCCTGGTGTAGCACAGAGGTCTGGGGGCAGCCTGGCGTAGCACACAGGTGTGGGGCAGCCTGGTGTATAACAGAGGTCTGGGTGCAGCCTGGTGTAGCGCAGAGGTCTGGGTGCAGCACAGAGGTCTGGGGCAGCCTGATGTAGCACAGAGGTCAGGGGACAGCCTGGTGTAGCACAGAGGTCTGGGCGAAGCCCGTGGTAGCATAGAGGTCTGGGGGCAGCCTTGTATGGGACAGAGGTCTTGGTGCAGCACAGAGGTCTTGGTGCAGCACAGAGGTCTGAGGGCAGCACAGAGGTCTGGGAGTAGCCTGGCATAGCGCAGAAGTCTGGGGGCAGCATAGAGGTCTGGGGGCTTCCTGGTGTAGCACAGGGGTCTGGGAGCGACCTGGTGTAGCACAGAGATCTGGGGGCAGCCTGGCATAGCACAGGGGTCTGTGGACAGCCTAGTGTAGCACAGAGATTTGGGGGCAGGCTGGCATAGCACAGAGGTCTGGGGACAGCCTGGTGTAGCACAGAGGTCTGGGGACAGCCCGGTGTAGCACAGAGGTCTGGGGGCAGCCTGGTGTAGCACAGAGGTCTGGGTGCAGCCTGGTGTAGCACAGAGGTCTGGGTGCAGCCTGGTGTAGCAGAGAGGTCTGGGGACAGCCTGGTGTAGCACAGAGGTCTTGGTGCAGCACAGAGGTCTGGGGGCAGCAACCGAGGTCTGGGGGCAGAACAGAGATCTAAGGGCAGCACAGGGGTCTGGGAGCAGCCTGGCATAGCGCAGAGGTCTAGGGGCAGCACAGAGGTCTGGGGACAGGATGCTGTAGCCCAGAGGTCTGGGGACAGCCATGTGTAGCACAGAGTTCTGGGGGCAGCCTGGTGTAGCACAGGGGTCTGGGGCAGCCTGGTGTAGCGGAGAGGTCTGGGGGCAGCACCGAGGTCTGTGGGCAGAACAGAGGTCTGAGGGCAGCACAGAGGTCCGGGAGCAGCACCAAGGTCTGGAGGCAGAACAGAGGTCTGCGGGCAGCACAGAGGTCTGGGGGCAGCCTGGTGTAGCACAGAGGTCTGGGTGCTGCCTGGTGCAGCACACAGGTCTGGGGCAGCCTGGTGTATGACAGAGGTCTGGGGCGGCCTGGCATAACGCAGAGGTCTGGGGGCGGCACAGAGGTCTGGGGGCTGCCTGGTGTAGCACAGAGGTCTGGGGGCTGCCTGGTGTAGCCCAGAGGTCTGGGGACAGCCTGGTTTAGCACAGAGGTCTGGGGACAGCCTTGTGCAGTACATAGGCCTGTGGGCAGCACAGAGGTCTGGGGGCTGCCTGGTGTAGCACAGAGGTCTGGGGACATCCTGGTGTAGCACAGAGGTCAGGGGCAACCTGGTGTAACACAGAGGTCTGGGGACAGCCTGGTGTAGCACAGTGGTCTGGGGACAGCCTAGTGTAGCACAGAGGTCTGGGGACATCCTGGTGTAGCACAGAGGTCTTGGGCAACCTGGTGTAACACAGAGGTCTGTGGACAGCCTGGCGTAGCACAGAGGTCTGGGGACATCCTAGTGTAGCACAGAGGTCTGGGTGCAGCCTGGTGTAGCACAGAGGTCTGGGGGCAGCCTGGCGTAGCACACAGGTGTGGGGCAGCCTGGTGTATAACAGAGGTCTGGGTGCAGCCTGGTGTAGCGCAGAGGTCTGGGTGCAGCACAGAGGTCTGGGGCAGCCTGATGTAGCACAGAGGTCAGGGGACAGCCTGGTGTAGCACAGAGGTCTGGGCGAAGCCCGTGGTAGCATAGAGGTCTGGGGGCAGCCTTGTATGGGACAGAGGTCTTGGTGCAGCACAGAGGTCTTGGTGCAGCACAGAGGTCTGAGGGCAGCACAGAGGTCTGGGAGTAGCCTGGCATAGCGCAGAAGTCTGGGGGCAGCACAGAGGTCTGGGGGCTTCCTGGTGTAGCACAGGGGTCTGGGAGCGACCTGGTGTAGCACAGAGATCTGGGGGCAGCCTGGCATAGCACAGGGGTCTGTGGACAGCCTAGTGTAGCACAGAGATTTGGGGGCAGGCTGGCATAGCACAGAGGTCTGGGGACAGCCTGGTGTAGCACAGAGGTCTGGGGACAGCCCGGTGTAGCACAGAGGTCTGGGGGCAGCCTGGTGTAGCACAGAGGTCTGGGTGCAGCCTGGTGTAGCACAGAGGTCTGGGTGCAGCCTGGTGTAGCAGAGAGGTCTGGGGACAGCCTGGTGTAGCACAGAGGTCTTGGTGCAGCACAGAGGTCTGGGGGCAGCAACCGAGGTCTGGGGGCAGAACAGAGATCTAAGGGCAGCACAGGGGTCTGGGAGCAGCCTGGCATAGCGCAGAGGTCTAGGGGCAGCACAGAGGTCTGGGGACAGGATGCTGTAGCCCAGAGGTCTGGGGACAGCCATGTGTAGCACAGAGGTCTGGGGGCAGCCTGGTGTAGCACAGGGGTCTGGGGCAGCCTGGTGTAGCGGAGAGGTCTGGGGGCAGCACCGAGGTCTGGGGGCAGAACAGAGGTCTGAGGGCAGCACAGAGGTCCGGGAGCAGCACCGAGGTCTGGAGGCAGAACAGAGGTCTGCGGGCAGCACAGAGGTCTGGGGGCAGCCTGGTGTAGCACAGAGGTCTGGGTGCTGCCTGGTGCAGCACACAGGTCTGGGGCAGCCTGGTGTATGACAGAGGTCTGGGGCGGCCTGGCATAGCGCAGAGGTCTGGGGGCGGCACAGAGGTCTGGGGGCTGCCTGGTGTAGCACAGAGGTCTGGGGGCTGCCTGGTGTAGCACAGAGGTCTGGGGACAGCCTGGTTTAGCACAGAGGTCTGGGGACAGCCTTGTGCAGTACATAGGCCTGTGGGCAGCACAGAGGTCTGGGGGCTGCCTGGTGTAGCACAGAGGTCTGGGGACATCCTGGTGTAGCACAGAGGTCAGGGGCAACCTGGTGTAACACAGAGGTCTGGGGACAGCCTGGTGTAGCACAGTGGTCTGGGGACAGCCTAGTGTAGCACAGAGGTCTGGGGACATCCTGGTGTAGCACAGAGGTCTGGGGCAACCTGGTGTAACACAGAGGTCTGTGGACAGCCTGGCGTAGCACAGAGGTCTGGGGACATCCTGGTGTAGCACAGAGGTCAGGGGCAACCTGGTGTAACACAGAGGTCTGGGGACAGCCTGGTGTAGCGCAGAGGTCTGGGGACAGCCTGGTGTAGCACAGAGGTCTGGGGACATCCTGGTGTAGCACAGAGGTCTGGGGAAACCTGGTGTAAAACAGAGGTCTGGGGACAGCCTGGTGTAGCACAGAGGTCTGGGGGCAGCCTGGTGTAGCACAGAGAACTGGGTGCAGCCCGGTGTAGCACAGGGGTCTGGGGGCAGCCCGGTGTAGAACAGAGGTCTGGGGCAGCCTGGTGCAGCACAGAGGTCTGGGGCTGCCTGGTGTAGCACAGAGGTCTGGGGACAGCCTGGTGCAGTACATAGGTCTGGGGGCTGCCTTGTGTAGCACAGACGTCTGGGGGCTGCCTGGTGTAGCACAGAGGTCTGGGGACAGCCTGGTGTAACACAGAGGTCTGGGGACAGCCTGGTGCAGCACAGACGTCTGGGGGCAGCCTGGTGTAGCACAGAGGCCTGGGGACAGCCTGGTGTAACACAGGGATATATGTTGTTACAACGCGCGCGTTACAACGACCTACCATTACAACGCGGTTGTAACAACGCAAGTCGTTACAACGACTTGCGTTGGGGGGGCGCACATTTAAAACATTTAATTTACTATTCCAACACCAGTCCCCGTGGATAGTAGGGAAGGTGTTGGGATAGTAAATTAAATGATTTACTATCCTCGAGCGCCCCCCAGCACAATGCGTTGTAACAACTTTCGTTGTTACAACCGCGTGGTAATAGTAGGTCGTGGTAACGCGCGCGTTGTAAACGTTGCGCACCGTAACACAGAGGTCTGGGGACAGCCTGGTGTAGCACAGAGGTCTGGGGACAGCCTGGTGTAACACAGAGGTCTGGGGACAGCCTGGTGTAGCACAGAGGTCAGGGTGCAGCCTGGTGTAGCACAGAGGTCGTGGACAGCCTGGTGTAGCACAGAGGTCTGGGGCAGCCTAGTGCAGCACAGAGGTCTGGCGGCAGCCCGGTGTAGCACAGAGGTCTGGGGCAGCCTGCTGTAGCACAGAGGTCTGGGGACAGCCTGGTGTAGCACAGAGGTCTGGGGACAGCCTGGTGCAGTACATAGGTCTGGGGGCTGCCTTGTGTAGCACAGACGTCTGGGGGCTGCCTGGTGTAGCACAGAGGTCTGGGGACAGCCTGGTGTAACACAGAGGTCTGGGGACAGCCTGATGCAGCACAGAGGTCTGGGGCAGCCTGGTGTAGCACAAAGGTCTGGGGCAGCCTGGCGTAGCACAGAGGTCTGGGGACAGCCTGGTGCAGTACATAGGTCTGGTGTAGCACAGAGGTCTGGGGCAGCCTGGTGTAGCACAGAGGTCTGGGGACAGCCTGGTGTAGCACAGAAGTCTGGGGGCAGCCTGGTGCAGTACATAGGTCTGGGGGCTGCCTTGTGTAGCACAGACATCTGGAGGCTGCCTGGTGTTGCACGGAGGTCTGGGGACAGCCTGGTGTAACACAGAGGTCGGGGGACAGCCTGGTGTAGCACAGAGGTCTGGGGAAAGCCTGGTGTAACACAGAGGTCTGGGGACAGCCTGGTGTAGCACAGAGGTCTGGGGGCAGCCTGGTGTAGCACAGACGTCTGGGGGCTTCCTGGTGTAGCACAGAGGTCTTTGGCAGCCTGGTGTAGCACGGAGGTCTGGGGCAGCCTGGTGTAACACAGACGTCTGGGGGCAGCCTGGTGTAGCACAGAGGTCTGGGGACAGCCTGGTGTAACACAGAGGTCTGGAGACAGCCTGGTGCAGCACAGACGTCTGGGGGCAGCCTGGTGTAGCACAGACGTCTGGGGGCTTCCTGGTGTAACACAGAGGTCTTTGGCAGCCTGGTGTAGCACGGAGGTCTGGTGCAGCCTGGTGTAACACAGAGGTCGGGGGACAGCCTGGTGTAGCACAGAGGTCTGGGGAAAGCCTGGTGTAACACAGAGGTCTGGGGACAGCCTGGTGTAACACAGAGGTCGGGGGACAGCCTGGTGTAGCACAGAGGTCTGGGGAAAGCCTGGTGTAACACAGAGGTCTGGGGACAGCCTGGTGTAGCACAGAGGTCTGGGGGCAGCCTGGTGTAGCACAGACGTCTGGGGGCTTCCTGGTGTAGCACAGAGGTCTTTGGCAGCCTGGTGTAGCACGGAGGTCTGGGGCAGCCTGGTGTAGCACAGAGGTCTGGGGACAGCCTAGTGTAGCACAGAGGTCTGGGTGCAGCCTGGTGTAGCACAGAGGTCTGGGGGCAGCCTGGCGTAGCACACAGGTGTGGGGCAGCCTGGTGTATAACAGAGGTCTGGGTGCAGCCTGGTGTAGCGCAGAGGTCTGGGTGCAGCACAGAGGTCTGGGGCAGCCTGATGTAGCACAGAGGTCAGGGGACAGCCTGGTGTAGCACAGAGGTCTGGGCGAAGCCCGTGGTAGCATAGAGGTCTGGGGGCAGCCTTGTATGGGACAGAGGTCTTGGTGCAGCACAGAGGTCTTGGTGCAGCACAGAGGTCTGAGGGCAGCACAGAGGTCTGGGAGTAGCCTGGCATAGCGCAGAAGTCTGGGGGCAGCACAGAGGTCTGGGGGCTTCCTGGTGTAGCACAGGGGTCTGGGAGCGACCTGGTGTAGCACAGAGATCTGGGGGCAGCCTGGCATAGCACAGGGGTCTGTGGACAGCCTAGTGTAGCACAGAGATTTGGGGGCAGGCTGGCATAGCACAGAGGTCTGGGGACAGCCTGGTGTAGCACAGAGGTCTGGGGACAGCCCGGTGTAGCACAGAGGTCTGGGGGCAGCCTGGTGTAGCACAGAGGTCGGGGTGCAGCCTGGTGTAGCACAGAGGTCTGGGTGCAGCCTGGTGTAGCAGAGAGGTCTGGGGACAGCCTGGTGTAGCACAGAGGTCTTGGTGCAGCACAGAGGTCTGGGGGCAGCAACCGAGGTCTGGGGGCAGAACAGAGATCTAAGGGCAGCACAGGGGTCTGGGAGCAGCCTGGCATAGCGCAGAGGTCTAGGGGCAGCACAGAGGTCTGGGGACAGGATGCTGTAGCCCAGAGGTCTGGGGACAGCCATGTGTAGCACAGAGTTCTGGGGGCAGCCTGGTGTAGCACAGGGGTCTGGGGCAGCCTGGTGTAGCGGAGAGGTCTGGGGGCAGCACCGAGGTCTGGGGGCAGAACAGAGGTCTGAGGGCAGCACAGAGGTCCGGGAGCAGCACCAAGGTCTGGAGGCAGAACAGAGGTCTGCGGGCAGCACAGAGGTCTGGGGGCAGCCTGGTGTAGCACAGAGGTCTGGGTGCTGCCTGGTGCAGCACACAGGTCTGGGGCAGCCTGGTGTATGACAGAGGTCTGGGGCGGCCTGGCATAGCGCAGAGGTCTGGGGGCGGCACAGAGGTCTGGGGGCTGCCTGGTGTAGCACAGAGGTCTGGGGGCTGCCTGGTGTAGCCCAGAGGTCTGGGGACAGCCTGGTTTAGCACAGAGGTCTGGGGACAGCCTTGTGCAGTACATAGGCCTGTGGGCAGCACAGAGGTCTGGGGGCTGCCTGGTGTAGCACAGAGGTCTGGGGACATCCTGGTGTAGCACAGAGGTCAGGGGCAACCTGGTGTAACACAGAGGTCTGGGGACAGCCTGGTGTAGCACAGTGGTCTGGGGACAGCCTAGTGTAGCACAGAGGTCTGGGGACATCCTGGTGTAGCACAGAGGTCTTGGGCAACCTGGTGTAACACAGAGGTCTGTGGACAGCCTGGCGTAGCACAGAGGTCTGGGGACATCCTAGTGTAGCACAGAGGTCTGGGTGCAGCCTGGTGTAGCACAGAGGTCTGGGGGCAGCCTGGCGTAGCACACAGGTGTGGGGCAGCCTGGTGTATAACAGAGGTCTGGGTGCAGCCTGGTGTAGCGCAGAGGTCTGGGTGCAGCACAGAGGTCTGGGGCAGCCTGATGTAGCACAGAGGTCAGGGGACAGCCTGGTGTAGCACAGAGGTCTGGGCGAAGCCCGTGGTAGCATAGAGGTCTGGGGGCAGCCTTGTATGGGACAGAGGTCTTGGTGCAGCACAGAGGTCTTGGTGCAGCACAGAGGTCTGAGGGCAGCACAGAGGTCTGGGAGTAGCCTGGCATAGCGCAGAAGTCTGGGGGCAGCACAGAGGTCTGGGGGCTTCCTGGTGTAGCACAGGGGTCTGGGAGCGACCTGGTGTAGCACAGAGATCTGGGGGCAGCCTGGCATAGCACAGGGGTCTGTGGACAGCCTAGTGTAGCACAGAGATTTGGGGGCAGGCTGGCATAGCACAGAGGTCTGGGGACAGCCTGGTGTAGCACAGAGGTCTGGGGACAGCCCGGTGTAGCACAGAGGTCTGGGGGCAGCCTGGTGTAGCACAGAGGTCTGGGTGCAGCCTGGTGTAGCACAGAGGTCTGGGTGCAGCCTGGTGTAGCAGAGAGGTCTGGGGACAGCCTGGTGTAGCACAGAGGTCTTGGTGCAGCACAGAGGTCTGGGGGCAGCAACCGAGGTCTGGGGGCAGAACAGAGATCTAAGGGCAGCACAGGGGTCTGGGAGCAGCCTGGCATAGCGCAGAGGTCTAGGGGCAGCACAGAGGTCTGGGGACAGGATGCTGTAGCCCAGAGGTCTGGGGACAGCCATGTGTAGCACAGAGGTCTGGGGGCAGCCTGGTGTAGCACAGGGGTCTGGGGCAGCCTGGTGTAGCGGAGAGGTCTGGGGGCAGCACCGAGGTCTGGGGGCAGAACAGAGGTCTGAGGGCAGCACAGAGGTCCGGGAGCAGCACCGAGGTCTGGAGGCAGAACAGAGGTCTGCGGGCAGCACAGAGGTCTGGGGGCAGCCTGGTGTAGCACAGAGGTCTGGGTGCTGCCTGGTGCAGCACACAGGTCTGGGGCAGCCTGGTGTATGACAGAGGTCTGGGGCGGCCTGGCATAGCGCAGAGGTCTGGGGGCGGCACAGAGGTCTGGGGGCTGCCTGGTGTAGCACAGAGGTCTGGGGGCTGCCTGGTGTAGCACAGAGGTCTGGGGACAGCCTGGTTTAGCACAGAGGTCTGGGGACAGCCTTGTGCAGTACATAGGCCTGTGGGCAGCACAGAGGTCTGGGGGCTGCCTGGTGTAGCACAGAGGTCTGGGGACATCCTGGTGTAGCACAGAGGTCAGGGGCAACCTGGTGTAACACAGAGGTCTGGGGACAGCCTGGTGTAGCACAGTGGTCTGGGGACAGCCTAGTGTAGCACAGAGGTCTGGGGACATCCTGGTGTAGCACAGAGGTCTGGGGCAACCTGGTGTAACACAGAGGTCTGTGGACAGCCTGGCGTAGCACAGAGGTCTGGGGACATCCTGGTGTAGCACAGAGGTCAGGGGCAACCTGGTGTAACACAGAGGTCTGGGGACAGCCTGGTGTAGCGCAGAGGTCTGGGGACAGCCTGGTGTAGCACAGAGGTCTGGGGACATCCTGGTGTAGCACAGAGGTCTGGGGCAACCTGGTGTAAAACAGAGGTCTGGGGACAGCCTGGTGTAGCACAGAGGTCTGGGGGCAGCCTGGTGTAGCACAGAGAACTGGGTGCAGCCCGGTGTAGCACAGGGGTCTGGGGGCAGCCCGGTGTAGAACAGAGGTCTGGGGCAGCCTGGTGCAGCACAGAGGTCTGGGGCTGCCTGGTGTAGCACAGAGGTCTGGGGACAGCCTGGTGCAGTACATAGGTCTGGGGGCTGCCTTGTGTAGCACAGACGTCTGGGGGCTGCCTGGTGTAGCACAGAGGTCTGGGGACAGCCTGGTGTAACACAGAGGTCTGGGGACAGCCTGGTGCAGCACAGACGTCTGGGGGCAGCCTGGTGTAGCACAGAGGCCTGGGGACAGCCTGGTGTAACACAGGGATATATGTTGTTACAACGCGCGCGTTACAACGACCTACCATTACAACGCGGTTGTAACAACGCAAGTCGTTACAACGACTTGCGTTGGGGGGGCGCAAATTTAAAACATTTAATTTACTATTCCAACACCAGTCCCCGTGGATAGTAGGGAAGGTGTTGGGATAGTAAATTAAATGATTTACTATCCTCGAGCGCCCCCCAGCACAATGCGTTGTAACAACTTTCGTTGTTACAACCGCGTGGTAATAGTAGGTCGTGGTAACGCGCGCGTTGTAAACGTTGCGCACCGTAACACAGAGGTCTGGGGACAGCCTGGTGTAGCACAGAGGTCTGGGGACAGCCTGGTGTAACACAGAGGTCTGGGGACAGCCTGGTGTAGCACAGAGGTCAGGGTGCAGCCTGGTGTAGCACAGAGGTCGTGGACAGCCTGGTGTAGCACAGAGGTCTGGGGCAGCCTAGTGCAGCACAGAGGTCTGGCGGCAGCCCGGTGTAGCACAGAGGTCTGGGGCAGCCTGCTGTAGCACAGAGGTCTGGGGACAGCCTGGTGTAGCACAGAGGTCTGGGGACAGCCTGGTGCAGTACATAGGTCTGGGGGCTGCCTTGTGTAGCACAGACGTCTGGGGGCTGCCTGGTGTAGCACAGAGGTCTGGGGACAGCCTGGTGTAACACAGAGGTCTGGGGACAGCCTGATGCAGCACAGAGGTCTGGGGCAGCCTGGTGTAGCACAAAGGTCTGGGGCAGCCTGGCGTAGCACAGAGGTCTGGGGACAGCCTGGTGCAGCACAGACGTCTGGGGGCAGCTTGGTGTAGCACAGAGGCCTGGGGACAGCCTGGTGTAACACAGGGATATATCTTGTTACAACGCGCGCGTTACAACGACCTACCATTACAACGCGGTTGTAACAACGCAAGTCGTTACAACGACTTGCGTTGGGGGGGCGCAAATTTAAAACATTTAATTTACTATTCCAACACCAGTCCCCGTGGATAGTAGGGAAGGTGTTGGGATAGTAAATTAAATGATTTACTATCCTCGAGCGCCCCCCAGCACAATGCGTTGTAACAACTTTCGTTGTTACAACCGCGTGGTAATAGTAGGTCGTGGTAACGCGCGCGTTGTAAACGTTGCGCACCGTAACACAGAGGTCTGGGGACAGCCTGGTGTAGCACAGAGGTCTGGGGACAGCCTGGTGTAACACAGAGGTCTGGGGACAGCCTGGTGTAGCACAGAGGTCAGGGTGCAGCCTGGTGTAGCACAGAGGTCGTGGACAGCCTGGTGTAGCACAGAGGTCTGGGGCAGCCTAGTGCAGCACAGAGGTCTGGCGGCAGCCCGGTGTAGCACAGAGGTCTGGGGCAGCCTGCTGTAGCACAGAGGTCTGGGGACAGCCTGGTGTAGCACAGAGGTCTGGGGACAGCCTGGTGCAGTACATAGGTCTGGGGGCTGCCTTGTGTAGCACAGACGTCTGGGGGCTGCCTGGTGTAGCACAGAGGTCTGGGGACAGCCTGGTGTAACACAGAGGTCTGGGGACAGCCTGATGCAGCACAGAGGTCTGGGGCAGCCTGGTGTAGCACAAAGGTCTGGGGCAGCCTGGCGTAGCACAGAGGTCTGGGGCAGCCTGGTGTTGCACGGAGGTCTGGGGACAGCCTGGTGTAGCACAGAGGTCTGGGGACAGCCTGGTGCAGTACATAGGTCTGGTGTAGCACAGAGGTCTGGGGCAGCCTGGTGTAGCACAGAGGTCTGGGGACAGCCTGGTGTAGCACAGAAGTCTGGGGGCAGCCTGGTGCAGTACATAGGTCTGGGGGCTGCCTTGTGTAGCACAGACATCTGGAGGCTGCCTGGTGTTGCACGGAGGTCTGGGGACAGCCTGGTGTAACACAGAGGTCGGGGGACAGCCTGGTGTAGCACAGAGGTCTGGGGAAAGCCTGGTGTAACACAGAGGTCTGGGGACAGCCTGGTGTAGCACAGAGGTCTGGGGGCAGCCTGGTGTAGCACAGACGTCTGGGGGCTTCCTGGTGTAGCACAGAGGTCTTTGGCAGCCTGGTGTAGCACGGAGGTCTGGGGCAGCCTGGTGTAACACAGACGTCTGGGGGCAGCCTGGTGTAGCACAGAGGTCTGGGGACAGCCTGGTGTAACACAGAGGTCTGGAGACAGCCTGGTGCAGCACAGACGTCTGGGGGCAGCCTGGTGTAGCACAGACGTCTGGGGGCAGCCTGGTGTAGCACAGACGTCTGGGGGCTTCCTGGTGTAGCACAGAGGTCTTTGGCAGCCTGGTGTAGCACGGAGGTCTGGGGCAGCCTGGTGTAACACAGACGTCTGGGGGCAGCCTGGTGTAGCACAGAGGTCTTTGGCAGTCGGTGTAGCACGGAGGTCTGGGGCAGCCTGGTGTAGCACAGACGTCTGGGGGCAGCCTGGTGTAGCACAGAGGTCTTTGGCAGCCTGGTGTAGCACGGAGGTCTGGGGCAGCCTGGTGTAACACAGACCTCTGGTGGCAGCCTGGTGTAGCACAGAGGTCTTTGGCAGCCTGGTGTAGCACGGAGGTCTGGGGCAGCCTGGTGTAGCACAAACGTCTGGGGGCAGCCTGGTGTAGCACAGAGGTCTTTGGCAGCCTGGTGTAGCACAGAGGTCTGGGGACAGCCTGGTGTAGCACAGACGTCAGGTGGCTTCCTGGTGTAGCCCGACTTGCCCTTCCATGACCTTGGAGTTAGGCAAGAGGACGCCTGCTTATATGCTTTGTCGTCTCAGATTTTGTGGATTTCTAGAATTATTACCTCTCGTTTTCCATTGCCCTCCTGTGATCTGAAGTTTGCTCTTTTGATGGTGTGAAGGCTGGTGTATACTGCTTTATGGGTTATGCCCGCCATCTTGGATTCCACTCTAGCTTTAAGTGGGAGTAAATGTAGGTGCCGGGGGATGGGGGAGATGGCATAAGATGTCTTGGCTCCTGTGGCCAGCTGGGTGTCTGCATGTAGGACATCAGAAAGAGGTGCACTGGATGGTTGTGGGAGGTGGGCAGGGCCAGCGCTGTCTCCCGCTAGATGAGGAAGAACAAGCAGCTGTACAGCTGTTCTGATCCCAGTGTGAAGGTTGAAGGGACGTTCTTGGTTAGTGTCACTGCTCTCCCCCATGCAGCTCCACCATGAAGGCTCTGTGCTTGTGTCTGAGCTCCTTCCAGGGAGGTGTTTGAGGCCCCTCCACCTGCAGGCTCCTTGGTGGAAGAGCACCCTACTCTTCTTCTATTCCGCTCTGTGTCCTCTTTTCTCTGCCTCTTTTCTTTTGCCCTGTTGTTCTTGCTTCTTTCCCTCCCTTTGCCACATTTTCCGTCTGCCCGCCACCTCTTCCTGCGCTCCCTGCCACTGCTGCCCCCACAGCCCTACCCCCTATTTGTCATTCCCGCATCCCCGCTGATCACCCTCCCCCGACCCCTACTTAATGGTGGCTACTACTCGAACCTGGTCCACCGACCCCCTGCTGCTATGACCCCAGCACTCTCCACGCACTCAACCCTGGACGCAACTACGACTGCCAGCTCTCGACGCAGAGCAACATCCAAGATCCGATCTGCCGACACTGCTGCCGCACCTTCACTTGCCTCCAGACCCCAGCACCAACCCCAAAGCCACCACATGCCAGCCCACACAAACCACTGAGCTGTATCCTCTTCAACGTACGCTCCCTGCACAGACACATGGTAGAAATCTGGGACCTCCTCAACACTCACACGTCCGACGTCGCCTTCCACACAGAGACCTGAACCAATGCCAGCTCCGCACTGACATCGTAACTGCCATCCCTGAGGAACACAATATCCTGAGAAATGACTGCCCAACCGCCCAGGAGGAGGCTTTGCCATCGTCCACAAAAGCTCCCTCCAATTGCCAACCGCTGACTTTGACTACACCTCGCCCCCCATGGAACACATCTTCTTCCAGATTCAGCCCAACCCCATAGCGACGCTCCACAAAACACTGGCCTAAGGACCACCTGTCCCTCGCCCACCTTTCACCAATGTCATCGCCTACCTCATTGCACCCCACGCCCTTGCCTCAACAGACTACATACTACTCAGAGACCTGAACTTCCACCTGGACAACCACAGCGACCCCAACACCACCGCCCTTCTAGAGAACCTCACCAATATAGGACTGAAGCAACTTGTCTCTGCCCACACTCAGTCAGCAGGACACACACTCAACCCCATCTTCGCTGGAGGAAACATTTTCTTCAGCCACACCAGGGAACTGCTTTGGACTGACCAGCTCTGCATCTATTTCTCCTTTACGAAACCCACCGCACACAAGCACGCCCGCTGACTCCCGCACATAATCTGGAACAAAATCTCAGAAGAACACCTCACCTCTGCTCTCACCTGCACTCCACCCCAACTACGACAGATGCCAACATGGTGGCAAGCTACCTCCACCAATGGATCGCCAACTGCACCAACAATAGCGCCCCCTCCAGAACACCATGAGATGGTACAACAAGAAAGCTAACTGGTTCACCACAGTTCTACAAGAATCCAAGCGCTCCTGCCGATGACTTGGAAAGACGTGGAAAACAGCAAAACTCTGGAAGCTCCACCTACAAAACAGCCACCACAGCACACCACCAACTCATCAAATCCACAAAGAAAAACGGACTCCAAGGCAGAATCCTTTACAATGCCCACAACTCCAAGGAACTCTCCGCCATCATACAGGAATTTGCCAAACTTAACAGCCAAACAACTGATGTCCCCCCCTCCCAAGCCCTCCGCAACAGACTCAGCTCCTTCTTTCACCTCAAGATCAAGACGCTCTATGACAACTTCGAGGACCAAGACCTCTGCACCCCCCAACCCCCACCCCCAGCGACACCACCCAACAGACCCTCCTCACCTGGACCCCACTTATGAAATAAAGACACCCTAAAGACCATGAAGAGCATCCACTCTGGAGCACCTTCTGACCCCTGCCTGCCACATCTCCTCCACAGGACCACCACTGCTATCGCACCCATCAACTGCTTCCTCGAGACAATCACGTTCCCCGATAACTGGAAGTGTGACGAAGTCAACCCCCTCCTAAAGAAATCCTCCACAGACCCGACAAACCACAAGAACTTCAGGCCCATCTCACTGCTTCCGTTCGCAGCCAAAGTCATCGAAAAGGCCATCAGCACCCAGCTAGTACACCTCATTGAAACCAACAACTTCCTAGACACCTCTCAATCCCGATTCTGCAGCAACAAAAGCATTGAGATTGCCCTCCTCGCCGCCACTTGTGACATCCGTGCCCTCCTCGACCAAGGCCAAATGGCTGCCCTCATCCTCCTGGATCTATCAGCAGCCTTCGACGCCATCTCCCACCACACACTAGCCACCAGGTTCCATGACGCCGGCATTCATGGAAAAGCCCTAGACTGGTTACGATCATTCCCGTCAGGCAGAACGCAGAGAATAAGTCTCCACGTTTCTTCTCAGAACCAACTAAGATCAGAAGCGGAGTACCCGAAGTATCTTCCACCCTCTACAATGTCTACATGATCCCCCTCGTAACCATCATCAGAACCCACGGGCTCAACATCGTCTCCTACGCCGATGACACCTAGCTCCCCAGCTCCCTCACAAAGGAACCAGACATCAACAGGCATAGTTTCCAAGAAAGGATGAAAGCTGTCACTTCATCGAAATCAACAACATCCTAGACAACTCTCAATCCAGATTCTGCAGCGACCAAAGCACCAAGATCGCCCTCCTCACTGCCAATGACGACATCCGCGCCCGCCTCGACTAAGGCCAAATGGCTGCCCTCATCCTCCTGGATCTATCAGCAGCATTTGACACCATCTCCCACTTCACACTAGCCATCAGGCTACATGATGCCGGCATCCATGGATTGGCCCTAGACTGCTTACGATCATTCCTGTCAGGCAGAACACAGAGAATACGTCTCCTGCCTTTCCCCTCAGAACCAACAGAGATCAGATGCGGAGTACCCCAAGGATCCTCCACCTTCTTCAACATCTACAGGGCCTCCCTTGCAACCATCATCTGAAACCACGGGCTGAACATCGTCTCCTACGGCAATGACACCCAGCTCATCCTCTCCCTCACCAAGGAACCCAACATCACCAGGCACAATTTCCAAGAAGGGATGAAAGCCGTCGCAACTTGGATGAGGAACAGCTGTCTGAAACTCAACTCAGAGAAAACAGAAGTCCTCATCCTTGGCACAATCCCCTCAGCATGGGATGACACCTGGTGGCCCCCCACCCTCGGAAACCCACCCATCCCAATGGACCATGCACATAACCTCAGCATCATACTAGACATCACTCACAATGAATCGCCAGATTAACGCTGTCTCCTCCGCATGCTCCTACATCCTCCGCATACTACTTAAGACATACAAGTGGATCCCCCTAACTCCAGGAAAACCGTATCTCATTGTCTCATCATCAGTAGACTGGACTACGCCAATGCCCTCTACGCTGGAATCAACAACAAACTCCTCCACAAACTCCTGGCCATCCAGAAAGCCGCAGCCAAACGAATCCACGATATCCCATGGCACACCCACATCACCCAACACCTCCATGACCTCCACTGACTCCCCGTTGAGAGAAGAATAACTTTCAAGCTGCTCACGCTACCTACAAGGCCCTCCACAACACTGGACCCCAATACTTCAACAACTGCATCTCCTTCCATGCCCCCAAGAGAAACCTCTGCTCAACTGACCTCTCCCTAGCCTTCATCCCACGATTTTACAGGGCCAGAGCAGTTGGAAGGTCCTTCTCCTACTTTGCAGCCAAGACCTGGAACAAACTCCCCCTTTACCTCTGGCGGAGCCCGACCCTGAATCAATGCAGGAAAGACCTAAAAACCTAACTCTTCGAATGACCCCAACGGAGCTGCTCACGCCCCTTCCCCCACCCCCACCTCCACCTCAGCGCCTTGAGATCCTGACGGATGAGTAGTGTGCTTTACAAAACCCTGAATGATTGATTGAGGGTACTTGTGCCCTGAGCAGATGTAGCTCGTAGTAGGTACATATTGTTAGGTTGGTTGTACTGGGGCTTCAGTCTTGATTAAACCAAGGATCTTCACACAAGGGCCTTGGGAGAGGAAGAGGTCCATGTTATGTAGTGCAGACACCCACTGGGGGAGATGGTTGGCAGACAGCAGAAGCAGGAACCTGATCAGTGTGGGGTTCAGTCTCAGCTGGAGGGATTGGCATCCAGTTCCTAAGGAAGAATTTGAGAGGTGTCAGCCTGGACAGATCTGACACTCGTTGGCATATTGATGCTTGTGGGTAGACCCTGCTTGAAATATTTCAGCCAGTAGCCACACATATAACTGAGCAGGTCAGGAGAAGGGATGAGGCCTTGTGGAATCCACATTTCACCAGCAGTAAGATCTATTTAAAAGAATCTAGTCTCATGAATTGTGATCCTGAGGACAGGAACATCTTAACCACTTGAACACATTCCTTCCGGTCTCATTCTTGGGTTTAGGATTTGAAGCAGTGAATCCCTCACTCTCATTCTATATCCAGCATCCACCTCTCTTCGTCTCTCACCCATCAGTTGTGAGCCCTCCCTGCTCATCCCTCACTCTTTTTCCCTCATCCATCGCTCCTCATCCCTCACTCTTTATCCCTCACTCTTTATCCCTCAGCCCTTACTCCTGATCCCCCAGCCATCACTCCTCAGCCCCACTCTTTATCCCTCAGTCCTCAGCCCTCAGTCCTCAGTCCTCATTCCTCATCCCTCAGTCATCAGTCCTCACTCCTCATCCCCCACTCATTATCCCTCAGTCCTCAGTATTTATTCTTCAGTCTTCACTCCTCATACCTTAGTCCTCACTATTTATCCCTCAGCCCTCACTGTTCCGCCCTTACTCTTTTTTTCCTCAGCCCTCTCTCTTTATCCCTCAGCGCTCACTATTTATCCCTCAGCCCTCACTCTTTATCCCTCAGCCATCCCTCTTTACCCCTCAGCCCTCACTCTTTACCCCTCACTCTTTACCCCTCAGCCCTCACTCTTTACCTCTCAGCCATCTCTCTTTATCCCTCAGCCCTCACTCTTTATCCCTCAGCCATCCCTCTTTATCCCTCAGCCCTCACTCTTTATCCCTCAGCCATCCCTCTTTATCCCTCAGCCCTCACTCTTTATCCCTCAGCCATCCCTCTTTATCCCTCAGCCCTCACTCTTTATCCCTCAGCCATCACTATTTATCCCTCAACCCTAACTCTTTATCCCTCAGCCCTCATTTTTTACCTCTCAGCCATCACTCTTTACCCCTCATACCTCACTCTTTACCCCATCCCTCAGTCTTTACCCCTCAGCCCTCACTCTTTACCCCTCAGCCATCACTCTTTACCCCTCATCCCTCACTCTTTACCCCTCAGCGCTTACTCTTTACCTCTGAGCTCTCACTCTTTACCTCTCAGCCATCACTCTTTATCCCTCAGCCATTACTCTTTACCCCTCATCCCTCACTCTTTACCCCTCATCCCTCACTCTTTATCTCTCAGCCATCACTCTATACCCCTCATCCCTCACTCTTTACCCCTCATCCCTCACTCTTTACCCCATCCCTCACTCTTTACCCCTCAGCGCTCACTCTTTACCCCTCATCCCTCACTCTTTACCCCTCAGCCCTCACTCTTTACCCCTCAGCCCTCACTCTTTACTCCTCAGCCACCGTCGCTTTTTATCCCTCAACCATCACTCTTTATCCCTCAGCCCTCACTCTTTACCCCTCATCCCTCACTCTTTAACCCTCAGCCCTCACTCTGTACCCCTCATCCATCACTCATTACCCCATCCCTCACTCTTTACCCCTCATCCCTCACTCTTTACCCCTCATCCCTCACCCTTTACCCCTCAGCCCTCACTCTTTACCCCTCATCCCTCACTCTGTACCCCTCAGCCGTCACTCTTTACCCCTCATCCCTCACTCTTTACCCCTCATCCCTCACTCTTTACCCCTCAGCCCTCACTCTTTACCCCTCATCCCTCACTCTTTACCCCTCACCCCTCACTCTTCACCCCTCATCCCTCACTCTTTAGGCCATCACTCACTCTTTACCCCTCAGCCCTCACTCTTTACATCTCATCCCTCACTCTTTACCCCTCATCCCTCACTCTTTACCCCTCATCCCTCACTCTTTACTCCTCATCCCTCACTCTTTACCCCTCATTCCTCACTCTTTACGCCATCCCTCACTCTTTACCCCTCATCCCTCACTCTTTACCCCTCAGCCCTCACTCTTTACCCCTCATACCTCACTCTTTACTCCTCAGCCACCATCGCTTTTCATCCCTCACTCTTTACCACTCATCCCTCACTCTTTCCGCCATCCCTCACTCTTTACCCCTCATCTCTCACTCTTTAACCCTCAGCCCTCACTCTGTACCCCTCATCCATCACTCATTACCCCATCCCTCACTCTTTACCCCTCATCCCTCACTCTTTACCCCTCATCCCTCACTCTTTACCCCTCAGCCCTCACTCTTTACCCCTCATCCCTCACTCTGTACCCCTCAGCCATCACTCTTTACCCCTCATCCCTCACTCTTTACCCCTCATCCCTCACTCTTTACCCCTCAGCCCTCACTCTTTACCCATCATCCCTCACTCTTTACCCCTCACCCCTCACTCTTCACCCCTCATCCCTCACTCTTTATGCCATCCCTCACTCTTTACCCCTCAGCCCTCACTCTTTACCCCTCATCCCTCACTCTTTACCCCTCATCCCTCACTCTTTACCCCTCATCCCTCACTCTTTACTCCTCATCCCTCACTCTTTACCCCTCATTCCTCACTCTTTACGCCATCCCTCACTCTTTACCCCTCATCCCTCACTCTTTACCCCTCATCCCTCACTCTTTACCCCTCAGCCCTCACTCTTTACCCCTCATCCCTCACTCTTTACTCCTCAGCCCTCACTCTTTACTCCTCATCCCTCACTCTTTACGCCATCCCTCACTCTTTACCCCTCATCCCTCACTCTTTACCCCTCATCCCTCACTCTTTACCCCTAAGCCCTCACTCTTTACTCCTCAGCCCTCACTCTTTACTCCTCAGCCACCATCGCTTTTCATCCCTCACTCTTTACCACTCATCCCTCACTCTTTACCACTCATCCCTCACTTTTTACCCCTCAGCCCTCACTCTTTACCCCTCACCCTTCACTCTTTACTCCTCAGCCACCATCGCTTTTTATCCCTCACTCTTCAATCCTCAGCCCTCACATCTCATTACTCCAATGTGCTCAGCTACGTCAATCATCTTCAGTTGAATTGAAACCAATCTGTTGCCAGCTTAACCCCGCCCCCTTGATTTGTTTTCAAAGTAGTCAAAGTTTTTTTCATCTTATGCTACTGGGTGACTCCAACGTCGCTGCTCAAGAGCCAGGCCATCAGATGCAAGCGACAAACACTGGGCAAAGACAGGTGCGGATACAGAAGCTGAGCCGGAACTAAGGGAAGCTGGGAAAACCTGCCCCGCCAGCTGCATCAGGTGCCGAAACCAAAGGCGGTGAGGCCAAAAAAGGAGCAATCAACAGCAAAGACACCATCTCCCCTCGAATCTTCTGCAGCACCCTCGAGAGGAGGGAAGGAATACAGAAGGCCTGAAGGCCAAGGAAAACCGGGGGAGAAGAGCGTTGTGAGGGGAAGCATATGGATTGATCCAGGGAGCCCCGAACTGAAGACAGAGGAACAGACAGATGGTAAAGAACAGAGGACGGAAGGTTGGGCTCAAGTCATCCGCATGAAAGTTTAGATGCCCCTGAATGTAAGCAGCCCCCATAGCCAATAGGTGAGATTCTGCCCAGGCAAAAATCATGGAAGCCAGCAGATTCAGAGACGTACACCTGGTACCCCCCAGGCGGTTCTGAAGAACCGGGTTTTAGAACCCAGCGGCGCCAGGGATAACGCCCGATGTCTTCGGATTCCCCTGCCTCGGCAAACAGAGACACGGGACACTTCTTGATGACGTCAAAGACCACATTTATTGGCTGCAACCAGGGTCAGAGGTCTACGAAGCACAACACGGGTGGTTCGCCAGAGACTGCACAAATTCAATGAGCGGAGCATGGTCTTTTATGCCAAAAATCACATTCCAGGCTAGCATCAATGACGTACAAACTGACCAATGGAAACATGACATTTCAAAAGTAGCGCATGACGACAATCCCACTTTCCGTTGTCCAGCCCACCAGAAATGACCAAACACATTCCAATATCCTGTTTGATTAGGCCGGACAAACCCATCATAAAGACCTAAATCCAAATCAGTGATTAAAACATAAAGAAAGGAACAGAAACTGATGAGAAGCAAGATAGAAGGGTGGGTGCGTGTACCATAAACTCAGCAATGTCCTGCTCTTTGATCTTTATCTGACCAGCTGCTTAACAAGGAACTGGCTCAGCGAGGTCAGCCTCGGGCAAGGGAGTCAGTTCGGCCAGGTCATGCAAAAGTCAGCTAAGGTGTACGTGTCCCAAGGACTCGTTCGGCCATAGTCATCGGCCTATGTGAGGGCAACCACACAAAATGGCTGCCGCACACAAAATGGAACCCGAGGGTTCAAACGAAATCCCTGAATACGTAGTGTTCTCATTGATCGATTATGACGAAAACACTCGTACACACCGAACTCGTGATTTGCGGTCCGCTGATACCAAAATTGTCTATATCCGACGACCTTTATTGGACGGGTTCAGAATCTACGAACCACGGACCCTGGAACTACGGAACCACAGACCCTCCTTTTGCTCTTACATAGGCAATAAACCCAAACCCATGTCAGTCTGAATCTAGGTCTATTTTCATCAGATCATCAAGATGTTGCTGTAGCATCATCCTAGTACTTAGCAACTCTCTCTGGACACGTCTCCTCGCACACGAAGTAGCACAAAGGCCACATGTAGCAGGAGCACACTGTACACAGAGACAGAACAGGAAAAGGATAGCTAAGTTCATCCCAATGACCATCAGAATCTTCCATCCCCACGTGGATATCAATCCCCAAAACCATCCCATCAACGACCAATCTCCCTCGTCTATATGTACAGACTCGGAGATCTTATGTAGCTTGGAAATGGCCTGGAAGACTGTCGGAGCGTTGTCTGGAATGAAAACGCAGCAGCTCGATTGAATCAGTTTACACACTCCACCTCTATCTGCAAGTGTGACATCAAGAGCAACTCTATTCTGAAGTGTCATAAGTCGATCCGACTGGAGCTCAGCAGTCAAGTTACTAAGGGCACCGGCAGTTTCGACTATGGTGGACTCAACCACTCTCGTCAACTGGCGAATGTTCCTGCTGTTAGCCATCGGTCCCCCAACTCTTGCCCTGCGGTATCTTCCTTACTGAAGACACCTCTAGCAACTCTCGTCTTATGGTAATCTGCCGCAGCTGTAACAATTCCTTAATTCAACTTCTGCACCAACACACCTAGATGCGTCACTTTGTAAATAGGGCGCAACAAGGCGCATTTTTTACGCTACTGGTGCGTCACAAAAAGTGACGCACCGGCGGCGTAAAAGTGACGCACGGCCTCATAAATGAGGCCCAAGGACCCGAGGCCAGAACGCAAGGGAAAGCTCCCCGCCCAGCCAAGCAAATGCGCGGGCAGCACGTTCTGGCCAAGCGTGTAACAAAAGGGCATGATTTCAAACACTGACTACATGTAAATAAAGAAAAACTCACGGCACTGCAGACCCGGCCCGTCCAGCACGAGAACCGGCACCAGGAAGCACGGAGCACACCAGTGTTCTGGCCAACGTCAGACAGCAAAAAAAACAGGCATGGTGGTGGGTGAGAGGGGCTTGTGTTACTAGAAAAAAGAATTCTAGCGTTCTGATTTGGTGTCGTGAGGCAGGATTGCCTCACTTTGTTAGGACTGGGACGAGGAGGACTCATGAATGAATGAATGAATGGGAAATTTGTAATGCGCGAACTTAGCCCAAGAGCATCAAGGCGCAGGGACAGACAGACATACAGTCTCAGTACCGAATACAGGACCATTAGTAAGCCTGAGAGAAGAGGCAAGTTTTCAAAAGTCTATGGAAGGCCACCAGAGAAGGCTCACTAGAAAGTTCAGGGGGGAGGGAGTTCCATAATTTGGGAGCCAAGGTGGAAAAGGCTTTTCCTCCCCACCTAGCCCACGTGAATCTGGGAACCGAAAGCAGATTTCTGGAGGCAGAACACAGAGTTCTCCTAGGGATATAGGCTGCGACAAGAGACCTAACGCCTTTGGAGCCTGAGCCAAATACAGCTCTGTGGGCCATACAGAGGAGTTTGAAGGAAATCCTAGAATGTATTGGGAGCCAATGGAGATGCTTCCTAGCCTGGGTAGCCGAAGCCAGCCTGGGAAGGTTCAGGACCATCCTGGCAGCGGCATTCTGCACCATCTGGAGGCGATGGACAGAGCTCTTATTTATGCCGCTGTAAAGGGCATTGCAATAATCAAGCCTAGAGGAGACCAGGGCAACTGTTGCCTGTTTCCGAGCTGCGGGGGACAGATACGTGGCGATCTTTTTCAGATTCCTAATGATGGCGCAACAGGTGGACACTGTTCTATTGACCTGGGGATCGAATGATAGGGCTGAGTCAATCAGTACTCCCAGATTCCTGGCGGAGTGGGTAGGGTGAGGGCAGTCCCCCAAAGAGGATGGCCACCAGTCCTCAGACCACATATCCTGATTTCTTCCAAAAATCAGGACCTCAGTCTTTTCCCCGTTTAACTTTAAGAAATTCCGTACCATCCACTGTAATACTGCCTCCATGCACGCTCTGAATTTGAGGGATGAGGAATAAGTGATTAAAAGTGAGGGATGATGAGTTGGGGATTTGAATTTGAGACTGAGTAGTGAGGAATGATAGATAAGATGAAAGAGACGAGCAGCGCAGGATAAGGGATGAGAAATGAGGGATGGGCAATGAGACATAACTAAGGAATGAAATATAAGAAGTCAGAGATCAGAAGCGAGGGATGATGATTTAAGGGTAAAGAGTGAGGTTGGTGAAAAAGATATGACTGATGAGGAATGCATATGATGAATGATTGATGAGAGATGAGAACTGGGAAGTAGGTATGCGAAATGACAGATGAGAATTGTGGGAAGGAGCGCGGGTTGAGGAGTGAGGGATGATGATTAAGGGAATGAGCGAGGGTGTAGGAGTGAGTGATGATCGTGAGGGACGGGAGTGACATGGGAAATGAGGCATAATAAGTGAGGGCTGAGGAGTGAGGGATGAGGATTTGGGAAATGAACGATGGTTGAGGAGTGAGGGATGAGGATTGAGAGAATGAGGGATGGTTGAGGAGTGAGGGATGATTGTGAGGGACGGGAAGGACATGAGAAATTAGGCATTATAAGTGAGGGCTGAGGAGTCAGGGGTGAGGATTGAGGGAATGAGTGATGGTTGAGGAGTGAGGGATGAAGATTGAGGGAATGAGCGAGGGTTGAGGAGTAAATGATGATCGTGAGGGACAGGGAATGACATGAGAAATTAGGCATAATAAGTAAGGGCTGAGGAGTGAGGGATGAGGATTGAGGGAATGAGCGAGGGTTGAGGAGTGAAGGATGAGGATTGAGGGAAAGAGCGAGGGTTAAGGAGTGAGGGATGATCGTGAGGGACGGGAGTGACAATAGACATGAGGCATAATAAGTGAGGTCTGCGGAGAGATAGGTGAGGTTTGAGGGAATGAGCGAGGGTTGAGGAGTGAGTGATGATTGGGAGGGACATGACATATGAGGCATAATAAGTGAGAGCTGAGGAGTGAGAGATGAGGATTGAGGGAATGAGCGAGGGCTGAGGAGTGAGGGATAAGGATTGAGGGAATGAGCAAAGGTTGAGGAGTGAGGGATGATCATGAGGGACAGAAGTGACATGAGAAATGAGGCATAATAAGTGAGGGCTGCGGAGAGATAGGTGAGGTTTGAGGGAATGAGCGAGGGTTGAGGAGTGAGTGATGATTGGGAGGGACGGGAGTGACATGACATATGAGGCATAATAAGTGAGGGCTGAGGAGTGAGGGATGAGGATTGAGGGAATGTGTGAGGGCTGAGGAGTGAGGGATGAGGATTGAGGGAATGAGCGAAAGTTGAGGAGTGAGGGATGATCATGAGAGACGGAAGTGACATGTGAAATGAGGCATAATAAGTGAGGGCTGAGGAGAGATTGGTGAGGTTTGAGGGAATGAGCGAGGGTTGAGAAGTGAGTGATGATTGGCAGGGACGGGAGTGACATTAGAAATGAGGCATAATAAGTGAGGGCTGAGGAGTGAAGGATGAGGATTGAGGGAATGAGCGAGGTTGAGGAGTGAGGGATGACCGTGAGGGACGGGAGTGACATAAGAAATTAGGCATTATAAGTGAGGGCTGAGAAGTGAGGGATGAAGATTGAGGGAATGAGCGAGGGTTGAGGAGTGAGTGATGATCATAAGGGATAGGGAGTGACATGAGAAATTAGGCATTATAAGTGAGGGCTGAGGAGTGATGGATGAAGATTGAGGGAATAAGCGAGGGTTGAAGAGTGTGTGATGATCGTGAGGGACAGGGAGTGACATGAGAAATTAGGCATTAGAAGTGAGGGCTGAGGATTGAGGGAATGAGAGAGGGTTGAGGAGTGAGGGATGATCGTGAGGGACGGGAGTGACATGGGAAATGAGGCATAATAAGTGAGGGCTGAGGTGTGAGGGATGAGGATTGAGGGAATGAGCGAGAGTTGAGGAGTGAGGGATGAGGATTGAGGGAATGAGCGATGGTTGAGGAGTGAGGGATGATCATGAGGGACGGGAGTGACATAAGAAATGAGGCATAATATGTGAGGGCTGAGGAGTGAGGGATGAGAATTGAGGGAATGAGCGATGGTTGAGGAGTGAGTGATGGTCATGAGGGACGGGAGTGACTTGAGAAATTAGGCATTATAAGTGAGGGCTGAGGATTGGAGGAATGGGCGAGGAGTGAGGGATGAGATTGAGGGAATGAGCGAGGATTGAAGAGTCAGTATTTGTCATGAGGGACGGGAGTGACATGAGAAATGAGGAATAATAAATGAGGGCTGAGGAGTGAGGGACGAAGATTGAGGGAATGAGCGAGGGTTGAAGAGTGAGGGATGAAGATTGAGGGAATGAGCGAGGGTTGAGGAGTGAGGAATGATCATGAGGGACAGGGAGTGACATGAGAAATGAGGCATAATACGTAAGGGCTGCGGAGAGATAGGTGAGGTTTGAGGGAATGAGCGAGGGTTGAGGAGTGAGTGATGATTGGGAGGGACGGGAGTGACATGACATATGAGGCATAATAAGTGAGGGCTGAGGAGTGAGGGATGAGGATTGAGGGAATGTGCAAGGGCTGAGGAGTGAGGGATGAGGATTGAGGGAATGAGCAAGGGTTGAGAAGTGAGTGATGATCGTGAGGGATGGTAGTGAAATGAGAAATGAGGCATAATAAGTGAGGGCTGAGGAGTGAGGGATGAGGATTGAGGGAATATGCGAGGGCTGAGGAGTGAGGGATGAGGATTGAGGGAATGAGCGAGGGTTGAGGAGTGAAGGATGAGGATTGAGGGAAAGAGCGAGGGTTAAGGAGTGAGGGATGATCGTGAGGGACAGAGTGACATGAGAAATGAGGCATAATAAGTGAGGGTTTAGGAGTGAGGGATGAGGATTGGGGGAATGAGCGATGGTTGAGGAGTGAGGTAGGATGATGAGGGACGGGGAGTGACATGAGAAATGAGGCATTATAAGTGAGGGCTGAGGAGTAAGGGATGAGGATTGAGGGAATGAGCGAGGGTTGAGGAGTGAGGAATGATCGTGAGGGACGGGAGTGACATGGGAAATGAGGCATAGTAAGTGAGGGCTGAGGCGTGAAGGATGAGGATTGAGGGAATGAGCGAAGGTTGAGGAGTGAGGGATGAGGATTGAAGGAATGAGCGAGGGTTGAGGAGTGAGAGATGATCATGAGGGACGGGAGTGACATGAGAAATTAGGCATAATACGTGAGGGCTGAGGATTGGGGGAATGAGCCATGGATGAGGAGTGAGTGATGAGGATTGAGGGAATGAGTGAGGGTTGAGGAGTGAGTGATAGTCATGTGGGCTGGGGAGTGACATGAGAAATGAGGCATAATAAGTGATTGCTGAGAAGTGAGGGTGAGGATTGAGGTTGTGCTAATATAGGTTCTTTCTCTCTAGGTCCCCTCAGTATCCCTGTCTGCAGGACTGGCCATGCTTTGATAATAACCAACGGCCTATAGTTTGCCACATTTCTAACCACGTCCTCCTGTGTTCTTTTTTCCCACCAGCTATTAGCCACTGGGACTCCATCGAGTCTAAAGTTTTTCCACGGAAGATGGTCCGGGATTTCATCGCTCTGAATCAGGATGCGATCTCAGAAGGGCTCGTCAAGCCCATTGAACACTACTACTACCGCAAGACCCACGACAGACAGCGCTTCATCGACAAAGGCCCTCCCACCTTCCGCACCTTCCCGCTGCCACCGGACATGACTTTTGGCATTCCTGTTCGGTAAGAAAAGGTCTGGATGGTAGTGGATGGGGGATTTCTATAGGGTGAAATGGCATCATCCAGCAAACAAAGAGTAGAATAGAAGCAAGAGGCCATCCTTCTTGTTGTCTAAACTCCAACAATGTCATATGTCTGGCCTTCACTTACCACGCCTCATCTGGGCCGTCCCTCAGCTACACCCCATCCCGTCCAAGTGCTTGATTTAGAGTTTGATGGGCGGGTATGTTATATATGGGGTCCACACATTCCTTGTAGATGTGTATGGTTTGCACGCGTGGGTTCGGATCCCATCCTCGTCGCCACTGATTACATATGGTGCCCACACATTCCTTGTAAACATGTATGCTTTGCACATGTGGGTTCGGATCCTATCATCGTCGCCACTTGTTACATGTAGTGTCCATACGTTCCATGTAGACATGTATGGTTTGCATGCGTGTGTTCGGATCCTATCCTTGTCGCCACTTGTTACATATAGCGTCCATACGTTCCATGTAGACATGTATGGTTTGCATGCCTGGGTTCAGATCCTATCCTCTTCTCCACTTGTTACATATAGTGTCCATACGTTCCATGTAGACATGTATGGTTTGCATGCCTGGGTTCAGATCCTATCCTCGTCTCCACTTGTTACATATAGTGTCCATACGTTCCATGTAGACATGTATGGTTTACATGCCTGGGTTCAGATCCTATCCTCTTCTCCACTTGTTACATATAGTGTCCATACGTTCCATGTAGACATGTATGGTTTGCATGCCTGGGTTCAGATCCTATCCTCGTCTCCACTTGTTACATATAGTGTCCATACGTTCCATGTAGACATGTATGGTTTACATGCGTGGGTTCGGATCCTATCCTCGTCGCCACTTGTTACATATAGTGTCCATACGTTCCATGTAGACATGTATGGTTTGCATGCCTGGGTTCGGATCCTATCCTCGTCTGCACTTGTTACATATAGAGTCCATACGTTCCATGTAGACATTTATGGTTTGTATGTGTGGGTTCAGATCCTATCCTCTTTGCCACTTGTTACATTAGGTGTCCATACGTTCCATGTAGACATGTATGGTTTGCATGCGTGAGCTTGGATCCTATCCTCGTCGCCACTTGTTACATTTGGTGTCCACACGTTCCATGTAGACATGTATGGTTTGCATGCGTGGGTTCAGATTCTATCCTCTTTGCCACTTGTTACATTAGGTGTCCATACGTTCCATGTAGACATGTATGGTTTGCATGCGTGGGTTCCGATCCTTTCCTCGTCGCCACTTGTTACATATGGTGTTCACACGTTCCATGTAGACATGTATGGTGTGCATGCGTGGGTTCAGATCCTATCCTCCTTGCCACTTGTTACAATGGTGTCTACACATTTCTTGTAGACATGTCTGCCTGGCATGTGAAGACTACAATCCCATCCTCCTCACCACTTGTTACATATGGTGCCCACACATTTCTTGTAGACATGTATGGTTTGCACGTCTGGGTTCGGATCCTATCCTTCTCACCACTTGTTACATGTGGTGTCCACACGTTCCATGTAGACATGTATGGTATGCATGTGTGGGCGCGGATCCCATCCTCGTTGCCACTTGGTATTTATGGTGTCCACACATTCCTTTTAGACATGTATGCTTTGCAAGCGGAGGCTCCAATCCCAGCTTCATCGCCACTTGTTACATATGGCGTCCATGCGTTCCTTGTAGACATGTATGTTTATCCTCCAGTTTGCTCAAAGGACATTGCAACGGCTATATGATGCTTCTGCTCCCTCCACTAGTCATTTCTCCACCCCACCCCATTCTCTTTTTGGAAAGAACCAACATGACCTCAGGATCCACACATGAACCTTATGTTATTACTTCAACCCACAACAGGGTACTTCATCACAAACGTAACCGATGTCACTTCCTTCGCAGGAGACAGAGAATAACACCATATTCTCAGTGTAAATGCTGCTAGGCAGTCCATAAGGCTAGATGCATGAGTCAGGGCCTGTCATAATCGCCTGGTGCTGGTGAATGGAAATGGCTAAAGAACATTTTCTGAATCCAGTCTGACATTTACTTAGGATGGGATTCTGAAGTATGGGAGCTTTCATATCCTTGAGAACCTCTGTTACTGCATGTAGGTTCCATGCATCATCAGCTGATGTGCAGAGCTCTCAGCTAGAATGCCTGCCAGAACATAATCACCAAATCACATTGGATGTAACAAAGCCCACTGTTGATCAACTCACACCTATTGCATGTCGGGAGTAGGAAGCTGCACAGCCTCTACTGTGGACATCACAAAGGCATTTTGGTTACTGAGTCCTGGACAGATTTCTCCTCAAGGCCCGGCTGTGAGAAGTTAGCCTAGCATGTGATGTCCACTATTCTAGTGGGCACCTTGCACCAGTCTAAACAACCCTTATTAATGGTGGTTGTAAAGTCAACCTTATAGACAAGCTATCCTAGTGGTAGCGTGGACCAGCAGTCTTAGGCTATACTCCAAAGAGCATGTGAAGCTGTTTGTTTTACCAATTATAATCCCTTGAATGCCAAATGAAAGGACACCACACAAGGTGTATATCAAATATATATGTATTTATTTCTAACTCAAACCCTCTGCACTCTTTATGAGGTCAGAGATCGAAATACATCGCAAGTTACTTAAATAGCATACGATAAGTTGCACAAATACAGTTTTGCCCTAGGGGCCTCACAAACCATATACTAAAATAGTGATATAAGAGCCACTACAGAAAGAGTGAATAGGCCTAGAGCCTAGGGAATCGCTGGGGCTACACTAAACGACCAAAGGTTAGGAAGTAGGAGACCCACGGGAGACGCGTGCAGTGTCTAAACACAGTCGCGAGTTGCCATTGACTTATAATGGGAACGTAAAAGTTACGAAGTTATAGATTTAGGATACTTCCGGACGGAGTACGACAAAACCACTTTAGACTAGGACACTTGGATAGTCAAGACTCACGGGAGCACTGGAGTACTCGAGTTACCTCACCCAGGGAAACCGGGTGCATAGGTATCTTTTGGTGTCGGGTTTCGTTGATGTTTTCTATGGAGATCTGCAAAGAAGTGCTGCAGGCGACCAGAGGAAAAGTGTCTGGGAGGATCCAAGGCTGGATCGAGGAACTGATGAACCTGAAAGCAGAGGTGACAGAGTCTGGGTCACTAGCCAGTAACTAGGAAGGAACCAGGCGATATCGAGGAGATTTCAGGTGAAGAAGTGAAGCTTATCTCTGCAGCCACGTGGACCAGGAGGCGTCGACGATGACCAGGAGCTGGATTCGATCTGTCCCACGAAGGATCTAGTTGACTAAGGCATCGGTATCCGGATTGGACCCAACAAGCTTTGGCAAACGCAACCCACGCAGGAAGTGAAGATTGACTTCGAGTCAAACCAGCAAGGTCTGGGGAGCTTCTCCTTTGGAGAGAAGCTGGAGCAAGCCTGGAGCAACCAGGCAAGCAGTGTCAATTCAAAAGGAAGTGTTCGGAGGGCTAACTAGCCAGCGGGCTAGCAACCGGGAAGACGCGTCGAGCTGAAATGCAGGAGTCCACTTCAGCTTCAGAAGAACTACGACCCACCACCACCCGCAACAGCTTCCCCACCGGAGCTGGAGCAAGATCACCGCCGAGCAGCTCACCGCCTCCCTCAGCCAGAACACTCCCACCAGCACAACGGACCCCAACGAAGCAGCCAGCAACCTCACCAAGTGGCTGACCACCTGCGCCAATGACCTCGCACCACTAAAAAACCCTCCCAGCAGACCCGGCAGCAAGAAAACCCCCTGGTTCACCGACGAACTCAAGGAATCCAAGAAGAACTGCCGCACCCTCGAGAAAGCCTGGCGACTCGACCACACCACAGACAACAGGACCGCCCTCAAGCACGCCACCCGCAAACACCATCAGCTGATCCGCGCCACCAAGAAGACGGCACTCAAAGAACGACTGGACAACAACACCCACGACAGCAAGGAACTCTTCAGCATCGTCAAAGAGTTCTCCAACCCCAGCGCCGGAAACAACAACATCACTCCCTCGCAAGACCTCTGCAACTCACTCGCCTCATTCTTCCACCGCTAGATCGCCGACATACACAACAGCTTCGACGCACAGACCACGCACCCTACCACCGAACCAACGCCCGCCACCACCACCCTCTGCAACTGGACCCCGATCAGCACCGTAGACACCACCCGCACGATGAACTCCATCCACTCCGGATCACCAACCGACCCCTGCCCACACCACGTCTTCAACAAAGCCGACGCCATCATCGCACCCCATCTCCGAGACATCATCAACTCCTCCTTCCACACCGCCACCTTCCCGGAGAGCTGGCAGCACGCCGAACTGACCGCCCTCCTGAGGAAACCAACGGCGGACCCCACCGACCTCAAGAACTACCGACCCATCTCGCTTCTTCCTTTTCCGGCCAAAGTCATCGAGAAGACCGTCAACAGACAGCTTGCCACCTTCCTCGAGACGAACGGATCTCTCGACCCCTCGCAGTCCGGGTTTCGGGCCAACCACAGCACCGAGACCGCCCTTATCGCAGCCACCGACGACATCAGAACCCTGATCGACAACGGGGAAACAGCAGCCCTCGTCCTCCTGGACCTCTCTGCGGCGTTCGACACGGTCTGCCACCGCACCCTAGTGAAGCGCCTCAGCAACATCGGAATCCGAGAGAAAGCACTGGAATGGATCATCTCGTTCCTCGCCGGAAGAACCCAGAGAGTCCGCCTCCCCCCGTTCAGATCCGAGGCCACCAAAGTCATCTGCGGCGTACCACAAGGATTTCACTCAGTCCAACCCTCTTCAACGTCTACATGAGCCCCCTCGCAGCCATCGCACGCCAACACAACCTCAACATCATCTCCTACGCTGACGACACCCAGCTGAACCTCTCCCTCACCAACGACCCAACCACCGCCAGAGCCAACCTACATGAAGGGATGAAAGACGTCGCCGACTGGATGAGGAACAGCCGCCTTAAGCTGAACTCAGACAAGACAGAAGTCCTCATCCTGGAATCATCACCCTCCGCCTGGGATGACTCCTGGTGGCCCCAAGCCCTGGGCACCGCTCCCAAACCAACAGACCACGCATGCAACCTGGGCTTCATCCTGGACTCCTCCCTGTCGATGACCAGACAAGTCAACACCGTCTCATCTTTGTGCTTCAACACCCTGCGCATGCTCCGCAAGATCTTCAGATGGATCTCCACTGAAACCAGGAAGACCGTCACCCAGGCACTCGTCACCAGCCGACTGGACTACGGGAACACCCTCTACGCCGGAACAACAGCCAAACTTCAAAAAAGACTTCAACGCATCCAGAACGCCTCCGCACGACTCATCCTGGACATCCCTCGACACAGCCATATCTCCGGACTCCTGAGAGACCTGCACTGGCTCCCCGTCAGCAAGAGAATCACGTTCAGACTCCTCACCCACGCACACAAGGCTCTCCACGACCTGGGTCCCAAGTACCTCAACGACCGCATGACCTTCTACACGCCCACCCGCCAGCTACGATCGACGAGCCACGCCCTCGCCACTGTACCACGCATCCGCAGAGCCACCGCCGGAAGGAGATCCTTCTCCTACCTGGCAGCCAAGACTTGGAACTCCCTCCCCACCCACCTTCGGCGTACCCAAGACCATCTCTCCTTCAGGAAGAAGCTCAAGACCTGGCTGTTCGAGCAGTAACTTACCCCTCTCCCCCAGCGCCTTGAGACCCTCCCGGGTGAGAAGCGCGCTTTACAAATGCCGTGATTGATTGATTGATTGAGCAGGCCCCACGCGGCACTCGTGGAGTGTGGAGGGCTGAGCTTTGGTGCAAATGGCGCTCGGGTCTGGGGCTTCTCATACCCCAATGCACAACTGCGAGGGTACCTTGGGAGTCGAGCAGTTAACAAAATGCAGGAAGTCCAGGGTGTCCGGTCTCACATCTCTCGTGTGCGCCACGGGTCTCAGCTTTGCTGTGGCTGTGAATCTGAGTCAGAGAAGTTTGGAAGTCCAGTTCCTGAGTCGCTGAGTCTTCGGGTTCCAGCAAGAGCGTCGAGAAAGCAAACCGGCAAGTTTCTGGTGGTGCCTGTTTGCACAGGGTGGTCACTCCTTGACCACAAGGGAGATGTCTTCAGTCTTCTAGTCAAAATAGAACGTCGAAGGTCCAAGAGTTCTGTATCAAAGTTTCGTTCCAGGATATTCTAAAGTCTGTGGATACAGATCCTATCTTTATACTAAAAAAATGGGCTGGATTACCTGCTAGGTCCCTCCTATGGGTGGACCTGGGAAGGGGGTGGTTACACCCCTTTCCCTTTGTCCAGTTTTGCGCCAGAGCGGGCTGGAGTGCCCCAGCAACTGGTTTGAACCAGGCTATGCATGGAGCACCTAGTGTGCCCCAGGTAGTGTCTGGAAAAGCATCTTTCCATTCAACCCACCCTGCCCCAGTACACTACAGGCTGTCTGGTGAGGTGCTAGCACCTCCCTCGACAGGAAACCTATTGTCCAGGCCTCCCTTGCTGGAGTTTCCCCCAGCATCAGGAGGTCAGACTTGTGTCTGTGGCAGCAGCATCCATTTTGTGATGCTGAGGCTCGAGTTTAACTTTAACCGAGTAAAGCAGGAACATACATGTCTTTTCCCTCTAGAAGGGTGGAATGCTACCCATGCTGCCAGAATTGGCGGGGGGGTAGTATTCCAAAGTGTTTTACACACCACACGACATGTTTTGATAAAGCCAAACCAAAGTTAGCATTAACCACGAGGATTATAATGCACTTAAGAGTAGATTGTATGGCTATATCATAGAACAGCTATAAGGAGATGGTTCCGAAAGCTGCAGAGGGGCTCAGCTCATGCTAGGGCACCCTCTCACATAAACCAAACACTCTGCCTCCAGGATTGTTAACGCCTGCCATAGGAGTGACTTATAGGTTACTATGTGTCTATATATAAGGTAGATATAGATATACTATATCTAAGTAAGGGGTGATTACACCACCTTACACAAGCTGAGTGATCAGCCTGTGATGTCAGTTTGGATGGCCAGCCAGGGGTGGCATAATACATGCTGCAGCCCCTGGTAGGCCTTGGGTTCACCTATTCCCTGGGGACCTATCTTACACTATACAGGGGCTCACAAAGGTGACCCAATACCCAATCAGGTATGTACCTAAAGTACATGGAGTCCATTTTATAGGGAGATAGATGGCCTGGGGCCCTGAATAGCAGGATCCCAAGCCAACTAAGTTGAAAACCAGCAAAACACTAAGCAAAAAGTTGGGGTAACTATATGGTCAGATATCCACCTTCCTACACCGGCCATTACTGGGCAGTGAGAGTGGTCATAGCTTGTTTTCTCTTTGTTGTCCGATGACCCTGAATACTCCTTCATTCAAAGGGTAGCAGTGTTCGCTCAGCTGGCATGACTCTCTGCTGGTAGATGTGGAGGAGCACAGAGAATGTGGGAGGGTGTTAGTTTCAGAACCAGTACAACACTGCATCCTTGGACTAGCAGCGGATAGCTACGACCCCCAGCATGTGTTACGTACTGGCTGTATGCATGCTTCCTTCAAATCCTACAGGGAGTTTCTGGCTCCAGGCTCGAAATGCAGCCAGACATAGGTGGCAGGTCAACGGTATGCCACTGGTGCAGAGGATTAAGCTTGCCAAGCATGGTCACTACTCCAGTGCTTATCACGTGCACTTTGTTGTTCATTGTTTTACTTCTTCACCATAATCACTACTAAGAGATTTATAAAGTACTGTAGATATCCAGCTACTGATCAGAGTGACCACTCTCCAAAGAAACATTTCATTGACCAATGGATTCACTCATCCATTGCTATTTGTCTAAGAATCCTCTGCAGTGTCCATTGGATTCGCTCTTCCAGTGCTATTTGTATAGGACTCCTCAGCAGGGTCCACTGGATTCACTCTTCCCTTGTTTCTTGTCTAAGACGCCTCTGCAGTGTCACTGGATTCACTCTTCCATTGTTACTTGTCTTAGACGCCTCTGAAGTGTCCACTGGATTCACTCCTCCATTGTTACTTCTCTTATCCGCCTATGCCATGTCCTCAAGATTTACTCCTCCATTGTTACTTGTCTATGATCCTTCTGCAGTGTCCTCTGGATTCACTTGTCCATTGTTTCTTGTCTTAGACACCTCTGCAATCTCCACAGGATTCACTCCTCCATTGTTACTTGTCTTAGACTCCTCTTCAGTGTCCACTGGATTCACTCCTCCATTGTTACTTGTCTTAGACTCCTCGTCAGTGTCCTCTGGATTCACTCCTCCATTGTTACTTGTCTTAGACTCCTCTTCAGTGTCCACTGGATTCACTCCTCCTTTGTTACTTGTCTTAGACTCCTCTTCAGTGTCCACTGGATTCACTCCTCCTTTGTTACTTGTCTTAGACTCCTCTTCAGTGTCCACTGGATTCACTCCTCTATTGTTACTTGTTTAGATACCTCTTCAGTGTCGACAAGATTCACTCCTCCTTTGTTACTTGTCTTAGACTCCTCTTCAGTGTCCACTGGATTCACTCCTCCTTTGTTAATTGTCTAAGACTCCTCTTCAGTGTCCTCTGGATTCACTCCTCCATTGTTACTTGTCTTAGACTCATCTTCAGTGTCCACTGGATTCACTCCTCCTTTGTTACTTGTCTTAGACGCCTCTTCAGTGTCCACTGGATTCACTCTTCCATTGTTTTTGTCTTAGACGCTTCTTCAGTGTCCACTGGATTCACTCCTCCATTGTTACTTGTCTTAGACTCCTCATCAGTGTCCTCTGGATTCACTCCTCTATTGTTACTTTTCTT
This sequence comes from Lissotriton vulgaris, assembly GCF_964263255.1. Lineage (NCBI taxonomy): Eukaryota > Metazoa > Chordata > Amphibia > Caudata > Salamandridae > Lissotriton > Lissotriton vulgaris. The sequence continues at coordinate 1,995,394,415 of NC_141693.1, read as the reverse complement.
AGACTCCTCAGCAGTGTCCTCTGGATTAACTCCTCTGTTGTTACTTGTCTAAGACTCCTCTTCAGTGTCCTCTGGATTCACTCCACTGTTGTTACTTGTCTTAGACTCCTCTTCAGTGTCCTCTGGATTCACTCTTCCATTGTTAGTTTTCTAAGATTGTTCTGCAATGTCCACTGGATTCACTCCTCCTTTGTTACTTGTCTTAGACTCCTCTTCAGTGTCCACTGGATTCACTCCTCTATTGTTACTTGTCTAAGACTCCTCTTCAGTGTCCTCTGGATTCACTCCTCCATTGTTACTTGTCTTAGACTCCTCTTCAGTGTCCTCTGGATTCACTCCTCCATTGTTACTTGTCTTAGACTCCTCTTCAGTGTCCTCTGGATTCACTCCTCCATTGTTACTTGTCTTAGACTCCTCTTCAGTGTCCACTGGATTCACTCCTCCTTTGTTACTTGTCTTAGACTCCTCTTCAGTGTCCACTGGATTCACTCCTCCATTGTTACTTGTCTTAGACTCCTCTTCAGTGTCCACTGGATTCACTCCTCCATTGTTACTTGTCTTAGACTCCTCTTCAGTGTCCTCTGGATTCACTCCTCCATTGTTACTTGTCTAAGACTCCTCTGCGGGTCTACTGCATTGTTACTTGTCTAAGATTCGTCTGCAATGTGCTCTGGATTCACTCCTCCATTGTTACTTGTCTAATACTCTGCTGCAGTGTCCACTGGATTCACTCTTCCATTGTTTTTGTCCTAGACGCCTCTTCAATGTCCACTGGATTCACTCCTCCGTTGTTACTTGACTTAGACTCCTCTTCAGTGTCCATTGGATTCACTCCTCTGTTGTTACTTGTCTTAGACTCCTCTTCAGTGTCCTCTGGATTCACTCCTCCATTGTTACTTGTCTTAGACTCCTCTTCAGTTTCCTCTGGATTCACTCCTCCATTGTTACTTGTCTTAGACTCCTCTTCAGTTTCCTCTGGATTTACTCCTCCATTGTTACTTGTCTTAGACTCCTCTTCAGTGTCCTCTGGATTCACTCCTCTATTGTTACTTTTCTTAGACTCCTCAGCAGTGTCCTCTGGATTCACTCCTCTGTTGTTACTTGTCTAAGACTCCTCTTCAGTGTCCTCTGGATTCACTCTTCCATTGTTAGTTTTCTAAGATTGTTCTGCAGTGTCCACTGGATTCACATCTCCATTGTTACTTGTCTTAGACTCCTCTTCAGTGTCCTCTGGATTCACTCCTCCATTGTTACTTGTCTAAGACTCCTCTGCGGGTCTACTGCATTGTTACTTGTCTAAGATTTGTCTGCAATGTGCTCTGGATTCACTCCTCCATTGTTACTTGTCTAATACTCTGCTGCAGTGTCCACTGGATTCACTCTTCCATTGTTTTTGTCTTAGACGCCTCTTCAGTGTCCACTGGATTCACTCCTTCATTGTTACTTGTCTTAGACTCCTCTTCAGTGTCCTCTGGATTCATAGTTCCATTGTTACTTGTCTTAGACGCTTCTTCAGTGTCCACTGGATTCACTCCTCCATTGTTACTTGTTTTAGACTCCTCTTCAGTGTCCTCTGGATTCACTCCTCTATTGTTACTTTTCTTAGACTCCTCAGCAGTGTCCTCTGGATTCACTCCTCTATTTTTACTTGTCTAAGACTCCTCTTCAGTGTCCTCTGGATTCACTCCTCTATTGTTACTTTTCTTAGACTCCTCTTCAGTGTCCTCTGGATTCACTCCTCTGTTGTTACTTTTCTTAGACTCCTCTTCAGTATGCTCTGGATTCACTCCTCTATTGTTACTTGTCTAAGACTCCTCTTCAGTGTCCTCTGGATTCACTCCTCTGTTGTTACTTGTCTAAGACTCCTCTGCGGGTCTACTGCATTGTTACTTGTCTAAGATTTGTCTGCAATGTGCTCTGGATTCACTCCTCCATTGTTACTTGTCTAATACTCTGCTGCAGTGTCCACTGGATTCACTCTTCCATTGTTTTTGTCTTAGACGCCTCTTCAGTGTCCACTGGATTCACTCCTTCATTGTTACTTGTCTTAGACTCCTCTTCAGTGTCCTCTGGATTCATAGTTCCATTGTTACTTGTCTTAGACGCTTCTTCAGTGTCCACTGGATTCACTCCTCCATTGTTACTTGTTTTAGACTCCTCTTCAGTGTCCTCTGGATTCACTCCTCTATTGTTACTTTTCTTAGACTCCTCAGCAGTGTCCTCTGGATTCACTCCTCTATTTTTACTTGTCTAAGACTCCTCTTCAGTGTCCTCTGGATTCACTCCTCTATTGTTACTTTTCTTAGACTCCTCTTCAGTGTCCTCTGGATTCACTCCTCTGTTGTTACTTTTCTTAGACTCCTCTTCAGTATGCTCTGGATTCACTCCTCTATTGTTACTTGTCTAAGACTCCTCTTCAGTGTCCTCTGGATTCACTCCGCTGTTGTTACTTGTCTTAGACTCCTCAGCAGTGTCCATTGGATTCACTCCTCTATTGTTACTTGTCTTAGACTCCTCTTCAGTGTCCTCTGGATTTACTCCTCTGTTGTTACTTGTCTTAGACTCCTCAGCAGTGTCCATTGGATTCACTCCTCTATTGTTACTTGTCTTAGACTCCTCTTCAGAGTCCTCTGGATTAACTCCTCCATTGTTACTTGTCTTAGACTCCTCAGCAGTGTCCTCTGGATTTACCCCTCCATTGTTACTTGTCTTAGACTCCTCTTCAGTGTCCTCTGGATTCACTCCTCTGTTGTTACTTTTCTTAGACTCCTCTTCAGTGTCCTCTGGATTCACTCCTCTATTGTTACTTTTCTTAGACTCCTCAGCAGTGTCCTCTGGATTCACTCCTCTATTGTTACTTGTCTAAGACTCCTCTTCAGTGTCCTCTGGATTCACCCCTCTGTTGTTACTTGTCTTAGACTCCTCAGCAGTGTCCATTGGATTCACTCCTCTATTGTTACTTGTCTTAGACTCCTCTTCAGTTTCCTCTGGATTCACTCCTCTATTGTTACTTGCCTTAGACTCCTCAGCAGTGTCCTCTGGATTCACTCCTCTGTTGTTACTTGTCTTAGACTCCTCTTCAGTTTCCTCTGGATTCACTCCTCTATTGTTACTTGCCTTAGACTCCTCAGAGGTGTCCTCTGGATTCACTCCTCTGTTGTTACTTGTCTAAGACTCCTCTTCAGGGTCCTCTGGATTCACTCCTCTGTTGTTACTTGTCTTAGACTCATCTTCAGTGTCCTCTGGATTCACTCCTCCATTGTTACTTGTCTTAGACTCCTCTTCAGTGTCCACTGGATTCACTCCTCCATTGTTACTTGCCTTAGACTCCTCAGCAGTGTCCTCTGGATTCACTCCTCTGTTGTTACTTGTCTAAGACTCCTCTTCAGGGTCCTCTGGATTCACTCCTCTGTTGTTACTTGTCTTAGACTCATCTTCAGTGTCCTCTGGATTCACTCCTCCATTGTTACTTGTCTTAGACTCCTCTTCAGTGTCCACTGGATTCACTGCTCTATTGTTACTTGTCTTAGACTCCTCTTCAGTGTCCTCTGGATTCACTCCTCCATTGTTACTTGCCTTAGACTCCTCAGCAGTGTCCTCTGGATTCACTCCTCTGTTGTTACTTGTCTTAGACTCCTCAGCAGTGTCCATTGGATTCACTCCTCTGTTGTTACTTGTCTTAGACTCCTCTTCAGTTTCCTCTGGATTCACTCCTCTATTGTTACTTTTCTTAGACTCCTCAGCAGTGTCCTCTGGATTCACTCCTCTGTTGTTACTTGTCTAAGACTCCTCTTCAGTGTCCTCTGGATTCACTCCTCTGTTGTTACTTGTCTTAGACTCCTCTAGAGTGTCCTCTGGATTCACTCCTCCATTGTTACTTGTCTTAGACTCCTCTTCAGTGTCCACTGGATTCACTCCTCTATTGTTACTTGTCTTAGACTCCTCTTCAGTGTCCACTGGATTCACTCCTCTATTGTTACTTGTCTTAGACTCCTCTTCAGTGTCCACTGGATTCACTCCTCTATTGTTACTTGTCTTAGACTCCTCTTCAGTGTCCTCTGGATTCACTCCTCCATTGTTACTTGCCTTAGACTCCTCATCAGTGTCCTCTGGATTCACTCTTCCATTGTTAGTTTTCTAAGATTGTTCTGCAGTGCCCACTGAATTCACTCCTCTTTTGTCACTTGTCTAAGATTGTTCTGCAGAGTCCACTGGATTCACTCCTCCTTTGTCACTTGTCTAAGATTCTTCTGGAGAGTCCACTGGATTCACTGACTCCTCTTTTGTCACGTGACTAAGATTCTCGTGCAGAGTCCACTGGATTCACTCCTCCGTTGTCACTTGTCTTAGACTCCTCTGCAGTGTCCACTGGATTCACTACTCTATTGTAACTTGTCTTAGACTCCTCTTCAGTGTCCTCTGGATTCACTCCTCCATTGTTACTTGTCTTAGACTCCTCTTCGGTGTCCACTGGATTCACTCTTCCATTGTTAGTTTTCTAAGATTGTTCTGCAGTGCCCACTGGATTCACTCCTCCATTGTTACTTGTCTAAGATTCTTCTGCAGGGTCCACTGGATTCACGTCTCCATTGTTACTTATCTAAGATTCTTCTGCAGTGTCTACTGAATTCCCTCTTCCATTGTTAGTTTTCTAATATTTTTCTGCAGTGCCCACTGGATTCACTCCTCTTTTGTCACTTACTTGTCTACGATTCTTCTGCAGTGCCCACTGGATTCACTCCTCCATTGTTACTTATCTAAGATTCTTCTGCAGGGTCCACTGGATTCACTCCTCTTTTGTCACGTGTCTAAGATTCTTCTGCAGTGTCTACTGAATTCCCTCTTCCATTGTTAGTTTTCTAATATTTTTCTGCAGTGCCCACTGGATTCACTCCTCTTTTGTCACTTACTTGTCTACGATTCTTCTGCAGTGCCCTCTGGAATCACTCCTCCATTGTTACTTGTCTAAGATTCTTCTGCAGTGTCTACTGAATTCCCTCTTCCATTGTTAGTTTTCTAATATTTTTCTGCAGTGCCCACTGGATTCACTCCTCTTTTGTCACTTACTTGTCTACGATTCTTCTACAGAGTTCACTGGATTCACTCCTCCATTGTTACTTGTCTAAGATTCTTCTACAGAGTCCACTGGATTCACTCCTCCATTGTTGCTTGTCTAAGATTCTTTTGCAGAGCCCACTGGATTCACTCCTCTTTTGTCACTTACTTGTCTACGATTCTTCTGCAGTGCCCACTGGATTCACTCCTCCATTGTTACTTGTCTAAGATTCGTCTGCAGAGTCCACTAGATGCACTCCTTCATTGTTACTTGTCTAAGATTCGTCTGCAGGGTCCTCTGCATTCACTCCTCCATTGTTACTTGTCATAGACTCCTCTTCAGTGTTCTCTGGATTCACTCCTCTTTTGTCACTTGTCTTAGACTCCTCTGCAGTGTCCACTAGATGCACTCCTCCATTGTTACTTGTCTAAGATTCTTCTGCAGGGTCCTCTGGATTCACTCCTCTTTTGTCACTTGTCTAAGATTCTTCTGCAGAGTCCACTAGATTCACTCCTCCATTGTTAGTTTTCTAATATTTTTCTGCAGTGCCCACTGGATTCACTCCTCTTTTGTCACTTACTTGTCTACGATTCTTCTACAGAGTTCACTGGATTCACTCCTCCATTGTTACTTGTCTAAGATTCTTCTACAGAGTCCACTGGATTCACTCCTCCATTGTTGCTTGTCTAAGATTCTTTTGCAGAGCCCACTGGATTCACTCCTCTTTTGTCACTTACTTGTCTACGATTCTTCTGCAGTGCCCACTGGATTCACTCCTCTTTTGTCACTTGTCTAAGATTCTTCTGCAGGGTCCACTGGATTCACTCCTCTTTTGTCACTTGTCTAAGATTCTTCTGCAGGGTCCACTGGATTCACTCCTCTTTTGTCACTTGTCTAAGATTCTTCTGCAGTGCCCACTGGATTCACTCCTCTTTTGTCACTTGTCTAAGATTCTTCTGCAGGGTCCACTGGATTCACTCCTCTTTTGTCACTTGTCTAAGATTCTTCTGCAGGGTCCACTGGATTCACTCCTCTTTTGTCACTTGTCTAAGATTCTTTTGCAGAGCCCACTGGATTCACTCCTCTTTTGTCACTTACTTGTCTACGATTCTTCTGCAGTGCCCACTGGATTCACTCCTCTTTTGTCACTTGTCTAAGATTCTTCTGCAGGGTCCACTGGATTCACTCCTCTTTTGTCACTTGTCTAAGATTCTTCTGCAGTGCCCACTGGATTCACTCCTCCATTGTTACTTGTCTAAGATTCTTCTGCAGGGTCCACTGGATTCACGTCTCCATTGTTACTTGTCTAAGATTCTTCTGCAGTGCCCACTGGATTCACTCCTCTTTTGTCACTTGTCTAAGATTCTTCTGCAGGGTCCACTGGATTCACTCCTCTTTTGTCACTTGTCTAAGATTCTTCTGCAGTGCCCTCTGGAATCACTCCTCCATTGTTACTTGTCTAAGATTCTTCTGCAGTGTCTACTGAATTCCCTCTTCCATTGTTAGTTTTCTAATATTTTTCTGCAGTGCCCACTGGATTCACTCCTCTTTTGTCACTTACTTGTCTACGATTCTTCTGCAGTGCCCACTGGATTCACTCCTCCATTGTTACTTATCTAAGATTCTTCTGCAGGGTCCACTGGATTCACTCCTCTTTTGTCACTTGTCTAAGATTCTTCTGCAGTGTCTACTGAATTCCCTCTTCCATTGTTAGTTTTCTAATATTTTTCTGCAGTGCCCACTGGATTCACTCCTCTTTTGTCACTTACTTGTCTACGATTCTTCTGCAGTGCCCTCTGGAATCACTCCTCCATTGTTACTTGTCTAAGATTCTTCTGCAGTGTCTACTGAATTCCCTCTTCCATTGTTAGTTTTCCAATATTTTTCTGCAGTGCCCACTGGATTCACTCCTCTTTTGTCACTTACTTGTCTACGATTCTTCTACAGAGTTCACTGGATTCACTCCTCCATTGTTACTTGTCTAAGATTCTTCTACAGAGTCCACTGGATTCACTCCTCCATTGTTGCTTGTCTAAGATTCTTTTGCAGAGCCCACTGGATTCACTCCTCTTTTGTCACTTACTTGTCTACGATTCTTCTGCAGTGCCCACTGGATTCACTCCTCCATTGTTACTTGTCTAAGATTCGTCTGCAGAGTCCACTAGATGCACTCCTTCATTGTTACTTGTCTAAGATTCGTCTGCAGGGTCCTCTGCATTCACTCCTCCATTGTTACTTGTCATAGACTCCTCTTCAGTGTTCTCTGGATTCACTCCTCTTTTGTCACTTGTCTTAGACTCCTCTGCAGTGTCCACTAGATGCACTCCTCCATTGTTACTTGTCTAAGATTCTTCTGCAGGGTCCTCTGGATTCACTCCTCTTTTGTCACTTGTCTAAGATTCTTCTGCAGAGTCCACTAGATTCACTCCTCCATTGTTAGTTTTCTAATATTTTTCTGCAGTGCCCACTGGATTCACTCCTCTTTTGTCACTTACTTGTCTACGATTCTTCTACAGAGTTCACTGGATTCACTCCTCCATTGTTACTTGTCTAAGATTCTTCTACAGAGTCCACTGGATTCACTCCTCCATTGTTGCTTGTCTAAGATTCTTTTGCAGAGCCCACTGGATTCACTCCTCTTTTGTCACTTACTTGTCTACGATTCTTCTGCAGTGCCCACTGGATTCACTCCTCTTTTGTCACTTGTCTAAGATTCTTCTGCAGGGTCCACTGGATTCACTCCTCTTTTGTCACTTGTCTAAGATTCTTCTGCAGGGTCCACTGGATTCACTCCTCTTTTGTCACTTGTCTAAGATTCTTCTGCAGTGCCCACTGGATTCACTCCTCTTTTGTCACTTGTCTAAGATTCTTCTGCAGGGTCCACTGGATTCACTCCTCTTTTGTCACTTGTCTAAGATTCTTCTGCAGGGTCCACTGGATTCACTCCTCTTTTGTCACTTGTCTAAGATTCTTTTGCAGAGCCCACTGGATTCACTCCTCTTTTGTCACTTACTTGTCTACGATTCTTCTGCAGTGCCCACTGGATTCACTCCTCTTTTGTCACTTGTCTAAGATTCTTCTGCAGGGTCCACTGGATTCACTCCTCTTTTGTCACTTGTCTAAGATTCTTCTGCAGTGCCCACTGGATTCACTCCTCCATTGTTACTTGTCTAAGATTCTTCTGCAGGGTCCACTGGATTCACGTCTCCATTGTTACTTGTCTAAGATTCTTCTGCAGTGCCCACTGGATTCACTCCTCTTTTGTCACTTGTCTAAGATTCTTCTGCAGGGTCCACTGGATTCACTCCTCTTTTGTCACTTGTCTAAGATTCTTCTGCAGTGCCCTCTGGAATCACTCCTCCATTGTTACTTGTCTAAGATTCTTCTGCAGTGTCTACTGAATTCCCTCTTCCATTGTTAGTTTTCTAATATTTTTCTGCAGTGCCCACTGGATTCACTCCTCTTTTGTCACTTACTTGTCTACGATTCTTCTACAGAGTTCACTGGATTCACTCCTCCATTGTTACTTGTCTAAGATTCTTCTACAGAGTCCACTGGATTCACTCCTCCATTGTTGCTTGTCTAAGATTCTTTTGCAGAGCCCACTGGATTCACTCCTCTTTTGTCACTTACTTGTCTACGATTCTTCTGCAGTGCCCACTGGATTCACTCCTCCATTGTTACTTGTCTAAGATTCGTCTGCAGAGTCCACTAGATGCACTCCTTCATTGTTACTTGTCTAAGATTCGTCTGCAGGGTCCTCTGCATTCACTCCTCCATTGTTACTTGTCATAGACTCCTCTTCAGTGTTCTCTGGATTCACTCCTCTTTTGTCACTTGTCTTAGACTCCTCTGCAGTGTCCACTAGATGCACTCCTCCATTGTTACTTGTCTAAGATTCTTCTGCAGGGTCCTCTGGATTCACTCCTCTTTTGTCACTTGTCTAAGATTCTTCTGCAGAGTCCACTAGATTCACTCCTCCATTGTTAGTTTTCTAATATTTTTCTGCAGTGCCCACTGGATTCACTCCTCTTTTGTCACTTACTTGTCTACGATTCTTCTGCAGTGCCCACTGGATTCACTCCTCCATTGTTACTTGTCTAAGATTCGTCTGCAGAGTCCACTAGATGCACTCCTTCATTGTTACTTGTCTAAGATTCGTCTGCAGGGTCCTCTGCATTCACTCCTCCATTGTTACTTGTCATAGACTCCTCTTCAGTGTTCTCTGGATTCACTCCTCTTTTGTCACTTGTCTTAGACTCCTCTGCAGTGTCCACTAGATGCACTCCTCCATTGTTACTTGTCTAAGATTCTTCTGCAGGGTCCTCTGGATTCACTCCTCTTTTGTCACTTGTCTAAGATTCTTCTGCAGAGTCCACTAGATTCACTCCTCCATTGTTAGTTTTCTAATATTTTTCTGCAGTGCCCACTGGATTCACTCCTCTTTTGTCACTTACTTGTCTACGATTCTTCTGCAGTGCCCACTGGATTCACTCCTCTTTTGTCACTTGTCTAAGATTCTTCTGCAGGGTCCACTGGATTCACTCCTCTTTTGTCACTTGTCTAAGATTCTTCTGCAGTGCCCACTGGATTCACTCCTCCATTGTTACTTGTCTAAGATTCTTCTGCAGGGTCCACTGGATTCACGTCTCCATTGTTACTTGTCTAAGATTCTTCTGCAGTGCCCACTGGATTCACTCCTCTTTTGTCACTTGTCTAAGATTCTTCTGCAGGGTCCACTGGATTCACTCCTCTTTTGTCACTTGTCTAAGATTCTTCTGCAGTGCCCACTGGATTCACTCCTCTTTTGTCACTTGTCTAAGATTCTTCTGCAGGGTCCACTGGATTCACTCCTCTTTTGTCACTTGTCTAAGATTCTTCTGCAGTGCCCACTGGATTCACTCCTCCATTGTTAGTTTTCTAATATTTTTCTGCAGTGCCCACTGGATTCACTCCTCTTTTGTCACTTACTTGTCTACAATTCTTCTGCAGTGCCCACTGGATTCACTCCTCCATTGTTACTTGTCTAAGATTCTTCTGCAGGGTCCACTGGATTCACGTCTCCATTGTTACTTGTCTAAGATTCTTCTGCAGTGCCCACTGGATTCACTCCTCTTTTGTCACTTGTCTAAGATTCTTCTGCAGGGTCCACTGGATTCACTCCTCTTTTGTCACTTGTCTAAGATTCTTCTGCAGTGCCCACTGGATTCACTCCTCTTTTGTCACTTGTCTAAGATTCTTCTGCAGGGTCCACTGGATTCACTCCTCTTTTGTCACTTGTCTAAGATTCTTCTGCAGTGCCCACTGGATTCACTCCTCCATTGTTAGTTTTCTAATATTTTTCTGCAGTGCCCACTGGATTCACTCCTCTTTTGTCACTTACTTGTCTACAATTCTTCTGCAGTGCCCACTGGATTCACTCCTCTTTTGTCACTTGTCTAAGATTCTTCTGCAGGGTCCACTGGATTCACTCCTCTTTTGTCACTTGTCTAAGATTCTTCTGCAGTGCCCACTGGATTCACTCCTCCATTGTTAGTTTTCTAATATTTTTCTGCAGTGCCCACTGGATTCACTCCTCTTTTGTCACTTACTTGTCTACGATTCTTCTGCAGTGCCCACTGGATTCACTCCTCTTTTGTCACTTGTCTAAGATTCTTCTGCAGGGTCCACTGGATTCACTCCTCTTTTGTCACTTGTCTAAGATTCTTCTGCAGCGTCCACTGGATTCACGTCTCCATTGTTACTTATCTAAGATTCTTCTGCAGGGTCCACTGGATTCACTCCTCTTTTGTCACTTACTTGTCTACGATTCTTCTGCAGAGCCCACTGGATTCACTCCTCCATTGTTACTTTTCTAAGATTCTTCTGCAGTGCCCACTGGATTCACTCCTCTTTTGTCACTTGTCTAATATTCTTCTGCAGTGCCCACTGGATTCACTCCTCTTTTGTCACTTGTCTAAGATTCTTCTGCAGTGCCCACTGGATTCACTCCTCCATTGTTAATTGTCTAAGATTCTTCTGCAGTGTCTACTGAATTCCCTCTTCCATTGTTAGTTTTCTAAGATTCTACTGCAGTGCCCACTGGATTCACTCCTCCATTGTTACTTGTTTAAGATTCTTCTGCAGGGTTCTCTGGATTCACTCCTCCATTGTTACTTGTCTAAGATTCTTCTGCAGTGCCCACTGGATTCACGTCTCCATTGTTACTCTTTTAAGACTCCTCAACAGTGCCCACTGGATTCACTCCTCTTTTGTCACTTGTCTAAGACTCTTCTGCAGTTTCCTCTGGATTCACTCCTCTATTGTTATTTGTCTAAGATTCCTCTGCAGTGTCCACTAGATTCACTCCTTTGAGTGCCCAGACCGCCCTCAGCACCCTTTGGGGGTCTGGTCCAGGTCAGCCATCAATCGCAGCCTCCCTGGCCCAGACGATCCTAAAGCACCTGTTTGGGGAGGGAGGGGAGGTGAGTGCTGTCCTGGACAACCTTTGACCCTATCTGCCCTGGCAGACCCTTCTCACTTTTATCAGGTGCTCAGACCACGCCTAAGCCTCCTTTGAGGGTCTGGTCCTGGTCACCAACAATCTCAGTCTCTTTAGAACAGATTTCCCTAAAGCACTTGTTTGGGGGGAGGGGAGGGGAGGTGAGGGCTGACCTGGACAACCATCAATCCTATATGCCCTGGCAGAGCCCTCTCACCTTCATCGAGTACCCAGACTGCTTTAAGCACCCTTTGGGAGCTTGGTCCTGGTCAGTGATCAATCGCAGTCCCCATGGCCCAAGCACCAGTTTGGGGAGGGAGTGGAGGTGAGGGCTGTACTGGACAACCATTGATCCTAGATGCCCTGGTGCAGACCCGTCTCACCTTTATCGAGTGCCCAGACCGCCCTCTGGCACCTGTTTGTGAGTAACCCTGGGCAAAGCACTACGCTACGCTTGCATAGTTTGCGAAGTTTCCGCTACTTCGCACGGCACAAATTGCACGTAGCACAGTGCAAACATGCGTAACGTACAGTAGCGTAGTGCAGCGGTCATTTTTTGCTTGCTCGCGGTCCTCAACGTCAAATTGGCGACGGCGAGCAAGCAAATTGACATCCTGGCGAGACTTTTTCCTCGTTCGCAATTAGCAACATCAAGGAAAATAAACCTCCCGGCGAGATTCTCAACGCGGGGAGGTCAGGTTTCTCATTACAAGTGGTCGCGTATGCTCGCGACCGCTCGTGATGAGAAACTACCAGTCCGCGTTGAGAAAGCAGCTGCTCGAGTAAAAATCTACTTGAGCAGCAGAAAACTACAGCTCGCACTGAGCAAGATGCCGTTTTCAATGATTGCACAGTGCCGGATGCTTGTCCGCACTGTGCAATCATTGAAAACGGCATCTTGCACAGTGCGAACAGGGTACTACGCGGTTCGCCTAGTGCTATGCTTACCTCGCGTAGTGCTAAGTGCACTTCTCGTTACTACGTGTAGCGCTACTTCGCGAACTACGCCCAGGGTTATTTGTGAGGTCGTTTGTAATGACCGAATTCTCGAACCAGATGGGATCAGCTCCTTAGAGCACCTCCAACCCAGTCGGAACGTAATCACCTCCCTCCTTAGGACGTATTTACAATAGGTATATAGGTATATAGGTATATATCTGGTACCTAAGGATGGGGAAATAGCAATATACACGCATAGGTTTTCTACAATATCCCACTCATACCAGTTAGTCTCACGGCCACTTAGACCCAGACTAGTCTACCCTAGGGCAGTTCTGATTACTTACCATTACACACTGACCACAGTCAGTGCTCGCTCGGCACCTCTGCAATCCTGCGTGCCTACGCACTGGTCTGCAGCCCTAGTGCTCTCTTCCTCACAGCCCGGCCCACAATCCGGCGGACCTAAGCACTGGTGTCCCCCCCAGTGTTCTCTAACTCACAGCCCGATCTGCAATCCGGCGGACCTAAGCACTGGTGTCCCCCCCAGTGTTCTCATTAACGCCGCTTACCAACGACGATCACTCTCCTATGAATACCTTTGGAAGGAATCTCTCATTGATACTACAATAATAGGAATTATCATAACTTGCCAAATTAAAGCATGTATCCGGTATTCTATGCATTAAGGGGTCCCTCTCTCTCCCTCATTACTCAGTCGCCTCTTACCTGACCGGGAATTACCTCAGTTCATGAAAACAATGCCTGACTAGAAGAACAGGTTACCCTGATTGAACAAGAATACGAGGCACATGTTGGTTCACTAAGAACTGGGGTATTTTATTACAATAATCATAAAAACACAATACTATACTATAACATATATCCTGCAAAGAAAAGTGAAAGGTTAGAATGTGCACACTATGAATAATCGGGTGGACGTCACCTTATGGACACGAAGTCGGGGCTCGGCAGTCATCTAGGTTCCCTTCTCGTCTGTGCCTTGGCTCGTCTTGGAATCACACCTCAGCAGTCACGAGTACACGTCTGCACCGCTATGCTCTATCTTCTCTGCTTTCCTCCAAGTCACTGGAACCTTCCTTTTATTGGCTGCCGTCTCTCTCTTTCTCTCTGGATGGTCTGCGCTATTTCTCTCTTCTCTTCAATCTTTCTAAGAGAGTATCAGCTTCATGATCTTTCTCGGACTTCAAAATGGCGACTGTCCGCCTGGAAATAATTAAGGGCATTGATGCTAACGGCTAACTGCCGCCTACAGACTGACTGACTCGCTGCCTCATACTTTCGCTAATATGGAAGCTTGTCCTTTCATGGAAAGTTACGGCCAGTAACCTGCCGCCCACCAAATTCTTGTACCTCCCCGTACCAAGGACACGTTCCCAGCTGGCCAGCCTGATATTGTGTCTTCGGAATGGAGAAAAATACAGTCTTTCGATAAGGGCCAGCCTGAGCCGGTTCTCTCCAAGCGAACAACAATTCGAAACTAAAATATTACATTTGACCTAGAAGCCTCTCAAGCTGCCGGGGCAGAAAGCAAGATGGAGTCTCTCTCGTTTGAGGCCTACAAGGTCCGAAATAAGCATAACTCCATAGAAGGTATACTAGCACTCTTGCAAAAGGACGGATTATCACTAATACTAATGAATCTATCCCCTAACGTAAGTTTATAAGCCCTGATCTAAGGAAAAGGGTACAAAAGTGCATTACTGTGCCCTTTGAATAGGCCCTGTCTGTGGTTCTAATCCCTGCACTAGAATGATAATAGACTAGAGTCATATGCAATCATCCTCCCTCAAAGGAGGGCCGAGAAAGTCGGTCAGAACACTTCACCCTTGACTCCAGTCTATTAATCATTCACTATATGGAACTAACATCTGTGGAAGAATAATAAGAAACAAAACTAACTGATCTAGCCCTCGAGCTGCATCTACAATATTGAAGTAAGGAAGGAATGCACTGAATAAAGCAACAAATGGCTACTAAAATACTAATAGAAATCATAATACCCCCTAAAATCTGTCGTAGGGAATGTAAGTCAGGTAACCAATTGAATAACCAGTCAAACCAACCCTGGTCAATGTGTTTTCTAACCTCCTCAGTCAAGTCATGAAGTTTGTCAATATGAGCCTGAATGGATTTAGTGTGGTCTGACAAATTAAAACAACAAAGACCTTCAAAATCAGAGCAATCATGTCCATATTTTAGTAAAAGATAATCGATAGCTGCACGATTTTGCAGAATCGCACGGCGTTCACCCTGGGCATCTAATAACATATCAGATAGAATTGTAGAAGTTTGATTCATTGATTTGACCATCCAACAGGCAATTTTCCCGATCGATTTGGCATTGTAAACGGCCAATGCTGGGACACCAACAATGGAAATAGCTAAACTAAGATATTCCGATTTAGAATAAAGATGTAGGGAAGAATCACAGTCTTTATGTAGCATCATGGCATCACGAACAACACGGGAATAAGTATTAGGATGTGAGGAAAACATTAATAAACTCAGTCTAGTGATGGCACACGGACCTCCAGAAATATTTGCGGGAATATAGGGCCATGAGGTATTGCCACATGAAAACAGCCAACCAGAAGGTAGCAAAATTGTACGGTAATGGCTAGGGGCAACTACTATACTTTTACAGGTCATATTATTCTTAACAGAAGTACATGATTTTGGGGGTCTTCGGGAACACAAAGTTCGTTCATGAGTCGAAAAAGAAGTGGCTGCTTTCAGTTTAAGTTTTACACATTCAGTAATTGCATTAGGATCACAAGTCAGGAAAAAGCACAAGTCGCCCTGCGTGATATTATAGGTAGTGATTTGAGAATGAATTGGGGGAATGGAATCTGAAAGAACAGTACATAAAGGGCAGTACTCGTGTGCAGCGAAATCGCCGAGAATTACATTAGGTCGGGCATTTGATATATTAAAAATATGCTTTAGGGTTTCCATTGAGGCAGGGACAGCAACCAAGCAGGTCGCTAGAATATCAGTTACTGAACGCATAGGTGTCAGGCAGAAATGCGGAGAATTAGTAACTCGTTTAGCCAGAGTTGTCCAAAAGTTCGATGATGAATCCCACGCAGCGAAGGAACGCGGTACTCGGGTTCTCGAATCAACCAAAGTCTGTGGGTTCCCTCCTCTCCCGACGTAGCAGACCAAAAGGAGTCCAACGCCGGCACATCCTGCAGCAGCAGTCCAGAGAATGATCTGGAAGAAAACCAAATACAGGCATTATTCATTCTCGTATGTAACATTTGTCAGCCGGAACATCTTCCCAGCTATCTTTCCCTGGTCTCATTACCAATATGGTATTATCATGACCGGTTGCAATGATTTCAGCTTGTTCAGGGGGATTTTTAGGCGATTGCACCCATATTCTCGCTCCAGGATTGTCCGTAGAGCCAAAGCCTTTTTGTCCTCGTACAGTTAGCAATGTTGGGGCAGTGCCTTTCTGAATCTCACCACTGAAAACAGGCATAATTAGCAATTGAGCAACTCGGTCAGTCTTTTGAATTGATAAATCGACCTCACTGCTATTCAGCAGGAGGACCTTAATCTCTCCCTGATAATCACTGCCAATCACTCCTCCGAGTACTTGAACACCTTTTAAGGCAAGGCCCGATCTAGGGGCAATCAGTCCAAAACTTCCAGCTGGTATACAAACACCAACGCCTGTCTCAATAATGATTCGGTCTTTACTCTTAAGTACAGTATCATTCATGGCATGCAGGTCCAAGCCTGCGGAACCTGGGGTTGCTCTGCAAGGAGCCAGGGCTCCGGGGGAAATTTCCCAGTACATTACACTATTGCCAATGGTGTTTGGTTTCGCATCAACATTTTTATGGGAAACAGACGCATTAAAGGAGACTCAGCATTCAAAAAGGGACGATTGTTCAGAATCAATAATGCTTGAAACAAATAATCTCTCCAATTCTTGTACTTATTATCAGTTAATTTTCGCAATAGTTCTTTAAGCAAACCATTAATTCTTTCTTATTCAATCTTTATTTCGGCCAATTTGGCCATCAAAGATATGCAAAAGACACATGTAAAACATTGTAAAACCATCAGAAAAAGCAGCAGCACATATTATACAGTGTAAACCATTCTACCCTACAAAATAAATATTACTAGGGTGAAGACAGATAAAAGACCATGCATATAAAATTCTTAGTGTTAAAATTAGGTGGGGAACTGCGACTTTAGAATACGGGTGCGAGTATGCCAGACATTTGTAAGAAATTTAGCTAGTACGAACACCGTTGGTCCCGAGACATCAGATTTTAAAATTCTGTACATCAGGAGGTACTCCCTACAACCAAAGTTTCTGATGAGTGGTAGGAGCCAATATTTCCTGGTGGCCTTGTAGGTTGGACAAAACAAGACCACATGTAGATCGGTTTCCTCAGCACAATTACATGCCGGGCATTGCTTGGTAGAGGGCGGTGTTGACCAGGAGCTGGTGTACGACCGCAGTGGCAGTGTGCCATATCTCCATTGGAGAAATAGCTTCCTGGCCAGCACGGGAGTCATACCATCCAGAACCCTCTCCAGCCTGTATGAATCCTTGCTTTGCGTGAATACAGATGTTAAAGACCCCTCACCCTGGCAGTCTAAGACCATAGCTAGTTTCTGCTCATGATAAGCATTGGCCAAGACTCTTCATGGGATCCTTAATGAAGTATTGGCTGGATCAGACCATAGGTCGGGGATCCCCAGTCTCACACAGGACTTTTTTATACATTTTATCCAGGGGATCTGTAAAGCTTTGGGGTGGGTTAGAAACTCCCTCAGCTCCGCCCTGTAGGAAAAAAGTTCTTCACTACTCCATAGCCTTCGCCAGAAGACTATGGGTCTGAGACCTAGTTCATCGGCTATTGGTCTCAGTCACAGGTCTATCCTCAAGGGCAGGAGCGGAGTACTAGACGGGAGTGCAACTAACTGTATAATAAAATTATTCTCTGTTATAGACAGACTGTGGGAAGATGTGTGGCCCCACAATTCCGCCCGTACATAACAGCACCCCTGGCCTGTGCCTTGTAAATCTGGAGGACCGGCCCCAGTGGTCGATATTTGGAACTTTTCATCAACCGGGCGATGCCGCCAGTGGTCTGCACTAGTTTAAGGTTAGCCCTAGTCTGGTGTGTTCCCCAAGACATGGTTTCATTCAACGTTACACCTAAGTATTCAAAGGTGGAGACTCTCTCTAGACGTGATGATCCCAGTAAGGGGTTCGGGCGTGATCTTTGGGTTGGGTTCAAGACCATAAACTTAGTTTTTGTGGCATTGATCTCCAACCCCCTTTCTGTGCAGAAAGCCACAAAAGAATCAAGGATCCTCTGTATCCCCATGGGGGTTTTGGACAGCAGCAGGGTATCATCTGCAAACATGATTGCAGGCACCCTGCTGCCGTTCAACTTTGGTGCATCGGTGTGTTCAATGCCGTTGAGATGGGCAATTACCCCGTTGACAAAGAGGCAGAACAGGGTCGGTGCCAAAACTCAACCCTGCCTAACCCCCCTGTCAACGGGGAATCTGTCCGTCAATTCCCCAAGCTTCCCGCACCTGACCCGGGCATAGTTGTTAAGATGCAGTCTCTGTAGAATTATCAGAAAGTCCGGAGGGACCCCCATCTCACCCAGGACACTCCAAAGTTTCCCTCTGGGCACCAGGTCGAAGGCGGCCCTCAAGTCCACAAAAATAGTGTATAGGCTTCCACCTTCCAATACCGCTGTCCTCCAATAGATAATATTCAAACGAAAGACCTGGTCCACTGTAGAGACTCCCTTCGTGAAGCCCGCCTGATATGGGCTGAGGGCACCCGTCTCCTCAGCCCAGTCCTGGAGGCGATTCCACAATATCCTACCAAACAGCTTCTGGGACACGTCAATTAAGCTGATTGGTCTGTAATTGGCTGGGAGCAGGGGCGAGCCCTTCTTAAATATAGGAACCACCTCTGCCCCCAGCCAAGTACTCGGGATTTCCATACCGTGCAGGACTGCATTGTACACAGTGGCAAGGTAGGGGGCCCACACATCGGGCTCCTGCTTGAACAGGTCCCCGGGGAGACCGTCCAATCCTGGGGCCTTTCCAGATGTCAGTCCTGCAATTGCTGCCTTGACCTCCCCCACTGTTATCGGGTCCATTCTTTCAATAAGGTCTGATGCCTGTGGATAATATGGAATATGAAACACCCATTTAATATTATTCTCCACACAAAATTCCTGTACCAATCTTCCACGAAAGTGGGATGCATTATCAGATTGAATTTGAAAAGGAGCACCATAATATAACATAATTAATTCCAATGTTTTAATGGTATTCACATGGGTGGCTTGTTTGCAGGGAAAGGCCACTAAAAGGCCACTGTAAGTATCGACAATTGTACAAACATATTGGCAATTTTTGCTCATAGGGAGCGGACCAATATAATCAATCTGCCTAATTTGAGCGGGCAATTTTCCTCGATGTAAATGGCCTTTAATAATTTGTGGTACTTTTCGTTGTCTAGAATGTTGACATATAGGACAATGCAGAATAGTATCTTTAATGAAATTTAAAGGAATAAAAATTCCTCGATCGGCGGTCCACCTGCTAGTGGCTCTCTCTCCAAAATGTCCTGCTTTCTGGTGAGCCCATTTCGCCAATCCTGCCAAATCAGAATCTTGCATGTCCACCACTGCCTCAGCAATTTTAGATTTTTCATCTGCAATGTTATGAAAGAATTTGTCAAGGGAGTCTATCGGGGTATGAGCATCCACATGAAAGATTGTCACAGTACTCTGTGGGAGCATTTCCCAAATTTCTTGCCATAATTCTTTTCCCCACAGTTCTTTCGAATGCAATTCCCAATTATGAGAATGCCAAGTTGGTAACCACAGCGCCAGTCCATTAGCTGTGGACCAGGAATCAGTGAAAATATGACATGTGCCAGGTAGTTCCTGTTTCAAAACTTGGTAAACTGCATATAACTCAGCAAATTGACTACTCTTTCCTTCAGCAGTTGTACTCAACAATTTCTGTGTGATTGGGTTATAGGACACTGCCTTCCAATGCCGTTTCTCTCCAATGAACCTCGCTGAACCATCCGTAAACCACACATGTTTTCTGTCCTCCGCGGACAAATCATCAAATGGCTTACCCCACTTGACAGGAGATTCCTGTACCATAGGTACGGAACAATCACTCCCAGTCTCATTCGATGGCGCCTGCGCCACTTGCTCATGTAATGCTGCCACACCTTTCGGACCCACACGTGCCCTGTCCTGAATGTACCATTTCCACTTAATCACACTCGCCTCTTGAGCATGTCCAATTCGATGAGTTTTCGGCGCACTCAAAACCCACTGCATAATAGGAATTTCAGGTCTCAAAATCACATCATGACCTAAAGTCAATTGCTCGGTATCCACCAGAGCCCAATAGCATGCAAGCAGCTGTTTTTCAAAAGGTTTATAACGCTCACCAGCCTCAGGTAACTTTTTAGTCCAAAAACCTAATGGCACTTTTTGTCTGCCTTGTTTTTGCCACAGACTCCAATTAGCATAAAGACCTTGCACGGACACATTCAAATCCACATCACCCTCGCACACGGGCCACAGATCCAAAGCATACTGAATTGTTTCCTTTGCCAGATTAAACGCATTCTGTTGTGGTTCACCCTATTCAAACACGTTCTTTTTGCGAGTGACTCGATTTAATGGAGCCAGTATCTGACTCAAATGTGGAATATGTTGACGCCAAAAACCGAACAAGCCAATGAAGCTCTGGGCTTCTTTCCGATTCCTTGGGACTGCAAAATCCAAAACCTTTTGCTTTACCTGTGGGATCACCTCTCTGTGACCTTCATGCCAATTAATACCTAAAAACTTTACATTCTGGGATGGACCTTGTAGCTTATCAGGATTAATTTCCCAACCTTTTTCACGTAAGCACTCAAGGATTTGATCTAATTGAGTCTGAACTTGATCTTGGGTTTCGCCTTGAATCAAAATATCGTCAATATAGTGACATATTTGAATTTGCGGGAGTACAGATACTTCGGACAAATGTTCCGCCACCAGCCGGTGACAGATCGTAGGACTGTGTACATAGCCTTGGGGAAGACTTCTAAACGTCATTTGACGTCCATTCCATGTAAAACTGAATTGTTCCTGACACTCAGGGGCAATCGGAATTGAAAAGAAAGCATTAGCAATATCAATGGACGCATACCATGTACCTGGGTGCTTTTGGATTCTTTCAATTAAGGTAATAATGTCTGGTACCGCAACAGTCAAAGGGGGTGTATGTTTGTTCAGCTCGCGATAATCAACAGTCATGCGCCAAGAATTATCACTCTTGCGCACGGGCCAGACGGGATTATTCCAAGCAGAAGTAACCGG
This sequence comes from Lissotriton vulgaris, assembly GCF_964263255.1. Taxonomy (NCBI): domain Eukaryota; kingdom Metazoa; phylum Chordata; class Amphibia; order Caudata; family Salamandridae; genus Lissotriton; species Lissotriton vulgaris. The sequence continues at coordinate 1,995,373,525 of NC_141693.1, read as the reverse complement.
AGTTATAACTCCTGCATCAACCAAATCCTGAATAGTGGCACTAATCTCTTCATGGCCACCTGGAATACGATATTGCTTCTGAGAAACAACTTTTGTAGCCTGAGGGATTTTTATGGGGGGCATTCGTAAACGACCAACCCGTACGGGTCTGGACGATATGTATTGTTTAGTTCCAAATTGATAACAACCGTCATCCAAATGCAAAATCATTCCTTTTAAAATGTCAATTCCAATTATGTATTCCAAGAGTGGTACAACTAATACAGAATATTCTCTTCGGGGAATTCTACCTATTCTCATTTCAAGTGTAGTTTGCACTGCGGGAGTTTCCTTTCCACCTAAACCAGTAATCGTGAAAAATTGGCCTTTGAATTTCTTTGATTTACCATAAATTAGAGTGGCCTCCGCTCCTGTATCTACCAATGCTCGGGCCCTTTGGATATTACGATGTTTCCAAAAAATTTCAATATCTACATAGGGTCTATTGTCTTTATGAGCCCACCTGCGTACTGGAGCTTGACCTATTTCCTAGTCATTCTTACTGCGTTCTGTCAACCAGGACAAATCAGGATAAATGCTCTCATGTTTCTTGGGTATCAAAATATCTTGTTCATATCCATCTCCCTTACGAAATGGATTCTTGTCATCTGCATAGTACTGTGAATTACGATCGGAAAGCCTATGCCGATCGTCCCTCCTCCTCAACTCAGGGGACTGATGCCTCTCATCTCTATATCTGTTGTAGCCACGATCATCTCTCCCACTTTTTCTTTCCCCCTCACTCCCCCTCTCCTTCTCACGACGAGGGGACACATCACGTTCATACCGCCGATCAGCACGACAATCAGATTCAACACGACGCTTGTCATCATCACTGTCATCAGAGTACCCACGATCACAATCATTCTTACGCACACGTTGGGCACCCTCCTTACGATCCACACCACGCTTGCGAAACATGTCCCACAAGCGATTATTAGGTTCACCATCAATGTCTTCCTTTTTCACACCATCAGCTAATAGGGCAAGAAACATATCACGTCTAGTATACTTAAAATCTCCGGCAGTACGACCCTCCGGTCTAGACTGTCTCTCAGGTTTAAACCAGTCACCCAACTCACCAAGCTGACGAACAGATTCAAGCACCATAGATAAAGGATTGCCAGTTTGATTAATCAATAAAGTCATCATAACCTGCTTATAAGCAACAGGAGAAGAACGGATAATGCGATTCCGCACAGAAGATGTCAATAAACCATCCAACAACCTGTCAGCAGTACTGAGAAAAATCGCAGTTTTCATCACCTCCTCTTTCAATCGCTGCGCCGCATCGCGCAAAGTGTACCACGGCTTGTCATTGACAGGCCAGTCAGATTCAGTAGGATATTTATGGTTACAGCCATCAGTCGCTAGCTGGTGTAGAATAATTTGGCCAGCACCATTAAAATTTCGAAAATGATCTTGAACAGTGGAATCGGAACTCAAAGAGCAAAATTTCAAGGCATCTCCTGCATCTAACATGATACCTGCAGCGCCCAATTCATAAAGGCGCACCATCCACGTAAGTAAGGCCTCACCAGGCCGTTGTCGAAATCGTTGCAAAATATCACTAACTTCTTGTTGAGTAAAGTCCTCCAAGCTATCTAAAGCAATACCATTCGGATTACCAGGAGCTTGTTGTAATTTGCGTCGAAAAACCGGGTGAGCAGAAACCTCCGGACGAGCATCCGAAGACGCCCGATCCATAGATTTAAAAGAACAATCAAGACGGGATACGTCATCAGAATGGGACGAGCGACCACGGCCACCAGAGTCATCATCTTTGTCACAAGAAGCAGATTTACAATCACGACCGGAGCGAGAAGACTCGCGCCGATCAGCCTCCTCAGCCGAGGAGCCAGAATCATTCGAGTCCCAGATATTACCATCCCACTCGTCGGGGTTCCAATCCAGTCCGGCTTTCGCCACAACCAGACGTACCTTCCGTTTACAAACACGACCACGACGGTGTTTATACTTATATTTCGCAATGCGAACAGCAGCCCTTTCGGCTATAGTCTAATAAGTTTCAAGTTTGTCGGCAAGCAATTTATTCTGACATCGCAAAAGAGTATGCGCATTCTGCACCTCAACAAACTTCTCCTCCATGTCCACAAATCGTTGCTGTAATTTTACAAATTTCTCATGAAGAATTCTGTATGCAGTTAAAACAATCCAACCTCTGCGTCCTAAAATAGGAAGCTTATCACCCTTCACCACCGGTGCCTTCTGCAAGCAAGAAACCACATCAGCAGGCTGCGCCTGCTCCAAACAAGAAGTCCAATTCTCACTCAAACCAGTAGAGTCGGCCCACTCACGGCCCAATGCCTCGTAAGGCGTTGATTCCCAGCCGGGAATTTCAACAGGCAATTTAAAGGTAGATTTTGATTTGCGCGAAAACATTTTAGCACACAAAAAAGATATACACAACTATAAACAAAATATTATACAAAAGAAAATACGTACGAGCCGAGCGCAAACAACAAGATGAAAACAATACAGCGCACACAGGCTTCGTAAACAGTTCGTGACGCCAGATGTAACGACCGGATTCTCGAACCAGTTGGGATCAGCTCCTTAGAGCACCTCCAACCCAGTCGGAACTTAATCACCTCCCTCCTTAGGACGTATTTACAATAGGTATATAGGTATATAGGTATATATCTGGTACCTAAGGATGGGGAAATAGCAATATGCACGCATAGGTTTTCTACAATATCCCACTCATACCAGTTAGTCTCACGGCCACTTAGACCCAGACTAGTCTACCCTAGGGCAGTTCTGATTACTTACCATTACACACTGACCACAGTCAGTGCTCGCTCGGCACCTCTGCAATCCTGCGTGCCTACGCACTGGTCTGCAGCCCTAGTGCTCTCTTTCTCACAGCCCGGCCCACAATCCGGCGGACCTAAGCACTGGTGTCCCCCCCAGTGTTCTCTAACTCACAGCCCGATCCGCAATCCGGCGGACCTAAGCACTGGTGTCCCCCCCAGTGTTCTCATTAACGCCGCTTACCAACGACGATCACTCTCCTATGAATACCTTTGGAAGGAATCTCTCATTGGCTACTCGGGATATGATACTACAATAATAGGAATTATCATAACTTGCCAAATTAAAGCATGTATCCGGTATTCTATGCATTAAGGGGTCCCTCTCTCTCCCTCATTACTCAGTCACCTCTTACCTGACCGGGAATTACCTCAGTTCATGAAAACAATGCCTGACTAGAAGAACAGGTTACCCTGATTGAACAAGAATACGAGGCACATGTTGGTTCACTAAGAACTGGGGTATTTTATTACAATAATCATAAAAACACAATACTATACTATAACATATATCCTGCAAAGAAAAGTGAAAGGTTAGAATGTGCACACTATGAATAATGGGGTGGACGTCACCTTATGGACACGAAGTCGGGCTCGGCAGTCATCTAGGTTCCCTTCTCGTCTGTGCCTTGGCTCGTCTTGGAATCACACCTCAGCAGTCAAGAGTACACGTCTGCCCCGCTATGCTCTATCTTCTCTGCTTTCCTCCAAGTCACTAGAACCTTCCTTTTATTGGCTGCCGTCTCTCTCTTTCTCTCTGGATGGTCTGCGCTATTTCTCTCTTCTCTTCAATCTTTCTAAGAGAGTATCAGCTTCATGATCTTTCTCGGACTTCAAAATGGCGACTGTCCGCCTGGAAATAATTAAGGGCATTGATGCTAACGGCTAACTGCCGCCTACAGACTGACTGACTCGCTGCCTCATACTTTCGCTAATATGGAAGCTTGTCCTTTCATGGAAAGTTACGGCCAGTAACCTGCCGCCCACCAAATTCTTGTACCTCCCCGTACCAAGGACACGTTCCCAGCTGGCCAGCCTGATGTTGTGTCTTCGGAATGGAGAAAAATACAGTCTTTCGATAAGGGCCAGCCTGAGCCGGTTCTCTCCAAGCGAACAACACTTCGAAACTAAAACATTACACTTGACCTAGAAGCCTCTCAAGCTGCCGGGGCAGAAAGCAAGATGGAGTCTCTCCCGTTTGAGGCCTACAAGGCCCGAAATAAGCATAACTCCATAGAAGATATACTAGCACTCTTGCAAAAGGACGGATTATCACTAATACTAATGAATCTATCCCCTAACGTAAGTTTATAAGCCCTGATCTAAGGAAAAGGGTACGAAAGTGCATTACTGTGCCCTTTGAATAGGCCCTGTCTGTGGTTCTAATCCCTGCACTAGGATGATAATAGACTAGAGTCATATGCAATCATCCTCCCTCAAAGGAGGGCCGAAAAAGTCGGTCAGAACACCGTTCTGGGCAAGTATTGATCCTAGATGCCCTGGTGCAGACCCCTCTCACCGTCATCAAGTGCCCAGACCACCCTCAAGCACCTTTTGGGAGTCTTGTTCTGGTCAGCGATCAATCACAGTCCCCATGGCCGAAGCACCTGTTTGGGGTGGGAGGGGAGGTGACGGCTGTCCCGGACAACCATTGATCCTAGGTGCCCTGGCATACCCTTGTCACCTTCATCAACTGCCCAGTCCGCCCTCTGGCACCTGTTTGTGAGGCTGTTCTGGGCAAGCATTGATCCTAGCCACCCTGTCACAGCCTAAGACTGCCCTGCAGCAAGCTTATCCTCCTCAAACAACCTTACTGAGGACATACATGGAACTGGCATGAACACATTTGCATTAACATGCAATAACCATACAAGCAGAGGGCAGGTTCGAATCCGTGCTGCTTCATCACTGAACCTTTTATTTTCCTGTCCAGAGATCTGCGTTAGACCTCACGGCTGCAGGTTCGACTTCCTGTTGGTTCGACCATAGGATGCTTATTTCCAGTCCGGGAAGGACCTGGCCTGGCAGTTCGATCTGGACTGTTTCCATTGTGCACAGGGTCAAGACTGATTTGCATATGGCTGGGTTCAAACTGGAATGGCATGGTGAGCAAACGAGCAATGGATTTAGGCCCAGATCTCTGTACTGGGGTGAATGTATTACATTGTTCTGCATTCTGTCCATTAATTGTTCTTTTCCATTTGCCACCCCAAGTGGGACGGGTATGCCCAGATGTGGGTCCCATGCTCCCCATGCCACTGGACTGAAGCTATAATGGCTGATGAGGGGTGAAACCCTGAAACCGGTCCTAGGATGCTTTTTTCCAGTCTAGGGAGGACCCTGGCAGTTTGGGCTGGACTAATCCCATTGGATATAGGGTCAAGCCTGATTTGCATATGGCTGGGTTCAAACTAGAATCACATGGGGCGCAAAAAAACGATGTCTTTAGGCCCAGATATCTGTACTGGGGTGAACATTGACATTCTGCAGCATTCTGTCCATCAATTGTTTTTTAGGTCTCGCCTGTCAATGCGCATGCGCATTGAGCTTGCGAGACTATGGGGGCTTAAACAGACTTTAACCAACTTGCGATTCCATGGCGATTCCTTGCAGTGCCCGTCAAATTGAAGCTCAATGCGCAAGCGCATTGACATTAAAAGCGCGTGCACATGAAAGCGACAAGGCTCCCTCCCACGGCAATCCCCACCCCCAGCCGCCAGCACCTCCCCTCTCTCTCCCCGCACACAGCCAGGCTCGCATTTCTCCTCCCCTTCCCCAGCCACCAGCTCCTCCCCTCTCTCTCCCTGCAGTTTCACGGCCGTGTCTCGTCTTAAACCCTTAAACCTGCACAACTCATTTTTTACACACTGAAACAGACTATTTTTTAAACAAAATTCGGCAGCCTTCGACATCTGTTCCCCAGTCCCCAGCCGCCAGCACCTCCCCTCTCTCTCCCCGGACAGAGCCAGGCTCGCAATTCTCCTCCCCCTCCCCAGACGCCAGCACCTCCCCTCTCCAGCACCTCACCTCTCTCTGCCTGCACACAGCCAGGCTCGCATTTCTCCTCCCCCTCCACAGCCACCAGCACCTCCCCTCTCTCTCCCTGCAGTTTCACGGCCGTGTCTCGTCTTAAACCCTTAAACCTTGTCTCGTCTTAAACCCTTAAACCTGCACAACTCATTTTTTGCCCACTGAAACAGACTATTTTTTAAACAAAATTCACCAGCCTTCGACATCTGTTCCCCAGCCCCCAAACGCCAGCACCTCCCCTCTCTCTCCCTGCACACAGCCAGGCTCGCATTTCTCCTCCCCCCTCCCCAGCCGTCAGCACCTCCCCTCTCTCTCCCTGCAGTTTCACGGCCGTGTCTCGTCTTAAACCCGCATTTGACATCTTCGCATTGAATACTAAAACATGTTGGAAGCATCATGTTCTTAAAAGAATTTGTATTAACTAACACACATTAATTAGCCTTGTACCGAAAACAAAAAATACACTACCCTAGATGTGTGGTAGTGAACGGCAGCGTTCAAATGCTGGTGAGCCCAACAAAATCAAAATACAATGGCAGCCCTCTATCTGTTTCGTGTGCCTTGATGGGGTGGGGGGCTGAGGGGGCTTTCAATGCGTCTTCCCTTTGCAGGCTCAGTTTGAAGCCCTGGTCTTAACTATGCAGCCTCGGCACTCGATACAAAAGGAGTAGCAGCAGAAAGGAACGGGCTGCAACTTGCAAAAATCAACGACTCCAAGCGAGCATGCACAACTCAATTCGCCAGCCTTCGCCATGTGTTCACCAGCCCCCAGCCGCAAGCAACTCCCCTCTCTCTCCACGCACACAGCCAGGCTCCCATTTCTCCTCCCCCTCCCCAGACGCCTTCACACACTCAACACCCTCACACACCCTCAATCACCCTCACACCATCACTCAACATCACCCCCTCACCCTCACACCCCCTCACCCTCACCCACAGTCACACACTCAACCTTCAAACTCGCACACCCTCACTCACTTTCACACCCTCACACCCTCACAACACTCACCCTCACTCACCCTCAAACTCTCACCCTCACTCACCCACACCTGTCACACTCTCACACCCCATTAGCCTCACCCCCTCATGTTCACCCTCACCCCTTCACCCTCACACACCCTCACCCCTTCACCCTCACAACCCTCACACCCTCACTCATACTCACTCCGTCACCCTCAATCAACCTCACACCCCATCATACACCCACACACCCCCTGACCCTCACATCCACTCACAATTACACCGTCCAAGTCCACCCCCCCATTAGCCTCACCCCCTCATGTTCACACACCCTCACCCCTTCAACCTCACACACCCTCACCCCTTCACCCGCACAACCATCACACCCTCACTCTTACTCACACCATCACCCTCACTCACCCTCACACACTGTCACACACCCTCACACCCCCTGACCCTCACATCCACTCACCCTCACACTCACACCATCCAACTCCACCCTCACAATCCTCACACCCTCACTCATACTCGCACCGTCACCCTCACTCACCCTCACACACCATCACACACCCTCACACCCCCTGACCCTCACATCCACTCACAATCACACCGTCCAACTCCACCCTCCAACTCCACCCTCCAATATGACTGCGCATCACAACAACTCACACTCACACCCACTCACACCCTCACCCACCCTCACCCTCAGCCTCACACACCCTCACTCATCCTCGCCCTCCCTCACACACCATCACTCACCAACACACCCTCACCCACAACCTCAACACCCTCACCCTCACACACACTCAATCACCCTCACCCACTCACCATCACTCAACAACACCCCCTCACCCTCACACACCCTCACCCTCACCCTCACCCACAGTCACACACTCAACCTTCAAACTCGCACACCCTCACTCACCTACTCACCCTCACTCACCCTCAAACTCTCACCTTCACTCACCCACACCTATCATCACACACTCTCACATCCCATTACCCTCACCCCCTCATCTTCACACCCCCTCACCCCATCACCCTCACACCCACACTCATACTCACACCGTCACCCTCACTCACCCTCACCCCTTCACCCGCACAACCATCACACCCTCACTCTTACTCACACCATCACCCTCACTCACCCTCACACACTGTCACACACCCTCACACCCCCTGAACCTCACATCCAATCACCCTCACACCGTAGAAGTCCACCCTCACAACCCTCACACCCTCACTCATACTCACACCGTCACCCTCACTCACCCTCACACACCATCACACACCCTCACACCCCCTGACCCTCACATCCACTCACCCTCACACCGTCCAAGTCCACCCTCCAAATCCACCCTACAACACCACCCTACAACTCCACCCTCCAAAATGACTGCGCATCTATGTTAATGCAAGCAAAGCTTTTGCAGTGCGGCTTGATGTGTACCTTACAAAAAAAATGAAAACATTTTACATGTATAATATAAAAAAAATTACTGATGTCTTTGTTTTTGGATTCTGATAGATACATCTGCCGTGTGGATTCCTCACCTTGTGAATATCCCCCTTGCGCCAGCAACGTTCGGAAAATTCTTCGTAGCACGCCGGCGTGGACGACGTCATAGGAGCACGGCATCGCTCGCGACTCCGTCTGACGTCACCGACTCCATATAAGGACCACGTCGGCGTGATGACGTCAGTTCCCTTTTTTCCGCGTCGTCGACGCTAACGGTTTCTGGGATCTTCTGCGATACTTTTGTATCTTTTCGCTGTTTAGCTGATTCTGTTTCTCTGTTGGAGTTCACTTCAACGCCGAAGATGTCGTAGAGGAAGACAGGTTTCAAACAATGTGGTTCCTGTTCCCGGATGATGTCGATCACCGATCCGCATTCGGACTGTCTGTGGTGTCTTGGTTCGGGTCACGACGTTAAGAACTGTCGTTCCTGTGACAAGATGAACCCCAAAGCCTTGCGTGAGCGGGAGGCGAAGCTTCTGCTTGCAAAGGTGAAGGAAAGGGAAGCCGGAAGGTCTTCGAGGTCAGTGTCCAGGCGCTCGAAGTCGAGACAGCTGTCGCGGTCGAAGTCGAGGTCGGCTTCGAGGGGCAAGTCGAGGTCGAGAGAGAGATCGAAGTCCAGAGGGAGGTCGAGGTCCGGATCCAAGTCGGCCTCGGGCCATGCTTCGGGCTCCTCGAGAAAGAAGCATAAGAGGAGTAAACATCACTCCAGACACCACTCTGGCAAGGAGTCTTCGGATTCGAGGAAGAAGCCACGTAAACACCACAAGGACTTCGTGTCTCCTTCACCGGCTCTTTCTCACGTTGGTGCTCCAGTACAAGAGCCGGAACAGGATCTGGAGTCGCACCATTCATCGGTGCATGAAGAAGAGGTTCCTCGAGCACCGACTCCGGCTGTGGAGCCTGAAGAGCAAGAGGGCCAGGGTGCGCCTTTGCCGGATCAGCCTCCTTCGGAGCGGCCTTTGGGTTCGTACCCACCCTTTCCAGGTCCAGGTCAGGATCCCTCGCAGTTTTTAAACGCCATGTTTGGTGTTTACTCGAGGGCAATGTACCCCTCTGGTGCGCATGTTGGTCCCATGGGTCCTTTGTCTTTCAATTTGGGTGTGCCCCAGGCTTATGCCCCGGCCCCCTTTATGCCGTTTATGCCGACGCCTTGTACTCCTTGGCTCGGTACGGCGCCGCCGAGGTCGTCGACTTCGCATGCGGCTTCACCGACTCCGGATCGGCCTCGTGGTGATTCGGATCGTGGTGCTTCCCGTCCTCCGGCTCCTCGCTCGACGTCGGCTCCGGCGCCGTCGGAGTCGTTGCCGGATCCATCGACTTCGGTCCGTATGGAGTGGTCGAGGCGCAGGGCTCAACTCCTCTTGGAGGAGAAGGAGTGTATGGACTCCGAGGTTGAGGAAGGGGAGTTGCAAGATCAGGGGGATTGTTTTGAGGACCTTCAAGATGCAAGTGGCCTGGAACTTTCTCCTGAGTGGGGTTTGCCAACCGTTTCAGATGCTCCTTCTAAGGACTTGGCACCCTATCATGTTGTCATTAAGAAGGCTGCAGAGTTGCTAGGCTTGACTTTGCCCACAGTTGAATACAAGCCCAACATCCTTACGGAGGTTTTGCATTCGCCTTCTTCAATTGTGGAGCCTACTCTTCCTTTTACAGATGCATTGAATGAACCAATTAAGGAGGTCTGGAAGAGACCTTTGTCTGCTCCTGCGGTTTCCAGGTCTGTGGCAAGGCGTTACAGGGTGGCTCCTGATGACCCTGAATTTCTTTCCTCGCATCCTGCACCGGAGAGTCTGGTAGTGCAGGCCGCCTGTTCCAGCAGGGCTGCGGGCTCTTTCCCTCAGGTGCCGGCAGACAAGGACTCTAAGAATCTGGACCAGTCTGCAAAAAAGATTTTCTCCTCAGGTAGCATGGCCTTGAAGTCCACCAATGCTACTTGCCTTTTGGGGAGGTACGTTCATGCTTTAATGGACTCTGTTAAGCAACTTTCTCCTAAGCTTCCGGAGGACGATAGGAAGAGCTTTAACGAGGTGGTTGCTGATACTCAGGCTGCAGCTCGTATGGTTATACAGAGTGGTATGGACACAGTGGACTCTGTTGACAGAATTATGGGCTCTACTGTTGCTACAAGAAGAGCCGCATGGCTTAAGTCCTCTGATTTTTCTTCTGATGTTCAGTCTACATTGTTGGACTTGCCATTTGATGGGACAGGCCTCTTTGGCAAGAAGGCTGACGTAGCTTTGGAGAGGTTCAAGGACAGCCGGGCTACGGCGAAGTCTTTGGGCCTTCAGATGAGGGGCTCTGCAGCTAGGAAGTACAAGGGTTTTGGCAGATTTGTTAGGCTGTGGTCCCAGCAGGGCTGCTGCAGTACATTCAAGCCATCACATGAATGAACAGAGCTAGGCTGTGGTCCCAGCTGGGCTGCTGCGATACATTCTAAGTGTCACATGAATGAACAGAGCTAGGCTGTGGTCCCAGCAGGGCTGCTGCGATACATTCTAAGTGTCACATGAATGAACAGAGCTAGGCTGTGGTCCCAGCAGGGCTGCTGCGATACATTCTAAGCATCACTTGAATGAACAGAGCTAGGCTGTGGTCCCAGCAGGGCTGCTGCAATACATTCTAAGTGTCACATGAATGAACAGAGCTAGGCTGTGGTCCCAGCAGGGCTGCTGCACTACATTCTAAGTGCCACATGAATGAATAGAGCTAGGCTGTGGTCCCAGCAGGGCTGCTGCGATAAATTCTAAGTGTCACATGAATGAACAGAGCTAGGCTGTGGTCCCAGCAGGCCTGCTGCGATACATTCTAAGCATCACATGAATGAACAGAGCTAGGCTGTGGTCCCAGCAGGGCTGCTGCGATACATTCTAAGCATCACATGAATGAACAGAGCTAGGCTGTGGTCCCAGCTGGGCTGCTGCGATACATTCTAAGTGTCACATGAATGAACAGAGCTAGGCTGTGGTCCCAGTTGGGCTGCTGCGATACATTCTAAGCGTCACTTGAATGAACAGAGCTAAGCTGTGGTCCCAGCAGGGCTGCTGCGATACATTCTAAGTGTCACATGAATGAACAGAGCTAGGCTGTGGTCCCAGCTGGGCTGCTGCGAAACATTCTAAGCGTCACATGAATGAACAGAGCTAGACTGTGGTCCCAGCAGGGCTGCTGCGATACATTCTAAGTGTCACATGAATGAACAGAGCTAGGCTGTGGTCCCAGCCGCTCCACTGGGGAGACGCAGGCCTAGAGGGAGACGACTGGCAGCCGCTCCACTGGGGAGAGGCAGGCATAGAGGGAGACGACTGGCAGCTGCTCTACTGGGAACAAGCAGGCATAGAGGGAGACGACTGGCAGCCGCTCCACTAGGGAGAGGCAGGCATAGAGGGAGACGACTGGCAGCCGCTCCACTGGGGAGAGGCAGGCATCGAGGGAGACGACTGGCAGCCGCTCCACTGGGGAGAAGCAGGCATAGAGGGAGACGACAGGCAGCCGCTCCACTGGGGAGAAGCAGGCATAGAGGGAGACGACTGGCAGCCGCTCCACTGGGGAGAGGCAGGCATAGAGGGAGACGACTGGCAGCCGCTCCTCTGGGGAGAGGCAGGCATAGAGGGAGACGACTGGCAGCCGCTCCACTGGGGAGAAGCAGGCATAGAGGGAGACGACAGGCAGCCGCTCCACTGGGGAGAAGCAGGCATAGAGGGAGACGACTGGCAGCCGCTCCACTGGGGAGAGGCAGGCATAGAGGGAGACGACTGGCAGCCGCTCCACTGGGGAGAAGCAGGCATAGAGGGAGACGACTGGCAGCTGCTCCACTAGGGAAAGGCAGGCATAGAGGGAGACGACTGGCAGCCACTCCACTGGGGAGAGGCAGGCATAGAGGGAGACGACTGGCAGCCGCTCCACTGGGGAGAGGCAGGCATAGAGGGAGACGACTGGCAGCCGGTCCACTGGGGAGAAGCAGACATAGAGGGAGACGACTGGCAGCCACTCCACTGGGGAGAAGCAGGCATAGAGGGTGACGACTGGCAGCCGCTCCACTGGGGAGAGGCAGGCATAGAAGGAGTCGACTGGCAGCCGCTCCACTGGGGAGAGGCAGGCATAGAGGGAGACGACTGGCAGCCGCTCTACTGGGGCGAGGCAGGCATAAAGGGAGACGACTGGCAGCCACTCCACTGGGGAGAGGCAGGCATAGAGGGAGACGACTGGCAGCCGCTCCACTGGGGCGAGGCAGGCATAAAGGGAGACGACTGGCAGCCACTCCACTGGGGAGAAGCAGGCATAGAGGGAGACGACTGGCAGCCGCTCCACTGGGGAGAGGCAGGCATAGAGGGAGACGACTGGCAGCCGCTCCACTGGGGAGAGGCAGGCATAGAGGGAGCATGCAATGCCTCGCTTTACTTTACCTACCGTGAGGCGGTGCAAAAGGGGGTAACCTTGCACCCCTGACGGCAAGAGGCCAAGGCCCCCTGCTGGGCGCAGGCCTCTGGGCGCTGTTTGACGCTTCTGGCGTGCTGCTGAGTGATGCTGAGAGGGACATGCGTGACACAGTGAGTGACCCTCACCAGGCCTCTGGGCGCTGCCACTGAGCAGCACTCAGGGGCAAGTGCCTAAAAGGGCCCCTTTAAGGAGCCCGAAAGCATGCTCGGGCCAAGAACTTATATGTATTATGAGCCTCCGGTTCTCACACTTTCATCTATTGTTTGGCATCAGAAGGGCTTGAATTATTTGAAAATGAGAAATATGAAATTGGTGGAAATAGAGGCCTATAAATAGGTCTTACCTCGGGCCCCATAAATCCTTCAGAAGGTCCTGGCTGGAGGACGGTTTGCTCGCAAAACTTGGCGGCCACAATGGGATTAAAATATACAGCTCCTCGCGAGGCGCCCTCCATCCTCATCTGAATAAAGTGAAGTGGTATTTAACAGGCTTTTAGCGCGGGTAATCATAAAAATGAGAATTAAACAAGCAGGCTGCTTTAACCCAGCGCCCATTAGCAGCGGGGGAGCTGGGCCATAACTTCCAGGCAATGGACCATCATAGGGGGGGGCCACGTGCCCCAATCCATCGCTCGCCTGGCTGAAGCCCGCCATATCTCACCCAAAACTTCCCACGACTGGCAGAGGCCATTTAACCTCCACTTAGCGGGAAATTAAGCAAAATGGATGTGGGTTCGGGGACACTCCGGCTCCATAAAATGGCGATTTGTCGGCCATTGTGCGCGCGGCCTGACAGGGCGCCCAGGGCCAGCCTGATGGAGACGGAGCGTTATGGCCGCTCTGTTGTGCAAACAGCCAAACGAATGCCACATTTTCATTTGCCTTCAATTACTGTTAATGGCCGCCTCGAAAACTGTCATTAAATACCATTTTAAAATACATTCAATTTGCATTGGCAGGGCCCTGCGCGTGCCCGCATCCTGAAGTCAGCTCGCTCCCTGCCGGGTATGCAAATGGATTTATTCAGTGCTTAAAGTTTCAGTCCAACCTGTGACCACGTGACTGAATCTGGCAGTCGGAGACAGTCAGGGCCTGAGTCACAAAGGTAAACTTACACGTTTGTCCAACTTCACGCTTTTTGAGTATTCACAAAACTTCATTTTAATAGTAAGTTTACAAGTGCGGAAACTCCGTGCTTGTGGTGATAACAAGCATTTGCAATGCAATCGGTCTTGCCTTTGGGACCTTATCTGTATTTAGCTATGCAGCACATTGGCCTGGGGGCTGAAACATCTACTGTTCTTTAACATGGAAGGAAAGTAAGCACCAAACTGCGAGACACGCCAGGTAGAACACATGGAGAGAAATATTGCCTTTCAGAGGGAAATGGTATAGTCCAAAGCTTTGTTTTTAATATAAAATCAGGGCCTTCGGTGGTCATATCAATGAAAATACAAGATTTGGAAAAAAATATTATTGTCTATGGGTGCACAGAAACAATTTCTATGGACTGGAATCTAGAGAATGCTAAAGTGATTCTGGTATTTTACTGACCTCTGCTGGTCGTTTTCTATCAAGAAAGTTAAATGAGGCAGTTGCCAGAAAAAGGGAAAAAAAAGAAAGTTCCTCAGCAGAAAGCAATTCTGGTATTTAACTGACCTCTACTGGTCGTTTTCTATCAAGACAGTTACATAGAGGCAGTTGAACAAAAAAAAATAAAGTCCGTAAACGGCAGCATACAAATCCTAGGGCTGATCTGCAGAGCTCACAAAGTACATACACATATAAGTATATACTAAAGTGTATACATACTAAAATATGTACACTAAAATATATACCAAAGTATATACAAGAGGTCTCGAATGAAAAGTTCCTAAGCGGAAGCAGACAAGTTCTAGGGCTGATCTCCAGTGCCCACAAAATACATACACATATAATTGTATACTAAAGTATATACAAGTGGTTTCGAATGCTCGACTTAAAAAATAGGTCTGTCCTATCCCTTCATGTGTGGAGTTCTCACTCCGCACTTGTAAACTTACTATTCAAAGGAAGTGTTGCGAATACGGAAAAAGTGTAAAGTACACAAGCGTGCAAGCTTATCTTTGTGAATCAGGCCCCAGTGGCGGCTGCTATAATTGCTTAGTGATTGGAAGGGGGGGTAAAAAAAAAAAAACTAAACACACAATTTAAAATAATTAAAATTGCACTTACCTGCCCCTCAGACGGCCGCCGTCTTGCTTCTCTCCTCCGATCCTGGACTCCGACTGCGCGGGCTCCTAGATGAAAATTACCAGCACTCCTCTCACGCTGGGAATGGTATTTCCAGCATGAGAGAAGAGCTGGGATTGGTCTGAGCGGCTTTGTTTGCCACGCAGACTGTTCACTTGAGCCCAACTCGGCTGAGCAGCGCAGCTGGGTTGAAGAAACTTAAGTGCGCATGTCTGTATGGTCGACCCAAAATGGCCGGCCAACAGACAAGCGCACTTCAAAGTGCGCACTACTCCTCTCCCTGCCTGTAGAACAAGACTGCCTGGCCCACCCTGCTGAACACTCGCGTCGTCAGCTGTTAGGCAAAAATAAAATGTTAATAAAATGCTTTTATTATCATTTTATTTTTCCACTTTTAGCAGCCATTACGGAGGAGCCACCCCATTCAGGCACAAGGTTTCGAACTAGGGGGAGCTCCTGGGCTCCCTATTTTTCATTCCTTCATAAATATTTTACTCTACCTGTTGGAAAAGCAAACAGCATACCTTGGAATAATGAAGTGTATTTGTAAAGCGCCCGTTCACTTGGAGTCTAAAGGATAAACCTTGCTACCGAAAAACAAATATGTGCTGTTACCCAACGCAATGAAACTCATTTTAGCTACCTCTGAAGGATGAATGGCTCAGCAAACCCGGAGGAATTCAAACCTGCAGCCGTGAGGTCAAACACAGATCCCTGAAGTGGAAGATGAAGTCTCAGTAAACCAGGAGTTATTTTAACCCGCAGCCTTAAGATCAAACGCTGATCCCTGAAGATAAAAGGTTGAGAGGTGAAACGGCAGGGAGCCGAACCTGCAGCCGTGAGTTCAAGTGCAGATACCCGAAGTAGAATATGAAAGGCTCAGTGGTGAACCAGCTGGGATTCGATCCTGTGGTGCTGAGGTCAAACACAGATCCCTGGAGAGGAAGATGAAAGGCTCAGTGGTGAACCAGCAGGGAGTCGAGCCTGCAACCCTGAGGTCAAACACAGATCCCTGGAGAGGAAGATGAAAGGCTCAGTGGTGAACCAGCAGGGAGTCGAGCCTGCAACCCTGAGGTCAAACACAGATCCCTGGAGAGGAAGATGAAAGGCTCAGTGGTGAACCAGCAGGGAGTCGAGCCTGCAACCCTGAGGTCAAACACAGATCCCTGGAGAGGAAGATGAAAGGCTCAGTGGTGAACCAGCAGGGAGTCGAACCTGCAGCCGTGAGGTCAAACACAGATCCCTGGAGAGGAAGATGAAAGGCTCAGTGGTGAACCAGCAGGGAGTCGAGCCTGCAACCCTGAGGTCAAAGACAGATCCCTGGAGAGGAAGATGAAAGGCTCAGTGGTGAACCTGCAGGGAGTTGAACCTGCAGCCGTGAGGTCAAACACAGATCCCCGAAGTAGAAGATGAAAGGCTCAGTGGTAAACCAGCTGGGATTCAAACCTGCAACCCTGAGGTCAAACGCAGATCCCTGTAGTGGAAGATGAAAGGCTCGGTGGTGAACCTGCAGGGAGTCAAACCTGCAGCCGTGAGGTCCAACACAGATCCCTGGAGTAGAAGATGAAAGGCTCAGAGGCGAAGCAGCAGGGAGTCGAACCTGCAGCCTTGAGGTCCCACACAGATCCCTGGAGTAGAAGATGAAAGGCTCAGAGGCGAACCAGCAGGGATTCGATCCTGTGGTCCATAGGTCAAACCCAAATCCCTGGAGGGGAAGATGAAAGGCTCAGAGGTGAACCTGCAGGGAGTCGAACCTGCAGCCGTGAGGTCAACACAGATCCCCGAAGTAGAAGATGAAAGGCTCAGTGGTGAACCAGCTGGGATTCAAACCTGCAACCCTGAGGTCAAACGCAGATCGCTGTAGTGGAAGATGAAAGGCTCAGTGGTGAACCAGCAGGGAGTCGAACCTGCAGCCGTGAGTTCAAGTGCAGATACCCTAAGTAGAAATGAAAGGCTCAGTGGTGAACCTGCAGGGAGTCAAAACTGCAGCCGTGAGGTCCAACACAGATCCCTGGAGTAGAAGATGAAAGGCTCAGAGGCGAAGCAGCAGGGAGTCGAACCTGCAGCCGTGAGGTCAACACAGATCCCCGAAGTAGAAGATGAAAGGCTCAGTGGTGAACCAGCTGGGATTCAAACCTGCAACCCTGAGGTCAAACGCAGATCGCTGTAGTGGAAGATGAAAGGCTCAGTGGTGAACCAGCAGGGGGTCGAACCTGCAGCCGTGAGTTCAAGTGCAGATACCCGAAGTAGAAATGAAAGGCTCAGTGGTGAACCTGCAGGGAGTCGAACCTGCAGCCGTGAGGTCAAACACAGATCCCTGGGGTAGAAGATGAAAGGCTCAGAGGTGAACCAGCAGGGAGTCGAACCTGCAGCCGTGAGGTCCAACACAGATCCCTGGAGTAAAAGATGAAAGGCTCAGTGGTGAACCAGCAGGGATTCGGACCTGCAGCCGTGAGGTCAAACACAGATCCCCGAAGTAGAAGATGAAAGGCTCAGAGGTGAACCAGCTGGGATTCGAACCTGCAGACGTGAGGTCAAACACAGATCCCTGGAGTAGAAGATGAAAGGCTCAGAGGTGAAGCAGCAAGGAGTCGAACCTGCAGCCGTGAGGTCAAACGCAGATCCCTGGAGTAGAAGATGAAAGGCTCAGTGGTGAACCAGCAAGGAGTCAAACCTGCAACCCTGAGGTCAAACACAGATCCCTGGAGTAGAAGATGAAAGGCTCAGTGGTGAACCAGCAGGGAGTCGAACCTGCAGCCGTGAGGTCAAATGCAGATCCATGGAGTAGAAGATGAAAGGCTCAGAGGTGAACCAGCGGGGAGTCGAACCTGCAGCTGTGAGGTCCAACACAGATCTCTGGAGTAGAAGATGAAAGGCTCAGAGGTGAACCAGCAGGGAGTCGAACCTGCAGCCGTGAGGTCAAATGCAGATCCATGGAGTAGAAGATGAAAGGCTCAGAGGTGAACCAGCGGGGAGTCGAACCTGCAGCCGTGAGGTCAAATGCAGATCCATGGAGTAGAAGATGAAAGGCTCAGAGGTGAACCAGCGGGGAGTCGAACCTGCAGCCGTGAGGTCCAACACAGATCCCTGTAGTGGAAGATGAAAGGCTCAGAGGTGAACCAGCAGGGAGTCGAGCCTGCAACCCTGAGGTCAAACACAGATCCCTGTAGTGGAAGATGAAAGGCTCAGAGGCGAAGCAGCAGGGAGTCGAACCTGCAGCCGTGAGGTCAACACAGATCCCCGAAGTAGAAGATGAAAGGCTCAGTGGTGAACCAGCTGGGATTCAAACCTGCAACCCTGAGGTCAATCGCAGATCGCTGTAGTGGAAGATGAAAGGCTCAGTGGTGAACCAGCAGGGGGTCGAACCTGCAGCCGTGAGTTCAAGTGCAGATACCCGAAGTAGAAATGAAAGGCTCAGTGGTGAACCTGCAGGGAGTCGAACCTGCAGCCGTGAGGTCAAACACAGATCCCTGGGGTAGAAGATGAAAGGCTCAGAGGTGAACCAGCAGGGAGTCGAACCTGCAGCCGTGAGGTCCAACACAGATCCCTGGAGTAAAAGATGAAAGGCTCAGTGGTGAACCAGCAGGGATTCGGACCTGCAGCCGTGAGGTCAAACACAGATCCCCGAAGTAGAAGATGAAAGGCTCAGAGGTGAACCAGCTGGGATTCGAACCTGCAGACGTGAGGTCAAACACAGATCCCTGGAGTAGAAGATGAAAGGCTCAGAGGTGAAGCAGCAAGGAGTCGAACCTGCAGCCGTGAGGTCAAACGCAGATCCCTGGAGTAGAAGATGAAAGGCTCAGTGGTGAACCAGCAAGGAGTCAAACCTGCAACCCTGAGGTCAAACACAGATCCCTGGAGTAGAAGATGAAAGGCTCAGTGGTGAACCAGCAGGGAGTCGAACCTGCAGCCGTGAGGTCAAATGCAGATCCATGGAGTAGAAGATGAAAGGCTCAGAGGTGAACCAGCGGGGAGTCGAACCTGCAGCCGTGAGGTCCAACACAGATCTCTGGAGTAGAAGATGAAAGGCTCAGAGGTGAACCAGCAGGGAGTCGAACCTGCAGCCGTGAGGTCAAATGCAGATCCATGGAGTAGAAGATGAAAGGCTCAGAGGTGAACCAGCGGGGAGTCGAACCTGCAGCCGTGAGGTCAAATGCAGATCCATGGAGTAGAAGATGAAAGGCTCAGAGGTGAACCAGCGGGGAGTCGAACCTGCAGCCCTGAGGTCCAACACAGATCCCTGTAGTGGAAGATGAAAGGCTCAGAGGTGAACCAGCAGGGAGTCGAGCCTGCAACCCTGAGATCAAACACAGATCCCTGTAGTGGAAGATGAAAGGCTCAGTGGTGAACCTGCAGGGAGTCGAACCTGCAGCCGTGAGGTCAAACGCAGATCCCTGTAGTGGAAGATGAAAGGCTCAGTGGTGAACGAGCAGGGAGTCGAACCTGCAGCCGTGAGGTCAAATGCAGATCCATGGAGTAGAAGATGAAAGGCTCAGCGGTGAAGCACTAGGGAGTCGAACCCACGACCATGAAGTCAAACATAGATCCGTAGAGTAGAAGATGAAAAGTTCAGTAGTGAAGCAGTAGGGAATCGAACCTGCCACCGTGAGATCAAATGCAAAACAAGCATTGGAAATGCAATAGGCCTCGCATTATAAAAGTAGGAGCTATTGGTCTTGTAAATGTTTTTTTTTTGTGTTGATTTATAGCTTTGTCATTCACAACGCCAATAGTTTTAACTTTTGTGAATGTGACACCTATCGCATTTGGAATGCAACATGTTTTGTATTTACGTGACTTTGATGGCAGCTCTTGTTGTTATGCCACATCTCTAGAGAGCAGGAGAGTGCAGCAGGGGAGAGAAGCACAGCCCTGCAAGCTGAGCGTCCTCCCATCGCACACCCATCTGTGGCTTGAGTGGTGTGAGTGTGAGGGGTGTGAGGGTGAGGGGTGTGAGCGTGAGGGGAGTGAGGGTGAGGGGTGTGAGGGTGAGGGGGTGTGAGGGTGATGGGGTGTGAGTGTGTGTGATTGTGATGGTGAGTGAGGGGGTGTGAGGCTGAGTGTGTGTGACGGTGTGAGGGTGAGGGTGTGTGAGGGTGAGTTAGGGAGTGTGAGGGTGTGTGAGTGGGTGAGTCTGACAGTTAGGGGGTGTGAGGGTGACTGAGGGTGAATGAGGGTGAGGGGATGAGGGTAAGGGTGTGTGAGGGTGAGGGGCGTTGATGGTGAGAGGTTGCAAGGCTGAGGGTGGGTGAGTGTGTGTGAGGGTGTGTGAGGATGAGGGTGTGAGGTGTAGTGAGTGTGAGATTGTTGTGAGGGGTGTGAGGGGAGCTAGAGGGTGAGGGTGTGTGAGTGTGTGTGAGGGTGAGTGAGGGTGTGTGAGGCTGAGGGTGTGTGATGTTGTGTGAGGGTGAGTGAGGTTGAGTGAGGGCGTGTTAGGCTGTGGGTGTGTGACGGTGTGTGAGGGTGAGTGAGTGTGAGTGAGGGTGAGTGAGGGGGTGTGAGGGTGTGGGTGTGTGACGGTGTGTGAGGGTGAGGGTGTGTGAGTGTGAGCGAGGGAGTCGGAGGGTGTGTGAGTGGGTGAGGGTGAGAGTTAGGGTGTGTAAGGGTGTGGGTGTGAGGGTGACTGAGGGGGAGGGTGAGGGTATGAGGATAAGGGTGTGTGAGGGTGAGGGGTGTTGATGGTGAGAGGGTGAGGGGGGTGAGTGTGTGTGAGGTTGAGGGTGTGAGGTGTAGTGAGTGTGAGAGGGTTGTGAGGGTGTGAGGGGATCGAGGGTGTGTGAGGGTGAGGGGGTGTGAGGGTGTGTGAGGGTGAGTGAGGGGGTTTGAGGCTGAGTGCGTGTGATGGTGTGTGAGGGTGAGGGTGTGTGAGGGTGAGTGAGGGGGTGTGAGGTTGTGGGTGTGTGACAGTGTGTGAGGGTGATGTTGTGTGAGGGTGATTGAGGGTGTGTGAAGGTGTGTGAGAGTTAGGGGGTGTGAGGGTGAGGGTGAGGGTATGAGTCTGTGTATGTTTATAAGTAATTTAAATGTGTCTTTTTTTTAATATGTGTTGTATTAAATAAAATGTGATAGAGCTTCCCTTTTGAATTGTCCTGCCTTATGTGTATGTTTTTATGTAATTAAACTGTGTGTGTGTGTTTTAATATGTGTAGTGTTATGTGTGTGTTTTGTGTCTGTGGACTCCCGCATTAAATGTATTAATTTTAAAATGGCCGATGCAATCCGTCACCTTGACGCTACCTACGTCAGCGTTCTAGTTTTTTTTTGTGTTGTCACTGTTTACTTTTGATTGACGTTTATTTGTAGCCAATCGGATCGCTACGTTTTTGACGTAGCGTTCCGATTTGCTTACGTCGATGTTGGAATTCCCCAGAAGATCGAGAATCGTGGTGCGCGGAAGGCGTGTGCTTGTTCGTGTGCTGGTGCTGCGTCGTTTGACAGGTAAGATTTAATTTCTACGTTATTTTGTATCTAATTTAATGGAGTATCTATAGTATGTATAAATTAATTAATGTTTATGAGTGTATTTATATAAAAAGTGACATTTTTTGTAAGCGATTGTACTATTTGTTATTTATTTATTTAAAGAAAATTTAAATCATTTTTTAACGTTGATATGTAATGTATATGTTAGCGACAACTCTAATTTCATGTTTTTGTAGCTGTTTGTTATTTGACGTACATGAACTTTTTTTTGAACTTCTAAGGGCTATTTCGTTTCAAGTATATTTATGTATGCGGTTTACTTTCTTTTTTTTTTGAATTCTTAAATGCATTGTTTAGATTTCTTTTGTTACTTTGAGTGGAATACTTTGTTGTAGTTTTGGAAGAATTGGAATTAGGCTGTGAAGTCTTGTGCTTTTGTGATTACGCACTTTGTTTGTGTTTTTGATTTTTTCTGGCATTGTTTAATGGTTTATTTTCCCTTACTTTAGTAAGTGCTTAATGTTGTGAATTTGTTTCCTTTAGCTCGCTTTGTCCACTTTTAAATTGTTGTATTATTTGCTGTGTATTCAGATGTTTGCCTATTTTGTGTGCATTTATGATCTTTGTGAAAGAAATGTTTTATTTTTCAATCCCTTTCTTCATTTTTGTGTATTAATTGCTGCATTGTCCTTGCGTTGCATTAAGTTTTAATTTTTGAATAGCTACAAGTGTGTAATCCGATTTTTACGTATTAAAATAAATGTTGCCTAACGTTATTTATGTGGGGAGTTGGAGGGTGGAGTTGTAGTTGGAGGGTAGAGTTGTAGTGTGGTATTGTAGTTATAGGGTGTAGTTGGAGGGTGGACTTGGAAGGTGTGAGTGTGAGGGTGAGTGGATGTGAGTGTTTGGGGGTTTGAGGGTGTGTGATGGTGTGTGAGAGTGATTGAGGGTGACTATTTTAGTATGAGTGAGGGTGTGAGTGTTGTGAGTGTGTGTGTGAGGATGAGGGGGTGAGGGTAAATGTTGCCTAACGCTATTTATGTGTGGAGTTGGAGGGTGGAGTTGTAGTTGGAGGGTAGAGTTGTAGTGTGGTATTGTAGTTTTAGGATGTAGTTGGAGGGTGGACTTGGACGGTGTGAGTGTGAGAGTGAGTGGATGTGAGTGTCTGGGGGTTTGAGGTTGTGAGTGAGGCTGAGCGTGTGTTGGTCAGTGATGGTGTGTGAGGGTATGAGTGTGATTGAGGGTGTGAGGTTGTGAGAGTGTGATGGTGTGATGTAGGGTGAGGATGAGTGAGGGTGTGTGAGGCTGAGGGTGAGGGTGGGTGAGGGTGTGAGTGGTTGTGATGATGCCTATAAGTGATCATTTTTTCTCCGTGAATATTGTACACTTCAAATGTATTAATGTTGTGAAGCGTTGTTTTAGAAGCTAATCAAGACCTATGTAATGTTGATTGATGCTGTTGTTAACGCTGAATCAAAAAACAAACACATCAGTAACGTTTTTTATATAATGCATGTAAAAAGTTATCATTTTTTTGTAAGGTACACATCAATTCGCACTGCAAAAGCTTGGCTTGCATTAACATAGATGCGCAGTGATTTTGTCTGTGTTTGCTCAAAAACATTGCGATGTTATCATTTTATTTTTATTTTTTGTACTGCTCACAGAGTAGTGGGGCGGCGCACCTCTGCCTTGCGGAGGAGCCGCCACTGCCTTTGTCATAGCACCAATGCACCCAGGCGTGGTGACATAGATGGACACATGTCATACATGTGTGTGCCAGTCTCATGCCCGTGGCTGCTCCAGGGTAGCTTTTTTATATATATTTTTACAATAGCTCAAGGCCTGTTGGCTTTGCCTATGCTTGTTGAACTTTGTACGTCATCAAAGTAGTTTACCATCAGCTGTGTTCGGGGATTCATCGCTGTCCTAGTACAATGGGGTCCACCTGCGGCACAGGGGGGCTGACTCCAGCCTCTGCAGTCTCTTTACAGTGGCTTCCACTGCCCCGCGTCAGAGGGCGGGGCCTGTCTGCGGATCATCAGCGCCTTCACGAGGACAGCGCAGTGAGTCCATTGTGCGCTGGTCTGTGAGCTACTTGGCCTCAGCACTATGATCATCTATTTGATGTTGTGCTGCTATTCCCTGTAAGAGTGAGAAGCATCTGGGGGAGGGGGGAAGGGGTGCCCATTATCAGGTGGGCTGCTCCATCTTTTCTTGTTACAGTAGTATTTGTTGCTTTTCTATTTTTGTTGCCCGCAGTGACATTGACATTATTGGAAACCACCTAGTGTGCAAACTTCCCCCTCTTATTACAATACTGGATCCCTTCTCTGCCCCCCCCCCCCCACCTTCCCCTGCAGCCTGCTTTGTTTGAAGAGTCAGAAAAAGGACATTTTTCATCCTTCCTGGCCGCCCCCCTTCCCTCCCCCGCCTCTAGATTCGGACAGAGATTTATTCTGCGCCTGATGGCGGTGGCATTCCGAACCGGGAGGGGTCAGGGGGGTGTGCTGATGGGACAATAATAGATAACACCAGGCCTCCCGGGGGGGCTTGTCCGGACCCGAACCCTATCCATCAGCCGCCACTTCTGGTGCCAAGGTCAGCGCTAACGAGGCTGCCGGGCTCCGGTCCTGCCCCTGGGGCCTCCTCCAATCACAGCGCTGCGTTCGGTGGGCCCGGCGCGCGCGGGCGCCAGCCTTCACCGGCGAGGGGGCTCTGCAGCCCTCCCTCGCGTTGCTTCTTTATTTGTTTAGGCCTTTTATACAGCACAACAACTGTCCTGCACGTTGCAACTCAAGGCAATGCAATTATTCCCTGATCTTCTCGGAATTTAGTGGAAGATTGGTTGCTTGAAGAAAGGACCACCTCTTTGTGGCTTCGGAAAACTGTTCATTCTGCTTTCATGTTCAGTGTTAAATTAAATATCAAAAGCATTTTAATTCAAGGCAAAATCCCACAAAGTGCTCAGCCAGGTTTCAAGCACGAGTTGACAACCTAACAGTGACACCAAAGGAAATAGTCACTAAGGGGCAGATTTATGAGGCCCTTGCGCCACGTTTACGCCGCTGTTGCGTCACGCAAGGCGGCTCAAATGTGGCGCATCCCGATGAACGATTTACAACGTGACGCATCTAGGCAGATGCGTTACGTTGTAAAGCCCTGCGCCGCGTGTGGGCGTTCCGGCGCAGGGTGGGCGTTCCGGGGCAGGTGCGCCTTGCAAAAGTGGCTGAGTGAAATCTATGAGATTTCACTCAGTCACTTTTAAGCCAATGCTGCGTCAAAAGCTTGCGCCTGCTTGAAGCAGGCGTAGGTCTTGACGCAGCATTGTTAAAATGGGGCACCCCCGAGCCTTGCTGGAGCTGCGTCGCACTTGCGACGCAACTCCAGCAATGCGACACAATTCCGGCACAGATGCGTCACGCATCTGTGCCGTTTTTGCACCATGGTGCGCCGCATTATAAATGCGGCGCACCATGGCTGGCGGAGCTGTGGCGCACTGTGGCGCATGTTAACTGGCGCATCCCTGGGGATGCGCCAGTTAACATTAATCTGCCCCTAAGTTCTGCCAAGTGGACGCGTTGGGATCTTTTCAGAGGTTTCCATTCTACTCCTATCTTGTTCCACAGTCGATCTATTTCATTACCCAACAGCAATCTAGATTCGACATGTTTCGGTCAGCATTTGACATTAGATGGTCTTTCTCAGTGTTAAAGATTCATTGTGATAAAGATAATATGCCAACACGTTTGTAGATATATTTCAAATAGTACAACCCGCACTCAAACAAGTTGATTATATTTAGTCGTATGTATTTAGAAGTTGACAAACACAATTCTTCACTTTTCACAGGTTTACAAATCCCAGGAAAAAAAATCATTTCTCAGCAGTTTTAATGATTCCACTGATCATAGATCTGATTATTTTCAGTTTTTACGGAATAAAGGGGTACAAGGACTACACAATGTGGTGATGAAAATTTCCGACTCCAATTGATGTAGCAATGTTCGTTGATAACCAACGGCCGGCACGTGTTTCGTCATGGAAGTGACTTTTTCAAGGCTTTAAAATATAACCTTGTATTACATTTGGCACAAATATGTGCCAAATGTAATACAAGGCATTTGACGCAAGAACAAGCCTCTCGATGTCAGTCTTAACTGATATACACAAAAAG
The DNA here is from genome assembly GCF_964263255.1 of Lissotriton vulgaris. Lineage (NCBI taxonomy): Eukaryota > Metazoa > Chordata > Amphibia > Caudata > Salamandridae > Lissotriton > Lissotriton vulgaris. The sequence continues at coordinate 1,995,347,875 of NC_141693.1, read as the reverse complement.
AGATGGGCAAAAAGTAGTCTCCAAACTCTGATCATTCTAAGAATATTCACGTGATGAAGATGTTTGTCAATACAGAAGGGAGGCTCAGGCTACCCGCGAGTGTCAATAACGCGTCCAAGAATTACGTTCTCCAATACATAGCATGTTAAGGAGTTCACCATTCATGGACCATGATCAGTTCTTGTATATTCCTAGTTACGGCAGTAGTATTCGACCTACAGAAACATGCACTTTGAACTGTCAAATACAGAAATGATGGACAATAGCCCCTTACCCAGAGTGCAAAAAGAACAGATGATGGACGGAATGCTGAATTAATCAAACATTCACCCCAAGACACAGATCTGGGTTAAATCCTTTGTTTTTTTGCACACTACACCTTGTTTCCGGTCTAGTGGGGTCCTAGGTTGGCAGTTCGTTCTGCACTGTTCCCATGAGGCACAGGGTCAAGACTGATTTGCATATGGCTGTGTATACAATTGGGTGGCATGGTGAGCAAAAGAATGTTAGATTTAACCCAGATCTCTTGACTGGGGGTGAATGTTTGATTTGCTCCGCCTTCCGTCCATCATCTGTGTGTCTTTTCCTTACCCAGAGTGAGCATGTGCAGCAATGGATTGATTGGGGCTTTGAGTAAAAGGCATGCCTCATGTGACAAGCAAATGCATTGCCATTCTTGATATACATATTGCCACCTTACCTTGCTTTGTCCTTGGTTGTTGTATTGCATTGTCGAATTTGTGTAGCCCCTCATACAACCAATGAGGCCTTGAAGCCCTTCTGCTTTAGTCAAGTGAGAGGCTTTCCTGTGTATTCTGTGCTTGGTTCGGAAGGGGTTAACAGAACGGATGAAGTGGATAAATGTGGGTGCTGTGATGAGGTTGGAGGGTGCACCAATCAAAACACAAAGTCATGCGCACTGTCTTCTACCTTTAAGTCTTAGATGTGAATTTTGCACAGTTAAATTGAGGGGTTCTTTTGGGTCCCCCCTTGAAGAACCAGGTTTTAGAACCCAGCGGCGCCACGGATAACGCCCGATGTCTTCGAATTCCCCTGCCTCGGCAAACAGAGACACGGGACACTTCTTGATGACGTCAAAGACCAAATTTATTGGCTGCAACCAGGAACAGAGGTCTTCGAAGCACAACACGGGTGGTTCGCTAGAGACTGCAGAAATTCATGGAGCGGAGCATCGTCTTTTATGCCAAAAATCACATTCCTGGCTAGCATCAATTACACACAAACTGACCAATGAAACTGTGACATTTCAAACATATCGCATGACGACAATCCCACTTTCCAGCCCACCAGAAATGACCAAGCAAATTCCAATATTCCTGTTCAATCAGGCCGGACAAACCCATCATAAAGACCTCAACCCAAATCAATGATTAAGCCATAAAGGAAGGAACAGGAACAGATGAGAAGCAAGATAGAAGGGTGTGTGCATGTACCATAAACTCAGCAATGTCCTGCTCTTTGATCTTTATCTAACCAGCTGCTTAACAAGGAACTGGCTCAGCAAGGTCAGCCTTGGGCAAGGGAGTCAGTTCGGCCAGGTCACACAAAAGTCAGCTAAGGTGTATGTGTCCCAAAGACTCGTTCGGCCATAGTCATCGGCCTATGTGAGGGCAACCACACAAAATGGCTGCCGCACACAAAATGGAACCCGAGGGTTCAAACGAAATCCCTGAATACGTAGTGTTCTCATTGATCGGTTATGACGTAAACACTTGTACATACCGCACTCGTGATTTGCGGTCTGCTGATACCAAAATCGTCTATATCCGACGACCTTCATTGAACGGGTTCAGAATCTACAGATCACAAACCCTCAGAGTCACAGAACCACAGACTCTCCTTTTGCCCTTACATAGGCAATAAACCCAAACCCATGTCAACCTGAATCCAGGTCTATATTCATCAGATCATCAAGATGTTGCTGTATCATCATCCTAGTACTTAGCAACTCTCTCTGGACAGGTCTCCTCGCACACGAAGTAGCACAGAGGCCACATATAGCAGGAGCACACTGTACACAGAGACAGAACAGGAAAAGGATAGCTAAGATCATCCCAATGACCATCAGAATCTTCCATCCCCACGTAGATATCAATCCCCAAAACCATCCCATCAACGACCAATCTCCCTCGTCTATATGTACAGACTCAGAGATCTTATGTAGCCTGGAAATGGCCTGGAAGACTGTCGGAGCGTTGTCTGGAATGAAAACGCAGCAGCTCGATTGAATCAGTTTACACACTCCACCTCTATCTGCAAGTATGACATCAAGAGCAACTCTGTTCTGAAGTGTCATAAGTCGATCCGACTGGAGCTCAGCAGTCAAGTTATTAAGGGCACCGGCAGTTTCGACTATGGTGGACTCAACCACTCTCGTCAACTGGCGAATGTTCCTGCTGTTAGCCATCGGTCCCCAGAACGGCAGAAAACCCTTAAAGAAATCTCCCAACTCTTGCCCTGCGGTATCTTCCTTACTGAAGACACCTCTAGCAACTCTCGTCTTATGGTAATCTGCCGCAGCTGTAAAAGTGGGAGGCAATAGGAACGAAACAAAACATGTGCCCGAGAAGTCAGGGGGCAACCATGTGTACGCCTTATCATAACAGATGAAGTAGGTACCCTTATCTGCTAGGAACGCTGGGGAAGTCTGAGACGCAAATACATAAGTCTCAGTGCAGACACTCTTCCCTAACTGAGCTCTCAGATACTTGCCATTACCTTGCAGACAATAATGACCCTGATGGGGCACTATCCAAATCGGTGGAGAACTTTTCGCTCGCTGGTTAACACTCAGACTAACTCCATATCCAGTAACGTTCCAACCAATGTATGCTTGAGTCTCATCTCTCTGGATAGTCTCATACGAACTAATTCCTCTAATCATGTCGACTATACCCTTGACCAGAGCACTAGTCTTCGGACTGTCTTTCACGGAACGTTGGGGATAGACTCCATGAGCATAAATGAACATCGTTCTATACGCCCAAATAGAACCCTTGTAGCTGAAAGGCAAAACCAGGTAAGGAATACCTTTATCGGTCATATGGGGCATGAGGCCACAAACCCTACAATTTGTCGTGTTCATCACTAGCTGGTGTTGGTGCAGGAGCTGAACAAAGGAATTGTTAGCAAATTCCAGTCTTCTAACTATTTCATGTTCGGGCAGAGGGTGAAAAGAATGAGAAGAAATAGTAGGAGGAGGTATAGGTTGCGTAGTGGGCATGAACGTCACTTGAAAAGAGAATGTCACATATCCAATTAAAAACATAATTAAGCTAAGCAACATAAATAAACACAATATTAAAAATCTTTTTCGGGTCATCAATTTACAGATTTTGCTCTTAAAGCTTATTCTCTCAACAGGTCTCTCCATCTCGAAAAACTCCATCCTCTCTAATTGCTGCTCGTGGTGGTAGGGTGTTCTATGCTAAGGAATGCTTCTGTCAGCCCAGGTCAACTCCCTTAGGCCAACCAGAACCGTCGACCTAACATCTTCGGCTTGCACTCCAAAGACTTCGACAACCACGACCCTACAGCTGAACCCGGATGGGGGTTCGAAAAACAAAAATCAAAGTAGTTCCTCGGAGGAGAGTTAACCTGCAAAAATCATAAAAAGAAAACTTTATATTTTTATTTGTCCCGCAACTCTCGGTCGCAAATTGTAACGCTCTTTGCCAGGCAATGTTTGTTCACGGAAAAGTAGCTCAGGTTCAACAGTGTTCAAACGGTTCAATGGAGGCACAGATTCTTGGAGAAGATCATCACTTTCTTGCTCAGTGTTCGTCCCAATCAAACGGGCATCGCTGAATGGCAGAAAACGAGGCACGGTCTCAGTCTCAGAATCAGGAAGTCCTTTCTGGACCCACCGGTCGTACAGCAGAGGCAAAGGAGCCCTTTTACAATGTACGCCATGGATCCAGTTCTTTTTACCCTGCACTCGTACTGCAGAACGGGTAGACAACAACACCAAGTAAGGTCCTGTCCAGCGGGGCTGCTCGTTCTTGGTTCGCTGAAAATTCTTCACGAGCACCTACGCGCCAGGTTCAATGGCGTGCCCTGGATCTTCAGAAGCTTGTGGCAATGAATCGTGAACCTGTTGATGCAAAACACGCAATTTAGCCGTCAATTCATACAGGTAGTCAAGCAACACAGGATGTTCTATTTCACTAAATTTTGTCGGCCTCGGCACTCCCCAAATGTTCGCCGGGCGACCAAACACTACCTCGTATGGACTCAAACCCATTTGTGAATGTACAGTCATTCTAGTGGACAAAAGGGCTAGAGGCAAGGCATCTGGCCATTGTAAACCAGAGCTCGCTTGAATTTTGTCTAACTTCAATTTTAGAGTGCCATTATAGCACTCGACTAGACCAGCTGATTGGGGGTGATTTGCAGCTTGAAACTTCTGCCGGATACCTAACCCATCACATACTCTCTTCATCACTTGACTCACAAATTCACTCCCATTGTCACTCCAGATCATTCTCGGCAAACCGTACCTAGGGAAGAACTCTTTAATAAGGGCTTTCGCTGTGGGCAAGGCAGTATTGTCCTTCAAAGGGTAGGCTTCCACCCATCTAGAAAAAGAGCAAACAACCACTAACACATACTTTAGGTTGTTGCACCTCTCCATGTGGAGGAAATCTAGCTGCAAAGCCTCAAACGGATACGTTGGAAGAGTTGGAATTCCCTTACCACGTTTGTACATCAAACACACCATACAGTTCTTAACCAAATTCTCTGCACGCCTAGGAATTCCAGCATTCTGCCATACCGGAGCCAACAACTTGCAAATCCCTTTCACGCTAATATGAGCCAATCCATGAGCCATTGTAACCACTGGAAGCACATACGCATCGGGTAACAGCCATCTCTGATGCTCTGACAAATCAATCCAACAACAATTCAAATCCAATTTACCCTTACTCTCTCTCCATTCATTCAACTCTTTCTCTGTAGCTTCAGCTTGGATGGATTTCACACTCTCAATTGTATCTTCACACATACTTCCATCTGGAACCCATCTCGCCGGACCCGCAACATACATTCGACTCATCACATTTCTTGCAGTTTCTTTCGCGACTTCATCTGCAAACGCATTACCACGACCAACATCATCCATAACTTTCTTATGTGCACTGCATTTCACAATTGCTATTTGCAATTGCAAAGTAAGTGATTCAAGATGTTCATTCGCCAACTGACCATGCTGGATCTTAGTCCCATGCGAAGTCAGGAACCCACGCTCTCTCCACAAACTTCCAAAACTATGAGCCACACCAAATGCATACTGGCTGTCAGTATACACAGTCACTCGTTTTCCTTTCGCCAACACACACGCTCTCGTTAATGCAATCAACTCTGCTGCTTGCGCTGAATTATGTGTGATACGTGCAGCTTCAACAATCGGATGCAAAGTCGTAACAGCATATGCCGCAGTCGTATCACCATTCGTAAGCTTGAAGCACGAACCATCAACCCACAAGGTACCATCACACTCTGGAAGAGGAGTATCCCTAAGGTCTATTCTCCCTTTCGTTTCTTCCTCGGTTCTAAGGAAACAATCATGTTGTTCGGTATCGTCTGACTCAATTGAAATTGGCAACAACGTGGCTGGATTCAACGTGTTGCATCTCTTTATATGCACATGACTCGCTAACAAGGTCAATTCATAACCCGACAACCGAGCACTAGTTAAATGCTGTGTCTTGGTACGATTCAACAAGGTATCCACTGCATGTGGAACCATCACAATCAGTTTATTGTCCATCACCAAACTAGCAGACTGTCGAATCGAAACAGGCGCTGCCGCTGTAGCTCTCCAACAACTCGGCAATGCTCTGGCTACCGGATCCAAAGTCGATGAAAAATAAGCACATGGACGCTGCTTATCGCCAAACTGTTGAGTCAAAACTGACAATGCACATCCCTCTCTCTCGTGGACATACAATGTGAAAGGCTTACTGTAGTCGGGAGTACCCAACACAGGAGCCGAACACAACGCATCACGTAATTCTGAAAAGCTCTTTTGACATTCGTCAGTCCAAGGAATAGGATTTGGAGTATCTTTAACAGTAAGAGCTATCAAAGGCTTCGCAAGCAACGAAAAATTAGGGAGCCACTGTCTACAGTACAGCGTAATACCTAAGAAAGCACGTACTTCTCTCTGTGTCGTAGGCACACTCATTTTCGCAATCACTTGAATTCTTTCTGGGGTCAGTTTCCTTCCCTCCTTCGATAAGAGGTGACCTAAGTAGGTAAGTTCTTGTCGACAATATTGCAACTTCGAAAGAGAAACCTTATGATGGAAATCAGACAAATGCCGTAACAACGACAAAGTAGCCTCTCTACAAATCTCTTCATTGTCAGCAGCAACTAACAGATTGTCAACGTACTGAATAAGAGCAGCACCATCAGGTAAAACCAACAAATCAAGTTGCGTCTTCAAAGCTTGGCTATAGATCGGTGGACTCTCACAATAGCCTTGAGGAGCGCGCTTAAAGCGGAAACTTCGTCCTCCTAAAGAGAAGCCAAAGATATCTCTACTTTCCACGGTAATCGGGATGCTGAAGAAGGCATTCTTCAAGTCAATCACCGAAAACCATGTGGCTGTAGCCGGGATCAAAGTCAGTAAAGCGGTAATATCAGGCACAACAGGAAATTGCTGAACTACAATCTTATTCACCTTGCGGAGATCGATCACAAACCTATATACAGGAGGCTGTGAAGAATCAGTTCTCTTCAGAACAGGCAAAACCGGACTCTTGCACACATTACCTCTCGTTTCCTAAATCACACCTTTTTCAATCAGATCATAGATGATTGCCAAAAGTGCCCTTTCACCATCCCTAAAGATGCGATACCGTGGAATGCGTGGTAATCTAGCATTTGCTTTCAACGTCACAACATATGGCGGAATCTCTAAGAGACCCACATCGTTCGGACCAGTAGCCCAAAGAGAATCAGGGAGAGAAGACAATTCAGGTGGAAGTCGATCTTTAGATAAGTACATCGGAGAGATCACTCTCTTACCCAATGTAAGATGTACTCCTGACGGAGAACAATATAGCGTCGCATACAATCTCTTCAATAAGTCCAATCCCAAAAAGTTCTCACCGCGACCAGTCGTCAGAATAAGGGGTACTTCGAATTCACAAGGTCCAACAGAAATAGACAACGGACTAGAAATTGGATTCGTAACCGGGGCGCCAGAAAAACCTACTGAAACATTCTTTAAGCCAGACAAAGGTGCGCCAGGGAGTTTAGAGTGCATAATAGAACTCTTCGCAGCACCAGTATCCAACAGAAAAGGCTCTGACACACCTGATGCAATCACTTCAACATAGGGTCCACTCTGATCTACTGGAACTGAAACAACTCCCTCTCTTTGTCTATGGCTGTCCTAGCAATCATTACCATCCATATCCTCACCTTCGACATAGTAATCGTCCGCATAGTACTATGGCGTCCTACCAGACGCACCATTCTGCTGATCAAAGCTATTCATAGAATTCTGTGGAGGCAAAGAACGCGCATTCTGACCACGACCTCTACCTCTAAGCGCTTGTTGAGCACCTCGACCTCTCACACCAGAAGCACCATTCGTGCGTGTAACGGCCGGATTCTCGGACCAGATAGGATCAGCTCCTCAGAGCACCTCCACCCCAGCCGGAACGTAATCACCTCCCTCCTTAGGACGTATTTACAATAGGTATGTATATGTCTTGTACCTAAGGATGGGGAATTAGCAATATACATGCATAGGTTTTCTACAATATCCCATTCATACCGGTTAGTCTCGCGGCGACTTAGGCCCAGACTAGTCTACCCTAGGGCAGTTCTGATTAGTTACCATTACACACTGACCATAGTCAGTGCTCGCTCGGCACATCCGCAATCCTGCGTGCCTACACACCAGTGTCCTCCCTGGTGTTCTCTCACTCACAGCCTGATCCACAATCCGGCGGATCTACACATCAGTTTCCTCCCTGGTGTTCTCTCACTCACAACCCGATCCACAATCCGGCGGAACTACACACCAGTTTCCCGCTTGGTGTTCTCATTAACGTCGCTTACCAACGACGATCACTTTCCTATGAATACCTTTGGAAGGAATCTCTCATTGGCTACTCGGGATATGATACTACAATATGATGAATTATACAACAACTTACCAAATTAGAGGATGTGCAATCTATTCTCCACCTCAAGGGGCCCCTCTCTCCCTCATTGCTCAGTCACTACTTACCTGACCGGGAATTACATCCGTTCATGAAAACAATGCCTGACTGGAAGAGCAGTTTACCCTGATTGAACAAGAATATGAGGCACATGCTGGTTCACTAAGAACTGGGGTATCTTTATTACAATGATCATAAAAAGAACAATACTATACTATAACATATAGCCTGCAAAGGAAAGTGAAAGGTTAGAATGTACACACTATAGAGAAAAGGTCGACATCACCTGAGTAATGTGAAGTCTGGATTCAGCAGTCATCTAGGTTCCCTTCTCGTCTGTGCCTTGGCTCGTCTTAAAGTCACACTTCGGCAGTCACGGATACACGTCTGCACCGCTATGCTCTGTCTTCTCTGCTTCCCTCCAAGTCACTGGAACCTTCCTTTCATTAACTGCTTTCTCTCTGGCTGTTCTGCGCTACTCCTCTCTCCTCTCAGTCACGGACCATCTTCACTTTTCGGCTTCGATCTTATAAATCAGTTTCAGCCACTCTGGTATTCGTTCTCCTGACTAACTGCTTCATTCGGAATGCTCTGATCTTATAGGTCAAAGCTCGCCAGCTGCTCCAACTGAAATAACTTCAATCTTTCTAAGAGAGTATCAGCTTCTTGATCTTCCTCGGACTTCAAAATGGCGACTGTCTGCCTGGAAATAATTAATGGCATTGATGCTAACGGCTAGCTGCCGCCTACAGACTGACTAACTCACTGCCTCATGCTTTCGCTAATATGGAAGCTTGTCCGTTCATGGAAAGTTACGGCCAGTAACCTGCCGCCCACCAAATTCTTAAACCTCCCCGTACCAAGGACACGTTCTCAGTCGGCCGATCTGATGTTGTGTCTTCGGAGTGGAGAAAAATACAGTCTTTCGATAAGGGCCAGCCTGAGCCGGTTCTCTCCAAGCGAACAACACTTCGAAACTAAAACATTACACTTGACCTAGAAGCATCTCAAGCTGCCGGGGCAGAAACCAAGATGGAGTCTCTCCCGTTTGAGGCCTACAAGGCCCGAAATAAGCATAACTCCATAGAAGGTATACTAGCACTCTTGTAAAAGGACGGATTATCACTAATACTAATGCATCTATCCCCTAACATAAGTTTATAAGCCCTGATCTAAGGAAAAGGGTACGAAAGTGCATTACTGTGCCCTTTGAATAGGCCCTGTCTATGGTTCTAATCCTTGCACTAGAATGATAATAGACTGGAGTCACTTCCAATCATCCTCCCTCAAAGGAGGGCCGAAAAAGTCGGTCAGAACAGTGCGCTGTTACAGAACCGGGCAACTACTCTTGAAATTACCCTCTTCTTTGCAATACGCACATTGATTAGGACCTACAGGAAAACGCTATTGAGAAGACTCGAACCTTTGTGAGTTTCTCTGATATTGCTGAGGTTGCTGATAATCGAGCTTATTTTTACGAGGCTGATAAGCTTGCTGTAGAAGAACTTTAGTCTTCAATTCCTTAGTCTTCCTATCCGCTTTCTCTATCTCATCCTTATTCCTATTTTCATAGTACTGGGCAGTAGCCAAAATCTGCGCTGACGTAGAAACAGCCCAAGCACTCTCAGAATCCTTCAACTTATTGCATAATTCTGGAAGCAAATTATGTACAAACTTGTCAACGAACAACCGTTGACCACCTTCGGTATTCATGTCCTGACCACTGTGGTCTACAAAGGTCTCTTCAAATCTAGTGAAAAAGTCGGACACAGTTTCGTCTTTCTTCTGCTTGCATGCAGACAACAAGTCCCAATTAACACGCAAAGCAGGCATCAGAGTCTTCATATAATCAATAATCCTACCCGGTAGTTCAGCAATTATATCTTCAGGCTTAGCACCACCTTCTTGTCTATCATCTGCAGCTCTAAGATTGTTCCACGTATCACCTAGTTCCTGCGCATGATCCGAATGAAGAATCTTTCCCCAAATAGGCTGTGGAACAACATTCCCAAACAACATATCCATATCTGCCAGAGTCATAATACATGAATCCGCAGTTTGAGATAGCTCCTTATAATACCCTGCTGGATTTTTGCACGGATCAGGCAAAGTCTGCTTAAGAGCTAAAACTTCTGCACGTTTTCAAGGAACATGTACCCAGACACGCTGAAAATGTGGTGGAATCGCTGGATTAGCAGCTGCATCACCAGGCCTCTAAACTGGAGGAACCTCACGCATCGGATATTGTCGCGCCTTTCTCCTAACTGACGAATCAGGCTCAAACAATCGCTGAGAAGGAGATTCACTCCTAAACGACAACAACGTCCCAACTGCTTTCTGAACCTCGAGACCCACAACAGTCCCTTTCCCAAACTCGGAACGTATACGGTACAACTCAGGCGGAGTTTGTCCTACCTCACTATCTTCCCATTGTTCACGAAGGAAAGAACACATCATATCAAATACATATCTTTGTTTCGGTGCTTCCCATTGATGGAAAACATCCAGCACACTCAAGATCATAGTGCGAAGGATACGAAACCCATTTACGCGCTAAGTGATCTAACACCGTGCGTTCATTAGCATCAGGCAACTGACTACGCGATTGTCTACGCGCGACAACAGGAGACATACCCAATGAACCCAACAAAGGAGAAAAGATACTAGCAACCGCATCAGTCATTCTCTGTCGAGCAGAAGGAGAAGGTGACAAAAGAACGGGAGACGGAGCAGAATGAGAGGAAACCAAAGACGGAAACGTAACAGGAGGAGTAAACAAGACAGGCGTAACAGTAGCAGACGAAGGAGGTAGCAAAGGCAGCGGCCCTTGAGAAGGCTGCACCAAAGGAATAGAAGCCAATGGAAGAGGAGCTGGCTGTTGAGGAATCACAGGTGGCAAAGCAACCGGAGGTTGTGCAACTACAACTTGTGGCGGTGCCGTAGCATTCTGTGCATAAGGGGGTGGCGAACTCAATAGATGCGACATTAAAGGATCTTTCACAAGATATTTCTTTTCGTCTTGCTGTTGAGGTGGCAAAGCTGGGTAGCACTTATCTACCGCTAGCTTACGCTGCTTAAGCATCTGTTCGCTCTCTTGTTCTTCTTCATTATCCCTAAACTGTATAGCAGCTTGCACCATTGACATACCTCGTTCACGTTTATTTTTCTTCGCTAACTTAATTTCTTTTTGTTTGGCTTCCTTTCGCCATATGCGGAAAGAGTCAATCATCGCCGGCCGGGCTTTCTTCTTGAACAGTTTAACTTCGAGATTGTCTAAAATCTCTGTTTCAAAGCTACCATAACGGGGCCACTGTAGGACACCGTCTTTCCTGGTATATTTCATAATACGCGATGGGGCCCACTCCATGTTTTACGTAGAGCTCATAGGTCGGAGTTCCAGTCGGAGGAACCGGACACGAATCCTCCAACCGGGAATCCCTAGTACAACCAAAACCAAATATCTTTCCAAGTCTGCTAAGACCAGGCATCTTCACTCACTAGTCTAGCTTCAAACTTCAAGGGAAATCTCAAAACGATAGTCTCGTGAATACACGAGTCCCTCGGCTTTGGGACCTGCAGGTGCCAAATCAAAGCGATCCCGAAGGATACCCAAACAAAACTAAGGACTGGGAGACGCTCCACTCATACTTAACTGAAATGTCGATGGCATCACCAGAAGACCCGTCTATTGTCTCGCTCTACAAATCCTCTAACGGCTCCAAGACAGGGCGACATTCAGGGTAGCAGTCCTTCGTAGCCAGCGGAAAGCGGGGAACCTCGCAGCAAAGACTTTCGGACCACGACGACATACAGGGGTCGATGAAGTGGCAGGCCTTCCTCCAGAATTTCCACACGAAGCTCCTCACGATCTTCGGGCTTGGACCGGTACCGCTGAAGTCGCCCTACGTTGGGCGCCAACTGAAGAACCGGGTTTTAGAACCCAGCGGCGCCAGGGATAACACCCGATGTCTTCGGATTCCCCTGCCTCGGCAAACAGAGACACGGGACACTTCTTGATGACGTCAAAGACCAAATTTATTGGCTGCAACCAGGAACAGAGGTCTACGAAGCACAACACGGGTGGTTCGCTAGAGACTGCACAAATTCATGGAGCGGAGCATCGTCTTTTATGCCAAAAATCAAATTCCTGGCTAGCATCAATTACACACAAACTGACCAATGAAACGGTGACATTTCAAACAAATCGCATGATGACAATCCCACTTTCCGTTGTCCAGCCCACCAGAAATGACCAAGCAAATTCCAATATTCCTGTTCGATCAGGCCGGACAAACCCATCATAAAGACCTCAACCCAAATCAATGATTAAGCCATAAAGGAAGGAACAGAAACAGATGAGAAGCAAGATAGAAGGGTGTGTGCATGTACCATAAACTCAGCAATGTCCTGCTCTTTGATCTTTATCTGACCAGCTGCTTAACAAAGAACTGGCTCAGCGAGGTCAGCCTTGGCCAAGGGAGTCAGTTCGGCCAGGTCACACAAAAGTCAGCTAAGGTGTACGTGTCCCAAAGACTCGTTTGGCCATAGTCATCGGCCTATGTGAGGGCAACCACACAAAATGGCTGCCGCACACAAAATGGAACCACAGGGTTCAAACGAAATCCCTGAATACGTAGTGTTCTCATTGATCGGTTATGACGAAAACACTCGTACATACCGCACTCGTGGTTTGCGGTCCGCTGATACCAAAATCGTCTATATCCGATGACCTTCATTGAACGGGTTCAGAATCTACAGACCACAAACCCTCAGAGTCACAGAACCACAGAACCACACCCTCCCTGCTAGCACCAGTACGTTTCGTATCTATATATCTACGCTAATACTGCTTGAGCGCCCTTGCTTCCCGTAAACTTAATACCCTTCCTTTTGTGTTTATGGGTGCACCAATCATCTCAGCAAATGTGTGGCTTTGCTTCAGCTAATGTAAGACAAATGGATTGAAGAAAGATTGGAGCAGAGAGGTTTAAGATGGATGGAGTGAAGCAGAGAGATGTAAGATGAATGGAGTGAAGCAGAGAGATGTAAGACTGATGAAGTGGAGCAGAGAGATGGAAGCGCGATGGAGTGAAGCAGAGAGATGTAAGACGGATGGAGTGAAGCAGAGAGATGTATGATGGACAGAGTGAAGCAGAGAGATTTAAGATGGGTGAAGTGAGGCAGAGAGATGTAAGACGGGTGAAGTGAAGCAGAGAGATGTAAGACAGATGGATTGAAGAAAGATTGGAGCAGAGAGGTGTAAGATGGATGGAGTGAAGCAGAGAGATGTAAGATGGATGGAGTGAAGCAGAGAGATGTAAGATGGATGGAGTGAAGCAGAGAGATGTAAGAAGGGTGAAGTGAAGCAGAGAGATGTAAGACGGGTGAAGTGAAGCAGAGAGATGTAAGACAGATGGATTGAAGAAAGATTGGAGTAGAGAGGTGTAAGATGGATGGAGTGAAGCAGAGAGATGTAAGAGGGGTGGAGTGAAGCAGAGAGATGTAAGACGAGTAGAGTGAAGCAGAGAGATGTAAGACTGATGAAGTGGAGCAGAGAGATGTAAGACAGATGGATTGAAGCAGAGATAAGGAAGCGAGATGGAGCGAAGCAGAGAGACGTAAGAGGGATGGAGGGAAGCAGAGAGATGTAAGACTGATGGAGTGAAGCAGAGAGATGGAAGCGAGATGGAGTGACGCTGAGAGATGTAAAACTGATGGAGTGAAGCAGAGAGATGGAAGTGGGATGGAGTGAAGCAGAGAGATGTAAGACGGATGGAGTGAAGCAGAGAGATGTAAGATGGACGGAGTGAAGCAGAGAGATGTAAGACGGATGGACGAAAGCAGGACGATGTAAGATGGATGGAGTGAAGCAGAGAGATGTAAGATGGATGGAGTGAAGCAGAGAGATGTAAGAAGGGTGAAGTGAAGCAGAGAGATGTAAGACGGGTGAAGTGAAGCAGAGAGATGTAAGACAGATGGATTGAAGAAAGATTGGAGTAGAGAGGTGTAAGATGGATGGAGTGAAGCAGAGAGATGTAAGAGGGGTGGAGTGAAGCAGAGAGATGTAAGACGAGTAGAGTGAAGCAGAGAGATGTAAGACTGATGAAGTGGAGCAGAGAGATGTAAGACAGATGGATTGAAGCAGAGATAAGGAAGCGAGATGGAGCGAAGCAGAGAGACGTAAGAGGGATGGAGGGAAGCAGAGAGATGTAAGACTGATGGAGTGAAGCAGAGAGATGGAAGCGAGATGGAGTGACGCTGAGAGATGTAAAACTGATGGAGTGAAGCAGAGAGATGGAAGTGGGATGGAGTGAAGCAGAGAGATGTAAGAAGGATGGAGTGAAGCAGAGAGATGTAAGATGGACGGAGTGAAGCAGAGAGATGTAAGACGGATGGACGAAAGCAGGACGATGTAAGATGGATGGAGGGAAGCAGAGAGATGTAAGACGGACGGAGTGAAGATGGAGAGCAGCAGAGAGATGTAACACTGATGGGGTGACGAAGGAGTGGAGCAGAGAGGTGTAAGATGGATAGAGTGAAGCAGAGATGTAAGATGGAGTGAAGATGGAGAGCAGCAGACAGATGTAATATAAATGGGGTGAAGATGGAGTGAAGCAGAGAGATGTAAGTGATATGGAGTGAAGCAGAGATATGTAAGACTGATGGAGTGAAGCAGAGTGACGGAAGCGAGATGGAGTGAAGCAAAGAGATGTAAGATGGAAGGAGTGGAGCAGAGAGATGTAAGACGGAGTGAAACAGAGAGATGTAAGACGAATGGAGTGAAGAAGGATTGGAGCAGAGAGGTGTAAGATTGATGGAGTGAAGCAGAGAGATGTAAGATGGGTGGAGTGAAGAAGAGAGATATAAGACTGATGGAGTGAAGCAGAGAGATGAAGCAAGATGGAGTGAAGCAGAGAGATGTAAGACAGATGGAGTGAAGCAGAGAGATGTAAGATGGACGGGGTGAAGCATAGAGATGTAAGACGGATGGAGGAAAGCAGGACGAAATAAGATGGATGGAGGGAAGCAGAGAGATGCAAGATGAATGAGGTGAAGATGGAGGGAAGCAGAGAGATGTAAGACTGATGGAGTGAAGCAGAGATATATAAGACAGATGGAGTGAAGCAGAGTGATGGAAGCGAGATGGACTGAAGCAAAGAGATGTAAGATGGAAGGAGTGGAGCAGAGAGATGTAAGACAGAGTGAAACAGAGAGATGTAAGACGGATGGAGTGAAGAAGGATTGGAGCAGAGAGGTGGAAGATGGATGGAGTGAAGCAGAGCGAAGTAAGACTGATGGAGTGAAGCAGAGAGATGGAAGCGAGATGGAATGAAGCAGAGAGTTGTGAGATGGATAGAGTGAAGCAGAGAGATGTAAGACGGACGGAGTGAAGCAGAGAGATGAACGACGGATGGAGGAAAGCAGGACGATGTAAGACTGATGGAGGGAAGCAGAGAGATGTAAGATGGATGGAGTGACGCAGAGAGATGTAAGACATATGGAGTGAAGATGGAGTGAAGCAGAGAGTTCTCCAGGATTGGGGTGTCTTTCATAGATTCACATGCCTGAATCATTCCCCGTCATCGGAGTGGGAGACCCACGGTACATAAAAAAAGAATAAATATGCCCATACTAACCAAAAATCTTGGTAACATGAAACCAGGAAGTAAAGTAGCCCAAAGCTACCAAGAAAAAAGTTCCACATCTATGACTATCATAGTCATTATACATAGTCCAAACTGCAGCCAATCAGGCGACAGCACCCACCAGAATGTTCTCCCCAGAGGTTCAGGCTCTCATTTTTTTACCGCACGTCGTGTGAAGGGAGTCTCCCTGAGCTCTGCTTAGTTCTTCTCAATTCTTCATGATTTCTTAATTTCAGGATGTCTTCTTCTAAGAAATCATTATTCAGACCTCGTGACTCTTGTGGTAAGGTCCGGCTTTTCTCAGAAGATCCATACAAGAAATGCATCTATTGCCTATATCCGGACCATCAAGTGAAGGACGAAATGCATCTATTGCCTGTATCCAGATCATCAAGTGAAGGACTGCAAGATATGCCGGACGTTCCCTCAAAAGACCCTCAGGGATATGGAGGGCCGCTTACTTCTGTGGTTAAAGAAGCTCAAGGACCAGTACAATCCAGTGTCTGAGGTAGGCAGTATTGCCTCTGGGTCATCTGTGGCCTCAAGGAAGAGGGCTGCTGAGGAGGTTTTATCTTCTCCTGGGGCCAAGGTTGTGAGGAAACAACAACCCTCTAAGGGTTCAGAGAGGCCTACCACTTCTAAGGCTACTCCATCTGTCAAGGGCAAACCTTTGCCTTCCACATTCGAGAAGATCAGTAAAAAATGTACCTCCTAAACCAACTTCAGAGAAGTTTCTCCCTCAGAAGAAGACCCCGTCGTCGACAACATCGTCAACGACCCCTTCGTCGATTAAGATGCCCGTCGACGCAACTTCTACATCAATGGTGACTTTTACCTCACCTAAGCCTCATATGATTATGTCGTCGGCGTCAACCCCGTTGACGCTGGTCTACGTCTCTGTGAAACCCAACTCGTCGACGAAAGAGACTATACCTATCGTCGGCATACCGTCGACGACCAAAACTAAGAAGATCTCGTCTACCACTGCCTCGTCAACGGCGGCCTCGTCGACAGCCACTTCATCATCATCGACAACTTCCTCGTCAACGGCAAGCTCGTCGTCGAGAACTACATCATCGAGAAGACCACATCGTCGACGGAGCCCTCCTCGTCGTCGAAGGTAACTTCGTCGACGGAAATTTCCTCGTCGCCGTTATCACCTTCAGTGATTATTCCATCGTCGACTGGCCAGTTGAAGCAAAAATTATCATTGTGTACTGAACTACAAGTCTGGTCACCGTCTACAGCTTTATCACCTACGCCGTCCATGACAAAACCTTCTTTGTTACAGAGACGTGGTTCCACGCTTGAACCCTTATCTCCATTATGTCTTTCTCCACATAAGGTACCTCTACAGGTTCCTGAAAAATTACTGGATTCAGAAGAAAGTGAGAAGAATTCTGATGTGGATGACAGGTTTAGGACAGCTACAAGCCCTTCGAAGCTGTTCATAAAGTTCCAGGAAGATGATCAGAATGACCAACCTTTTCCTGAACATGTGGCTTCACCTACGGATAATATCCCTATAGCTCAGATGCCTATGGCTTTATTGAATAATCTTCAACATATGCTAGACGATTATTACCGCCGTTTCCCGCCATCTGAATCCGCAGATTCCATGCTACCTACACCAGTGGTTCAAGCTTCCACATCAGATTTCCGGTCTCCTAGACCTCCTTCCCTCCAAAAGGCTCACCTCCAGCTCATCTCAAGGAGTTGTTTTCCCAGATAAATTTGATGTTACAAAAAGGAGCGATCGAAAAAGTCCCTCAATTGCAGAGAGGAACAGGATTCTATTCACGGTTTTTCCTAATAAAGAAGAAATCCGGAGAATGGCGTCCCATTGTAGATCTCCAATCCTTCAACAAGTATCTTTTTTTTTTTTTAAGTTTTATTGTTTTATTGCAAGGAAATACAGCAAGGCGTTATACTAAACAACATACACAAAAAAACATGTAAATAAAAAAAGCAGATTGTCTTCAAGAAAAAAGCAAGTTATATGACAGAATTTTGGCAGAAAACAAATTGGAATAGCGACTATAAAATACATAGAGTTAAATCAAATCCACTCGGCAATTGGTGCCCATATTTTTTCCCCCATAATTCTTTTTTTCACCCCCTTGAGCTTATAGATAGCCGATTCCATATTAAACATAAGTAATAATTTTTCCTTCCACATAAAAAATGTAGGGGGATCCTGGCCAATCCATTCTTTGGTGATACAAGATCTAATTGCGGCCATACACAGAAAAAGAAAATAAGGGATTGGTCTAGGCCGAGTAGTAGTATGATCTATACCAAGCAGTACTAATTCATTAGTTATCTTTATATTACATTTCAAAATAATAGACAAAAAAATTTCAATTTGTTGAAACAGCGATGATAATTTAGGACAAAAAAAAACATATGTAATTCATCAGCTGCGTACAATCCACATCGGCTACAATTCGTACCTGCCGTCGTACTCCATTTAACTACTTTTTTAGGAGTATAATAAAGGTTGTGAATACACATAAAGTGTTGGGATTTCATCATCCCGGTTATAAGACATTCTGCAGCCATTCTTATTGACAATAAAATATCAACATCTACTATGCCTAGACTATTGGCCCATCTAATCTGACATTGACCTAGATCATCACCAAATTCCTGCATTAGGCTTTAATATATAGGACCTATTCGAGGTTTTCTTTGTAAAAGCTCTAATAAAGAATTTTTAATCGGTGGAGTAACAGGGTGGCCCTGTAGGAAACTACGAAGTTGTAGGTATTTAAAAAAATCATTTCTTCCCACGGAAAAGTTGGTCATTAGATCCTGAAACGAGATCATTTGCCCATTACAAAATAAATCACCCAAGTGCTTTATTCCTTTCTGCTGCCACCTGTGCATAGTTAAATCAAAGAAAACTTCTGGAAATAGCTCAGTTGATATAAGAGGAGTATAGAAATTTAATTTCGCTAGTTTAATATGTTTTCGAATTTTCTGCCAGACTCCAAAAGCAGATTTCAAAGTCTTATATTTAGTTTTTTTGTAGTAACTGGGTTCTACTA
The DNA here is from genome assembly GCF_964263255.1 of Lissotriton vulgaris. NCBI lineage: Eukaryota > Metazoa > Chordata > Amphibia > Caudata > Salamandridae > Lissotriton > Lissotriton vulgaris. The sequence continues at coordinate 1,995,328,978 of NC_141693.1, read as the reverse complement.
TTCTCAGAAAGCTACCATTAACTTTCTCGCCCAGAAGCAATTGATAGATTGATGGGGTCTGGCATTCTGCAAGTTCAGTTCTTTCACCCAAAATGAGAGGACCAATATATTGTAAAACAGCAGAAAAGTAATAAAAAAGAAAATACGGTACGTTCCAGCCGCCACACTCCTTACTAAGAATCATTTTTTTAGCAGCTTTTCTATGGCGTTTATAGCCCCAAAGGAAGCGAAATGTGGTTCTTTCTAAGATTTTGAGAGAATGTAGTGGGAAATCCAGAGGAATTGTGCGAAATAAATATAAAACCTTCGGTAGGACCAACATTTTTAAGATGTTGGAACGGCCAAAGAGGGACAATCGCAGATGATCAAGACGCTGTAATAGGATGTTGATTTGAGTGATAATAGGGTTTAAGTTACGCTCTGGAATTTTTTCTATAGGTAGCGAGATTTTAATTCCTAAATAAGTAACTTCTAAAGTAGTGGGGATATTAGCAGGTGGGTTTTCTCCGGAACACAAAACTTGGGTCTTTTCTAGATTAAGTTTGTAGCCCGAAAAGTATCCGAACTGTTTAGCAATTTGATCAATAATGGGTAAAGCTGTTTGGACGTCTGTAGTAGAAATCACAATGTCATCAGCGTAAGCAAGGACTCGGTAGTTAGTATTGGCTAAATGTATGGGTTTAATATCCATTTCCAAAAAAAAACGATTGATTAAGGGATCAATATAAAAAGCAAAAAGTAAAGGAAAACAGGGACATCCTTGACGGGTACCTCTAGAAATTGATAAAGGTGAAGATAGTTGTCCATTAATTCGAATATATGCTTTTGGGGTAATATACAAAGTTTTCAAAGCTTTAACAATCCCCTGACCTAGTCCCTTCCTGAGCAAAATTTCCCAAAGATAATCCCAAGCAACCCGGTCAAAAGCTTTTTCAGCATCTAAAAATACTAGTCCAATATTAGACCGAGTTGCTTGGGACCAATCCAAAAAAGAAAGTACACGTCGAATGTGATCGGCGGTGTCTCTAGCTGGGATAAACCCATGTTGGTATTTAGAGACTAAAGGGGAAATAATATTGGAAAGTCTACCCGCTAGGATTTTAGAAAAGATTTTGCTATCAGAATTTATAAGTGAAATAGGGCGAAAAGATGAGGGCAATAAAGGAGGTTTACCTTTTTTAAGAAACACCGTGATAATAGAATCGTGCCAAGATTGAGGGGAGTTACCTTGCTGTGCGTTTAAACATAAATCTAATAATTCTGTTTTTAATACATTCCTAAAATGTTTGTAAAATTCTAACGGAATGGCGTCAGGTCCGGCAGCTTTTCCTGAGGCTAGGGACATTAAAGAGAGTTCAATCTCCTCCCAAGTAAATGGCAAATCTAGTTTCTCCTTCTCTTCAATAGATAGAATAGTATTCAATACTGGATTGACAAATTGATTGATCTGGTCTGAGCACTCAGGACGAACTTCATCCGTATACAATTGGGAATAGAAATCTCTAAAAACTCTCAGAATATCTTCAACTTTGCTAACTGTTATCCCTAAATGGTTATCTATTTTATTGATACTAGCAAAAGCTGCCTTCTGCCGTGCCCTCTTTGCCAAAATTTTGCCCGAATTTTCACCCACTTCATATAGCTCTGTCCTAAATGCAGAGATTTGTTGTGCAAGTTTCATAGCATATCGTTGGTAAATCGTATTTTTTAGAGCTACTAGTTTCTTTGTAATGTTTTCCGTAGATAACCCTTGCTTACATAGCTGCATAAGTTGAATCTCTAAAGCTCAAAGATTTTTAAGTTCAGAAGTTACCTGGCTTCGGGTCTCTTTTTGTTTATTCAATGAATAACTAAGTGTTTCACCCCGAACCCCACATTTAAAAGTATCCCAAACTATTTCTAGTGCTGTAGTATCTTTATTGTTGCGAAAAAATTCTGGAATCCAAACGTTCATACGCTCAACATAACCTGGGTCGTACAATAGTTTACGGTCGAAAGACCATGTGCGGGTAGTATTAACCATATTCAGGAAAAGCTTGAGTATTAGAGGGTTGTGGTCTGAGATGACTTTTGGAAGAACCTCAAATTCAATTTGTGCTAAATCATCGTATAATCCCTTATAAACAAAAAAGTAATCTAATCTAAAAAATCTTTGATGCGGTGCAGAAAAAAAGGTGTGCCCAAATATGTTTCCTCGCTTCTCATGCCCTACATCAGTTAATCTATACTCTTCGATGATCCCTTTAAGTGCTGTAAATACCTTCTTCTTCCTCCCCTTGTATGGAATCCTACTATGAATATCAAAAGTTTCTTCCAGATGCAGATGAAAGTCTCCACAGAAAATAATGTTGGGTGACCATTGTGCCAGCTCTATACTTAAGAAATCCAGTGCACCCGAATCATCCAATATAGATCCATACAAGGAGCATATAGTAACTATCAAGCCTCCAACTTTAAGTTCTGCAATTACCCACCGTCCAGTTGGATCCTCTTTAACTCTTTTAACTTCACCCATTCCACGTCTCTTGAGTATTGCAACCCCACGTGTAGTGGAACCCTGACGAGTGCATCCTACCACTTCCAGCCCAAGATCTTTTAGGGTCCCTCTATTGGGCCAAGCGATATGGGTCTCTTGAATGCAAACTACATCCACCCGCATAGTTGATAGCATCTGGGCCAATATACCTCTTTTTCTTTTATCATTCAAACCACATACATTAATGGAATATATTGATAATTTAGCCATTATAAAGTATTTTTGAGTAAACTAAGCTAAACATAAACATATGAGCAACACCTGCCAAAATTCGATATCTGCCAAGAGTAAGCCTTAAGCAAAAGTCAAATAGACATTCCAGCTGTATGACCTTGCACCCCAAAAAAAAAAATCTTCCCACCCTCCCACCCCGTTGTTCCCCCCCACCCCTCCCTTCCCACACCGCCCCCCCACCAGAAGCGTAAGGGCTAATGCCCTCATTGATGGAATGTGAGTATCAGCTGTGAGTTCCCCCCGGATCTGACCCTCCTGGTAAAAGTAGCCAAAGAAAATACAATACAAAAAAAGAAGAAAGATCAAAAAGTATCTAAGCCGAATACTACTAAGAGGATCAGCCTATTCGAAGTAACTGAATTACAACCGATTGAACATAGCTTTGTTCCTATAGCATTTTACTACATATTCTCTAAGTATTGTTGAGCTTTTATCTCTGATACAAAAAATATAGTTCTTCCTTTATGCACAACTTTGAGTTTAGCAGGATTAGTAGGAAGGTTTGACCCCCCTTAGCTTGCATTGGTGCCATCAGCTGTTTTAGTCTCCAACGTTGTTGGACAGTTGCAGCACAAAAATCTGGTCTCACAAAAAATTCGTGCCCCAAGCCTTTTCTGGGTTTCGAAGGTCTTGCCAAGTCATACAGAATCTCACGGAGAAGATAATTCTGCACACAGATGAGAATAGCTCTTGGATATTTGTTCCTGCCTTCCTGGTCTGTCTTTTGGTTAAATGGAAACCGATGAGCTCTTATAATCTCCTTATCCCAGTCCCATCCAGTGAGATCCTGAAAAGCATCCGCAAACAAGTCTATTACAAAGCGTCGAGTGTCTTTCCCTTCAGATTTTTCTCCAATTCCCAGGACGCGCAGATTATTACGTCGAGCGCGATTCTCTAAATCAGTTAGCTTCCAGTCCACGTCTTGCCTGGTACTATCCAAATCTTTGATTGAATTCTTATGTAGCGTTAGTTCATCTTCTACTGCTGAAATACGCGTTTCCGTCTCTTGCACTCTCAAGTTAGTATCCGTGCTAGACTTGGCCAGACGTCGTACTACATTTTGAAGTTTTCGAACTGCTCCCTGAGTCCGAAGACCTTCCGCCTTGGTTTCTTCTCTGTGAGTTAATATCATACGATACATTGAGGCCTGTAGCTTGTATATAGATTTTAAGGTGATCTCCTCAGACTCTTCTAGTAACTCAGGAGTCTCAGAATTTTCATAATCAGCTTCATTATTATTAGCACCGGCCCCATCCCATTGAGGTTGATCCATAGCTGTTATATTCTCCTTAGATTTTCCCTCTATGACCTTGCGGACTGTGTTTGAAACTCCTTCATTGGTTAGAAAGTCAGGGCCTAGCATATCTTCCTCTGTAATTTGATTACACTCCTCCGCCCAATCTTTGACCTGAGAATGTTCCTCGCTAAGGAGTTCCTCCTCCATATCACATTCTGAAGCAACAGATAAATCAGACATAGAAAAGAATTGGCCCTCAGACTCTACCGATTCTGTATCATGTTGTTGTTGTGAGTCATTTGGTCTGGGTGAGACTCTAACTCCCTCTACCGCAAGGCAAAGCTCTGATACAGCGTCATCGTTGTTACCTTCCCCCCTTACACCATCTTCATTGACATTAGAGTTAGCTGCAGCTAAGCCAGTATCAATTTTAGATGGTTGGTTCAAATTGGATTTATCAGGGTTAGAGCGTTCAGTAGCCCTTGCAGGGGTCGCTTCAGTTGTAGAGCTTTTATTAAGGGTAGTCGTAGGTTTTTTCTTGAATAGCTCAGGTATTGTGGGCTCTTTTAAAACCCCATTAGTCTGCAAATTACGAAGTTCCAGATCTACTGCTGTGGTACTGTTTGCAGCATTTGCAGAACTCGAAGCATTTGTAGAATTGGCTAAATTGGAGGCGTTCTTTTTTGTAACTCTGCCTTTGGGAGCCATGTTGAGTATTTAATACAAGAGGAATCTTTTTCCCAGTGCACTCTAAAAAGTACGATCTTTTCTGGGCTTTGCCAACTGTCAAGAAAAAAAGTTATTTTCCTAAGCGCGGCTAGTTCCACAGTATAGCAAATTCAAGAAAAAAAAAAGTGTGTTCCTCACTCACCAAAGGTGTAGAAGTTTGAGCATGCAGCAGGAGGAAGAAAGTTGCTACAATTGCGAGCTGCTACAGTTGCTTGAGCAAGTACTGTCATTAAACGCCTTAATCGCGTCCATACAGCAACAAAAGCACCGACCAAATCCTTCGAATCCTCCTCGAAATGGTGTTGGCAACTAAATATCCACAAATATCCACAATGTATCAATGTAGCAACAGACGTCCCAAGTTGCTTTCTCCAAACACTCCGCAGCGGTTCCGCGGCTCAGTCTGCCCGGTCCCACAGCTGACTCCAACCTACGAGCGCCGCGGTTGAGAACGCCGCGGACGCTCGAAAGCACTCAGGTCCCCCACCAGCGGGCAGGGAAGATGGTCAGCACAATCCAGCAGCCTGGACTAGCGGCTTGCGTAGTATACAGGAGGATCAGCCGATCCTTTTCCTTTCTCCTTTCTCCTCGGCGCCGCGGAAAAGACCTCGTCACGCCTCTCAGCTCCACAAACAGTCGGCAGCAGCAAAACGCCTCTCTCACGCCAGGCCAGGACAGATCTCCGGGGGAAACACGCGCAGCTCCTCACACGGCTGCAGTAGCGGCCGCCATCTTGCTTCGGGCCTTCAACAAGTATCTAAAGACATTGTCATTTCAGATGTTAACGCTTCAAGAAATACTTAATCTTTTGTCGGCAGGGGATCACATGGCCACCCTAGGCCTTCAAGATGCGTACTTCTACGTTCTCATTCTACCCAGACACAGAAGGTTCCTGTGTTTCAGAGAGGCTGGCTAGGACTTCCAGTTCAAAGTCCTTCCCTTTGGACTACGATCGGCACCCAGAGTTTTTACGAAGGTCCTAGCTCCAGTAGTAGCGCACCTCTATCTGGAAGGGATTCAAATATTTCCTTACTTGGACGACTGCCTTATCAAGTCTCTGTTTCAATCGCTGGGCCTCTCTATCAACCTCAACAAATCGCATCTTGTTCCTTCGCAAAGGCAGACATTCTTAGGAGCGACTTTGGACACGCAACTAGTTCAAGCCTTCGTATCAAATGAAAGACAACAAAAGATCCGCAAGCTGGCTCACATGATTAGATCAAAAAGGTGAGTTTCAGTCCAACAGTTCAAGTCCTTTCTGGGAATGGTCTCTTCTTGCATCCCGTTGATACCCAATTGCCGCCTCAGAATGAGGCCCCTTCAAGAAGAGTTCAACCTGCAATGGTTACAAGTTTCAGGTTCATTCGAAGATCTCATTCAAATCACTCCTCGAATGCAGGAAGCCTTTCTCTGGTGGGCTCAAGAAAGAAATATAGAGAGGGGGTGTGCGTTCCTTCAAGAAGCGCCGAATTTTACTATCACCACAGACGCGTCCCTCGAGGGATGGGGAGCACATCTTCAAGGGCTAAAGCTCAGCGGAAAATGGAGCCCTTATCACCGAAAGTGGCACATCAATCTGCTAGAACTAAGAGCCATGTTCTTAGTCCTGAAGTCGTTCCGTACAATCATTCTAGGAGCCACAGTATTGGTTCGTACGGACAATACTACAAGTATTTATTACTTGAACAAACAGGGAGGAACAAAATCGGCTCTTCTTTCTCAAGAAGCCCAAGATATCTGGGATTGGGCGATGCTGCACAAGATCAATCTCTTACCAGTTCATGTGCCTGGAGTTTCAAATGTTCTGGCGGATTCCCTCAGCAGGTCCACGGTGTCTACACAAGAATGGGAGCTGCATTAGCCGATGGTGAATCAAGTCTTCCAACAGTGGGGTCATCCCGATCTGGACCTCTTTGCGACCAAGAAGAACAGCAAATGCCTATTCTTTGCAAGTTGGCTTCCCCACAAAGATCCTCAGAGGAATGCGTTTTCAATGAACTGGTCTCAAATATATGCTTACGCCTTTCCTCCGATACCATTGGTTCCCAGGGTTCTCCAGAAGATGAAGAGAGAACCTTGTTGTCTAATTCTCATCGCTCCCAGGTGGCCTTGCCAATTCTGGTTCACCAAGCTTCTCCTCCTAACAGAGTGCCAACCAATTCAGTTTCGACCAGTACCGAATCTACTGTCCATTCAGGAAGGTCAGGGTTGCCATCCGGATCCTGCATCTCTGAAATTAGCTGTCTGGCGCCTGAGCACCTTGAATTTGCTCATTTGAATATCCCTGCGGATTGCAAGGAAGTTCTGGCTAACTCACGAGCACCTGCCACAATAAAGACATACAGACTTAAACGGAAAAGATTCTGCATATGGTGTCAGTCTGCTGAGGTTCACCCGATTCACGCAACACCGGAGCAGATATTACCTTTTTTCTTGCACACGGCAATATCGGGCCTCTCTCATTCAACTTTAAAAGTTTTTCTGGCGGCCATTTCAAGGTTCGGACAGGATGGGTCCAATTGTCTCTATTCATCAAGAATAATGTAACAGTTTTTTAAAGGACTGTTCCGGATGTTTCGTCCTATACGTCATCCTCCTCCATCCTGACATCTTAATGTGGTATTAGCGCAGCTCATGCGCCACCCAATTGAACCAATTCATAAAGTGGATTTAAAATTTCTATCCTGGAAAGTTTCTCTGTTGCTAGCATTGACTTCTACAAGAAGAGTCAGTGACATCCAAGCTTTCACAGTCAATTCACCTTTCTTGCAATTCACATTCAACTCTGTGGTGCTGCGCACAAATCCTAAATTTATGCCTGAGGTGCCTTCGGATTTTCACCTGAACGAACCAGTCATCTTGAAAAAGAAATTTCCTAACCCGCAATCTCCTGTGGAGAGGGCATTGCATACCCTCAACATCAGAAGATGCCTAAAGTTCTATATACAAAGGACCTCTACCACTGGCAAATCCAATCAATTATTTGTTGCCTACGGAAAGATACGGCAAGGACAAGTGGTGTCTAAAAAAACCATAGCTAGATGGATTTTGGCCGCTATTGACTTTTGCCATCAGCAAGCTGGAAGACCTCTACAGAAAACTCCAAGAGCGCACTCTACGAGGGCGGTCTCTTCTTCGACTGCTCTTTTCGCTGACGTTCCTCTTCAGCAAATCTGCAGAGCAGCAACTTGGTCCAGCAGACATATTTTCACCAAACATTACTGTTTGGAAGCTGCCAGGAATGTTTTTTTAAAAAAACCTTTATTATGAAGAAAGGAGTACAATTACAGACCTACAACCACGGAGGCTGGTCAGTAGCAATAAATACCAAAAGCACAACAATACACAGCTCATCAGCCGACAACCCGAGGGTACGGCAGCGATAACGCACAATATTATAGAGAGCCTGTGGCGATAGGAGGATAAATCAAAGGTTTCACATTTTATATTTTATAAACAAACATAAAGAAAAACACAAAAAAAAAGTTCGAGGCGGGAACTATACATTGTAGTGGCTGTCTCATGCAGTAGGGGGAGCAAATTGATCAGGGAGCAATTCAATGAAGGATGAGAGATCTCGAAGAGGGAAGGGGGCCGTGAGCAAAAAAATAAATCATACACAACAGGAAGCAAATAACCTGAAACGCATAGTCAAGGAGACAGGGGAATGTCGGAAGCTTATTAAAAGGGGGAGTGCAAATCTCTCCTCAGTAGGAATTCCATTAACCCCATATCCTTCCCCACTTCTTGGGCCTACCACAGGTGACATATACAATTTTTTCTCTGAACATGCACCAGTCCATATTTTCTTTCCAAGTTGAGACTAAAGGTGCCCTTTGAGACCCCCACAATTGGGCAATGTCCCTTTTTAGGTCGAGTTCTCTCGACCTGTTGTCACCCACTTGCATCTCAACGGAGTTAGAGAGGTGCACGAGCCGACCAGGGTCTGTTGACGCGCACGTCCAGTCCCGAGGCAAAAGCATGCAGTTTCACTTTCGCGTCGACACTGCACTTACACCAGGCTTTTAGTGGACACGTAAACAACACAACATTCAACATGTAAGTCTTTAAATGTACATATACCCCACTTACCAGCAATTGTGGTGACTTTGCGCTGGTCTCGTGTCTTCATCAGCATACTCCGTCTTGATCACAGGAGCCTCCTAAAGTTTGCATCGCCGCCACTGTGCACGAGCCCGCAGATCCAGGAATAGCGCATGCGCGAGCAGCGCATGTGCGAGCAGCCCTCGCGCTCCTATCCCCCGCCCCCCCCTCTCTCCTCCCCAGCCCCGGATGTGGAGCACAGGTGCCGAGATGCATGCTCAGTCAGAAGCTCCGACGGTGCCAGTTCTGGGCGTTTCGGGTGTTGGGTTGGCAGTGGGACCAAACTTTTGTTAGGAGTACGGGGCTAGCCAAAGGCAGTCTGGGACCCGGGAGGTGTGTGCAACAGCGACAACTCGCCGCCGTCATTTGGCAAGGCATCACTTCCGGTACCTGTCAGCTGGTGGGTGCACGGAGCGGAGACAAACAAGGACGCGCTGCGTCGGCCAGTCTTTAGCTAGCTGAGGAGAGCCGCCTGCTGACCCAATGGGAGCCCCGCCGGGGGACACATGACAGCCCCGCTCTGAGGTAAACACGGGCTGCGCACGAAGGCTTCTTTAGAATGGTGTTCTAATTATACTTATATAACGCCTGCTGCCCCTTACTAGGCGCTGAAGCAGATTCTGGCAGAAAGCCTGGTACTTCGTAACCCAAAGCTAGTGGTCATTAAAATTCTGTGCCCCCACCCCCTCTAGCTGCATAGGAACATGGCACTGTGCGGGGAGGCGGGGTGCGGGGGGGGGGGGGGGGGGCGCGGGCCGCAGGGCACTGCTTTGGTTACTCCCCGAATAGGAGGCAGTCATTCACGGGAAAGTTACTTGAAAAGTGGATTTGCCCTCTGTTGTGGGTCATGTGCGAAGTCCTGGCTCTGACATATTTTGTACATACATTCATCCCGCCTTGGCAGAGTTGCAGAACGAAGCAACAGCTGGATGACGGTGGAGGCAGTCCGTGCATTCGCGCCTCACATCAGAATGCAGGCAGTTCTTGCATAGATTGTGAGAAGTTATTTGTAGAGGTTTCTTTTGTAGGGGGCCCCCGATGAGTGCTACTGCTTGTCTTGTAATTTACTGACACTGGTGTGTGCGTGACCATTCTTATGTGACTGGTGAATCTTCATTTGCAACAGCAAGAAAAACGTGTTTTAGGTTCCCGTTTCACACCTCCCCGTGATCTGACCTGTGGACTCTGGCAGAAATGTTTACATTCTCTCGATTGCTTGCAGCGGCCAGCATTGCTGCCTGCTTACTGACATGTCACAGGATGCCCCGTTCCCCCACTCCAACCACTAGATGCACATACCCTCCCCCACAAATATGGTGTGGCTGGCAGGCGTTTTACATTTACAACTGACCAACGCAAGCCTGCCTGCGCCTTGCACCCGAAATGTTGCTCGACCTGCCCTGTTTCACTTCATGGGTTGATCCACTTCAGAACAAGTATATTTATCAGTCCGAAAATCTGGTTGATTTATTTTTTCGTGTGTTCCGGGGCCGATGAAATAATGTCTGGTTAATTTGCTTTTCTGTCACTGATGAGAAACATTGTCTGTTCAGCATGGCATTTACTAAAAATGCAAACTTGTCGGCACACCCCGCATGTAGTACATTTTGAAGAATAGGGTGTAGGTTATAGGTTACAAAGTGTCACAGAGCCTCGTTACCGTTCTGGAAAGTCAAAACAATAATTGCATACAATTTCGGAGGTTATTCCACGTTTTAGAAAGAGTCTTCAATCGTCCATGCATAAACTGTAGTGAGTAAATAGCGTCATGACCATGGACGTGAATATTTTCCAAGTGGAAATTATTAAAAAGATGAACGACACAAACTAATAAATGGAATTTTTTCATTTCTTGACTCGGATTTTTGTTTTTGTAACATGGTGCACTTTTACACACAAAAAAGCCTAAATCGACGCCTGCATGCGCTTATTGACATATGAGTGACTATTAAAGCTGGAGATAGATACTATAGCACACGTTTTGACAAATGAAACCGTTTTTCCACTTAAGGACTATCCCTCCTGTTTGAAAATTGAGACTTCATAGGCAATATCTGAGAAATGCAATAGTTCGTAATAAAACATGATTTCAAAAGTCATCTAATTGTACTTTAAGAAACAATTTTAAAGCGTGTTTCCAAGATGACCAATATTCTGATAGATTGGATAATTTTGTAAATTGGTTCTCCTTTTCTGCGGATTTGAGACTTGCATAATTTTTTGTTGCATAGCCTCTTTACTAATGTGCACCTTTGTATAACTTGAGGCAATTGTTAGGTGCGGACATTGATGGATCTGCGACTGTGGCTCTTCATTCTGTATTGTTAAATATTCAGTGTCGATGTGCTACTTGAATCAGAAAGGTCTTTGTGTGTGTATATAAGAACACGAACTTGTAGACTGGCACTGTTATTTGAAAATTGTTTGGAATTGGTGGACATTTTAAGGGCCCAGTTACCAAATGGGTTTAACTCAATTCGGTTGTGATATGGGTTTTTGGATTATGGTTGAATATTACCCAATTGAGAAACAATGGGCGGTTTTATCGTTTATAATAAATTAACATCTGAAACTGACAGACACCGGTACACCATAATAAAACAATTAAGGACATTAGAAACATATTCCAAGATTGAACTGGAATTGTGGAGAGTATAACTCTTGCAAAATGTGCAGCAAGTTAATGTGGCTGGCCTCCGTGAAATGAGCGATACAAGTTTTTTTTAGAATGATAGCAGTGCAGTAAGTTAGCAGGTAGAATAAGCAGCAAAGGTCTGAAAGCCCTGGAATTCTGTTGCTTCCAGGATTTGGCATTCGCGGATCAACGAGTTTTGAGTATCTGTTTGGAGCTGCATCGATAAGCCTGCTGCATCCAACTTTGCCCAGATGTAATACAATAGAGCAAATCACAAAGCCTCACTAACTACATCCAGTACTTTTCATACAGGACACCCTTCATTACTACACCTCTCTAACCACGTATACTGGAGGAAAAGGTTGTCACGCTATTGGAAGCTGCACAGCATAAATACTAGATGACGTAACATTGTGTTTCAGCATATTTTCCTTGGGAAATACCCATAATCATTTGCGTGTTACATTCTTGTGTGCCTTGTACATAATCAAGTCATTTGGGTAAAAAATAAATACCATGTATAGAAACTTGGGGCCCTATTTAAAAAAATGTTTAATTAGTAAATTCAATGAAAAGACAGCTGCCACTCAGTTGAGACAACTGATTTAGGTTGATGATGTTTATCCGGAAATGCACTATTCTAGCCGTCGTTTCCACCAGCCTTATCTCCAGTTAGCGGAAGTAGGCCTGTCCAAGGCTGACGGTGATTCTGAGGTATCTTGAACACGGAGATCAGTGAACTTAGCTGAATATTCCCCAAAAAGCTCTACCTTGAAGTCAGAATGAGAAGCTGATCACATAGGAGATCCCCCACCGTATGTCTGTGTGAAGGAAAATCTGGGTATCAATAGTGTGCCTCTTTATTAAGGGTAGATTTCCATTTGGTGAACACTTGGGTGGAAATTTCTGCAGCAGCATTGGCCAAGCCCACAAGATCTGTCATCAGGTTTGACCGTTGTCTGTATATCGGTTCACACAATAGGTCATTTTGGCTGAACATCTGCTGTGTTCTATCTCTAAAGTATACAAAAGAGCGATGGATGGAATGCTTCAATTAATCTCAGCCCCTGTTAATCACTGGGCCTCCATCGCAGTCCATCTTTATTTTGCACACCATGCCACCTCATCTTTTCCCTAGTTGTAGAAAACTCCTAATTAGTCAGATTTCCACTACCACTTTGTCTGAGGTAGTACGTTTTCTGCTGTAAGAAAGAGTTTCCAAAAGCGAACGATAAATTACACCTAGGGCAATATCCATTAGTTGAACATCCAGACTTTTATAACCCCACCAAAAATATGATATCAAGCAGATTGAAGTAACTATAGAGTGATGTGTTTAAAATGAACCTTACATCGAGCATGTTGTGATTCCCCCACCCCCTTCCGCCACGCTATGTACATTAACCACAGCATCCTGAAGCCCAACATGTAGAAGATAATGAATATGGGATCGAAGTCTGTATGACTTGTACAAGATAGGAGTCATCAATATGATGCGTCTATGGCCTCAGCCTGTGATACACAATCTAGGGGCTTGTTTTCTCCATAGCTTCATTAAGTAATGTTAGGTATGTGCTACAGCCAAGGTCAGGGTTTATTTACTCTAAATCGTCCTTGAGTTGCAACACTCTTCTCTTTACATAAGATCAACACTGTTGTTCCAGACGCCATAGTCTCATGTTTGCACTATTTGCTCATTTATTTATGTGTTTTATAAAATGTTACACACCACTTAGGCCACTTTTAGAGTTCAGAAACGAAAGGAAGGAACATGCAATCTTCAGTTAATGGGCTGTTGTGTGAGGGTCATGGACTGTCTTGGCAATTAAATCAATGAATGAAAATTGTTAAATTTAAAGATTTGGTGAGAAGTATTTTAACTCCTTCTGCGTTGGCCTCGTGGCTAATGATTTTGTTTCTGTATATACAGGGATAAACCCAACACTTTATTTTCTTTACTATTTTTTGTAGAGCTTGCATTTTCGTGTGTATATTTAAATAGTTTTGAGTAACTAAAGGAATTAAGTCTTTCAAGTTTAAAAGAACATGAATACATCAAAGTTTTAACATTGAGTGAGTTGGCCTAGCCTGATGCCCAGGGCGGGCAGTTCTAGATCTGTGCCGTTGTCACCTCTAAACTCTGGAACCAGTTACCCACAGAGTTAAGATTCGCCACCTCAGAACCCCTTTTCCGAAAAAAATTAAAGACCTGGTTCTTCTCCCAGATCTAAACTCTCACTCCTTCCCCCTTCTGAGATAAGGTCTTCAGCGCCGGGACACCTCCGTCGGAGGTAGCTGTGCGCTCTATAAAATACTACATAAATAAATAAATCTGACTGTCAGCAGTCACTCCCAAGAGGATGATAGTCTTAATGAAGGTCTGTTTCAGTTTCAAGAATTAGATTTTCAGTAGTTTTCTGAACTTTAGATATGATAATTCTATATGGAAACCAGAGCTGAGGTTGAACTAAAGTTCTGGATCCTGAACCCCCAAGGATCTTTCAGTGCACCCATTTCTATTAAAGGAACAATGTTGTATTGTAAGCCCGTTCCCGAAGGAAGAAAGGACCTTTATCTGCACACTGTTTTTAACTTAACTTTGAATTCATGTAGAAGCCAAAATAGAGCTTGCAGGGCTGGCTTTATATTGTTCTGTTTCCATGTGTGAAGTCATGTTCTAAATCCCCGATTTTACAGTCTGGAGAGGTATTTTTAGGTCTTGCTCTCGAGACCTATTGTCGTGGAGTTGCCTCTCAAGGGAGGCAGACCGGGCACACGCGTCGATTTCGCATCGTGGGCGCGCACGCCCAGCCCCCCGGAGACGTGCACATCTCCAGATTGCCAGGAAGTCAGCCATGCCTCTCTGTCGCGTAGGCACACACACACACACACACGCGCGCAGGCACAAGCGCGCGCACACACACACACATGCACACTCACGCATGCACACTCACGCATGCACACACACGCATGCACACACACACACACACACACACACCCACCCCCCTACAACTAAGCCCCATCTGCCCCACTCCGCCCCACTCACCGGGCTACAGGCTCCGTCACGCGGGGCTTCCCTCTCTTGGATCGGCGGCCTCTGCATGCTCCTCCTACGTGTAGTCTCTTAGCATCAGTCACAGGAGGGCGGCGCTTGAGGCTGGAACTGCGCAGGTGCGTTGACGTACGGTCACGTGAGTCTCCAGTTCAGATGTCCGTGGTGCTTCCTAGTTGCTCCTCTAACCTAAATCCAAAGAGGTGCTAAGAGAGGCCTTAGGGTGGACAGCGGTGCCTGGACCAGTGGGATCGGATGCCGGCACCATGCCGCTCTTCGAATCCAACCCCTTCGATCAGGATGACGGTGAGTGGGTGCGGCGAACATTGGTCTTCCAGCCTGACTCACGCTCCGTTCACCTGACAGGGGGAGGCTGGGGATCCTAGACATGACTATCCGATGTCCACGGTTTCTCGGAAGTGACAGTCCCAAGTAGCCAGGAATTAGTAGCTCCGTGACCCACCTCGTACTAAGAAGGGCTCTGTCATTGGCTCAACAGGTCCATCCTTGTTTACAGCTGTTGTGAACTTGGGCCACTCCTTCACAAATACCCCAATGCTGGAAATGTACATGCCCTAAGTCCCCAGTAAGTACACCGTGAAAACCAATTCACAGAACACAGTAAGAAACACAAAGTTTCGACGGTTGAGTAAAAAGAGCACTGCTGCCGAAGAGTAGTAACATGAAAGTGCCAGGAAAACAGTGAAACAGCAGCAGCGCTGGAGAATAGTACTATTGCTGCACTTCCACCAGGAAGTATTAAAGTGACAGGTCTCAGTTGGGATCGAAAGATAGACATTCACACAAAGCTTAAAGAAGCACTTTCGTCACACCGTTGTATTACAACAGCAGCAGTAATAAAGTAACAAGCAGGAGTGCTGGCAGACACACTCACTGAAACATCACTAAAACTTCCAGCTGGTGAAACTACCATAGCAGCATTGCCATAGAGAACAGCTAAAGCAGCAGTGCTGCCAGCGGGTAACTACAGCACCATCACAGTCATAAAGTATTATTACAGCTGTAATGTTAAAGTTCTAAAACAGCGGTACTGCAAGAGGATCATTGTGGCAAAAATACATCTAATTAACATAGTAAATGCAGTGGTACCTATATTTATTATTATAGTAATAGCTAAGTGACGACTCGGTATGGCAGTAATATTGAGAGGTAACCCTGCTGTCAAGTAGCGTTAGAGCTGCAGCCCTACAATCGAGTATTATTAATGTGACGCACTTTGCAGCTTCGTAGTTGTGCAGACAACCGCCAGTGCAGTCCCTCTTGTGAGCGGCACTCTGCTAATACGGATTACAACTGTAATGTTAATATGTCTGTATGAAGGTATAGCGCCTAGTGCCGTCAGCAGCATTACTTATAGCAGTCCGCTCTCCTGCTGCCCGAGGGAGAAGAGGATGGTCAGGCGCATGTGGGTGTAGATGAGACTCAACATGTTGACCTTGGCTAAACTGCTAGCTGTGTCTAACACCTTCCCCGATCTCCAGGTATCGCTCTTTCGGGCCAGCTACTGACAGTAGCCCTGTGTGTGTGTGTGTGTGTGTGAGAGAGAGAGAGAGATTGTGCGCTTGCCTATCTCTCGAGTTCCAACTACTGTTTGGTGGTCACTGGCAACTTCCCCACCACAAGATTTCTACTATAGCCCACCATGCAAACCATCCTCTCACTTCATACAGTTGTTAATCTCCACTGATTTCAACAATGCCAACATTTAAGACTAACACTCTTACCTTCGTTGGAGAATCAGCAGTTTAGTGGCTTATCCTTTTGTTTGTAGTGCATGCCCTGTGTTATGAAAGTTGATGTTTTGTTGCCTTTTCCATTGTGTCTGTAAATTAACCTCCATAATTAAACATTAATCATATCCTTCCATACTACCTTGCCCACCTAGTCCTCATGACTGTCTTCCTCCCCAGTAGCTGTTTGATGTAATCCATGTCATCCTGTTATATGATTTACACATTAATTTCCTAGTCTCTCGTCATCAACAGGCAAGCGTGGGTGTGGGATTCTGTGTGGGTGTGGGGCTCTGTGTGAGTGGGACGCTCTGTGTGTGTGTGTGGGTGGGTCTGTGTGTGGCTCTGTGTGGCTCTGTGTATGTGTGTTTGGGGCTCTATGCGTGTGTGTGGGGCTCTGTGTGTGTGGGTGGGTCTGTATGTTTGTGTGTGGCATTTGGGAAAGATTAAGCTATTTGCATTGTAAATGACAATGCCATTTATTTATCTGTTTTCAAAACCAACACATAAATAAAAAATTGTCATTTACAATGCCAATAGCTCTAACTTTTGCAAAGGCGAGACCGTTGCATTGTAAATGCTTGTTGCAATCATGTTGCCGAGGGTGGCCCATTGAGTCTGAGCAACACTGCAATCATTCGGCTCCAAGATGTTCAACAAACAGCGCCTGGCCTCAGGCAATAACTCAACACCCGTCACCTCTCCCATCACAGCATGCACTCGGTTCCAGAAAACCACAACCTCAGGACATTCCCATATAATGTGAAGGGAGGTAGCAAGCATACCTCAGCCACGCCTACACAAACTATCCACAGAATAACCCATACACATCAGTCGTGGACCCGTGACATAGACACGGTGCAAAATCTTTAATTGCACCAACCGGAGACGCGCCGGAATCGCGACCTCTTTGGGGGAGGATATCGCAGCCTGCCAGTCTTCATCGTCCAACTCCAGTCCATCGCCGGTCCAAGCCCCACGAAGCTGTACAAGGAGATCCGAGCGGTCATTAATGAGTTTTTTGTAGATGAGAGATATAGTGCTATCAGGGACGTGCCCGTCAAGCACTCTATCTTCCAGGGGAGAGGACTCCGGAATAATAGTCCCGGCCGGGAAGACTGACTCAAGCGCATGGCGAACCTGGATATATCGGAAGTATTCCCTATCACTCAATTTATATTCCTGTTTTAGTTCATCGAAAGTCTTGACTCTGTTTTTGGCCCAAAGATCACCGACCTTACTGATGCCAATGAGGTCCTATCTATCGAATTCCTTTGTAGTCCATAGACTGCCCAGTCTCTCCGCCGCATACAGGGGGTTGCTCTAGTTAGCTTGTCCGACCACCCCGTAGCCGTAGTTGCACTACCCCATACTCATACCGCCACCCCGGTGGGGCCCGTCAGATTCTTCCTGGCAGCTCTGGAATAGAGCGCCCTATTATAGTTGCCCCCGGGTAGCTGCCACCTATCCATCTCGAATGCGGAATTCGGAACAGGACCGTACATGGCATGATTGACTGCACTCAATTGGGATGCCCAGTAATAGCGTTTGATATCAGGCAACGCTATACCACCATCATACCAGGGCAAAGTCAATTTTGCCAATGCTATGCTATGCGAGGTCGCCTGCCCCATACCAGCTTCCTCTGGAGGCCCTCAATTTCACAGAAATAACTGGCAGGCACCAGGTCAAGCGTGTTTTGGATGGCATACAGGAATAGGGGGAGAGACATCATCTTAAAGAGGGCCGCTCTCCCCAAGGGGGACAACGGCAAGCCACACCACGCCGTGACATCCGATCGAAGCCGGGCAAGCGGAGGAAGCAAATTTCGCTCGTAGCGTACTGTGAGGTCCAACGATATGTAGATCCCCAGGTACTTAAAGCCGACACACGAGACCGGTATCGGGCAAATGTGGGGCAGAGAAGGCAATTCTCCTGTAAGAGAGTAGATACAGGACTTGGCCCAATTGATGACCAAGCCGGAATTTTTCCCAAAGGAGCTCAAAACGTCGAATAAGACTCCCAAGGACTTACGAGGAGAGGTGAGGTACAACAATATATCGTCCGCGTACAACGATATACGATCCTCGAAGTCAGGGGACCATCGAATGCCCTTGAGCGAGGGTTCCCATCGGAGCCACGTGGTAAGGGGTTCAAGGGCAAGCGCAAAGAGCAGTGGCGACAAAGGACAGCCCTGCCGCGTGCCACGTCCGAGAACAAAGGGTTCCGAGGCCCTGCTATTGACCACCACCTGGGCCAGCGGTTGTTTATATAGAAGCCTGACCCACCCGATGAAGTTAGGGCCGAAGCCATATTTAGCAAGGGCCGCCCACAAATATGGCCATTCCACCGTGTCGAAGGCCATCGAGGCATCCAGAGAAACCAAGATGGCCGGCTCACTAAGAGACCCCGCCCTTGCCAAGACGCCGTGAAGACGGCGAAGATTAAGCGCGGTGTTTCGATGGGGAATGAACCCAGATTGGTCCGGGTGTATCAAGTCGCTAACCACTGTTATAAGCCGATTCGCCAAAAGCTTCTCTAGGATCTTGGGTTCTACATTCAAAAGCGAAATCGGCCGGTACGATGAACATTGTTCGCGGGGTTTTCCATCTTTATGGATGACCACAATGGACGCCAGTCTCGGATCCAAGATCTCGCGATGCCGAGAACATCCGACGAAGATGCGGTGCCATTTTGTCAGGGCACAGCTTGTACAGCTCAACCGGGATGCCATTCGGGCCTGAGGCCTTCCCCGAGCGAAGGGAGCAGATAGCGAGCGCTATTTCATCGGTGGAAAATTCCACCTCCATAAGCTCCTTGTCCGATTCCGACTGGCTAGGCAACACGATATCCCGAAGCAGCAAATGCGAGTCCTCCTCTGGCCTGTCCGAGACCGGCGCGCAGACCTTCTGAAAGTGCTGGGCAAAGACCTCAACTATCTCAACCGGGTCCACCACCCGCGTTCCATCCACCTTTTCAACAACAGGCACCACCCGATTCAATCTGTCTCTTTTGTCCAGCCAATCAACTTTCCCGCTTTATCACCAACATCATACAGACACCCCTGTTGCTCACGATTCATTGCCTTGGCCGCATCAGTCACCAGAGCTCTGTAGTCAGACTGTTTAAGGGCCAAAGAATGTAATCCCTCGGGTGTAGCCCCAGACTCTATCTTCTCCTCCAATGCAGTAATTTCATTTTCCAGACCCACCACCTCCTCGTTCTTACGTTTCCTCTCGCTAGCAATCAAGGACAGAGTTTGACCTCGAATCACAGTCTTATAAGCCTCCCACAAGGAGATGAGGGAGGACACAGACCCCTCGTTCTCGGCAAAGTAATAATCCATGCACTTGACCACCTCTGCTCTAGTTTTAGGATTACGAAGGTGCCAGGGGTTAATCAGAGCGACCCGACCCCCGGACCCCAACTGTACGTCAATAGTGAGCCAGAGTGGGGAGTGGTCCGAGATCCCCCTAGCTAAATGCCTGATTTCCCTTACAGAGACCATCTGCACCGCCGGTATAAGGACATAATCAAGCCTCGAGAGACTCCTGTGGGCTCCCGAGTAAAAGGTACATTGTAACTGTCCGGGGTGCAGTTGCCTCCAACAATCCGCTAGACCCAGCGCTTCCAAAAAGTTGCCCAGCCATAGTTGCGATGTCTTGAGAAGTCTGGGGGGGCTACGATCTTCATTACCACTGACAACCGAATTAAAGTCACCACCCACAACCAACATGCCCTCAGGAAACCCCAGGACCACCCTACCCAAATCAGAAAATGTAGTGGACTGTAGGCCAGGTGGGACATACACAGATAGAATGGAGATCGTCTTCCCCTCCCAGCGGCCCGTAATAGCCGCATATTGGCCTCTATCATCCAGCACAGTGTCATCTATCTCCAGGGGGAGGGAGTTTCTAACGAGGTCGCCCGCCCCCCTCGACCCAGTGGTGAATCCAGAGTGAGCCGCCAGGTGGTAGCCCAGTCTATTCAGTGCATGGCACGTTTTTCCAATTAGATGCGTTTCCTGGAGTAAAACTATATCTGGGGAGTAGCGCTTCAAGTATTGCAAAACTATCCCCCGCTTTATCCTATCGCCCAGACCATTGACGTTCCAGCTCAGCACCCTCAGCCCCCTACCCCCCATCCCAGAAATGAGAACAATGCCCCCCGCCAAGAAACAGGCACAAGAGATAAGATATGCAGCAAAACGCAGCCTCGAAACAAACAAGAAAATAAAGACCCCCCCCACTACCCCCAAGAGAATCCCCAAAACACACCCCCCCACCCTGCACCCCTGCGGTAGACCAAAAAGCCACCCCAACTTGCAGTGTGCCTGTCGCCCCATTGAAGTAACCTACAAGAAGAGAGAAAAAATCCCCCAGAGGAGGAAGAGTCCCGCTTCTCCCCACCCCCGGGTATTCACACTATATATACATAACAGTCATAGAGCCACTGCTATAAGTCCATAAAGTTGGCTTGCCGGCGCATACTCACTACTCCTGTTCCTCCAGGCCGCCTTCAGCTCCCCTCGATCTTTCCGGGCTGGTACGATGTGTCGGCAGAGTATCGAGCCAGTCACTGACCACCGCGGGCGGTCAAAGAAGAGCGCACGTTCCTCATATTCAATCCTCAGGCGGGCCGGGTAAAGCATGGTGTACTTCAGTCCCATGTCTCTAAGTCGCCGTTTCACCCCCGTAAAGCCCATGCGTTGTTTTTGCACCGCCTGTGTAAAGTCAGGATAAAAACTGATCGACGAGTTTTCAAATTTGGTGGGACCATTGGTGCGTGATGCTTGAAGAATAGCGTCTCTGTCCCGAAAATTAAAAATCCTGGCTATTATAGGCCTCGGTGCGGCTCCCGGTTTGGGCTTCCTGCCGGGGACTCTGTGAGCACGCTCCACCGTGAAAAAGTTACTGAGGCCCTTGGGTGCTAAGTGATTCAGCACAAGGTCCTCAACCAGAAGGTCCGTGGATAAGTCTGCGGAATTCTCTGGAACACCAACAATGCGGACGTTGTTGCGTCTGGCCCGGCTCTCGAAATCATCCAGCCGATGGGTAAACAAGTCGTTAGACGTCCGGAGATTGCGAACTTCGGTCTGAAGATCCGAGACATCCATAGTAAGGCTTACGGTCTTGATGTCCAGGGACTTGACCCGCTCATTGGTTTTCCCCAAGTCCGTCCTAATAAGGTTGACTTCGATCGCCACCGTGTCTATCTTAGCAGCCAGTGTTTCATACTGCTTGCCCATAGAGGTCTGCACTCTTGCGATGGCGCCCATAACGTCCTTCAATGTCAGCTCCTCAGTTGCAGGAGAGCCATCTCCAGTCTCGTCAAAGACTTTACTCACGCCGCCAGGGGATCCTTTCGGGCGGGTGAAGCGATCTATAGTATGGGATTGGGCAACCCCCCTCGGTATGTGCCCCTGGTTGCTCGCTTTTCGGTCTCCACCTTGCCCTCCATGATGAGCGACGAGCCCTGACGGAACCTTTGGGATCTGGTCAGAATGGTTCCCTGCGCAGCAAACTTGTAGAGGCAAGGAGACGAGGGCAGAAAACAAGCGTAGAGCTGGCAGCAAGAACCAGGTCAGCCGTGTCGACCGGCAGCAAATCGCCGTCAACAATGACCAAGAGCCAAACCGAAAGTACCACAGGGGCAGTGGACGTGTCTCACAGGCCGTAGTTGTTCAATTGCCACCTGGGTACCTCGGGGACTCAAGTCCGTGGATGGTCTTCGGTGTAGGCCGCAAGTATCAAAGTTCAGTAAGTCCTGTTCCCGACGGCCAAATCGAATTTTGAAAAAGAGTGTCGTATCACCAGGGAATCAGCTAGAAATACCCGTTGTCCAAATCAGGATACGTTGCAGGATAGATGCGGGAGGCGGAAAGGGTCTCGGGGGCCCTGTGCTCACGCGTCCATCTTGGATACGCACGAAGCTCCTGTATGTGTGTTCAACTTACCCTAGGACATCTCGGCGCTTACATTGGGAACCCGACCTGGCTTTTTCCCTTTGAGATAACCCGTACTGGGCATCCCGAAGGTGAAAGCCAGGCATCCCGCCGCGGGGGGGGGGGCATTGTGGAGATTAAGCAAGCTTACTGCCCAGAGCTGCATAGTGTGAACCCGTGCTTAGATTGGGCACCGAAGTGAGAATTATCGAGTCCGTGGACAATTGGGCTCAAGACCCTGCCACGTCGGGAATTGAAACCTGGTCCCGGGTCTGACCTCTGCTTCAGGGTATGCCTCCTCTAACCAGTGAGCCACACTTCTCCCCGCTGCCAGCAATGTTGATACGTCAGTGGGACATGTGGTTCTCCGCAATCTTTTCAAATAAGGTGAGCCTCTGTTTCCCTCCTCCTCTGTACTGCTTCTCAGACGCTTATTATCATGCCTAATATTGAGTACATTCTCATGTGGTTGCAAGTTTTCATGTATTTATGAACATTAGCATGTTTAATATGGTAATTGCATATGCTTTGTATATACAGTTTTATGTTACATATAGCGTCTTCCAAGCTTTATTTGGGTACTGCTATCTACTCTGATTCAGGCATGTGAATCTATGAAAGACACCCCAATATTGGAGAAGAACAATAGTTACTTACCTGTAATCTGTGGTTCTCCAGTATTGGTGTCTTTCATAGATTCACATGCAACCCTCCCACCTCCCCTCAGAGGCTGGTTTATGCTCTTATCCATTGGTTACACTCTTGTGCGAGAAAATCTGAGAGCCTGAGCCTCTGAGGAGAACATTCTGGGGGTGCTGTTGTTGATTGGCTGCAGTTTGGACTATGTATAATGACTATGACAGTCATAGATGTGGAACTTTTTTCTTGGTAGCTTTGGTCTACTTTACTTCCTGGTTTCATGTTACCAAGGTTTTTGGTTAGTATGGGCATATTTATTGCTTTTTCATGTACAGTGGGACTCCCACTCCGATGACAGGGAATGATTCAGGCATGTGAATCGATGAAAGACACCAATACTGGAGAACCACAGATTACAGGTAAGTAACTATTATTCATCTAAGGCAGATGGAGTGAAGATGGAGAGCAGCAGAGAGATGTAAGACGGATGGGGTGAAGCAGAGATGTAAGATGGAGTGAAGCAGAGAGATGAAGTGAGATGGAGTGAAGCAGAGAGATGTAAGACGGATGAGGTGAAGCAGAGATGTAAGATGGAGTGAAGCAGAGAGATGTAAGACGGGTGGAGTGAAGCAGAGAGATATAAGACAGATGGAGTGAAGCAGAGAGATATAAGACAGATGGAGTGAAGCAGAGAGATGTGAGGCAGATGGAGTGAAGATGTAGTGAAGCAGAGACATGTGAGAAGGATGGAGTGAAGAAGGAGTGGAGCGGAGAGGAGAAGACGGATGGAGTGAAACAGAGGAATGTAAGAGAGATGGTTTACAGCAGAGAAATGTAAGGCAGATGGAGTGAAGATGGAGTGAAGCAAAGAGATTCAAGACAGATGGGGTGAAGATGGAGTGAAGCAGAGAGATGTAAGAGGGATGGAGGGAAGCAGAGAGGTGTAAGACAGATAGAGTGAAGATGGAGTGAAGCAGAGAGATGTAAGACAGATGGAGTGAAGCAGAGAGATGTAAGACAGATTGGGTGCAGATGGAGTGAAGCAGAGAGATGTAAGACGGATGGAGTGAAGCAGAGCGATGTAAGACGGACGTAGTGAAGCAGAGAGATGTAAGACAGATGGGGTGAAGATGGAGTGAAGCAGAGAGATGTAAGACGGATGGAGTGAAGCAGCGAGATGTAAGACAGATGGAGTGAAGCAGATAGATGTAAGACGGATGGGGTAAAGATGGAGTGAAGCAGAGAGATGTCAAACTTACGGAGTGAAGCAGAGAGATGTAGGCGAGATGCAGTGAAGCAGAGACATGTAAGATGGACGGAGTGAAGCAGAGAGGTGTAAGACAGATGGAGTGAAGCAGAGACTTGTAAGATGAATGAATTAATAATGAATGAGGTAGCACTTGTAGAGCGCCTGGTTACCCGAAGACATCTCAGCGCTAATAGTTACGCAGATACCCGATTCAAGACATATCAGGAGAAAAGGAGAGTTTTTTTCTGCTTACGAAAGTTCATGTAGTTTAATCGGGATTGAGTGTGGAGAGGAAGGTGAATCCAAGGTTTGGCAACATTGTATGAAAAAAGGCGACGTCCACTTCTCATTCGTTTAATTTTTTGAAACTGTCATCAGATGTTTACTTTCTGATCTTAAAGCTCTTTTGGTCTGGTAGGGATGGATCATCGCATGAATCATCGGGGATCCTTTTCCGGAAAGTGCTTTATGTGCGATGCACATAGCCTTAATCTGAAACCTCGCCTGAATTGGGAGCCAATGCAGAGAGGCGAGAGCAGGTTTGGCTGAGAGACGTTTCGGGATATTTAGAGCAACCGGGCTGTACAATTTTGAACTGTTCGATGTATTTTGGTTGTAGAAAGTGGGGCTCCTAGGTATAGAGCGTTAGCATAATCAAGTTGTGACAGGATCAGTGCTTGTACTAGCAGCCTTCTGGCCACGAAAGGTAATAAGGGAAGAATGTTCCTGATCATCCTCAGAAGGCCATAACAGGTGGCTGCTACTTTCCAAGCATGTTCCTTAAAATCTTGAATAGAGTCAAGCATGACTCCTAGGTTTTTATGTGCTTTTTCGGGGCAGGAGGAGGGCCCAGACAGTTAGGCCAAAAGGAGTCTATATTGAGTGAGGCAGAGTTGCCAAGGAGCATAATCTCAGTTGTTGTCCCATTAAGCTTCAGATATGAGGTGTCCATCCATCTGGCCACTTTTTGTAGACAGGAGGTTAAGCTCGGTCCAGAGTTACCATTTTAATTCAGAGAACGACCAAATGAGTGTTGTCTGCATAAGTGACAATCTGCACCCCAAATGGAATGACTGTTTGTGGCAGGGAGTGTAGGAGAGTAGGGTATGCAATCCTACGGTCACCCCCGATTTTTGCTTTTTGCTTCACTGGTTTACGACTTTCCCTGGCTGTGGGCCTGCTAATCAGACCCACAGCCTAGCTGTTCTCTCTCTAAATTGACAAGCATGTACCTTAGGTGCATTTACCAATTGGTACTGGGCCACCTTATCAGTCCTTGTACAGTATACCTTAGGTATCCAGGGCATAGGTGTACCCAGGGCCTTCCAGGGGCTGAAGCTTGTATTATGCCACCCCTGGCTGGCCATCTAAATCTGACACAACTGGCTGCACGACAGCTGGGGCAAGGTGGTGTAATCACCTGTTGCTTTAGATATAGTATACCTATATCTAACACTAAAATGGACACATAGATTCCTATCAGTCACTCCTATGGCAGGCCTTGACAATCCTGAAGGAAGAGCGCTTGGAATCATGTGAGATGGTGCTCTGGCATGAGCTGAGCCCGTTTGCAGCTTGCGGAACCAAGTCCTAATAGCTGTTCCATGATAACGCTATACCATATACTCTTAAGTGCATTATGAACCTCGCGGTCAAATGCTAACTTTGGTATAGCATTATCAAAACATGTCGAGTAAGGTGTCATACGAATTGGAATACTACCCCCTCGCCAATTCTGGCGACGGGGGTAGCATTCCACCCTTCTAGAGGGACACGACATGTATGTAACTGTGAACCCCGGTTAAAGTTAACTCGAGCCTCAGCATCACAAAATGGATGCTGCCACCACAGACACAAGTCTGACCTCCTGCTGCTGGGAGTCCTTCCAGCGAGGGAGGCTCGGACAAAGGGTTTCCTGCCTTGGGAGGTGCTAGCACCACCCCAGACAGGATTTTGTGTATTAGGTAGGCCAGGGCTGAAAGGAATGAGACATGCCTGGGGCACACAATGTGTCCCTGTGCATACTCCAGTCTAAACCAGTTCCTGGGGCACTCCAGCCCCAGAGCTGGCGCAAGACCGGACAAAGGAAAGGGGGTGTAACCACCCCCCTTCCTGGTCCCACCCAGAGGAGGGACCTAGTCGTAGTGCAGCTCCCTTTGGGAGAATAAAGGTAGGAGCTGGTCCCATTCCAAACTAGATTATCCTGAACAACTTTACAAGAAGAAACTCTGGACTTCGACGTTCTGCTCCACAGAAGACTGAAGAAATCTCGCTTGTGGGCAAGGAGTGTCCACCCTGCATAAGCAGGCACCATCAGCGTCCAGCTGCTTCACTTTGTCGTCTTCCTTCCCGGATCCAGACTTCAGAGCCCGACGAGACCCGGACTCCCAGACCTCTCTGACCTCTACCTACATCTGCAGCACAGCTGAGACCCATGGGTGCGACGAGACACGTGGGACCGGCCATCTTGGAAGAAGCAGCACTTCGCTCCAGCACGACTCCTGAGGTATCATCATCCAAGTGCTTTGGGGACTGAGAAGCCCCGACCCTGAGCAGCTCCTGCACCAAAGACCAGCCCTCCAGCATCCACGAGATCTGCGTGGGGCCCTTCTGCTTGCCTGCTGCTCGACGCGTTGTCTGGTCACTTGCCGGCTGGCTTGTGGCCTCCTAGACGACGAACTCCGACAACTTTACTGCTGGTCTGGTTGCTCCAGACTGGCCCTTGCTCCCTTCCAAAAGAGGAGCACCCCGGACCCTCCTGGTCCACTCCAGACGCCGTTTCCACTCACCGCGTGGGTTGCCTTTGCCAAGGCCTGTTGAACCCGAATCCGGAGACGACACCGCCGACAGCGAGAGCCTGCGTGGGACAGCTCGTGCCTCCATCCTGGTCGTCGACGACACCGCCTGGTCCAAGTAGCTGCTGAGACAAGCGTCCACCTTCACCTGATCGCGATGACGACATCTGGTTCCACTCCTGGTTCCACTCCAGTCACTGGCTAGTGACTTTGAACATTGTCCCCTCTGCTTTCAGGTTCTTCTCTTCACCAATCCACCCTTGGATTGCACCGGACATCTTCCTACTGGTCGCCTGCAGCATCTTTCTTCAAGGCTCCATAGACTTCGACGCGGAAACCCGACACGACTTCGCACCTATGCACCCGCAGCCTGTGGGTGAGGTAACACGAGCATTTCGGTGCTCAAGGGTAGCTTGACTCTCCTAGTGTCCAGTTCCATTGTCGTTTTAGTCCTATCTAGTCAGGAACGTCCGTACTCACTTTTTCTTTAAACTGTACTGTCCATAGACGTTTGTACGCATCTCGCGTGTGAGTTCACATTCTCCACGCGAGCTTCGTGGGCCTCCAATTACCTACCTCAAGTTAGTATAGCGTGGTCCCAGCGATCCTACAACCTCTGGACAGCTCCTTTCCTTTAATTGACTTTCACATTCCACTTACTTAGTATATGGTTTGTCGTGCCCCTAGGGCACCATTGTAAATCGTGCAACTTAAACGTGTTTTTCCTAAGAGTTTGTCATGTGTTTAGCCCTCTGACCTCATAAAGAGTTCAGAGGTGTGTGTTAGTTAATAAATAACTGTTTATTTTCATAACAACCTGTGTGGTGTCCTTTTCATTTGGTATTCAAAGGTTATATGTGGTAAAACAGCTGGCTTCACATGCCATTCAGAGTTTAGCCTAAAGACTGCTTTTGTCCACGCTACTAGGATAGCTGGTCTATAAGGTTGACTTACAGCCAATCACCATAAGGGTTGTTTGGACTGATACAAGGTGATCACTAGAACTAGTGAGCATCATATATCAGGCCAACTTCTCACATTGGTGTGCAGCGGTTGGGATTTGAGCTTGCTGTTGTTTTTACCAAATATAATCTGAGATATCATTTGAAAAATCACATAAGGTACCATAGGTACATATAGCAAGCTTAGAAATACTCTGAGTTCTACTGAACCAGCTGTTGTAGTAGAAAGGGAGTAGCACACCCTGACTACAACTCTTAGCAAGGGATCAGTAGGTAAACCCATAGTGTAGGTAAGTGCACCACTTATACCTCACTAGAAAAGCATGTCTACCACAGGAGGGAACACAGAGGCTCCCCTTGTGGTTGATGACCCTCCACAGGTCACTTCCAGATATGCAGCCCTTAGCTTCCAGGAGATGAGACAAGTGTGTACCTGCAGGAAGCTAAAACAGGGTTCTAACCCTACCACTCCTTTTCTGATAGGTCTCTTAGAGACATATGATGCCAGAAGGGCTTCTAACACAGGCCCCTCTAATCCAGATGGGAGCATGCCCCCCTTAGAGGGAACCTTGGGTGATCCTGACCTTAACCTCCATGGAGCAGAAAGTGAAGAGGAGGAAGAGGAAGAGGAATTATCTGGTGATGAGGCAGACAAAGGTCCAGTAGTAGTCAGTAGGCTCACCCGAACCAACTTAAGCATACATGAGAATGGAGCTGGGGGACCCCCAGGCCCATCCTCAGGCAGGCTTAACCTTGGGAATAGACGAGTTAGGTCTCACTCCAGAGGCTACACTACAGAGATCTGTTCATACCCATGTCTCTCAGGCATCTTCTCAGAGAGGGATGACATCCCCTCAGAGAAGAGAGCATGAAGCTAAGATGAGGGAAGTTCATCTGAGGATTCAGAGGGAAGAACTTGCCCTTGCCAAAGAAAGACTTGCCTTTGCCAGAGAGCAGAAATTGAGTGGGGCAGACCCCACTGGTGGCAGCATTATCATTAGAGATAAAGACAGGAGTTTTGATACTAGACACCTGAGTAAAATAGTGCCCCCCTTTAAACAAGGGGATGACATCCACAAATGGATGACTGCTTTGAGAGGGCCTGCACTGTCCAGTGCATCCCCCAGAGTCAGTGGACAGCTATACTGTGGCTCTCCTTTGAAGGTAAAGGTAGAGATAAGCTCCTCACTACTAGAGCTGAGGATGCTAACAATGACCAAGTCCTGAAGAATACACTGGTTGATGGGTTTGGCTTAACAACTGAGCAGTACAGGTTGCTGTTCAGAGACACCCAGAAAATTCAGTCTCAGGATTGGGCTGACTTTGTTGATTGTGCCACTAAGGCTTTTGAAGGCTGGTTACTGGGAAGTAAAGTTACTGATTACACAGGATTATATAATCTAATTATGAGAGAACAAATCTTAAGTAATTGTCAAAATCAGTTGTTGCATCAGCACCTTATTGACTCAGATGTGACCTCTCCCCAAGAATTGGGAAAGAAGGCAGACAGATGGGTCAGGACAAGAGTCAAGCAGCAGAATCAGAACCAGGGTGGTGGCCAGAAGAAAGCAGACCAGAAGGGTAATGAGAGTAAACAAAATGACCAGAAGTCTTCAACAGGGCCCCAACAATCTAAGGAGGGTGGGTCCCAGAATTCCCAAAAGAAGAAGAAGAATGGTCAGAAGAAACCATGGTGCCAATACTATAAAAGTAATACTCACTGGTTTAGTGAGTGCACCAAGAAAGGCCCAGCTCCTACCACTACTGCCCCTAAGGCTATAGTGGGGTTGACATTGGTATCTGAGGCAGGCTCTGACCTAGTCAGAGTACCTACTCAGGCTGTTCTTGTTTGTACTGGGGACATGGATTTGACCCCTACAATAAGTCCCAGTACTCTGGGCAAGTACAGGCAAACGCCTTTAATCAATGGAAAAATGGCTCAGGCCTACAGGGACACCTGTGCCAGTGTCACTATGGTGACACCAGCATTTGTGGACCCTGGACAGGTAATACTAGGTTCAGACTACCTAGTGACCAATGCTAGCAATGTCACTAGTGGAGAAGTGGAGAAGTGTGGCTCACTTGTTAGAGGAGGCAGACCTGGAAGCAGAGGTCAGCCCTGGACCAGGGTTCAATTCCCGGCTCGGCGGGGTCTTGAGTCCTAAAATGTCCACGGACTCGACAATTCTCGCTCCGGGGCCTACTCGATTCATGGGTTCACACTCTGCGACTCTGGGCAATAGCTTGCTTAATCTCCACAACGGCCCCTCGCGGCGGGATGCCTGGCTTTCACCTTGTGGATACCCTGCCGGGGTTATCTCACAGGGGAATACCAGGACGGGTTCCCTAAGCAAGCGCTTAGATACCGGGTCGGTGATTTGCGCTATATAAATACATGTACATTTACATTTACATTTACTACTAACCATAGTATGGCACTTGTTAATTTCTCCTGGGGAGGGGTAAATGGCCTCAAAAGGGTTGTTGTTAGTTCAGACCTCCCAGTGGACTGTCTTTTGGGCAATGATTTGGAATCCTCCCTATGGTCAGATGTGGAGTATAGGACTCATGTGGAAATGTTAGGTTTGTCAGCACATGTCCTTGCTGTCACTAGGTCACAGGCCAAGAAATGCCCAGCTGAACTAGTGCTGGATCCTGGAACAATGGACCAGACACTAACCAAGAGTAAGAACAGTAGGGTTAAGGCAGTGCCTTCCCCCTTGCCTCAAGGTGAGGGTCAGCTCTCACAGGAGACTGACCCAAAGACCCCAGAAGGAACTGTCCTAGAAGAACTTGAGCCTGAACAGGTTGAGTTTCTTGTGACAGGGGGACCTTCCAGGGCAGACTTGAGACAAGCACAATTAGACTGTTCATCTCTTGAACCCCTCAGGCAGCAGGCTGCTGCTGAGGCTGCAGGGAATGCCACAGGTGCCCATAAAGTGCACTTTGATGATGGACTCCTTTACTCTGAGGCAAGAGACCCCAAGCCTGGTGCTACCAGGAGGCTGGTCATCCCCTTGTCTCTGAGAGGTTTCCTTCCCACCCTGGCCCATGAAATTCCCCTTGCAGGTCAGAACAAGACTTGGGAAAGACTTGTCCCACACTTTCACTGGCCTCATATGTCTGAGGACACTAAAGAGTTGTGTCGCTCATGTGTCACCTGTCAAGCCAGTGGCAAATCAGGTGGCACAACAAACGCCCCCTCCATACCACTACCTGTGGTGGGGGTACCCGTTGAAAGAGTGGGGATTGACATTGTTGGACCAATGGACCCCCCAACAGCATCTGGGCACAGATTTATACTGGTGGTAGTGGATCATGCCACCAGGTATCCAGAAGCTATTCCCCTTAGGACCACTACAGCTCCTGTTGTGTCCAAGGCCCTACTCTCAGTTTTTACTAGAGTGGGGTTTCCTAAGGAGGTTGTCTCTGACAGAGGTGCAAACTTTATGTCAGGATACTTTACTGCAATGTGGAGGGAGTGGGGTGTCAATTAAAAATTCACCACCCCCTATCACCCACAGTGCAATGGGCTTGTTGAGAGATTCAACAAGACCCTCAAAGGGATGATAAAAGGGTTACCAGAAAAGCTTAGGCGAAGATGGGACATCCTTTTACCCTGCCTTTTGTTTGCTTCCAGAGAGGTCCCACAGAAGGGGGTTGGCTACAGCCCTTTTGAACTTCAATTTGGGCATCCTGTAAGAGGACCCCTGTGTCTTGTGAAGGAAGGATGGGAGAGACCTCTCAAAAAGCCTAAGCAAGACATAGTGGACTATGTACTTGGTCTCCGCTCCAGGATGGCAGAGTACATGGAAAAGGCATCTAGAAACCTTGAGGCCAGCCAAGAACTGCAAAAAGCTTGGCATGACCAAAAGGCTGTCCTTACTGTTTACCAGCCTGGACAGAAGGTGTGGGTGTTGGAGCCAGTGGCCCCAGCAGCTCTCCAAGACAAATGGTCTGGACCCCACACTATCATTGAACAGAAGGGAGAGGTCACCTATCTGGTAGACCTTGGAACTCCCAGGAGCCCTCACAGAGTACTTCTTGTGAACAGGCTCAAGGCATTTGTCAACAGGGAAGACATGGGCTTGCTCATGGCTACAGATGAGGGACAGGAGGAAGAGAGTGACCCTCTCCCAGACCTGCTCACTCAGAACCCTGATGATGGGTCAGTAGATGGTGTAGTCTTTTCTGACAGCCTCTCTGAGCATCAACAAGAGGATTGTAAACAGGTTCGTCAATCCTTCAGACAAATGTTCTCTCTGACACCCAGTCAGACAAACTGGTGCACCCATGAGGTGGACACTGGTGACAGTCTGCCTATAAAGAGTAAAATCTACAGGCAACCTGGCCACGTCGGGGACTGCATAAAACAGGAAGTACAGAAGATGTTGGAATTGGGAGTCATTGAACCCTCAGAGAGCCCTTGGGCTAGTCCTGTAGTTCTAGTGCCTAAACCTCACACCCAGGATGGTAAGAGAGAGATGAGGTTTTGTGTAGACTACAGGGGTCTCAATGCTGTCACTAAGACAGATGCCCGTCCAATACCAAGAGCAGATGAACTCATTGACAGATTGGCTTCTGCCAAGTTATTGAGTACATTTGACCTGACAGCTGGTTATTGGCAAATCAGGTTAGCTGAGGATGCCAAGGCCAAAACAGCATTTTCTACCCCAGGAGGTCATTACCAATTTGTGGTGATGCCCTTTGGTTTGAAAAATGCACCTGCCACTTTCCAAAGGTTGGTGAACCAAGTTCTCTCTGGGCTGGATGACTTCTGTGCGGCATATCTAGATGATATTGCTGTCCACCTGAGAGGATCACCTGATCCACCTGAAGAAAGTTTTAGAGGCCCTGCAAAAGGCAGGCCTCACTATCAAGGCTACCAAGTGCCAGATAGGGCAGAGTCAAGTTGTATACTTGGGCCACCTTGTAGGTGGAGGCCAAGTTCAACCTTTGGAGAGCAAGATACAGGCCATAAAGGACTGGGCTCCTCCAACCACCCAGACACAGGTTATTATTATTATTATTATTATAAATTTTTATAGAGCGCGTAGTCACCCGGAGGTATCCCAGCGCTAAGATCCCTACCTCTACAGGTCAGTGGGCCAAGATAAGGAAGGGGGGGAGTGGGAGGTGAAGGGGGAACAGGAGTTCGGGGTTCCGGACGAGCAAGTTTTTTTTTTTTAGGGAAAAAGGTGAGTTTTCAACCGCTTCCTGAAGCGTAGATAATTAGGTTCGATTCTCAGGTCACGGGGGAGTGAATTCCAGAGGCGTGCGGTGTGAACTGCAAAACGTCTTCCGCCTGAACGTGCCTTCTTAAATCTGGGAATGATGATGAGATTCTCCTTGTCCGAACGGAGGGATCTTGAGGATTTATAGGGTCTGATAAATTTTCTGAGAATAGGGGGGCCTTGATTTTGTAGCAGTTTGTGGGCTAGGCACAGGGCCTTAAATTTGACCCGCTCCCTTATTGGAAGCCAGTGGAGGAGCTTCAGTGCTGGTTTGGCCGAGGCTCTAGCAGGGGTGTTAGTGAGAATCCGGGCAGCGACGTTCTGAATTCTCTGAAGCTTGTTCATCGTTGCCTCGGGGGCGCCCAGGTAAATAACACTGCTATAATCAAGCCTAGAGAGTATCAGGCCTTGAATTAGCAGTTTTTGCGAGTTGGGGGGCAAGAGGGGCAGGATCTTTCTCAATGATTTCAGGAGCCCGAAGCACGTCCCGGCTACTTTTTTTGCTTGCGTGGTGAACGAAAGGTCTGTATCGAGCCACACGCCCAAGCTTTTTACTTCTTGTTTAGGGTCAGGGGGGGGACCCAAACAGGTCAGAGCTTTCTTGGGCCTGTCTGGTTACTATAGGAAATTTGTCAGAAATTATGGAACCATTGTGACTCCACTTAATGACCTGACAAGTAAAAAAATGCCAAAGAAAGTTCAGTGGACAGTTAGCTGTCAGAAGGCATTCAATGACCTAAAGCAGGCCATGTGCACTGCACCTATTCTCAAGAGTCCAGACTAATCCAAGCCATTCATTGTCCAAACAGATGCTTCTGAGTTGGGTGTGGGAGCTGTTCTATCTCGACTGAATATTGATGGTCATGACCAGCCCATTGCTTTTATAAGTAGAAGGCTGACCCCTAGAGAGAAACGTTGGTCAGCTATTGAGAGGGAGGCCTTTGCTGTGGTTTGGGCCCTGAAGAAATGAAATGAAAAATTCCACTTATATAGCTCATAACCACCCGGAGGCCTCGCAGCGCTTAAGTTGAGGCCATACCTGTTTGGTACTCACTTCAAGATTCAGACCGACCATAAGCCCCTCTTATGGCTAAATCAAATGAAGGGTGAAAACCCCAAGCTTCTTAGGTGGTCCATTTCCCTACAGGGGATGGACTTTACAGTGGAGCACAGACCAGGAACTGACCATGGCAATGCAGATGGTCTCTCCAGGTACTTCCACTTAGAACAAGAAGACTCACCTGGTCAAGGTTAGTTTAATGTCCCTAAGTTTGGGGGGGGTTATGTAGGAGAGTAGGGTCTGCAATCCTATGGTCACCCCCGATTTTCTTTTTGCTTCACTGGTTTACGACTTTCCCTGGCTGTGGGCCTGCTAATCAGACCCACAGCCCAGCTGTTCTCTCTCTAAATTGACAAGCATGTACCTTAGGTGCATTTGCCAATTGGTACTGGGCCACCTTATCAGTCCTTGTACAGAATACCTTAGGTATCCAGGGCATAGGTGTACACAGGGCCTACCAGGGGCTGAAGCATGTATTATGCCACCCCTGGCTGGCCAACTAAACAGACACAACTGGCTGCACGACAGCTGGGGCAAGGTGGTGTAATCACCCTTTGCTTTAGATATAGTATCCCTATATCTAACCCTAAAATGGACACATATATTCCTATCAGTCACTCCTATGGCAGGCCTTATCAATCCTGAAGGCAGAGTGCTTGGAATTATGTGAGATGGTGCTCTGGCATGAGCTGAGCCCGTTTGCAGCTTGCGGAACCAAGTCCTAATAGCTGTTCCATGATAACGCTATACCATATACTCTTAAGTGCATTATGAACCTCGCGGTCAAATGCTAACTTTGGTATAGCATTATCAAAACATGTCGAGAAAGGTGTCATACGAAGGAATACTACCCCCTCGCCAATTCTGGCGACGGGGGTAGCATTCCACCCTTCTAGAGGGACACGACATGTATGTAACTGTGAACCCCGGTTAAAGTTAACTCGAGCCTCAGCATCACAAAATGGATGCTGCCAAAACAGACACAAGTCTGACCTCCTGCTGCTAGGAGTCCTTCCAGCGATGGAGGCTCGGACAAAGGGTTTCCTGCCTTGGGAGGTGCTAGCACCACCCCAGGCAGGATTTTGTGTATTAGGTAGGCCAGGGCTGAAAGGAATGAGACATGCCTGGGGCATACAAGGTGATTCAGAAAAGGGGGTCCGAAAAGGGGGTGGTGATGAACAGAGTGTCTGAATTAAGCAGACCACTCTTACCCAGTCCAAAGATCAGGGCTTGATCCATCACCGTTATTTATCTCACTGCACCATCCCAGCTCAGAACCTGGCTATATTCTGTCCCTGGCCCAGTGCATCATGGGAACAGGGCAGACTAAACTACCAAGCCAATTCTTCACCAGAAAGGAGACAAGCTACAAGGTGTCCCTGTGCATATGCCAGTCTAAACCAGTTCCTGGGGCACTCCAGCCCCAGAGCTGGCACAAGACCGGACAAAGGAAAGGGGAGTGAACAACCCCCCTTCCTGGTCCCACCCAGAGGAGGGACCTAGTCGTAGTACAGCCCCCTTTAGGAGAATAAAGGTAGGAGCTGGTCCCATTCCAAACTAGATTATCCTGAACAACTTTACAAGAAGAAACTCTGGACTTCGACGTTCTGCTCCACAGAAGACTGAAGAAATCTCCCTCGTGGGCAAGGAGTGTCCACCCTGCATAAGCAGGCACCATCAGCGTCCAGCGGCTTCACTTTATTGTCTTCCTTCCCGGATCCAGACTTCAGAGCCCGACGAGACCCGGACTCCCAGACCTCTCCGACCTCTACCTACATCTGCAGCACAGCTGAGACCCGTGGGTGCGACGAGACACGTGGGACCGGCCATCTTGGAAGTTGCAGCACTTCGTTCCAGCACGACTCCTGAGGTATCCTCATCCAAGTGCTTTGGGGACTGAGAAGCCCCGACCCCGAGCAACTCCTGCACCGAAGACCAGCCCTCCAGCATCCACGAGATCTGCGTGGGGCCCTTCTGCTTGCCTGCTGCTCGACGCGTTGTCTGGTCACTTGCCGGCTGGCTTGTGGCCTCCTAGACGAAGAACTCCGACAACTTTGCTGCTGGTCTGGTTGCTCCAGACTGGGCCTTGCTCCCTTCCAAAAGAGGAGCACCCCGGACCCTCCTGGTCCACTCCAGACGCCGTTTCCACTCACCGCGTGGGTTGCCTTTGCCAAGGCCTGTTGAACCCGAATCCGGAGACGTCAGCGCCGACAGCGAGAGCCTGCGTAGGACAGCTCGTGCCTCCATCCTGGTCGTCGACGACACCGCCTGGTCCACGTGGCTGCTGAGCAAGCGTACACCTTCACCTGATCGCGACGACGACATCTGGTTCCACTCCTGGTTCCACTCCAGTCACTGGCTAGTGACTTTGAACATTGTCCCCTCTGCTTTCAGGTTCTTCTCTTCACCAATCCACCCTTGGATTGCACCGGACATCTTCCTCCTGGTCGCCTGCAGCATCTTTCTTCAAGGCTCCACAGACTTTGACGCGGAAACCCGACACGACTTCGCACCTATGCACCCGCAGCCTGTGGGTGAGGTAACACGAGCATTTCGGTGCTCAAGGGTAGCTTGACTCTCCTAGTGTCCAGTTCCATTGTTGTTTTAGTCCTATCTAGTCAGGAACGTCCGTACTCACCTTTTCTTTAAACTGTACTGTCCATAGACGTTTGTACGCATCTCGCGTGTGAGTTCACACTCTGCACACGCGCTTCGTGGCCCTCCTATTACCTACCTCAAGTTAGTATAGCGTGGTCCCAACGATCCTACAACTTCTGGACAGCTCCATTCCTTTAATTGACTTTCACATTCCACTTACTTAGTATATGGATTGTCGTGCCCCTAGGGCACCATTGTAAATCGTGCAACTTGAACGTATTTTTCCTAAGAGTTTGTCACGTGCTTAGCCCTCTGACCTCATAAAGAGTTCATAGGTGTGTGTTAGTTAATAAATAACTGTTTATTTTCATAACAACCTGTGTGGTGTCCTTTTCATTTGGTATTCAAAGGTTATATGTGGTAAAACAGCTGGCTTCACATGCCATTCAGAGTTTAGCCTAAAGACTGCTTTTGTCCACGCTACTAGGATAGCTGGTCTATAAGGTTGACTTACAACCAATCACCATAAGGGTTGTTTGGACTGATACAAGGTGATCACTAGAACTAGTGAGCATCATATATCAGGCCAACTTCTCACAGGGAGCTCATGTAAATATGAAATAAGGTGGGACTCAATGACGATCCCTGAGGAACTCCACATGTGAAGGGCACTTGTTTAGACCAGATCTCATCCTCAAAGACTGAAAAGACTCTCTTTTCTAAAAAAGACTGCAACCATTTAAGTGCCATTCCGGTCACTCCTATATCTTTGAGTCTATTAATCAACAACGGGTGGTTGACTGTGTCGAAGGGTGTGCTCAGGTCTAACGGAATAAGTGCTGGGCAGCCTCCACCCTCAATGATTTTTCTGGTTTCCTCCACTACCGACAGGGGAGCGGTCTCTGTACCCTGCTGTGATCTGAAACCTGTCTGTGAGGGATGAAGCTAGTTGTTTTTTTTCCAGGAATTCCGAGAGGGATGAGTTCACATGCTTCTCAGCAATTGTACTTATACCTGGCAACAAAGATATGGGTCGGGAATTTGCCCATTCTTCCGGGTCCAGATTGGTTTTTTTTAACAGAGCCTTGACCGTCGCCTGTTACCACAGCGGAGGCACAATTCCAGTGAGAAGGGAGGCATTGATCAAGTCTAATATGATTGGAGAAATACTCTTACTAATCTTATTTAAAATGGTAGAGGGAGCTGGATCTACTGGTGAGCCAGATTTAAGATGATTCAATATATTTTTTAAGGAGGTTTGGTCCAATGGGGGGAATTCCTCCAGCAGGTCCTGTTACTTTTTTGAGTCTGTTGAGGGTACCATCTGTTGGTCTCTTTCCAAGGGGAAGGCCGTATACATGGTTTTTATTTTAGCAGAAAAAAACTCTGCTTACTGGTTACATCGGAGTTGAAGATTATCTACAGTCTGTGGGTGGGCCAAGGGGGTCAAGAGTGATTTTGCAATATGGAATATTTCGCTCGGCG
Organism: Lissotriton vulgaris; assembly: GCF_964263255.1. Lineage (NCBI taxonomy): Eukaryota > Metazoa > Chordata > Amphibia > Caudata > Salamandridae > Lissotriton > Lissotriton vulgaris. Next base: position 1,995,290,734 of record NC_141693.1, on the reverse strand, counting down.
GGGATGTAATTCTATCTTGATAGTCGCAGCTTTGCACAGATTTTATTTCTGATTTATAGTGTTTTATGGCTTCTTTATATTTGACTTTGTTAACAAGTGAAAAGTCCTTTCTCCATTTTCTTCCCAATATTTTGCACTTTAGTTTAAGTTTCCGGAGTCTGGAGGAGTACCAAGGATTTCTATTGATTCCTGTTTTTATATGTATCTCTTTTTTGGGAAGGACGGTGTTAAGCGAGGACTCTAACCAACTATTAAATGTATCATTTGCGATAATAGGATTTGGGTGGGGTTTTGGTCTTGTGTTCTCCAAATTGGTCTCCCATAATTCCCATAGAACTTTTGCCCAGGTGCGGATAAGCTTTTTAATTTCCCTCGCTGGTGGACTCGTTTCCCGCATGACCCAGGTAAATGGGAGCAGGAAATTTATTTTTTATTATTTATTTTAACACTTATAGAGCGCGCTGTTACCAGTCGGCGTCCTGGCGCTGAAGTGATAATTCCCGAGTAATGGATAATATGGGTACTTAATGGGAGAAGAGCCATGTTTTTAGATCTTTCCTGAATGTCATAAGATTCTTATTATGTTTGAGGGAGAGAGGGAGGGAATTCCACGCCATCGCAGCTCCCCTAACAAAACTCCTTCCACCCCAGCGTGCCTTCTTGATCCGAGCAGTTTTAACCAGCCCTAGACTGGCCGACCTCAATTGTCTGCCTGGTCTGTACCATTGAAAAAGATCCTGAAGGAACACCGGACCAAGACCATGTAGTGCCTTGAAGACAATACAGGGGGCCTTGAACATAATCCGCTTCCGCACCGGAAGCCAGTGCAGTTTCTCCAACTCCTTGGAAACTGAAGAGAACTTGGGCAATCCCCCAATCAGGCGGGCGGCCGCATTTTGTAAAACTTGAAGCTTATTGAGCACCCCCTGTTGTGCCTCGAGAAAAAGGCTATTGCAGTAGTCGATGCGTGAGAGAACTAGCACTGTCACCACTGTCTTTCTACAACCCTCTGGAAGGAAGGGGAGAACCTTTCTGATAATTCTCAGGGTGCAATGTACAGAGGAACTCAACGCATTGACTTGGGGTTTGAAGGTGAGTAGGTTGTCAATAATGACACCAAGATTCTTCACCTTTGAAACAGGGAGAGGAGGAGACCCCATATTAGTGGGCCACCAGTTAGGGCTCCAAAGATTAGTATTTGAGCCAAAGATAATCACCTCAGTCTTTGATGAGTTCAATTTTAAACAGCTTTTTGCCATCCAGGAGCTGACTGCAGACATGCAGTCCTGGAACCTACCTGCCACCCCCCCCCCTCAGTCCCCGGGAGCACCGAGACCACAATCTGGGTGTCATCGGCGTATGATGTTAACTCGAACCCGAAGGATCTGATTACTGGGGCGAGAGAGGATACGTAGATGTTAAATAAAGTGGGGCTTAGGGAGGACCCCTGCGGGACCCCCCCTTGGAGCTCGAAAGGTCTTGATTCGAACTCCCCCATGGCCACCACTTGTACCCGATCAGTTAAAAAGGCCTTCAAGATATTAAGTGCTTGACCGTGGACCCCGCAGCCCTCCAGCCGATCCACCAGCAGAGCGTGGTGGACAGTATCGAAGGCCACTGACAGGTCCAAAAGGATCAGCACTGCCTGGCCCCCTTTATCAAGCACCTTCCGGGTCTCCTCTATAGATTTAATAAGAGCTGTCTCTGTGCTATGACCCTCTCTAAATCCATGTTGGGCTGAGTCAAGGCCTTTTGAATTACGCAGGAAGGAACAGAGTTGGGAATTCATAATTTTCTCAACCAGTTTCGCCGGCAGTGGCAACCTAGATATTGGTCTATAGCTGTTAGGGTCCGCAATGTCAAGGGAAGGTTTTTTAAGAAGCGGGCAAATTGAGGCATTGCCATGGTCAGACCATGGCAGTGGGATGGGCTGAGAGGCAACCAGAGTTTGAATATTTGAACAAATGGGGTCCAGTAAGTGACTTTTGTTGTGGGTTGGACCTAACACTTTTTGATTAAGCTGAAAGGCCGCTATTCCTTCAACAAGATCTGATGTTTGGGGGAGTTGTGTATTGTCAAAATGCATATTAAAGTCTCCCAATAAGGTGAAGTTGGGCAGGGTGCTGGCAAGGTTGGCTACGATCTCTGGCGTGGTCTGACAGAATTGGCCAACAGGATGGAGTGAAGCAGAGAGATGTAAGACGGATGTGGTGAAGCAGAGAGATTTAAGATGAATGGGGTGAAGCAGGGAGATGTAAGAGGGAGTGAGTGTAGCAGAGAGAGGTAAGACAGATGTGGTGAAGCAGAGACATTTAAGATGAATGGGGTGTAGCAGAGAGATGTAAGACAGATGGAGTGAAACAGAGAGATGTAAGACAGATGGAGTGAAGCAGAGAGATGTAAGACGGATGTGGTGAAGCAGAGAGATGTAAGATGGACGGGGTGAAGCATAGAGATGTAAGACGGATGGAGGAAAGCAGGACGATGTAAGACTGATGGAGGGAAGCAGAGAGATGTAAGACGGATGTGGTGAAGCAGAGAGATTTAAGATGAATGGGGTGAAGCAGGGAGATGTAAGAGGGAGTGAGTGTAGCAGAGAGATGTAAGACAGATGGAGTGAAGCAGAAAGATGTAAGACAGATGGAGTGAAGCAGAGAGATGTAAGACGGATGGAGGAAAGCAGGACGATGTAAGACTGATGGAGTGTAGCAGAGAGATGTAAGACAGATGGAGTGAAGCAGAAAGATGTAAGACAGATGTGGTGAAGCAGAGACATTTAAGATGAATGGGGTGTAGCAGAGAGATGTAAGACAGATGGAGTGAAACAGAGAGATGTAAGACGGATGGAGGAAAGCAGGACGATGTAAGACTGATGGAGGGAAGCAGAGAGATGTAAGACGGATGTGGTGAAGCAGAGAGATGTAAGACAGATAGAATGAAGAAAGAGTGAAGCAGAGAGATGTAAGACAGATGGGGTGAAGCAGAGAGATGTAAGACAGATGGGGTGAAGCAGAGAGATATAAGATGGATGGGGTGAAGATGGAGTGAAGCGGAGAGATATAAGATTATTATTATTATTATTTAAAATCTTATATAGCGCGCAGCTACCCTTGGGCATCCCGGCGCTTCCAGAACATCAGATGGTAGAGGGGACAGCATCGAGGCGTTATGCCGGAAACAGAAAGGTTTTAAGACCTTTGCGGAAACGCAGTGTACAGGGTTCAGCTCGAAGTTTTAGGGGGAGCGAGTTCCAAAGCTTTGCCGTATTAAATGAGAATCTTCTCCCACCAGTGCGGGCCTTTTTGACTCTAGGCACCATCAAGAGATGTTTCGTGTCTGATCGCAGCGTTCTGCCAGCTTTGTAGGGAGTCACTAGATTTTTTAAAATAAGGGGGCCTTTACCTGCGAGAATTTTATGCGCGGTGCAAAGTGCCTTAAAGGTCACTCTCTCCCGCACGGGGAGCCAATGCAATGCCTTCAATGCCGGTTTCGCTGATTGCGTCCTCGGAATGTCCATAAGCAGCCTTGCCGCTGCATTTTGGACCTGTTGAAGGGTCTTAAAGGTTGATTCAGGGGCGCCCAAAAAGATGGCGTTACTATAATCGAGTCTAGATGTTATAAGACCCTGAATCAGCAGCTTCCTCGATGTTACCGGTAGTAGAGGGAAGATTTTCCGAGCCGACCTGAGCAGGGCATAACATACTCCTGCTGTTTTCTTGGCTTGGGTGCGGAAAGACAAGTCTGGTTCTAGCCAGACTCCAAGGCTTTTGATCGCATCTTTGGGGGCCGGGGGATCGCCCATATATCCCGGCCAGCTGAGCGGCGGGAGAAGGGTAGTTTTACTCCCCAGCAGCATTATTTCCGTCTTTGAGCCGTTTAACTTGAGGGAGGAATCTCCCATCCAAGTGTGAACATCTGCCAGGCAGGAGTTCAAGATGTCAGGATTGTCGGCCAGATGTGATAAGGAAACCACTAGCTGCGTATCGTCAGCGTAGCTGACGATTTTGATGTCATATGGGGATACTACGTCCTCCAGGGGGGCCATATATACATTAAATAATGTGGGGCTCAATGACGAGCCCTGTGGCACTCCACACTGGAGGGGAATGGATTTGGATCTCTCAGGGCCATTCCACACCTGGTAGGAACGATTCGAGAGAAAAGATCTCAGCCACTGCAGGGCCACCCCGGAGACCCCTACCTCAGCCAGCCGTCGGATCAACACCTGATGGTTCACGGTGTCAAACGCCGCGCTGAGGTCCAGGAGGATCACCGCCACTGACCCTCCTGAGTCCAGGATGCATCTTGCTTCCTCGACAACTGCCAAGAGGGCCGTGTCTGTGCCCTGACCTGGGCGGAATCCAGTTTGTGATGGTCGAAGGAGTCCATTTGACTCCAAAAAGGCTGACAGCTGCCTGTTGACCAACCGTTCAGCAACTTTGCCGAGACCTGGCAAGAGCGAGATAGGTCTAAAGTTCGCCAGATCATTAGGGTCCAAATTGGTCTTTTTTAAAAGAGCCTTAACAACAGCCATTTTCCAAGTGGGTGGCACCACACCCTGGACAAAAGAGGCGTTCATAAGGTCTGTTACGGGAGCTGCAATGGACGCTGTTACCTGCTTGAGAAACTTAATGGGGACCGGGTCCATGGGAGAACCACTTTTAATCGACGATAGAGTTTTAGCGACGTCGCTCACTGATACTGGGCCTAAGGTGTCAATGTGGAAAACGTTCTCTCTGGCCCGAAATCCCACGACCTGCTTGCCAATGTCCTGAGATAGGTTCGGCTGGGGCAGAGAGATTAAGATCTTCTCAATTTTTGTGTGGAAGAACTCAGCCAGTTGTGTGCTTTTTTGTTTGTCATGCACCACATCCGGCTCCGGAACTTTGAGCAGTTCTTTGACCACTTTGAAACTCTCCCTAGAAGAGCTCGAAGCAGATTTGATGCGGTCATCAAAGAATAGGGCTTTCGCGCGTCGCAGGGCGGACTTATAGCCCCTAATTGCAGCCCGATATTCTTCTCTCCTAGAGACTTCCCAGTTCGTCCTCCATAACCTCTCCAGCCTTTTGCATCCCTTCCTGAGGGTGCGAAGTTCTCCGGAGTACCACGGAGCCGAGCCAACTCGTTTGTCCCTCTTAGGAACTCTCTTTTTAGGGATCAGAGCGTCCAAAGAGGCGGAAAACCAGCTGTTGATATTGGCATCGGCCTTAACGGGATCCGACTCAGGAGGGGGAGGCGAATCTTTCAGTATAGAGGACCAGTTGTCAACCGATAGTCTGGCCCAGGCTCTGTCCACTAGGAAGGCCTGTTTGGTCCTTGTAGGTGGTAGGTCGATTTGCCACAAAGCTGATACCAGAAAATGGTCTGACCATGGAAGGGGAAGGGCCGGCCTAGCTGTGAAGCGGGGAATGTTCGAAAACATCGGGTCGAGTAGGTGTCCCTTTTCGTGGGTGGGGCCGGAGTTAATTAAGACCAACTCGCACTCCTGTAAGTCGCTCTGGAGATCCAGCGCCGTTTGGTCAGTGGGCTCGTTGAAGTGAAGATTGAGATCACCCAACACCATGAAGTTGGCCGTCGCTGCAGCCAGGGCCGTCACTGATTCTGCCAGGGAGCTCACAAAATTACCCAGTGCGCCCGGAGGCCGGTAAATCAGCAGACCCGATATTGACACTGTCGGGGATATCCTGAGGGCGAAGTGACAGCTCTCACAATCCGAGAGTTGGCCACTATGCGTCCTGCAAACAAACAGGCTCCTATATACAATAGCGAGGCCACCCCCTCGTCCCTCTGGTCTGTCCACCTGACAGATAAGGTAGCCCGGTAGAAGAGCTTCCACGATATCCGCATCGGAACTGGGAGTTAGCCATGTTTCCGTTAGAAACAAGATATCTAGTGCCGGATCCTGGATGAGTAGGTTGACTTCTATAGTATGACGGATGGATGGGGTGAAGATGGAGTGAAGCGGAGAGATATAAGATGGATGGGGTGAAGATGGAGTGAAGCAGAGAGATGTGAGGCAGATGGGGTGAAGCAGAAAGATGTAAGACAGATGGAGTGAAGCAGAGAGATGTAAGACGGATGGAGGAAAGCAGGACGATGTAAGACTGATGGAGTGTAGCAGAGAGATGTAAGACAGATGGAGTGAAGCAGAAAGATGTAAGACAGATGTGGTGAAGCAGAGACATTTAAGATGAATGGGGTGTAGCAGAGAGATGTAAGACAGATGGAGTGAAACAGAGAGATGTAAGACGGATGGAGGAAAGCAGGACGATGTAAGACTGATGGAGGGAAGCAGAGAGATGTAAGACGGATGTGGTGAAGCAGAGAGATTTAAGATGAATGGGGTGAAGCAGAGAGATGTAAGATGGATGGGGTGAAGATGGAGTGAAGCGGAGAGATATAAGATGGATGGGGTGAAGATGGAGTGAAGCGGAGAGATATAAGATGGATGGGGTGAAGATGGAGTGAAGCGGAGAGATATAAGATGGATGGGGTGAAGATGGAGTGAAGCGGAGAGATATAAGACGGATGGGGTGAAGATGGAGTGAAGCGGAGAGATATAAGATGGATGGGGTGAAGATGGAGTGAAGCAGAGAGGTATAAGACGGATGGGGTGAAGCAGAGAGATGCCCTCTTCTCTCCATATATTATACTCTCAATATTCCTTTCGCCTTCTCTCCCTCTCTGTCTTTCTCTCTTTGGCATATGTGGGGCCCCTGGGCCCTGGGCCCCTTCGTTGATTTCTCTCGTCACAGTTAACAAAGTGTAGAGGGCCTCATCCGCTAATGGACATAAAGCCTTTGAGCAGAACGTTCCTGCTATTACCTTCGTTTACATACAACTCCGAGGATGAAAAACCCCGCACCCTAAAAGCCCCGCAGCCCTCGTACCCAATTAAGGGCCGCAGCGGACGCCACGAGCGAGGCTAAGTACTCCAATTACCGCCTCTCTTCCTCGCAGATAGTTCCGCTGTCCAAGGGGGAACAATTAGAGGGGGGCGGGGGCGCTGCCAGGTGGGCCAGGCGGGCTACCTGCCGCCTGCGCCGGGGCCAGGCTGTAATCAGGGCCCAGAGTCCTGCTGGGCTAAACACAGGGCGGTAATGGGGCCAGATCGGCCTCCATCAGTAATCAGGTGATTGGGGAGGCGGAGGGCAGGTGCAGGAAGAGCGCAGGGCATTAGTGCTAACGACCCAGCGCTTTAATCCGGCTCACCACCAGTTCCAGGACAAACCGGACCGGGGCTCCAATCTGCCTAATGAGGCGGGGACGGTCGTGTGGCCGCGAGCTCAGCTGCAGGACTGATGTGATGCCTCTTTGACATGTGAGCTGTAGCCCTGTGTGTGATGCTTCATGGAAGCTGAGGTGTGGCAGCTGAGGTGAGGCCTATACCTGTCTGTCATACCTTACCGGAAGCCGAGGTGTGGCCTATACCCTGTCTGTCATACCTTACTGGAAGCCGAGGTGTGGCCTATACCCTGTCTGTCATACCTTACCGGAAGCTGAGGTGTGGCCTGTACCCTGTCTGTGATACATTCTGTGAAGCTGAGGTGAGGCCCTATACCTGTCTGTCATACCTTACCGGAAGCTGAGGTGTGGCCCTATACCTGTCTGTCATACCTTACCGGAAGCCGAGGTGTGGCCTATACCCAGTCTGTCATACCTTACCGGAAGCTGAGGTGTGGCCCTATACCTGTCTGTCATACCTTACCGGAAGCCGAGGTGTGGCCTATACCCAGTCTGTCATACCTTACTGGAAGCTGAGGTGTGGCCTGTACCCTGTCTGTGATACTTTCTGTGAAGCTGAGGTGTGGCCTGTACCCTGTCTGTGATACCTTACTGGAAGCTGGGGTGTGGCCTGTACCCTGTCTGTGATACCTTACTGGAAGCTGAGGTGTGGCCTGTACCCTGTCTGTGATACCTTACTAGAAGCTGAGGTGTGGCCTGTACCCTGTCTGTGATACCTTACTAGAAGCTGAGGTGTGGCCTGTACCCTGTCTGTGATCCATTCTGTGAAGCTGAGGTGTGGCCTGTACCCTGTCTGTGATACCTTACTAGAAGCTGAGGTGTGGCTCTGTACCCTGTCTGTGATACCTTACTAGAAGCTGAGGTGTGGCCTGTACCGTGTCTGTGATACTTTCTGTGAAGCTGAGGTGTGGCCTGTACCCTGTCTGTGATACCTTACTAGAAGCTGAGGTGTGGCCTGTACCCTGTCTGTGATACTTTCTGTGAAGCTGAGGTGTGGCCTGTACCCTGTCTGTGATACCTTACTGAAAGCTGAGGTGTGGCCTGTACCCTGTCTGTGATACCTTACTAGAAGCTGAGGTGTGGCCTGTACCCTGTCTGTGATACCTTACTAGAAGCTGAGGTGTGGCCTGTACCCTGTCTGTGATACTTTCTGTGAAGCTGAGGTGTGGCCTGTACCCTGTCTGTGATACCTTACTGAAAGCTGAGGTGTGGCCTGTACCCTGTCTGTGATACCTTACTGGAAGCTGAGTTGTGGCCTGTAACCTGCAACTAAATCAAGCGAACATTCACTTGAAAACTGCGGTCACTACAAATGTATGTTCTAGAAGCTTAGTCAGATTTCAACATGATCAGCAATGTAAATGAAAGATTGTTCAAACTCAAGCCTCAGAAAAAAGGTACATTCTGTTCAACAATTTTACTTATTGTATAAGGTAGATAAATCAATAGAACAAAGAAAAGACATCAAATTACTTATTTCTTCTTAGCCTATACACAGATCAATTCATAGTACATTGTCCAACATTCTAGGATTACAATGCTTGGAATTCACAAACAGTTCTGGGTAGCCCAGTGCATTTCGGGACCCTGTGTTCCTTCTTCAGGGGCCATTGGCGCACAACTGTCGTAATACAAACTGTTTTATGGCCTCAAATCTCTGTGAAAACTCGTATGCTGTTAAAATGAAATACGGGGCAAAAAACCTGGTGTTACTGGGAATCCAGCAAAGCATCGATTGCTCCGGAACAAGTCCTCCTCAAAAAGGTTTCCGTGACGTTTGGTAGATCTACATTGATCTGTGTATAGGCTAAGAAGAAATAAGTAATTTGATGTCTTTTCTTTGTTCTATTGATTTATCTACATTATACAATAAGTACAATTGTTGAACAGAATGTATCTTTTGTCCGAAGCTTGATTTTGAACAATCTTTGATTTACATTGCTGATCATGTTGAAATCTGACTAAGCTTCTAGAACCATACATTTGTAGTGACCGCAGTTTCTCAAGTGAATGTTTACTTCATTGAGTTGCATTTATTCACATGTGGGACAGGCAACCCACAAATACTGCGTAGCACATTGAAACTCAGTTTTTTAGATTAGACAAACATTACAGACAATTTGCAATTTATTTGTTCAAAGTACGCAATAAAAGGTGTGCACCGCATACACAATATTATGACCCTGTACCCTGCTTGTGATACCTTACTAGAAGTTGAGGTGTATCCCTATACACTGTCTGGGATGTCTTCCCGGAAGCTGAGGTGTGTGGCCTTGTACAATGTCTGATACCTTCCAAGAAGCTGAAATGTGGCTCTGTACCCTGTCTATGATGCCTTCCAAGAAGATGAAATGTGGCTCTGTACCCTGTCTGTGGAACCTTACTGGAAATTGATGTGTAGCTCTGTACCCTGTCTGTGGTGCTTTCTGGAAGCTGAGGTGTGGCCCTGTACCCGGTCTGTGATGCCATCCTGGAAGTTGATGTGTAGCTCTGTACCCTGTCTGTGGTACCTTACTGGAAGTTCATGTGTAGCTATGTACCATGTCTCAGGTGCTTTATAGGAGCTGAGGTGTGGCCTGTACCCTGTCTGTGATGCTTTCTAGGAGCTGAGGTGTGGCCCTGTACCTTGTGATGCTTTCAAGGAGCTGAGGTGTGGCCCTGTACCTTGTCTGTGATGCTTTCTAGGAGCTGAGGTGTGGCCCTGTACCTTGTGATGCTTTCAAGGAGCTGAGGTGTGGCCCTGTACCTTGTCTGTGATGCTTTCTAGGAGCTGAGGTGTGGCCATGTACCCTGTCTGTGATGCTTTCTAGGAGCTGAGGTGTGGCCCTGTACCTTGTGATGCTTTCTAGGAGCTGAGGTGTGGCCCTGTACCTTGTCTGTGATGCTTTCTAGGAGCTGAGGTGTGGCCCTGTACCTTGTGATGCTTTCTTGTGGCCCTGTACCTTGTGATGCTTTCTAGGAGCTGAGGTGTGGCCCTGTACCTTGTGATGCTTTCTAGGAGCTGAGGTGTGGCCCTGTACCTTGTCTGTGATGCTTTCTAGGAGCTGAGGTGTGGCCCTGTACCTTGTGATGCTTTCTAGGAGCTGAGGTGTGGCCCTGTACCTTGTCTGTGATGCTTTCTAGGAGCTGAGGTGTGGCCCTGTACCTTGTGATGCTTTCTAGAAGCTGAGGTGTGGCCCTGTACCTTGTCTGTGATGCTTTCTAGGAGCTGAGGTGTGGCCCTGTACCTTGTGATGCTTTCTAGAAGCTGAGGTGTGGCCCTGTACCTTGTCTGTGATGCTTTCTAGGAGCTGAGGTGTGGCCCTGTACCTTGTGATGCTTTCTAGAAGCTGAGGTGTGGCCCTGTACCTTGTCTGTGATGCTTTCTAGGAGCTGAGGTGTGGCCCTGTACCTTGTGATGCTTTCTAGAAGCTGAGGTGTGGCCCTGTACCTTGTCTGTGATGCTTTCTAGGAGCTGAGGTGTGGCCCTGTACCTTGTGATGCTTTCTAGAAGCTGAGGTGTGGCCCTGTACCTTGTCTGTGATGCTTTCTAGGAGCTGAGGTGTGGCCCTGTACCTTGTGATGCTTTCTAGAAGCTGAGGTGTGGCCCTGCACCTTGTCTGTGATGCTTTCTAGGAGCTGAGGTGTGGCCCTGTACCTTGTCTGTGATGCTTTCTAGGAGCTGAGGTGTGGCCCTGTACCTTGTCTGTGATGCTTTCTAGGAGCTGAGGTGTGGCCCTGTACCTTGTGATGCTTTCTAGGAGCTGAGGTGTGGCCCTGTACCTTGTGATGCTTTCTAGGAGCTGAGGTGTGGCCCTGTACCTTGTCTGTGATGCTTTCTAGGAGCTGAGGTGTGGCCCTGTACCTTGTGATGCTTTCTAGGAGCTGAGGTGTGGCCCTGTACCTTGTCTGTGATGCTTTCTAGGAGCTGAGGTGTGGCCCTGTACCTTGTGATGCTTTCTAGAAGCTGAGGTGTGGCCCTGTACCTTGTCTGTGATGCTTTCTAGGAGCTGAGGTGTGGCCCTGTACCTTGTGATGCTTTCTAGAAGCTGAGGTGTGGCCCTGTACCTTGTCTGTGATGCTTTCTAGGAGCTGAGGTGTGGCCCTGTACCTTGTGATGCTTTCTAGAAGCTGAGGTGTGGCCCTGTACCTTGTCTGTGATGCTTTCTAGGAGCTGAGGTGTGGCCCTGTACCTTGTGATGCTTTCTAGAAGCTGAGGTGTGGCCCTGTACCTTGTCTGTGATGCTTTCTAGGAGCTGAGGTGTGGCCCTGTACCTTGTGATGCTTTCTAGAAGCTGAGGTGTGGCCCTGTACCTTGTCTGTGATGCTTTCTAGGAGCTGAGGTGTGGCCCTGTACCTTGTGATGCTTTCTAGAAGCTGAGGTGTGGCCCTGTACCTTGTCTGTGATGCTTTCTAGGAGCTGAGGTGTGGCCCTGTACCTTGTCTGTGATGCTTTCTAGGAGCTGAGGTGTGGCCCTGTACCTTGTCTGTGATGCTTTCTAGGAGCTGAGGTGTGGCCCTGTACCTTGTGATGCTTTCTAGGAGCTGAGGTGTGGCCCTGTACCTTGTGATGCTTTCTAGGAGCTGAGGTGTGGCCCTGTACCTTGTCTGTGATGCTTTCTAGGAGCTGAGGTGTGGCCCTGTACCTTGTGATGCTTTCTAGGAGCTGAGGTGTGGCCCTGTACCTTGTCTGTGATGCTTTCTAGGAGCTGAGGTGTGGCCCTGTACCTTGTGATGCTTTCTAGAAGCTGAGGTGTGGCCCTGTACCTTGTCTGTGATGCTTTCTAGGAGCTGAGGTGTGGCCCTGTACCTTGTGATGCTTTCTAGAAGCTGAGGTGTGGCCCTGTACCTTGTCTGTGATGCTTTCTAGGAGCTGAGGTGTGGCCCTGTACCTTGTGATGCTTTCTAGAAGCTGAGGTGTGGCCCTGTACCTTGTCTGTGATGCTTTCTAGGAGCTGAGGTGTGGCCCTGTACCTTGTGATGCTTTCTAGAAGCTGAGGTGTGGCCCTGTACCTTGTCTGTGATGCTTTCTAGGAGCTGAGGTGTGGCCCTGTACCTTGTGATGCTTTCTAGAAGCTGAGGTGTGGCCCTGTACCTTGTCTGTGATGCTTTCTAGGAGCTGAGGTGTGGCCCTGTACCTTGTGATGCTTTCTAGAAGCTGAGGTGTGGCCCTGTACCTTGTCTGTGATGCTTTCTAGGAGCTGAGGTGTGGCCCTGTACCTTGTCTGTGATGCTTTCTAGGAGCTGAGGTGTGGCCCTGTACCTTGTCTGTGATGCTTTCTAGAAGCTGAGGTGTGGCCCTGTACCTTGTCTGTGATGCTTTCTAGGAGCTGAGGTGTGGCCCTGTACCTTGTGATGCTTTCTAGAAGCTGAGGTGTGGCCCTGTACCTTGTCTGTGATGCTTTCTAGGAGCTGAGGTGTGGCCCTGTACCTTGTCTGTGATGCTTTCTAGGAGCTGAGGTGTGGCCCTGTACCTTGTCTGTGATGCTTTCTAGGAGCTGAGGTGTGGCCCTGTACCTTGTCTGTGATGCTTTCTAGGAGCTGAGGTGTGGCCCTGTACCTTGTCTGTGATGCTTTCTAGGAGCTGAGGTGTGGCCCTGTACCTTGTCTGTGATGCTTTCTAGGAGCTGAGGTGTGGCCCTGTACCTTGTCTGTGATGCTTTCTAGGAGCTGAGGTGTGGCCCTGTACCTTGTCTGTGATGCTTTCTAGGAGCTGAGGTGTGGCCATGTACCTTGTGATGCTTTCTAGGAGCTGAGGTGTGGCCTTGTACCTTGTCTGTGATGCTTTCTAGGAGCTGAGGTGTGGCCCTGTACCTTGTCTGTGATGCTTTCTAGGAGCTGAGGTGTGGCCCTGTACCTTGTCTGTGATGCTTTCTAGGATCTGAGGTGTGGCCATGTACCTTGTGATGCTTTCTAGGAGCTGAGGTGTGGCCTTGTACCTTGTCTGTGATGCTTTCTAGGAGCTGAGGTGTGGCCATGTACCCTGTCTGTGATGCCCTCCTGCAAGCTCAGGTATGGCCCTGTACCCTGTCTCTGATACCTTACTGGAAGCCCATCTGTATCCTTTCACCCTGTTTGTGATGCCCTCCCGCGAGCTCAGCTATGGCCCTATACCCTGTCTGGGGTACCTTACTGGAAGCTGAGGTGTAGCCCTGTACTACGTCTGTGATGCCCTTCTGCAAGCTTAAGTATGGCCCTGTACCCTGCCTGTGATACCTTACTAGAAGTTGATGTGTAGCCCTATACCCCTTCTGGGATGCCTTCCCGGAAGCTGAGGTGTGTGGCCTTCTATCCTATCTGTGATGCCTTCCCAGAAGTTGAGGCATGGCCCTGTACAATGTCTGTGATGCGGTAATGCTATCCTGTGAGAAAAAAACATATCCTACATACGGATGCTTAACAGCGACATACAGGACCAATCTTCTGGAGTCAAGGTGAGGACGGAGCACGGTTCAAGTCAGCACTAACAGGTCATCTTGGGAGGGTCTGGGGCTCAGGTGCAGAGGTGCTTTTTTGGCGTTGGTTGCCTCATTGGTTTCAATGGGAAGCGGTCCGGGGAAAAAGAGGCTGCAAGCTGGGACTGAGGGACCAGTCCAGGTGAACCCACAGAGGGGCTCTGTTCTTGAGATGCATCGGTCCACTTCTCCTCAGGCTGTGGGGCTCAGGTGCAGTGGTGCTTTTAGGCATCCGGCGCCTCATTGGTTTCAATGGGAAGCGGTCCGGGGGAAAAGAGGCTGCAAGCTGGGACTGAGGGACCAGTCCAGGTGAACCCACAGAGGGGCTCTGTTCTTGAGATGCATCGGTCCACTTCTCCTCAGGCTGTGGGGCTCAGGTGCAGTGGTGCTTTTAGGCATCCGGTGCCTCATTGGTTTCAATGGGAAGCAGTCCGGGGAAGAAGAGGCTGCAAGCTGGGACTGAGGGACCAGTCCAGGTGAACCCACAGAGGGGCTCTGTTCTTGAGATGCATCGGTCCACTTCTCCTCAGGCTGTGGGGCTCAGGTGCAGTGGTGCTTTAGGCATCGGGCGCGTGCTGGGGGAGACACTCACGGTTGAGGAGTCCTGCAAAAAGAGACACAGGTAGTGACTGGGAGTTCATTCTGGGCAGACCCAAGATGAGGTTCGACCCTGGAGGGTCTATTGACCTCGTTAGCACCATTCGCCCACTTGGGCTGGGGGGCACGAGTGCAGTGGTGTTTTCGGCGGTCCGAAGTCCTGACAGTTCTTCTTGGGTGCCCGGGGTGTCTGCAGGGTGCAGGGAAATAGCTCTGCTGCTCCAAAGGAGATGCTGGTTACTCCTTGAAGTGCCGGCAGTGCTTCTTGGGTGCCTGGGGTGTCTGCAGCTACTCCAAAGGAGATGCTGGTTACTCCTTGAAGTGCTGGCAGTGCTTCTTGGGTGCCTGGGGTGTCTGCAGCTACTCCAAAGGAGATGCTGGTTACTCCTTGAAGTGCCGGCAGTGCTTCTTGGGTGCCTGGGGTGTCTGCAGCTACTCCAAAGGAGATGCTGGTTACTCCTTGAAGTGCTGGCAGTGCTTCTTGGGTGCCTGGGGTGTCTGCAGCTGCTCCAAAGGAGATGCTGGTTACTCCTTGAAGTGCTGGCAGTGCTCCCAGGCTTTTGGAGCCCGAACAGCTGCAGGATGAGTCCTCTTTGACGCAATTGTCGGGGACAGCAGTCAGGCTGACAGGGTTGGCGCCAAGTCAGTTGCTTCTCCTCAGTTCTTGTTCTTCGCGGCTCTTCAGTGTCTTTCTTCTTCTTAGGTCGACAAAATCTAGTTTCCTGGTGTCAGGTGCCCTCTTAAATTATGGATTTAGGGGCATTAAGGGAAGTGAAGTGAAGGGTGGTAGCCAAAGGGCTACTTTCCTTTGAGGGCAGTATATGACCGCTTCCTGCGGGAAGTGGGTATAACCCTGTCCCAAAATTCCTTATTCTGCCATCACCAAGATGGCGGAATTTTCCTAAAGGGGGGCACATCAGGTACTTGACCTTAGGGGTGTGACTGGCCTGGTAGTGCACCACGCCTCCCTGCATATCTAATTTCCCGCCTGTCCTGGTGCCAAATGGCCCAGGGCAGTGTGTTGGCATTTTCCATGTCTGGGGGAGCCATGGTCATACATCAAAGGCAGCAGGGGCTTTTGAAGCCTCCTTCTTTTATATGCTGAATACTTAGCCATCCTCCATGGAGGAGGCGGCAACACCTCCGTTCAGAGAAGGCATTGTTTCTGTCCTCAGAGAGCATAGACTCTCACCTCCAGGTGGTCAGAAACCTGTCTGTTGTGGCAGGCTGGTTGGCAGCAGTCAGCCAGTAGACTAGAGGCTGGTAGGTTTTCAGGGAGCACCCCTAAGGGGCTCTTTGGGTGCATGTAATAATAAACCCACCACTGGAATCAGTGTGGGTTTATTAATTCAAGTTGTGTGATATCAAACACCATAGATTTCCGTGAAGCCATCATGTAGTGGTGGAGCACATTTGTACCAGTGTCCAGCACATGTACTTAAAACGGCTTCCCCGGTCACTTGTAATATCTAAGAATTGACTTGGACATCACATTTGATCGTGCAGATATTGGCAGATTGCAGATTCTTTGCTCATGCAGATATGCCCCAACATATAGTATAGTGCAGACTCCCATAGGGCTGTAAGCCTGCTGTGGGGTGGCCTATCCATACTGCAAAGTCAAAAAGGAGAGAGGGGGACCAGGAGCCTGTTAAGGCCCAGTGTCCGTGCTCCCCAAATGAACGGTAAATCACAGGGGACACTGTTCCGGGATCAGCCACTCATCAAAAAGAAAGATTAAGAGTAGAGTAGATAGTGAGAGGAAGAGGAAATAGAGAGAGGCAGAGGTACATTCCCAGTATCAAGGGGAGGGCAGAGTCTTGCCTCTTAGTATCCCTCACACACCCCGAAGGATGTCATGCTTCGTCATTGGGCCTCTGCTCCTCGTCAGGCCGGCGCTGCAATTCCCGACGGGTCCCCCGAAGGGTTACTTTCACTGAGATCTTTTAGGAGAAAAGCCATCAGGTGAGTGCAGGTGTGTGGGGTGGATCCAATTGATATTGTGCTCCACGTTACTGCTATTCATTTATGTGTATGTGTATTTGTGTAGCGCTTTGAAGCGCTCGCCACTGCTGGGCATCACATAATATTTTTGATAAGTTTTGCTTGTGTGATTTAATCTGCCTACCTGCCGCCTAGCGCGTAGCGCTTTTCCACTGCTGCCTTAGTATCACTGTATCGTAGCGCTTGATTGGCATTATAGCCCCTCGACCCTCGCAGCATTTGTTTGTTGCCATTTTGTTTAACTTCTTGCTGGCCCCTCCCAGACCCTCTCTCCACCTCGCTCCCGCCTCCCGAGTCCCAGCTGCCCCTCCCACCCACAGAGACTAGGAGCTGCCCTCGCCCTCGTGCAAGCTGTGACCGTCCTGCCTTCATCTAGAACGGTTGCTCCCCCCACCTCCTCTCTGCTGGTATAGTGCTGATTGATATTGTGCTCCACGTTACTGCTATTCATTTATGTGTATGTGTATTTGTGTAGCGCTTTGAAGCGCTCGCCACTGCTGGGCATCACATAGCATTTTTGATAAGTTTTGCTTGTGTGATTTAATCTGCCTACCTGCCGCCTAGCGCGTAGCGCTTTTCCACTGCTGCCTTAGTATCACTGTATCGTAGCGCTTGATTGGCATTATAGCCCCTCGACCCTCGCAGCATTTGTTTGTTGCCATTTTGTTTAACTTCTTGCTGGCCCCTCCCAGACCCTCCCTCCACCTCGCTCCCGCCTCCCAGCTGACCCTCCCACGCTCCGCCCCTCCACCATCCATTTATGGCCAATGCCCCCACGCGCAGCGTCCACGCGCTACGGCCGCGCCGATGGTACGCCAAAGGTAAGCCCGTCTACGCCCGTCCGCGCCTGGACCGCGCCCAGCGCCAGACCCCCTGGTTCCCGTAATACCCAGCCCACTTGCATCACTTACGATGCCGCCTCCCTCTTAGCCCTGAACTCCGGCCGCTCCCTCAACTGCGTCCAAGCCGCTCCTGGACACACCCATGGTCCCTTCTCATGCAACTCCTGCAAGTTCGACGGCACCAATACCAACTCCTCATCCACCAACGCGACACAGAGACCCGACACCAACCACCTAAAATGCATCCTGCTCAACACCCGCTCAATCCACAGACATGCCATCGACCTTTGGAATCTACTAGACACCATCTCACCAGACGTCGCCTTCCTTACAGAAACATGGATGAACGCCTCTTCAGCCCCAGACATCACCATTGCCATCCCAGAAGGATACAAGATCATCCGCAAGGACCGCGTCAAGCATACAGGAGGAGGCATCGCCATCGTCCACAAGAACTCCATCCGCATCTCAACCAGCTCAGATGACAACCTTGCCAGCGCCGAGCACCTTCACTTCCAGATCCACACCGACCCCAAAACCACACTCAGAGGCACCCTTCTCTACCGGCCCCCGGGCGCAATTCAATGACGATATCGCTGACTTCAACACCCCACACGCCCTCCCCTCCGAGGACTACATCCTATTGGGAGACCGCAATTTTCACCTGGAAAAGAGCAATGACAACAGCGCCACCACCCTTCTGGACAACCTCGCAAACCTCGGACTTAAACAACTTGCCACTTCCCCCACCTACATTGCAGGTCACACACTCGACCCTATTTTCACCTCCAGCAAATACGTCTCTTTCAGCCACACCACAGCTCCTCATTGGACAGACCACAGCTGCGTTCACTTTTTCAACAATAAGCCCACAATCCACTACCACCCTCAACCCTCCCTGCGTAGAAATTGGAACAAACTCACCATCGACCAGATCTCTTCATCGCTCCTCCAAATCCCTCCTGTCCACTCCTCAAACCCCGACCAAGCAGCCATTAACTTCACCCAATGGCTATCCAAAAGCGCCGACATCCTAGCACCGTTGAAAAAACATCAAAACAAACTAAGCAGCAAGAAGGCCTCCTGGTTCAACAATGATCTTAAGAAATCCAAGAAACTCTGCCGCTCCCTCGAGAAAGCATGGAAAAAAGACCCAAACTCCAACACCAGAGACGCCTTCAAAAACGCCACCCGCATACACCACCAACTAATCCGGTCCGCCAAGAAAGCCGCCTTCAAAGACCGACTAGATAACAACGCCCACAATAGCAAGGAGTTATTCAACATCGTCAAAGAATTTACCAACCCATCAGCAAACTCCAACGACATCACCCCCTCTCAAGCCCTCTGCGACTCCCTAGCCTCCTTCTTCCACAACAAAATTGCAGACATCCACAACAGCTTCGACAACCGACCCGAAGACCAACCCACCCAACCTTCTGCAGGACCTTCTCCCCCCTTGAACATCCTTAACAACTGGAACCCAATCTCCACTGAGGACACCATCCGCCTGATGAACTCCATCCACTCAGGATCCCCAACTGACCCATGCCCTCACCACATCTTCAACAAAGCAGACTCCATCATAGCACCACGCCTCCGAGACGTCATCAACTGCTCCCTCAACTCCGCCACCTTCCCGGAAAGCTGGAAACACGCAGAACTCAGCGCCCTTCTGAAAAAACCCACAGCTGACCCCACCGAACTCAAAAACTACCGCCCCATCTCGCTCCTTCCTTTCCCGGCCAAAGTCATCGAAAAAGCTGTCAACAACCAGCTTGCCGCCTTTCTCGAAAGCAACAAATCCCTCGACCCCTCACAGTCCGGATTCCGAGCCAAACACAGTACTGAGACCGCACTCATCGCAGCAACAGACGACATTCGAACCCTACTGGACAATGGAGAAACAGTCGCCCTCATCCTCCTTGACCTCTCCGCAGCCTTCGACACAGTCTGCCACAGCACCCTATTACAGCGCCTCAGTAACATCGGAATCCAAGGAAAAGCACTGGAATGGATCACCTCGTTCCTCACCGGAAGAACTCAAAGAGTCCGGCTCCCTCCATTCAAATCAGAGGCCTCTGAAGTCATCTGCGGCGTGCCACAAGGATCGTCACTCAGCCCCACCCTCTTCAACGTATACATGAGCCCCCTCGCAGCCATCGTTCGTCAACACAATCTCAACATCATCTCCTACGCTGACGACACCCAACTGATCCTCTCACTCACCAAGAACCCCAACACTGCCAAAAACAACTTACACGAATGAATGAAAGAAGTAGCCGAGTGGATGAAACACAGCCGTCTGAAACTGAATTCAGACAAAACAGAAGTCCTAATCTTAGGTACCTCCCCCTCCGCCTGGGACGACTCTTGGTGGCCAGAGGCCCTTGGAAAAGCACCCATCCCGACGGACCACGCACGGAAAATGGGCGTCATCCTGGACTCCTCACTCTCAATGACCAGACAAGTCAACGCTGTCTCATCATCCTGCTTCAACATTCTTCGCATGCTCAAAAAAACTTTTCGCTGGATCCCCACCGAAACTAGAAAATCGGTCACTCACGCACTTGTCACGAGTCGCCTGGACTACGGAAACACCCTATACGCCGGTTCCACCGCAAAACTCCAGAAAAAACTCCAACGCATCCAGAACGCCTCAGCCAGGCTCATACTTGATATCCCGCGTAAAGAACACATCTCTGGTCACCTGAAAAACCTCCACTGGCTCCCCGTAAATAAGAGAATTACCTTCCGCCTATTAACCCACGCACACAAAGCACTTTACGAACTTGGACCCGAATGCCTCAGCACACGACTGTCCTTCTACACCCCCTCCCGTCAACTACGATCCTCCAACCAAGCCCTGGCCACTGTTCCCCGCATCAACAAAGCCACCATGGGAGGTAGATCCTTCTCCTACCTGGCAGCCAAAACCTGGAACTCTCTTCCCACTCACCTTCGGCTTACTCAGAACCACCTAGCATTCAGAAAGCAACTTAAAACTTGGATATTCGACAAGTAATTTTCCCCCTTCCTCAAGCGCCTTGAGACCCTATGGGTATGTAGCGCGCTATATAAATTTCTGACTTGACTTGAAGTGCATGCAGTGAAAGATGCTCTTAATTAAGAACTTTTTATCGCGTAGTACCCCTGGTAGACTAAATAACCCGAAGGTAAGTGAGTTACTGTGAGGCATAATGTGCCAGAGTAACTATTACAAGGTCAACATGTTTCACGCCTGGTTTGTCTAAGTGAACAGTGGCGTTTCTTCAGGACCTAACAGTTGAGATGATAGTGCATGTGAAAATGGGGTTCCGAAGTGAGGATGGTAACCTGCAGCAGTGAGAGGTATCTTGGGGCTAACCACAAAACTTTGTTCCCTACTGTGTGGTTAAAATCTCAACTGTAGATATGCCCAAAGCAAAGAAGTATTTAAGGGAGATGACAAATAAAAGAGAGAGAAAAAATTCCTGTGTCAAAAACGTGCCAAGGCATAGGTGCTTGGTGAACCGTAGCACGTTATACTTAGTAGCACCGAAAGGACACATTGCACCAACATACATAGCTTGTTACAGTCATCAACCACCGCCCCGTGGAAAGGAATGGGGATCGCTCATAAGCGTAATGCCAGAAAGCATGGCCACTGCGCTCGAGCCCCCCCGAGGATGGTCGCTGTTGCTGAAATCTAAAAACATAGAGAAGTCTCTTACGATTTTCATAGGTGTGGTGTATGGTGAGGGATACAGCTGGGAGTTTTGGAGTATGAGTCCCCACTGTCGGTGTGCCAAGCTACCATTACTAGTACATCTATGCATCACTTCATCCGCGATCGCTGCATATGTGGATCTCAGCCATTCATTCTCTAGACCGCACTTGTTAAAGCAAATTTAAAAATGCAGAGCCCGGCTTACCCTCACATCTAGGGGAAGAATCTCCTAAGACTAGTCTCCGCTGGATGCCCGCACCTTATTGGCTAAAGTCGAGGAAGAGAGTCCAAGACAGGACGGCATAACAGTAACAGTCAAATGCTGGATGACGGGAAATAATGGTAAAAACCTATTGAATTTAGTAGGTTAAGTTTAGTCCTCCACCGTAGCGGTGGTTCCTACTCACGGTTGCGTCGGGTGCCGGCCCATTAGAACCTACCCTCCACCAGCGACTGCCTGCATTGAATGTGTGTGGCAGCCGTGTAGTATTCATAGTTTTCTGGATGATTAGTAGAGGTGTTTCCTCCTTCCTGCTGGTGTACGTGTTATGTGTAGTCGCCTATACTGCATGCAGTGTCTGCATGTATGGCACACAGGGATGTGTTTTCACTTTTATCTGCACAAAGACTCGCGGCCTGCAATGGCAGTCGGCTTGAGTTAGATAAGGAGTCCCTTAGGATGGCACAATACACGCTGCAGTCCTTAAGGAGCCTCTTTAGTACCCATGCCCCGGGTACTCGAGGTACCATTTACTAGGGACTTACAACTGAGGGAACAATCGTACAGATTTTAAGGAAAGAGATCTGGCACTAGGGGCCTGGATAGCAGGAACCCAGCGCATTCTGTCAAAATTGCATCAGATACCTGGCAAAGCGTGGGGGTGACTATGTCAAAAAGGGGCACTTTCCTACATGAGAGAGGTTGCTGTAAATGAATCTCGGACCCTAGTCTAAATTTCCCGATTCATGCCCTTACATAGGTATACTTTATCATTTCCTTATATAGGCATAGAAATCATTACCATATTTGGCCTAAACCATACAGCCCAAATACGGCATGGATACTTCCACTAAGCTCCAAGAATTAACAATGTTTTCTTTGAACAACCCGCCTTCAGCAGGCCGGGACTTCCCCCTGCTTGAATATTAAGTTCTCCGAGAACTCCCGGCGTTTTCCAAGAAATAAGCCTTTGAGTGACGTTATTAAGTCCAAACATGCGTCAAACTCGGCACCTTCAAAGTATAAATATGCCTTGATTTGCCTAAACAAACACACAGTGGTTTGGAGCAGATCGACTATCTACTTGCCCGACGCCCTGCAGCAGCAAGTGCCGAAGGAAGCCGACCCTCCAGCAGACGCACTGCAAGACTCTGTCATTTCTCTTGCCAAGAAATCCAGCTCCAGTGTTTCCAGACTACCCTTGCGGGTATCAGGGAAATCGAGTCCCGAGAACGAGATATAAGACGTCCTTCATTCTAAAGCCAAAGGTACGGAGCTGATTAGACCTCTTAGAGAACTATTGGAATCAGACTCCTGGCAGAGAACTCCAAAAACGTAAGCTACTACTCCTCTTATACTCCCTCCCTCGTACCAGACTTAGGTTAGGTACACCGGGGAAGGCGTATTTAGAAGCACCAGTTGAGTATTTTAGTCATCCTTTTATCATTGTATGTATTTTATGTATTTTATTCATTTTATGCACTTTATGGCTTAGAATCCATATCATGCTTTTACAGCACTACTTTATAATACTGTTCGTATTATATGCATTGTACTTCATAGTAAGCCTTACTATTGTAGCAGTTCATTTTCAATGCTTGAGAAAGAAGACTGTTCAATAAATACCTTTTTATTGAAAACGCCCGTCTCTATTCCTCTTGCACCTCTGGTGAAACTAAGCATGCACGATTGACTGAGTGAAATAGTTATCTATTGTTTCCGCGACTCTAGAGATTTGATTTCTTATTCTTGGGAAACAAAGTTGTCATGTTTTAGGTGGTTGTCAGAAACAAATCCCTTCTTGTTTATTCAAGAAAGTTTCTAGTGACCTCTGAGCTAGCTGGTACTCACAATTAAGTCTAATATAGCTGGTAGAGACCTAGTAGACCTCAGTCCTACGTCTAAGCTACAGGATATATTATTCCAATGCGCAGAGCCTATTGGGAATATAGGAACTACACTATAAGGTCCTGGAATGAGAGGCAGCCGGGAAAGTGGCACTTCACTCTAGGCAAGGGTGTTTAGACAGAGGAGGTGATACTCAAATGGGGGAAAGGCGTAGTGGGTTAATGGTCTGTCGAGACCTGGCTGGAAGGGAGGAGAGCTCTTTAGACAGTAAGCAGCAGACTCTGAAATGAAGCAAGGACTCAGGTGTGGGAAGGGGATATCACAAGACAAGAGGGCACACCACACTCAGAAAGTGGGCTTTTATTGTACTCATTATTTATTGTATGGATGTCATATAGTACAGGCACACCAAGGAACTTGGAACCCTTGACCACGTAAAGTAGCAGAGAATTGTAAAGCGCCACGTTGCCGTTAGTATGGCTCTGCAGTGCTGTAGGCTGAGTCCGAAGTTTGTTTCTTGGCACCTACTCTGATCGTTACATGACAGCACACGCTCCCACTGTACATATCCCATGCCCAGCAACCTGCGTGCAGTCATGAGGGTAATGCAGGGGCACACAGTGCAGTCATGAGGGTAATGGATGGGAACACAGTGCAGTAACGAGGGTAATGCATGGGCACCGTGCAGTCATGGAGGGTAATGCATGGGCACACAGTGCACTTATGAGGGTAATGCTTAGTCACACAGTGCAGTCATGGAGGGTAATGCATGGGCCCACAGTGCAGTCATGAGGATAATGGATGGGAACACAGTGCAGTAACGAGGGTAATGCATGGGCACAGTGCAGTCATGGAGGGTAATGCATGGGCACAGTGCAGTCATGGAGGGTAATGCATGGGCACAGTGCAGTCATGGAGGGTAATGCATGGGCACACAGTGCAGCAACAAGGGTAATGCATGGGCACACAGTGCAGTAACGAGAATAATGCATGGGAACACAGTGCAGTTAGGAGGGTAATGCATGGGCACACAGTGCAGTCATGAGGGTAATGCATAGTCACACAGTGCAGTCATGGAGGGTAATGCATGGGCACACAGTGCAGTCATGAGGGTAATGCATAGTCACACAGTGCAGTCATGAGGGTAATGCAAGGGCACACAGTGCAGTCATGAGAGTAATGCATGGGCACACAGTGCAGTAACGAGAATAATGCATGGGCACACAGTGCAGTCATGAGGGTAACGCATGGGCACACAGTGCCGTCATGAGGGTAATGCATGGGCACCCAGTCCACTAATGGAGGGTAATGCGTGGGCACACAGTGCAGTCATGAGCGTAATGCATGGGCACACAGTGCAGTCATGAGCGTAATGCATGGGCACACAGTGCAGTCATGAGGGTAATGCATGGGCACACAGTGCAGTCCTGAAGGTAATGCATGGGCACTCACTGCAGTCATGAGAGTGATCTATGGGCACAAAGTGCAGTAACAAGAGTAGTGCATTGGCAGACTGTGCAGTAATGAGCGTAATGCATGGGCACATAGTGCAACAGCAAGCGGAATGCATGGGCACACAGTGCAGTAACAAGAGTAACGCAAGGGCAAACAGTGAAGTAATGAGAGTAATGCATGGGCACACAGTGCAGTAATGAGGATAATGCATGGGCACACAGTGCAGTAACGAGAGTAATGCAAGGGCACACAGTGAAGTAACAAGGGTAATGCATGGGCACACAGTGCAGTAACGAGAGTAATGCAAGGGCACACAGTGCAGTAACGAGGGTAATGCATGGGACCACAGTGCAGTAACGAGAGTAATGCAAGGGCACACAGTGCAGTAATGAGGGTAATGCATGGGCAAACAGTGCAGTAATGAGAGTAATGCATGGGCACACATTGCAGTAATGAGAGTAATGCATGGGCACACAGTGCAGTAACAAGAGTAACGCAAGGGCAAACAGGGCAGTAATGAGAGTAATGCATGGGCACACAGTGCAGTAACGAGGATAATGCATGGGCACACAGTGCAGTAACGAGAGTAATGCAAGGGCACACAGTGCAGTAACTAGAGTAATGCATAGGCACACAGTGCAGTAATGAGAGTAATGCATGGGCACACAGTGCAGTAACAAGAGTAACGCAAGGGCAAACAGTGCAGTAATGAGAGTAATGCATGGGCACACAGTGCAGTAACGAGGATAATGCATGGGCACACAGTGCAGTAACGAGAGTAATGCAAGGGCACACAGTGAAGTAACAAGGGTAATGCATGGGCACACAGTGCAGTAACGAGAGTAATGCAAGGGCACACAGTGCAGTAACGAGGGTAATGCATGGGACCACAGTGCAGTAACGAGAGTAATGCAAGGGCACACAGTGAAGTAACAAGGGTAATACATAGGCACACAGTGCAGTAATGAGGGTAATGCATGGGCAAACAGTGCAGTAATGAGAGTAATGCATGGGCACACATTGCAGTAATGAGAGTAATGCATGGCACAGTGCAGTAACGAGAGTAATGCATGGGCACACAGTGCTGTAATAAGCGAAATGCATGGGCACACAGTGCAGTAACAAGAGTAATGCAAGGGCACACAGTGCAGTAACTAGAGTAATGCATAGGCACACAGTGCAGTCATGAGGGTAATGCAAGGGCACACAGTGCAGTAATGAGAGTGATGCATGGGCACACAGTGCAGTAATGAGAGTAATGCAAGGGCACACAGTGAAGTAACAAGGGTAATGCATGGGCACACAGTGCAGTAATGAGAGTAATGCATGGGCACACAGTGCAGTAACGAGAGTAATGCAAGGGCACACAGTGAAGTATCGAGGGCAATGCATGGGCACACAGTGCTGTAATGAGAGTAATGCATGGGCACACAGTGCAGTAACGAGAGTAATGCAAGGGCACACAGTGAAGTATCAAGGGTAATGCATGGGCACACAGTGCAGTGATGAGAGTAATGCAAGGGCACACAGTGCAGTAACGAGAGTAATGCAAGGGCACACAGTGAAGTAACAAGGATAATGCATGGGCACACAGTGCAGTAACGAGAGTAATGCATAGGCACACAGTGCAGTAACGAGAGTAATGCATAGACACTCAGTGCAGTAATGAGAGTAATGCAAGGGCACACAGTGCAGTAATGAGAGTAATGCAAGGGCAAACAGTGAAGTAACAAGGGTAATGCATGGGCACACAGTGCAGTAACAAGAGTAATGCAAGGGCACACAGTGCAGTAACGAGGGTAATGCATGGGCACACAGTGCAGTAATGAGAG
Organism: Lissotriton vulgaris; assembly: GCF_964263255.1. Classification (NCBI taxonomy): domain Eukaryota; kingdom Metazoa; phylum Chordata; class Amphibia; order Caudata; family Salamandridae; genus Lissotriton; species Lissotriton vulgaris. The sequence goes on along the minus strand of NC_141693.1, from coordinate 1,995,264,548 downwards.
TAATGCATAGGCACACAGTGCAGTAACGAGAGTAATGCATAGACACTCAGTGCAGTAATGAGAGTAATGCAAGGGCACACAGTGCAGTAACGAGAGTAATGCAAGGGCAAACAGTGAAGTAACAAGGGTAATGCATGGGCACACAGTGCAGTAACAAGAGTAATGCAAGGGCACACAGTGCAGTAACGAGGGTAATGCATGGGCACACAGTGCAGTAACAAGAGTAATGCAAGGGCACACAGTGCAGTAACGAGGGTAATGCATGGGCACACAGTGCAGTAACGAGAGTAATGCATAGGCACACAGTGCAGTAAAAAGAGTAATGCATAGACACGCAGTGCAGTAATGAGAGTAATGCATTGGACCACAGTGCAGTAACGAGGGTAATGCATGGGCACACAGTGCAGCACCAAGGGTAATGCATGGGCACACAGTCCAGTAATGAGAGTAATGCATTGGAACACAGTGCAGCAGCAAGGCCAATGCATGGGCACAGTGCAGTAACAAGAGTAGTGCTAGGGCACACAGTGCAGTAACAAGAGTAATGCATGGGCACACAGTGCAGCAACAAGGGTAATGCATGGGCACACAGTGCAGCACAAGGGTAATGCATGGGCACACAGTGCAGCAACAAGGGTAATGCATGGGCACACAGTGCAGTAATGAGAGTAATGCATGGGAACACAGTGCAGCAGCAAGGGCAATGCATGGGGACAGTGCAGTAACGAGAGTAATGCATAGGCACACAGTGCAGGTACGAGAGTAATGCAAGGGCACACAGTGCAGTACTGAGAGTAATGCATGGGCACACAGTGCAGTAACGAGAGTAATGCAAGGGCATACAGTGCCGTACTGAGAGCAATGCAAGGGCACACAGTGCAGTACTGAGAGTAATGCATGGGCACACAGTGCAGTAACGAGAGTAATGCAAGGGCATACAGTGCAGTATTGAGAGTAATGCATGGGCACACAGTGCAGTAACATGAGTAAAGCATGGGAACACAGTGCAGTAACAAGATTAATGCATGGATCACAGTGCAGTTATGAGGGTAATGCAAAGGACCACAGTGCAGTAGTGAGAGTAATGCATAGACACACAGTGCAGTAATGAGAGTAATGCATGGGACCACAGTGCACTAACAAGAGTAATGCATAGACACACAGTGCAGTCATTGGGGGCAATTCATGAGCACACAGTGGAGTCAAGGAGGGTAATGCATGAGCATACCGTGCAGTAATGAGGGTAATGCGTGGGAACACGGTGCAGTTATGAGGGTAATGCATAGGACCACAGTGCAGTAACAAGAGTAATGCATGGGCACACAGTGCAGTCATGGAGGGCAATGCATGAGCACACAGTGCAGCAACAAGGGTAATGCATGGGCACACAGTGCAGCAACAAGGGTAATGCATCGGCACACAGTGCAGTAATGAGAGTAATGCATGGGAACACAGTGCAGCAGCAAGGGCAATGCATGGGGACAGTGCAGTAACGAGAGTAATGCATAGGCACACAGTGCAGTTACGAGAGTAATGCAAGGGCACACAGTGTAGTACTGAGAGTAATGCATGGGCACACAGTGCAGTAACGAGAGTAATGCAAGGGCACACAGTGCAGTACTGAGAGTAATGCATGGGCACACAGTGCAGTAACGAGAGTAATGCAAGGGCACACAGTGCAGTAACAGGAGTAATGCAAGGGAACACAGTGCAGTACTGAGAGTAATGCATGGGCACACAGTACAGTAACGAGAGTAATGCAAGGGCACACAGTGTAGTACTGAGAGTAATGCATGGGCACACAGTGCAGTAACGAGAGTAATGCAAGGACACACAGTGCAGTACTGAGAGTAATGCATGGGCACACAGTGCAGTAACAAGAGTAATGCAAGGGCACACAGTGCAGTACTGAGAGTAATGCATGGGAACACAGTGCAGTAACAAGAGTAATGCATGGAAACACAGTGCAGTTATGAGGGTAATGCATGGGCACACAGTGCAGTAACGAGAGTAATGCAAGGGCACACAGTGCCGTAACAGGAGTAATGCAAGGGAACACAGTGCTGTACTGAGAGTAATGCATGGGCACACAGTGCAGTAACGAGAGTAATGCAAGGGCACACAGTGTAGTACTGAGAGTAATGCATGGGCACACAGTGCAGTAACGAGAGTAATGCAAGGACACACAGTGCAGTACTGAGAGTAATGCATGGGCACACAGTGCAGTAACAAGAGTAATGCAAGGGCACACAGTGCAGTACTGAGAGTAATGCATGGGAACACAGTGCAGTAACAAGAGTAATGCATGGAAACACAGTGCAGTTATGAGGGTAATGCAAATGACCACAGTGCAGTAACGAGAGTAATGCATAGACACACAGTGCAGTCATTGGGGGCAATGCATGGGCACACAGTGGAGTCATGGCGGGTAATGCATGAGCATACAGTGCAGTAATGAGGGTAATGCATGGGAACACAGTGCAGTTATGAGGGTAATGCATGGGCACACAGTGCAGTCATGGAGGGCAATGCATGGGCACACAGTGCAGCAACAAGGGTAATGCATGAGCACACAGTGCAGCACCAAGGGTAATGCATGGGCACACAGTGCAGTAATGAGAGTAATGCATGAAAACACAGTGCAGCAGCAAGGGCAATGCATGGGCACAGTGCAGTAACGAGAGTAATGCAAGGGCATACAGTGCCGTACTGAGAGCAATGCAAGGGCACACAGTGCAGTACTGAGAGTAATGCATGGGCACACAGTGCAGTAACGAGAGTAATGCAAGGGCATACAGTGCAGTATTGAGAGTAATGCATGGGCACACAGTGCAGTAACATGAGTAAAGCATGGGAACACAGTGCAGTAACAAGATTAATGCATGGATCACAGTGCAGTTATGAGGGTAATGCAAAGGACCACAGTGCAGTAGTGAGAGTAATGCATAGACACACAGTGCAGTAATGAGAGTAATGCATGGGACCACAGTGCACTAACAAGAGTAATGCATAGACACACAGTGCAGTCATTGGGGGCAATTCATGAGCACACAGTGGAGTCAAGGAGGGTAATGCATGAGCATACCGTGCAGTAATGAGGGTAATGCGTGGGAACACGGTGCAGTTATGAGGGTAATGCATAGGACCACAGTGCAGTAACAAGAGTAATGCATGGGCACACAGTGCAGTCATGGAGGGCAATGCATGAGCACACAGTGCAGCAACAAGGGTAATGCATGGGCACACAGTGCAGCAACAAGGGTAATGCATCGGCACACAGTGCAGTAATGAGAGTAATGCATGGGAACACAGTGCAGCAGCAAGGGCAATGCATGGGGACAGTGCAGTAACGAGAGTAATGCATAGGCACACAGTGCAGTTACGAGAGTAATGCAAGGGCACACAGTGTAGTACTGAGAGTAATGCATGGGCACACAGTGCAGTAACGAGAGTAATGCAAGGGCACACAGTGCAGTACTGAGAGTAATGCATGGGCACACAGTGCAGTAACGAGAGTAATGCAAGGGCACACAGTGCAGTAACAGGAGTAATGCAAGGGAACACAGTGCAGTACTGAGAGTAATGCATGGGCACACAGTGCAGTAACGAGAGTAATGCAAGGGCACACCGTGTAGTACTGAGAGTAATGCATGGGCACACAGTGCAGTAACGAGAGTAATGCAAGGACACACAGTGCAGTACTGAGAGTAATGCATGGGCACACAGTGCAGTAACAAGAGTAATGCAAGGGCACACAGTGCAGTACTGAGAGTAATGCATGGGAACACAGTGCAGTAACAAGAGTAATGCATGGAAACACAGTGCAGTTATTAGGGTAATGCATGGGCACACAGTGCAGTAACGAGAGTAATGCAAGGGCACACAGTGCAGTAACAGGAGTAATGCAAGGGAACACAGTGCTGTACTGAGAGTAATGCATGGGCACACAGTGCAGTAACGAGAGTAATGCAAGGGCACACAGTGTAGTACTGAGAGTAATGCATGGGCACACAGTGCAGTAACGAGAGTAATGCAAGGACACACAGTGCAGTACTGAGAGTAATGCATGGGCACACAGTGCAGTAACAAGAGTAATGCAAGGGCACACAGTGCAGTACTGAGAGTAATGCATGGGAACACAGTGCAGTAACAAGAGTAATGCATGGAAACACAGTGCAGTTATGAGGGTAATGCAAATGACCACAGTGCAGTAACGAGAGTAATGCATAGACACACAGTGCAGTCATTGGGGGCAATGCATGGGCACACAGTGGAGTCATGGAGGGTAATGCATGAGCATACAGTGCAGTAATGAGGGTAATGCATGGGAACACAGTGCAGTTATGAGGGTAATGCATGGGCACACAGTGCAGTCATGGAGGGCAATGCATGGGCACACAGTGCAGCAACAAGGGTAATGCATGAGCACACAGTGCAGCACCAAGGGTAATGCATGGGCACACAGTGCAGTAATGAGAGTAATGCATGAAAACACAGTGCAGCAGCAAGGGCAATGCATGGGCACAGTGCAGTAACGAGAGTAATGCATAGGCACACAGTGCAGTAACACGAGTAATGCAAGGGCACACAGTGCAGTACTGACAGTAATGCATGGGAACACAGTGCAGTAACAAGAGTAATGCATAGTCACGCAATGCAGTCATTGGGGGCAATGCATGGGCACACAGTGCAGTCACAAGGGTAATGCATGGGCACAGAGCAGTAATGAGGGTAATGCATGTGCACAGAGTGCAGTCATACAGGGTAATGCATGGGCACACAGTGCAGTAAAGAGATCTGGGTTAAATCTATCATTCTTTTGCTCACCATGCCACCCTAGTTTAGATCCTGTAATATCTAAATCAGTCTTGACCCTGTGCCTCATGGGGACAGTCCAGACTGACCTGCCAAGCCAGGTCATCCCTGGACCGGAAACAAGCATCCTGGGACCGGTTTCTGGTCATTACCCTTCATCAGCCAGGCTAGCCTGACTCCAGTGGCACAATGAGCAAGGGACCCACGTCTGGGCATACCCATCCCACTTAGGATGTAAAGTACTACGCAAAACCCATTGTTCTTTTGCTCACCATGCCACCCCAGTTTAGATCCAGCCATATGCAAATCAGTCTTGACCCTGTGCCTCATGGGAACAGTCCAGTCCGAACTGCCAAGCCAGATCCTCCCTCGACCGGAAACAAGCATCCTGGGACTGGTTTCTGTGTATTACTCTTCATCAGCCATGCTATCTTGAATCCAGTGGCACAGTGAGCAAGGGACCCCGTCTGGGCATACCCATCCCACTTAGGATGAAAAGTACTACGCAAACAAATGATGGACGGATTGCTGAATAAATCATACTTTCGCCCCCAGTCAAGAGATCTGGGTTAAATCCATTGTTCTTTTGCTCACCATGCCACCCCAGTTTCGACCCAGCCATATGCAAATCAGTCTTGACCCTGTGCCTCATGGGAACAGTCCAGACTGACCTGCCAAGCCAGGTCCTCCCTGGACCGGAAACAAGCATCCTGGGACCGGTTTCTGGGTATTACTCTTCATTAGCCAGGCTAGCTTGAATCCAGTGGCACAGTGAACAAGGGACCCACGTCTGGGCATACCCATCACACTTAGGGTGTAAAGTAGGCCTGGGTGGTAAATTCTGTTCTGCTCGCAGAATTTGCGGAATGTGGGTAATTTCGCGTTCCGCAGAGAACATGGAATTGCCAATAATTCCGCAATCTGGCGCTTCGTGGATTTTTTTGCTTGTTGGTGCTTTCAAAATGTGTATTCGCAAGAGCACGCAAACAGCGTTGGCGCACAGGAAAAAAGCATTGCAAACGGGCCGAACAAGCAATTCCGGGTGTTCGCGGAACTCTGTGTGCTCGCCGACATTTTTCCTGTTTCGCAGAGCTTTGCATGGCGCAACTATGCAAATTCGGCCAACCCCTAGTGTAAAGTGCTACGCAAAGAAATGATGGATGGAATGCTGAATAAATTAGTCAAGTCAAGTCAAGTCAAGAGATTTGTATAGCGCGCTACATACCCATAGGGTCTCAAGGCGCTGGAGGAAGGGATGGGAATTACTTGTCGAATATCCAAGTTTTAAGTTGCTTTCTAAATGCTAGGTGGTTCTGAGTAAGGCGAAGGTGAGTGGGGAGTGAGTTCCAGGTTTTAGCTGCTAGGTAGGAGAAGGATCTACCTCCCATGGTGCTTTTGTTGATGCGAGGTACAGTGGCAAGGGCTTGGTTGGAGGATCGAAGCTGACGGGAGGGGGTGTAGAAGTACAGTCGTGTGTTGAGGCATTCGGGTCCCAGATCGTAGAGTGCTTTGTGTGCGTGGGTTAGGAGGCGGAAAGTAATCGTCTTATTGACGGGGAGCCAGTGGAGGTTTTTCAGGTGACCAGAGATGTGTTCTTTGCGCGGGATGTCTAGTATGAGCCTGGCTGAAGCGTTCTGGATGCGTTGGAGTTTTTTCTGGAGTTTAGCGGTGGTACCGGCATATAGGGTGTTTCCGTAGTCCAGGCGGCTCGTGATCAGTGCGTGGGTGACCGTTTTTCTAGTTTCGGTGGGGATCCAGCGAAAAGTTTTTTTGAGCATGCGAAGGATGTTGAAGCAAGATGACGAAACGGCGTTGACTTGTCTGGTCATCGAGAGTGAGGAGTCCAGGATGACGCCCAGGTTCCGTGCGTGGTCCGTCGGGATGGATGCTTTTCCAAGGGCCTCTGGCCACCAAGAATCATCCCAGGCGGAGGGGGAGGTGCCTAGGATGAGGACTTCTGTTTTGTCTGAGTTCAGTTTCAGCCGGCTGTGCTTCATCCACTCGGCTACTTCTTTCATTCCTTCGTGTAAGTTGGTTTTGGCGGTGTTAGGGTCTTTGGTGAGTGAGAGGATCAGTTGAGTGTCATCAGCGTAGGAGATGATGTTGAGGTTGTGTTGGCGTGCGATGGCCGCGAGGGGGCTCATGTATACGTTGAAGAGGGTGGGACTGAGTGAGGACCCTTGGGGTACGCCGCAGATGACTTCAGAGGCCTCTGACTTGAATGGAGGGAGGCGGACTCTCTGGGTTCTTCCGGTGAGGAAAGAGGTGATCCATTCCAATGCATTTCCTTGGATTCCGACGTTTCTGAGGCGCTGTAGAAGGGTGCTATGACAGACTGTGTCGAAGGCTGCGGAGAGGTCGAGGAGGATGAGGGCGACTGTGTCTCCATGGTCCAGTAGAGTTCGAATGTCGTCTGTTGCTGCGATAAGTGCGGTCTCAGTGCTGTGTTTGGCTCGGAATCCGGACTGTGAGGAGTCGAGGGATTTGTTGGTTTCGAGGAAGGCGGCGAGCTGGTTGTTGACAGCTTTCTCGATGACTTTGGCCGGGAATGGAAGAAGCGAGATGGGGCGGTAGTTTTTGAGTTCGGTGGGGTCAGCTGTGGGTTTTTTCAGAAGGGCGCTGAGTTCTGCGTGTTTCCAGCTTTCCGGGAAGGTGGCGGAGTTGAGGGAGCAGTTGATGACATCTCGGAGGTGTGGTGCTATGATGGAGTCTGCTTTGTTGAAGATGTGGTGAGGGCATGGGTCAGTTGGGGATCCTGAGTGGATGGAGTTCATCAGGCGGATGGTGTCCTCAGTGGAGATTGGGTTCCAGTCGTTAAGGATGTTTAGGGGGGGTGAAGGTCCTGCAGAAGATTGGGTGGGTTGGTCTCCGGGTCGGATGTCGAAACTGTTGTGGATGTCTGCGATTTTGTTGTGGAAAAAGGAAGCTAGAGAGTCGCAGAGGGCTTGGGAGGGGGTGATGTCGTTGGAGTTGGCTGATGGGTTGGTAAATTCTTTGACAATGTTGAATAATTCCTTGCTGTTGTGGGCGTTGTTATCTAGTCGATCTTTGAATGCGGCTTTCTTGGCAGACCGGATTAGTTGGTGGTGTATGCGGGTGGCGTTTTTGAAGGCGTCCCTTGTGCTGGTGTTTAGGTCTTTTTTCCAGGCCTTCTCGAGGGTGCGACAGAGTTTCTTCGATTTCTTAAGATCATCGTTGAACCAGGAGGCGTTTTTGCTGCCTAGTTTGATTTGTCGTTTTTTCAGCGGTGCTAGGATGTCGGCACTGTTGGATAGCCATTGGGTGAGGTTAATGGCTGCTTGGTCTGGGTTTGAGGAGTTGGCGGGGGGGTTGAGAAGAAGCGATGAGGAGATCTGGTCGATGGTGATTTTGTTCCAGTTTCTTCGCAGGGTGGGTTGAGGATGGTTGTGGATAGTGGTCTTATTGTAGGTAAAGTGAACGCAGCTGTGGTCCGTCCAATGAAGAGCTGTGGTGTGACTGAATGAGACATGTTTGCTGGAGGTGAAGATAGGGTCGAGTGTGTGACCTGCAATGTGGGTGGGGGTGGTGACAAGTTGTTTAACCCCGAGGTTGGCGAGATTGTCCAGAAGCGTGGTGGCGCTGCTGTCAGTGCTCTTTTCCAGGTGAAAATTGAGGTCTCCCAATAGAATGTATTCCTCGGAGGGGAGGGCGTGTGGGGTGATAAAGTCAGCGATGTCGTCACTGAATTGTGCCAGGGGTCCTGGAGGCCGGTAGAGGAGGGTGCCCCTGAGTGTGGTCTTGGGGTCGGTGTGGATCTGGAAGTGGAGGTGTTCGGCGCTGGCAAGGTTGACGTCTGAGCTGGTTGAGATGCGGATGGAGTTCTTGTGGACGATAGCGATGCCTCCTCCTGTATGCTTGATGCGGTCCTTACGGATGATCTTGTATCCTTCCGGGATAGCAATGGTGATGTCTGGGGCTGAAGAGGCATTCATCCAAGTTTCTGTTAGGAAGGCGACGTCCGGTGAGATGGTGTCTAGTAGATTCCAGAGGTCGATGGCGTGTCTGTGGACCGAGCGGGTGTTGAGCAGGATGCATTTTAGGTGGTTGGAGTCCGGTCTCTGTTTGGTGTTGGTGGATGAGGAGTTGGTTTTGGTGCCGTCTAACTTGCAGGAGTTGCAAGAGAAGGGTCCATGGGTGTGTCCAGGAGCGGCTTGGATGCAGTTGAGGGAACGGCCGGGGTTTAGGGCTAAGGGGGTGGTGGCATCGTAAGTAATGCGAGTGGGCTGGGCAATACGGGAACCAGGGGGTCTGGCGCTGACGGGCGTAGACGGGCTTACCTTTGGCGCACCTTCGGCGCAACTGGGGCGCGGCCGCTGCGCGTGAACGCTGCGCGTGGGGGCAATGGTCATAAATGGATGGTGGAGGGGGCGGAGCGTGGGAGGGGCAGCAGCTGGGAGGCGGTAGCGGGAGCACCAACACAAACAAAATGGACATTCACCCCCAGTCAAGAGATCTGGATTAAATCCATTGTTCTTTTTCTCACCATGCCACCCCAGTTTAGGCTCATCCATATGCAAATCAGTCTTGACCCTGTGCCTCATGGGAACAGTCCAGACCGAACTGCCAAGCCAGGTCCTTTCCGGACCGGAAACAAGCATCCTGGGACCAGTTTCTGGGTATTACCCTTCATCGGCCAGTGGCACAGTGAGCAAAGGACCCACGTCTGAGCACACCCATCCCACTTAGTGTGTAAAGTGCTATGCAAACAAAGAATGGACGGAATGCTGGATAAATCATACATTCACCCCCAGTCAAGAGACCTGGGTTAAATCCTCTGTTCTTTTGCTCACCATGCCGCCCCTGTTTAGACCCAGCCATATGCAAATCAGTCTTGACCCTGTCCCTCATGGGAACAGTCCAGACCGAAACCGGTTGTAGGATGCTTGTTTCCAGTCCAGGGAGAACTTGGCCTGGTAGTTCGGGCTGGACTGTTCCTATTGGCCGCTGGGTCAAGACTGATTTGCATATGGCTGGGTCCAAACTGGAATGGCGTGGTGAGCAAAAAACAATGGATTTAGGCCCAGATCTCTGTACTGGGGTGAATGTATGACATTGTTCTGCATTCTGTCCATCAATCGTCCCTTTTGCATTTGTCACCCCGAGTGGGACGGGTATGGCCAGACGTGGGTCCTGTGCTCTACATGCCACTGGAGTCAAGCTATCCTGGCTGATGAGGGCTGAAAGCCCAAAACCGGTCCTAGGATGCTTGTTTCTAGTCCAGGGAGGACCTGGCCTGGCAGTTCAGACTGGACTGTTCCTATAGGGCGCAGGGTCAAGACTGATTTGCATATGGCTGGGTCCAAACTGGAATGGCATGGTGAGCAAAAATGATGGATTTAGGCCCAGATCTCTGTACTGGGGTGAATGTATGACATTGTTCTGCATTCTGTCCATCAATCGTATCTTTTGCATTTGTCACCCCGAGTGGGACGGGTATGGCCAGACGTGGGTCCTGTACTCTCCATGTCACTGGAGTAAAGATATCCTGGCTGAAAGCCCAAAATCGGTCCTAGGATGCTTGTTTCTAGTCCAGGGAGGACCTGGCCTGGCAGTTCGGACTGGACTGTTTCCATGGGGCGCAGGGTCAAGGCTGATTTGCATATGGCTGGGTCCAAACTGGAATGGCATGGTGAGCCAAAAATTATGGATTTAGGCCCAGATCTCTGTACTGGGGTGAATGTATGACATTGTTCTGCGTTCTGTCCATCAATCGTCCCTTTTGCATTTGTCACCCCGAGTGGGACGGGTATGGCCAGACGTGGGTCCTGTACTCTCCATGCCACTGGAGTCAAGATATCCTGTCTGAAAGCCCAAAATCGGTCCTAGGATGCTTGTTTCTAGTCCAGGGAGGACCTGGCCTGGCAGTTCGGACTGGACTGTTCCCATGGGGCGCAGGGTCAAGACTGATTTGCATATAGCTTCGTCCAAACTGGAATGGCATGGTGAGCAAAAAAATGATGGATTTAGGCCCAGATATTTGTACTAGGGTGAATGTATGACATTGTTTTGCATTCTGTCCATCAATCGTTCCTTTTGCATTTGTCACCCTGAGTGGGACGGGTATGGATAGACATGGGTCCTCTGCTCTCCATGCCACTGGAGTCAAGCTATCCTGGCTGATGAGGGCTGAAAGCCCAAAACCGGTCCTAGGATGCTTGTTTCCAATCCAGGGAGGACCTGGCCTGGCAGTTTGGACTGGACTGTTCCCATTGGGCACAGTGTTAAGACTGGTTTATATATGGCTGGGTCCAAACTGGAATGGTATGGTGAGCAAAAAACGATGGATTTAGGCCCAGATCTCTGTACTGGGGTGAATGTATGACATTGTTCTGCATTCTGTCCATCAATTGTTCATTTTGCAATGGACAGACAGTGCAGCCATGAAGGTAATGTATGGGCACACAGTGCAGTCATGAGGGAAATGCTTGGGCACAGAGTTCAGTCATACAGGGTAATGCTTGGGCACAGAGTTCAGCCACACAGGGTAATGCTTGGGCACAGAGTTCAGTCATACAGGGTAATGCTTGGGCACAGAGTTCAGACATACAGGGTAATGCATGCTTGGGCACAGAGTTCAGCCATGCAAGGTGATGCATGGGCACAGAGTTCAGTCATACAGGGTAATGCTTGGGCACAGAGTTCAATCATACAGGGTAATGCATGGGCACAGAGTTCAGTCATACAGGGTAATGCATGCTTGGGCACAGAGTTCAGCCATACAGGGTAATGCATGGGCACAGAGTTCAGTCATACAGGGTAATGCTTGGGCACAGAGTTCAGTCATACAGGGTAATGCATGGGCATACAGTGCAGTCATGAGGGAAATGCTTGGGCACAGAGTTCAGTCATACAGGGTAATGCTTGGGCACAGAGTTCAGTCATACAGGGTAATGCATGGGCACATAGTTCAGTCATACAGGGTAATGCTTGGGCACAGAGTTCAGTCATACAGGGTAATGCTTGGGCACAGAGTTCAGTCATACAGGGTAATGCATGGGCACACAGTGCAGTCATGAGGGTAATGCATGGGCCCAGAGTTCAGTCATACAGGGTAATGCTTGGGCACAGAGTTCAGTCATACAGGGTAATGCATGGGCACAGAGTCCAGTCATACAGGGTAATGCTTGGGCACAGAGTTCAGTCATACGGGGTAATGCTTGGGCACAGAGTTCAGTCCTACAGGGTAATGCTTGGGCACAGAGTTCAGTCATACAGGGTAATGCATGGACACACAGTGCAGTCATGAGGGTAATGCATGGGCCCAGAGTTCAGTCATACAGGGTAATGCTTGGGCACAGAGTTCAATCATACAGGGTAATGCATGGGCATGCAGTGCAGTCATGAGGGTAATGCATGGGCCCAGAGTTCAGTCATACAGGGTAATGCATGGGCATGCAGTGCAGTCATGAGGGTAATGCATGGGCCCAGAGTTCAGTCGTACAGGGTAATGCACGAGCATGCAGTGCAGTCATGAGGGTAATGCATGGGCACACAATGCATTCATACAGGGCAGTGTATTGGCACACAGTTCCTCTGTTTTGGGATTTTCCGTTTCTTTCCGACCCAGAGTTACTAGGGGGCATATTATCAACGGTGATGCTTAGCGATACATTTTTTATTGCAGACTATCTCTGGAATGTATCCCCATCGTAGTCCGTTATAAACAACATTTTGCTCCAGGGCAATAAAAATTCCAGAGATAGCGAGGTTATCGCCGTTTTCCAGCAATGTTCCCTGCAAAAACGACTATAACGTTGCTGATCCGACCCATAGGGTTGTATCAGCATAATCCACCCTAATGGTAGGGATAGGTAAGTGTGCATTTTAGCAGATGTTAGTTTTTGGAGAAAACAGCAGTTTTCTCCAAAAACTAACGTCTGCTAAAATGCTGGGGCAGCCTTGTAAATATTGCGATGTGCACATCAGCAATATTTACAAGGTTGCACTGCCCAGTGACGCCCACTGTGCATCTCATTAGAGATACAAAGTTTGGTGTCGCTAACAAGACTGCTAACATGCGCTAATGCATGTTAGCACTGCCTTGGTAATAGGGTGAAAACATTATCTCTGCTTTTTTGGCTTTTAAAGCCAAAAAAGTGGAGTTAAGCACCTTGATAATATGCCCAGAAGACTCTGACTTTCCTCACACACCGCTGCCGACTTGGGTATATGGCGGCCACCGTGGCGATTCCACCACAATGTTTCTCAGCTCGGATGGGCAGCGCTCTAGTTGGCCTCGAGGGGCTCTCGTTGGCCTCGAAGCGCTCTCGTAGGCATCGAAGCGCTCTCGTTTGCCTTGAAGCTCTCTAGTTGGCCTCGAAGGGCTCTCGTAGGCCTCAAAGCGCCCTCGCTGGCCTCGAAGCACTCTAGCTGGCCGCGAAGGGCTCTCCTAGGCCTCGAAGTGCTCTAGCTGGCCTCGAATCGCTTTTGTTGGCCTCGAAGCACTCTCGTTGGCCTCGAGCGGTACAAAAGGGGGTGGTGATGGACGGAGCATCTGAATCAATCAAATACTCACACCCAGTCAAAAGATCTGGGTTTAATCCATCACCGTTCTTTAGCCCACTCTGCCACCCCAGTTCAGACATGGCTATATGCAAATCAGTCTGACCCTGTGCCTCATGGGAACAGTCCAGCCCGAACTGCCAAGCCATGTCTTCCCTGGACCGGAAACAAGCTTCCGAGGACCGGTTTCTGGCATTCCAGCCGTCTTCAGCCCGGCTTGCTTGAATCCAGTGGCAAAGTGAGCAAGGGACTCACGTCTGAGCATACCCTGCCACACTTATGGCGGCCAAAAGTGGTACAAAAGGGTACCCCCTTTTGTACCTCTTTTGGCCTCGAAGCGCTCTAGCTGGCCTCGATGCGCTCTAGCCGGCCTCGAAGGGCTCCCGTAGGCCTCAAAGCGCTCTCACTGGCCTCGAAGCGCTCTAGCTGGCCGCGAAGGGCTCTCGTAGGCCTCGGAGCGCTTTAGCTGCCCTCGAAGCGCTCTAGCTGGCTGCGAAGGGCTCTCGTAGGCCTCGAAGTGCTCTTGCTGGACTTGAAGCGCTCTAGCTGGCCGTGAAGCGCTCTCGTTGGCCTTGAAGCGCTCTAGCTGGCCTCGAAGGGCTCTCGTAGGCCTCCAAGCGCCCTCCCTGGCCTCGAAGCGCTCTAGCTGGCCGCGAAGGGCTCTCGTAGGCCTCGAAGCGCTCTAGCTGGCCTTGTATCGCTCTCGTTGGCCTCAAAGCACTCTCGTTGGCCTCAAAGCGCTCTAGCTGGCCTCGATGCGCTCTAGCAGGCCTCGAAGGGCTCTCGTAGGCCTCGAAGCGCTCTAGCTGGCCTCGAAGTGCTCTCGTTGGCCTCAAAGTGCACTCGTAGGCCTTGAGGCGCTCTAGTTGGCCTCGAGGGGCTCTTGTTGGCCTCGAAGCGCTCTTGTTGGCCTCGAAGCGCTCTAGCTGGCCTCGAAGCGCTCTAGCTGGCCTCGAAGCAGTCTGGTGGGCCTCGAAGCGCTCTAGCTGGCCTTGGAGCGCTCTAGCTGGCCTCGAAGCGCTCTTGTAGACCTCAAAGCACTCTAGTTGGCCTCAAAGCGCTCTGGGACGCCTCGAAGCGCTCTAGCTGGCCTTAAAGCGCTCTCGTTGGCCTCAAAGTGTTCTCATAGGCCTCGAGGCACTCTAGTTGGCCTCGAGGGGCTCTTGTTGGCCTCGAAGCGCTCTCGTTGGCCTCGAAGCGCTCTAGCTGGCCTCGAAGGGCTCTAGCTGGCCTCGAAGCGCTCTGTTGGGCCTCGAAGCGCTCTAGCTGGCCTCCGAGCGCTCTAGCTGGCCTCGAAGCGCTCTCGTAGGCCTCGAAGCGCTCTAGCTGGCCTCGAAGCGCTCTCGTAGGCCTCGAAGCGCTCTAGCTGGCCTCGAAGCGCTCTCCTGTGCCTCGAAGCGCTCTCCTGCAGTGGGGGCCCATCTCGCCTCTTCGCTGCTGGCCAAGAAGTGCTCGTTCAACGGGCTCCCGTTCCGTCGCCGCTCTGCCCCTGGAGGCGGCAGCCCGCCATGGCACACAGCGAGGATGAAAGCGCCGTCCCTCGGCGCCTCATTACTCGTATTACAAAAACATATACTCTCGCTTACATTTTAACAAAACAGCTGCCAAGAGCGAAGATGCATGACGGGTGCGCGACGCGAACCTTCACGAGGAGAGATCTCCGCGCCGCCATTGATTTCCTGCAAGAACAAAAGTGCCTCTGGCTACTGAACCGAATTAGCGGCCACTGATGACCAATTATTTCACCCCACTGCGAGGGCGAGGCGCGCCAGGCACGCGGTGCCAGGCCCAAGGCTCTGGCCTCAAGCCCCTTCCAAGGAGGCTGAGCACCAGCCGCCCCATCCGGAAGGCTGTGCCCCCCTCCCCCAAAGTTTCTGTTTTTCTGCAGAAAAAGTTTTAATGAGCGCGCTCATATGCTGATGACCGGCCTTAAAAGGCGCCACTCATCTCCGCGGAGCGCGTCACGGCGCGTCAATCAGAGCTGTCAGCAGACTCAGGTGTCGAGCTAAGGTTTGCAGATTACACCTTGGATCCCGAGCCTGGCCTCGGGGGCCCCCTCTCGGATCATCCCAGGGTGGGTGGCAGTGGCTGGGGACCGCTCAAGCATTGGCTGCTGCAAGCCTCTAATGGCTGACACCGCTTCCCTGCGCCTGCTCCCAAACCCCTCCATTGTTTTATTCATGTTAATGAAGACTTCAAGAGATGTAGGCCTCCGATGGCGCCTCTTGGTCTGAGATCACTGCGCCCCAAAGAAGCAGCAGACGTGCAGCAGTGGTCGAAGGCGTGGGCTTAACTTGATCCCGGGAGTTCAGGAGACCTCTTTGGTGGCCTGTGCTCATCTCCTCCAGACACGTCGGCTACAGACGGCTGTAGTTCACGGCTTTGCTCCTCGTTGTCTTTAAAGTCCACCTTCTCAGCAGCCGTGACTCAGGACATCCACAGCAGCACCCACACAAAGAGACAAGTGAGGGCAGCAGAAGGGGCGACCACGAACAGAGAATCACAAACACAAAACCAGCCCATGGAGGACTCCAGCAAATGAATCACCTGTTTGGACATCCACCAACGAATGTACGGGGCTACCGTGGAGAAATGATACCGTGGAGAAATGATATGTATGGCATAATGGCATGCACAGCCACAGAAGGACATTGACACCCACCGTACCTCTACACCATCAACCAGGACCTGGAACATCTGCACGACATGCGACGTCCAGATCATGTCAACACACCGAAGTAACGTCCAATGCGCACATGACGCGGATCATCGCATAATCCCGAGCACCTGTCTGACATCGCATGTCCACATGACGTCGACACCGAGCACAACATCGCATGCCAACATGACGTGGACTCCGAGCACCTGCATGACATCGCATGTCCACATGACGTCGACACCGAGCACCTGCATGACATCGAATGCTAACATGACGTCCAATGCATGAGCCCGAATACCTGCATGACATTGAATGCTAACCTGACATCGATCACCCATGACACCGAGCACCTGTATGATGTCGATTACCCACATGACGTTTATAATCGCATGACCGGGTCGAATGCCCACATAACATTGATCATCGCATCACACCGCACACCTGCATGACGTCAAACCTGGCATGATGCATATCACCCGCATGCCGTGGGCCCTTGTATGACATTAAAACATCCAAATGTCGTCTACACACCTGCATGACGTCTGGCACCCGCATGAGGATGCAGCGCACGACCCTGGTGTTCAACATCTTCACGATGGTGTCAATAAGTGGACGACAAACTCCTCCACCGTGCAGGAGGCGCAGAAGAAATGCATGAACTTGGGCTCAATCCGTCTCATGACGGTACCTGGGCCCGAGACATGGGACACTGTCCAAGGAGCAGGGAACACATGGTGTTACACGCATGCCTGACACGGGATGTGTGTATGAGGTCGAACACACATGATGCTGGACTTCTTCATCCCGTGTTGAACACATGCAGCGGTTGCACAGCACCAAACACATGCATGAACTCCAGCAAGAACCATAATATCTACATGCTCTGGTGTCAGACACGCATGACAACAGACACCTCGATGGCGGCAGTCACCTGCCTCATGTTAACATGATCTCCATGACGTCAAACACTTCCCCAGCACTGAACACAAGCATGACATCAAACATGCTTTTCACATTGCTGACGTGGGATACACACAAACAATGTACCATTCACACCCCTATGTTCCACAGACGTTTTAATGGATGGGCAAGAGGCGGCAATTGCCCAGGGCCCCCTCCTCTCAAGGCCCGCCCCCCCCCCCCCCCCCCCCCCCGGAAAAGTGAACTTTCTCTCTATTTGACCTCTGCCTTTTCGATTTCTTTGTCTAAACTTCTCTCCCTCGGTGCCTGCCTCTGCCTCTGTCTGACGTTGTTGTTCCATCGTAAGCCTTTTTGGGGTCCCAGGATAGACATATTTCACCTGTTGTTGCTTGCCCTTGTTGAAGATTAACACAATGTAGCATTTTATGGCATCATGCAGGCTTGAGTTAGCAGAAAATGTGTAAAATTCCCCGTTGTTTTGTACAGGGGCCCCCAAAATGTATTCAGCCCTGGGCCCTCAAAATCCTTAAGATGACACTGCTATGTTCAGGAAGTCAACAGTGCCATGACCTGGCGTTGGCCACTCACGTCACTGACGCCACAAGGTAAAGCACCACTCACTTCTGTAGAAGGATGGAGCAAACCAAGTCTTTGCTCTGGGGGGGCGTGCACATAGGCCGCTATGCTGTAAGTGCACCTTACGTGAACTCCTGACGTCAGAGATGCCAGCCCGGAGTATCTGGTGCACAATCTCACGGTTATTAAATCCGAACCGAGCGGTGGTCAGAACCGGGTGATGAATGCACCCCGCTCGCCGCATCGTTTGTTAGCCCACGTTTCCTGCAGCGGGGAGTTTCAGCGCAGGAGAAAGGTTATTTCTTCGTCTTCTTCTTAAAGAGGTCGTTTATCAGCAGTAAACGCCTGGGACCGGAGGCTTCCCGGGCTCGCGCCAGATGAAGAATGCCCGCAGCATAACTGCTAAGCTCATCACTACTGAGAAAAGTGGACAGCACCTGCCGCAAGGGATTCTGGGCCAAGCGGGCAGCGAGGTCAGAGGTCAGCACTGCAGAGCGGAGCTTTTAAGTGGCCAGGAGGTGAGGTTACCAGCGAAGGCCCGTAAATGATGCGAAGGTGGGCACCTACAGGTGGCATCGCATGCCTCGAACAAGCGATAGGAGGCGCGTGGAGGTGTTTGGAGAATGTGGGTGTGAATGAGGCAATATCGAAGGATCCAGGGACACTTATTGTGACCACGACACCCCCAGCTGAGCTCAACGCTCAGGTATACTCAGCTTAGCATTCTATGCCTAGCTCTGACCTCACCACATTCCAAGCCGCCAGCACTGCGTGTCTCCACACTATGGAATGTATCGATTGCCTTTTTTTCTTTGCTGTAACCCCCCCCCCCCCCCCTAAGCCTGCACTTGGCGGGAAGGATCGCACCGACCAGATGGACTTCATTTTGAATTGAACAGAGGAACTGAAAGATCACACATACAATTGAAGGGACAGATGGATGCTGCCAAGAGGGGTATCCGGTGAGAAACTAACTGTGTGAATAATAATGTTTTAAGCCCTGATGATGTCCCTGATGGATGAAACGCGTCGGCTGGCATTGATTATTATGGTGTGATTTGGAGTTATCAAGTGAACATTGTGAAATAAAATGCATTCATTGGATACATATGAAACTGCCTGTGGACTTTTTGTGAACTGAGCTACATAAAGAGTTATTAACTTGGGAATTTTGATGAATTACAGCTCTCCTTTCGGATCAAGGTTATATTGATAATTTAATAAGTGGAGGGTGGTCCCTTCTTTGGGTTTTGACATGGCACATCATATCGGTGCACGAGGCTTGCAGACCTGTCAACTGTTAGTAACTTCCGCCGGCCCCCTCACCCCCCGCCCCCTGCTGACCTCCAGCCCTTGGCATGGCAGAGCTGGAAGTCACCAGAACGCCTACCTTAATACAGGAATTCTAACATACATCCGAGACTGGCAGCAAACAGCACTGGTTACCTCTTCTTCCCCAAGAACACATACAGGTGTGTCGGGGAAGGGCACACCCACCATCCTAGGAGATGTGTCAGCGATTCGGTACTGCCCTCTGGTCTCACCCATCATACACCAAGCATATGCACCTGCAACTCATTCACATAACATAGGAACATGCTGTCAGACCTTGTTAGGGAGCCAGCAACCGGGCACAGGGCAAGCAGAGCAGGGGCTTGTATGCATTATTGGGGGTGGGGGGGGGGGGGGGGGGGTGGGAGAGGGGGGTGCTCTGATGGGTTGTGTCCTTCTGATGTCTTGGGTCCATCCTACTACGGGGCCGAAAACTGAGGCATGCACAACCCCTTCAGCACTTGACTCTCAGGGTAGTGAGGGTGGGCAGTGACTGCTTCTCAGGGTAGTGAAGGTGGGCAGTCATGACTTCTCAAGGTAGTGAGAGTGGGCAGTCATGGCTTCACAAGAGGTTATAGTGAGTTTGGGAAGTGACAACTCAGGGTAGTGAGGGAGGGCAGTCATGGCTTCTCAGGAGGTTACAGTGAGGGTGGGCAATCATGGCTTCTCAGGGTAGTGAGGGAGGGCAGTCATGGCTTCTAAGGAGGTTACAGTGAGGGTGGGCAATCATGGCTTCTCAGGGTAGTGAGGGAGGGCAGTCATGGCTTCTAAGGAGGTTACAGTGAGGGTGGGCAGTCATGGCTTCTCAGGGTAGTGAAGCTGGGCAGTCATGACTTCTCAGGGTAGTGAGAGTGGGCAGTCATGGCTTCTGAGGAGGTTACAGTGAGGGTGGGCAATCATGGCTTCTCAGGGTAGTGAGGGAGGGCAGTCATGGCTTCTGAGGAGGTTACAGTGAGGGTGGGCAATCATGGCTTCTCAGGGTAGTGAGGGAGGGCAGTCATGGCTTCTAAGGAGGTTACAGTGAGGGTGGGCAGTCATGGCTTCTCAGGGTAGTGAAGCTGGGCAGTCATGACTTCTCAGGGTAGTGAGAGTGGGCAGTCATGGCTTCACAAGAGGTTATAGTGAGTTTGGGAAGTGACAACTCAGGGTAGTGAGGGAGGGCAGTCATGGCTTCTGAGGAGGTTACAGTGAGGGTGGGCAATCATGGCTTCTCAGGGTAGTGAGGGAGGGCAGTCATGGCTTCTAAGGAGGTTACAGTGAGGGTGGGCAGTCATGGCTTCTCAGGGTAGTGAGGGTGGGCAGTGATGGCATCTCAGGAGGTTACAGCGAGGGTGAGCAGTGACGGCTTCTCAGGGTAGAGAGGGTGGGCAGTGACGACTTCTTTGGGCAGTGAGGGTGGCAGTGACAGCTTCTCAGGAGGTTACAGTGAGGGTGGGCAGTGACGACTTCTCAAGGTAGTCGGGGTGGGCAGTGACGACTTCTTTGGGTAGTGAGGGTGGGCAGTGACAGCTTCTCAGGAGGTTACAGTGAGGGTGGGCTGTGACGGCTTCTCAAGGTAGTCGGGGTGGGCAGTGACAACTTCTTTGGGTAGTGAGGGTGGGCAGTAACAGCTTCTCAGGAGGTTACGGTGAGAGTGGGCAGTGACGGCTTCTCAAGCTAGTGAGGGTGGGCAGTTACGACTTCTTTGGGTAGTGAGGGTAGGCAGTGACAGTTTCTCAGGAGGTTATGGCGAGAGTGGGCAATGACGGCTTCTCACGGTAGTGAGGGTAGGCAGTGACGACTTCTTTTGGTAGTGAGGGTGGGCAGTGACAGCTTCTCAGGAGGTTACGGCGAGAGTGGGCAGTGACGGCTTCTCAAGGTAGTGAGGGTGGGAAATGACGACTTCTTTGGGTAGTGAGGGTGGGCAGTGACAGCTTCTCAGGAGGTTACGGCGAGAGTGGGCAGTGACGGCTTCTCAAGGTAGTGAGGGTGGGAAATGACGACTTCTTTGGGTAGTGAGGGTGGGCAGTGACAGCTTCTCAGGAGGTTACGGCGAGAGTGGGCAGTGACAGCTTCTTAGGAGTTTACAGTGAGGGTGGGCAGTGACGGCTTCTCAAGGTAGTGAGGGTGGGCAGTGACGACTTCTTTGGGTAGTGAGGGTGGGCAGTGACAGCTTCTCAGGAGTTTACGGCGAGAGTGGGTAGTGACAGCTTCTCAGGAGGTTACGGCGAGAGTGGGCAGTGACGGCTTCTCAAGGTAGTGAGGGTGGGCAGTGACGACTTCTTTGGGTAGTGAGGGTGGGCAGTGACAGCTTCTCAGGAGGTTACGGCAAGAGTGGGCAGTGACAGCTTCTTAGGAGTTTACATTGAGGGTGGGCAGTGACGGCTTCTCAAGGTAGTCGGGGTGGGCAGTGATGACCTCTTGGGTAGTGAGGGTGGGCAGTGACAGCTTCTCAGGAGTTTACAGTGAGGGTGAGCAGTGACGGCTTCTCAAGGTAGTCGGGGTGGGCAGTGATGACCTCTTGGGTAGTGAGGGGGGGCAGTGACAGCTTCTCAGGAGTTTACGGCGAGAGTGGGCAGTGACAGCTTCTCAGGAGGTTACGGCGAGAGTGGGCAGTGACGGCTTCTCAAGGTAGTGAGGGTGGGCAGTGACGACTTCTTTGGGTAGTGAGGGTGGGCAGTGACAGCTTCTCAGGAGTTTACAGTGAGGGTGGGCAGTGACGGCTTCTCAAGGTAGTCGGGGTCGGCAGTGACGACTTCTTAGGGTAGTGAGGGTGGGCAGGGACAGCTTCTCAGGAGGTTACGGTGAGAGTGGGCAGTGACGGCTTCTCAAGGTAGTGAGGGTGGGCAGTGACGACTTCTTTGGGTAGTGAGGGTGGGCAGTGACAGCTTCTCAGGAGGTTACGGCGAGAGTGGGCAGTGACGGCTTCTCAAGGTAGTCGGGGTGGGCAGTGATGACCTCTTGGGTAGTGAGGGTGGGCAGTGACAGCTTCTCAGGAGTTTACAGTGAGGGTGGGCAGTGACGGCTTCTCAAGGTAGTCGGGGTCGGCAGTGACGACTTCTTTGGGTAGTGAGGGTGGGCAGTGACAGCTTCTCAGGAGGTTACGGCAAGAGTGGGCAGTGACAGCTTCTTAGGAGTTTACAGGTAGGGTGGGCAGTGACGGCTTCTCAAGGTAGTCGGGGTGGGCAGTGATGACCTCTTGGGTAGTGAGGGTGGGCAGTGACAGCTTCTCAGGAGGTTACAGTGAGGGTGGGCAGTGACGGCTTCTCAAGGTAGTCGGGGTGGGCAGTGACAACTTCTTTGGGTAGTGAGGGTGGGCAGTAACAGCTTCTCAGGAGGTTACGGTGAGAGTGGGCAGTGACGGCTTCTCAAGCTAGTGAGGGTGGGCAGTGACGACTTCTTTGGGTAGTGAGGGTAGGCAGTGACAGTTTCTCAGGAGGTTATGGCGAGAGTGGGCAGTGACGGCTTCTCAAGGTAGTGAGGTTGGGCAGTGACGACTTCTTTTGGTAGTGAGGGTAGGCAGTGACAGCTTCTCAGGAGGTTACGGCGAGAGTGGGCAGTGACGGCTTCTCAAGGTAGTGAGGGTGGGCAATGACGACTTCTTTGGGTAGTGAGGGTGGGCAGTGACAGCTTCTCAGGAGGTTACGGTGAGAGTGGGCAGTGACAGCTTCTTAGGAGTTTACAGTGAGGGTGGGCAGTGACGGCTTCTCAAGGTAGTCAGGGTGGGCAGTGATGACCTCTTGGGTAGTGAGAGTGGGCAGTGACAGCTTCTCAGGAGGTTACGGTGAGAGTGGGCAGTGACGGCTTCTCAAGGTAGTGAGGGTGGGCAGTGACGACTTCTTTGGGTAGTGAGGGTGGGCAGTGACAGCTTCTCAGGAGTTTACGGCGAGAGTGGGTAGTGACAGCTTCTCAGGAGGTTACGGCGAGAGTGGGCAGTGACGGCTTCTCAAGGTAGTGAGGTTGGGCAGTGACGACTTCTTTGGGTAGTGAGGGTGGGCAGTGACAGCTTCTCAGGAGGTTACGGCAAGAGTGGGCAGTGACAGCTTTTTAGGAGTTTACAGTGAGGGTGGGCAGTGACGGCTTCTCAAGGTAGTTGGGGTGGGCAGTGATGACCTCTTGGGTAGAGAGGGTGGGCAGTGACAGCTTCTCAGGAGTTTACAGTGAGGGTGAGCAGTGACGGCTTCTCAAGGGAGTCGGGGTGGGCAGTGATGACCTCTTGGGTAGTGAGGGGGGGCAGTGACAGCTTCTCAGGAGTTTACGGCGAGAGTGGGCAGTGACAGCTTCTCAGGAGGTTACGGCAAGAGTGGGCAGTGACAACTTCTCAGGAGGTTACGGCGAGAGTGGGCAGTGACGGCTTCTCAAGGTAGTGAGGGTGGGCAGTGACGACTTCTTTGGGTAGTGAGGGTGGGCAGTGACAGCTTCTCAGGAGTTTACAGTGAGGGTGGGCAGTGACGGCTTCTCAAGGTAGTCGGGGTCGGCAGTGACGACTTCTTTGGGTAGTGAGGGTGGGCAGGGACAGCTTCTCAGGGGGTTACGGTGAGAGTGGGCAGTGACGGCTTCTCAAGGTAGTGAGGGTGGGCAGTGACGACTTCTTTGGGTAGTGAGGGTGGGCAGTGACAGCTTCTCAGGAGGTTACGGCGAGAGTGGGCAGTGACAGCTTCTTAGGAGTTTACAGTGAGGGTGGGCAGTGACGGCTTCTCAAGGTAGTCGGGGTGGGCAGTGATGACCTCTTGGGTAGTGAGGGTGGGCAGTGACAGCTTCTCAGGAGTTTACAGTGAGGGTGAGCAGTGACGGCTTCTCAAGGTAGTCGGGGTCGGCAGTGACGACTTCTTTGGGTAGTGAGGGTGGGCAGGGACAGCTTCTCAGGAGGTTACGGTGAGAGTGGGCAGTGACGGCTTCTCAAGGTAGTGAGGGTGGGCAGTGACGACTTCTTTGGGTAGTGAGGGTGGGCAGGGACAGCTTCTCAGGAGGTTACGGTGAGAGTGGGCAGTGACGGCTTCTCAAGGTAGTGAGGGTGGGCAGTGACGACTTCTTTGGGTAGTGAGGGTGGTCAGTGACAGCTTCTCAGGAGGTTACGGCGAGAGTGGGCAGTGACAGCTTCTTAGGAGTTTACAGTGAGGGTGGGCAGTGACGGCTTCTCAAGGTAGTCGGGTGGGCAGTGATGACCTCTTGGGTAGTGAGGGTGGGCAGTGACAGCGTCTCAGGAGTTTACAGTGAGGGGGGGCAGTGACGGCTTCTCAAGGTAGTCGGGGTCGGCAGTGACGACTTCTTTGGGTAGTGAGGGTGGGCAGGGACAGCTTCTCAGGAGGTTACGGTGAGAGTGGGCAGTGACGGCTTCTCAAGGTAGTGAGGGTGGGCAGTGACGACTTCTTTGGGTAGTGAGGGTGGGCAGTGACAGCTTCTCAGGAGGTTACGGCGAGAGTGGGCAGTGACAGCTTCTTAGGAGTTTACAGTGAGGGTGGGCAGTGACGGCTTCTCAAGGTAGTCGGGTGGGCAGTGATGACCTCTTGGGTAGTGAGGGTGGGCAGTGACAGCGTCTCAGGAGTTTACAGTGAGGGGGGGCAGTGACAGCTTCTCTGAAAAACAACACAAATTGGCACCCAGGCAAGGTACAGAATGAATGGTCGCTCAACAATAATATGAGGCAAGTATTTGATGCAAAATATATCGGTGCTCCAAGGGAAGAGAGGTCGGCTGCCAATTCCACCCCAAATAGTCCCTTCAGTGAAGGGGGTACAACGACAATAAAGTTCCTCCCTGAGCACTCAAAATGTAATGACAAGTCCAGCAGGAATAAAGTCCCTTCTTGTACTCGTTTCACTTTATTTCTTGTTCAGGAACACAGCCTCCGATGCTCAAGAATGCAGTGCCAATCAGTATACAGCTTCCAAAATGTTGATGATATGCGACAAAACAATCCACAGCCAACAGTGTTTCGTCGCGTGTATTTGCATCAATTGACTTCTTCAGGGCTGATTCTGTAACGGATTCAAGTCCAGTCAGATCGATCCAACACCCACCAGTTGTCCCCTGCACACTGATAGCCTGATAGGCCCCTGTCGTAAACACCCAGGGCACATTTGAAGAACCAGAATGATCCAGAAATTATCCAACCGTATTTCATATGTTCAAAACTGAAGCCCCCTGTAAAAAAGAGTCCCAGGGTCAGTCCAAAGTTATATGACGATCACTTATTTTGTATAATAAAAATCATGAGTCCATGATAGCGAGAGTAGAAGTCGCGGCCGGAAAATAATCTGTATGGTGTGCTCCTATAAAATAGAAAACAGTGGCCTTTAAAATAGGAAAAGAGACCAAGATATATATCTGGTCGCTGAAAGCATACTGGCTCCCTGCTTGTCCACAACGTGTGATCCTAGGCACAGGATTTAGTTCAGAGCCTCGTTTGGCTATGAGCACATTTTTAAATACGAGCTCAGGATAGGCTCACAAGCCCTGCTTATGTTTCATTTATTAGATATAATGTTGCTCCATCTACAACAAGAATCTAGGCCATGTTTAGGGTTTACTTGACCATTTCAGGGTTTGCATGAAGGGCCTGGGGGCTGTTCAGGAACTTCATTTTGTATCACATCTTGTAGAACTCCAAGAGCAGTAAAAACCTATTACAAAATGATATTCACAAACTGCACTTCTAAAGTATTGATTTTCGCAGTCTTATTATAGAAGGGCAATTTGTGAAGAGTATTTTGTAGTATGTTTTTAGTACTACAAAACTCACAATAAAATGCAGTTTGGCAGAAACACATAAGTTCTACTTTGGATTTTGTGAATACCCATGAAGTGATACATGTGCTCAAACGTGTATATTACTCAAACGTATAAGTTACCTTTGTGAACCGGGCCCATATAGCTACTGGTTTACCAAAAAATTGCAAATCTGCCCTCACAGAAGTACTCCTGGAATTGATGCAAATGCACTACTTTTTGGAATTCTCACACATTGGCAGAAGCAGGATTGGAAAGCTGCGCCTGTCTCAGGTTTCCAGGGGTACTACTGGCGATCAAACACCCACAAGATGATGTAATGAGGGCTTGCTAATAGCCTAACCAGTGTAAATGGCTCAGGTAACATTCCAATCCTTCGTTTTTCACCCAATGCGCCACTTCAGACAGAGGCCCACCAAATGCCAATCATTATTCATGGAAACAGTCCAACCCAAACCTTGACCATCTCACTCCCAATCCTGCGGCCAACAGCTTTTTTAGTTGGGACATTCTGTGATCTGGGAGACCCCGGGGTCCCTTGCCACATTCCGCAGGAGGCCCCCATGGAGCCCAAGGCCAATGAATGAATGTCTGTGATCTGGGAGACGCCGGGGTCCCTCGCCACATTCTGCAGGGGGCCCCAATGGAGCTTAAGGACCAATGAATATCTGCGACCTGGGAGACGCCGGGGTCCCTCGCCACATTCTGCAGGCCCCCCCCCCCCCCATGGAGCCCAATACCAATGAATGTCTGTGATCTGGGAGACGCCGGGGTCCCTCGCCACATTCCGCAGGGGCCCCCATGGAGCCCAAGACCAATGAATGTCTGTGATCTGGGAGACACCGGGGTCCCTCGCCACATTCCGCAGGGGCCCCCATGGAGCCCAAGACCAATGAATGTCTGTGATCTGGGAGACGCCAGGGTCCCTTGCCACATTGCACAGGAGGCCCCCATGGAGCCCAAGGCCATGAATGTCTGTGATCTGGGAGATGCCAGGGTCCCTCGCCACATTCTGCAGGGCCCCCCCATGGAGCCCAAGACCAATGACTGTCTGTGATCTGGGAGACGCCGGGGTCCCTTGCCACATTCTGCAGGGAAACCATGGAGCCCAAGACCAATGAATGTCTGTGATCTGGGAGACAATGGGGTCCCTCGCCACATTCTGCAGGGGAAACCATGGAGCCCAAGGCCAATGAATGTCTGTGATCTGGGAGACACCGGGGTCCCTCACCACATTCTGCAGGGGACCCCATGGGGTCTCTGTGATCTGGGAGACGCCGGGGTCCCTCGCCACTTTCTGCATGCCCCCCCCCCCATAGAGCACAAGGCCAATGAATGTCTGTGATCTGGGAGACGCCGGGGTCCCTCGCCACATTCAGCAGGGGCCCCCATGGAGCCCAAGACCAATGACTATCTGTGATCTGGGAGACGCCGAGGTCCCTCGCCACATTCTGCATGGCCCCCATGGAGCCCAAGACCAATGACTATCTGTGATCTGGGAGACGCCGAGGTCCCTCGCCACATTCAGCAGGGGCCCCCATGGAGCCCAAGACCAATGACTATCTGTGATCTGGGAGACGCCGGGGTCCCTCGCCACATTCTGCATGGCCCCCATGGAGCCCAAGACCAATGACTGTCTGTGATCTGGGAGACGCCGGGGTCCCTCGCCACATTCTGCAGGGCCCCCCCATGGAGCCCAAGACCAATGAATGTTTGTGATCTGGAAAACGCCTGGGTCCCTCGCCACATTCTGCAGGGCCCCCCCATGGAGCCCAAGACCAATGAATGTCTGTGATCTGGGAGACGCCACGGTCCCTCACCACATTCTGCATGGCCCCCATGGAGCCCAAGACCAATGACTATCTGTGATCTGGGAGACGCCAGGGTCCCTCGCCACATTCCGCAGGGGCCCCCAAGGAGCCCAAGGCCAACGAATGCCTGTGATCTGGGAGACGCCGGTGCCCCTTGCTACATTCCGCAGGGGTCCCCATGGAGCCCAAGGCCAATGAATGTCTGTGATCTGGGAGACGCCGGGGTCCCTTGCCACATTCTGCAGGGGCCCCCATGGAGCCCAAGACCAATGAATGTCTTGTGATCTGGGAGACGCCGCGGTCCCTTGCCACATTCCGCAGGGGCCCCCATGGAGCCTAAGGCCAATGAATTTCTGTGATCTGGGAGACAATGGGGTCCCTCACCACATTCTGCAGGGGCCCCATGGAGCCCAAGACCAATGAATGTCTGTGATGTGGGAGACGCTGGGGTCCCTCGCCACATTCTGCAGGGCCCCCCCAAGGAGCCCAAGACCAATGAATGTCTGTGATCTGGGAAACGCCGGGGTCCCTCGCCACATTCTGCAGGGCCCCCCCTTGGAGCCCAAGACCAATGAATGTCTGTGATCTGGGAGACGCCGGGGTCCCTCGCCACATTCTGCAGGGGGCCCCATGGAGCCCAAGACCAATGAATGTCTGTGATCTGGGAGACGTCAGGGTCCCTCGCCACATTCCGCAGGGACCCCCATGGAGCCCAAGGCCAACGAATGTCTGTGATCTGGGAGACGCCGGGGTCCCTCGCCACATTCTGCAGGGCCCCCCCATGGAGCCCAAGACCAATGAATGTTTGTGATCTGGAAAACGCCTGGGTCCCTCGCCACATTCTGCAGGGCCCCCCCATGGAGCCCAAGACCAATGAATGTCTGTGATCTGGGAGACGCCGCGGTCCCTTGCCACATTCTGTAAGGCCCCCCCATGGAGCCCAAGACCAATGAATGTCTGTGATCTGGGAGACGCCGCGGTCCCTTGCCACATTCTGTAAGGCCCCCCCATGGAGCCCAAGACCAATGAATGTCTGTGATCTGGGAGACGCCGGGGTCCCTCGCCACATTCTGCAGGGGGCCCCATGGAGCCCAAGACCAATGAATGTCTGTGATCTGGGAAACGCCCCGGTCCCTTGCCACATTCTGTAAGGCCCCCCCATGGAGCCCAAGACCAATGAATGTCTGTGATCTGGGAGACGCCGCGGTCCCTTGCCACATTCTGCAGGGGCCCCCATGGAGCCCAAGACCAATGAATGTCTGTGATCTGGGAGACGCCGGGGTCCCTTACCACATTCCGCAGGGGCCCCCATGGAGCCCAAGACCAATGAATGTGATCTGGGAGACGCCGCGGTCCCTTGCCACATTCTGCAGGTGGCCCCCATGGAGCCCAAGGCCAATGAATGTCTGTGATCTGGGAGACGCCGGGGTCCCTCACCACATTCTGCAGGGGACCCCATGGGGTCTCTGTGATCTGGGAGACGCCGGGGTCCCTCGCCACTTTCCGCAGGGGCCCCCCATGGAGCCCAAGATCAATGACTGTCTGTGATCTGGGAGACGCCGGGGTCCCTTCCCACATTCTGCAGAGGGCCCCATGGAGCCCAAGACCAATGAATGTCTGTGATCTGGGAAACGCCCCGGTCCCTTGCCACATTCTGCAGGGGCCCCCATGGAGCACAAGGCCAACGAATGTCTGTGATCTGGGAGACGCCGCGGTCCCTTGCCACATTCCGCAGGGGCCCCCATGGAACCCAAGACCAATGAATCTCTGTGATCTGGGAGACGCCGGGGTCCCTCACCACATTCTGCAGGGCCCCCCCAAGGAGCCCAAGACCAATGAATGTCTGTGATCTGGGAGACGCCGGGTCCCTTACCACATTCTGCAGGGGCCCCATGGAGCCCAAGACCAATGAATGTCTGTGATCTGGGAGAAGCCGGGGTCCCTTACCACATTCCGCAGGGGCCCCCATGGAGCCCAAGACCAATGAATGTCTGTGATCTGGGAGACGCTGGGGTCCCTCACCACATTCCGCAGGGGCCCCCATGGAGCCCAAGGCCAATGAATGTCTGTGATCTGGGAGACGCCGGGGTCCCTCGCCACATTCCGCAGTGGCCCCCATGGAGCCCAAGGCCAATGAATGTCTGTGATCTGGGAGACGCCGGGGTCCCTCGCCACATTCCGCAGTGGCCCCCATGGAGCCCAAGGCCAATGAATGTCTGTGATCTGGGAGACGCCGGGGTCCCTCGCCACATTCTGCAGGGCCCCCCCATGGAGCCCAAGACCAATGAATGTCTGTGATCTGGGAGACGCCGGGGTCCCTCGCCACATTCTGCAGGGGCCCCATCGTTCTGCGTTACGCCACTGGCCCCTATACCTAAGTTTCATTACTGCACGCAGGGATGAGTGGACGCAATGTGCAGCCCACGCCTTTTAACCGTATGGATCATTGTTGGGTCATCATTCAATCCTATAATGTGAATATTCATACAGGAGCCATGCATGGTGACGGGTCTGCTGCTTCTCTGTGACGTGCATAGGTTAAAGGGCGCCTTAGAGCACCTCTGCTTAGGGCCTGTCTGCAATCCTCGCCTTCAGTCTCACCTGAGAGCAGTGTTACTGTGACTGATGAAACGCCCCCCCACAGAATGTTTATTGTGGGTGGGTTTAATGTGATGCTATGTTGTGTCTGCTCCCGGGGCCCTCCACGCCAAAGCTGCTGGGCGTGGTCTCAGGGGTCAGTGATTTCATGAGATGTGGCGAGCAGACAACAAAGTGAACTGCTTTGAGTGTGGACGGCAGAGGAGCCGTCTTTAGGGAGGAGGCGGCTGGGACAGGGGGAGTTCGGGCGCCGCCTCTCCGAGGCTGTCCTTGTGTTTGGGGGAGCAGGATCTGAGAACGCAGAGCGCGCTATGCTTAGTGAACTGTTGCACTGACATTGCCTCATCATTGGGGGTGGCTTGAGGGAGGGACATCACACAGGCCCCTGTGGGCTACAGACGGCTGTTCATGGGGCCCAGTCCTTCGGGGGACCCCAACCCTTCAGGGGACCTCCACTTAGCCTAAGACCAATGGATATGGATGAGATATGGGAGACTCAGGGGCCCCTCATCGTACTCTGCAGGGGGCCCCATCATTTTACATAACCCCACTCCCTGGACCAACACTCTTTTTATAGGGCTGGCCTGCTCCTTCCCCCTGTAAGCAGACAGGCAGCCTTCTAGGCGCCTCAGGGCCGGGATACAGTATCCCTGTCAGGGTGTGCAGGGGACGTGTCCAACTGTAGCGACTGCTCGGCCGGTGGAGTTGGTCCAGGCGAAACAGCACTGGGTATGGGGCAAGTTTTTCAGAAGTTCGGATCATAGTAGGAAGAGTTGGGGGGTGGGGGGAGGAGGGTTTTAACACTCTGCAAAGATGATGTCGCTTCTGTAAAAGGTAAAGGCCCCCCATTTCCCACATGAATGTTGGAGCAGGCCGGAAATCGAGCACGAGGGCACTCGGTCCAAAATGGGCCCAAGTAGCCTTGCACAAAGCCAGACAATATTGTGAACATTCCCATACGTGCTGGACCCTGTGAACTCTAGCCTGCACTTCCAGACATGCACTCCGACCCCACACGTCAACCCGATAATATACGGGTGTCTGCATGCACCCTTCACATCTCTCAGACATGAGGCAGGTATAGGGGTGACTGAACGGATCTTTAACCCAAGCACCCCCCACCCCTGTCATTCTTCTAAGCCCAGGTAGAGAGGACGGTGGCCCCTCTCTCTCTGGGTGCGCAGCTGTGGGTCCCTGTGATCAGTGAACGGACGACCCTCACAGGGCTCGCATGATGCCTCCGAGGAAGCCCCTCCCCTCAATGGTGATCTCACCCGTTCCAGGAGACTTCGAGCTGCTGATGGGGCACCTGAAGGA
Organism: Lissotriton vulgaris; assembly: GCF_964263255.1. NCBI lineage: Eukaryota > Metazoa > Chordata > Amphibia > Caudata > Salamandridae > Lissotriton > Lissotriton vulgaris. Next base: position 1,995,233,288 of record NC_141693.1, on the reverse strand, counting down.
GAGGTCACAGGAAGCTGCAAGTTCAAAGTGATAGAAACCCTGGAGGAATTCCAGAGCAGGGCGGTGTCGAAACCCGGAGTTCACCCAACCAGGGCATGTCACCGAAGAGGACGAGAAAATGTCCCCTTCTAAGGCACTGCCCTGCCGTACAAGGGCAGAAAAGAACCCAAGGGCAGAAGAGAGCCAGAGGGCTGAAGAGGATGCTGGGCAGAAGAGGAGCCAAGGGCAGAAGAGGAGCAAGGGCAGAAGAAGCCCCAAGAGCAGAAGAGGACCCAAGGGCAGAAGAAGGCCCAAGGGCAGAAGAGGAAGCAAGGGCAAAGAAGCCCCGAGGGCAGAAGAGGCCCCAGGGGCAGAAGAGCACCCAAGGTCAGAAGAAGGCTCAAGGGCACAAAAGGACTCAAGGGCAGAAGAGAGCCCGGGGTTGAAGCGGACCCAAGGGCAGAAGAGGAACCAAGGTCAGAAGAAGGCCCAAGGGCAGAAGAGGAACCAAGGTCAGAAGAAGGCCCAATGGCAGAAGAGGCCCCAAGGGCAGAAGAGGAAGCAAGGGCAGAAGAAGGCCCAAGGGCAGAAGAGGCCCCAGGGGCAGAAGAAGCCCCAAGGACAGAAGAGGACCCAAGGGCAGAAGAGGCCCCAAGGGCAGAAGAGGAGCCAAGGGCAGAAGAGGACGCTGGACAGAAAAGGACCCAAGGGCAGAATAGGACCCAAGAGCACAAGAGGATGCTAGACAGAAGAGGACCCAAGGGTAGAAGAGGACGCTGGACAGAAAAGAACTCATGGGCAGAAGAGGCCCCCAAGGGCAGAAGAAGACCCAATGGCAGAAGAGGACTCAAGGGCAGAAGAGGACCCAAGGGCAGAAGAGGACCCAAGGGCAGAATAGGAACTAAGGGTAGAAGAGGCCCCAAGGGCAGAAGAGGACACTGGACAGAAAACGACACAAGGGCAGAATAGGACCAAAGGGCAGAAGAGGAGCCAAGGGCAGAAGAGGACACTGGACAGAAAAGGACACAAGGGCAACATAGGACCCAAGGGCAGAAGAGGAGCCAAGGGCAGACGAGGAGTCAAGGGCAGAAGAGGACCCAAGGGCAGAAGAGGAGACAAGGGCAGAAGAGGAGCCAAGGCAGAAGAGGAGCCAAGGGCAGAAGAGGACCCAAAGGGCAGAAGAGGAGACAAGGACAGAAGAGGAGCCAAGGGCAGAAGAGGAGCCAAGGGCAGAAGAGGACCCAAGGGCAGACGAGGAGTCAAGGGCAGAAGAGGACCCACAGGCAGAAGAGGAGCCAAGGGCAGAAGAGGAGCCAAGGGCAGAAGAGGACCCAAGGGCAGAAGAGGAGCCAAGGACAGAAGAGGAGCCAAGGGCAGAAGAGGACCCAAGGGCAGAAGAGGAGACAAGGACAGAAGAGGAGCCAGGGGCAGAAGAGGACCCAAGGGCAGAAGAGGAGACAAGGACAGAAGAGGAGCCAGGGTAGAAGAGGACCCAAGGGCAGAAGAGGAGACAAGGACAGAAGAGGAGCCAGGGTAGAAGAGGACCCAAGGGCAGAAGATGATCCAAGGGAAGAAGAAGGCCCAAAGGCAGAAGAGGTCCCAAGGGAGAAGAGGCCCCAAGGGCAGAAGAAGACCCAAGGGCAGAAGAAGACCCAAGGGCAGAAGAGGACGCTGGACAGAAAATGACCCAAGGCAGAAGAGGACTGAAGGGCAGAAGAGAAGTCAAGGGCAGAAGAGGACCCAAGGGCAGTAGAGGACCGACGGGCAGAAGAGGAGCCAAGGGCAGAAGAGGAGCCAGGGGCAGAAGAGGACCCAAGGGCAGAAGAGGACCCAAAGCCAGAAGAGGAACAAAGGACAGAAGATGAGCCAAGGGCAGAAGAGGAGCCAAGGGCAGAAGAGGAACCAGGGCAGAAGAGGACCAAAGGGCAGAAGAGGACCAAAGGGTAGAAGAGGACCGAAGGGCAGAAGAGGACTGAAGGGCAGAAGAGGATCAAAGGGCAGAAGAGGAACCAGGGCAGAAGAGGATCAAAGGGCAGAAGAGGACCAAAGGCAGAAGAGGAACCAAGGGCAGAAGAGGACCGAAGGGCAGAAGAGAAACCAGGGCAGAAGAAGACGCTAGACAGAAGAGAACCCAAGGGCAGAAGAGGAGACAAGGGCAGAAGATGAGCCAGGACAGGAGAGGACCGAAGGGCAGAAGAGGAACCAGGGCAGAAGAAGACGCTAGACAGAAGAGAACCCAAGGGCAGAAGAGGAGCCATGGGCAGAAGAGTACCAAAGGGCAGAAGTGAACCCAAGGGCAGAAGAGGACCCAAGGGCAGAAGAGAACTCTAAGGGCAGAAGAGGACCCAAGGGCAAAAAAAGGACCCAAGGGCAGAAAAGGACCCAATGGCAGAAGAGGGCGCAAGGACAGAAGAAAACTTTAAGGGCAGAAGAGGACCCAAGGGCAGAAAAGGACCCAAGGGCAGAAGAGAACGCTAGACAGAAGAGGAACCCAAGGGCAGAAAAAGAGCCAAGGGCAGAAGAGGAGCCAAGGGCAGGAGAGGAGCCAAGGGCAGAAGAGGAGCCAGGGCAGAAGAGGACCCAAGGGCAGAAGAGGAGCCAAGGGCAGAAGAGCGCAAAAATGCAGAAGAGGACCCAAGGGCAGAGAGGACCGAAAGGCAGAAGGGGATCCAAGGTCTGAAGAGAACCCAAGGGCAGAAGGTGACCCAAGGGCAGAAGAGGACCCAAGGGCAGAAGAAGGCCCAAGGGGCAGAAGAAGGCCCAAGGACAGAAGAGGACTCAAGTGCAGAAGAGGCTCCCAAGGGCAGCAGAGGCCCCAAGGGCAGAAGAAGACCCAAGGACAGAAGAGAGCTCTGAGGGCAGAAGAGGCCCCAAGGGCAAAAAAAGACCCACGGGCAGAAAAGGACCCAATGGCAGAAGAGGACCCAAGGGCAGAGAAAGGCCCAAGGGCAGAAGAGGACCGAAATGCAGAAGAGGAGCCAAGGGCAGAAAAGGAGCCAAGGGCAGAAGAGGACCCAAGGACAGAAGAGGAGCCAGGGCAGAAGAGGACCAAAGGGCAGAAGAGGAGCCAAGGACAGAAGAGGAGCCAAAGGCAGAAGAGGACCCAAGGGCAGAAGAGGAACCAAGGGCAGAAGAGGACCCAAAGACAGAAGAGGAGCCAAGGGCAGAAGAGGACCCAAGGACAGAAGAGGAGCCAAAGGCAGAAGAGGACCCAAGGGCAGAAGAGGAGCCAAGGGCAGAAGAGGACCCAGGGGCAGAAGAATGCCCAAGGGCAGAAGAGGACCCAAGGGCAGAAGAGGACCCAAGGTTAGAAGAAAACCAAAGGGCAGAAAAGGAGCCAAGAGCAAAAGAGGACCCAGGGGCAGAAGAGGAGCCAAGGACAGAAGAGGAGCCAGGGCAGAAGAGGACCCAAAAGCAGAAGAGGAGCCAAGGGCAGAAGAGCACCACACAGGAAGTGACGTTCCTGCGGCGCACAGGGTGTGTAAAATGAGTTCTATTGTTTGTAGGCACTTTGGTTGCTTGTGATCAACTCTTGCTGTCCACACTGTGTTGGCAGATAGGACATATGGGTGTTTAGGATCTTGTTTGGCTTCCCTGTGACAGATTCTTGCCTCAGTACTGGGTCTTCAGGTAAGATGGACATGAGTTAACGTGTTAAGGCCCTTGCTTGGCCTCACTGTGATTGACTCTTGCCTTCTGCACTGTGTCTACATTTGGAAGGGAGGGGTATTGAGACCTTCGCTTGACTTCTTCACTGTGTTTGCAGGTAGAACAGATGTGAACTGAGGCTATCACTTGACCTCTCTTTGATTGACTCTGGACTTCTGCACTGTGCCTGCAGATTGGGGCTGTGGTCCTCACTTGTCCCCCCTCCCACTGTTTCACTCTTGCCTTCTTCATGGTGTCTGCAGTTAGGACAGGTGACAACCGAGGTCCTCACTTGGCTTCCCTGTGATTGACTGTTTTTGTGTGCACTATGTCTGCTAGTAGGACAGATAGGAGTTGAGGCCCTCACTTGGCCTCCCTTTGAGTGAGTCTTGATTTCCTTTCTTTGTAGGCAGGACAGATGAGTTGAGCTCCTTTCTTGGCCTCCCTTTTTCAATTTTCGTCTTATGCACTTTGCAAAAAGGATAGATTGGAGTTGAGGCCCTTGCTTGGCCTCCCTTTGATCCACTCTTGCTTTGTGGGCTTGGTTTGTTGATCAAATGGATGAGAGTTGTTGCTTGGCCTACCTTTGATAGACTCTTGCATTCCACACTTGATTTGTATGTGGGGTGGATGAGAATTGACGCCCTCCGTTTGATCAAATCATGCTTTCTGTGCTAGGTTTGTAGGTCAGATGGATGAGAGTTGAGGCCCTTGTTTGGCCTTCCTTTGACTGCCTCGTGCCTTCTGCACTTAATTTGTATGTGGGATGGATGAGAGTAGAGGCCCTTGCTTGGCCTTCCTTTGACCAACTTGTACCTTCTGCACTTAATTTGTATGTGGGATGGATGAGAGTAGAGGCCCTTGCTTGGCCTTCCTTTGACCAACTTGTACCTTCTGCACTTAATTTGTATGTGGGTTGGATGAGAGTTGAGGCCCTTGCTTGGCCTTCCTTTTACTAACTTGTGCCTTCTGCGCTTAATTTGTATGTAGGATGGATGAGAGTTGAAGCCCTGGCTTGGCCTCCCTTTTATCAACTCTTGCCTTCCGTGCTTGGTTTGCATGTTGGACAGATGAGAATTGAGGCCGTGGCTTGGCCTCCCTTCGATCAACTCTTGATTTCAGCTCTTGGTGTGTAGATCAGATGGATGAGAGTTGAGGTATTGGTTAGCCTCCCTTTAATTAACTATTGCCTTCCGTGCCTGGTTTATTGGTTGGATGGATGAGAGTTGAAGCTCTGGCTTGGTCTCCTTTTGATCGACTATTCTTCCTGCACTTGGTTTGTAGGTTAGATGGATGAGAGCTGAAGTCCCCGCTTGGCCTTCCTTTGATTTACTCTTGCTTTCTGGCCTTGATGTGTAGGATGGATGGATGGATGAGAATTGAGGCCCTTGCTTGGCCTACCTTTATCGACTCATGTCTTCTGCACTTGATTTGTATGTGGAACGGATGAGAGTTTAAGCCCTGGCTTACCCTCTCTTTGATCGACTCTTGCTCTCCACGCTTGGTGTGTAGGTCAAACAGATGAGAGTTGCAGCTCTGGCTTCACCCCTCTTTGATAGACTTTTTTTCCCGGGCTTGGTTTGTAGGTCGGATGGATAAGAGTTGAGGTCCTCATTTGGTCTTGCTTTCTGCGCTTGGTTTGTAGGTTAGATGGATGCGAGTTGAGGCTCTTGCTTTACCTTCCTTTAACCGACTCATGCCTCCTGTGCTTAATTTGTATGTGGGATGGATGAGTTGAAGCCCTAGCTTGGCATCCCCTTGATCGCCTCTTGCTGTCTGCGCTTGGATTGTAGGTCGGATGGATGAGAATTGAGGCCCACACTTGGCCTCCCTTTGATCAACTCTTGTCTTCTGCACTGAATTTGTATGTGGGATGGTTGAGTTGAAGCCCTAGCTTGGCCTCCCTTTGACCGCCTCTTGCTTCCTGTGCTTGGTTTGTAGGTCGGATGAATGACAGTTGAAGCCCTTGCTTAGCCTCCCTTTGATCGGCTCTTGCCTCCCATTCTTGGTTTGTATGTGGGATGGATGAGAGTTGAGGCCCTCGCTTAGCCTCCCTAATCGGCTCTTGCTTCCCGCGCTTGGTTTGTATGTGGGATGGATGAGAGTTGAGGCACTCGCTTGGCCTCACTTTGATTGGCTCTTGCTTCCCGCGCTTGGTTTGTAGGTTGGATGTATGAGAGTCGAAGCCCTCGCTTGGCCTCCCTTTGATTGGCTCTTGCTTCCCGCGCTTGGTTTGTAGGTTGGATGGATGAGAGTTGAGGTCCTCGCTTGGCCTCCCTTTGATTGGCTCTTGCTTCCCGCGCTTGGTTTGTAGGTTGGATGTATGAGAGTCGAAGCCCTCGCTTGGCCTCCCTTTGATTGGCTCTTGCTTCCCGCGCTTGGTTTGTAGGTTGGATGGATGAGAGTTGAGGTCCTCGCTTGGCCTCCCTTTGATTGGCTCTTGCTTCCCGCGCTTGGTTTGTAGGTTGGATGGATGAGAGTTGAGGTTCTCGCTTGGCCTCCCTTTGATTGGCTCTTGCTTCCCGCGCTTGTTTTGTAGGTTGGATGGATGAGAGTCGAAGCCCTCGCTTGGCCTCCCTTTGATAGGCTCTTGCTTCCCGCGCTTGGTTTGTAGGTTGGATGGATGAGAGTTGAGGTCCTCGCTTGGCCTCCCTTTGATTGGCTCTTGCCTCCCATCCTTGGTTTGCAGGTTGGATGGATGAGAGTCGAAGCCCTCCCCTGGCCTCCCTGTAATAGGCTCTTTCCATCCTCGCTGGGCCTGCAGCCAGGATGGATTGGCGTCATGGCCCTGCCTGGCCTCCTCTTCTGAGGTTGCAGCGATCTGCCTCGTGCCTGTGATCCACTGTGGTCTGCTCCCTCCTAAGACCTGCCTCTCATTCTTTACAGGCCTTCGACGCCGATCTACGACGTCATCGAGCACAAGTTCCAGGACGTCTGGGTGCAGGAGCAGCGGCTGTTCGACAAGGCGCGCCGCGCCGCGCACAAGGAGAAGGTAGGAGCAGCGACAACAAAACGATCATAAGAAGATATATGTTACAACAATAATAGTAATAAGAATAATACGGATAACAGTCATGTGTTTTACCATAGTGCCTAAACCCTCTGGGGGACCTCCGCGCTATAAATATAAATGAATATCCGTTGTTGCTCTGATTATTGACCTTTAAACGATAAAGGCGGTGTCCGCTCTGACGGGGTTTAAACCTCTGACCTGGAGGCACTCTGCTGCAGCACAAACACCCCTCTGCCTGTCTGCTGCAGCACAAACACCCCTCTGCCTGTCTGCTGCAGCACAAACACCCCTCTGCCTGTCTGCTGCAGCACAAACACCCCTCTGCATGTCTGCTGCAGCACAAACATCCCTCTGCCTGTCTGCTTTACCACAAACACCCCTCTGCCTGTCTGCTGCAGCGCAAACACCCCTCTGCCTGTCTGCTGCAGCGCAAACACCCCTCTGCCTGTCTGCTGCAGCGCAAACACCCCTCTGCCTGTCTGCTGCAGCACAAACACCCCTCTGCCTGTCTGCTGCAGCACAAACACCCCTCTGCCTGTCTGCTGCAGCACAAACACCCCTCTGCCTGTCTGCTGCAGCACAAACACCCCTCTGCCTGTCTGCTGCAGCACAAACACCCCTCTGCCTGTCTGCTGCAGCACAAACACCCCTCTGCCTGTCTGCTGCAGCGCAAACACCCCTCTGCCTGTCTGCTGCAGCGCAAACACCCCTCTGCCTGTCTGCTGCAGCGCAAACACCCCTCTGCCTGTCTGCTGCAGCGCAAACACCCCTCTGCCTGTCTGCTGCAGCACAAACACCCCTCTGCCTGTCTGCTGCAGCACAAACACCCCTCTGCCTGTCTGCTGCAGCACAAACACCCCTCTGCCTGTCTGCTGCAGCACAAACACCCCTCTGCCTGTCTGCTGCAGCACAAACACCCCTCTGCCTGTCTGCTGCAGCACAAACACCCCTCTGCCTGTCTGCTGCAGCGCAAACACCCCTCTGCCTGTCTGCTGCAGCACAAACACCCCTCTGCCTGTCTGCTGCACCGCAAACACCACTCTGCCTGTCTGCTGCAGCGCAAACACCCCTCTGCCTGTCTGCTGCAGCGCAAACACCCCTCTGCCTGTCTGCTGCAGCGCAAACACCCCTCTGCCTGTCTGCTGCAGCACAAACATCCCTCTGCCTGTCTGCTGCAGCACAAACACCCCTCTGCCTGTCTGCTGCAGCACAAACACCCCTCTGCCTGTCTGCTGCAGCACAAACACCCCTCTGCCTGTCTGCTGCAGCGCAAACACCCCTCTGCCTGTCTGCTGCAGCGCAAACACCCCTCTGCCTGTCTGCTGCAGCACAAACACCCCTCTGCCTGTCTGCTGCAGCGCAAACACCCCTCTGCCTGTCTGCTGCAGCGCAAACACACCTCTGCCTGTCTGCTGCAGCACAAACACCCCTCTGCCTGTCTGCTGCAGCACAAACACCCCTCTGCCTGTCTGCTGCAGCACAAACACCCCTCTGCCTGTCTGCTGCAGCACAAACACCCCTCTGCCTGTCTGCTGCAGCACAAACACCCCTCTGCCTGTCTGCTGCAGCACAAACACCCCTCTGCCTGTCTGCTGCAGCACAAACACCCCTCTGCCTGTCTGCTGCAGCACAAACACCCCTCTGCCTGTCTGCTGCAGCACAAACACCCCTCTGCCTGTCTGCTGCAGCGCAAACACCCCTCTGCCTGTCTGCTGCAGCGCAAACACCCCTCTGCCTGTCTGCTGCAGCGCAAACACCCCTCTGCCTGTCTGCTGCAGCGCAAACACCCCTCTGCCTGTCTGCTGCAGCACAAACACCCCTCTGCCTGTCTGCTGCAGCACAAACACCTCTCTGCCTGTCTGCTGCAGCGCAAACACCCCTCTGCCTGTCTGCTGCAGTGCAAACACCCCTCTGCATGTCTGCTGCAGCACAAACACCCCTCTGCCTGTCTGCTGCAGCACAAACACCCCTCTGCCTGTCTGCTGCAGCACAAACACCCCTCTGCCTATCTGCTGCAGCGCAAACACCCCTCTGCCTGTCTGCTGCAGCACAAACACCCCTCTGCCCGTCTCCTGCAGGGCAAGCATCCCTCTGCATGTCTGCTGCAGCACAAACACCCCTCTGCCTGTCTGATGCAGCGCAAACACCCCTCTGCCTGTCTGCTGCAGCGCAAACACACCTCTGCCTGTCTGCTGCAGCACAAACACCCCTCTGTCTGTCTGCTGCAGGGCAAACACCCCTCTGCCTGTCTGCTGCAGCGCAAACACCCCTCTGCCTGTCTGCTGCAGCACAAACAACCCATTGCCTGTCTGCTGCAGCACAAACACCCCTCTGCCTGTCTGCTGCAGCACAAACACCCCTCTGCCTGTCTGCTGCAGCGCAAACACCCCTCTGCCTGTCTGCTGCAGCACAAACACCCCTCTGCCTGTCTGCTGCAGCGCAAACACACCTCTGCCTGTCTGCTGCAGCACAAACACCCCTCTGTCTGTCTGCTGCAGGGCAAACACCCCTCTGCCTGTCTGCTGCAGCGCAAACACCCCTCTGCCTGTCTGCTGCAGCACAAACAACCCATTGCCTGTCTGCTGCAGCACAAACACCCCTCTGCCTGTCTGCTGCAGCACAAACACCCCTCTGCCTGTCTGCTGCAGCGCAAACACCCCTCTGCCTGTCTGCTGCAGCACAAACACCCCTCTGCCTGTCTCCTGCAGGGCAAGCATCCCTCTGCATGTCTGCTGCAGCACAAACACCCCTCTGCCTGTCTGCTGCAGCACAAACACCCCTCTGCCTGTCTGCTGCAGCACAAACACCCCTCTGCCTGTCTGCTGCAGCACAAACACCCCTCTGCCTGTCTCCTGCAGCGCAAGCATCCCTCTGCATGTCTGCTGCAGCACAAACACCCCTCTGCATGTCTGCTGCAGCACAAACACCCCTCTGCATGTCTGCTGCAGCGCAAACACCCCTCTGCATGTGTGCTGCAGCGCAAACACCCCTCTGCCTGTCTCCTGCAGCGCAAGCATCCCTCTGCCTGTCTGCTGCAGCACAAACACCCCTCTGCCTGTCTGCTGTAGCACAAACACCCCTCTGCCTGTCTGCTGTAGCACAAACACTCCTCTGCATGTCTGCTGCAGCACAAACACCCCTCTGCATGTCTGCTGCAGCGCAAACACCCCTCTGCCTGTCTGCTGCAGCGCAAACATCCCTCTGCCTGTCTGCTGCAGCACAAACACCCCTCTGCCTGTCTGCTGCAGCACAAACATCCCTCTACCTGTCTGCTGCAGCACAAACATCCCTCTGCCTGTCTGCTGCAGCGCAAACATCCCTCTGCCTGTCTGCTGCAGCGCAAACACCCCTCTGCCTGTCTGCTGCAGCGCAAACATCCTTCTGCCTGTCTGCTGCAGCGCAAACACCCCTCTGCATGTCTGCCAAGCCATGCCTTCCCTGGACCGGCAACAAGCTTCCGAGGACCAGTTTCTGGCATTCCAGCCGTCTTCAGCCCGGCTTGCTTGAATCCAGTGGCAAAGTGAGCAAGGGACTCACGTCTGAGCATACCCTGCCACACTTATGGCGGCCAAAAGCGGTACAAAAGGGGGTGGTAATGGACGGGGCATCTGAACCAATCAGACACTCACACCCAGTCAAAAGATACAAACGAGGTCTGTCAGGGACTGTCAACATCAGGGATTTCTGTGAATGAGGGACTGTGAGTGACTGTCAGCACCATGGATGCTTGCGAATGAGGGACTCTGAGTGACTGTCAGTGTAGGAACTGGGGTCACCAGTTCCCTCTGGGTAGCCTAGCATGAGCAGGTAGGCACCCGAAAGCTCAGGTGTTAAGTGACTACACAGCACACGCATCCACTGAGACAATAAGTGCACGCAAGGACTTAGACCACACCAGTTACGTTTGATTCAAATTACTAAGCTTTTATATATAAGATTAAATCAGGGCAATCAAAAATTCACAGTAGCAATAACGTATTAGTTTCCCTTAAAAGCACATGCGTTTCATCACTTGACAATAAATACTAAAATGAATAAATATTAAATATTAGATAACCGTAGGTCTGTCAACAGCCTTGCTCCTAGTCAGCACCTGCATGGAATTCTTTATAAATACATTCAGATAACATTGCATCAAGCATCAATAACCATTTCTTCAGGTGAGAATCAACTTGTCATCCGGTAAGACTAAACATTACTCTCAGCATAGGTAAAATACTTCATTAAAGCAGCAATAAACAGTACCTCTAGTAACATGAGCATTTCATTAAGGCTGTAATAAACAGTGCCAATAGTAACCAGGCAGGAATAACCATTCCCTCAATCAGGGCCAAGCAGTAGCCAGTGATCAACTACTCCCCAGCCGGGGTTTAACCTCATTAGAATTCGGGCCCCCAAAGGTCTTATAGAACTCTGGCCCAGTGTAGCGCACTCTGATGGGCTTAATAGGGGCCAACAGGGATCTGTCACCAGTTTTCCCCAAGGGGAGGGGCCGTCTCAGGGCCTCCTACGTTCTCCCGGGAGGCCCCGCGTTCACTCCTGCGGCCGCCCTCCTCCCCCTCGGGTAACCTGAGGATCTTCAGGCTTCCTTAGCCCCTTGCAGAGGTTTCTGGTGCGGAGGGGGGCTCTGACTCTTCTCGGAGCCCTCTGCAGCGTCCGACAAGGGTGGAAATACCAGGGGCCTCCAATGCAGCAGCGGAGGCCCCGCGTTGTTGGCGGCTGTCCCCGGGCCTCCCTCAGCTCCGGATCGAGGGCTGGCGTTGGCAAGTGGGGGCTCTATCCCCGGCCCTGGGCCCAATCAATCTGTGACAATGGGGGGTAAGGCACGCCGGGGCCGCCAATGGCAGCGCGGCACTCGGGTGGGCCCGCCTCCTTCCACTAGCAGGCCTCAATGACGGGGGCGCAGCCGGAGACCCGGCGGGCGTCCCCCGTCACGTGATGGGGAATCTTTGGCTTCAGGGCCTAACGCGGTCCGCTAAGTCACTGCGGTGGCCCCCTCCTGACATCGAGGGGCTGCAGCGACAATGCTGGCAGTAGCGGGGAGGCCCTCCTAGGATCCGGGCTGACAGTGGGGGTTCCAGCCCCAGGCGCGCTCTTGGTCAGCGCCGCTGAGAGGGGCTCGGTGATTTGCGGTGAGTGAGGAAGGGGGGCAGTGCTTCGAGAATGGCCAGCTCAGGCAGTAACGCTAGTAATACAGCGCCTCAGGGGCATCAGCAGTTCTGAGGAGCACAGCGCTTCCAAGCCCAGCGCTGAAGAGATGTATAACGCCTCAGAGATAATGCGGTTAGCGCTTCTAACGGGGCAGAGGTAACCCCTCAGGCAGACAAGCAGGTCGGCAGATACGGCGCTGCTCAAGGATACAGTAGGAGAGCGCTAGGTAGGTAGGTCAGCAGCACCAGTAGTGAGTCACTCCAGGATACTGGCGCAGAGAAAAGGGAGCGCTTATCAAGACAGGTCACCATTCAGGCAGGACAGCGCTGGGGGCACAGGTTGAGGCCCAGGAAAGTAGTCTTCTCGGCATTTGTTGGTTCCTGCGCCCTTTGGGGAAGACTCTTGGTTTCTTGAGGAGGGGGGGGGAGTTTGAGTTGAAGACTGGTCAGTAGATCACTTCAGCTGGTCCCTGGGTTCCCCTCCCGCCGGGCCAGATCAGTGGGCTTGTTCAGGGTCCCTCACTCAGCTTGGTGGGCAGCGCCTAAACCCTGTCACCCCCAGTGCTATAGGTCCCTGTCTAGGCCCTACCGCCTAAAACTCCTGCGTAGGTTCCCCCAGGTCAGTGTTGCCTCAACTACTCTGACTGGAAAGTTTCCCTCCCTTTCCTTATATAGCGACAGTTGGCAGTTGGCAGTGGCAGTTGGTGTCTTGAGCCCGAAGGGCATCACTCTAAATTGGAAGTGGCCCTCGGGGGGGAGAACGCTGTTTTCTCCTTTGCTCCTTCGGCCATGGCAATCTGCCAGTACCCTGATGTTAGATAAATGGTGCTGAGGTACTGGGCTGCTCCCAGCCGGTCAATTAGCTCATCTGCCCGTGGGATCGGGTGAGCATCTGTCTTGGTGACAGAGTTCAATCCCCGATAGTCCACACAGAACCGAAGTTCTGGTGTGGTGCCCGGTGGGGCCGCTTTTGGTACCAACATAACCGGACTAGCCCACGGGCTGCTGGAAGGTTCGATCACCTCCAGCTCCAGCATTTTGGCCACCTCACCCTGGATCCTGTTCTTCACTTTATCGGACAGCCGGTAAGACTTGGTTTTTACAGGCAGACTGTCCCCGGTGTCCACATCATGGGTACACAGATGTGTAATTCCAGGCGTGAGAGAGAACAACGAGGCGTACTGCTCCAGCACCTGGTGGCAGTCCCTCTGTTGTTCTAGGGTCAAGGATGGGGAGAGGACAACTCCCTCCACTGAACCATCCTTCTCCTGGGCCGCCAGAAGGTCAGGAAGAGGCACACTCTCCTCCTCCTCGCTCCCATCCATCACCATGAGAAGAGAGCAAGCTCAGATCGCTCATGGTGAGGCTTCAGGCGGTTGACGTGGAGCACCCGATGGGGCTGACGGGGGGTCTTCAAGTCAACGACATAGGTAGACTGACCTCAACGCTCCACAATTACGTAAGGACCAGTCCACCGGTCCTGGAGGGCTCTAAGCTCCCCAGGCTCCATGACCCATACCTTCTGTCCAGTGTCCAACTCCACCGTCCGAGCGTTGCGGTCATACCACTCCTTCATGACGGCTTGGCTAGCCTCCAAGTTGTCTGAGGCTTCCTTCCACAGCTTGGCCATCTGGCTGCGGAATGCCAGCATATAGCTGATGACATCACGGGGAAGCTTCTTCGAAGTCTTCTCCCACCACTCTTTGACAAGGCTGAGGGGCCCCCTAACGGGATGGCCATAGAGCAGTTCGAAGGGGCTGAACCCGACTCCCTTCTGTGGCACCTCGAGGTACGAAAACAGTAGGCAAGGGAGGAGGATGTCCCATTTCCGCCTCAAGTCCTCTGGCAGGCTCCGTATCATTCCCTTCAAGGTCTTATTGAAGCGCTCCACGAGCCCGATAGTCTTGGGGTGGTAAGGAGTGGAGAACCGATAGGTCACTCTGCTCTCCTTCCACATGGCCTGCATGTAGGCCGACATGAAGTTTGTGCCCCTATCTGACGCCACGACCTTGGGGAATCCCACTCTGGTAAATATCCCCATCAGGGCCCGCGCCACCACAGGTGCAGTGATGGTCCTCAGAGGAATAGCCTCTGGGTACTGAGTGGCGTGGTCCACTAATACCAAGATGAATTTATTTATTTATTTATTTATTTATGGATTTTGTAAAGCGCTCGGCTACCCCCAATGGGGGTGTCCCGGCGCTAAAAAACTGATTGGCAGAGAAGAGAGGAAGTAGACTAAACAGATGCAAAAAGCCAAGTCTTCAGGCGTTTGCGGAAAATCACTTCAGATGGGGCAAATCTAAGATCAATAGGTAGACTGTTCCAGTATTTGGCTGCAAGGACGGCAAAGGCTCTGCCACCCATTCTTGTGCGACGGAATCTAGGCACACACATGAGGCGCAGATTGTTGGAGCGGAGATCCCTGACTGAGTAGGACAACCTCAGTCTTTTTCTTAAATAGTCTGGGCCCGTTCCATTCAACGCTCGAAAGGCGAGAATGAGCGTTTTGAACTTAATTCGATTGACTATAGGCAACCAATGAAGCTCTTTGCGAAACGCTGAGATTGAATGTCTGTAGGGGATGTTACCAATCAATCTTGCGGCCGTGTTCTGCACCACCTGGAGACGTTCAATTTGGTACAGAGGAGCCCCTACATATAGACTATTCGCGTAATCCAGGTGGGAAGTAATTAAGGCCTGGGTGACAGTTCTACGTGCATCCATAGGCAGAAAAGGAAAAATCTTCCTCATCATTTTTAATTTACCATAGCAAATTGACGTGACCTTATTGATTTGGGGGCTGCAAGATAGTGTATCATCGAATATGAACCCCAGGTTGCGGGCAGAGTGAACCGGGGTCGGTGGAGGGTTGAGAATCGTAGGCCACCATAAGGAAGGTGGAATGGTCATTTTTTGATTAAAAAACAAAACCTCCGTTTTATCGGTGTTTAGTTGCAGATGGTTGGTGGACATCCATGAGCAGATTTCACCAAGACAGTGGCGAAAACTGGAGAGGCTGGAGTCAGAGTGATCGCTGAAAGAGAATATAAGCTGAGTATCATCAGCATACGAGATCACTCTGACTCCACAAGCCTCTACTACCTTGGCCAACGGGGCTAAATAAACATTGAAGAACAGGGGGCTTAACGCTGAACCTTGTGGGACTCCGCGAACTAGAGGTTTGGATTCTGATTCAAAAGGTCTAAGAAGAACCCTCTGTGATCGTCCTTGGAGGAAGGAACCCAGCCATGATAAGGCAACGCCGCTAACTCCAATCTGCTTCATACGGTCAAGGAGGATTTTATGGGACACCGTATCGAAAGCGGCGGACAGGTCGAGGAGGACCAACATGGCCTCCTCGCCCTTGTCCACACACTCTCGCACAGTCTCTGACACTTCAAGCAGTGCGGTCTCAGTGCTGAACCCAGCACGGAAACCTGACTGGGAATCATGCAGAAGAGAGTTGGTCTCCAGATGAACTCGTGTCCCGCAGAGGTCGGAGGGTCCAACCGCCCAACAATGTCGATTCCGACCCGCTCAAAAGGAGTCCCGACCACCGGGAGCGGTTCCAATGGGGCCTTCACTTTGGTCACCGTCTTGCCACTTGCCTGGCAAGTCTTGCAGGTCTTGCAGTAGGTGTCAGAGGCAACTCTCATCCTGGGCCAATAAAAATGTGGGACCAACTCCGCAAAGGTTTTGTCCTGGTCCAGGTATCCAGCCAAAGGTATTTCATGCACCAATTCCAATAGGAAGGCCCAGTAGCATTGGGGGACCACTAAGGCCCTCGAGGATCCATGCACCGGAACCTTAGGTTCACTGTAAAGGAGGCCATCCTCCCAGTACACGTGAAAACTGCCGGTCTCCTGATGAATCGCTTGGGCTTCGGCCTGTCACCGCATGCCTTCAAGCTTGGGGCACTCCTTTTGCGCCCAACAGAATTCCTCCTGGGTAGGCCCTCCTTCCACATGCCACTCGGCAAGTCTCCCACGGGAACAACATCCACCTCCACGGACTCTGGGGGTACCTCCAACAGCTCCCCATTGATCACACGGGGTGTGCCTTCCACCACATTCTCAGGACCAGCATTGGGTTGGGCTGTTGTCTCAGGCTCCAACCCGGGTTGAATTTCTTGCCGGTCAGCCATGGACCGCGTGACTACGCAAGTCCACCCTGGGAACCCCAGCATCTCAGTGTGGGCCTTAAACTCCACTTCCTTCCAGGCGGTATGTTCCAAGTCGTTTCCCAGCAGACAATCCGCAGGAAAGGCAGGGCTTATCGCAACTCTCAACTGGCCTTTCACTCCTCCCCACTCAAAGGGAACCTGAGCCACGGGATAGTAGCTCAGACTGCCGTCAGCCAACATGGCCGGATGGAACACATCAGGTACTACCTGCTCAGGGGACACCAGCAGCCTCATTACGGTGGTCATGCTGGCACCTGTGTCCCTCAGAGCGTCCACCTCCTCCCCATAGACCTTCACCATCTGCTGGTACTTAGCAGTATTCAATGGTAAGGGCGTCACTGGGACCATCTCTCTATCCCCAAGTGAAACCAGGGTCTGGCCTGTCCACTCCCCTTCCCTATCTAGGGGCAGCTCCATCCCAAGCGCTACACTAGCCACCCCGGGACTCTTGCCACCTGTGGGGGCTGGGGGTTGTTTGCGACACTGGGCATCTCCCTTGTAGTGTCCGACCTCTCCACACTCATAGCACCGGACAACTTTTGGCTGCTGACTCTTGTCAGGGTAAGTGGGCTTCGGGGAACTGGACTGAGGTGGGGTACCTACTCCTCTCCCAAACTGTCAAGTTTGTGGGCCTCGTGAGAACTCCTTCTTTTTATCTCCCCCCTCTTTCTTCTGGGGGACGCCCTGTCCACCTTTCGGGCCATCTCCCCGGGGCCCTTGTGTGACACTCGGGTGCTAACCCAGGTATCCGACTCCTCCGCAAGCTCACGAGGATCAGTCAGCTTGCGGTCCACCAGATGTTGGCGCAGCTCAGGAAAACACTTATCCAAGAGGTGCTCTCTCAAAAAAAGGTTGTACAGGCCCTCATAGTCATGCACCTCGCTGCCACGCACCCAACCATCCAGAGCCTTACGGGCATAGTAAAAAAAATCCACCCAATTCTGCGTGGACAGCTTATGGCTGCCACGGAACTTCTGGCGATACCTTTCGGGGTTGAGGCCGAACTTTTTAATGAACGCCTCCTTCATGGGGAAATACCTGAACTGGTCTGCCTTATCCAAGTACAGGAGGGTGTCCCTGACGTTGGGAGGTATATAATGGTACAGGCCACCTCCCCAATGTTTCTCGGGCACCCCATGGTCGGTCAAGGCCACTTCATACACCTCCAACCACCTAGCAATGTCATCCCCCTAGGTGTAGCTCGCTATCACCTCCTTGGGTAACCAGAATCTGTGCTCCTGCTGAGCCCCTGGTACGCTGCCACCATTAGGACTTCCTGGCGCACCCAACTGCAATGATCGCAGCTCCATTTCTTTAAGCTGGAGCTCGTGCGCCAATTTCCTTTCCTCCATAGCTAATATTTCTCTCTCCAAAGCAAGCTTCTTATCTTCCCTTTCTCTCTTCCTCTCGTGCTCTAGCTTGGCAAACTCCCACTTCAAGCGCCTCTCCTCCCTCCTGTTCTCATACTGATGCGACGACTCACTCCCCCTGGATACACTACTCCCTGCCCCGGAACGTCTTCCTGGCAACACATTGTCAGACATATCAATGGTGAGCAGGCCTGGGTCTTCTGGAGTGCCCGCCTCCCCTTGTGTGACCTGTCCCTCCTGTTCCCCATCCCCTCTCTCCTCTGGGTGGGCCCTTACCCATGCCCTCAAGGCGGTACGGAGTTCTTCCTTTGCGGCTCTCCGCCCAACCGGCACCCCCATCCCCTGACAAAATTCCCTAAGCTGCACCACTGTGTACTCCTCCAGATCGGCTACATGGAACTCCATTTTGCCAGGTGGGGACCCAGATAAAATCAAGGAAAGATGCTAGGACGTGGGTACAATACTGGGTCAACACATGTCTCTACACACTCTACAGGCTAGACAGTGGGGGGTCAATTGAGCGAGCTTGTAGGCACGATAGCTGTCCAGTCTAATTGCAGCGCACTCTGTCCCACGGGAGGGTGCTGTATAGTCACAGGTCCTGAATCGCACCGCTCACACCTATGTAAGAACTGGGGTAGCCTGGCATGAGCAGGTAGGCACCCGAAAGCTCAGGTGTTAAGTGACTACACAGCACACGCATCCACTGAGACAATAAGTGCACGCAAGGACTTAGACCACACCAGTTACGTTTGATTCAAATTACTAAGCTTTTATATACAATTAGAATAGGGCAATCAAAAATTCACAGTAGCAATAACTTATTAGTTTCCCTTAAAAGCACATGTGTTTCATCACTTGACAATAAATACTAAAATTAATAAATATTAAATATTAGATAACCGTAGGTCTGGCAACAGCTTTGCTCCTAGTCAGCACCTGCAAGGAATTCTTTATAAATATATTCAGATAACATTGCATCAAGCATCAATAACCATTTCTTCAGGTGAGAATCAACTTGTCATCCGATAAAACTAAACATTACTCTCAGCATAGGTAAAATACTTCATTAAATCAGCAATAAACAGTACCTCTAGTAACATGAGCATTTCATTAAGGCTGTAATAAACAGTGCCAATAGTAACCAGGCAGGAATAACCATTCCCTCAATCAGGGCCATGCAGTAGCCAGTGATCAACTACTCCCCAGCCGGGGTTTAACCTTTTTAGAATTCGGGCCCCCAAAGGTCTGATAGGACTCTGGCCCAGTTCAGCGCACTCTGATGGGCTTAGTAGGGGCCAACAGGGCTCTGTCACCAGTTTTCCCCGAGGGGAGGGGCGGTCTCGGGGCCTCCTTCGTTCTCCCGGGAGGCCCCCCGTTTACTCCTGCGGCCGCCCTCCTCCCCCTCGGGTTACCTGAGGATCTTCAGACTTCCTTAGCCCCTTGCGGAGGTTTCTGATGTGGAGGGGGGCTCTGACTCTTCTCGGAGCCCTCTGCAGCGTCCGACAAGGGTGGAAATACCAGGGGCCTCCAATGCAGCAGCGGAGGCCCTGCGTTGTTGGCTGCTGTCCCCGGGCCTCCCTCAGCTCCGGATCGAGGGCAGGCGCTGGCAAGTGGGGGCTCTATCCCCGGCCCTGGGTCCAATCAATCTGCGGCAATGGGGGGGTAAGGCACGCCGGGCCGCCAATGGCAGCGCAGCACTCGGGCGGGCCCGCCTCCTTCCACTAGCAGGCCTCAATGACGGGGGCGCAGCGGGAGACGCGGCGGGCGTCCCCCGTCACGTGATGGGGGAATCCTTGGGTTCAGGGCCTAATGCGGTCTGCTAAGTCACTGCGGTGGCCCCCTCCTGACATCGAGGGGCTGCCGCGACAATGCTGGCAGTAGCGTGGAAGCCCTGCTGGGATCCGGGCTGACGGTGGGGATTCCGCCCCAGGCGCGCTATTGGTCAACGCCGCTGAGAGGGGCTCTATGATTTGCAGTGAGTGAGGAAGGGGGGCAGTGCTTCGAGAATGGCCAGCTCAGGCAGTAGCGCTAGTAATACAGCGCCTTGGGGGCATCAGCAGTTCTGAGGAGCACAGCGCTTCCAGGCCCAGCGCTGAAGAGATGTATAACGCCTCAGAGATAATGCGGTTAGCACTTCTAACGGGGCAGAGGTAACCCCTCAGGCAGGCAAGCAGGTCGGCAGATACGGCGCTGTTCAAGGATACAGTAGGAGAGCGCTAGGTAGGTAGGTCAGCAGCACCAGTAGTGAGTCAGTCCAGGATACTGGCGCAGAGAAAAGGGAGCGCTTATCAAGACAGGTCACCATTCAGGCAGGACAGCGCTGGGGGCACAGGTTGAGGCCCAGGAAAGTAGTCTTCTCGGCATTTGTTGGTTCCTGCGCCCTTTGGAGTAGACTCTTGGTTTCTTGAGGATGGGGGGAGTTTGAGTTGAAGATTGGTCAGTAGATCACTTCAGCTGGTCCCTGGGTTCCCCTCCCGCCGGGTCAGATCAGTGGGCTAGTTCAGGGTCCCTCACTCAGCTTGGTGGGCAGCGCCTAAACCCTGTCACCCCCAGTGGTATAGGTCCCTGTCTAGGCCCTACCGCCTAAAACTCCTGCATAGGTTCCCCCAGGTCAGTGTTGCCTCAACTACTCTGACTGGAAAGTTTCGCATCCTTTCCTTATATAGCGACAGTTGGCAGTTGGCAGTGGCAGTTGGTGTCACCTCCCCTGTTCTAGAAGGTTCCAGGAGCTTCCCTCATTCTACCTACATTGTTTAAGGGTTCCAGCCTGCCTAGCCAGGTCCTCTTTTCACCCTAAGTGGGATGGGTATGCCCAGACATAGGTACCTTGCTCACTGTGCCACTGGATTCAAGTTAGCCTGGCTGATGAAGGGTGAAATACCCTGAAACCGGTCCCAGGATGCTTGTTTCTGGTCCAGGGAGGACCTGGCTTGGCAGTTCGGTCTGGACTGTTCCCATGAGGCACAGGGTCAAGACTGCTTTGCATATGGCCGGGTCTAAACTGGGGTGGCATGGTGAGCAAAAGAACGATGGATTTAACCCAGATCTCTTGACTGGGGTGAATGTATGATTTATTCATCATTCCGTCTATCATTTGTTTGCATAGCACTTTTCACCCTAAGTGGGATGGGTATGCCCAGACGTGGGTCCCTTGCTCATTGTGCCATTGGGTTCAAGCTAGCCTGGCTGAAGAAGGGTGACATACCCTGAAACTGGTCCTAGGATGCTTGTTTTCGGTCCAAGGAGGACCTGGCTTTGCAGTTCGGTTAGGACTGTTCCCATGAGGCACAGAGTCAAGACTGATTTCCATATGGCTGGGTCTAAACTGGGGTGGCATGGTGAGCAAAAGAACAATGGATTTTAGCCAGATTTCTTGACTGGGATTGGATGTATGATTCATTCAGCATTGTTTGCGTAGCACCTTACACCCTAAGTGGGATGGGTATACCCAGACGTGGGTCCATTGCTCACTGTGCCACTGGATTCATGCAAGCCTGCCTGATGCATGGTAATACCTAGAAACCGGTCCCAGGATGCTTTTTTCCGGTCCAGGGAGGACCTGCCTTGGCAGTTCGGTCTGGACTGTTCCCATGAAGCACAGATTCAAGACTGATTTGCATATGGCTGGGTCTAAACTGGGGTGGCATGGTGAGAAAAAGAACAATGGTTTTAACCCAGATCTCTTGACTGGAGGTGAATGTATGATTTATTCAGCATCCCGTCCATGATTTATTTGCGTAGCACTTTACACCCTGTTAGAATTGGGGGTCTCTGGTTGGCACCGGCATGTACTTGTGACAAGCAGGTACCCTCTCCTCTAGTCAGGGCAAGGGACTTACTCTCCTAAATAACCCCTGCTCACCCTCTAGGCGGCGTGGCGCGAGCAGACAAGGCTAGACTCCAGAGTACATACGGTTAAGCATCTGTAATAATACACACAATACATTATCAACCCACCACACAGGGACACAAGACTGTTGTTTGTAAAAATATATATTCTTTATATAAAACTCTCAAGCAGGCTTTAAATGCAGGTTTTACAATTCCAGTTACTCTCAAAATGCCACAGTTCTTAATATCACAATGTTCAGTCTTTAAAAGGGTTTAATACCTCTGAAAACAACCTCACTGTTCTTCCGGCACTGTCTTTAGGGTTAATGCACTGTTCGTTTAAGGTCTGGGCTCCTGTGCGCTCCGTATGATCACCGGGGAAGGGGCCCACTGAATCTCACGCGTCCCGCATGAGACGCGTACGCCGCAACCGATGCAAACAGGGTGTACGAGTCGTACCAGACTCATGCGACTCGTACTACAGGGCTTTCTAAGCACACGCGCCGTGCGGACACTGCAGTCCGGAGCGCGGGGTACGGTCAGGCGTACTTGGGGCAGATTTCAGTAGAGCGAGGCAGGGCGAGTCATTGTTGGCAGTGAGACTCGCACCACTCACAGTTCGGGGCTTTGGGTGGCACAGTACCTTTACGTCTTGGAGGGTTGAAGCGGACGTTTGTAGTCCAGTGCAGGACGTCCTTTTTGGTCGCACTACAGGTCGCAGCTAGGCTCTCACAGCGGTGGGGCGCTGCGAACAGGATACCTCACAGGGACTTTGTAGCACGGTGCGGGATGTCCTCAAGCCGCACTTTGGGCCGCAGCTTGTCTCTCACAGCGGCGGGACGCTGCGCACAGGATGCCACACGGGGGGGAAGCAAACACGGGCAGAAGTCCGGACTTCACGATGCGAGCTACGGCTCGGGGGCCACAGGGTCACGGTGCTTGGGCCGGACAGGTCCTTCGCTTTGCATTGCGAGCTACGGCTCGGAGGGGCACAGTCACAGTGCTCGGGTTAAGCGGGGCTGACCTTCACATTGTGAGCTGCGGCTCGGCGGGCAGAAGTCACGGTGCTTGGCAGGACAGAGGACTTCACGGCTCTTTAGAGTGCGCAATGTTGGGGCACAGCACACTCAGATTTCAGTGGGCAGCGCTGCAGAGACAGGCAACACCAGCAGCAGCTTCTTTCTTCAGGGGGGTAGCGCCCACTGTTCCTGGGGCGCAGTTCAGGGGGCAAGTTCACAAGCAAGCCCTTGGAGATTGTTAAGATGCACAAGTTGAATTTCAAAAGTCTTTCAGTCTTTTCTTCCTCTCTCCTTCTTGCAGCAAGGCACCCACCAAAGGCCAGTCTCTCAGGATTAGAGACAGTAGTCCTCCATGCAGCTTTCCCATGTCCTTCTCTTCAGGCAGAGTTTCTTCTTGGCAAAAACAGGATCTGATTTCTTAGGAGCAGGGCTCCTACTTTTGTACACCATTTATTTTGTTCTCGCAGGCCAGGGGGGCCTTTGCCTAATCCAGTCAGTCTCTGAGCACTTTGTTTTTCAGGCCCTGGCTTCTTCTTTCAGTGTGCAGGGCAGGGACATCAGACGCTCCGCAGGAGGTGGAGCCAGCATTGTGATGACAAGTACAGTCAGGAGCACTCTGTTGACAGTCTTTCCTCTTCCTGGACCAGGTGCAGGGCAGAGTCATCAGTCACTCCCCAGGGGGCAGAGCCAGCATTGTGGTGGCAGAGCACAGCCCTATTCAGAGTCAAGGGGCACTCCCCCCACCCATCCTGGTGTAATCTCTCTATTCACCACCTGTCAACCCCAGCCTGTCCCCTGGAATTCCCCAGCCCTGTCACACACAGAAACCAGACAGCAGATACACATCAGAGCAGAGGGGGGCTGAAATGGTTAGGCAAGCAAATACTAACTTTCTAAAAGTAGTATTTGCAAACACAGGATATTAAAATAAACTTTACTAAAAGACGTATTTTATTATTCTGAGTTCAGGCATACTAAACTTGACTTTCCACCATGCTCTCTGAGTCTGTTGGGATTATAGAGTGTAATAATTCCAGCAGCCCATTCTGGCCTATGGAGAGTAGGTTGCCTTACAATAGTGAAAAACTAAAATGGCTGTAATTCACTATTAGGACATGCCACACACATTAGGGCTTGTCCTACCTTATGCTTAAAATGCACCCTGCCCTTGGGCCTACCATAGGGGTGACTAATATGAAGTTAAGGGAAGGTTTAGGTGATGGCAAGTAGGTGTACTTGCGCAGCTCGCATGACAGTACTAGACTGCACGCAGGTTCTGCACTGGCAGACCTTAGGCACATTTTACTAGGTCGCTTCTGTGGGTGGCACAACCGGTGCTGCAATCCCACCAGCAGCATTTGTATTTACAAGCCCTGGCACTCCTGGTGCACTTTACTGGGGACTGACAGTAAACCAAATAAGCCAATCATGGACATCAATCACATATACACTTTTCAGTAGGGAGAGCATATGCACTTTAGCACTGGTCAGCAGTGGTAAAGTGCCCAGAGTCATTAAACCAACAAAAACAGGTCAGAGAGAATATTGGAGGATGGCAAAAACGTCAGGGATGACCCTGCAGAGAGGGCCAAGTCCAACACACCCTAAGTGGGATGGGTATGTCCAGACGTGGGTCCCTTTCTCACTGCACCACTGGATTCAAGCTAGCCTGGCTGATGAAGGGTAATACCCAGAAACCGGCCCTAGGATGCTTGATCCCGGTTCAGGGAAGCCCTGACTTGGCAGTTCGGGCTAGACTGTTCCCATTAGGCACAGGGTCAAGACTGACACTGAAGCACTGGTATTGGGTCGGGTGCACCAGCCTGTAGGCCCTGACACTGGAGCACCCGTTTTGGGTCGGGTCAACCAGCCTCTGGGCCCTGACCTTGGGGCACCGATGTTGGGTCGGGTGCACCAGCTGTAGGCCCTGACACTGGAGAACTGGTATTGGGTCGGGTGCACCAGCTGTAGGCCCTGACACTGGAGAACTGGTATTGGGTCGGGTGCACCAGCTGTAGGCCCTGACACTGGAGAACTGGTATTGGGTCGGGTGCACCAGCTGTAGGCCCTGACACTGTAGAACTGGTATTGGGTCGGGTGCACCAGTCTGTGGGCTCTGACACTGGAGCGGGTGCACCAGCCTGGGTGCCCTGACTGGTATTGGGTCGGTTGCACCAGCCTGTGGGCTCTGACACTGGAGCGGGTGCACCAGCCTGGGTGCCCTGACTGGTATTGGGTCGGGTGCACCAGCCTGTGGGCTCTGACACTGGAGCGGGTGCACCAGCCTGGGTGCCCTGACTGGTATTGGGTCGGGTGCACCAGCCTGTGGGCCTTGACTCTGGACCACTGTTGTTGGTTCGGGTGGACCACCCTGTTGGTGCCGATACTGGTTTATGTTGTGACATGGAATGGGCACACAAAATCAGATGCACGTGCTATGATATTGTGAAGGGGCGCTGAGCACCGAGGCCCTGACAACGGGTAAGGAGATGGGGACACTATTTGGTGACATAGGAGCACTGATGCGCAGCCTCTGACAGCAGGTAAGTGGGACAAGAAACTGAGGGAAGGCATAGTACTGTCAACGGAACCTCAGTGTAGTAACAAGCTGATAAGGATGCTGACGCTGGGATACTGATAACAAGATGCTCACCTGGTGACGTCAAGATAGGAATATTGTCACTGGGACGTGAACATTGACACTGACATGACCATGGTAGGGCACGGACACAGGCCCATCTGTATTACACCATCGTGCAGTGAACCCCATGTGACACTCCAATTAAAGTAATAAAATTGGGGTACCTGCCCCGTAATCCTCAGTGACAATACTAATGTCATATGTTGTAGGTGCTGTAGTTAACCCTTCACTGTCGTCCGATGGCTGTGCAGCCCTTGGACTCCTGGGTCTGTGTCCGTGGTGCTGCAATTACACTTCACGGTCACCCCACGATCGTGCAGCACCGTGGACAGCTCCCGTCTCTGCGGTGCTGTAGTTACCCTTCACTGCAGCACCAAGGACAGCTCCCGTCTCTGCGGTGCTGTAGTTACCCTTCACTGCAGCACCTTGGACAGCTCCCGTCTCTGCGGTGCTGTAGTTACCCTTCACTGCAGCACCTTGGCCAGCTCCCGTCTCTGCGGTGCTGTAGTTACCCTTCACTGCAGCACCTTGGCCAGCTCCCGTCTCTGCGGTGCTGTAGTTACCCTTCACTGCAGCACCAAGGACAGCTCCCGTCTCTGCGGTGCTGTAGTTACCCTTCACTGCAGCACCTTGGCCAGCTCCCGTCTCTGCGGTGCTGTAGTTACCCTTCACTGCAGCACCAAGGACAGCTCCCGTCTCTGCGGTGCTGTAGTTACCCTTCACTGCAGCACCTTGGCCAGCTCCCGTCTCTGCGGTGCTGTAGTTACCCTTCACTGCAACACCAAGGACAGCTCCCGTCTCTGCGGTGCTGTAGTTACCCTTCACTGCAGCACCAAGGACAGCTCCCGTCTCTGCGGTGCTGTAGTTACCCTTCGCTGCAGCACCCTGGCCAGCTCCCGTCGCTGCGGTGCTGTAGTTACCCTTCACTGCAGCACCTTGGCCAGCTCCCGTCTCTGCGGTGCTGTAGTTACCCTTCACTGCAGCACCAAGGACAGCTCCCGTCTCTGCGGTGCTGTAGTTACCCTTCACTGCAGCACCTTGGACAGCTCCCGTCTCTGCGGTGCTGTAGTTACCCTTCACTGCAGCACCTTGGCCAGCTTCCATCTCTACGGCGCTGTAGTTACTCTTCACTGCAGCACTTTGGCCAGCTCCCGTTTCTGTGGTGCTGTAGTTACCCTTCACTGCAGCACTTTGGCCAGCTCCCGTCTCTGCGGTGCTGTAGTTACCCTTCACTGCAGCACTTTGGCCAGCTCCCGTCTCTGCGGTGCTGTAGTTACCCTTCACTGCAGCACCTTGGCCAGCTTCCATCTCTACGGCGCTGTAGTTATCTTTCAGTACAGCGCCTTTGACATTTTCAACCTCTGTGGTGCTCTAGTTGCCCTTCACTGCAGTGGTACTGTTGTTACACTTCACTGCAGTGCCTTGGATGGTTCCTGTCTCTGAGGAGAGAGGGAGATAGAGTAGGCCATGCACCCCTTCTTCCGAAGTACACCCAGGGTCTGGGGATTTGGTTCAGTGAGGATCTACGGTTTATTTATTTATTTTAGAGGTTTTATATAGCGCTGGCTGGACCCGGGGGTATCAGAGCGCTTTACATTTTAGAGACAAGAAAGGTCAATAAGACAGGGGACATGCATAGCATCAATGTATATAAACAACATATAAGTCTCCGCCTGACAGATTTCAAAATGATAAATATGGGAAATAAACACAACAAAATGTGAAAGATGTGATAAATCAAAAATATCAAAAGGCACAAATTGAAAAAAAAAAAAAAAATACGGAGTTTGCTCCGGCACCCTCAAGGCACTCAGGAAAATCTTTCCTCTGCTTCCGCGGGCGGCCAAGGAGACGATTGCCCGCGCCTTGATTCTATCGAGGCTGGACTATGCCAATGCTCTTTTTATAGGTCTGCCCGGCTATCTTCTGCGGAAACTACAAATCATTCAGAATGCCGCAGCAAGCCTCCTCTTTAACGCTCCTAGGAGATCCAGCGCCCGTCAGTACCTACGTGAACTGCACTGGCTGCCGGTCGTCCAACGAATGCAGTTTAAAGCAATTACCTTGGCACACCGGGCTCTTCATGGCTCAGGTCCTTCCTATCTCAGGAAGAGGTTCGCCTTTTATGTGCCGAACTGTCCTTTGCGATCTGCTTCAGCCCGCCGGATGATTGTCCCGCGTTTTTGTAGAGTTCGCTTGGGTGGCCAGTCGCTTTCGGTTAAAGCCACTGTTGCCTGGAACTTGCTTCCCCCTGAGCTTCAACTTACCCAAGAGTTTCAGCTCTTTAACAAGCATTTGAAAACGCATCTGTATAGACAGGCCATCTAACGTGTTTCTTGCTTCTGACCCCAGCTAACTTCCGCGCCAGGACACTCGAGAGTATCGGTGCGCGTTATAAAAGTGCTATAACATAACATAACAGGGTGAGAGGTGGATAGACTGGGCCATGCACCCCTCCTTCTCCTGAAAGATTCTAATAGTGAGAGGTGGATAGACTGAACCATGCATTCCTCTCTCTCCTGAAAGACTCTAAAAGTGAGAGGTGGATAAACTAGCCCATGCATTCCTCTCTCTCCTGAAAGACTCCAGAAGTGAGAGGTGAAAAGACTGAACCATGCATTCCTTTCTCTCCTGAAAGACTCTAGAACTGAGAGGTGGATAGACTGGTTATGCACCCTCCTTTTGGGGGACACCTGAGGAGAGAGGTAGATAGAGTAGGCCATGCACCCCTTCTTCTGAAGGAAACCCGGGGTGAGAGGTGGATAGACTGAACCATGCCTTCCTTTCTCTCCTGAAAGACTCTAGAAGTGAGAGGTAGATAGAGTGAACCATGCATTCCTCTCTCTCCTGAAAGACTCTAGAAGTGAGAGGTGGATAGACTGAACCATGCATTCCTTTCTCTCCTGAAAGACTCTAGAAGTGAGAGGTGGATAGACTGAACCATACATTCCTCTCTCTCCTGAAAGGCTCTAGAAGCGAGAGGTGGATAGACTAGCCCATGCATTCCTCTCTCTCCTGAAAGACTCTAGAAGTGAGAGGTGGATAGACTAGCCCATGCATTCCTCTCTCTCCTGAAAGACTCTAGAAGTGAGAGGTGGATAGACTGAACCATGCCTTCCTCTCTCTCCTGAAAGACTCTAGAAGTGAGAGGTGGATAGACTAGCCCATGCATTCCTCTCTCTCCTAAAAGACTCTAGAAGTGAGAGGTGGATAGACTGAACCATGCATTCCTCTCTCTCCTGAAAGACTCTAGAAGTGAGAGGTGGATAGACTAGCCCATGCATTCCTCTCTCTCCTGAAAGACTCCAGAAGTGAGAGGTGAAAAGACTGAACCATGTATTCCTTTCTCTCCTGAAAGACTCTAGAACTGAGAGGTGGATAGACTGGTTATGCACCCTCCTTTTGGGGGACACCTGGGGAAAGAGAAGAGGTAGATAGAGTAGGCCATGCACCCCTTCTTCTGAAGGAAACCCGGGGTGAGAGGTGGATAGACTGAACCATGCCTTCCTTTCTCTCCTGAAAGACTCTAGAAGTGAGAGGTGGATAGAGTGAACCATGCATTCCTCTCTCTCCTGAAAGACTCTAGAAGTGAGAGGTGGATAGACTGAACCATGCATTCCTTTCTCTCCTGAAAGACTCTAGAAGTGAGAGGTGGATAGACTGAACCATGCATTCCTCTCTCTCCTGAAAGGCTCTAGAAGCGAGAGGTGGATAGACTAGCCCATGCATTCCTCTCTCTCCTGAAAGACTCTAGAAGTGAGAGGTGGATAGACTGAACCATGCATTCCTCTCTCTCCTGAAAGGCTCTAGAAGCGAGAGGTGGATAGACTGAACCATGCATTCCTCTCTCTCCTGAAAGGCTCTAGAAGTGAGAGGTGGATAGACTAGCCCATCCATTCCTCTCTCTCCTGAAAGACTCTAGAAGTGAGAGGTGGATAGACTGAACCATGCATTCCTCTCTCTCCTGAAAGACTCTAGAAGTGAGAGGTAGATAGACTAGCCCATGCATTCCTCTCTCTCCTGAAAGCCTCCAGATGTGAGAGGTGAAAAGACTGAACCATGCCTTCCTCTCTCTCCTGAAAGACTCTAGAACTGAGAGGTGGATAGACTGAACCATGCGTTCCTCTCTCTCCTGAAAGACTCTAGAAGTGAGAGGTGGATAGACTAGCCCATGCATTCCTCTCTCTCCTGAAAGACTCTAGAAGTGAGAGGTGGATAGACTGAACCATGCATTCCTCTCTCTCCTGAAAGACTCTAGAAGTGAGGGGTGGATAGACTAGCCTATGCATTCCTCTCTCTCCTGAAAGACTCCAGAAGTGAGAGGTGAAAAGACTGAACCATGCCTTCCTCTCTCTCCTGAAAGACTCTAGAACTGAGAGGTGGATAGACTGAACCATGCATTCCTCTCTCTCCTGAAAGACTCTAGAAGTGAGAGGTGGATAGACTAGCCCATGCATTCCTCTCTCTCCTGAAAGACTCCAGAAGTGAGAGGTGAAAAGACTGAACCATGCATTCCTTTCTCTCCTGAAAGACTCTAGAAGTGAGAGGTGGGTGAACTGGTTATGCACCCTCCTTTTGGGGGACACCTGAGGAGAGAGGTAGATAGAGTAGGCCATGCACCCCTTCTTCTGAAGGACACCTAGGGTGAGATTTGGATTGACTGGGCCATGCACCCCTCCTTCTCCTGCAAGACTCTAGAAGTGAGAGGTGGATAGACTGAACCATGCATTCCTTTCTCTCCTGAAAGACTCTAGAAGTGAGAGGTGGGTAGACTGGTTATGCACCCTCCTTTTGGGGGACACCTGAGGAGAGAGGTAGATAGAGTAGGCCATGCACACCTTCTTCTGAAGGACACCTGGGGTCAGATTTGGATTGACTGGGCCATGCACCCCTCCTTCTCCTGGAAGACTCTAGAAGCGAGAGGTTGATAGATTGGGACATGCTTCTGAGTGACACATTAGGAAGAGGCAGATAGACTGGGCCATGCAACCATCTTACTCCTAAAATACTCTAGAAGTGAGAGGTGGATAGAGTGGTTATGCACTCTCCTTCTGGGGGACACCTGAGGAGAGAGGTATAGAGTTGGCCATGCACCCCTTCTTCTAAAGGACACCCGGGGTGAGAGGCACCCCTCCTTCTGAAGAATAACTGAGGTGAGAGGTAGATATACAGGGCCAATCACGACTCCTTCTCCTTAAAGACTCCAGAAATGAGAGCCATGAACCTCTCCTTCTGAGAGACACCCAAAGTGTGAGGGGTATGGCGAAGACCATGCACTCCTCCTTTTCCTTATAAATGTAAATGTAAATCCAGTACTTGTATAGCGCACAAATCACCCCCAAAGGGGTATCTCAGCACTGGGGGCCGTTAAGAAGATTAAGCGAGCTATTGCCCAGAGTGGCATGGTGCTGGGCAGAACTTGCCGCCGCAGCCGGGATCGAACTGTGATCCGCATCATCCAGCATCATTCGCCCTGCCCGTGGCGCCACACCTCTTCCCTGATAGACTCTAGAGTTAGATAGACTGGACCATGCACCTCTCCTTCTCCTGAAAGACTCTAGAAGTGAGGGGCCGATGGAGAGGGCCACGCACACCTTCTTTTTCTGAGTCTAGAAGCGAGAGGCACATAGACTTGACCATGCACCCCCCTTGTGAAGTGCAGCAGAGGTGAGAGGTTGATAGATTTGACTCTGCATGCCCTCCTGCAGGACACCCAACGTGAGAGGTGGACAGACGTGCTCTGCACGTCTTTCTGAAGGACATCCAAGATTACAGACCATGCACCCCTCTTCCTGATGGACACCTTAAGCGAGATGCGGATAGACTGGGCCCTGCACCCCTACTTCTCCTGGAAGACTATAGAGTTGAGACCAGGATGGACCATGCTATCCGCCCTTCCTTCTTCTGAAAGACTGTGGTGGTGAGAGCTCGATAGACTGACCCATGCACCCCTTTGTCTAGCAGACTGTAGAAATGAACGGCAGTGACTATCTGAGCTATTCACTCCTCCTTGTAATGACTATAGACCCCTGTTAGCCAATGAGCAAGTTCACTCCTTCTTCTAATGACTCTAGATCCGTCTTATGCACTGAGCCGTTCACTTCCCCTTGTAATGAATCTGGACCCCTCTTAGACCCAGAGCCGTACACTCCTCCATCCAATGACACTAGAGCCCTCTTAGGTGCTGAGCTGGTCACTCCTTCTGGTAATGACTGTAGACCCCTCTTAGGCGCTGAGCTGTTCTCTCCTCGTTGTAATTATTCTAGAGCCCTCTTAGGCCCTGAGCCATTCACTCCTTCTGAAGGACTAGGTCCATCTTAGGTGATGAGCCATTCACTCCTCCTTCTGAAGGACTCTAGAGCCCTCTTAGGCCCTGAGCCATTCACTCCTTCTGAAGGACTAGGTCTCTCTTAGGTGCTGAGCCATTCACTCCTCCATCTGAAGGACTCTAGAGCCCTCGTAGGTCCTGAGCTGTTCACTCCTCCTTCTGAAGCACTCTAGATGATATCCTTAGGCACTCAGCCATTCACTCCTCCTTTTGAAGGACTCTAGAGCCCTCTTAGGCCCTGAGCCATTCACTTCTCCTTCTGAAGGATTCTAGAGCCCTCTTAGGCACTGAGCTGTTCCCTCATCCTTCTGAACGAAGGTACCAGACCATTCACTTTATCTTTTAAAGAGCTCTAGTGGTGAGAAACAAGTAGACACTGAGCTGTTCATTCCTCCTTGTATTGTCTCTAGACCCATCTTAGGCGTTGAGCCATTCACTGGTCCTTCTGAAGGATTGTATGACCCACTTAGGCACAGAGCCATTCACTCCTCCTTCTCAAGGACTCTAGCTGCCCCTGCCCCTGGGTACCAGACCATTCACTTGTTCCTTTGGAGAGCTCTAGGTGAGGAACATTTTTAGGCCCTGAGCCATTCACTCTTCCTTCAGGAGGACTCTAGACTCCTCTTAGGTGCTGAGCCATTCACTGCACCTTCTGAAGCACTCTAGATGCCCCTGTGTATGTGCCCCTTCACTTGTTCCTTTAGAGAGTTATAGAGGTGTGATACAGATTGACACTGATCCGCTCACTCCTCCTGCTGAAGGACTATAGAGCCCTGTTAGGTGCTGAGCCATTCACTCTTCCTTCTGAAGGACTCTAGAGCCCACTTAGGTCCTGAGCCGCTCACTCCTCATTCGGAAGGACTCTAGAGCCCTCTTAGGCGCTGAGCCGTCCACTCCTCCTTCTGAAGGACTCCAGAGTCCTCTTAGGCCCTGAGCCTCTCACTCCTCCTTCTGAAGGACTCTAGAGCCCTCTTAGGCTCTGAGCCGTCCACTCCTCCTTCTGAAGGACTCTAGAGCCCTCTTATATGCTGAGCCGCTCACTCCTCATTCGAAAGGACTCTAGGTCCCTCTTAGGCACTGAGCCAGTCACTCCTCCTTCTGAAGAACTCTAGAGCCCTCTTAGGCCCTGAGCCATTCACTCCTTCTGAAGGACTAGGTCCCTCTTAGGTGCTGAGCCATTCACTCCTCCTTCTGAAGGACTCTAGAGCCCTCTTAGGCCCTGAGCCATTCACTCCTTCTGAAGGACTAGGTCCCTCTTAGGTGCTGAGCCATTCACTCCTCCTTCTGAAGGACTCTAGAGCCCTCGTAGGTCCTGAGCTGTTCACTCCTCCTTCTGAAGCACTCTAGATGCTATCCTTAGGCACTCAGCCATTCACTCCTCCTTTTGAAGGACTCTAGAGCCCTCTTAGGCCCTGAGCCATTCACTTCTCCTTTTGAAGGATTCTAGAGCCCTCTTAGGCACTGAGCTGTTCCCTCGTCCTTCTGAACGAAGGTAACAGACCATTCACTTTATCCTTTAAAGAGCACTAGTGGTGAGAAACAAGTAGACACTGAGCTGTTCATTCCTCCTTGTATTGTCTCCAGACCCATCTTAGGCGTTGAGCCATTCACTGGTCCTTCTGAAGGATTGTATGACCCACTTAGGCACAGAGCCATTCACTCCTCCTTCTCAAGGACTCTAGACTTCTCTTAGGTGCTGAGCCATTCACTGCACCTTCTGAAGCACTCTAGATGCCCCTGTGTATCTGACCCTTCACTTGCTCCTTTAGAGAGTTATAGAGGTGTGATACAGATAGACACTGATCCGCTCACTCCTCCTGCTGAAGGACTATAGAGCCCTGTTAGGTGTTGAGCCATTCACTCTTCCTTCTGAAGGACTCTAGATCCCTCTTAGGTCCTGAGCCGCTCACTCCTCATTCGGAAGGACTCTAGAGCCCTCTTAGGCGCTGAGCCATCCACTTCTCCTTCTGAAGGACTCTAGAGTCCTCTTAGGCCCTGAGCCGCTCACTCCTCCTTCTGAAGAACTCTAGAGCCCTCTTAGGCGCTGAAACATCCACTCCTCCTTCTGAAGGATTCTAGAGCCCTCTTATATGCTGAGCCGCTCACTCCTCATTCGGAAGGACTCTAGGTCCCTCTTAGGCACTGAGCCAGTCACTCCTCCTTCTGAAGAACTCTAGAGCCCTCTTAAGTGCTGATCCGTCCACTCCTCCTTCTGAAGGACTACAGAGCCCTCTTATGCCCTGAGCTGTTCGTTCCTCCTTCTGAAGGACACTAGGTCCCTCTTAGGCACTGAGCCATTCACTCCTCCTTCTGAAGAACTCTATAGCCCTCTTAGGCGCTGAGCCGTCCACTCCTCCTTCTGAAGGACTCTAGAGCCCTCTTAGGCCCTGAGCTGTTCATTCCTCCTTCTGAAGCACTCTAGATGCTATCCTTAGGCACTCAGCCATTCACTCCTCCTTCTGAAGGACTCTAGGTCCCTCTTAGGCACTGAGCCGCTCACTCCTCCTTCTGAAGGACTCTATAGCCCTCTTAGGTGCTGAGCCATTCACTCCTCTTTATGAAGGACTCTATAGCCCTCTTAGGCCCTGAGCCATTCACTCCTTCTGAAGGACTAGGTCCCTCTTAGGTGCTGAGCCATTCACTCCTCCTGCTGAAGGACTATAGAGCCCTGTTAGGTGCTGAGTCATTCACTCCTCCTTCTGAAGGACTCTAGAGCCCACTTAGGCTCTGAGCCGTTCCCTCCTCCTCCAATAAAAGACTCTAGAGCCCTCTTAGGCACTGAGCGGTTCACCCCTCCTTATGAAGGACTCTAGATCCCTCTTAGGTGCTAAGCCTTTCACTTTTCCTTGTATTGACTCTAGACCCATCTTAGGTGCTGAGCCATTCACTCCTCCTTCTGAAGGACTCTAGAGCCCTCTTAGGCTCTGAGCCGTTCCCTCCTCCTACTCAAAGACTCTAGAGCCCTCTTAGGCGCTGATGCGTTCACTCCTTCTTCTGAAGGACTATAGGTCCCTCTTAGGCACTGAACCATTCACTCCTCCTTCTGAAGGACTATAGAGCCCTGTTAGGTGCTGAGCCGTTCCCTCCTCCTACTAAAAGACTCTAGAGCCCTCTTAGGCACTGAGCGGTTCACCCCTCCTTCTGAAGGACTCTAAATCCCTCTTAAGCACTGAGCCATTCACTTCTCCTTTTGAAGGATTCTAGAGCCCTCTTAGGCACTGAGCTGTTCCCTCGTCCTTCTGAACGAAGGTAACAGACCATTCACTTTATCCTTTAAAGAGCTCTAGTGGTGAGAAACAAGTAGACACTGAGCTGTTCATTCCTCCTTGTATTGTCTCCAGACCCATCTTAGGCGTTGAGCCATTCACTGGTCCTTCTGAAGGATTGTATGACCCACTTAGGCACAGAGCCATTCACTCCTCCTTCTCAAGGACTCTAGACTCCTCTTAGGTGCTGAGCCATTCACTGCACCTTCTGAAGCACTCTAGATGCCCCTGTGTATCTGACCCTTCACTTGCTCCTTTAGAGAGTTATAGAGGTGTGATACAGATAGACACTGATCCGCTCACTCCTCCTGCTGAAGGACTATAGAGCCCTGTTAGGTGTTGAGCCATTCACTCTTCCTTCTGAAGGACTCTAGATCCCTCTTAGGTCCTGAGCCGCTCACTCCTCATTCGGAAGGACTCTAGAGCCCTCTTAGGCGCTGAGCCGTCCACTCCTCCTTCTGAAGGACTCTAGAGTCCTCTTAGGCCCTGAGCCGCTCACTCCTCCTTCTGAAGAACTCTAGAGCCCTCTTAGGCGCTGAAACGTCCACTCCTCCTTCTGAAGGATTCTAGAGCCCTCTTATATGCTGAGCCGCTCACTCCTCATTCGGAAGGACTCTAGGTCCCTCTTAGGCACTGAGCCAGTCACTCCTCCTTCTGAAGAACTCTAGAGCCCTCTTAGGTGCTGATCCGTCCACTCCTCCTTCTGAAGGACTATAGAGCCCTCTTAGGCCCTGAGCTGTTCGTTCCTCCTTCTGAAGGACACTAGGTCCCTCTTAGGCACTGAGCCATTCACTCCTCCTTCTGAAGAACTCTAGAGCCCTCTTAGGCGCTGAGCCGTCCACTCCTCCTTCTGAAGGACTCTAGAGCCCTCTTAGGCCCTGAGCTGTTCATTCCTCCTTCTGAAGCACTCTAGATGCTATCCTTAGGCACTCAGCCATTCACTCCTCCTTCTGAAGGACTCTAGGTCCCTCTTAGGCACTGAGCCGCTCACTCCTCCTTCTGAAGGACTCTATAGCCCTCTTAGGTGCTGAGCCATTCACTCCTCTTTCTGAAGGACTCTATAGCCCTCTTAGGCCCTGAGCCATTCACTCCTTCTGAAGGACTAGGTCCCTCTTAGGTGCTGAGCCATTCACTCCTCCTGCTAAAGGACTATAGAGCCCTGTTAGGTGCTGAGTCATTCACTCCTCCTTCTGAAGGACTCTAGAGCCCACTTAGGCTCTGAGCCGTTCCCTCCTCCTCCAATAAAAGACTCTAGAGCCCTCTTAGGCACTGAGCGGTTCACCCCTCCTTCTGAAGGACTCTAGATCCCTCTTAGGTGCTAAGCCTTTCACTTTTCCTTGTATTGACTCTAGACCCATCTTAGGTGCTGAGCCATTCACTCCTCCTTCTGAAGGACTCTAGAGCCCTCTTAGGCTCTGAGCCGTTCCCTCCTCCTACTCAAAGACTCTAGAGCCCTCTTAGGCGCTGATGCGTTCACTCCTTCTTCTGAAGGACTATAGGTCCCTCTTAGGCACTGAATCATTCACTCCTCCTTCTGAAGGACTCTAGATCCCTCTTAGGTGCTGAGCCATTCACTCCTCCTTGTATTGACTCTAGACCCATCTTAGGCGCTGATGCGTTCACTCCTTCTTCTGAAGGACTATAGGTCCCTCTTAGGCACTGAACCATTCACTCCTCCTTCTGAAGGACTATAGAGCCCTGTTAGGTGCTGAGCCGTTCCCTCCTCCTACTAAAAGACTCTAGAGCCCTCTTAGGCACTGAGCGGTTCACCCCTCCTTCTGAAGGACTCTAAATCCCTCTTAGGTGCTAAGCCTTTCACTTTTCCTTGTATTGACTCTAGACCCATCTTAGCTGCTGAGCCATTCACTCCTCCTTCTGAAGGACTCTAGAGCCCTCTTAGGTGCTGGGCTATTCATTCTGCCTTATGAAGGACTCTAGAGCCCTCTTAGGTGCTGAGCCATACACTCCTCCTTGTATTGACTCTAGACCCATCTTAGGCGCTGATGCGTTCACTCCTTCTTCTGAAGGACTATAGGTCCCTCTTAGGCACTGAACCATTCACTCCTCCTTCTGAAGGACTCTAGATCCCTCTTAGGTGCTGAGCCATTCACTCCTCCTTGTATTGACTCTAGACCCATCTTAGGCGCTGATGCGTTCACTCCTTCTTCTGAAGGACTATAGGTCCCTCTTAGGCACTGAACCATTCACTCCTCCTTCTGAAGGACTATAGAGCCCTGTTAGGTGCTGAGCCGTTCCCTCCTCCTACTAAAAGACTCTAGAGCCCTCTTAGGCACTGAGCGGTTCACCCCTCCTTCTGAAGGACTCTAAATCCCTCTTAGGTGCTAAGCCTTTCACTTTTCCTTGTATTGACTCTAGACCCATCTTAGCTGCTGAGCCATTCACTCCTCCTTCTGAAGGACTCTAGAGCCGTCTTAGGTGCTGGGCTATTCATTCTGCCTTATGAAGGACTCTAGAGCCCTCTTAGGTGCTGAGCCATACACTCCTCCTTGTATTGACTCTAGACCCATCTTAGGCGCTGATGCGTTCACTCCTTCTTCTGAAGGACTATAGGTCCCTCTTAGGCACTGAACCATTCACTCCTCCTTCTGAAGGACTCTAGATCCTCTTAGGTGCTGAGCCATTCACTCCTCCTTGTATTGACTCTAGACCCATCTTAGGCGCTGATGCGTTCACTCCTTCTTCTGAAGGACTATAGGTCCCTCTTAGGCACTGAACCATTCACTCCTCCTTCTGAAGGACTCTAGATCCCTCTTAGGTGCCGAGCCTTTCACTTCTCCTTGTATTGACTCTAGACCCATTTTAGGCACTGAACCATTCACTCCTCCTTCTGAAGGACTCTAGATCCCTCTTAGGCGTTGGGCCGTTTCCTCCTCCTACTAAAAGACTTTAGAGCCCTCTTAGGTGCTGAGCCATTCACTCCTCCTTCTGAAGGACTCTAGAGCCATTCAGGCCCTAAATTAGCTTTTTTTAAGAGAGGCAAAATAGAAGCCCTTTTCCATTCCTTTGGAAAGGAACCCAGCATAAACGCCCTGTTAAAGATGTCCATAAAATACTTCAACTCCATTCCATCCTATGGGATTTATATTTCGGTGGAAAAGATATCCGTCACCGTTGTGATGGAGTAACCCGTCAGCCAAGATCTAAATCGGGCCCAATATGTTTAGTAAAGGGATGGACTGACCTCCAAGAAGCAACATCTGTTTAGAAGAAGGCAAGCCTGTACAATTAGCACCATAGTCTACCAAGAGATGTCTGCCTTTGAGAATCTGCTCGGTCCTATCCATACAATAACGTAAGGCCCTCTTCACACCAAAGCTTTCCCATCACGAGATGAAAGATGGAAGAAAAAAGGCAACAAAGACATATTCTGATTTGTATGTAAATTTGTAACAGCCTGAAGAATAAAAGGATGGGTCTATAACCACACCTCTTACAATGAAAAGCTATGTATGGTTCATCTGTACAAAGATCTTGAAGCACACTCACGTTTATCTGTTGTGATAGCAGCTAAAAGCATTTCCAAGATAAGTGTTGTAAATCTATCTTTTTAGGAACACATAGATTTAGAATGAACCACATTTAATTTTTAGGTAGGGGACAGTCTCCTGACTGCAGGAAATGCCTTTCTGAGACCCTCCAAGAAGTTGTCAGTCACTTGAATAGTGAAGAAAGAAGCCTGAGTACCGGACTGTGTCTGACTGGTGTTTTCAGCCAAATGTCCTGCTTGATTTGTAGTTTGGGTAATTGGCTAAAAACAGTAAATGCTGCCTTCTTGTTCATATTTTCTGTTTATCTGGGCGATTGGAAAACATGCTTTATTTAAAACTTGTGTTCTAGTATCTCGCACATGCATGGAGGTACTCTCCCTTTTATCAACTAGGAATACCCCACGGTGAAGAACTAAGATTACAAAACAGTAAATGTTTTCTTTCTTTTCTTGGTTGCGGTAAATTATTTGAGTTGTGTATTTCTGATGGATAGTTCTAACCGTAGATTCCTCACCTTTCCAATGGTCCCCAAGCCCCAGACTGGATCCCGGCACTTTTCACAGCAGCACTTTCGTGAGCCACTTGGTGGTGTCGTGGGACTCTGCATAGGCTTTGTCCCACTGCAGAGGCAGACTCGCCAAATCACACGGTGCCACTGTGTGTCACTCCATGTCGGCTCCCTTCACATGATCACCCAGTGAGGAACCGAAATCACACGGTGGCTGGCAAGGCGAGCTGGAAACCACTTCACAAAGGGACTTTTCAGATCCACTTTGCAGGTTGTAAGCAGCCAATGTCCATTAAGGGGTGTGAGAACTCCCTGGGACAGCGGTGGCAGCCTCAGACACCCTTTGTTGTTGCAGGGAGTGTGGGTTGGAATTTGTGGTGGGCCCTCCTAGGCCTCGCCTCTTCTTCACATGGTGATTTTAGTTGTAGGTTGGCAGGTATGCAGAAGGGACGGAGCAAAGACTCATACAAGCACCACCCTTATGCACCGATGTCAGTTCCTTTCTGCGCCTACTGACTAATATGAGATCCCCACCCCCCACTGTCATCAAACTTAAAATGACTCTCAAAAACCAAATCCAGTAAGCTAGGAAATTATATTCCTGCAAAAAAACACTAGTTTCAAACCAAGCCAGGATGGCAGAAAACAGATGTCGGTCACAGAATCACATGGAGTGTGTCTTTGGTGTTTTCGTGACTTCAAGTTGCGCAATGAGTGCGGCCTCATGCATTTGAAGGCAATCTGGGACAATGAATTGAAGCTGTAGATTGCTGAAGAAGTCATGGCGGAAGAAGCCATGGCCCTCGCATAAGTCTTGCTCTTGGTCCAAGTTGAAGGTGTGGACCCACTCCTGTTCCTGAGGTTGCTCTTGTGATCAAAATCATCTGGTAAGTCGAAGTCAAAGTTCAAGAAGAAACGTAAGAGGGAGATGCGCATCTTTACACTCTTTACCTAAAGAGTAGTCACAAGGGCATCAAGGCGCCCCTCTATCTCGCTCCGACTAAGGAGCCGATTCCACAGTTGGTGGTGACGCACCAGGATTTCCTTGGGCCATCAGTGATACCGCAGCAGGTGGAGGCCATGCTGCACATATCTGGCCCTCTTCTGACTCCCTCTGGTGCAACTTTGGACCCCAAGGATTCTTAGGGCCTGTAGTCAGGTAACAGCTGCAGATCCATCCTCTACATCATCTGCATGGACTCAGGTGCAGACTTTCTCTCTGGCTCCAAGACCTGTGTCTGTTCCTTCCTCATCAACACTGTCACTGAGGCCACCAGTGCCGGAGGAGAATGTGTTGCCAGTTCTGATGTTTGACCATGAGCTGGCTTCGTCTCAACCCAGACTGAGGTCATTCTCTGGACCTGCTTTGGCATACCTGATCTCTTTACCGCCTGGGTCTCATCCCGTGCCTCCATTACCGCATCGGTGTAGGCAGAGGCTTTTTTGTCTATTTGGCTTTCTTACCAAACTTGCCACCACCCAGAGCTGACGATGGTGGGTATGGGAATGATTTATCTCCTCACTGTTGGACTTGGCCCTTCTGGCAGGTTTACCCCTAAACTTTTTGCTTTTAATTGTGACATGGTGCTTGTTATTTTTTTGGCTTCTGCGCACTTTCACTGTGTCCCAGTGGAAAGTGCATGCGCAATCTGAGTGCATGTGGTGAGATTGGCCTGCCCTCCCATAGGAATGCATGGGGAATGTATGTGTCCATGTTAGTTCCTGATGCGTGTGGAGTGCAGGGTCAAGTTTGTTATGTGCGGACTTGTGTGATTAAATGCTGCGCAATGATGTATGTGGCGTGATTGTGTCTAGTGTGGAAGTGCCACTTCTGGAAGTTGGCATGTCTGTGTAATTTAGGTGAAATGACTGGCTGGCTTGTGATTGGCTGGAGCTGGCTGGTGTGCTAGGCTCCAGGAGTCAGGATGGGTCTGCCCCGGTGGTGAATGGGAGATCTGCATGTTGATGCCCGGGGAGGAGTGCACCTGGGACCTGAAAAGGTCTGGGCTTTCCCCCACACAATGCTGTCTCCGCCCCCTGTGGTGTGACTGATGACCCTACCCATCCTGTGAATAGGCAGAGGGGCTGAGCAAAACAAAGTGCTCAGGAACAAAGGGATTTAGTGTTTAAAAAGAGGCCGTGACCTCTTGTAAAATGTTCTTCTCCTGATCCTAAGTTGGAGGGGGTCTGTTGCTGCTGGGCGCCAGGAGGACCGCCACTGGGACTGCCTTCTTGCTTGGAGGGCCTTGTGAGCTGGCCCCTGGGCACAGCCTTTGCCCCCCCTGCCTTCCCTTCTGTTTGGACTTTGTCCCTGGACCTGGAGGGACTTGGGTGGCCTGCGAGTGCCTGGAGTGCTTGCCTCCCCCTCTGTTAGACGGAGACCCAGAGGGTCGGCCGAGCACAGGGGGAGAGGCCTCCGGTGAGGGCCGTCTCCGGCGAGCGTACAGACAAGTAACTTCCCCCCCACAAATGGACACCACACAAGGATGAGATCTGCACTCTTTATATAGGGTTCTTGAGGCAAGGTTATCAACGATACAGTGGGGGCAGGACACGAGGATCCTCCCAATTCTAGTCTCTGTAGGGTAAGGGGTAGCGGGACAGTCTTGGTACCGGTCCGGTACAGGGGGCGGCCAGAAGGAGCTCACAATCCTCGAGCTCAGGGGTCTGCAAGGGCTGGCCGCGGCAGCGCCAGCAGGCTTAGGATGATAGTTCTCGGCAAGGAGGGCCGCGGCAGCGCCAGCAGGCCAGGATGAAGGCTTTACAACGAGGAGGGCCGCGGCAGCGCCAGCAGGCTAGGATGAGGGTTCACGTTGCAGAGGGGCCGCGGCAGCGCCAGCAGGCCGGAGCGATGGTTCACAAGGATGGGCCGCGGCAGCGCCAGCAGGCCAAGGCGAAGGTGCACGTTGCAGAGGGGCCGCGGCAGCGCCAGCAGGCCGGAGTGATGGTTCACAAGGATGGGCCGCAGCAGCGCCAGCAGGCCAAGGCGAAGGTGCACGTTGCAGAGGGCTGCGGCAGCGCCAGCAGTCCGTCAAGGATGAGTTCTTCAAGGTGTCTCTCGACTCCAGGATACAACTGCCTTCCTGCTCTGGAGCTGCCCCAGTTATAGGTCTGGTCTCCTTTGATGTCCGGACCCTCGCGCTTGGAGGTCGGGAGGTCCGGGATGAGGGAGTCCAGACACCCAGCAGGGGGGTGGAGCCAGCGCCCGGAGAGGCCGGGGGCGATCGACACCTGGCGGGGGAGAGCCATCGACACTCCTTTCTCCCATTGACCTGCCAAGTGGTCTCTTCACCTCCTGGCTGGATGGTGGTGCCTCGATGTCGGGGCCTGGCCAGGCCCAGGGTTGGGGTCGAGCCGAGGCCACGCGGCCTCGTGATGCAGTGTCCAAAGATGGCGGCTGGGCCGGGGCAATGGTGCTGACGGAGGCCCGGGCCAGCCAATACAGGGGTGTTCGGGAGCAGGCGTCCCGTTGGGGACGGGTTGCGGGTTGCCTCGGTGGGTTGCCGGGATGGTTCTTTCTGGGGATACAGGGAGAGCCGGCGTCCGGGCCCTGTCATGCGGGGAGGGAGTGGACCTTTCACGAGGCCTGTCCAACACCCTCCAAATAGCACGTTGCGCTGGTGGTGCGGCGATCCCTTCCTAGAGGGATTCCCCACGTGGGGATCCCCCTTTTTTGGCTGATTTTCAAGGCAGGTGCCCACCCTGCAGAATTGCCGCAATTTGTCGTGTTTTGTACCCTACACGGGTGACAACCTGCTTATCTCCTTCTAAAACGGGAGCCTATCTCGTACTCTTGCCAAAAGATCAACGCGCTGCCCTCAGCAGCGCGCCCCAGAGCCTAGAGGCTCGCCCAAGGGGCCGCGCTGCCATTTGCTGCCCAAACCGGAAGTCAGGCAAGCTGCAGCGTGACGGGGCCAGGCCCGCCACAAACAGGAAGCAGACGGGAGCCCACCCCGCACTCCTGTGCTGAGGAAGCCGGAAGCAGCCTGTCGTATCCTGCCCGGGGCTCCCGAGTGCAAGGGAGAGCCCCGGACTTCTTGCCACTACCGAGCGAGGACGGGAGCCCACCCCACCTCCCAGGACGTCCCCGCCCCAGGAGCAGCGCTGACGCGACCAGAAGCCGGGAGAGTGAAGCGGAGTCCCCAGAGCAGCCCGGTAAGTGAAGAAGGGCTGGGGGACTCCCTAGGGGTAGTTGTTCGTGCCGCCCACGGCACTGGAGGAAGTGGGGGCAAGTCGTGATTCTCCTTTTGAGTCCCCGAGAGGGAGACCACCGTGTAAAGGCCATTTTGTATCACGAGTCCCCAGAAGGGGGTCTCCAACATCTTGGGGGCAGTTGTTATTTAGAGCCCTGAGGCTTAGGGGACATTTTGTTATTTAGAGCCCCAAGGCTCAGGGGGCATTTTTGTATTTCGTGTCCCCAGAGGGGGGACTCCAACGATCCTGGGGCACAGTTATTTTGAGCTCCCGAGGCTCTTGAGGCCCCCAGTTGTTCCCTCACAGCCCAGGAGGCTCCAGCATCTTCAGGGGCATCTTTGTCATTTGGGAGCCCACATAGGAGGCTCAGAAGGCACGCTGGCACCTATAGGCCGTCCTACAGCTGCCCAGCACTTAGTGGGCAGCTGCTACGTTTAGGCTTTGCGCAATCTTCTGTAGCTGCCCGCGCAGCCTGCCCTGACATTTCTGGACACAGGGCGTTTCAGCCCCAGAGAGGCCAAAGTGGCCTGGGGACAGTTCTGTTGTTGTACGCTTGCGGGGGTATGTGTTATGCCCTAAGTGATCCTTTTGCGGAAATGTAATGACCGGCCTAATGTGATTTCTGCATCATGTATAATGCTTTTTGCCCTACATCGCTGAATGTGTTTTTATGCATCATATGCCAAGCTTCTTGCCTATACCTCTGAATGTGTTTTCCTGTTTAGGAGGTTGTTTTTCCTAGTATAGTCATACTAGTGAGTTCATGGTTCCCTGCGTGAT
Source organism: Lissotriton vulgaris (assembly GCF_964263255.1). Taxonomy (NCBI): domain Eukaryota; kingdom Metazoa; phylum Chordata; class Amphibia; order Caudata; family Salamandridae; genus Lissotriton; species Lissotriton vulgaris. Next base: position 1,995,189,863 of record NC_141693.1, on the reverse strand, counting down.
ACTTTCCTAAGGTGGTTAGGGTTGCGTAGGTGGTACTTACCTCTTACCACTGGTTACTGGTTGTGTGCTACATTTGCTATTTGGTGCTGCAGTTATTATATGTTCTATGTTCTAAGCGCTATTCCTACAAGTATTCTATTCCTACAAAGTGCTAATTCTACTAAGTGCTGGTTCTAATAGTGCTTATTCCTGACAGTGGTCCATGTGGCCCTCTCCTGTACATGTATCCCCTGTAAATTCCACCCGTGCCTGTTGGCACATTGTAAAGTGTGTGTTTATTATCTAATGTGTTTGGTATAATACAAAGGCTATTTTTATATATAACCTTGTGTGGAGTTTCCTTTGTGGTGGGCCTTGGGTGTTGTTGCTGGGTGCGTGTGCAAATACTTAACCTACATTGCCTCCGGGATTAGCCTTACTGCTTGTGTCACGTTACCTAGAGGGTGAGCAGGGGTTATCTTTGGCTTGTAACTCCCTTGCCCTGACTAGAGTGGTGGTTTCTGCCTGGCTTTGGTGCAAGCCTTAGCCAACCGGTAATCACAATTTCTAACACTCACTATGATGATGACAGTTTCTGCATGGGATTAAAGGAGGCGAGTTGGTTTGATACCTCCCCTGATACAGAGTTTATTTCACCTCTTGCCGTCCCAATGGAAGAGAAAGCTTCCTTATATGCATCGATTTGCCGTGCTGCTGAGGTCCTAGACCTAGAACAAACTTCTGTTTGAAGTTAAGACAAGCGTCCTTACAGAGGTTTTGCAGTTATATCTGAGCTATTGCACCTGTTCAATGAAGCCCCTACTGACACCTTAATAGGCGCTTGTTAGAAATGATATTTCCGGTTGGCTAAGGTTTGCGCCAAAGTCAGGCAGAAACCACCACTCTAGTCAGGGTAAGGGAGTTACACGGCAAAGATAACCCCTGCTCACCCTCTAGGTAACGTGACGCGAGCAGCAAGGCTAATCTCGGAGGCAATGTAGGTTAAGTGTTTGCGAGCGCACCCAGCAACAACACCCAAGGCCCACCACAAAGGAAACTCCTCACAAGGTTATATATAAAAATAGCCTTTGTATTATACCAAACACATTAGATAATAAACACACACTTTACAATGTGCCAGAGGCACAGGCAGAATTTACAGGGGATTATGTACATGGGACAGGGCCACGTTGGCCACTGTCAGGAATAGGCACTTTTAGAACTAGCACTTGGTAGAAATAGCACTTTGTAGGAATAATGCTTAGCACATAGAACATATAATAACTGTAGGACCAAATAACAAATGAAGCACACAACCAGTAACCACAGGTAAAAAGTAAGTACCACCTACGCAACCCTAACCACCTTTGGAAAATATCACGCAGGGAACCATGAACTCACTAGTATAACTATACAAGGAAAAACAACCACCTAAGCATAACAACACATTCAGAGGTATAGGCACAAAGACATTATACATGATGTAGAAATCACATTAGGCAGGTCATTACAAATTGCGCAAAGATCACATAGGGCCAAAAACATGTGCCCCACTCAAGGGCACAACACATGAACTGTCCCCCAGGCCAACTGGCCTCTCAGGGGCTGAAACGGCCAGTGTCCAGAAAGTCAGGGCAGGCTGCGCAGACAGCCAAGGAAGAAGGCGCAAAAGATAAGGGCTAAACGAAGCATCTGCCCACTAAGTGCTGGCCAGCTGTAGGACTGCGTATGGGCACCAGTGTGCCTTTGGAGCCTCCTCTGTGGGCTCCCAAATGACAAAGATGCCCCTGAAGATGCTGGAGCCTCGTGGGCTCTAAAGAAATAACTGGGGCCTCAGGAGCCTTGTGGCTCTGAACAACAAATGCCCGCCTTTGAGCCTCGTGGGCTCTAAAAACAATGGTGCCCGCTGGGGGAGCGGCCCGCTGCCAACCGGGGCCGCTCTACCCTCGAAAATGCCCCAGAGACGTTGGAGTCCCCCTTCTGGGGACTTGAAATAGAAAAATGCCCCCTGAGGCCCCTGGGCTCTAAATAACAAAATGTCCCCTTTCGTTGGAGCCTCTCAGGCTCTATGGAAGCATGCCCCCGAAGCACTCGTGGGCTACATCAAGAATGCCCCCAGCACTGCCATAACAGAGCCCCACTTACCGGGACTCCTGGGGCAGGTGCTCCTCCTCGGCGCTGCTTCTTTCCTGCGTCTCCCGGCGTCCGGGACTCCTTCTGCTGGCGGTTTCCTGGGAATACGCAGGAGCACGGGGTACGCTCCTGCTGCTTCCTGCTTCTTCCCTGGGGCCTTCTCCTCGTCCCGCAGCTGCGGGGGTGGGGCTTCTGGATCTCCTCGGGCCGGCAGCCAATCACAGCGCGGCCCGGGGAATGACGTCACAGGGGTGTCCCGGGCCGGTGGCGGTAAAGTCTTTGGGGCAAACGAGGGGTAGGCACCCTCTTAAATAAATATAAGGTCCCTGGCTGGGTGGGCACCTGCCAGGGGTGCAACAAAGACTCGGCAAGATCGCGGGTCAAATGCAGGGTGGGCTCTTACGCTGAATTAAAGAAAGGGGGGATACCCACACCGGGGAATCCCTCGGGGTCGGGATCACAGCTCCAGCGGCTCCAATGCGCTGATTTCAGAAGGGGAAGGCCAGCGCTCCCCAGGGCTGGCAGGCAGGAATCCCTAAAGTCCAGGAAAGTCCTTAGGCAGGCAGGGGGGCAAAGGCTGGGCCCAGGGGCCAGCTCACAGGGCCCTCCAGGCAGGGAGGCAGTCCCCAGAGGCGGTCCTCCTGGCGCCCAGCAGCAGCAGGCCCCCCTCAAATTAGAATCAGGAGAAGAACATTTTGTAAGGGGTCACAGCCCCTTTTTATACACATAAATCCTTTGTCCTTAGGTGCAGGGTGGGGGGAAAACCAGTCGCAGCTGGTTTTGGAGCAGTCTGATGTGCTCAGCCCCTCTTTTCATTCACTGGCCAGGCTAGAGACATTAGACGCACCACAGGGTGCGGAGCCAGCATTGTGTTGGGAAAGCCCAGCCCTATTCAGGTCCCAGGTGCACTCCTCCCTCACATCACTCATGCAGATCTCTCCACTCACCACCAGGGCAGACCCATCCTGCCTCCTGGAGCCAGGCTCACCAGCCAGCTCAAGCCAATTACAAGCCAGACAGCCAATTCACATAATTATTTTTTTTTAAAAACCTTTATTATGTAAAAAAGAGAAGACAATTACAGAGCTACAACCGCGGAGGCTGGCCAGTCAAACACAACAAGATCAACATCAAATTACACAGCTATTTAGCCGACAACCCGGGGGTTCGGCAGCGATATTTCGTGATCATGTAGAGCAGGTGGTAGAACCAGGATAAGTGAAAGGTTTCACATTTTATCTTTTATATAAAGAAAGCATAAACAAAACTCAAACAAGATCGAGGCAGTACTGTGCAGAGAAATTGGCTGTCCCTTGTGGCAATGGGAGGCGGGTGAAAGACGTATTACAGTATAGGAAAGGAGAAATAACGGGGAGGGTAGGGGTGGGGCCCCAGGAGCAAATCATACAGTATAGTCAACAAAAAACTAAGTACAGGGAACGCACGATCAAGGGAGAAGAAGTGGATCCGGAAGGTCGGTGAAAGGAGGGGTGCAAATCTATCCTCGGTAGGCGTTCCATTGACCCCAGATTCTGCCCCATTTCTTGGGTCTGCCGTGGGAAACATACACTACTTTCTCTCCGAACATGGACCAGTCCATATTTTCTTTCCACTTTAGGAGCGTCGGCGACCTTGGGGAACCCCATAATTGGGCTATGTCCCGTTTAGCGACCATATTACCCAATGTGACCCATTGGGTTTGAGCTACAGTACAATCATTCGGTTCCCAGACATTCAACAGACAACGTCTGGCTTCAGGCGACAACTTCAACCCAGTCACTTCACCCATAACCGCATGCACACGGCGCCAAAACGTCGCCACCTCCGGACACTCCCAGAGGATATGCAAGAAGGTAGCTAGCATGCCACATCCGCGCCTACACAATCCATCCACAGAAAAGCCCATATGTATCAGTCGTGGACCCGTGACATACACCCAATGAAGTATTTTTAGTTGCACCAATCGAAGACGTGCCTGAATAGCAACCTCCTTAGGGGAAGATATCGCCGCCTGCCAGTCCTCATCGTCCAGTTCTAACCCATCACTGGTCCAAGCATTCCGCAGTTGGAGAAGGAGATCAGATCGATCATTAATCAGCTTCTTATAAATGAGAGATATAGTGCTGTCAGGGACGTACCCATCAAGCACCCTATCCTCAAGAGGGGAGGACTCCGGGATAGTAACACCAGCCGGGAAAACTGAGTTAATTGCATGACTGACTTGGAGGTACCGGTAATATTCCCTATTGCTCAGTTGATATTCCCGCTGGGGTGTCTCAAAGGTCTTGACTTTGCCCTTGGCCCAGAGGTCGCCCACCTTGCTAATGCCAATGAGGTCCCATCTATCGAAGCCCTGAGACAACCACAGGCCGCCCAGCGCTTCCGCAGCGTATAATGGGGTCGACTTCGTCAATTTATTCGTCCATCCCGTGGCGGCGGTAGCGCTTACCCAAACTCGCACCGCTACTGCAGTGGGGCCTGTGAGATGTTTCCGGTCGGCTCTAGAATAGAGCGCTCGGTTGTAATCCCCCCCGGGGAGCTGCCACCTGTCCATCTCAAACGCGGGGTTCGGGACAGGGCCATACATAGCGTGGTTCACCGCACTCAACTGGGAAGCCCAGTAGTAGCGCTTGATGTCGGGCAACGCGATACCCCCGTCGTACCATGGCAAGGACAATTTCGCCAATGCGATACGTGGTCGCCCACCCCATACCAACCGCCTCTGCAAGCCCTCGATCTCTCGGAAATAGCTAGCAGGTACCAAGTCAAGTGTGTTTTGAATGGCATACAAGAAGCGGGGGAGAGACATCATTTTAAACAGGGCCGCCCTTCCCAAAGGAGATAGTGGCAATCCACACCATGCCGTAACATCCGACCGAAGCCGGGAGAGCGGAGGTAACAAATTCCGCTCGTAGCGGGCCTTGGGGTCAAGTGAAATATAGATCCCCAGGTACTTAAAACCATCCCTGGAAACAGGTATTGGGCAATTGCGGGGAAGAAGAAGCTCATCACCCGTGAGCGGATAAATACAGGACTTGGCCCAGTTAATGACCAGACCGGAATTCCTGCCGAAGGAGCGTAACACATCAAACAGGACGCCCAACGACTTACGAGGAGAGGTAAGATACAGTAATATATCAGCAGCATAGAGTGATATCCGGTCCTCGAAGTCTGGCGACCATCGGATGCCCTTAAGCGATGGTTCCCACCGCAACCATGCAGCCAGGGGCTCAAGGGCAAGCGCGAAGAGGAGCGGTGACAAGGGGCACCCCTGTCTCGTCCCCCGTCCGAGGGCGAAGGGCTCCGAGGCCCTACCGTTAACCACCACCTGTGCCAGCGGCTGCTCATACAAAAGCCTGATCCACCCAATGAATTTAGGGCCGAACCCAAACTTGGCGAGAGCAGCCCACAAATATGGCCATTCAACCGTGTCGAAGGCCATTGAGGCATCGAGAGAAACCAAAATGGCCGGCTCTCGAAGAGACCCCGCCCTTGCTAAAGCGCCATGGAGGCGACGCAAGTTGAGCGCGGTATTGCGGTGGGGTATAAATCCAGATTGGTCCGGGTGGATCAAGTCTGCAATCACCGTAACCAGCCGATTCACAAGAAGTTTAGCAAGAATTTTAGGCTCAAGATTCAGAAGCGAGATCGGTTGATACGATGAGCAACGATCACGAGGCTTGCCATCTTTATGGATGACCACAATGGATGCCAATCTCTGATCACGAGGAAGAGAGCCGAGATCTCGCGATGTCAAAAACATCTGACGAAGATACGGCGCCATTTTGTCGGGGCATAGTTTATACAGTTCCACCGGTATACCATTCGGGCCCGAGGCCTTGCCGGAACGAAGGGAACGGATAGCGAGCGCTACTTCATCGGTGGAGAAATCCGCCTCCATAAGCTCCCGATCCGAATCCGACAGGCCAGGGAGGGCGATATCCCGAAGCAGAAGATGGGAATCCTCTTCCGGCCTATCGGAAACCGGCGCATAAACTGCCTGAAAATGAAGGGCAAATGCTTGGACTATATCAATCGGGTCCACGACACGCACACCATCCATACGTTCAACAACAGGCACCACTCGGTTCAAGCGATCCTTTCTGTCCAGCCATGCTATCAACTTTCCCGCCTTATCACCAACATCATACAGACGTCCCTGTTGCTCACGATGCATCGCCTTGGCCGCATCAGTGACCAGCGCCTTATAATCGGATTGTTTCAGGGCAAGAGAATGCAACACTTCCGGAGTAACCCCGGACTTCAATTGCCCCTCCAGGTCAGTGATCTCATTTTCCAGATCCACCACTGCGGCATTCTTACGCCTTCTTTCGCTGGCAATGAGGGACAAAACTTGACCACGGATGACCGGTTTATAAGCCTCCCACAATGTAACCGGGGAGGATACCGATCCCTCATTCTCAGCGAAATAGTAGTCCATACACTTCACCACCTCAGACCGGATCTTAGGGTTGCGAAGGTGCCAGGGGTTGATCGGAGCGATACGGCCCTCGGCACCCAATTGCATGTCGACCACAAGCCAAAGCGGAGAGTGATCAGAAATCCCCCTAGCCAGATGTCTAACCTCCCGCACAGAGGCCATCTGCGCCGCCGGCACAAGAATATAATCTAACCTCGATAGGCTCCCGTGTGCACCTGAGTGGGAAGTATATTGGAGCTGACCAGAGTGTAGTTGCCTCCAACAGTCAAGGAGTCCGAACGTATCCAGGAGCCTTCCAAGCCAGAGCTGCGCCACAGGCAGAGCCCTGGGGGGGCTACGATCCTCATCCCCGCTAACTACAGAATTCAAATCGCCACCCACCCACCACCAGTACGCCATCAGGAAGCCCAAGGATCACATCACCCAAATCAGCAAATGTGGTAGACTGTAGGCCAGGGGGGACATACACATACAAGATGGAGATCGTCTTCCCCTCCCACCGACCCGTAACAGCCGCATAGTGGCCCCTATCGTCCAACACCACATCATCTACCTCCAGGGGAAGGGAAGATCGAACCATGACCCCCACTCCTCTCGAGCCAGACGTGAACCCCGAGTGTGCCACCATACGATAGCCACGTCTGTTCAGTGCGCGGCATGCATTTCCCACCAAGTGCGTCTCCTGGAACAAAATTACATCTGGGGTACAACGTTTCAAATATTGCAATACAATACCCCGCTTTATTCTATCTCCAAGACCGTTAACGTTCCAACTCAGCACCCTAAGCTCCCCCCCCCCCATCCCCACATTGAGAACCCAGCCCCCCTCGCCCGGGAAAAAGCACACAGAACAGATAACAGGATAAAGAGCAGCCTCGAGCAAAACAAACAAGAAAAGACCCCACCACCACCCTCATAGAACCCTGAAAAACACACCCCCCACCCTGCACCCCTGCATTAGACCAAAAAGCCACCCCAACTTGCAGTGTGCCTGTCGCCCCATTAAACTAACCTAAAAGAAGAGAGAGAAAGACCCCAGAGGAGGAAGAGGAGGCCCGACTCCCCCCGCCCCCGGGTATCCACATCATCTAGCAAGTCTATGAAAAACCCCACTGCTAACAGTCCAAAGTAACCAGTTCGCCGCTGCAGACTCACTGCTCCTGTTCAAGAAGGCCCCCCTCGGCACCTCTCGAACTCTCGCCGCTCGTACGAGTTGATGGCAATGTGTCCAACCAGTCACTGGCCACATCAGGGCGATCAAAGAAAAACACCCGCTCCTCATATTCAATCCTCAGTTGAGCAGGAAAGAGCATGGCATATTTTAGGCCCATGTCTCTAAGCTGTCGCTTCACCCCAGTAAAACCCATGCGCTGTTTCTGCACCGCCTGGGTGAAGTCCGGATAGAAACTGACCGAGGCATTGTCAAATTTGGTGGGACCCGCGGTTCGTGAAGATTGCAGGATAGCGTCCCGGTCCCGGAAATTAAAAATCCTGGCGATGATAGGTCTTGGCGCGGCCCCCAGTTTGGGCTTCCCACCAGGGACTCTGTGTGCTCGCTCCACAGTGAAAAACTTGCTGAGGCCCTTAGGTGCAAGATGTTTAAGGACCAGGTCCTCCACCAATAGATCCATCGGGATGTCCGCAGAATTCTCCGGAACCCCCACGATACGAACGTTGTTGCGCCTGGCCCGGCTCTCGAACTCCTCCAGCCGGCGGGCAAACTGGTCGTTGGAGGTATGGAGGGCACGAACCTCAGCCTGTAGGTCCGAGACATCAGTGGTCAAGCTCGCAGTTTTAATATCCACAGACTTGACCCGTTCATTCGTCTTTCCCAGGTCCGCCCTAATGAGGTTAACCTCGATCGCCACCGTGTCGATCTTTGCGGCGAGAGTTTCATATTGTTGGCCCATATCCAGCCTAACACTAGTAATGGCGCCCATGATGTCCTTTAGTGTCGGCTCCTCCAATGAAGGAGCACCATCTCCAGTCCCTTCAAGAGCCTTGGTCGCTCCACCCGGGGATCCTTTCGGGCGTGTAAAGCGCTCAATGGTATGAGTTTGAATAGGAACCCCACGATGCGTGCTCTTGGAATTCCACTTCTCGACCTCCTCCTTGCCCGCCATAGTGGGCTTCGAACTCCCACGGAGTCGTTGCAATCTGGTCAAAATGATCCTGCTCTCGATGGACCTCAAAGGCAAGGGTGCGAAGAATCAGAGCAAACTGAGGATCTGTAGCTGGGACGAGAGATAAAATGGGGACAGCCGTGAATCGCCTCAAAAATGGCCAAAAGCGAAACCGAAAGTACCACAGGGGCTGTGGGCGTGTCCAACTGGCCGTTGTTGTTGAGTTGCCACCTGGGTACCTCGGAGACTCAAGTCCGGGGATGATCTACGATGTAGGCCGCAAACTTCAGGACGCAGCAAGTCCGGTGGTCGGCGTCCGATTTAAAATCCGAAAGAAGTCTTTAGAATCAGCAGGGCATAGTCGACAAGTACCCGTCGTTCAATTCAGGATTAGTGGCAGGATAGATGCGGGAGGCGAAGAGGGTCTCAGGAGCCCTGTGCTCACGCGTCCATCTTGGATCCGCGCGAAGCTCCTCCCAATTCACATAATTTACACAGACATGCCAACTTCTAGAAGTGGCACTTCCACACTAGACACAATCATGCCGCACACATCATCGCGCAGCATTTAATCACACAAGTCCGCACATACCAAACTCGAGCTTGCACTCCCCACGCATCCGGAACTACCAGGGACACATACATTCCCCATGCATTCCTATGGGAGGGCAGGCCAACGTCACTACACGCACGCACTTTACCCTGGGACACAGTGGTGAAGTGCGCAGAAGCCAAAAATCACTAACACCCAGTCACAATTAAAAGCAAAAAGTTTAGGGGTGAACCTGCCAGAAGGGCCAAGTCCAACAGCACTTGATCTAAGGATTGTACTTGGTCGACGGTGGATAGGTAGATGACCAGATTCCACAAACCAGCACATAGCAAAACACATTCGGTTATGCAGCATCCTACTCCAGACAGCCTTGTGGTCTATGCTTCCATCAACAAGGTGAACCCTAATTCATTCTCTGTGACCCCACTGTCCCTTGGGGTAGGGAGTTATAGAGTCCCAGGGTAAAGGTGTGCAGAAAATAAATATTTGCTTTGGATAACTTAGCCTGGAGGTTGGTAAATGGGCTTTCTTATTAGTTGGCTACATACTCATGGCCAGTGAGATCTTGGTTCCAGAAAAATGTAGGGCATCCTTGGCTCAGACCTTTAAAGATGTTCAAGGTGCGTCCAAATATATGATTTGTGCTTGCCTGGACACTACTGATTGTCTGGGGTGAGTGATCGACACTCTGCCTCCATGCATTTATGCTGTCTACAGGTTCTTTGGGTTACTTACTGACATACTTTATGGCTATGCTTTTTGATAGCTCACAGCACCAAAGCAGATTCTGCCTTAAAGCGCTTTAAGGAAAGTTAGACTACACATGCTTTCAACCTCTCCCAGACAATGTCCTTGCCAGTTTAGGGGTTTCAGAGGTTACTCTAGGGGGGTTGGCATAAGACACCACCAGTCTCCCCAGCTCCCACTGCAATCTGCCCAGTGCTTTTGAGGCCAATGCCATGGATCCTGCAGGCAAAGTGCAAGTCTCCACAGGCACTGGTCCTTCCATTTCCAATTCCTGGTAGCAGCAAACTTCAAAGGGACTGTAGTATGCCCTTAGTGGTGCAGAACCATTAGATGGGAGGCAGGATCCAGTAATTTCTCCTGGTATGGTAATCCATCACTTCTGACAGCTGGGCCTTCCAATTCCAGGGCTATGCTTCCCTGTTTCTGACCTGCGTGCCTTCTGCCCACATCAGAGTGGCTCTCAGAAGAGCACCTGTCCATTCTCATGCAAGAGGTGCGGACTTTACTCTCCAGAGGTGCCATCAACAGGCTTTCAGACTTGGAATTTGGGACAGTTTGTTACTGTCACTATTTTGTTGTGTTGAAAAAGGATATGGGGGATTCACAGTGTACTAGTTCTTCACCTTCTAATGCCTTCCAAAAGAAGGACAACACTGACCCAGGTAACTGTCTGCCCTTGTTTGGGGCAATTGGATGATGTCATTGAACCTGCAGGACATGTATTTTGGTATACTCGCTCTGCAGTCCCACAGATTCTACTGCGTTTAAGATTGGCCGGGAGCATTTTCAGTTCTCCATGATTTTCTTCAGCTAGACCAGTGCCCCTCAAGTGTTACGGAAGTTATGGCGGTGGTCATCGCCCATCGTCAGAGGTTGGGGATACCAGTTTTCCCCTACCTCGATTACTGGCTGCTTAAGATGGGCCACTGTCAGCCTTGAACCTCCTCCAGACAATGTGGACTGCCTGAATTTGTTTGGCTTTTCGTGCAACGAGCCAAAGCCACATCAACTCCTTCACAGAGCCTTCCTTTTAAAGGGCTCTCTTGGACACAGTGCATTTCAGGGACTTTTCGCCATTGCAATGAGTCCAGGACATTTGAGCAATGAATCCAATGCTTTAGCCTCTGTCCTGGGTCTCAGTGAGAGCAGCTGAGGCTTCTTGGCCTGTTAGCCTACTGCATCATACTTGTCAACTACGCTAGATGGCATATGCGAACTTTGCAGTGAAATCTGAAGTCCCAGCGGGCCCAACAGATGTCATCCAGCTTTCGGTTCAGACTGCACGTGTTCTGCAGTGGTGGCTGCTCAACCACAAACTCCTCTCCCTTCCCACCCAGAGCTGATGGTGGTGATGGATGTGTCACTGCTGGGCTGGGGAGCTCGTCTGGACGAGGTGGAAACCTGACTCCATATTGCAGGCCATTCACCTGGTACTGAAGGCCTTCCTGCTGTCACAAACACTACTGCCATGTGGTACTGCAACAAGAAGGAACAGATTTTAGAGAGCCAGGGTAGAAGAGTGGATCAGAAATTAGACCTGCACAGGGCATTTTCCGACTATGGGAGGGAACTCTGGCTAGATCTTTTTGCCTCTGTTCAGAACATGCAGAGCCAAAACGTTTGCACATTGGCTTTCCCCTGAAAATCCTTGGTAGCAGATGCATTCTAGCTGAAGTGGAACATGGGAGTCCTGTAATCGGGGGGCGTGGCTTGGATGCCGAGGAGGTAGGCAGCGTGAGCTCGGAGCTCCGCGCCCGATCCCGGAAAATATCCTGAAAATCTGATCGGACCCCGACGTAATTGATATCATCCGACACTGGAAGGTACCACGGAGGGTCCGGTGCCCACGGAGGACGACACCGTGCCATTCCAAGCCAGTTATCCGACTCTGAAAGTTGGACTCAGGCGCGAAATCTTCGACCTAAAATGGCGGCGGTGGCATGAGACACGGAGACGACGGAGTCGCCGGGCCGGAGCCCCACTACGAGCTGCTACCCCTACAGTTCGGAGGTGTTAGCGGTTGCATCGCGCCCCTCCCTGGGTATTGGAGTGGACCTTGGGCGCACCCCGGGCGGTTGGGACCCGCCCCTTGGTAGTGGCGGCGACAGTGTGGCTATGACCCAGTGACGGTGGCCCCGGGCCTCTAAGCACGACTGGCGCCGTCCGGGCTAGCGGTCGATCGGAGACTTTGATCCCTAGAGACAGCCTTGGATCCGGAGACCTGAGCGGCGCCCCAGGCACGAAGGGGACAGGCTTTTCCGCTGCAGCTGCAGGGACCCTTCCTGAGGGCGAAGCCCGGCGACGTGCGGAGAGTGAGCTAGGACAGAGTTGGAGGCCACCGCTCGAGCCGGCCCAGATGGGGAAGCCAAATAAGAAGGGAGACGGTGCGACCGATACAGAGGCTGCGGAAGGAGCGGATCGAGACCACTCGGCATTACAGCGGATGCAGGACCGTATCCTGGAGGCCATCGCCACCACGAAGGACGCTTTGCAACAAGATATAGCTCAGGTGGCGACGGGATTGGGCCTCCTGAAGGCTGACCATGATAAACTTAAGGACAGAGTGAAATCCGTGGAGATCACGGTTCAGGAATTAGCCCCGGGCCATGCAGCGGTGAAGGCGTAGATGTCGGAGGTGATGGACCGCTTGAAGGTGCTGGAACGGAGGGCCGAAGATGCGGAAAACCGGAATAGGCGCAACAACGTACGCCTCGTGGGCCTGCCGGAAAAAATTGAAGGCGACGATATGGTGGGCTACCTCGATAACTGGTTGCGAACGGAGGTGGCACCGGAGGGACTGTCCCCCTTCTTCTCCCTGGAATGGGCGCATAGGGTTCCGGCGCGCCCGCCGGCCTTAGGCCTTTTTCCTCGCCCAGTGGTGTTCAAGTTGCTCCATTACCGGGACAGGGACTGGCTTTTGCAGAGGGCGAGAGAGGCAGGGCCCTTTCAAGTGGACAACAGCAGGGTCACTATGTTCCCGGATTATACGTTTGAGACGCAGCGGCTCAGGGCGAACTTTCTGTCCCTTAAGCGGGAGCTCCGCGATGAAGGCATCAAGTACTCCCTGTTGTTCCCCGCCAAGCTGAGAGTGGTGGTGGGTGAACAATCTCTTTTCTTCACGTCCTCTGCGGACGCTTGGACCTGGTGGGACACTTATAAAGCGGGAACAGACGGTGCTAAGGCCAGGGAGGAGGAGGCTAAGGTGGCGCAACCGATCAGGAAATCCCAACGGATCAGGAGGAACCGCAGGAGGACCGGCAAACCTTCGGTGTCGCAGACTGAGGCGGAGAGGCAGGCGGCCCTGCAGGCGGTAGCGGACTTATCCAGGACCACCAGAAGTCAGTCCGGGAAGGGTACGGGCTCAGAGGAATCGGGCACGGGCTCGGAGACGGGACAATCGGAATTTGGTGGAGCCCGGGGCCCTATTGTGACGCCGCAGACTTCGGAGGAGATACTTGAGGCGTGTTGAACTGAACTAGTGGAGTGGACTCGCTGGTTGGACACCGGGGCACTGGGCCCGTGGCAGTGGAACGCTGTTACTTGAGGTTTTGGGGCGCTATAATGTGGGGATTGAGGGGTGGAGTGCGCGGGGTTGATTTGCTTTGAGGACCTAGCGCATCGAGCCACGCCTTACTGGCCCCTAAGGTCACCGCAGTGGAGACTGCGGCCATTACTGCCTTTCTTTTAGGGGTGGTTGGGAGTGTTGGTTTGGATGGGGGTACTTCCAGTTCCGGGGGGGCCTGTCCTGGGGGGGTGGGCGTTGCGAGCAGTTGGGGTTGCTCAGGGGGTAGTTGTTGTTGGAGGGGTTTGGCTTCCTGTTTGGAGTGGGTGGGTGGGGTGGCCCGTGGTCGCGGAACATGTGAGGACATTGTTCTTTATTGTCTGGTCCGGTTGTGTGGGGGGGGATGGCTAGTACCGGGGCATTGAAATGTGTGACCTGGAATGTGCGGGGTATGCAGTCCATGACACGCAGGCATAAAGTTCAGGCATACCTCAAGCGTAGAGGGGTTCATATAGCGTTCCTGCAAGAAACACATCTTAATAAGCAAGAAGGGGCTGCTCTGCAGAGACGCTGGAGGGGGCAGCTGTTTTACACGACGTTCTCAGCTTTTGCAAGGGGGACACTGATTTGGGTACGGGCGGGGGTCCCCTTCCAGGTGACAAAAACATTGGTGGACCCGGAGGGCAGCTATGTGGCGGTGGAGGGGAGGCTGAGAGGCAGGGTGATATCTCTCTGCAATGTGTACGCCCCTAATGTGGATCTGCCCGCATTTCTGTCTACAATCTCGGGCAAACTGGCGGGTTATTTGGCAGGGCCGGTCCTCTTGGGGGGGGATTTCAACTCGGTCGAGGATGTGTTATTGGATAGGTCCCATCCCCCACTGCGCGCGTCCCCAGTGCATAGAGTCGCCAAGCGCAGGTTGGAATGGCAGGAGAGCTGGGCCCTCATGGATGCATGGAGGGCGTTGCACCCCACTACTAGGGACTACTCTTTTCACTCGCACCTGCATGATCTGCACGTAAGGCTAGATGCGTTTCTTTGTTCGTCATGCGTGCTTCCTGCGGTGGGTGGGGCGGAATACTTGGCCAGGACGCTATCGGACCACAACCCATTGTTGATATCTCTGAACTGGATGGTGACTGCTAACTGCGTGCCAACATGGCGCCTGCAACCCGACACCCTGGATGATCTGCTGTTTAGGGAGGCTCTGGGAGAACGCATTGAGAGTTACTTTGAGGAGAACAGTGACTCGGCCTCCACGAGGGCGGTAGAGTGGGATGCGTTTAAGGTGGTGGTGTGGGGACACTGTATTGGGCACACGGCTGGGGCTCGCAAGACTTTGCTGGACGATTTAGATAAGGCTGAAACGCGGCTGAGGGAACTGGAGAAGAGTCGCCCGAATCACCCTGAGCTGCAGGAGGGGCTTAGTGGGGCACGGGAGGGGCTGGCTGTGGAGCTGGAACGGCTGCGCAGCTTTGACCATAAGGCGTACATGACGAGGGCACATGCGGAGGGCGATAAGGCGGGGTCTATGCTGGCATGGCTCGCTAACCCAGTCAGGAGGGGTATGCCGATCATGATGATCCAGGAGGTGGGGGAGGAGCCCTGCCATACTCAACCCGGGATCCTGACTAAGTTTCGTACTTATTACGAGGGGCTCTATGAGAGTGGTGAAACAGGAGGGGCGGATGAGCTAGGAGAGTTCTTGGACGGCTTACAACTGCCAAGGGTGGAGGACTCAGAGGCAGAAGAGCTGGGTCGGCCCATCACTCTTGGAGAGATAGGGTGTGCAGTAAAGCAAATGGCCAGAAACAAGACCCCGGGACTTGACGGGCTCCCGATCGAATTCTACAGTAAATATCTAGAGTACCTTGCTCCGCGGCTGCGCGAGGTGTACAATGAAGCGCAAACGAAGGGTCGGCTCCCGGGCTCCATGAGTGAGGCCCTCATGATCCCGCTCTTAAAACCGGGCAGAGAGGGTGCGGCTTTGTCCTCGTACCGTTCGTTGTCCATGTTGACGACGGACTACAAGATCCTGAGTAAAATTCTTGCCAACAGACTGCTGGTGCACATGACGGGCCTTGTTCATAAAGACCAGTGCGGTTTTATTCCGACACGCAACACTACCCACAATATTCGTAGACTTACGAGACTGATGGGTGCGGACTGGCCGAGCTCCGTTTCCCCATTTGTCCTTTCCATTGACATAGAGAAGGCCTTTGACAGTCTTGAGTGGGGATACCTGTATGAGGTGATGCGGCGCTTCGGACTGGGGGACGGATACATAAACTGGACTAAGGTCCTGTATACTGACGCGGTAGCGAGAGTTCGAGTGGGCACTCTGATCTCGAGGCAATACCCGGTCAGGCGTGGCACCAGACAAGGTTGTTCCCTATCACCGCTCCTGTTCGCTTTGGCGATGGAACCCTTCGCTGTGGAGGCCAGGCTGGGCCACCACTATGCCGGTTTATCGTTTAGGGGCAGGCCGCACTTCATTTCTTTATACGCGGATGACCTGCTGATGTTTCTGGCCGACGCGGGCCCCGAGCTCGAGGGGGCACGGCGGCTACTAGGGCGGTTCGGCTGGTTGTCGGGCCTGAGGGTCAACTGGCCTAAATCCTGTGTGTTCCCTCTGAGGTCAGGAGAACCGTGCCCACTCACTGCGCAAGAACTTAGATGGGAGCCACGCTGTCTGCATTATTTGGGGGTCTATGTTTATCATACCCCGGCTGATTTGCTGGAAGGTAACATCACCCGCTGTATTAATGCCCTACGGGGGTCCATGGACTTCTGGTCGACCCTGCCGTTATCCCTGGCTGGTAGGATCTCCCTGCTCAAAATGGTGGCCCTGCCCAGGCTTTTGTATTATTTTAGGACACTCCCGGTGTGGATCCTGAGCTCTATCTTTAAACGCCTGAGATCTCTGGTCATAGCGTTCTTATGGGGCACGGGAAGGAGGCGCATAGCGCTCGACACTCTGCTGCGCCCCAAGGATGAAGGAGGAATGGCGGTCCCGGATTTTGAAGGGTATTACCTGGCCGCGCAGCTGCAGATTTTTACTCAGGAGGTTGCGAGAGTGTATAGAGGCCCTGAAGACGCGAGAATAGAAGGTACCCCGCGGCATGTTCTGGCGTACATCACGCTGCACCAGAAGCTCTGGGCGGGAGATTTGACGGTCGAGGAGCAGACGTTCCGACTCTGCTGGGACCGGGCCCGTAAGCGGGCGGGAGTCCGCCTTATGTATGCCCCTGAAATTCCGTTGGGGATGATCACGGCCCTCCCGCATGGAGGGGACTGGTCGCGCTTGCTAGGTTGGGAGGAGGCGGGGATACAAATGTTGGGTGATCTATATGAGGATAGGGTGTTGCTGCCGTTTCAGGATTTGCAGGAGCGTTTCGACCTGCCGAGGGGCGACTACTTGTTGCATGCAGCGGTAACGGGCGCTATGCAAGCCCACTGGGGGGAAGGGTTGCAGGAGCCGGGCACTTCTATGGCCTGTCAGTACACGATGATGGTAGCGGGGACCTTTAAGGCTGTTACTTGCTTGTACTCTAGGATGCAGCGGGAGGCCCTGCAACCACTGACGGCCCTGAAGGCCAAGTGGGAGCTGGACCTTCAAATGGAGATACCTGACACGACCTGGGGCCAGTTGCTAAGGCGAGCGCGGAAGAGCTCGAGAAACGCCAGGTTTCAATTAATCCACTTCTATGTCATTCACAGGGCATACCTCACACCGGGGAAAATACAACAGTATTTTGGGGTAGACAACGCTGCTTGCCCCAGATGTAATACAGTCGGGGCGGACCTGGGTCACATGTTATGGGATTGCCCCTCTCTGGGAGACTATTGGCAGGAAGTTGGGCGGGCCCTTAACAGCGCGACGGACAGAGATATCCAGTACAATAAAGCGGTTGGCATCCTCCATTGGTTCCCGCACACGCCTAGAACCAAGATTACTAGCAAATTTATAGACTTGGGACTTATTCTGGCCAAGCGGGAGATTACGAGGAACTGGAAGTCGAGAGTGGGGCCCACATATAAAAGATGGTATGGGGAATGCCTGAGGTGGGCCGCATGTGAAAGTACCCTGAGGTACCAGGTGGCCTGGAGGATGAATGACGAGAAGGCTCTGGAGAGGGCAACTGCATGGGAAATGATGGTGCAGGCGCTCCGTGACATGGATGCTGTGGAGCTGGAGGGCGAGGGTGAGCTAGATGGGGCAGGCCCTGTCGCTGTACAGGAGAGCACACCTTAGCGAATGTCTGTTCCTCCTACAACGCACCAGGCACTTTTACACTGCTGATACGGCGTAGAGCGACCACGGGGGAGGGTGGGAAGGAAGCTGGAATTGGCGGGCTGTTGGGGAATCGAAATTGGGGGAGGGGGAGGGGTGAAAATCACAAAAGCAACCCAGCAATACTTGCCTACTACTACTGACAGACAATGTAAGGTGATACGAGAAGCATCCATGGATAAGGCCACCCACACCGGAGGAAGGGGCGGACCTCCCGGATAACAGAAAGACTGGATAATACTAATCTTGTACACAGTGAATTAATATTGCTGCTTATCTTGACTGTACAATTATATTGGTGATGCAATAAAAATGATGTTAAAAAAAAAAAAATGGGAGTCCTGTAATCTTTCTGCCTCTCTTGCCCCAAGTTCTGAAGAAGATCAGGATTGGGTGGGCCCTAGTCATCCTAGTGGCTCCAGATCATGCCACAAGTGTGTCGTACGTAGAACTTCTGGGCATGAGCATGTGTTCCTTTAACAGGCTGCCACCTAGGGAGCATCTTCTGCAGCAGCAAGGTTGGGGTCAGTACCCAAACCTGCACAATCTACACTTCCATTGACGAAGATTGATGAAGATTGACTGTCGGCAGTTGTGTGTTTGACCTACCACCTGAGGTTGCTGATGTCATCCTGACTGCCAGGTATCCATCTAGGAAATCCATTTATGTTGGTCTCTGGGATAAATGTTTGGCCTTGCAGAGAGTCTGCAACAGAGACCTCCTATAAACCTAACTGATGGACATTTTGTTGTTTCTTTTGGCTTTGCCAGCAGGCATTCCATTGGGCACTATTAAAGGATATTGGACGGCCCTTTCGTCCTTTTTGCATATGCCGGACGAACAGTCCTTGCCTAAATAACCTGTTGTGATGTTGTTTAATAAATGTTTGACAAACAATTTCCCTCCCAAACTGCTTGTAATTCCACAATGGGATGTTGACTAGGACTTGACGAATCTCACATGTATTCTTTCAAGTCAATGCATAGCTGCTCGTTGTGTCTTCTGACCCTCTAACCCGTCTTCCTCATTGCGATCATTTAAGCTCGTCGCATGAGTGAACCCCAGGCAGTATCAGTACAACTGTGCTACACCACCTTGTTTCCAGAAAAACTGGTGCTGAGGACTTGGGCGGCCTTCTTGCTGAAAACTGTGACTCATGTACATGTTGGGAAGTCTATCGCTCTCCCAGCGTTCTTTGTCCTGCCTTACTTCTCGAAAGAGGAGGAGATGCTCCATCAGTTAGATCCCAAAGGAGCTTTAAATATTTACATTGGGTGGACCATCAGATTTTTGTAATGTTCTCTGGGGTGAAGAAAGAACCGGCTGTGCAGAAAAGGACCCTGTCAAGTTGGATAGCAGAGTACCTGTGAGCTCTGGTACTTGACAGATGTCAAAGACAGGTATTGTGCAGGCCACTGCGTTGGCTTGCAGAGTACCTGTCTTTGACATCTGTCAAGCCTCAATGTGGGCGTCGGAGCATACGTTCGCGAGCACTTCTGCTCTTATTCCCAGGACCAGCGGCAAGGACATTCCACCAGCTCAGTCCTGGAGGGCTTCTTGGTCTTCGCACACATCACAGACCCTCCATGCTTGGGAGGTACTGCTTTGATATCTGTTCTAAAGGTGCGGAATCTGCAGTTATCCATCAGAAGACCAAGTTACTTACCTCCGGGAACTCTCTTTTCAGAGACTACTGTATCTACTTGCAGATTCCTCCCTCCTCTCCCATCTCTCTGGTCTGTTGAGTGGTTTCTGTTCATCTTCTAGAAAAGTGCCCAAATAGAGATCTGCACATGGGTACCAACAATTGCTTAGTGCTCCTCGTCCCGTGGCACAGAAAAGTCAAGCCAGAAACGGACATCGGCGTGCAGGGGTGGAGCTTATATGTACGCCAGATCTGACCCTTCTGAGAGCAGAACGGAGCTTGTGTGGGGTGCAGAGCATCACCTATGGGCACCAAGGAGCACTGCTATGAAAAGTGTTCAGATCCAGTCTGGTGCCTCGGAATATTCTAAGGGTTAAGAATCTGTGGTTAGAGGATCCACCAGAAAGAGTGTCCCTGAAGGTAAAGAACGTGTTCTTTTCATGCTTCACAGAAAAGGCCCTTGATGAAATGAAAGTCTCAAAGCCCCAGACAGTCCATTTCAGACAGAGTATAATATTTGCCCATGGTTCCGCTGGGCCTTTTGGGTGCTTGAGCGCTTTCTGTATTCTAAAGCCACTAATGCATAACTATTTGAATGATAGTGGATCAATGATCTAGTGCACCAGAGATGCCAGTGCCTCGGTGCGTGTCTGTCAGGACAGGCTGGAGCTTGGCTGAGGATCTCTGTCAGGGCAGGCTGGAGCCAGGGGGTCTCTGTCAGGACAGTCTGGAGCCAGGGGGTCTCTGTCAGGACAGTCTGGAGCCAGGGGGTCCCTGTCAGGACAGGCTGGAGCCAGGGGGTCTCTGTCAGGGCAGGCTGGAGCCAGGGGGTCTCTGTCAGGACAGGCTGGAGCCAGGGGGTCTCTGTCGGGTCAGGCTGGAGCAAGGGGGTCTCTGTCGGGACAATCTGGAGCCAGGGGGTCTCTGTCAGGGCAGGCTGGAGCCAGGGGGGTCTTTTTCAGGACAGTCTGGAGCCAGGGGGTCTCTGTCAGGGCAGGCTGGAGCCAGGGGGCCTCTGTCAGGACTGGCTGGAGCCAAAGGGTCTCTGTCAGGGCAGGCTGGAGCCAGGGGGTCTCTGTCAGGGCAGGCTGGAGCCAGGGGGGTCTCTGTCAGGGCAGGCTGGAGCCAGGGGGTCTCTGTCTGGGCAGGCTGCAGTCTAAGGGTCTCTATCAGGACAGGCTGGAGCCTGGCTGAGCGTCTCTGTCAGGACAGTCTGGAGCCAGAGGGTCTCTGTCTGGGCAGGCTGCAGTCTAAGGGTCTCTATCAGGACAGGCTGGAGCCTGGCTGAGGGTCTCTGTCAGGACAGGCTGGAGCCAGGGGGTCTCTGTCTGGGCAGGCTGCAGTCTAAGGGTCTCTATCAGGACAGGCTGGAGCCTGGCTGAAGGTCTCTGTCAGGACAGGCTGGAGCCAGGGATCTCTGTCTGGGCAGGCTGCAGTCTAAGGGTCTCTATCAGG
The DNA here is from genome assembly GCF_964263255.1 of Lissotriton vulgaris. Classification (NCBI taxonomy): domain Eukaryota; kingdom Metazoa; phylum Chordata; class Amphibia; order Caudata; family Salamandridae; genus Lissotriton; species Lissotriton vulgaris. Next base: position 1,995,168,990 of record NC_141693.1, on the reverse strand, counting down.
ACAGGCTGGAGCCTGGCTGAAGGTCTCTGTCAGGACAGTCTGGAGCCGGGGGGTCTCTGTCAGGACAGTCTGGAGCCAGGGGGTCTCTGTCAGAACAGGCTTGAGCCAGGGGGTCTCTGTCAGGACAGGCTGGGACTTGGCTGTGGGTCTCTGTCAGGACATGCTGGAGCCAGGGGGTCTCTGTCTGGGCAGGCTGCAGTCTAAGGGTCTCTATCAGGACAGGCTGGAGCCAGGCTGAGGGTCTCTGTTGGGCAGGCTAGAGCCAGGGGGTCTCTGTCAGGACAGGCTGGAGCCAGGGGGTCTCTGTCAGGACTGGCTGGAGCCAAAGGGTCTCTGACAGGGCAGGCTGGAGCCAGGGGGTCTCTGTCAGGGCAGGCTGGAGCCAGGGGCTCTCTGTCAGGGCAGGCTAAAGCCAGGGGGTCTCTGTCAGGACTGGCTGGAGCCAGGGGGGTCTCTGTCAGGGCAGGCTGGAGCCAGGGGGTCTCTGTCAGGGCAGGCTGGAGCCAAGGGGTCTCTTTCAGGACAGGTTGCAGACTAAGGGTCACTGTTAGGACAGGCTGGAGCCAAAGGGTCTCCGTCAGGGCAGGCTGGAGCCCGGGGGTCTCTGTCAGGGCAGGCTGGAGCCGGGGGGTCTCTGTCAGGGCAGGCTGGAGCCTGGGGTCTCTGTCAGGGCAGGCTGGAGCCGGGGGTCTCTGTCAGGACAGGCTGGAGCCAGGGGGCCTCTGTCAGGACTGGCTGGAGCCAGGGGGTCTCTGTCAGGACAGGCTGGAGCCTAAGGGTCTCTGTCAGGACAGGCCAAAGCCAGGGGGTCTCTGCAGGACAGGCCGAAGCCAGGGGGTCTCTGTCAGGACAGGCAGGAGCCAGGGGGTCTCTGTCAGGGCAGGCTTGAGCCAGGGGGTCTCTGTCAGGGTAGGCTGGAGCCAGGGGGTCTCTGTCAGGGCAGGCTGGAGCCGGGGGTCTCTGTCAGGACTGGCGGGAGCCGGGGGTCTCTGTCAGGACAGGTTGGAGCCAGGGGGTCTCTGTCAGGACAAGCTGGAGCCAGGGGGTCTCTGTTAGGACAGGCAGGAGCTATGGGGTCACGGTCAGGACAGGCTGGAGCCAGGGGGTCTCTGTCAGGACAGGCTGTAGCCCAGGGTTCACTGTCAGGATAAGCAGGAGCTATGGGGTCACGGTCAGGACAGGCTGGAGCCCGGGGGTCTCTGTCAGGACAGGCTGTAGCCCAGGGTTCACTGTCAGGGCAGGCTGGAGCCCGGGGGTCTCTGTCAAGACAGGCTGTAGCCCAGGGTTCACTGTCAGGAAAGGCAGGAGCTATGGGGTCACGGTCAATCAATCAATCAATCAGGACACTTGTATAGCGCGCTACTCACCCGGGAGGGTCTCAAGGCTCTTGGGGGAGGGGGTCCGCTACTGCTCGAACAGCCAGGTCCTGAGTTGTTTCCTGAAGGCGAGATGGTCCTGGGTCAGTTGGAGGTGGATGGGGAGGGAGTTCCATGTCTTGGCCGCCAGGTAGGAGAAGGATCCGCCTCCGGCGGTGGCTCTTCGGATGCGTGGTACGGCGGCGAGGGCGAGGCTGGTGGATCGTAGCTGGCGGGTGGGCGTGTAGAAGGTCAGCCGGTCGTTGAGGTACTTGGGGCCCAGGTCGTGAAGAGACTTGTGTGCGTGGGTGAGGAGCCTGAACGTGATCCTCTTGTTGATGGGGAGCCAGTGCAGGTCCCTCAGGTGGCCGGAGATGTGGCTACGACGGGGGATGTTCAGGATGAGTCGGGCGGAGGCATTCTGGATGCATTGGAGTCTCCTCTGTAGCTTGGCAGTGGTTCCGGCGTAGAGGGAGTTTCTGTAGTCCAGTCGGTTGGTGATGAGTGCCTGGGTGACCGTCTTCCTGGTTTCGGTCGGGATCTAGCGGAAGATCTTGCGGAGCATGCGTAGGGTGTTGAAGCACGATGAGGAGATGGCGTTGACTTGTCTGGTCATCGAGAGGGAAGAGTCCAGGATGAAGCCCAGGTTGCGTGCGTGGTCTGTTGGTTTGGGAGCGGTGCCCAGGGCGGGAGGCCACCAGGAGTCGCCCCAGGCGGAGGGCGATGGTCCCAGGATGCGAACTTCCGTATTGTCCGAGTTCAGTTTCAGGCGGCTGTTCTTCATCCACTCGGCGACGTCTTTCATTCCTTCGTGTAGGCTGGTTCTGGCGGTGTCGGGGTCCCTGGTGAGAGAGAGGATCAGCTGGGTGTCGTCGGCGTAGGAGATGATGTTGAGGTTTTGTTGGCGTGTGATGGCTGCGAGTGGTTTCATGTAGACGTTGAAGAGGGTGGGGCTGAGTGATGATCCTTGTGGTACGCCACAGATGACTTCGGTGGCCTCGGAGCAAAACGGGGGGAGGCGAACTCTCTGTGTTCTCCCGTCGAGGAACGAGATGATCCTCTCCAGTGCCTTCTCTTGGATGCCGGTGTTGCTGAGGCGTTGAACTAGGGTGCGGTGGCAGACCGTGTCGAACGCTGCGGAGAGGTCCAGGAGGATGAGTGCTGCTGTTTCCCCGTTGTCGAGCAGGGCTCGGATGTCGTCGGTGGCTGCGATCAGTGCGGTCTCGGTGCTGTGGTTGGCTCTGAAACCGGATTGCGAGGGGTCGAGGGATCCGTTCGTCTCGAGGAAGGCGGTCAGCTGTCTGTTGACGATCTTCTTAATAACTTTCGCAGGGAAAGGGAGGAGCGAGATGGGGCGGAAGTTCTTGAGGTCGGTGGGGTCCGCTGTTGGTTTCTTCAGTAGGGTGCTGAGCTCGGCATGCTTCCAGCTCTCTGGGAAGGTGGCGGTGTTGAAGGAGGTGTTGATGATGTTCCGGAGTTGGGGTGTGATGGTGGAGTCGGCCTTGTTGAAGACGTGGTGGGGGCAGGGGTCGGTCGAAGATCCGGAGTGGATGGTGTTCATCGTGCGGGCTGTGTCTTCGGTGGTCACCGTGGTCCAGGTGCGGAGGGTGGCGGTGGGGGGCGTTGGTTCGACGGTTGGGTGCGTGGATGGTGCGCCAAAGCTGTTGTGGATGTCGGCGATCTTGCGGTGGAAGAACGAGGCGAGAGAGTCGCAGAGATCTTGTGAAGGAGTGATGTCATTGTTGCTGGTGCAGGGGTTGGAGAACTCCTTGACGATGCTGAAGAGTTCCTTGCTGTCATGGGCGTTGTTGTCCAGTCGTTCCTTCAGTGATTTCTTCTTGGTGGTGCGGATGAGCTGGTGGTGCTGGCGGGTGGCTTGTTTGAGGGCGGTCCTGTTGTCTGTGGTCTGGTCGAGGAGCCAGGTTTTCTCGAGGGTGCGGCAGTTCTTGGAGTCCTTGAGTTCGCTGGTGAACCAGGAGGCCTTCTTGCTTCTGGGTCTGCTGGGAGGGTTCTTGAGTGGTGCGAGGTCGTCGGCGCAGGCGGTCAGCCACTGCGTGAAGTTGCGGGCTGCTTCGTTGGGGTCCGTTGTGCTGGCAGGTGGGTTCTGGCTGAGGGAGGTGGTGAGCTGGTCGGCGGTGATCCTGCTCCAGCTCCTGTGAGGAACCTGTTGCGGGTGGGGGTGGGTCGTGGTTCTTCTGAAGCTGAAGTGGACGCAGCTGTGGTCGGTCCAGTGGAGTCCAGTGGCGTGGCTGAAGGTGATGTGCTTGCTGGAAGAGAAGACGGGTCAAGCGTGTGGCCGGCGTAGTGGGTGGGGGTGTTGACCAGTTGCTTGAGTCCGAGGTTGGCGAGGTTTTCTAGCAGGGCGGCGGTGTTGCGGTCCTTGTTGTTCTCCAGGTGGAAGTTGAGGTCCCCTAGGAGGATGTAGTCGTTGGAGGGGAGGGCGTGCAGGCTGATGAAGTCTGTGATGTCTTCGCTGAATTGGGTGCGTGGTCCTGGGGGTCTGTAGATGAGGGTGCCTCTGAGGGTTGTCTTTGGGTCTGTGTGTATCTGGAAGTGGAGGTGCTCCGTGGTGGCGAAGGTGTCGATGGAATTGGTCGAGATGCGGATGGTGTTCTTGTGGACGATGGTGATGCCTCCTCCGGTCTGGTTGATGCGGTCCCTCCTGATGATCTTGTACCCGTCCGGGAGGGCGATAACAATGTCGGGGGCTGAGGAGGCGTTCATCCATGTTTCCGTGAGGAAGGCGACGTCTGGTGATGTTGTGTCGAGGAGGTTCCAGAGTTCCACGGCGTGTCTGTGGACGGAGCGGTGTTGAGCAGGATACACTTGAGGTGGTTGTTGCTGGTGTCTGGCTGGGCGGATGTGGTGCAGGTTCGGAGGCAGGTGAACTTGCATGTTCTGCAGGTGAAGGGTCCGTGGATGCGTTTTGGGGTGGCCCGGCAGCAGGCGGGGTTCCGGCCAGCATTGAGTGCGTTGAGGGCGGCGGCGTCGTAGGTCTGTCGGGTCGTCTTGCAACCAGGGGTCCTGGCGCTGGGTGCGGTCCAGGCGCGGACGGGCGCAGACGGGCTTACCTTCAGCGCACAATCGGCGCGCCCGCTGCGCGTGGGCTTCATAAGAAGGACGCCGGGAGGGCGAGTCAGCTGAGTGGCGGGAGCGGGGCGGCGAATGGGTTGTCGGGGGGCGGGGCCGCAGGGAGGCAGCGGCGGGAACAGGCCGGAGCCTAAGGGTCTCTGTCAGGACAGGCTGGAGCCAGGGGGTCTCTGTCAGGACAGGCTGGAGCCTGGGGGTCTCTTTCAGGACAGGCTGGAGCCAGGGGGCCTCTGTCAGGGCCCCTTCTCCTTCTCTCCACGCAGCCAATGTGCTGGCTGAGAAGGTATATCTTCACCCAGTCCTCGTCCTGAGGAGAACCTAGAATAAACAAGGTTCGAAACGCGTTGACCCCCAGCCTGTGTCAAGAACTAAGGGTGCAGCTAGGGACAAACTCATACCACTATCGTGGGCCCTATCTGTAATTTCTTACAACTCACTATTCACAGGTGTTGTGTGACAGGCAGGCTATTCCATCTCAGTTCCGCCCTGTTCACAGGTTTTTGTTATCAAAGGACTGGTTTTATTTCTTTAACGATTTGTAAAAAAGTGTTCAATTTGCAACCATGTGCTTTTGAATTCATATCGCAGACAACAGTTGGTGTCACCATAATAATTTGATTATATGTTTTCTCATCATTTCTGCAAGTGTATGTTGCCTTTACTGTGATATACTTTTGTATATATTTGTATATATTCTTTCACGTTTTTGTACTAACTGTTGTGATGGAGTGTCTATTTGATGCCATGTTTCCTATGAAATAATACAAAAGTTTTTTCAAAAAATACTTACGTTGTTGGGTAATATTTAAACCCTTGGCTGCACGGCACTCATTGGCTGTGCAGTTACGTACTCTGTCTCCAACTTTCCTGATAAGCCACTTGGTTCTGTTTCTCGACCTGAAGGAGCATCCAGCCAGCCCACTCCATCCAATCCAGGCGCTTCTCTCATGCTGGTTAACAGCATGAGAGCATCCTCTGGGTTGGTTAGGGGAACTTGACGGCAGATTCCGAAGTGGAACACCGAGGAGCATGGAGGACATGGTGCATTGGGTAAGTACTATGTATTTTATTTATTTAAAATATTATTCTAGGTTTGTTTTTTCACTACTGGGGGAAGTGGTGTTTTATTTTTGGCTTTTTGAGGGAGGGAGTATTTTATTTTGAACTTTTGGAGTGAGGGTGGTTTACTTTAGGGTTTTGGAGGGAGGGGGTGTTTTATTTTGAACTTTTGGAGTGAGGGTGGTTTACTTTAGGGTTTTGGAGGGAGGGGGTGTTTTATTTTGAACTTTTGGAGTGAGGGTGGTTTACTTTAGGGTTTTGGAGGAAGGGGTGTTTTATTTTGTTATTTTGCTATGTGGTGGGCACTTCACTCGCCCCGCCCCTTTCAAAGGGCCCCGTGCAGCCTCATCCTTCCTCTCACACACCTTTGACAGAGCAAGCAGGGTCCTTGACTGCCTCGAGCCCTTTGACAGAGTGAGCCCCCTAACCCTCCTCCTTCCCCTCCCCGGTCCCCCCCAACCTGAAATTATGGCTCGAGGACGGAAGTGCGGCGATATTTAAATGGCGTTTAACGGTCAACCAATGCCTGCTTTATTGGTTAATGGCTCGAGCCCCAGACAAGTTAAAACGCTGATAACGATTCATTGCGGCCAGATAATTGCTGCTCAGCTGCTGCAGCCGGTTTTACGGCCTGAGTGCAGGAACGCCGACTGGCGTCATTAGCAGATACTCGCTGATTGGCCCCTTGGAAAATGATATCGGCAGGAAATGTACCCTGGTTCCAAAACACAACCAACGCAACCTGCGCTGGCGGTCTGCAGACCCTGCCCTGCCGGGCTGTATCACAAAGTATCACAACATACGAATGGTGTGTAAAAAATCTCACCGACTAAAATATCGACTTTACTTACGTTTGTTTGTAAACTGCCAAAGTAAAGGGTCAAAATGATCGAGGAACAAAATATCACCAAAACAAAGGTGAGAATTCAAAAATTCAATAAATATAGCATCATAAGTATTATATTAAAATATTCAACTTGAAAATAATAATGTAATTAAAATTAAATTGTTTGACACGTAATGTCACTGTCTACGTGTGTTTGTGTGTGTATGTGCATATATATATTCACTAAAAAACAAAGGTTACAGGGGCATTATTCTTAGGCTTAGATTTCACTTGCTCAAAACCAGTTAAATTCAGCAGTTATAGTTACCTGAGCCAAACATAACTTACGCCCCCGCGATTCACTGCTTATGACCTCACATATTACATCACTGATGACATGGTCAGTGATATCACTGATGACATCACTGATGGCATCTCAAATGACATCATTAATGACATCATTTAGTGATTCTGAGTGTTTTCTAAAGGTTTGCGTATTAAACATATATACTAAGGTACTACCAAAGTTAAATTAGTATACTTTGTGTACTAATGAGTAATACTATTTCTAACATGTATTATGTGAGTGCTGTGTGACTCTGAGTATCCATGTGTGAGGGGGTGTGTGAGTGACTGTGTATAAGTGGGCGTGTGCCTAAAGTATGGGTGAGTGAAGGGCTGTGTGATTAGCTCTATTGGTGAGTGAGTGGCTGTATGGATAAGTGAGTGGCTGAATGGGTGAGTGAGTGGCTGTTTGAGTGAGTGTTTGACTAACTAAGTGGGTGTGGGAGTGGCTTTATTGGAGAGTGACTGTATGAGTGGCTCTATCGGCAAGTGAGTAGATGTGTGTGCTTGAATGGGTGTGTTAAACCCTTCACTGCGGCGGCTATTCCGCCGCAGTGCTAAGGGGGCGGGGCGGAAATGCGGCGGGCGCATGCTGGTGACGGAACCGCTCCGTCACCAGCGTCTGTTGCGCTGTGCTTATGATGGAGCGGTTCCGTCATGGCCCCGCCCGCTCAATAGAACGCTCAGCGCAGGTGCGGAATTCGCGCCACGCAGGAGCGTCGGGCGGGCTATGACGGAACCGCTCCGTCATCAGCACAGCGCCACCGCAGCTGATGACGGAGCGGTTCCGTCATCAGCAGGGGAGGGGTTAATGGGTAAGTAGGTAATTGTGTGGGTGTGTGAATGGCTTTGTTGAGAGGCTGCATGGGTTAGTGTCTGGGTGTGTGAGTAGCTATATTGGTGAGTGAGTGGTTGTATGGAGGAGTGAGTGGTTGTATGGAGGAGAGAGTGGCTGTGTGAGTAGGTGTATGGGTGAGTGGCTGTGTGAGTGAGTGGGTGTGTGAATGATTGTATGGTGTGTCAGTGGGTATATGAGAAATTGTGTGAGGGTGGGAGTGGTTCTGTGGAGGATGTCATCAGTGATGTCATTTGTCATAAGTGATGTCACTGACCATGTCATAAATGATGTTATATGCGAAGTCATAAGTAGTGCATTGCGGGGACATAAGTTATAGTTAGCTCAGGTATTTATAACAGCTGATTTTTACTGGTTTTATAAGAGTTAAATCTGAGCCTAACTGTAACGTCCCTGTGAGGTTCCGTGAATTCTGAACCCGTTTCATATAGGTCATGGTTTCGTTACGAATTTGATAGTAGCGGACCGTAACTAGTGAGTGCGGAAAGTACGAGTGATTTCGCCATGTTAGACCGATGGATTCACTACGTATTTAGGGATTTCGTTCTGAACCCTCCGGTTCCATTTTGTGGATGGCAGCCATTTTGTGGTTGCCCTCACATAGGCCGATGACTACGGCCGAACGAGTCTTTGGTACACGTACACTTTAGCTGACTCCTAGGTGACCTGAGCGAACTGACCCCGTTGCCTGAAGCTAACCTTGCTAAGCCAGTTCCTTGTCCGGTAGTTGATCGAGATCAGGATCAAAGAACAGGACATTGTTGAGTTTATTGCACACACACACACCCCTTATCTTTCTTCTCATCTGTTTTCTGTTCCTTATTTTATGGTCTGTTTATGGTATGGGTTGTGGTCTTTTATTATGGGTTTTTCTGGCCTGTTCGAGCAAGAATGTTGGGCTTTCCCGTGTAATTGATGGTGAGCTGGACAACTGAAAAGTGGGTTTGTCGCATGCGATACCTATTGCAATGTTACCTATGATTGGACAAATTATAAATAATGGGTGTTTGTCCGGAATGTGATTTTTAGCATAAAAGACGATGTCTCGCAATACGAAAATCGAGCAGATTCTGATGAACCTACTTGTGTCGTACTTCGTAGACTTCTGTTCCTGGTTGCAGCTAATAAATTTGATCATTGACGTCACAAGAAGTATCCCGTGTCTCTGTATTCTAAGACAGGTGAACTCGAAGACTTTGGGCGTGACCCTGGCGCCGCTGGGTTCTGAAACCAGGTCCTTCCCCTGTAATCTTTGGTTTTTCGGTGCATTTCTAAGGGTTTTTTTAATTATTTTTCCTAATGATAACATCCCTGTAACCTTTGGTCTTTTTAGTAAATTTCTACTTTTTTTAAATGTTATTTTCTAACTATAACGTCCCTTAAACCTTTGGTGTTTTTTCCTGAATTTCTAAAGGTTTTTTTACATTTTAGTGCCTAGCTGTAATCGTTCAGAGCGCATGTGTGAGTGAGTGCATAAGTGTCTCTGTGCAGCGGCGGTTTCTGTATGAGGGCGGGGGAGCATACCCATGCCTGCTGCCAGATTTTATTACCATTTTATTTTTTTGACGTGTGCAGTGCAACAGCCAACCGACCCTGAGCCCAGAGACAACCGGGGCGTGCAGCAGAGGACAGGAGCAGCGGCCGGCTGATTACTTTAAAGTGTGCATGCCACTGTAGTGGGCTGTCTTTCGCAGGCCAAAGTCACATGCGCACTTTGAAGCTCTCACCCAGGTGACTTAGACTGATCTCTTCAGCCATGCAAAGCTCCTCGAGGCCCTCTCCATCGTGATGAGGGGTAGTGTCACTGATAGCTTGAGACCTTGGCGCTTCAGTTTAAGTCCTGAAGAGGTCAGGGCCGAATGTTTATCATTGACAAATCAGCACCAATGGGGGGGGCAGAAGTCTCACTTTGTGATGAGGTAGGGACTGCCACCTCCTATCTGAGAGAAGGCCACAATCCCAACCCTGCTAGAACCACTGAGGCTTCCCTCCCAGAGTCACTGCAGACGGTGTTATGTTTTTTACTGCTTGGTGAGTGCATGCCTGCGTGTGTTTGTCTGAATGTATGTGTGTTTGTGGGTGCGTGGTGTGAATGGGTGTGTGTACTTGTGAATGGTGGGTGTGTGGGTGCTTGCTTGTGAGTGCATGAGGATTTGAGTGTGCATGTCGATGGTGAGTATATGTGTGTGCCCCCCTTCCCCCTCCTGCTTGAATTACCAATCGCCCCTTCTTAACCCGTTCCATGCTTGTGACGGAACCACTCCGTCACGAACCACGGGCGCGCTGTGCTCATGACGGAGTGGTTCCATCACGCCGCGGCCGCTCCGCCCACGCTGCATCAATTCTGCGCCTGCGCGGCTGAATTGATGAGTGGGCGGGCCGTGATGGAACCACTCCGTCATAAGCACAGCGCGCCCGTGGCTCGTGACGGAGTGGTTCCGTCACAAGAATGGCGGCGCAGCGCGATCCCCCCTTCCCCCTGCGCTGCGGCGGAATTACCGCCGCGACCAAGGGGTTAAATCCTTGGTGTCCAGCTCTGTCTGTTAGCTGCAGACAGGAATAAAAGTAGACTCCAGAAGCCATCAGGCCTTTTTCCAGAGAGATTTTAGACTTAGTGTAATATCTCAGGTTTACAAAATGGCGCGGCTTAGATTGAGGTGAAACAAGCCGAAACGTTCTCTTTCCTGCAAGGACCTATAGCATGGATAAAGTAAACCCGCTGCCAGACATATCTTCGTTTTGTTAGTCATGTTCTTTTTACAAAGAGATGGAAGGAGGGAAGTCTCTTCCCGTTTTCTTACTTTGAAATGCGGCTGCAATTCTGTTCAGTGACCTGTCTTTCACTCTAGCTTCTGGCAGCTCACACTGTGGCATCAGAACTCGGCTGTAATAACTTATTACATTTGAGCAGCTGCCTCATTTCTTTACTGCAGGCAATAGAGACACAAGTAGACTGAATGAAATTAGAGATGCGCCTTTTTATAAAGGGATTGCAGTCGCTCGTGCTTTATAAGAACATTAGAGACAGGCCTGTATCCAGGGATTACAGGCTTCCTTGTATTACAGTACCACAAATAAAACTTTATAAATAAAACAAATAAAGCATGGTTACCCAATATATGCACTCTCTCTTTCTCGCTCCGTTTTTTTCTCCCTTCTTATCCCATGTGTATCTCCCTCCCCCTCTCTCTTTATGTCTAGCTCCATCTCTCCTTTGTCTTGCTCTGTTTCTCTTTCCCTCTTACTTGCTCTACCTCTCTTTTCCTCTCCTGCCTTCTCCTTCGTGATGCTTCTTATCTATCTCTCCTTTTCTCTTGATCTTGCTGTCGCTCATTCACTCTCTCTTTCATTCTTCCTGTCTCTCTCCTTCCCTCTCACTCTCACTGTCTCTACTCATTCTATTGGTCTTTCTCTCTTCTTCCCCTCTCTTATCTATATTTCTTTCTCTTGCTCTTCCTCTCTCCCTCACCTTTACTCGGTTTCTTTCTCTCTGCTTTCCTCTCCCTCCTTTTCTCTTACTTACTCTTTTGCTCAGACTTTCCCCCCCTTTTTATTCTCCCTCTTTCTTCTTTTCTCTTTACCATTTCATTTCCCACTCTCTCCTTGTATTTCCATTTCTTCTTCCTTTCTGTCCCTCTGTCTTTATCATTTCTCCTCTCTCCCCTCTTTATACATCTTTCTCTCCCTTTCTCCCCCTCTCTCTCGCCCTATTTCTACCTCTTTCTCGCCACCCCTCCTTCCTTTCTCTTTTACTCCTCCCTCTCTCTTTCTTTCTCTTACTCCTCCTCTCTCCCTCACCTTTATTCTGTCTCTTCCTTTCTTTCTCTCTTCCTCCTTTTTGCTTTCTTTCGCTCAGCTCACACTTTGTCTCTCTTTTTCTTTCTCCCCATGCATCACCTTTCTTCTGTCTCTTTTACCTTTTTCTTTCCTACGCTCTCCTTTTTATTTCTATGTCTTCTTTCTTTCTGTTCATTTGTCTGTCATTTTCTTTTCTCTCTCTCACTTCTCTCCCCATCCTCTTTCTGCCTCTCTCTCTCTCCCTCTTTCTGCCTCTCTCTCTTTCTTCCTGCCTCTCTGGCTCTCTCTCTCTCTTCTTCTATCTGCCTCTCTCTCTCCCTCTTTCTGCCTCTATCTCTCCCTCTCTCTTACTCTTTCTGCCTCTCTCTCTTTTACTACTCCTCTCTCTATCTCGGCTGCTCCCACCCTTCATCTGTTGTTTTCTTTCCCTGTCTCTCCTCTCTTCGTCTCTGTCGCCTCCTCCTTCTGCCTCTCTATCTCTCTATCTCTCTTCCCCTCTTTCTGCCTCTTTATCTCTCTCTCTTTCTCTCCCTCTTTGGCTCTCTCTCCCTCGCCTCCTCTTTCTGCCTTTCTATCTCTCTCTCCTCCTCTCTCTTTCTCCCTCTCGCTTCCTCCCCCTCTCCCTCTTTCTCTCTCTTTCTCTCCCTCCATCTTTCTGCCTCTCTCCCTTTCTCTCTCTCTTTCTCTCTCTCCCTCTTTCTGCCTCTCTCCCCCCCCCCTCTCTGTCCCAGCTGCTCCCACCCTTCAGTTGACCTATGCCCAGTGGCCACTGCTCTGACGCTGCTCTTTTCTCCACAGATCCGGCTCGGGAGAGTCTACGAGACCCGAAGCTCGTTGCTCCGGAAGTACGAGCCCCCCACAGAGCCGCCCCCGCTGTGGCACCTGCCTCGCTTTGAGAAGGTAGGTCTGTGAAGCCCCTGCAGGTGGGGGGGATTCCTTCGCAGGAGGGACTTGGCACATGTGGGGCTGAGAGCAGGGGCAGGCGGGCTCCCCTCAGTGTTTGAAGTTGTTCAAGGCTTGAAGGTCCCGGGAGCTTAGATGACCTCAGCAGCACGCGCCTGCCTCCTGCGGGGGGCGTCCTGCATCACAGTACCGGTGAGTACCGGCCCATTTAAAGCACTGCTGCTTTGGCTACCAGTGCTGTGCTGCCAGCCCAGCCCGCTGAGATCTTTGACCTTTAGCCAGTAGATGTCTCCTTTTCATTCAACGGAAGCCATCAAACTGCAGCCCCCTTGTTAGGTCTGACCTGAGAGTGCCTTATCTGCCTACCTATTGTTTCCAATGCAGAGAGATTGATGGGCGTCTGAGTCAGACCCTTTGCTTCTGGTTCATCTGGGCCCGCCCCCTTCAGCCATTGCTTTGAAACTTTGTCAATCACATCTCAAATCCTCCCCGAGGACTGCACATGCGCACGTCGTGCTGTTAACTATATGAAGTGTCATTCTGTCCCACACCCATGGTTCCATTGCAATGCACGAGGGATTATTTATATCTCAAAAATACAGTGCGTCATCACACTTTGGCCCTGATTACATGGATTTTAGTACAAGGATAGCGGGCCCCAGTCTCTGATTCCAGCTATTACCCAGCTGCAATGACTTACCCCATTCGTAGAACAAGTAATACCTACGCATACCAGGCCTAATTTTAGCAGGGGGGCCAGGCCCAGCCAAACATGAACTTTGGCCTACCCAGTCCCAGCAGAAGAGGTCCTAGAGAAGGCACCTTTTAAGTGCTTCCTCCATGTCAATGTCAGAAGATTGTAATGTGTTGTTTCACTATCTTTACTTTAATTATCCCTCAGGTGTCATTATGGAACCTCTAGAACTACATTTTAAGTGCATTGTTTGCATAATTAGTATTTCAAGTATGTACTGATCAGGGAAGAACAGTTGCAAAAACCACAATTGATGGACAGAATGCATAACAATGTCATATATTCACCCCAGTACAGAGATCTGGGCCCAAATCCATCGTTTTTTTGCTCACCATGCCATTCCTGTTTGAACCCAGCCATATGCATACCGTCATCTCGTGTGTTTCGCTGTTTGCCCTATGTGGGAAGGGTATTCCCAGACGTGGGTCCCGTGCTCACTACAGCATCATTATGGAACTCCTTCTAGCTCCAACTTGTGGCACAGCATGATTCAATTGCATTTACAGCCATTAGTTAACTTATTCACAATTTCATCATTTTACTCTTGCTTGTAATCCTTTATCTTTTCAACATTCATCACTCTTTCCATCCTCAAACCAGGAAACGCAATTTTCCAGTTTTTCTCATGTTGTTGTTTGGCCATCCGAAGCTCTTGACAAAAACACGTAATGAAGCCAAAATCCATTAAAAAGCAGTTTTTATTATCACCCAATGCATTTCAGCCTCTTAGGGCCTTTCTTCAGGGGTAACTGCTGACATTAAAACAACGTGCTCCCTGCCGCTCGGAGTGAAATAATCTGTTTCCCTTGCTCACTTTGCCACTAGAGTCAAGCTACCCTGGCTGATGACGGTTGATAGCCAGAAACCGGTCTTTGGATGCTTGATTCTGGTCCAGGAAAGACATGGCTTGGCAGTTCGGGCTGGACTGTTCCCATGAGGCACAGGGTCAGAGCTGATTTGCATATGGCCATGTCTGAACTGGGGTGGCGTGGTGAGCAAAATAACGATGGATTAAACCCAGATCTGTGACTGGGGGTGAATATTTTGCCAATATGCAACATTTGGTCCATCATCTTGTGTGTTTGGTTGTTCGCCCTATGTGGGAAGAGTATGCCCAGACGTGGGTCCCGTGCTCACTACGCCTCTGGAGTCAAGCTATCCTGGCTGATGAGGGCTGATAGCCAGAAACCGGTCCCAGGATGCTTGTTTCCGGTCCAGGGAAGACATGGCTTGGCAGTTCGGGCTGGACTGTTCCCATGAGGCACAGGGTCAGACTGATTTGCATATGGCCATGTCTGAACTGGGGTGGCGTGGTGAGCATAATAACGATGGGTTAAACCCAGATCTGTGACTGGGGGTGAATGTTTTGCCAATGTGCAACATTCCGTCCATCATCTTGTGTGTTTTGCTAAGGGGAGAACAGAGCAGCTATAGATGATTTTCCTATTTTTGTATTGGCTGATACTTTAAAATACTGGTCATGTTGGTAAAAAAACATCTAGGTGGGAACTCTTGTTGGTCTCTCTTGCAGATTGCCATTGGGCGCTGTCGGTTGGGGTAGAGGTGGGTGAGTCAACAAATTAACAGGGAGAGCTGAGTCCGAGCCGAGCTAAGGGACTGGCTTGGCTCTTAGAGCCTCTGCATGAGCCGAGCCCTGAAAATATTTTCTATGCAAATTATACAACAAATATGACCTAAAATATGATACGGTCTCTTCGAAATTCAAAAAAGGCAATTTCTTTAACATGTGGAAGCTTTGGCAATATGTCACATTATAGCTCTGCACTGCGAAGTACTTATTAAAAGTGATGGTTTTAAGACATGAACTTACAATCATTTCTGCCCCAGCCCTCAGACTGGTGACAGTGCCACTAGTGACCCAAGAGGCAAGAGAGTTGTCACGTGGATTCTGTATGTGGCCCAGATAATTATAGAGCAACATTAGTCTGTTAAATCAAACACAAGAAGCTTTGTAGAGTTGGTTTTCTGATTAACATATTTGAATGTGCTTCCATGCTGCAAATCTGAAGAAAAACGAGGTTGGGTGAACTAAAATATTTTCCTACGGTCACACAATTTAAGTGTGTAATCTGGATTTATCCAGGTTTTATGGTTTCACTTTGTACAAATCAGCCACGGAACAGCTATCTATTTGTCTCTTCTTTTTATGTCAATGCTTTGTTTTTACCTCTTTGTGTAGTTTTTATATAGTGCAAACACGACCTGGTGGTATTAAAGTGCTGTAGTGAATGAAACAAAGGCCCCCCTGAGCAATAAAGAATAAACAATTCCTAGATCAGGGTAAAATCATGTGTGCAAGTATATATCTAGGCAATTGCAATCGCTTGTCTCAAGAAAAGGATTAAAGGCTAAAGACCATTCTCAGAGATATAGTACTACAATTTTATTGAAATTATATCAGTTCATAAAAACTTATTAAAACAGTTGTTTAATGAAACCAAAAGAATAAAAATGACCCTACTAAGTGCATACAGTACATACGCAACAACAAATACAAAGAAACAAGAATAGATGAATACAAAACACAAAATAAAATATGTGGCACAAAAATGTATATTCTCGACGCGCGTTTTGGCGACCAGCGCCTTCTTCAGGAAAAGCCACGAGGTAAACTAAATTATAAACAACATATAATCTGCGTCAAAAAACATAAATTGATATAACAGTTAAAATACATTTAAAAACATTCAGTAAGAGACATTAAATAAAGAGAATTAATCTGAATCCTATTAGTTCGACAAGTCTAGCTCATGGATAGACATTCCACAAGGAATTACCAGTACTATCTATTACTTCATCATCCAAGATTCTAGAAAATATCAAGTTCTTATATTAAAAATAAGAAAGTAAGTAATCCTATATGTATACATATACACATCATAAAAAGATGCAGTCCTCCTGTGTTTTAAGATACTTAAAAGAGATAATTAAAATCTTCCCTGGGGATGTTATCATGAATTCTTATAAGGGAATGCCCTGACTAAACCTTATGTTAAATGAGCACAGAAATCTTAACTTTTTCGCTCATGTCAGCCTCTTTGCTACCAATTAGGTAATCTAGAACAGAGCAGAGAGTGAGAAAGGGGTGAGGAAGAGGAGAAGAGACCGAGAGACAGAGAGAGAAAGAGAGAAAGAAATATGACAGGGAGGAGAGACAAAATGGGGAGAGAGGGGAGAAAGAGACTCAGAGACGAAGTAAGGCACGGGCAGAGTGGGCAATTGTCAAGGCCCCCACCTTCCAAGGGCCCCCTGGGAAAGTGACTTTCGATATGACCTCTGTTTGTTCTACTTCTCTCTAGTCCTAGCTCCCTCTCTGCCTACTGTTGCCTTCAACTCTGTCTCTCAAAACCAGTGTCATCTTAAGGATTATGTTTTGGTTCTGGACAAGACAAACTTCAACTGTTTTTGCATGACTGTTCCAATTTAACATATCATTAAGAACTGTTTAGCACTAGGTGGGCTTTAAATGGATAATAACATTCAAATGTGTTGCTTACCAGGGACCCTCAAAATGGGTTTGACCTGGGACCCCCAAACTCCTGAGGTTTGAACATGCAGAGAAGTGGAGAAGTGGTTGAGATGACGTGTGGTGTAAATATAAATGTAAATTGATACTTGTATAGCGCACTACTCACCCGCAAGGGTCTCAAGGCGCTTGTACGAATACGGCTGTGGAACCCATCCTGGCTTTCCCTGTGAGGCGTCCACTCCTGGGCTACCCCAAGGTGGAGGCCAGGCATCCTTAGCGTTGTGGGGGCCGTTGTGGAGAGTTGCAGAGTGGGACTCCATGATTGGAATAGGCACCGAGGCGAGAATCATCAGGTCCGTGGAATTTTGAGGAATTGAACCCTGGTCCCGGGCTGACCTCTGCATCAGGGTCTGCCGCTCTAACCATTGAGCCACACTTCTCCACTGGTGCAGTGCTGGGGGGGGGGGGAGTGAGGGGGAGAGGAGAGTGCAGAAAGGCATGATGGAAGCAAGTACAGAAGAGGTTGAGATGGCAGCTGTGAAGAGAGGGTGTGATGAAGATGAGAGGGAGGAGACAGTGAGGAACAGGGATGGAGAGGAAGGGGTGGAGGGACAGAGAAGAAGTAGTGTTGTGAGGGGCTGTACACAGAGGCCTAAGGAAGCCTCGTGTGCCTCAAAGGGTGGTCTTGAACCCCTGAAGTGTCTGCACACTGCAACCACCTCAAGGGAAAGAAAGGTAGAGGAGGGAAGATGAGAGACAGAAGAGAAAGCGAAGAGGGACTGGTGGGTGAGGTGAGATGACCCCCACCCTGCTAATAGTACAGGCCGCCACTGCTGTACACAGAGGCCCAAGGAAACCTCGTGTGCCTCAAAGGGTGATCTTGAACCCCTGAAGTGGCTGCACACTGCAACCACCTCAAGGGAAAGAAAGGTAGAGGAGGGAAGATGAGAGACAGAAGAGAAAGCGAAGAGGGACTGGTGGGTGAGGTGAGATGACCCCCACCCTGCTAATAGTACAGGCCGCCACTGCTGTACACAGAGGCCCAAGGAAACCTCGTGTGCCTCAAAGGGTGATCTTGAACCCCTGAA
This sequence comes from Lissotriton vulgaris, assembly GCF_964263255.1. Taxonomy (NCBI): domain Eukaryota; kingdom Metazoa; phylum Chordata; class Amphibia; order Caudata; family Salamandridae; genus Lissotriton; species Lissotriton vulgaris. Next base: position 1,995,151,426 of record NC_141693.1, on the reverse strand, counting down.
GTGTCTGCACACTGCAACCACCTCAAGGGAAAGAAAGGTAGAGGAGGGAAGATGAGAGACAGAAGAGAAAGCGAAGAGGGACTGGTGGGTGAGGTGAGATGACCCCCACCCTGCTAATAGTACAGGCCGCCACTGCTGTACACAGAGGCCCAAGGAAACCTCGTGTGCCTCAAAGGGTGATCTTGAACCCCTGAAGTGGCTGCACACTGCAACCACCTCAAGGGAAAGAAAGGTAGAGGAGGGAAGATGAGAGACAGAAGAGAAAGCGAAGAGGGACTGGTGGGTGAGGTGAGATGAGATGACCCCCACCCTGCTAATAGTACAGGCCGCCACTGCTGTACACAGAGGCCCAAGGAAACCTCGTGTGCCTCAAAGGGTGATCTTGAACCCCTGAAGTGGCTGCACACTGCAACCACCTCAAGGGAAAGAAAGGTAGAGGAGGGAAGATGAGAGACAGAAGAGAAAGCGAAGAGGGACTGGTGGGTGAGGTGAGATGACCCCCACCCTGCTAATAGTACAGGCCGCCACTGCTGTACACAGAGGCCCAAGGAAACCTCGTGTGCCTCAAAGGGTGATCTTGAACCCCTGAAGTGGCTGCACACTGCAACCACCTCAAGGGAAAGAAAGGTAGAGGAGGGAAGATGAGAGACAGAAGAGAAAGCGAAGAGGGACTGGTGGGTGAGGTGAGATGACCCCCACCCTGCTAATAGTACAGGCCGCCACTGCTGTACACAGAGGCCCAAGGAAACCTCGTGTGCCTCAAAGGGTGATCTTGAACCCCTGAAGTGGCTGCACACTGCAACCACCTCAAGGGAAAGAAAGGTAGAGGAGGGAAGATGAGAGACAGAAGAGAAAGCGAAGAGGGACTGGTGGGTGAGGTGAGATGACCCCCACCCTGCTAATAGTACAGGCCGCCACTGCTGTACACAGAGGCCCAAGGAAACCTCGTGTGCCTCAAAGGGTGATCTTGAACCCCTGAAGTGGCTGCACACTGCAACCACCTCAAGGGAAAGAAAGGTAGAGGAGGGAAGATGAGAGACAGAAGAGAAAGCGAAGAGGGACTGGTGGGTGAGGTGAGATGACCCCCACCCTGCTAATAGTACAGGCCGCCACTGCTGTACACAGAGGCCCAAGGAAACCTCGTGTGCCTCAAAGGGTGATCTTGAACCCCTGAAGTGTCTGCACACTGCAACCACCTCAAGGGAAAGAAAGGTAGAGGAGGGAAGATGAGAGACAGAAGAGAAAGCGAAGAGGGACTGGTGGGTGAGGTGAGATGACCCCCACCCTGCTAATAGTACAGGCCGCCACTGTTGTACACAGAGGCCCAAGGAAACCTCGTGTGCCTCAAAGGGTGATCTTGAACCCCTGAAGTGGCTGCACACTGCAACCACCTCAAGGGAAAGAAAGGTAGAGGAGGGAAGATGAGAGACAGAAGAGAAAGCGAAGAGGGACTGGTGGGTGAGGTGAGATGACCCCCACCCTGCTAATAGTACAGGCCGCCACTGCTGTACACAGAGGCCCAAGGAAACCTCGTGTGCCTCAAAGGGTGATCTTGAACCCCTGAAGTGGCTGCACGCTGCAACCTCCTCAAGGGAAAGAAAGGTAGAGGAGGGAAGATGAGAGACAGAAGAGAAAGCGAAGAGGGACTGGTGGGCGGGGTGCGATGACCCCCCTCCCTGCTAATAGTACAGGCCGCCACTGCTGTACACAGAGGCCTAAGGAAGCCTCGTGTGCCTCAAAGGGTGATCTTGAACCCCTGAAGTGTCTGCACACTGCAACCACCTCAAGGGAAAGAAAGGTAGAGGAGGGAAGATGAGAGACAGAAGAGAAAGCGAAGAGGGACTGGTGGGCGAGGTGAGATGACCCCCACCCTGCTAATAGTACAGGCCGCCACTGTTGTACACAGAGGCCCAAGGAAACCTCGTGTGCCTCAAAGGGTGATCTTGAACCCCTGAAGTGGCTGCACACTGCAACCACCTCAAGGGAAAGAAAGGTAGAGGAGGGAAGATGAGAGACAGAAGAGAAAGCGAAGAGGGACTGGTGGGTGAGGTGAGATGACCCCCACCCTGCTAATAGTACAGGCCGCCACTGCTGTACACAGAGGCCCAAGGAAACCTCGTGTGCCTCAAAGGGTGATCTTGAACCCCTGAAGTGGCTGCACACTGCAACCACCTCAAGGGAAAGAAAGGTAGAGGAGGGAAGATGAGAGACAGAAGAGAAAGCGAAGAGGGACTGGTGGGTGAGGTGAGATGACCCCCTCCCTGCTAATAGTACAGGCCGCCACTGCTGTACACAGAGGCCCAAGGAAACCTCGTGTGCCTCAAAGGGTGATCTTGAACCCCTGAAGTGGCTGCACACTGCAACCACCTCAAGGGAAAGAAAGGTAGAGGAGGGAAGATGAGAGACAGAAGAGAAAGCGAAGAGGGACTGGTGGGCGGGGTGCGATGCCCGCTTGTAGGGAACTGGTTTTCATGCCCTGTGTGCAAGGCGAGAGGGGGCGCTTCAGGACAGGAGAAGAAAGAGACGGGAACGGAAGGAAAGTAGAGCAAAGGAGAGGAGATGGAGTGACAGGAAGAAAGAATAAAAGCAAAAAGAAGGAAAGTGTAGAATGGCGTGATGATGAGATCAGGTGTCTGAGGTGAGACGCGCGGTGCAGGCGCAGAGGCGAGAAGGGGCCGAGAGAGACTACAGGGAGACTCTCTGATAGACTGCGGTTCTGAGTGAGAGGGTTGAGGAGAGAGATAATGAAAGAGGCGGAGACAGGGGTGGGGAGTGGAAGAGGTTACTGCGCACTCTGAGCCAGGAGAGACGAGCAGCGCAGGGAGACGAGGTGGATGGGCCGGAGGTCGGGGGTTGAGGAGAGCGGAGAGCGGAGGAGAGGGGCGAGGAGAGGGGCGAGGAGAGGTGAGGAGGAGCCCAGCGACGAAAGGGGCATGGGGGTGGGGGCAGAGTTTGGGACGCTTTGCCCCACAGCCCGTGCTCCTGTCGGGGGTGATGGATCATCTGAAGTCCACACCTCCCCTCGGCCAGATGTTTGCTCCGAACTCTGTCAAGAAATATTGAACAACCGAGGCAGGGAGGGGGCGCACGAGAGGCGATGGGGGGACCTGTCACCTCAGGTGTCACCCCAGACACGAAGAAGGATGGAAGGGAGGGGTTGGAGGGGTGGGAGAAGTAAGGCACTCTCTCGTGCCACCCGCTCCACCGTCCTAGCCACACCACCTTTCATCTGAGTCGACGAGGGGGGAGGCGGGGGGGGGGGGTGGGTTTGGCTGGGGGGGGGCGGTAGTTAGCGGTCGTCTTCTCCTTGCATATCTATCTGCTGGACCCCCCCCAGACGCTCCTGTCTCTCTCAGACCTCCCCTTAGCTGGGCTATCTCTGCCCTGGGCACTGTCTCTCATGGCGTGCTGCTCTCTCTCTCTCTCTCTCTCTCTCTCTCTCTCTTCAAGCTGTGCCCTCCTGCCTGGGCCTCCCTCGGGCGTGCTCTCTCCTGGGCACTGTCTCTATTGTCTCTCTCCCCTGGGCACGGTCTCACTCCCCGGGGCACGGTCTCTCTCCCTAGGGCACCGTCTCTCATGGTGTGCCCTCTCTCTCTTCAAGCTGTGCCCTCCTGCCTGGGCCTCTCTCGGGCCTGCTTTTCCCTGGGCGCCGTCGCTCTCCCTAGGGCACTGTCTCTTTCTCTCCCCTGGGCAGTGGCTGGAGTGGCGTGCTCTCTCTTTCTCTTCATGCGGTGCCCTCCTGCCTGGGCCTCCTCGGGCGTGCTCTCTCCTGGGCACCGTCTCTATTGTCCCTCTCCCCTGGGCACGGTCTCTCTCCCCTGAGCACTGTCTCTCATGGCGTACTGCTCTCTCTTTCTCTCTCTTCAAGCTGTGCCCTCCTGCCTGGACCTCTCTCGGGCCTGGTTTTCCCTGGGCACGGTCTCTCTCCCTAGGGCACCGTCTCTCATGGTGTACCCTCTCTCTCTTCAAGCTGTGCCCTCCTGCCTGCGCCTCCCTCGGGATTCATGGATTCTGAGATTGAGTTTGAGGGTCGTGGCACTAAGGGTAAAGTGTATATTGCTGAGAGTGCCACCTAGCCTGGTTGGCTCCATCAATATGATTTGCACATCGTTGTGAATCCCAGGGCACCTTCACAGGTTATGGTCGTTGACCAGGAATCTGTTGAAGACATTGTGTGTGCAAATGTGAAAGTGTTCAGAAAAGACCTTGGCTTGTTGAAGGGTTATGCAGACAAGATTATTTTAAAACGGGGGGCCATTCCTGTCCAACATAAGCTGAGGATGGTCCCTGTGATGGTCCGGGAGGAATTGAAGGGTTTCATCCAAGATATGTTATCGCAAAGTGTGATAGAACCCATGAAGGCATCTAGCTATGTTTCTTCTGTAGTCATCACGCGAAAGTGTGATGGGCGGATTAGATTCTGCGTGGAATTGAGGTCGCTTAATCAGAACATTGTTGAGGATACCTACCCTTTTTACCAAATATCAATGAGATGGTGTTGTTGCTCAAGGGGGGGGGAGTACTTCTCCAAATTGGATTTGAAGAGCACCTACAACCAGATAAGGCTCCACTAAGACTCTAAAGCACTTACTGCCTTTATCACACTGGAAGGTAGCTACCAATTTACGAAGATGCCCTTTGGTCTCTCGTTAGCAGCTAGTGTTTTCCAAAGGATGATCTCTGATGTTTTTTAGGGATTGGAGAATGTAATCTACTTCCTAGTCTTTGGAAAGTCGGTTCAAGAATAGGCCTGGGTGGTGAACTCCGCTCAGTTCTCGGAGTATGCGGAGTTTAATGCACTCCGCGCTTCGCGGAGCTTGCGGAGTGCAGAAAACTCAGTACGATAAGTTCACTGCCGCTTGGGTAGAATTTCTACCCGAGCGGCAGGAATACCACCTGAGTTTTTTTGTAACTTCGCAGAGTTCCGTGTAGCAAAAGTCTGAGAACTACGCCCAGGCTTATTCAAGAACACAATGCGATTTTAAAACTTGCTTTGCAAAGGATTGTTGATGTGGGGCTTACGTTGAGGAAGGAGAATGCTGTTTTTTGAAGGAGCAGATTGAATATTTGGGTACACTTTGTCTGCTGCTGAAATCAGTCCAAAAAAGACTTGTTGGAAGCCATACGCTTAGCTCCTTCCCCTCAAGACAAAGATCAACTTAAGTCATTTATGGGCCTCATTGAGTACTATTCAAAGCCTGTACGCAACTTTTCTGACAAGACTGAGTCACTGAGGCTTCTGCTAAAGAAAGGCATGACTTTCTAATGGTCCAGTGTGCAAGAAGGGTGCTTTTCAAATATTAAGTAAAAAATCTGCGAGGATGGTATTTTGATGCCCTTTGATATTAAAATCAAGTCAGTAGTGACCGTGGATGCAAGTACTTCGGTCTGGGTGCTGTTCTTTCTCAGAAGCACAAAGGTGGTGAGAGAACCGTGGCCTTTGCATCCCACACTCTTACCGATATTGAAAGGAACTGTTCTGTAATCGAAAAAGAGGGCTTGGTTGCTGCTTGGGGGGTTGAGTACTTCATACATATTTGTGGGGTAGCCAATTTATTTTGAGATCCGACCATTAGCCTCTGATAAAAATCCTTCTTCCTGGTGGTGCAGATAAGGGTTCGGTTAGGTTGGCACATTTTGCTGCCAGACTTTGGGAGTTTCATACACCTTGGAGCATATTCAGGGGTGGAGGAACGTCCAGGCAGATTGCCTAACTAGGTTGCCTTTGCATTGGGAAGCAGTACAATGTCCTACTGTGGAAGTTCATTAGGACGAGGGTGCTGTTGCTTCAGTAAAGGATGTTGTGTTGGAGGGTGCAGGTACCTTTTCAAGAGAAGATTGGTTTCAAGCTATGGATGCTGACCTCACCCTTAAAGAGGCCATGCGTTTGGTTGTCTCAGGCAAACGGAGGGAGAGAGTTGTCTTGCCAGTTCTATCTGGCCGTTTGTAAAGGTTTTGGAAGAACTGACAACTTGCGGTGCCCATATTTTGATGAGGGGTTCAAGGTTTGTACCACCCGTCAATCTTAGGCGCAGACTTCTGGCTATGGCGCATGCTGGTCACTTAGGTCAAAGTCTCACTCAATGGCGCCTTAAAGCCCAGTTTTGGTGGCCAGGTATGGATGCTCAGGTGGTGGATTAGGTGGTCAGATGTAGTGCGTGTAAAGAAAGTGAGAAGCGTCTACAACTTGGTAACTAGTCTTCCATTGGTCATATTTCCAATCCAGGCATGCCTTGGCACAATCTATGTTTGGATTTCATCAGTCCGATGTCTGAGGTTCAGTGTGGTCTCAGGTTAGCCATGGTTTGTGTGGATTCTTATTCCTAGTGGTTGCGTGTAAAGTTCATGGGTGAGATTACCATTTGGGCTTTGAGGGGGCTATTTTTTGAGGAAGTGTCCCCTCTGTCCTTGTTACAGATAATGGTATCCAACTCACTTCCAGAGACATTGAGAGATTCTCATGCAGCACTGGTGTAAAACACCTGCGTACTTCTTTGCATACTCCTCAAGGGAATGACATAGTGGATAGAGCAAACAATGTGGACAAGGGTGTCATTGAAATGGCTTATGTTTCCAATCTTGAGGTAAAAGAAGCGGTCAATAAGCTGGTTTTGGCGTATTGCGCCACTATGCAGGATGCTTTGGGTAAATCTCCGTTTTAGGTCATGAGAGGTCGAGTTCCTGGAGAAAAGCTGGTTCCAGGCTGGTCAAAAGAGGGGATCTTGGACCATGGTTCATCCTTTGAAGAGGTTGTGGTGAAGAAGAGCATTGAAGCTGGTGATTGGGTAAAAGTCAAGTCTGGTAGAGTCTCAAAGGGTCTGACCAAGTTTAGAGGTCCCTTCAAGGTTAAACAGTCATTCAACTTTTATGGTGTATTGGAGCATGGTGTTTGTTCCAAGTCTGCGGATGAGTCCGTACATGGCTCTTTCTTCATGAAGGACTGCGAGTCTACCTGCATCCCTTTATTTTTCTCCCATTCCCAGTTCCTCCAGTTTTTACTTCTCCTTTTTCTCTCCTTAAAGGAGAGGAGATGTGTTTTAATGTATGGTTGCTTATGCTTGTTTGTTCACCTCGTGGAATCTGACGGGCATCAGAATCCAAGTGCCTCATTTTTTGAATGACCGTTTCACGCTTGGCAGTTTACCACTGGCCGGATTGGGATTGGGTCGTGCCGACTGAGCTGTGTTACTTATTGAATTAAAATAAGCTGTTTAAGTCACTCACCGGCCCTGGTTATTTGCTTCAATGTTCTTGACTTTTTTTTCTTTGCCTTGCGCATCATATTGGGTGACAAACTGTTGTGTCGAAAATGGATCTATCCTAGTGTGTTTATCTGATGAGCACTATTTAAGCAACTTCGCAGATCAGTTGACATGTTAGCTGGCACCTTTAATTCCATTGCCATGACCCCCCACCTGTTTGCTGCTCTTTGCTCACCTAACCCTCTGTCTCCTTGCACGGTGACAGATGTCCAGGAAGCCACCCCTGACAGCCCCCTCCTTGCACCCTCCTAGTCACCCTACAGGCAAACTCCAGTTGCACAGGCTTACAACTGCCTATGAGAATAACGGGGTGTCGTGCTGTACGGGCTCCAGGGGTAATGACTTGAAGTCCCTCTGGGCTCTTCCTTGTGGTTGCTTTTTGCACCAAAGTCCTTTGTATCGCCCTGTAACTCTGCCTACAATGCAGAACAAGAAAGAGAAAACATCACAACTCTTGTATATATCCGTATTCACCAACCAACCAGTAAGGGGAAGAGGTAGGGTGAGTTTTACTGTGCAGGCTTGCCCAAAGAGGGGGACCCCTGGGACAAGCGGCCTAATAAATGTGTGCAGGCTTGCCCAAAGAGGGGGACCCTGGGACAAGCGGCCTAATAAAGGTGTGCAGGCTTGCCCAAAGAGGGGGACCCTGGGACAAGCGGCCTAATAAAGGTGTGCAGGCTTGCCCAAAGAGGGGTACCCCGGGACAAGCGGCCTAATAAAGGTGTGCAGGCTTGCCCAAAGAGGGGGACCCTGGGACAAGCGGCCTAATAAAGGTGTGCAGGCTTGCCCAAAGAGGGGGACCCCGGGACAAGCGGCCTAATAAAGGTGTGCAGGCTTGCCCAAAGAGGGGGACCCCTGGGACAAGCGGCCTAATAAATGTGTGCAGGCTTGCCCAAAGAGGGGGACCCCGGGACAAGCGGCCTAATAAAGGTGTGCAGGCTTGCCCAAAGAGGGGTACCCCGGGACAAGCGGCCTAATAAAGGTGTGCAGGCTTGCCCAAAGAGGGGGACCCTGGGACAAGCGGCCTAATAAAGGTGTGCAGGCTTGCCCAAAGAGGGGGACCCCGGGACAAGCGGCCTAATAAAGGTGTGCAGGCTTGCCCAAAGAGGGGGACCCCTGGGACAAGCGGCCTAATAAAGGTGTGCAGGCTTGCCCAAAGAGGGGGACCCGTGGGACAAGCGGCCTAATAAAGGTGTGCAGGCTTGCCCAAAGAGGGGGACCCTGGGACAAGCGGCCTAATAAAGGTGTGCAGGCTTGCCCAAAGAGGGGGACCCCGGGACAAGCGGCCTAATAAAGGTGTGCAGGCTTGCCCAAAGAGTGGCACCCTGGGACAAACGGCCTAATAAAGGTGTGCAGGCTTGCCCAAAGAGGGGGACCCGTGGGACAAGCGGCCTAATAAAGGTGTGCAGGCTTGCCCAAAGAGGGGGACCCTGGGACAAGCGGCCTAATAAAGGTGTGCAGGCTTGCCCAAAGAGGGGGACCCTGGGACAAGCGGCCTAATAAAGGTGTGCAGGCTTGCCCAAAGAGGGGGACCCTGGGACAAGCGGCCTAATAAAGGTGTGCAGGCTTGCCCAAAGAGGGGGACCCCGAGACAAGCGGCCTAATAAAGGTGTGCAGGCTTGCCCAAAGAGGGGGACCCTGGGACAAGCGGCCTAATAAAGGTGTGCAGGCTTGCCCAAAGAGGGGGACCCTGGGACAAGCGGCCTAATAAAGGTGTGCAGGCTTGCCCAAAGAGGGGGACCCCGGGACAAGCGGCCTAATAAAGGTGTGCAGGCTTGCCCAAAGAGGGGGACCCTGGGACAAGCGGCCTAATAAAGGTGTGCAGGCTTGCCCAAAGAGGGGGACCCCGGGACAAGCGGCCTAATAAAGGTGTGCAGGCTTGCCCAAAGAGGGGGACCCCTAGGACAAGCAGCCTAATAAAGGTGTGCAGGCTTGCCCAAAGAGGGGGACCCTGGGACAAGCGGCCTAATAAAGGTGTGCAGGCTTGCCCAAAGAGGGGGACCCTGGGACAAGCGGCCTAATAAAGGTGTGCAGGCTTGCCCAAAGAGGGGGACCCCTAGGACAAGCAGCCTAATAAAGGTGTGCAGGCTTGCCCAAAGAGGGGGACCCCTGGGACAAGCGGCCTAATAAAGGTGTGCAGGCTTGCCCAAAGAGGGGGACCCTGGGACAAGCGGCCTAATAAAGGTGTGCAGGCTTGCCCAAAGAGGGGGACCCCGGGACAAGCGGCCTAATAAAGGTGTGCAGGCTTGCCCAAAGAGTGGAACCCCTGGGACAAGCGGCCTAATAAAGGTGTGCCGGCTTGCCCAAAGAGGGGGACCCCGGGACAAGCGGCCTAATAAAGGTGTGCCGGCTTACCCAAAGAGGGGGACCCGTGGGACAAGCGGCCTAATAAAGGTGTGCAGGCTTGCCCAAAGAGGGGGACTCTGGGACAAGCGGCCTAATAAAGGTGTGCCGGCTTGCCCAAAGAGGGGAACCCCTGGACAAGCGGCCTAATAAAGGTGTGCAGGCTTGCCCAAAGAGGGGGACCCCGGGACAAGCGGCCTAATAAAGGTGTGCAGGCTTGCCCAAAGAGGGGGACCCCGAGACAAGCGGCCTAATAAAGATGTGCAGGCTTGCCCAAAGAGGGGAACCCCTGGGACGAGCGACCTAATAAAGGTGTGCAGGCTTGCCCAAAGAGGGGACACCTGGGACAAGCGGCCTAATAAAGGTGTGCAGGCTTGCCCAAAGAGTGGAACCCCTGGGACAAGCGGCCTAATAAAGGTGTGCAGGCTTGCCCAAAGAGGGGGACCCCGAGACAAGCGGCCTAATAAAGGTGTGCAGGCTTGCCCAAAGAGGGGGACCCCTGGACAAGCGGCCTAATAAAGGTGTGCAGGCTTGCCCAAAGAGGGGGACCCCTGGGACAAGCGGCCTAATAAAGGTGTGCAGGCTTGCCCAAAGAGGGGGACCCTGGGACAAGCGGCCTAATAAAGGTGTGCAGGCTTGCCCAAAGAGGGGGACCCTGGGACAAGCGGCCTAATAAAGGTGTGCAGGCTTGCCCAAAGAGGGGGACCCCGAGACAAGCGGCCTAATAAAGGTGTGCAGGCTTGCCCAAAGAGGGGGACCCTGGGACAAGCGGCCTAATAAAGGTGTGCAGGCTTGCCCAAAGAGGGGGACCCTGGGACAAGCGGCCTAATAAAGGTGTGCAGGCTTGCCCAAAGAGGGGGACCCCGGGACAAGCGGCCTAATAAAGGTGTGCAGGCTTGCCCAAAGAGGGGGACCCTGGGACAAGCGGCCTAATAAAGGTGTGCAGGCTTGCCCAAAGAGGGGGACCCCGGGACAAGCGGCCTAATAAAGGTGTGCAGGCTTGCCCAAAGAGGGGGACCCCTGGGACAAGCGGCCTAATAAAGGTGTGCAGGCTTGCCCAAAGAGGGGGACCCTGGGACAAGCGGCCTAATAAAGGTGTGCAGGCTTGCCCAAAGAGGGGTACCCCTAGGACAAGCAGCCTAATAAAGGTGTGCAGGCTTGCCCAAAGAGGGGGACCCCTGGGACAAGCGGCCTAATAAAGGTGTGCAGGCTTGCCCAAAGAGGGGGACCCCTGGGACAAGCGGCCTAATAAAGGTGTGCAGGCTTGCCCAAAGAGGGGGACCCCGGGACAAGCGGCCTAATAAAGGTGTGCAGGCTTGCCCAAAGAGGGGGACCCCGGGACAAGCGGCCTAATAAAGGTGTGCAGGCTTGCCCAAAGAGGGGGACCCCTAGGACAAGCGCCTAATAAAGGTGTGCAGGCTTGCCCAAAGAGGGGAACCCCTGGGACAAGCGGCCTAATAAAGGTGTGCAGGCTTGCCCAAAGAGGGGGACCCGTGGGACAAGCGGCCTAATAAAGGTGTGCAGGCTTGCCCAAAGAGGGGGACCCCTGGGACAAGCGGCCTAATAAAGGTGTGCAGGCTTGCCCAAAGAGGGGGACCCCGGGACAAGCGGCCTAATAAAGCTGTGCAGGCTTGCCCAAAGAGGGGGACCCCGAGACAAGCGGCCTAATAAAGGTGTGCAGGCTTGCCCAAAGAGGGGGACCCTGGGACAAGCGGCCTAATAAAGGTGTGCAGGCTTGCCCAAAGAGGGGGACCCCGGGACAAGCGGCCTAATAAAGGTGTGCAGGCTTGCCCAAAGAGGGGGACCCCGGGACAAGCGGCCTAATAAAGGTGTGCAGGCTTGCCCAAAGAGGGGGACCCCGGGACAAGCGGCCTAATAAAGGTGTGCAGGCTTGCCCAAAGAGGGGACTCCTGGGACAAGCGGCCTAATAAAGCTGTGCAGGCTTGCCCAAAGAGGGGGACTCCTGGGACAAGCGGCCTAATAAAGGTGTGCCGGCTTGCCCAAAGAGGGGGACCCCGGGACAAGCGGCCTAATAAAGCTGTGCAGGCTTGCCCAAAGAGGGGGACCCCGGGACAAGCGGCCTAATAAAGGTGTGCAGGCTTGCCCAAAGAGGGGGACTCCTGGGACAAGCGGCCTAATAAAGGTGTGCCGGCTTGCCCAAAGAGGGGGACCCCGGGACAAGCGGCCTAATAAAGCTGTGCAGGCTTGCCCAAAGAGGGGGACCCCGGGACAAGCGGCCTAATAAAGGTGTGCAGGCTTGCCCAAAGAGGGGAACCCCTGGGACGAGCGACCTAATAAAGGTGTGCAGGCTTGCCCAAAGAGGGGACACCTGGGACAAGCGGCCTAATAAAGGTGTGCAGGCTTGCCCAAAGAGGGGGACCCCGGGACAAGCGGCCTAATAAAGGTGTGCAGGCTTGCCCAAAGAGGGGACACCTGGGACAAGCGGCCTAATAAAGATGTGCAGGCTTGCCCAAAGAGGGGGACCCCGGGACAAGCGGCCTAAAAAAGGTGTGCAGGCTTGCCCAAAGAGGGGGACTCTGGGACAAGCGGCCTAATAAAGGTGTGCAGGCTTGCCCAAAGAGGGGGACCCCGGGACAAGCGGCCTAATAAAGGTGTGCAGGCTTGCCCAAAGAGGGGGACCCCGGGACAAGCGGCCTAATAAAGGTGTGCAGGCTTGCCCAAAGAGGGGGACCCCTGGACAAGCGGCCTAATAAAGGTGTACAGGCTTGCCCAAAGAGGAGGACCCCTGGGACAAGCGGCCTAATAAAGGTGTGCAGGCTTGCCCAAAGAGGGGGACCCCGAGACAAGCGGCCTAATAAAGGTGTGCAGGCTTGCCCAAAGAGGGGGACCCCTGGACAAGCGGCCTAATAAAGGTGTACAGGCTTGCCCAAAGAGGGGGACCCCTGGGACAAGCGGCCTAATAAAGGTGTGCAGGCTTGCCCAAAGAGGGGACTCCTGGGACAAGCGGCCTAATAAAGGTGTGCAGGCTTGCCCAAAGAGGGGGACCCTGGGACAAGCGGCCTAATAAAGCTGTGCAGGCTTGCCCAAAGAGGGGGACCCCTGGGACAAGCGGCCTAATAAAGGTGTGCAGGCTTGCCCAAAGAGGGGGACCCCGGGACAAGCGGCCTAATAAAGGTGTGCAGGCTTGCCCAAAGAGGGGGACCCCGAGACAAGCGGCCTAATAAAGGTGTGCAGGCTTGCCCAAAGAGGGGGACCCCGGGACAAGCGGCCTAATAAAGGTGTGCAGGCTTGCCCAAAGAGGGGGACCCTGGGACAAGCGGCCTAATAAAGGTGTGCAGGCTTGCCCAAAGAGGGGGACCCCGAGACAAGCGGCCTAATAAAGGTGTGCAGGCTTGCCCAAAGAGGGGGACTCTGGGACAAGCGGCCTAATAAAGGTGTGCAGGCTTGCCCAAAGAGGGGGACCCCGGGACAAGCGGCCTAATAAAGGTGTGCAGGCTTGCCCAAAGAGGGGGACCCCGGGACAAGCGGCCTAATAAAGGTGTGCAGGCTTGCCCAAAGAGGGGGACCCCGGGACAAGCGGCCTAATAAAGCTGTGCAGGCTTGCCCAAAGAGGGGGACCCCGGGACAAGCGGCCTAATAAAGGTGTGCCGGCTTGCCCAAAGAGGGGAACCCCTGGACAAGCGGCCTAATAAAGGTGTGCAGGCTTGCCCAAAGAGGGGGACCCCGGGACAAGCGGCCTAAAAAAGGTGTGCAGGCTTGCCCAAAGAGGGGAACCCCTGGACAAGCGGCCTAATAAAGGTGTGCAGGCTTGCCCAAAGAGGGGAACCCTGGGACAAGCGGCCTAATAAAGGTGTGCAGGCTTGCCCAAAGAGGGGGACCCCGGGACAAGCGGCCTAATAAAGGTGTGCCGGCTTACCCAAAGAGGGGGACCCGTGGGACAAGCGGCCTAATAAAGGTGTGCAGGCTTGCCCAAAGAGGGGTACCCCGGGACAAGCGGCCTAATAAAGGTGTGCCGGCTTGCCCAAAGAGGGGGACCCCTAGGACAAGCAGCCTAATAAAGGTGTGCAGGCTTGCCCAAAGAGGGGGACCCCTGGGACAAGCGGCCTAATAAAGGTGTGCAGGCTTGCCCAAAGAGGGGGACCCTGGGACAAGCGGCCTAATAAAGGTGTGCAGGCTTGCCCAAAGAGGGGGACCCCTAGGACAAGCAGCCTAATAAAGGTGTGCAGGCTTGCCCAAAGAGGGGGACCCCTGGGACAAGCGGCCTAATAAAGGTGTGCAGGCTTGCCCAAAGAGGGGGACCCCTGGGACAAGCGGCCTAATAAAGGTGTGCAGGCTTGCCCAAAGAGGGGGACCCCGGGACAAGCGGCCTAATAAAGGTGTGCAGGCTTGCCCAAAGAGGGGGACCCGTGGGACAAGCGGCCTAATAAAGGTGTGCAGGCTTGCCCAAAGAGGGGGACCCCGAGACAAGCGGCCTAATAAAGGTGTGCAGGCTTGCCCAAAGAGGGGGACCCTGGGACAAGCGGCCTAATAAAGGTGTGCAGGCTTGCCCAAAGAGGGGGACCCCGGGACAAGCGGCCTAATAAAGGTGTGCAGGCTTGCCCAAAGAGGGGGACCCCGGGACAAGCGGCCTAATAAAGGTGTGCAGGCTTGCCCAAAGAGGGGGACCCCGGGACAAGCGGCCTAATAAAGGTGTGCAGGCTTGCCCAAAGAGGGGACTCCTGGGACAAGCGGCCTAATAAAGGTGTGCAGGCTTGCCCAAAGAGGGGGACTCCTGGGACAAGCGGCCTAATAAAGGTGTGCCGGCTTGCCCAAAGAGGGGGACCCCGGGACAAGCGGCCTAATAAAGCTGTGCAGGCTTGCCCAAAGAGGGGGACCCCGGGACAAGCGGCCTAATAAAGGTGTGCAGGCTTGCCCAAAGAGGGGAACCCCTGGGACGAGCGACCTAATAAAGGTGTGCAGGCTTGCCCAAAGAGGGGACACCTGGGACAAGCGGCCTAATAAAGGTGTGCAGGCTTGCCCAAAGAGGGGGACCCCGGGACAAGCGGCCTAATAAAGGTGTGCAGGCTTGCCCAAAGAGGGGACACCTGGGACAAGCGGCCTAATAAAGGTGTGCAGGCTTGCCCAAAGAGGGGGACCCCGGGACAAGCGGCCTAAAAAAGGTGTGCAGGCTTGCCCAAAGAGGGGGACTCTGGGACAAGCGGCCTAATAAAGGTGTGCAGGCTTGCCCAAAGAGGGGGACCCCGGGACAAGCGGCCTAATAAAGGTGTGCAGGCTTGCCCAAAGAGGGGGACCCCGGGACAAGCGGCCTAATAAAGGTGTGCAGGCTTGCCCAAAGAGGGGGACCCCTGGACAAGCGGCCTAATAAAGGTGTACAGGCTTGCCCAAAGAGGGGGACCCCTGGGACAAGCGGCCTAATAAAGGTGTGCAGGCTTGCCCAAAGAGGGGGACCCCGAGACAAGCGGCCTAATAAAGGTGTGCAGGCTTGCCCAAAGAGGGGGACCCCTGGACAAGCGGCCTAATAAAGGTGTACAGGCTTGCCCAAAGAGGGGGACCCCTGGGACAAGCGGCCTAATAAAGGTGTGCAGGCTTGCCCAAAGAGGGGACTCCTGGGACAAGCGGCCTAATAAAGGTGTGCAGGCTTGCCCAAAGAGGGGGACCCTGGGACAAGCGGCCTAATAAAGCTGTGCAGGCTTGCCCAAAGAGGGGGACCCCTGGGACAAGCGGCCTAATAAAGGTGTGCAGGCTTGCCCAAAGAGGGGGACCCCGGGACAAGCGGCCTAATAAAGGTGTGCAGGCTTGCCCAAAGAGGGGGACCCCGAGACAAGCGGCCTAATAAAGGTGTGCAGGCTTGCCCAAAGAGGGGGACCCCGGGACAAGCGGCCTAATAAAGGTGTGCAGGCTTGCCCAAAGAGGGGGACCCTGGGACAAGCGGCCTAATAAAGGTGTGCAGGCTTGCCCAAAGAGGGGGACCCCGAGACAAGCGGCCTAATAAAGGTGTGCAGGCTTGCCCAAAGAGGGGGACTCTGGGACAAGCGGCCTAATAAAGGTGTGCAGGCTTGCCCAAAGAGGGGGACCCCGGGACAAGCGGCCTAATAAAGGTGTGCAGGCTTGCCCAAAGAGGGGGACCCCGGGACAAGCGGCCTAATAAAGGTGTGCAGGCTTGCCCAAAGAGGGGGACCCCGGGACAAGCGGCCTAATAAAGCTGTGCAGGCTTGCCCAAAGAGGGGGACCCCGGGACAAGCGGCCTAATAAAGGTGTGCCGGCTTGCCCAAAGAGGGGAACCCCTGGACAAGCGGCCTAATAAAGGTGTGCAGGCTTGCCCAAAGAGGGGGACCCCGGGACAAGCGGCCTAAAAAAGGTGTGCAGGCTTGCCCAAAGAGGGGAACCCCTGGACAAGCGGCCTAATAAAGGTGTGCAGGCTTGCCCAAAGAGGGGAACCCTGGGACAAGCGGCCTAATAAAGGTGTGCAGGCTTGCCCAAAGAGGGGGACCCCGGGACAAGCGGCCTAATAAAGGTGTGCCGGCTTACCCAAAGAGGGGGACCCGTGGGACAAGCGGCCTAATAAAGGTGTGCAGGCTTGCCCAAAGAGGGGTACCCCGGGACAAGCGGCCTAATAAAGGTGTGCCGGCTTGCCCAAAGAGGGGGACCCCTGGGACAAGCGGCCTAATAAAGGTGTGCAGGCTTGCCCAAAGAGGGGGACCCTGGGACAAGCGGCCTAATAAAGGTGTGCAGGCTTGCCCAAAGAGGGGGACCCCGGGACAAGCGGCCTAATAAAGGTGTGCAGGCTTGCCCAAAGAGGGGGACCCCGAGACAAGCGGCCTAATAAAGGTGTGCAGGCTTGCCCAAAGAGGGGGACCCCGGGACAAGCGGCCTAATAAAGGTGTGCAGGCTTGCCCAAAGAGGGGGACCCCGGGACAAGCGGCCTAATAAAGGTGTGCCGGCTTGCCCAAAGAGGGGGACCCCTGGGACAAGCGGCCTAATAAAGGTGTGCAGGCTTGCCCAAAGAGGGGGACCCGTGGGACAAGCGGCCTAATAAAGGTGTGCAGGCTTGCCCAAAGAGGGGGACCCCGGGACAAGCGGCCTAATAAAGGTGTGCAGGCTTGCCCAAAGAGGGGGACTCTGGGACAAGCGGCCTAATAAAGGTGTGCAGGCTTGCCCAAAGAGGGGGACCCCGGGACAAGCGGCCTAATAAAGGTGTGCAGGCTTGCCCAAAGAGGGGGACCCCGGGACAAGCGGCCTAATAAAGCTGTGCAGGCTTGCCCAAAGAGGGGGACCCCGGGACAAGCGGCCTAATAAAGGTGTGCAGGCTTGCCCAAAGAGGGGAACCCTGGGACAAGCGGCCTAATAAAGGTGTGCAGGCTTGCCCAAAGAGGGGGACCCCGGGACAAGCGGCCTAATAAAGGTGTGCCGGCTTACCCAAAGAGGGGGACCCGTGGGACAAGCGGCCTAATAAAGGTGTGCAGGCTTGCCCAAAGAGGGGTACCCCGGGACAAGCGGCCTAATAAAGGTGTGCCGGCTTGCCCAAAGAGGGGGACCCCTAGGACAAGCAGCCTAATAAAGGTGTGCAGGCTTGCCCAAAGAGGGGGACCCCTGGGACAAGCGGCCTAATAAAGGTGTGCAGGCTTGCCCAAAGAGGGGGACCCTGGGACAAGCGGCCTAATAAAGGTGTGCAGGCTTGCCCAAAGAGGGGGACCCCTAGGACAAGCAGCCTAATAAAGGTGTGCAGGCTTGCCCAAAGAGGGGGACCCCTGGGACAAGCGGCCTAATAAAGGTGTGCAGGCTTGCCCAAAGAGGGGGACCCCTGGGACAAGCGGCCTAATAAAGGTGTGCAGGCTTGCCCAAAGAGGGGGACCCCGGGACAAGCGGCCTAATAAAGGTGTGCAGGCTTGCCCAAAGAGGGGGACCCGTGGGACAAGCGGCCTAATAAAGGTGTGCAGGCTTGCCCAAAGAGGGGGACCCCGAGACAAGCGGCCTAATAAAGGTGTGCAGGCTTGCCCAAAGAGGGGGACCCTGGGACAAGCGGCCTAATAAAGGTGTGCAGGCTTGCCCAAAGAGGGGGACCCCGGGACAAGCGGCCTAATAAAGGTGTGCAGGCTTGCCCAAAGAGGGGGACCCCGGGACAAGCGGCCTAATAAAGGTGTGCAGGCTTGCCCAAAGAGGGGGACCCCGGGACAAGCGGCCTAATAAAGGTGTGCAGGCTTGCCCAAAGAGGGGACTCCTGGGACAAGCGGCCTAATAAAGGTGTGCAGGCTTGCCCAAAGAGGGGGACTCCTGGGACAAGCGGCCTAATAAAGGTGTGCCGGCTTGCCCAAAGAGGGGGACCCCGGGACAAGCGGCCTAATAAAGCTGTGCAGGCTTGCCCAAAGAGGGGGACCCCGGGACAAGCGGCCTAATAAAGGTGTGCAGGCTTGCCCAAAGAGGGGAACCCCTGGGACGAGCGACCTAATAAAGGTGTGCAGGCTTGCCCAAAGAGGGGACACCTGGGACAAGCGGCCTAATAAAGGTGTGCAGGCTTGCCCAAAGAGGGGGACCCCGGGACAAGCGGCCTAATAAAGGTGTGCAGGCTTGCCCAAAGAGGGGACACCTGGGACAAGCGGCCTAATAAAGGTGTGCAGGCTTGCCCAAAGAGGGGGACCCCGGGACAAGCGGCCTAAAAAAGGTGTGCAGGCTTGCCCAAAGAGGGGGACTCTGGGACAAGCGGCCTAATAAAGGTGTGCAGGCTTGCCCAAAGAGGGGGACCCCGGGACAAGCGGCCTAATAAAGGTGTGCAGGCTTGCCCAAAGAGGGGGACCCCGGGACAAGCGGCCTAATAAAGGTGTGCAGGCTTGCCCAAAGAGGGGGACCCCTGGACAAGCGGCCTAATAAAGGTGTACAGGCTTGCCCAAAGAGGGGGACCCCTGGGACAAGCGGCCTAATAAAGGTGTGCAGGCTTGCCCAAAGAGGGGGACCCCGAGACAAGCGGCCTAATAAAGGTGTGCAGGCTTGCCCAAAGAGGGGGACCCCTGGACAAGCGGCCTAATAAAGGTGTACAGGCTTGCCCAAAGAGGGGGACCCCTGGGACAAGCGGCCTAATAAAGGTGTGCAGGCTTGCCCAAAGAGGGGACTCCTGGGACAAGCGGCCTAATAAAGGTGTGCAGGCTTGCCCAAAGAGGGGGACCCTGGGACAAGCGGCCTAATAAAGCTGTGCAGGCTTGCCCAAAGAGGGGGACCCCTGGGACAAGCGGCCTAATAAAGGTGTGCAGGCTTGCCCAAAGAGGGGGACCCCGGGACAAGCGGCCTAATAAAGGTGTGCAGGCTTGCCCAAAGAGGGGGACCCCGAGACAAGCGGCCTAATAAAGGTGTGCAGGCTTGCCCAAAGAGGGGGACCCCGGGACAAGCGGCCTAATAAAGGTGTGCAGGCTTGCCCAAAGAGGGGGACCCTGGGACAAGCGGCCTAATAAAGGTGTGCAGGCTTGCCCAAAGAGGGGGACCCCGAGACAAGCGGCCTAATAAAGGTGTGCAGGCTTGCCCAAAGAGGGGGACTCTGGGACAAGCGGCCTAATAAAGGTGTGCAGGCTTGCCCAAAGAGGGGGACCCCGGGACAAGCGGCCTAATAAAGGTGTGCAGGCTTGCCCAAAGAGGGGGACCCCGGGACAAGCGGCCTAATAAAGGTGTGCAGGCTTGCCCAAAGAGGGGGACCCCGGGACAAGCGGCCTAATAAAGCTGTGCAGGCTTGCCCAAAGAGGGGGACCCCGGGACAAGCGGCCTAATAAAGGTGTGCCGGCTTGCCCAAAGAGGGGAACCCCTGGACAAGCGGCCTAATAAAGGTGTGCAGGCTTGCCCAAAGAGGGGGACCCCGGGACAAGCGGCCTAAAAAAGGTGTGCAGGCTTGCCCAAAGAGGGGAACCCCTGGACAAGCGGCCTAATAAAGGTGTGCAGGCTTGCCCAAAGAGGGGAACCCTGGGACAAGCGGCCTAATAAAGGTGTGCAGGCTTGCCCAAAGAGGGGGACCCCGGGACAAGCGGCCTAATAAAGGTGTGCCGGCTTACCCAAAGAGGGGGACCCGTGGGACAAGCGGCCTAATAAAGGTGTGCAGGCTTGCCCAAAGAGGGGTACCCCGGGACAAGCGGCCTAATAAAGGTGTGCCGGCTTGCCCAAAGAGGGGGACCCCTGGGACAAGCGGCCTAATAAAGGTGTGCAGGCTTGCCCAAAGAGGGGGACCCTGGGACAAGCGGCCTAATAAAGGTGTGCAGGCTTGCCCAAAGAGGGGGACCCCGGGACAAGCGGCCTAATAAAGGTGTGCAGGCTTGCCCAAAGAGGGGGACCCCGAGACAAGCGGCCTAATAAAGGTGTGCAGGCTTGCCCAAAGAGGGGGACCCCGGGACAAGCGGCCTAATAAAGGTGTGCAGGCTTGTCCAAAGAGGGGGACCCCGGGACAAGCGGCCTAATAAAGGTGTGCCGGCTTGCCCAAAGAGGGGGACCCCTGGGACAAGCGGCCTAATAAAGGTGTGCAGGCTTGCCCAAAGAGGGGGACCCGTGGGACAAGCGGCCTAATAAAGGTGTGCAGGCTTGCCCAAAGAGGGGGACCCCGGGACAAGCGGCCTAATAAAGGTGTGCAGGCTTGCCCAAAGAGGGGGACTCTGGGACAAGCGGCCTAATAAAGGTGTGCAGGCTTGCCCAAAGAGGGGGACCCCGGGACAAGCGGCCTAATAAAGGTGTGCAGGCTTGCCCAAAGAGGGGGACCCCGGGACAAGCGGCCTAATAAAGCTGTGCAGGCTTGCCCAAAGAGGGGGACCCCGGGACAAGCGGCCTAATAAAGGTGTGCCGGCTTGCCCAAAGAGGGGAACCCCTGGACAAGCGGCCTAATAAAGGTGTGCAGGCTTGCCCAAAGAGGGGGACCCCGGGACAAGCGGCCTAAAAAAGGTGTGCAGGCTTGCCCAAAGAGGGGAACCCTGGGACAAGCGGCCTAATAAAGGTGTGCAGGCTTGCCCAAAGAGGGGGACCCCGGGACAAGCGGCCTAATAAAGGTGTGCCGGCTTACCCAAAGAGGGGGACCCGTGGGACAAGCGGCCTAATAAAGGTGTGCAGGCTTGCCCAAAGAGGGGTACCCCGGGACAAGCGGCCTAATAAAGGTGTGCCGGCTTGCCCAAAGAGGGGGACCCCTGGGACAAGCGGCCTAATAAAGGTGTGCAGGCTTGCCCAAAGAGGGGAACCCCTGGACAAGCGGCCTAATAAAGGTGTGCAGGCTTGCCCAAAGAGGGGGACCCCGGGACAAGCGGCCTAAAAAAGGTGTGCAGGCTTGCCCAAAGAGGGGAACCCTGGGACAAGCGGCCTAATAAAGGTGTGCAGGCTTGCCCAAAGAGGGGGACCCCGGGACAAGCGGCCTAATAAAGGTGTGCCGGCTTACCCAAAGAGGGGGACCCGTGGGACAAGCGGCCTAATAAAGGTGTGCAGGCTTGCCCAAAGAGGGGTACCCCGGGACAAGCGGCCTAATAAAGGTGTGCCGGCTTGCCCAAAGAGGGGGACCCCTGGGACAAGCGGCCTAATAAAGGTGTGCAGGCTTGCCCAAAGAGGGGGACCCTGGGACAAGCGGCCTAATAAAGGTGTGCAGGCTTGCCCAAAGAGGGGGACCCCGGGACAAGCGGCCTAATAAAGGTGTGCAGGCTTGCCCAAAGAGGGGGACCCCTGGACAAGCGGCCTAATAAAGGTGTGCAGGCTTGCCCAAAGAGGGGAACCCTGGGACAAGCGGCCTAATAAAGGTGTGCAGGCTTGCCCAAAGAGGGGGACCCCGGGACAAGCGGCCTAATAAAGGTGTGCCGGCTTACCCAAAGAGGGGGACCCGTGGGACAAGCGGCCTAATAAAGGTGTGCAGGCTTGCCCAAAGAGGGGTACCCCGGGACAAGCGGCCTAATAAAGGTGTGCCGGCTTGCCCAAAGAGGGGGACCCCTGGGACAAGCGGCCTAATAAAGGTGTGCAGGCTTGCCCAAAGAGGGGGACCCCGGGACAAGCGGCCTAATAAAGGTGTGCAGGCTTGCCCAAAGAGGGGGACCCCGAGACAAGCGGCCTAATAAAGGTGTGCAGGCTTGCCCAAAGAGGGGGACCCCTGGACAAGCGGCCTAATAAAGGTGTACAGGCTTGCCCAAAGAGGGGGACCCCTGGGACAAGCGGCCTAATAAAGGTGTGCAGGCTTGCCCAAAGAGGGGGACCCCGAGACAAGCGGCCTAATAAAGGTGTGCAGGCTTGCCCAAAGAGGGGGACCCCTGGACAAGCGGCCTAATAAAGGTGTACAGGCTTGCCCAAAGAGGGGGACCCCTGGGA
Organism: Lissotriton vulgaris; assembly: GCF_964263255.1. NCBI lineage: Eukaryota > Metazoa > Chordata > Amphibia > Caudata > Salamandridae > Lissotriton > Lissotriton vulgaris. The sequence continues at coordinate 1,995,129,563 of NC_141693.1, read as the reverse complement.
CAAGCGGCCTAATAAAGGTGTGCAGGCTTGCCCAAAGAGGGGACTCCTGGGACAAGCGGCCTAATAAAGGTGTGCAGGCTTGCCCAAAGAGGGGGACCCTGGGACAAGCGGCCTAATAAAGGTGTGCAGGCTTGCCCAAAGAGGGGGACCCCTGGGACAAGCGGCCTAATAAAGGTGTGCAGGCTTGCCCAAAGAGGGGGACCCCGGGACAAGCGGCCTAATAAAGGTGTGCAGGCTTGCCCAAAGAGGGGGACCCCGAGACAAGCGGCCTAATAAAGGTGTGCAGGCTTGCCCAAAGAGGGGGACCCCGGGACAAGCGGCCTAATAAAGGTGTGCAGGCTTGCCCAAAGAGGGGGACCCTGGGACAAGCGGCCTAATAAAGGTGTGCAGGCTTGCCCAAAGAGGGGGACCCCGGGACAAGCGGCCTAATAAAGGTGTGCAGGCTTGCCCAAAGAGGGGGACCCTGGGACAAGCGGCCTAATAAAGGTGTGCAGGCTTGCCCAAAGAGGGGGACCCCGAGACAAGCGGCCTAATAAAGGTGTGCAGGCTTGCCCAAAGAGGGGGACTCTGGGACAAGCGGCCTAATAAAGGTGTGCAGGCTTGCCCAAAGAGGGGGACCCCGGGACAAGCGGCCTAATAAAGGTGTGCAGGCTTGCCCAAAGAGGGGGACCCCGGGACAAGCGGCCTAATAAAGGTGTGCAGGCTTGCCCAAAGAGGGGGACCCCGGGACAAGCGGCCTAATAAAGCTGTGCAGGCTTGCCCAAAGAGGGGGACCCCGGGACAAGCGGCCTAATAAAGGTGTGCCGGCTTGCCCAAAGAGGGGAACCCCTGGACAAGCGGCCTAATAAAGGTGTGCAGGCTTGCCCAAAGAGGGGGACCCCGGGACAAGCGGCCTAAAAAAGGTGTGCAGGCTTGCCCAAAGAGGGGAACCCCTGGACAAGCGGCCTAATAAAGGTGTGCAGGCTTGCCCAAAGAGGGGAACCCTGGGACAAGCGGCCTAATAAAGGTGTGCAGGCTTGCCCAAAGAGGGGGACCCCGGGACAAGCGGCCTAATAAAGGTGTGCCGGCTTACCCAAAGAGGGGGACCCGTGGGACAAGCGGCCTAATAAAGGTGTGCAGGCTTGCCCAAAGAGGGGTACCCCGGGACAAGCGGCCTAATAAAGGTGTGCCGGCTTGCCCAAAGAGGGGGACCCCTGGGACAAGCGGCCTAATAAAGGTGTGCAGGCTTGCCCAAAGAGGGGGACCCTGGGACAAGCGGCCTAATAAAGGTGTGCAGGCTTGCCCAAAGAGGGGGACCCCGGGACAAGCGGCCTAATAAAGGTGTGCAGGCTTGCCCAAAGAGGGGGACCCCGAGACAAGCGGCCTAATAAAGGTGTGCAGGCTTGCCCAAAGAGGGGGACCCCGGGACAAGCGGCCTAATAAAGGTGTGCAGGCTTGCCCAAAGAGGGGGACCCCGGGACAAGCGGCCTAATAAAGGTGTGCCGGCTTGCCCAAAGAGGGGGACCCCTGGGACAAGCGGCCTAATAAAGGTGTGCAGGCTTGCCCAAAGAGGGGGACCCGTGGGACAAGCGGCCTAATAAAGGTGTGCAGGCTTGCCCAAAGAGGGGGACCCCGGGACAAGCGGCCTAATAAAGGTGTGCAGGCTTGCCCAAAGAGGGGGACTCTGGGACAAGCGGCCTAATAAAGGTGTGCAGGCTTGCCCAAAGAGGGGGACCCCGGGACAAGCGGCCTAATAAAGGTGTGCAGGCTTGCCCAAAGAGGGGAACCCGGGACAAGCGGCCTAATAAAGCTGTGCAGGCTTGCCCAAAGAGGGGGACCCCGGGACAAGCGGCCTAATAAAGGTGTGCCGGCTTGCCCAAAGAGGGGAACCCCTGGACAAGCGGCCTAATAAAGGTGTGCAGGCTTGCCCAAAGAGGGGGACCCCGGGACAAGCGGCCTAAAAAAGGTGTGCAGGCTTGCCCAAAGAGGGGAACCCCTGGACAAGCGGCCTAATAAAGGTGTGCAGGCTTGCCCAAAGAGGGGAACCCTGGGACAAGCGGCCTAATAAAGGTGTGCAGGCTTGCCCAAAGAGGGGGACCCCGGGACAAGCGGCCTAATAAAGGTGTGCCGGCTTACCCAAAGAGGGGGACCCGTGGGACAAGCGGCCTAATAAAGGTGTGCAGGCTTGCCCAAAGAGGGGTACCCCGGGACAAGCGGCCTAATAAAGGTGTGCCGGCTTGCCCAAAGAGGGGGACCCCTGGGACAAGCGGCCTAATAAAGGTGTGCAGGCTTGCCCAAAGAGGGGGACCCTGGGACAAGCGGCCTAATAAAGGTGTGCAGGCTTGCCCAAAGAGGGGGACCCCGGGACAAGCGGCCTAATAAAGATGTGCAGGCTTGCCCAAAGAGGGGGACCCCGAGACAAGCGGCCTAATAAAGGTGTGCAGGCTTGCCCAAAGAGGGGGACCCCGGGACAAGCGGCCTAATAAAGGTGTGCAGGCTTGCCCAAAGAGGGGGACCCCGGGACAAGCGGCCTAATAAAGGTGTGCCGGCTTGCCCAAAGAGGGGGACCCCTGGGACAAGCGGCCTAATAAAGGTGTGCAGGCTTGCCCAAAGAGGGGGACCCGTGGGACAAGCGGCCTAATAAAGGTGTGCAGGCTTGCCCAAAGAGGGGGACCCCGGGACAAGCGGCCTAATAAAGCTGTGCAGGCTTGCCCAAAGAGGGGGACCCCGGGACAAGGGCCTAATAAAGGTGTGCCGGCTTGCCCAAAGAGGGGGACCCCGGGACAAGCGGCCTAATAAAGGTGTGCAGGCTTGCCCAAAGAGGGGGACCCCGGGACAAGCGGCCTAATAAAGGTGTGCAGGCTTGCCCAAAGAGGGGGACCCTGGGACAAGCGGCCTAATAAAGGTGTGCAGGCTTGCCCAAAGAGGGGGACCCCGGGACAAGCGGCCTAATAAAGGTGTGCAGGCTTGCCCAAAGAGGGGGACCCTGGGACAAGCGGCCTAATAAAGGTGTGCAGGCTTGCCCAAAGAGGGGGACCCGTGGGACAAGCGACCTAATAAAGGTGTGCAGGCTTGCCCAAAGAGGGGGACCCCGGGACAAGCGACCTAATAAAGGTGTGCAGGCTTGCCCAAAGAGGGGGACCCCGGGACAAGCGGCCTAATAAAGGTGTGCAGGCTTGCCCAAAGAGGGGGACCCCGAGACAAGCGGCCTAATAAAGGTGTGCAGGCTTGCCCAAAGAGGGGGACCCGTGGGACAAGCGACCTAATAAAGGTGTGCAGGCTTGCCCAAAGAGGGGGACCCGTGGGACAAGCGACCTAATAAAGGTGTGCAGGCTTGCCCGAAGAGGGGGACCCCGGGACAAGCGGCCTAATAAAGGTGTGCCGGCTTGCCCAAAGAGGGGGACCCCGGGACAAGCGGCCTAATAAAGGTGTGCAGGCTTGCCCAAAGAGGGGGACCCGTGGGACAAGCGGCCTAATAAAGGTGTGCAGGCTTGCCCAAAGAGGGGGACCCCGGGACAAGCGGCCAAATAAAGGTGTGCAGGCTTGCCCAAAGAGGGGGACCCCGGGACAAGCGGCCTAATAAAGGTGTGCAGGCTTGCCCAAAGAGGGGGACTCCTGGGACAAGCGGCCTAATGAAGGTGTGCAGGCTTGCCCAAAGAGTGGAACCCCTCGGACAAGCGGCCTAATAAAGCTGTGCAGGCTTGCCCAAAGAGGGGGACCCCTGGGACAAGCGGCCTAATAAAGGTGTGCAGGCTTGCCCAAAGAGGGGGACCCGTGGGACAAGCGGCCTAATAAAGGTGTGCAGGCTTGCCCAAAGAGTGGAACCCCTGGGACAAGCGGCCTAATAAAGGTGTGCAGGCTTGCCCAAAGAGTGGAACCCCTGGGACAAGCGGCCTAATAAAGGTGTGCAGGCTTGCCCAAAGAGTGGAACCCCTGGGACAAGCGGCCTAATAAAGGTGTGCAGGCTTGCCCAAAGAGGGGGACCCCGGGACAAGCGGCCTAATAAAGGTGTGCAGGCTTGCCCAAAGAGGGGGACCCCGGGACAAGCGGCCTAATAAAGGTGTGCAGGCTTGCCCAAAGAGGGGGACCCCGGGACAAGCGGCCTAATAAAGGTGTGCAGGCTTGCCCAAAGAGGGGGACCCCGGGACAAGCGGCCTAATAAAGGTGTGCAGGCTTGCCCAAAGAGGGGGACCCCGGGACAAGCGGCCTAATAAAGGTGTGCAGGCTTGCCCAAAGAGGGGGACCCCGGGACAAGCGGCCTAATAAAGGTGTGCAGGCTTGCCCAAAGAGTGGCACCCTGGGACAAACGGCCTAATAAAGGTGTGCAGGCTTGCCCAAAGAGGGGGACCCGTGGGACAAGCGGCCTAATAAAGGTGTGCAGGCTTGCCCAAAGAGGGGGACCCCGAGACAAGCGGCCTAATAAAGGTGTGCAGGCTTGCCCAAAGAGGGGGACCCCGGGACAAGCGGCCTAATAAAGGTGTGCAGGCTTGCCCAAAGAGGGGGACCCCGGGACAAGCGGCCTAATAAAGGTGTGCAGGCTTGCCCAAAGAGGGGGACCCCGGGACAAGCGGCCTAATAAAGGTGTGCAGGCTTGCCCAAAGAGGGGGACCCCGGGACAAGCGGCCTAATAAAGGTGTGCCGGCTTGCCCAAAGAGGGGGACCCCGGGACAAGCGGCCTAATAAAGGTGTGCAGGCTTGCCCAAAGAGGGGGACTCTGGGACAAGCGGCCTAATAAAGGTGTGCAGGCTTGCCCAAAGAGGGGGACCCCGGGACAAGCGGCCTAATAAAGGTGTTCAGGCTTGCCCAAAGAGTGGAACCCCTGTGACAAGCGGCCTAATAAAGGTGTGCAGGCTTGCCCAAAGAGGGGGACTCTGGGACAAGCGGCCTAATAAAGGTGTGCAGGCTTGCCCAAAGAGGGGGACCCCGGGACAAGCGGCCTAATAAAGGTGTGCAGGCTTGCCCAAAGAGGGGGACCCCGGGACAAGCGGCCTAATAAAGCTGTGCAGGCTTGCCCAAAGAGGGGGACCCCGGGACAAGCGGCCTAATAAAGCTGTGCAGGCTTGCCCAAAGAGGGGGACCCCGGGACAAGCGGCCTAATAAAGGTGTGCAGGCTTGCCCAAAGAGGGGGACCCCGGGACAAGCGGCCTAATAAAGGTGTGCCGGCTTGCCCAAAGAGGGGGACCCCGGGACAAGCGGCCTAATAAAGGTGTGCCGGCTTACCCAAAGAGGGGGACCCGTGGGACAAGCGGCCTAATAAAGGTGTGCAGGCTTGCCCAAAGAGGGGGACTCTGGGACAAGCGGCCTAATAAAGGTGTGCAGGCTTGCCCAAAGAGGGGGACCCCGGGACAAGCGGCCTAATAAAGGTGTGCAGGCTTGCCCAAAGAGGGGGACCCCGGGACAAGCGGCCTAATAAAGGTGTGCAGGCTTGCCCAAAGAGGGGGACCCCGGGACAAGCGGCCTAATAAAGGTGTGCAGGCTTGCCCAAAGAGGGGGACCCCGGGACAAGCGGCCTAATAAAGGTGTGCAGGCTTGCCCAAAGAGGGGGACCCCGGGACAAGCGGCCTAATAAAGGTGTGCCGGCTTGCCCAAAGAGGGGGACCCCGGGACAAGCGGCCTAATAAAGGTGTGCCGGCTTGCCCAAAGAGGGGGACCCCGGGACAAGCGGCCTAATAAAGGTGTGCCGGCTTGCCCAAAGAGGGGGACCCCTGGGACAAGCGGCCTAATAAAGGTGTGCAGGCGTGCCCAAAGAGGTTGACCCGTGGGACAAGCGGCCTAATAAAGGTGAATCCAGCCCTGGAAGCGATTTCACTGGTGGTGAGGAGCACCACCCAGGTGCAAACACTCCGCCTCTGACCACCAAGCCCTGAAGGGGCTGAAACTGATGGGAGGGGTGTATAGACCAGCAAGAGAATGCTGTGCTAAGGCACCGCCTCCCAAATTGTCACCCTGCGTGTGATGCAGAAGCATCATTGCACAGATATCTCATAGCCAGGCCCACACACTAACTTACACTGAACACATCCATGCAGAGGAGGCGTCCACAATTAAATGCCTGAGACCACACCAGTTTGTTTGGAGAATGTTATGTTGCAGGTTTATTTGATACAGTAATGGCTTAACGTGGATGATCCAAGGGCAGCCAATGATGACATGACCTAGGGTGGCTGCCCGCCTGATTAGCCAATGTGGATCAGGCAGACTCCTATACTGTGCTAAGGCCAGAGCAAGAGGAGTGGAGGCTTCCCATCATGGGCATAGCCGTGCCCACACCCCATAAAGGGCCAGACAGTCTTTCTGCTCCCTCGGGAGAGTAGATTAGAGGTTTACTTCAATCTGACTCCGGGAAGGTGTGGGGTGTGGGGGGGAGAGAGCCCATTAGATACCAGAGAATTTAAACTGGCGTCAAAACAAACAAAAGGAGGGTGCACACTACCCTGGCATCGATCCATACCCCACCCTGGAAAGAGCAATAGTGTCTTTCTACCACCCTGTGGGAAAACATGAGGTTTGTTCCAATTGGGGAAATTACCAAATCTGGTCCCCTGAGGGTAGAAAGTCCAGTAGACACCAGGTATTTTGCATTTGGGGCACAAGAAAGGGGGTGCGGGCATTGGCCACCCCCACCCTAAAAGAGCCTTACCAGTCTTTTCAACCAATTCCAGGAGCAGACTTGGGGTTTGCCCGCAGTTTGCCCTGTGAGGGGGCAGAAAGCCCACTAGACCCCAGGAAATTCAAAATGGCGTCAAAACAAAAGGAGGAAACAGCCTACCCTGGCATTGAGCCATACCTCCCCATAGAAGGGGTAATAGTGTCTATCTGCCACCCCCACCCCCGACAGAAAGGAGGTTTGTCCCAATTGGGGAGTTTGCCCCAAATCTCCCCGGGGTGGGGGGATAGAAAGCCCAGTAGACACCGGGGAATTTGCATTTGGGTCACAAAAATGGTTGTGTGTGTTTTACTCTGGCATTGGGCACATCCCTACCTTAAAAGGGACAAACCAGTCTTTCTGCCCCTCTCCCCAGGAACAGACAAGGGGTTTGCTCCCAATTTGCTACAGGGGTTTGAAAAGCCCTCTAGACACCACAGAGTTCAAAAAAGGTGCCAAAAACTAATAAAAAAAGGAGGCTGTGGCCTTCCCTGGCTTTGAGCCATACCCCACCCCAGAAGGGACAATAGTGTCTTTATGGCCCCTGGGGGCAGATAGGAGGTTTGTCCTGATTGGGGATGTTGCCCCAGATCACCCCTTTAGGGGGTAGAATGCTCAGTAGACACCAGAGAGTTTGCATTTGGGGCAAAGGAAAGGGGTACAGGTGTTGCACCCTGGCATTGGCCTCACCCCCATCCCAAAAGGGACAAAATAGTCTCTCTACTTCTCCCCTGTCCTGACGAAAGGGGAGTTTGCCCCCAGTTTGGCTCTGGTGGGACCAGAGAGCCCACTAGACACCAGAGAATGCAAAATAGCAGCAAAATAAACAAAAGGAGGGTACAGCTTACAGTGGCATCGAGTCATACTCTGCCTGGACTTGGCAAGCGGCCACTTGGGGAAACCTATTAAACCCAGACATTTATTTATTTATTTATTTATTTATTTATTTATCTTTGGCGATTTTTAGAGCGCGCAAATACCCTGGGGTGTCTCGGCGCTGTAGTTGCAGAACTCTCCGGAGGAGGGGAGATTAGGCAGGGAACAACCATGTCTTTAGTTGTTTTCTAAAGTTAAGAAGGGTCGGAGCGCACTTGATGTTTAGAGGAAGTGCGTTCCACAGTATGGCTGTGGCCACAGCAAAGCGTTTGTCGCCCCAGTTGGCCCTTCTTGTACGGGGGACCATGAGTAGGTGCGCTGAGGATGACCGCAGATTTCTAGTATGTTCAAGCGGTCGGAAGGCTCTTCTTAAGAATAGGGGTCCTTGGTCGTGAATAGCCTTATATGCAATGCATAAAGCCTTAAACTTGATGCGGCTCCTCACCGGTAGCCAATGTAATTGTCAGATGTAGGGGGAAACCGATGCAAATCTAGGGATAGATAGCAGTGTTCTGGCGGCAGCATTCTGGACAGTTTGCAGTTTATTAAGAACCTTTTGTTGTGTATTGAGTAGCAATGCGTTGCAGTAATCAGTTTTGGAGAATACTAATGTACTGACCAAGGTTTTACCTGCATGTGGCGGAAGGTATGGGATTAGTTTTTTTATCCTTTTTAGTACGTGGAAGGAAGAGGAAACCACAGCATTGACATGTTGCTGGAATGTCAATTTGTTATCGAAGATAACGCCCAAGTTGCGTACCTTCGTCACAGGTTCTGGCGGTTGTCCCATCTGGTGAGGCCACCATTGAGGGGACCAGGTGGGTTGAAGCCTCCCGAATGTCATCACTTCTGTCTTATCAGAGTTGAGTTTAAGACAGTTGGATGACATCCAGGAGCTTATTGCCTTCATTCCCATTTGGAAATTGGCTGCTACTGAGATTCCGTCATTGTATATCTTTCTGAAAACTAGACACCCAGGGGAGTCTACAGTGTGCTTCGCATGGATCCCACAAGAGCTTCTAACCCGCAATGCCCTGAAAACCTCAAACGTTGCCTAAAATCACACATTTTCCTTGCATTTCAGTGATGTAAACGTCCACAATCCCCAGGGATCCAGAAATGTTCACCACCCAGCGTTCCCACACTTGTCCCATTAAAAAGACTACCCCACTTGTGTGGGTCCGCTAGTGCCAGTGACAAGAATGGATCAAACCAGGGTTAATGGTAGCCCTTGCAGTGACTCCTATTGACCTTGTTTGATACATTCCTGTCATGGGTACTAGGTCCAGTCACACAAAGGGGGCAATGTTTTTATCGGGAAAAGTGGGATATCGCTGGGTGGTAAGAATTTTGTGGATTCCTGCCAGGGTAGGATTGGCCGTACTGCATATTGGGCATTTCCTCAGGACACTGGAAGGGTGGGAGCCAGTTTTGTAGCAGTTGGGGGCGGTTTTGGTACATCAGCCCTCAGTAACAAAAGCAGTAAGCAGATGTTTCCAGCCTTCCAGGGCCTGGCAGGGCTTCCCCAGGGGCTGGTCAGGGAAAACTGCCAGGGCTGCTTTGGATTCCCAGTCCGGCCCTGATTCCTGCAGATTCTGGAAATTTCCATCACAAAAATTTAAGGAAAATACATGATTTTAGGCAAAGTTAAAGGTCCGCAGAGCACTGTGGGTAAGAAATCCTTGTGGGATCCACGCAAGACACAAAGGAACAAAAAGCAGAGGGCCCCTGAGAGCACATACACCAGCAGGACCAGGAGAAAGGGACACTAATGAACAAAAGCAATTCCTGCCTGGTGAATATATACAATTATTAGGAACTATTGTAAATTGAAGAGCGTAAAGTGTTGCATCATAGCCCACCACAATACAATAGGGAACAATCCCTTAGAGTAATTGTAGCACAAAAGCAATTTTTTTTCAGAGTTTATTCTTTTCTATTTCGTATTTGTTATATAAATAATATGTTGGACACCAGAATTCACAGTAAGTAAGGAAACACCCCCCCCAAAAAAACTCACGCAAACTCGCATATGCTCAAAACAAGCATACCTAAGGTCTATACCGAAATGTGCCTCAGCGCTTCTGTTAAATAAGTCAGACCAGGACTACAACTGCAATTGAGCCCTATTGGATGTAAGAAGTGTGGGCCACCCTATAGTTATTATCTACAAATGATATGAAGACATCTACATAATACAGAGCTGTACGATTTGCCTATTTTATCTTCTCTGGTCTACTAACAATGATTCTGTTGCTGATTTTATCTACGAATATTATCTTTGTTTGAATGAATGAAGTCTGGGTTTGTTTGGGTATGCTTGATTTGAGTGTATGCAAGTTTGCGTGAGATATTTCTCTTGGGGGATACTTCCTGACATATTGTGAATTCTGACATCCAGGCTGTGTATTTCAAAGTATTTTTCTATTTATTTATGTTTTGTATTGTCTGTTGTGCTGTATGAATGATTTAAAAGTCATGACATAGTATTTATATTAAAAAAAGAAGTAGGAAAGAATAAACTCTGTAAAAAAACATTGCTTGCTTTTGTACTACAAGAATTACTCAAGGGGATTGTTTCCTATTGTGGTGTGGTGGGCTACGATGCAACACTTTGGCCTCTTCAATTTACTATTGTTCCTTATAAATGTATATGTTCACCAGACAGGCTTTGCTTTTGTTCATTAGTATTCACACAAGGCACTCCACTCTGGAAACCCATGGGTGTTTAGTTTTCAAAAGTATGCAGGTTTGCTAGGTTTTCCTAGGTGCTGGCTAAGCTACAGGTCAAAATCTACAGCTACCCACATTTCAGTCAAGTTTAAATACTTTATTCGACAACATTGTCATAAAAGCATGTAACCCTAAACTAGACAAAATAAATACTAATCTAATAATAAAATCGTATTAAATACCATACAATTTGTACTATATATACTTTGTTGGCGAATAACAATTTTTAAAAATTACACATTTTTGAATATCATCATAGCACAAAGGATGCTCAAATAGTTCATAGGAGTTTTAAAGTGCGCATGCGTATTATCCAAGCCCACCCCAAGAATTTGGCCACAGCAATTGCACAGTTTGATTTCAAGATCCTTAAAGCCTCTAGACATCTCCTTGTGCCCAAATTTCTGCATGCGGGCTTCAACCATCTACTCCTTGGGGCAGCATATAAGGGGCATACAAATAGAAAATGCAAAATGTCTTCTACATGGGATTTACAATAAAAGCATGTATTTACATTATCAGAAGACCATTTGACAGTAAAAGCATTTAAGGGTAAGGTGCCAATTCTGAACTGGAAATACAATTTCCTATCTAGAGACTTGGAGATCAAATCCCAATACTGTTCAAACATTGGGGAAGTTTTAACTTCTAGGAACTGGGATGTCAGGGCAGGGGATTGACTAGAGGTCAGTGCAGCATTGTTTATCATGTCCCAGTATAACTTTTTTAGTGTAGTCTTTGAAGGAAAGTCATCTGGGTCTACTACGGACCATAAGTGTTCAAGGTGCAGTTTTTGAAGTAATTTCCTCACTTCTTTTAGCCAAAGAACTTTATGGAAAATATCAGAGTTATCAACATCCAATAGGGCAGCTGCGTAATGACTCAGCTCCGGAGTAGTTTTTATACACCTCCAGTATAGGAGGGGACGCAGTCTGATCATGTCCTCAATCCTTTTCCTCCCAAGGTCGTAGTGGAGAGGAATTGAGGGGGTGCTCTGTGGAACACCAATTAGGCCCCGCAGGAATTTGTTTTCTGCCACTGTTAAAATGTTCAAACTGGTGAAACCCCAAAGTTCTGATCCATAAAGACATGCACCCAGCACTTTCATGCCATAGATCTCCATCATTGGCTGCATTGGTTTTGTGAATGAAGATTTGTGCTTTTTGGCTATTGCCCCTGCCAACTGGTTAAATTTTAACACTACAGAGTCCATGTGAGATCTCCAATTCATACTAGCATTCAAAGAGATACCTAGGTAGGTGAAGGCATCCACTTCTTCCAAAGAAGCCCCATTGTAAACCATTTTCCCCTTGAATTTCTTAGAGGGATTCAGATTCATAAATTTTGTCTTAGTTGTATTTATTTCTAAGCCCCGGATCCGGCAGAAATCACCAAAAGCGTTTATTGTCTTTTGTAGACCACTAGGGGTCCGCGAGACCAGCAGGGTGTCATCTGCGAACATTAGTACTGGAACTCGCTTCCCGTCTAATAATGGAGCATCCGTCGGAAATTGCTTCAGAAAGTCCACTATGCCATTAATGTAAAGGGAAAATAAGGTGGGGGCCAGGACACAGCCCTGTCTCACGCCTCTCTCAACAGGGAAGGATTCCGTGACCTCTCCCTGGGCTCCCCACCTAATCCGGGCATAGTTGTTCTCATGGAGCCTTACAAGCAAAGTTAATAGTTCAGGACTTATTCCTAAATCCCTTAAAACATCCCAGAGTTTTTGCCGGGGAACTAAATCAAACGCTGACTTCAGGTCAACGAAAACAGCAAACAGAGGACCATTTAGCAGGGTTACATTTTTCCAATATATAGTTAGGAAGTGGAATACCTGGTCGACTGAGCTGGTTAAAGGGCAAAATCCCGCTTGATATGGGGAAAGGATGTCCTTATCAACTATCCAAGCTTGTATCTTGTTTTGAACCATCCTGCCCATCAGTTTTTGGGCACAATCGATGAGGCTGATGGGCCTATAGTTGCTTGGTAGATCCTTGTCCCCTTTTTTGTAGACTGGGATTATTTCTGCTCTTCTCCATGTTGCTGGTATCTTTGCCCCCTGTGCAATGGCATTTCCAAGCCATACAAAGTATTTACACCAGCTATCCCTGTCCGATAAGAAGACATCTGCCGGTATACCATCGATTCCTGGTGCCCTGCCTCTGGTCACTCCATCCATTGCCTCGTGTACATCTTTTAATGAGAATAATTCATTAGTAAAAAATACCCTTTCTGGAAGAGGAACAACCTGTGGACCTGAATTGTCAGCATATTGGGGTTTGAAAAAATCCACCCAGGACTCCTTAGCTACATGATTTTTTGGGCAGTCAGCTACACCCCCTGAGCTCCACTTTAATATGGCCCAGAACTCTTTCTGGTGTTTATCAACACATGCTTTCTTCAAATCTAGCCAAAGGTTCTCATCCCATTGCTTTTTTGCCTTAGTCTGAGTTTTTCTATATTCATCCCTAGCGTTTAGAACTCCCGTTCTAGATCTTAATGCGATACTAAGATTTTGTCTTGCTATTCTACATGATTGGTCGTACCAGCCCTTCTTTATGGGTGGTCCAATACCCTTCCTCTTCTTGTTTGTTTTAAAGAATAGCTTCTGGATGCTAGCAAAGAACTTTGGCTGTGACTCTTCGATCCTTACTTTAAAATTTTCATCGTTCATTAAAACCTGTAGTCTGGCGACCTCATCAATAACTAACCCCTCAAGGACCTGCATATCCTCTGGGTTGCCTACTAGAGTTGCCCATCTGATGTGTCGGAGATTATTAGATGGAACAACATCTAAAGTCGTAAAGTCCCTAGCTAAATTTTCTATCGTTGTTTTTTGTTCTAAGTTGAATAGCAAAGACAGAGGATTGTGATCGCTCTCCAACCTAGGTATGACCTGCATGTCAACCACTTTGCTCCAACCTCTAACATCTATCAGAATACAATCTATCCTACTACTTGATCTTAGGTTATCAAAGGTATGCCTGCCCTGAAAGTCAGAAGGGGTGCGGCCATTGGCTGCCCTCAATCCTCTGGATAGGCATAAACTTTTAACCTGTATAGCTACTTCTGTCCATTTTTTAACCATCGGAAGGTCTAACTGGGGAATTCCCCATTTGGTGTCTTCCTCATGAGTCAGATCGTTATCCTCGCAACCTAGAGGTTCAAATGTTGTGTTTAGGTCTCCACCCACCATAATAGTGTACTGAGTGGGTAGCATCTCTAGGTCATTGTCTAAAGCTCCTACTATGTCAGAGGACCTACCCCCTTGGGTTCCCCTTGCATAGATGTTATATATTGCCAACTTGTAACCGTCATTACAAGTGAGCAGTATAGAAAGTAGGTCGCTATTAGTGATATGACTCTGCTTGATAGTGCACTGCAGAGCTTGCCGTATCCAGATAATTAGACCCCCTGAAGGGCGTCCCTTAGTATTCTTCTTCGCGGGCACATAAAAGTTTAAGAAGCCCAGGCGAAAAACTGATGACACTGACCATGTTTCTTGTAGTAGCACAATGTCATTAGAATCTATAAAGTCACACCATTCTGGAGTCTCTATTTTATGTTGGATACCCGCAATATTCCATGAGATGATCTTGATGCTACCTTCCCTTTCCATATTCCTCTTATTTAAGGGAATAGTCAGGTTAGGGAAAGGCGCACAAGGTGGAGACCTTGCTTCATCTACATTAATACCAGTGTGAACAGGTAGTGAGCTGTTCTCTACTAAATTAAAAGTGTAGTCTCTAGGGTCAGATATCTTGCACTCACAACAATCTGTTCCTGTTGTCATGAGAATACTAGTATTCCCGTGTTTGACCTTTGCAATCTTTAATTGCCCTAAGCTCGTTGATTTTTCCAGTCAATCACATTGACTTAGCCCTGATAGGGCAGAGAACCTATTTTCTATCCCAATTCCCCAATTGTTTTTATTTACAGGGAGTTTGGCTTTTCTTATTACAGGGTTCCATTTGGTTTTTAACAGTGTTGGATTTATATTGTTTCCCTTTTTTATATAGAAGAAGTCCAACGTTAATGGCACTATTTCAGTAGATCTACGCTGAGGGGGATATATATTAGCTAGTATGTTTGGTAGGACTTCGGGATCTGAGAAGTGCAACACCACTCAATCCCCCTTAAACTTTTTGATGCCACCCCCGATCCATTCAACCCTTCTAGCTTTTACTACTTCCTGTGCCAACTGATCCCTGCCTCCTGGTTTAAAAGCCATATTCTTTGATAACCAATGAAGTGATTTATTTATCAAAGAAGGGATGTTCTCTACTTGCCCTGGTTCTAATTGAGGGACATTTGCTAAAACCAATATTAGTGGGGAGGCTTCCACTATTAATTCTACAGGCCCTTTATCTATGTTCTCTATCTCATTTGTACTTCTAGAGGCGGGCCTTGCAGAAACCTCATCAATGGTGGCTGGGTTTGGAATTCCCGTCCCCTCTCCCCCTTGGCCAGGCCTCCACATGATGTTTTGGGAAGTACTTGCTGTAAAATCTGGCCCGACTGCGGCTTTGATAGTTTCCGGATCAGCCATACCCAAATTCGTTAGAACAGTCTTTGGTCTTTCTTCTGTAGTTTTTTGCAAAAGTACCCCCAGTCTGGTAACCTCTGCTGTGAGCTGGTCAATTTTGCTTAGGAGTGGTTTGGTAATAGTTTTAATTTTGTTATCTATGGCGTTCAGTAGCTTTTTAAATTGGTCTTCATCCAGATGAACCTTTCCTCCCCCATTACTCCCAGTATCATCTCCAGTTTTCCCCTGAGGCGAAGTCTCAAGGCGCTTTTTTCCTGAACGAAGACCACCCCTTTTTGGTATATTCTTTCCCCCACCCTTTGTTGCTCTAGGGGCTGGGACCGGTGTAGGGGTTTCCTCTTCTAAAGTAATAATGTCAGTATCAGTTGTACGTTCAGGAAGTGGTTCATTGATTGCAACTAGTAATTGGGTCAGAGGGGTATTATCTGGAGTTTGGAAGACCTCATTACTAATATCAAGAACTGAGGGTGGTAGAGGCGTGTTGTCGATAAGCAAGTCCGGTGAGTAGCTAAGTCCCAAGGATGATCTCCTGTCCTGGTTAATTTTGGCAACTTTTTGTACCATATAATTGTCTATTGTGTTAAGTGGAGCAGAAGATGCTTTAGCTTTAGACATTTTACTAAGTAGCAACAATGCTGGTCCTTAGGGTTAGAGTCAGTATGATGTCCCAGGCAAATACAGGAGTGAGGAGATTACTTCACTTACTTGGATGTTTTTGGGCAGCGGTCTTGGCCCTGCTCCTGCCTCCTCCTGCCGATGAGGGCCGTAGAGGGCCCGCCCTTTGCCCGGGCTTCGCTCCGGGCGTCCCGCGAAGCGGGTTGCTGCGGCGCTTTTGTGCGCCTCCTGGCGCCCTCACGTGCTTGCAAAGCGCGCCGCCGCGTAGGCTGCCGGGAATTGAAGTCCCGGAGCGGCGGCGCGTGTAGTCAGATAGTAAATGACTCTTGGCGGTGGCGGCGTGCTTCTGGGTGCCTGGGTGCCCTGGCAATGACTCCTGGCGGTGGCGGCGTGGCAGCGTTTCACAGGTAAGTTCCTTTGCCTTCTCCCCCGCTCCGCCGGTTGCTGCGGCGCTTTTGTGCGCCTCCTGGCGCCCTCACGTGCTTGCAAAGCGCGCCGATGCGTAGGCTGCCGGGAATTGAAGTCCCGGAGCGGCGGCGCGTGTAGTCAGATAGTAAATGACTCTTGGCGGTGGCGGCGTGCTTCTGGGTGCCTGGGTGCCCTGGCAATGACTCCTGGCGGTGGCGGCGTGGCAGCGTTTCACAGGTAAGTTCCTTTGCCTTCTCCCCCGCTCCGCCGGTTGCTGCAGCGCTTTTGTGCGCCTCCTGGCGCC
The DNA here is from genome assembly GCF_964263255.1 of Lissotriton vulgaris. Taxonomy (NCBI): domain Eukaryota; kingdom Metazoa; phylum Chordata; class Amphibia; order Caudata; family Salamandridae; genus Lissotriton; species Lissotriton vulgaris. The sequence goes on along the minus strand of NC_141693.1, from coordinate 1,995,113,456 downwards.
CTCACGTGCTTGCAAAGCGCGCCGATGCGTAGGCTGCCGGGAATTGAAGTCCCGGAGCGGCGGCGCGTGTAGTCAGATAGTAAATGACTCTTGGCGGTGGCGGCGTGCTTCTGGGTGCCTGGGTGCCCTGGCAATGACTCCTGGCGGTGGCGGCGTGGCAGCGTTTCACAGGTAAGTTCCTTTGCCTTCTCCCCCGCTCCGCCGGTTGCTGCGGCGCTTTTGTGCGCCTCCTGGCGCCCTCACGTGCTTGCAAAGCGCGCCGCCGCGTAGGCTGCCGGGAATTGAAGTCCCGGAGCGGTGGCGCGTGTAGTCAGATAGTAAATGACTCTTGGCGGTGGCGGCGTGCTTCTGGGTGCCTGGGTGCCCTGGCAATGACTCCTGGCGGTGGCGGCATGGCAGCGTTTCACAGGTAAGTTCCTTTGCCTTCTTTTCAAGAAATGGGTCAGTTTTTCATTGGAAAAATGTCATGTGTCAATGTTGTCTTTTGGGTTGTTTCCTGTCGCTGGGACTAGATCTACCCACACAAATGAGGTACCATTTTTATTGGGAGACTTAGGGGAATGCTGAGTAGTAGGTAATTTGTGGTTCCGGACAAATTCCAAAAGTTCTCCTCACAGAAATGTGTGTTGTTTGTTAAAGTTTGAGGGTTGCATGGGTGTCTGGGTAGGAAAATATGTTGAGAACCACACAAATCAATACACCCTGAATTCCCCTGTGTGTCTAATTTTCAGAAATGTGCAGATTTGCTAGGTTTCTCTGGGTGCCTGCTGAGGTAAAGTCGAAAATCTTCAGCTTACTCACAGTGCAAAAATATGGGTCCATTTTCAGTAAAAAAATGTAATGTGTCCATGTTGCGATTTCGGCCCTTTCCTTTCACGAGCAATTGGCCTACCCACACAAGTGAGGTACCATTTATATCAGGAGACATTTGAAACAATGAGAACATTTGTCAATACGACTTCATTTCTCTGCATTTGTGCCTTCCAAATGTAAGCCAGTGTGTACGAAAGAAGACGTTTTGAAAAAGGCCTTCTGAATCACATGCTAGTATGCATACCCAAAAATTCAAAGATGAACAACTGGACACTGTTCCCAAACTCCATATCTGGTGTCCATTTCATAATTACATAGGTGTCCTTGCTACCCAATTTTCACTTTGTAAATTTTAACATATGAATTGCTCTGTACTCCAAACACATTAAAACCCCATTGTACAGTGCAGCTCAGTTGTTCACTCTGGGTACCTTGGACTATTAGAAAATCTACAAACCCTATACATCGCTGTAACTAGAAGGGGATAGCGGACGTAATGGTATACTGTTTTAGTAAATCAGCCTTGTGCCAAGAAGTTACAGAAGAAAACACCACAAGTGGCCATTTTTCTTACTCATTTTCAATATTTATTTTATTTCAACATTTAATTTCCTTCGGAAAACCTTGCAGGATCTACTCAAATGACCTCTTGCTGAATTCAGAATTGTGTCTAATTTTCAGAAATCTATAGCTTTCTGTGATCTCTCATGGGTTTCGCACTGGTTTCCACCACAAACTGGAAGAAGGTTGAAAGTACAAAAGTCCAGTAAAATGAGCTACCTCTTAGAAAAATGCCAAAATGGTGTGTAAAGTTCACATTGAGGCCAGAATATAGAAATTGGGTAACAGGTTTATTCTTAACAGCACAGTACCCTCCATCTCCATCAACCGTCTTGAGTGGACTGATTCCACAACCACCCCACATTCCATAATAGAATACATTTACCTCACACAGATGAGTGACTTAACACGAACATCCTCACGTCAGCCAGTAAAACAGATGTTAAACCCAACATATCTTTCCCCTATAAAAAACAACAACATTGTAATAAAACTATATACAAAGAAAATACGTACATGAAAATATGATCCCAAATAATACTGAAACCTAATATTTCACACAAAGTCTGCTAACCTGTTCGGGAGACGTTTCACTGTTGTTCCCATCTTCACCCGAGAGGCTACCGAATGTTATCCAATACATTCTCCATAATCCACACTCTCTCCCATGTTCGAATCCATAGAAGAATCATTCTGTACCCGAACACCAGTGTCTTGAGATTTATCAGAGACACCTTCTCCCAACCTTACTCTCACAAAAGATCTATCACCACTTCCTCTTGGAAGTCAGGCTTGCATTTAGCTACCCGCCTCACATTCCAGACCTTACCATGTTGCGTCACCACACTCTTGCCATAATTCACCTCATTGTGAGTCGCAGTTTGTTCCCACATGAACCACCAAGGACACAATTTGGATATAGGTGATCTACCTCTCAACAACCTGAAAGGACTCACCTCAGTGGAGCTTGAGGAGTAATACGGTACCACCACAGTTTCTCCCTCAACTTAACATTCCACAAAGCACGTGCCCAAGTAATGCACTCCATTAGAACCCTATTGTACCTCTCAACCTGTCCATTACCTTGTAGTTAATATAAAGCAGTGGTAACATGTTTAATAGTGCTGAAAGTGAAAAAACAATTTAAACTATGGGGGGTTAAGCCTGTACCAACACCCAAACTAGGCCACACCAATAGTTTTGTAACGAAAAGTTGTTTGGGCATGCGTTATGAATTACTGCATTAAACAAACCACTTTATCAACTAGAGTGGTTTGGTGTCTTTATTCCACCTTTCATCTTTTCATTTATTTATGTAATACATATGACATTTAAATCATGTCATAGAGAAGAACAATCATTTTAGAAATATTCGACATAACATCAAAAATTAGCAGCACAATTGACGTTGGACGAGTAAATAACCAATAAGATGACAATACATGACACAAACTAACAAAAGGAACGATAGACCAGTCCTAAATCTAACAGTGAATCAATGGCAGCACGGATTGTTTACATTTTCACACTCTAGCAGCCTGCCATACACAGCCAGCCAATGCAACAATTACAACAGGCGAATTGCCTTGTTTGTACACTGTAGAAATGAGTAGAATGATGATGGTTACAGCTAACTGGGGTGGGTCGACGCGTTTCAGAACCCCACTTTTTTTATGAGTTCTCCTCAGGACCAGGAAAGGTCGAACACATTCAAGGGTGGAAATCACGGGTGCTGTGTAGCAATTAATTGCCGGGAAAGCCGTGTAGTATAGCGAAAAATCTTATGCCTGTGATGAGAAGTGTCAAAGGTGATTCCCTTGATGAATTTTATCAAAACAATATGTGGAATAAGGCTTGGAGAACAGCCTCACTTAGTTGAAATTACTGTGGGCGGTGCCCTCATCTATTTCTTAAAATATTTCTTGCCTAATAAATTTCCAAAATCAATACACGCTGTGGGGCACTGCACGCATCTGTCAGTGGCACTGAATTCCTGCTGATCTGTAACGTGTTACCCAGCCGGGGACATGTTCATATGTTTGTTTCTGATTTTTGAATGAAACTCCCTAACAGCGTCCCTCACCTGTCTCTCATCGGCAGCATCTCCACAAGGCGGAAGTGAATACTGCTGGTAATGCAGAAAGTGAAAAAAAAATAGCTCTCCCTAGATAACAGCTGAGGACCATTATCAGAGATCACATCATAGCCTTCCTTGGCAAAGATCTCCTTGAAAGATTCAATAATAGCACCCAAAGTAACATGAGGAACTAATTTCACTTCTGGCCATTTTGAGTGATAATCTACAAGCACTAGGGCATAGCGAGAATCTACAGGCAGTCCATAAAATAGTCCAGATAGAACACCTGCCACAGAGAAGTCGGCCAAGGAACAGGTTGAGGAGGAGCCGGCACTGGTTTCAACATCTTCTCACTGTTCGCACAGATACTACATTTTCTTACCACTCTCTCTGCCATCCTATCTAATCCAGGCCAACAAAAGGTAGTGTGTATAAGCCTTTTCATGGATGACATACCTGGGTGTCCTTCATGCGCTATTTTAAAATTGCCTCTTGCATTCCCCTGGGAGGAATCCACTTACCACTTTTAAAAACTAGATAATTTTCCATACCTAATTCCTCATCTGTCCTAAAGAATGGAACAAGCTCTTCCGGCAACACTTTCTTTTTAGGCCATCCAATCCTTTTGTACTTTTTAACTTCGGCAACACCTTATCTCCTTCATCATCTTTCATCCACTTATCTTTCTGTATCCCTTTGAACTCCTCGGATTCATATTCAGATACCGCAACTACGATATCTTCTTCCACACTCAGTGACTTGTCTTGCCCATCACCCACAGGAAGACGTGACAGACAGTCAGCCATCACATTGCTACGTCCCGGCACATATTCCACAACAAAACAATATTCCTGCAGCTTGGAAACTAGTCATGCAATCTGGGCCGTAGCATTCCAACCCCCACCAGGAGAAAGAATCCACACCAAGGGTTTGTGATCAGTTTTGAGAACAAAACATGAGCCCCATATGATATTGCAAAAACGTTCAATGGCTCACACACACGCCAACAGTTCTTTTTCAATCTCCACGTTTCTCCTCTTGGCATCAGTCAACGTGCAAGATGCAAAAATGATATTCCACATTTCTTTACAACACCTTTATGACAAAACCCCACCAATGCCATACATACTCGCGTCTACAGTGACGATGCACTGCGCACCCATTCGAAAAGGCTTCAATGTAGGTGCATGGGCAATTTCATTCTTGATCTCTTCAAAAGCAGACATCTGTCTGTCAGTCCATAGATAGTCCACATTCTTCCTTGTGAGCTCTCTGAGCAATTCCAATTTTGGAGCAAAATTCTCAATGAACTTACTATAATATTCACAAAGCCCTGCAGACTATAACAATTTTTCTCTATTGTCTGGAGCAGGAGCCTTAATGATGGCATCAACTAGGGATTTTTGGGGAATAACACCATCCTTTGACACAATGTGACCAAACTTTATTCCCTTGAACTTCAAGCCATCCATGCCCATAAACAAATGGAACCTGGCCCTCTAGAATACAGAAGCCGCGGAGGCTAATCCAAATGGTATACGTCTAAATTGAAATAGCCCCTGAGGTGTAATAAATGCTGTTAGATGGCGAGGAACCTCAGTCAGCTCAACCTGGTGGAAGGCTGACCTCAAATCCAAATTAGAGAACACTCTGGCTCCTTCCAACATGCAAAATACATCATTAATATTGGGCACCCAATGACAGTTTACCACAATGTTGGCATTCACAGCTCTCAAATCCATATAGAGTTTCAAAGAATTGTCAGGTTTTCGTGCCCATAAACTATTGGAGACACCCATTCAGACGACTATTTCTTCAAAAACTCCCTCACTCACCATTCCCACCAACATGTTGTTAAGCTGTTGCCACACATTGATGGGCACATTGCGTGGTTTCTGTATCACAGGCTTAGCATTCGACTTAAGTTTGATCTTGTGAGAATAACCTTCTAATTTTCCCAACTTTCAGAGAAAACTTCACGGAAACTTTCCATAATTCCTCTATCAATCTTCCTGTCTTCTATTACCAGAACTGATTCCCGGTTTCTAGGGTTAAGAATTATTCCAATTTCCATTGATCTTTCCAACCCAGGACATTCACACCTTTGGGTGCCACATACAACTTCATGACCGCCACCCGTCCTTTAAACATGATGTCAGTAACTACATAACCTACAATATCGATAACACCCCCATCAAAACTCCCCACAACAATATCTGAAGGATTCTGATCCTTCACGCTCCATACATGTTCAAACTTATGAAGAAAATACTCCGTTGTGATAATTATCCATGGCGATACAGAATCCACCGCCACCTCTAAATCAACACCCCTAACATTCACTACAAACTTAGGAGGAGAATTTTTTACCTCCTCCTCTACACTTTCCGCTACACCATCTGAAATAGACAAAACCTCCCCTCTGATTCTTTCACATTTCTTCACACACTCTCACATGTTCCAATTTCTTTTCAGCACACCCACTTCCATATTCAAGATATGACACCTTACTCGTATTACACAAATTATTAATTTTCTTTAAATCAGGACAAACTCGGGCAAAATGTTTAATTCTGCCATACGTCACACATGTCTTCCCAATAGCAGGACACCGAGGCGAGGAAGCAATGTGAGCCACACTTCTACAACAATAACATGAAAATGTGTCATCCTTCGTATGTCTCTCTCCTACAAACCTGTTATATTTATCAGTTGTACTTCTATTGAACTCCTTGAATCTTTTCTTAACTACCCCCCCCGGTTTTAGCACCTCCATCACACCTAGTGCACAAACCACATCCGTGTCATCCTTATTAACTTTCTCTGACATATGCACAGATCTCATCGACTTCTCAGAGTGCTCTAACACATCCTGCAGCTTTGGATCCCCCATGACTCACAACTGTTCTTGCACTTTCTTACTTTTCACATGAACTATTATTTGATCTCTGATCATTTAATCAGTTATCACTCCAAAATTGCAGTGTAACGATAACGCTCACAAAGCAGTCAGAAATTCATCGAAACTTTCTTCACTTCCTTGTGCCCTAGTATAAAACTTGAACCGGTTCAAAGCCACACTAGAAGTTGGTTTGAACCTGTTTTCTATCCTTAACAGAGCCTCCTGAAAAACATCAACCTCTTCTGCATCATTCTCCCGCTCCATAGGAATCTGTGGTGGAGTACGAAGAGTCAGCTGTCCCATCACCCCCCGCGCCATAGGAATCTGTGGTAGAGTACGAAGAGTCAGCTGTCCCATCACCCCCCGCGCCATAGGAATCTGTGGTAGAGTACGAAGAGTCAGCTGTCCCATCACCCTCCCGCTCCATAGGAATCTGGGGTGGAGTACGAAGAGTCAGCTGTCCCATCACCCCCCGCGCCATAGGAATCTGTGGTAGAGTACGAAGAGTCAGCTGTCCCATCACCCTCCCGCTCCATAGGAATCTGTGGTGGAGTACAAAGAGTCAGCTGTCCCATCAGCCTCCCGCTCCATAGGAATCTGGGGTGGAGTACGAAGAGTCAGCTGTCCCATCACCCCCCGCGCCATAGGAATCTGTGGTAGAGTACGAAGAGTCAGCTGTCCCATCACCCTCCCGCTCCATAGGAATCTGGGGTGGAGTACGAAGAGTCAGCTGTCCCATCACCCTCCCGCTCCATAGGAATCTGTGGTGCAGTATGAAGAGTCGGCTGTCCCATCACCCTCCCGCTCCATAGGAATCTGGGGTGGAGTACGAAGAGTCAGCTGTCCCATCACCCTCCCGCTCCATAGGAATCTGGGGTGGAGTACGAAGAGTCAGCTGTCCCATCACCCTCCCGCTCCATAGGAATCTGTGGTGGAGTACGAAGAGTCAGCTGTCCCATCACCCTCCCGCTCCATAGGAATCTGGGGTGGAGTACGGAGAGTCAGCTGTCCCATCACCCTCCCGCTCCATAGGAATCTGGGGTGGAGTACGAAGAGTCAGCTGTCCCATCACCCTCCCGCTCCATAGGAATCTGTGGTGGAGTACGGAGAGTCAGCTGTCCAATCACCCTCCCGCTCCATAGGAATCTGTGGTGGAGTACGGAGAGTCAGCTGTCCCATCAGCCTCCCGCTCCATAGGAATCTGTGGTGGAGTACGAAGAGTCAGCTGTCCCATCACCCTCCCGCTCCATAGGAATCTGTGGTGGAGTACGAAGAGTCAGCTGTCCCATCACCCTCCCGCTCCATAGGAATCTGGGGTGGAGTACGGAGAGTCAGCTGTCCCATCACCCTCCCGCTCCATAGGAATCTGTGGTGGAGTACAAAGAGTCAGCTGTCCCATCACCCTCCCGCTCCATAGGAATCTGGGGTGGAGTACGAAGAGTCGGCTGTCCCATCACCCCCCGCGGCATAGGAATCTGTGGTAGAGTACGAAGAGTCAGCTGTCCCATCACCCTCCCGCTCCATAGGAATCTGGGGTGGAGTACGAAGAGTCAGCTGTCCCATCACCCTCCCGCTCCATAGGAATCTGTGGTGGAGTACGAAGAGTCAGCTGTCCCATCACCCTCCCGCTCCATAGGAATCTGGGGTGGAGTACGGAGAGTCAGCTGTCCCATCACCCTCCCGCTCCATAGGAATCTGGGGTGGAGTACGAAGAGTCAGCTGTCCCATCACCCTCCCGCTCCATAGGAATCTGTGGTGGAGTACGGAGAGTCAGCTGTCCCATCACCCTCCCGCTCCATAGGAATCTGTGGTGGAGTACGGAGAGTCAGCTGTCCCATCAGCCTCCCGCTCCATAGGAATCTGTGGTGGAGTACGAAGAGTCAGCTGTCCCATCACCCTCCCGCTCCATAGGAATCTGTGGTGGAGTACGAAGAGTCAGCTGTCCCATCACCCTCCCGCTCCATAGGAATAGTAGTTCCGGGTGAGGAAGGGCAGAGTCAGCACATGCTGCCAGGACCGAGTAAGAAGGCACTAAGTAAGGCCTCTCTCGATCAGCCTTAATTCCCCGAGGGAGAAATTTCCAAAATAAAATAAGGTACAACGTAACCTTAAAAGTCACGAAGAAACAGGTCAAATTTCCTCTTTTCTTCTCACAGTTTTCACTTTTTCACTTAACCCCATTGGTCCTGAAGAAAGCCTATAGATCCTCTGACTACCAAAGGCTGAAACATGTCGACCTCTTTTTAAATTTTCACTGTAATGCACTAGAATCCCTTAACAATTCACAAAGTGCATCCGTAATTTTTTACCCTTAGTCCGAACCCAGACTCAATAAAGAACACTTGTCTGGTTTTCCGACATTTTAGCTTCCACACCACTACCCCCTCACTTCCACGATCACTACTGCCTTAAACCCTAAGGCAAAACCTCCTGGTGGAGGGTGCACAAGACAAACAAATGACTCAATGATTACGCACGCACGTGTAGAAAAGCGGGGATACAGTATATACCGCAAACGAGAAACCATCATTACCAACATACACGTGTATGAGAGTCATTAAATTTGGGAGAAAAACCAGGTCCTTGACTTGTGAGCCCAAGGTTTAAGCAGGACCAGTGATCCTTTCCCCCTTCTGATTATAAAACTATCGACGGAGACTGAAAGGATTTTCACTCTGCCTCCCCCCACCCCCATGATAATACGTGGAGTACGAAGAGTCAGCTGTCCCATCACCCTCCCGCTCCATAGGAATCTGTGGTAGAGTACGAAGAGTCAGCTGTCCCATCACCCTCCCGCTCCGTAGGAATCTGTGGTGGAGTACGAAGAGTCAGCTGTCCCATCACCCTCCCGCTCCATAGGAATCTGTGGTGGAGTACGGAGAGTCAGCTGTCCCATCACCCTCCCGCTCCATAGGAATCTGTGGTGGAGTACGAAGAGTCAGCTGTCCCATCACCCTCCCGCTCCATAGGAATCTGTGGTGGAGTACGAAGAGTCGGCTGTCCCATCACCCTCCCGCTCCATAGGAATCTGGGGTGGAGTACGGAGAGTCAGCTGTCCCATCACCCTCCCGCTCCATAGGAATCTGTGGTAGAGTACGAAGAGTCAGCTGTCCCATCACCCTCCCGCTCCATAGGAATCTGTGGTGGAGTACGAAGAGTCAGCTGTCCCATCACCCTCCCGCTCCATAGGAATCTGTGGTAGAGTACGAAGAGTCAGCTGTCCCATCACCCTCCCGCTCCATAGGAATCTGTGGTGGAGTACGAAGAGTCAGCTGTCCCATCACCCTCCCGCTCCATAGGAATCTGTGGTGGAGTACGAAGAGTCGGCTGTCCCATCACCCTCCCGCTCCATAGGAATCTGTGGTGGAGTACGAAGAGTCAGCTGTCCCTCTGACCCTAAAGAATGCAGGGGGAGATTTTTCTTGTGCTCATTAGACATATCATCATCATCTATCGCTTTCATGTTTGTCAGAAATTCTTCCTTTCATCACATCCAGGAATAGGTGGATCCACTTTATTTTGTAGAAATTTTGTTGGAGGCTAAACTGCATAGATATTGCAAATAACAAGCGAAGAAACGTAGAAATACAATTGTGTGTCAAACAATGTGAAAATCACTGGAAAAGTACCGAGACAATCTGCATTTTTTACTGAAACAAAAAAAAAACGGTGTGAAAATCACTGAATCAACACCCAAAGGATCTGCACATCATGTGGACACAAGTGTGCAAATCTCTGAAATAATCTGCACACAACATCTGCACCTTAGATGGATACAAGTGTGCAAATCACGGAAATGCTGCACAAAACGTGGTACACATTCCTTCTTCACCATGGAGAACCATGCAGGACGCGTTCTAGTTTACTTGTAAACCACACGGCTAGAACGATGATATCAGCAATATCCAGCAAACATTTCACAATGCAGAGAATTGTGCTTCACGCGCTCTAGTTTATTTAGAGAGTGCACGGCGAGCGCAATGACATCACTGCCTACCAGGAACCAATGCAACTACTTTTGGATCCTATCCACAAAGACAAAATGCAGCTTCAACACGGGATTTGGAAAACACAAGTGGAGCGTGGCGTAGCGTGGCGTAGCGTAGCGCAGCGTGGTGCGTTTAGCACACGAGGCCAGGCTCGAGACCACTAACTCGTGAAGTGATTTAAAACAAAAATAAATGAAGCAGTTGTGGCCCCCACGAGCCTCTGGCCAATTAGCTCAACTCTCCCAAATAAATAGCACGAATGAGCCCATTTCACACCTCATCCAGCCACCTGTATAGAAAGTTTAAAAAAAAAGATATATTATAGTGCCTTCACAAGCTCCGGTAAATCCAAGCGCTTCTCCAGCGACTTAATGAATATGGGAAAAAATGACAGTACCAACTGGAAGTTTTCTCAAAAGCAACAGGAATCCTTCTCAATTTCATCCATTTCTGTTTCTTCTGTTTGAAGACACAAGGTATAGCTTCTATACTTTAAACATGATAGCCATGGGTTCTGTAGGAGAAAACACTGCTCCTGTCCTTTTGAAAGGGGTAACAGGTGTCGCTCCAGCTCGTCACATCGTGTAAAGTTCACACTGAGGCCAGAATATAGAAATGGGATCAATATCAACAAGCGAGTGAAGAATTTGGGAGACTAGTTCACCTCCGCTGTATAATCAATGTATCAACAAGAATTGACCTTCACAGGAATGATCAGTTTGTGTCCAGAAAAAACATTCCGTTTTTTAAAAGAACCCTCACCCACCAACCTAGTTGGTGGGATGCTTCATCCTCGGGTTCCCACCAAAGGTGCCGATGGCACTTTGGGTGTACTGCGACACCTAAACAACAGGGGAGCAAGTTTTTTTGGTGTGTGTAGTGATTTGTGATTTTAAACTGTCTATAGGGTCCTCCTAAAAAAAAAGAGTACATTTAATAATGGGGCCCTACAGCAGGGTTAAAAATGAAGCGGATACCCTCTGAGTTTGGGTTTAACTCATGTATCCAATAAAAGGGTCTACATGTTTCAGCCAGTCAATTCCATTAACTGGCTTTTGTCAGGACCAAAAAGTTGTGAAAAGACTGAGGAGAGTTCATCGGTCTAAGGGTGCAAAAAAGTGCGCACACGCTAAGGTGCGTGACAAAAAGAAAACCTATTCACTTTCTGAAGTTGTTTACCTGAAAGGGAAATAGAGACACAAACAAAATCATCAAGACACATGCGAAACATAGAAAGACTCAGATGAATCATGCAATGTGATGCACTCATGTGTGCATCACATTGCGTCCGGCTTGATCTCCAAACAAGAAGGAGAATTCCTGTGTACTAAAAAAGCGAAAGTCCTGTATTTTTATACAATACCAAAAATACATAAAAACAAGCACCACCTCCAGTCCGCCCAATCACAAAAATACATAAAAACAAGCACCACCTCTAGTCCGCCCAATCATATCAGGAATTGGTTCACTTTTGGAACCTTTATAACGCTTCTGCGATTTTTTCCTTAATCCGCTTGTACAGAAGTCTACGACGCATCTAAAATACACCAAACACCTACTTGGCCTACTCAAAGATTTACCATTAGACCCAGGTAAAAACACTCTTGTAAGCCTAGATATAGAGAGCCTATACACAAGCTTACCTCAAGATGACACCTTACAAGTCATCAAAAAGGTCTTGGATGGGACCTCTTGGGACTACATTACTCCAAAAGACTGTGTGATCAACTGCTCCACGCTAGCATTGAAATTAAACTATTTTGAGTTTGAAGGAGAATTTTTTCTTCAAACCAACGGAACATCAACGGTCAGTACTTTTGCCCCTCATGTGGCCGGACTCTATTTTTATGATTTTGAGAAAACCCACATTCTCAACACCACAAACCCTTTCATAAACCAGAACAAATTCTGATAAAAAGATTCATCAATGATATTCTGATGATTTGGAAAGATCAAGGAGAAACTCTGACTTCCTTTGTGATGTGGCTGAACAACCGGGACCCATATCTAAAGTTCACAAGCACAGCAAACAAGGAGATAATCACATTCCTGGATCTAATTATTGAGGTGAAAGAAGGCTCACTGAAAACTACCACCTTCTACAAACCCACATCAAGGAATACACTTCTACAATTTGAGAGTTTTCATTCTCACTTCTTAAGACAAAATTTGCCCTATGGCCAATTTCTCTGTATTAGGAGAAACTGTAGTGACATTGAAGACTTTTGCAGCCAATCCAGAGATCTTTCAGAAAAATTGAGAAAAAGAGACTACCCACAGAAAATAATCGGGACTTCCAGAAAAAGAGCCCGTAATCAAAACAGAGACTCTCTGCTGGAAGATAAACAAACAACAAAAACAGCAATACCTCTAACGTGCGTAACAACGTACAACACCATTTCCGATAAAATTACTAAAATTATTTATAAAAATTGAACAACCTCAACACTGGCAAATTAAATTGGGAACATAGAAGCAACATCCGTTGGAAACGCAATGCAACAAGAATGTTGAATCACTTTTTGAAAACAGGGCATATACCTAATGATATCAAATGGGTGATTATCGAACAGGTCAACAACACAGCAGTCACATCTGAGAAGGTGCTGCTGAATAAACAACAGTGTTGGATCTACCGCCTTTAAGCCCTCAAACAGGGGTTAAATGATAATATTCAGTGGAATTCTTTAACCTGGACATAACTTTTGTGTAGACAAATAACCACATCTATAGGACCCTCCCTAGCATCATAAACTCATCCACGACTAAAAACCAAATAATGACCACGAATAACCTTAGCCTCTTGTTTCAAAACCTATTTATGATATTAAAATATTAGCGGGCATGAGATTAGTTGTGGGATATCCAATTCGCAACTAACACCCCCCGCATATTTGCTGATTTTGAATACATATAATGAAGGTTGGTCCCATTCATCAAGATCTCTCCCGAGAAATTTTCTCTTTCATTAAATAATAATTTTTGTAAATTCCGTAATTTTTGTAGTGTTATTTACACGAGTACTAGTCATACGTTTCATTATTAATAAGTACACAAAGTTAGGAATAGTCTCTTTTCATACCAAAGCGATGTACTCAAGTCTTTTTTCACTGCCAAACACGTACTAGGATGCTAAACCACGCCCCTGTGTCACACGTCACGAAGACGTGGAATGCGAGGACGCCTCCCGCTTTCCCGACACATAAATACAAGCGAAGAAGCAGAAAAGCCATCTTCGTCATCCCTAGTAACATTTTTGATCAAGCCGGACTTAATGTGATGCATACATGAGTGCAAGCATGGATCATCTGTGTGTTCCTATGTTTCGTGTTTGTGTCTTGATGACTTTTTTTTTGTGTCTCTATTTCTCTTTCATGTAAACAACTTCAGAAAATGAATAGGTTTTCTTTTTATCACACACCTTAGTGTGTGCGCATTTTTTTCACCTTTAGACCGAGGACTTCTCCTCAGTCTTTTCACAACTTTTTGGCCCTGACGAAAGCCAGCGAATGGAATTGACTGGCTGAAACATGTAGACCCTTTTATTGGATACATGAGTTAAACCCAAACTCAGAGGGTATCCGCTTCATTTTTAAACCGGCCATAGGGACCCATTATTAAATGTACTCTTTTTTTTAGAGGGACCCTAAATCACAAATCATTTTTTATTTATGCAATTTTTAAAGCGCTGCAATTACCCAGGGGTGTCTCGGCGCTGTGAGCTATGTTTGATACAACTAATGTGGGATCTCTGAAGCGTTTCTTTATGTACTTTCTGAAATAATCAAGTTATTGGGAGAACAACCATGTCTTTAGTTGCTTTCTAAAGATAATCAGGACTGGTTTTTATGGTAAGGGGAAGAGAGTTCCATAATTTTGCAGCCGCGATGGTGAAGCATCTGTCACCCCAGTTAACTCTCCTCGTTCTGGGTATGTGAAGCAGGTGAGCAGTATTAGAGCGAAGCGTTCTGGGGGTTGTGAGAGGTTTGAATGAGTTCCTAAGAAATTTAGGTCCAACGTTGTTAATTGCCTTATAGACAATACAAAGGGACTTAAATTTTGTACGACTTCTAATCGGAAGCCAATGTAGTTGTTTCAGATGTCCAGAAACGGAACTGAATTTTGAAATGCCCAGTAAAACTCTAGCTGAGGCATTCTGTATCATTTGGAGTTTGGAGATGACCTTTTCTTGTGCATTGAGGAGGAGGGCATTACAATAGTCAGTGCGTGAGAACACCAATGTTGAAATTAGTGTTTTTCCTGCTGTTATAGGAAGATAAGGAAGGAGTTTCTTGATTTTCCGTAGGGTGTTAAATGATGATGAGACTACCGAGTTCACATGATGGTGAAAAAGGAGTTTATCATCAAAAACAACTCCTAAGTTTCTAACTTTGCTGACTGGTTCAGGTGGAGTGCCCATTTCCTCCGGCCACCATAGGGGGGACCACAAAGGCTGAATCTTGCCAAACAACATTACTTCCGTCTTTGTTGAATTCAGTTTTAGACAGTTGGAAGACATCCAACTGCTAATGGCCCTCATGCCATCTTTGAAGTTTTCTGCTATTGTAGGACCGTCTCTATGTACAGATAATACCAACTGGGTATCATCGGCATATGTTGTTAAATTGATGTTGTAGGCTTTTATTACCCTCGCTAAGTCCGAAACATAGATATTAAAAAGGGTCGGACTTAGCGAGGAACCCTGTGGAACTCCACAAGGAAGAGTGAAGGTGGGAGAGGTATATGTGCCTAATTTAACTGCCTGTTTACGGTCTGCCAGAAAAGATGTTATGAGATCCCTGGCTTTGTGTTTAATACCGATGGCCTCGACACGGTCGATCAAAGTAAAATGATCGACCGTGTCGAATGCCGCCGATAGGTCCAGCAAAATCAACACAGCCTGTCCGCCGTTGTCCATCGTTGTTCTTATTTCATCTGCAGCCTTGATCAGGGCAGTTTCTGTCCCGTGACCTTGTCGGAAGCCGAACTGGGTGTCATCGAAAAGGTCATGATTATGAATGAATTCGGACAGCTGTTTATTCATGACGGATTCAAAGATTTTAGCTGGGAACGGCAAGGATGCTATGGGACGGTAGCTGGAAGGTAGTGAAGGGTCTAATGATGGTTTTTTGAGAAGTGGTTTGATTATAGTATTTTTCCATATTGTTGGGTATGAACCTGTTGAGAACATAGCGTTACAGATGTGTGTCAAAGGTAAGGTAATGATGTCTGGGATAGTATTGAGTATAGAAGGGTGACAGGGGTCCAATGGGGAGCCAGTTTTAATTGACGAAATTAATTTATGAGTATATTGCGGATGTATCTTAGTAAATTCCATAAAAGCTGGTGAATTCAGATTTGTTTGTGTGTTTGATGATTGAATGGTATTGGAATTTGGAGTGAAGTCCTCGAATATAGACGTAACCTTTTCAGCGAAAAAGTCCGCCAATGCATTACAGAGGGTTTGAGATGTTTCAGTGGGCGGGTTTGAAGGTTCTGCAAGATGGTTTACTACTTCAAACAGTTTTTTCGTGATACATTTGGCCTGGTCTATTTGGGTGGTGTAGTAGATGTTTTTTTCTATAGATATTCTCTGCTTATAGTTATAAAGTGCAGCTTTATATGTTATTTTATCTGCTGAATTATAATGTTTGCGCCAATGGCGTTCTAAGTTACGGCAATGTTGTTGTTGCAATCTTAGTTGTTCAGAGAACCAAGGAGCCGAAGGGATTTTCCTTTTGTATTTAGATGTTCTAGTTGGAACTAGTGTTGTGAATGCTCCTTCCAGAATTGAAGTATATCTGATGGCGGCAGTATTTGGACCTGTTTCAGTGTCTATACCCATGAATGCATCAGTGAGAGTCTGTGTAAGATGAGTATGGCCAAGGTTTCTCCAATCTCTGGTGGTTTGGTATGGGTTCGGTGATGTATTTTTACATGCCGAGGTTTTGGTTTTGCTATCAAATAAAATTGCAGAGTGATCAGACCATGTTAGAGGTAGTATTTTATTTATGATGATGTGTGGATTATTGGTAAAGATACCATCAAGCGTATGTCCTGCTTTGTGTGTGGGAGTCGTGATCAGTTGTCTAAGTTCCACAGGAAGTAAATTGTTGATGAGCTGGAAGGTGTCTCTATCGGTTAGGGATTCTAGATGGAAATTAAAATCTCCTAGTAAAGTGAAATATTTATTTTCAACAGCTAGCTCACTCAGTTGATGAAGTTGTGACAGAAATGCAGTGCGGGAGCCTGGGGGTCGATACAGTAGAGTGCCAGTGAGTGACTGGTTGGCAGCAAGAGTAACTGTGAAGGCAAATGCCTCACAGTGCATATGCTTTAAATCAACAGCTTTGACTCGGAGGCTGTTGCGGTATATTATTGCAATCCCTCCACCTTTTTTAGTTGATATGCGATCCTGCCTGTAGACACCGCAATCTTCTGGCATGGTGGCTTTGAAATCTGGTCCTGATGCATCATCTCCCCACGTTTCCGTTAGGAACAGGAGGTCGATAGCATATGTATTAATTAACTCTAATGTATCTATTTTATGGCAAGGAAGCGAGCGGACATTCACAAGCGCCGCCCGTATTAATTTCTGGGGTGTAGTTGTTTCCCGAGTTTTTTTTGTGCAAAGTGTACATGTAAACGGGCCACCAATCGGATCAGCATATGAGCATATCGGAGGATCGTGAGCCTTGCATAGGGTTTTATTTAAGGAAGTGAGTTCACTGGAGGTATAGACAAGCCTAGATGACTCAGAAGATGCAGGGGGGTTGGCCGGTCGCGGACGGGCGCAGACGGGCTTGGCTTTGGCGTGGCTTCGGCGCGCGCACGGCGCGCCCGCTGCGCCAGCCCGCTGCGCCGTCTGGCCATGACACACATTATATAGGGTGAGGAGGGCGGGAGTCCGGCGCGACTAGAGCGCTCACCCAGCCACTCCCAAGATGGCTCCCACCGCCGCCAGACGCCTGTTAGACGCCTGTTAGAAATCGTCTGACATCGGTAGGAAAGAGTGAATTTGTAGCGTGTGAAGGGTGTTAGAGTTCCTGTATATAAATTTCCCCAATTATCCTAGTGTAAAAAGCCCCCCGAATAAAATTTATCGAGCGAGCCCTAGTAGCAATCACCAGGGAGAGCTACACGCACCAAAAAAACTTGCTCCGCTGTAGTTCAGGCGTCGCAGCACACCCAAGGTGCACTCGGCTCGTCGGGTGGGAACCCGAGGATGAAGCATGCCACCAACTAGGTTGGTGGGTGAGGGTTCTTTTAAAAAAACTAATCATTTTCTTTGGACACAAACTGATCATTCCTGTCAAGGCCAGTTCTTGTTGATACGATTATAGAAATTGGGTAACAGGCTTATTCTTAACAGCACAGTACCCTCCAACTCCATCAGCCATCTTGGCTGGACTGATTCCACAGCCACCCCACACTCCATAAAAGAAAACAGTTACCTCACACGGATGAGTGACATAACACGAACACCCTCTCGTCAGGCAGAAAAACAGATGTAAAACCCAATACGGTGGTAAAAAAATGGTTTCCCCATACATTTCTGCATATTCCTGAAAGCTGGGAAGAGGGTGGTGAGTTTAGCACAACAAACATTTCATTGATGCCTTTTTTAGGGGGAATAAAGCAGACACTTTTTCTGGAGCACATTTTTCCTATTTTTCTCAAAAAAACTCAAAATATAGCTGTATTTTGGCTATTTTCTCAGACCACTCAAGGGGAACCCGTAAACATTGGGCACCTTTAGAATCCCCATGATGTTTTGAAAAAAAAAAGGCACAAATGTGGTGTGGAGACCTTATGCGGAAAAAAAGTTATGGAGGCCTAAGCGCTACGTCTCCAAATAGCTAAAACAGGGTTCAGCACTGGGGTGAACATGGGTTAACATGGAGATTAGAGTTGACATTTCTTTCTCTGACTGCAAAGTGAGAGGGTTTGTAAAGTGAACGATCTGGCAATCTTGCAATCTTGGGCTGGGGCAGGGAGTGTGAAAGGAAAGGCTTAAAAGGCTGTAAAATCTCAGTATAAATACCTGCAAATCAACTGTACAAACATTTCAAAAGATGTCCAGTTAGGAAAGCACACATGAAGCACATTTTGTTAGATTCTGAAGTGTGTTGGAGACAAACGTTAATAGGATCAAAATGAGCGCAGACCCTTAACCTGGCAATGTGAATATGATCAATCCCCGGTGAACCCCGCTTTTCCCACATTGTGGTGAGTGGCCTGTATCATTTTTTCAGTAAAACAACTTGAGTGCGAATGTTGTGTTCATGTCAGTGCAGACTGTGCTTTGGTGATATGTTTGTGACCCTGCTCCCCAAAAGGCATCAGGCTGCATACGTCACCCGCACCTCTCTCCTGCGGAGTGGGCGTGGCTCATGGGGACACTTGTTCTTTGCAATTGTATTTAGATATATTTATGTCACACTTGGGTGTTCAATAACCCCGTGACCTCAGTGATGTAACACTGATCGCTGCAGCGTGGCACCCCACTCTGCCACTGTTCCAGCCCCACTGTCAGGAGGTCGTGGGGTCTCCCAGACCCACCCACCTCCCGAGGCGCTCCTGAAGTTAAAGTCAGGAGTCCCGTGTTCAGGCCCCTCGCCTCACCTGGACACAACGAGCGAGGTCCCTCTCCTCACCTGACACAAGGAGCGAGGCCCCTCGCTTCACTTGGACACAAGGAGCGAGGCCCCTCTCCTCACCTGGGCACAAGGAGCGAGGCCCCTCGCCTCCAGGCCCCTCGCCTCACCTGGCCACAGCCGCGCCTCCAATTAAAGCCCGAGTGTTTGTTTTAATGGCCCTTGACGCTGACACGTGGCCTCATCCGGGCCGAGCTGTCAGAGCCACAAATCCTGGCTTGATAATGCCCAGCGCTTCCAATTAGGGCCCACTCCGCGCGCTAACGACTCCGCGGCCTCCCCCGGGGCCGGCGCTTTCCTCCCTTTCTTGTCCTCCGTCCCGGTCTTCCCCGCTCCCTCCTTCAGAGGTGCGTCCGCCCGGGCGGGCCCTAATGAGGCGATGCAAGTTTGCGCCTCGGTGCTAAACTCTTTCTTGTTTGACAGCTGCTCCGAGCCGCGCGCTGACCGCATGAAAGATTCAGTGTTTCTCATTAGGGTCTGTCAAGCGTCACGCGCATGGGACCAGCATCATTTGCATCGGGTGAGCGCGCGCCTGTGTGGACTTGTGTCTGTCAGTCCGTGTCTGTGTGGCTGATAATCCATGTCTGCCTGGGTGTGTGTCTGGCTATCCAGGTGTCTGACAGTCCAGGCTTAGGTGTCTGACAGTCAAGGTCTAGGAGTCTACACATAGGAGTCTATGTCTGTCTGTGTGTCTGACAGTCCATGTCCGGCTGTATGTGTGCCTGACAGTCCATGTCCAGCTGTATGTGGGCCTGACAGTCCATGTCCGGCTGTATGTGTGCCTGACAGTCCATGTCTGGCTGTATGTGTGCCTGACAGTCCATGTCCAGCTGTATGTGGGCCTGACAGTCCATGTCCGGCTGTATGTGTGCCTGACAGTCCATGTCCAGCTGTATGTGTGTCTGACAGTCCATGTCCAGCTGTATGTGTGTCTGACAGTCCATGTCCAGCTGTATGTGTGTCTGACAGTCCATGTCTGGCTGCATGTGTGCCTGACAGTCCATGTCCAGCTGTATGTGTGCCTGACAGTCCATGTCCAGCTGTATGTGTGCCTGACAGTCCATGTCTGGCTGTATGTGTGCTCAACAGTCCATGTCTGGCTGCATGTTTGCCTGACAGTCCATGTCCAGCTGTATGTGTGTCTGACAGTCCATGTCCAGCTGTATGTGTGTCTGACAGTCCATGTCCAGCTGTATGTGTGCCTGACAGTCCATGTCTGGCTGTATGTGTGCTCAACAGTCCATGTCTGGCTGCATGTGTGCCTGACAGTCCATGTCTGGCTGTATGTGTGCCTGACAGTCCATGTCTGGCTGTATGTGTGCCTGACAGTCCATGTCTGGCTGTATGTGTGTCTGACAGTCCATGTCTGGCTGTATGTGTGCCTGACAGTCCATGTCCAGCTGTATGTGGGCCTGACAGTCCATGTCCGGCTGTATGTGTGCCTGACAGTCCATGTCTACCTGTATGTGTGCCTGACAGTCCATGTCCAGCTGTATGTGTGTCTGACAGTCCATGTCCAGCTGTATGTGTGTCTGACAGTCCATGTCTGGCTGCATGTGTGCCTGACAGTCCATGTCCAGCTGTATGTGTGCCTGACAGTCCATGTCCAGCTGTATGTGTGCCTGACAGTCCATGTCTGGCTGTATGTGTGCTCAACAGTCCATGTCTGGCTGCATGTGTGCCTGACAGTCCATGTCCAGCTGTATGTGTGTCTGACAGTCCATGTCCAGCTGTATGTGTGTCTGACAGTCCATGTCCAGCTGTATGTGTGCCTGACAGTCCATGTCTGGCTGTATGTGTGCTCAACAGTCCATGTCTGGCTGCATGTGTGCCTGACAGTCCATGTCTGGCTGTATGTGTGCCTGACAGTCCATGTCTGGCTGTATGTGTGCCTGACAGTCCATGTCTGGCTGTATGTGTGTCTGACAGTCCATGTCTGGCTGCATGTGTGTCTGACAGTCCATGTCTGGCTGCATGTGTGTCTGACAGTCCATGTCCGGCTGTATGTGTGCCTGACAGTCCATGTCCGGCTGTATGTGTGCCTGACAGTCCATGTCCAGCTGTATGTGTGTCTGACAGTCCATGTCTGGCTGCATGTGTGCCTGACAGTCCATGTCCAGCTGTATGTGGGCCTGACAGTCCATGTCCAGCTGTATGTGTGCCTGACAGTCCATGTCTGGCTGTATGTGTGCTCAACAGTCCATGTCTGGCTGCATGTGTGCCTGACAGTCCATGTCCAGCTGTATGTGTGTCTGACAGTCCATGTCCAGCTGTATGTGTGTCTGACAGTCCATGTCCAGCTGTATGTGTGCCTGACAGTCCATGTCTGGCTGTATGTGTGCTCAACAGTCCATGTCCGGCTGTATGTGTGCCTGACAGTCCATGTCCAGCTGTATGTGGGCCTGACAGTCCATGTCCGGCTGTATGTGTGCCTGACAGTCCATGTCCAGCTGTATGTGTGTCTGACAGTCCATGTCCAGCTGTATGTGTGTCTGACAGTCCATGTCCAGCTGTATGTGTGTCTGACAGTCCATGTCTGGCTGCATGTGTGCCTGACAGTCCATGTCCAGCTGTATGTGGGCCTGACAGTCCATGTCCAGCTGTATGTGTGCCTGACAGTCCATGTCTGGCTGTATGTGTGCTCAACAGTCCATGTCTGGCTGCATGTGTGCCTGACAGTCCATGTCTGGCTGTATGTGTGCCTGACAGTCCATGTCTGGCTGTATGTGTGCCTGACAGTCCATGTCTGGCTGTATGTGTGTCTGACAGTCCATGTCTGGCTGCATGTGTGTCTGACAGTCCATGTCTGGCTGCATGTGTGTCTGACAGTCCATGTCTGGCTGCATGTGTGTCTGACAGTCCATGTCCGGCTGTATGTGTGCCTGACAGTCCATGTCCGGCTGTATGTGTGCCTGAAAGTCCATGTCCAGCTGTATGTGTGTCTGACAGTCCATGTCTGGCTGCATGTGTGCCTGACAGTCCATGTCCAGCTGTATGTGGGCCTGACAGTCCATGTCCAGCTGTATGTGTGCCTGACAGTCCATGTCTGGCTGTATGTGTGCTCAACAGTCCATGTCTGGCTGCATGTGTGCCTGACAGTCCATGTCCAGCTGTATGTGTGTCTGACAGTCCATGTCCAGCTGTATGTGTGTCTGACAGTCCATGCCCAGCTGTATGTGTGCCTGACAGTCCATGTCTGGCTGTATGTGTGCTCAACAGTCCATGTCCGGCTGTATGTGTGCCTGACAGTCCATGTCCAGCTGTATGTGGGCCTGACAGTCCATGTCCGGCTGTATGTGTGCCTGACAGTCCATGTCTACCTGTATGTGTGCCTGACAGTCCATGTCCAGCTGTATGTGTGTCTGACAGTCCATGTCCAGCTGTATGTGTGTCTGACAGTCCATGTCTGGCTGGATGTGTGCCTGACAGTCCATGTCCAGCTGTATGTGGGCCTGACAGTCCATGTCCGGCTGTATGTGTGCCTGACAGTCCATGTCTGGCTGTATGTGTGCCTGACAGTCCATGTCCAGCTGTATGTGGGCCTGACAGTCCATGTCCGGCTGTATGTGTGCCTGACAGTCCATGTCTACCTGTATGTGTGCCTGACAGTCCATGTCCAGCTGTATGTGTGTCTGACAGTCCATGTCCAGCTGTATGTGTGTCTGACAGTCCATGTCCAGCTGTATGTGGGCCTGACAGTCCATGTCCAGCTGTATGTGGGCCTGACAGTCCATGTCCAGCTGTATGTGTGCCTGACAGTCCATGTCTGGCTGTATGTGTGCTCAACAGTCCATGTCTGGCTGCATGTGTGCCTGACAGTCCATGTCTGGCTGTATGTGTGCCTGACAGTCCATGTCTGGCTGTATGTGTGCCTGACAGTCCATGTCTGGCTGTATGTGTGTCTGACAGTCCATGTCTGGCTGCATGTGTGTCTTGACAGTCCATGTCTGGCTGTATGTGTGCCTGACAGTCCATGTCCGGCTGTATGTGTGCCTGACAGTCCATGTCCGGCTGTATGTGTGCCTGACAGTCCATGTCCAGCTGTATGTGTGTCTGACAGTCCATGTCTGGCTGCATGTGTGCCTGACAGTCCATGTCCAGCTGTATGTGGGCCTGACAGTCCATGTCCAGCTGTATGTGTGCCTGACAGTCCATGTCTGGCTGTATGTGTGCTCAACAGTCCATGTCTGGCTGCATGTGTGCCTGACAGTCCATGTCCAGCTGTATGTGTGTCTGACAGTCCATGTCCAGCTGTATGTGTGCCTGACAGTCCATGTCTGGCTGTATGTGTGCTCAACAGTCCATGTCCGGCTGTATGTGTGCCTGACAGTCCATGTCCAGCTGTATGTGGGCCTGACAGTCCATGTCCGGCTGTATGTGTGCCTGACAGTCCATGTCTACCTGTATGTGTGCCTGACAGTCCATGTCCAGCTGTATGTGTGTCTGACAGTCCATGTCCAGCTGTATGTGTGTCTGACAGTCCATGTCTGGCTGCATGTGTGCCTGACAGTCCATGTCCAGCTGTATGTGGGCCTGACAGTCCATGTCCGGCTGTATGTGTGCCTGACAGTCCATGTCTGGCTGTATGTGTGCCTGACAGTCCATGTCCAGCTGTATGTGGGCCTGACAGTCCATGTCCGGCTGTATGTGTGCCTGACAGTCCATGTCTACCTGTATGTGTGCCTGACAGTCCATGTCCAGCTGTATGTGTGTCTGACAGTCCATGTCCAGCTGTATGTGTGTCTGACAGTCCATGTCTGGCTGCATGTGTGCCTGACAGTCCATGTCCAGCTGTATGTGGGCCTGACAGTCCATGTCCAGCTGTATGTGTGCCTGACAGTCCATGTCCAGCTGTATGTGTGCCTGACAGTCCATGTCTGGCTGTATGTGTGCTCAACAGTCCATGTCTGGCTGCATGTGTGCCTGACAGTCCATGTCCAGCTGTATGTGTGTCTGACAGTCCATGTCCAGCTGTATGTGTGTCTGACAGTCCATGTCCAGCTGTATGTGTGCCTGACAGTCCATGTCTGGCTGTATGTGTGCCTGACAGTCCATGTCTGGCTGTATGTGTGCCTGACAGTCCATGTCTGGCTGCATGTGTGCCTGACAGTCCATGTCTGGCTGTATGTGTGCCTGACAGTCCATGTCTGGCTGTATGTGTGCCTGACAGTCCATGTCTGGCTGTATGTGTGTCTGACAGTCCATGTCTGGCTGTATGTGTGCCTGACAGTCCATGTCCAGCTGTATGTGGGCCTGACAGTCCATGTCCGGCTGTATGTGTGCCTGACAGTCCATGTCTACCTGTATGTGTGCCTGACAGTCCATGTCCAGCTGTATGTGTGTCTGACAGTCCATGTCCAGCTGTATGTGTGTCTGACAGTCCATGTCTGGCTGCATGTGTGCCTGACAGTCCATGTCCAGCTGTATGTGGGCCTGACAGTCCATGTCCAGCTGTATGTGTGCCTGACAGTCCATGTCCAGCTGTATGTGTGCCTGACAGTCCATGTCTGGCTGTATGTGTGCTCAACAGTCCATGTCTGGCTGCATGTGTGCCTGACAGTCCATGTCCAGCTGTATGTGTGTCTGACAGTCCATGTCCAGCTGTATGTGTGTCTGACAGTCCATGTCCAGCTGTATGTGTGCCTGACAGTCCATGTCTGGCTGTATGTGTGCTCAACAGTCCATGTCTGGCTGCATGTGTGCCTGACAGTCCATGTCTGGCTGCATGTGTGCCTGACAGTCCATGTCTGGCTGTATGTGTGCCTGACAGTCCATGTCTGGCTGTATGTGTGCCTGACAGTCCATGTCTGGCTGTATGTGTGTCTGACAGTCCATGTCTGGCTGCATGTGTGTCTGACAGTCCATGTCTGGCTGCATGTGTGTCTGACAGTCCATGTCCGGCTGTATGTGTGCCTGACAGTCCATGTCCGGCTGTATGTGTGCCTGACAGTCCATGTCCAGCTGTATGTGTGTCTGACAGTCCATGTCTGGCTGCATGTGTGCCTGACAGTCCATGTCCAGCTGTATGTGGGCCTGACAGTCCATGTCCAGCTGTATGTGTGCCTGACAGTCCATGTCTGGCTGTATGTGTGCTCAACAGTCCATGTCTGGCTGCATGTGTGCCTGACAGTCCATGTCCAGCTGTATGTGTGTCTGACAGTCCATGTCCAGCTGTATGTGTGTCTGACAGTCCATGTCCAGCTGTATGTGTGCCTGTCAGTCCATGTCTGGCTGTATGTGTGCTCAACAGTCCATGTCCGGCTGTATGTGTGCCTGACAGTCCATGTCCAGCTGTATGTGGGCCTGACAGTCCATGTCCGGCTGTATGTGTGCCTGACAGTCCATGTCCAGCTGTATGTGTGTCTGACAGTCCATGTCCAGCTGCATGTGTGCCTGACAGTCCATGTCCGGCTGTATGTGTGCCTGACAGTCCATGTCTGGCTGTATGTGTGCTCAACAGTCCATGTCTGGCTGCATGTGTGCCTGACAGTCCATGTCTGGCTGTATGTGTGCCTGACAGTCCATGTCTGGCTGTATGTGTGCCTGACAGTCCATGTCTGGCTGTATGTGTGTCTGACAGTCCATGTCTGGCTGCATGTGTGTCTGACAGTCCATGTCTGGCTGCATGTGTGTCTGACAGTCCATGTCCGGCTGTATGTGTGCCTGACAGTCCATGTCCGGCTGTATGTGTGCCTGACAGTCCATGTCCAGCTGTATGTGTGTCTGACAGTCCATGTCTGGCTGCATGTGTGCCTGACAGTCCATGTCCAGCTGTATGTGGGCCTGACAGTCCATGTCCAGCTGTATGTGTGCCTGACAGTCCATGTCTGGCTGTATGTGTGCTCAACAGTCCATGTCTGGCTGCATGTGTGCCTGACAGTCCATGTCCAGCTGTATGTGTGTCTGACAGTCCATGTCCAGCTGTATGTGTGTCTGACAGTCCATGTCCAGCTGTATGTGTGCCTGACAGTCCATGCCTGGCTGTATGTGTGCCTGACAGTCCATGTCCAGCTGTATGTGTGTCTGACAGTCCATGTCCAGCTGTATGTGTGTCTGACAGTCCATGTCTGGCTGCATGTGTGCCTGACAGTCCATGTCCAGCTGTATGTGGGCCTGACAGTCCATGTCCAGCTGTATGTGTGCCTGACAGTCCATGTCTGGCTGTATGTGTGCTCAACAGTCCATGTCTGGCTGCATGTGTGCCTGACAGTCCATGTCCAGCTGTATGTGTGTCTGACAGTCCATGTCCAGCTGTATGTGTGTCTGACAGTCCATGTCCAGCTGTATGTGTGCCTGACAGTCCATGTCTGGCTGTATGTGTGCTCAACAGTCCATGTCTGGCTGCATGTGTGCCTGACAGTCCATGTCTGGCTGTATGTGTGCCTGACAGTCCATGTCTGGCTGTATGTGTGTCTGACAGTCCATGTCTGGCTGCATGTGTGTCTGACAGTCCATGTCTGGCTGCATGTGTGTCTGACAGTCCATGTCCGGCTGTATGTGTGCCTGACAGTCCATGTCCGGCTGTATGTGTGCCTGACAGTCCATGTCCAGCTGTATGTGTGTCTGACAGTCCATGTCTGGCTGCATGTGTGCCTGACAGTCCATGTCCAGCTGTATGTGGGCCTAACAGTCCATGTCCAGCTGTATGTGTGCCTGACAGTCCATGTCTGGCTGTATGTGTGCTCAACAGTCCATGTCTGGCTGCATGTGTGCCTGACAGTCCATGTCCAGCTGTATGTGTGTCTGACAGTCCATGTCCAGCTGTATGTGTGTCTGACAGTCCATGTCCAGCTGTATGTGTGCCTGACAGTCCATGTCTGGCTGTATGTGTGCTCAACAGTCCATGTCTGGCTGCATGTGTGCCTGACAGTCCATGTCTGGCTGTATGTGTGCCTGACAGTCCATGTCTGGCTGTATGTGTGCCTGACAGTCCATGTCTGGCTGTATGTGTGTCTGACAGTCCATGTCTGGCTGCATGTGTGTCTGACAGTCCATGTCTGGCTGCATGTGTGTCTGACAGTCCATGTCCGGCTGTATGTGTGCCTGACAGTCCATGTCCGGCTGTATGTGTGCCTGACAGTCCATGTCCAGCTGTATGTGTGCCTGACAGTCCATGTCTGGCTGCATGTGTGCCTGACAGTCCATGTCTGGCTGTATGTGTGCCTGACAGTCCATGTCTGGCTGCATGTGTGTCTGACAGTCCATGTCCGGCTGTATGTGTGCCTGACAGTCCATGTCCGGCTGTATGTGTGCCTGACAGTCCATGTCCAGCTGTATGTGTGTCTGACAGTCCATGTCCGGCTGTATGTGTGTCTGACAGTCCATGTCCGGCTGTATGTGTGCCTGACAGTCCATGTCCGGCTGTATGTGTGCCTGACAGTCCATGTCCGGCTGTATGTGTGCCTGACAGTCCATGTCCAGCTGTATGTGTGCCTGACAGTCCATGTCCGGCTGTATGTGTGCCTGACAGTCCATGTCTGGCTGTATGTGTGTCTGACAGTCCATGTCTGGCTGCATGTGTGTCTGACAGTCCATGTCCGGCTGTATGTGTGCCTGACAGTCCATGTCCGGCTGTATGTGTGCCTGACAGTCCATGTCCAGCTGTATGTGTGTCTGACAGTCCATGTCCGGCTGTATGTGTGCCTGACAGTCCATGTCCAGCTGTATGTGTGCCTGACAGTCCATGTCCGGCTGTATGTGTGCCTGACAGTCCATGTCCGGCTGTATGTGTGTCTGACAGTCCATGTCTGGCTGTATGTGTGCCTGACAGTCCATGTCCGGCTGTATGTGTGCCTGACAGTCCATGTCTGGCTGTATGTGTGCCTGACAGTCCATGTCTGGCTGTATGTGTGTCTGACAGTCCATGTCTGGCTGCATGTGTGTCTGACAGTCCATGTCTGGCTGCATGTGTGTCTGACAGTCTATGTCTGGCTGCATGTGTGTCTGACAGTCCATGTCTGGCTGTATGTGTGTCTGACAGTCCATGTCTGGCTGTATGTGTGTCTGACAGTCCATGTCTGGCTGTATGTGTGCCTGACAGTCCATGTCTGGCTGTATGTGTGTCTGACAGTCCATGTCTACCTGTATGTGTGCCTGACAGTCCATGTCTGGCTGTATGTGTGTCTGACAGTCCATGTCTACCTGTATGTGTGCCTGACAGTGCATATCTACCTGTATGTGTGCCTGACAGTCCATGTCTGGCTGTATGTGTGCCTGACAGTCCATGTCTGGTTGTATGTGTGCCTGACAGTCCATGTCTACCTGTATGTGTGTCTGACAGTCCATGTATGGCTGCATGTGTGTCGGACAGTCAATGTCTGGCTGTATGTGTGCCTGGCAGTCCATGTCTCGCTGTATGTGTGCCTGACAGTCCATGTCTACCTGTATGTGTGCCTGACAGTCCATGTCCGGCTGTATGTGTGCCTGACAGTCCATGTCCGGCTGTATGTGTGCCCGACAGTCCATGTCCGGCTGTATGTGTGTCTGACAGTCCATGTCTGGCTGTATGTGGGCCTGGCAGTCCATGTCTGGCTGTATGTGTGTCTGACAGTCCATGTCTGGCTGCATGTGTGTCTGACAGTCCATGTCTGGCTCTATGTGTGTGTGACAGTCCATGTCTGGCTGTATGTGTGCCTGGCTGTCCATGTCTGGCGGTATGTGTGCCTGGCAGTCCATGTCTCGCTGTATGTGTGCCTGACAGTCCATGTCTACCTGTATGTGTGCCTGACAGTCCATGTCCGGCTGTATGTGTGCCTGACAGTCCATGTCCGGCTGTATGTGTGCCCGACAGTCCATGTCCGGCTGTATGTGTGTCTGACAGTCCATGTCTGGCTGTATGTGGGCCTGGCAGTCCATGTCTGGCTGTATGTGTGTCTGACAGTCCATGTCTGGCTGCATGTGTGTCTGACAGTCCATGTCTGGCTCTATGTGTGTGTGACAGTCCATGTCTGGCTGTATGTGTGCCTGGCTGTCCATGTCTGGCGGTATGTGTGCCTGACAGTCCATGT
This sequence comes from Lissotriton vulgaris, assembly GCF_964263255.1. Classification (NCBI taxonomy): domain Eukaryota; kingdom Metazoa; phylum Chordata; class Amphibia; order Caudata; family Salamandridae; genus Lissotriton; species Lissotriton vulgaris. The sequence continues at coordinate 1,995,084,450 of NC_141693.1, read as the reverse complement.
CTACCTGTATTGTGCCTGACAGTCCATGTCTACCTGTAAGTGTGCCTGGCTGTCCACGTCTGGCTGTATGTGTGTCTGACAGTTCATGTCTGGCTGTATGTGTGATGACAGTCCATGTCTGGCTGCATGTGTGCCTGGCTGTCCATGTCTGGCTGTATGTGTGCCTGGCTGTCCATGTCTGGCTGTATGTGTGCCCGACAGTCCATGTCTACCTGTATGTGTGTCTGTTAGTGTCTGTTTTTAGTGTTTGAGGAGAGAGCCTTGTTTGACCCCTTTTGACCTGGCGGTATGTCAGCCTATGGAAAGCTTCTCTGAAAGGAGTAGTTGTGAGCAGAAGAGGGGGGCGTGGTTTAGTCACTGTGCCGGGGTGCAGAGTTTGTTAAACATAAAATTATTGTGGAACGTAAAGCATTGAGGACACTGGCCTTTCAGGGCCAAGAAGTAGATCTTCTACAATCTCTACAATATAGAAAGGATGGCTGAGTGGGATTGCGCAGAGTTGTGACAAAATCTAAGATCACAATATGAGGAGCTCTAAGGATAAGGTGATGGCCATCCACCATCAGCCAGCGGTAAAGAAAATTCTATACCATATAAAGTCAGAAAACACAGATATATCCTGAGATCACTGACATAATATCGAATACACAAACATACAATTACCAAAATATCGAAGAAAAAATATAGAATGCAAAAATATAGAATTCCTATCTACAAACAGGTAAGTACAAAAATATCGAATCAAAAATATAGTTGAAAAAAATAGTCAAAATATCGATTTTTTTTTTAATGTCTAATAAGTAATTTAAAATTAATGAAATAATAAATATAACATTTACTATTACCACTCCAGTGAGTGCAACAGTAGGGAAAGCGTTGGATAACGTAGGGGTAAAAATTACTATTCCCACTCCAGAAAGTGCAACAGTAGGGAAAGCGTTGGATAGCGTAGGGGTAAAAATTACTTTTCGATATTAAATTACTTACCTTCAATTCGATATTTTTCACCACTATATTCTGTCCATTCGATATTTTGTCCATTCTATATTTTAACTTCGATATTTTGGTAGTTCTATATTTTCAATTCGATATTTTGTCTTGTTACCATATCCTGAGCTTGCAGCAACAGTAAGTAAAGTCCTTAATAAATCACGGTCGAGACGGTCTTCTTATCTTCTTTATTGTTTTGTAGTTCTTCATAAACAATCCTAGCCACCAACACGTGTTCCGTCTTTAGTGGTAAAAGCCACAGACTTCCTCAGGGCTAGAATATCACAATACATATGATCAGAAAAGACAAGAACAGCAGTAGCCATTCAACAAAGACATCTCTTAAACAAATCCGTTTGTCTCATCATAAAAATATGGTCAGTCCCAGCTATCCCAGGCTAAGAGAACACACCTCAGGCAGTCTTCCATACGCTGCAAAGCACCTACAAAGCGTGTCCTAACAAGTCCAAAGCTACCCCGATTTACAAATGTAGAACCCCTTTTAGGTCTCGTCTAGGCAGCGCTTGCGCTGTCTCTTTGAGACAAGCTGTATTCAGGATATGTGCATAAATCTCCGCCTACTTCCCTCCCATCTTTTTAATTGTCTCCTGTCCCTGTCCTTTGTAAATGGTGGTTATTAGGCTTTGTAGTCTCTCCTTAGTACCTCCCTGTCTCTTTTTATAACCTTCCATGAGGACATCTCCTATTAAATGTGGTGTTACGCCCTAGGTTTTAATTACAACCTCAAGGCACTATTTACTTAAACGCCTTCACACAGGACACTCACTTGGTCCTAAACAAGGTTGGCAGTGGTTACTCTACTCGCTATCACATCTCACATTTATTTTAGACCTTCTATACATTTCTCTTCATCAACTCCACATAGAGTACAACCTAATCCAGAATTAATGCAATAATTATTTTGTCACATTTCAAAGCTAATAATTGTATATATTTATTTTCTCTTGTCAGGGCGTCGTTTCTGGTTCAGATACATCAATCGTCACCTTCCACAGCACCCTATTTATTCGTCAGTCGCTGGTAACAAACTTGGCAACAAATTCTCAAGCTACCCCATTGATCCTTTCACGTTAGTCAAATACATATAGGAAATAACTACATTTACTCCACCTGTCTACATCTGCCTTCTCCTTTCCCCTGTCGCCAACCGGTTCCTGGGTTCAAGAAAAAAGGACAAAAACAGGTCAGTGGCCCCTCCAGGGTCCCCCCGTTTAAGGTTCAAGGGAACCCTTTGGGTCCTCAGTTGTCGTCTTCATCTGATCTGTCCAGTGCAGCATAGTCACGCAGGAGACTGTGGATCATCTTGCAGCACACCAGGATCGATGTCTCCTTCTTCATTACTACCAGGCGGTTTCTGAAAAATAGAAGAACATCTTTAAAAGACCACAGGAGCCTCCAGCAGCCTTGGAGGTCACCTTGTGCATGTGTCCCTGGGAACAAACCATACATCACAGTCTGCGGTGATGCATGAAGTAGGTATTCAGCCCCTAAGCTCCCTGCCAAGGGCCTTCAGCAGGTCCTGTGCGTACATGCATTTCCAGAAGAGATGGTATGTCGTCTTGTGCACCCTCTCGGGCAGGACCTGTATCTGCTGAGTCCTCTTGCATGCATGAAGGCTGTCACGGGAAGTCCTCATTGGATGGCCATCCAGGCGATGTCTTTGTGCTGGTTCGTTAGGCTCTTGGATGCGACGTTTCCCTGTGGCAGAGGGGAGGGCGCAGATTGGTTCGCTTATGTCCTTTGCTCGTATCTGGCATTGGACAAGCTTTGTGGTCCATGTGGCGGGGGCGGCAGCCTCCAACCCAAACTCCTCAACGAATTTCTCCACTTCTTCGTAGAACCACAGGCTTTCCCAGTTGTACGGGATATCGCTCACCCACTCTGCCCATCCAAGGCGCCTCCGCATTGGCAACAGGAAGAAGCGTGCCATCAGAAAGCTCACATGGCTCTCATTTGCAGTCCTCAGGGTGTTCCTCACGCAGTGGCTCATGAAGCTTCCCATCAGGATGCTGGCGCTGTCTGGCACTCCCTTGTCATGAGTCTTGAACATCACCACCCTCTTCACTCTGTCCATCTTTGAGCTCTAGATGAAGCAGAAGATCATTCTCGTGATGGTCTTGGCTGTTCGGGTCTGCACAGGCCACACTTAAGCAACGTACTGGAGCACTGGCAGGGTCTTGTTCTGCAGGGCCAAACACTTCCCTTCAATCATCAGCTTCTGGCGGCTCCAGAGTCCCAGCTGCCGCCTCGTCTTTGCCAGTCTCTCTGCCCATGTCTTCTCCGCTGCACCTTCTCTGCCGAACCAGATTCCAAGAATCTTCAGGAAGTCCTGCTTGATGGAGAATGGCAGAGCGTCTTGGTGGGGGTCCAGTGTCTGTAGAGTAGGGTTTCCGACTTGGTGTTGTTGATCTTTGCTCCTGACGCTTTCCCAAACTCGATGCAGGTCCTCTCCAGCTCTCTCACAGATGGTCCGTCCGCACAGAAGACCGAGACGCCGTCCATGTAGAGGGAGCACTTCACTTCACCTGCTTCCTGGTGCCTTCACTCTTCTGATGTTCTTGTTCTGCCAGATGCATTCGGCGAGGAGCTCAATCACACAGATGAACCAGAGGGGGGAAAACGGGCAGCCCTGCCTCACCCCGACAGGACGGGGTAGGGTTTGGTTCTCCAGCCATTTACCAACGCGGTGCTGGAGATGTCTCTATGCATTGTGGTGACCACCTCACAGAAGAAGTCCCGCAGTCCAAGTGCTCTGAGTGTCTGGTCCATAAACTCATGTTAAACGCAGTCGAACCCCTTTTCCTGATCCAGGCTGACCAAGGCTGTCGGGACCTTGCCGCCCTTGACATACTCGATTGTGTCCCGGACCAAGGCCAGACTGTCCGCGATTTGCCGACTTGGTATCCCACATTACCTCCCGGACCCGGCGGAGAGGGGTAGGTCTATCCACGAAGGCACGGGACTTTTCAACCTGAATATACAGAGGTTGTAACCCGATGTACTACCCGCCGGGTGCTGTTGCTGTAGCTCACCACTGACCAGATAGTTTAGGCAGATACAGCGCAACACAGGTACACCTTCATTTTCCATTTGAGAATCAGTATTTAATACCTGATACGTAGGAAAATATACTTTGTAGACAGTTTCCATAATAAATTTTATTCCGACATTGGTCCTGATGAATCGCTAGTCAGTGTACAATTGCGAGAAACATGTCGACCCAGTCCTGCACACACTAGCCTAGTCTCGCACAAGGGAACATAACCTCCCTTCGAGTACAGTCTAGTTCTCTTTTAATTGAAGCAAGGGACCCCCAGAATAAACCTGATCTTGGCACCATTAGCCTCATTTTAACTCACTGCAACGTCCACATCACCTTGACCCCATACTCGCACTTCACCCATACGGCAGTTGGATAGAAGATCTCCGCCAAAGAGCTCCTCTTAGAGGTGTCGCCCGTTGGGTATTGCACTGCCGACCCAATGAGGAGCACTGCCGATGACACCTGCAAGGGTGTGTGAGGCCATTACATCCAACAAAATGGATGCCCATCCGTAGGACTCCACTTAGTTCCTACGAAATCCAAACAACTGAGCGAACCTAACACTCCTTTTTACTAGGAACAGCCCAGAATCTTTGTTTGATACTGATACGTTGGGCGAACACTGTGGCTGGACCTACCACTCCCCTTGGTGAGTGGTGATTTCGCCTTCCCCTGAAACAAAGGACTTCCACCCTTTTTGTAACCAATCCCACATGAGTACTCAGGGTGAACTAACTTCGCTATCACTTTCTTTGGGCGGTTGGCCATCACCTACGCCAGATTATAGCCCACATTGAGGAGAGAGATGGGCATCCAGTTCTTAAGGTCTTCTCTCTCTCCCTTCTGTTTGTACAAGAGTTTTATCATACCCTATCGCAGGGATTGCATGCTGCCCTTGCCCACCATTTCCTCTTAGAGGTCTAGCAACTTCACCCTGACCAGGTCCCACAGTTTGACATAAAGTTCCACTGGGAGACCATCATTCCTAGGTGTCTTGCTTCTCTTGGAGGTCATGGCGGCCAAGTACAGCTCTTCTAGGGTGAAGAGCATGTTCAGGCCCTCTCTCTCTTCTGGACCCAGTGTCTTTGACATGGCCTCCAGGAAACTATGTGCCTGGGTTCTCTCCGACATCTTCAGTAAGTAGAGTTCGCCATAAAAGTTGGTTATGACTTTCATGACTTCCTCCATCTCACGTTGGAGGTTTCCATCCAAGTCCCAAAGCTCTACCAGCGGTGTGTGGGCTTAGTGAAGTTTCTTAAAGAAGCAAGGGTTGCATTTCTCGTCTTTGAGGTTCTCGGTTCTGGTCCGGAAGATGATTTTCGTGGATTCCTCCCAAAAGTGGTCAGTGAACCCTTTTCGGGTTTCCTCCAAGTAACCATCCATGTCCCATCCCCTGAACTCTGCAGCTTCCTGAACGCCCTCTTCTTTTCCATGCAGCAGCTCTGCTTGCATCCTGGAAGAAGCTCCGGAACCTGTCCTTCACCCATTCTCACCACTCAGTAGTGGAGTGAAAGAAGCCCTTCATGTTCCTCCACTCTACATACATGGTTCTGAGGTTCACCACTAAATCCCATTTTTCCAGCAACGAGCAGTTCAGCTTCCACGATCCTGGGCCAGTGGGGAACTTCCCTGTAAGTTCCCCCTCAAAACTGACTGCTCTGTGGTCAGAGAGAAATGGACGGCGACCATGGAGCTTCACCCAGGCTTTACCGCTGGGGAGGTGAATAGGAAGTCGATCTGTGAATGCACAGATCCGTCCGGCCTACTCCAGGAAAATTTCCTGACATTCGGTCCAATGCTCCCAATGACATCCTGGAGGGAGGCCTCAGCAACCATCTCCACCAACAGCCTGGACGTCACATCCACCCCTGCAAAGCCTAATCTGGTGCTTCCATCCAACTCTACTATGCAGTTGAAATCCCCACCCATTAGAATGGTTCTGGAGGTCACGAGTTGCATTCTGAGCACCCTGAACGTCTTGAGTCGCTCATTTTTCTCTAGTGGGCATAGACATTGATGAGCCCAACGGGCTCACCGGCACACGAGCTGTCCATGACCAGCACTCTGCCATTGACCTGCTCGGTGACCTTGTCCACGGTGAAATGCCAGGATGGATTTACCATATCTTCAAAGTTCGTGATGCTCACTAGGGACCTCTAGGCGCAGCTTGCGTTACTGCGCCTACACAGCTCACATTTATATGATACCTCCTATAAATTTCTCCTCAACATCTCTACATAGAGTACAACCTAATCTGGAATTAATATAATAGTTGTTTTGTCACATTTCAAAGCTATTAATTGTATATATGGACATAGCTATTTGAATGTACTCATGGTACTGTCTTTCATGGAATGCATTAGGGGAGTACCATATGTGACCAAAGGTTTGATGCTCACTAGGGAGCTCTAGGCGCAGCTTGCAGTACTGCACCTACACATCTATATTAGACCTTCTATCAATTATTTTGTCACATTTCAAAGCTACTAATTGTATATATTGAATGTACTGTGGTACTGTCTTGCATGCAATGCATTATAGGTAAGTTGGATTTACCATATCTTCAAAGTTTATGATGCTCCCTAGGGACCTCTAGGAGCAGCTTGCAGTACTGCGCCTAGACAAGCAGTGCTGGTGCCTTGCTTACTAGGGACCACTAGGAACAGCTTGCGGTACTGCACCTATACAAGCAGTGCTGGTGCCTTGCTCACTAGGGACAACTAGGAACATCTTGCGGTACTGCACCTAGACAAGCAGTGCTGGTGCCTTGCTTACTAGAGACCTCTAGGAGCAGTGTGCGGTACTGCACCTAGACAAACAGTGCTGGTGCCTTGCTCAATAGAGAGCTTTAGGAGCAGCGTGCGGTACTGCACCTAGACAAGCAGTGCTGGTGCATTGCTCACTAGGTAGATCTAGGGACCACTAGGAACAGCTTGTGGTACTGCACCTAGACATGCAGTGCTGGTGCCTTGCTCACTAGGGACCTCTAGGAACCACTTGCGGTACTGCACCAAGACATGCAGTGCTGGTGCCTTGCTCACTAGGGAGCTCTAGGGGCAGCTTGCGGTACTGCACTGAGACATGCAGTGCTGGTGTCTTGCTCACTAGGGACCTCTAGGAACCACTTGCGGTACTGCACCTAGACATGCAATGCTGGTGCCTTGCTCACTAGGGAGCTCTAGGGGCAGCTTGCAGTACTGCACTGAGACATGCAGTGCTGGTGCCTTGCTCACTAGGAAGCTCTAGGAGCAGCTTGTGGTACTGCACTGAGACATGCAAAATGGTTCCTAGCACACTATGCAATCATTTGCAATGCCCTAGGTCTTGCATTACTGAAAGTATGAGCTATTGCTTTGCATTTTTATTTGCAACGCCAATACCTCAAACTATCAGTAATGTTAGACCAATTGCATTGCAAATGCATATTATCTATCTTATTCAGTAATGGGGGCTCTTTTTTTGGTGTCCATGCCTGTAGTCTGTCTCAGCCTGACCCACTGAGGAGCCAGTTATATGTCCGATCATTATGACACACAAGAGGATGATGGACTTCATAATTATCGCTATTACCGGTGTTGCCCCTCGAATGGGGCAGAACATCGATTCCAGTGTTTGCTGCACTAAACTTCACTTGTAATGGTATTTACGGGACCTTTTCCCCATAAAAATGTGCAGATTTGGGCTTCCACGCGTTATCTGTCGGATGCAGTTTTTATTACCCTTGGTATGTATCAGGTGTGATAAAACCGAAAAGACATAATTCTGATATGTGAGGATTACACATGGATCACTGCAGCAGGCGCTTACCCTTCTGAGCAAAACTATCACCTGACCTAAATGGTCCGAGGAGTTTATTGTACCAAGTGGAGTCCAAAATAGGCCGAAGGGACTGGGACGGGAGGGATAAAAGTGAGGACCAACATCAAGGAAAAGTCACTTTAATTAGAATCGCATCAAATTAGCCCATACGTGGACTAATGTAACATGCTTTAGGCATAGAAATTGCTGTCCAACCAAACCCAACCAAATCAAAAAGTGGAGAGTAAACAAAAAGATGACCAGGGGAATGACGTGATGATTGAGCCACTGGGTGTGTTAATGGTTGAGCCAATTGGTGAGTGAGTGAGGAGCTAGTGAATGAAAGAGCGAGGGAATGACTGGATTAGTGCATATGCAGACACTTTCAAGTGCTCTTAAGTCACTGTGTGTTTGTATAGCGCAGTGCTCACAATCTTTTATTTGGCCTCCTAACATAGGTGAAGATACCAATGCAGACAAGCATACTAAAAGTTTATCACCTTTTGTATCGATATATTGCAGCACCACACATTGAACTACTTCTAGGCGCTTCATGATTGAGGATGTGTTGGCTCCCTGTGCATTAGATAATTAGCATAAAGCCTTTTTTCTGTAGAAGTTCAGATGACCTCAAACTGATCTATGACAGAAGTAAGAGTGCTTTCGTTTCTTACCAGAGCCCCACCATGGACCTACCTGATGTTCCTAGCACTGTCTCATGAACGTGAACACACATATATTGACTACAATAGAGTTATTGGTTGTGACGTGCCAGCTCGACATTTTGGGCACACCACTTATTTTCCCGGTGCCCACAAAACGAATGTGATTGTGTGTTCCTGCTCCATTTATAAAACCAGGAAAAACGCATGTCCATGTGACTCCGAGGGGGCACCAACAATGTACTAAAAAAGAAGTAGTGTTATGGGTGGCATGTATACACTACATATTTGTGAGATGTAATTGCACTGTGAGACAGGCCAGTCGGATGACACAGGCAACTTGTTTGTAGCAGCAGGAGCTGAAGGGTATCAAAACAGCCCTCACTGCAGCCCCATGAACTAAATTTAAGCACCCACCTCGCAACCGCTGGCATAAATCTCTATTTTGGGCCAGGGATCCCCAGTCCAGCAATTGCCATTTCAGGGCTGGCCAGGCATTGCCGCTGCTTATCCCTGCTGCTGCCGCCCAGTCCCTGAAGCAGCACAAATAAGTAACCACAGCCGCAGTGGCCTGGGATAGCAGTCTCCTTCAGCCAGGGTCACGCAACTCTTTGGCTGCTTCCCCACTAAAAGCTGAATATGGCTGCCGTGCTCCTTCCTGTGGCTTTACCTTTGGTAAAGAAATGCGAAAGCGGGCGTCGTGCTACTAAAACATATAGAGTGGCGCCCGTGCCTATTAAAGATATGTGCATGGCAGCCCATGATTAACGCCATACTGATAAACAAAAGACAATAACAGAAGAAATAAAAAAGGAGGAAGCTTTCATACTAATGAAGGAGACAGTGTAACGATGCACTTAAAAGATCCAGTCCTGATGGACGGTCACAAAAGGAGACAGGGAGGTAACAAGGCAGGATTAAGAAGCCTCATTATCAATCATAAGCCAGCATTTACAATGGACGATGGCGCCAGCCAATGAAAAAGATGGGCGGGGCTTCCACTCCACTTCTAAAACATACCCATCTACAACGTGCCTCACAGAGTGGGCAGCGCATGCGCGCTGCTGCAGCGCACATGCACTGCAGCGCTAGGCGAGACCTAAAAAGCAGGGAGTATTAAACTCTGGGAAAGATGAAAAGATGAAGAAATCTTCGATAAAAAAAGTATCTGGTCCACTTCCTTGTCCTGGAAGAACCTAATAAAGTGTTCATGACAATGAAGTGCTCGAGTCTCCCCCAATCTTCGACAAGACGTAATTGGCACCAGGTAAATACTTTCAGGGTCAAGCATTTCAAAGAAATCCGCGAGAGTGGTTCAAAGCGTGATACCTGAAGCACAGTCAAGACCAGATGCAACTCCCCAGGGACTGGTGAACAAATGACTGGTTACCGGAAATAAGAGGGTCTAATGCAGTGGTACTCACAAACATTTGTCGGCGGCCATAAAGTACGGTCTGTGGTGTGACCAAGGGCTGCACTGATGCCAGCAGGGTGGCGGGAGGGGGTCTGGGTGGGTCAGGGATTGTGTAAGGAGGTCTAAACAAATATTAAATAAACAGACGCGCAATTATTTGCCCGTTAATAAATGCTTGCCCATTTAATTAACATTTTATTCTGAATATTAGTGCTCAGCAACTAAACTGCAGCCTGTGCTGCTGTTCACCGGGGGGGGGGGGGGACGTACGTAAAGGTCAAGAGGGCCGCAAGCGCCCCCTGGGTCGTACTTTGAGTATCACTGATCTAAAAAAATCAAATGAGGCCACAGAGGGTCGTTTGATAGCCTTGTCTGTATAACGTAGAGACAGCCAGCCCCCAAAACAACCATTCCTCTGGACTTCTAAAACGTTCCCCTTCACATATGAATGGGACTACATTTCTAGCACTGCACCAAGCACAGACATTCTTCCAGTGCCATTTATACACCTTTAATTGCTCTGTTTGCTATAATTTTGCATGAAAACCACATTAACAGAGAAACAGCCCACAAAGTGTATTCTCCGCCTCTCAATCTCCAGAATTCTAGCGAGACGAGGAATAGGCTTGTCTGGAACCGTGGGAGGCTCAGAGGACTCAAAGGCTAGAGGCTCAGAGGACTCAATGGCTGGAGGCTCAGAGGGCTCAAAGGCTGGAGGCTCAGAGGACTCAAAGGCTGGAGGCTCAGAGGACTCAAAGGCTGGAGGCTCAGGACTAAAAGGCAGGAGGCTCAGAGGACTCAAAGGACTCAAAGGCTGGAGGCTCAGAGGACTCAAAGGCTGGAGGCTCAGAGGACTCAAAGGCAGGAGGCTCAGAGGACTCAAAGGCAGGAGGCTCAGAGGACTCAAAGGACTCAAAGGCTGGAGGCTCAGAGGACTCAAAGACTGGAGGCTCAGAGGACTCAAAGGATGGAGGCTCAAAGGCTGGAGGCTCAGAGGACTCAAAGGCTGGAGACTCAGAGGACTCAAAGGCTGGAGGCTCAGAGGACTGAAAGGACTCAAAGGCTGGAGGCTCAGAGGACTGAAAGGACTCAAAGGCTGGAGGTTCAGAGGACTCAAAGGCTGGAGGCTCAGAGGACTCAAAGGCTGGAGGCTCAGAGGACTTAATGGACTCAAAGGCTGGAGGCTCAAAGGCTGGAGGCTCAGAGGACTCAAAGGCTGGAGGCTCAGAGGACTCAAAGGCTGGAGGCTCAAATGACTCAAAGGCTGGAGGCTCAGAGGACTCAAAGGTTGGAGGCTTAGGGGACTCAAAGGCTGGAGGCTCAGAGGACTCAAAGGCTGGAGGCTCAGAGGAATCAAAGGCTGGAGGCTCAGAGGACTCAAAGGCTGGAGGCTCAGAGGACTCAAAGGACTCAAAGGCTGGAGTCTCAAAGGACTCAAAGGCTGGAGGCTCAGATGACTCAAAGGCTGGAGGCTCAGAGGACTCAAAGGCCGGAGGCTCAAAGGCTTGAGGCTCAGAGGACTCAAAGGCCGGAGGCTCAGAGGACTCAAAGGCTGGAGGCTCAGATGACTCAAAGGCTGGAGGCTCAGAGGGCTCAAAGGCTGGAGGCTCAGAGGACTCAAAGGCTGGAGGGTCAGAGGGCTCAAAGGCTGGAGGCTCAGAGGACTCAAAGGCTGGAGGCTCAGAGGACTCAAAGGCTGGAGGCTTAGAGGGCTCAAAGGCTGGAGGCTCAGAGGACTCAAAGGCTGGAGGCTCAGAGGACTCAAAGGCTGGAGGCTCAGAGGACTCAAAGGACATAACGGCTGGAGGCTCAGAGGACTCAAGGGCTGGAGGGTCAGGGGACTCAAAGGCTGGAGGCTCAGAGGACTCAAAGGCTGGAGGGTCAGAGGACTCAAAGGCCTCAATGGCTGGAGGCTCAAAGGACTCAAAGGCTGGAGGGGCAGGGGACTCAAAGGCTGGAGGCTCAGAGGGCTCACCGGCTGGAGGCTAGAAGGACTCAAAGGCTGGAGGCTCAGAGGACTCAAATGCTGGAGGCTCAGAGGACTCAAATGCTGGAGGCTCAGAGGACTCAAAGGCTGGAGGCTCAGAGGACTCAAAGGCTGGAGGCTCAGATGACTCAAAGGACACAAAGGCTGGAGGCTCAGAGGGCTCAAAGGCTGGAGGCTCAGATGACTCAAAGGCTGGAGGCTCAGAGGACTCAAAGGACTCAAAGGCTGGAGGCTCAGAGGACTCAAAGGCTAGAGGCTCAGAGAACTCAAAGGCTGGAGGCTCAGAGGACTCAAAGGCTGGAGGCTCAGAGGACTCAAAGGCTGGAGGGGTAGGGGACTCAAATGCTGGAGGCTCAGAGGGCTCAAAGGCTGGAGGCTCAAAGGACTCAAAGGCTGGAGGCTCAGAGGACTCAAATGCTGGAGGCTCAGGACTAAAAGGCAGGAGGCTCAGAGGACTCAAAGGACTCAAAGGCTGGAGGCTCAGAGGACTCAAAGGCTAGAGGCTCAGAGAACTCAAAGGCTGGAGGCTCAGAGGACTCAAAGGCTGGAGGCTCAGAGGACTCAAAGGCTGGAGGGGTAGGGGACTCAAATGCTGGAGGCTCAGAGGGCTCAAAGGCTGGAGGCTCAGAGGACTCAAAGGCTGGAGGCTCAGGGGCACTCAAAGGCTGGAGGCTCAGATGACTCAAAGGCTGGAGGCTCAGAGGACTCAAAGGCTGGAGGCTCAGAGGACCCAAAGGCTGGATGCTCAGGGGACTCAAAGGCTGGAGGCTCAGAGAACTCAGAGGCTGGAGGCTCAGAGGACTCAAAGGACTCAAAGGCTGGAGGCTCAAATGACTCAAAGGCTGGAGGGTCAGGGGACTCAAAGGCTGGAGGCTCAGAGGACTCAAAGGCTGGAGGCTCAGAGGACTCAAAGCACTCAAAGGCTGGAGGCTCAGAGGACTCAAAGGCTGGAGGCTCAGGGGACTCAAAGGCTGGAGGCTCAGAGGACTCAAAGGCTGGAGGCTCATAGGACTCAAAGGCTGGAGGTTCAGAGGAATCAAAGGCTGGAGGCTCAGAGGACTCAAAAGCTGGAGGCTCAGAGGACTCAAAGGCTGACGGCTCAGAGGACTCAAAGGCTGGAGGCTCAGAGGACTCAAAGGCTGGAGGCTCAGGACTAAAAGGCAGGAGGCTCAGAGGACTCAAAGGACTCAAAGGCTGGAGGCTCAGAGGACTCAAAGGCTGGAGGCTCAGAGGACTCAAAGGCTGGAGGCTCAGATGACTCAAAGGCTGAAGGCTCAGAGGACTCAAAGGACTCAAAGGCTGGAGGCTCAGAGGACTCAAAGGCTGGAGGCTCAGAGGACTCAAAGGCTGGAGGCTCAGAGGACTCAAAGGCTGGAGGCTCATAGGACTCAAAGGCTGGAGGTTCAGAGGAATCAAAGGCTGGAGGCTCAGAGGACTCAAAGGCTGGAGGCTCAGAGGACTCAAAGGCTGGAGGCTCAAAGGCTGGAGGCTCAGAGGACTCAAAGGCTGGAGGCTCAGAGGCTCAAAGGCTGGAGGCTCAGAGGACTCAAAGGCTGGAGGCTCAGAGGACTCAAAGGCTGGAGGCTCAGAGGACTCAAAGGCTGGAGGCTCAGAGGACTCAAAGGCTGAAGGCTCAGAGGACTCAAAGGCTGGAGGCTCAGAGGACTCAAAGGCAGGAGGCTCAGAGGACTCAAAGGCTGGAGGCTCAGAGGACTCAAAGGACTCAAATGCTGGAGGCTCAGAGGACTCAAAGGCTGGAGGCTCAGGACTAAAAGGCAGGAGGCTCAGAGGACTCAAAGGACTCAAAGGCAGGAGGCTCAGAGGACTCAAAGGCTGCTTTTCCATTCTCTTCCCTGGAACATAAATTGCTGTCAATGAGAGAATATTCCCTTCCACCCAAATCCCAAATTGTATCATTAGTGAGCTAAACAGGGAACTCTGGTGCTTCCCAAGTTACTTACTTACTATCTTGTAACCTGTTTGTATTTGAACCACTCGATCACTGAGAAACGGGTAGAAGAATCGCAGGATCTTTTCAGCTGCCCCCAACACTTTCTGAGCCAAAGAGGAGTTGTGCTCTGTAGTTGGCCATGGTCCCTGAACAGCGTGGTCTCCCGTTGTCGCACCCCAGTCCAGACTGCTCGCATCTATCGTTAGTTAGAAGAGGAGGACACCATCAAACCTCCCGTTCAGATGTGAGTAGTCGAGCCACCACTGAAACTGGTGCTGCTGAGATCTTCCTGCCAAGGGACCACCACACTCTCATCCTCTGCCACGATGGGCTGGTTGGAACCTCTTGAAGATAAACCCTCACTAAAGACTCATCGAAGACCAAATCCTCTTCCTCTTGAAGGAGGATACACTGAAGTTAGTGGTTTCCGATCCTTGACAGATTTCTTCACTAATTCCTCCAGCTGTGGAGCAAACAACTTGACTCCATTAAAGCAAGGCGAGAACCAAGGATTTCTGTGGATTTTCCGCTTTCCATGAACGCATCCAGATGTGATGTCTAGCCTCGATGGCCACACCTGGGGCCGCAGCAGCAGTGGACAAGGAGTCACATGAAACCTCAGCTAGAAGTCTAACCTGTTGCTCCATCAGGGACAATCTAGGTGTGCAATGGTCATGCAGCTGTAATGCCTCTACCAAGGCATGGAAATCATGGAGCAGTGACTGACGTGTACATGACAATCTGCGGGCAAAATTACAATCCAAATTGTGTAATTAAGATATGGGATGATTTGTGGATGTTTTATTGCTTTATGTGCTTTTATGGCCAACTTTGACCGAATAAAGAATGTATTGATTGATTGAACCTGAATATGCCCTTTTAAATGTTCCCCCAATCTTCTCATCCATTGGGTCAGAGGGTGCGGCTTCCTCCGATACAATGGCGCCTCTTGATGCTAGACGGGCCATCAGTGAGTCCACCTTGACTGCTGCTGGAAAGTTTACTGGAAAATTCTCAACGGCATATCTCCTGGCAAGAAATCCAGGGAAGCTGGTCTTTTCCACATCTACCCATCCCCTGGTTCATTAACCCTTCATGGCCTTCTGCAGAGGCAAAGAGGCTGGTTCCTTTTTCTATATTGGCAGATAACTCATCCTCTTACACCTGTGGAGGGCACCTCAGAGAATGACAGATTCTCACAGAGGTGAGAAATCAAGTCCTTCAATTCTGACCATTGACCATATCTGCTCCGCTGCTCTCTGTCGTCTCCAGAATGGTCCGAGTCCATACCTTGAGAGGCAGATACCCTAGGCACGTTGGTGAAGGTTGGCACTCCTGAGCTGTGAAACGGATGCCTCCACCACCTTATTTATAATTCTTATCAGCAGCTCCATATCAGGCCTAGGATCCACAGATACTGGGGTCACTTCTCCTCCAGGCCTCGCTTGTGGAACATCCTTTCCCTTAGACACATGTGTTCCCTCCATCATACCCTCCTACTACAAGAGCAGCAAAACCCAAATGCTTGTGATTAAAAAAGTGCTTAGCAACGAGCCGTGATATCTGGAAGTGTTGCGGGACCGACGCCCTGCTAAAATCAGCCATTGTGGTTCCACACATATCAGGAAGTCCTGTGTCTGCCATGTTAGGAGAGGCACTTGTTTACTTCGTTTATGTGGTTCAAATTAGAATGGGTGGAACTAGCGAAGTTTCATTCCACTGAATTCTGCTGAGTTACATGAAAACTTCACAAGATACCGCGGAGTTCCGATTACAAGCGGCAATTGGCACTTCGTGCTGCTTGAGCTGATTTTTAGCACCGGGTGCTTGGTACGTAGGGAAAAATGAGTGCAAACAGCACGACATGGTGCGCCACAGGGCCCTGCACCTCGAGTTGGTTTGCTGCTGCTCAAGTATATTTTCTACTCGAGCTGCAGCTTTCTCTCCGCAAACGATCGCGACCGCCCGCTTTGGGAAAATCTCACCAGGAGGCCTCCTAGCATCTGAAAAGCACGCATGGGGATGCCACTTCTAGCTCGTGAACTTACAATTGGTGAGCTGCATGCAAGAAAAAGTCCTCCACACAGCGGTCGGCAGAATTTGGTCAGAACCCCACGTTACAAGCGTAAAGCCGAATGGCCAAAACTCTCCTAACTGTTGCCCACCCTATGCCAGGGAAACATAATTATCATTATATAAGGACCGGGACAAGGAAGACGGATGAGGAAGGTGACCATCGTTACAAGTAGGGAGCTCGGGCATGCTAGAGTTTATTGAAGATCACACCCACACCCATGCATGTTCACACTCGTGCACGGGTACAAACACATGCATATGCAGTACAAGAATAAAGGTTCTGTTGTCGGGTGACCACACTGCACTTCACAAGGGGGTGGCAGAAATCAACTCCAGGGATTCAGAAAAAAGCTGTACCCCAAAAAATCAAATCACACTGCCACCAACCAACGCGCCAAGATTATTCAATGGGGATGAAAGAAGTAGTGGTTTAGCTGCTGCTCGACCTGACCGGACACCACCAGCCAGGAACACTTCAAACAGAGACGTCCACCACTGGGACCTCTGTACTTCCTGCCTGGTACCTGCCCATCTCCTTCCTCTGTGGCTGCGGATATCAGGGCCTGGGTGTGACACGCCTGAATGTTGTCGCATCCAGACATTGTTGTGTGACGTCTGCGAAGGTAGAAATTACTCCCCCAAGTGTTATGTTATGTTATGTTATGAGCTCTTATATAGCGCGTGACTCACCCGGGGGCATCTCAGCGCTTTCCTAGGGGATAACATGAAACGGATGAAAATTACTCGAGCGGGAACAGGGTTAAAACAGGAACGTTTTTAGTTG
Source organism: Lissotriton vulgaris (assembly GCF_964263255.1). Classification (NCBI taxonomy): domain Eukaryota; kingdom Metazoa; phylum Chordata; class Amphibia; order Caudata; family Salamandridae; genus Lissotriton; species Lissotriton vulgaris. Next base: position 1,995,067,724 of record NC_141693.1, on the reverse strand, counting down.
TTTTCTAAAAACCAAGTAGGAGGTGGATTTGGGCAAAGCCTCTAGTAGCGAGTTGCAGTATTTCGGAGCAATGTATGAAAATGCTCTACCGCCTGTGCGAGTTAAGCGAATATGCGGGACCTTCGAAAGGGCCAATGAGTTAGATCTTAGATTACGTCCGGACATCTGCTTGAAAAGGTTTTTTTGCAGATAACGAGGGCCCCACCCCTTGAGTGATTTAAAAGAGAGACAACAGATCTTAAAAAAAGATCTTTTTGCACTGGGAGCCAGTGCAGTTCTCTAAGTAGGGGAAGAGATGGGGATCCTGGGGGCGGTTTAAAACCATCCTTGCTGCAGTGTTTTGGATCACTTGTAGTTTAGTTAACGTAGTCTCACCTCCTTCCGCCAACAGCGCGTTCCCATAGTCAAGCCGACTCATGGCCATCGCCTGGACTACTGTTCTGCGGTCTTCTAGTGGCATGTAGGGAAGAATTCTACGTAGGGGACGAAGGCTGTAATAGCATGCCCCAGAAATATTCTTGATGTTATCTTTCATAGTGATTTTATGATCCAGTTGTATTCCTAAACTTTTTACTGAGGAGGTGGTGTTAGGGGCCTCTCCCAGCTGGGAGGGCCACCAGTCAGCCGACCAGGATTGAGCGGCTCTACCATGGAGCATATGCTCCGTTTTTTACGGATTTAGTTGGAGGCAACGCTCCATCATCCAATCCGAGATTTCTAACATTCCCCCTGAGAAACGTAATTTGTCATCGGTGGGATTGGAACCGATTGGAAATAGCAGCTGTGTATCATCAGCATAGAGACTATCTCAAAGCCGAATGGTTGAACAATCTTGGCTAGAGGAGCCATATACACGTTAAAAACCGTGTGGCTTAGACACGAGCCCTGGGGTACACGCTTGTCCAACAAACATTTTTGAGATGTGAAAGGACCCAGAATAGTGGCTTGCCATCTGTCGGTTAGGAAGTTCCTCAGCCACTGCAGGGCCACACCCCTGATACCACACTCATGCAATCTCTCCGTCAACAGTCGATGAGAGATAGTATCGAATGCTGCGGAGAGGTCCAAGAGGATCAGTATTATGGATCCTCCGGCATCAAGAGTTAGTTCAATGAATCGGTGACAGCCAGTATGGCCATCTCTGTGCTAAAGCCCGGGCGAAAGCCCGACTGTGAAGGGTCGAGAATGTTGTTAAGTTCTAAATACTGACTAAGTTGTTTATTTATTACTGTTTCCAGCGTTTTACCGAGCAAGGGCAGCAAGGATATTGGCTGTAGTTACTGAGCACCTGGGGATCTGCAGATGGTTTCTTTAGGATGGGACGAACGTAGGCTTCCTTCCAGGTAGCCGGGATAAGACCAGTCAAAATAGAAGTGTTAAGAATTGTTTGTATTGCAGAAGCACAGGTTGGGGAGAGGAGGGCCATAATGCTGGGGGAGCATAAGTCAGCCTGTGAACCTGATTTCGCTGCCAACTATAAATTGCTTGTATCCTCAAGCGAAATGGTCTCAAACTGATTGAGGTGACAGGAGATAGATGTAAGAGAATCGTCTAGATTCATAGTAAGTCCGGAGTTGTTAACGCTTGTGACAGGAAAATTTGCATAGATCGTAGAAATGTTTTCTGGGAAAAAGTGCGCTATTGAGTCACATAGTGGTTGGGATTCTGGTGGTGACTGTTTACAAGCTGGAGGGGAGGAGAAATCCTTAACAATGTTAAATAATGCTTTAGAAGAGTTTCCCGATTGTTCAATTTGGTTACAAAGATATAAACATCTGGCCGTTTTAATTGATTGATGGTAGTGGGATAAAGCTGATTTATAAGCTAGTTTATCCAGAGAATTTTTTGTACACCTCTCTCTAAAGCTTTGCATAATGAATTTTTGATTTTTAGATCGCCAGAATACCAGGGAGCAGAAGGCAGCTGAGTAACTGGGTTGCTTTGCAAAGGCAGAGTTAAAACTAGCCAGCATGGCCGAGGGGTCCTGGCAATGTTGGCCAGGATCCGACTTGAATTGAGGAAATATCTCATTAAAGGCTTCCAGGGTTAGTTTTTTCCAGGGCCTGTTCCTTCCACTTTTTAATGGCTTGTGGTGTTCATGTAGGTTAGCCCAGAATGGGGCATAAATGAAAATTGGATCATACAATGATCTGTCCAAGTGAGGGAGAGCGGGGGATATATCCTTAACAGTTCTGAGTTTGTAAAGATAAGATCTAACATATGGCCTGCCCAATGGGTGGACCCAAGCACCCTTTGTGATAGACCAATGTCGCTCAGACTGGAAATAAGCTTCATTACTTCTGGGTTCGTCACCTCTTCTCCATGAAAGTTAAAGTCCCCCAGCAAAATAAAATTACTAGAAGCCAAGACCTGCATGGCAATGAATTCCGTCAGAAAGTTGACAAAGTTCGTTTTGGGTCCGGATGACTGGTAGAGCAATGCCCCGTCCCAGGACACTGAATGAGACATGGCAACATTGAAAATTCCCACTTCCACTGAACTGTTACAGATTGTGGAGATCCATTGAACTTTTAGATGACTTTTGAAAGCAAACCCTATGCCACCTCCTAATTTCCCCACTCGGTCTAGATGAATACATTTATAATCGGCAGGTATTGCAAAATTAATGGCGGGATGATTAGTGGGGGTTAACCAAGTTTCAGTTAAGAAAAATAGATCAGGGGAGTAGGTGGAAATCAAATCCCAAATCTCAATGGGGTGTTTCTCAAGGGATCTAACATTACAGAAGATATAGTTTGGGCTGTTGTGGGTTTGAGTAGGATCTATTGTGGACTCCTTTGCAAGGGAGCCAACCGGGATACACTGAAACTTACATGAAAGCAGGTTACTGGGCCCTCCAACCTGGCAGGGAATAAGATGTGGCAGCTACTCGCAGACCCCTGCTTGTTGGAAGCGATATATCTTATCTCGCGCAATGTGGCTCCCCGTTTACATGCAGCACGTAAGGGATGTGACCTCGGGAATAGTTTGGGCAGCATTTCCCGCCTCCCGGCTCGGTCTGGCGCGGACAGGCGCAGACGGGCTTGCCTTTGGCGCTCCCGCTGCTCGAGTCGGCTGCGCGGCCGGTCAGGTGAGGTCATTATATGCTGATATGGTCAGGTGTTGCCACAACAACTAGCCCGCCAACCCAAAATCACCCCCAATAAGTCGGCTCAAGGTGTGACAAACCGTTCCTATCCCCGTCCCCCGACAGCGCTTAATCGGCTGAAATGGAGAAGCGGGAGGTCAGTGAGCAAAGCAAATGTAATAAACAATATTTTTAAACAAGGGTTCGCAATTAAAACAATGTTTCCTCGGGTTCCCGGCTCCTGCCTCAGGACACTGTGTGACACTGTGAAATGTGTTTCTGGGGTCACAGTCTGTGGTTGAGTTGTCAACAAAGATAAACAATCTTCAAAGGAAGCACAGTGCCAGGAAACCATGCCTGGTAGCAGGTAGAGGTGGGCCAACCACTGCAAGCTGGAGTTAGGCCCGAGCCTGAAGCCTGGGTCTGGCTCAGCTGGAGGTTCTGAGAAATCTCCAGCTTATAACGAGCCGAGCTTTCGTGCGGCTTCTGCCTACCTCCCTCCTTCTACCCAGGATGCGTGAAAGCAGCGATGTGTCTCTTCTCAGTGCGCACTCCTTGCGTCATGATTGATGCGTCATATTTATAATATGACGCATCATATCGCAAGGAGTTACAGATACGTCAGTATTTCTGACGTATCTGTAGGTGCAAAAGTGACGCATTGCTGGAGTGTGTTACAATAGTGACGCAACTCCAGCATCGTGTACTTTCACATGGGCAAGTCCCATGTTGTTAGTGCCTGCGTCAGTCTTACGCCTGCCATGAAGCAAGCGTAAGATTTTGACGCATTAGCGCCCAAGAAATGGCACAGTGAAATCTTATAGATTTCACTGCGTCACTTCCATGACCCTTTCTTGCGTCAAAACGCCCCCCTTGCATGCATTATACCTGGCGCAGGTATAATTTGGCGCAGGAGTTTACAAAGTGACGCATCTACCTAGATGCGTCATTTTGTAATTGTGGCGCAACAAGGCGCATTTTTTACACCACTGGTGCATCACAAAAAGTGAAGCACCGGCGGCGTAAAAGTGACGCACGGCCTCATAAATGAGGCCCATTGGCTTAACATAAAAAGGAAAGACAAATAGATAGACAAAGGGTGTCTGATTTGTACAAAATGAAACCAGAAAACCTGGCAATATTGCAGCCTCCCTGCTTGAGTTGTGTGATCCTCTGTAAATATTTTATTGAACCAACTCCTTTTTCTTCATTATAATGTATGAAGGTATCTTTGAATATGTGAACTCATAATACCAGCTGGACACAAACCTATTATGTTTCGTTTAATAAACTGTAATGTTGCTCTATAACAGGGGCCTATAAACTGGGGGGCGGGCACCCCTTGGGGGGGCATTAACTGATCCCTGGGCAGGCCCCGGGCTCTGGTTGGTTAAAAGTAGCTTCATGATGATAGCAGTGCTTTGTTTTAAGATGAAAATAAATGAACAGTAGTGAGCGGCTCTGTAATGGGCCATCACTAGCATCCTTTGTCATTTATATCTTGCTGGGAGTATGAAGGACTACAAATATTCCTCAAACCGCCCTGCTCCCTTTCAGATAAAAACACTGAGGATACTTTTACAGGTTTGTGAGGCCTTGCTATCCTGAACAGTATGTTTGGCAATCATGTATTTGATTGCATTTATAAACGTTTTTACATACCTGTAATGTTTAAATATGTCTAAGCATATTTAAACAGTTGAAATTGAATGGAATAATTGTGAAAGATTCTGTAGGGCCCCGAATGATTGGGGGGCGGCATTAAACAGTTTGAAGACCACTGCTCTATAAGAATCTGGGCCACGTGCAGGGTTTACCCAGCAACTGTCTTGCTATAACGTGACGTATTAATGTCAAAGCTTCCACATGTTAAAGGAATTCACTTTTTGAATTTTGAAAAGACTTCATTATGTTTTAAGTGATGGTGGTGTATGATTTCCATCACAAACCTTTTCAGGGCTCGGTTGGTGCATGAGCTCTAACAGCGGGGCCAGCCCCTTGGCTCGGCTCTGGCTCGGCTCTGGCTCGGCTCTCCCTGTTCATTTGTTGGCTCACCCACCTCTAGTAGCTGGTGCTATAAAATGCATCGCCACCTCTGCTCCGCATCAGTCGCAGACACGGGGGCTGAGCTGTCGCCAGAAACGTCTAATTGAAGAACGTGACTTTAATAATGGACCCTTTTACATGACATGAGTGCCCGTTCCATTTATTCCATAAATATACTTGAGGAGCCTCATTTACAAGAGGTGTGCGCCACCGAGCATCACTTTTGATGATGCTCCGGTGGCGTGGGCCTCTCAATCATATGTATGAGGTGCCACCGAGCCACCCTGGGTGGCCTTGCATGACCTCATAGATATGGAGTAATGTGAGGCTGCCCCAAGCGCTGCCACCAGGGAGTAAGACACGGGCGTCGCGGCGGATGTTCCCACTCAACCTCCATGGATTTCGATGCTGACCCTGATTTACAAGGATCTGTAAACCTGGGAATGCGTCAACACTGTGCGCCTCCCCGGGGGTTGTAACGGTTGTTTTTGTGAAGGAGGTGCACCTTCCTGCACAAAAACCAACTTGATTCCAATGCAAGCACCCTTGCACCATGGTTTAAGGGTGCCTGCGTTGGCACAAGGCAGCCATCTGTGCGCCAACAACATGTAAGGACAAGAATACGTTGTATCTCATAGATGCAAATCCTTCCTACAACGCAGCAAAGTGACACGCAGCGCTGTCCTGCAACCAATGGCTGTAAATGAGGCCCGCGTTTTTTAAGTCAATTACGTTTCACTTTCTTACCTCACATAATATGGGATTTCAAATGCACCTCTTAAAAGAACAGTCTTGGAAAAGCCATTCATAGCCTTTAGAAAAACACTGTGTTCCAAATGGCAGACTGCAATGTACAAGTGCAAAATAAAAATAACAAAGCCATTACACGTACAAAACTTTAAATACTATTGAAAAAGGTGAAGGCCGCTGTACACAGATGCCCATCCAGTAGGGTGGTCTGTCATTTGGGCCGTGGGGTACCAGCGATGTTTACCTTGTCCATGGCTTGTTCCTACATGCCACAGTGGCTACTTTGCGCAAGTTCCTCGCTGACCCTCACCTTGTCACGTCTTCTCTCCCCTGCAGGTGTGTGCCAACCTTGACACCTTCCCGACCAACAGCGACCGCAGGAGAGCCTTCAGCGCACGAAAGGTGGAGGCTGTGGCCAGAGGTGGCGAGCGCGGGCTGGGCATCTACACCATCGGATAAAGAGGCACGGGCAACTGGGTACAGAGAAATACTATTAAATAAAGGTTTACATAACAAAAGTACGCCAGGGTGCTGTGTACAATTCTTATGCAGAAACGTGTGTGTTCAAGTTGTGTGTGAATAGGGCCCTCTCTACTTCAAAATTCTCTGTCTCTTGTAGTTTGGGGGCATCTAGAGGTGTTTTGTGTGGTCAGATAGTGAGGACAGAGAACGACATGAGAGTACCGTCCCTCCATCCCCCCATGCTTTCGGGCACTCCTTCCTCATTCTTTGGGACACCGGCCCCAATACGAGGGCCTATGGAGCGTGATACGTGCAGTGACTCCTGTTCTCCCATATCTCACTTTTAAATTTGGGGGCAGATTTACAAGAGGCCTGAGCCGCTGGAGCAGCACTTTTTTGACACTCTGGCGGTGCAAGCCTCTCAATCATATCTATGAGGCAACGCAAAGCCACCCTGCATGACTTTGCTGTGCCTCATTGGTATGGAGTAAGGCAAAGCAGCACAAGTCACTGCCTCACCTTACTCTGCATCGAGGAGGCATTCCATGGGCATTGCAGTGGATTTTCCCACACAACACCCATGGATTTTGACACTGCCCCAGATTTATAAAATCTAAACCTGGGGCAACAGTGTCAAGCCGTCCCTCGGACAAAAGATGGAGTCGCTGGACAACAAACTAGATACGGTTACCAACGAGGTCAATCTCATCCAGCTGACCTCACTAAGGCAAGTGAAAAAGTTAAGTCCCTGGACATGAAAACTGCCAGATTGACAGACGATGTGGCATTGCTCCAACAGGAGGTGCGAAACCTCAGGGCTTCTAGTGACCTAACTAATCGGAAGCTGGATGAGTACGAAGGGAGAGCTCAGTGAAACAATGTTCGCATTATTGGTGTTCCCAAGAAGGCTGAAGGCCTGGCCCAGACCTGTTCTTCGAAGACATTATCCTTAATCATCTTAAGCCTAAGGGACTGGGTAATTTCTTCACGATTGAGCGGGCACACAGGGTCCTGTGGGGAGACCCAGGCCTGGAGCCCCCCCCTCATCCAATGATTGCGAGAGTGTTGAATTTCAGGGACAGAGACGCTATCCTGCAGGCTTCCAGATCGGGGGGCCCCCTGAAATATGAGAATGCTACTATTGCCTTTTTTCCTGATTTCATGCAAGCTGTCCAGAAGCAGCGCTAAGTTTTCCTCGGAGTGAAGAGGAAACTCAGAGACAGAGGTTTGAAATATGCAATGATGTTCCCGGCCCGGTTGAGGGTGGAAGTCGAGGGGAGAGTCTGGTTTTTTGACAATCCGGAAGTGGCTTCGAACTGGTTGGAAAGTCGTTCCCCGGCTGGGCCGGAAAGGCAAGATCGACATGGTGGCGGCGGCCCGCAGGAGCAGGACTGATGGACATTGCAGTTGAATGGGACTATTGAGACTGTCAGGTAGTGGGTTTCACTCACGTGTATTCCTTACGATTATATCCTTTAGAGAGTGAGATATTGCAGGCATAGGGTGGGGTTTTTCTGAGGAGGGGTGGGGGTCATACAGGATCCTGATTTCCTCCTCCTTTCTACTTTTAGTTAGTTAGTAGTTTAGAATATGGGGCGACAGGCATACTGCCAGTTGGGGTTAGGCAGAAGCCATGAGCAGGGGTGCAGGCAGGGGTGGTGGGGGTTGGGAGCGCTGGGGGTTTTGTTGTTCGAAGAATTGTTTGCAATTTGTTTAGCTGTTTCAGCATCGGGTGACAAGGATGTGTTCGTATTGATTTCATACCAGCATAATGTCAAGTGTTAGTCGGGGATTGGGGATAAATGTGCTTAGTTGGAATGTGAACGGCCTGGAGGATACGATTAAGAGGGGAATGGTAAGCCAATTTGTTAGACAGCACTCCCCGGATGTTGTGTTATTGCAGGAGACGCACTTAGTCGGGAATCGTTGCATGGCCTGAAGAACTTAAATCTTCATTCTCAGGGGTCTCACTAATATAACAAAGAACTTGACACAGAAGCTGGAATATAAAAAGAACATTTTTATTAAACTCAAATGAGTGAGGCTACGTCACACAGAAGCCTTAGCAACTGAATGAGGCAGTCTGAGGAATACAGAGATCAGAGGCCTTATATATGCTTAGGGTTACAAAACTCAGCATAAAAGTAGGGGGCAGTCCTAGCTTTTGCAAGCATGCAAAAAGCCCAACATTCCTTCTTACACAAGCCGGACAAACCCATAATAAAAGACCACAACCCATATCGTAAACAGGCCATAAAAGAAGGAACAGAAACAGATGAGAAGTAGGATAAGGGGTGTGTATGTGCATACCAAACTTTACAATCTCCTGTGCTCTGATCCTTAATCTTGATCAGCTACTGGGCAAGGAACTGGCCCAACAAGGTCAGCTTCAGGCAACAGGGACAGTTCACTCAGGTCATCTAAAAGTCAGCTAAAGCCATCGGCCTATGTGAGGGCAACCACAAAATGGCTGCCATGCACAAAATGGAACCCAAGGGTTCAGAATTCACGGAACCTCAGACCCTCCTTTTGCCCTTACATAGGCAATAACCTAAACTCATCGTCAATCTGAATCCAGGTCTATATTCATCAGATCATCAAGATGTTGCTGGAGCATAATCCTATTACTTAGCAACTCTCTCGGGACAGGTCTCCTTACACACGTAGTAGCACAAAGGCAACATATGGCAGGACCAAATAGGGAATACCTCTATCTGTAGTATGTGGCATAAGACCACACACCCAACAATTAGTGATGTTCACTGCTAACTGGTGTTGATGCAGAAGCTGTACAAAGGAATTATTAGTAAACTCTGACCTCCTAACCAGTTCATGATCAGGTAAAGTATGGAAAGAATGCAAAGAAGTAGTAGTAGGAAAAGACATAGGTTGGGAGGTGGGTACAGATGTCAATTGGGTAGCAAAAAACAATCCAACCCATAAAAGACACTTAATGCTTAAAAACACTAGAAAACACGTTATTAAGAACATATAGACAACAGGAGAAAGTAATGACCTCTATTACAAACAAAATTATAATTTTTCACAACCCTAAGCAGAAAGCAAATCCTAAAATTATCTAGTAACATTTTTACGGCTCCTATGCATTTCAGAAACTTATTATATGTTCAGGTGAAACAGTGGTGATCCTCATCAATGCTCTGAGGTGAAAAGGGGATATCCTTCCACAGAAAATGGACTTTATTCTGCTTTTACTAAACAGAATACTACTTTAAAATAATGCCAGCAAAACAATAAGAATCAGTCTCCTAACACCGATTTTATGCAATCACACGGAAACAACTTGTGAAACCACAACCATGCCCAGAGTCCGTTCCAAGCCTCTCTGGCAGGCTTCTATTGTCCATCAAATCTGCTCCTGTTGTTGCATGGGCCTCTTGATTCAGGCCTCCCATGAAGAATAGTGTTTCTCAGTATCCGTTGGAGTGCCCTCCTGGCAAACACTCACAGCTCACTTAAAAGTCTCAATGTCTCAATGCAGTGCACCAGTATCTCTCCTCTGCGGCAGACACTACAGCTATTGTGCTCTTCATTGGTCATGGGCACAGATCATCTCGAGCAGACCCGGGACCATTCTCGGGCTCCAACACTCATCATTCAGTGTCAGAGGACGCTCAGGCTGTTCTTTCATGGGCACCAGAATGTAATGCCTTTTGCCAATCTTGGATCCTCCGGTGCACTGCACTTCCGTTGGAGCAAAGGAAAAGGGTGGTGTGTGTGGCCAAAACTCAGGCCAAGGGGGCTCAAGGGACTGCACACTGTCAGAGGTTACCAGCACATGACAGGTGGACAACGGAAGCCTCAAAACAACAGGTATCCTTGTTTTTCGCTCTTTTGCACTGAAATTCTGGTTCTGTGATGTCCAATGCCGTCTGATGGAGCAAGTGTGATGCTTTAAAAAGTTCATTGTATAACAAGGGGACTGCAAGCAGGTGGCCTGCAATCTTCAAAGGAGTGGCCATACGCCGTGGGACAATTCTGGTCTAAAATACACTGTCATTCTCAAAGGCAATACAAAGACAAAGGCAGTAGGAAAAACAGTGCCTCTAGGCTCTTCAGTTGGATTTCCGTGTGAGAGCATATCCTCCATCATCTAAGGGTAGATAGCGACATGATTAAGTCTAGGTGTTCCTAAATTCCTTATCTAAAACATCTCAAAAGAAAAATCGCATAATACAGATTATCAGGGACATGTAGATGCCTCCCTTTTTAATACCTGTGCATCAGGTGCACTACGCAATACACAAGCTAATGATCAAAATATGGAAACAAAAGACAAAAACTAGAGAGTCCTGGTATTTCCATTATTTAGAATACATCTGATGTCACCAAAAATTAAAGAAGCAGGAAAAAAAAGGTAAAAAAACAAATTAAAATAGTCATTGAAAATTTGTCATGTTCAAAAAAATAAATGTAAGGTATCTCCTATTGAGGTGGAAAACTTGTCTTACTATATTATTGAGTCAGTTACCCAGTCCATCACTACCCTGACAATCAGACTGGAAAACCTTGAAGCAGGCCTAAAGAAAATTCTTAAAAACCAATCTGGTCATACAAAAGGGAATTATACATAATACAGGTGTTCCTAGTACATTACTGCAGTCTGGAAGTGTGCTAATGTTCCAGTCCCTTCTTCAGGGAAAAATAAAACCTGGTTTCCTTTATGGTACAAAGCCATGCACTACTTAGGAAGCAGAACAAAACTGACTAATGTAATATAGAAATTAGGTCACCATGTAAAAGAGTCACAAATCTATAATGTTATCCTTACGTCCAATCAGGATACATAAATGTAGGGTTGCCTGTTCCTTTAAGGGAAGGGGGCAATAAGTGACTAACAGCAGGTGACACACTTTGATCCTGTATATTTTTTTTATTTTTCTTGAATACTATTCATAGCCAAACTGACATACCCTGGTGAAGTGTTGTCTGTGTGGTGCACAGTATAAAAATATCATTATCTGTGAAATTTAGCAAATCAACACAACTGCTGTGCAGCGATACACATCGTCATGTATATCCCTTCACAACACAGGAAAACTTGTAATAGTATCAAAAGCAGCAACATAAAACAAAAACATGCATTAAATAAAAAAAATCTGCACAAAACGTCAAGCCATCAGATATACTTGCTGTATATCAAGCACAAAAAACATAGACAAAACAATAGCATATGTGAATGAGCGGTGGCACACAACACCATGTCATGTACTTTATGCACTGTGAACCTGCAGCCCAAAACCCAATATTCGGGCCTGCTTAATTTGTCAGGTTTAAAATCCTTACCCTCCTTTGACAGTAGATCACCAGTTAGTGGACATCTGTTGTCAAATACAACTTTCCTGTCTCTCTTCTAACATACAGGGCCAGCAAGAACAATTCATGATAGGACCAAATACACAAACATAAAAAACACATGAACATTTCTTTCCAAAGGAGTTACACAAAAACACATCTCCTTTCAACCAACCAAACGCACGTGTCTTGTCAGCCTTAAATCACCCAGAACAATCCATGAATGATCTGTAGGCAGAAGCAAAAAAAATACACACACACAAAAGAGGAACATTTCTCATAACAAACAAATATCAATTATAACTTTTAATCAGAAGACAAAACATGAAACACATTAACAAACACAAAAATAAATTTCCATTACTTAACTGTTACCATCTTGTCAGTCAGCTTGCAACATCAAGCCACCTTAGTTTTACCTTTCTAAAAGTAAAATTGTTACACTGACACTCCATATTAATTTGGCACCTACAATTTCCACTGTGAAGAATAATTCTTAATTGGCAAATCGTTCTCACTTAGGCATGTAGCCTTCAAAATTTTAGTAAAGGGCTGCATCTTATTATCTGTCTAAGACTTAATGCAACACTTCGTTTTCTGTCAAATAAAAGCAACTAGCAAACATTATTTTTTTTTCAGAGCAGAGACACAAATGTATCAGTTCTGCAGAGCATTTATCATGATGTTGGGACTTCCAAAGAAACCTTTTTTATATTTTCCCTTTGGAATTAAGTTCTTTCATTTTATTGATGTTCTTATGGAGAAACCAGAAACCCCACCTTTTAGAGGCCCGTTTAGCAAGGCCATTCTGCATTCCACAGAGATAAGTCCCTAATTTAAAAGGTCACAAATGTCAACATGACAGCCTCCTCCATTGTTTACAGGGAAACTAAAGATAGCATCTCAGCGCAACTTGAGCCAGCCTCTGCAACTCTCCTAGCCCCGAGCTTCTGCTCACTGTGAGGCTGACAAAGACAAAAAGCCTTCCTAATTCCTCCTAACCTGCAATAATTCACTTTATTTTAAAAAATAATTTCTCCTTTTTAGGCGCTAAAAAAATTATTTCTATTCCCAGATTATTAAACAACATTTACTGTGAATAATTCACAAAACCTAATAACACACATACCAGTTAGAACAAATGCTTGTTGCAATGGTACTTATTTCATCAACCTTAATTGGATCTCACTGGGCCATTTAAAAGCAAATCCCAAATGGGGACAACCTGCAAATTTGTATTATACCGACATGTATGAATTTACTGAAGCCTAAAGCACTTTAAAGCTATTATAAATGGCAAGAACGCTGTTTTAAATGGTCTATTTTACCCAAATTCGACTTTGATATTAGAGGCACTTAAAAATAAATATCCTATAATTATGTTACATATTAATCATCCTCAGAATGTTCTTTACAAATTGCAGAGATTGGACATTAGACATATCCCATGTAAATCTTTAGAAAAATGATTTTTTTACGCCTGCGCTAAGTAAAATTCCATATGCTAATGTCCTCATTATGCAGGATAGCACAACTTAAATTAAATTATAATGCTAGGAGGTCACAGTATAAGCATTAAGCTTCATGAATAGTAAAAAACGAATTTTGTAGCACATTTTTAATAATTATTTTTCATAATTAATAATTATTTTTAATAAACCCAATCATCATTGATAATACCACATTTAAAAGCAAGCTGCATCCCTTGCCTATCATTTTTGAGCATTCATTTATAAGCCCAAGCACAGAAGCCTAACTTGAAACATGACAAAATGTTTGCGCCACTTATTTCTTTCTAAAAAGGACAATTTTATTTAGCAACAGACCCAAGAATATGCTTACAAAATTTTGCTTAATAGACTGAAAACATAAAAAAACCACAAACACACATTTGAGCTCATTTCAGACATAAACAGAAAAGGGTCAAGCACTCAGGACACACAATATGGCGCGCCATGCATTTCGTGAATAGCGCCATCTCTATTCGCTTACAGAAGTTGCACTAATGAGAAAACCACATAGACATTTAAACACACATTTAACCCACAAATCAATACTCAGGACAGAAACAAAGGACAGTCCACAGATTGTACTTGAACCAAACCATTTGTAAATACTAGTTGTAAGTCATATTTACAAGAAACCCTTCTCAATAGTGTTCCAAAAGACTGCAAAAACAGCCCAACAGACTGATGTATGTCCAAGAAGTGAAAATACACTCAATTCACTAGCTTTGGCTAGCAAAACACAAAACAAAATCGTTCTGTATATCTTCATTCATAAAATTGCGCAGAACAAAGGATCCTTGTTTTGTATTATGTCCATATTTTAATTCCCTGGGGATACAAAATCACCAAGGAAGAAATATATTTTTAAATCTAAACCTATTTAGATATTCCTTCTAGAGAAGCCGGCTAATTTACTTAACATCACACTATGGTACCTCCCAAAAAAGCAACACATTCTTCGATGTGAGCATAAAAACAGGCATGCCAAAAATACTGCAGAATATGCAATATTATAAATCAAAGTAGTGCTTAAGGTACTCTTCGTACGTTGCACCGTTCACCTAAACCAAATAGAGAAACATCTCCTCATTACCTGCCTACACAAATTGCAATTCGCATATACAACCCTATACAAATCCAAAGTTGGCCAACACAAATTCCAAAGTTCCAAAGCTACAGTCCCAAATTTGCTAAGACCAGGCATCTTATAGCTCACTAATCTAGCTTCAAACTTCAAGGGGTTATCAAAAACGATATACTCACAAATATACGAGCCCCTCGGCTTTGGTAATTGCAATAACCAAATCAAAACCAAGAAACCAAACAAAATCGTGGGAGCAACCCACTTGTACTTCTTACTCTTACTAATCAAAAGGTTATCCAAATTCTAACTGTCAAGTTCTACATGACCTAACGGTCTTTTTTAGAATACTCACGCCAAAAAGGTTCTCAGTCAGGAGTGACATCATGTGGAGGATCAACATCTGGAAGATCAGAAATATACTGGGCTGCAGAGACAAAGAATCTCCAAAATCCCTGTGCACAGAGTACCTTCCTAGTAGAACCCTGTTCTGTTCTCCTCAGTAGATTTCAGTCTTCTGACAAGATCACTCCCATAGATAGTCACTTCTCTGATGAAGCCCACGTTGGCCGCACCATTTGAAGAACTGAAATCTTCATTCTCAGGGGTCTCACTAATATAACAAAGAACTTGACACAGAAGCTGGAATATAAAAAGAACATTTCTATTAAACTCAAATGAGTGAGGCTATGTCACACAGAAGCCTTAGCAACTGAATGAGGCAGTCTGAGGAATACAGAGAACAGAGGCCTTATATATGCTTAGGGTTACAAAACTCAGCATAAAAGTAGGGGGCAGTCCTAGCTTTTGCAAGCATGCAAAAAGCCCAACATTCCTTCTTACACAAGCCGGACAAACCCATAATAAAAGACCACAACCCATATCGTTAACCAGCCATAAAAGAAGGAACAGAAACAGACGAGAAGTAGGATAAGGGGTGTGTATGTACATACCAAACTTTACAATCTCCTGTGCTCTGATCCTTAATCTTGATCAGCTACTGGGCAAGGAACTGGCCCAACAAGGTCAGCTTCAGGCAACAGGGTCAGTTCACTCAGGTCATCTAAAAGTCAGCTACAGCCATCGGCCTATGTGAGGGCAACCACAAAATGGCTGCCATGTACAAAATGGAACCAAAGGGTTCAGAATTCACGGAACCTCAGGCCCTGCATAGAGGAGGCTATAAACTGGTGGCGAACGCAGGATTCACCTCCACTTCGAGGGGGCCAGGTGCTGGTGAAGAATATCTTTCCCCTGGCTATTCAGACTACTTGGACGGACAAGCGTAGTAGATACATTGGAGTGTCGGGGCAATGAGAGGGGAGGACGGTCACCTTTGTTTCCATCTATGTTCCGTCTGGTCTCCAATCTGACATATCGCAGGATTTGGGAGCTATCTTCTTAACTCTGCCCCTTGGCCTCCTGGTGATGGGATGTGATTTCAATGCAGTAATGGACGGTGAGGTAGATCGTCATCCCGCTGGGGTGCTGATACCGGCACAGCGGTGGCTCCCGGAGTTCCTAGAGACGACGGGGTGTGTGGATGGTTTGAGGGTGCGCAATCCGGGAGGGGTGCAGTAGACACACGTGTCCGCCACACACCATAGCCTGTCTAGGATAGACTACGTGCTGGTGCCCGCAGCTCAAGCCCGTACTGTCCGGGAGGCGTGAAACTTGGGGAGAGGCATATCGGACCACTTGCCAGTTTGGCTCCGACTGGAAATTGACCATTTCAACGTAAGTAGGGTTGCGCCTATTAGTGTATGGCACCTTAGAGATCCCACTACTAGGAAAGAACTAGTAAAGGTTATGAACAGGTACTTTCAGGAGAATCGTGGTACGGTAAACTCGAAGCAGACCCTATGGGAGGCGTATAAAACGGTCGTCCGGGGGGAGGCCATATCTCTGATTGTCAAGAAAAAGAAGGAACGCCAGGCGGAGCTAGAAAAGGCGGAGATGGAGGTGGTGAGGCTAGAAGGATCAATCAATCAATCAATCATAACATTTGTAGAGCGCGCTACTCACCCGGGAGGGTCTCAAGGCGCTGGGGGAAAGGGGGTCGTTACTGCTCGAAAAGCCAGGTCTTGAGTTGTTTCCTGAAGGAGAGATGGTCCTGGGTCCGCCGAAGGTGGGTGGGGAGGGAGTTCCATGTCTTGGCTGCCAGGTAGGAGAAGGATCTTCCTCCGGCGGTGGTTCGGCGGATGCGTGGAACGGCGGCGAGGGCGAGACTGGTTGATCGTAGCTGGCGGGTGGGCGTGTAGAAGGTCAGTTGGTTGTTGAGGTACTTGGGGCCCAGGTCGTGGAGAGTCTTGTGTGCGTGGGTGAGGAGTCTGAAGGTGATCCTCTTGCTGACGGGGAGCCAGTGCAGGTCTCTCAGGTGGCTGGAGATGTGGCTGTGTCGGGGAATATCCAGGACGAATCGTGCGGAGGCGTTCTGGATGCGTTGGAGTCTTTTCTGAAGTTTGGCTGTGGTTCCGGCATAGAGGGTGTTTCCGTTGTCCAGTCGGCTGGTGACAAGTGCCTGAGTGACCGTCTTCCTGGTTTCGGTGGGGATCCATCGGAAGATCTTCCGGAGCATGCGCAGGGTGTTGAAGCATGATGATGAGACGGCGTTGACTTGTCTGGTCATCAAGAGGGAGGAGTCCAGGATGAAGCCCAGGTTGCGTGCGTGGTCCGTTGGCTTGGGAGTGGTGCCCAGGGCAGGGGGCCACCAGGAGTCGTCCCAGGCGGATGGCGATGATCCCAGGATGAGGACTTCCGTCTTGTCTGAGTTCAGTTTCGGGCAGCTGTTCTTCATCCATTCAGCGACGTCTTTCATCCCTTTGTGTAGGCTGGTTCTGATGGTGGCTGGGTCGTTGGTGAGGGAGAGGATCAGCTTGGTGTTGTCGGCGTAGGAGATGATGTTGAGGTTGTGTTGACGTGTGATGGCTGCGAGGGGGCTCATGTAGATGTTGAAGAGGGTGGGGCTGAGTGATGATTCTTGTGGTACGCCGCAGATGACTTCGGTGGCCTCTGATCTGAAGGGGGCAGGCGGACTCTCTGGGTTCTTCAGGCAAGGAACGAGATGATCCATTCCAGTGCCTTCTCTTGGATTCCAATGTTGCTGAGGCGCTGCACTAGGGTGCAGTGGCAGACAGTGTCAAACACTGTGGAGAGGTCCAGGAGGATGAGGGCCGCCGTTTCCCTGTTAATGAGCAAAGATCTGATGTCGTCAGTGGCTGCGATGAGGGCTGTCTCGGTGCTGTGGTTGGCTTGGAAACTGGATTGCGAGTGGTCGAGGGATCTATTTGTCTCGAGGAAGGTGCCAAGCTGTCTGTTGACGGTCTTCTTGATGACCTTGGCAGGAAAAGGGAGGAGCAAGATGGGGCGGAAGTTCTTGAGGTCGGTGGGGTCCACTGTTGGTTTTTTCAGGAGGGCGCTGATCTTGGCATGCTTCCAGCTCTCCGGGAAGGTGGCGGTGTTGAAGGAGGTGTTGATGATGTCCCGGAGTTGGGGTGCGATGATGGAGTCAGCCTTGTTGAACAC
Organism: Lissotriton vulgaris; assembly: GCF_964263255.1. NCBI lineage: Eukaryota > Metazoa > Chordata > Amphibia > Caudata > Salamandridae > Lissotriton > Lissotriton vulgaris. The sequence continues at coordinate 1,995,049,948 of NC_141693.1, read as the reverse complement.
GTGGTGGGGGCAGGGGTCTGTTGGGGATCCGGAGTGGATGGTGTTCATCGTGCGGGTGGTGTCTTTGGCGCTGACCGGGGTCCAGGCGCAGAGGGTGTTTGTGGGGGGCGTTGGTTCGGTGGTGGGGGGCGTGGTTGGTGCGCCGAAGCTGGTGTGTATTTTGGCGATCTTGTGTGAAAGAACGAGGCGAGTGAGTTGCAGAGGTCTTGCGAGGGAGTGATGTCGTTGTTTCCGGCGCTGGGGCTGGAGAGCTCTTTGATGATACTGAAGAGTTCCTTGCTGTTGTGGGCCTTGTTGTTCAGTCGTTCTTTGAATGCTGTCATCTTGGTGGTGCGGATCAGCTCGTGGTGTTTGTGGGTGGCGTGCTTGAGGGCAGTCATGTTGTCTGTGGTTTGGTCGGTGCGCCAGGCTTTCTCGAGGGTGCGGCAGTTCTTCTTGGAGTTCTTGAGTTCGTCGGTGAACCAAGAGACCTTCTTGCTGCCTGATCTTCTGGGAGGGGTCTTCAGTGGTGCGAGGTCGTCTGCGCAGTTGGTGATCCACTGTGTGAGGTTGCTGGCTGCTTCGTTGGGGTCCGTTGTGCTGACGGGAGGGTTCTGGCTGAGGGAGGTGGTGAGCTGGTCGGCGGTGGTCTTGTTCCAGCTCCTGCGAGGGACCTGTTGAGGGTGGTGGTGGGTTGTGGTTCTTCTGAAGCTGAAGTGGACACAGCTGTGGTAAGTCCAATGGAGTCCGGTGGAGTGGCTGAAGGAGACGTACTTGCTGGAGGAGAAGACTGGGTCAAGCGTGTGGCCAGTGCAGTGGGTGGGGGAGTTCACCAGTTGCTTGAGTCCGAGGTTGGCGAGGTTGTCCAGCAGGGTGGTGGTGTTGTTGTCCTTGTTATTCTCCAGGTGGAAGTTGAGGTCCCCTAGGAGGATGTAGTCAGCGGAGGGGAGGGCGTGTGGGCTGATGAAGTCTGCAATGTCTTCGCTAAATTGTGTGCGTGGTCCCAGGGGTCTGTAGATGAGGGTGCCTCTGAGTGTGGTATTGGGGTCGGTGTGTATATGGAAGTGGAGGTGTTCGGCGGCAGTGAGGATGTCGTCGTAGTTGGTTGTGATGCGGATGGTGTTCTTGTGTACGATGGCGATGCCTTCTCCAGTCGGTTGACGCGGTCCCTCCGGGTGATCTTGTATACGTCCGGGATGGCGATGGCGATGTCGGGCGCTGAGGAGGCGTTCATCCAGGTTTCCGTGAGGAAGGTGATGTCTGGTGATGTTGTGTCGAGCAGGTTCCAGAGTTCGACGGCGTGTCTGTGGACGGAGCGGGTGTTGAGCAGGATGCACTTGAGGTGGTTGCTGCTGGTGCTCGCATTGGTGGGTGCAGTGCAGGTCCGGAGGCAGGTGTATTTGCAGGCTTGGCAGGTGAAGCTCCGTGGGTGCGTTTTTCGGGGTGGCTCGGTAGCAGGTGGGTGTTCGGCCTGTGTTGAGTGCGTTAAGGGTGGCGGCGTCGTAGGTCCGTTGTGTGGGCTGGTAACGTCGGGGACCAGGGGTCCTGGCGCTGGGCACGGACGGGCGCAGACGGGCTTGCCTTTGGCGTGCCTTGGCGCACAATCGGCGCGCCCGCTGCGCGTGACCGCTGCGCATTCGCCGTGCGGCCTCCATATGAATGAATGAATGAGTGAATGAAAATACACTTGGTATAGCGCATGGCTACCATAGGGCATCCCAGCGCTTTGACCCAGGTAACATCATCATCACTCATCGGAAAAGAAAGGTTTTTAGTTGTTTCCGGAACATGAGATGGTTCGGTAGGAGTCGAATGCTCTCAGGAAGGTTATTCCAGAATTTGGCCGCTTGCAAGGAAAACCGCCGACCCCCCGTACGGGATCTCTTGATCCTAGGGACTGTCAGAAGATTGAGTTCACTGGACCTAAGGGTTCTGGAGGGTCGGTATGGGCAGAAGAGAGGGCAAAGAATATCTGGACCGTTGTTTGTGATGGATTTATGGACCATACACATGGCCTTAAAACCTATCCTCTCTTGAATCGGAAGCCAGTGAAGAGCACGCAGAGCAGGCTTAACCGAGCTGTGTCTGGGGACTTTGACCAGAAGTCGAGCAGCGCAGTTCTGGACTGACTGCAGAATTTTGATAGTGCCCAACGGTGCGCCAAGATAAAGTGCATTGGAGTAATCCAATCTAGAGATGATCAAGGACTGCACCAGGAGCCGTCTGGAATCAGAAGGAAGGAGGTTGAGAACCTTCCTTAATGTCCTAATCAAGCCAAAGCATGTTGCAGCTACCTTCTTTGCCTGCACTTGAAAGCCGAGAGAGGGATCAAGCCAGACTCCCAAACTCTTGATTTGTTTCTTTGGGGTCGGAGGGGGACCCAGGCAGCTCGGCCACCATGGATTAAGGTTCAGAGGAGCCTTGTAACCCTGTGATCTCGGTTTTAGTCCCATTTAGTTTCAAAAATGATGCTTCCATCCATTCACAGACCTTAGTGAGACAGGGGGACAGATTGTTTGGTCCAGAGGTCCCGTCTTCAGAGCTAGTGAGTGAGACCACCAACTGGGTGTCATCGGCGTATGTAACCACTTTTATTCCCCAGGGAAGCACCACCTCAGCCAAGGGCCTCATATAGATATTAAATAATGTGGGGCTTAATGAGGATCCCTGGGGAACGCCGTAGTGAAGGGGGAACTGTCTTGAGGTATACTCCCCTTCAAAGACAGAGAATGATCTTTCTGCTAGGAAGGATTGAAGCTATTTAAGGGCAACCCCGGAAACGCCAGCCTCGCCGAGGCGGCTGATCAACAGGGAGTGGTTGACCGTACCGAAGGCTGCGCAGAGGTCCAAAAGGACCACCGCAGCGCAGCCTCCGGCATCTACAATCTTCCTCGCTTCCTCCACTACCACCACCAGGGCGGTCTCAGTGCCCTGTTTTGTTCTAAAGCCAGTTTGAGTAGGGTGAAGTACAGCCTCGTTCTCGATAAAGGCGGATAAGGCAAGATTGACATGCTTTTCTGTGATTTTACTAATCCCTGGCAACAGGGAGATAGGGCGGTAGTTTGACCAGTCATCAGGGTCGAGATTGGCTTTTTTTAAAAGAGCTTTAACTCTGGCCTGTTTCCACAGTGGGGGAACCACTCCCGTGGAAAGGGAGGAGTTGATTACATCCTTTATAATAGGTACTACCACCTCAGAAACTTGTTTTAGGGCAGAGGGCGGGGCAATGTCCGCAGGGGAGCCTGATTTCAGATTCTGCAGAAGTTTTTCTACTGTGGAATGATCTATCAAGGGCAGAACATCCAGAGTAGGTGAGGAGATCAATCGAGTGGTGAGCTCAATGGAGTGTCCAAGATCATTTGTAGCTTCCTTCGCACAGAAGGAGGAGTAGATGGTAGCAACCTTTGAGCTAAAAAAATTGGCTAACTCCTCGCACCGTTTTAGGGGATCGGCCGCTTCATTCAAGGGACAGGGCGGAGTTACCAGAGACTTGAAGATGTTGTACATTTCCCTAGGGGAGTTAGCGCTTTTAGATATCTCAAGCTGGTAATAAGAGGCTTGGGCTAATTTTAGTTGGGTCTTATAGTTCCTAAGAGTAGCTCTGTATTCCGCTTTATCCTCTGGGGTGAAGTTCTTTCTCCACTTCCTCTCTAGCCTCTTACAGTTCCGTTTGAGACATTTCAGTTCTGCAGTATACCAGTGCATTTTATTGGAACCTCCACGGTGCACTATTTTGCGTTTAGGGAGAGTGAGGTCAAGAGAGGACTCTAGCCACTTATTAAAGGAACTGTAAGCTTCAATCGGATTATCCTTCTTAATTAACGGAATGGAGTCTTTTAAAACAGTTGTTAACTTTGACAGAGGCAGTTTTGACCAAGTCCGACCAGTCTTGGCTGTAGTTGTAAAAGGATGGACAGCATCCATGGGCGTCCATGCAAATGATAGAAGTGCGTGGTCTGACCATGGGATAGGTAACGACTCCTTCCACTGCATGTCAGTGAGATTGGTGTAAAAATGGTCAATTAGATGGCCAGCAGAGTGAGTGGCTCCCTCCACAATTTGTTTCAATGCTAAAGTCCCCATTCCCTCCAAAAAATTTTGCGGAATCAGTGCCTCAGGGTCATCAATATGAATATTAAAATCCCCGATAATGGAGAAATTCGAAGAGGTACTGCTAGGGTGAGACATTTTTTCAGGAAGGGCATTACAAAAGTTATTGCAGGAGCCTGGTGGACGATAAAGTAGGATGCCCGAGAGTGTACAGGTAGGGGAGAAGGAAATAGCGAATTCCAGACTTTCGCAGTCAGACAGTGGGTTATCCACAGTGCGACATTTGAGAAAGTCCTTACAGATAATGGCTATGCCTCCACCCCTGCCCTTGGGACGATCAAGCCTACTTATCCCATAGCCATGGGGCAGGGCCCTAACAATATCCGGACCTGAGACCTCCGAGAGCCAAGTCTCAGTCAGAAACAGGACATCAGGACTAAATTCTTCTAATAGCAGATGGATTTCGGCGCTATGTTTAGGAAGGGAACGGCAGTTCAGGAGCATTACGGAGTATGTGCTCGGAATGTGTGTGGAAGATGGGGGGGACCCCTCCTGGTTATTTTCGCAGTGTGGGCAGGGAATCAAAGGAGGGATAAATGGGGTTATGCGTGGACAGGACAAACCCCTACCAGCGCTAAGTGACACCAGTTGATCTCTACCGTATACCAGGTCATCTTCTGTTTTGAGGTCAGTCTCCCTGGCCCCTGGTCCCGTCCTGTCACGGACGGGCACAGACGGGCTTTCCTTAGGCGCTCCTTCGGCGCGGGACCGGCGCCTCCGCTGCTCGCGTCCGCTGCGCGGAGGAGTAGCCATCTTAATTTATACAAGCCTGCCTACCTCCTTCCCAACCCTACAACGCTGACCTGCCTCACCTAGTATGGCCGGCAACACGACTCAGCTGGCAATAGGCTGAAGGTCACACAGGTCCAGAATACGGCGCAAAGTAAAAAAAATGCGTGTGATTTAAAATCCGGACAGAACAAATTATTACTCAATTTGTGCAGCATGACAGTAGGGGCTGAGGGAGGGAGGAGCAGCTGGGAGGCGGGAGCGGGGTGGCGAATGGGAGCTGCGGGGGGCGGGGCCGCAGGGAGCAGCGGCGGGAATCCGAGGGCGAGGCGGGAAGCGGGAGGGCACAGAAGGCAAGGGGGAGCGAGGGAAAAATGAGCAGAAACATGCAAAATGGAAATGACAATAACAGGAATTACAGGAAGGAAATAAACAGCGATCACAGGCACAAAGTGGAAATGACAATAACAGGAATTACAGGAAGGAAAAAAACAGCGATCAGAGGCGCAAAGTGGAAATGACAATAACAGGAATTACAGGAAGGAAAAAAACAGCGATCAGAGGCGGGAGGGCACAGAAGGCAAGCGGGGGGCGACGGAAATCACAGGCACCATTCAGAGTCAGAGGCGAGATACAGCGGAGCAGCGGTTCAAGCACACAGCACGGGGAGAACCACGCGGTTGCTAGGGGGGCGACCTACCTGGTGACAGGGAAGGAGAGGTGTCTCAGGCATAGACTCCGAAGGGACAACTCCGGCTACAACTGAAACAAGATGACATCATGGCCTCGCTAGGGACAAAGCCAAAGTGCAGAATGAGGAGACACAAAGCATGGTATATGAACACGGGGATAAGGCTGGGAAACTGATAGCATGGCTGGAGAGGGGAGAGTGGGCATCACGGCTGGGCAGGAAGAGAACTTCAGCAAAATCACAGATCCGCAGGCAGTGGCAGATAGCTTTGCAGAGTATTATAATGATGTGTACACCTCGGCAGGGACATACACTGAGGCAGACAATAGCGGAATGATTAAGGATATCCAATTACTAACACTCTCAAAGGATGGCCAGAAATATCTGGAGTCCCTGCTCACTTACGACGAGGTGGCACAGGCCATATGGGGAGAGCGCTCAGGGAAGGCCACCGGACCGAACGGAATACCCATAGAACTGTATAAGTTGAGCGCTAATAGGCTTGCTCCATTCCTCCATTCCATGTTTGGGGAAAGCAGGGAGAAAGGTCAGCTTCCCTATGACCAGCGAACATTGTGGTCATCCATAAAGTGGGCAAACCCAAGACGTGTTGCTCATCATATAGACCCATCTCGTTATTGAACGCCAAACCTAAGGTCATGGGGAAATTTGCTGGCGAATAGACTGGCCAAAGTTATTACCTCCTTGATACATGCGGACCAGTCCAGTTTCATGCCACGTAGGAACACGGCCCTCAATTTATGTCGGCTACATGGGGTACTAGGTAGGACTCCGACTATGCAGAAGCCAGCGGTGTTGGTATCTCTAGACGCTACTATGGCCTTTGATAGGCCCTATCTTTTTGCTGTCTTGGAGAAGCTGATGAGTATAAAAGGGGCAACCCATCTATACTACCTGACCTGGGTCAACATGTACATTACACAAAAGGGTGGTCTTGGTAGCAAACTCATTTTAGAGAAAAGAATGAATGGTAGTAGCAAGACATACAGCTAATTCATAGGAGCATAAATGCAATTTATTCAAGTTAAACAAAGGGATAAAAATTCCCAATGCAATTTAATTCAAAGCATCAATGACAATAAAGGCAATCCTGTTGCTCAAAATGATTCTCAGTGCAATATATTTACAGTGCTCTGGGTGCAAAAGGGAAGGTAGGAACGGGTAGGTGTTGAGTGATAACATGTAGGAACAGGGACAGGGAAAAGGTAATCGTGACATATGTACATCAATATTTCATTGTATAAGCTTTTCTGCCTTAGATAGGTCAAGAGTTTCCAACGAAACACATAACTCAGATGGGCATGTAATTCTTTCAAGCAAAGTCACTGGAGTCTGTGTTGTGCAGGTATTGTCGACGTTTCGACCCCTTGGGGGCAGGACTGAGTGTGGCCCTTGCGACGGGGTCTTCTTCAGGACTGGAATGAGCACTATGTTAGAGGACGACGGGTACTCTCCGTCGGTCAATCCATAGAAAGGGCCTGTGCAGGCTCTCAAGAGAAAAGAAAAGTAGTGATTGCAGCGCAGTGGGCTTGCAAACAACAGGGAATAAATCTAATTGTTCTTGCTCGTGTGGCGTGATGCTTAGACGTTCTAAACGTTGCTGATTGTGTATTTGGATGTTAAAGTGGTACCTAAGAGATGAAACCTTTGCCTAGGCCCAGTCTTGCGAGTCCTCCTGAGGCGGAAGCCGGGAGCAGACCTTAGCAATTTTACCCTGAATAATAGAGAGAATTGTGTGTATTTTACTCGTGTACTTGCTTTTAAAAATACCTACTTTACCTGCTCATTTCCGGTTCCCCGCGCAGCCGATTCATCGCTGCGGCGGGAGGTCACCGACCTTTGGACATTACATCACGCCACTTTGGCGAGCGCCGAGGCCACGCCCCCTCTCGGAGGCCACGCCCACTTTCAGCGCATTTAAATAGACGCTGCTCACTAGCGTCCTGCCCAGTCTTGCGAGTCCTCCTGAGGCGGAAGCCGGGAGCAGACCTTAGCAATTTTACCCTGAATAATAGAGAGAATTGTGTGTATTTTACTCGTGTACTTGCTTTTAAAAATACCTACTTTACCTGCTCATTTCCGGTTCCCCGCGCAGCCGATTCATCGCTGCGGCGGGAGGTCACCGACCTTTGGACATTACATCACGCCACTTTGGCGAGCGCCGAGGCCACGCCCCCTCTCGGAGGCCACGCCCATGTTCCCCTTCCCTCAACTCCCATAAATCATGTGCCATCACCGGACGCGCAGCGGACGAGCGCAGCGGGCGCGCCGATTGCGCGCCGAAGGCAAGCCCGTCTGCGCCCGTCCGCGACCAAACGCGCCTAGGGCCTAGGCCCCTTCTCTTGTCCGGCCCATTACAATATTAATCGGCACAGCTACTCGCTCTTCAAGCCAGCCGGCCCATTGAAGCCTCCCTGACCATCCATATCAAGAATCTGGGCATCACAGCCGCAGCAACTCCGATCGCCCCTCTCACTCCGCCCCTCCCTCCCCCCCTGCCCTCTCCTCCCCGTCCTAATTCCCCAGCCGGACCCAGTCAGGTCCCACTTACCATATTCTACCTCAACACGCGGTCCGCGGTTAAGCATTGCCACGAACTGTCAGTTTTGCTTGATATCCATAAACCAGACCTCCTATTCCTCACGGAGACCTGGTTCCGCGACAGCTCCCTCCCCAATCTCCTTGCCTCCCTCCCAGCCACCTACTATGCCCTCCGGGCTGACCGCCCAATGGGTAAATCCGGAGGGGGTGTCGCCCTGATCGCTAGAAAGGATCTACCATTCCAACCTATCAGTTTTCCCTCGATAGGCACGGCCGACTTCTTAGTCGCTCGCTCTCTTTGTTACTATACTCCCCTCACCTGCCTTCTTATGTACCGCCCTCCTCAACCGTCGCCTACCTTCCTGGACGGATTTCAAGAACTGGTGGCCTCCCTAGCAGTAAACAATTCATCCGTCCTGCTCCTGGGTGATTTTAATTTCTGGCCTTCCGACCCAGCTGAATGCTCCACTTCCAAGGAACTTTCTGAAACCTTACGCTCTCTTAATTTCATCTCGCATATCAATACCCCGACCCATATTCATGGGCACACGCTCGACCAAATCTGGTCTCTGAACTGCCCTATTTCTTCTCTGTCCATCTCTCCCTGCCCCTGGTCTGATCACTCATTGATCTCTTTCTCCTCTCAACTCGGACCGCCTATCAAGCCCTCGCACCCCAAAAACATCTGGGCCCGTTCCTGGGGGCGGGTAGACTTGGCTGTCTTAGCCTCCTCTCTCTCCTCCTCCTGCCCCGACCTGTCCGGCCTGCCCTCAGCGGATCAAGCTAATTCCATCAACTCGTGGCTACTCTTAGCCTGCGATTCCATCGCTCCCCTGAGGCGTATCTCCTCCAAACGGACTAATGATTCCAACCTGTGGTTCAATAACGATCTGAAGGCACAAAAACTAGCGGTCCGCCACGCAGAACGAGCATGGAGAAGACAGTACTGCCCTCAGCTTAATCCACACTACACTTCCCTTTTGCAGCAATATAAGAAATCCATATTGTCCACCAAAAAAGAGTACTTCTCCTCCAAAATCCTAGTTGCGGAGAACAAATCCAGAGAAATTTTTGCCATCATTAAGAAACTCGCATACTCTGATCGAACCACCCTTACACCCTCCCCCTCTCAACCTCTTTGTGATACCCTGAACTCCTACTTTTTGGATAAAATCGCGACAATCAGGGCCAATATTCCTCCCCCTTCCCCCTCTTTCCGAGTCCCTCCTTGTACCCCGACAGACGCCCGCCTCCACTCATTCCCTCCTTTAACAGAAGATTCTTTCCTTTCCCTCCTCCCTCTGGTCAAATCTGGCTCCCCTCACGACCCTTGTCCTGCTCATATTCTTGCTCATGTCTTCACCAACTGTCCGCTACCCCCCCTCACCTTTCTTAACAGTTCCCTGGCCCAAGGCGTGGTCACCCCCGCTCTCAAATCTGCCATAATCCTGCCCATTCTAAAAAAATCTGGATCAGATCTTTCCGTCCCTGCTAACTACCGCCCCATCTCCCTTCTCCCCTTCCTAGGGAAAGTCCTGGAGCGGCATGTCACCAAAGCACTATCTTCCTACGTGGAAGCAAACCGAATCCTGGCGCCCCGTCAGGCCGGCTTTCGACCGGCTCACTCCACCGAGTCGGTCGTGCTTTCAGTACTGGACAACCTTAGAGAGGGAATGGACACTGGCATCCCCCAGGCCCTGGTGCTACTCGATCTCTCGGCCGCATTCGACACGGTAGATCACTCCATCTTACTCTCCCGTGTCGGAGCGGCGGGGATCGGAGGCACCGCCTTGGTCTGGCTGTCCTCCTTTCTAAGCGGACGCACCCAGGCAGTTCGCCTGTGGGACTTCTGGGCTGAACCACGGAAGGTAGTGTGCGGGGTTCCCCAGGGCTCCTCCCTCTCCCCCCTACTGTTTAATCTGTATATAGCCCCCCTCATCTTTGCTCTTCAACAGATGGAGGTCTCCGTATACAATTATGCGGATGACCTCCAGCTCATTTTTTCCCTGTCTCACTCCCCTGACTCCAAATCCAAATTCCAATCCACCATGCTTTTCATCCGGGACTGGATGAATCACAACCACCTGAAACTAAATCCAGATAAGACAGAGCTTGTTCTGACAGGTGGTTGCTCCAGTCCCTGGTCCCCCCTCTTCTGGCCCTCCTCACTTGGTCCCCCCCACCCCCTACCTCCTCCGTCAAAACCCTGGGCATAAAAATCAATGATCAACTCACTATGCACTCCCAGGTGAGTTCGGTGGTTTCCTCCTCTTTTCTATCTCTTCGCACTATCCGTAAAGTCTCCCGCTTCTTCTCCTTCACAGGCCTGAAACTTATTGTACTGGCCATGGTCATCTCCCGCTTGGATTATGCCAACGCTCTTTACCATGGCATGCCAGCCTACAGCGTAAGTCGTCTCCAGCTGGTCCAGAACCAAGCGGCCCGCTTGGTATACAACCTCACGAAATCCCATCACGCCACTCCCCTTTTGAAATCCCTGCACTGGCTCCCTGTGCGCGAACGCTCCCTTTTTAAGGTGGGCTGTCTCGCCTTTCAGGCTCAGCTAGGCAGGTCCCCTGCTTTTATCTCCTCGGAGATCATACCTTATGTCCCCCCCAGGGAACTTCGCTCCTCTTCTCACCACCTACTCACAGTTCCTCGCTTCCGTCGTAAAAAATGGGGAGGGTCTAAATTCTCCACCCTCGCCCCTGTGTTCTGGAACTCCCTTCCGATGCAACTCAGAACTTCCAATCAATACCAGCCCTTTCGAAAGGCCTTAAAAACCTTTCTTTTCTCCAAAGCATTCCCCTCATAAATTCTCCTCATTCCCTCTCCCCGCTCCATGACCTCAGAGACTTTGCTTACTGTAGCGCCATGAAACCTTTGGGTGTACGTGCGCTGTATAAATATTTTAAAATTCAAATTCAAAATTCATAGGCAGTGTCATCTGTAGAAACGACAACATAAGGAACTAATACTATCACAAAATGTGCATTAGGCTGCATAATTTGTTTTTTCTTGCAATATAATCTGGTCCGGCCCTGCAGCATATATTGGTCCGCTCCTACCGTAGATCGCAGTGGCCCTTGGTGTGCTAGAGCGCTCGGGAAACCCTACTGACTCTTTAAAAACTTCTCCCGCAGAGCGCAGGCAGGATTACATGGAAGACAAGCAAGAGGGCTGCTAGTATTCAAGCAGGTCTTCAGGGGTTCCATTGACTCATCAGATTTGACAATGGCGGAGCATTCCCCTGGCATCTTTTTAAGATGTTCTCCGTGGTTGCACTTAACATCCTTGAAACGAGATGCTCCGTTGAAGGGCACGAACTCGCCTTTGGTGGGTTGGCGCTCTTTGGTCCCCGTGAAGATAATGGAGTGAGGTTGAAACACTGTAGACTGAGGACTGTGCAGGTATTCCAGGGGGAAGACACAGTGCCACGTAAGACATGGGGTGGCCTTCTTCCTGTCCTCTGAGCACCACTCCAGTGGGAGAGATGACCACAAAGAGGGGCAAACCCTTACAACTGGCATGGGCTGTGCCGATAATTCATAAACGTGACACATTGCAATTCAAGGTTCCACACTCTCTATACCTCCAAAACCTGTGCAGTGGACCCCATTCCTCCCACTCAAAGAAGCAGACAGCTCTTCAAAGTCATTCCTTGGTTCGCACAAAGGCCACAAGAGTTCAGACTGCCCTTGCACATCCAGGTGAGTAACAAATGGATCAAGAAAGACACATTTCGAATGCGGACTCTCCTTCAAATGCTTCCCAAGCTAAGTGGGGGGACTAGACTTGTGAAGTGGGCCTACAGGATGCAAACTCCCCCATCTCAGTGGAGAGGAAGCACAATAAATACATTCGGTTTTCACAACTTCCATTACCAGTACACAGTTCTACCCTTCGCTCTGAAACCAGCCCCGTGGACCTTTCCATAGTGCATAGCATTAGCCGCAGCATCTCTTCGCAGACAGATCTTTGTCTGTCCTCATCTTGTCAACTCCCTCTAAAGGCTCACACCCTGCAGAAAGTTCTCCAAGTCTCACTCAAACAATCATTGCTCAGCTTCACTGTCTGTACCTTCAGCTCAATATCTCAATGTCCAGAAGCCACCTCATCCCCTGCACAGGTTCTCACTTCCCTTGGAGCCACACTAGACACAAAACAAGCAGGAGTCGATGCGTCGGAGGAGAGAGTGGCTTCCATTTTTACAAGTGTCTCCAAATTCAGAAAACTCTTACTCCAGTTCCTCGTTCGATGGCTTTCCTCTTGAGAATAGTGGCCTTCTGTATCTTCATTGTCCCCAATGCAAAACTTCCTATGAGACCTCTGCTGCAATGCTTGAAAGATCAGGCGTCTCAGTGGACAGACAACCAGGAAGACAATCTTGGCTCGTACCTACTGGTAAAGACCATCTCCACAATGGTCTCGCAATAGACGGGACCTTCAAAAGCAAACCCTTTCTGTCAGGATCTTCCTTCACAGGCCATTGTGACAGATGCCTGCTTGTAGGGTGTGGGACCCTACCTACAGAACCTGACAGTGCAAGGCCCGTCATCAGACAGGGAATGCCTGTGTCACATCAATGTCCTGGAACTCAGAGCGTTCAGTCATGATCACAAGGCTTCCCTGCCTTCTCTGACAGCAAACAGAACTCATTCAAATGGACAACATGATCATAATCCATAACTCCACAAATAAGTGGAGCAGATCGAAGAGCGTTTCTTCTGGAAGCTCAATCAATCAGGAAATGGTTCCTGGCGAGAAACCTGTCCATAGCAGCAGCTCATCTCCTGGCCCTTCAGAATCCATGCAACATTTCTGAGCAGATTCTTAGTGAAAAATGACAGATGTGTTCCAGCAACAACATGCTGTAAGGCATTGTCCCAGATGAGAGATTTCCTCAAATTGACCTGTTTGCAACATCATAAAATGGGAAATGCCCGAGCTTCACCTCCACCTTTCTGAAGAATAATTAGAGTGATTTGTCTATGCTTCTATGTCGATGCCACTGAATCCATCATCCTAATGAAATCGAAGTATTCCAGTACAAACATGATTCTCTTTGCCCCTAAAGAGCTTTGACCGTGTTGTACTCTAGAGCGTCCTTAAAGCCACATGAGAACGTTCCGTGCAAACCAAGTTTGCAAACCAGAATATGAAGACAGTTTCGCTATCTCTCCAAGAAGTCCCACAGTAAACTGCATGGCACTACGTGCAATATGAACAACTGAATTTGCTAAGATAGTAAGAACCACGCGAGTGTATACACATTCTGAAGGAGGTGAGAGAATCCTGTGTCTTAAAATTCTAAAGATTCTCTCTTCAGTGCCATCATCATAGCCATGACCCCTTGTGCTGCCAGAGTGATGTGATAATTTCAAGCTTGCTTCATCTTGCACAGTCAAACCTACAATTTACCTCCATAAAATGAATTTGTTTGACATTACAGTCTATTGAAAATGTCCTTCTAAAAAATCTTTCTTCATAATTCCTGTCTTAAAGAGTTTTTTGAAAGTTTAAAGAAAACTCACCTCACCTAGATGACAATCTTACCTGCCATGATAGCTCAATCTGGGTTTGCATCAATTGATGACAATGTGAGAAGTTGGCCTGGCATATGCTGTCCACTATTCTAGCGGGCACCTTGTACCAGACCAAACGACCCTTATTGATGTTAGGTTAAAGACAACCCTTATAGAAAGCTATCCTAGTGGTAGGTGTGGAGAGCAGCCTTCAGGCTAAGTCTTGGAGGAATGTAAAGCAGCTTGTTTTAATAGTCTATAATCTTGTGAATGACCGAATGTATGTATTCTAAACACATCCCTCTAGTCTCTTTATGAGGATAGAGGCAAACTTCAGTAAACTTACTTAGCACACAGTAAATTAGCACAATATACGTTGATCCCTAGGGGCGTACCAAGCCATATATTAAGAAAGTGGTATAAGAACCACGACTGACATAGAGACAAGGCCTAGAACCTGTAGAACCGCTGGGGCCACCAGGAACAACCCATGGTAGTTGCGTGTAATTATCAAGGACCCCCTGAGAAGATAGATACTACAAGTCCTCGGTCAGGGATTAATATTGTGAAAAGTAACAACCAAGGCACTTAAACTACAGACTATTTCTGTTTCATTGAAGTAAACAATGGGAGTGAAAGGGATGTAAGTAGGTCAAAAATACGTTTTTATTATTTACCAAATATAAAAGGGGCATGGACAAATGTGCAATAATTTTAAAAGAAGAAATTTCGTATTAAGTAATCAGCAAAATTTCAACAGGGAACATTCAGTACATAATTTAAAACATTATATAAAAAAAAAATATTTAAAAAGTGGCATCAACAATTTAATTCTCTACGCGCGTTTCGGCGACCAGCGCCTTCTTCTGGAGTAGCCACATGTATCACAATTTTGCAAAGGCACCACGGAGTAAAATAATCACCAATGCGGTCTTATCTTCTATGCAACGGTAGTCTAATGTTTCCGAAAACACATGAAGCCGTAGATCGTTATTTCAGATTAATGGCAGTGGTGCTTTTATTACTTATCAAAAGCTGTCCATAGCATATCATGTGTTCTTGGTAAAAAGTTGACTTAAAGATTTCATCTACAGGATATATTGTTAATTTAAAATCAGTCCTTTATTAGTGATTCCTGTTTGTTATGGGGCCAATTAGAATCCTGATCTGGATTTACTGGATAACAGCACTCACTCCTCAAATCGTTTTATAGAAATCTCATGCAGTTGAAATTCCTTCGTGAAAATTAATTTAAAAGGAAGCCTTCATGATACGAAGATCTCCCTTTTAGCAGTACAATGCTGCAACGGAATATGCCGTGTAAAACCTTCGAACGATTGAGGAGCGAGGCGCGGGGTTCAGTGGCTTCTCGGTGCTGTTATCCAGTAAATCCAGATCAGGATTCTAATTGGCGCCATAACAAACAGGAATCATTAATAAAGAATATAAAATAAGACGGCCTTTTCTACCACCCAGACTGATTTTAAATTAACAATATATCCTGTAGATGAAATCTTTAAGTCAACTTTTTACCAAGAACACATGATATGCTATGGACAGCTTTTGATAAGTAATAAAAGCACCACTGCCATTAACCTGAAATAACGATCTACGGCTTCATGTGTTTTCGGAAACATTAGACTACGGTTGCATAGAAGATAAGACCGCATTGGTGATTATTTTACTCCGCGGTGCCTTTGCAAAATTGTGATACACGTGGCTACTCCAGAAGAAGGCGCTGGTCGCCGAAACGCGCGTAGAGAATTAAATTGTTGATGCCACTTTTTAAATATGTTTTTTTGATATAATGTTTTAAATTATGTACTGAACGTTCCCTGTTGAAATTTTGCTGATTACTTAATAAGAAATTTCTTCTTTCAAAATTATTGCACATTTGTCTATGCCCCTTTTTTATTTGGTAAATAATAAAAACTTATTTTTGACCTACTTACATCCCTTTCTTTCCCTTTGTTTACTTCAGTAACAACCCATGGTAGTGACACAGGGGATGAAAGAATCAAGCTGAACAGCCTGACCTCTGCGCACTGTAACTTTTACCCCACTGGGGTAAAAGTTACAGTGCGCAGAGGTCAGGCTGTTCAGCTTGATTCTTTCATGTTTGTTCTTTTTGACGCAGCATGGGCATTGCGTCCTCCTCTGCAGCACGCTTAGATTATTAAAAAAAACTACGAACAAAAAAAAAAAATTTTTGTTGAAACTGGAGTGCCTCTTCCACCACTAATTCTTGTTTAGTGACACAGGGGACCCATGAGGGACGTGTGCAGTGTCTAAACACAGCCTCGAATCCCCATTAACTTTTATGGGGAAAGTTGTGGTTTGGATTTTAAAGATAAAGGACACTTAGACGAAGGCTTAGAGCAAACCCCTTTAGAACTAGGGGGTTCTAGTGTCAACACCCATGGGAGCACCGGAGTACTCTAGTTACCTCACCCTGGGAAGCTGGGTGCATAGGTGTCTTTTCGTGTCGGGTTTCGTCATCGTTTTCAATGGCGATCTGCTCCAAAGTGCTTCTGACGTCCAAGTGGAAAGTGTCCGGAGGGATCCAAGCCTGGATCAAGGATAAGAAGATCCTGAAACCAGATGGGACATAGTCTGGGTCACTTGCCAGTGACCAGGAAGGCGATAGGCGGAAGCCCACCGATGTCGGGTGCTTGCAAGTGAAGAAGGTGACACTTGACTCTTCAGCTACGAGGACCAGGAGGTGCCGACGATACCAGGTTCTGGATTCGAGCTGTCCCTTAAAGGATGTTGAGTGCTGCGGTATCAGTTTATGGATTGGACCCAACAAGCCTTGGCAACAGCAACCCATGCAGAAAGCAGAGATTGGATTCGGTGCAGACCAGCAAGGTGTGAGGGACGCACCACATGGTGGGGAGTCGGGGCACGTCTGGAGTAACCAGGGAAGCCCAAGGTAAAGTAGAGTTACCTTCGAGGGAACCCACCAGTCGACGGACCAGGGATCGCGAAGGGGCCTCAAGCTTAAATGCAAGAAATGGGCTAACAGAACACTCGTGGAGTGTAGGCCCTCAATCTTCAGTGCAGATGGTGCTCGGGCTTGGGCTCAAAGTAACCCAATGCACAATTTCGGGAAAACTCGGGAAGTCGTTGCACTAGCAAATGTGCACGGTGTCCAGGAGTTCCGGTCCTACGTCACTTGTGAGGGCTGCGGGTCTCCGCTTTGCTGGGATCTCGTGTCGGCCTCTGAGAAGTCTGGAAGTCTGTGTCCTGTGTCACAAATACTTCGGAATCCGGTGGGAGCTTCGGAAATGCAGACCGGCAAGATAATTCGTTGGTGCCTGCTTGAGCAGGGGAGTTACTCCTTGACCCTAAGGGAGATTCTTCCGTCCTCTAGTCTTGAGTAGTGCGTCTAAGTTCCAGGATTCAGTGTCAGAGTTTCATCCAGGTGTAATCTAAAATCCTGCTGCCAGGGGTCCCTTACTTATACTGAAGAAAGGGGTTGGACATACTCTGGGGACCCACCTATGGGAGGGTCTTGAAAGAGGGGTGGTTACACCCATTCCCTTTGTCCAGTTTCGCACCAGAGATGGGGCTGGTAGCCCCTGCAACCAGTTTGAACTGGGCTATGCATCGGGACACCAAGTGTGCCCCCAGTGCAGACTTTCAAAGCACGCATGGAGTGCACCCACCTAGCCTAAAACACTAAAGCCTGTTTGGGAGGTGGTTACACCTCCCTGTGACAGGAAACCTATTGTTTAGGCCTCCCCTGCCGGAGTTTCGGTCAGCAACAGGAGGCCAGACCTGTGTCTGTGGCTGCAGCATCCATTTTGTGATGCCTGGGCTCTTTTAAACTATTACCAGGCAGACCAGTGTGTACAAGTCTTCTCCTTTCAGAAGGGTGGAATTCTACCCCCGCCGCCAGGACTGGCAGGGGGGTAGGATTCCAAAGTGTTTGACACCAAACACGACATGTTTCCATGCAGCCATTCCAAAGTTAACATTTACAGCAATGTTATAATGCACTCAAGAGTATATGGTCTGGCTGCATCACAGAACAGCCTCAGACAATAGACTCCGAAAGCTGCATAGGGGTCCTGCTCATGCATGGGCACCCTCTCACACAAAACCAAGCACTCTCCCTTCAGGATTGATAAGGCCTGCCATAGGAGTGAGTGATATGTTTATATGTGTCAGTGATTAAAGTAGATATAGGTAACCTATATCTTAGTAAGGGGTGCCTGCACCACCATACCAGGCTGCAGTAGCAGTCCTGTGGTGTCATTTTGGAAGGCTTCTCACGGGTGGCATAATACATGCTGCAGCCCCCGGTAGGCCTCTGGGGTACCTAAGATACGATATACGTCGGACTCACAAGGGTAACCCAGGAACCAAACTGGAGTGTACCTAATGTACATGCAATCAATTTAGAGATGAAGCAGCTAGGCTGGGGTCCTGGGTAACAGGGCCCAGCCAGACTAAAGGCGAAAAACAGTGAAACACCAGCAACAAGTGGGGGTAACCATAGGAAGCAGATCCTACTTTCCAACAATGGCCACTCCTTTTTGAGTTTATTCATAAGACATTGTTGCAACATCTCACTTGGAAGGTAGCATTTAAAGGGGCCTTTCCACCGGCCTGAAGGGTAAGCAACCTTCATGCTCTGTCTGCATTGGAGCCTTAAGGGTCTTTCCCCCCAATTGGGTCGTAATGAGAACACATCCTTCTTTTCTACTGAAAGTACTAACCAATTTCCCTATTAACCTGTGTTTAGACTTTGGCAGACAGGATCATACTTCAAAAATGGGGAAGCTATCCTGTTTGCTGATTAACTACATTACAGCTTGGAAACCGTCCATTTCCAGGTTAAAAAAACCCCAGTTAGCTTCCAGCTGGTCGACAAACCTCTACCTGGTGAACTCAAATCTCAATCTACAGGAATGAAATTGATAACTGCTGCTTGGCTGAGGAGCGTCCCACTGTTAGTCAACTGTAAGTAGCCATATGGACATCTCTTCATACGTTTTCCAAGCATTACAGCCTAGATGACGTCTCTGGAAGGAATTCAGTAGTTGGTCTGGCTGCTGTAAAGAATCTCTTTGTATGATGTTCTTACAAGTTCAGACTCCTGATCGTCCGCCATTGAAGAGCAGAGACGGCAGGTGTTCCGGGACGAGCTTGCTGTTCTAGTCTAAATGTATGACTGTCACTAAGGATCGAACGATGCAGAAAGAAATGTTACTTGTACTCCTACTTTTGCACCATAGGAATCCTAACACAAGTCATAAACCTCCTCTCTACCTTTATAGTCTCTCCTTTGTAGATGGAAAGTACATATTCAGTTACATTTAAAATTCTGCATGTCTTCCTCAACAACAGTTGAGCCTTTGAGGCAACTGCCTGAAGAAGGCAAGCTGTGATCTGGAAGCCGCCGGCTCATTAAAGCACAGTGCATGTTTCCAGTTTCTGTAGAGTCACCCCATCAGGCTGTTTTATTTGACTTTCTTCCATCTAGTCTGCTCTTTTTTGTTGCAGGTTTCTGTGGTTTCATACTGCAATGTTTCCTTATGGATTAATTATGGAAATAATTTGAACACAAATAACTTGTTTAGATAGCTGCCAAGGTTTCAGATTGCTTATGTGTAACATTTTCATAATTTCAGTCTAATTATCAATGACATTCAATGGCTATGAGTGACACTTCCCTGCGAGCAAAATCAAGTGATGAAGACAAGGGAAACAGATAAATATCAGAAATGACACCCATTTGAGCAACAAGAAACTCTTAGAAGATCTTAAAAGTGCTGCACAGCACCAGAAATGGAAGGGCAGTAACCTAGTGGCCTTGTAACCTGATCGTACTGTAAAACAAAAATGTGTAACCATGATATTTAACAAGTCTTTCACAGGCATGTCTTGCCTGTCCAGGCTCTCTGCCATGTGGGTCCCGACCCCAGCATGCTCTTAAAAGTAAATTACACTATTAGGATATGTAACAAGGTAGTCAGTATGACTCTTTACTAGTAGCGCAAGCAAGGCTGTCACAATACAGGTCAGCCGGCCACAACGATCCCCCCCTGGACTGTAACCAGCAGTCCAGGACTAGAGTGACCAGAATTGTAAAGCAAAAAAAAAAAAATCGGGACATTTAAAAAAAATAGAAAAAGGACTATCATTTTACGTCAAGCGAGCGCACAGAATGACAGCGCTTCTCAGCAGAGAATTACAAAACAGGCAGTAAGAACATACATAAGATCCAATTTTTAAACCCAGTAGCTTGTCTGTGAATTAAATTGCTTTCTTGGAACAACTGCTAACTATTCCTGCTTTGTAAAACATAAAAAAAACTACCCCCGTTTTTAGTCGACCCTCTCCAAAAACCGGGACATGAGCTAAATTTCTCGAAATCTGCTTGTGAAAAACGGGGACCGTCCTCGCAAATCCAGGACGCCTGGTCACCCTACCCAGGACTCGAGTCGGCGGCTGGCGCCGGCACAGCATTCTGATCATGACTGGTCAGTGCTGAACTGCAGTGCTGCAGGCTGCGGTTGAGGCACCACCACTCCAGCGGTGCCCCGGGTCGCAGTTGACCAGCGGGGTTGCCACATTACAGCAGGGCATAAGTCAACAATATGCGGCGTGAGCAGCGGCAGGCTGCGCTTACAATACAAAACCTGTCTGCCGCGGGAGGCCGAGCCCGCCTATGTGTGTGTGTGTGACACACTCTCAGCAGTGTTTGTGGGCTGTCTCGGCAGTCGCCATTGGCAATTTGCAGACTGACTCCGAGGAGTCATTTGTGACCTCAGGTCAGTCAGTGAACCTCATGCCGCGGGTGAATGCTGAACAGCTTGTTACATTGTAGCCTGCCCGAGCCCAGAGTGAGCTCGCCACAAGTGTGAAGTAGTGTGGCTCACTGGTTAGAGGCGGCAGACCCGAGAGCAGAGGACGGCCCAGGACCAGGGTTCGATTCCCGGCGCGGCAGGTTTCTGGACCAGGGTCAGCAGACTCGATAATTCTCTCGCCTCGGTGCCCACTCTGATCAGCGATCACACTCGGCAACTCTGGGCATTAGCTTGCCTCATCTTCACTAACGGCCCCACCAGACCGCCGGGGATGCCTGGTCTCACCCTGGAGATACCCATTAAGGGACCATCTCTCAGGGAAGCCAGGAAGGGTTTCGCAGCGGTCGAAGCGCCTTGGGACCCTACGGGTAAGTAGTGCGCTATATAAATGCCAATACAATACAATACAATACAATACAAGCAGCGCGGACCGCGCGTTGACAGCTTTCTGTCAGTTTGCTGTTAGCGGCACTCCAGCCTGTTCACAGCCGAGGAGGCTCTATAAATGCGTGTCTTCACATTTTAATGGGGTGATGCGGACACCACACTGAAAAGCGTTAGTACGATGCGTGCTGCTTGGCAGGGCTGTGTTGTAAACTGTGCTGGTTTTTGCATACCCATCTTTGAAAAAAGCTAGATTTTCACCTCCTAAAAGAAGCATATGTTGTTTCTGGAGATTAATTGTTCCAGGTCTCTGCACACAGGTGGGAATTGCCTATGTTTAAGGCTGTATTATATGTTTCTGACTGGGAATATTCTGTGTATGAATTCAGTGAAGATGCCTATGATGCAGAACGAGGATTACAAGTAAATAACATGTCCTCAACCCAGTCCAATATGGCAGTGGAGGAAATCCTGGATCAGTGTACTTGTTCAGTCCTCATTTTCTGTAGAACTGCATAAATGAAGCAGTGTGTGTCTGTTGTTTGTGAAGCACCTGTTGCAGTAGCTCAAATCCTACGCCCCTAACCTCACAAACCACATTGTTCCAAATTCCTGTTTTCATGTTCTTTGGGTTGCCTGGTTTGGGGTGCTTTCAGGACCTTTAAAGAGTTTATTTTTCTTCTTAGATGATTGTGCTTGACGTGTGCCCTTGAAGTTGTTTCTCAAAGTCCTGTGGCAGATATTGATTATGGGTAGGGCCACAGGAATGATGCGATTGTGCAACTATGTTGATTTTTGCATAATTATAGATTTGCCGCATTTGCCACATAATCCATCATCTGCTGCATAATCTGTAGATTTTTTTTTAAATTGTGTCTTGCTCGAGCGGTTCAAAAGTTACTAAAAACATAGCAACACATGTTGCCACGCAATGGACGACCCTTTGCAAAGATTGGCTGGTCATGTTTCTGTAGCTTATTGCTGTGTTTGGGTGTTACACTGGTACTACGGAGTTGCAACTAATGCCAAAATGGGAAACATCCGGAACAACAAGCCCGGAGCCACGAGTTCCGGAAGGTCGCAAGCGTAACCTGCTTGCCCAAAAGCGACTTTCCCTTAAAGGCAATGCGCTATTCGAAATGGGCAGGGAAAGAGGAGTATTGGGAAGTGCACATGGAAAGGTAAGTGGGGCTGGGGCCAGGTCTGGGGGGGTGGGGTAGTTTGTGATAGTCTTATGGGGTGGTCGGGGTTCGAGATAGTTTTATGGGATGGTGGGAGTTCAAGTAGTTTTATGGGGTGGTGCGGGTTTGGGTAGTTTATGGGGATGGTGGGGGTTCGGGGTAGATTTTAGGGGTGGGGTCGTTTTTAGGAGTGTGGGTTCGGGGTAGTTTTATGGCGTGGGATTTGGGGTAGTTTTAAGGGATGGTGGGGAGTTTGGGGTAGTTTTAGGGGTGGGGGTTTGGGGTAGTTTTTAGAGGTGGGGTTTAGGAAGTTTTTTGCAGTGGGGGTTTGAGGGAGCATACAGGGGTGGACGGTGGCTCGGGGTAGTTTACAGGGGTGGAGGGTAGTTCAGGGTAGTTTTCAGAGGTTGTTTGGGGTAGTTTTCAGGGGTGGTGTGGCTTTGGGGTAGTTTTTAGGGGTTGGGGTTCAGGGTAGTTTTTAGGGGATGGGGGTTGGGGTCATTATTAGGGGTGGGGTTGGGTAGTTTACAGGGGTGGAGGGTGGTTCAGGGTAGGTTTCAGTGGTTGTGGGGGTTCAGGGTAGTTTTCAGGGGTGGGGGTTCGGGGTAGTTTTTAGGGGTGGGGATGTTCAGAGTTGTTTTAAGGGGTGGGGTTTGGGGTAATTTTCAGGGGTGGTGGGGTTCAGGGTAGTTTTTAGGGGTTGGGAGGTTCAGGGAGGTTTTCAGGGGGTGTTTGGGGTATTTTTTGAAGAGGTATTTTTTAGGGCTAAGGAAGGGGAATTGGGTCGTTTTTAGGGATTAGGGGTGGGCGGGGTCCTTTTTAGAGCTCAGGGAGAGGGAGTCGTGGGTGGTAACCTTAGCCACGCATACCCATTTACCATGTATGCCATTACCACGAAAAATCATGGTAAGCGGATGCGTGGTAAAGCAATGTGTGGTTAAGACACGGTCATTATACAGACCTCATTGTTTAGGTATGCGTGGTTGAGGAACTCGTTGTTCCATTATACATTCGCCCAGACAGTGTTAACAAGTTTTAAAATGACAAAATAATTATTCTGATGGATAGGATACATCTGCCTGTGGATTCTTCCCCTTTTGAATTACCCCAATGCGCAGCAATCCACAGAAACTTTTCTCCTCAGCGTTCCCACGTCAACGAGGATGTCACAATGGAATGGATTCGCACGGGCCTCTGCATAACGACATTGAAACCATAAGAAGACCTCGTCGGCGTACTGACGCCAGTACCATTTTTTGTGCTCTGTCGACGAGTAACTGTTTTTTCCCAGGCTCTCCATTTCTGGGAGTTTCTTTGTTGCTACTGTTGCGACTTTTTAGCCGTCGAAGATGACAATTCCGAGAAAGTTGAGTTTCAAGACATACAGAGAATTTGGAGGTCTGATGTCCATCACTGACCCCCATGAAGATTGTTGATGGTGTCTGTCATTGGACCACAACGTCAGGACATGCACTTTGTTCAAGAGCATGAATGCAAAAGTGATGAAGGAGAGGGAGGCTAAAGGATTCATGGCCAAGGCCAAAAAGCAGAAGAGAGGTCGCAGGAGGTCAAGGAACCACTCGAAGTCACCAACTCTATACATTTTCAGGTCTTCGAAGAAACATAAGAAGCAGTAGTACTATAGTTCTCAGCGTCATTCTTCGAAAGATGAAACTCTGAAGTCGGTCCCAGACGTAATTGCAGGACTGGGATCTCTCCGACTCCTTCACCGGGGAAAAACCACTCCACATCTGGCTCCAGGGTCTATGGCACCACATGCGCGCAGCGGTAACGCGCAGTGGAGCGCCTTCCCTGCGCCTGAGTCGTGCCAGAGTCCTGCCCGTCTGCGCCCGTCCGCGTCTCGGAGGCGGACGAGGCCGGACTCTGGCTTTCGGCTCATGTTGTCTGCCTGCCTAGAGGCTGACTTCCTGCAGCTCCAGGATGATCGCGTATAGCGCTGCTACCTTGTATGCTTTGCGCCCCCCTCGCTCTGACTGTCTGTTTCTTTTCCCCGGCGGTCGCCGACTGGGCAAGGGTTGCCCCGTGTGCAACTGGCACCCCATATTATCATCTACACGTGTTCCATCTACCCCTCCCCAGCATTGCCATTGCGCGTTGCTTAACACTAGGTCCCTTCCTCGCCATACCTCGGACATATGGGATCTTCTCGCGCATTCCAAGATCTCCTGCTTATTCTTAACTGAGACTTGGTTGGGAGTGGGTTCGGAACCCGACATTGCCTGTGCTGTTCCGCCTAACTATTCCATCTTAAGGAGGGATAGAACTGAGGGAAGAGGCGGCGGGGTGGCTCTGATAGTGGACAAGGCTTTTGATTGTTCCTCCTTTGCGGTGGACAACATTGCCGGATGTGAAGCCTTAGGTTTTACGCTCCACCTATCGGCGTCCCAGACCTGTTCCGGCATTCTCCTCTACAGACCCCCTGGACCCATAGGGTCCTTTTTTGAGGATCTACAGTCGGCCTTATCAGTACCATGCATGCGTTCTGCGCATTGCTTGCTATTAGGCGACTTAAATTTGCACATGGACTGTCTAACAGACGCTGAAGCTGCCAAACTCCGTGACATCACGGCGATGTTAGGGTTAGCCCCTTTTATCCACAGCCCCACCCACGTGAAAGGCCACACATTAGATGTGATCTTTTCCTCCATGCCTATTGAGGTGTCCCCTCCACTCCCGATCCTTTGGTCAGATCATTATCTGATAAACTTTGCCTTAGTGCTTGATTCTAAGCCTAGCCAAAGGGCTATGAAGGAAGGGTCTCGGCAGTCTAGAGCCTTCCATCTAGTGACAGCAGATATGCTCTCCGATGCTCTCTGCCAATACCCGTGTCAATTGACCGGGGTTCTGGAAGCCGACTTAATCCTGGTCCAAAATTGGATGCAGGCAAGATTCGAGGAGCTGGCCCCATTGAGGGCTGCTAGAACAGCCCCTCATCTTAACTCTGCTCCTTGGTTCTCCTCCACTCTACGCATAATGCGACAAGACTGCAAGAAGTTGGAAAGGCGCTGGCGGCGCAAGTATGATCTTGTGGAGAAAACGAAATACCGCGACGCGATAAAGTCATACTACAAACAGATTGCCGCAGCTAAAAAGAGCTATCTCGAGCAGAGAATTGACAAAGCCGATAATACCAGCCGGGAACTCTTTAGAATTGTGAAGGAGTTTGTCAATCCGGTTGTAGGTACCCCTGTCCATTCACATACGGAAGAATGGATTAAACAGCTTGCCGACTTTTTTGTGGCCAAAATCTTAAAGATTCAGGACACTTTTCCATCTGTGGATTCCCGAACGGCTGACGCCGCTTTAGGGGGTAAGTCGACCTATTTAGATCCCTCACAGGCTGAATCTGGGCCTTTACTATCTGTCTTTCCCCAGCTGTCCTGCGAGACTTCGCTTGAGCTGTTATCTCGGCTGCAATCTGGTTCGCCTCTGGATGCCTGTCCGGCGAAATGCTTGGGCAGGGTGGCCTCAGCGTTGAACAACTTGCTGAACCCCCTGCTTAATCTATCATTGAGCTCAGGGGTGGTTCCACGACAGTGGAAACACGCTCTCATTCTGCCGTTGATTAAGAAGCCTCTGCTCGACCCCCTGCAATGGGCTAACTACAGACCGATCTCCCTCCTCCCTGCTCTGGCGAAGGTGTTGGAGAAACATGTTCAGCATACTCTGTCCACCTTCATTGAGAACAACAAACTGCTGCATGACTCCCAGTCCGGCTTTCGTGCGAACTACAGCACGGAGACCGCTCTGGTAGAGGTTACCGACGCCATCAGGGAGACGCTCGATCATGGGGGAAAGGCGATGTTAGTCATGTTGGACCTATCGGCGGCGTTCGACACCGTCCCACACGCAGGTCTCCTCTCAAGACTCAGGGAGATTGGTCTGCGAGGGACGGTGCTGGACTGGTTTCAATCCTTTCTTGCTGACCGCCGACAGGTGATCTGGGCTCCGCCGTTCTCGGCCGAAATGCCTTCGCTGGAGGTGGGGGTGCCTCAAGGTTCTATCTTGAGCCCCACCATTTTCAACATATATATGGCCCCTCTAGCAGAGGTAGCGAAGCGTTTGGGGCCCGGGTCATCTCATACGCTGATGACACCCAGCTCTTGTTCACCTGCAGGAAGGGAGAGGTCTTCAACGGCGGCAGAATTAAGGACTGTCTGAGCACAGTCTTTGCGTGGTTTCAGCGGCACAGCCTGAAATGCAACTCAGACAAGTCTGAGCTGCTCTTTTTCGGCTGTGCCCCAGACCCGGGCTGGAAGACATGGTGGCCCCAGGACATGTTCCCCCCAGAGAAACCATCTACTCAGGTAAAAAATCTCGGAGTGGTGTTTGACGATGATCTTTCCTTTCGTCCACACATCCTGGGATTAGCAGGGAAATGTTTCAGCATCCTCAAGATGCTTAGGAAATTTCTTCCTCTGCTTTCACTGCAGTACCGTAGGAATGTAGTCCAGGCGCTTGTGGGATCCCGCCTGGACTATGCAAATGCGCTCTTTGCAGGCCTACCTAAGTATCTGTTATCCAGACTGCAGATTGTTCAGAATTCGGCGGCCAGAGCCATCTACGGCCTGCCCAGGAGAGCCAGCACCTCAGCGCTCCTGGCTAGGCTGCACTGGCTGCCAATCTCTGGGAGAATCAGATTTAAACTCCTCACTCTGGCGTTTAAAGCTCTCCATGCGATTGGTCCTAACTATCTGAGGAAGCGTACTGCTTTCTATGTGCCACGGAGGTCATTGCGGTCGGCGGACCTGGCTAAAATGGAGGTGCCTGTGGTCAAACGTGTCCGGATGGGAGGTCGCTCCTTCCAACACGTGACAGCCTGCTTGTGGAACGAGCTCCCACTTTCCCTTCGGAAAGCGAACAACCTCCTGGCTTTCAGGAAGGAGTTGAAGACTCTGCTCTTCACCAAGTAACCCGCGGTAACTGTAGTGTGTATGCCTTTGGCTTTCCTGTTTCTCTGGGCCTCTTTGCTAAAGCGCCGGGACACCCTTTGGGGTAGCCGTGCGCTCAAAAAGTTCGGCTTACATTAACTGTAGCCAAATTTAGTGCCTCCCTGAATAGCTCCAGAGCCTGTGGTACCGGATCCAGCATATCCTGCTTTCCCAGCTCCAGGATCGGATCCTTTGCAATTTTTAAATGTGATGTTTGGCTTGTTCACCAGAGCAGCAAACCCTACAGGTGCACCTGTTGGCTCCATGGGTCTGTTGCCATATTCCCTGGGAGGTTTGCCACCTCACTTTCCTCAGGCACTACTCATGTCTTTCATTCCTATGGCTCCAGGGATTTGGCCGCTTCTGAGACCAAGGTTTTTGACACCATTACAGTCTTTGGAGGGACAAACTCCTCTAGATGGTTCATCCCCGGTGCCGTCTGGTTCCTAACCGGTGCCGACTCAACCTCATCCGGCTTAGACTGCTACTCCCGTGGACCTCTCTTCGACGCCGATCCAGAAGTAACCAGTGCTACATCTGGCACCGCCAACACCGGCTCCGAGGATGAGGTTTTGGAAAGAGGCGCAAAGACTGTTGGAGGAAGAAGAGTACCAGGAGGAACATGGAGGGGCTGAGGAAGGCATAATTGTAGCTCCTGACCCAGATTTTGAGGTTTTACAGGAGGCTAGTGGCCTTGACATATCTCTTGAGTGGGAGCTTTTGTCACCAAATGGCTTGTCAATGCAAGAGGTGACCATATATCACGCTGTGATCTGAAAGGCTGTAGACCTCTTGGAGTTGCCTCTTCCTACAGCGGAGTTGTGGTCTAATATTCTGACGGAGGTGCTTCATTCTCCTTCCTCTATTTCAGAACCTTTACTTCTCTTCAATGAGGCATTGACAGAGGCCATTCTCGATGTCTGGCAGAAGCCAATGTCCACTCCAGTGGTTTCCAGGACCGTGGCAAGGAGGTACAAGGTGGCTCCAGGGAATTCTGCTTTTCTGTCCACCCATTCTTCACCGGAAAGCTTGGTGGTCCAGGCTTTGTGCGCATGGAGCAATCAGCAAAGAAGGTGGTCTTATCAAGGAGTATGGCCCTTGAGTCCACAAATGCTACATGCCTTTTGGGTCGCTACTGTTCCAACCCCACTCACCTGATAACACAGGTACTACAGGAGCGAAGATGGTCCGAATTACCCCTAATAGTGCCTTAACCCCTCAAGCGATATTCAATTGTAATCACCCAAGCTGGCAACGCACCCGGGGAAGAACCGGTTAACGTCAGATATTCTGGGTCATACAGGTATTCATATGGTCATCCTCTAGACTGCAGGCATACCACATCTCCATACCAGGAACACACTGCAGCAAGCAAAGAACAAAAGAGATAGCAGATTAGAACAGAGCGATAGGTCCACTGGAATGAATGTTATGCAAAATAATATAACCCTATATACCCCTTGCCTTTTCACTTTCACATACCCAGAACAGAATGTGGAAATCGCTCTTAGAAGCAATCTTGAGGTGTCTTGATGACGAGAAAGAAAAAAGGGGTAGGAAGGGTATCCACAATAAGGCAGTTCTATAATACCAGGTTCTTTCAGAGGGCTGGACAAAAAAGGAACACTTCCAAAAAGTGACCAAAAAACCCGCAAACAAAGTCCCAAAGAATCCTTTCTCAGTGCACTGGAATAAATAATAATAATAGAAGAAGGTAGACAATGTATCTTGCCTAGAGTCCACTAGAATCCACGGCTTATTATAAGGTCCTCCTAGATGACTCCTAGTATATCCAATTGCCTTTGTAGAGGACAAGTTCTTACCATCAAATGTCTGCTCCAGCCGGAAACAGACAAGTCCTTTGCAGCAACGATGATACACTCATGAGCCACAAACAGGAGTCCAAAGGGAAACAAAAACCACCATGGATCAGTGTACAAGATCCAAACAGCAGGACTCCAGGATAACAAAGGCCAAAGTGCTTCCGGGGCCGAAAACCGGAAAAGAACCCAAGCAAGGAAAGGAGAGAGCAGAGGCTTTAAATAGTAACCAAGGCCCTTCCCACCCATCTATCACTAGGCAGAAAACAGAAGGAAAAAGCTTGCCCTCCTACCCAGTGTCAGGATAGAATTTCGCCAAAAATTGGTGCTGCCTCCTAATCCCGCCGCAAAGTTTCCTGCCTGCAGTAGTACCTCCTAAAAGATCCCGCCTGAAACGTAACCGCCCACAAAGCCCGTAATGTTCCTGCTCGCTATTCCCGCCCACAGTGTGTTCCCGCCCACAATGCCCGCCCACAGTGTGTTCCCACCCGCAATGCCCGCCCACAGTGTGTTCCCGCCCGCAATGCCTGCCCGCGAGTTCCCGCCCACAACACCCGCCCGTAAGTTCCCGCCCATAATACCCACCCGTGAAATGGAAAGGTAGGAAAACAAAAGACTCACACACAGCGCTCAGACCACAACAGTACCCCCCTCAAAAGACCCCCCACAGGCCGAGGCTTAGAAGGGTGACGACGATGAAACAACCGAACCAACCAGGGAGCATGAACAAAACCAGCAGGCTCCCAAGTGCGGTCCTTAAGGGGATAACCCTCCCAATCCACCAGATAAAACAAACGTCCCCGACGCCTTCTCGAATCCAATATAGCATGAACAACATATTCCTCGTCACCATCAATCAACAACGGGGGAGGAGGAGGCAAGGGCACAGTATTAGGAACATAGGGCTTAAGAAGGGAGGTATGAAACACAGGATGCACACGATAGTCATCAGGCAGCTCCAGCTCGATTGCAACAGGGTTAACAATACGACAAACCCGAAAGGGACCCAAATAGCGAGGCTGCAATTTCCGCGGCCCGGCTAAAAGCACATTTTTTAGAAGACAACCAAACCCGATCCCCGGGCATATATGAAGGCGCAGGGACCCGATGCCGGTCAGCATTCACCTTCATCTTTGCCTTGGCGGCTACCAGCTGGTTGTGAGCGGCCTGCCACACCGCCTTGAGTTCAAGACTCAACTTATCCACAGCCGGAACCCTGTCAGAAGGCTGAATAGGAACAACCCTAGGATGGAAACCCATGGAACAATAGAAAGGAGAAACACCCAGTGTGGAATAAAAACTGTTATCATATGCAAATTCAGCAATGGGCAAAGCCTTAACCCAACTCCCAGTCAGGGCAGTGAGAAGACAACGCAAATACTGTTCCATGGTTTGGTTGGTATGCTCTGTTTGTCCATGCTCTGAGGATGGTAAGCCGAGGACATACGTAACTCCATGTTCAACGAAGAACACAACTCCTTCCAAAAATGGGACACAAATTGGGCCCCCCTATCTGACAAAATGGCAGTAGGTATACCGTGCAAACGTAACACCTGAGAAATAAAGACCGTAGCCAACTCCTGAGCCGTTGGAACCTTGGGTAACGGCACAAAATGGGCCGTCTTAGTAAATAAAAAGTAAATAAAACCACAACCACCAAGTTAGTAGTGCAACCTGCATCCAATGGCATATCGGTAACAAAATCTATGCTTATAGTATGCTATGGCGCAGGAGGAACAGGTAGTGGATGCACTAACCCTACAGGAGGAGTATGTGAGGCCTTGTTTATGGCACATACTGGACAAGAAGTAACAAACACATGGATGTCATGGGAAAGTGAGGCCCACCAAAACCAGTGAAGACACATCTCCCGCGTCTTAGTCACTCCAGGATGACCCATAAGAGAAGATGAATGACACCACTCCAAGACCTTATTCCTTAACTCTGGGGGAATAAACAACTGAGAACCATGAAAAAATAATCCATCTCTTAATTGCAAAGAAGCATCCATCAACCAAGGAGATAGATCAACGGATGATAACAATAACTTGATCTCGTCCTCGAACTCCTGAAAAGAAGTACAACCCACAATCTTCTCAGCCGGTATCATGGGACCCTCACCAAAGGAAACATCCCTACACAATGGTGACATATGAATGCGAGACAAGGCATCAGATTTCGCTTTTTGAGCAACTGGCCTATATGTGATGGTAAAATCAAATTCATTAAAGAAAGTAACCCATCTCATTTGGCGGGGTGTCAAGGCATGTGTCGCCATTTTTGAAAGGCTAACTTAATAGCCAGTAATTCCCTTTCTGCCACCGTATAATTCTGTTCAGCCGGTAGCAATATCTTTGAGAAAAAAGCAAGAGGATGCATGTGGCCGGTTTCAGGCTCATGTTGCGATAACCCCTCCCCCCCACTGCATACTGCATACAATGAGGCATCTGCCTTCACGAAAAAAGTCAAGGCTGGATCGGGATGGTGCAAAATGGGGGCCATGATAAAACGCTCTACCACTCCCTTCCTCAACAATGCAGTTATTGGTGTGACTAGCTCCGAAAAATGGGAGATGATTGGCGAATCCCAACAACACTGGAACATCTTTAACACATGTAGGAGTAGGCCAGGTAGTAATGGCTTCCGTTTTTTTTAGGATCCATCTGTATGCCTTCAGCTGCAATTATAAAATCCAAGAAATCCACAGGTGATGTCTGAAAGATACATTTCTCGAGTTTCACAAACAACAAATTATCCCGTAAACGCTGTAAAACCTGAGACACTTGTTTTTCATGATCCCCTGCTTTCTGTGAAAAAAACAAAATGTCATCGATATAAACGATGACACAAATATCCAATAAATCCCTCATCACCTCATTGATGAAAAACTGGAACGCTGCGGGGGCGTTACCCAGCCCGAAGGGCATAACGCAATACTTGAAAAGACCAAACTTCGTTCTGAAGCCGGTCTTCCATTCGTCCCCTACACGGACACGAATGAGATGGTAAGCCCCCCGCAGGTCCAGTTTTATAAAGATGGTAGTATGTAGTAGTTGGTCCAACAACACTGAAATCAATCGGACTGGGTATTTATTTTTGATGGTCACCTTATTTAATGCACTATAATCGATGCAAGGGCGCAATTCACCTCCCTTCTTCGGTACGAAGAAGAGAGGAGAAGAGACAGGGGATGATGAATGCCGAATAAAACCTACAGCTAACATCTCGTCCAAATATAACCGGAGATGTGTTTCTGGTTCAGATAAGGCATAGATCCTGCTACAAGGTAAACTCCCCTGGAACCAAATCTATGCGACAGTCAAAAGAACTGTGTTGTGGTAAAACACCAGATTTGAAGGTATCAAAGACATCCGCAAAAGACATAAATTGTAATGGAATTCCAGCACCTTAACCGTACGTCTCACCCAATCAATCTTGGGATTATGAGTTTGCAACCAGGGCACCCCCAGTATCACACCAAAGGCCGGGGCATCAATAAGATCAAAGCTCAAAGACTCAGAGTGACCATTATCACAAACCAAAATTAGTGGCTCAGTTTTTTTCACAATCAGTCCGGAGGACAGTTCTGTGCCATCAATTGACCTCACTGGTTCTGGGTGAGTCTTACAAACACAAGGTATGTCAAATGTCTTGGCCAACTGTATATCCATGAAATTTCCCGTAGCACCGGAATCAAGGAGAACAGGAAAGGTGTTTCTTTTGTTACCAGATATTACCAAGGTAACTGTGAGAGTAAAATGACGCAGTACTTGAGATACCAACCCAGCCACATCATAAGTATTACTCTCATGTACTTTTACCTGTACAATAAACATTCCTCCCTGTACTACAAAGGCTACAAATTTTCGTACCGGCACTGAAGAGGGTTTAACTGTACATTCACGCACAAAAAGTCCGTTCCCACCACAGTGTAAACAGAGATTAAGCCTTTGTTGCCTCTCTTTCTCCTCCTTGGACAAGTAACCTTGTACACTCCCTATCTGCATAGGCTCAGGAAGATTCTTTTCTCCTGCCTCTGGGTAACCTCGCTACGACCAGCATGATACCTCGACATGGGCAAACGATACCTCTCCCCCTTCCTTTATGATAACCTGTGATCCACTTTGACCACTAGGTCAATAAACTCAGTACAGTCTTCAGGGGGATCAACAATCTGAGATATCACATCTTTTAGCTCCTCACATAGACCCTGATTAAAAAGGGAAGTTCTCTTTTCATCGGGCCAATGTGTCTTTGATACCAAACGATTGAAAGTGGCTATATACACCAATAGGTCCTGTTTACCCTGCCATAATTTAAGGAGCTCAGCATCGCTAGCCTGCATAAAAGTATGCTTCGCAAACAAACGTCGCATCTGCTCCTGAAAAGACTTAAAATCATATAGTATTGGATCATAATTATCCGCCAAGGGAACAGACCATAATGCAGCTGTACCAGCCAAATAAGATATCACAAAAGCAACCTGTGCTGCATCATCAGGAAAAGCCATTGGTCGGCACATGAAGTGCAAATGGCATTGATTCATAAATATGCCATATTTATTACTGTCCCCCAAAAATCGCTCAGGGACCGCCAAAGGCACTGATACAGGTGTATTAATCGTAACTGCAACTGGCACACTACCTGAGCCACTAGAGGTACGATCATAAAGGAAAGTGGAGGTTGCACCGGTGTTCTCCCAACCCCCACCCGTTCCTTAGCCTTATAGG
The DNA here is from genome assembly GCF_964263255.1 of Lissotriton vulgaris. Taxonomy (NCBI): domain Eukaryota; kingdom Metazoa; phylum Chordata; class Amphibia; order Caudata; family Salamandridae; genus Lissotriton; species Lissotriton vulgaris. The sequence continues at coordinate 1,995,016,467 of NC_141693.1, read as the reverse complement.
CATTTAATTCACCTAGTAAGCCATGATTTTCCTGTCTCAAACCCCTCACCTCCTCCTGTAAAGACGTGAGAGCCTGGGCCAATTCCTGTACCGAAGGACCCCCCAACCCCCAAATGCGCCAGGCAATGGGTCCACATCCATCTTCGCTCGGGTAGTATGCAATTCGTGGGCTTGGGTTTCTGTTACGACCCCACTCACCTGATAACACAGGAACTACAGGAGCGAAGATGGTCCGAAACACCCCTAATAGTGCCTTAACCCCTCGAGCGATATTCAATTATAATCACCCAAGCTGGCAATGCACCCGGGGAAGAACGGTTAACGTCAGATATTCTGGGTGATACAGGTATTCATATGGCCATCCTCTAAACTGCAGGCATACCACATTTCCATACCAGGAACACGCTGCAGCAAGCAAAGAACAAAAGAGATAGCAGATTAGAACAGAGGGATAGATCCACTGGAATGAATGTTATGCAAAATAATATAACCCTATATACCCCTTGCCTTTTCACTTTCACATACCCAGAACAGAATGTGAAAATCGCTCTAAGAAGCAATCTTGAGGTGCCTTGATGACGAAAAAGAAAAAAGGGGTAGGGAGGGTAGCCATAATAAGGCAGTTCTATAACACCAGGTTATTCCAGATGGCGGGACAAAAAAGGAACACTTCCAAAAAGTGACCAAAAAACCTGCTAGCAAAGTCCCAAATCCTATCTCAGTTCACTGGAATAAATAATAATAATTGAAGGAGGTAGACAATGTATCTTGCCTAGAGTCCACTAGAATCCACGGCTTATTATAAGGTCCTCCTAGATGACTCCTAGTATATCCAATTGCCTTTGTAGAGGACAAGTTCTTTCCATCAAATGTCTGCTCCAGCCGGAAACAGACAAGTCCTCTGCAGCATTGAGGATCCACTCATGAGCCAAAAACAGGAGTCCAAAGGGAAACAAAAACCACCATGGATCAGTGTACAAGATCCAAACAGCAGGACGCCAGGATAACAAAGGCTAAAGTGCTTCCGGGGCCGAAAACCGAAAAAGAACCCAAGCAAGGAAAGGAGAGAGCAGAGGCTTTAAATAGTAACCAAGGCCATTCCCACCCCTCTATCACTAGGCAGAAAACAGAAGGAAAAAGCCTGCCCTCCTACCCAGTGTCAGGATAGAATTCCCGCCGAAAATTGGTGCTGCCTCCTAATCCCGCCCGCAAGGTTTCCCACCCGCAGTAGTACCGCCTAAAAGATCCCGCCTGAAACATAACCGCTCACAAAGCCCGTAATGTTCCCGCTCGCTATTCCCACCCACAGTGTGTTCATTCCCGCAATGCCCGCCAACAGTGTGTTCCCGCCCGCAATGCCCGCCCGTGAGTTCCCGCCCGCAATACCCGCCCGTGAAATGGAAAGGTAGGAAAACAAAAGACTCACACACAGCGCTCAGACCGCAACAGCTACATCCATGCCCTCATGGACTCAGCCAGGGAAGTTGTCGCAAAGTTGCCCAAGGAGGTACAAGGGCATTTCTCAGGGATGTTGTTGGATGCCCAAGCTGCTGCCCAAGTGATACAATCTTGTCTGGACACAGCTGATTCAGTAGCCAGGGTGATTCGATCGCCTATGGCTACTAGGAGGCATGCTTGGTTCGGGATTCTCACCTGATGTTCAAGCGACATTGCTGGATTTGCCCTCTGATGGATCTTGCCTGTTTGGGGCTAAAACGGATTCGGCTCTGCAGCTCTTTAAGGACAGTAAAGCCAGGGCAAGGTCTTTGGGGCTTCAATCTCAACCCAGGAGCTTTGGGCAGTTCCACAAGGTTTGTGGCTTTAGGAAACACTTGTCCTTTCATGCCAAGCAACAGCCACAGCAGCAGCCAAATCCCTTGTACAGGTCCTACAGGGAAAAGGGCAGAGGTCGTCTGCTGGGTGCTGCACAACAACAAGTCTCCTCCTCTTCCTCCTTTTCTGCCCCTCCAGCTGGTGTGGCAGGGAAGCTGCTCTAGGTCCACCACCCTAGAGCATACTTGTCCTGTGGGAAGACGGGTGTTCCATTTTCTACAGCATGGGAGGTCTGTCACTACAGATCTCTGGATGTTGAACATCATAGAGAATGGGTATGCCCTGCCCATCTGGGAGTTCCCCTCTCCTTTAGCTCCCCGACAGGGCTTTTGCTAGGCAGAGCATCTTCTGCTTCTACAGCAGGAGATTCTGACATTACAACAAAGGGGTGCAATCAATGAGGTTCCAGAGGAGGAAAGGGGTCGGGGTGCTACTCTCTGTAGTTCCGGATTCCCAAAAAGGACGGTCATTTACGACCAATCCTCAACCTCAGGGTTTTGAATTTTTACCTCAAACAGGAAAAATTCATAATGTTGTTCCTGGCTCAGGTTCTCCTTGCGCTGGAGAAGGAAGACTGGATGGTGTTGATCGATTTACAGGATGCATATTTTCACATTTCCATCCTGAAGTTGCATCAGAGGATCTTCGTTTTCAGTGGGGTCTCAACATTACCAGTTTACAGTCCTTCCATTTGGCCTTACTTCCACACTGCGAGTCTTCACAAAGGTGATGGTGGTGGTGGCAGCTCATCTCAGAAGATCGGGGATTCCTATTTTTCCCATCTAGATGAGTGGCTGCTCAAAGCAAAGTCATCAGAGATTGTGCTGCATCATTTGCAGGTAACAACACAACTCTTGTTCGAGTTGGGGTTTTCAATACATTTACCCAAATCTCACCTGGTGCCCTCTCAGCACAACCTGTTCATATGGGCAGTACTGGACACTACTGTGAGTCATGCCTTCCCACCTTCACAGAGGATTCAAGACACCCAGGCTATGATTCCACTTTTTCAGAATGGAGCGGCTGTTCCAGTTCTAAAGGTCTTGTTCCTGCTTGGTCTATTTGCTTCCTGGATACTGTTGGTCAACCATGCATGCTGGCACATGAGGGTCTTCCAGTGGTTTCAACACAATGGAGATCTCAAAGAGGTGGTCAGAATCTCCAGAGACACTGCAGCGAATCTACTATGATGGAGTGTTCCAGGCAACCTGTCTCAAGGGAAGCCGTTTCACCCTCCTTCTCCGGTGGCCACAGTGATAATGGATGCCTCCACTCTAGGGTGGGGAACCCATCTGGAGGATCTGAAGGTCAAAAGTCTTTGGTCTCTGGAGGAAAGATTGTTGTGGGCAATACATTAACTCTCAAGGCACTCCTCCCTTCCCATCGCAGACAGTCGGATCAGGTCCAGGACAACACTACAGCAATGCAGTACATCAACAAACAGGGCGGAGTAGGGTTGTCTCTTTTCTGCAGAAAGGCTCTGTGACTCTGGTCCTGGGCTCAGGCCCATCAGATTTGCATAATCGCAAATCATCTATCCGGAGTTATGAGTGTGCATGCATGTGGACAGTCTCAGTTGTCAGTATTCAGTTGATCACGAGTGGCGTCTCCATCCGGAGGTGGTCCTTCACATTTTCAGGATGTGGGGGTTTCCCCAGTTGGACCGGTTTGCCTCTTACATGAACGCGCACTGCCTGGCATTCTGCAGTCTACAATATCCAGCGCAGGGAACATTAGGGGACGCGTTACAGATAGATTGGGGCTCAGACCTTCTTTACGTGTTTCCTTTCATACCCTAGATTCCTCGGGTTCTAAGGAAGATTCGCCAAGACTGGGCACAAGTCATATTGATCCCCCTGAATTGGCAAAGAAGGTTATGGTACACAGACCTCCTTTGCCTCTCATTGCACCCTCCACTCCGTCTCCCTTTCAGGGCAGACCTCCTCTCACAGGGGCAGGCTCTACACCCCCACCTGCAGAGTCTGCACCTTCATGCCTGGAGATTGAACGGGGCAAACTAAGTTCCTTCTCTCTCCCACCGGATGTGGTGGACGTTATATTATCCACCAGAAGACACTCCACCAAATCTGTCTATTCTGGTAGGTGGGCCAAGTTTGTTGAATGGTGTGGAGAGAGATCAATTGATCCTTTGCAGGCCCATTCATCTGATGTTCTGTGTTTCTCTCTTTCCCTAACGCAACTGGGTTGTACAGTAGCTACAGTTAAGGTCTACTTGACTGCTGTGTCGGCTTTTCTCTGTTTACAAGATCAACCCTTGTTGTTTAAATCTCCTATAGTTATGAGATTCATTTAAAGTCACACTAATAGGTTTCCTCCCACTCCTTTTATCATGCCTCAGTGGGATTTGAATTTGGTTCTCACGTTCTTGATGAGTTCACCCTTTGAACCATTACATACTTGTCCCTTAACGTTTCTAGCATTTAAAACTATATTTTTTGGTTGCCATAACTTCCGCTAGGAGGGTGAGTGAATTTGCAAGGTCTTAGCTCCAAGCCTCCTTTTACATCATTCCATGCGATAATAGGGTTCTTCGGACCAGAGCTGCTTTCCTGCTGAAGGTGGTTACTCCTTTCCCCGGAAGTGTGAGTACATCAGCTGCCGCTGCCTGTGGCGGCTTATGACTGCACGAGGAGTTTTGATTTATTACAATCAAACTCACGGCCCGGCGTTCTTACTTCTAAGGGGACAAAAGGAGGCATTTGGGACTTTCATCAAATCGGGTACACAGCGCCTTGCCCCGCATGACACCTGCCCACATGGACTCACTTTCAGCTTCTTCACGCAACACCTGCCCAGTACTGATGTAACCCAGGAGAGGTAGTACCTACAGTGCTACACCTGGTGGGCGATCACGTGGTTGGAGAGGGTGTCTGTTCTCGCCAATGACAGGACAGCAGGAGCATTTTAAGGCACCAAGTTGGTTGTGTTCCTGATTAGCAGTGGTGTCGGAGGAAGGCCATCGGCCGAAATGCATTATGCTTACATGCTGTCTATATGAAAGCCTCAAACCGGATTCCCCGTGTGGCCTCTTCCTTTCTGCTTGCTGGAGGGTTCCTGTGGTGTGTGTGTGTGTGTGTGTGTGTGTGTATATATATATATATATATATATATATATATATATATATATATATATATATATATATATATATATATATATATATATATATATATATATATATATATACATACTAGCAGCCCGCCCCAGCGTTTCCTGTGGCAGAAAGGGGCTGGAGGCAGTACACCCGCTCCCGCCCGACCCCCTCCCACACCGACTCCCTCCCGCCCCGACTCACTCGCGCCCCCCTCCTGCCATGACTCACTCACGCCCCCTCCTGCCCCTACTCACTCGCGTTCCGACATTTGCATCACACAGTTTCACTTTCCCTTTCCTTACCTGTGCCACCGCTCCTCACTGCACAGCCGCTCGTCACTGCACCGCCCTCCTCCTTCGTCATCACGCACGTCGCGTAGCGGCCAGCGCTAGGTCCCGGCCGGCGCTACTTACAGGGGACTACTTTGTTTACAAACGTAATTTTTTTAATTTACTTTAAAAAAAATTTATATAGCCTATGTCCATCTACACACCTTGACATTTTCATAGATGTATCGGGTGTGTAGATTGGCGCTGTGGTTCCCGAGTTTACCTGGCCAAAAGGTGCAAGTTCTCTCTTTATAATAGTAGTATAGATGTATATATATATATATATATATATATTGGACCATGATATGTTGATACCGTTGCTGTGGATTGATTAATGTTTTCATGCATTAAACAGCGTCTCAAATCACCTTATAAAGCAAATGATCAAGCCGGTAAAACACAATTGTTCTAATTATAATTGTGTCATAAATCAATTAATTTATTTATAATTTATATTGCGACACAGGACCCGTGTGATGTTGTAAACACAGAGTCTGTTTTAAATTTTTTTGCAAACCAAGAGTACTTCTGTACGAGATTTGGGACCATGGTCATGTGACCAAGAGCCTGTGCGCTCGAAACGCGTCTTTTTTCCCGAAAATAAAACAAGCATTTACAATGCAATGGTTTCGCCTTTGTTAAAGTTTGTGCTTTTGGTATTGCTTTTGACAAATGGTCTTTTCTAACTTCTTTGAATTATGTGTAAAACGTTGATGTGTTTTACTTTACACAGAAATATGGAGTGCCTCTCTGGAAAACACCCTCTCTGCACACGCCCTCTTTACACATGCCTTATCTTCACTTGCCCTCTCTACACATGGCCCTGTGCAGAGAGATCATATGGAGAGAGGCATGTGCAGAGAGGCCGTGTGTTGAGAGGCTGTGTGCAGTGATAGCGCATGTTGAGAAGGCATATGCAAAGAAGAGTGGGGAGGATACAGAGGTAGGGTAGGAAGGCGCATTTTGAGAAGGCATATGCAAAGAAGAGTGGGGAGGATACAGAGGTAGGGTAGGAAGTCGAAAATGCAAGGAGGAGTGGGAGGTCAGAAAATAGTGGGAGAGCAAGAGAGAGGACAGAAGGGAAAGGGAGGGCATGTAGGAGGGCAGGAGTAAGAAGGAAGAAGGAAGAGAGGTCAAAAGGAAGAGAGGGCAGGAGAGAGAGGGAAGGCAAGAAGGAAAATAGGCAGAAGGGAGAGGGAGGGCAAGAAGGAGTGGGAGGACAGGAGGGAAGGTAGGAGTGTGTGAGAGAGGGCAGAAAGGAGAGGGCGGCAGGTAGGAGAGGGAGGGCGGGAAGGAGAAGGAGGGCTAGAGGAGGAGAGGACAGGAACGAGAGAACAGGAGAGAGATGGAGGACAAGAAGGTGAAAGAGAGCAGAAGAGAGAGGTGGAAAGGGAGGGCAGGAGGGAGTAAGAAGGCAGAAAAGAGAGGGATGGCAGGAGAGAGAGAGCAAGAAGGAGGAGAAAACCCAGTCCACTACCAATGAAGGAAGCACTGAAATCCAAAAAATCCAAAGTGCAAAAAGAAATACATTAAGAACAATACAGAACATGGCAGGCTGAGCTCTTGGCTGTGACCACAATGTGAAACACGTAATATAAAGTAAATAGTGAAATTAGTAAGCGGGCCGCATTATAATATTCTAGTTGCAGCTATTATCTAAATCACAAAGAAGGCCAGCTTGATCGGCGTATCATCTCAACAAGTTGTATCAATGTGCAGAATTCAAAAACACAAATCACTAGATGTATAGAGCTTAAAGGATCATAACGATAGCAATAGTGTGATGCTTTACCTGAGACAGAAGAACTCTCCTGAGTCAAACGATGAAAAGTGACTTCTTAGAGATATATATCACCTCCTATATTGAAAAGAAAAACTTAATGCCAGACGACAAAAAAACGCCAAAAACAGAATGTATCAATAGAAGATAAAAAGCCCCCAATGTCTTACCTGGCCCTTCGATATACGCCAAGATAATTGAATGCAAAGTGAAGTTTTTGATCAGTATGTATTGCCTCCTATCTATAAAAGAGGATGCTGCAGGGGAAAGAGAAGCCCCATAAATATGGCATCTGAAATACATATGCCATGATGATAACATTACTACCCTAAATTGATCTATATTTATAATAGAAGCAGGCAACATGTGTTGCTAATACCAAATATTACGGGATTGAAAGAAAAGACAGCTGCAAGTTAATAGTGCAATGAAAGTTTTAGATAATCACCTCTGCCCAAGCTCATTTCAGTATTAGTTAGCCCCGATAGTGTCGAGACATATATCCTATCCCCCACATTAAACTAGCACTGACCTTGGCCTGCGTCTAAATCCAAACAGCAGCCACGCGGACCTTTAAAGTTCTATTAGAGAATTTAAAATACATATAGGTGTCAAGAAGGCAATCCGATATGTCGATAGGATAATATGCCAGGAAAACAAGCAGCTGTACATTTACAAGCCACACACTGGATTGAAGTGTGCATACTGTCCGTGCACAACATACAAAACCAAATTGTCGTAAATGCTAATTTAAAACTAATGCAATGGCCCCAGTCCGAGGTAATTGCATGTTGTGCGCCACTCACAGAGAAGAGCATATGAGCCTGTAAATATTAGGCATAAAAACACGGGGTGCCGTAAAAGAAATTATTGCAGCAATATATAGTACAAGCATCCTTATCTTATATGCAACAGCAAATAACCGTGGTTCCCAAAGCTATCCTTACGGCGGAAATTACATTTAAACACGCTGGGAGTTACAGAAAGTTACAAACAGGATGACCCCACACTCTAAATTAGACGTTACTCGAGCGAAAGTAGCGGTGTGCATATAGAACTTACCCCGGTCAATGATAACGACCTCCCGGCATGGTAACACGGGTTGGTGGATCCAAGCGAAGAACCCGAATGCAAACCCATTTTTAAAGGCCATTTTATTCCCGCGTCGACGTCCAACTCCGTAAGCGGAAGTGACAAGACAGAATGTGACCGTGAACATAAATGAAAGACGAAATTTCAACAAAGGAGCTCCTCTTACTATCAAGGACCCGGCGGCCATATTAACCTGGCTAAAACGAATTGTCAATCAAAGGATCGGTCACAAGAAAAAAACTGAGAAAACAGAATTTGAAAAAGAGACTGTGAAAAAAAGACTGTGAAAAAAGGGGGAACAAATGTCATATTAAAAATACCCCTTATGCCCTCGAAATCCCATTTAACAGAGGGTCACGTGTGAACGGTCCTTTCCTAAAGGTCCAATACGTATGTGGGGAACGTCCTAAAAACATCCAGTATACATAAAGAAGCGCATATTAGAAAGGCGCATTCTGAGCGGTAGAAACAATTGTGCCAGACAATCATCTGCGAACTCCTGCTGCCGCACTAAAGCGTGACAATAGAGTGCGAAGAGAAAGCACTCATTTAAATATATTTATATAAACCTGCTTGACGCAGAAACTTCCACTCCCATTGAGAGATTGAGTCATGGCACGATCATGGCTACTTTTCACCCGGACTGAATAAGACAAAAGAAAAAATGAGAAAGAAACAAGCACAAGCACCAAGAGCACACGGACAGCGGGAGGGGGGCGGGAACGGGCACAGGACAGCGGGAGGGGGGGGGCGGGAACGGCGCACGGACAGCGGGAGGGGGAGGGGGCCGGGAACGGGCACAGGACAAAATACGTAAACTTACAAAGTGAAAACACATTTATAAACAAAATGCTCCTTACCTGATCGCCTCGTGGGAACTCGAATCTTGCAGCCAACTCCAACAACAGACACTTGTAAAAAGAAGAAAACAGGCCGACTCGAAAAAAAAAAATAACACCCACCCATCGCCGCGATGACGATCAGAAGTGGGTGGAGAGGGAAAAAATCGCGGGAACGCCCCCGAATCTGGTCCGGCCTTGACGGACAGATCCAGCTCCCAATGGCTAGCCTCCATTTATGGAGCTGGCCAATGGGAGCCAGGGGACGTTCCTTAAGCCCATATAGTAAACAATAGATTTCGCCTGCGCCGAAAAGCTGCGCAGAGCGCAGCCTGCGGCAGGCGAAACCTAAAAATCCTTGACAGTACCTGGTCGGTGTGGCTCGATCTTTTTCCTGAACCGGAGAAGCCTTGTGAATCTTTGTGAGCGGCGGCGCCCGCTCGAGAACGAGCCTCAGCCTGACACGGAAGGGAGGAGAATTGCGCCATTGAGTAGAGTGACGTGGAGTCAAGAAATCTCTGCCCACCGAAGATCAAAGATTGCACCCGGGAAACAGCTTTGATCTTGCTCTACACCGAGCGGACTCACGTAAGGTGAGAGGAAGAGCCGAGGGGTGAGCAGCTGCCAGGGCGCACTGGATAACTTTCATCAAGGCGCGACCCGGTACTGACACGGTCCTAGGACCGAACTGCATTCTGGGTGATGGCATTCCTGAAGGGGCGGGAGGCCTCAGCTGAACAGATTTTCAAGAAGAAAATACCAAATGAAAGCGGGGAGAAGGGATCTAGAGACACTGCACCTTCTGGCTTAGCATCCGTGAAGCAGAAAGGAAACGCTCTAGAGAGGCATCGGAAAAAAGAGCTGAGCCGCTGGTGGGAGGCGATATCTCTCCAAAACTACGTGGAGGTGGATCGTGTCCCCAGAGGATTACGTATCTTCATTGTACCCACGTTAAATAAACCAAAGCCTGAAGTACTAAAGGCATGGCTGGAGAAATGATGCAAATATTGATTAAAAATGCGTGGGAGGAGCACAATGAACTGGTGAAAGCAATTCAAAAAATCCTGGATGACCTAGCCAAAGAGCCCAACCAAACCGAAGTTACAAAGACCTTATCAGCAGTCAATGACAGAATTGAAAAATTTGAGAAAGACATAATTGCGAGGAAACAACGCAAATTTGAGAGAGACGAGTGGGATTACAGGTCTGGGAGGATCCTTACATTTGTGAGAAAATTCGACAAACTACGTGCATCCCTAGTGAAAGACAAAGCTCTAGGCGTGGCGGATAAAGACAGATGGCAATCTGGGACAAGTTTGAGCTCCGAAGCAAGCTCTATTGATAGCAATGTTCAATGCCCCACTGAAGTAACGTTTTTTTCCGTTGAGATGCGCCTCATGTTGGAGACCAACGAACAGTCTATACGCGGAAGAACACGCTTTCAAGGCCGAGGAGGCAGAACAAAACCGAGAGACGGCGAGACCGGCGTAACAAAAACCAACAATACTGGAGTGGGAAACAGAAACCAGGCAACGAAGACCAAGTAATGGAGGAACAAACATCAGAACTTACGGTAATGAACTTATCTATTAGACATTTGTCTCCTACTGAGGAAAAAGTTTTAAAACTTGGACTGACCTTCTGCCCTGGTACACAATTCAACTATACACAAACACCTATAGATATGTATATGTTTGTAAGAAAATTTAAATTGTATAAAGTACACTACAATAGAGCTCCAGATTCACTATTGCAGGACACTAGCGAGAGAGAGTCCCAATCAGAAAGCGAACTGCTGAGAGTTCAAGTTCAAGTTCAAGTTCAGAGATTTGTATAGCACACTACTCACCCAGAGGGTCTCAAGGCGCTTGAGGGGGGGTGGGTGCTTTACTTATCGAATAACCAAGTTTTTAGTTGCTTTCTGAAGGAGAGGTGGTTCTGTGTAAGGCAGAGGTGGGTGGGAAGAGAATTTCAGGTTCTGGCTGCTAAGTAAGAGAAGGATCTTCCCCCCCATGGTGGATCTATGGATGCGCGGAATTGCGGCGAAGGCTTGATTGGACGATCGTAATTGGCGGGTGGGGGTGTAGAAGGATAGTCGTGTGTTGAGGCATTCGGTTCCTAGGTCGTAGAGGGCCTTGTGTGCGTGGGTGAGGAGACGGAACGTTATTCTCTTGTTGATGGGGAGCCAGTGAAGTTCCTTCAGGTGACCGGAAATGTGAGCTTGACGGGGGATGTCCAGTATGAGTCTGGCTGAGGCGTTTTGGATGCGTTGGAGTTTTTTCTGTAGTTTGGCTGTGGGTCCGGCGTAAAGGGTATTTCCGTAATCCAGTCGGCTTGTGACCAGTGCTTTAGAGCACTAGAGAGCTTACAAAATGAGGAACCACCAGAAATAACACAAATCCCTAATACACAGAACACCACACAACCGGTTACAACCACAGGACGGGCCATACTAGAGACCATAGATGAGAACCCTGTTCCAATGAGTACTGTACCAACACACTTTAGAGCAAAATCCAGATACAGACCCCAATTACCTAGAGACAACATAGATGTGTTCCATGACCTTGTGAACAATGATATGCTACAACTTCTGAACAAACCATTAGGAAGACAAAACCTTACCCCTGAAATGGAAGCTGCTCTCACAGATTTACGTTATGATGATACTATCTTCATTAAACCCTCAGACAAGGGTGGTAATATAGTCCTTTGGGAAAAGAAAAGGTACATACAGGAAGCAACGAGGCAGCTATCTAACACCACATGCTATATCAGAGTAGATCACTCCTACCTCATAAACCTACAGAGTAGGGTACATCAACATCTTAGGAGCTGGGCTAACGACAAACTTTTAAATTGGGATGAAACTAAATTTCTCACTAATGAGAACCCGACAACACCTACCTTCTACCTTTTACCGAAGGTTCATAAGGACCCACTACAGCCCCCAGGCAGGCCAATAGTGTCCTCTATTAACAGCTTACTAGAAAATGTATCTCATTATGTGGGCCACTTCTTGAAAGATTATGTGAAAGACCTTACGTCGCACATTGAAGATACAAAAGACTTTCTGCAAAAAATAGAGAACATTAACTGGGAGAAACACTTTTGGCTAGTCTGTTTAGACGTCGAAAGTTTATATACTAGTATTCAATACACTGATGGACTGAGAGTCTGTGAATACTTCCTGAAATCAAGGAGTATACACCTTGAAGCTCACTCTAAAATGTTGTTACAAAATCCGGTTTGCCAGAAGCGAGATTAAAGACTCATTGGACAAAATGGGGACGTTTTTATAACTGAGGACTTTTTGGGCGTGTGGCATATCATAGCGTACACCTCATCTGTGTGATCAATTCACGTTTTGAAAGAAAATAAAGACTTACTCAGATAGAACGTTGTTTAAGGAACTCCTTTTTGGACACGCATCCTGGTTAGAGTGACGTCCTCCGTTTCCAGTTGTTTTCGTTGTTCTTTTCACAGGACACGTGTGCCTACAAGCTCATTTGCTTGCGCATTTTTTCATCTGAGGTCCAAATAGCGTGACTGCAGTCAATGCAATATACTTCTGCCCTGAGGAAGCCCACAACGGGCGAAACGCATTGGCTGTTTCTTGGCTGTTTCTTTGGTCATCCTGTATTGAGAATATTGGCTGTTTACTTTTATCATCGTTTCAAGAAGACTTATTAAAACAGGACCTTTTTCATATCAATGAAGGACATGAGTTGTGCTTTGTCGCATTGAAACATTCTCTTCATCATTCTTTCTGTTGCCTCTCCATTTACTTGTTTTCCATCTTACAAGTTCACTGCAGAATTTTGCAACACCTCAGGGCTGTCAATAACTAAACCTGGGCATAGTTTGCTGGATTTTGCTTTGCGGAACTCAGCGAAGTTACAAAAAAACTCTGCGAAGTTCCGCAAGTGGGGGAGTGCAGTGCGAACTGCAGTTTGTGCTGGTATTCCTGCAGCTTGGTTAGAAATTCTACCCGAGCGGCAGCTCGCGATCTTTGCGATTGCAAACCTACTGTTTGCACTCACAATGGGAAAAAACTCCGATGCACATCGCAAAGATGAGTTTTCTGCACTCCGAGAGCTCCGTGAAGTGCAGAAAACTCTGCAAACTTTGCAAACAGGGAAGTTCACCGCCCATGCCTATAACTAACAAAGACTAGACATACCCAGTGGCACAGGACATATGTGATTTACATGGAAATGACCAACGATTCCTCTCTTACTTCGTGGTGTATGCATTACCCAAACATCCTATGGAAGTAAACCTTGATACAAGTGTGCCAACAGTTTGAACTCTGAAGAAGAACTGTATGTGTTTTTATGAAACAATGACCAGCATAGGAGCAATTAAGGCATAGAGTTTGAGTGTATCCACATAAGGTCCAGGCCAATTTAACAGGAAATCATAAGGTTAGATAATAAGCCAGACTGGATTATAAATTAAGTTGAGTAGGAAACAAGGTATTCATAGAGAAACACAAATGTAGTGATTCATGTTATGTGTTTTTGTACCATGCAATCATACATTTTGTCACAAAAACCAGTAACTGCTCACTGGAGCCCAATTGTGTGCCAATGATTGGTAATTCATATGATTGGGTATTTAATGTTTATTAATGCATTATGCAGTAATATGGAGTGTAATCTAGTCATGTGCAATATGTTTGGTCTTAACATACATGAATTTGTGCAGATGGTTCAAATTAAGTCAAACGCATGCCCTTATGCCAAGTATGCCTGCTTTAACAATTGATTGTTTAAATTCGTATGAGTTGGGCTCAGCCTGCTGCATACTAGTTACAGACAGGAGTGTAGTCAAGTCAAGTCAAGTCAAGTCAGAGAATTTGTATAGCGCACTACATACCCAGAGGGTCTCAAGGCGCTAAGGGAGGGGAGAAGGATTATTTGTCAAATATCCACGTTTTGAGTTGCTTTCTGAATGCTAGGTGGTTCTGGGTAAGGCGAAGGTAAGTGGGGAGTGAGTTCCATGTTTTAGCTGCCAGGTATGAGAAGGATCTGCCTCCCATGGTGGTCTTGTTGATGCGAGGTACGGTGGCGAGGGCTTGGCTGGAAGAACGTAGTTGGCGGGAGGGGGTGTAGAAGGACAGACGTGAGTTGAGGCATTCTGGTCCGATGTCGTAGAGTGATTTGTGTGCGTGGGTTAGCAGTCGGAAAGTGATCCTTTTATTGACGGGTAGCCAGTGGAGGTCTTTCAGGTGACCAGAGATGTGTTCGTTACGCGGGATTTCTAATATGATCCTGGCTGAGGTGTTTTGGATTCGTTGGAGTTTCTTCTGGAGTTTAGCAGTAGTACCTGCGTAGAGGGTGTTTCCGTAGTCCAGTCGGCTCGTGACCAGAGCATGGGTGACTGTTTTTCTGGTTTCGGTGGGGATCCAGCGAAATGTTTTTTTGAGCATGCGAAGAATGTTGAAGCAGGATGAGGATACGGCGCTGACTTGTCTGTTCATTGAAAGTGAAGAATCCAGGATGACGCCTAGGTTCCGTGCGTGGTCTGTCGGGATGGGTGCTTTTCCAAGGGCTTCCGGCCACCAAGAGTCGTCCCATGCAGAGGGGGATGTACCTAAGATGAGGACTTCTGTTTTATCTGAGTTCAGTTTCAGACGGCTGTGTTTCATCCATTCGGCAACTTCTTTCATTCCTTCATGTAGGTTAGTTTTGGCGGTGCTGGGGTCATTGGTGAGAGAAAGGATCAGTTGAGTGTCATCCGCGTAAGAGATGATGTTGAGATTGTGTTGGCGAGCGATGGCCGCGAGGGGGCTCATGTATACGTTGAAGAGGGTGGGACTGAGTGAGGATCCTTGTGGTACGCCGCAGATGACTTCAGTGACCTCGGACTTGAATGGTGGAAGGCGGACTCTCTGGGTTCTTCCGGTGAGGAACGAGGTGATCCATTCAAGAGCTTTTCCTTGTATTCCGATGTTTCTGAGGCGTTGTAAGAGGGTGCTGTGGCAGACTGTGTCGAAGGCTGCAGAGAGGTCGAGGAGGATGAGGGCGACTGTGTCTCCATTGTCCAGTAGAGTTCGAATGTCGTCTGTTGCTGCGATGAGGGCGGTCTCAGTGCTGTGTTTTGCTCGGAAGCCAGATTGTGAGGAGTCGAGGGATTTGTTGGCTTCGAAGAAGGCGGCGAGCTGGTTGTTGACAGCTTTCTCGATGACTTTGGCCGGGAAAGGAAGGAGCGATATGGGGCGGTAATTTTTGAGTTCGGTGGGGTCCGCTGTGGGTTTTTTCAGAAGGGCAGTGAGTTCAGCGTGTTTCCAGCTTTCCGGGAAGGTGGCGGAGTTGAAGGAGCAGTTGATGACGTCTCGGAGGTGCGGTGCTATGACGGAGTCTGCTTTGTTGAAGATGTGGTGAGGACAAGGGTCTGTGGGGGATCCTGAGTGGATGGAGTTCATCAGGCGGATGGTGTCCTCAGTGGAGATTGGGTTCCAGTCGTTAAGGGTGTTTAAGGGGGAAGAATGTTCAACATATGGTTGGGTGGGTTGGTCTCCGGGTTGGTTGTCGAAGCTGTTGTGGATGTCTGCAATTTTGTTGTGGAAGAATAAAGCCAGGGAGTCGCAGAGGGCTTGAGAGGGGGTGATGTCGTTGGAGTTGGCCGAGGGATTGGTAAATTCCTTGACGATGTTGAAAAGTTCCTTGCTGTTGTGGGCGTTGTTGTTATCTAGTCGATCCTTGAATGCTGTTTTCTTGGCCTTCTGGATTAGTTGGTGGTGTGTGCGGGTGGCGTTTTTGAAGGCGTCCTTGGTGGTAGTGGTTGGGTCTTTTTTCCAGGCCTTTTCCAGGGAGCGGCAGAGTTTCTTGGACTTCTTAAGATCATCGTTGAACCATGAGGCCTTCTTGCTGCCAGGTTTGCTTTGATGTTTTTTCAGTGGTGCTAGGATGTCGGCGGTGTTGGATAGCCATAGGGTGAAGTTGGCGGCGGCTTGGTCTGGGTTAGAAGAGTGGGCTGGGGTGTTTAGAAGGAGCGATGAGGAGATCTGGTCGATGGTGATTTTGTTCCAGTTTCTTTGCAGAGTTGGTTGGAGGTGGTTGATGGGTTTAGGCTTGTTGTAGGTGAAGTGAACGCAGCTGTGGTCAGTCCAGAGGAGATCCGTAGTGTGGCTGAAGGAGACATGATTGCTGGAGGTGAAGATGGGGTCGAGTGTGTGACCTGCGATGTGGGTGGGGGAAGTGACCAGTTGTTTAAGTCCGAGGTTGGCGAGGTTGTCCAAGAGGGTGGTGGTGTTGCGGTCGTTGTTGTTTTCAAGGTGAAAGTTGAGGTCTCCCAGAAGGATGTAATCTTTGGAGGGGAGCGCGTGTGGAGTGATGAAGTCCGTGATGTCTTCACTGAATTTTGCGCGGGGTCCAGGTGGTCTGTAGAGGAGGGTGCCTCTGAGTGTGGTCTTGGGGTCGATGTGGATCTGGAAGTGGAGGTGTTCAGAGTTGGCGAGATTGGCGTCTGAGCTGGTTGAGATGCGGATGGATTTCTTATGGACGATAGCGATTCCTCCTCCTGTGTGGCCGGTACGGTCCTTGCGTGTGATCTTATAATCTTCAGGGATGGCAATGGTGATGTCTGGGGCGGAGGAAGCGTTCATCCATGTTTCTGTTAGGAAGGCGATGTCTGGAGAGATGGTGTCTAGTAGATTCCAGAGGTCAATGGCGTGTCTGTGGACCGATCGGGTGTTGAGAAGGATGCATTGTAGGTGGCTGGGGTCGTGAATCAGTGGTGTGGTCGTAGCGGAGATGTTGTCGGTGCCGATGAATTTGCAGGAGTAGCAAGAGAAAGGTCCATGGGTGTGTCCAGGAGCGGCTTGGACGCAGTTGGGGGCGCGACCGGGGTTAAGGGCTAGGAGGGTGGCGGCATCGTAGGTAATGTGGGAGGGCTGGGCAGAGCGAGGAGCAGGGGGTCTGGCGCTGGGCGCGGTCCAGGCGCGGACGGGCGTAGACGGGCTTACCTTTGGCGCACCTTCGGCGTGGACGTAGCGCGTGGACGCTGCGTGTGGGACCATCCGGCTTAAATGGTTGTTGGAGGGGGCGGAGCGTGGGAGGGTCAGCTGGGAGGCGGGATCAGAGAGGCGGGTCAGGGGAGAGGACAAACACAAAATGGAGGGCAAAGTGAAACTAAAAGCAGCAGCGAGGGCACAGCACAATGATAGTCAGCAGGCAGCTAAGGCTCTCAATTCCACCACAATACCTCTGCCAAAGCGTCACTCAGAGACTACTAACATTCAAGCACAACGCAGCAAAGAGGTGCACGTAATTGACACAGAGCGCCTATCTAAATTCAATTACTAGGGTTCAAAAGCGCCAATCAGCTACAAAGCGCTAATGTGGAAGAAAAGATACACGCTGTAACTTAAAGGCTATGTGGCACAGAGCGATATGCGGAAATTACAATAAAATTACAACAGGCACTATTCAGATGCTGGCAATGAAGTATTTAAATCGCTGCGCGCGTGGGAGCTTCAGAACGCGATAGCGTTTGTTAAAGGCAACGATACCAGGCGCAGACAGGCGAGCTCGGGTGCACAGGGCTTCAGCTGTGATGCAGGTGATGTCAGGAAAGATTCAGGCAGGAGAGCGAGGGGAGCGATCGTTCAGGAAGGAATCCCGGCGGTCACAGCTAGGTACGGGCTGGGGAGAGTCTGTTCTACGTGTGTGGGAGGGTAAACTGGGAGGCGGGATCAGAGAGGCGTGTCAGGGGAGCTTCAGAACGCGATAGCGTTTGTTAAAGGCAACGATACCAGGCGCAGACAGGCGAGCTCGGGTGCACAGGGCTTCAGCTGTGGTGCAGGTGATGTCAGGAAAGATTCAGGCAGGAGAGCGAGGGGAGCGATCGTTCAGGAAGGAATCCCGGCGGTCACAGCTAGGTACGGGCTGGGGAGAGTCTGTTCTACGTGTGTGGGAGGGTAAACTGGGAGGCGGGATCAGAGAGGCGTGTCAGGGGAGCTTCAGAACGCGATAGCGTTTGTTAAAGGCAACGATACCAGGCGCAGACAGGCGAGCTCGGGTGCACAGGGCTTCAGCTGTGGTGCAGGTGATGTCAGGAAAGATTCAGGCAGGAGAGCGAGGGGAGCGATCGTTCAGGAAGGAATCCCGGCGGTCACAGCTAGGTACGGGCTGGGGAGAGTCTGTTCTACGTGTGTGGGAGGGTCAGCTGGGAGGCGGGATCAGAGAGGCGTGTCAGGGGAGAGGACAAACACAAAATGGAGGGCAAAGTGAAACTAAAAGCAGCAGCGAGGGCACAGCACAATGATAGTCAGCAGGCAGCTAAGGCTCTCAATTCCACCACAATACCTCTGCCAAAGCGTCACTCAGAGACTACTAACATTCAAGCACAACGCAGCAAAGAGGTGCACGTAATTGACACAGAGCGCCTATCTAAATTCAATTACTAGGGTTCAAATGCGCCAATCAGCTACAAAGCGCTAATGTGGAAGAAAAGATACATGCTGTAACTTAAAGGCTATGTGGCACAGAGCGATATGCGGAAATTACAATAAAATTACAACAGGCACTATTCAGATGCTGGCAATGAAGTATTTAAATCGCTGCGCGCGTGGGAGCTTCAGAACGCGATAGCGTTTGTTAAAGGCAACGATACCAGGCGCAGACAGGCGAGCTCGGGTGCACAGGGCTTCAGCTGTGACCTTGTGGACACTTCTATAAGTGAGGCCAGTTAACAGCACTGCGTGCTTGTGAACAAGGTAACCTGGTGACGAAACACATTATGGCTAACAACTGCAAATGAAGTTCTGAAGAGTCCTGGGTCTGCAGCTGGGTCGTTTGTGGAAGAAACATCACAGGTGGAGAATGAATATAGATAGATAGATAGATAGATAGATAGATAGATAGATAGATAGATAGATAGATAGAATTACTTTGGACCGTAACCTGAATATGATTGAACACATATACGCGATGGCCAAAACTGCCTGATTCCATCTGATATATAACACAATGAGCAACCCAATATACCCTTGAGGGGTTGGGCAAGAAGATGAAAGGGTAGAGATACTTTCAAGGGACTTTGATTATGAAATTTGGATATTTTAGATGATTATCGTCTTCAACGGTTAAATCACGATGCAGCTTCAATAAAGTAAGCCTGCTTACTTTTTTGAAGCTGGCGGAGCCCACGACCGTTATTCTGAGTTACGAGTGCTGATTGAATTAAAGAAACCTGACTGATACGTTTAAATTCTCTGCAGGTCTAAGGCTTTTGGTACAAAGTGGAGAAATCAGGCGATTCCGCTAAAAGTTATTTCAGAATTCTGCATCGTGATTTAACCGTTGAGGACGATAATCGTCTATAAGTATCCAACAGTCCTGTTTGGAAATTCGTATAAGGACCTGTTGGACATCTGTCTCATTAATTGGACAGTCAACGCTCCACACTGTACAGGGGTCTTCTTGTATATCCTTTCTGTCCTGAAGATGGTCTCGATATATTATCTATAGAGACCGAAACGTCGACCTACACTCTTTCTTCCTGGATTTAAAATATCAAACTGTAATATAGAAGAAAAGCGTGCACAACGGTTAAAATGAAGTTGTTTGATGTCTAATATATGCACTTCTTGTATTCTTGTTGATATACTTTCAGTACCCTATTTATGATTCACAATACGTATAAAATATAACTTTTTACATACACATGTGTTCTTCTCTTTTCTTATGTTTGGATCACATAGTGTGACTAAATCAAATTAACATTTTAACAAAAATTGTTGAATTTATTTACAGACTGCCATTTATGTGGGTCTTAGATTAAAATCATCTAAAATATCCAAATTCTATAATCAAAATCCCTTGAAGGTATCTCTACCCTTTCAGATTCCATCTGAGCCACTTGTGAAAACTAAAACCCTTCCTTGAAACTGCTGACCTAAAAACTGCAGTACAGGCGTTATCTCCAGAATTGAATACGGCTGTTCCACACTATCTGGCCTACCTAAGACTTCGACAGCCCCCCTAAAAGCGTGTCTCAACGCAGCAGCGGGCTCAAGAAAATTCAACCAAATCTCACCACATCTGAAAGCTTTGAACTGGCTTCCCCTCGAAGGCAGAATCCAACTCAAGCTGACCTGCATCACATACAAAATACAGGTGATGTATCTTCTATGCCTCCTGCACTAGCTATTGACTAAGAGGCGAGGAGCCTCGAAACGCGTCGAGCCAAGACAATTCATGGATGGCGAGCTGCAGCGAGGCTACAATTCCCTGAGGGGTGGAGCAGCAACTGAGTGCACTCTCCAGCGCAAGGGCTTTGGTTTCAGATATATATATATATATATATATATATATATATATATATATATACATATACATGTGACCAAGAACAACTAGGGTTGTTTGAAACGCGTTATCCTCGTCCGCTTGCTGTGCCATAATAAATGCCAAACAAAGGACTATGGCTCGTTTGAATTCTTGCTGACTTACTGAATTCCATTGCTACATATATATATATAAATCTATATATCCACCAACTTCCCCGGAAAGGGGAAAAACGGGTCGCACAACCAGTTGTAGTGTTTGCAATCTCCTTTATTTTCCTTGATTACAGGGCATATAGCGCAATAGATCTACGCGTTTCGGTGTATCACCACCTTGCTCACGATCACCCGGATTGGGAGGGATCAAGACAACCGGTTTGTTCGACAAAGTCTGACAGGTGCGTGTTAACATGTTTTTCAGTCAATTTGCTTAGATAAGGAAGAAGTGAGATGGGACGGAGGTTGGACAGCTCTGCCCATGGAATGCTGGAATTCTTCTGAATGGGTCTCACCTGGGCCACCTTCCATTCCTGCGGCACAGTGCCATCAGTGAGGGACAGGTTGACCAGTGACTGCACTATAGGGCCGAGTTGTTTGGCCAGTAGGGGGATGGTTTTGGCTGGGATATAATCAGATGGAGATCCAGATTTAATCTGGCACATCAAAGTCTCAACCTCAGTTATAGTAATGGCAGGGAAGTTGTCGAGCATCGCGGACTAGGCTAATTTAGGGGTGTAAGAGAATACTGTACTGCTCGCCATCGTTCCAGTCATTAAGATTTTATCATATATCACCTCTATTTTATGAGAAAAATAGGAGGAGATATCATCACACATCCTTTGAGAAGGTGCCTCTCGGCTTTCACATGCCTTGGGTTTAGTAAATTATTGTAAAATTTGATATAGTGTTTTCGATGAGTTTCTGGCCTGCGCCAATTGTCATGAAATGTGCATTTTTCGAGCTGATCTTATGTTCTTATGATAATCAGTCAACGAACAGTAGTATTGGGTTCTATCCTGTTCAGTGTGTGTGGCCCTCCAAATTCTTTCTAGCTTCCTACATTCTTTCTTTTGTGTACGCAGCTGGTCAGTGAACCATGCTTCCTGTCGTTGGTTAAGGCGATTCCTACATACTTTAATGGGGGCTATCTGCTCAATCGCCTTAGTAACAGCTCAGTTAAATTTGGATAGAGCCGTTTCAATATTATCAGCACCACTGAACCGAGGGACAATGAATGCATTATGAAAGGGATCCGCTGAGACCTTATGCCACTGTCTTCGCGAGTAAGATGTAGCCTGGGTCTGATATTTGGGCATAGTAAGACCATGCTTATGAAATTCGATGATAGAATGGTCTGAGCAATTCACCTGTCTGGTCGGGTCACATTTGACTTTTGTAGAGTTGGAAAAAATTAAATCCAGAGTATGACCTGCCGTATGTGTAGGATCTTCATTGTGTTGTACTAGTCCTAGGAGAGACGTATCAGTCAGGAGAGTCTGAGCATCCAGGTTATCTGTGCGTTCACTATGAATGTTAAAATCACTGAGTAACAAATTATTGTTACCCGAGATATAGTGAGGAACTAGTTTTAGAGAAAAGTTGTATAAAGGTCCAGGAGGCCGATAAACCAATACACCTTTCCAACAGGCAAGAGTGGGGGCATCAACACTGAACACCAAAACTTCCATGGTGGCCGAGCTGTGTTGGTCTAGGATCGAAATATTAATGCCTTTTTTATAGATAATGGCAATACCACCACCGGTTTTGAGTGGTCTGTCCGATCTAATCATTTTAAAACCTTCCGGGATACCCAGGGTAATAGCCGGGACTGAATGGGGCTTAAGCCAAGTTTTGGTGAAGAAGCCCAGTTCCGGCTGAGTTGAAGAAATTAAGTCCCAGACTTCCACTGAGTGCTTGGGCAGAGAGCGAATATTGCCCAGCAAATTTTTCCACCCTCTCTGAGTGGAATTAAGAGAGGGCATAGAAGGAGGATCTGGGTGGTCCAAGTGGGTAAGGGAGGCTTGAAACCGACAGTGTCTGCAAGAAAAAGGCCCTTCCATACATGGACATATGCCTGAGAGACAACCTAAAGATATGGCAGGCTGTAGACTAATAAAATCTAATCTGGAGTAGGCAATTCTTACGGAGGGAGGATGTTCTGTAGCAATACGGCCAGAGTCTCCGGCATCTGGCGTCGTCCGGGCGCAGACGGACTTGCCTTTATCGCGCCCGCTGCGCTCGTCCTCTGCGCGTAAGTATACCCACAATTTTTTATAGTGCCGCAGAGCGCGGAGAAAGCCCGCCACCCTGCGTGCTTCCCAAGATGGCCGCTTGATTCCCCGACTGCCTCAGTGGTCACGCGTCACTCAGCGCCTAATCGGTTGAGTGGCAGAGGGTGAGTGCGGCAAAGCTTGGCAGCTATTTTTAAAGAGGTGAGCAAATTAAAAGCAAAGAGGTGACCAAATTATGAGCAAACAGGTTTAAAAGTACAAAAGTACGCCTCAGGAGTGTACAATCAGTTTGAAAAATGTAGAAGGAACTATAAATAGTGAAACAGAGAACGGACTCACATTACCGTAAGCAAGACCGGTGTGATTTGAAACATGTTGGTGGTGGTGGTTGATGGTGAATAATTGCACGTTTGCAATAAATATTTAAACATCTTGACTGATTCTCTTGGAGTCCGGTGATTTCCAGTGTGGATATATTTGTGAGCTCACAAGTAAACGAGCGGTAACCCACCTTTGACACGGCCCCCACTATGCAAAGAGAGCACTCCTCCGCATTCTCTGTTGGAAAAGATGGATGGATGGATGGATGGATGGATGGATAAATAAATAAATAATCAGGTGCCCAGTGCAGCTCCCAGTGCATCTTGTATAGCGCCCTGAAAAGGTTTGAATCTCCATACAGTGCCTCGTCGAAGGTCGGAAGTCTCCCCCTTCAATGTGCAGGAGCGCTTCTATCACTCCCAGAGCCGCCGGGGAGTTAGGTGTATATATGATGTAAATGTGTGAATTGCATCCGATGGCACCGCGGAGTCACGTGGGGTCCTGGGCGCCATTATCCATTCATGGATGCCGCGGCCTTGGCTGCGTCAGCATCTCCCGCGCAGCTCGGGGGCTGCGTCAGGGGCGCTGGTGATTAGTGCTTCACGTACTCGAGAAACATGACCCCGCTTAGGCCACCGGGAGAGAGTTCATTTGGGCTCTGATGGATTGTCATCAGGTAAATCTATAATGTCTGACAAGTATGGCGGCAGTAAGTACCTAACGAATTCACGTCACTCTAGACAACACCTCGCGCTGCAGCTGCTTGAATGATGTCAGGTAAGTCTGTTACCCGGTGATGATGAAAACATATGTTTAAAAGCAACAGCAATATTGATCCAAAGCTGTTTTTTCATTCGATAGCCGGAGCCATGTTTTACAGCGCGTCCTAAGCTCGTCTGACATGAAAGGTCTCCTGAGGCCCCGACTGTCAGATCCAGGGAGGAGAAGCACATGGACAGCCGGGCAGGATATCTCAGCTGTCCACGCCGTTTATATGTACATATGTACATATGTATGCATGTACGAGGCGCTAAGTGGGATGAAAACAACTGGAGGGTCTCTCAAAGGGGCGTGGCGAATGTAATTAAGCGAGTGGCTTAATAACACTTAAACTAAAAATGTGTGCTTAGCATAGTGAGCCGCTGCACTGCTATTTTGCTGTTTCTGTCATTGCATCCAGATATATGATACAACAAGGAACATCATACCTACAACAAGTCAGGGCTATTGGCTTTGTCAATGGTTGTTAGTTGCATGAGATAAATAAGCAGCAACTATGGCTTGTTGTATATAATATTGAAAAAGCTTTAACTTACAGCCCTAGTGACACACCTCAACAGTGTTGCTGCTCCTGAGTTTCAAAAAGAGAAGGGAAATCCAGAGAGAAAAAATAACTCTCTCAAAGGATTTCCCTTTCCCTACAACGCTCACCTGGCATGACGTCATGCCATAACTTCTCCACTAGTGAGAAGTGAGCAGTGTGAGCAGCGCACATGGATGTGCCTGCTGTCACTGCAGTCCAGAAAAGAATGGACCTCCTGTGCCGAAGCCCGAAAGAGACCCATTTTGATGCCCCCTTTGAAAAACTGCTGGTGCTCAGACCAGGTGAGACCCGGCCCACTTAAAGCACTGTGTATATATGTATCTGTTATTAGTGCAGTGTAGACCTAGCCAAAGCCAGCAGAACGCTGTACAAGGTCAGAGTCAAAGATAGTCAACGAGTGGCTGAGCAGTAGTGCGAGTCCTTCATGCGCTCCAAAGGAAAAATTGCAATAGATAGCACTGCCGAAATAATCCCTGGGACGTTATATCAAGATCCATATTAAGAACAAAAAGACAGTTCAATCATAACAAAGTCCATCCAGATGGGTCACGAAATTCTTCCTATCGTCCGTAAACACATGAGAAGACGTAGAGGTGAGTCTTCAAAACATTTTTATTCTTCACAGAAAAAAACATCCAGCCCAGCCAAGGCGTTTCACCCTACAACAAGGACTTCATCAGGGTTGTAAAGCAAATATATACAAAAACTTTGTTTGAAAACACATAAAATATTTACAATGCACTCCTTCTACTAAGACCTATTGTGGCTTTGCATGTTTCTATTTCCACATGTTTACATTGGCCCCTTTGTGGCCCCACAGAGTGACAGGATTTGCACTTTCAGGAATGTATCTGAAAGTCATGAATTAGAGGTGAGACCACCTCTTGAGCAAATGTTAACCGGATGAAGAAGAGAAGGACGGGTGGCATGGCCAAGATGGCAATGGTGTATGTCACACATCACGGAGTTCAGCAGCCCTCTGCCTCTTTGTAAATATCCTGACCCAGCCACACTACATCCAAGACTTGGCCTGGACTTGGGGAGACCTTCTGGACACCAGGTGTGAGGCAGGGAAGTATTTTCCTAGCACCTGAGCCTAGAGTGACTGCAAGAAGCGGTCGCCGGCAAGTGTACACTTTGCGCAGGTGTGGACTGGCAATACAGCAATGGGAATCTGGGCAAGCTGGGACACACTATTCCAGGACTTTTTTCTTTGCTGGCAGCGGGGTGGACGAGCGGCGGCCCCATTGAAGACTTGCGGCCCCCACTGTGAGCCTACAAACTACCAGACTCTACACTGCTGCAGGCACGCACTGGACGTAAGTGGGCAGCAGTAGGGCTGCAAATGCAAAGACACTAGGTTAGAAACCACACTGCCTCCATAAGGCCTACAAAGCTTAATCTTGGGCCCAGCCACCTTAACTCTCCCCGCAGCTCAAAATTAGGTGAGGAGAAGGGACCTTATTCCTAAATGGGTGGGGGCCTGGAGTATCTGCATGTCTCTTCAGATGAACACCGGACATTCATAGCTCTCCCTGTGGATAAACCAACAGAGATACCTACCCAGCTCCCATGAGGTACTGGGCCTAAAACCATAGGTATTCTCTACCACCAAACGAAGGGCACCAGTGCCCACCCAGCCAAACCTTTCAATGTGATACTCCAGACTACACTGGTTTATGTCTAAACAGCAGGGGTTTTTGCTCCCCCACGCTCATCTTGGAGGTAAAGTGCGATACTGTACTCACAGTGCTCTCTTCTTGGTGCCAGCATGTAGCCTTGTCCTCACCTGGATAAAAGACATAAACGAGAAGCAATAATTGCACCCAGGTCTACTGTGCTCAGTCACTAAATCCCCAAGAGGTGCCTCACCATACCACAATACAGTCATCATGGCCTGTCTGAAATAAGACAAGGTACTAGGAAGCAAAGTTGACTGAAAACCTCAGCATCCAGCAGGGGGAGCACTTGAAACCACGCTGGCCACTCATGCACACAGATTTGATGAAATACTAGTGGCTGTGGTGGACATTAAAACTAGATTGGAGCAGAAGATTGACAACTTGAGAATAAATATGGGCCTCTTGATCACAAAAAATTGAAGGAAGGAGTTGAGAACACAGAATCTGTACTAGCCTCAACTAGCCCAAAGGTCTCAGATACTTTTGCGCACATCTAGGCCTTACAGGATAAGGTAGACCCTCTCAAACGTTGAGCCGAAGATCAAGAAGACAGATTGTGAAAAAACAACATCAGGATCGTAGGCCTTCCAGAATGAGTCGAAGGCCCCAGAATGAAACTCTACTTTTAGAAATGGTTCTCCAAAACGATCCTGCAAGGCAAAACACCCAACCTTCTCTTCAGTGAATGAGCCAACAGAGTACTGGGTCGACCCCTTTCTCCAGGAGCCTTACAGTGCCTGGTGGTGGCCCGCCTCTTTAACTATAGAGACAGAGACCATATCTTGTAGGTGACCTGAGTCAGAGGTCCATGGACTGTGGAGATTGCACCGGTCAAAATCTTCCCAGATTACATTGTGGATGTACCATGGCAGCCATCCTCATTTCTACCTGGTTTTTTTTTTTTTTACTTGTATAGCGCACAGCTACCCGCAGTGGGTTTCCCAGCACTTGTACAAATACCGCAAGGGAACCCTTCCTGGCTTTCTCTGTGAAGTGTCCACTCCTGGGCACCCCCATGGTGCAGACCAGGCATCCCTCGCGTAGTGGGGGCCGTTGTGGAGACTAAGCAAGCTATTGCCCAGAGTTACAGCGTGGGACCCATGATCAGAGTAGGCACTGAGGCGAGAATATCCGGTCTGGGGAATTAATGAGCTCAAGACCCGCCGAGGCGGGAATCGAACCCTGGTCCCTGGCAAGAGCTCTGCATCGAGGTCTGCCTGCTCTAACCATTGAGCCACACTTCTCCACCTGTGAAACAATGCCTCCACGAACATAATGTCAAGTACGTTTTTCAATTCCCATCCACACTCAAAATAATGCATGGGGATAAAGTCACCTTTCACAAAAGTTCTGACAAGGTATGGAATTGGCTAGAACGCAATGGTATAGCCAACTCACCCTCTGGTCTATGGACACCATGAAAATCTGCAGGGCGCAAGGATGCCGTCGCTTCCAAAAAACACAAGCCACAGTGGGCCCCTTGAAGGAACAGCATGCCAAGGAAAGAGCGCAAGGGGTTGCAGAGGTGGAACAAAGAGCAAAGACCCTGACCCCAACCGGATCTATGGAAAGCAACCTAGATGAGGAGTCACAAGACTGCCCATCAGCGCTGGTTAATCATCTTCTTGGAGGGGGCCTGAGGATCAACCCCCAGATGTCAGCGAATGTGATATAGCCATAAGTAAAGTTGTGTGTGACCGGATAATGGCCCCCGTTCAGAAGGGAGCAAATATGGGGTGATCAATGTATGGTACATTGCTTATGTGGCTGGGGTTGTGGTAGCACAGACCACTGCCATGGATGCTGCTTTAGTGATGCTACTCCGCGTCTACACACTACACACTATGACTATCTTACATGTTCATTTTTTGGTTGCATCTAGGTGCAGTAGGCTGGGTGCCCATTGGTGTGCTAGCCTGTTAAGGGGGCTTCTGCCAATTTTTATGCATTTAGGTTACAGATTCATTTTTGAATTTGTGTGGGGGAATGGCTAGTGGAGCGGAGACTAAAGGAAGCAGTGTTACAAACTTGAAGCTCTGCTCAATGACTTGGTTTGACTGGACATGCAAGATCTCTCACCTGACCTGGCTTTTGGACTCATCATTGTGGTGTTTGGAATGCCTTGAATTGGAGGTAGGGCATCCCTGTGCTCCTCCCTCTCACTGGGGGGAAGGGTTGTAGCTCATGCCAGGACTAGGTATCCCGACATGAGGAGAGTCCCAGTGGCGGAGCATGCCACCTTTAGTTGAGTGGGCGATTTCGTCCTGGTGTGGGGACCCCCTGGGGGGCGCAGGGGTGCCTTCCTGGATGCTCTCTGCTGCTCTTGTTGGAATTTTGGACCAGAGGGTTCTATATTCATCTCAAAACTCTTTCCACTACTCTTTCCAATGCACTACCCTATTTCTCACCCTATGCCTCTATCAATATGTCCGTTACCTCCACTCTCTCATTCATCCCAAACCCCCAAACCCCATACCACTACTATGATCCCCAAAATAGCCCTTTCTTGACTCTTCCCTGCTCTACCTCTCCTTGCCTCATCTCTTACCTCTTTACTACTCAATCTACCAAGCAAGCCTATCTAAACCCTTCCCTTTGACTCTTCCCCTCCACCTCCCTTTGACTCTGCTCCCTCCACCTCCCTTTTACTCATCCCAAGTCTCAGTTCTCCTGCTATGAGCCCCAAAACATCCCTCCACTATCCTTCTCGATCCAAATAACTGACTAACATATCCACCACTCCTATTACTTTCATATTTCACTATAATAATTCACCACTAATCCTTTATGGGTTCCTGAGTAGCGTGCTACTCGCCAAAAAAGCGCATCAACACAACATATGGGGTAACAAGCACTATATAAATGCAAACTTTTTTTCCTCTTCTTTCCCTCCGCTATCCTTCTGAATCCAAACAACTGACTAACCTATCCACCACTCAAATTATTTTCACATTTCAGTATACTAATTCAACACTAATCCTTTATGGGTTCCGGAGTAGCGTGCTACTCACCAAAAAAGCACTTTGCCGCCTCGTCAGGGGTTGTAAGCACTATATAAATACAATTACAATACAATACAATACATGGGCACTGGAATGCAATACCTGATACTGACCTGGAATGTAAGGGGGCTGGCGAGTTATGCAAAGCAATATCGGGTGTACCAATAATTACGCAGGCACAAAGTTCAGGTCGCACTTATACAAGAGACACATCTGACAGCACCAGAGTTAGAGAGCATGCGCAGACACTGGCGAGGCACACTGGTAGGCACCACATATTCCCGTTGTGCCAGGGGTACACTTATTCGGCAGTAATCCTTCATGGGTTCCGGAGTAGCGTGCTACTCGCCGAAAAAGCTCTTTGGCGCCTTGTCAGGGGTAGTAAGCGCTATATAAATGCAATTACAATACAATACAATACATGGGCAATGGAATGCAATACCTGATACTGACCTGGAATGTAAGGGGGCTGGCGAGTAATGAAAAGCGTTATCGGGTGAATCAATACTTACGCAGGCATAAAGTTCAGGTCGCACTTATACAAGAGACACATCTGACCGCACCAGAGTTAGAGAGCATGCGCAGACACTGGCAAAGCACACTGGTAGGCACCACATATTCCCGTTGTGCCAGGGGTGCACTTATTTGGGTGGCACCAGGAATTCCGCTAGAGGTTTCACACACAGGGAGGCGATATGTGGTGTTGGAGGGGCTCTTGAACGCCCCCCGGTGTCCTTTATTTCTTTATATGCCCCCAACACTAATCAGGCCTGCTTTTTGCAGTCCCTCACCACGGCCCTGCTCGGCAATGCACTGGCTTCCAGTTACTGGGGAGGAGACTTTAATTGTGTACCAGACCTTGAAAGAGACTGCTCTCATCCACCGATGCCGGGGCACTCAATACTCCTCGCCCAACATGCAACACATTGGGCAACACCCACTCAAGTAACAGATGCATAGTATAGTCTCCATCCCCTACAAAGGGAATACTCTTTCCTCTCGGGTTACATGATTTACACTCTAGGATTGACCTCATTTACTGCAACAATGAGGCTCTTGTGAGGGTGGTCAAAGCAGAATATCTAGGCTGCGCCACCTCAGACCACTGCCCCAGGCAACTCCAGCTGACATGGGGCCACGGACGCCCTTGTATTCCAATGTGGTGCCTATCCGCTGCCGCACTCCAAGCCGAGGCTTTTCGTACCACCCTATCTGAACACGCCACTTCCTACTTTACAGACAACAAGGGGATGGCATCTGACCGTGGTATGGAGTGGGATATCTTTAAAGTGGTCTTACGGGGCCCGCACTCAAGGCGACATATGGTACTATGGTAGTATAGTGCAGGGAATGCAAAAACTAGAAATAGTTATTTGCAGACACGGGCAGAGGTTACCAGAAGATCAGACAGCCGCTGGCCCATTGGTGAGGGCGCAGATGACATACCAAACAACATTAGAACAATTGTGTAGATTAGACTATAAAGAATACCAAACCCGGAAACACATACAAGGAGACAAGGCAAGTAGGCTTTTGGCCTAGCTTCTACGCTCTGAGACCCTGAGGGTCCCCATTACCGCAATCCGTGATAGGGCAGGCACCATTCTCAATACACAAGAGGCTATTAATGCAGTGTTTAGCTCTATTATGCTGAGCTCTACATAGCCCACAACAAGCAGATGCCACTCAGATCAGCTCACTCCTAGACGCAATACAGCTGCCGCGTCTGCGGGTATCACAGCAGGCAGATCTGGAAGCCCCTTTAACTGAAACTGAGACCACGGATGCGATCAAACAAATGGCATGTGGCAAGACCCCTGTAGTCAGTAGAATTTTACACCACCTTCAGATACAAACTCACCCACCACCTGTTTAAACTGAACAATACAGCCTTCTCTAAAGAAATACTCCCACACTCACTCACTTTGAGAGACAATATTAGTTGTTCTATCTCAACTGGACAGAGATCCCCTGCTGTTAGGTCATATAGACCACTCTCCTTACTGAACACCGACTATAAGATATTAGGGAAGGTGCTAGCTAACCCACTGATCGGTATAGTGCAACCCATTGTGCACCCAGACCAAAACGGGTTTATACCTGGGGTAAACACTTTCCTGAAATTACGCCGCCTGTTCATGCTGATGGACTGGGTACGTTGCACAGACACAAACCCCTAGGTAACATCTCTGAACATAGAGAAGGCATTTGACACCCTGAGTTGGAAATATTTAGGGACGGTCTTGACTGGGATTGAGATAGGTCCCAAGTTCCTCCGCTTGGTAGCTCTGCTCTATAATACACCGCTAGCCCAGGTTAAAACAGGACATATTATATCAGGTACATTGGAAATAGAATGCAGCACATGTCAAGGTTGCCCACTGTCACGATAATATACGCATTTGCGATGGAACCTCTTGAATGTGCACTCAGAACGAGTGCCCCGCAATGGAGCGTTCAGGCCAACGAGTGCTGGCATATAGTATCATTGAATGCCAATGATGCAATAGTTTGCCTTAGAAATTATGTTTCAGTACTGGTTCAGGTCATGGACCTCCTCCGAAGATTTGGGGGTTATCCGGCCTGAGAATGAACTGGGATAAATCCCAGCTGTTTCCCACGGAGGCCCTGTCCGAGACCCAACAAGAAGAGCTACTACACACCCCACTCACATGGTCCTGTAGAACAATTAAATATCTAGGTGTCGGGGTATATCATTCTGAAAAATATCTCATAGAGGGCAGCGTGGGCAGAGCCATCACAGGTGTTAGATCCTCCCTGCAGTTCTGGACCTCCCTGCCACTTGTGCCGGAGGAAGAGTGGTTATCTCCAAGATGTTAATCCTGCCTGGGCTCCCATACTTTTTCTCCACTATACCAGTAATACTACTTGCACAACCGTTGGCATACCTCCAGACACTCCTCTCTAGTCTAATATGGGGCAAAAGTAGTAGGGTTGGGCAGAATTTGCGTAAACGTGTTACGCAAATCTCAGCGAAACAGTAAAAAATCTCCACGGATACGTAGAAATTCAGCGAACACGCAGAATTGCTTGTTCGCAATGCCTTTTTACTGTTCGCAATCGCTGTTTGCATGCTCGGGGGGAATTATCTCATGAACACGCATTTTAAGAACGCGAACAAGCAAAACATTTCTCGAAGTCGCGGAACGCAGAATTTTTGGCAATTTTGCGTACTCCACGGAATACAAAATTACCCAAATTCCGCGAGCAGAATGGAATTTACCGCCCAGGCCTAAAAGGTAGATAGCTTATAGCACTGACCAAATTCTATGCCCCCCTGGACTGTGGCAGACTGGGCGCCCACACTCCCAACACTACTACGCAGCAGCCAACTACAATGGGCCAAGCGATGGCTAGCAGGCCAAAATATAGCTGAACTAGGACGTTGGTTCGGAGAGGCGCTATCTCTTCAGGTCCTACGGTGGTTACTGTGTTCTGAAACAAAGGTACCTAGGAATGGTGGAAACACCCTCATGCGAGTAGTTTAAAAATGTTGGGTTAAATATGTGGCAAATACTCACAACTGACCTTCATATGCTCCAGAGTTGTCATTGTGGGCATTGCCAGGTTGTCGGGTACTGAAATTGCACCCAGAGGAAGAGAATTGGACCGAAGCAGGCATTACTGTCTCTGGAAACCTATTCACTGATAAGATACTCATCACGTTTGACAGTATGGTGGACGACTGCGGTATTCTTCAGAGCTCTTTCTTATTATATGCCCTGGGCACGTAACACCTGTATAAGACTTGGCACAAAAATCACAACGAACTGGAGACTTCTCAGCTTCTCCAGATGCTGCTGACACATAGAGAAGGACGCAAAGCAGTCACTCGCCCCTATGGCTCTATAAGCTCTGATAGAGAAGCTCCTCTCCATCAATTGGAATGTATGATGTTACAACGCATACATTTACAACGCATGCACTTACAACGCAGTTTTTACAGCGCAACATCCACTACAACGCATTTCGTTACATCGCATGACACTACATCGCATTTTAAAAAACTACCTTTACAACGCATTCCATTACATTGCATACTACCTTTACAACGCATACCATTACAACACATACCATTACATTGCATTTAAGGTAAGTATTGGATAGTATAGGGGTAAAAATTACTATTTTAACTCCAGGGGGGTGCAACAGTAGGGTAAGTGTTGGATAGTGTAGGGGTAAAAATTACTATTCTAACTCCAGGGGGTGCAACAGTAGGGTAAGTGTTGGATAGTGTAGAGGTTAAAAATTACTATTCTAACTCCAATGGTATGCGTTGTAATGGTATGCGTTGTAATGCCTGCGTTGTAGTGACATGCAATGTAGTGTCATGCGTTGTAATGCCTGCGTTGTAGTGCCATGCGTTGTAAAGGATGTTGCGATGTAATGCCTGCGTTGTAAGTGTAGTGCAATGCAATGGTTGCATTGTAAAGGTTGTTTCCCATCAACTGCGTACTTTTTGAGAAGCCGCACTCATCATCACATTAACAGACAAGCAGTGCTCACAATTTGTAGAAGTACCAAAACTAATATCTAGGAACGCTAGGCTGAAATACATGCAGTTTAATTATCTGCACCACACATACCTCACCCCCAAAAGCTTGGAACAAATGTGCCCAGGAACTGACGACACCTGTCCCGCTGCCAAATCATACCCGCAGATTTCACGCACATGGTGTGGAACTGCCCTCAACAAGCCCCCTTTTGGGAGGAGGTTACAGAGTTAATTACAGAGGCATTGGACACCCCCTTCTAGAGAGAGGTCAAGTCAAGTCAAGTCAAGTCATAGAATTTGTATAGCGCACTACATACCCAGAGGGTTTCAAGGCGCTTAGGAAGGGGAGGAGGATAATTTGTCGAATATCCACGTTTTAAGCTGCTTTCTAAACGCTAGGTGATTCTGGGTGAGGCGAAGGTAAGCGGGCAGTGAGTTCCATGTTTTGGCAGCCAGGTATGAGAAGGATCTGCCTCCCATGGTGGTCTTGTTGATGCGAGGTACAGTGGCGAAGGCTTGGCTGGAAGAGCGAAGTTGACGGGAGGGGGTGTAGAAGGACAGTCGAGAGTTGAGGCAGTCTGGTCCGATGTCGTAGAGTGATTTGTGTGCGTGGGTAAGCAGTCGGAAAGTAATTCTCTTGTTGACGGGTAGCCAGTGGAGGTCTTTAAGGTGACCAGAGATGTGTTCGTTGCGTGGGATGTCTAGTATGAGCCTGGCTGAGGCGTTTTGGATTCGTTGTAGTTTCTTCTGGAGTTTAGCGGTGGTACCTGCGTAGAGGGTGTTTCCGTAGTCCAGTCGGCTCGTGACTAGAGCGTGGGTGACTGTTTTCCTTGTTTCGGTGGGGATCCAGCGAAATGTTTTTCTGAGCATGCGAAGAATGTTAAAGCAGGAAGAGGATACGGCGCTGACTTGTCTGTTCATTGAGAGTGAAGAATCCAGGATGACGCCAAGGTTCCGTGCGTGGTCTGTCGGGATGGGTGCATTTCCGAGGGCTTCCGGCCACCAGGAGTCGTCCCATGCAGAGGGGGAATTACCTAAGATGAGGACTTCTGTTTTGTCTGAGTTAAGTTTCAGACGGCTTTGTTTCATCCATTCGGCGACTTCTTTCATTCCTTCGTGTAGGTTAGTTTTGGCGGTGCTGGGGTCCTTGGTGAGAGATAGGATTAGTTGAGTGTCATCCACGTAAGAGATGATGTTGAGGTTGTGTTGGCGGGCGATGGCCGCGAGGGGGCTCATGTATACGTTGAAGAGGGTGGGACTGAGTGAGGATCCTTGTGGTACGCCGCAGATGATTTCAGAGGGCTCAGACTTGAATGGTGGGAGGCGGACTCTCTGGGTTCTTCCGGTGAGGAACGAGGTGATCCATTCCAGAGCCTTTCCTTGGATTCCGATGTCCTTGAGGCGCTGTAGAAGGGTGCTGTGGCAGACTGTGTCGAAGGCTGCTGAGAGGTCCAGGAGGATGAGGGCGACTGTGTCTCCATTGTCCAGTAGAGTTCGAATGTCGTCTGTTGCTGCGATGAGGGCGGTCTCAGTGCTGTGTTTGGCTCGGAAGCCAGATTGTGAGGGGTCGAGTGATTTGTTGGCTTCGAGGAAGGCGGCGAGCTGGTTGTTGACAGCTTTCTCGATGACTTTGGCCGGGAATGGAAGAAGCGAGATGGGGCGGTAGTTTTTGAGTTCGGTGGGGTCTGCTGTTGGTTTTTTCAGAAGGGCGGTGAGTTCAGCGTGTTTCCAGTCTTCTGGGAAGGTGGCGGAGTTGAAGGAGCAGTTGATGACGTCTCGGAGGTGCGGGGCTATGACGGAGTCTGCTTTGTTGAAGATGTGGTGAGGGCATGGGTCTGTGGGGGATCCAGAGTGGATGGAATTCATCAGGCGGATGGTGTCCTCAGTGGAGATTGGGTTCCAGGCGTTAAGGGTGTTAACGGGGGGAGGATGGTCAGCTGGTGGTAGGGTGGGTTGGCTTCCGGGTTGGTTGTCAAAGCTGTTGTGGATGTCAGCAATCTTGTTGTGGAAAAAAGAGGCTAGAGAATCGCAGAGGGTTTGAGAGGGGGTGATGTCGTTGGAGTTGGCCGAGGGGTTGGAAAATTCCTTGACGATGTTGAAGAGTTCCTTGCTGTTGTGGGCGTTGTTGTCAAGTCGATCCTTGAATGCTGTTTTCTTGGCTTTTCGGATCAGTTGGTGGTGAGTGCGGGTGGCGCTTTTGAAGGCGTCCTTGGTGCTGGTGGTTGGGTCTTTTTTCCAGGCCTTTTCAAGGGAGCGGCACAGTTTCTTGGACTTTTTGAGGTCATCGTTGAACCATGAAGCCTTCTTGTTGCCAAGTTTGTGTTGACGTTTTTTCAGTGGTGCTAAGGTGTCGGCGGTGTTGGATAGCCAAAGGGTGAGGTTGGAGGCGGCTTCGTTGGCGTTAGAGGAGAGGGCTGGGGAGGTTCGAAGGAGCGATGTGGAGATCTGATCCGTGGTGATTTTGTTCCAGTTTCTTTGTAGAGTTGGTTGGAGGTGGTTGATGGGTTTCGGCTTGTTGTAGGTGAAGTGAACGCAGCTGTGGTCAGTCCAGAGGAGATCTGTGGTGTGGCTGAAGGAGACGTGGTTGCTGGAGGTGAAGATTGGGTCGAGTGTGTGGCCTGCGATGTGGGTGGGGGTAGTGACCAGTTGTTTAAGTCCGAGGTTGGCTAGGTTGTCCAAGAGGGTGGCAGTGTTGCGGTCGATGATCTTTTCAAGGTGGAAGTTGAGGTCTCCCAGAAGGATGTAGTCTTTGGAGGGGAGCGCGTGTGGGGTGACGAAGTCCGTGATGTCTTCACTGAATTTTGCGCGGGGTCCTGGTGGTCTGTAGAGGAGGGTGCCTCTGAGTGTGGTCTTGGGGTCGATGTGGATCTGGAAGTGAAGGTGTTCGGAGTTGGCGAGGTTGGCGTCCGAGCTGGTTGAGATGCGGATTGATTTCTTATGGACGATAGCGATTCCTCCTCCTGTATGGTCGGTGCGGTCCTTGCGTGTGATCTTATAGTCTTCTGGGATGGCAATGGCGATGTCAGGGGCGGAGGAAGCGTTCATCCATGTTTCTGTTAGGAAGGCGACGTCTGGAGAGGTGGTGTCTAGTAGATTCCAGAGGTCGATGGCGTGTCTGTGGACCGATCGGGTGTTGAGGAGGATGCATTCTAGGTGGTTGGGGTCGGGAGTCTGTGGAGTGGCCGTAGCGGGGATGGTGTCGGTGCCGCTAAATTTGCAGGAGAGGCAGGAGAACGGTCCATGGGTGCGTCCAGGAGCGGCTTGGAAGCAGTTGGGGGCGCGGCCGGGGTTAAGGGCTAGGAGGGTGGCGGCATCGTAGGTAATGCAGGGGGGCTGGGCTGCGCGAGGGGCAGGGGGTCTGGCGCTGGGCGCGGTCCAGGCGCAAACGGGCGTAGACGGGCTTACCTTTGGCGCACCTTCGGCGTGGCCGTAGCGCGTGGACGCTGCACGTGGGGGCATTGGCCATAAATGGAGAGTGGAGGGGGGCGGAGCGTGGGAGGGTCAGCCGGGAGGCGGGAGCGAGGTGGGGGAAGGGCCAGGGGATGCACCCAAAATGGCAGCAACAACAACAAGCGAAACGGAGGCGCTTTTGAAAGAACCAAGTAGTTCTGATAAGTACAGCCAGGAAGTGCGCGCTAGCGATGTGAATTACTAGCAATGCAGGCACAATGGTTAAAGCATAGACAGAGCAGTCAAGCGCTAATAAATATGAGATGGTCTGCACAAAAGCGCTACAAGGGTAAATGCAGAGGTAGAGTCAGGCGCTACAGTCACAAGCACCTATTACCTATTGGGACTCACCTCATGCTCGGCTGCTCGCAATCCGATTAACAAATTCATAGACCCCGCTTTGGTATTGGCAAAGCGGAGATAGCCATGTGCTGAAAGTCAGCTTTGCCTCCACTGTCCCTTCCTATGGCTCTTGGATCTAAGATCGGCATACTGGCAGAACAATAAGCACTGACAAAGGGAGGTGTGGGACGCCCAACACCAAACACACCCCCCTCCCCCCGACTGGCAGAAATATCTGGAGAAAGTGGAGGCTAAAACGGATGATCGACCACTGTGAGCGTAGGAAATATTTCCTCGACCTGACGGGTCTGCTAAGAAAGACCTGGCAAACATTCCCAGATCACTCATTAGCTGCACATCCTTGAACACTATACCCGATATTACTTACTATATCGATGGCCCACTCTCGTCATCCATTGAGAATACACAGACACCAGTAAACCTCTTCTGTGGGGTTCTCTACCTTACCCCCAACGCTTCCCAACTAATCCCCCACAGTAGCATTGGGTAGCACTATCTCACAGCCACCAGGTGCCAAGTACCATTGGTTATGCTATTTACCATTGACTGTTGATGCTAAGAAATTAATGGTATAGACACTGAGTTGTAGAAACTACTATGCTCCTATGCTAGCTACTTATAGTGCACTTAAGTAGATTGGAGATATCCCCATAACCTGTGTCATTGCAAACAGCAGTATCTGTAATATGTTGGTATCTCACGTTGTATGTGAATATAAGGCATTCAAATGTTGTCCAGCTTATTAATAAAACCAATAAAGACGAATTATAAAAATTAAAAAAAGAGAAGAATGGTGGGGCCGCCTCTGGAGTAAATGACTGGGATGAAGAAGAGAAGAATGGTGAGGCTGCCTCTCTTCTTTACCCCAGTCATCACTTGCTCAGAGACGTCCCCCAACATGCTTCTTCTCTTCATCCTTACTCTTCATTTACTCTAGAGGTGGCCTCACCGTGCTTCTCTTCTTCATCACAGTACCATGTGCTCAGAGGTGGCCCCACCATCCTTCTCTTCTTCAACCCAGTCATGATTTGCTCAGAACTGTCCCCACCGTCGTCCTCTTTTTCATCCCTGCCACCATTTACAGTAGAGGTGGCACCACTGTCCTTCTCTTCTCAATCCAGTCATCATTTACGCAGAGGTGGCCCCACCATCCTTCTCTTCTCCATCCAGTCATAATTTCCTCTGAGGTGGCCCCACCATCCTTCGCTTCTCCATCCAGTCATCAATTACTCAGAGGTGGCCTCACCATCCTTCTCTTCTCCGTCCATTCATAATTTCCTCTGAGGTGGCCCCACCATCCTTCGCTTCTCCATCCAGTCATCAATTACTCAGAGGTGGCCTCACCATCCTTCTCTTCTCCGTCCATTCATAATTTCCTCTGAGGTGGCCCCACCATCCTTCTCTTCTCAATCCAGTCATCAATTACTCAGAGGTGGCCTCACCATCCTTCTCTTCTCCATCCAGTCATCAATTACTCAGAGGTGGCCTCACCATCCTTCTCTTCTCCATCCAGTCATCAATTA
This sequence comes from Lissotriton vulgaris, assembly GCF_964263255.1. NCBI lineage: Eukaryota > Metazoa > Chordata > Amphibia > Caudata > Salamandridae > Lissotriton > Lissotriton vulgaris. The sequence continues at coordinate 1,994,977,776 of NC_141693.1, read as the reverse complement.
CTCAGAGGTGGCCCCACCATCCTTCTCTTCTCCATCCAGTCATCATTTACTCAGAGGTGGCCCCACCATCCTTCTCTTCTCCATCCAGTCATAATTTCCTCTGAGGTGGCCCCACCATCCTTCGCTTCTCCATCCAGTCATCAATTACTCAGAGGTGGCCTCACCATCCTTCTCTTCTCCATCCAGTCATAATTTCCTCTGAGGTGGCCCCACCATCCTTCGCTTCTCCATCCAGTCATCAATTACTCAGAGGTGGCCTCACCATCCTTCTCTTCTCCATCCAGTCATCAATTACTCAGAGGTGGCCTCACCATCCTTCTCTTCTCCATCCAGTCATCAATTACTCAGAGGTGGCCTCACCATCCTTCTCTTCTCCATCCAGTCATCAATTACTCAGAGGTGGCCTCACCATCCTTCTCTTCTCCATCCAGTCATCAATTACTCAGAGGTGGCCTCACCATCCTCCTCTTCTCCATCCAGTCATCAATTACTCAGAGGTGGCCTCACCATCATTCTCTTCTCCATCCAGTCATCAATTACTCAGAGGTGGCCCCACCATCCTTCTCTTCCCCATCCAGTCATCAATTACTCTGAGGTGGCCCCACCATCCTTCTCTTCCCCATCCAGTCATCATTCCCTCTGAGGTGGCCCCACCATCCTTCTCTTCTCCATCCAGTCATCATTTCCTCTGAGGTGGCCCCACCATCCTTCTCTTCTCCATCCAGTCATCATTTCCTCTAGAGGTGGCCCCACCATCCTTCTCTTCTCCATCCATTCATAATTTCCTTGGAGGTGGCCCCACCATCCTTCTCTTCTTCATTCCGTCATCATTTACTCTAGAGGTGGCCCCACCATCCTTCTCTTCTTCATCCAGTCATCATTTACTCTAGAGGTGGCCCCACCATCCTTCTCTTCTCCATCCAGTCATCATTTACTGTAGAGGTGGCCCCTCCATCCTTCTCTTCCCCATCCAGTCATCATTTACTCAGAGGTGGCCCCACCATCCTTCTCTTCTCCATCCAGTCATCATTTACTCTAGAGGTGGCCCCTCCATCCTTCTCTTCCCCATCCAGTCATCATTTACTCAGAGGTGGCCCCACCATCCTTCTCTTCCCCATCCAGTCATCATTTACTCTAGCGGCGGCCCCACCATCCTTCGCTTCTCAATCCAGTCATCATTTACTCTAGCGGTGGCCCCACCATCCTTCTCTTCTCCATCCAGTCATCATTTACTCTAGAGGGGGCCCCACCATCCTTCTCTTCTCCATCCAGTCATCATTTACTCAGAGGTGGCCCCACCATCCTTCTCTTCTCCATCTAGTCATCATTTCCTCTGAGGTGGCCCCACCATCCTTCGCTTCTCCATCCAGTCATCATTTCCTCTGAGGTGGCCCCACCATCCTTCTCTTCTTCATCCAGTCATCATTTACTGTGGAGGTGGCCCCACCATCCTTCTCTTCTCCTTCCAGTCATCATTTCCTCTGAGGTGGCCCCACCATCTTTCGCTTCTCCATCCAGTCATCATTTACTGTGGAGGTGGCCCCACCATCCTTCTCTTCTCCATCGAGTCATAATTTCCTCTGAGGTGGCCCCACCATCCTTCTCTTCTCCTTCCAGTCATAATTTCCTCTGAGTTGCCCCCACCGTCCTTTTCTTTTTCATCCCAGTCATCATTTACTTTATAGATGACCCCACCAGCCTTCTCTTGTCTATCCAGTCATCACCTACTCAGAGGTGGCAGCGTCTAAAGAAAGGGCCATGGCCAACATTAAAGTGAAGCTGTATATTTTGCGCTTTCACCTAAAGTGAAAAAATAATAATTAATTTAAAAGGTTCTGTAGCCCGGCCGCTAAAGTGAAAGCGGCCCACGCTGTTAATTAAATAAATAAATAAGCGCAGCCGCTATAAACGGATGCACTATAATTTAAAAACAAATGATATAAAAGCAGGCAGCCTGTTGCAATGTGGGTGGAATAGGGGAATCATTAAAGAAAATAATGCTCACCGACTTATAAAGCAGACCCTGTAACAATGCAAGTAAAAAGTCCAGTTGTTATGGGAGGTTACAACTGCAGACAAGGCGGTACCAAGGAGGGACTACTAAGCCTCTTCACAAATGAAAAGCATAGATTTTGCAAGGACAGTAACAGGAGCCAATTGAAAACATGGCCGGGAAATGGGCAGAGCTTCTATGACGTACCTCAATACAGAATGCCTCGCAGAGCACCGCGTGCTCTGCCTAAAAAGGGTTCTGAACAAAAAAAGATTCTTACCAACACATATCTCAAGGAGAATTGTCAGCAAGAGGCTGGGACCTCGGGGTTGGCGGCTGTGGAGAACAGGCCCATGATGACTGGGGACTAGTACATTACAGAAAGGAGTACTTCTGGCTCACCTGGCCCATTAAAAAACTGAGATCACTCAGTAGGTCTAGGTCATGCTGAGTAGTATCGGAATAAAACTGCTAGGAACATTGACTATGGTGCCTGGCAACATTGTGTTTAGGTTGTTGTGGTACCGGCTCGGCACTCTAGTTGTTCACCGGCCTTGGCGTCCCTGCACATTTTTTGCTTGGTAACCTATTCAGTCCCTCGTACTTCATCTTTCTCAATATTCTCTTTGTTCCTACTTATCCCCCAGCATTCACATTATGTATATATATGGATGGATGGATGGACAGACAGACAGACAGACAGACAGACAGACAGACAGACAGACAGACAGACAGATAGATAGATAGATAGATAGATAGATAGATAGATAGATAGATAGATAGGTATTAACCAGTGGTGGTCGCCATAGGGTAGTTATAGTTAGGTCAGCGTTTCAACAGGAAATGCATTTTTTGCTGTGCATATAATTTTGGCACCATTTGACAAATCTCCACAAAACTTTCCAAAATAGTGCTCTGTTTTGATTAATTTGTGCATGAAAATTGTAGGGATGATCCATCAAGCGCGGGCCTAGCGAAAAGGGGGTCCCAAAACACACAATCCCCATGCATTTTCCATGTACTTCTTTTGACAGCGCTCCCGCAGAAACTGTTGAACAGAATGACACCAAATCTGGCAAGAAGCTAGATCTATGTCCACAGATTGTGTTTTTGCTGATTTTGTATAAACCTATTTAATATTTATATTTGTATATCCGGACGATTGGGTTCAAAGGAACTCTCATGGAAGTCCCTCGAACCCAATTTTAAGAAATAGAGCCTTGTGATTGGCTCTGGGAGCTTTTTTCCCCTTGAGCCAACTTGCTCTCTTCCTAGCCCCCCCACCTCCACCCCCCACCCAGAGTCAGACTCTCGGGGGAGCAAGCACTCTGATTGGCTGCCAGCAAGATTAGAAAAAAGTTGCTGCCAGCCATTTTAGTTCCTATGTGTTTTGGCCCCATGGGGATAGGGTGCCCAGTGCCCCAAGAGCAACCCTCTGCTGCAAACACCAAAGGCTGTGCAGGGCATGAGTTTGGCAGCCTGTTGGGGGTTTGTCCACAGGGGCTGATGGCAGGCCAAAGACTGCCAACCCTTCGCTGAGCATAGCCAAAATCCATGCATAGCATGGGATTAGCTGCCTGTGGCCAACCTCATGACACACATGACCAATAGATGTGCTTGGCAGTAGGGTTGGATGCCTGCGGGCGGGGGGGTTAACAACCCCTACCATGCAAAGTCACAGGCCAGGCCCTGCAGCCAAGCCTCTCCTGTGCGTGGTCAAAAGCTGTGCACGGTAGGGCGGTTAGCTTTATGTATGGTGATAAAATATTATTTACACCAAGATTTTCCAAAGTCGGTCCTGAAGGGCCGTCTCCATGGCAGAGTTTTAGCATATCCCCTTTGAGATAAAGGTAGGTATCTTAGAAATCTGCATTGATCCAGGCCTCCAGGACTGACTTTGGAGAACCGTACTTTACATTAAAAAAACCCTAGAAATTCACTGAAAAAACAAAGGTTAAAGTGACCTTATAGTTAGGTGAATATCTTTGTGACAACATTAACATTTTTAGCACAAGAAAACACAGAAATCCACCAGTCATAGTTAGCAGAGCTAATGTAAGATTTCAATCACAAGGCAGAAGAAAGATGAAGATCAAGACATGAAGTTTCTCTCAAATCCAGGTTTGTTCCATAAGATAAGGAATCCATCCAAGCCTCAGCCAGAACAGGTGAACATCACATTAGCATTCAAATATACACATTCCAATAACAGGTCAACTGGAATGCAGAGCATCTCTGCACAATTCTAGTAACTAAGGCAACAGGTAAAAGGGGATGACATCAAGAACATAGGATATCACAGCTAACTATAACTTGCACCCCAGCCATGCGCTGCTTATGACCTCACATGCCCTCACATACCCTTGCAAATGCCCACTTTGCCCATGCCTTAAAACATCTGTGTGTGCATTAAATCTGCCTCCTGGTTTATTGACGTGATCACACTCATCTTGACATCTTGCATTAAGAAATCAGTGGAGCTTTGTTCCATCCAAAATTGGCTTTTAGAAACAGCAATCCTAAACTAGGTCATTCATTCAAGTGTAAGCTAAAGATGGACCTTTTTAATCTCCACATGGAGGAGGTAAAGATCATTGGCGGATTCACACAAAAATAAGAAATGTGCTGCAGAAGTTTCACATGCTCAGTATATAGAGGTATGTTTGCACTAAACTTCCAAATTTTGTGCAATTCACAAAGGTTTCCGTTGTTACACCCGAGAGACTCGTCGGAAGCTGAAGATGTCATGCCCTACCTTCCCTGGGAGAACTTTTGTTAATTCTTACTTGCTTAGTGCACATTTACGCAGTGATGGGTTAAACCCTGTGGAGACCCCTTAAGCAGTTGATCTTTCCTGGCCCCACTTGCAAATTCACTCCTAACATCCAATGTACCAGATTTTTTTACAAACTGCCAGCTACCAGTTTATGTCTTTAGTTTATGTACTTTAAATTGTTAATGGGTACATTACATTAATACAGTATTTTCTCTATAGAATCTTTATTGTAAAGTTTTTGTTTCTTTGAGTTGATTCATTTTTTCTGTCTTTTGGAAACAATATTTTAGAAAGCTAGATTCTAATTTTCTTTCAAGATCAAATCAATATTATTTTCATTCATTGTCGCTGGTCCCTAAAAGGAGTGGGGCCAGTGTGGTGACTGCTTTGCCTATTTGGTAATCCGGAACTGCATTTATGGTTGTGAAAATGTATCACTTCAGCACAAGAGCACTTCCAAACTTTTTACCTCCTCTGGGAAAAGCATTTATCCCTTCTTGACACACCACCCAGCAAAACAAGTGGTCCCCCCCCCCCCCATTGCCAGCATTGGAACTGACTTCCTTGGGTCCTTCACAGTGCTAAATCTCCCTTAATTCTATGTTGGAAAGAGACCTTGGATAGGAAGGTGACGACAGATAAACAGGTACTTCATCGGTGTCCCCACACGTCCCAGTCTCCCTGCTGCTGGAACGCCTCAGGGACAGTGGCGGCTGGGGCTTTTAAAAGTGGTGTGGTAGAACGTTTGTGATTCTGGGCAAATCGCTTAATCTCCCTGTGCCTACAAAAAACTGTCCTTGTGTTATGTAACTGCCAACTGGTGCTCATGAAAAGGGCTCCAGTACCTTTGGGTTGACTTTGCGCTCTATAAAACATTTTTAAATAATGTATGCAGAAAGCCGATCATGAATGCCTTCATACTCAGACCTGAGCGCAAGATCTTCTCCAGTTATGGCTCTTACACTTGTTCGGCTGGCAAAGAGCTCCTCAGTTGTGCCATCAACCGCTCCTGGGAAACAAACACTTGAATTCAATCACAGTCCAACAGACCAGCGTGAACGAGGTTCAGGTGTGTGCCCCAGCTTTACTAGTCCTTCCTCTGTTTCTTGTCTCCCACCGGATTGTTGACTTTGTAGTTTTACATTTCACTGAAGAAAAGATACAGGAGTTGCTTCAGTTCCTTGTCATGCCAGGTAGCAGCGAGTCCCCACCCCAACAACACCATCTCCTCGTGGGGTCCCCCCACTCCCCCGTGGCATAAATCCCACACAATTACTGACAGAAAACCTTTTGGGTTAGTGGTCATAACAACCCCGCCTGTATTTTATTTACATTTTCCAAAATTATCATTTCAAAATATTCATTTCACATACCTACGCAGAAACCCCCCACAACAGTCCTTACAAGATTATTTACATATGCGTGGATGGCTAACCTTAACAAAGACTCGAATACAAAGACATTCCGAACTATAACTAAAATCAATTGTTTCTGCGTATCCTGCGTTGAACCTGCGCATAGGATCATGAGTGGTCCAAATACCTGCAAGGCCCCCCCACCCCGGGGTGCCCTTGCGCAGGAGGCCCACCTAAGGACCGTAAATGCCTCACCAATCATGACCTTACCGCAGACCAAGGATACCAAACATACAAAATACGACACATTGTGACAATGCTGACCACTGTTGGAGAAAGAATTTGTTACATCAAATTGCAAACACTAGCACAAAATTCAACTTGCTGCTTGAAGAAAATAGGGTGGCTGAAGGCCTGAAAAGAAGAAAACATACTTAAAACTAGAACAAATCAGCTTCCTCAGGGGATGATGGGAAGGACAAAAAGAGAGACTATTTCCTTCAAGCCCCCGATGGGACAGCTTGGTGTGTTGCCGAAACGGAGCAACGAACGGTGCAGTAAGATTGTTGCACCGCTCTGCCGCCCCTTTTAACCAGTTCTGTGCTTGTGACGGAACCACTCCGTCATGAGCCACAGGCACGCTGTGCTCATGATGGAGTGGTTCCGTCACGCCGCGGCCACTCCGCCCGCGCTGCATCAATTCTGCACCTGTGCGGCTGAATCATTGAGCGGACGGGCTGTGACGGAACCACTCTGTCATGAGTACGGCGCGCCCGTGGCTCGGGACGGAGTGGTTCCGTCACAAGCATGGTGGCGCAGCGGACCCCACCTTCCCCCCAGCGCCGCTGCAAAATTACCACCTTGGCCAAGGGGTTAAAGGCGGCGGGGTCCAGCACCAAGCGGTTCCCTTGCCCAGAAGTGCTTACTTCTGGGGTCCCCACACCGGCAGACCAATGCTCAGGGGCTGTTTACGGCTGCGTCACCCGGAGCCCTCAACAGCCCTGGCCCTTCCGGTGGGAACCGTCGCACCCCCATAGGGGCGGTGCACCCCGAGTCCCTGCAGCGTCTGGGCAGTCTGCACTGAAACATCCTGTCCTCTGTTTCTTGCCTCCTTTTCTGTCTTAGACTGTATAAATGCTTATTACACACTTCATCTCTTGCTTCACAATTGTAGGTTCCAATAGTAAGAACTGTCGATGTTTTTTAGTTACTACAGGTATTCATTCAGGTAGCAAAACATTTCTCTCACATTTTGCCTAAATTCAACTGCGGCTATGTTTTTCCTTACAACGCAACGAATCATTCAGTGCCTGGTCGAAGGGAACTTTCCCAAAGGTGTGTCTTGAGCAGGCCTTAACAAGCATTTACAATGCAATGGCCTCGTCCTTGTTAAAGTTAGAGCTATTGGCATTGCTCATGACATTATTTTAGTTTTTAAAACATAGAAATAAATGGCATTGTCATTTGCAATGCCAATAGCTTAATCTCTCGTAAATGCGAGACCTATTGCATTTGCACCCACACACACACACACACCGAGCCACACACAGAGCCACACGCACCCACACACACAGAGTCACACGCACCCACACACAGAGCCACACTCACCCACACACACAGAGCCACACGCAGACTGAGCCACACACAGACACACACACACAGAGCCACACACACACACACAGATAGAGAGACACACACACACACAGACAGAGCCATACACACAGAGCCACACACACACAGACAGAGCCACACACAGAGCCACACACAGACAGAGCTACACACAGAGCCACACACAGAGCCACACACAAAGCCACACACACACACAGAGCCACACACACACACAGAGTCACACACACACAGAGAGCCACACACACTCACAGAGAGCCACACACACACACACACACAGCTCTCTGCCCAGTAGCACCCCAGGGAACAGAGGCACGAAAACCACCCACACACAGACCGAGCCACACACACACAGAGCCACACACACTCACACAGAGAGAGCCACACACACAGAGCCACACACACAGATAGAGCCACACACACAGACAGAGCCACACACAGAGCCACACACACACAGACTGACAGAGCCACACACACACACAGACAAAGCCACACACAGACAGAGCTACACACAGAGCCACACACAGAGATACACACAGAGCCACACACACACAGAGCCACACACACACAGAGCCACACACACACAGAGCCACACACACACACACAGAGCCACACACAGAGCCACACACACACAGAGCCACACACAGAGTCACGCACACACACAGAGCCACACACACACACACAGAGAGCCACACACACAGAGCCACACACACACAGACAGAGCCACACACAGAGCCACACACAGACAGAGCTACGCACAGAGCCACACACAGAGCCAGACACAGAGCCACACACAAAGCCACACACACACACACACACACACACACAGAGTCACACACACACAGAGAACCACACACACTCACAGGGAGCCACACACACACACACAGCTCTCTGCCCAGTAGCGCCCCTGGGAACAGAGGCACGAAAACCACCCACACACAGACCGAGCCACACACACACAGAGCCACACACACTCACACAGAGAGAGCCACACACACACAGAGCCACACACACAGACAGAGCCACACACACAGACAGAGCCACACACAGAGCCACACACACACAGACTGACAGAGCCACACACACACACAGACAAAGCCACACACAGACAGAGCTACACACAGAGCCACACACAGAGATACACACAGAGCCACACACACACAGAGCCACACACAGAGCCACACACAGAGCCACACACACACACACACAGAGCCACACACAGAGCCACACACACAGAGAGCCACACACAGAGTCACGCACACACACAGAGCCACACACACACACACACAGAGCCGCACACACAGAGCCACACACACTCACAGAGAGCCACACACACACACAGCTCTCTGCCCAGTAACGCCCCAGGGAACAAAGGCAAGAAAACCGGATCACAAGCAGGGAACAGAGGCACAAGCAGGGAACAGAGGCGCCAGCAGGGAACAGGGGCACGAAAACCAGATCACAAGCAGGGAACAGAGGCACGAAAACCAGATCACAAGCAGCGAACAGAGGCACGAGCAGGGAACAGAGGCACAAGCAGGGAACAGAGGCACAAAACCAGATCACAAGCACGGAACAGAGGCACGAAAACCGGATCACAAGCAGGGAACAGAGGCACGAAAACCGGATCACAAGCAAGGAACAGAGGCACGAGCAGGGAACAGAGGCACAAGCAGGGAACAGAGGCACAAGTAGGGAACAGAGGCACAAGCAGGGAACAGAGGCACAAAAACCGGATCACAAGCACGGAACAGAGGCACGAAAACCGGATCACAAGCAGGGAACAGAGGCACGAAAACCGGATCACAAGCAAGGAACAGAGGCACGAAAACCGGATCACAAGCAAGGAACAGAGGCACGAGCAGGGAACAGAGGCACAAGCAGGGAACAGAGGCACAAGTAAGGAACAGAGGCACAAGCAGGGAACAGAGGCACAAAAACCAAATCACAAGCACGGAACAGAGGCACGAAAACCGGATCACAAGCAGGGGACAGAGGCACGAAAACCGGATCACAAGTAAGGAACAGAGGCACGAGCAGGGAACAGAGGCACAAGCAGGGAACAGAGGCACAAGTAGGGAACAGAGGCACAAGCAGGGAACAGAGGCACAAAAACCGGATCACAAGCAGGGAGCAGAGGCACAAAAACTGGATCACAAGCAGGGAACAGAGGCACAAGCAGGGAACATAGGCACGGAAACCGGATCACAAGCAGGGAACAGAGGCACAAAAACCGGGATGACAAGCAGAGAACAGAGGCACGAAAACCAGATCACAAGCGGGGAACAGAGGCACAGAAAAACCGGGATGACAAGCAGGGAACAGAGGCACAGAAAAACCGGGATCACAAGGCCGGCCAGAGAGGCGAGACTGAGGGGATCGGAGGAAGCTGAGATCGGGGCACTCTGAGGGCCCTTATGAGTAACACAGCGGATGAAGGACCAGGTTGGCCACAGTGCAAAGAGCACCCCCCACCACCGATGACTGAAAGGCCCAGAGAGCTCCTGGGCTTTCCTGCGTTGGGCACCTCTGCCCTGCAGAGGACCTGCAAGTAAACCTGGAGCAGCACCAAAAATGCATGCTTCCCCAGCGTGGGCATAATGAGGAAATATTTTGACATTTTTCCTTGTATTTCCCTCTTTCCACGTATGCTTCATTCTGCAGCACGCATAGAATGAGGAAAACACTTCTGGTGATTGTTTTTGTGCAGGAAGGGACACCTTCCTGCCCAAAAACAAACATCCCAACGACGCAGGCACCCTGGCACCATGGCGCGAGCGTGCCTGCATTGGCACTCAGCTGCAAACTGTGCACCGGCACTGGCTGAAAGGACAGGAATGCGCTGTATCTTGTAAATATGATGCGTTCCTGCCCTTTGTAACTGGAGAAGGGCAGCGCAGCAAAATTACTTGAGGTGCTGCCAAGCACAAATTTTGGCTGAAAATCCTTTACCATGTTGTGGCAGGACACGTTTTTTTGCACAGCATGCAACGCTCAGTTTTCCTGCTTCTGTAGCGCTTTTGTGGGAGCAGTGAGGAGCTACATTGAGTTCCGATGTTTGAATAACTTCTGAATCAACAGTAAAGAGACTCTGGGGCATATTACCAACAAGTAGCGATATTTATCGCTAAATAGGCTTAGCGACAATTTTTTTATCGCTGCCTATCGCTGGATATGTTAGCGGAGAAAACATGCTATTAGCAACGTTTTTCTCCATTGTGCTAAAATATCCAGCGATAGCGGCGAAATGCGTGAAAATCGCTGAGAATACAGCGATAAGCACGCATTAGCAACGAAATGCTCTTAGCCATGTTATCCACCTCCCATTGGATAACATGGCTACGACTGGTCTGGGCAGGTGTTAGTATTTGAAGATATTCGCGCTTAGCGCAAATATTTCCAACGCTACGCCTGCCTTGCTAATAGGCGATAGCGATGTTAGCGACTGCTTTCAGTCGCTAACTGGTTGAGTACGCCCACTTTGCATGTCATTAGCGATAAACATCACTGAGATGCAAAGCGGGCCCCAAACCACTCGCTATCACCTAAAAGCTGTCACTAACATCAGTTAGCGACAGCTTGCTAATAGGGCGATAGAATTATCGCTGCTTAGCAGCCGAAAACGGCTGCTAAATCGGCAATAATTGCCTATCGCTCCCCTTGGTAATATGCCCCTCTATCATTTAAATCTAAAACTAAGCCCCTCACTTTCCAGAGGTCGAGGAGTCTGGTGGCGGGTGGGCTTCACACCTGTTTATCAGTGGTCATTTTGCAGTGATCTGTGTACAGCGCCTTAAAGGACACGCTTCTCACTGCTTTTACTTAACACTTGTCATACAAACATGGCTGTATCGCAGCTCGAAGAGCCCTTTAAATGCCTGTGGTCCTCTCGTGCGCCTCACACGTCGCGTCCTTTCACCCGAGTCCTCAAAGAGACCTGAGCAGGAACGAGACCCTCTTCTTGTGTTTTTGTTTCTCTTTTTTCTGCTGATTATCAAAGGAGGGGGCGAGGGCGCGCGGTGCATACATTTTTAATAAATGATAAAAGCGTTTAGCTCTGGGGAGTTTGAAAACAACTGGTGTGTGTGTGTGTGCCAAGGAAGAGGGGAGGGCTGCCTCGGCCTGCTTTCAACCTGATCTCTATGAAGGGGAGGTGAGACGAGGGCAGTGGCCTCCACCATCTCCACCGCCTGCTGCAGGTGCTTAGAACGTTGGACGGCTGACGTTCCAGTGGTGACGGTGGCCGGGTGGAGGGCACTAATTCCAATTATAGGACCCCTCCCCTACCGTTCTTATGTTTCTGATTGGAAAGTTCTGCCTTAGATTACTGAACTGCAATAATAACATTAGAATAAGATGAGGCAATGCTCACTATGGGGCTTATTTATGAGAGGCCTGCGTCACGCTTCCACCATGTAAAGTGGTACATACAGGGCTCTCATTACGATTTATGAAGCCGCGCCAAGCCACCCTGCGTGGCCTCATAAAGCATGAGTAAGGCAACGGAGTGCAGATTGCTGCGTCGCCTTACGCCCTTGATGCGTTTCTTGGTCATTATGATGGGTTTTCTCACGCGACGCGCATGGAATTTGACGCGGCCCCAGATCTGCAAAGTGATTTTAACCTGGAGAAGCGCCAAATCCGTACGTCTCCGGAGGTGAAGCGTAACAAGGAGAAATATATATATTCCTACATGTGCTGCGTTCTGCATGGATCGTTCGTGTAGGCTGGTGCACCGTCCTGCACAAAAACAATCCTGCCATCCACGCAGACACCCTTACGCCATGCTGCAGAGTGAGGCGAGGCAGCGACTTGAGTTTCTTTGTCGTACTCCATATCTATGAGGCCGTGCAAAGCCACGCAAAGCAAAGTAGATATGAGTCGGTGTTTTAGTGGAAAATTTAATGTTTGCCTCCCCCATTCTCCTCTCCCCCTATTAGTCTTTGCCTCGACATCTACAGTTACCTACCCAAGCTGTTGTTATGTCAACTTATACAGCTGTTATTCAAAGAAAGTTTTTCAAAGCTTTCTGAAATGGAAAGAATCTAGGGGCATATCAGGAACAGACGGCGATAAATATCGCAAAGCGCGCCTAGCGCTTTTATATTTATCGCCATCTATCGCTGGAATTTATCGCCCAGTTAGCACATTATCAATAACGCGTTACTCCAAGGAGATAATATTCCAGAGAAATGGGCCAACATTGCTGAAAAACCAGCGATGTTACACCCAAAAAGAAGATAGCCTTGGTGATACAGCCCTGTGGTCGTATCACCATAATCCACCTACCATGTTAGCTATGCCTTAGTCAGGAATTTAACAGACGTTAAGGGACATATTATCAAGGGGATTTATCTCCGCTTTTTTGGCTTTAAAAGCCAAGAAAGCGGAGATAAAATTATCTCCCTATTACCTAGCTGTCGCTAACACCAGTTAGCGACAGCTAGTAGGAGATAGCGATCATCTTGGGCCCCGCTTTGCATGTCAGTGATATTTATCACTAATGACATGCAAAGTGGGCGTGCCAAGATGTTAGTGACTGGAAACAGTCGCTAACATCGCTATCTCCTATTACCAACTTTTGGAGATATTCATGCATTGCGGCCGATTTTTATCGCATTTGCGATAAACCTTGGTAATACCAAGGTTTATCTGCGATAAAAATCGCCGCAGCTAGGCGATAATTTTTTCACGCTAACCAAGCAATAGCGATAATTATCGCTATTGCTTGGTAATATGCCCCTACATTCCTACGCTAAGGCATAACGAAGGGGATTTAAAATACCGCTACCCCTCGTTGATGATAGCATGAAGCTGGGGTATCGATATTTTCCCATGGTGTTTCGTCCGGCACGCCTCCTTTGCATCTCATTAGAGATGCAAAGCGAAGCGCGAACAAAACCGGAGCTGAATCAAGGAAACACGCACTAGCGTGTCCTTGCAAATAATGGCATAATATTAATGCCGCTTTTTGCCCGAAAACGGGATCTAAAGCGGCGATAATATTATCGCCGCCCCTTGTTGATATGCCCCCTATTTCTTTGAGGTTATGTGAGTGTATTCCAGAACTTAGCTGGTAAATGGCCAAAAACCGGACGGCCAAATGGCGCTGTCCTAACCCGGGACAGTACCAAACTACAAGCTTGGAGTGAACAGAGTGAACGGCAAAGGATGGACCCACGGAACTTCTGCAAGGGTCCAAGGGGCCTTCCGTAGAGAAGATCAAATGCACCATAAATAGCGCCTTTACCTGATTCTCTTTTACTCTGGCGACCAGTGAACTTCCATCCTCTCTGCTCACACAGGGCCCATTTCCAGAGCCCAGGGCTCAGCAGACGGAAGCACCCAGGAGAGATGCTTCGCTAAATATCCCTTAGAGAGGCTTAAATAAAGGCTGTTATGGTAACCCAACCGTGAGAAGATCGGTCCTTAGTCACAATAGTTTCATCATCCCAGGGCAGGAAAGGAAACATTTTCTCCAATCGTTTCAGGTAATAAAAAAAAAAAAAAAAAAATGGACATCGTTTCATTCGCTTCATCTTTCCAAGATAATTTTTTCTTCCCCCTGAACTCCTAGATTTTGTAACCCCTGTAAGATGGACCGGAGGAGCCAGCCTGTTTGCACCAAAAGTTGACACCTCCATTTTTTCAGAGTTTGGTTTCAAGATGTTCATGCACACCCAGGGGCAGGTGGATTAAGAATTCACGGAGCGCACTGTAGCAAGGCAGGTTGCTGGGCTGCGTTGCGTTGCGTGAAGGGCAGGGAGCTGAGGAGTGCCATTTCTACCAAGGTGTGGCGATCCTCAGCTCTCTCCCATATTGTCGCCCTTGAGCCTGCCCAGTGCCAATGCAGACACCCTTGCACCATGGTCCAAGGGTACCTTTGTTTCAGGCAGGGTTGATTTTCTGCAGGAAGAAATACTTTACTGCACAAAACAGTGGCATCTGGCACGGTTCGGGGGTGACAGGGTGGGGGAATGTAGAAAAATAAAAATAAAAAAAATTTACAGCGTCAACGCGTCTCTCCTTGTCATGTTATGTTATGTTATGTTAATTCTGTTTATATAGCGCATGGCTACCCCAGCGACGGGGCGTCCCAGCGCTTGTGGACATGCCGGATGGTACAACAGCGCAGCCAGTGAGAGTATGTTAAATGGAGGAGAACAACCAGGTTTTAATCTGTTTTCTGAAGAGCATGTGTTTAGTGGTGGCCTGCTCCCTTAGGGGGGTCGAATTCCAGAGCTTCGGGGCCAGATACCTAAAGGAGCGGCCACCGGTTCTGCTCCTCCGGATCTTAATTGTGCGGGCAAGAGATAGATCCGCCGAGCAGAGGGCACGCGTGGGGGCATATAGAGAACAAAGTCCCTACAAAATTTGGGGACCGGCGCCATACACAATTCTATGGGTTAAGCATAGAGTTTTAAACTGAATGCGTTGTTGATCGGCAGCCAATGCAGGCGTCGAAGAATCGGAGAAGTATGGCAGGTTTTTGGTAGTGCAAACAAAATACAGGCAGCAGCATTCTGAGCTCTTTGTAGCCTATTTATCACTGTCAGGTTGGAGCCAAGCATAAGGGCATTACAGTAGTCTAGATAGGATAAGACTAGGGCCTGGACTATAATCTGACGAGTGGAAGGATCAAAGATGCCAAGAATGGGTTTGAGGGAGCGTAGGCGACCATAGCAGGTGCCTGCCACTCTTTTGGCATGAGTCTCAAGGGAAAGTGATGTATCCAGCATCACACCCACATTTTTAACTACCTCCTTAGGAGTGGGGGGAGGTCCTAGTGTGGGGGGCCACCAGTGTTTGTCCCATTTCAGAGTTTCATTGCCTATTAGAAGTACCTCAGTTTTGTAAGAATTTAGCTGAAGACAGTTCTGAGACAACCAGTTAGATATGGCCAGAATATCTTCTTGGAATTTGATTTGGTCCACCACAGTGTTTTTGGAAAAAGTGAAAATGAATTGTGTATCGTCCGCGTACGATATTGATTTAACTTATGTTCTCGGGCCAACATAGCCAGGGGCCTGACGTACACATTGAACAATGTGGGGCTAAGTGCAGAACCCTGCGGGACCCCACATTCCAGAGGGTGCCTGCTGGACGAGTACGGCGGGGCGTGCAACTGGAAGGAACGGTCGGATAGAATTGACGCGAACCAGTCCATGGCACTCTCCCTGACTCCGATCTCCCACAGTCTCTTAAGAGAGATCCTGTGGGAGACCGTGTCAAAGGCCGCGCTCAGGTCCAGCAGAATCAAAATCGAGGTCTCGCCCTGGTCCTGCACCTCCCTTAGATGTTCCGTAACGGCCAATAAAGCAGACTCTGTGCTGTGTTTAGCACGGAATCCTTTTTGGGACTCGTCCAGAATTCCATTGGACTCCAAGTAGGTGGTCAGGATGGAATTCACATGAGCTTCCGCCACCTTAGCAAGGTACGGAGGTAGAGAGATAGGTCTAAAGCTATCTGGTCCATCGGGGTCCAACGTGTTTTTTTTTTAAAAGGGGGACTACCTTAGCATGTTTTCAGGATTTAGGGATGGCTGCTGACTGAAGTGAGTTGTTGATCAGCACCTGCCCCTCCCGCAGAATGGAGTCCTGGAAAGATCTAAACAAATCAGGTTTAACAGGATCTTCCGGGGAGCTGGGCTTTACCTTTAAGGCCAGGAATTCCATCTTAGTCTGCTCAATGGGTGACAGGGATGCGAGACCCCCTTTCCATCACTCCACGGCCCCGTTGGGGGTCGCGCCCCACACTTTGAAGACCCCTGCCCTAGTGTCACACAAGTTGATGCAGTGCAACTCAAAGGCTTATTTAAGGCACACAAAGCCACGTAAGCCACTCTCCTGCGTCTCGAGTCAGGGCGGATTGAAAGCAGGAAACACACAGGCCCCCTAAGCCAATCACAACGCTGCTGTCAGCAGTGTCGTGATTGTCTGAGCGCTGTGGTTCGGCTCTCAGATGGGGACTATGAGCCTGTGCATGTCCTGTACACAGGCTGGAATGTGAAGAACCTGCAAAGTGCGCATGACTCTTTGGCCGGCCCAAGACAGCCGCTCAAACAGTTATGCACACTTACAGCGTGCCCGCCACTCCTCACCCTGCTCTGTGAGCAGAACGTCACATCCGGCCAGCAAAAACATCAGGAGGGAAAAATAAAACAAAAATAACATTGTGTTATTATAATTTTATTTTCCTTTTTTACACTGCTGGAAAGCAGTGGGGCGACGCTCTTCCACCTTAGCGGAGGAGCCGCCCCTGGCAGAAAAACAATCCTTGGAGGCATATTCCCCTTTCTATGTGCGCTGAGAATGCATCATGGATAGAAAGAGTAAATAACGGGGAGAAGAAATACATTTCTCCTTTTTGCACCTCTCTGTAGTAGGCGCACCAATTTCATACAATTCCTTAGTCAATCTGGAGTTGCGTGACATCCATCTGCAGAACGCCCATGCTCTACCCAAAGGACGCCTACCACTAATAATGTACCATAACTAGGCGCAAGCCGCCACATTACATTTCTTTACAAAGCCACAAGAGGTCAAGCAAATCAGGCCTTACGTGGCTTTGTGTGCCTTAGGGCAGGGGTCTTCAAAGTGTGGGGCGTGACTCCCAACGGGGCCGTGGAGTGATGGAAAGGGGGTCGCGCATTCCCGGTCACACTTTTGCCCGGGCCCATCAGACTACAAGGGATTCAGCCCCCTCCTCCCCCGTAGTGTGTCTCAGCTCCAGCTGCTGTGGGCTCCGCTGGGCTGTGTCTGCAGTCTTATCTCCAGCACACCTGAGTTTTTCACAGGTCGTTAAAGACCATTTGCATGTTTACATACCTTTTGTAAACTGGTTACTGAGGCTTAGTTTTTTTCTAGTTCCAGTACCCCCTGGGCCTCCACCCTCGATCCCTGAATAATGTCATAATAGCAATAGTTTAACTTATATCTTAAACCCTACGCCGCCATCATTAATATGCTGAGTTACTTCAAGTGTCTGGAAATGCACCCTGCATTCAGAGAACTCACTTTTCATTCTCGCACTTCACTTTCACGCTCACCCTGCACTCACAGCGATCACAATGCACTCACACTGATCACCATGCACTCACATCATTCACCCTCTCACCCTGCACTCAGTGATCACTCTGCAATAACAATGCACTTGCGCTGTCCACCCTGTACCTCAGCCTGCAGTCACACTACTCATCTGCACTCATGTGACACCTCATTCACCTGCCCTCTCACTGCTCAATTTGCAACTCGCTCAAACAAGCCCCTCATTAACCATGCATTCATTCGTCCCACTCTGCACTTATATCCGCACCCAAATTCATATGGCCACCTCACTCACCCTGCAGTCACTCCTCATTCCCTACTCTCATACAGTTGCATCGCTCACCGTGCACTCACATGGGCACTCTTCTCATCCACAGAGTGCAGAGGGTTAATGTGCCTGCTACAAAGAACATGTACCATGCAGATCACAGAACTGAGTGTGAGTAAACCATGCGTAGCACTATAAACAAGCATTTGCAATGCAATAGGTCTCGCATTTACACGAGTTTGAGCTATTGGCATTATAAATGACAATACCTTTTATTTATGTTTTAAAAAACAAAAACAAAAAAAAGGCATTGTCATTCACAATCTCAATAGCTCAAATTAGCGTAAATGCGAGACGTATTGCATTGCAAATGCTTGTTTCATATCTCTTAAAACCCTGGTTGGCGCTCTATAAATGTTACAACTGTCGTCCAACACCAGCTCTCTGCTCTGCCTGCCGCAGTGGTGCAGCGTCGTCCAATCACTGTGCTGGTTCGCTGTATAGTGTCACTCTGACTGATCCACCAGACTGATTAGTCACCATGCCTACCTAAGTGGTGCAAGGTCCATTCTCTGGGCCTGCCCGAGTGTGGCTGTTCCAAA
Source organism: Lissotriton vulgaris (assembly GCF_964263255.1). Lineage (NCBI taxonomy): Eukaryota > Metazoa > Chordata > Amphibia > Caudata > Salamandridae > Lissotriton > Lissotriton vulgaris. The sequence continues at coordinate 1,994,959,110 of NC_141693.1, read as the reverse complement.
AGCAGAGGGCAAAGTCGCAGAGCCTGCTCAAGAGGCCCAACGCCCAATCACCGTGCGTGCACCAGTGCAGAGTGCCCAATCGCTGAGCCTGTTCCAGAGGCACAGGGCACAGTCACCATGCTACCTTAAGAGGCTCAACGCAACGCCCAGTCACGCTGCCTGCACAGGCACTATAACTGCTCCGCACACACAGGGCACAGTCGCCCAGTCGCGGTGCCTGCTCGAGTGAACCCCTGGCCTAGTTACTCTGGCTGCATCCGTGCAGAGCGCTTTGTCAATATCCCTTCTCCATTGGCACAGAGGTGAGCTCAGTCACCAGGAGTGTTGACGAGACCCAAGGTGCAGCCACTGTACTCGCACCAGTGCACCTGACAAGTGACGTAACGAAACTGGAGCACCCCCCTCCCTCTGAAAAGTGCACGGAGGCCGCCTTCCTCCCCTGAGGGAGGGGGGGGGCTGGAGTTCGCCCCCCCCCTTGCACCGCTGACTTAGGTTGACCACTGCTGCCCAGTAACTAAGCCTGCCTACGCGGCCCAAGCCACTAGCACCCTTCCTGCCCCTGTGCCAGTTGCAATGCCTGCTCTGGTGGCCCGGGGCCCAGGCTCTGTGCCTCATCCAGCAGTCATTACAGTCTGCAGTTCACTATTTTTTCCGAGTTCGTCCTGCAGAGCGCTGCAGACACCGTTCATAACCTCAATAAATTCATACAAAACCTTCTTTGAACATTTTACGTCGTTGTCACCAGCCGTGCACATGAAATGGGTGTCAGCGCCGGAAGCCTTTATGCCGAGAACATTTCTCACTCAATGAAACCCTCAAACTGCCTTTGAACGGGGTGACTGTGCTTGCACCTCTCCCAGAGACCGGCGGACACTTTCCCAGACGTTCTAAGCACAAAAAAGCTTGTTTTACCAGCTGCAATCTCACAGGCGCCTCCGAAAACAAACATCGTGATAACGTGCAAACTACTTCTTGAGGGGTACGAGCAAGCAACAGTTGTCTTCTGTTGAGTCACTTGCATATGTGTTTTTTGTCACTTACATGTATGTACCTCTTGTTCAGCAAGACCTGGGTTTGAACCTGCCTACATGCACTGCATGCAGAAAAAAATCATTTGTGTTCCATATTTAATCATAACATGTTCATGTGCATGTTAGTAGTATGTCAACAGAACTTAGACATGCATATGCTTACAAACATGCGTGCATATGTATGCACACGACAATCTAATGTGAACAGATAATGCGCACACATTACAAGTACACAAAAGTATTATGTGCACACCAAAAACATACACACATATGACGTGAAGTTGTATGATATACACACATGTCCACATTAAACGCACATACATAATGTATATTTAGACACATAACATACATAATACACAAACATTAAATGCCCACATAATGTACACACACACTTAATAAATACTCGAAAACAGATAACGGACACTCAAGGGGCACGCGCATACACTGTACGCACACATAGAATGTGCACGCTTTACACATGGACCCACATGAGGTGCACACAGCGTTCCCCCACACGCGCACACAAACACACTCATACACGACGCACCCAGCAGCAGCACTAGGGTGCCTCAGTTGCAGTGAGCCTGTGTTTGGGGAGCTGGCTTCGAAGATCTCTGCACGCGCGGCGGTGCTGCGTGGCAATAAAAGCTGCAAGGAGCTGTTTACAAATTATCCGAAAGTCGTAAATAAAACTCCTTCTGTGAACGGGGATGTCAACGAGTAAATCAATTCACATGCTCGAATATATATTTTAAACTAGACGTCGACAATCCGGCACTCGAGACCCTATAGCGCTTACATTTGGAACTTTAAAATAATGTAACAAAAATTATGACGTGAGCTCCGCACGCCACAGCTGACAGCGCTTTGCACGAGGTTGTAGCGTCTTTCTAGACAAGCCAGCAACAAAACAACAAAAAATGTGTGTTGAAAACGAGGCCTGACACGCAAATAGGATTTCCGGCCAGGAGAAAGGAGAGGCCTGACACGCACGAAATGTCCTTAAGGGGCGGAGAAACAACGGAGTGTGCTGCGGAGTCTGGACACGGAGGGACAGGACGAGAGGAGCCGGTGAGGGGGGGGCGTCGGGGCACAGTGACGGTGCCCGCCCGCCCCCCCCCGCCCCCAGTGATGGAAGCCCTGCGTGTGCCCGGTGAGCGGGGTTGGGAGTGTGTGTGTGTCTATGTAAGCCAGGGGGGACGCTTGTATGTGCCTGCGTGTGCTGTACCTGTGTGTGTGCCTACCTACGTGTATGTGTGTGTGTGGTGGGGGGGCGGCAGCGTGTTTACGTGTGCCTGTGTGGTGTGTGAGCAGGGGTGTGGGGGCTGGCTGTGTGCGCATGGGAATATGAGGCACGAGAGGGGCCCGGCGACGTGCGCGCCCACGAGGTAAAATCTCCGGCAGGAGAAGCGTGTGTCAGTCTGCTGTCCACATTCCCCCAAAAGTGATAACATAGGTTGTCTCGCCCTAGACAGCAAAAGCTTTGCTTTTGCTTTCGTCTAGGCTCGACCTAAAAAAATGTTTGTCAGAAAGGTGCTACAGAGAGATGAGGTATATTGTTGGTGAGTGGTAGTGAGGGAATTTATGGAGGAGGAGGAAACGGGGAATGGGGCACCAAAAAAAATACTGTTGCGCCCTGTGTGACCAGTGCTAGGGCTAGCCCTACCTGGGAGTGTAGGCCCCCCGCGAAGTTTGGGTCTAGTGGCTCCCCTGCTTCTGCCTATTACTGTTATTATTTAAATTTGTAGTGTGCTACTTTTACCAAAAGGTGTCCTGTGGCTAATAGCCATCTGCTGCCTGAAGGCAAATGAGAAACATACAGAAGGAGAAGGAGAACCAGCCAAATGGGGTGACCTACAGAGCATAGAGCCAGATTTTTATATCTTCCGAAAGGATAATAGATTCTTGGTGGAGCGAAGCAAAGGAGGGTGCACATTCCATAACTGTTCGTCTTACACCAAAACAGTGAGACAAACAACTCGTGCCTTCTTGAATTAGGGAACAATAAGCAGAGTGGCACAGGTCGAGAGGAGCACACAGGTTCAACCCATGTGCTCGGTGAGAAGAGATGAGAGGATGAGGAAGGACAGCAAGGGAGTGAGAGAATTTGATTGAAGAGTTCATGGATGAGGAGAAATGTGAAGTGCCGAAGGGAAGTGCAGACACGCAAGAAGTGAGTGTAAGGGAAAGTTGAGGGCACAGAGGAGGGCTACTGTCAAATTGTGAGAGAAGATAGCTGAGAGATGATCTGTGACCTAAATAGTAATTTGATGCGACATATGTGAGGGACAGCAGCGATAGGGGAAGAGAGGGAGTACTGGGGTGGGTGCTGAGCAGTGATTAATTTGTAATAAAACACGTGGCAGGGACTTCACCAGTAGGCCAGTGCAACTTTAACTACCCACCCATTGCCTTGCCAATGACAATACCTATGCAACTACCAACCATAACACTGTACAAGTGTGACTATTTCAAGCCCCCAAAGCTATAAGAATGGCATGGATGTCAGGAATTTATCGTTTTTAATGTATATAGAATTGATAAACAGCTGTTCTGCTCACCTCTAAATTACACAGACAGAGCCACCATGTGGCAGGAGGCCATAGTGCCAGTGTGCACAATTAGGTGCCAGTGCGGAGCATCAGAAGCCACCTGCTCAAATTAAGCACTGGTGCTGAGGTAACAGGGGAGAGGGACATTGGTTCAAGAAGGTGTGAAAGAACAAAGTAGAGATGTGAAAGATGAATGGGGAACTGGAGAAGTGTAAGATACAAATAGACAACAATTTGAATGGAGAGACTTGAGGTGAATGAGAAGTCCTGAGTGGCCAGGAAGGTGACGGGGCCAGAGAGGCCATGAGATAAGTGCTGGAGTCAGTTAGAGATGCGGGCAGTGAAAAGACAGAATGGCAAGAGGTGATTAAAAGTGAAGTGAGAAGTTGAATGGGGAGAGTGCAGAAGTTGTAAAAAGGGGTGAAAGAAAATGGCCTGCAAAGTGAGACAGGGATCTAGGATTGGGAGAGGAGAGGAGAGAGGGATGGAAGGGAGGGGTGAGAGGAAAGCGGCATGGGTAAATTGCTTAACTCTGCACAAGACTGCCAGGGTTTTAAGGGACCAGGGCCAGGTGAACTTCAAATGTGGCAGCATGTATTCCTGCGGAGTAGAAGACCCATCACAAAGGTTGACTAGACATCTTTCTGATGTTAATTGCTGTATTTTGGTTATAAACTGGTACTGATGGGGTGAAATTTTTCCCCAGTGTTACTGTGTGCAAAAAATGTCAAAATAATGAAGCAATTCTATCCGAAAATAACGAAGCATCACACAACATTATTGAAATTTTCTTCCCACACAATGTAGTCAAGTCTGTCATGTAATTTGGTCCTCACCTGCCTCGTAATTCCAGAAGCCCTGTCTAGCAGGAGGGGGTCCTTACGACTGAAAATATTGACAGGGGGGTCTCGGCACCCAAAAGTTTGAAGGCATCTGCACCAGGGTGACTCAAAGGCTTAGTAAGTCTGCCCCAATTCATTCTAGTGGAGAGACACTCTTTACAAGAGGAGCTGTTGAGTTTATCATCTCCATCTAGTCGTACGTCAGCTGAGTGTTGTTGATGTACATGATCAACTGGTACCCAAAGAACTGGATTAACTGAGCCTCCAGAAGAACATGTATATTAAAGAAAGTCAGACTCAACTGAAGGTCGCTGTCAGACGCCATCGTCAAGTGGGTAAATCTCAGACATAGCTGAGTCAATCTTCACTCTTTAGGTTTGACAATGTGCACATGAGGGCAGCCTGTTAGGAACTCGCCCTCCGACCCCTATCCCGTAACACCTAACTAGAAGAACTTTATGTGAGACATGTTGAAGGCAGAGGATAGGTCTTAAAGTATTGAGTAAAAAAAAGCTTGTGCCAATCCAGCTGAGAATACTAGTGATTATTCAAATGAGAGGCGTGGATCGGTAGAGTCGAGAGACCCTGTTAATGAATCCACTGGGCAGAAAACTGGGGCGGAAGCAGTTCATCCAGAGGCCGCCAGCTTACCCTTGACCATCATCGATGACACCATCTTGCATAAATCCCTGGCGGATATTCTCGAGGATAGTATTATAGTCGACAGGCTGAGGGCTGACACATCAGGGGTGGTTATTGGGGAGGAGGAGCTCATAGGTTGCACCATAACTAAAATCATTAAAACCTTACTCGCACCCCTAGAAGCCAGGCTTCATGGTATCGAAAAAGTGCTTCACGAAATACATAAGGACATAAGGTTTCATGACAGCAGCTATGCCAACAGGTCCACCAATGTCACCGCTGTAGCCAGTAAATCTCGGCCTGCGGTTATGAGCATAGCAGTGGTTAAAAACAAGACGCCAAAGAACCAGGTACTAAATCCCTCTAACCATGTGAATAATAAAGTAAGCACCCAAACCCCAACATCAAACAAGCCCACTGTCCATGCTAACCCAAAATGCCCGCTATCCTTACCCCAAAACCTGACTCTGCCCCACCAAAAAAACCCGACACGGCGAAATATTCACCTACCGCCAGATGCCTGTTCCTATGTGATTATTCTGATGGGGGTAACATAACTGGTCCCTCCTAACACAGAAACCTTTCAAGTGCTCAAAAACAAGGCATGCCACTGGTTAGCTAATAATTACCCCTTTGTGGCAATATCTTAATGGTTGAGAGAACGCCTTGGGTAGGACATAACAGGAAAAGAATACAGGGGGACTGTATAGTAGTGACCTTTGAGGATCCCCGTGTTGCGGAATATATATGTCGGAGGAATCCCCGTAACAATAATGGTATTGTGGTCACGGCTAGGCCCCTGTCTTACTTTTACATGCCCAAAGAACAACAGGATAACAGATGGAGTTGGCTAAAAGATCCAAACCACCATAGAGGAGCAATGAGGCAAGAGGTACCCAGGGAAATGAACCCCCAAAGTTGGGACAGGGTTTGTGAGGAGGGGTGGAATTTAGTTCAGAGAAGAGGAGGCAGGTACAACCATGACACTAGACCTCATGTAGACAGGTTTAGGGGTAATGGTATGAATGCCGGTCACACATACAACTATGCCCAAGCCCCCCATCCACTAGATAACCTTCATAACATCCCGATGGCAAACCAGTACGACTGCCTGTCCGATCTAGGCTGGGTCAATTGACAACAGGCGGGCACAGTACTAGTAAACGATAAAGGAAATAGGATCAACCCTGTCTCCCCTGCAAATATGGCCTCGGAGACCAGGGTACCAAGTGTGGATACCAGGGTACTAGTTTGTATTGCCCACGAGCCCGGCAACGGCAAGGATTCAGAAATTAACTCAGATAGTCAACCAGAGAGTAGGGAAGCCCCAAGAGATAATAGATACATTAAGGTAGGAACATGGAACATCGCTGGGCTAAGGAGCAAAGTTGATGACCCTATCTGGAGGGAATTTATAGGCACCGCAGACATAATCGCCCTACAAGAGACGTGGGACACAAATAACATACTCACTTTGGATGGTTACACTACCTATTCTCTCCCAGCAGTCACCACCACTAGAGGAAGAGCAAGGGGAGGACTGGTAACCCTAGTGGCAGCTAATATTACAGGAAAACACACGGTGATTGACTCAGGTTCCCCCTACTGTCTGGTAGTTAAAATCGTCTGCAAAGGGGCCCATAATGTGTTAATCGTTAACTTTTATAATTCTTTCGATAGAGCCACCTCAACTAGCAACCTGACAGCGTTAAATTCTTTTTTAGTAAATTATAAGGAGCTGTCGGAGAATGAATGCTATATAATATTACTGGGGGACTTTAATATCCACAGATGCCCAGATAAATGCCTGCCCAATGATCCTTTTGCCCCTATCGATCAGGTTGACTCCCACTTTGAGCATACGGAGCAGGGGATCTTATTGGAATACATCTTGGCGGATAATGGTTTGATGTTACCCATGGGGGATGAGGTGAACATACCAACTTTTAAGGGTAATGGTAGTGGGTCAACTATTGACTTCATTTTCACAAGTTTAACACTAGGGAGTAATATAGTAGACTATTCTCCGGTCTGGTCCCATTTTAGTGACCATAATCCCGTTTTTTTACGTGTCAGAGGTGTCCTTCGCAGATCCGAGAAACAACTGAATATGGTTGATAAACAAGATATTCGGGCTACAGACCAGGCTCGGGGAATTAAATGGAGCAAAATCGTCCCCGAGGATTTCCTAGGCAACCTCTCCCACAGTAGAGGGGAGGAGTTGCGTATATGTATGGACAAGGAAGCAGGGGACAGTGAGGTAGTGGAGGCATACCAAAGGGTTTGTAACCAGATTATGTCTGACTTAACACATCATGGTAAAGTTAAAGAATCAGGGTCAGTTGGCTGGTTCAACCATAACTGCTCAGTAGCTAACCGCAAACTGAAGGAGGCCTTGAAATGTAAGCCTGTTGATAGGAAATGTGTGGCACTCCTAAGGAAAACATATAAAGCTGCAGTAGAACAGAGGAGGCGAGAGATCAGGGAAGACGCCTGGGCAGAACTGACCTCTATTGACGTTATAAAAAACAGCGCCAAATTCTGGGCAGTGATTAATAAACCCTATTTTGTTGATTCGGGTAACAATGTTTTAGACTGTGGTATTCAGGAGGACAAGTTGTTCTCCCATTTTAAGTCAGTTTATGAACATGTGTCCACTGGGGTCGACGATTCAACCATGGGGGCTACTCACCTTTATACCGTAGTGGAGAACGAGGAGGAGGTGGCTGAAGCCATCTGTAAAATGTCAAGTAATAAGGCCCCGGCCCTGATGGCGTACCAGCCGACCTCTTCAAGTCTAACACAGCAACATGGTCTAAGGTTTTATCTAATGTATTCAATAGAATTTCCACAATTGGTATCCCAACGACCTGGTCGCAGTCGGTAATTGTACCTATTTTTAAAAAAGGTAATAGAGGAGAGCCAAGTAATTACCGCCCAATTTCCCTTATAGATTCTGCAGTGAAGGTCCTTGGCAGAGTGGTTCTGAGTAAATTATCTGATTGGCTCGAGGACACGAACTCTCTGTCAGCTGTACAGTATGGGTTACGAAAGGGGCGCAGTACTATAGATCAGTGCCTCAACCTCTAATTACTGATTGGGAAGTATACTTTAGTGAAGCAAGGTTGCTTGTACATAGCATTTATGGACCTGTCCTCGGCCTTTGACCGAGTAAACAGGTCCAAGCCATGGGACCTGCTTTTAAAGATGGGCATTGACGAAAATATAGTATACTTTCTAGCTGATCTCCATAGGGACCTCACAGCCACAGTGAGATATGATCGTAAGGGGAATTGTACGGGCAAGATAGGTATAACTAACGGGGTCAGGCAAGGCTGTATTTTAGCACCTTTATTATTTACATTATATATTAACGAGTTAGCAAGTGTCCTGGGAGCAGCTTGTAAGGATATTCCAAAGGCGGGCAAGTTCACCCTTCCCGCATTATTATATGCGGATGATGCCGCTCTTATAGCGCGCACATCAGTAGGCTTACAAAGTCTTTTAAATTCTTTTTATGAGTTTATGTCCTCTCTGGATCTTAGCGTTAATTACACCAAATCTCACGTCATGGCTGTGGGAACAAAGGGCAGGCACAGGAAGCTGATGACACTCCACTGTAATGGTAACAGGTTATCTAGGGTAACCAGATTTCCATACCTTGGGGTGGTTTTTGACAAAAGCTCCACCTGGCTTCCCCAACTGTCCGAGAAAAGAAATGCGTTTGTACGGTCCATCTCTGCCGTTCTGGGTTTTTCCTGCAATTTGGGGGTAAAACCGTTACAAGCAGTGTTAAAAGTTTACGACGCAAAATGTGTTTCCATAGCAATGTATGGCACAGACTTATGGGGTTTTAAGAACATTAAGTTGCTACAGGTGGCAAAGGACACATTCTTAAAATCCATTCTATCCGTACCACAATCGACCCCAGGTTTTATAGTTCACCAAGAATGCGGGGTGGAGTATTTAGAAGACCGGATTGCCATCGCATCCCTTTTAAAGTGGATTATGGTTTGGCTGAACCCAGAAGTAGATGTGAACCACGAGATTCTGATGGACTGTCTTATTCTAGAATATTGGGATTCTATCCTGTGGCTAAGCTATGTCAGAAAGGTTGCAGTCTTACTGGGGCGACCAGAAATATTTGAGGAGCCATCTAAACTGGTTAAAGGAGACATAAAATGGGTCAAGACTGCTTTTAAACTCCATAGAGAGATGGATAGAGAGGGCTCTGAATTGACCAAGCCAACTGTGAGAGCCGATCAGCTAGTCGTAACATCGGATAATGACCTAGAACTATATCTGAAGGTTGTTAACAATGCTAATCACAGATATCTATTAACCAAGTTCAGATTAAATAAAATTCATCTACTCATTTCAATAAAAGTGACATTCCGGCAGCGCAGGGGCCTTGTAAATGAGGCCCCATATGTTTATTTCATAAACACATCTAGGTGACCAGGATTATGCCCCAAAACCATGGTTCGCGAGACCTATAGGCACTCCAAAAAATACAAACTGACAAAGCTGAAAATGCTTAACACAAGAGCGCCAGAGGAGGAGAGTTGTTTCTGCATCCGTAAGTGAAGACCCTGGAGCATAGGCTTGACGGATGTGGACTCGTGGCCAGCGGTGGTGCGCCACATTCTGGCCGTATGGTCAGTCTCCACAATGCAGCAGCACTTGGAGGAGAGACATTTGATTACATGTGGTAAATCAACTTTTAAGGACACTGCTGACAACGGTCCAGAAGATGGCCAAGACACACATGTTGGCCACTGGAGTGGTAAGGACATTTTAAAACTTTTTTTTAATCCACAACAATGTATTGAAATAAACGTTTTTTTTTCTCTTGCAAACAATCTTGTGTTTCATGTTAATGTTAGGGAGGTATTTCACATCTCTTAGAGCAAAACATTTTTATTCATAACCAAACACAGAATTGTCTTTATATTCCATGGTAGATCTACACAAAAGAAAACACAGTACACATTACAGGAATGTCCATACACACAGCTTAAATAATAGATGATGGGCATACTGTCTCACTTATATTTTTGCAGTCAGAACAAGCACCATTCACCAATTTTTAATCTGATTTTCATTTAAAATAATAACTAACACAACATGCAACAACAATATGCACATCAGTCTTAGTTCTGCTCCAATAGCAATGGTCCAGCCGGAGCCGCCATGCCAAGTCCCCACCAGACAGAAAACAACGACCCCTGGATCGGCTGTGGCCTGATTATGCCTAGCCAGAAAGGGCTTGAGTCCTGTCGCACAGGACGGGACCTACATCTGGACAGACTTGTTGCACTTAGGCCACCTCTTATTACTCACAATGCCATGCTAGACAGAAACTTCACATATGTGATTCCATCCTGGTGCAGATCAGACAGGAACAAGCCAGCCGGAACTGCAGGACCAGGTCTCCCCAGCTGGGAGCACAAGGAAGCCTGGACCAAAGTTGGCCTTGTTTCTGAGGCTGGTTCCTGTCTGAAGTGCAGTGCTTAATTTGTAAAAAAAATATAGGTTCCAGGGTTCTCATCAGGAGGCCACTGTAGCTTGCACCACACATTGCCCCCGCCATGCTGCCAATAATGGTATCAACACAACTAGTAACCTTCATACTCTTACTAGTGACAATTCAAACTATTTCAGTCCCCCAAGCTATAAGAATGGCTTGGGCGGCAGGTAATAGTTATTTTAAATCAATATTTAACTGTTATTGTGATCATCTCTAAATTAGCCAGACAGTGCCACCTTGTGGCAGACTGTCACAAGCACTGGTGTTGATGATTAACCCCTTTAGTGCTGCCGTCGGCCAACGGTCATCGCGAGCACTACCTTGCCAGTGCAGCGCACGTCCGTTGGCCAACACGGCCGCACCCATTTCTTCGAACGTTCAGCACTGGCGCAGAACGTTCGAAGCAACAAGCGGGTTAAATGCTGGTGTCGAGCACCGGAAACCACCGGCTCAAATGAAGCACTGCTAAGGTGGCAAAAGAACAATGGATGGAAAGGCAGCCTACCAGTGGCTGAGATTAATTCAAGTATTCCACCCATCACTGTTGTATTTTCTTCAGTAAAAAGAGCACAGAATTGACGCACATCCATCCAATCATACATCTTTCCATGCTCTACAATGTGATAGAAGGATTGTCAATGTACAAAAAATATGAACAGAAATAAAAATCGAAATTGTTAACTCTAAGGAGAATATTATCAAGGGCCTATCGCCGCTTTAGCAGCACTTTTTTGCCACTAAAGCTGCGATCATTTTATCGCCCTATTAGCAAGCTGCAGCTGACGGGCCTTAGTGAGTTTATTTACCGATAGAGACCCGTTTTCTTATCTCAAAGCATGTTAGCGATATTTATCACTAATGACATGCAAAGTAGACGTTCCCATGCAAAAAGACACGCAAACACCACTACTACATATTAAAAAGGGCCTCCTTGAAATTCTGAAAAGCCAAAAAACTGGCTCTAACTGTAGTTAGAGCCAGTAACTTACGACCATAAAATAGCTGGTCTTAAAAATGTTGATAAAACTTGGGCCCATATCTCTGCAGGTTTTGGCGCTGGCCAGCGCTTCAAGCAATGTTGCAGCGATGCCCTGGGACAAACCTACAGTGCAGGAATGCACATAATCAATAAGATAGTGCGCATTCCTGTGCCACAGTCATGAAAAGTGTCGCTGCGCTGCAACAATACAGCATTGCAACACTTCTCACTACGCCCTTCTTGCGACAGCATGGATGCGCTGTAATCACTGGACAGCGCTCCTGACGTATCTGCCTGCTCTAAAGTCACGCATTGCTACAGTCGTGTCACAACCATGATGCAACTGCAGCACAAAATATAATGATATTGTGTTCTGTGACTTGTGCCTGTGAGCTAGTTTCCAGAAGTGTGGAAGAATTAATGGGGAGTCTTACATATGCCCAACAGTCACAGTCTTTCCGTGAGTGCTGTAAGGCTGAATTATGCCTGCAAGCCAAACTGTGACCATGTGTGTAATTGTGCCTGCAGACATGGAACACATATCATTTGCATATAACTCCCCCACACACCTCTCCCCCCTGTGGAGAAAACCTTCTTCGGACTGAGGGTGTTTCCTCCCTGTTCTCGAGCTGGAAACGCACTTACTCCTGCCCTGTGAGACGTATTGTAATCAGTCTGAAAGTTTCTGAGCACTCGCTCACCAGCTCTTAGAGGTTCCCTCCCCCAAGAATGCCCTCACCCTATTCTTTGTGAGTGATACTCCACCCCGGCCATCACTCTCTCCTCTGTGTGTGTTACTCCACCCCGGCCCGCATTCTCTCCTCTGTGTTTGATACTCCTCCCCGACCCTCACTCCCTCCTCTGTGTGTGATACTCCACCCCGCCCCTCACTCTCTCCTCTGCGAGTGATACTCCACCCCGGCCCTCACTCTCTCCTCTGCGAGTGATACTCCACCCCGGCCCTCACTCGCTCCTCTGTGTGTGATACTCCACCCTGGCCCTCACTCTCTCCTCTGCGAGTGATACTCCACCCCGGCCCTCACTCTCTCCTCTGTGTGTGATACTCCACCCCGGCCCTCACTCTCTCCTCTGTGAGTGATACTCCTCCCTGGCTGTCACTCTCTCCTCTGTGTGTGATACTCCTCCCTGGATGTCACTCTCTCCTCTGCGAGTGATACTCCACCCCGGCCCTCACTCTCTCCTCTGAGAGTGATACTCCACCCCGGCCCTCACTCTCTCCTTTGTGTGTGATACTCCTCCCTGGCTGTCACTCTCTCCTCTGTGTGTGATACTCCTCCCTGGCTGTCACTCTCTCCTCTGCGAGTGATACTCCACCCCGGCCCTCACTCTCTCCTCTGTGGGTGATACTCCACCCCGGCCCTCACTCTCTCCTCTGTGTGTGATACTCCTCCCTGGCTGTCACTCTCTCCTCTGCGAGTGATACTGTAAATGTAAATGTATTTGAGCTTATATAGCACACAGCTACCCACAAAGGGTTTCCCGGCGCTTGCTTAGGGAACCCGTCCTGGTATTCCCCTGTGAGATAACCCCGGCAGGGTATCCACAAGGTGAAAGCCAGGCATCCCGCCGCGAGGGGCCGTTGTGGAGATTAAGCAAGCTATTGCCCAGAGTCGCAGAGTGTGAACCCGTGAGTCGAGAAGGCACCGGAGCGAGAATTATCGAGTCCGTGAAATTTTTTAGCCCAAGACCCGCCGAGGCGGGGAATTGAACCCTGGTCCAGGGCCGATCTCAGCTTCCGGGTCTGCCGCCTCTAACCCCTGAGCCACACTTCTCCACATACTCCACCCCGGCCCTCACTCTCTCCTCTGTGTGTGATACTCCACCCCGGCCCTCACTCTCTCCTCTGTGAGTGATACTCCACCACGGCCCTCACTCTCTCCTCTGTGTGTGTACTCCACCCCGGCCCTTACTCTCTCCTCTGTGAGTGATACTCCACCCCGGCCCTCACTCTCTCCTCTGTGAGTGATACTCCACCACGGCCCTCACTCTCTCCTCTGTGTGTGATACTCCACCCCGGCCCTCACTCTCTCCTCTGTGAGTGATACTCCACCACGGCCCTCACTCTCTCCTCTGTGTGTGATACTCCACCACGGCCCTCACTCTCTCCTTTGTGTGTGATACTCCACCCCGGCCCTCACTCTCTCCTCTGTGTGTGATACTCCACCCCGGCCCTCACTCTCTCCTCTGCGAGTGATACTCCACCCCAGCCCTCACTCTCTCCTCTGTGTGTGATGCTCCTCCCCGGTCCTCACTCTCTCCTCTGTGAGTGATACTCCACCACGGCCCTCACTCTCTCCTCTGTGTGTGATACTCCACCCCAGCCCTCACTCTCTCCTCTGTGTGTGATACTCAACCCCGGCCCTCACTCTCTCTTCTGTGTGTGATACTCCACCCCAGCCCTCACCCTCTCCTCTGTGTGTGATACTGAAGGACCAGGTTTTAGAACCTAGCGGCGCCAGGGAAAACACCCGATGCCTTCGAGTTCCCCTGCCTCGGCAAACAGAGACACGGGACGCTTCTTGATGACGTCAAAGACCAAAGTTTATTGGCTGTAACCAGGAACAGAGGTCTACGAAGCACACACAGGTGGTTCGCTAGAGACCGCACAAATGCAATGAGCGGAGCATGGTCTTTTATGCCAAAAATCAGGCCTCAGGCAACATTCCAAACTAGCATCGGATACATACAAACTGGCCAATCACGGGGGGACATTTCAAACATATCACATGACGACAATCCCCTTGTCCGTTGTCCAGCCCACCAGAAATGACCAAGCACATTCCAATTTCTTGTTCCATCAGGCCGGACAAACCCATCATAAAACCTCAACCCAAATCAGTAATCATGTCGTAAAGGAAGGAGCAGAAACAGATTGGAAGCAAGATAGAAAGGTGGGTGCAGTGTACCATAAACTTCGGCATGTCCTGCTCTTTGATCTTTATCTGACCAGCTGCTTAACAAGGAACTGGCTCAGCGAGGTCAGCCTCGGGCAAGGAGTCAGTTCGGCCAGGTCATTCAGAAGTCAGCTATGGTGTACGTGTCTCAAGGACTCGTTCGGCCGTAGTCGTCGGCCTATGTGAGGGCAACCACACAAAATGGCTACCACACACAAAATGGAACCCGAAGGTTCAAACAGAAATCCCTAAATACACAATGTTCTCATTGATCAATTTATGCGAAAACACTCGTACATACCGCACTCGTGATTTGCGGTACGCTGATACCAAAATCGTCTATTTCCGACGACCTTTATTGAACGGGTTCGGAACCACCGAACCACAGACCCTCAAACTACGGAACTACAGAACCTCCTTTTGCCCTTACATAGTCAACAAACCCAAACTCATGTCAGTCTGAATCTGGATCTATATTCATCAGATCATCGATATGTTGCTGTAGCATCATCCTAGTACTTAGTACCTCTCTCCGGACAGGTCTCCTTGCACACGAAGTAGCACAAAGGCCACAAATAGCAGGAGCACACTGTACACAGAGACAGAACAGGAAAAGACAGCTAAGACCATCCCAATGACCATCAGAATCTTCCATCCCCAAGTGGATATCAAGCCCCATAACATCCCATCAATGACCAATCTCCTTTATCCAAATGGACAGAATCGGAGATCTTATGTAGCTTGGAAATGGCCTGGAAGACTGAAGGAGCGTTGTCTGGAATGAAAACACAGCAGCTCGATTGAATCAGTTTACATACTCCACCTCTGTCTGCTAGTATGACATCAAAGGCAACCCTATTCTGAAGTGTCATAAATCTATCCGACTGGAGCTCAGCAGTCAAGTTACTAAGGGCACCGGCAGTTTCGACTATGGTGGACTCAACCACTCTCGCAAACTGGCGAATATTCATGCTGTTAGCCATCGGTGCCCAGAACGGCAGAAAACCCTTAAAGAAATCTCCCAACTCTTGCCCTGCAGTGTCTTCCTGACTGAAAACACCTCTGGCAACTGTCGTCTTATGGTAATCTGCCGCAGCTGTAAAAGTGGGAGGCAAAAGGAAGGAAACAAAACATGTGCCCGAGAAGTCAGGGGGCAACCATGTATATGCTTTGTCGTAGCAAACAAAATAAGTACCCTTAGCAGCTAGGAATGCTGGGGAAGACTGAGACGTAAATACGTAGGTGTCAGTGCAAACGCTCTCCCCTAGCTGAGCTCTCGGATTCTTGCCATTACCCTGCAGACAATAGCGACCCTGATGGGGCACTATCCAAATTGGTGGAGAACTCTTCGCTCGCTGGTTAACACTCAGACTAACTCCATATCCAGTAACATCCCAACCACTATATGGTTTTTTCTCATCTGTCGGAATAGTTTCAACTGCATTAGTCCCTTTAACCATGTCGACTATGCCTCTTGCTACAGCACTATTCTTCGGATTGTCCTTCACTGAACGTTGGGGATAGACACTATGGGCATAGATAACCATCGTTCTGTAAGCCCAAATAGAACCATTTAAGCTAAAAGGCGAAACCAAATACGGAATACCTTTATCGGTCGTATGGGGCATTAGACCAAAAATCCAACAGTTCGTTGTGTTCATCACTAACTGGTGTTGGTGCAAAAGTTAAATAAAGGAATTATTGGCAAATTCCAGTTGTCTAACTACCTTATGTTCAGGCAAAGGATGAAAAGAATGAGAAGAAATAGTGGGTGTAGGTGTAGGTTGCACAGTGGGAATAAACGTCACTTTAAAAGAGAATGTCACATAACCAATTATGAATGTCATTAAACTCAATAGCAAAAACAACCATGGTATCAAAAATCTGTTCTGTGTAATTAACTTGCATATCTTATTCTTAAAGTTAATTGTCCTTACAGGTCTCTCATTCGACACCATATCCCATACCATTCTCCTAACAAGATTAAAGGAGATCGGCATAAATAAATCTGCCCTGGCGTGGTTCACCAGCTTCCTTGCAGATCGCACCCAGCAGGTCAACATGGGATCCTTCAGTTCCATTTCCACCAAAATCACCAGAGGAGTCCCGCAGGGCTCCTGTCTCAGTCCCACGTTATTTAACGTTTATGTCTCCTCCTTAGCAGACACTATGAGGTCTTTTGGGTTTTCACCCATCTCATACGCTGATGATACTCAGCTGTTGTTTACCTTTAAGACCTTTACCCCGGAGGTAAGGCAAGCTTTTTCGAATGGCATGACTGCGGTCGCCGGTTGGATGGCCAGGAACTTTCTCCAGTGCAACGTGGGGAAGTCTGAAGTCATGCTGTTCGGGGAAGCAAAAATTCTGTGGACCCCTGACTGGTGGCCTACGAGTTTGGGAGTGGCACCTTCCCCCAAACAGGTGGTGAAAAATCTGGGGGTCCGTCTGGACCATGACCTCAATCTTGTACATCATGCCAACACCACGGTGGGGTCTTGTTTTCATATCATCAGCCTCCTTCGGAAAGTGTTTCCTCTTCTCCCTGACAGCACAAGGAAGACCTTGGTCCAGGCCCTCGTATTGAGTCGCCTCGACTATTGCAATGGTCTTCTTTTAGCGGCCACCGAAGGAGTGCTCAACAAACTCCAAGTGGTTCAGAACACCGCGGCTCGTCTGGTGACAAATGCCCCCCCCAGAACACCATCTCTGCCCCTTCTCAAAAAGCTCCACTGGCTTCCTATCCGGAGACGGGTGGAATTTAAGACCTGCTGTGTGATTCACAAAAGTCTCCAT
Source organism: Lissotriton vulgaris (assembly GCF_964263255.1). Classification (NCBI taxonomy): domain Eukaryota; kingdom Metazoa; phylum Chordata; class Amphibia; order Caudata; family Salamandridae; genus Lissotriton; species Lissotriton vulgaris. The sequence goes on along the minus strand of NC_141693.1, from coordinate 1,994,941,826 downwards.
AATCTAGGACCGCTCTATCTGGCCGAAAAATTTGTTCATCATCATCCCCTTCGTAATTTACGGTCCAGTAATCAGCTGCTACTACAGATTCCACGACATAACAAGACCAGACAGGGAGGACGTGCTCTTTCTGTTATGGGTCCGCGCCTGTGGAACAACCTCCCCCTCTCCCTTAGACAGTGCTCTAGTCATCTAGCCTTCAGGAAAAGTCTCAAGACAACCCTATTTCAGCTTTAGTGCCTGCTAGACCTGTTCCTTTCAGCACTGCGCGGAGATACACCTTCGGGTGTGATTCCGGCGCGTTATAAACCTATAAATAAATAAATAAACTCGAAGAAATCCATCCTAACTAAATATGCTGCTCGCGATGGTAGGGTGTTCTATGCTAAGGAATGCCTCTGTCAACCCAGGGCAAATCCCTTAGGCCAACCAGAACCTTCGACCTAGTGTCTCAGGCTTGCACTCCAAAGACTTGGCACCGGAACCCTACAGCTGAACCCGGATGGCGGTTCGAAAAACAGAAATAAGTAGATCCTCGGTGGAGAGTTAACCTGCAAACAGAAAAATCATAAAAACTTCATTTATCTTTTATTTGTCCCACTACTCTTGGTCGCAAATTATAACGATCTTTTCCAGGCAGTCTTTGATCTCAAAACAAGAGTTCAGTCTCAGTAGTGTTCAGTCGATTCACAGGAGGCACAGCTTCTTGCAGACTATCATCACTTTCTTTCTCAGAGTCTGTACCAATCAGACTGGCATCGCTGAATGACAAAAATCGTGGCACAGTGTCTGTTTCAGAGTCTGGAAGTCCCTCCTGGACCCACTGGTCGTACGTTAAGGGCAATGGTACCCTCTTACAATGTACACCGTGGATCCAGTGTTTCTTGCCTTGCACTCGAACTGCAGAACGTGTAGACAGGAGGACCAGGTGCGGTCCTGTCCAGCGGGGCTGTTCGTTCTTGCTTCGCTGAAAGTTCTTAACAAGGACCCACGATCCAGGTTCAATAGCGTGGCCTGGATCTTCAGAAGCTCGTGGCAGACTTTCATGCACCTGTTGGTGTAAAACACGCAGTTTAGCCGTCAGTTTGTGCAAGTAATCAAGCAACACAGGATACTTGAGGTCGCTAAACTTTGTTGGTCTTGGTACACCCCAAATATTCGCCGGGCGACCAAACACAACCTCATACGGACTCAAACCCATTCGCGAATGCACAGTCATCCTTGTGGACAGGAGCGCTAAAGGCAAAGCATCTGGCCTCTGTAAACCAGAGCTCGCTTGGATTTTAGCTAACTTAAACTTCAAAGTGCCATTATAGCACTCGACTAAACCAGCTGATTGGGGGTGATTTGCAGCATGAAACTTCTGCCGGATTCCTAATCCCTCGCATTCTCTCTTCATTACTTGACCCACAAATTCACTCCCATTGTCACTCCAGATAATTCTCGGCAAACAAAACCTCAGGAAAAATTCCTTTATTAGGGCTTTCGCTGTGGACAAGGCAGTATTGTCCTTCAAAGGATAAGCTTCCACCACAGACATATTTCAGGTTGTTGCATCTCTCCATGTGGATGAAATCTAGCTGCAAAGCCTCGAATGGATACGTAGGAGGAGCAAAATGACCAGCTGGTGTTGGAGTTCCCTTACCAGGATTGTACATTAAACACACCATACAGTTCTTAACCAAATTCTCTGCACATTTGGGAATTCCCGCATTCTGCCAAACCGGAGCCAACAACTTACAAATCCCTTTCACGTTGATATGTGCCATCCCATGAGCCATTGTAACAACCGGAAGCACATACGCGTCAGGCAACAACCATCTTTGATGCTTGGACAAATCAGTCCAACAACCATTCGAATCCAATCTACCCTTACTTTCTCTCCATTCATTCAACTCTTTCTCTGTAGCTTCAGCTTGGATGGATTTCACACTCTTAATCGTATCTTCACACATACTCTTCTCTGGAACCCATCTCGCCGGACCTGCAACATACATTTGACTCATCACATTTCTCGCAGTTTCTTTCGCAACTTCATCCGCAAATGCATTCCCATGACCAACATCGTCCGTAACTTTCTTATGGGCACTGCATTTCACAATCGCTACTTGTAATGGCAAAGTAAGTGATTCAAGGAGTTCATTCACCAACTGTCCATGCTGGATCTTCGTTCCGTGCGAAGTCAAAAACCCACGTTCACGCCACAAACGTCCAAAGCTATGAGCCACACCAAACGCATATTGGCTGTCAGTATACACATTCACTCGTTTACCTTTCGCCAACACACATGTTCTCGTTAATGCAATCAACTCTGCTGCCTGCGCTGAATTATATGGTATACGTGCAGCTTCAACAATCGTATGCAAAGTCGTAACAGCATATGCCGCAGTCGTATCACCATTTGGCAACTTAAAACACGAACCATCAACCCACAAAGTACCATCACACTCTGGAAGAGGAGTATCCCTAAGGTCTATTCTCCCTTTCGTTTCTTCCTCAGTTCTCAGAAAACAATCATGTTGTTCTTCACTATCATCTTCTGTCTCAACTGAAATCGGCAACAACGTGGCTGGATTCAAAGTGTTGCATCGTTTAATGTGCACATGACTCGCTAACAAGGTCAACTCGTAACCCGACAACCGAGCACTAGTTAAGTGCTGTGTCTTGGTACGGTTTAACAAGGTATCCACTGCATGTGGAACCATTACCACTAACATGTTGTCCATAACCAAACCAGCAGACTGTCGAATTGAAACAGCCGCTGCTGCTGTTGCTCTCAAGCAACTCGCCAACGCTCTAGCTACCGGATCTAAAGTTGGCGAAAAGTACGCACATAGGCGTTGCTTATCGCCAAACTGCTGAGTCAAGACTGATAATGCACATCCCTCTCTCTCGTGAACATACGATGCGAAAGGCTTACTGTAGTCGGGGGTACCCAACACAGGAGCCGAACACAACGCATTGCGTAATTCGGAAAAGCTCTTCTGACATTCGTCAGTCCAAGGAATAGAATTTGGAGTATCCTTAACAGTAAGAGCTATCAAAGATTTCGCTAGCAAAGAAAAATTAGGGATCCACTGTCTGCAGTACGACGTAATACCCAAAAACGCACGTACTTCTCTCTTTGTTGTAGGAACACTCATTTTCGCAATAGCTTGAATTCTCTCTGGGGTCAATTTCCTTCCCTCCTTCGATAAGAGGTGACCTAAGTAGGTTACTTCTTGTCGACAATATTGCAACTTGGAGAGAGAAACTTTGTGATGAAAATCAGACAAGTGGCGTAACAACGACAACGTGGCTTCTCTACAAATCTCTTCATTGTCAGCGGCGATTAGCAAATCGTCAACATATTGAATAAGGGCAGCACCATCAGGTAAAACCAACAGATCAAGTTGTGTTTTCAAAGCTTGACTATAAATCGATGAACTCTCGCAATAGCCTTGAGGAGCGCGCTTAAAGTGGAAACTTTGTCCTCCTGAAGAGAATCCAAAGATGTCTCTACTTTCCACGACAATCGGGATGCTGAAGAAAGCATTCTTCAAGTCAATCACCGAAAACCATGTGGCTGTAGCCGGAATCAGAGTCAACAAAGCAGAAATATCAGGCACAACAGGAAACTGTGGAACAACAATCTTGTTCACTTCGTGAAGATCGATCACAAACCTATATAATGGAGGCTGTGAAGAATCAGTTCTCTTCAAAACAGGCAAAACGGGACTATTGCACACATTACCTCTCGTTTCCTCAATCACACCTTTCTCGATCAGATCATAAATAATCGCTAAAAGTGCTCTCTCACCATCACTCGAGATACGGTACTGTGGAATGCGCGGTAACTTAGCATTCGCCTTTAGTGTCACAACATATGGAGGAATCTCCTAAAGACCCACATCGTTCAGACCAATAGCCCACAATGAATCTGGTAAAGAAGACAATTCAGGTGGAAGTCTGTCTTTCGACATGTACATCGGAGAGATCACTCTCTCACCCAACGTAAGATGTACTCCTGACGGAGAACAATACAGCGTCGCATACAATCTTTTCAATAAATCCAATCCCAACAAATTCTCACCCCAACCTGTAGTCAAAATGAGGGGTGCCTCAAACTTACGAGGTCCAACAGAAAGAGACAACGGAGTAGAAATCGGATTTGTAACCGGGGCGCCAGAAAAACCTACAGAGACGTTCTCAAAGCCAGACAAAGGTGCGCCAGGGAGTTTAGAGTTCATAATAGAACTCTTTGTAGCACCAGTGTCTAACAGAAAAGGCTCCGACACACCGGATGCAATCACTTCAACATAAGGTCCACTCTGATCTACTGGAACTGAAACAACTCCCTCTCTTTGTCCATGGCTGTCCTAACAATCATTACCATCCACTTCCTCACCTTCGACATAGTAATCATCCATATAGTACTGTGCTGTCCTACCAGACGAACCTTGCTGCTGATCAAAACTATTCATTGAATTCTGTGGAGGCAAAGAACGCACGTTCGGTCCTCGACCTCTACCTCTAGGCGCTTGTTGAGCACCTTGACCTCTCACACCAGAAGCACCATTTGTGCGCTGTAACAAAACCGGACAACTATTCTTAAAATGGCCCTCTTCTTTGCAATATGCACACTGATTAGGCCCATACGGAAAACGCTGTTGAGAGGGCTCGTTCCTTTGCGAGTTTCTCGAATATTGCTGATTCTGCTGATAATTGCGTTGATTATTAGTACGGGTGGATAAGCTTGTTGGAGAATAACTTTAGTCTTCAATTCCTTAGTCTTCTTATCCGCTTTCTCTAACTCATCTTTGTGCCTATTTTCATAGTACTGGGCTGTAGCTAAAATCTGTGCTGACGTGGAAACAGCCCAAGCACTCTCGGAGTCCTTCAACATAGTACACAATTCAGGAAGCAAATTATGTACAAATTTGTCGACAAACAATCTCTGGCCACCTTCAGTAGCCATATCCTGACCACTATGATCTACAAATGTCTCTTCAAACCACGTGAAAAAGTCGAACACCGTCTCGTCTTTCTTCTGCTTACAAGCAGACAACTTGTACCAATTAACACGCACTTCGGGCAGCAAAGTCTTCATATAATTAGTTATCCTACCAGGGAGTTGAGTAATGAGGTCTTCATGCTTAGCACCTCCAACTTGTCTATCATTCGCAGCACTGATATTAACCCATGTATCACCTAATTCTTGGTCATGATCCGTATGTCGAATCGTACTCCAAATAGGTTGTGGGACAACATTTCCAAACAACATATCTATGTCTGCTAAATTCATGATGCACGAACCCACAGTTTGAGTGAGCTCTTTGTAATATCCTGCTGGATTTTTGCGCGGATCGGGCAAAGACTGTTTAAGCGCTAAGACTTCAGCACGCTTCCAAGGAACATGTACCCAAACTCGTTGAAAGTGTATAGCAACATTTCCATCAGTAGGTCTCCAAACTGGAGGAACCTCACGCATCGGATATTGACGCGCTTTTCTCCTAACTAACGAATCAGGCTCAAACAATCGCTCGGGAGGAGTGTCGCTACAAAACGACAAGATAGTCGCAACTGCTCTTTCAACATCACTCGGACCCACAACGGTCCCTTTCGCAAACTCAGAACGTATTCGATACAACTCTTCAGGAGCTTTACCTACTTCTTCAACCCATTGTTCATGGAGGAATCCACACATCATATCAAAAACGTACCGTTGCTTCGGTGCTTCCCATTGAAGGAAAACATCCATAACACCCTCAAGAGCATACTGAGAAGCATACGTAATCCACTTACGTGCCAAATGATCCAAAACTGTACGTTCATTTATGTCGGGCAACTGACTACGTGATTGTCTACGCCCACTAACCGGAGACATACCCAACTGTCCCAACAAAGGAGAAAGGAAACCAGAAAAAGCAGCAGTCATTCGCTATCTAGCAGAAGGAGAAGATGAAAGAATAAGAGAAGACGGAACAAAAGTAGAAGAATCCAAAGTCGGAACAGACGGAGTATTATAGATAGGCATAGGAGTAGCAGACGAAGAAGGAAGCAAAGTTGGCGGCCCCTGAGGAGGCTGCGCCGAAGGAACAGTAGCCAACGGAAGAGGAGCTGGCTGTGGAGGAATTGCAGGTGGCAAAGCAACTGGAGGTTGCACAACTACAACTAGTGGTGGTGTTGCCGTAGCATCCTGTGCATAAGGGGGTGGCGAACTCAATAGATGTGACATTAAAGGATCTTTCGCAAGATCTTTCTTTTCTTCCTGCTCTTTAGGCGGCAAAGCTGGGTAGCACTTATCTACCGCTAACTTCCTAACTCTAAGCATCTGTTCGCTCTCTTGCTCTTCCTCATTATCCCTATACGCTATAGCAGCTTGCACCATTGACAACCCTCGTTCTCGTTTATTCTTCTACGCTAATTTAATTTCTTTCTGTTTGGCTTCTTTGCGCCATATGTGGAAAGAGTCAAACATTGCCGGCCGGGCTTTCTTCTTGAACAGTTTAACTTCAAGATTATCTAGAATCTCAGTTTCAAAGCTACCGTAACGGGGCCACTGTAGGACACCGTCTTTTCTCGTATATTTTACCCAGATGTCATTATAACTAATTGTACCCACACCATGCTTCACATAGAGATCATATGTAGGAGTTCCAATTGGAGGAACCGGACACAAATCCTCTAACCGGGAATCTTTAGAACAACCACAACTAAATAACTTTCCAAGTCTGCTAAGACCAGGCATCTTGCTCACTAGTCTAGCTTCAAACTACAAGGGAGATCTCAAAACGATAGTCTCGCAAATACACGGGTCCCTTGGCTTTGGGACCTGCAGGTTCCAAATCAAAGCGATCCACTAAAGGATACCAAAGCAAACTAAGGACTAGAAGACGCTCCACTCATACTTAACTGAAATGTCGATGGCGTCACCAGAAGACCCGTCAATCGTCTCGCTCTACAAATCGTCTAAGGCTCCAAGACAGGGCGACAGTCAGGGCAGCAGTCCTTCGTAGCCGTCGGAAAGCAGGGAACCTCGCAGCAAAGACTTTCGGACCACGACGACATACAGGGGTCGATGAAGTGGTTGGCCTTCCTCCAGAATTTCCACGCGAAGCTCTCCACAATCGTCGGGCTTGGACCGGTACCACTGAAGTCGCCCTGCGTTGGGCGCCAACTGAAGGACCAGGTTTTAGAACCTAGCGTCGTCAGGGAAAACGCCCGATGCCTTCGAGTTCCCCTGCCTCGGCAAACAGAGACACGGGACGCTTCTTGATGATGTCAAAGACCAAAGTTTATTGGCTGCAACCAGGAACAGAGGTCTACGAAGCACACACAGGTGGTTCGCTAGAGACCGCACAAATTCAATGAGCAGAGCATGGTCTTTTATGCCAAAAATCAGGCCTCAGGCAACATTCCAAACTAGCATCGGATACATACAAACTGGCCAATAACGGGGTGACATTTCAAACATATCGCATGACAACAATCCCCTTGTCCGTTGTCCAGCCCACCAGAAATGACCAAGCACATTCCAATTTCTTGTTCGATCAGGCCGGACAAAACCATCATAAAACCTCAACCCAAATCAGTAATCATGTCGTAAAGGAAGGAGCAGAAACAGATTGGAAGCAAGATAGAAAGGTGGATGCAGTGTACCATAAACTTCGGCATGTCCTGCTCTTTGATCTTTATCTGACCAGCTGCTTAACAAGGAACTGGCTCAGCGAGGTCAGCCTCGGGCAAGGAGTCAGTTCGGCCAGGTCATTCAGAAGTCAGCTAAGGTGTACGTGTCTCGAGGACTCGTTCGGCCGTAGTCGTCGGCCTATGTGAGGGCAACCACACAAAATGGCTGCCACACACAAAATAGAACCCGAAGGATCAAACAGAAATCCCTAAATACACAATGTTCTCATTGATCGATTTATGCGAAAACACTCGTACATACCGCACTCGTGATTTGCGGTCCGCTGATACCAAAATCGTATATTTCCGACGACCTTTATTGAACGGGTTCGGAACCACCGAACCACAGACCCTCAAACTACGGAACTACAATACTCGCCCCTGGCCCTCACTCTCTCCTCTGTGTGGGATACTCCACCCGACCCTCATTCCCTCCTCTGTGTGTGATACTTCACCCCAGCCCTCACTCTCTCCTCTGTGTGTTATACTCCTCCCCGGCCCTTACTCTCTCCTCTGTGTGTGATACTCCACCCCGGCCCTCTCTCTCCTCTGTGTGTGATACTCCTCCCGGCTGTCACTCTCTCCTGTGTGAGTGATACTCCTTCCCGGCCCTCACTCTCACCTCTGTGTGTGATACTTCACCCCGGCCGTCACTCTCTCCTTTGTGTGTGATACTCCTCCCCGACCCTCACTCCCTCCTCGGTGTGTGATACTCCACCCTGGCCCTCACTCTCTCCTCTGTGAGTGATACTCCACCACGGCCCTCACTCTCTCCTCTGTGTGTGATACTCCACCCCGGCCCTCACTCTCTCCTCTGTGTGTGATACTCCACCCCGGCCCTCACTCTCTCCTCTGTGTGTGATACTCCACCCCAGCCCTCACTCTCTCCTCTGTGTGTGATACTCCACCCCGGCCCTCACTCTCTCCTCTGTGTGTGATACTCCACCCCGGCCCTCACTCTCTCCTCTGTGTGTGATACTCCACCCGGCCCTCACTCTCTCCTCTGTGTGTGATACTCCACCCCGGCCCTCACTCTCTCCTCTGTGTGTGATACTCCACCCCGGCCCTCACTCTCTCCTCTGTGTGTGATACTCCACCCCAGCCCTCACTCTCTCCTCTGTGTGTGATACTCCACCCCGGCCCTCACTCTCTCCTCTGCGTGTGATACTCCACCCCGGCCCTCACTCTCTCCTCTGTGTGTGATACTCCACCCCGGCCCTCACTCTCTCCTCTGTGTGTGATACTCCACCCCAGCCCTCACTCTCTCCTCTGTGTGTGATGCTCCTCCCCGGCCCTCACTCTCTCCTCTGTGTGTGATACTCCACCCCGGCCCTCACTCTCTCCTCTGTGTGTGATACTCCACCCTGGCCCTCACTCTCGCCTCTGTGTGTGATGCTCCTCCCCAGCCCTCACTCTCTCCTCTGTGTGTGATACTCCACCCCGGCCCTCACTCTCTCCTCTGTGTGTGATACTCCACCCCAGCCCTCACTCTCTCCTCTGTGTGTGATGCTCCTCCCCGGCCCTCACTCTCTCCTCTGTGTGTGATACTCCACCCCGGGCCTCACTCTCTCCTCTGTGTGTGATACTCCACCCTGGCCCTCACTCTCTCCTCTGTGTGTGATACTCCACCCCGGCCCTCACTCTCCTCTGTGTGTGATACTCCACCCGGCCATCACTCTCTCCTCTGTGTGTGATACTCCGCCTGATATGTAGTGCTCACTATTCTAGTGATCACTGTGTATCATTCCAAACGACCCTTATTGATGATTGGTTGTAAGTCAACCGTTAGATCAGCTATCCTAGTAGCATGGACAAGAGCAGTATTTAGGCTAAACTCTAGAGGGCGTGTTAAGCCAGCTGTTATACCATCACATATACCCCTTGAACACCAAGTGAAAGGACACCACACAAGTTGTTATGAAAATAAAGTATATTTATTTAGAACACAACAGCCCTGGACTCTTTATGAGGACAGGGCGCTAAGCACAATACAAAGCTCTTAGGAAAATACGCAAAGTCGCACAATTTACACAAATGCCCGAGGGGCACGAAAAACCATATACTCTAAAAGTGGAATGCGAAATTACTAGCAGGTAAGTACTACTCTATTAGGCTTTAGGATCGCTAGGACTTGACTACTGAACCTTCAGATTACTAGCAGGAGGCCTAGGGAGATCGGGTGCAGAGTGTGCACTCTCACGCGGGATGCGGGACAAAGTCTATGGAGGCTAGATTTCGTAAAGTTAGTGTTATCGGACGAATCCGACTAGGTAGAGCTGAAACGAAAAAAGATCTGGACCTTTGGATAGCAAAGCTATGCTGGAGCACAGAAATGCTGAGTTTACCTAGCCCAGGGGCTGCAGATGCATAGGTCTGGAAAGACGTCGGGAATCCTCGTTGCAGTCTATGGAGCCTGAAAGAAGAAGTTGCTGGCAGGCGACCAGTGATGAAGTTCGAAGTGATCCAAGTCTGGATCGAAGATGGAAGACACCTGTAAGCAGAGGGGACCAAGTTCTGAATCACTAGCCAGTGATTAGATGGGCACCAGGATGGCACCGGATGGAGTCACCTCGACCAGGTGAGTGGGCGACGATGGGCTCTGCAGTCTGACGGACCAGGAGGCATTGTCGGTGACCAGGATGGAGGTGCGAGCTGTCCCACGATGGTATCTGCTGTCGACGTCACTGGACCCAGGTTTGGGGCAACAAGTCTTGGCAAATGCAAGCCCACGCAGTGGACTTAAAATGGCGTCTGGAGTGGACCAGGAGGGTCCGGGGTGCTCCTCTGTAGGAGGAGAGCAAGGCCCAGTCTGGAGCAACCAGACCAGTGTTGAAAATGTTGTCGTTCGTCGTCGGGAAGGCCACAAGCCGGCGGGCAAGTAGCCAGACAACGCGGTGAGCAGCAAAGAGCAGAAGGGCCCCACGCAGATCTCGTGGATGCTGGGGGGCTGGACTTCGGTGCTGGAGCTGCTCAGGGTTAGGGCTTCTCACACCACAAAGCACTCACTCGAGGATTCCTCGGCGGTCATGCTGGGCAAGCGTCGTGCAGTCCTGAAGATGGCCGGTCCCTCGAGGTCTCGTCACACCCACGAATCTCAGCTGAGCTGACGATGCAGGTAGAGGTCAGAGGTGCCAGGGAAGCTGGTTCTCATCGAGCTGGGCAGTCTTGATCCGGAGTAGAGACTTACAGCAAACCGCGATGCTTGGATGGTGCCTGCGGGTGCAGGGTGTCTACTCCTTAGCCACAAGGGAGAGTCTTCTGAAAGGTTCAAGAGTTCTTTCGTGGAAAGTCATCAAGATTCGGAATTATCTAATTTGGAAGGGGTCCCCGCACCTACCTTTATACTAAAGAAAGGGGCTGGTACGGGACTAGGTCCTGCCCATGGGTGGGACCAGGAAGGGTGGTGGTTACACCCCTCTCCCATGCCGGACTTTCCGCAGCTCCGGGGCTGGTGTGCCCCTGGAGCCGGTTTAGACTGGCAGATGCATAGTGAGCACCGGGGTGCCACTTGCAGTCACCTTCCTATTCAGCCCTGCCTACCTAGGATACACAAAACCCTGTCTGGGTCGGTGCTAGCACCGTCCCTGACAGGAAACCCTTTGTCCAAGCTCTCCTCACTGGAAGGACTCCCAGCAGCAGGAGGTCAGACTTGTGTCTGTGGTGGCAGCATCCATTTTGTGATGCTGAGGCTCAAGTTAACTTTAACCGGGGTTCACAGTTGCATACATGGTGTGTCCCTCTAGAAGGGTGGAATGCTAACCCCGTCGCCAGAATTGGCGAGGGGTTAGTATTCCAATTCGTATGACACCTTACTCGACATGTTTTGATAAAGCGATACCAAAGTTGGCATATAACCGCGAGGATTATAATGCACTTAAGAGTATATGATATGCGTTATCATGGAACAGCTATTAGGACTTGGTTCCGCAAGCTGCAAATGGGCTCAGCTCATGCCAGAGCACCATCTCACATAATTCCAAGCACTCTGCCTTCAGGATTGTTAAGGCCTGCCATAGGAGTGACTGATAGGAATCTATGTGTCCATTTTAGGTTTAGATATAGGTGTACTATATCTAAAGCAAAGGGTGATTACACCACCTTGCCCCAGCTGTCGTGCAGCCAGTTGTGTCAGATTTAGATGGCCAGCCAGGGGTGGCATAATACATGCTGCAGCCCCTGGTAGGCCCTGGGTACACCTATGCCCTGAGTTACAGGGTCTGATAAGGTGGCCCAGTACCAATTGGATATGTACCTAAGGTACATGGAATCCATTTTAGAGAGAGAGCAGTAGGCCTGGGGTCCTGATTGGCAGGGTCCCAGGCCAACTATGTCAAAAACCAGCTAAAACACAAGGCAAAAAGTTGGGGGCAACCATAGTCAGGATCCACCTTCCTACACCGGCTGTCACTCTCTCCTGTGTGAGTGATACTCCTTCCTGGCTGTCACTCTCTCCTTTGTGTGTGATACTCCTCCCCAGCCCTCACTCTCTCCTCTGTGTGTGATACTCCTCCCCGACCCTCTCTGTAGTTCCGTGGTCCCGAATTGGGTTCGACAGTTCTGAAACCCGATTTATAAAGATCGTCGGAAATGGACGATTTTGGTGTCAACAGACCGCAAATGGCGAGTGTAACTTGTCTGAGTGTTTTCGTATGAATCGATATAGGAGAACACTCTGCATTTGAGAATTTGGTTTGAACCCTCGGGTTCCATTTTGTATGTGGCAGCCATCTTGTGTGGTTGCCCTAACATAGGCCCTATGATCGTGGCCGAACGAGTCCTTGACACGTACGCCTTAGTTGACTTCTGGTTGACCTGGCCGAACTGACTCCTCGCCTGGGGCGAATCCCGCTGTGCCAGTTCCTTGTTCAGCAGCTGCACTGATAAAGATCAAAGAGCAGGACGTGCCTTGACTTCATGGCACACCGTTCCCACTCCCCTATCTCCTTCCCATCTGTTTCTGCCTTTCCTTTACGACATGTTCATCGATCTGGGTTGAAGGTTTTATGATGGGTTTGTCCGGCCTGATCGAACAGGAAACTTAGCATATGTGCGATCGTTTTGGTGGGCTGGAAAACGGAAAGTGGGATTAACTTTGACTGTCGTGATTCGTTACTTTTTGAAATGCTACTTGTTCATTGGTTAGTTTGTATGCACTGAATGTAAATTGTGATGTTGCCAGAGGCGTAATTTTCAGCATAAAGGACCGAGTTTCGTTCATTGAGTTGGTGCAGTCTCTGTCGAACTACCCGTGTGTACTTCGTAGACCTCTGTCCCTGGTTGCAACCAATAAACTTTGGTCTTTGACGTCATCAAGAAGTATCCTGTGTCTCTGTTAGCCAAGACAGGGGAATCCGGGGTCTTTGGGTGTTGCCCTGACACCGCTGGGTTATTGTAATAGTATTGGTTCCGAGAAAACCCAGTACCTCATTTGGCGCCCAACATGGGGCGACTTCAGCGGTACTGGTCCAAGCCAGAGGTTCGTGAGGAGCTTTGTGAGAAAATTCCGGAGGTTGGCCAGCCACTTCAGCGACCCCTGTATGTCGACGTGGTTCCGAAGGTCTTTGCTGCGAGGTTTTCCGCGTCCCGACGGCTACGAAGGACTGCTGCCCTGACTGTCGCCCTGTTTTGGAGCCTTAGACGTTTGTAGAGCGAGACGATTGACGGGTCTTCTGGTGACGCCATTGACAATTCAGTTAAGTATAAAGGGAGTGTCTCCTAGTCCTTAGTTTTTTTTGTATCCTTTAGTGGATAGCTTTGATTTGGTACCTGCAGGCCCCAAAGCCAAGGGATTTGTGTATTCACGAGCTTATCGATTTTTAGATTACCCTTGTTGTTTGAAGCTAGAGTAGTGAGCAAGATGCCTGGTTTTAGCAGTCTTAGGAATTTGTTTAGTTGTGGTATGTTGAGGGATTCCCGGTTAGAGGATTCGTGTCCGGTTCCTCCGATCGGAACTCCTACATACGAGTTGTATGTGAAACATGGAGTAGGTCCTATTAGCTACAATGAGATTTGGGTAAAATATACGAAGAATGACGGTGTTCTACAGTTGCCCCGTTATGGTAGTTTCGAGACGGAAGTTTTAGATAACCTTGAAGTGAGGTTGTTCAAGAAGAAAGCCCGGCCGGCAATGTTTGACTCTTTCCGCATATGGCGCAAGGAAGCCAAACAGAAAGAAATTAAGTTAGCAAAGATGAATAGAAAGGGTATGTCAATGGTGCAAGCTGCCATTGCATACAGAGATGATGAAGAAGAGAAAAACAGTGAGCAGATGCTTAGAGTTGGAGTTCTGGACTAATTAAGGTCCAGAGGTGCCAGGGATAACACCCGAAGACCCCTGAGTTCTACCTGTCTCGGTGCACAGATAAACAGAAACACGGGCTTCTCGATGGTGGCGTCAAAGACCAAAGGTTTATTACTGCAGGGATACAGAAGTCACAGAAACTACACACGGGCAGATTCTAGGAGCCTGTTCGATTTGTACTAAGTGGGTTGCTCCTTAAATACACAATTTTTAGCTGTAGGCAACATTCTTCACATACTCGTACATTTCTTAAACTTAGTATCCTAAACAATAAATATTTGGCGTCAAACTGGAACGGTCAACAAAGTTCTGATGTCAAACATTACGAATGAGGGGTTTCCACTGTTCAATCATAATCCCGTGTCATCTTCTCATTCAAGAGCCGGACCGCCTCATCGTAAATTTCGTTACCTCCCCATAGTAAAAGCCCAGAAGGAAAGGAGCAGAGCCAGGTGTAGGAGATAGAAAAGCAGGATAGGAGATGTTTGTGGGTCATAAATGGGCAAGGCTACTGTCTTCGGCCGCCTAATCATGATCAGGCCAACGAGCACGAGAACCAGTATAGCAGGACTGGCCTCAGGCAGAGGAGGCAGCTTCTGTCGAGTCATGCGGCCACAGCGTTTCTGAACTAAGGTTTACGTGTCATTAACAGGGTGCATCGCCGGCCTAAAGCCTACGTGTCCTTTAGCGAAATGAATTGATCCGAGGTCACTGTTTGTTCATTGACTATGTGAGGGCAAGAATACAAGATGGATGCCGTATTCCGAAATGGATGCCATTGGTGTACCGGAAGTGTGCTCATAACAAGAGTGCTCTTGCTCATAGCATAGCGAAAACACCAGGATATACTATATGGATCATTTACGGTTCACTGGTACCGGAATTATAGGTTTACGATAATGTCGAAAACACGGGTTCGAATCGTCACGGAACCTCAGACCCTCCTTTTGCCCTTACATAGGCAATTTCTCACTCTATGTCAGGGTCTATCTCGATGTTCATCAGGTCAGTGATATGTTGCTGTAGCATTATTCTTTCTCGTACCTTGTCTCCCAACACAGGCGGTTTCCTTAAACAGGTTGCAGCACAGAGGCTACACAAGGCAGGACCACACTGGATAACAAGACAGCACGAGAATAGGAACACTAAGACAATACCAATGACCATCAGAACCTTCCATCCCCACGCTGATGACAGAGTCCAAAGCCATTCCATAAATGACCAATTTCCCTTGTCTACATGAATAGAGTCGGAGATCTTGTGTAGCTTAGAGATCGCTTTGTACACTGTTGGAGCATTATTAGGGATATAAACACAGCAGCTCGATTGGATCATTCTGCATACCCCACCTCGATCTGCAAGTATTACATCAAGAACCATACGATTCTGTAATGTCATGAGACGATCCGCCTGGAGCTCAGCTGTTAAGTTACTAAGGGCACCAGCAGTTTCTGTAATAGTAGACTCAACTACCCGTGTTAGCTGACGTAGATTTCTACTATTGGCCATAGGCCCCCAGAACGGAAGGAAACCTTTGAAGAAGTCTCCGGCTTCCTGACCAGCAGTATCTTCCTTGTTAAAGACACCTCTTACAACTCTGGTTTTGTGATAATTTGGGGCAGCTGTGTATGTCGGAGGCAACAGTCGAGCAATATAACATGAACCTGAAAAGTCAGCAGGCAACCATGTATATGCTCTATCTCGACAGATGAAGTAGGTACCCTTAGCAGTTAGGAAGGCAGGGGGAAGAGTTTGATGGATACACATAAGTTTCAACACAGTCACTCTTCCCTAGCCGAGCTCTTGGATTCCTCCCATTACCTTGCAAACAGACTTGACCTCGGTGAGGTACGATCCAAACTGGAGTGGAGCTCTTACGCTTGTTTTCACCCAAACTAATGCTATATTCCGTAGCATTCCAACTCAAATAAACTCGTAGCTCATCTTTAGGAATAAATGGTGTGTTATTGACGTCTTTAATCATGTCAGTTATTCCCTTTAACAAGGCTTTATTAGCGGAGTTATACTTGGTGGAACGTGGAGGACGCGGGGGATAGGTCTCGAGGGCATAGACAAATACAGTCTGAAAGGCCCGACATGATCCATTATAGCTAAAAGGCAAGACCAGGTAGGGGATGCCCTTATCCATGGTATGTGGTATCAAACCACACACCCAGCAGTCCGTTGTGTTAACTACCAGTTGGTGTTGGTGCAAGAGCTGTACAAAAGTGTTATTTATAAATTCTGAGCGTCGAGCTTGCTCATGTTCAGGAAACGGATAAAAGGAATGAAGAGATGCAACAGTAGGAGAAACAGGAACATGGGGAGGTACTGTAGTTGTGATCGGTGCAAAGATTAAATGAATACCAAAGGCAATTCCACCCACCAACGTTATTAAAACAATCAAAAATGTAATTGCACATTGCATCAGAAAGCATTTGTTATGTAAAATTTTGTATAATCTATTCCTGCGAGCATAAATTACATTCTCTCGGCGCAGCCCAGGAAGCTCCATCTTCTACAACCGCTCATGACCACTGATGATTTGTACATAGTTGAAAATGCCTCTATCAGCCCTGGGAGTTCCCAAAACCAACAGAAAGACCGACCTTGTGTCTGGCCCCCGCAAATTCAACTAGGCACAAAGCCACGACCCTACGGCGACCCAGACGGCAAGGTAACAGAAACAACAGAAATAAACAGGGAAATACAAAAATGTTCAGTAAACTTCCTGGCCGGAGGTAATGTAATAGATCAAATATGAAAAAAATGCAGTTTCCTGCTTTATTTGTCCTTAGAATGAGAACGAAGGTTGTATCTCTGTTTTCCTGGCTTCGTTTGATCCGGGAATAGTCTATTTCCAGCAGGAGCAACAATGTTCGAATTCGCAGGTGACAAATGTTCGTTCGATGCAATGTTCTGGTCAGTAATCAAAGAAGCAGCTTCAGGGGGGGAGTCAGAGTTCGGTGAATCAGTTGTCAGTTCTGCATCACTAAAGGGAACATATCTAGGAACAGGTTCTGTGTCAGAGGCACCAATTCCTTGTCTAACCCAATTGTCATAAGGGAGTGGAAGGGGTACACGCTTAGTGTGAGTGGCGTGGACCCAATTTTTTTCGGCCAACCACACGTACAGCAGTCCTTGTCGCCAAGAGCACCTGAAAGGGGCCCACAAACTTTGGTTGGAGATTTCTGGTCCGTCCGAAGTTCCGGATGAGGATGAAATCTCCGGGTTTCAGCTGGTGACCTGGACTTTCCGGAGGCTTTGGCAATGCATCGAAAAACTGTTGGTGAATGAGACTCAATTTAGCAGTCAAGTCAAAAAGGTAATCAATTAACATTGGGTACTCTAGCTGCTTAAATTCTCGTGGTCTCGGTACTCCCCAGACATTTGCAGGGCGACCGAACACAATCTCATATGGGCTAAGCCCTACTCGAGAGTGCACAGTCGCTCTAGTGGATAACAAAGCCAACGGTAGTGCATCTGGCCAGGACAAACCCGTGGAAGCTTGGATCTTAGCAAGTTTCAGTTTAAGAGTACCATTGTACCCTTCAACTAAACCTGCTGACTGGGGGTGGTTCGCACTATGAAATTTTTGTTTAATCCCTAATCCTGCACACACACTCTGCATAACTTTCCCTACGAACTCACTCCCATTGTCTGACCATACAATCCGCGGCATTCCATACCTGGGGAAGTATTCTTTTAGGAGGATTTTAGCAGTGGACAAAGCAGTGTTATCTTTTAACGGATATGCTTCAATCCACCTCGAAAAAGCACAGACTACCACTAGGACATATTTAAGGTTATTACATCTGTCCATTATGAAATCCAACTGAATCACTTCGAAGGGACAAGAAGGAGGAGCGAAGTGTCCAGCGGGTGTGGGGGTTCCCTTACCAGGATTATGCATCAGGCATACCATGCAGTTCCTAACCACTCTTTCTGCACACTTACTGATTCCATCATTCCTCCAGACTGGGGCCAACATTTTACAAATCCCTTTTGAACTGATGTGCGCTGCTCCATGCGCCATCGTTACCACCGCAAGCACATACGCATCAGGCAACATCCAACGCTGATGCTCCGACAAGTCAATCCAACATCCACTCGAGTCCAATTTACCCGTTTTCTCTTTCCATGCAATCTTTTCCTCTTCAGTCGCTTCTTCCTGAATTGCTTTCACACTTTCCACTGTGTCCTCACACATTCCTGATTCAGCAATCCATCTCGCAGACGTCGCAACTTACATCCCACTCATCGTATTCCTGGCTGTCTTTTTAGCTATCTCATCAGCAAAAGCATTTCCACGACCGACATCATCCGTAACCGCTCGATGAGCACTGCACTTTACAATCGCAACTTCAGTCGGTAAGGTTAGAGATTCCAACAAGTCATTGACTAACTGACCATGCTGGATCTTAGTCCCATGGGACGTAATAAAACCTCTTTCCTTCCACAGTCGACCAAAACTATGTGCTACACCGAACGCATACTGACTATCTGTAAACACATTCACTCTCTTTCCCTTTGCTAAAACACACGCTCTAGTCAATGCAATTAATTCTGCAGCTTGGGCAGAATTCTGACTCACTCTTGCAGTCTCCACAATCGTACTCAAAGTCGTTACTGCGTAGGCAGCTGTCACATCACCATTCTCCAATTTAAAACAAGACCCGTCAACGTATAACGTGCCATCTGGATCTGGTAACGGAGTGTCCTTAAGATCAATCCGTGCTTTTGTCTCCTCCTCGGTTCTAAAACAACAGTCATGGGGTTCAGAATCACTCGACTCCTGGCTAGTCGGCAATAGTGTTGCTGGATTCAGTACATTGCATCTTTTAATCTGAATGTGACTCGCTAGAAGTGTCAGCTCATAGCCTGATAATCTAGCACTGGTGAGGTGCTGAGTTTTCGTTCAGTTCATGAGTGTATCCACGGCATGTGGAACCATTACTACTAGCATATTGTTCATGACCAGACCAGCAGATTGTCGAATGGACACTGCAGCTGCTGCTGTAGCTCTTAAGCAACTCGGCAACGCTCTGGCTACCGGGTCTAATGTTGATGAAAAATACGCACAAGGACGTTGTTTATCACCAAATCGTTGCGTCAAAACACTCAACGCACAACCTTCTCTCTCATGAACATAGAGTGAAAATGGCTTGCTGTAGTCAGGTGTACCCAACACAGGAGCTGAACACAGTGCATTTCGTAGCTCAGAGAAACTCTGCTGACATTCGTCAGACCGTGGCACCGGATTCGGAACACCTTTTCCAGTCAGGGCCACCAATGGTTTTGCCAAGAGAGAAAAATTTGGGATCCATTGCCTGCAGTATGAAGTAATACCTAAAAACGCACGCACTTCTCTCTGTGTGCTAGGAGCATTCATCTGCGTAATTGCTTTTATTCTCTCCGGGGTCAACCTTCTTCCCTCCTTTGACAAGAGATGACCTAAGTAGGTCACTTCTTGACAACAATATTGCAGTTTGGAAGGTGACCCCTTGTGATGTAAATCCGACAAATGATGCAGTAGGGAAATTGTAGCTGTTTTGCAAGTTTCCTCGTCATCAGCAGCCACTAGAAGGTCATCTACATATAGCACCAAAGCAGAACCAGGAGGAAGCACAAAAGAATCTAACTGACTTTTTAATGCCTGACTGTAAATGGACGGGCTTTCACAATAGCCTTGTGGAGCGCGATTAAACCTGAAACTACGACCTCCTAGAGAGAAGCCGAAAATATCCCTGCTTTCCTCGGCTATCGGAATGCTGAAGAAGGCATTCTTCAAGTCGATCACTGAAAACCATGTGGCTGTAGCAGGAATCAACGTCAACAATGCAGTAATGTCTGGAACCACAGGAAACTGTGGAATCACAATTTTATTAACCTCTCTAAGGTCAATCACAAATCTGTAGACTGGAGGTTTTGAAGGATCAGTGCGTTTTAGAATTGGCAGGACAGGACTGTTACAGACATTCCCTCTAGTTTCTTCTATTACGTCTTTCTGGATCAAATCTTGCACTATCAATAAAAGCGCACGTTCACCTTCGCTAGAGATCCTATATTGTGGAATTCGTGGGAATTTAACATTTGCTTTCAAACTTACTACATAAGGAGGAATTTCCAAAAGACCTACATCATTAGGACCAGTCGCCCAAAGAGTATCAGGGAGAGAACGCAGCTCCAGTGGGAGCGCATCCTTTGACAAGTACATTGGCGAGATGACTCTCTTACCCAACGTAAGCTGTACTCCTGAAGGAGAACAGTACAGTGTCGCATACAGGCGTTTTAACAGGTCTAAACCAAACAGATTTTCATTGCAACCTGTTGTCAAAATCAAGGGTGCTTTTAATTGACAAGGTCCAACAGAAATAGAGAAAGGACCAGAAACAGGATTGTGAACAGGGGCGCCTGCAAAACCTACTGAAACGTTCGTTAAGCCAGACAAAGGTGCGCCAGGGAGTTTCGCATGCATGATAGAACTTTTTGCTGCACCAGTATCCAACAGAAACGGTTCGACCACACCTGATGTAGCTACTACGACATAAGGCCCACTCTGATCTACTGGAACTGATACTACTCCCTCTCTTTGTCCATGGCTGTCCTAGTACTCATCTTGTCGAATTTCTTCGCTAACCTCACAATAATCTTCAACATGGTACTGTTGAGATCTACCATGCCGTACAGATTGTCCGTTTCGCTGATCGAAATAATTAGAAGGACGATCATTAGTCTGCGGAGGCATAGTACCTGGTCCTCGGCCTCTAGGGGTTTGCGTAAAACCACCACGACCTCTCTGAGCTGGAACACCATTATTTTGCGCATTTAGGACTGGACACTCATTCTTATAATGACCTTCCTATTTGCAGTAAGCACACTGATTCCATTGTACCTGCTGTCTTTGGTAACCGTAATCGGTCCTCTGATATGCTCCTTGCTGTGAGTTTGTCTGATTCGTGTGAGGCGGATATGCCTGTTGCAAAAGGACTTTAGTTTTTAAATCTTTAGTTTTCTTTTCTGATTTTTCTTTCTCTTCTTTATCCCTATTTTCATAGTACTGGGCAGTTGCAAGTATTTGCGCAGTCGTAGAGACAGCCCACGCACTTTCAGAATCTTTTAATTTATTACTAAGCTCTGGTAACAAATTATGCACAAATTTATCGACAAACAATCTCTGGCCTCCCTCCGTGCTCATATCCTGACCACTGTGATCTACGAAAGTTTCTTCAAATCTAGTGAAGAAGTCGGAGACGCTTTCGTCTTTCTTCTGCTTGCATGCGGACAATTTGTCCCAATTAACGCGCAATGCTGGCATCAAAGTTTTCATTAAATCAATTATTCTACCAGGTAAATTAGCAATTAGAGGTTCAGGCTTAGAACCACCAATTTGTTGACCATCTGCCGCTACTATAGCTGCCCAATCACCACCCAAAGCAACTTGATGATTTTCGTTACGAATTTTAGCCCAAATAGGTTGCGGCACTACATTGCCAAATAGCATGTCGATGTCTGCTAAATTCATAACACAAACTTGAACCGTCTGAGTCAGCTCTTTATAATATCCAGCTGGATTCTTACGCGGATCTGGCAAAGCCTGTTTTACTGCTAACACTTCAGCTCGTTTCCACGGAATGTGTATCCACACTCTCTGGAACTGTGCTGGAGCGGCTGCAATACCATTGACCACATCGGCTTGAATGGCTTCGCGCCATATTGGCGGAACCTCCCTCATCGGGTATTGACAACCTTGTTTTGCGCTATGTTTCTCTAGGTCCCTTGGTGAGCGGAGAGAAGGATCAGACCTATAGCCTAAAATCAGTTCCATCGCTTCTTTTACGTCCTGACCTACTATCATACCTGCAGCAAATTTTTGCTGAACATGAATTAAATCATCCGGAACTGATTCAGAATCATCCTCATCCCAATCCTCACGCAAAAGTGAACACATTACATCGAACACATAGCGCTGTGTCGGTTCATTCCATTGCATAAATGTTTCTAATACATCTCGTACATCATACCTTCCAACTTTCGAAATCCACCTAAGGGCCGTAGAATCTAATATTCCTCGTTCTTCAACACTAGGAAGCTGACTACGTCTCTGAGTAGAGTCAGAGGCAGGAGTCTTAATTAGAGTTTTGTAAAAAGGAGATAGAATATTAGTGACAGATTCGGTGATTTTTCGACGAACAGAAAGCGGAGACATAAAGCTTGCAGAAGTTTTGAGTAGAGTAGTAGTTGGAACAGATGAAACAGTAAGAGTAGGGGTAGCAGGCAAAGCAAATTGCGAAAGAACAGGTATAAGCGGAGCAGGCATAGGCAGATTAGCAGGCAACCCTGGAAGAGGGGGTGCCGGATGAATGTTGTTAACCACAGGGAGTGCAGGAACTGGATTCAGGGGAACAGGAGCAGGTATCCCAGGCTGTCCAGCAGCCGGTAACAAAACATGTAGCAAAGGTGGAGCCGTAGCACCCTGTGCATACGGTGGAGGTGACCTCAACAAATAAGACAACTGGGGATCCTTTTCAGGGTCCTCTACTGGCTTAGCAGCACATGATGGCAAGGCAGGGTAGCACTTGTCAATCGCCAAATTATGTTCTCTATCAGATATCTCTATCGCTTTCTCAGTTTCATTGAGTTGCAGCTGCTTAGCAGACTGCATTAAGGTCAACCCTTGCTCTTTTTGCTCTTTCTTCAATTTCTTAAGCTCTCTTTGTTTGGATTCTTTTCGCCAACAACGGAAAGAATCAAACATTGCCGGCCGGGCTTTCTTCTTAAACAATTTTATTTCCAAATTATCAAGGATTTCAGGTTCAAAACTACCATGTAGTGGCCAACTAAGGACACCATCCTTTTTCGTGTAACGGACCCACACCTCATTATAAGATATAGGACCCACACCATGCTTGCAATAGAGCTCGTAAGTAGGAGTTCCAATCGGAGGAACCGGACATGAGTCCTCCAACCGGGAATCCCTGTTGCAACCAAAACACGAAAACATACAGTTTTTCCGACTTACCATTTTGACAAACCGGAGCACAAAACAAACACAAACAAAGATGCGCAATCGAACTTAGAACTTAGGCCTACCAAATGAACAAATGTATCGATACCCAAACCAAACCAAAGATTATCGTAACGAAAACAACCAGTGATAATCTACAAAACCAAGTCAAGTCAGAGAACTGAAAGGATTATCCGAACAGAAGCAACCAATTGATAAATCCTTACAAAGTAACCAAAAACAACTAGCAACCACTTAATACTTAACTGAGGCACTGAAGACGTCACCAAGGAGAAACCCGTCTACGTCTCGCCGTACTAAGGTCTGCACCTCGGGTCCAAGACTGGGCGACAGTACTAAGGTCTGCACCTCGGGTCCAAGACAGGGCGACAGCCAAGGCAGCGGACCTCTGCAACCGTCTGAACGGGAACCCTCGTGGAAGAGAACGTCGGGCCACTTTTGCGATATACCGGGATCGATGAAGTGGGGCGCCTCCCTCTGGAATCTTCACACGAAGCTTCTCGAAATCTTCAGGCTTTTGGACCGGTACCGAATGACATCGCCCCACGTTGGGCACCAATTGGAGTTCTGGACTAATTAAGGTCCAGAGGTGCCAGGGATAACACCCGAAGACCCCTGAGTTCTACCTGTCTCGGTGCACAGATAAACAGAAACACGGGCTTATCGATGGTGGCGTCAAAGACCAAAGGTTTATTACTGCAGGGATACAGAAGTCACAGAAACTACACACGGGCAGATTCTAGGAGCCTGTTCGATTTGTACTAAGTGGGTTGCTCCTTAAATACACAATTTTTAGCTGTAGGCAACATTCTTCACATATTCGTACATTTCTTAAACTTAGTATCCTAAACAATAAATATTTGGCGTCAAACAGGAACGGTTAACAAAGTTCTGATGTCAAACATTACGAATGAGGGGTTTCCACTGTTCAATCATAATCCCGTGTCATCTTCTCATTCAAGAGCCGGACCGCCTCATCGTAAATTTCGTTACCTCCCCATAGTAAAAGCCCAGAAGGAAAGGAGCAGAGCCAGGTGTAGGAGATAGAAAAGCAGGATCGGAGATGTTTGTGGGTCGTAAAAGGGCAAGGCTACTGTCTTCGGCCGCCTAATCATGATCAGGCCAACGAGCACGAGAACCAGTATAGCAGGACTGGCCTCAGTCAGAGGAGGCAGCTTCTGTCGAGTCATGCGGCCACAGCGTTTCTGAACTAAGGTTTACGTGTCATTAACAGGGTGCATCGCCGGCCTAAAGCCTACGTGTCCTTTAGCGAAATGAATTGATCCGAGGTCACTGTTTGTTCATTGACTATGTGAGGGCAAGAATACAAGATGGATGCCGTATTCCGAAATGGATGCCATTGGTGTACCGGAAGTGTGCTCATAACAAGAGTGCTCTTGCTCATAACATAGCGAAAACACCAGGATATACTATATGGATCATTTACGGTTCACTGGTACCGGAATTATAGGTTTACGACAATGTCGAAAACACGGGTTCGAATCGTCACGGAACCTCAGAGTGAGGAAGTTAGCGGTAGACAGATGCTACCCAGTTTTGCCGGCTAAAGAGCAGAAAGACGATAAGGAGCTTGTGAAAGACCCTTTGATGTCGCATTTGCTAAATTCACCACCACCTTATGTGCAGAATGCTACGGCACCACCACAACCGGTTGTAGCCGCGCAAGCACCTATTGCTTTGCCTCCTGTTATTTCTCCACAGCCAGCTTCTTCGTTGGCTGTTGTTCCTTATGCGCAGCCTTCTCAAGGGTTGCCAACTTTGCCTCTTTCTACTACTACTGCCTCTATGTCTGTTCCGACCATGGATCCTACTACTACTACTGTTTCGTCTCCTCTTGTCGTTCCGACTGTTCCTTCTCCTAGACAGCGAATGACTGCTGCCTTTTCTAATTTTCTAACTCCTATCTTGGGACAAATGGGTATGTCTCCTGTGAGTGAGCGTAGACAGTCGCATAGCCAATTGCCTGATACAGATGAGCGAGTGGTGTTGTACCATATGGCACGTAGATGGGTGACGTATAGGTCCCAGTATGATCTGGAAGGTATTATGGATGTTTTCCGACAATGGGAAGAACCAAAGCAGCGCTATGTTTTTGAGCTTATGTGTCGGCTCCTCCACGAACAATGGATGGACGGATTGGGTGGAGTTCCTGTAGAATTGTCTTGATTACGTTCAGAATTTGCTAAAGGAACGATTGTGGGTTTACTCGATGTTGAGAAAGCAGTATCGACGTTATTGTCACTTTGTAGCGATGTCCCTACTGAACGGCTGTTTGAGCCAGATTCATCAGTTAGAAGACATGCGCGTCAATATCCGATGCGAGAGGTACCTCCGATATGGAGACCTGCTGATGCTGCTGCTAATCCACCTGTTGTTGCGCACTTTCAGCGTGTGTGGGTTCATATTCCATGGAAGCGTGCAAAAGTTTTAGCGCTTAAGCAGACCTTACCAGATCCGCGGAAGAATCCGGCAGGATATTATAAAGAACTTGCGCAAACTGTGAGTTTGTGCGTTATGAATTTGGCGGATATAGATATGCTGTTTGGGAATGTTGTCCCACAGTCTATCTGGAATGTCATTCGGCATACAGATCATGATAATGAATTGGGCGATTCGTGGGTGAATCTCGTTGCAGCAAACGATAGACAAGTTGGAGGTGCTAAGCCTGAAGATGTTATCGCTGAACTCCCTGGTAGAATTATCACTTTCATGAAGACTTTAATGCCTGAAGTCCATGTTAATTGGGACAAATTGTCAGCCTGTAAGCAGAAGAAAGACGAGTCTGTTTCAGACTTTTTCTCGCGTTTCGAGGAAACTTTCGTTGATCATAGTGGTCAGGATATGGCTACTGAAGGTGGCCAGAGATTGTTCGTTGATACATTCGGGCACAATCTTCTTCCTGAGTTGTGTACTAAGTTGAAGGATTCCGAGAGTGCTTGGCCTGTTTCTACGTCGGCGCAAATTCTTGCTACGGCTCAATACTACGAGAATAGGCGTAAGGATGAGTTAGAGAGAGCGGATAAGAAGACTAAGGAATTAAAGACTAAGGTTCTTCTACAACAAGCTTATCCACCCCGTGTTAATAATCAGCGCGATTATCAGCTGCCTCAACAGTATTTGAGGACCTCGCAAAGAGACGAGACTCCTCAACAACAGCGTATTCAGTATGGGCCTAATCAGTGTGCGTATTGTAGAGAAGTGGGCCATTATAGGAACAGTTGTCCGGGGGGGGCGTGGCCTGGAGCCGAAGATGGTGGACGTGTAGCTCTAGCGCTCCGTCCGTAGTCCTCCATACCAGCAAGTTATCCTGATTCCCCCACCTGCAGCCCACCTGATTTCGGTACCTGTGGCCCCCGGGGGAGTGCTGCTAGAAGCGGCGCAGTGTTTCTCCATTCTGCCCGCCCCGCGGGCGCGTTGCAGCATCGACTCCGGCCGCGGCCTGCGGGACGCGGTGAAGCCCCGGACTCGAGTGGCCAGCCTTCCCGGCCCACCCATAGCTGTTGGCGCGGTCCGATCGGGACCCCGCGCCGGGTGTGGGGGCGGACGCCGGCGGCAGACGCCGACAACGACGAGGCGCCCTACTCCTGCAGCAACCCTACGGCCACCCTCTCTGCAGCTGCGCTCTGCCCAGCCGCCCTGCTGTGGGCCTACGGAGCTAGCGGAGGCATTCCGTGACCAGCTGCCCGGATCGCCGCCAGCCTACACGGTACGCAATACGCCTGTTACCTGCGGCGCTGACCGAGACTGTGGGGCGGGCGGTGCCGGACACCCGACACCGGTGCTGCGGGCCGGGCTTCTCCCGGGCCTCTCCAGACACTGAAACGCAGTGTTGCCGGTGCCATTTTGTCTTCGCGCACGGGGCGGGCAGTGTCCCCGGGCCTGTGCTGCGACATCTCTCTGGCCCCCCACGCTTGCCGACCGGAGGATCTGGGACAGAGAATTGGCACGGAGTAGTGCACGGCTGGGGTCAGTGTGTCCAGCGACGGACAGCGGACAGCGGACAACGGACCCTGAATACCCAGGCTGCCAGCCCCAACCAGCGGTGTGGGAGTATTACACGTGCATTGCGGACCTGCCACCACGTACTGGTCCGGACTTCTGTCGCGCCCCTGCTGGGGGTCGACCCATTTGACAATTGCAGTAGCCCAACTATCTCCCTTCGTCTGTCCTCTGGTGAGCCGAGGTCACGTCTGCCCACAGGGCCTTCCAGTGAAAGCCGTCCATCTCAATACCAGCGCCACGGACAGCGATCCCACGCAATCCCTGCCAATCCGGGGGTCTACACGGCTACCACCTTTGATCATCACCATCTGCACCTGCGGTGGACGCGGCCCGGCATTCAAAGTAGACACGTGAGTGGGCGGCGGCGGTCTGCTGTGCCCTTTCCGGCGCCGCCCTGCTGACGAGAGCCATGGGCAAGCAAAGGGGCAAGACTCATGACCGGGGCACTGCGACGGACCTGCAATCAAGGGCTCCGAGGACCCGCTGGCCTCCTCCAACATGGACATCATTCCGCCGACTGGGAAAAGGTCCCAGGACGCAAAGTTGGACCTTATCCTCAATGAGATACGCGCGACTCGCGAAGCCCTGGAATCGCGAATAGACAATATGGCGACTGGCCTATCACTATTAAGGGCGGACCATAACAAATTGGCGGAACGGGTAGCAGAGCAGAAGATACCGCTGAATGACCTAGTGCCACAACAGACGGAACATTCCACGAAGTTGGAGGGCGTGGAGAAACAGCTTAAACAACTCTGGGACAGGGTGGACGAGGCCGAAGGACGAGCGCGCCGCAACAACGTCCGCATCTTGGGCATTCCGGAGAGAAGCGAGGGGAGGAACCCCACCGAATTTGTGGAGGACTGGTTACGGACACTGGTGGGCCAAGAAGACCTCACTGCTCTGTACAGCGTGGAACGGGCGCATAGGATGCCTCCACGGCCCCCCAAACCGGGGGCGCCTCCTCGTCCCCTGATCGCGCGCCTCCTCCACTACAGAGACCGAGACACTGTACTGCGTGCGGCCAGAGAGAAAGCACCGATACGTTTTGAGGATAAGAACATTTCGGTCTATCCTGATTTCACGCCCACTGTCCAGCGTGCCAGGTCCACATTCATGGGTGTAAAACGCAAATTAAGAGACAGGAATATGAAATATGCACTGCTGTTCCCTGCTCGGCTTAAAATACTGCACGACAATAAATCTCACTTCTTCAACTCACCAGAGGATGCAGAGGAATGGATGGAAGTCACTCTAACACCACCGACCTCGCAGGACCCGTTTGAGGATCGCAACGAAGGCGAACACAGCGACCACAGAGACCCTCCGGACCGACAGCACAACACTCCCAGCCCGGGACGCCACTCTTCCCATGGACCTTCAGCGAAGGCACACCCTCCTGGTACTAGGATGACAGGCCACCCGTCATCAACTCAGTGACAGCGGCTCACAGAAGAGGCGCTGGCGGCTCACGACGCGGAAGCACTTGGAGACAGGCACACCGCCACCACCGACACCCATACTGAGGTGTCTGGGTCAATGGACAGCCTGACGCTGTTCCCGAAAATTATGGCCCAAATGGCAGAGGAGTTCTGATCTGCTGAGAATATGATCCCCTCCAGGTGGTAATGTATAACTGACCCCCCCCTCTTTAGTATATGGTGGGTTGCATGGGGGACCCATTTTGTTGAGGGCTAACTAGCCCATGCAGACCGTTCAGTGACAGTCGACAGAGGCCTGTCACCCCCCGGTATGCACACGGACTTCATTGACTTGTGCCCACGTTGGGCACCACGGTTTGGCTCCTGGGCACGTTGGCTTGGGGACCTTTTTGTTCAGGGGTTATATGTTGTCACGACACTCTCACCTTATCGCAAAGCAGAACTGACATGGGTACCCGGGTGTTTCACTGGGTCACATCACATAGATGGTTATGGGGCCACTTAATAATTACCAACTGTGCACCTGGAACGTGCGTGGCATGGGAGCAGTGCAGAAACGTCATAGAATATTGGCCCAGCTTAATCGCAGGGGGACACAGATTGCATGCCTACAAGAGACACATTTGAACGCTGCTGAAACTGTGAAACTGCGCAAGAAATGGAGGGGGCAGCTATTTGCTACCTCCTATTCTGCATTTTCGAGAGGAGCAGCGATATGGTTTCGCGGCTCTGTCCCCTTCCAGATGTTGGAGCAAAGAATCGATAATGAGGGCCGATATGTATTTGTGCGGGGGCTGTTAGACGGGGATGCTATTGTATTTGGATGTGTATACTCGCCGAACTCAAATCAGTCGGAGTTCTTGTTAACAGTGTTCGGGGTGCTGGCGGAATGGGCTGATCATCGTTGGTTCATTGGGGGTGATTTCAATGCTGTGCTTGATGTTACCTTGGATAGGTCACATCCTCCTTTACAGGCGGCTGAGAGTAGGAAACAAGCAAATGCTCTTGCTAGATGGGCTGAGGGCTGGGACCTGACAGATGCATGGCGCAGCACACATTCACAGGAGAGGGAATATACTTTTTTCTCCCCACCACACCAGCTTCACACCAGAATCGGCCACATTTTCTGTTCCCGCTCCATAGCAGATGCAATTGTCCAGACCCAACACATGGGGAAAACTTTATCCGATCACAGCTCCGTAGAACTCACCTGGCAGTGGGGCAGGCGGCTAGCCCCCATCCCCACTTGGAGACTGTCTCCAGACCTCCTTGAAGACTCGGTATTCAGGGCCTCTCTGTCCGATGCTATAGTAACTTATTTCTCCACGAATATGAACACGGCCAGCACCCGTCAAGTGGAATGGGACGCATTTAAAGTTTGTCTGAGGGGGGCAGCAATGACCGCTGGAGTGGGCAGGAAACGGGAGGTACTTAATCAACTGAAGGAGGTGGAGGGCTCACTAGCGTCCCTAGAGAATGAGGCTGCCGGCACACATGCACCCTTCACTCCACTGCAGGAGGCTCACATTAGACACGCAGAGCTGCTGGAAGACCTGAGGCTCCTAGACTATAGAGAATACACAAACAGGCAGCATACACAGGCGGATAGGGCTGGCCCCCTTCTAGCCCGCCTCTTACGGGACTACCCAGTTAACCACCCTATTCTGAAAATATTAGACCAGACGGGCAGCCCGACTACCACCCAGGTCGGGATTAACACGGCGTTCAAGGAATACTACACCACGCTGTACAGTCCCCCACAGCCCCTCCCCGAGGTTGCTTTCGAGGCTTTCACAAGGGACTTGGAACTGCCTCAACTCACTGACAGGCAAATCAAAGACCTGAAGCGCACCATTACAATAGCTGAAATCAGACAGGCAATACGAGCCCTCCCAAAGGGCAAGACCCCCGGAACAGACGACCTACCAGCCGACTTTTATGCAACATAAATAGACCTACTGGCCCCACGGTTACACGCTGTTTATTTTGAAGCACTACGGACAACTGCCCTACCACAATCGTCTATGCAGGCATTAATCACGTCCCTTTTGAAACCTGCTAAAGAAGGGCTTCAGATGGCTGACTACAGACCCCTGTCCCTTCTCAATACTGACTCCAAGATATTGAGCAAGGTACTGGCATCGAGGCTCGTGCAATACGTACCACAGCTGGTCCACTCGGACCAATGTGGTTTTGTTCCGGGCCGCAACACGGCCATGAACCTCAGGCGATTGGCCCAGCTCATGCTCGGAGACCGGGAGGACACGAGCTTCGAAGGCTGCATATCCCTAGATTTGAAGCAAGCATTTGATTCCCTTAGATGGGACTATATGTTTAACACACTGTCTAAATTTGGGATTCCACCCGAATTCCTCGCTTGGGTCAGATTGCTGTACACCATCCCCACAGCTAGAGTGCATACTTCCGGCCATATATCAGCTCCTATAGCTATAGCGCGGGGCACCAGACAGGGCTGCCCGCTCTCCCCCCTCCTCTTCGTCCTTGCCCTTGAGCCTATGCTCTGTAAACTCCGGTTGATAGCCCCCCGATATGGCATCCTAAGGCATGGGTCGGCACACATAGTGTCCGCTTACGCAGATGATATTATCTTATATCTTCGAGACTTGAGGGGCGACTTGAGCCCTATTGCCCGGGTCTTTGAGGACTTTAGGACGATCTCTGGCTTGACCATAAGCGAATCCAAGTCCTATGGGTTCGCATTTGCAACTGCGGGCCTGACTGCCCCCCTACCCTTCGCCCCCACGAGTTCCAGATGGCTGAAACCACCTTCAGATACCTGGGGATGCAGATTTATAGGGAAGCTGACAAGATGATTGACGGCAACCTTGGGAGGGCCATCAGAGCACTAAAATCGCAGATACAATTTTGGCTCACACTACCACTCTCCATACCCGGCAGAGCGGCGATATCCAAGATGGTGATGCTCCCCCGTCTTCTCTACCACTTCACTAACTTGCCACACCTGATCCCAGCAGCGACATTTAAGACACTAGACACTCTACTCACCGAACTTGTATGGGGGCACGGCCGCAGGCGTGTAGGTCTGTCCAAGCTGCAGCTCCCCTCTGACGCCGGTGGCAGGGGCCTGCCGGACTTTAGAGCTTACAACTATGCGTGTCAGCTGCAATGGCTGGCCTTCTGGGTGGCGGGTCACAATCTTCAGGAGATAGATATGTCGGATAGGGAGCATGCAATGGGAAAAATACACACGTTACTTTTGCCCAATTCGGTTATACCGAGAGATGCCCCGCCTCTCCTCAAACTAGCGATAATTTACTGGCGGAAGGCATTAAAGTATACGTCCCCTGCGTCGTCTTACGCGCCCACGATCCCGCTCCTGGGCATCCCGCTGGCCACGGGAACTCTAACGGCGGACTCGCTGGAGCAGTGGCATGACGCAGGAGTGTCGCATGTAGGTGACCTGTTTGCGGAAGAACACCTGTTGTCCTTTGAGGACTTTAGAACCACCCATGGAGTCCCTAGAGGCACCTTCCTCTTACACGCTGGCCTTCGCCATTATATCACACACAAGTGGTCCCCTGAGGGCCAAGAGACGATTACAAACCCTCTCATCACAATGCACTACCTGATGGGTACATGCGCCCATCTGACAAGATGGCTCACCGCTAGCATTAAGAAGGGGAGGGCATTCGATCTGTCACCACTCCGGGAAGCATGGGAGGGAGACATTGGTAGGCCCCTGAGAGACAAAGAGTGGGATCGTATCCTTCAGTTTCCCAAAAAGGTAGCCAGGAACCCCAAGTTTAAGTTCATTCAATTGATGCTACTACATAGAGCCTACCTGACCCCGCACCGCATACATGTGATGTTCCCTGATGCGAAAAGCAATTGCCCCCGATGCGACACCGAAGACGCATCACTGATGCACATGCTTTGGCAATGCCCCAAACTAGGATATTACTGGACCACGGTCCATGATTCGCTCGAGAGAGCGGGTGCTCTGTCCCGGTCTCCTACACTAGAGTACACATTACTGGGGTTGAGACCCCCACAACGCACCAGAACCGTGGCGGCACGTTTCTCGGACCTGGCCTTGTTGCTGGCGAAGCGTGCCATTACGATGAGATGGAAGTCACCCAAACCTCCAAACCCTGAACTGTAGAAGGCAGAGGTGGTGCGATGGGGTAAGGCAGAGGGAGAGGCACTGCAGTGGGAGGAATACAGAGGTCTGCGGAAAACACCAATCTCGCTGGACTGGTTCGCCACATTGGGAATGTTTGAAACCGGGGACGACAGGGAGGACGGGGATACATGTGCCTCGCCGAATGTCGGATAAATGTGTCCTTAGCCAGACTGTCATGCACTGTCACTGACTGCGGTGCACTACGAGGAGGTGCGAGGAACCTCATACCACTGTACTTGCCTCGTTCCACCTGTGTGTACAGACAGATGAAGCCATATGTTGTAATGCCATAAGTGACCCAGTTTATTGATCATTCAGTCATATATTGTTGTGAGAGTGTCGGGTGGGTTGGTTGAGGGTGGGGGAGGGATGGCATTGACCGGGGTTTGTCTATATTGTGACGGTTATAGTCATCAACAAAATGAAAAATCAAGATAACTATGCAATTATATGTTCTAAGCGAACACACGAATGTATTACCCTGCGTCCTACGGGGACTGGAAATTTCTGTAACTGCTTTACCTACTATGCTAATAAACAGATTTTCAAAAATAAGAACAGTTGTCCGGTTTTGTTGCAACGTGCTAATAGTGCTCCTGGTGTTAGAGGTAGAGGTGCTCAACAAGCGCCTAGAGGTAGAGGTCGCGGACAGAACACGCGCCCTTTGCCTCCGCAGAATTCAATGAACAGTTTTGATCAACAGCAGAATTCTTCTGGTAGGTCTACACAGTACTACGTAGATGATTACTATGCTGAAGGTGATGAGGAGCAAGGTAATGATTGTTAGGACAGCCATGGACAAAGAGAGGGAGTTGTTTCAGTTCCGGTAGATCAGAGTGGACCTTACGTGGAAGTGATTGCATCAGGTGTGTCAGAGCCTTTTCTGCTAGACACTGGTGCTACGAAGAGTTCTATCATGCATTCTAAACTCCCTGGCGCACCTTTGTCTGGCTTTAATAATGTTTCTATAGGTTTTTCTGGCGCCCCCATTATGAATCCGATTTCCGTTCCGTTGCCTCTTTCTGTTGGTTCTCGTAGGTTCAAAGCACCCCTTCTTTTGACTACAGGTTGTAATGAGAACTTGTTAGGCCTTGACCTGTTGAAGAGATTGTATGCGACTTTGTACTGTTCTCCGTCAGGAGTACATCTTACTTTGGGTGAGAATGTGATCTCTCCGATATATATTTCGAAAGATTGTCTTCCACCTGAGTTGTCTTCTTTACCGGATTCGTTATGGGCTACGGGTCCAAATGATGTGGGCCTGTTAGATATTCCCCGTATGTTGTGACGCTGAAGGCGAATGCTCAGTTACCGCGCATTCCGCAATATCGCATTTCAAGCGATGGTGAACGAGCGCTTTTGGCGATCATTTATGATCTGATCGACAAGGGTGTTATTGAAGAGACTCGAGGTAATGTGTGTAATAGTCCGGTTTTGCCTGTTTTGAAGAGAACTGATTCTTCACAGCCTCCTGTATATAGGTTTGTTATCGACCTTCGTGAAGTGAATAAAATTGTTGTTCCACAGTTTCCGGTTGTACCTGATATTACTACATTATTGACATTGATTCCGGCTTCTGCTACCTGGTTTTCGTTGATCGATTTGAAGAATGCTTTCTTCAGCATCCCGAGATATCTTTGGATTCTCTTTAGGAGGACGAAGTTTCCGCTTTAAGCGCGCTCCTCAAGGATATTGCGAGAGTCCATCTATCTACAGTCAAGCTCTGAAGACGCAACTTGACTTGTTGGCCTTACCTGAATGTGCAGCCCTTATCCAGTATGTTGATGATTTGTTGGTCGCTGCCGATACAGAAGACATATGTAAGGATGCCACCGTGTCTTTGTTGTCTCATTTGTCCGAATGCCATCATAAAGTTTCTCTTTCGAAATTGCAATTCTGTCGCTATGAAGTAACTTACTTAGGTCACCTCTTATCGAAGGAGGGAAGGAAACTGACCCCAGAAAGAATCCAGACTATTGCGAGAATGAGTGTCCCTACGACACAGAGAGAAGTGCGTGCGTTTTTGGGTATTACGTTGTACTGTAGACAGTGGATCCCAAATGTTTCCCTTCTAGCGAAACCTTTGATAGCTCTTACGGTTAAGGATACTCCAAATCCGATTCCTTGGACTGAGGAATGCCAAAAGAGTTTCTCTGAATTACGAAATGCGTTGTGTTCGGCTCCTGTGTTGGGTACTCCCGACTACAGCAAGCCTTTCACATTATATGTCCATGAGAGAGAGGGATGTGCATTATCGGTTTTGACTCAACAGTTTGGCGAGAAGCAACGCCCATGTGCGTACTTTTCGTCAACATTAGATCCTGTGGCTAGAGCATTGCCGAGTTGCTTGAGAGCAACTGCAGCAGCAGCTGTTTCGATTCGACAGTCTGCTGGTTTGGTTATGGATAATACACTAGTGGTTATGGTTCCACATGCAGTGGATACCTTGTTGAATCGGACGAAGACACAGCACTTGACTAGTGCTCGGTTATCAGGGTATGAGCTTATGTTGTTAGCAAGCCATGTGCACATCAAGAGGTGCAATACCCTAAATCCGGCTACGTTGTTGCCGATTTCGCTTGAGACAGACGATGATAGCGAAGAGCAACACAAATGCTTCTTGAGAACAGAAGAAGAAACGAAAGGGAGGATAGGTCTGAGAGATACTCCTCTTCCTGACTGTAATGATGCTTTGTGGGTTGACGGCTCGTGTTTTAAATTACCAAATGGCGATACCACTGCAGCATATGCCGTGACGACTTTACATACAGTTGTCGAAGCTGCACGTATCCCGCACAATTCTGCGCAATCGGCGGAATTAATTGCACTTACGAGAGCATGTGTGTTGGCTAAAGGGAAAAGAGTGAATGTGTATACTGATAGTCAGTATGCATTTGGAGTGGCTCATAGCTTTGGACGATTGTGGCGTGAACGTTGATTTTTGACATCGCATGGGACGAAGATCCAACATGGGCAGCTGGTGAATGAACTTCTTGAATCTCTTACGTTACCTTTGCAAATAGCGATCGTGAAATGCAGTGCCCATAGAAAGATTACGGATGATGTTGGTCGTGGTAATGCGTTTGCGGATGAGGTTGCGAAAGAAACTGCTAGGAATGTGACGAGTCGAATGTATGTTGCGGGTCCAGCGAGATGGGTTCCAGAGAAGAGCATGTGCGAAGACACTATTGAGAGTGTGAAGATTATCCAGAGTGAGGCTACTGAGAAAGAGTTGGATGAATGGAGAGAGAGTAAGGGTAGGTTGGATTCGAATGGTTGTTGGACTGATTTGTCTGAACATCAAAGATGGTTGCTGCCAAACACGTGTGTGCTTCCAGTTGTTACAATGGCACATGGATTGGCACACATTAGTGTGAAAGGGATTTGCAAGTTGTTGGCTCCGGTTTGGCAGAATGTGGGAATACACAGATGTGCAGAGAATTTGGTCAAGAACTGTATGGTGTGTTTGATGCATAATCCTGGTAAGGGAACTCCAACACCAGCTGGTCATTTTGCTCCTCCTACGTATCCGTTCGAGGCTTTGCAGCTAGATTTTATCCATATGGAAAGATGCAACAACTTAAAGTATGTGTTAGTGGTTGTTTGCTCTTTTTCTAGATGGGTAGAAGCTTACCCTCTTAAGGACAACACTGCTTTGTCCACTGCTAAAATTTTAATCAAGGAATTCTTTCCTAGATTTGGTTTGCCAAGAATCATTTGGAGTGATAACGGAAGTGAGTTTGTGGGTCAAGTGATGAAGAGAGTGTGTGACGGTCTCGGAAATAGGCAGAAATTCCACGCTGCAAATCATCCCCAATCAGCTGGTTTAGTCGAGTGTTATAATGGCACTCTGAAACTTAAGTTGGCCAAAATTCGAGAGAGCACTGGTTTACAATGGCCAGATGCTTTGCCATTAGCACTTTTGTCCACCCGAATGACTGTGCATTCACGAATGGGTTTGAGTCCGTATGAGGTTGTGTTTGGTCGCCCGGCGAATATCTGGGGTGTACCAAGACCAACGAGATTTAGTGACCTTGAATACCCTGTTTTGCTTGACTATTTGCGTGAATTGACAACTAAAATGAGTGTTTTACGCCAACAGGTATATAATTCTCTTCCACAAGCTACAGAAGATCCAGGCCACGCCATAGAACCCGGCTCTTGGGTTTTCGTCAGGAATTTTCAGCGTACGAAAAACGAGCAGCCCCGTTGGACTGGGTCCTACCAAGTCCTTCTGTCGACGAGATCTGCGGTGCGAGTACGTGGGAAACGCCACTGGATCCACGGCTCCCATACGAAGAAAGCACCTTTACCTTTACCTTATGACAAGTGGGTTCAGGATGGTCTTGCAGATTCTGAAACAGAAACAATTCCGAAATTTGTTACGTTCAGTGATGCTCGTTTGATTGGGACTAATTCAGAACTGGAGAGTGATCGTCTTTTGCAAGCATCAATACCTCCTGCAGATCGATTGGACACTACTGAGCCTCATCTTTTGTTTGCTGATCAAGAATTACCTGGAAGAGACAGATACAATTTGAGATCGAGAATTAAGGACCAATAAAAAATTAATAAAGTTGATTTTTTTTTACTGTTTGCAGGTTAACTCTCCACCAAGGATCTACGTATTTTTGTTTTTCTGAGCTGCCATCCGGTTCTTGCTGCTAGGGTCGCGGTTGCTACCAGTCTTGGGAGTGTAAGCCTGAGACACTAGGTCTTGGGTTCTGTTGGTCCGAGGCAGTCTTCTTGGGTGCAGCAGAGGCACTCTCAAGCAGAATCAACCAACCACTGCAGGCAGCAACTTTAGTTTAGGATGGATTTCTTTGAGTTGGAGAGACCTGTGCAGACACTGACTTTTAGAAAACGCATTTGCAAAATAATGTCGAAGAAATGCTTTTTGATACCATGCATACTTTTACTACTGAGTTTCGTAATTTTTATAGTTGGTTATGTAGCATTTGTTTTTAAAATGACGTCTAATTCCACTGTGCAATCTACACCTTCACCTACTGTTTCCTCTCATTCTTTCCACCCTTTGCCCGAATATGAAATAGTCAGACGTAAGGAATTCTCAAATTAATTCCTTCATACAGCTTTTGCACCAGCATCAGTTAGTGATCAATACAACGAACTGCTGGATTTGTGGTTTGATGCCCCATACAACCGATATAGGAATTCGAGCTTATAGAACCATGTTCATATATGCCCACAGTGTTGACCCCTTACGTTCACCGAGAGATAATCCGAAGAATAGTCCTATAGCTAGAGGCATAGTCGACATGATTAAAGGGACTAATGCAGTAGAGACTATTCCAAAAGATGAGAGGCAACCATATAGTGGTTGGAATGTAACTGGATATGGAGTTAGTTCGAGTATTAACCAGGGAGCGAAAAGTCCTCTACCTATCTGGATAGTGCCCCATAAGGGCTACTATTGTCTGCAGGGCAACGGTAAGAATCCGAAGGCTCAGTTAGGGAAGAGTGTTTGCGCTGAGACTTACGTGTTTCCGTCTCAGTCTTCCCCAGCGTTCTTAGCTGCTAAGAGTACTTACTTTGTTTGCTATGACAAAGCATATAGATGGTTGCCCGCCGACTTCTCAGGCACATGTTTTGTTTCCTTTCTGTTACCCCCCACTTTTACAGCTGCGGCAGATTACCACAAGACGAGAATTGCTAGAGGTGTCTTTAGCCAAGAAGACACTGCAGGACAAGAATTGGGTGATTTCTTCAAGGGTTTTCTGCCGTTCTGGGGACCCATGGCTAACAGTAGGAACATTCGTCAGCTTACAAGAGTGGTTGAGTCCACCATAGTGGAGACTGCCGGTGCCCTTGGTAACCTGACTGCTGAGCTCCAGTCGGATAGACTTATGACACTTCAGAATAGAGTTGCCCTAGACGTTATTCTGGCAGATCGAGGGGGAGTTTGTAGATTGATTCAATCGAGCTGCTGCGTTTTTATTCCAGACAACGCTCCATCAGTCCTCCAGGCCATTTCCAAATTGCAAAAGATCTCCGATTCTGTCCATTTGGACAAAGGGGATTGGTCTTTGATGGGATGGTTATGGGGATTGATATCCACTTGGGGTTGGAAGATTCTGATGGTCATTGGTATGGTTTTGGCGATTCTGTTCATGTTTTGTCTCTGTGTACAGTGTGCTCCGGCTATTTGTGGCCATTGTGCTACTTTGTGCATACGGAAGCCTGTCCGGAGAGAAATGCATGGTAATAAGATGATGCTACAACAGCATATCGATGACCTAATGAA
This sequence comes from Lissotriton vulgaris, assembly GCF_964263255.1. Lineage (NCBI taxonomy): Eukaryota > Metazoa > Chordata > Amphibia > Caudata > Salamandridae > Lissotriton > Lissotriton vulgaris. The sequence goes on along the minus strand of NC_141693.1, from coordinate 1,994,902,934 downwards.
TATAGATCCGGATTCAGATTAAAATGGGTCTGGGTTTATTGCCTATGATAGGGCAAAAGGAGGGCTGTAGTTCCGTGGTCCCGAATTGGGTTCGACAGTTCCGAAACCCGATTTATAAAGATCGTCGGAAATGGACGATTTTGGTGTCAACAGACCGCAAATGGCGAGTGTAACGTTTCTGAGTGTTTTCGTATGAATCTATATAGGAGAACACTCTGCATTTGAGGATTTAGTTTGAACCCTCGGGTTCCATTTTGTATGTGGCAGCCATCTTGTGTGGTTGCCCTAACATAGGCCCTATGATCGTGGCCGAACGAGTCCTTGACACGTACGCCTTAGCTGACTTCTGGTTGACCTGGCCGAACTGACTCATCGCCTGGGGCGAATCCCGCTGTGCCAGTTCCTTGTTCAGCAGCTGCACTGATTAAGATCAAAGAGCAGGACGTGCCTTGACTTTATGGCACACCGTTCCCACTCCCCTATCTCCTTCCCATCTGTTTCTGCCTTTCCTTTACGACATGTTCATCGATCTGGGTTGAAGGTTTTATGATGGGTTTGTCCGGCCTGATCGAACAGGAAACTTAGCATAGTGCGATCGTTTTGGTGGGCTGGACAACGGAAAGTGGGATTAACTTTGACTGTCGTGATTCGTTACTTTTTGAAATGCTACTTGTTCATTGGTTAGTTTGTATGCACTGAATGTAAATTGTGATGTTGCCAGAGGCGTAATTTTCGGCATAAAAGTCAGAGTTTCGTTCATTGAGTTGGCGCAGTCTCTGTCGAACTACCCGTGTGTACTTCGTAGACCTCTGTCCCTGGTTGCAACCAATAAACTTTGGTCTTTGACGTCATCGAGAAGTATCCTGTGTCTCTGTTTGCCAAGACAGGGGAATCCGCGGTCTTTGGGTGTTGCCCTGACACCGCTGGGTTATTGTAATAATATTGGTTCCGAGAAAACCCAGTACCTCATTACTCCCTCCTCTGTGTGTGATACTCCACCCCATCCCTCACTCTCTCCTCTGTGTGTGATACTCCTCCCCGGCCCTCACTCCCTCCTCTGTGTGTGATACTCCACCCCATCCCTCACTCTCTCCTCTGTGTGTGATACTCCTCCCCGGCCCTCACTCTCTCCTCTGTGTGTGATACTCCACCCCGGCCCTCACTCTCTCCTCTGTGTGTGATACTCCACCCCAGCTCTCACTCTCTCCTCTGTGTGTGAGACTCCTCCCCGGCCCTCACTCTATCCTCTGTGTGTGATACTCCACCCCGGCCGTCACTCTCTCCTCTGTGTGTGATACTCCACCCCGGCCCTCTCTCTCCTCTGTGTGTGATACTCCACCCGGCCGTCACTCTCTCCTCTGTGTGTGATACTCCTCCCGGCTGTCACTCTCTCCTGTGTGAGTGATACTCCTTCCAGGCTGTCACTCTCTCCTTTGTGTGTGATACTCCTCCCCGGCTGTCACTCTCTCCTTTGTGTGTGATACTTCACCCCGGCCCTCACTCTCTCCTTTGCATGTGATACTCCACCACGGCCGTCACTCTCTCCTCTGTGTGTGATACTTCACCCCGGCCATCACTCTCTCCTCTGTGTGTGATACTCCACCCCGGCCCTCACTCTCTCCTCTGTGTGTGATACTCCACCCTGGCCCTCACTCTCTCCTCTGCGTGTGATACTCCTCCCCGACCCTCACTCTCTCCTCTGTGTGTGATACTCCACCTCGGCCCTCACTCTCTCCTCGGTGAGTGATACTCCTCCCCGGCTGTCACTCTCTCCCCTGTGTGTGATACTCCACCCCGGCTGTCACTCTCTCCCCTGTGAGTGATACTCCTCCCGGCTGTCACTCTCTCCTCTGTGAGTGATACTCCTCCCCGGCTGTCACTCTCTCCTTTGTGTGTGATACTCCACCCCGGCCCTCACTCTCTCCTCTGTGTGATACCCCACCCCGGCCCTCACGCTCTCCTCTGCGTGTGATACTCCACCCCGGCCCTCACTCTCTCCTCTGCGTGTGATACTCCACCCCGGACATCACTCTCTCCTCTGTGTGTGATACTCCACCCCAGCCCTCACTCGCTCCTCAGTGAGTGATACTCCACCCCGGCTCTCACTCTCTCCTCTGCGTGTGATACTTCACCCCGCCCCTCACTCTCTCCTTTACGTGTGATACTCCACCCCGGCCCTCACTCTCTCATCTGTGTGTGATACTCCACCCCGGCCCTCACTTTCCTCTGCGTGTGATACTCCACCCCGGCCCTCACTCTCTCCTCTGCGTGTGATACTCCACCCCTGCCCTCACTCTCTTCTCTGTGTGTGATACTCCAACCCGGCTGTCACTCTCTCCTCTGTGTGTGATACTCCACCCTGGCCCTCACTCTCTCCTCCGTGTGTGATACTCCACCCCAGCCCTCACTCTCTCCTCTGCGTGTGATACTTCACCCCGGCCCTCACTCTCTCCTCTGTGTGTGATACTCCACCTCGGCCCTCACTCTCTCCTCTTTGTGTGATACTCCTCCCGGCTGTCACTCTCTCCTCTGTGAGTTATACTCCTCCCTGGCTGTCACTCTATCCCCTGTGTTTGATACTCAACCCCAGCTGTCACTCTCCCCCCTGTGTGTGACACTCCTCCCGGCTGTCACTCTCTCCCATGTGTGTGATACTCCTCCAGGCTGTCACTCTCTCCTCTGTGTGTGATACTCCACCCCGGCCGCCACTCTCTCCTCTGCGTGTGATACTCCACCCCGGCCCTCACTGTCTTCTCTGTGTGTGATACTCCAACCCGGCTGTCACTCTCTCCTCTGTGTGTGATACACCACCCCGGCTGTCACTCTGTCCTTTGTGTGTGATACTCCACCCCGGCCCTCACTCTCTTCTGTGTGAGATACTCCTCCCCCCGGCTGTCACTCGCTCTCTCCTCTGTGTGTGATACTCCACCCGGCCCTCACTCTCTCCTCTGTGTGTGATACTCCACCCCGGCCCTCACTCTCTCCTCTAGGTGTGATACTCCTCCCTGGCTGTCACTCTCTCCTCTGTGTGTGATACTCCACCCCGGCCCTCACAGTCTCCTCTGCGTGTGATACTCCACCCCAGCCATCACTCTCTCCTCTGTGTGTGATACTCCTCCTCGGCCCTCACTCTCCTCTGCGTGTGATACTCCATCCCGTCCCTCACTCTCTCCTCTGTGTGTGATACTCCACCTCGGCCCTCACTCTCTCCTCTGTGTGTGATACTCCTCCCAGCTGTCACTCTCTTCTCTGTGAGTGATACTCCACCCCGGCCCCCACTCTCTCCCCTGTGTGTGATACTCCACCCCAGCTGTCACTCTCTCCCCTGTGTGTGATACTCCTCCCAGCTGTCACTCTCTCCTCTGTGTGTGATACTCCACCTCGGACCTCACTCTCTCCTCTGCGTGTGATACTCCACCCCTGCCCTCACTCTCTTCTCTGTGTGTGATACTCCAACCCGGCTTTCACTCTCTCCTCTGTGTGTGATACTCCACCCCGGCCCTCACTCTCACCTCTGTGTGTGATACTCCACCCCGGCCCTCACTCTCTCCTCTGCGTGTGATACTCCACCCTGGCCCTCACTCTCTCCTCTGTGTGTGATACTCCACCCCGGCCCTCACTCTCTCCTCTGCGTGTGATACTCCACCCCGGCCATCACTCTCTCCTCTGTGTGTGATACTCCACCCCGACCCTCACTCGCTCCTCTGTGAGTGATACTCCACCCCGGCTCTCACTCTCTCCTCTGCCTGTGATACTTCACCCCACCCCTCACTCTCTCCTCTACGTGTGATACTGCACCCCGGCCCTCACTCTCTCCTCTGTGTGTGATACTCCACCCCGGCCCTCACTCTCCTCTGCGTTTGATACTCCACCCCGGCCCTCACTCTCTCCTCTGTGTGTGATACTCCACCTCGGCCCTCACTCTCTCCTCTGTGTGTGATACTCCTCCCGGCTGTCACTCTCTCCTCTGTGAGTGATACTCCTCCCCGGCTGTCACTCTCTCCCCTGTGTGTGATACTCCACCCCGGCTGTCACTCTCTCTCCTGTGTGTGATACTCCTCCCGGCTGTCACTCTCTCCCCTTTGTGTGATACTCCTCCCGGCTGTCACTCTCTCCTCTGTTCGTGATACTCCACCCCGGCAGCCTCTCTCTCCTCTGCGTGTGATACTCCACCCCTGCCCTCACTCTCTTCTCTGTGTGTGATACTCCAACCCAGCTGTCACTCTCTCCTCTGTGTGTGATACTCCACCCCGGCCCTCACTCTCTCCTCTGCGTGTGATACTCCACCCCGGCCCTCACTCTCTCCTCTGTGTGTGATACTCCACCTCGGCCCTCACTCTCTCCTCTTTGTGTGATACTCCTCCCGGCTGTCACTCTCTCCTCTATGAGTTATATTCCTCCCTGGCTGTCACTCTATCCCCTGTGTGTGATACTCCACCCCGGCTGTCACTCTCTCCCCTGTGTGTGACAATCCTCCCGGCTGTCACTCTCTCCCCTGTGTGTGATACTCCTCCTGGCTGTCACTCTCTCCTCTGCGTGTGATACTCCACCCCGGCCGCCACTCTCTCCTCTGCGTGTGATACTTCACCCCGGCCCTCACTGTGTTCTCTGTGTGTGATACTCCAACCCGGCTGTCACTCTCTCCTCTGTGTGTGATACTCCACTCGGCCCTCATTCTCTCCTCTGTGTGTGATACACCACCCCGGCTGTCACTCTGTCCTTTGTGTGTGATACTCCACCCCGGCCCTCACTCTCTTCTGTGTGTGATACTCCTCCCCCCCGGCTGTCACTCACTCTCTCCTCTGTGTGTAATACTCCACCCCAGCCCTCACTCGCTTCTCTGTGAGTGATACTTCACCCCGCCCCTCACTCTCTCCTCTCTGTGTGATACTCCACCCAGCCCTCACTCTCTCCTCTGTGTGTGATACTCGACCCCGCCCCTCACTCTCTCCTCTGTGTGTGATACTCCTCCCTGGCTGTCACTCTCTCCTCTGTGTGTGATACTCCTCCCTAGCTGTCACTTTCTCCTCTGTGTGTGATACTCCACCCGGCCCTCACACTCTCCTCTGCGTGTGATACTCCACCTCAGCCATCACTCTCTCCTCTGTGCGTGATACTCCTCCTCGGCCCTCACTCTCCTCTGCGTGTGATACTCCACCCGGCCCTCACTCTCTCCTCTGTGTGTGATACTCCACCTCGGCCCACACTCTCTCCTCTGTGTGTGATACTCCTCCCGGCTGTCACTCTCTCCTCTGTGAGTGATACTCCACCCCGGCCCTCACTCTCTCCCCTGTGTGTGATACTCCACCCCAGCTGTCACTCTCTCCCCTGTGTGTGATACTCCTCCCGGCTGTCACTCTCTCCCCTGTGTGTGATACTCCTCCCGGCTGTCACTCTCTCCTCTGTGTGTGATACTCCACCCCGGCCGCCACTCTCTCCTCTGCGTGTGATACTCCACCCCTGCCCTCACTCTCTTCTCTGTGTGTGATACTCCAACCCGGCTGTCACTCTCTCCTCTGTGAGTGATACTCCACCCGGGCCCTCGCTCTCTCCTCTGTGTGTGATACTCAACCCCAGCCATCACTCTCTCCTCTGTGTGTGATACTCCTCCTCGGCCCTCATTCTCTCCTCTGTGTGTGAAACTCCACCCCGGCCCTCACTCTCTCCTCTGCGTGTGATACTCCTCCCCAGCTGTCACTTTCTCCTCTGTGTGTGATCTCCTCCCTGGCTGTCACTCTCTCCTCTGCATGTGATACTCCACCCCGGCCCTCACTCTCTCCTCTGCGTGTGATACTCCACCCAGGCCCTCACTCTCTCCTCTGTGTGTGATCCTCCACCCCGGCTGTCACTCTCTCCTCTGTGGGTGATCTCCTCCCTGGCTGTCACTCTCTCCTCTGCATGCGATACTCCACCCCGGCCCTCACTCTCTCCTCTGCGTGTTATACTCCACCCAGGCCCTCACTCTCTCCTCTCTGTGTGATCCTCCATACCGGCTGTCACTCTCTCCTCTGTGAGTAATCTCCTCCCTGGCTGTCACTCTCTCCTCTGCATGTGATACTCCAACCCGGCCCTCACTCTCTCCTCTGCATGTGATACTCCACCCCGGCCCTCACTCTCTCCTCTGCCTGTGATACTCCACCCAGGCCCTCACTCTCTCCTCTGTGTGTGATACTCCACCCCGGCCCTCACTCTCTCCTCTGCGTGTGATACTCCACCCAGGCCCTCATTCTCTCCTCTGTGCGTGATCCTCCACCCTGGCTGTCACTCTCTCCTCTGTGAGTGATCTCCTCCCTGGCTGTCACTCTCTCCTCTGCATGTGATACTCCACCCCGGCCCTCACTCTCTCCTCTGCGTGTGATACTCCACCCCGGCCCTCACTCTCTCCTCTGCATGTGTTACTCCACCCCGGCCCTCACTCTCTCCTCTGCGTGTGATACTCCACCCAGGCCCTCACTCTCTCCTCTGCATGTGATACTCCACCCCGGCCCTCACTCTCTCCTCTGCATGTGATACTTCACCCAGGCCCTCACTCGCTCCTCTGTGTGTGATAATCCACCCTGGCCCTCACTCTCTCCTCTGTGTGTGATACTCCACCCGAGGCCTCACTCTCTCCTCTGTGTGTGATACTCCACCAGAGGCCTCAATCTCTCCTCTGTGTGTGATACTCCACCCCGGCCCTCACTCTGTTCTGTGTGTGATACTCCTCCCCCTCCCCGGCGGTCACTCACTCTCTCCTCTGTGTGTAATACTCCACCCCAGCCCTCACTCGCTCCTCTGAGAGTGATACTCCACCCCGGCCCTCACTCTCTCCTCTGCGTGTGATACTTCACCCCGCCCCTCACTCTCTCCTCCAGGTGTGATACTCCACCCCGGCCCTCGCTCTCTCCTCTTTGTGTGATATTCCACCCCAGCCCTCACTCTCCTCTGTGTGTGATACTCCACCCCGGCCCTCACTCTCTCCTCTGGGTGTGATACTCCACCTCGGCCCTCACTCTCTCCTCTGTGTGTGATCCTCCACCCGGCTGTCACTCTCTCCCCTGTGTGTGATACTCCTCCAAGCTGATACTCTCTCCTCTGTGTGTGATACTCCACCCCGGCCGCCACTCTCTCCTCTGCGTGTGATACTCCACCCCGGCCCTCACTCACTTCTCTGTGTGTGATACTCCAACCCGGCTGTCACTCTCTCCTCTGTGTGTGATACTCCACCCCGGCCCTCACTCTCTCCTCTGTGTGTGATACTCCACCCCGGCTCTCACTCGCTCCTCTGCATGTGATACTCCACCCCGGCCCTCACTCTCTCCTCTGTGTGTGATACTCCTCCCGGCTGTCACTCTCTCCTCTGTGAGTGATACTCCTCCCTGGCTGTCACTCTCTCCCCTGTGTGTGATACTCCACCCCAGCTGTCACTCTCGCCCCTGTGTGTGATACTCCTCCCGGCTGTCACTCTCTCCCCTGTGTGTGATACTCCTCCCGGCTGTCACTCTCTCCTCTGTGTGTGATACTCCACCCCGGCCCTCACTCTCTCCTCTGCGTGTGATACTCCACCCAGGCCCTCACTCTCTCCTTTGTGTGTGATCCTCCACCCCGGCTGTCACTCTCTCCTCTGTGAGTGATCACCTCCCTGGCTGTCACTCTCTCCTCTGCATGTGATACTCCACCCCGGCCCTCACTCTCTCCTCTGCGTGTGATACTCCACCCAGGCCCTCACTCTCTCCTCTGTGTGTGATCCTCCACCCCGGCTGTCACTCTCTCCTCTGTGAGTGATCTCCTCCCTGGCTGTCACTCTCTCCTCTGCATGTGATACTCCACCCCGGCCCTCACTCTCTTCTCTGTGTGTGATACTCCATCCCGGCTGTCACTCTCTCCTCTGTGAGTAATATCCTCCCTGGCTGTCACTCTCTCCTCTGCATGTGATAATCCACCCAGGCCCTCACTCCCTCCTCTGTGTGTGATCCTCCACCCCGGCTGTCACTCTCTCCTCTGTGAGTGATCTCCTCCCTGGCTGTCACTCTCTCCTCTGCATGTGATACTCCACCCCGGCCCTCACTCTCTCCTCTGCGTGTGATACTCCACCCCGGCCCTCACTCTCTCCTCTGCATGTGACACTCCTCCTCGGCCCTCACTCTCTCCTCTGCGTGTGATACTCCACCCAGGCCCTCACTCTCTCCTCTGCATGTGATACTCCACCCCGGCCCTCACTCTCTCCTCTGCGTGTGATACTCCACCCCGGCCCTCACTCTCTCCTCTGCATGTGATACTCCACCCAGGCCCTCACTCTCTCCTCTGTGTGTGATACTCCACCCTGGCCCTCACTCTCTCCTCTGTGTGTGATACTCCACCAGAGGCCTCACTCTCTCCTCTGTGTGTGATACTCCACCCCGGCCCTCACTCTCTTCTGTGTGTGATATTCCTCCCCCTCCCCGGCTGTCACTCACTCTCTCCTCTGTGTGTAATACTCCACCCCGGCCCTCACTCGCTCCTCAAAGAATGATACTCCACCCTGGCCCTCACTCTCTCCTCTGCGTGTGATACTTCACCCCGCCCCTCACTCTCTCCTCTACGTGTGATACTCCACCCCGGCCCTCACTCTCCTCTGTGTGTGATACTCCACCCCGGCCCTCACTCTCTCCTCTGTGTGTGATACTCCACCTCGGCCCTCACTCTCTCCTCGGTGTGTGATCCTCCACCCCGGCTGTCACTCTCTCCCCTGTGTGTGATACTCCTCCCGGCTGTCACTCTCTCCCCTGTGTGTGATACTTCTCCCAGCTGTCACTCTCTCCTCTGTGTGTGATACTCCACCCCGGCCGCCACTCTCTCCTCTGTGTGTGATACTCCAACCTGGCCCTCACTCTCTCCTCTGCATGTGATACTCCACCCCGGCCCTCACTCTCTCCTCTGCATGTGATACTCCACCCCGGCCCTCACTCTCTCCTCTGCATGCGATACTCCACCCAGGCCCTCACTCTCTCCTCTGTGTGTGATACTCCACCCCGGCCCTCACTCTCTCCTCTGCATGTGATACTCCACCCAGGCCCTCACTCCCTCCTCTGCATGTGATACTCCACCCCGGCCCTCACTCTCTCCTCTGTGTGTGATACTCCTCCCGGCTGTCACTCTCTCCTCTGTGAGTGATACTCCTCCCTGGCTGTCACTCTCTCCCCTGTGTGTGATACTCCACCCCAGCTGTCACTCCCGCCCCTGTGTGTGATACTCCTCCCGGCTGTCACTCTCTCCCCTGTGTGTGATACTCCTCCCGGCTGTCACTCTCTCTTCTGTGTGTGATACTCCACCCCGGCCCTCACTCTCTCCTCTGCGTGTGATTCTCCACCCAGGCCCTCACTCTCTCCTCTGTGTGTGATCCTCCACCCCGGCTGTCACTCTCTCCTCTGTGAGTGATCACCTCCCTGGCTGTCACTCTCTCCTCTGCATGTGATACTCCACCCCGGCCCTCACTCTCTCCTCTGCGTGTGATACTCCACCCAGGCCCTCACTCTCTCCTCTGTGTGTGATCCTCCACCCCGGGCTGTCACTCTCTCCTCTGTGAGTGATCTCCTCCCTGGCTGTCACTCTCTCCTCTGCATGTGATACTCCACCCCGGCCCTCACTCTCTTCTCTGTGTGTGATACTCCATCCCGGCTGTCACTCTCTCCTCTGTGAGTAATATCCTCCCTGGCTGTCACTCTCTCCTCTGCATGTGATACTCCACCCAGGCCCTCACTCCCTCCTCTGTGTGTGATCCTCCACCCCGGCTGTCACTCTCTCCTCTGTGAGTGATCTCCTCCCTGGCTGTCACTCTCTCCTCTGCATGAGATACTCCACCCCGGCCCTCGCTCTCTCCTCTGCGTGTGATACTCCACCCCGGCCCTCACTCTCTCCTCTGCATGTGACACTCCTCCTCGGCCCTCACTGTCTCCTCTGCGTGTGATACTCCACCCAGGCCCTCACTCTCTCCTCTGCATGTGATACTCCACCCCGGCCCTCACTCTCTCCTCTGCGTGTGATACTCCACCCCGGCCCTCACTCTCTCCTCTGCATGTGATACTCCACCCAGGCCCTCACTCTCTCCTCTGTGTGTGATACTCCACCCTGGCCCTCACTCTCTCCTCTGTGTGTGATACTCCACCAGAGGCCTCACTCTCTCCTCTGTGTGTGATACTCCACCCCAGCCCACACTCTCTTCTGTGTGTGATACTCCTCCCCCTCCCCGGCTGTCACTCACTCCCTCCTCTGTGTGTAATACTCCACCCCGGCCCTCACTCGCTCCTCAAAGAATGATACTCCACCCTGGCCCTCACTCTCTCCTCTGCGTGTGATACTTCACCCCGCCCCTCACTCTCCTCTACGTGTGATACTCCACAACGGCCCTCACTCTCTCCTCCGTGTGTGATACTCCACCCCGGCCCTCACTCTCCTCTGTGTGTGATACTCCACCCCGGCCCTCACTCTCTCCTCTGTGTGTGATACTCCACCTCGGCCCTCACTCTCTCCTCTGTGTGTGATCCTCCACCCCGGCTGTCACTCTCTCCCCTGTGTGTGATACTCCTCCCGGCTGTCACTCTCTCCCCTGTGTGTGATACTCCTCCCAGCTGTCACTCTCTCCTCTGTGTGTGATACTCCACCCCGGCCACCACTCTCTCCTCTGTGTGTGATACTCCAACCCGGCCCTCACTCTCTCCTCTGCATGTGATACTCCACCCCGGCCCTCACTCTCTCCTCTGCATGCGATACTCCACCCAGGCCCTCACTCTCTCCTCTGTGTGTGATACTCCACCCCGGCCCTCACTCTCTCCTCTGCATGTGATACTCCACCCAGGCCCTCACTCCCTCCTCTGTGTGTGATCCTCCACCCCCGCTGTCACTCTCTCCTCTGTGAGTGATCTCCTCCCTGGCTGTCACTCTCTCCTCTGCATGTGATACTCCACCCCGGCCCTCACTCTCTCCTCTGCGTGTGATACTCCACCTCGGCCCTCACTCTCCCCTCTGCGTGTGATACTCCACCCAGGCCCTCACTCTCTCCTCTGCATGTGATACTCCACCCCGGCCCTCACTCTCTCCTCTGCGTGTGATACTCCACCCGGCCCTCACTCTCTCCTCTGCATGTGATACTCCTCCCAGGCCCTCACTCTCTCCTCTGTGTGTGATACTCCACCCTGGCCCTCACTCTCTCCTCTGTGTGTGATACTCCACCAGAGGCCTCACTCTCTCCTCTGTGTGTGATACTCCACCCCGGCCTTCACTCTCTTCTGTGTGTGATACTCCTCCCCCTCCCCAGCTGTCACTCACTCTCTCCTCTGTGTGTAATACTCCACCCCGGCCCTCACTCGCTCCTCAGAAAATGATACTCCACCCTGGCCCTCACTCTCTCCTCTGCGTGTGATACTTCACCCCGCCCCTCACTCTCTCCTCTACGTGTGATACTCCACAACGGCCCTCACTCTCTCCTCCGTGTGTGATACTCCACCCTGGTCCCCACTCTCCTCTTTGTGTGATACTCCACCCCGGCCCTCACTCTCTCCTCTGTGTGTGATACTCCACCTCGGCCCTCACTCTCTCCTCTGTGTGTGATCCTCCACCCCGGCTGTCACTCTCTCCCCTGTGTGTGATACTCCTCCCGGCTGTCACTCTCTCCCCTGTGTGTGATACTCCTCCCAGCTGTCACTCTCTCCTCTGTGTGTGATACTCCACCCCGGCCGCCACTCTCTCCTCTGTGTGTGATACTCCACCCCGGCCCTCACTCTCTTCTCTGTGTGTGATAGTCCAACCCGGCTGTCACTCTCTCCTCTGTGTGTGATACTCCACCCCGGCCCTCACTCTCTCCTCTGTGTGTGATATTCTACCCCGGCCCTCACTCTCTCCTCTGCGTGTGATACTCCACCCCTGCCCTCACTCTCTCCTCTGTGTGTGATACTCCTCCCGGCTGTCACTCTCTCCTCTGTGAGTGATACTCCTCCCGGGCTGTCACTCTCTCCCCTGTGTGTGATACTCCACCCCGACTGTCACTCTCTCCCCTGTGTGTGATACTTCACCCCGCCCCTCACTCTCTCCTCTACGTGTGATACTTCACCCCGCCCCTCACTCTCTCCTCTACGTGTGATACTCCACAACGGCCCTCACTCTCTCCTCCGTGTGTGATACTCCACCCTGGTCCCCACTCTCCTCTTTGTGTGATACTCCACCCCGGCCCTCACTCTCTCCTCTGTGTGTGATACTCCACCTCGGCCCTCACTCTCTCCTCTGTGTGTGATCCTCCACCCCGGCTGTCACTCTCTCCCCTGTGTGTGATACTCCTCCCGGCTGTCACTCTCTCCCCTGTGTGTGATACTCCTCCCAGCTGTCACTCTCTCCTCTGTGTGTGATACTCCACCCCGGCCGCCACTCTCTCCTCTGTGTGTGATACTCCACCCCGGCCCTCACTCTCTTCTCTGTGTGTGATAGTCCAACCCGGCTGTCACTCTCTCCTCTGTGTGTGATACTCCACCTCGGCCCTCACTCTCTCCTCTGCGTGTGATACTCCACCCAGGCCCTCACTCTCTCCTCTGCATGTGATACTCCACCCCGGCCCTCACTCTCTCCTCTGCGTGTGATACTCCACCCGGCCCTCACTCTCTCCTCTGCATGTGATACTCCTCCCAGGCCCTCACTCTCTCCTCTGTGTGTGATACTCCACCCTGGCCCTCACTCTCTCCTCTGTGTGTGATACTCCACCAGAGGCCTCACTCTCTCCTCTGTGTGTGATACTCCACCCCGGCCTTCACTCTCTTCTGTGTGTGATACTCCTCCCCCTCCCCAGCTGTCACTCACTCTCTCCTCTGTGTGTAATACTCCACCCCGGCCCTCACTCGCTCCTCAGAAAATGATACTCCACCCTGGCCCTCACTCTCTCCTCTGCGTGTGATACTTCACCCCGCCCCTCACTCTCTCCTCTACGTGTGATACTCCACAACGGCCCTCACTCTCTCCTCCGTGTGTGATACTCCACCCTGGTCCCCACTCTCCTCTTTGTGTGATACTCCACCCCGGCCCTCACTCTCTCCTCTGTGTGTGATACTCCACCTCGGCCCTCACTCTCTCCTCTGTGTGTGATCCTCCACCCCGGCTGTCACTCTCTCCCCTGTGTGTGATACTCCTCCCGGCTGTCACTCTCTCCCCTGTGTGTGATACTCCTCCCAGCTGTCACTCTCTCCTCTGTGTGTGATACTCCACCCCGGCCGCCACTCTCTCCTCTGTGTGTGATACTCCACCCCGGCCCTCACTCTCTTCTCTGTGTGTGATAGTCCAACCCGGCTGTCACTCTCTCCTCTGTGTGTGATACTCCACCCCGGCCCTCACTCTCTCCTCTGTGTGTGATATTCTACCCCGGCCCTCACTCTCTCCTCTGCGTGTGATACTCCACCCCTGCCCTCACTCTCTCCTCTGTGTGTGATACTCCTCCCGGCTGTCACTCTCTCCTCTGTGAGTGATACTCCTCCCCGGCTGTCACTCTCTCCCCTGTGTGTGATACTCCACCCCGGCTGTCACTCTCTCCCCTGTGTGTGATACTCCTCCCGGCTGTCACTCTCTCCCCTGTGTGTGATACTTCTCCCGGCTGTCACTCTCTTCTCTGTGTGTGATACTCCACCCTGGCCGCCACTCTCTTTTCTGCGTGTGATACTCCACCCCGGCCCTCACTCTCTTCTCTGTGTGTGATACTCCAACCCGTCTGTCACTCTCTCCTCTGTGTGTGATACTCCACCCCGGCCCTCATTCTCTCCTCTGTGTGTGATACACCACCCCGGCTGTCACTCTCTCCTTTGTGTGTGATACTCCACCCCGGCCCTCACTCTCTTCTGTGTATGATACTCCTCCCCCCCCGGCTGTAACTCACTCTCTCCTCTGTGTGTAATACTCCACCCTGGCCCTCACTCTCTCCTCTGTGTGTGATACTCCACCCCGGCCCTCACTCTCTCCTCTGTGTGTGATACTCCACCCCGGCCCTCACTCTCACCTCTGTGTGTGATACTCCACCCCGGCCCTCACTCTCTCCTCTGTGTGTGATACTCCACCCCGCCCCTCACTCTCTCCTCTGTGTGTGATACTCCTCCCTGGCTGTCACTTTCTCCTCTGCGTGTGATACTCCACCTCGGCCCCACTCTCTCCTCTGTGAGTGATACTCCACCCCGGCCCTCACTCTCTCCTCTGTGTGTGATACTCCTCCCTGGCTGTCACACTCTCTCCGCTGCGTGTAATACCCCACCCCGGCCCTCACTCTCTCCTCTGTGTGTGATACTCCTCCCTGGCTGTCACTCTCTCCTCTGTGTGTGATACTCCACCCTGGCTGTCACTCTCTCCTCTCTGTGTGATACTCCACCCCGGCCCTCACTCTCTGCTCTGCGTGTGATACTCCACCCCGGGCCTCACTCTCTCCTCTGTGTTTGATACTCCTCCCGGCTGTCACTCTCTCCCCTGTGTGTGATACTCCTCCCAGCTGTCACTCTCTCCTCTGTGTGTGATACTCCACCCCGGCCCTCACTCTCTTCTCTGTGTGTGATAGTCCAACCCGGCTGTCACTCTCTCCTCTGTGTGTGATACTCCACCCCGGCCCTCACTCTCTCCTCTGTGTGTTATATTCCACCCCGGCCCTCACTCTCTCCTCTGCGTGTGATACTCCACCCCGGCCCTCACTCTCTCCTCTGTGTGTGATACTCCTCCCGGCTGTCACTCTCTCCTCTGTGAGTGATACTCCTCCCCGGCTGTCACTCTCCCCCCTGTGTGTGATACTCCACCCCGGCTATCACTCTCTTCCCTATGTGTGATACTCCTCCCGGCTGTCACTCTCTCCTCTGTGAGTGATACTCCTCCCCGGCTGTCACTCTCTCCTTTGTGTGTGATACTCCACCCCGGCCCTCACTCTCTCCTCTGTGTGTGATACCCCACCCCGGCCCTCACGCTCTCCTCTGCGTGTGATACTCCACACCGGCTCTCACTCTCTCCTCTGCGTGTGATACTCCACCCCGGACATCACTCTCTCCTCTGTGTGTGATACTCCACCCCAGCCCTCACTCGCTCCTCAGTGAGTGATACTCCACCCCGGCTCTCACTCTCTCCTCTGCGTGTGATACTTCACCCCGCCCCTCACTCTCTCCTTTACGTGTGATACTCCACCCCGGCCCTCACTCTCTCATCTGTGTGTGATACTCCACCCCGGCCCTCACTTTCCTCTGCGTGTGATACTCCACCCCGGCCCTCACACTCTCCTCTGTGTGTGATACTCCACCTCTGCCCTCACTCTCTCCTCTGTGTGTGATACTCCTCCCGGCTGTCACTCTCTCCTCTGTGAGTGATACTCCTCCCCGGTTGTCACTCTCTCCCCTGTGTGTGATTCTCCACCCCGGCTGTCACTCTCTCCCCTGTGTGTGATACTCCTCCCGGCTGTTACTCTCTCCTCTGTGTGTGATACTCCACCCCGGCCGCCACTCTCTCCTCTGCGTGTGATACTCCACCCCTGCCCTCACTCTCTTCTCTGTGTGTAATACTCCAACCCGGCTGTCACTCTCTCCTCTGTGTGTGAAACTCCACCCTGGCCCTCACTCTCTCCTCCGTGTGTGATACTCCACCCCAGCCCTCACTCTCTCCTCTGCGTGTGATACTCCACCCCGGCCCTCACTCTCTCCTCTGTGTGTGATACTCCACCTCGGCCCTCACTCTCTCCTTTTTGTGTGATACTACTCCCGGCTGTCACTCTCTCCTCTGTGAGTTATACTCCTCCCTGGCTGTCACTCTATCCCCTGTGTTTGATACTCAACCCCAGCTGTCACTCTCCCCCCTGTGTGTGACACTCCTCCCGGCTGTCACTCTCTCGCATGTGTGTGATACTCCTCCAGGCTGTCACTCTCTCCTCTGTGTGTGATACTCCACCCCGGCCGCCACTCTCTCCTCTGCGTGTGATACTCCACCCCGGCCCTCACTGTCTTCTCTGTATGTGATACTCCAACCCGGCTGTCACTCTCTCCTCTGTGTGTGATACACCACCCCGGCTGTCACTCTGTCCTTTGTGTGTGATACTCCACCCCGGCCCTCACTCTCTTCTGTGTGAGATACTCCTCCCCCCGGCTGTCACTCGCTCTCTCCTCTGTGTGTAATACTCCACCCCAGCCCTCACTCTCTCCTCTGTGAGTGATACTTCACCCCGGCCCTCAATCTCTTCTCTGCGTTTGATACTTCACCCCGCCCCTCACTCTCTCCTCTGTGTGTGATACTCCACCCGGCCCTCACTCTCTCCTCTGTGTGTGATACTCCACCCCGGCCCTCACTCTCTCCTCTAGGTGTGATACTCCTCCCGGCTGTCACTCTCTCCTCTGTGAGTGATACTCCTCCCCGGCTGTCACTCTCTCCCCTGTGTGTGATACTCCACCCCGGCTGTCACTCTCTCCCATGTGTGTGATACTCCTCCCGGCTGTCACTCTCTCCCCTGTGTGTGATACTCCTCCCGGCTGTCACTCTCTTTTCTGCGTGTGATACTCCACCCCGGCCCTCACTCTCTTCTCTGTGTGTGATACTCCAACCCGTCTGTCACTCTCTCCTCTGTGTGTGATACTCCACCCCGGCCCTCATTCTCTCCTCTGTGTGTGATACACCACCCCGGCTGTCACTCTCTCCTTTGTGTGTGATACTCCACCCCGGCCCTCACTCTCTTCTGTGTATGATACTCCTCCCCCCCCGGCTGTCACTCACTCTCTCCTCTGTGTGTAATACTCCACCCTGGCCCTCACTCTCTCCTCTGTGTGTGATACTCCACCCCGGCCCTCACTCTCTCCTCTGTGTGTGATACTCCACCCCGGCCCTCACTCTCGCCTCTGTGTGTGATACTCCACCCCGGCCCTCACTCTCTCCTCTGTGTGTGATACTCCACCCCGCCCCTCACTCTCTCCTCTGTGTGTGATACTCCTCCCTGGCTGTCACTCTCTCCTCTGTGTGTGATACTCCACCCTGGCTGTCACTCTCTCCTCTCTGTGTGATACTCCACCCCGGCCCTCACTCTCTGCTCTGCGTGTGATACTCCACCCCGGGCCTCACTCTCTCCTCTGTGTTTGATACTCCTCCCGGCTGTCACTCTCTCCCCTGTGTGTGATACTCCTCCCAGCTGTCACTCTCTCCTCTGTGTGTGATACTCCACCCCGGCCGCCACTCTCTCCTCTGTGTGTGATACTCCACCCCGGCCCTCACTCTCTTCTCTGTGCGTGATAGTCCAACCCGGCTGTCACTCTCTCCTCTGTGTGTGATACTCCACCCCGGCCCTCACTCTCTCCTCTGTGTGTGATATTCCACCCCGGCCCTCACTCTCTCCTCTGCGTGTGATACTCCACCCCGGCCCTCACTTTCCTCTGCGTGTGATACTCCACCCCGGCCCTCACTCTCTCCTCTGTGTGTGCTACTCCACCTCTGCCCTCACTCTCTCCTCTGTGTGTGATACTCCTCCCGGCTGTCACTCTCTCCTCTGTGAGTGATACTCCTCCCCGGTTGTCACTCTCTCCCCTGTGTGTGATTCTCCACCCCGGCTGTCACTCTCTCCCCTGTGTGTGATACTCCTCCCGGCTGTTACTCTCTCCTCTGTGTGTGATACTCCACCCCGGCCGCCACTCTCTCCTCTGCGTGTGATACTCCACCCCTGCCCTCACTCTCTTCTCTGTGTGTGATACTCCAACCCGGCTGTCACTCTCTCCTCTGTGTGTGATACTCCACCCTGGCCCTCACTCTCTCCTCCGTGTGTGATACTCCACCCCAGCCCTCACTCTCTCCTCTGCGTGTGATACTCCACCCCGGCCCTCACTCTCTCCTCTGTGTGTGATACTCCACCTCGGCCCTCACTCTCTCCTCTTTGTGTGATACTCCTCCCGGCTGTCACTCTCTCCTCTGTGAGTTATACTCCTCCCTGGCTGTCACTCTATCCCCTGTGTTTGATACTCAACCCCAGCTGTCACTCTCCCCCCTGTGTGTGACACTCCTCCCGGCTGTCACTCTCTCCCATGTGTGTGATACTCCTCCAGGCTGTCACTCTCTCCTCTGTGTGTGATACTCCACCCCGGCCGCCACTCTCTCCTCTGCGTGTGATACTCCACCCCGGCCCTCACTGTCTTCTCTGTGTGTGATACTCCAACCCGGCTGTCACTCTCTCCTCTGTGTGTGATACACCACCCCGGCTGTCACACTGTCCTTTGTGTGTGATACTCCACCCCGGCCCTCACTCTCTTCTGTGTGAGATACTCCTCCCCCCGGCTGTCACTCGCTCTCTCCTCTGTGTGTAATACTCCACCCCAGCCCTCACTCTCTCCTCTGTGAGTGATACTTCACCCCGGCCCTCAATCTCTTCTCTGCGTTTGATACTTCACCCCGCCCCTCACTCTCTCCTCTGTGTGTGATACTCCACCCGGCCCTCACTCTCTCCTCTGTGTGTGATACTCCACCCCGGCCCTCACTCTCTCCTCTAGGTGTGATACTCCTCCCGGCTGTCACTCTCTCCTCTGTGAGTGATACTCCTCCCCGGCTGTCACTCTCTCCCCTGTGTGTGATACTCCACCCCGGCTGTCACTCTCTCCCCTGTGTGTGATACTCCTCCCGGCTGTCACTCTCTCCCCTGTGTGTGATACTCCTCCCGGCTGTCACTCTCTTTTCTGCATGTGATACTCCACCCCGGCCCTCACTCTCTTCTCTGTGTGTGATACTCCAACCCGTCTGTCACTCTCTCCTCTGTGTGTGATACTCCACCCCGGCCCTCACTCTCTCCTCTAGGTGTGATACTCCTCCCTGGCTGTCACTCTCTCCTCTGTGTGTGATACTCCACCCCGGCCCTCACAGTCTCCTCTGCGTGTGATACTCCACCCCAGCCATCACTCTCTCCTCTGTGTGTGATACTCCTCCTCGGCCCTCACTCTCCTCTGCGTGTGATACTCCATCCCGGCCCTCACTCTCTCCTCTGTGTGTGATACTCCACCTCGGCCCTCACTCTCTCCTCTGTGTGTGATACTCCTCCCAGCTGTCACTCTCTCCTCTGTGAGTGATACTCCACCCCGGCCCCCACTCTCTCCCCTGTGTGTGATACTCCACCCCAGCTGTCACACTCTCTTCTGTGTGTGATACTCCTCCCAGCTGTCACTCTCTCCTCTGTGTGTGATACTCCACCTCGGACCTCACTCTCTCCTCTGCGTGTGATACTCCACCCCTGCCCTCACTCTCTTCTCTGTGTGTGATACTCCAACCCGGCTTTCACTCGCTCCTCTGTGTGTGATACTCCACCCCGGCCCTCACTCTCACCTCTGTGGGTGATACTCCACCCCGGCCCTCACTCTCTCCTCTGCGTGTGATACTCCACCCCGGCCCTCACTCTCTCCTCTGTGTGTGATACTCCACCCCGGCCCTCACTCTCTCCTCTGCGTGTGATACTCCACCCCGGCCATCACTCTCTCCTCTGTGTGTGATACTCCACCCCGACCCTCACTCGCTCCTCTGTGAGTGATACTCCACCCCGGCTCTCACTCTCTCCTCTGCCTGTGATACTTCACCCCACCCCTCACTCTCTCCTCTACGTGTGATACTCCACCCCGGTCCTCACTCTCTCCTCTGTGTGTGATACTCCACCCCGGCCCTCACTCTCTCCTCTGTGTGTGATACTCCACCCCGGCCCTCACTCTCTCCTCTGTGTGTGATATTCCACCCCGGCCCTCACTCTCTGCTCTGCGTGTGATACTCCACCCCGGGCCTCACTCTCTCCTCTGTGTTTGATACTCCTCCCGGCTGTCACTCTCTCCCCTGTGTGTGATATTCCTCCCAGCTGTCACTCTCTCCTCTGTGTGTGATACTCCACCCCGGCCGCCACTCTCTCCTCTGTGTGTGATACTCCACCCCGGCCCTCACTCTCTTCTCTGTGTGTGATAGTCCAACCCGGCTGTCACTCTCTCCTCTGTGTGTGATACTCCACCCCGGCCCTCACTCTCTCCTCTGTGTGTGATATTCCACCCCGGCCCTCACTCTCTCCTCTGCGTGTGATACTCCACCCCGGCCTTCACTCTCTCCTCTGTGTGTGATACTCCTCCCGGCTGTCACTCTCTCCTCTGTGAGTGATACTCCTCCCCGGCTGTCACTCTTCCCCCTGTGTGTGATACTCCACCCCGGCTGTCACTCTCTTCCCTGTGTGTGATACTCCTCCCGGCTGTCACTCTCTCCTCTGTGAGTGATACTCCTCCCCGGCTGTCACTCTCTCCTTTGTGTGTGATACTCCACCCCGGCCCTCACTTTCTCTTCTGTGTGTGATACCCCACCCCGGCCCTCACGCTCTCCTCTGCGTGTGATACTCCACACCGGCCCTCACTCTCTCCTCTGCGTGTGATACTCCACCCCGGACATCACTCTCTCCTCTGTGTGTGATACTCCACCCCAGCCCTCACTCGCTCCTCAGTGAGTGATACTCCACCCCGGCTCTCACTCTCTCCTCTGTGTGTGATACTTCACCCCGCCCCTCACTCTCTCCTTTACGTGTGATACTCCACCCCGGCCCTCACTCTCTCATCTGTGTGTGATACTCCACCCCGGCCCTCACTTTCCTCTGCGTGTGATACTCCACCCCGGCCCTCACTCTCTCCTCTGTGTGTGATACTCCACCTCTGCCCTCACTCTCTCCTCTGTGTGTGATACTCCTCCCGGCTGTCACTCTCTCCTCTGTGAGTGATACTCCTCCCCGGTTGTCACTCTCTCCCCTGTGTGTGATTCTCCACCCCGGCTGTCACTCTCTCCCCTGTGTGTGATACTCCTCCCCGCTGTTACTCTCTCCTCTGTGTGTGATACTCCACCCCGGCCGCCACTCTCTCCTCTGCGTGTGATACTCCACCCCTGCCCTCACTCTCTTCTCTGTGTGTGATACTCCAACCCGGCTGTCACTCTCTCCTCTGTGTGTGATACTCCACCCTGGCCCTCACTCTCTCCTCCGTGTGTGATACTCCACCCCAGCCCTCACTCTCTCCTCTGCGTGTGATACTCCACCCCGGCCCTCACTCTCTCCTCTGTGTGTGATACTCCACCTCGGCCCTCACTCTCTCCTCTTTGTGTGATACTCCTCCCGGCTGTCACTCTCTCCTCTGTGAGTTATACTCCTCCCTGGCTGTCACTCTATCCCCTGTGTTTGATACTCAACCCCAGCTGTCACTCTCCCCCCTGTGTGTGACACTCCTCCCGGCTGTCACTCTCTCCCATGTGTGTGATACTCCTCCAGGCTGTCACTCTCTCCTCTGTGTGTGATACTCCACCCCGGCCGCCACTCTCTCCTCTGCGTGTGATACACCACCCCGGCCCTCACTGTCTTCTCTGTGTGTGATACTTCAACCCGGCTGTCACTCTCTCCTCTGTGTGTGATACACCACCCCGGCTGTCACTCTGTCCTTTGTGTGTGATACTCCACCCCGGCCCTCACTCTCTTCTGTGTGAGATACTCCTCCCCCCGGCTGTCACTCGCTCTCTCCTCTGTGTGTAATACTCCACCCCAGCCCTCACTCTCCTCTGTGAGTGATACTAAACCCCGGCCCTCAATCTCTTCTCTGCGTTTGATACTTCACCCCGCCCCTCACTCTCTCCTCTGTGTGTGATACTCCACCCGGCCCTCACTCTCTCCTCTGTGTGTGATACTCCACCCCGGCCCTCACTCTCTCCTCTAGGTGTGATACTCCTCCCTGGCTGTCACTCTCTCCTCTGTGTGTGATACTCCTCCCTGGCTGTCACTCTCTCCTCTGTGTGTGATACTCCACCCCGGCCCTCACAGTCTCCTCTGCGTGTGATACTCCACCCCAGCCATCACTCTCTCCTCTGTGTGTGATACTCCTCCTCGGCCCTCACTCTCCTCTGCGTGTGATACTCCATCCCGGCCCTCACTCTCTCCTCTGTGTGTGATACTCCACCTCGGCCCTCACTCTCTCCTCTGTGTGTGATACTCCTCCCAGCTGTCACTCTCTCCTCTGTGAGTGATACTCCACCCCGGCCCCCACTCTCTCCCCTGTGTGTGATACTCCTCCCAGCTGTCACTCTCTCCTCTGTGTGTGATACTCCACCTCGGACCTCACTCTCTCCTCTGCGTGTGATACTCCACCCCTGCCCTCACTCTCTTCTCTGTGTGTGATACTCCAACCCGACTTTCACTCTCTCCTCTGTGTGTGATACTCCACCCCGGCCCTCACTCTCACCTCTGTGTGTGATACTCCACCCCGGCCCTCACTCTCTCCTCTGCGTGTGATACTCCACCCCGGCCCTCACTCTCTCCTCTGTGTGTGATACTCCACCCCGGCCCTCACTCTCTCCTCTGCGTGTGATACTCCACCCCGGCCATCACTCTCTCCTCTGTGTGTGATACTCCACCCCGACCCTCACTCGCTCCTCTGTGAGTGATACTCCACCCCGGCTCTCACTCTCTCCTCTGCCTGTGATACTTCACCCCACCCCTCACTCTCTCCTCTACGTGTGATACTCCACCCCGGTCCTCACTCTCTCCTCTGTGTGTGATACTCCACCCCGGCCCTCACTCTCCTCTGCGTGTGATACTCCACCCCGGCCCTCACTCTCTCCTCTGTGTGTGATACTCCACCTCGGCCCTCACTCTCTCCTCTGTGTGTGATACTCCTCCCGGCTGTCACTCTCTCCTCTGTGAGTGATACTCCTCCCCGGCTGTCACTCTCTCCCCTGTGTGTGATACTCCACCCCGGCTGTCACTCTCTCTCTTGTGTGTGATACTCCTCCCGGCTGTCACTCTCTCCCCTTTGTGTGATACTCCTCCCGGCTGTCATTCTCTCCTCTGTTCGTGATACTCCACCCCGGCAGCCTCTCTCTCCTCTGCGTGTGATACTCCACCCCTGCCCTCACTCTCTTCTCTGTGTGTGATACTCCAACCCGGCTGTCACTCTCTCCTCTGTGTGTGATACTCCACCCTGGCCCTCACTCTCTCCTCTGTGTGTGATACTCCACCCCAGCCCTCACTCTCTCCTCTGTGTGTGATACTCCACCCCGGCCCTCACTCTCTCCTCTGTGTGTGATACTCCACCTCGGCCCTCACTCTCTCCTCTTTGTGTGATACTCCTCCTGGCTGTCACTCTCTCCTCTATGAGTTATATTCCTCCCTGGCTGTCACTCTATCCCCTGTGTGTGATACTCCACCCCGGCTGTCACTCTCTCCCCTGTGTGTGACAATCCTCCCGGCTGTCACTCTCTCCCCTGTGTGTGATACTCCTCCTGGCTGTCACTCTCTCCTCTGTGTGTGATACTCCACCCCGGCCGCCACTCTCTCCTCTGCATGTGATACTCCACCCCGGCCCTCACTGTGTTCTCTGTGTGTGATACTCCACTCCGGCCCTCATTCTCTCCTCTGTTTGTGATACACCACCCCTGCTGTCACTCTGTCCTTTGTGTGTGATACTCCACCCCGGCCCTCACTCTCTTCTGTGTGTGATACTCCTCCCCCCCGGCTGTCACTCACTCTCTCCTCTGTGTGTAATACTCCACCCCAGCCCTCACTCGCTCCTCTGTGAGTGATACTTCACCCCGCCCCTCACTCTCTCCTCTCTGTGTGATACTCCACCCGGCCCTCACTCTCTCCTCTGTGTGTGATACTCGACCCCGCCCCTCACTCTCTCCTCTGTGTGTGATACTCCTCCCTGGCTGTCACTCTCTCCTCTGTGTGTGATACTCCTCCCTAGCTGTCACTTTCTCCTCTGTGTGTGATACTCCACCCGGCCCTCACACTCTCCTCTGCGTGTGATACTCCACCTCAGCCATCACTCTCTCCTCTGTGCGTGATACTCCTCCTCGGCCCTGACTCTCCTCTGCGTGTGATACTCCACCCGGCCCTCACTCTCTCCTCTGTGTGTGATACTCCACCTCGGCCCACACTCTCTCCTCTGTGTGTGATACTCCTCCCGGCTGTCACTCTCTCCTCTGTGAGTGATACTCCACCCCGGCCCTCACTCTCTCCCCTGTGTGTGATACTCCACCCCAGCTGTCACTCTCTCCCCTGTGTGTGATACTCCTCCCGGCTGTCACTCTCTCCCCTGTGTGTGATACTCCTCCTGGCTGTCACTCTCTCCTCTGTGTGTGATACTCCACCCCGGCCGCCACTCTCTCCTCTGCGTGTGATACTCCACCCCTGCCCTCACTCTCTTCTCTGTGTGTGATACTCCAACCCGGCTGTCACTCTCTCCTCTGTGAGTGATACTCCACCCCGGCCCTCGCTCTCTCCTCTGTGTGTGATACTCCACCCCAGCCATCACTCTCTCCTCTGTGTGTGATACTCCTCCTCGGCCCTCATTCTCTCCTCTGTGTGTGATACTCCACCCCGGCCCTCACTCTCTCCTCTGCGTGTGATACTCCTCCCCGGCTGTCACTCTCTCCTCTGTGTGTGATCTCCTCCCTGGCTGTCACTCTCTCCTCTGCATGTGATACTCCACCCCGGCCCTCACTCTCTCCTCTGCGTGTGATACTCCACCCAGGCCCTCACTCTCTCCTCTGTGTGTGATCCTCCACCCCGGCTGTCACTCTCTCCTCTGTGGATGATCTCCTCCCTGGCTGTCACTCTCTCCTCTGCATGCGATACTCCACCCCGGCCCTCACTCTCTCCTCTGCGTGTTTTACTCCACCCAGGCCCTCACTCTCTGCTCTCTGTGTGATCCTCCATACCGGCTGTCACTCTCTCCTCTGTGTGTGATCTCCTCCCTGGCTGTCACTCTCTCCTCTGCATGTGATACTCCACCCCGGCCCTCACTCTCTCCTCTGCGTGTTTTACTCCACCCAGGCCCTCACTCTCTGCTCTCTGTGTGATCCTCCATACCGGCTGTCACTCTCTCCTCTGTGAGTAATCTCCTCCCTGGCTGTCACTCTCTCCTCTGCATATGATACTCCAACCCGGCCCTCACTCTCTCCTCTGCATGTGATACTCCACCCCGGCCCTCACTCTCTCCTCTGCATGTGATACTCCACCCCGGCCCTCACTCTCTCCTCTGCATGTGATACTCCACCCCGGCCCTCACTCTCTCCTCTGTGTGTGATACTCCACCCCGGCCCTCACTCTCTCCTCTGCATGTGATACTCCACCCAGGCCCTCACTCTCTCCTCTGTGTGTGATACTCCACCCTGGCCCTCACTCTCTCCTCTGTGTGTGATACTCCACCAGAGGCCTCACTCTCTCCTCTGTGTGTGATACTCCACCCCGGCCCACACTCTCTTCTGTGTGTGATACTCCTCCCCCTCCCCGGCTGTCACTCACTCTCTCCTCTGTGTGTAATACTCCACCCCGGCCCTCACTTGCTCCTCAAAGAATGATACTCCACCCTGGACCTCACTCTCTCCTCTGCGTGTGATACTTCACCCCGCCCCTCACTCTCTCCTCTACGTGTGATACTCCACAACGGCCCTCACTCTCTCCTCCGTGTGTGATACTCCACCCCGGCCCCTCACTCTCCTCTGTGTGAGATACTCCACCCCGGCCCTCACTCTCTCCTCTGTGTGTGATACTCCACCTCGGCCCTCACTCTCTCGTCTGTGTGTGATCCTCCACCCCGGCTGTCACTCTCTCCCCTGTGTGTGATACTCCTCCCAGCTGTCACTCTCTCCTCTGTGTGTGATACTCCACCCCGGCCGCCACTCTCTCCTCTGTGTGTGATACTCCAACCCGGCCCTCACTCTCTCCTCTGCATGTGATACTCCACCCCGGCCCTCACTCTCTCCTCTGCATGTGATACTCCACCCCGGCCCTCACTCTCTCCTCTGCATGCGATACTCCACCCAGGCCCTCACTCTCTCCTCTGTGTGTGATACTCCACCCCGGCCCTCACTCTCTCCTCTGCATGTGATACTCTACCCAGGCCCTCACTCCCTCCTCTGTGTGTGATCCTCCACCCCGGCTGTCACTCTCTCCTCTGTGAGTGATCTCCTCCCTGGCTGTCACTCTCTCCTCTGCATGTGATACTCCACCCCGGCCCTCACTCTCTCCTCTGCGTGTGATACTCCACCCCGGCCCTCACTCTCTCCTCTGCATGTGACACTCCACCTCGGCCCTCACTCTCTCCTCTGCGTGTGATACTCCACCCAGGCCCTCACTCTCTCCTCTGCATGTGATACTCCACCCCGGCCCTCACTCTCTCCTCTGCGTGTGATACTCCACCCGGCCCTCACTCTCTCCTCTGCATGTGATACTCCTCCCAGGCCCTCACTCTCTCCTCTGTGTGTGATACTCCACCCTGGCCCTCACTCTCTCCTCTGTGTGTGATACTCCACCAGAGGCCTCACTCTCTCCTCTGTGTGTGATACTCCACCCCGGCCTTCACTCTCTTCTGTGTGTGATACTCCTCCCCCTCCCCGGCTGTCACTCACTCTCTCCTCTGTGTGTAATACTCCACCCCGGCCCTCACTCGCTCCTCAGAAAATGATACTCCACCCTGGCCCTCACTCTCTCCTCTGCGTGTGATACTTCACCCCGCCCCTCACTCTCTCCTCTATGTGTGATACTCCACAACGGCCCTCACTCTCTCCTCCGTGTGTGATACTCCACCCTGGCCCTCACTCTCCTCTTTGTGTGATACTCCACCCCGGCCCTCACTCTCTCCTCTGTGTGTGATACTCCACCTCGGCCCTCACTCTCTCCTCTGTGTGTGATCCTCCACCCCGGCTGTCACTCTCTCCACTGTGTGTGATACTCCTCCCGGCTGTCACTCTCTCCCCTGTGTGTGATACTCCTCCCAGCTGTCACTCTCTCCTCTGTGTGTGATACTCCACCCCGGCCGCCACTCTCTCCTCTGTGTGTGATACTCCACCCCGGCCCTCACTCTCTTCTCTGTGTGTGATAGTCCAACCCGGCTGTCACTCTCTCCTCTGTGTGTGATACTCCACCCCGGCCCTCACTCTCTCCTCTGTGTGTGATATTCTACCCCGGCCCTCACTCTCTCCTCTGCGTGTGATACTCCACCCCTGCCCTCACTCTCTCCTCTGTGTGTGATACTCCTCCCGGCTGTCACTCTCTCCTCTGTGAGTGATACTCCTCCCCGGCTGTCACTCTCTCCCCTGTGTGTGATACTCCACCCCGGCCCTCACTCTCTCCTCTGCATGTGATACTCCACCCAGGCCCTCACTCTCTCCTCTGTGTGTGATACTCCACCCTGGCCCTCACTCTCTCCTCTGTGTGTGATACTCCACCAGAGGCCTCACTCTCTCCTCTGTGTGTGATACTCCACCCCGGCCCACACTCTCTTCTGTGTGTGATACTCCTCCCCCTCCCCGGCTGTCACTCACTCTCTCCTCTGTGTGTAATACTCCACCCCGGCCCTCACTCGCTCCTCAAAGAATGATACTCCACCCTGGCCCTCACTCTCTCCTCTGCGTGTGATACTTCACCCCACCCCTCACTCTCTCCTCTACGTGTGATACTCCACAACGGCCCTCACTCTCTCCTCCGTGTGTGATACTCCACCCCGGCCCTCACTCTCCTCTGTGTGTGATACTCCACCCCGGCCCTCACTCTCTCCTCTGTGTGTGATACTCCACCTCGGCCCTCACTCTCTCCTCTGTGTGTGATCCTCCACCCCGGCTGTCACTCTCTCCCCTGTGTGTGATACTCCTCCCAGCTGTCACTCTCTCCTCTGTGTGTGATACTCCACCCCGGCCGCCACTCTCTCCTCTGCGTGTGATACTCCTCCCCGGCTGTCACTCTCTCCTCTGTGTGTGATCTCCTCCCTGGCTGTCACTCTCTCCTCTGCATGTGATACTCCACCCCGGCCCTCACTCTCTCCTCTGCGTGTGATACTCCACCCAGGCCCTCACTCTCTCCTCTGTGTGTGATCCTCCACCCCGGCTGTCACTCTCTCCTCTGTGAGTGATCTCCTCCCTGGCTGTCACTCTCTCCTCTGCATGTGATACTCCACCCCGGCCCTCACTCTCTCCTCTGCGTGTGATACTCCACCCCGGCCCTCACTCTCTCCTCTGCATGTGACACTCCACCTCGGCCCTCACTCTCTCCTCTGCGTGTGATACTCCACCCAGGCCCTCACTCTCTCCTCTGCATGTGATACTCCACCCCGGCCCTCACTCTCTCCTCTGCGTGTGATACTCCACCCGGCCCTCACTCTCTCCTCTGCATGTGATACTCCTCCCAGGCCCTCACTCTCTCCTCTGTGTGTGATACTCCACCCTGGCCCTCACTCTCTCCTCTGTGTGTGATACTCCACCAGAGGCCTCACTCTCTCCTCTGTGTGTGATACTCCACCCCGGCCTTCACTCTCTTCTGTGTGTGATACTCCTCCCCCTCCCCGGCTGTCACTCACTCTCTCCTCTGTGTGTAATACTCCACCCCGGCCCTCACTCGCTCCTCAGAAAATGATACTCCACCCCGCCCCTCACTCTCTCCTCTACGTGTGATACTCCACAACGGCCCTCACTCTCTCCTCTGTGTGTGATACTCCACCCTGGCCCTCACTCTCCTCTTTGTGTGATACTCCACCCCGGCCCTCACTCTCTCCTCTGTGTGTGATATTCTACCCCGGCCCTCACTCTCTCCTCTGCGTGTGATACTCCACCCCTGCCCTCACTCTCTCCTCTGTGTGTGATACTCCTCCCGGCTGTCACTCTCTCCTCTGTGAGTGATACTCCTTCCCGGCTGTCACTCTCTCCCCTGTGTGTGATACTCCACCCCGGCTGTCACTCTCTCCCCTGTGTGTGATACTCCTCCCGGCTGTCACTCTCTCCCCTGTGTGTGATACTCCTCCCGGCTGTCACTCTCTTCTCTGTGTGTGATACTCCACCCTGGCCGCCACTCTCTCCTCTGCGTGTGATACTCCACCCCGGCCCTCACTCTCTTCTCTGTTTGTGATACTCCAACCCGTCTGTCACTCTCTCCTCTGTGTGTGATACTCCACCCCGGCCCTCATTCTCTCCTCTGTGTGTGATATACCACCCCGGCTGTCACTCTCTCCTTTGTGTGTGATACTCCACCCCGGCCCTCACTCTCTTCTGTGTATGATACTCCTCCCCCCCCGGCTGTCACTCACTCTCTCCTCTGTATGTAATACTCCACCCTGGCCCTCACTCTCTCCTCTGTGTGTGATACTCCACCCCGGCCCTCACTCTCTCCTCTGTGTGTGATACTCCACCCCGGCCCTCACTCTCGCCTCAGTGTGTGATACTCCACCCCGGCCCTCACTCTCTCCTCTGTGTGTGATACTCCACCCCGCCCCTCACTCTCTCCTCTGTGTGTGATACTCCTCCCTGGCTGTCACTTTCTCCTCTGCGTATGATACTCCACCTCGGCCCCACTCTCTCCTCTGTGAGTGATACTCCACCCCGGCCCTCACTCTCCCCTCTGTGTGTGATACTCCTCCCTGGCTGTCACACTCTCTCCGCTGCGTGTAATACCCCACCCCGGCCCTCACTCTCTCCTCTGTGTGTGATACTCCTCCCTGGCTGTCACTCTCTCCTCTGTGTGTGATACTCCACCCTGGCTGTCACTCTCTCCTCTCTGTGTGATACTCCACCCCGGCCCTCACTCTCTGCTCTGCGTGTGATACTCCACCCCCGGCCTCACTCTCTCCTCTGTGTTTGATACTCCTATCGGCTGTCACTCTCTCCCCTGTGTGTGATACTCCTCCCAGCTGTCACTCTCTCCTCTGTGTGTGATACTCCACCCCGGCCGCCACTCTCTCCTCTGCGTGTGATACTCCACCCCTGCCCTCACTCTCTCCTCTGTGTGTGATACTCCTCCCGGCTGTCACTCTCTCCTCTGTGAGTGATACTCCTCCCCGGCTGTCACTCTCTCCCCTGTGTGTGATACTCCACCCCGGCCCTCACTCTCTCCTCTGCATGTGATACTCCACCCAGGCCCTCACTCTCTCCTCTGTGTGTGATACTCCACCCTGGCCCTCACTCTCTCCTCTGTGTGTGATACTCCACCAGAGGCCTCACTCTCTCCTCTGTGTGTGATACTCCACCCCGGCCCACACTCTCTTCTGTGTGTGATACTCCTCCCCCTCCCCGGCTGTCACTCACTCTCTCCTCTGTGTGTAATACTCCACCCCGGCCCTCACTCGCTCCTCAAAGAATGATACTCCACCCTGGCCCTCACTCTCTCCTCTGCGTGTGATACTTCACCCCACCCCTCACTCTCTCCTCTACGTGTGATACTCCACAACGGCCCTCACTCTCTCCTCCGTGTGTGATACTCCACCCCGGCCCTCACTCTCCTCTGTGTGTGATACTCCACCCCGGCCCTCACTCTCTCCTCTGTGTGTGATACTCCACCTCGGCCCTCACTCTCTCCTCTGTGTGTGATCCTCCACCCCGGCTGTCACTCTCTCCCCTGTGTGTGATACTCCTCCCAGCTGTCACTCTCTCCTCTGTGTGTGATACTCCACCCCGGCCGCCACTCTCTCCTCTGCGTGTGATACTCCTCCCCGGCTGTCACTCTCTCCTCTGTGTGTGATCTCCTCCCTGGCTGTCACTCTCTCCTCTGCATGTGATACTCCACCCCGGCCCTCACTCTCTCCTCTGCGTGTGATACTCCACCCAGGCCCTCACTCTCTCCTCTGTGTGTGATCCTCCACCCCGGCTGTCACTCTCTCCTCTGTGAGTGATCTCCTCCCTGGCTGTCACTCTCTCCTCTGCATGTGATACTCCACCCCGGCCCTCACTCTCTCCTCTGCGTGTGATACTCCACCCCGGCCCTCACTCTCTCCTCTGCATGTGACACTCCACCTCGGCCCTCACTCTCTCCTCTGCGTGTGATACCCCACCCAGGCCCTCACTCTCTCCTCTGCATGTGATACTCCACCCCGGCCCTCACTCTCTCCTCTGCGTGTGATACTCCACCCGGCCCTCACTCTCTCCTCTGCATGTGATACTCCTCCCAGGCCCTCACTCTCTCCTCTGTGTGTGATACTCCACCCTGGCCCTCACTCTCTCCTCTGTGTGTGATACTCCACCAGAGGCCTCACTCTCTCCTCTGTGTGTGATACTCCACCCCGGCCTTCACTCTCTTCTGTGTGTGATACTCCTCCCCCTCCCCGGCTGTCACTCACTCTCTCCTCTGTGTGTAATACTCCACCCCGGCCCTCACTCGCTCCTCAGAAAATGATACTCCACCCCGCCCCTCACTCTCTCCTCTACGTGTGATACTCCACAACGGCCCTCACTCTCTCCTCTGTGTGTGATACTCCACCCTGGCCCTCACTCTCCTCTTTGTGTGATACTCCACCCCGGCCCTCACTCTCTCCTCTGTGTGTGATATTCTACCCCGGCCCTCACTCTCTCCTCTGCGTGTGATACTCCACCCCTGCCCTCACTCTCTCCTCTGTGTGTGATACTCCTCCCGGCTGTCACTCTCTCCTCTGTGAGTGATACTCCTCCCCGGCTGTCACTCTCTCCCCTGTGTGTGATACTCCACCCCGGCTGTCACTCTCTCCCCTGTGTGTGATACTCCTCCCGGCTGTCACTCTCTCCCCTGTGTGTGATACTCCTCCCGGCTGTCACTCTCTTCTCTGTGTGTGATACTCCACCCTGGCCGCCACTCTCTCCTCTGCGTGTGATACTCCACCCCGGCCCTCACTCTCTTCTCTGTTTGTGATACTCCAACCCGTCTGTCACTCTCTCCTCTGTGTGTGATACTCCACCCCGGCCCTCATTCTCTCCTCTGTGTGTGATATACCACCCCGGCTGTCACTCTCTCCTTTGTGTGTGATACTCCACCCCGGCCCTCACTCTCTTCTGTGTATGATACTCCTCCCCCCCCGGCTGTCACTCACTCTCTCCTCTGTATGTAATACTCCACCCTGGCCCTCACTCTCTCCTCTGTGTGTGATACTCCACCCCGGCCCTCACTCTCTCCTCTGTGTGTGATACTCCACCCCGGCCCTCACTCTCGCCTCAGTGTGTGATACTCCACCCCGGCCCTCACTCTCTCCTCTGTGTGTGATACTCCACCCCGCCCCTCACTCTCTCCTCTGTGTGTGATACTCCTCCCTGGCTGTCACTTTCTCCTCTGCGTATGATACTCCACCTCGGCCCCACTCTCTCCTCTGTGAGTGATACTCCACCCCGGCCCTCACTCTCCCCTCTGTGTGTGATACTCCTCCCTGGCTGTCACACTCTCTCCGCTGCGTGTAATACCCCACCCCGGCCCTCACTCTCTCCTCTGTGTGTGATACTCCTCCCTGGCTGTCACTCTCTCCTCTGTGTGTGATACTCCACCCTGGCTGTCACTCTCTCCTCTCTGTGTGATACTCCACCCCGGCCCTCACTCTCTGCTCTGCGTGTGATACTCCACCCCGGGCCTCACTCTCTCCTCTGTGTTTGATACTCCTCTCGGCTGTCACTCTCTCCCCTGTGTGTGATACTCCTCCCAGCTGTCACTCTCTCCTCTGTGTGTGATACTCCACCCCGGCCGCCACTCTCTCCTCTGTGTGTGATACTCCACCCCAGCCCTCACTCTCTTCTCTGTGTGTGATAGTCCAACCCGGCTGTCACTCTCTCCTCTGTGTGTGATACTCCACCCCGGCCCTCACTCTCTCCTCTGCGTGTGATACTCCTCCCGGCTGTCACTCTCTCCTCTGTGAGTGATACTCCTCCCCGGCTGTCACTCTCCCCCCTGTGTGTGATACTCCACCCCGGCTGTCACTCTCTCCCCTGTGTGTGATACTCCTCCCGGCTGTCACTCTCTCCCCTGTGTGTGATACTCCTCCCGGCTGTCACTCTCTCCTCTGTGTGTGATCTCCTCCCTGGCTGTCACTCTCTCCTCTGTGTGTGATACTCCTCCCTGGGTGTTACTCTCTCCTCTGTGAGTGATACTCCACCCTGGCTGTCACTCTCTCCTCTGTGTGTGATACTCCACCCTGGCTGTCACTCTCTCCTCTGCGTGTGATACTCCACCCCCGCCGTGTTCTCTTATTGACAAACATCATTTTCGACGGCTAAGGTCTCTGCTGTTCCTTAATCTGTGAATTGCGACTAAGATTCGTCGTCCTAAGTATTTTTAGGGGCAGATTTACAAGCCCCTTCCGCGACTTTTGTGCTACTTTTCCCATGTTAAAAATGACGCAAAGTGGCGCAAGGGGCTTGTAAATCCGCCCCTTATGTTTTCCTCCTAAAGTGACGCTGGCGTCGCTCCTTGCGCCAGCACCGGGCCAAGACAGGGGGGGGGGGGAGTGGGGGCACGTGACCATGGTTTATCTTCACTTGTTGTTGGAGGGTGCAATGTGCGCCTTAAAAACGTCACACCCGTCACCCTCGGACCCAGAGGACTGACGTGGGTGTCCACGGTGCGTCAGTGGAGGGGGGTGGGGGGGGGCTCCGTCTTGGATACCCGGCTTCCAAGGGGTTAAGAGCACAGCTCACTTGAGAGTCCATTACTGCACAAAAGCTCCCCCCGGGGGCGCTTTTAACCCATTAGGGAAGGCGAGGCACAAAGGCCGGGGCGTGTTGTGTGTGTTTAAGGCCCATTTGTGATGTTAATGAGGCGCTTTGTGTGTCGAGGCGCTCTGGGGGCGGACAATGGTTTCACACGAAGTGCAGAGTGGAGGGGTGGGGTCACCCCGGCAGTGATGGAGGGCCGGGGTCTGCAGTCCCCGGCCCAGGGAGGGGCGCCCGAGGTCCCGCCCTGGGTGACAGCTTGCAGCCGGACCGGGTCCCTCCGGGCGGCTGGAGGGCTGGGGCAGCGCCCGCCGCCCGCTTCCAAGCTGCTGTGGACGGCAGCAGCGAGGCTGGAGGAGGGGGAGAGGGCTGGAGCGGGAGGGAAGGGAAGAGGGGCAGAGAGATGGAGAGATAAAACAGAGGAAGGACAGAGGTAAAGTTTACAGTAGGAGGGGACAGAGGAAGGAGAGTGCGGAGGGAGAAGATGAGGAGAAGAGATGGGGGAGAGATGAGAGAGAGAGAGATAAAGGGTGGGCAGGGGTAGAGAGATATCTGAAAGAATAGGCAGCAGAATGATGGCCTGTGTGTGCTTTGGTGTAACTAGACTAAGGGACGAGGCAAGTTTCTGCCTCAAACCAGATGCAAAGCATTGTGACGCCGACATGGCTCCAGAGTCAACTTGTTCACCATCAATTCATCCATCTT
This sequence comes from Lissotriton vulgaris, assembly GCF_964263255.1. Lineage (NCBI taxonomy): Eukaryota > Metazoa > Chordata > Amphibia > Caudata > Salamandridae > Lissotriton > Lissotriton vulgaris. The sequence goes on along the minus strand of NC_141693.1, from coordinate 1,994,868,845 downwards.
TTCAAATTTTCTCCATTTTTTAACTCCTGTTTTCTGTTATGCTAATTCGCTGTTCCACTTGTAGGGTACATTCAGCTATTTCCCAAGTTTCTCATGCAAAACTGTGCCCGTCCGAGCCTCTAGTTAAAACACGACCAAGGTTCGTTCCTTTGGTGTAACAACATAGAGAGAGAGAAAGAGTGTGTGTATATATATATAGGGAGTAACTGTTCCAGCCCCCGGTTGCTGCTAACGCTGATCTGTCCACGGACCTGACGAGGAGCCTGGAGAGCGTCCTGCTCTCTGTGTGATACTTCAAGTTGGGTGACGGTGTTCCGATCTGGCTCAGAATACACCGGTAAGAGAAGCGTGTGCCTGACTGTAAGGCGGCTCGCATTGTCAGTTATCGCCTAAAGCAGTTGTGAGAGCGCATTGTGTGCAGTATTTTGCGGGGAGGCGGCATGTCGGCGGACGCACTAAGAGCGAGGGAACAGGCAGCGCTTAATGCGTTTGAGGACTCCCCGGCTGGGGGGTCCTCTGAACCATCCGCATCAAATGCACCAGCTAATGAACTTGGCAGCGTTCGGGATAAATTTAAGCAACTGGAGAAATTAATGAAAAGAGAACTCTCCAAGTGGTGGGAGCACCGCTCTCTGAGTCGCTATTTGGAGGTAAACAGAATACCACGTGGTCTGCGTGTCATGTTGGCCCCAAGCTACGAGGACCCAGACCCGGAAATGATCCGAGAATGGGCAGACTGTAACCTGGAGTCGTCACGCAAGTTAGTCCAAATACTGGTGCGCTATGCGGAAAGTGACCGGCTTAAGACACAGAACAAAATTGAAGAGCTCAATCAGGTTATTGAAGCGGCCAGTGTAGACTGCATTAGCGAATGCACCAAACTTAGAAGTGATATGATGGCAAGAATCCAAAAAGAAGAGGATGCAATCAGCAAAAGGAAAGCCTGGAAATTTCAGCGTGATAAGGCAGACTATGCGGAAGGACGCATTTTCACTTTTGCCCAAAAATACGATGCCATCAAAGCTTCAAGACGACAAAAAGTTGCTGCAGCAGCGAATCACTCTAAGCAGGCACAATGTGCAGCCCAGCAGGACGACTCCTCGGAGTCTAACCTCAGTTCAAGTGTGAATAGCGACTCAGATTCCAGTTTGGCGCAATCAGGAGAGCAATTGGGGTTTACCAAGCTCACGCCAGCAGAGGAACTGGACTGCATAAGAAAGGATTGGCGCGAGACCCTACGCCCGAGAACGCAGTTGCACTCAGGAACAAAAGACTCAATGCCAAGCGCTACCAACGCCGTAAGGCCAAATCAAGAGGAAGAAAAAAATCAGCAGAAAAAGAAGAAAAAAAGTACAAAGAGATGGAACAGGAAGTAAGCTCACAATCAGGAGCAAAGGACATTGCCCCCTCCATCATTAATCTGACTGACATGGTCTTGTCAGAGGCTGAACATCACATCTTGTCAAAAGGCCTTACATTCTGTCCTCCATGCGACTTCAATTACGCGGACACTAGAATTAATCTATACAAATTTGTCCGCAAGATCAAGTTGCAGAAGCATTTTGCAGGTGGAAAAACACGCAGTACCCCGACGAGGATTGAAATAGCCAATGATGGGCTCCAAGCCCGTGATGTGCCAGGATTGGAGGCTCTAGAATCCCTCAGACTGGAGCAGTCATCATCCCAAGAAGTCTCAGGATGTGAGTCCAACAGGGTGGGGGGGCTAACGTCTTTTAAACCACGCTCCACCTATACTCCTGTTATGCTCTATGATAACCTTGACATCTTCCATGATGCTGTAGTCAAAGACATCAAGTTGTTACATTCCAAAGTGCTTAATTCAAAACGAAAGAAATTTAGTCCAGAATGACCAGTACATGCGACTCATCCAAAAGATTCAGGCCAATGAAAATGTTATTGTTAGACAGTCTGACAAGGGAGGGAACATAGTTTTATGGCCACGAAAACTATACCTGGAAGAAGCCCTCTCTCAATTGAATGATTCGGACTGCTACAGACACAGTGACATTTCATTGATTAAAAAAGCTCAGGAAGATTTCTACTCGCTACTTATGGGGTGGAGATCTTTTGGCTTACTGAGCATGGATGAACTTAAATATCTCAAGAACAACAATCCGGTCATGCCAGTCCTATACCTAATCCCGAAGATCCACAAGAACCCACATAAACCCCCGGGAAGACCAATAATAGCAGCATGTGGGGGGTTATTAGAAAAAACAACTGTTTACGTGGACTCTTTCTTGCAGGAATTTGTTCAGAGTCTACCATCCTTTGTCCAAGACTCCACTGATTTTGTGAGGAAGATACAGGACATTGATTGGGACTCGGATTTATGGCTCATTACATTAGACGTCACGTCTTTATACACAAGTATTAACCACCAAGACGGACTGCGAGCCATTGAATTTTACTTAGGTTTAAGACCGATCATCATGGCTGACCACAACCGTATGTTACTTTCTATGATTTCATTCTGTTTACACCATAATTTCTTTATGTTCAACAATAGATATTACCAGCAACTCAGGGGAGTGGCCATGGGGGCCTGTTTTTCTCCCAGTTATGCCTGCCTCCACATGGGCTACTGGGAGAGACAGGTCCTCTTTGGCACACACTCTGACATTGCCAGGCGGTCTATTGTTAGATGGTATCGTTATATAGACGATGTGTTCCTGGTTTGGAAGGGCACTCGTCTAGAAGCTGAGCATTTTGTTGACATGATAAATTGCAATGATTTCAACTTGAAGTTTACCTCGACCATTAGCAGGGATCAGGTGCATTTTCTAGATATGACAGTCACACCAGGAGGAGCCAAACTCGAAACCAGGTTGTACCGCAAGGCAACGGCTGGAAACACAATTCTCCATGCCAGCAGCCATCACCCTGCTCATCTTATACGCAGCATCCCGTATGGCGAGATGCTGTGTATCAGACGCCTGAGCAGCACAGAAGCTCAATGCAATCTCGCTCAGCAAGCCAGCAGGTCTAGATTTTTGGCAAGGGGATACAAGGCTACAGTAGTTGATAGGGCCATAACTAAAGCTAATGCCCTGTCCCGCAATCAAGCCTTGCAGCCCAAAGTCACAAATACGCCTACCACCTCCCAGGATCAGAAAGTGAGATTGATTTGGGCCTACAATAGGCAGCATGGGGCACTTGGTAAAATCATCTCCTAACATTGGGGTTTGGTGAAATGTGATCCAGTTATAGGTGATAAAATTCCAAACACCCCTTCTATCACATACAGGAGAGCATATTCCATGCAAAATGCCCTAGTCAAATCCAGCCCAGAAGTCTCTACAAGTAAGAACTGGTTAGGGAAGAGTAAGGGCTTCAGGAAGTGCTCTTCCTGTAAGGCATGTCAGCACGGACTGAACAAAACAGAATATGCAATCCCCTTCACCCCCAATGCACGCAAGATCAAAAAACAACTGACTTGCAAGAGTGAATATGTGGTGTATGTGCTGGAGTGTCCTTGTGCCCTGCGGTATGTGGGTAGTACCAAGCTGCAGGTGCACAAAAGGATACTCCAGCACATAAGGGCCATCAATACAAGTGATCCGGCATATCCGGTGGCCCGCCACTTCAAAGAGCACCACAATAATGACAGTTCCCTGCTGCGTTATTATGCTGTAGACTGTGTGGGCCCTCTCAAAAGAGGAGGTGACAGAGATGGAGCTCTAAGAAAATTGGAGACCAGGTACATACTGGAAATGGACAGTCGAGCCCCGGGGGGATTGAATTCCACAGAAGACTTTTACACGTGTCTCTGAAATACCAACAATTGTGTATACCTGTGGGCCTCCCCCACTGTTTAGATCATTGCCCTCCTAGCTGTATTGAGAATGCACTTGCCTGTTTACGAGCAAAAATGTATCTCCTTACCAACCAATATATATCTAGTTTTGCGGATGGTCTCAGTGTGCAGTGCAGCCTAGGCTTAGGCTGCACAAGGATGTATCAATAGCTCAACACTATGACCAAACAAAAATGAGAGAACTGATAGGAAAGATAAAAGAGGGAAAAATAGAAAAAAACGTTATATACACAAAAAACTTTCACAAAAAAAAAATATGTACACAGTTTTGTTCTTCTCACAACTTACTTAGATACATCATTGGCATGGTGAGGTTTAATCAGGGGTCACCAGTGTCAGCCGGAGGACGGGGAGGAGAGGCTGCGATGGTCTCCTAACTTTGCGGTGGGTTAACATCTCCTCTCCTCCCAACCCTCCAGCTCTACATAGACAAATGTGCAATTTGTATGCGCAATACGAATAGGGTGCTGCGACCTCAGTGATAAGGCTTCACATGCATTTATGCAGTTAAACTTTATTAGTCCACTTGAGGTCTCATCCTGTGTAAATAGTGTTTATTGGGTGTATATATATTTATTGGCAAGATGCTTGTACATTCATGTTTTTATATATATATTTATATATTTATGAACTCGTTATTTATGGATATGTTCTTTTATACCTGATTTTAAACATGATATTGTACATGATAAGTATTGTGTATATTGAAAGCTAGAACAACTATGCGCATAACACTATTTGCACTTTACTCAATATTTTGCACTGTTGCCTAATTGTGCACTGTCTATTTACTGGATTTGCCAGTGACACCTGTACTGTATTGTTTACAATGGTTAGACAGCACTTGCACTTTAAATACCGGTATCTGCATTTTGCAATATGGGCGAAACTCAGGGATTATCCCGTGATGCGTTGTGCTCACAATCTGTTGTTTATGTCTATGATACTTTTTGTATGACATGTGACCTTAACCCACCAATGTTATTACACTTCACTGAGCACTAGCACTTTAAAAATTGCCTCTTCCCTAGCGTGCGTCATGTGATCAAGGCCTCTTTGAAGGCCGAAACGTCATGCTGAGGTGTGCCGTCTCCTCGAGGAAATAAAATTAATGCTCACCTGCACCTGAGGTCTTCTCTCTTCTTCCTGCGCAGCGGTTTCCAGGACTGGGCTCCGGGCGAGAGGCAGCAGGGATTGCTACATATATATATATATATATATATATATATATATATATATATATATATATATATATATATATGCAAATACCAAAGTTTCCTTCTTCGCTTGCTCTGCGCTCGGGACCCACGCCTCCACACCAACAAAGGAAAGGAACGGACCACAGAAATCAGCAAATGTAGTTTATTAGTCTCTCACAGAACCATCAGCGACGCGTTTCCAGTACAAGTACCCTTGTTCACGCTGCTATATATATATATATCATAACAACATTATAGGCCAAGAAAGTAAGAGAGTAAATTCCTGTTGCACACCCCTCCCAGGCCCTCCCAGTTAGACTCATGGCTGGCCGCCCTACTGGCCCCTCCTGCACAGGATAGAAGGGGCCCTTTGCCACAAGTGTGGGGCCACTGTGAATCGAATACTCTGCGCCCCCAGCCAGGGAGCGGGGTCAACTCAGATACTGACTCAAAGCCATGCCAGAGACATCCGTGTGGTGACCCCCCCCCCCCTCCCCCTAAACTGAAAACTAGGACAGGGACAACTGGACCTGGAGGTATCCCAGCGCTCTACAATGAAGCAGACAAGAGCATAGATGATATATGCATTTGACATTGAGTTCAGGGGTCAGGAGCAGCCAATATAAGTGCTTGAAAGGAGTGAGGATCACACAGTTGAGTGGCACATCTGGGCACATCACAGAGACCCTGCTTGGGGAAAACAAGCAAGGGTTGAACAACATGTTTGCCCAATCTGTCTTATTACACATGGCAAATCCTGTGCTAGCTGCAGCATTATCTACTTCATAATAAAAGCCATGCACTGGTCACCCCGTCGTGGGTGACTGTCTCAGCTCTGCTCTGCCCACCTCGCCCTCGCACACGTCCCACGCATCCATCGGATCCGCAGAGGAGGTCGATCCTTCTCCTACCTGGCTGCCAAGTCTTGGAACACCCGCCCCCTCCACCTCCGGACCACCACCACCCTCACCGACTTCAGGAGAGCAAGACCTGGCAAGACCTGGCTCTTCGGCTAAACGGCTCATCCTCGGCACCTGGATAGCCCCCGGGGTGATAAGCCACACTCTACAAATCCTGCTGGTCTGATATGATGTGATATATCAAGTATGACACTCTTACTCCACTTTTATGCAGATGAATCCTTCACTATGTGACATTCCAGCTCACTGTGCAGTGTAAGTCCTGACTATACCCCACCACCTGCAGGCTGTACTCAATTCATTGCTTTTTCCAAAATGCAGGTTGCAATTTGCCCGGTATCTTCGACCAATCAGTGTTTCTTGTTTTCTTCAGTGACTTGTTGAGCGGTGACTTGTGATCTGGGTGCAGCTGGCATTTAATATTCACCTCTCAGCAGAATCTCTCAAGCGGATTCATGTGATCTACCCATCTCTTCTTCGATGCTGAGAGAGTCCAATTCTTGCTCTACTGCTTGGGGTCAATATCCTAATCCATTCTCCTCATTCCTGTTATTTACACGTCAACGCTACTTTGGTCTCTTGGGTACAAAATTATTTCTCTTCTTTTCAGGTTTTCATTAATAATGTCATGATTAATATACCTCAGAACACTGCAATTATCAGACCTAGCCCCAGATGCATCAAGCTAAAAACCCCTCGCAAAGGGGCAGATTCTCAGAACCTGCCCCTTTGCAACCGGTATTTTTGCATTTGGAATGCATCATTCTAAATGCAAAAATCGCAAATTAAGAAATCACAAACTTGCGATTACTTAAATTGCTATTGCATTTAAGGAATCTCAAATTGAGATTCCTTAAATGCAATGCATTAAAGTTAAAAATTAGCGATTTCGTTAATAGGGGGCGCAAATTACCATGAAGTTAAAGTTCATGGTAATTTGCAAAAACTTTGAAAAATGCACTAAAGTGCATTTTTCAAAGTTCCATTTTACACACAAACATGCCCTAAGGACATGTGTGTGTGCAAGGTGTACCCATATGCAGATTTCAGGGGTGCAACAGGGTGTCCTTTTGACACCCTGGCACCCTTGAAATTGCAATCTCGATTTGTGATTCTCTAATTGAGATTTGCAAATTGAGATTGTCTTCCCATTCATTCCTATGGGCCTCTAGACCCATAAGAATGAATGGGGAGGGATTCCTTAATTGCAACTCGCAATTTGCGAGTCACAATTAAGGAATTTTAAGAAATCGCTATTTTTTAAGCGAGATCTTCATGCATAGCATTTTGCGATTCCTTATTAGCGAATCCTTATTTTTCGCTAATAAGGAATCGCAAAATGTGTGCTTGATGCATCTGGGGGTTAGTCTTGAAGAAAAGACTTGGGGCAAGATGTACATATATTTGCGTTTGTGATTACCTATTTGCAGTTTTTTGCAAATCACTATTAGGCAATCGCAAACAGCGATGTACTACACTGTGCTTAACACTGTTTGCGATTCGCAGAGGGTCGCAAATAGAGGTACCTAATTATTATTCATGAGGTAGGTCTCAATTTGCGCCCCATTGGGAATCGCTAAAATCACAGAGATTCTGGCCTGCTGGGGTCAGCAGACCACCGGGTCTGTGATTGCTTTTAAATAAAGAAATGTTTTTTTTAAATGCAGCTCATTTTCGTTAAAGGAAAATGGGATGTGCTTACAAAAAAACTTTTTTTCTCGTTTTTTAAGAGTAAGCAGGTGTCTGTGGGATCTGCGAATCGGGGCGTTTGCGAGCTCAAAGAAGCCACGTACGCCGGGCCCTAGGTGTGAAATATCCCAGAGTTTGCAAAGTCAACCTGAAGGGTGTTTACATGCATTTACTTGCCCTTCAGTGGCTAACTTTGAATGAGAGACTATTCATGCTGTATTCGAAGCATGCAGCATACTATCCAACGTCTCAGTAAATGATGCTGGAAAACCCACTTACAATGACAATGTTACCTGTGCTGCACTGCGTGATGCCTGGGATGTATATTAGCTTCTAATTTCAAAGTTACATCCTGCTGTAATAGTAATGAGTCTACACCAGCTAATTTGTCAAGCTTTGCATTGGAGTGGCTTATAGCTGCTTCTTGTGCTGGTGGGAATCTTTTCACATTGAGCAGATGTCAAATGACAAAACATTTATCGACAGAGAACCGTCCTCAGCGCCATCTGTGCCCATGGAACCTGCCTTGGATTCCAAACCAACTCTGGTGCGAATATGGCACGTTAGTCTGCATGCGTTTACAACGCATGCCATTACAATGCTGTTGTTACAACGAGCGCGTTGTTACATCGCATACCTTAACAACGCAAGTCGGAACAACAACTTGCTGTAGGGGGCGCTGGATGTTGGAATAGTATAATTTACTATTCCAACTCTAGTCTGTGCAACAGTAGGGAAAGTGTTGGATTTTAAATACAACATCTTCTGCCCCCTAACACAAGTCGTTGTTCCGACTTGCGTTGTAATGGTATGCAATGTAACAATGTGGTCGTTGTAACGACCGCGTTGTAATGGCATGCATTGTCTTGCATACATGGTAAACGCTGTTTACCCTCTGATGCTGCCTTTCATTCTGGCTCCAAGACCTAAGCTAGACCATTTCTCATCGAAACTGGTCCACACATTGCTGTGGGTGAATCCTATGCCAACCCCAGTGTCTGACCCCGAGTTGAATCCACCCGGACTCCAACCATGGTCGTGCTCTGACTCCACTCCAATGTACTTGGTTCCCGTACAATCTGATTCAGACAAAATCCTCTCTCTGACATAGAGCCATCCACAGTTGTTCGACCAGCTGTTTGGTTCAGTATTTGTTACCACTTGGAGATGACAAGGGTGATGATGGGGAACATGCAGACAACATGCAGGTCACCAGGGGCACCACGGTTATTCCGCTATTTCTTGGTGCCGAAGAATGACAGAGGCCTTCACAAAGTCAATATACTCTCGCACTAGCCCAAGTTCTGTCTGCCCTGGATCAGGGTGATTGGATGGTAGACTTGGGCACGCAGGATGCATACTGGTTTGTGCCCATCCTAGAGTCTCATTGCTGTTACCTGTTCAAAGTTTGCAAGGAGAACTTTTCAATTTGCCATGTTCTTCTTCAGCCTTGGCAGCACCTCTCAGGTGTTCACAAAAGAGATGTGGTGGTCGCCGCCCCGCTTCAGGGCTTGGGGTTACCAATTTCCTCCTAACTCAATGACTGTTTGGTGATGGCAGGCTCACCACCGTCAGTCATAGACCACCACCAGTCAACGGAGAACCTTCTGACATCGTAAGGGTTCTCAATCAATTGGTTAAAGTCAAACCTGACTCCTTCTTAGAGGCCTCTGTTTATAGTAGTTATTTTGTACAAAGTGCAGTACAGGGTCTATCCATCTTCACAATGAAACCCATGGTGATATGTGCGCTTAATAAGTTCCTCTGACTTGACTTGACTTGACCAGTACATGATCCCCATGTTTCAGCCTTTTTTTAAATGTTTTTTTTTCTTAGATACCAAATATTCTCACAGTGGACTACAAAATGCTGACCAGAGCCTATTTGTGTTTTGCATTTTGGAGTACAAGGTATAGGCAGGGGTTCAAAAACAAGACATGCTTATCTTATGGCTAAGGATGATCTCATTCCGACTACTCATAACTACACCATTACACTCTGCCTACCTACATATTCCAATATAGATATTATTAAACACTGTCCCCAACCAGCAGCATTGCATTAGGTGCAACAGATATATGATTTAGTGACTTCTAGATGTTTTAGTTTGATCAGTAAAGTATGCAAAACAAAGGTGGATGAATGCTTGAATAAATCTAAGCCTCTGGTAATTACTTCCAATCCATCGCTATGTTGCACACAATGCCACCTCCGTTGGGACCCAGCTATATGTAACTCAGCGTTGATCCTGCTGCAATTGGAACAGTCCAGCCTGAAATACCAAGCCAAGTCCCCCCCGAAACGGAACAGAAGCAACCCAGGACTGGTTTTGCCCTTGTTATGGGCTCATCAGCCAGGTATTGCTTGGTTCCAATGATGCCGGGGCTTTATTAGTCCCCGCTCTGCCAGTGCGCCTCGTTTTATGATGCTCTGGCAGCACAGAGTGCAGCATCACATCTATGAGGCCACACAAAGCCACTTGGCGTGGCTTTTCATGGCCTTGTAGATATGGTGTAAGCCAATGCAGCGCATGTCGCTGCGTTGCTTTACAGTGCGTCAGGGAGGCGTTGCACGGGCGTTACGGTGGGTGGTCCCACGCAACACCCATGGGTTTAGACTCATTCCCAGATTCACAAGATCTGTAATCCTGGGAATGCATCAAAACTGTGCATCTCCCCAGGGCAGGCGCAACGAAGAGAAATATCTTTATTTCTCTGTGTTTTTTCCTCTTTCTATGTGCGCTGCAGAATACAGCGCACATAGAAAGAGGAAAACACCTCCATGGTTTGTTCTTGAGTAGGACGGTGCCCCTTCCTGCACAAAAACAATCCTTCCAACAATGCAGACACCCTTGCACCATGATGCAAGGGTGTCTGCTTTGGGGCTAGGCACCAAATTGTGCACCGGCAGAAAGGACAGGATGCACGGTATCTCGTAAATACGGTGCATTCCTGCCCTTTCGATTTGGCGTAGGACAGCACCACAAAAAGACTTGTGGTGCTGCCCTACGCCAAATCATAGTAAATGAAGCCCACAGTGTGCACGGTACCCACGTCTGGGCATACCCGTCCCACCCAGGGTGACAAACTAAAGTATAAAAAAAGTGATGTTGGAATGCTTGAATTCATCTCAGCCACTGGTAGTTACTTGGATCCCAATCCATAGTTATTCTGCACACCGTGCCACCCCAGCTGCTTATTTCAGGGAGGACCTGGCCGGGCTGGACTGTTCTGTTCTGATTGGAGCAGGGTCAAGGCTGATTTGCATATGGCTGCATCCAAACTGAGGTGGCATGGTGGGTGAAAAACAATGGATTGGGATGTGGCTCAAGTGATTGCCAGTGACTGAGATTATTTCAAGTGTTCTATCCATCATATTATTGTTTATTTTGATCAGTAAGTGGCCAAGAAGCATGAAGCGAGAACCTGCCTCCAAGGGGGCTTAGGAGCATGTGTCCCAACGGGACTCACGGTGCAAAATGTCATTGGGGTATTCAGCCATCTACCTCCGTGAAGGCAGTGAGGATTTCCGTCCATAGAACTGCAATGTGTTTAATGCGGACACCCCTCAGTTTCTCAGCTCGGATGGTGGCCCCACTGGTATAACTAAACTTGAGGGGGCCTTCCTGCAAGGCACATGGAGGGGCCCCCTCTGGGCTCAATCAGGAGCTCTGCAGCCAAAATGCTGTGCTGAGGGGTCCCCATGGAGCTTGGGGGACCCCCTGCACCATGGGGGCTGCGGGGCCTGTGCTACGCCCCTGGGTGGCCTTATCAACTGTAGCCGTTTCTCCACCTCATGTTTCCACCTGCTATAGAGCGGGTGTTCCAGAGACCGCCAAAGTCTTGCTGTGTCCCTACAGGCAATGACCAGGGCCGAGTCAAGAAATCTGTTGCCCACTTTTCTGCTTGTTGCGGTGTCAAAATGCCCTAAATGCAACTCACTAGAGTTTGCAGGTGGTGTCTGTTGAACGTGCTCTCCATGTCCACCACCACCTTGTTCCAAAATCTCCCCACTGTAGGACAGCTCCACAGCATGTGGGTAAAGTTTGCATCCTTAAGGGTGAAGTAGGGACAGCACATGGTGTCTGATTGCATCATGATGCTTATCGTATGTGGAGTGAGGTAGGTTCAGAGTAAGAAAGCGAATTACGTTTATTTGTAGTGAGTGCTCAATGACACCCTGTGTACCTTCTCAATGGCTTGCTCCCTTTCCTTCCCTCTAGACGGCCTGCCCAGATCAGGTTCCCATCGGGTTTGTAGTGCTGTTAAATTGCTGTTGCTACTGACAAATGAGTTTGACATTTCCATGAGATGAGACTGCGTCCTCCACCCATAGGACCCGGATCCCCCAGCATGCTCCCCGCTCCCTCCTTATAACCTGACAACCCACATGAGAATCAACAACAGAGATTTGTGTGGGTGTAAAACGGCCATGTTTAATATTTTGACATTTCATAAACATGACAAGGCATTTCAAAATTCATGACATACAGTTATCAACACAATTTTATTCTTGACTTCCTGATCTTCTTCCGCCAGATTAAGATTCTAATCCTCCAGCACTAAGGGGGCTTCTGGCTCCCCTCTTCCATGCCGTGCATCCACATGAGGTGGAACCCACCTGCGCCCCATGAGGAGTGGGCCCCCAACCTCTGATCCTTGTCCGCCTTCTCCAGGGGCCCACCCTTCGACCACCAGGCTGACCAGGAACCCAGGAGGCTCGTAACCTGTCACCCTAGCCTCCCCAGTGCCCTATTTCACAGCGGAGAGCTTACCGTCTCCCCCCTCAGTGCTGGCCTAGGGAGTACGCAAGGCGGACTCCCGTCCATTCCGTCGGTCAATTGTACTGTTCCAAGGTCTTTCTACCACCACAAAGGTGATCCGGGCCCACAGGTCCGTCACCTTCCCCACCTGCGCTCTGCATGAAAGACCCTAATCCTCTAACCCAGCTCTATGTACCGATGCCCGATAACTGCACTCCATCATTGCAATACATCACCTCACCGGAAAATCCATTCGGTGCGGAATGTGACACCAGCGGCCCTACACTGAGCACGACTTGGGCAATTCCTTCTTGAGCCGCCTCACCGAGACATTCCAGGCTCTCGACTTCTTCCCGGGGCCGCCCGCCCCGACACAGGAACCCTGTTCCCTTCAGGCCTACCGGCCATACCACTGGCCACTGCCATAGTCGCCTCGCAGCTTGTCGCATGAACGAGTGCCCCGTGCCCACACCACCTTCACGGGCACACTACTGAACAGGAGAGAAATAGAAATGTCAAGTATGATCATTGGCAAATCATTAGCATTTCTGACATAACCATTCTGGCCAAATGGGACTCATGCAACCGTTGGACGACCAGCGCCCGACCTATTACATTGTGCTCTCTGGTAAGCCTGCCTCTGCAGTTAGCGTTGCCCTTCCTATCCTGCCCGAGAGGGCCGGGTATCCCGACACGCTCAGTCCCAGTCCCGCTAATGCTAATATAAACGGCTTGCTTTGGTACTGCTACAGACAGTCAACACACTACAAGTACAACCCCAGGCCTGTCCCACTCCTGCTGCGCGCCAGGGAAACTGTTCTATACATTTCTATGGAAACGGACAGCCCGTTTTATCCTGTGTATTCCTGAGACAAACTAAGTGAGCACGAGTGACTGAGAGAAAGGTAGTGTATAGTTTCCATGCTCTTGGGGGTCAGGGCTGTCCTGTTCCGGGGATGCTAGGAACTAGGCAGAGATTGAAGTGACCCTGTGCGCTCGCTGATCCAGATAGCCTAATGTATACGAAGGGGGTGCATGGAGGCTGTCTGCCTACAAAACCTAGTCTATGATATCCCAACCTGATGGACCAGTAAAGGGTATATGGGAATTCCACGCCAATTGAAGGTGGGGTCCTATTTTATCAGACAAGGCGACCAGACCAGTGAAATCTCGCTACTTCTTATTCACCCGAATCTGGCCTACTTCCCAGGATGATAATTGACATGGGGGGGATCTTGGAGTGAATTAATAACGCAGTTTATCATATGGTTTCCACTCCTGAATTAGCAGTACCGTGAACCGTATGTACACGATAAGCAAACTATAAGCCACTGAGACTACTATGCAAGGTACACACATGGCACTATCCTCATTTGTCTCAAGTACTAGCAATAAACCTCTTAACTCGATGGTAAGGGAGCACTCCTGCCCTATTTAGATCACACACAGCTGAACTTTAACTCTTGCACGTTCTGCCCCTACTGATCCCTTTGTTCACTAATAAATACCCACTGACAACCAGTAACGACTTGCCCCCTCACGACAGTCTGTTCCCCTTAAGTTCCTCTATGGTCTTATTGTGGATCTGCAAACCATATGCACTTACCAACCAAACCCAGCCTTCGGGAGCAAGATGTGAACAAACAATGGCCCTTCATTACATCCAGGTTTCATTACCGAAATTCTCATAGGTGCAGACACAAAGGTCACAGAAATTCAGCCTGGGTCCATTAAAATTGCTAAAACCACAATTTTCGAAGAGATAAAACTCGTCAGCCTTTGCCTTGTAACACTTACACCTCCGAGAGCCACTCCTCCGAGGACCTCGTTCACGAAGCATAGTTTAGAATGATTGCAAATACTGGACATTTTTGCATTCACCCCCTGGATGAAAAGATTTCGGTTGCCCAACTAAAGAAAAGTAACGCAGTAAATAATGACGCCATACATTCATATCTTTTTCTCCTATATTAAAAGTAAGTCTTTCAGATTTTGTCACACTAATCAAATACCATTTTGATTTTGGCACCATAGTGTGATGCATCATTGCCCAGTACCTTTTTTGATGCATTATCCTGGAACCATGATATGCTGATCCATTCGTGTTCTTATGGCACAGCAATAAAGATGCAACATTTCTCAAGGCATACACACCGAACATTATGACGTCATGGCACGTTCTTGAGTTCATAAATATCATCACTCATACCCTAGGTCATACTTACACTTGACATCCTATACAAGGGATGACTTTATATGTGGCATATGTATTGTGCCCCTAGCTGGGCACACTGTTATCATACCACGATATCTGCGGACTAGGGGCCAGCCACCCTGCAGGCACCTTGGGGTTTGGGCATACAGATGAGGTAAGTGATGGCACAACTGATGGAGTCAGCATAATGTTAGCGAGTGAGGGTTAAAATTCCTTACATAATTTGTAATTACCTTCATAAACAATTAATATTGGAAAAATTAAAGAAAATAAATTTTTTGTCTTTAAAACTAATGGGCGATTTCATAGACTCAATATATAACCAAAGTACGCTTCTCCATTTCTGTTTTGCACTTTTCGCTTTTCAAACTAAAAATGTCGATCTTTCAATCCCAAACCCCCCAGAGTGACGAATTTCACGACATAAAGTTAGGCCATTATTATACCTTTTACTTGATATTCAATGTGTAAAATGTACACATTTTCTTGTCTAATAAATAACTTATTTCGAAATACCGCTTCAGAATGTATTAGTGTCTTTTCTACGTGCTATAGATATCCACTATTACAATTAGATACTGTCATAGTATTCAGTTTATCTACCTTTAATGTCTGAAAGGCTGAGTCAGCATAGCAGAAATGCAAACCCTTGATCTGCACATCACAGCATATCACATCACCAGCTCATTTCACTGAGTCATCCTGCTACTTCTGTGGAGTACCATTTTACGAAGTCTCAAATTTGCAAAATTTGCAACGCACAATTATGCAAATTGTTATATTATGGCAATTATCACAAAATTGCTGTGCGAAACATACTCTAAAAAATTTCCTGCGGTTTTTGTTATGTGTGCAAAATGCGCGCATGCCTTGAAAAACGTGTAATAGGCATAAATTGATTATCGTTTTCGCCATATGTCATCTGAAATATGGGCATTCGAGTGACCAACTCTTGGGATTACAATGGGTGACAGTGACAGATGCAATGGCTCTAAAGACAGAAGGCAGCGGACTGACGTCATTACTATACGAAAAGCTAATGCTGTTATTGGTGAATGGTATTACAATTGATATTTGATTCTCGAGTTTATTACCATCGGTATTGATGAATAAATTTACCATGCATGATTCTTTGCTATATTCTACTCATCACTCTGTGCCAAATTGTTAACCTGCCCATTTCCGAATCAAGTACATCGTCCCTCTGCGCCCTCATCATTAGGTAGATGGGGTGCAGGGGGGCTCCAGCGTTGTTATGTTAAATTATAATATTTATTAAGCGATCAAATACTCCGAAAGGCATCTTTTGGCGCTGGACACATTATTGCAGTAATTACGATGGTGAGTTTGTATCCCGCAGTGGAAAGAGTTTTAGTTCTTTATCAACAGATGAGTCTGTACATGGGAGCTGTGAAGTACCAGAGATATTAATACGCTCAATTTAGCCAGCTCGCATTGAAATTTGACTTCCACATTGAATATATTTTGTAAGAAAGGGCACGACACGCGAGCACACACACAAACTTATATTTGCTTTGTATTTCAGAAAGAAGAATCAGTGTGTTTATTTTACCATGCAAATAATTGAGCCGTGCATTATAAATGTATTTTTGTAATATAAATATGTTTGCTCCAGATGGTAAGGAGTTCTAGTATATAGGAGGTGTGTGCGTCACAGGGTGCGTGTGCAGGTGTCGGCAGAGAGGCTGGCTGCCTCTGATCCAATAGGGCCCGGATCCCCCAGCATGCTCCCCGCTCCCTCCTTATGACTTGACAACCCACATGAGAATCAACCACAGAGATTTGTGTGGGTGTAAAAAACGGCCATGTTTAATATTTTTGACATTTTCATAAACATGACAAGGCATTTCAGAAATTCATTAAATGCAGTTATCAACACCATTTTATTCTTGTCTTCCTGATCTTCTTTCGCCAGATACAGCTTCTAATCCTCCAACACCAAAGGGGGGGACTTCCGGCTCCCCTCTACCATGCCGTGCATCCACGCGAGGTGCAACCCACCTGCGACTCATGAGGAGAGGGCCCCCAACCTCTGTTCCTTGTCCGCCTTCTCTAGGGGCCCAGCCTCCGACCACCAGGCTGACCAGGAACCCAGGAGGCTCGTAACCTGTCGCCCTAGCCTCCCCAGCCGGGGCCCTGTTTCACAGCGGGGAGCTTACCGTCTCCCCCCTCAGTGCTAGCCTAGGGAGTACGCAAGGCGGACTCCCGTCCATTCCGTCGGTCAATTGTACTGTTCCAAGGTCTTTCTACCGCCACAAAGGTGACCAGGGCCCACAGGTCCGTCACCTTCCCCACCTGCGCTCTGCGTGAAAGACCCTAATGTTCCAACCCGGCTCAATGTACCGATGCCCGATAACTGCACCCCATCATTGCGATACCTCACCTTACCGGAAAAAACCATCCGGTGCGGAATGTGACACCAGCAGCCCTTCGCTGAGCCCACCAGGTCAATTCCAACCTTGTGATACCTCTCCGGAAAATGGAAACCATTCGGGTGGAATGTTACCCAAGCGGCCCTACACTGAGCGCTACTTGGGCAATTCCTACTTGAGCCGCCTCACCGAGACATCGCCATACCACTCGCCCTCGCCATGGTCGCCTTGCTGCTTGCCGCATGGGCGAGTGCCTTGTGGCACCACCTTCGTGGGTACACTACTGAACAGGAGAGAAATAGAAAAGTCAAGTATGGTCATTGGCAAATCATCAGCAATTCTGACACCACCATTCTGGTCAAACGGGTCTCTGCCACCGCAGGATGACCAGCGCCCGACCTTGCCCATTGTGCCACCCTGCAGTGGTTATCTCCTCTGGCACACCCGTGGTTTAACGGATTTATACAATCGGCATCCTTGTTATGTCCCCCCTAAGATAGGCGGAACACTAATTTGCCCTCTGTCTGTCTATACACTCTGATATGAGGCCTCACTCTGGTACTTATGGCCATAAGCCACAAATTATTGCTACAGGTCCGATTGATTCACAGGAAGACCATAATTCTGCGTCCGTAGGCCAGATTTGTTCATTATTTCAAAGACAAGGCATGCCATGTATATCAGCCTAAATAGAATAATTGCGAAAGAACATACCTCTGTACCAACCGGCTTTTAAGGGGGGGGGGGGTATTGTTATCTCTGATACTAAATCCTACCGATAGGTAATTTGTCCCACCAAATATCCGACTACCTTTGTAGGGAGTGAATTTTTGCCGTGTACTGATTACTACTAAAATAGTTTATATGTATGCCCGGATCTTTCCATGTTTACCCTTTAATCATCCAATAACACACCCCTACCTACCCCACATATCCACAGGGCCTTTGGGTCTACTATGTTCAGAAATGGTCTATCACTTATCCTCTGCTTTCCCCCAGCACCGCTATCTGCCTCGGGTAATTGTTCAAACTGTCTCAGTCATTGGCTGCCTTGCTTACTGCGCCAAGCAATGCTAACGGTGGGCTTGCCACTCTGTTCATCTGCGGTGCTCCTCCCTACACGTGGTCATTCCTCCAAGAATGCAAATTATAGCATGCCACTGGTCGACGTTATTCACTGTCTTCCTCCTCCAATATGACCCACCCATTGCGATGGTCATGCTTTACCACCATAGTATAGACTGTTTCCCATCCCATTGCCAAATGGACCCCCTCTGCCATAGTCCTATTTTAATGCCACATATGCTGTGCGTACAAGACATCCTTTCCCACCTGCGTGGCTTTTGTTGATGAATTAGAATGCATTTCCTTGCCATTGTGTCATTAAAACTCGTTCTCCGGTGTTATAAAATGTCTATATTTCTCATCTTTTTACGTTCCCCAGATGCCGCTCAGCTGAAGATATCCTGAAAAAACTGGGACTGAAAACTCCTAATGTTTGAGAAGAACCCAAAGTATGAATGAAGGCCATTTCACACAGAGATGATGCCCACTAGGACGTGCCTTAATGCTAGAGCCACATGCTCTCCAAAGTCACGAATTCCCAGTCTGAAGAGTGACTGTTAAAATTGGCTTAGAAGAAGATGGCACCTTCCATATGCCTGCTGGGTCATGACCTCCCACGTTTCCCAGTTGAGCCAAGCAGGCCTTTCCACCCAGTTAGAGCCCCTTTTTAAACAGGCTGACTTGCCGGCACGACCAAATTATTCCATAGTATGCTGAAATACCTCAAATTATCGCGTGTTCAATAACGTAGGACATTTCACGTTCAAAAGTATTATAAGAAACTAGTACAATAAAAGTTTCCATTACCCCTTTGTATTATAATCGTCCCACATGCTATGTACCAGTTCTAGACCTTACGTATCTCTTATCTTTCTGCTGCTGTGACGTGGGCTCAGACACCCGCTGGCCAGGTAATGAGTGCATGTACGCTTTATAAATACACATATTATGTTAATGTAAACAATTAATATAGCTAGCAAGGAGCCATGTTACCCGCCAGAAATTTCCATGACTTACACGAAGCACGTCGCCTTTTGGAATGATAAAGGCCCCTGTTTCGCTTTATCTCAGCGCAGTCAGTTACCAGAGTGGTTAGCGCAGCTATCAGCTTAAAGCGCCGAATTGCTCAGCCGTGTTTTCAAACCCAGAAAGTCCGGCTCCTCCCGACACTGCCCACACAGGCGCGGCGGAGGAGTTGGGGAGCAAGGAGCCATGTTAACAATGTCTAAACAGGCGCTGCAGAGGAGTTGAGGCGTTTTCATTCACTATGAGATGCCCTCAGTCACTTCCGTGTCCAGTCCCCAACTCTCCCTCAAAGCGCAGCTGTACAATAACATTTCATCTCAACCCCTCTTATTTTAATGTGCACGAAACAAATATGCAACCTATCTCTCCGCGTTCAACACTTTGAGCAGTTCCCCAGACTGCAGCCCCGCCGTGTGAAACTGATATCAATATAACTTCCAAAATAAGACATGTTTATGAAGGCCCACTCTTGACGGGAACCCCGTAATGGATATATGCATACTAATACTATACAGATTTAAGGCACTTTAATGCACATGTGGCCGCCCAGATCAAGATTTGGAAATAAGGCACTTTATGATGCACATTTGGACGCTCATATCAAGATTTGGAAATAAGGCACCTTATAATGCACGTTTGGACGCTCAGATCAAAGTTTGGCCAATATAGAAATACCATAGACTTACAAAGCATTGCTTCCAAGTTGTTGCCGGCCGACCCCTGACATAGCGCTCCGAAACAAACTTTGCCAAGTGCAAGTTAGTACCCGGGTCCTAGCAACTAATGCGGCGATCTGATCCCTTCTAATCCGCAAGGGGACGCGATGCCACTGCCGCCCTCGGAACGCCAACCAGTTCTCATCCACTGCAAGCAACAGAGACGGAACAGAGCAACCCCCACTCCCTGCACTGAACCTGACTTCCGAGTACGACATGGCGTCCACAATAGACCCGTGCCGTGTCCGTTCCCCAGAACAAACTCATCCGGAGCCAACTAAATGGCTTCACGATGGACGGAGCCGCTCCAATTCCCTGCACCATCCCTAAGCTATCTAACCCGACAACTCACTGGACAGTGCATCCTGCATTGCGTGAACAGACCGCCGGCTACCTCATACTCGCTGCGCACGCATGAATGTAGTGTGATACTGGGAAACTACTTCACCGTCCGGTACACCAAAAAAGTAAAGTCGCACCATGGAACTGTATAGATGTGAAGCAATTCAGATGTACTCTGCACCACACGTATTCCGGTCAGAGCCCCGAGAGGACGTGCACCAAGCTCCACTTCTCCGCATACGCTATATCTTCAAATACAGCACCACAACCCTATTGCCTATCTAGGTTCCCCTCGCCAAAACGAGCACCCACCAGCACGAGAAGGCAAAGAAGAGCACGTCAACACAAGCCCGAATGTACCACATCAAGAAATATTCATTATATCGCCCCGTGCACTGCACCACATCCACCATCACCCGTTACGCTCCCCCCCGGCCCACGTCGATACACGAGGTGAACAGCACGCCCGAGGGGCCCCCGCAAACCACCCGATCCGGACAACCTCAGTCAGCCATAATTACTTTGCCATCCACGGATGCCCCCCAGGCCCCCCGAGCGCACCTCCCATTTCACCTGGCGCGATGCAAGTCTTCCGACGCCGAGGCCGCGAAATCTGGCCCGCTCTCGTCGCCGCCATCATCCACGAGGACCAGAGACACATCTACGCTGCATCCTGAGGCGAACGACCGCCGACCTCCGACCCCACGCGAGGAGATACAGTTAATAAAGGTGGCCCGTGCTCAGTTTGCTCTCCGCCCCCCCCCCCCCCCCTCAGCCCGCCCACGTCAACCAGGAAGGAGCCCGCATGCCCAGGAGTCCTGCCGGCAGCCGCAGACCACCATAGCCGGCTTCAACCCCTCGCCCGCCCCGGAAACCCCTCCCGCAATCCGCGGCTGCACACAGGCCCCCCGGGCACCCCCGACTCCTCACCAGGCGAGATGGACGGCTGCAAATCGACGCGCCTCTCCTCCTTGTCGCCTCCCGTCACGCTCTCGGCTGGGTTGACTCGCGGCCCAATGACCTTCAGCTCCGGACGCGGGGATACGGGGGCATTTAAAACTAAAGAAACTTACAACTAGGGAACTTTTAACTAAGGAAATTAAACTCGGCTAAAAACTAAGTGCAAATTATCCTAAGGGCTGTAGGAGGGCCGCTTCAAGGAGGCCGCCACGATCCGGTGCCACAGAGGGAGGAGAGGCCGGGGTCACTGCCCCCAGTGCCTAAATAGGTCACCAGGCTCCGCCCTCTGTCGCACCGGAAGTGCGTCACCCTGACCCCGGAAGTGATAAGCGGCCGGTCGCCCATTGGGGCAGACCGGTCGCCCCTATCTGGAACAGGTAGGAGGGTGGGGGCCGGGCCCTAAGGGCGCGCTTGCCGATGCTCAGCTCGCGCTTGGCATATTCATTCACACAGATCAGTTATAAACGCGCCCTCAGGTTATCGGGTTTACACAGGTTAACCAGTTTGGATATAATCCTCATTGACACGTTTCTTATGCAGGGCCGTCACCCGAAGTTGCATGTTCCGTACAAATCACTGCAACAGAAACGAAAACACACATCTGATCTAAAGCGAACCAAAGGGTCTATCGAGTTTGGCATAGTAACGTGGAATTTAAGGGCTTCCTGCCTCCCCACAGCTCCCTCTTTTACCAGTCGAGTTGCACAGACTTTAGGTAACGCGGTTCTAGAGTTTTGCCAGCCTTGGTTATTGACGGGATGTGACGGGACGGGGACGCGGGGGTGACATCGGTTACCTCTACATTCATTGCAGGTCCGATTCCGAGCAGGAAGGACCCACCCCGACTTCCCAGCACGGCCCTATGCAGTACGGGACCTCACAGGAAGGGTGTTAAATGATGTGTCCAGGGGTACAGGATGTGAACACCATCCCAAGGCTCGAACCCTGGTCTTCCCTTCCTGTATTAAGGCCCCCGGATATCTGAGCATTAACGAAGCGGCCTGGTTTAAGGCGGGAAACGCGGTAGGCGATTCCGAGCAGGAAGGACCCACCCCGACTTCCCCGCACGGTACTGGCAGCACCGCGCAAATCTGACTGGAAACAATTAAACTTTGCCTGTCCAGGGCCTTCTCTGCCGGGCCCTAATTGGCCCATGTCTATTTTCCTGTTTGCTTATCTGGCCAGGCGAAGCCATGAGACCGTCCTGGGGATGTGATGGGGGTACTCCCCGCACCCCGTCCCCCTCAACCCGCCCACTTCAACCAGGAAGGAGCCCGCAGGCCCAGGAGCCCTGCCGGCAGCCGCAGACCACAGGAGCAGACTCAATACCCGGACACCCCTCCCGCAATCCGCGGCTGCACACAGGCCCCCCGGCACCCGACCCCTTACCTGGCGAGATGGACGGCTGCAACCCAACGCGCTTCTCCTCCTCGTCGCCTCCCATCATGCACTCGGCTGTGCTAGACCTCCGACCTCCTAACTCCGGACGAGGGAATTCGGGAATTTAAAAGTTTAAAACTAAGATTAAAACTAAACAAGGGGATGTAGGAGGGAGACGCTTCTGGGAGGCTGCCACCGATCCGGTGCGACAGAGGAAGGATAGGCCGGGGTCCCTTCCCCTGGAACCTACATAGGTCTCCAAGCTCCGCCCTCTGTCACACCGGAAGTGCGTCCTCCTGCCCCGGAAGAGTTAAGCGGCCGGTCGCCCATTGGGGCAGACCGGCCGCCCCTTTCTAGAGTACGACCCTCAGGCCGAGATTGTCTTTCAGGTTTAAACCATTCACCCAGCTCACCAAGCTGACGAACAGATTCAAGCACAACAGACAAAGGGTTGCCAGTTTGGTTAATCAATAATGTCATCATGACCTGCTTGTAAGCAACAGGAGAAGAACGTATAATGCGATTACGCACAGAAGATGTTAAAAGACCATCCAAAAGTTTATCAGCAGTACTAAGAAAGATAGCCGTTTTCATGACTTCCTCTTTTAAACGTTGCGACGCATCGCGCAGAGTGTACCACGGTTTCTCATCAGTAGGCCAATCAGATTCAGTTGGATATTTATGATTACAGCCGTCGGACGCAAGCTGGAGCAAAGAAATTTGACCAGCACCATTATAATTCCGAAAATGATCCTGAATCGTAGAATCAGAACTCAAAGAGCAAAATCGTAAGCAATCAACAGCATCGAGCATAATACCGGCAGCGCCAAGTTCATAAAGACGCACCATCCAGGTAAGCAAGGCCTCACCAGGCCGTTGTCGAAATCGTTGCAAAATGTCACTAACCTCCTGTTGAGTAAAGTCTTCAATACAATCAAGAGCAATACCACCCGGATTACCAGGGGCCTGTTGTAACTTTCGTCGAAAAATCGGGTGAGCAGAAACTGCAGGAAGAGCTTCCGAGGAAGCCCGCATCTTAGATTTAGTAGCACAATCAGTGCAAGCCACGTCATCCGAACGGGAAGAACGAGCACGGTCGGTGTCGGGACCCATATCAGTACACGAAGCAGATTTACAATCACGTCCGGAGCGAGAAGACTCGCGCTTATCACCCTCCTCTGCCGAGGAGTCAGAAGTATGAGAATCCCAGATATTACCGTCCCACTCATCGGGGTTCCAATCCATTCCAGCTTTCGCTACAACCATACGCACTTTGCATGTAGATACACGACCACGACGATGTTTATACTTATATCGTGCAATACGGACCGCAGCTCTTTCAGCAATGGTCTGATATGTCTCAAGTTTGTCGGCAAGCAATTTATTTTGACAACGCAACAGAGTATGTGCATTTTGTAATTCAACACACTGTCCTTCCATATCTTTAAACCGCTTCTGTAGCTGAACAAACTTCTCATGCAATATTCTGTATGCATTAAGAACAATCCACCCTCTGCGTCCTAAAATAGGAAGCTCATCACCCTTCACTACTGGCGCTTTCTGCAAGCACGATACCACATCGGCAGGCTCCGCCTGCTCCAAGCATGAAGACCAATTTTCACTCAAACCAGTAGAATCAGCCCACTCACGGGCCAAGGCCTCGTAAGGGGTACATTCCCAGCCGGGAATCTGAATCGGTAATTTGAAAACCGACGATGATTTTTTCGCAAACATAATGACACACAAAGAATTATATACACAATTATAAACAAAATTAATACGTACAAGCCGAGCGCAAACCAACAAGATTAAAACAACACAATGCACACAGGCTTCGTAAACAGTTCGTGACGCCAGATGTTATGGCTGGATTTTCTGTTTAGATGGGATCAGCCCCCAGGGGCCCCTATGACCCAGCCAAAAAGTACTCACCTTCCCTCCTCAGATCGTATTCACAATGGATAGATTTACAGATATATATACAGGTCGCACCTAAGGATGGGGAATGATAATATACATGTAGGAATTTTCTACAATATCTTATTCACATCAGTTGGTCTCGCGGCCACCCCGACCCAGACCGGTCTACCCTAGGGCAGATATTGCACACAATCCGGTGCGACTACACATGGGCCTGCAGAACCCAATGCTCCCGTTTCCAAACGACCAACAATCCTGTCGATCTCCACGCTAGTTCGACCCCCTAGCGCTCTCACTTATTCAAGCCACAATCCTGTGGGTATCGGCACTGGTAGTCCTCCCCAGTGTTCTCACTAACGCCGTATATCAACGACGACCACATTCCTATGAACAGTTATCTGGACCAAGTCTCAGTTACCTACCCGGGGTAAAACTATAATAATAATAACTTTGAATATAGTTCCAAATTGTATAGTGTACTCCCTGCTCTTGACATCACAGGTCCACTCACTCCCTCTTTATTTGATCACCATTTACCTGATCGGGATTTCTCATCCGTTCACATAAACAACTCTCAACTAGGAATGTAGTTTACCAGGATTGAACATGAACACCAGGTACACAATAATTCTATAAGAATTAGGGTATTTATTAACAATAGACACCAATCACATTACTATGCAACAGACATTCTGCAAAGAAAAGGTAAAGATTAGAGTGCACATTCTATTAAAGTTTAGACAGAGGTCACCTTATTAGTGGGAAGTCTGGACTCGGCAGTCATCTAGGTTCCCTTCTCGTCTCTGTATCCTGGCTCTCCTTGCAGTCACACCCCAGCCGTCACAAGTACACGTCTGCACCGCTAGGCTCAACCTCGTCTGCTTCCCTTCAGGACACCGGAACCTTGCTGATTATTAGCTACCGTCTCTCTCTCTCTCTCTGTCAGTGCGCTCCGCGCTGCTTCTCGTTCAGTCTTTCTCAGAGAGTTTCGGTCTTAAATCTTTCTCCGACTTCAAAGATGGCGACTTGTCCACCATGAGATGAATAATGGCAGAGATGCTAACGGCTAGATGCCGCCTACGGACTAACTGACAAACTGACTAACACCTTCGCTAATATCAAAGCCCGTTCCTTCATGGAAATTCACGGCCAGTAACCTGCCGCCCACCAAATTCTTGTACCTCCCCGTACCAAGGACACTTTCCCAGCCGGCCGGCCTGAAGTTGTGTCTTCGGAGTGGAGAAAAATACATTCCTTCGATAAGGGTCAGCCTGAACCGGTTCTCTCCAAGCGAACAACAGCTTGAAACTAAAACATTACACTTCACCTAGAAAGCCTTCTCGAGCTACCGGGCAGAAAGCAAAATGGAGTCTGTCTCGTTTAAGGCCTACGGAGCCCACAATATGCATAGCTCCATAGATAATAGCCCAGCATGTTAATAAATGAGCAAATCATAACTAATACTTATATATCTATCCCCTAACTTAAATTCATAAGCCTTACTTTAAGGAAAATGGTACGAAAATGCCCTAATATATGTAAGACAGGGTCCCTGTCTATCGGCCTAATCCCTATGCTATGGGGGTGATAGGCTGGAGTCACTCTCCATCATTCTCCTTCTCCAAAGAGCTAGCAAAAAGGCAGCCATTACATTGGGTACGGTTGCAGTATTTTCTTGAGTGTGCTGAAAGGTATGTGAGGACTAATCGGGGGTTGGGTGGCTACTGGGTGCAGTTGTGCTTGGGAAGGGTGACTCTACTTACTGGACCTCGCGGAAGGCATGGTTGTGTACGCTTTGCTCACTGCGGACTGATGGGGTGGCCTGACAGCCTTTGGGACGAATGTTTGATCTGGATGGATGGCCAGGGGGGGTAAAATCACATGTGTTACATGGAATGTGAGAGGGTTGAATCGCCCTCAAAAGACTAGGCAAATGTTGGCATTTCTAGACAGGCATGGTGCACAAGTTGCTTTCCTCCAGGAGACGCATTTGGGGGGTACAGCTGCAGAGACTGTGGGTCGTAGATGGGCGGGAGTTAGATTGGCATCGAATTACTCCTCTTACGCACGTGGTGTGATGATTCTAATTAAAAAATCTGTACCGTTTGTTAAACTGTATGAGGATATCGACAAGGAGGGTCGTTACATTATAGTGCATGGTAACTTGTGTGGAACACCTGTCACGCTTCTTAATGTTTATGGTCCTAATGTGGATGACCCTGATTTCTATGTTGCACTATGGAATAAGATCTACATGTTGCCACAATCGGCTGTGCTCTGCGGGGGGGATTTTAATATTGTACTGGATGGGGAGCTGGATAGGAAACAAGACAGGCCCTACGTGAGAAAGAGAGCGGCTGCTGAGGTTCATGAGGGAATGGACGGACTTGGAATGGTGGATGTGTGGCGCCTGCGGCACCCGGGTAGAAGAGAAGGTACTTGCTATACGTCAGCTCACGATACGTGGTCGAGATTGGATTACTGGATGGTGACACGGGATGTCTGTGGTTGGGTTATGGATGTCGATCATTTGCCGCGCACACTCTCCGATCATGCGCCAGTCCGCTTGGTGTTGAGGATACCGATGTGCACGCCTGCCCCATTCACTTGGCGCCTGTCCACGGGAACCTTGACTGATCAGGTACTGCGTGAGAGGCTCAGAACTCTTATTGAGGAATTTTTTGACAAAAATGTCGGCACGGTAGATAGTGCATGCACGGTGTGGGAGGCTTTTAAGGTGACTATCCGCGGGGCATGCATTGGTCTTCAATCTGGGGTACTGACATCGCTCAGAGATTCCATGTCTAGGTTGGAAAGAGACCTGTTGACACTTGAGCGCCAATTGGAGGACTACCCTGGCGAGGCCTTATTAGCAGACATTAGGTCAAAAGTCTCTGAGTACAACGAATTGGCTGACCAAGAGGTGTCGTTCTTATCCAAGCATACCAGGGCGCGTTATTATGGTGAAGGGGGCAGGCCCGGGAAAGGCCTGGCAGATCGCATACGAGAGCCATGGGCCAAACACTGCACGGTGCAGGAAATAGTAGACGGGGGGGAGGTTGTGACAGACACGCCGGGCATTCTAAGCTGCTTTGCGAAATATTATGAAAGAATGTACGAGCATCGGGAGACAGCGACGGAGGAGGAAATAGGTTGTTACTTTGAGGATATAGCTTTGGTTTGGCTTTCAAGGGGACAGCAGGAATTCCTAATGCACCACATCACGGAGGAGGAATTTCGGGAGGCGATAGCTGCGCTTCCTAATGGGAAAGCTGCTGGCACAGATGGTCTCCCGTCTGAATTTTATAAAGAGTATGTCGATCTTCTTCTCCCGCACCTGGCGATGGTGCTGGAGGAAGCGGTAGAGCAGGGCCAATTTCCAACTACAATGAGAGAGGCGCTACTAGTTGCATTGCCAAAGCCCGGGAAACCTCCTAACCAGTGTGACTCGTACCGGCCTCTCTCCCTCATGAACACGGATGTTAAAATCATAGCCAAGGTGCTCGCTACTAGGCTGAAACTGCTCCTCCCGGTAATGATACTACCTGATCAGTCGGGGTTTGTACCATGTCGGTCTACCACCCACAATCTCAGGGCTCTTTTTGCTGTATTACATCTGCTCAAACTGGAGCTGGCGGCGGTGGCTGTCATGCTTGACGCCGCGAAGGCCTTCGACTCAGTCACATGGCGGTACATGATAGCCATTTTGCATCGGATGGGGGTTCCATTCTTTTTCACATCGTTGGTGACTCTTCTCTATACTAACCCTATAGCGCGGGTGAGGGTTAACGGACACGTCTCGAACTCGTTCTCGGTACAGAGAGGCACTCGGCAGGGGTGCCCCCTCTCACCTTTGCTGTTCGCCATTGTGATGGAGCCCCTGGCCTGTGTTCTAAGGCAGCGGTATGCTGACGCAGCTCTAAAGTTCCCCCTTCGCTCGCTGGCTGTATCCATGTATGCCGATGACATGGTACTTTATGTGCGCAAGCCTGCTCGTCATCTAGAATCTATCCTTAGAGAATTCATACGGTTTGGCCACCACTCGGGTCTGACTATAAACTGGGATAAGTCTGTTATGCTGCCACTCACTGATGTTACCCTACCGTTTCCCTTGGAGTTTCCACTAGAATGGGCGAAGGACTCGGTGCGCTACCTTGGGATCTGGGTTCATCGAGATAGTCAAGAAGTCATTAGAGCCAATTATGGCGTGGCGATATCCAAGCTGGAGGATCGATGGACTAAGCTCCCTCTCACCCTCGCAGATCGTGTGTCTTTAATCAAAATGGTCGTGCTCCCGAAATTTTTATACCTTTTTGTTAACATACCGCTTCCGCTGACGTCGCACTTCTTTGCCAGGCTGAGATCCTTGTTGACCACGTTAACCTGGGCTGGGAAAAAGCCACGAGTGGCGTGGGATGTGCTGACTAAACCATACACTCTGGGAGGCTACGCTGTGCCGGATATGAAGTTATATTATTTGTGTGCACAAGCGCATTTTGCTGCATATTGGGTGTCTGCGCCCCCGTATACCCCGCATGTGGCGCTTGAAGCCAGTTCTGTTCTCCCGTACCCACTGCGGGCTATGATGGGTAACAATCACTCTGTATTCGAAAAGGGCGAGGTGGACACGGTGCGCTCCACGGCGAATGCGTGGCGGGAGCTGGGTAGGAGAGCGGGCAGGTTGCCGTTGTATGCCCCAAACATGCCGCTATTATACCATTCCGAAGTATCGGTTTCGGGCGAAATCGGTGGTCTACAGATTCTTCAGGGAGCTGGACTGCACACTATGGGTGACCTTTTCCCAGGGGCCACGTTCCTCTCGTTGCAGACTGTGACGGAGCGATCCACGAATGTGGTAATGGCTACTTTCCTTTATGTCAGACTTCGGGCGGCTATACACTCCTTATACCCTACATATCCGGAGGAGCCTTTAGCATTGGGGGCCTTGCAGTTACTCTACACCGCGACTGACAGAGTTAAACTACTTTCCAGATTATACCGCGCTGCTCAGGAGGACGAAGGAGGGGGTGCAGAACTGGCTAGAGCCAGATGGGATAAATGTCTGCCAGAGCCATTAGCGGATGATGAATGGACTGAATGCTGCTCCATGACTGGGGGATATGTAGCCAACGGCAATTTTCACCTATTACATTTTAAATTTCTGCATCAATGGTATTACACACCCACGCAGCTAGCTAGGTACGGGTTACACGACTCTGCTCAATGTGTCCGGTGTGGAGAAGATGATGCGGATTTCGTGCATTTGGCATGGGGGTGTGCACGAGTGTATGACTTCTGGGTGGCTGTGACTGAGGCACTGACTAAGATGGTGACTACGGAGGTTGCGTTGGATATACGCCTTTGCTTGCTGGGGCTCGCCTCTGGTGTGCCTAGTGGGGAGCGGAGGTTGGTTCTTCTGGCGTTACAACTTGCCAAGCGGAGGGTGGCTATGGTGTGGGGTGGAAGACGAGCGCCTGATGTCCAGTTGTGGCTAAGAGATATGGCCTACTGCAGGGACCAATTGACTTGCTATGCTGAAGCTCTGCCGATGAGGTCGCGTCCGCGCGACATTTGGGCTCCATACACTGCGTATATGCTATCTCTGGAGGATGATGATGCTTCCAACGCTGAGGGTGAGGGTCTGTTGCCGGGAGATAGAGAGCCTGAGTGTTTACCTACCTGAATGGATGTGCTGTGACGTTGCCGGGGATGAGTTGTTCTTCCCATTTGCTGTAGGAGAACCGTGCAGAGGGGCTGTCTGGTTCAGTGGGTTTGATGGTACTCAACCACTGACTGGACTCCTGCGAGGTTTTGAGTCCGAGATTGCACAGCTTGCTTGACCACTGAGGATGTCTTCAGTACCTTCTGGATTAATCTGTTATTCTGTACTACTTAACTGGACTTTCACTGCGACTGGGACCGGGAATGTTTGGGATGGGGGGTTGGGGGTTGTTCAAGTTGGGTTTAAAAACTGTAAAATAAGACTATATGTGAAGAGCGAGATGCGACTGCGGAGGACGGCCTGGGTTTGCATTGTGACATATTATTACCCTCTGCGATCTTTGTATGCGCTCGCACGATGTCATTTGATATGTGCTTTCTAATTGCTAATTGTTGATCCGGTAGCAGCCGGCCCTGTATAGGGTTGTGGGCACACTGCTGTGTATAAGCACGTATTTGCAATAAAGGTCTTACAAAAAAAAAAAAAAAAAAAAAGTGCATAAAGGATCTGAAAAAAGTCAGTCCAAAACAAATCAAAGTCAGTAATTCCTCAAGAACTCCATCAGCACAAAAACGCTCCCTCATGGACGGAAAGTCCCAATGTTGTTTTCTCCACAATCGTACGGTCACCAAAGAGGGAAAGGATGAAACAGAAGTCCAAGAACAATCACCAACGAGAGTCTCCAGGAAGGGAACACCAATCGATTCTCCCAAAGTCAGCAATGATGGTAGGTGTAGTAATACGTTCGAAACACCGGGTTCCTGATTCTCCTGAGTACCAACCGAAGGCTTTGGCACCTCTTGTCGCAAGGGGCCCTCGTCCAGAATCAAAATGGTCGTCATGTAAATCGTAGCTGGCAGCAGTTCCGGCAGTGGGGCAGGGTCCGGTTCCACACACTCCTTCTCAGTTAAGCCTGTAATAATTTTGTGGATCAGGGCATCCATATGTGGTAAAATACCCTGATGGCTGCCAATACTGTCTTCAGCGACCGCTCATGCTCCGTCCGGTCCATTTCTCCTTGCTCAGTGCCGATCATATTCACTTCCCCCAGAGAGCCCGGTTTCTCCGGGAGAACAGATAGGAGCGGAAGGGACGGCGTCGGAGGGTGACTGATCGGTTTCTGCGGCAGCAAACTGCACTCCGCTGCCGCAAGTGAAGACTCCGACCCACCGAACCACGGCGGCGGCAAACCGGGTCCGCGGGACAGGGACATCCACCCACAGCCACTGTCGTGCCACGTCACTCCTCCCTCGATGTTAGTCAATCAGAATGATCGCCGTCAAAATCGGGCAAAAAAGACCTCCACTGCCGTAGACCGGACCCTGCTTGATTCTCACGGCCGATGTTGTTCAACTGCAACCCAGCCCCTCCGGCTCTCCCGTTGGACTAGGCCGCAAACTTCAACTCGACACAACTCCGTCAACTAATCCGGTTAAGTTTTTGGGATTGCACCATCGGAGTGTGCATCGGTTCATCTACACAGAGGTCGGGCGGAAAAACAGGATTATCGACAGGATCATCTGGCAGGATACGGAGGTTGGCGCAGCCGGGAGCCTAAGCAGCCATCTTGTTTGCTAGCGTAGCTCCTCCCGCAACACATTATTTGAATGCATATTATGTGTGCATGCAACATTTATTTGAATGTGTGTTATGTTTGCGTGCAACATTTATTTGAATGCGTATCATGTGTGCATGCAACATTTATTTGAATGCATATCATGGGTGCATGCAACATATTATTTGAATGCACATCATGTGTGCATGAAACATATTTGAATACATATTATGTGTGCATGCAACATTTATTTGAATGCGTATCATGGGTGCATACAACATATTATTTGAATGCGTATCATGTGTGCATGCAACATATTATTTGAATACATATTATGTGTGCATGCAACATATTATTTGAATACATATTATGTGTGCATGCAACATTTATTTGAATGCGTATCATGGGTGCTTGCAACATAATATTTGAATGCATATCATGTGTGCATGCAACATATTATTTGAATACATATTATGTGTGCATGCAACATTTATTTGAATGCGTATCATGGGTGCTTGCAACATAATATTTGAATGCATATCATGTGTGCATGCAACATATTATTTGAATACATATTATGTGTGCATGCAACATTTATTTAAATGTGTATCATGGGTGTATGCAACATATTATTTGAATGCATATCATGTGTGCATGCAACATATTATTTGAATACATATTATGTGTGCCTGCAACATATTATGTGAATGCATATTATGTGTGCCTGCAACATATTATGTGAATGCATATTACGTGTCCATGCAACAAATTTTATTTGAATGCATATCATGTGTGCTTGCAACATATTATTTGAATACATATTATGTGTGCATGCAACATTTATTTGAATGCATATTATGTGTGCATACAACATATTATTTGAATACATATTATGTGTGCATGCAACACATTATTAGAATGCGTATCATGTGTGCATGCAACATATTCGAATGCGTATCATGGGTGCATGCAACATATTATTTGAATACATATTATGTGTGCATGCAACATTTATTTGAATGTGTATCATGTGTGCATGCAACATATTATTTGAATACATATTATGTGTGCATGCAACATTTATTTGAATGCATATTATGTGTGCATGCAACACATTATTAGAATGCGTATCATGTGTGCATGCAACATATTATTTGAATACATATCATGTGTGCTTGCAACATATTATTTGAATACATATTATGTGTGCATGCAACATTTATTTGAATGTGTATCATGGGTGTATGCAACATATTATTTGAATGCATATCGTATGTGCTCGCAACATATTATTTGAATACATATTATGTGTGCGTGCAACATTTATTTGAATGCATATTATGTGTGCATACAACATATTATTTGAATACATATTATGTGTGCATGCAACATATTATTAGAATGCATATCATGGGTGCATGCAACATATTATTTGAATACATATTATGTGTGCATGCAACATTTATTTGAATGTGTATCATGTGTGCATGCAACATAATATTTGAATACATAGTATGTGTGCATGCAACATTTATTTGAATGTTTATCATGTGTGCATGCAACATATTATTTGAATACATATTATGTGTGCATGCAAAATTTATTTGAATGCATATTATGTGTGCATGCAACACATTATTAGAATGCGTATCATGTGTGCATGCAACATATTATTTGAATACATATCATGTGAGCTTGCAACATATTATTTGAATACATATTATGTGTGCATGCAACATTTATTTGAATGCGTATCATGTGTACATGCAACATTTATTTTAATACATATTATGTATGCATGCAACACATTATTAGAATGCGTATCATGTGTGCATGCAACATATTATTTGAATACATATTATGTGTGCATGCAACACATTATTAAAATGCGTATCATGTGTGCATGCAACATATTATTTGAATACATATCATGTGTGCTTGCAACATATTATTTGAATACATATCATGTGTGCTTGCAACATATTATGTGAATGCATATTACGTGTACATGTAACATATTGTTTGAATGCATTTTATGTGTGCATGCAGCATATTATTTGAATGCATATTACGTGTCCATGCAACATATTATTTGCAATGTGTATTATGTGTGCATGCAACATTTATTTGAATGTGTGTTATGTTCGCATGCAACATTTATTTGAATGCATATTATGTGTGCATGCAACACATTATTAGAATGCGTATCATGTGTGCATGCAACATATTATTTGAATACATATTATGTGTGCATGCAACATTTATTTGAATGCGTATCATGTGTACATGCAACATTTATTTGAATACATATTATGTGTGCATGCAACATTTATTTGAATGCGTATCATGTGTACATGCAACATTTATTTGAATACATATTATGTGTACATGCAACATTTATTTGAATGTGTGTTCGCATGCAACATTTATTTGAATGCGTATCATGTGTGCTTGCAACATATTATTTGAATGCATATTATGTGGGCATGCAACATTTATTTCAATGCATATGTGTGCATGCAACACATTATTTGAATGCATATTATGTGGGCATGCAACATTTATTTCAATGCATATGTGTGCATGCAACACATTATTAGCTATGTGTATTTCGATATATAAGGTACATGTAGAGATCTCAGAGGTGTGTGATCTTCTTCTGTGTTTGTTCGTGCCCTGAGCACTATACCAAACAGCAATAACCAAGAGATTAGCGCAAAAGGTGAGATGAAAGGACATTTACAGTGTACTTCACCCATTGTGAATCAGACACATATTTTCCAAGTAGTTAAATGTAGTTGCCCATGTAAATGTTTTGCACTGGAAAGTAAATTAGGAAAAAAAGCATTTTGTTCTGGCTAGCCTCACTTTTGTGAGGCTAACCCAACGAAAAATGTTTATAAATCTACCCCTCTGTTTTTCTAGTAAACAATGTCAATCAATCAATCAATCAATCACAGGCATTTATATAGCGCACTACTTACCCGGAGGGTCTCAAGGCGCTAGGGGGGGGGAGTGCTGCTACTGCTCGAATAGCCAGGTCTTGAGCTTCTTCCTGAAGGAGAGGTGGTCTTGGGTCAGGCGCAGGTCGGTCGGTAGGGAGTTCCAGGTCTTGGCGGCCAGGTAGGAGAAGGACCTTCCTCCTGTTGTCGTTCTTCGGATGCGGGGGACGGCGGCGAGGGCGTGGCTGGCTGATCGGAGATGTCGTTTGGGAGCGTAGAAGTTGATGCGGTTGTTGAGGTAGCTAGGGCCTTGATCGTGTAGGGCTTTGTGTGCGTGGGTGAGGAGGTGGAAGGTGATTCCTTTGTTGACGGGGAGCCAATGCAGGTCTCTCAGATGTCCGGAGATGTGGCTGTGTCGTGGGATGTCGAGGATGAGTCTGGCTGAGGCGTTCTGGATCCGCTGGAGTCTCTTCTGGAGCTTGGCGGTGGTTCCGGCGTAGAGGGCGTAGTCCAGTTGGCTGGTGACAAGAGCCTGGGTGACCGTCTTCCTGGTCTCGGTGGGGATCCACCGGACGATCTTCCGTAGCATGCGCAGGATGTTGAAGCATGGCGAGGATGTCAAAGGTGAAAGCCTAAAGCTGGAGCTCTTAACCCCATCGCTGCGGCGGCTATTCCGCCGCAGCGCTAAAGGGGCGGGGCGGCCGCGCGGCGGCCGCATGCTGGTGACAGAACCGCTTCGTCACCAGCCGCGGTTGAGCTATGCTGGTGACGGAGCGGTTCCGTCATGACCCGCCCCGCTCATTAGAACGCCCGCGCAGGCGCGAAATCAGCGCCGCGCAGGCGCGGCGGCTGGGCCATGACGGAACCGCTCCGTCATCAGCACAGCTCAACTGTAGCTGATGACGGAGCGGTTCCGTCATCAGCAGGGTAGAGGTTAAACTATTGGGGGATATTAGCAATGGCCAGATCGCCGCTTTATCAGCACTTTTTATTATAAAGCAGCAATTTTGTTATCGCCCAATTGCCAAGCTGCCGCTAACCAGGCGATAGTGACCGGTTTGGGGCCCATTTTGCATGTCAGCAATATTTATCGCTCATCACATGGAAAGTGGGGGTACCCAAACTGGTAGCGACTGAAAGCAGTCGCTAAAACAGCTATCGCCTATTAGCAATACCCGCGACGCGATAAAAAACATGCACTAACCGCGATTAGTGCCAGGATTTTACACCTGGTAAAAACCTGACTTAGCCATAATAGTCAATGGGAGGTGGGTACTACGGCTAAGTCCCCACCTGCCTATTAGCGAAATTTTCCTTAGAAATAGGATTTTTGTCGCTGGAAATCTCACGTTAAAGATGGGCTTCGCCGCTATCGCTGGATTTTTTATCGCCGTGGAGATAAACGTTGGTAATACTGCGTTATCACCGCGATAAAATCCAGCGATAGGCGGCGATTCATTGTTGTTAATATGCCCCTTAGTGAGGTCTTGGCCCGGATGCCCTTATAACCTGAACCTTTCCCTCACCCGCCCTGAGCCGCCCCGCCCATAAATAAGGCCAAACCACGAAAGAACAAAAGCAGAGGTGGGGCTGCTGTCTTCTGGGGGAGGTGGCAGCGGGGTGTCCCTGGCACGCTCTGCCGCCCCGCCGCGGCTGGCCACAGAACTCCTCGCTGAACTGAAGTCACTGTCAGGTGATGCGGCGAGGGGCGGCCGGGGTCAGCGCCCCGCAGATGAAGGCCCAGCATGCGCTGCGGCTCTGGTTATTAATTGGCTGCGGGGGAAGTTTGTTTCTGTGATAAATTCCTTCCGTCAGGCACAGCGAGCCCTCCCGGCGCAAGCTGCTCCGCTCGCACCTGCGCGGGGGTTGGCACTGCTCAACGCCTGGATACAGACAGTTGTGAAGAGAGCTGGCACCGAGGCGCTCACTCTGACACAGGGGAGGGGGTGGGGCTGGGGTGAATGCTACTGAAGGGGCACCAATGTGTTCTCTGTAAGGGGGGGTGGGGGTGGGTGGACAAGGTGCAGCCTGTAACATAGGGGCTAGGGTGAGTGGACTGAAGGGGGAGTGCAGGGCTGGGGTCGGGGTACCACACGGGTGGACGGCGTCCCCCCTCTTATTTTACCGGGAGCTCGATAACTGGAGCAAATGGAGCCACACATTCACTCTTTGGCCTCTCTGTGGCGAGATCGGTGCTCATTCAGAACGCTGCTCACGCGCTGGCTTCTCAGATGCAATCGCATCTAAACGGGGATCGAGGGGAGGCAATGAGTGTGATGGTGCAACCACCTTTCGTGACGTCACGTCCTGCCGTGACGTCAGCGTCCCCCCACTTCTTTTTTTATGACTTGTGCCCTCTGTAACACAGGGGCTGGGTGGGCTCAGGGGTCAACTATGAACAATACCTCCAAAGCTCCGAGTGTGTGCACCAAACCAATTTATTGGTTTTAATATG
The DNA here is from genome assembly GCF_964263255.1 of Lissotriton vulgaris. NCBI lineage: Eukaryota > Metazoa > Chordata > Amphibia > Caudata > Salamandridae > Lissotriton > Lissotriton vulgaris. The sequence goes on along the minus strand of NC_141693.1, from coordinate 1,994,831,746 downwards.
ATATTTTTGAATTCGTGTTAATATGAAACTCAAATTTATGAGTGTTGCCGGTGGCTTGACGCACTTGAAGAATCTGGGTGGCTGAGAGGGTTGTGATGGTGTCGTTAATTCCTTTCTTGCGCAAACAAATCAGCATTCTTCAAATTCCGTATATTTCTCTCCTGATAAATTGGGTCAGTGCGCACCCGAGCACGCCGCGTGTGCCTGAAAACCGGTCCAAGTCACAGCGCCGGAGGTATTTTTGCTGGTGCCCTGTACCTGGGTCCAACCTACTTACTGTAGAAAGACCCCCCACCCCCACCCTCCTCACCCCCCTCCCCGCCTCCCTACCTTTCGTAACTATCCTGGGGGGGGAAGGGGCAGGTGTGATGCGATGGGGGCAGGTGTGGTGGGGTGAAATGGTTATCCCTGAGTGGGGTAGGTGGGATTCGAAGTGCTCACTTTTAACACGAGGGGCTGTGGTGGGTGGGCTGGAGGGGGTGGTGTGAGTGGACTGGTGGAGCAGGTGGGTTAAGGGGGTCAGGAGTGGCCTCACAGAAAAGGGCAGGTGTTTTGGACTTAAGGGCAGGTGTGTGAGGGCTGAGGAGCATGTGTGAGTTGGCTGATGAGGGCGGGTGCAGTTGGACAGAGGGGTAGGTGTTCTTATGCCGAGGGGTGCACGTGGGTAGATATAGCAGGCACGTGAGAGTGGGTTACGGGCGCCCTGGAGTTGTCTTTGAGAAGGTTTTGCACGGGAGACACTGGGGACGCCCTCGCGCACATAAACAGGTGCACATTGACACACAAGTACACACGTGCGCCCACACGTAGGCACAAGCAAGCACGTGCACGGGCGCACACATACACCCAAAAATAAGTGCGCGCACAAACGGGTGTAGGCACGCACGTCCAGGAAGACACAGGCGCAGATGCATGCACGGAAACACGACCACACACGTTCCAGTCACCTTTTCATTTACACGTGTTCTGCCTCTGTCTATTCCCCCCCCCCCCCCCCCCACCCACCACAGTTCCCGTCCCACTCCACACTTCTCTTACCTCGCCCCCTCCAGTGGCCTTTCCGCCCCTTCCTTTCCCCCTGTTGATTTTCCTCCGTGGTTTCTCATTTCTCTTTCTTTTCTATCTCTTGTGTTCTTCGTCTTCTACGCCTCTTTCCCTCCATTGCCTCTTCTAATATCGGACCCCACCTACCGGGCCTTCTCCGTCTTTTCTTCTCTGCCCCAAGGTGTATCTCGCTCTCTAACTCTCTCCCCCTTGGACTCTCCCTCAGGACTTGCTCCTCTCTTTCCCCTCTTTTTAATGTTTTTCACTCTCCACTCTCCTTCCCAAACATTCCCCCCTTCTATTTATTGCCCTCCACCCACAGCTCTCACAGCCCTCTCCTGTGTAACCCACTTTCTCTCTTAATAAATGTCATCTCGCCTAAGCTCCTCTAACACTCCTCCTTTCATCGCTCCCCCTTTTCTCTTAGTCTCCTTCCATGTTTGTTGTCAAGGGGTGACCCTCCCCAGGAGTGTACTAGGGAACGGAAGAGTCCACTTCAAATCGAAGTAAACGACCCCAGACACGGAAAGACGACCCCTCAGAAGGAAGATGTAACCCAAGCCCCCTCCCCTCAAAGGGCGACTGGGCCCGGCTTCAGCCACAGGATATCACAGGCACCCCCGCGCGCGCTTCTGAAAAAAAAACGGTATAGCGCCTCTTATGGCTTTAAAGATGTTCAGGGCTCTATGTCTCCCGTGTGTGTCGCTAACACTATGCCTTTTCACGAGCAGCTTCAACAAGACGCCGATAAAACGGTCCACAGCACTAGGTCACGCTGCAAACGGACTCGAGGCACAGGTTCAATCGTCTTCATACTTAAAAAAAAAAAAAACACCCGTTGGCAGTGCAGTTTATAGATTGCATTGTTTCAGTAATTAATTATATATTTACTCAAAATATAAAAAGTGAAAGAGAGACGCCGGAAGCTCCGTCACACCATCTGCCCACGCGGCGTGACACAGACTCACTTTTAAGACCACGCAAAACAAAAAATACAAATACATCGCGTGGTTGGGAACGGCGCCTTTCACCGCCACTTGAGAGCGGCGACAGAAAGGGTGAGTTTACACACCGTGGCGTTTCTATCGGGTGTATAATTCCTCAGGTGTGAGCTTGTAACTTCTCCTAAAATGTGTAACGTTTGTGGCACATCCCAGTAAACAAAAAATGTTAAACAAAAGGTCATTACAAAGACGTGTGATAACACAAACCCGTTCACACATTTATAACGAGTAGAGAGGTCACATTCCCGTTCACTGTGGGCTGTGACCTCCCTGAGAAATCACTGCTTAGCGCCTCTCCAGGCTCCAGGCGCACTGTCTTTCCAGAGGGAAACACTGGGACCAGCTTCATAAGGTGTTATCGGACCTATCGATTTAACCCCATGTTAACCCCTTGTCAGAGAGAAGTGTCAGTAAAGGACATACACGAGAAACGCCTGGCCTGACCCTCGTGTGCAGGTGCACGGAGAGCAATATGATAGCATTGTATGAAGGAGGGGCGTCGCCAGGCCCCGCCCCCTGTGAGTCATGCCCCCACCCCCTCAACATGGGTAATACATAGGATATTACACTCCGGGTACCTGAACACCACACACATGGGGGGACCAGTGACATTGGCCATTTTGAGATCTGCCCCTTGTGTTATCCTAATATCGTGTGTGACGTCACGAGTAGTACTTTGGAAATACTTATGTCTGAGTATCTCACCGGAAGGGGTGCATTTAAAAGGCTTTAATATTGTAGCTCAGCATTTCTACAACTGAATTTCTATGATCCTCTGGTGACATTCACCTATGTTTTTGGGGGGATGTAAAGAAAGGATTTTATTTAGACTTTAACAAGTGTTTTTTCAGTAAATGAAGAGAGAGCGATGTGCCTGGCCATATTAATTAATTTCACCAGTAGCAAGTGGAGGCTCTGAAATCCTTAGGGCGCGTCACCCGCTGATGTCATTTCCAGGATGAACACAGCGCGCGAGCTTCGCCGCTGCCCTTTGTTTGTTTAACGCCCACCTCCAAGGGGGAAAGAAACCCGGAATGAAAGCATGGCTTGCGGAACCGAGTAGACAGCAGCTGTATAAACACTCATTTCAAGACAGATGTGCTTCTAAAATACGCATATTTTTCATTTTAATAGCAAGAAAAAAAGAGTATATATATATATATATAATTTCAAAGAGGGAGAGAGAGAATTGTGGCCCTTTAATGCCACCCCTACGTTTTCAATATTTACAAAGCATCTATCTATCTATCTATTTATCTATCTATCTATCTATCTATCTATCTATCTATCTATCTATCTATCTATCTATCTATCTATCTATCTATCTATCTATCTATCTATCTATCTATCTCTCTCTCTCTCTCTCTCTCTATCTATCTATCTATCTATCTATCTATCTATCTATCTATCTATCTATCTATCTATCTATCTCTCTCTCTCTCTCTCTCTCTCTCTCTATCTATCTATCTATCTATCTATCTATCTATCTATCTATCTATCTATCTATCTATCTATCTATCTATCTATCTATCTCTGTATCCCTGTATAATTCACTATGGATTACTTGTTTGTGGTGTGTGCCGAACGTTGTCTGTTGCCATGTGTGGGCCTATGTGTTTTTTGTTCCCACACCTGTGTTTGCCGTGTGAGCCCTTCTGGTTACAGGCTGAGGTAGACATATTACACCTGTTCATTTGGGTTAATTTCAATATACACATCTGTACAGGTGTGTGTTTGTTTTAATTATGCACGCGTATGCCTCCTTGTGTGCATACTGTTATATATGAATGTAAATATATCTGCAGATATGCTGAGTGTAATATGGTATTTAATACCGCTGCTGCGGGTGGTGAGAGGCTGTAATTAACAAGAGCCAAAGCTTGGAGGAGATCAGGTTGGCCCTCCCCCCCGCCCCCCCCCCCCCCCCCGCCTTAACATTAGCAATAAATAGCATATTATACTCTGCGCAGCTGCATAAATATTTTATATATACCCAAGCAATGTTAATGTTTTTTAGTGTTTTTTTTAAGGTATTTAGTTAAAACAAGGATGCAAGGGGTTACATTTGAAATATGAGCCGCTAGGAAACCACACTGAACATTCCTTTCAACGTGTTTCTGTCGTTGTAACTTACAAAGTATGAACGAGGAACGAGTTTTTCTCCCGTCAGTTTCACACTGTGGCAGTTAAGCAGAATTTGACCTGTGCACTGTATCAATACAGCCTGGTGCGTTAATTCGTTCAGATCCTGTAAAGAACATTGTCATTGTGCCTTATTTTAATCTGTGTTTGCCTGCACATACATACCTGTGAAGAGACAGGTTAATGCACGTAATTTTTTTTGCAGATTTTTATATAGCGCGAACTCGACCCGAAGGTATTGGAGCGCTTTACATGAGCACCGTATTTACAATACACATGCAGGCAGGCTCTGTATCCGACAGGAGAGGGGCCGGGGCGGCCCCCACCGGGGAAAGAGAGAGGAAGTAAAGTTCAAGCGCCGCCCCTGGCCCCCGCGGTAATAGCTCCGTTAAGGCTCCCTCTGAGCTGGGCGGAGGCACAGGGCGGGGGGCGGCAACGAGGGGGCGGTCCGCGGTAATTAATTCACTCTCTTTTAATCGCTCATACGGGTCCTCTTCCAGACAGTGACGAAGCCAAGCAAGAGAAAGGAGCCCGGCAGCCAATCAGAGCGCCCGGTGAGCAGGCACGTGCCCCGGCGTCTTAAAAAGCAGAGCTAAAGTGCCCGAAGTTCAGTTGTACGTGAGAGGGAGAGAGGGCGGCGTCACCTCGAGGGCTGGGAGCTGCGGGGCCTTCTAGGCGCACGAGGAGTGGGGGTGCGCGCTGCTAAGGGTGTTGCTGAGACAAAGGGGGTGCACCCTGACAGCTCTTCAAGGTGCTGAGACACCGGAAGAACACCCCAAGGTGCGGATCACAAAGGGTGCTGAGCAGCAGAAGGAGCTGAACCGCAAAGGAACTCTCCAGGGTGCTGAGCCACAGAAGGAGCTCTCCAGGTCGCTGATCACTGAAGAAGTTCTCTAGTTTGCTGACCCACAGAGGGAGCTCTCCAGGGTGCTGATCCCAGAGGGTGCTGAACCGCAAAGGAACTCTCCAGGGGGCTAACCACAGAGGGAGCTGAACCGCAAAGGAATTCTCCAGGGTGCTGAGCCACAGATGGAACTCCCCAGTGAGCTAAGCCACAGAAGGAGCTCTCCTGGGCGCTAAGCCACAGAAGGAGCTTTCCTGGGTGCTAAGCCACAGAAGGAGCTTTCCTGGGTTCTGCGGCACTAATGGAGCTCACAGCGGCGCTGAGCCACACGAGGCTCTGATACACGGCGCTGTCCAGGACTTGGGCCTCGCGAGGAACGGGGCAGGGTGCTGTGCAACAGGAGGTGCTGAGCCACAAAGGGTGCTGAGCCGGAGGAGACGCGGAAAGAAGCCAGAAACCCCAGCTCCCGTCGGACCACTAGTCCAGGCCGGTTCTAGCGCACTGGCCACTTCTGCTCCACCGGGCATGGGTCCACTTTCCACGCACACGCAGCCCCAAATTCCCCATAGGAAGCTGGCACCGCACGCTGGAGCTGAACTCATCTCAAGTTTGCATCAGTTCGACCACTGACCCGGTTCTGAAATTTTTCTGCTGTGACAAAGCCACCTTGGAAAGCCCGGTCACCTCTGCAAGCGATTCTGGGACGAATCTGATCTCAGGGACAGCCTGGGGGCGCCTCTCGGGCCGGTTCTTGCCGGGCGGGAGTTGCACCAGGTCGTTCCAACCTAGATCGGCTAATTCTAACGCATTTCGCGTGGTTCTCACTCCTGGACAAGATCTAGCCTGGTTCGCGTGGCTTTCACTTCTGGAGAAGTTCTGGCCACTGGACGTGTTCCTGCTCAGCTCGCTTCTTCCTGTCTGGGCCGGATCTGCATCCCCTCGTCCAAGTTGCCTCTCTGTGGCATCACCGGCTCCAGAAAGGCGCCCAGGCCTCGCCCCTGCTCGGGTCAGGGGTTGACTCTGAGCCCCCAGCACAGAGTCCTAACAGCAGAACCACCCAAAGGGCTATAAGGCACCACCCTCCTGTACCCTGTGGTCTCCCGGCGTCCCTCGGGCCCCAGCACGCCCTCTCTCTTGGTCCTGGCGTGACTGGGCCTGCAGCTTCAAGTGTGACTCTGGGGGGAAAGGCGCCCTGTGCCATGAAGGACACTGGCACGGATTCTTAGCCCTGCCACACACACCGCGCCCTACAAGGACTCGTGGGCCCAATGACCCCCTGACACGGCAGCAGCATGGAAGGGGGCACCGGCTTCGGAATTGACTCTATCCTGTCCCACAGGCCCGGGAGCCCGGCTGGGGGCAAGGGGGACACCCTGATGGGAGATTGCAGGTCCCCCCTGGAGCTGAGCCCCGACTCAGAAGGAAGCAGCGGGTGTTCGCCCTCCTCCTCCCCGGGAAGGGAGTGCATGGAGGCGGTGGGTCCCCGGCACGGCAGCGCTCTGGGCATGGACTGTCCTCTGGCCCCCGGAGGGCCCCAAATGTCTGCCCCCTCTCAGTCCAGGACAATTACCACCTCCTCCTTCCTTATCAGAGACATTCTGGCGGACTGCAAGCCCCTAGCTGCCTGCGCCCCCTACTCCAGCAACGGGCAGCCCGCCCAGGAGCCGGGCCGGTGCCTGGTCAGCAGGGGGGGCGAGGACTTCCGAGAGAAGCTGGAGCGAGGGGGGAGCAACGCATCGTCCGACTCCGAGTACAGAGGTGAGGAGGGCAGAGCGGGTGGCCGGGGGGGGGGGGGGCTACTCTTCCTACCCGGAGTGAAGGGGGTACAGAGGAAGGGAAGGCGGAACTCCTTGTCCTACTCGGAGTAGCGAGGTTAAGAGGTACAGGGGGGAGGAGGTTCACCCTGCTCAGAGGTGGAGAGGTACCGAGAGTACGGTAGAGGGTAGCGCCTTGCCCTACATGGAGTACGTAAGTGAGGTAGATACAGAAGCAAGGAAGGGGTGAGGCGCGTCCTACTCTAAGTCCAGGGGTTGGAGGATGGGTGGGTCTCCTTGCCCTAGAGTGCCGAGGTCAGGGGGTACGGAGGTGGACTCTTCGTCTTATTGACAGCTCCCAGATGAGAGGTATTGAGGTGGGGGAATGGGCTCCTTAGAGGTACTTAGGGGAGTGTGTACAGAAGTGGGGGCCCGGAAATCAGTTACTCGGGGTGCAGCGGTGAGGCGTGAGAAGTGTCCAAGTTGTAGGGGGGGAGGGGGGGGGGTCATTCTGCACAGCTCTACATCCGGCGACAGAAGGAAACAATTAAGTAATATAATGAGATCAACACCACCGTTTCCATTGGTAAATATTCCACTATTAACAACACTACTGCTGCTGTAATTATTAACAGTACTCTAGCGCTCAGCGCAAACTTGGCATCCTCTTGGCGCCTGCATACCTGGGGCCTTACATTCCCGGCTTCTCTCCCTTTAGAGAACAGCGCGTTGTGACCCTCGCACGGAGATGCCAGTGACTTTGGCAAATGAACGGCCTCCTCGGTGTAGTTTTTTTCTTTTTTACTTTACAACAGGAGCCCTTAAAGTTTGCCGGATGGATTCCAAAGCGGAGAAGGGGTGCCAGCGGCTAGAGGCTCCGTTCTTTGCAAAAGCGCCATAATAGAGCGTAAAGCCCGGAATACAAAACACAACGCTGAAAAAATGCACAGGCAACAGTACAAAAAAACATATATAAAGTTGTTTAATCTCTAAAACAATCTGAGGTTTGGTTTCTGACGCTAGCAGGCCCTCACACAGAAGCAGAGGGGCCGTGGCGCAGTTGTTCGGCATCTCGGCGCTGTCCCTGTCTGTAATAATTAGTTGCCTGTCAGGGGTGGCTGTAATAGTGGGTTTAAGTGAACACACCCGCCACCTCGAAGGCTAATAAGGGAACGCAGGGAAAGTCTGGTTAAGAGGAGCCCTTGCAGGTCGCGTGCTCCGTGGGGTGAGCTGTACATTAAAGGCATGACTCGTGTTTCATGCACCTGTACAGGTCTAGATATACAAGTTCTTAACATTAAAATATAGCACGCGAGAAGCGATCCCAGCAGTCTGCAGCTGCGGTGGGGTGCGCTGTATAACTTGAATTACTTCCAGCGGTTTCCTTGGCTCCTGAGGCGGCGCGGTGATGTATAGTCGGGGGTCTCAGACCTACATAAGACGTCTCAGGGCGAGCGCCTATTCCCTGAATGTAGACAAAGGTGAGCTATTTATAAACCCGGAAGACGCCTCGGGATTGGTGGGCTAGAAGCAGCCCCGAGTTCTGCTTCCGAGTGCACCTTGCAGTAAATAATGGTATTTTTAAAAATTAAAGCCTGCGCGGGACCCATAAAACCCGGACAATGCCCGGCGGATCGGGTGACGCTTCTAAGACACTGTTGTTTCATTGACGATTTTTTTTCTGCCTAAGAACAAAGTAGGCGTCGGACAGAGACACCTCCCGACGCCTCGGCCCCCTCCGGGACTTTTGTTTAGAATTCATCCCGTCCCGGCCTCTTATTCCAACTCACAGCAGCCAAAGGAAGAGGCCAAAAGAATAATTAATGGCCCTATAAATTATCCAAGAGCTGCTCTTACAGACAAGGGCGGACAAAGTGTTTTCAGGAGGTGCTTCTCTTCCAGGTGCTCGGGCGTCGATGGGACATTAAAATCTATAGGTCCTCGAGTGCCCTGCGCTCGAGAACACGGGATAATACACCCCAAAACCCAGACATGTTTCAGGGCTCCCGCTCCCCTTCTCTACCCAAATAACTGAATAACATATCCACTACTCAAACTACTTCATATTTCACTATACTCATTTTCAACACTAATCCTTTATGGGTTCCGGAGTGGCGTGCTACTCACCAGAAAAGCGCTTCAACGTCCATTAGGGGTAGCAAGCGCTATATGAATGCAAACCTTTCTTCCCCTTTTACCCTTCCGCTATCCTTCTCACTCCAAATAACTGAGTAATATCCACCACTGAAATTACTTTCATATTTCACCATACTAATTCACCACTAATCCTTTATGGGCTTCCTGAATAGCGTGTGTCAACAAGCGCTATATAAATACAAACCTTTGTCCTCCTCTATCCTTCTTCTATCATTCCAAATCCAAATAACTGACTAACCTATCCACCACTTAAAATGTACTTGTATGTTTCACTATACTAATTCAACACTAATCCTCTATGGGTCCCAGAGTAGCGTGCTACTAGCCAAAAAAGCGCTTCAACGCCTCGTCAGGGGTAGTAAGCGCTATATAAATGCAATTACAATACAATACAGTGTGCTGAATGGGGCTTCTTTGTGCATTTTCTTAAATATTGAATACGGCGCATTCTGGCACACCCTCCGATGAACAGGAGTATGCTCATGGTTTTACACTGGAAGCCTCTCACAGGTGAAGTCTGGGGCCTGGTGAGATGTGAAGAGGTAATTTATTAGGAGACCGTCAGTTCTTGTGGCTTTACACGTCTTACACATTTACAATTGCAAACGCTGGGACAGAGAAAGGCAGTTCGCAGAATCACAGGTTTGTTGTCCTTCATCGAAGCCGGGAGTAAGCACAGCTACTCGAGTCTGTAAGTTAGAACCGCCGCCCGCCCTGGGAGCTTTAACACCCCTCACCCCCGTGCTGACACATCAGCACTGATGTTTCTGTGGTCACTATATGTGGAATAATGCACAGTGAAGACTGCATCATCTTTGGGTGCAATTGAGATTTTGTTTTTATGGGAAATCCCCACAGCAGCCGGTGAGAAAAAAGTTGAGCTGAACACAAATATATATATATGTGTGTGTGTGTGTGTAGATAGATCGATAGATAGATCGATAGATAGAATGTACTTTCAGACTTTGTGCCGCATAAATTATGCAAAAAAAAGTAGGGAACTCTGGCTAGTGTCCACGCTTCAAGCGGAGCGCAGCTCTGTAAAATGGAACACTGTACGACATTGCCAAAACCTACACTGAAAATGAGAGCAGCCCTCAATCGAAAAGCTAGGAAGTACCCAGGGCTCCCTACTTCTCTTCTGCATAATGTATCCACACTCTAAGCCTGAAAGGACATTGTGTTATTGTGTGTGTGTGTGTGTGTGTGTGTGTGTGTGTATATATATATATATATATGTTATTTTTGATATATATGTATATGTGTGTGTATATATACTCACATATATGTGGTTATATGTGTGTGTGTATATATATATATATATATATCAGTTTTCAGTTTTTAACGTCTTTATTTCGAAGTTTTCTTCATAAAAGACAAGCAAATAAAATGTATACAAAAGTACAACACATAAGTACAGATCTTAAAAATACAATATAGACAATCACATATCCGTTTAAAAAAGTCAATTAAATAACATAGAAAGACGTTTTACCCAGTTAATAAGAATATAAAAGTTCATTCAATTGGGCATAAATGTTTGTATATTTCATTTATCACCTTGTAAACACCTGGCTCTGATGGTCCAAGCCCATCCAAGATATATATGTTATAATTGATATATATGTATATATGTGTGTGTACATATACACACATATAAGTGGTTATATATGTGTGTGTATATATATATATATATATATATATATATATATATATATATATATATATATATATGTATATATATATATATATATATATATATATATATATATATATATATATATATATATATATATATATATATATATATATATATACACACACACACACATATCCACTATCATACCCACCTAGGAAAAGTAAATGACAATAAGTTACAACGTCACAGAACCTTTCCTTGAACGAAGTGCGGCGGGGCTGATTCCTTTATTATATATATTTGGGATTTACTTAAATTCATGTTCATAGCGCTGTGTGCCTTCTGTAAGCCGGAGGGCTCGGCCCTGTCCCGTGCGGGTCACAGAAATCAACGAATTACATCTTTAACTTTTTCACATTTTTTCGCTGATATAAAAGCGCCTCGGGGCGAGAGCGGGCGGGAAACGCGGGGCTAAAACCATCATTACAAGAGGAGTAAAGTTAGAGGAGTTTCAATGATGAATAAGATGGATGGCGCTACCGAGTGCACGCACACGCACACACGCACAGGCTTCATGGCGCTATATATGAAGATGAAGACAGCAGCAAACTTTAGAGTTAAGCGGCTCGAAGCCTCTCCGAGTCCTCGTGTATTATGTAAAAAGAAAAACGAAATAAAAAGTGTAGAAAAGCCCGTCTCAGCCGCACTCGCTGTATATTTGTTCCAATTATGATTCCGAAAATGATAGGAAATGATCACGAGTTCACATAATAATATAATAATAATTTGGGTTCACAAAATAATTCTTTACTGTACTCAAACGATCTTTTCTAACCCGGATATGACGTCAGCCATGGAGCTCGGAACATCTGTCCCTGGACAGCAAAGTTTCGGATGAAAAAGTGTCAGCAGGAAAACCGGAGACACAACACGAGGTTTGCACTGAGCAGAGCAGCGGGCACCGCGGGACATAGCTCCTCGAAGACACCTTCTATTTAAGGCGCCGTCTATGTAATAACCCTTTCCGATGGGGTCAGAGTGGCCTTGCGACATGTTATCAGAAACAGATTCCCTTTCAAATGAGAACAAAAAGACATGGACGACCATTTTTAACGGGCGCGGGAACAAGGGGCTAAAAACACTTGCTGCGCCCGGACACCCCGGGCCCCTCCCTCTGTTACCCCCGGGGTGCCCTCGGGGTGACTCCCGGCGCCTCTGCACCTTCACAGGCGAGCGGGTCCATGGAGCGGGGTTACACGGAACATGCACAGGCCTCTGGGAGAAGAGCTTTACAGGGGGGTGGGTGTGTGTGTGTGTGTATGTGTGTGTGTGTGTGTGTTGGGGGGTATCTGGGGCCGGGGGTGCATGGATGAGCTCCTAAAGGGCCGCTGGCTCGGGGTGTTTTGGGGTCGGGTGGCAGAGGTCTACACTCACATTCAGTCAATATCAACTTTTACAATCTCTATTAAAACCGCTTCAATGGAGCGCTGTGAAATCTTGGATTTGGGCATTAAGTCCCTGCAACCGCCCGCTCCTCTCTGGGATAATAACCTTATTAAACTTCGCTCGAGTGTGCCCGGACACGAAGAGCAGGGATAATCCGCTTTAAAGGCGCTCTGCTTGTCTAAGCGCTATATGGATCTTGTGTTTGGGAAAGAGAAAGTCCCCTCTCGAGCGCCTGGTGAGATCGTGAAATCAAAGAAGACAGATTGGGGGGGGGGGGGGGGTGATGAGATCTGAGCAGAGGGGGTGAGGGTGTGGGGGGGGGCTGCTGGGCGGCGGTCTGGTCTCTAACTGGGCCGTTAATTCTCCGGGCTTGAAGCTGGAGTGAGTTCCCCGGTGGCTCAATTAAGCGGATTATTGTCCCCCAAAGAGAGAAAGCAGCCCCCAAAAAAGACAGTCGCCCCCACCTTTCCCACACCAGAGTTTGCCTGGGCTCAGCTGAATCCGCCATAAACCGCTATAAAACCCCTCCAGAGCCCAGGGCCTGCGCCTCCCGGGCAGAGTGACCGCTTTATATTCAGGAATGTGGTGTACAAAGAGTGCGTGACACAACTGTGCACACAGACAGGCACACACACAGTGTCACACACCACACTATAAACAGACGCGCAAACCGACCATAGAAACACATACACCGACACAAATGAACCCCTTTATATTCAGGAGTGTGGTGTACAAAGAGTGTGTGAGACAACTCTGCGCGGGGCACAGAGACAGACACACAAACGCACTCACACATTGTTAACCCCACCGACACATATACATAGACGCGCACACAGACACACACTGCAACAGAGAAACCGCTTTCTATTCACGAATGTGGTGCACAAAGAGGGAGAGATACAACAGGGCACACAAAGAGACACACACACCGACACTACAGACACGCGCACTGACTCTGGGACACATATACACCCACAAAAACGAACCGTTTTATATTCAGGAGTTCGCGTTACAAAGGTGTGTGACACAACTATGCACGCACAGAGGCAACCACACACCAACGCCTATACACGCTCACACGAGCGCACACAGACACGCATTCATATACCACACAGAGACACAGGTACCTACATAGCAGGGGCACGCGCATACACACATATACACACAGGCAGTCTCGTGCTCACACATACATAAACAGCACATCCGCAGACACACAGGCGAGCACACACATAGAAGACACAGACGCGAACACACGTCGTAGACACGCACAGAGGCGCGTATGCACGCACACACATACAGACACACGAATAAAGACACACAGAGACGCACGCTGACATGCACACATATACGGACACAGAGACACATGCACACACAACACAGAGACGTACACTTACGGATATTCAACTACAGGTACACAGACACACACAAACGCACGCACACACAGAGACTCACATACGGACAAACACAGACAAATGCAGACACTCAAAATCAACACAGAGACACAGACCTACGCATACAAAAAGAGGCGCTATCCTACTCACAGGCACATAAGCACATACTCACACACAGCCTAAACTAGAGAGGTGTGATTCCGCCCCATAAACACACACCTATCCACACCCTTCTCCAGCTCGGGGCACACACCTCGTTACCCCACTTTGTACATTAGTGTCCCCTTGGGTTTCTGGTGCCACTGGAGTGACCCGCGAGCCGGGCTCTTCCGGGTCACCACAGCCCCGAGGCGGCGCCGCCGCAGAGGGGGGTTTGTGAAACTCTGCGTTTAATAAAGATTACTAGCTGTAATTCACAGACTTACACTATTCTTTTTAAATCAATTGTCTGTGCGTTAACACTCTCCACGCGTGTATAGGCCGTGACTCACGCGCCTCTGTGCGAGACACACACACACCGAAAGAGAGGCAGAAGTGGACGTGTGCACCTCCGGCAGATCCCGGGCGCAGGGAGGTTCTTTGGGACGTCCGCTGTCACATAGAAGGTGGCATCTTTGTACATGGGTGGCAGAACGTGTGTACCGGACGGGTCACACAACGACTGTAGCGCTGCGACACCCGACGCATCGCATAAAGCAGCTAGGCTAGGGTGACCGAGGAGGCATGTACTTTAGACAACTTGGCAGCGTGTGATGGACAGACAGACACACAAGAAGACGTGAGAGTCTGACAAACAAACTCATTTACGAACCCTCGCGTCTGGTGGCGCAAGAAGTGCTTCCGGTAGTTGTACATTCAGTGAGTTAGGGACAGACCCGCCTTTCGGATTCAGTGAGTTTCACCCCGGGACCGTTCCTTTCCGGCGGTGAGACGCCTCTGCCTCCTTCTTTGGGCTCAGCGCCAAGAGGCCACTTTGGTGCTGATCGAGGCACTCCTGTTAATAACGACACCTGGCCAATGCAGACTCGGAGACCCGAGTCCCAGCGCGCGTGAATTCTCACGCACCCACGCGTGCACGAACACGCGGACGCACAATCTACTGTCACCAGATTCACTTTTTTTTGTTCCTTCCTTCGTTTCATTTCTTGGATTACAGATGTCACTTGTGATTCCGTTCTTCCGTCTAGCCAGTGTCTGTATCAATCAGTTTTTGTCTATATTTGTCGTTTTTTTTTTGTTCACTTAATTTTTTTTCCTTAATTTTTTTTACTGCTGTTCTATATTGATTCGTACCCGTCTACTCTTCCCTTTCCGTGTTTTATCATTATTTCAGTCATTCTTTTTATCTTTCTACTCCACTGTCTCCCTTCTCTTGTTCTTCCCCAGTTTACTTTCACTTTTCGTTGTTTAATACGTATTTCTTTCAGATCGTATTTCTTTTCTACCTTTAAAACAATTATAGTCCGTTTTTCTTTACCGTTGTTTTTATAACTGTCTCCTTTGTATTTTTCGCTGGAGTCCGCCTTTTCCTTTTTGTGTCTTCGAGTATTTCTCGGAGTCCTATCTGTTGTCTGATAATATTTGTTTCCTCGTTGTTCTTTCTCGTTCCCATTATGATCTTTCTTTCATCCCTCCCTCTCTTTATATTTCCCCTCTCCCGGCTTTCGTTTTTCTTCTCTTCGTGTTTTTTCCTTTTTCTAGTACCTTCTAATATCTCTTGGTGTTTGTTTTCACCTTTCTTTTCCTTACTCTCGTTCCGCTCTCTTCCACCTTCCGCTTTATCTCTTCCGTTCTCTATCGTGCTTCTACTTTTCGATTTTCTTCATCTATTTTCCGACAGTCTCACAATTATTTGTCGTGCTTCCTTTCTTCTAACTTTTTTCCTTCATCTATTTTCCAGTTTCTCACACTTTTTTCGTGTTTATTCCCTTGTATATTCTTTCTCTTTCTTTCGGTCTTTTCATCTTTTTACCCTTCGCTTTCGTTTTCTCTTTTTACTTCATCCTCCATTTGTGGGTTCTCCTACAGTCTTTGTTTTTAATTTTATCCCCACTTTAGTTTATTTTTGTTGTTTTTCTTTCCCTTTCCTTTGTTCTAATTTCCTTTGATCGGTTTGCCTCTTTCCCGTCTCCCCTGCCCTCGCCCCAGCCCCTCGGACACGCCCTTACTGGCCTCCCCTTGTCTTTGCAGTGAAGGAGGAGGGGGACCGCGAGATCTCCAGCTCGAGGGACAGCCCCCCGGTGCGGCTGAAGAAGCCCCGCAAGGCCCGCACCGCTTTCACCGACCACCAGCTGGCCCAGCTGGAGCGGAGCTTCGAGCGACAGAAGTACCTGAGCGTGCAGGACCGGATGGAGCTGGCGGCATCCCTCAACCTGACGGACACACAGGTCAAGACCTGGTACCAGAACCGCAGGTGAGACCTAGAACCGCAGAGAGGGGGGGGGGGCAGGGGTGGGACAGGAGAGGATGGAGCTGGAGGCATCCCTCAACCTGACGGACACGCAGGTCAAGACCTGGTACCAGAACCGCAGGTGAGAGCTAGAACCGCAGAGAGGGAGGGGGCGGGGGGGGACAGGAGAGGATGGAGCCGGCGGCATCCCTCAACCTGACGGACACACAGGTCAAGACCTGGTACCAGAACCGCAGGTGAGACCTAGAACCGCAGCCTAGAACCGCAGAGAGGGGGGCAGGGGTGGGACAGGAGAGGATGGAACTGGCGGCATCCCTCCACCTGACGGACACACAGGTCAAGACCTGGTACCAGAACCGCAGGTGAGAGCTAGAACCGCAGAGAGGGGGGCATGGGTGGGACAGGAGAGGATGGAGCTGGCGGCATCCCTCAACCTGACGGACACACAGGTCAAGACCTGGTACCAGAACCGCAGGTGAGACCTAGAACCGCAGAGAGGGGGGCATGGGTGGGACAGGAGAGGATGGAGCTGGCGGCATCCCTCAACCTGACGGACACACAGGTCAAGACCTGGTACCAGAACCGCAGGTGAGACCTAGAACCGCAGCCTAGAACCGCAGAGAGGGGGGCGGGGGAGGGACAGGAGAGGATGGAGCTGGCGGCATCCCTCAACCTGACGGACACACAGGTGAAGACCTGGTACCAGAACCGCAGGTGAGACCTAGAACCGCAGCCTAGAACCACGGGGAGGGGGAGGGGTGGGACAGGAGAGGTAGCAGAACCACAGGCGAGACCTAGAACCACAGCCTAGAACCATGAGGGGGGAGGGGCGAGAGGAGTGAAATGGGACAGGATTGAGAAAGTCGCACCCCTTGACCTGCCGGACGCACAGATCAAGACCTGGTACCAGAACCGCCGTGAGATCTAGAACCCCACCCAGGCTTAGTAGGAACTTGACCAGGGAGAGATGGCGGCGTCTTTCGACCTCTGTTACACCAAGTGCAGAGCCAGTAGTGCAGCGCTACTTGAGACCAGAACAGTAGGAACAAACTCAAGGCAAGAGCTGAGAACTACAGCCCAGAGCAGGAAGGGGGAATAAAGGGCCAGAAGGTAAGTGGACACGGTGAGCTGGTGGGAAGCCAAAGGGCCGGTGCAGCGCCACGAGCTGGTATCAGTGCTGCGGGAGAGGCCAAGCGCTATGGTCCGGTGCCAGAGCCAAATATGAATCATAAAGAGTGAACACAAGGAGGGCAAGAGGGAGCGAGGCTGAGTCCAGAACCTCGAACCTGGCACGCCCTGCTCGTGACCGGGTCCAGAACTAACGCTGCGCTTGAAGCTCAGAAACAGAGATAAGTAGAGAGCGCCCGACAGGAAACAGGATAGGGTGGAACCGGTGCCAGGGGTGAGAGCTAGAACCACAGCTGAGAATAGAGCTTATCCCTCCGGGGGCCTTCCTGCCATCAGACCTCATCATGAATACCCATGAATGCGTCTCGTATTTTAGGGGAAGACATAATAATACCTCTAAAGGGATATTCAACTCATATGGGGCGGAGCTGAGACCTAGAACCAGAGTCTGTGTGCAACGACCCGACCTACCAGGGCACACAACCCAAAACACAGAACAAGAGACTAGAACACAGTGACTCCGTCCCAGAAACCAGAACCAGAGTCTGGAACCAGAGCCTAGCGGAGAAAAGGAGAAAAGGAGAGAGCCTGTGCATGAAAGAGTAGAGAAAGAGAAAAGGAGAAAGAAAAAACCTAGGAAAGAAGGCGAAGAGAAGGAGAAAGAGCAATACAGAAAAAACGAAATAGAAAGAGGAAGAAAGAAGGAGAAAGAGAGAGCCTGGGAGAGAAAGAGAATGAAAAAGAAAAACAGATATACTGGGAGAGAAAGAGAAGGGGAAGAGACAGCCAGAACGAAGAAGAGAAGGCCAGAAAGAACAAAAGAGAAAGCGAGAGCCTGGGAGAGAAAGAAAAAGCCAGAATAAGAACGAAAGAGATAAAGAAATATGGGAGAGAAAGAGAAGAGATGGAGAAAAACAAAGAGGCAACCGAAAGAGACAGCCAGACAGAGAACACCAGAAAGAGAACGCCAGAAAGAAAATTAAAGAGAAATACTAAGCGAAAAAGAGAAAGAGAGAGCCTGGAAATGATGGAGAATAGAAATAGAAAATGAAAAGGGAAGAGAAGAGAAGAGAACTTAAGAGGAAGAGAAGAAGGGAACTGGGCGTGGGAGGGGAAGGCGACAGTGCTGAGGTTAAGAGGCCGGAGCTGGGAGCTGTGCACACAGCAGGGTTGGACTGAGATAACCAATTGGCCCCGGACCCCCAAATAAAAGGGGCCCCCGCTGGGAGCCTGAGCGCTACAAACGGGCCCCATTTCCAGACCAGGCCAGTTGTGGAGGTGTGAGGAGGGCTGTACGGGTATTTTCAAGGTATGGGAGGCCGCATGCATTGCTGCCTACAGAAGGGGGCGGGGCCAGCTGCCAGGGCGGTTACCGAGGGTCACCACCGCCCCCTGTCTGCGCGTCTGAGACACCTGACCTCTGACCCTGGTGCTCATGTCGTCACTGCGGGCCCTCTTGCCGACTTCCTAACACAAACAAACGCCGGCGGAGGCCGCAATGGTAGTTTAAGTAAACACACCAGCACAACACATTGGCGCATCAATATTGCATGCCAATTACTGCGTGGGCCATGAATAATTAACGGCAGTTACAGTAATTACACAATTATTACAATTATAAATAATTTACAGCTGGAAATGGGGCTGCAAGCCGCTGCCAGGGCCGGGAGCCGGGGCCGCCAGGCTGACACATTAAACAGATTTATTACCCAATCCTGTCTGACATCTCCGAGCGCGTCCGCGGGCCCCGCGCGCGCACAGGTGAACTTTAATTCCCACTTCCGGCCTCTCCCCCTCAATTACCGTCACACTCTCTTCTTTTTGAATATATTCCCTGCCGTTTTCATCCTTGGACCGTTTTTGGGGCGGGGGTTCTTATTTTGCACCGCACTGGTTCCCTCACCGTCTGCCTCACAGATTAATTATTAAATGTCTATTTTTTGACAGCTGGCATCAGACACATTTCATCAAGTTTCATGAGCATTTTTTGGGAAACAATAAATAGTCTACTCGAACACATCACACATGACATCACGAAGAAATGTTACGACACAAAACAAATCAATTTAATAAGGATAAAAACTAGAAGCTGCGTAAAGCACTCGAAAGCTGCACATAAATCAACCCTCTGCAAATCACAAAAAATAAAAGTTTCAAAAGCAGGACCGTGCCTTCACTCGCAAACGGGAGGAGGTAAATCAAATTTAAATAAAATCACGAACCCTAAACATATTGTGGCTTGACTGGTTTCTACATTCGAGGATTCCCACGCACACACATATATATCATTGTGTGGGATTCACATCACTACTGTGAATGACATATTTCATCCACTCAGTGCCCTAGAAAAGAGCCCCCAGTCTGAGAGCGCTGCATTCAGTATTCACAAATGTCAGCTTTTTATCTTTTCAAATGAAGCTTGCAGAGAACAGCTGCTGAGACCTCCCGTTTACCAACAAATGCCCTTTTAGACATAAATAAGAGAATAGAGCGGGGAGATGGGGATGGAGAGGAAGGGACGGGGGAACTGGGTAAAGCAAGAGATGTATTTGAATCTTCCTGTTCTGTCGGCATCTTATGCAATGAACTGGTCTGAAAAATAAAACAAAGCCCAGAGTAAATTAAAATTAGAAAAAGAGATCGTTAGCAGACAGACAGTTACAGAAAATGTGCAATGTTGCAAAAAAAATGTTTGCATTATTTTCAGTTTTGTATTGTATTGTATTTGTGTTGTACAACAAACAGGGGAAAGTGATGTATTTGCACTTTGCTTTTACTGTGTATATAAAAGCGGTTCTGTTTCTTTATTTGAAATATGTGCACGTGCTTGAGGCAAAACCATTATCTTTGATTCGTATATAAGTAGAAAAGTCAGCGCAAAACAAGTTAACTATTTTTAAATTCTTATTCATGGGTGAGAATTCGATTGGTTTTTGTGTCTTCCGCTCGTTTAAATGACTTATAAAGGGAATGACACCACACGCGGGGGCCTATTTACTAGGGAAACTGGGGGGGGGGCACAGTCTTAAGCAAGAAGGCTCATGCCACACTGGGACAGTTTCCAAACGCAGGGATGTGCCGTATTCACAAGCATACGGTGCACCCCTGCGTATTCCTTAGCGCTGGCGCTAAATGTAGCCGCCTAGCGCCAATGCGTGCACTCTAGCACCATTGTACATGGGCGCCTGCGTTGCAGGGAAAGATTATTAATGTGCAGGAAGGGGTGCCCTCCTGCACAAAAGCAATCAATGGTGTTTTTCTGTTTTTACTTTTGCTGTTTCTATGTGCGCTGCACAACGTAGCACCAGTCGCGGATCCTGGGAGTGCTGCGGGGTGGTGAGCTGGGGGAGGGGCGGGGGTAGTAAACTCTGGCATGCGGCCCACCGGAGTTAAGCACATAAATAAATAATTAAATAAAATGAATTTCATTGTACACGCTGCAACACCTCCGGGTCTAGTTGCGCTTTCTAAAACTCCACAAAAAAAAACAAAAACCAATAGAATTAAAACATTTCTCCAGGTTGAGACCAGGTTTTCCCTGGTCTTAGTTGTGGCGCTGCCCGCAGCAAAACCCGTTGCCTACCCCTTTCAGGCTAAGTATAGCGTGAAAGGGGGCATTATTAGTGAAAGGGGCCATTATTAGTGAAAGGGGGCATTATTAGTGAAAGGGGGCATTATTCACAGGGCGGCGTTAAGCCACATGAAGTCGCTTGAAGCTGCCTTGTAAATAAAGAGAAGCCGGTATCCCACAGGAACGTCGTAAAAAAGTGACGTTCCTGTGGGATAGTGGCTTGTAAATATGCCCTGTGGTTTCTCGGTCCATGTGCGCCCTGGTGCAACCCTATTTCTGTGATAAAACGAAAGCAAACTGTGCTTGGCCAGTGGCCCTAACACACTCACACCCCTCGGCCCCGGCCCCACTGCACCTGCCGCACCACCGAAAACCACGCTCGTGTTTGTCCAACTGTGTCTTGCACGCGCAGCACAAGGGGTCCGCGTGGATTCCCACTTCTTTGCCCCGAGGGTCCATCTTTTGTAACCCTGTGTCGGACCCAGTACCCCGCGGACACAGCAGTCACGTGCCCCCCAGCTAAGGACACGTCACCGCACAGGGGGCCCGGGCACCTGGCTCGCGACCCCGTCTCCTCTGAAATATGTACAGGGTTAATTAAAAATGTAAAAGTGAGCAGGTGTCTGCGGCGCGCGCGGCCTCAGCTGGGGTTGGGTGAGCCTCAAGGTGCAGACATGCCTGACGCTCGCGGGAGTGCACGCGCACGCTTCAGTGCACAAGTGCACACCTAGAGAATGTCACAACTCATCAGGATTGTGTGTGCGCGCGCACGCCTACACACAGGTGCGCACCACACACCTATAGGCGGGCCTCCAACACGCCGCGCATCACACTGCAGTGTCTGCACACTAAAGTGCATCACTGCACAAGATTGTCAGGGTGCACACATGGGCGTGACACACCTTGATACCAGTACTGCGCATGCGCACCGGGAGGAACCGGGGTACACTATGCAGGGACTAACAGCATTCTGTAAAAAGCGCTATACTACATAAGTCATAAATGTCTATAATACGCGTGCACGCCATATTTTAATATAGTTAAAATTCTCAAAACAACTACACGTGCATTTCAAGGCTAAATCTATTAGAAATCGCCATTGGTTGTTCACTGACGCTTAATTCTCTATCGCCGATGTTGGGTTCCGAGTTTTTCATGTTTACTGCGGAATAAATGCATTTTTAAACATAGCTTTCACAAGAGCATATCACTTTTGAAAGATGTCATACATTTTGAGGTAAATCATTTCATGTGGTTGAGCCGCAAACAAAACGAATGAGTTTGTTTAGCAAGATCCCATAAATAATAAATGAAATATATATTTCCTAGATCACATGATTTTCTAGAGGAATATATTTATCGTACGAAAAAGAAATCTGTCGCAATTTGAAATAGTCGTCCTGAAGCCCTGGTCGATAAAATAGATAAGTGTGTCAGGGAATTTTTTTCTAATAATAATAGCGCCTACACGTGTCTGTTGGCGCCGCCGGTCCCTCGGGCCTGTAATTCGATTTATTTGACAGAATCCTCCTGGACAAGCCGCTGGATTTCTGAACCCCCTCACACTTGGAAGAGGAAGGGGCGCGCAGACGATTTTATAGAAATAAAGACGCCGAACAGCGCCAAGAAGCCAACACTGAGTGATGCAAAGTCGGCGAATTTACGATGTTTCGCAAAATAACTCCCGTTGTAGTGGTAGAGTAGTCCTTCTCCAGGGGGTGACAGGAGCCGGGGTGGGTACCTTCAAAGTGCACCCGGGGAACTGGAGATAAGTTAACCCGCTCTCGGGTGAGATTTTAAAAAACATCTATCAAAAGTGCGAAGTAGAAAGAGTGGGAGCTTATTACTGGGGGTGTATGTGCCTTGAGGGAAAATAACAAAGGGAACTCGTAACTGAGGTGATAATAAGTGAAGCCTCATGGATAAAGCGCCTGCTGCTGCCGTCCTACTGCGTGTTGGCGCTGTAAGGAAAACGACAGTCCAACTCGAGTTCATGGCACGTATTTTATCACGCGGAAAAGATGAGTTTCCGAGTCGGCGCCGTCGGTGACGTGACGCCGGTAGATCTTGCTGCAGGTGCATTAACCCCTCGTCGCTCCCCGAACCTGAATCGAATGAGGATGTGGCGGAACAACCAGAACTGTCGACTGCGGAACCAGGTTCATGTCTCGCAACGGCCCAACATCCTGTGATTTGGGGGCAAATCACACAATCTACGCGTGTTTAAAAAAAAAAATAAAGTGATTGTGTCCTCGCGGGGAGACCAAATCTGCAGACAAACACGGGGACATGTGCAGGACATTGTTCGAAAGTCTTAAAAGAAAATATAACATAGGCCGAAGGGACGGGGGTATCACGTGACTAACCCCAAAATAATGGAACAATTAAACCAAAGACCTTTTGTTGTATCTACTCGTAACATCCATAACATGCACAAAATGCAAAATACAGGTTTATAAGGGACATGAACGTTCTTCGTCCCCCACGCACATATCTCCTCGGCTCCAGGTTTAAAGGCCGCCGTTCTCCTACGCACCCCCACGCATACCTCCCCAGCTGCAGATTTCGAGGGTCCAAGGCCCCGTCTCCCTCATAAATCCCCACATACATCTCTCCTCGGATCCAGATGTGCAGGTTTTGGTCTCCCCCACACACCTTCCCTCAGCTCCAGGTTTCAAGGCCCCGTCTCCCCCACGCATCCTGATTTGCAGGTAGATAGAAAGCGCCTAGATCTACCAGGGATGGTTGGGAAGAGGCGCTCACTCAGGCAGCAGCCAGCAAGGACTCCCTGGGCCCTGGTGCAAGCGAGGGAAAGGGCCCCTCTGACTGCTGGAGCAATTATTAGGGCTCAATGGGCCTCTCGGGGCTCTAGGCCCCGGTGCACTGCACCTGCTGCACCAACGGTAGCCACGCCCTTGCACTCAGGTACTCATTCATTTTAATAGATACAGATGGGATGAAAAGTGGGCCCCTGGTCAGTGAGTCTTGGATGGGAAATCCTGAGACCCCGCCCCCTCGGGGCCCCCAGGTCACTCAGTCACCCCGTGAATCTGATGCCACATACAAGGCCCCGTGGAGTGCTGTGATTCGAGGGCTACAGCGGTTTCAGTGTATCACAGACCCGCCTCTCTTGCCACATATTCCACCAGGAACCACATACTTTGCAGAGCTCAATAGAACCTTTGATCTTGCCACACGCCAGGCTCCCGCGAGGGGCCACAACAGTGAAAAGAATAACAGTGAACAGACACATGTGATCTGGAGAACAGGCACAGGTAAGTATCAAATAAACAGGGGGAGAAGCATCCCTGAAGGGACCCTGGAGGGAGAGGGGGGCAGACCCTTCCAGTGGGGGGGAGGCGTCCGTCCACCTTCAAACTCTTCCCGCTCACCAATGGCGGGAAATGAACCCTGATGCCAACCATGACGTCATAGGGACCGCTCGCAGGGGGGGGGGCTCAGAAGGCAAAGAACCCCCACCTAGCGGCCGATGATTGGGGAACCCCGGGGCAGGGGAGGGGGGGGGGGTGGTGTACGTAGGGGGCCCGTATAGAACAGGAAACAGTATATGATGTACCCAAAAGGCCACGTGGACGCGTGGGTGCGCGTGGCTCCTCGGTTCCTATGGAAAGCCTCAAACCTCCTCACTGATCTTCAGTTCATCGTTTAACTTATAAGTAAGGGGTTCGAAGTGTGCCGGGTCCACATGTTGACCACCCAGGGTGGGAGGTGGGGTCAGTGCACTCTTCCACTGGGGCAGGAGCTCCAGTTTGGCCTCAGCTGAGGCTGTGGAAAACCATTTATTAACATGTTGGCATTACACAAAAAATTGGCAGTAGGGAATAATGCGCAAAACAGTGTAAAATTATAACTTTTCTTTGTATAAGTGACTAGCATATGCTCTAAGGTAGAGATAAAACCAGTACCAAAAGTTGTAACAACAGATAGATAAATATCCACCCTAAATTTTAAACACAATTTCTCAACCCGAGCAACTCTAGTATATTCAAATGTCCATATCAATAACAGCCTTTTCACTTTGTATAATTTTCAGTTTTTTCTTCATTTTTTCAATTCAAATTCTTGGTTCAGTCCAATCACCGGGTAGACCCAGACGGAAACATGTGTACAGACGGAAACTGAAGACCTTTTCTTGCTGGTAAGGTTCAAGCTCGAGAGATTATTTGAGCTACGAGAACCGTGCCTCCCCAACTAGAATGGGATACGCTCCTCCCTAGTTGAGGAATTTTATTGATTTGAATTGGAACATTACTCCTTTATGATACCATTTTCTGAAATATATTACAATTGCCCTGACAAAGTCATTGACCGAGGAGCCAGACGAAACACATGTTGGCAAAATCTGTTGGCTATTTGTAACATTGAAGAACGTTGTATGTCCTGTACCCGGTGATTGGACTGAACCAAGAATTTGAATTGAAAAAATAAAGAAAAAAAAGAAAATTATACAAAGTGAAAAGGCTGATATTGATATAGACATTTGAATTTACTAGAGTTGCTCGGGTTGAAAAATTGTGTTTTAACATGTTGGGTCAGGGAGGGGAGGTTGGAAGGGCTGTGCAGTGGCACCAGTCAGGCTGTGAAAGGTCTACCCACCCATAGCACCTTCCTCATCTGACCCCGTGTCTGCGACCGGAAGTCCCTCAGCCGGCCACCATCCATAAGAGTGGGACTATATGGCAGACAGTCCACCATACCACAATCCAGCAGCGAGAATCTGCGCGGAGGCGGGCACCATGCCACTTCACTGGGGATCAGTGCCGGTGGTGAAGAGTTAAAAACACAAGCCAAACTTGAGGGGTGCCTCCGGGAGTCCCTTTTTGTAATCAGCCAGGAGGGTATCCCAATCATCATCCAAGGATTGCGTATTGAGACGTGTTTCCCATCAAGCATGCAATGTTGTCAATGTCGCGGGAGGAGCAGCAAGGGCTCAGCCGACCACAATCTCGTCACAGTACCTCTGAAGTTTTTTCAAGTGGGGGTGTATTTTATTTTTATTTATTTATTTTAAAAGTTTTATATAGCGCTAGCTCAACCCGTAATTATCTGAGCGCTTTACGTACAGACAGTAAACAGCAGAAGGACATTACATTACATAGTAGGCCGTCAGTAAAAAAGCAAACCACAGACAAAAATACAGCATGGGAACAAATATGCAATACAGCGGAGGGGGAGAGAGCAAAAAGAAAGGGCGAGCAAGAAATAGTCCGGTCACCCACTATCCTTGAAAGTCCAGGGAGAGGGGAGACAACTTGGATAAATTGAGCAACGGGAGAGCTGGGTAGGTCGATATGCGTTGTCCCCATGAGATAATTGATTATATCTGCATAGCTGGGAGTGTGGGATCGCAAATTCACTCCTCAAGCAGGGAAACGGCCGTATGGAACCATTAGAAACCAGATCATCAAATCAATCAATAAATCCGGGAATTGTAAGCGCACTACTCACCCGTGAGGGTCTCAAGGCGCTGCGGGAGGGGGAGGAAGAGGGGGGCAGCAGCTCCGTTCAGTCAAAGAGCCAGGTCTTGAGTGCCTTCTTGAAGATATTCAGGGAGGGGGGCACGTCTGATCGATGTGGTGAACACCGTTGTTTATCCAGATGGACCTGTCAATTTCTTCCCCCGACCGTGATGGCCGCATTGTGCCATAATGGAGCTTTAGAATGAATGCTGCTTGGGCCTCGTACTAGCCGATGGGCCCTATGCCACACATATTGGGAAGCATGAATGATTGGGCTGGAGAAGGGTGTAGCCGACGGTCTTGAGGTGTAGTATATGGCGAGGTCACTGGATGTCTGTCATATGTGTTGTTCCAGTAGCACTCATATGGGTATGGCCGGATGTAGACAGCCAATACACTTCAGTTGGCCAGTTGTTGCACCGACCAATAACCCTCCACATGTGGGAGACGTAAGCCGCCCTGCTCTGAAGAGGAGTGCAGCATAGCCCCCTTTATTCTCGACTTATCCAGGCCGAAGATGAATCTGGGAAATAGAGCGCTAGGTGCACCGGAGGCGGGATGGCGCTATGAAGAGGGGCAACTACAAGGAGATGATGGACGAAGTGCTGAAACTTTTCAGACAATCACCCCAGTCACAGATCTGGGTTGAATCCATCATCGTTCTTTAGCTCACTTCGCCACCCCAGTTCAGCCATGGCCATATGCAAATCAGTCTTGACCCTGTGCCTCATGGGAACAGTCCAGCCCGAACTGCCAAGCCATGTCTTCCCTGGATCGGAAACAAGCCTCATGGGACCGGTTTTGTGCTAACAGCCCTCCTCCGCCAGGCTAGCTTTGAAGAGGGGCGGAATACCGAGGATATACGTGAATTGTGGGAGGACATTCATCTTGATGACCGGAACGTTTCCCCATAAGGAGAGATTCAGATCGAACCACCCTCTAAAATCACACTCCATACGGTCTAAGATGAGTTGCACATTGTCTGAGACTGTGTCTTTCAGGCCCGGCTAGAAAGTACCCCGAGATATTTCAAGTGGGGCTGTAGCCACTTTTAAGGGCAGGTTGGCCAGAGAGGCTCTTGTAGTGGTGGCATTAGGGATAGGGCCTCACATTTACACCAGTTTATCCTAAATTCAGACAACTGGGAAAAAAGAGTCATGTTGGGTCATCAAAGAGACGGCTGAGGGGTGTGATAACGTCAAGAGGTTGTCACGCATGTAGTAAAAGGCCTTAACCACACCAGCTATCATGTTAATGCCTTCAATGTTGTCATTAGATCACATTGCAATCACCAGAGGCTCCAGAGCCAGTAGGAACAGCAATGGAGACAAGGGACATCCCCACTGGGTGCCACGATGGATATCAAAATACGGGGTGGAGAGCCTTCCACAAGCAACGGGTGAAGCAGAGGCATGACACATGATTTCAACAGGGTAATGAACACGCATCACATGCTCATCCTCCCCCTGGTCCGAAATAGGATACCCCAGTCGACGCGGTGGAAGGCCTTTTCAGCATCCACGGAGACTAGGACCTTCTCATCCACATCGTCCCTCATCTGCCAAATTCTATGAGTGAGAGTGCGCATGCGGTTGGCCGAGGAGCGTCCGGATACGAAGCCCCCCTGCAAAAGATGTATAAGGCCCGTGATGACTTTATTCAAGCGCATCGCCAAAACCTTCACCATTATCTTAACATCTACATTAATCAAAGAAATCAGTCAGTAGATAAAGCATTCTAGAGGATCTTTCCCCGGTGTCCGGGTCACGGAGATTCTAGCCCGGAGGAACTCTGGAAAGAGATGCCCGTTATCTAGGGCCTCTTGGTAAATCAAGGCAAGGATAGGGATGGTCTGGGCTTTTGTGGCATTCAGGCAGGAGACCATCTTATCAGGAGCTTACCAGTGGGCATGCATTGATCGCTGAGGCGCTGAGGCAATTTCCTCTGCTGTGATTGCTCCCTCCAGTTGTGAGGATTAATTGGGAGTCAATTTCAGCAGCTGGGGGTGTCTGAAAAATGAAGGTTCCGCATCCGGGGCCAGGGGTGCCCCAGCAAAATGAAGCGTCTGCATCCGGGGCCAGGGGTGCCCCAGCTCTGTAAAGGCTTTTGTGGTATTTCTAAAATTCCAGCACTATTGCTGTTGGATGGGTAACTCGGCGGCCCTCCAGATCGCGAATGGCATGGATTGTCCTAGAAGAGGCCTGCTGGCGGGGTTGGTAAGCCAGGAGTCGGCCTGCCTTTTCACTCTGTTCGTAGTGTCTCTGTTGTTTCCGGAAAAGGCATTTCTCCAATCTCTGATGTACACAGTGTGTTCAATTGATACTTAACGCCTTTACCGCGGCGGCATTCCGCCGCGGTGCGGGCGTTCTATTGAGTGGGCGGGGCTGCGACGGCCGTTGGCCGTTGGCAGCACTGGGGAGGGAGTGCTCCCGTCAGCCAACAGGAGCACGGAAGGGGTTAACCGACAGGAGCTCCTAGAAGAGGGGAGGAGGAGTAGGCAGAGGTCAGGGACCCAATCTGAGCTTCCAGTTGACGTCTAGAGTCTGAAAGCTTCTGTTTGGCCACCTCTGCATCCTTCCTTAATATGCCACATAGGACGGCTTTTACAGCACCCACAGCATCTGCGGAGAAACTACATAGTCCCTATTATCCTCCAGGTATCACTCTATCTATTCTAGGAGGCTGACGCAATCCCAGGTCTAAGCGGAAATCTATAAGGTTGTGATCCGAGACCCCACAGAGGGCTATATCCACATTTGCTAATTGCTGGATCACTAAGGGTGCAGGGGAAGCAGTCAATGCGAGTCCGGATGTTGTGGGGACAGGAGGAGAAAGTATAGTCTTTGGCTCTGGAGTGCAAGAGTGTCCAGGGGTCACAGAGAGTGCTGTCCTGCATCAGGTCTTACAGGGCATCATGATGCATGTCTGGTCTGCCCGGTCTGTCCAGGAGATGGTCCAGTGTCCCAGTCTCCTTCAATGATGAGTCTAGAGGCACCAAAGACTGCCATTAACCTACTCATTCAGGAGAAAATCCCAGTCTTGGATGTCTGCGGAGCATACACAGAGCCCACTGTAACTTGTGTCCCCTGTATTGAGTGCTATGTAACTATGTAGCTGCCGTCGGTGCCCGTCAAAGTCTGGAGGAGTTTCTACGGGAGATGTTTATGGAGAAGTATAGCAGCTCCCCATTTTCTGAGGGGGCCACCCATCTCCGCCTGACCTCGCAATGTGGGTGAGATGCTAGCGTGGAGGACGCGGCCTATGCCGTCCCTCTCAAGTTTGTTGCTTTCTCTAGGGTAGAGGTGGGTTTCCTGAAGGAGGGTGATATCGGGTTTGTGTTTCCCCAAAAAGGTGAGAGTTATCTTCAGTTTGATAAGTGTCAAGCAAGGGGCATTGAGGGAATGTACTTTCAAAGGTCTTTGTGGTGGGGGATGCATCATAATGCTTAAAGCTGCTGTGCACTACCAATGGTTAACCTTAGAGGGAGGTCAACTACCAAGCCAGGGGGCTCCAAAATTAGGAGGTATGATGGGTGCATGGATCGGTGAGGGGGTACTGGGTGGGTGTGGCAGATCAGATGAGTGTGTGGTTTGGAAGAGAGTCGCTACCAAGGTTGGCCAGTAAGAGTTGGGAGGCCAGCATCTGGAGTAGGGATAGGTCCCGGGGCAGTGAGCAGGCCTCTGATTGACCCGAGGACTGTACCAGGAAGCGGCCGTTGATAGTAGGTGCCGATACCGAAGGGAGCGAGGCTGCCCACCATAAAGGGTCCCTGTTTAGTCTCAGGTTGGAAAGCAAGATGCTGAAGGGAGAAACAGTAAGGTGAGAGAGTCATCCCAGGAGAGTTAGAGTGGGAATAGACTCTGCAGGAGGGGCGTGACACACTAGAGCCCAGAAGGTCCGCAAGAAAATTTGAAACATCACTACTATTACCCCCATCCTCCTGCCCCAGAGCACAACAACAATGAACAAGGAACACTATACCAGGTGCACCTCAAACACACCCCACAGAGCCATTTAATCAAGAAAGTGCACATCCATATAATGAACTTGAGTATATGTTACGGAGGCAGCATCGCCTGGTAAAGTTGGAAATTATGGCACCATCAGATCTTAAGAGCTGTTCTTGATTTATCTGTTGGATGATAAGTCTTTCTGGAGCATGGTCAAGCAATTTGAGACCACTTCTGCTTAGCCGAGTGCCATTGTTTAAGTTTCTCCAATAAAGATGAGTCCACGTGGGCCATGCCCAGTCAGGTTAGGGGAGGGGAGTCATAAGGGGCTGTAGATGGAGTGGCATTCATGTTGATATTGTCTAAGGCATCCAGAAATAAATTCATGTATTTCGGCTCATGGTATTCGGATGTTTTGCCTTGAAATGTGATGAGCAAGGAGGTGGGTTCCAGT
Organism: Lissotriton vulgaris; assembly: GCF_964263255.1. Classification (NCBI taxonomy): domain Eukaryota; kingdom Metazoa; phylum Chordata; class Amphibia; order Caudata; family Salamandridae; genus Lissotriton; species Lissotriton vulgaris. Next base: position 1,994,801,332 of record NC_141693.1, on the reverse strand, counting down.
AGGCCGTATTTAATATCATTCTTGAGTCGAGGGCAGAGAACCAGGAACAGCTTCCTTATGGCATTAGTAAGTGAAGAGAAATCTACTACGAACCGAATTTGAATGTTGCAATGTCAGTAGGGCCCATGTTTTTGTCTTCCTGAAGAATTTGTCTAGCATGCTGATGCCTCATACAGCATACCAAGCTGTGTCGCGGGCAACAATCTTCAAGCTCTAGATTGGAGCAGACCCTATGCGCCCTGTAGAATTCAAGGGTGGGGGTAAAGGTGAGATTCATACAAGTGGGGATCAGTGCACCCCGGATGTGGAACATATCATCTTTATCAGCATCCTCCAGGAGGCCAATAATCCTTATGTTGTCTCGGCAGCTGCTGTCTTCTAAGTCAATGACTCTCTGCTGGAGACCAGATTTCTCACCCCAAGTATGGAAGTGCATTCAGTCATGATTCCTTGTCCGTCTGCCGCCCCTCGACTGTAGTTAGTCTGGCCTGAAAGTGGTTGATGTCACTTCGTAGGGCTTGTACTTCCAAATTTGTCACAGTAACAGCAGAGGACATCTGTGCAGTAGAGCCTTTTACATCAGCCATCTCGTTTAGGAGTGTTGTAAAGAAGAGGGGGCCTAGAAGTGAGTCAATGATCGGCTCCTTGAGCTAGGCTGTATTTGTCATTGCTTTAGGGAATGTGAGTTGACAAGCAGGATTGGGTTTCTGCATGAACGGATGGAGGTAGGCAGTCAAAGAAGCCTCAAAAAGTGATCCAGTGCAGTATAGTTGAGTCTGTCAGGATCACACATGGGTCTTCAGCACTGGAAGCCGTGGGGATGACACAATCCGTGACCCTTGGGAGGCAAACCATGAAGCAGGACTCAAATCTGCCACTGCCAAGTTTTATAGCAGGCACCTAAAGAAGCGCGGGTAAAGGGACTGTATAAAAGGCAAGGCCACTGACAAGGTAGGGCAGGAGCAGCGCTCTCACAGAGGACGGGGAGCCTCCCCATATAGGGAGCACAAGGTTAATGGAGCTGAAGGAAGTGACCACTTAGGGTCACCCGGGTCACTCACAACCACCTCTCAGCCTTCCACATCCACTGAAGAGTCGGTCAGACAGTAGAGAATACAAACCAATATATGTTTATTCAGATACACTCGAGTGGAGCTCTGTCTGCCCAGTCTGTGAGGAGCGATGCAAAGGGACTGACATCAGCAAACATGGAGATACATAATGTACAATTCAGAACCAATGAAGGCAAGCCCACAATGGAATTGTCCAGGCAGATGCAGCTAAACAAAGAAGTACAGAAGGATGGTTTTCGATTCTGAGGCCAGGCACACACTAGCCCCTGCCCAAGGTCACTCTGTCCGTGTCCTCCTCTAGACTAGTGGAAGAAGGCCTCTATCTATGCACTAATAAGAACAGTGTATTTATTAGCAAAGCAAGGCCCAACCTTGGAGAAACTAAACTTACCACGGGCCGTTTCAAGAAAAAGCAAGGATTAGTTTTGATCATGGTTCAAAATGGCGGCCAAACATAAAATTGTGCCCCAATGCTAACTTACATAGAATAATGCACAGGCAAAATAGCGAAAACACTTTCATTCCAACAGAGCCACTCTCATAGGTATCCCAGATGTAGGGGGTCACAAACCTGGAGGATACCACTCTGGACCGCCGTGGGGGACCCGCAAGTGGGAGAGAGAACTTGAAGCTGCTTGTTTATTCAGGGTTGTGAGTTGTACATCTAATAACCTCCTCTGTGCTTTCAGGCGGCTGATGACATCGAAGAGTGTTCCAAGTAATTCAGGCCCCACCAAGGTGCTCGGGTGCACAAGGGGCGCAGGGCTCACTTGTGAAAGCAGCGCAGTGTGCGTGGTATAGCGGAGCCCTTAGGTGGCAGTGTCTCCTTGGAGTAAGACGAGGCGCCCTCGGGCCTATCTTATGCCCTGGCTAGTCTGGGGAAGATGAAGCATCCAACAAGATGGCCGCCTTGGACGGGGTGAGAGCTCTTTCTCAGGGCCTTCTGCGACTCTTGTCCCGGTGGTGGTTCCTTCACCTGCCAGTGTCCAGCATGGATGGGGCGGCCTTGTTCAGAGCCAGCTCTCCGTGCAATGGCTTCCTACAGCCTGCCACATCATGGTGGTACAAGCGTGGCCATTATCCCTTGTGTGGGGAGGTACAGCGGATTCACTTATACAGGCGTCAGTTCCCAGCGCAAGCAGCTCTCATACTCTCCTGAGTGTTAAGTACACTGGTCTCATCGGTGTGGTGCAGTTCGGACACTGTACACCCTGGAAAACAAGTAGGCGGTCTCTCACTCCTCAGGAGAGCTAAGGGTGAGCCGCCATTTTTGTCGGGACCTAGCTCCGCCCCGCCCTCCAAAATAGTTTATGGATGTAATATGCTGCAGGTGAACGTGGGTTTGGTGGAGTTACACAACCCATTGTTCATGGAAGCATTTTGCCTCAGTTCTTCTTGAGGGAGAAAGAACTTGAGGAGCAGAGGCGGATCAACAAACATTGGTAGAACCACAAGGGTCTAAATCCTTAGTTTGAGGAAGGATTACTCTGCAGTGGGAAAGGCTGACCAGGTTTTGTGCTTGTGGGTTCACTGTGCCTAAGTCCATTAAACACTAATGGTGAGCCGGTGGGTGCAAGGGGCAGACCAAACAAAAGTATGCATTTGAGGAACTTTAGCATGTAAAGGCCTTGACACACGGGTGAGGAAACTGGGAGTAGGTGTACTAACAGGGTACTTGTGAGTAAGAAAAGTTGAGCAGGCAATGTATTTGTTGATTCAGAGGGTCTAAGTCCTTGATGTACTAACAGAGAACAGAGGGTGACGTTAGGGGGTGGGAGTCTTTGGTGTTCTAACACAGAATCTGTGGGTACAAGAGGCTGAAGAAGCAATGTATGCGTGGAATCAGAGGGTGTAAGTCCTCCATGTACTCTCAGTGAACCTGTTGGTGCAAAAGGCTGAGCGTGGAATCAGAGGGTATGAGTTCTTGATGTACTAACTGAACTTGAGAGTACACAAGGCTGACGAGGCCGTGTATGTGTGGAATCAAGGGTCTAAGTCCTTCATGTACAATCAGTGAACCTGTGCGTGCAAGAGGCGGAACAAGCAGTGTCTTTGCTAAATGACAGGATGTAAGCTCTTGAAGTAGTAAACAGTGCACCTATGGGTACACAAGGCTGAGGAAGCAATGCCTGAAACTGTGGGCCCCGGGGTAGGGACGTGTCTGTGTGGAATCACAGGGTGTACGTCAACCTGTGGGTACAGGAGGAAGAAAAACCAACACATGTCTGTGTGTAGTCTTTAATGTAGCACTGAAACCCCCGTGGCCACGAGATTCTGGGGAAACCGTGGGGCAGATTTACAAGCCCTTGCGCCACTTTTAACATGGGAAAAGTGACGCAAAAGTGGCGCAGGGGGCTTGTAAATCTGCCCCCGTGTTTTTGGACTCGGAATGGGGAAGCATGTGCTATACTGCAGGTGCACAAGGCGCTAGGAGAGAGATTTGTTTTAACTGTTGTCGGTGGGATCACAATGTCCCTCCCTCCACGTGTTTGGGGTGACCTCGCGAGCTCAGACTGGCAGGATCCCTAAGAATGTGATTGGCTCTCTGGAGACACGCATGTATGTGCGCGCTGACCATGTCTCTCTTGTTTCCTCTCCATGTAGAACCAAATGGAAGCGACAGACGGCCGTGGGCCTGGAGCTGCTGGCGGAGGCCGGGAACTACTCTGCCCTCCAGAGGATGTTCCCTTCCCCCTACTTCTACCCGCAGAGCTTGGTCTCCAACCTGGACCCCGGGGCGGCCCTGTACCTGTACCGGGGCCCCAGCGCGCCCCCGCCCGCCCTGCAGCGGCCTCTGGTGCCCAGAATCCTCATCCACGGACTGCAAGGAGGCAGCGAGCCGCCCCCGGCCCTGCCCCCGCTGGGAGGGGTCCTTCCCCGGGCCGCGCAGCCGCGGTGAGGGCGGCCTCTCGGGACTTCCCAGGAGCGTGTCCGGTGCCCCGGGGGTCTGCAGGGAGGCACGCCCTGTGCGCCCCCGAGGGCGGGGTGGAAGCGTTGAAAACAGGCTCAGAACTTCTTAAACACAAAACTACGCCCTCAGCCATGAAGAAAACCGCCCCTTTCAAAGGTGGAGAATGGGTGACTGATGTATATTAAACTTTGAAAACTTTTTAAAACTTGAAGAGCTAAGAACACAGAAGAGGGGGTGTTGTTTCCAAGAACGGAAAACATGGGGTGCTGCTCTATTCAAGAACACAGAAGAGGGGGTGGCGCCTGCAAGCACACAGCAGAGGGTGCTGTTTCCAAGAAGACAGTCGGGTGCACCCCTTCCTATAAACTGTATAAAGATTCTGGGGCGAGCACCTGCACAGGACAGACATCACCACACCCTAAAACCCAAAACGCAAAAACGGATTTTTAATGAAGGTTAAAGGGCACGAGCAAAGCGTGTGTGTGAGTGGGGTGGGGGGTCAGCAGGGGGTCCCCGTTGAGGAGTTATTCGTTCTCAATGACTCCGCACCAAAGATATCTCACTGCAGGTATGTCTCTGAGGGAGGGCTGCTGGGGGGGTGGGGGGGGGCAGGGGTGAAAGGTTTAGTTGCTGAAGAGTTTTGGGGGTGGGGAGGGGGATATTGCCTGTTACCTTTAGAAAATGCAGGAGTCAGGAAATGCTCGGAGAACCCCAGCCCTTGGTCGGTGAGCAGCCCTTGTGTGTCATAGTCACCTCAACCCCAGAGGAGCTACAGGTTACAAAATGATAAAACACACAGATGTGCACACGATCACACATATCAGGGAGTCTGAGGATGAGTGGAAGTTACAAAAATCTCCCCCTACGACCCCAGGAGCTGGAAGAACCCTTGGGGTTGTAATGGATGACCGGCTTCCTTTTAAAGGGCCGTGTCCGCTTTACTAAAAGTGTGTTTTGGGATAATGAAGGCCTTGAAGGAATTTTTGCTATCTTACCTTGAAAAGCCCAAAACAGTAATGTTCATGCATCCATATTACCCAGATTGGAGTACACAAACGCATTGTGCTGAGACCTTCCTGCTTTCTTGATTCAGCGTCCGCAAGTAGTGCGGAACACGGCAGCACGCCTCTTTTTCAATCCTTCTAAAGGCCCCTCGACACCCTCATGTCTAAAACTGCTACACGCGCTACCAGTGAGCAAAAGAATCACCTTCAAAGCCCCACTGTTTGCTTGCCGTGACCAACACAGAGTAGGCCCTTGACACCTAAAAAGGAGAACCCGTCTGTCTTCGCCTAGCAGGAAAAGCTCAACTGTTTGTAGTCGTTCGTTTTAAAGGAATTAGGCAAAGGGGCGCATCCTTTTTTGTCTGCGTGGCCTGTTTCTGGAATCGCCTTCCCATGCCACTCGGGAATACGTCCAACGAGAAGGTTTTTAAAACAACTTAAAACACATCTCTTTAGCCTCTAAGGCCGTCCCGTCCTCTGTATGCACAGTAGTGTCGGGACACTCCTGAGTAGCCGTGCGCTGTATAAATCCCTTCATTCAACTGCCCCAATGCCGAGGTCATATTGAGAGGCCCAGAACGCTGACCACTCTTGACTAAGCCTCACCACCTTCCTTTCCAACACAACAATCCTATGTCCAACTCTGACCTACTTTGGTACGTTTGGATGGAGGTTGTATGACGTTACAACGCATACTTTTACCACGCATGCTGTTACAACGCAGGTTTTACTACGCATACCATTACAACGCATAGCGCTTTGTGGTGCTGGATAGTGAATAGTTTAATTTACTATTCCAACTCCAGTCACTGTGGACACTAGGGAAGGTGTTGGATAGTAAATTAAATCTATTCCCTATCCTAGAGAGCCCCCAGCGCAATGCGTGGTAAAAGTTGCGTTGTAAAGGATGTTTCCCTTGGATGGATAGTGGTGGGGGTACTTTCGAAGATTTTTGCTCCCGACGTCTCAAAGACTGCGAGGCCGACAATCCCTGATTGTATAAAGGCAGTGTTTGCTCTGCTGTGCACCACTGCTCAGAAAATGTGGTTACCCTTTAACCGCTTCGATGCAGCGTACATTTCCCCGCTGTGCGGGTGAATTCCACGCATGCGCAAATCAGACGCCACCCAGCCGTCCGAGGCACACGCCCACCGTGACATCAGACGGCCGGAGGCCGTCCGACGCATGGAAGAGGTTAATCTCGCCTGACTGCCTTCCCTAAAGTACCCTAGTATCTAAGTATGACAGTGCGTCCGGGCGATGACGCTCGAAGCCGCTCTCCAGACTCCAGCATCGCCTTGGTTTACTCAGCATCCTTGTCACGAAGGGTGAACAGATCTGAGATACTAATTGCAGTCAGAGTTCATATCTATCTACGCCTGCCGACAGCAGCTTCAAAAACCCCTCACTTCTGGAGAGGGAGCTTCATTAGTACAAGCACATTAATCTCTTCTTGTTACTACATCAACGAACAAGTAGAAGCCAGTATTTCACCTACTGTTTTCAGGAAAAAACACTCTATTCATGCAGACCGCTCCAAATAAACGAGCGGGTCTTATTAATGATAGCCTTGTGTGCCCTTTGGAACCACGTAAAGTGGTACATGCATGACGCAGGGTCTCACATGCATGACGCAGGGTCTCATTTTGATTTATGAAGCCACGCAAAGCCGCCCTGCGTGGCTTTGAGCGGCCTCATAAATCACGAGTAACACGACACAGAGCAAATCCCTGCGTTGCCTCACTCTGCACCCGGGAGGCATTCCATGGGTGTAGCCGTGCGCGTTCCCTTGGAAAACCTATGGAGTTTGACGCTGCCCCATATTTACAAAGTGATGTAAACCGGAGGAAGCGCAAATTTGTACGCCTCTCAAGGTGCGGCGTAACAAGGAGGAATATGCTTTTTTCTCCTGGTGTTTTTTCCTCTTTCTATGTGCGCTGCATTCGTCAGCACACCTAGAAAGGGGAAAACACGTCTTAGGATTCTGTTTGTGCAGGAAGGTGTCCCTTCCTGCACAAAAACAATCATGCATGCAAGTAGTGCCTATGTTGGCTCCGGGCTTCCGAAGCGGCACCAGCACAGGGAGAAAGGAGCGGAGTTCACCATCGTGCTTAAATACAGTGCATTTCTGCCCTTTCACTTTGACGTAGGGCAGCGCTTCAAGGTGATTTGCGCTTCCCTATGCCTAAATCCCATAGATAAGTCCTGCGTTGTAAAAAAAATGGAGTAGGTAACGAACATTAGGGCTGAACCAAGCATCTCTGGGCTATGGAAACATTCGCAAACCACTCACCCTTGTGCCTTGTGATTGTGTGTCGCCGGAACCCCTCCGATGACATTGCTGAACTCTGACACACAATTACACGTTGGTCTAAGATAAACATGTAATATAGAAATACACAATGTGACCGGTTGCATATGCTCCTGTAATGCACTCTTGGCGTTCTCATTACGTTTGCAAATCACCGAGCTTTCACGCTCGTTGTTCGCGATCTCATAAGAACTTATTAACTGGGGAAACGCACCATCGTGTATATCAGGGCTCGAGTCGAGGGCAGACGCAGGTAGGCGCAGCCTACCCACTATTTTCAGAGGGTTGATTCCGTCTACCTGTTGCAAAGCTGGTCGCTTCCAGCGGAGTGCCATGTATGCTGAACTGGTCACGGTGTCCTTTCCTGACACTTTCAGCGGCGCCTGTAAGTTGTCTGCTTTTGTTCCGAGCAGCAACCCGCAGGCAGGGACGGGGCTAATCCGAGTACAGCTGGGCTCATAGCAAAAGCCGGAGTTATGGGGCCACTAGGCCTCTTTTAGTTGGAGTATCCTGGCTGGGAGCTATTGGGAGCCTCAAACCTAAAAGCCCATATCACTTCGCAGGTACTTAAGAGAGAAATGCTTTCGAATTTGTTCAGTCCCTGTATATAAGAGATATGCATACAGTGTAAGAATGTCAGATGTGTTAATTACCCCAGTATAGACACAAATAAATATTTAAATACCACTATTTAGTTTTTTTTCTTTTATAGCGCTTCAGCACTAGAGTAATGCGCTATAAAAAAAAACATTTTTAAAGTGGTATTTAAATTGCCTCTGCCCATCCCAATGCAGGGTGTCTGAGCACTTTACATCACGCGTACAGATTATACATTAACAATAAATCATGTTTGTATACATCAATATAAAGATGTGTTACATAAGACAGTGAGGGTTACAAGGTGTGGGAGTCACATGTCCTTCATACCTCACTGTGCTGTAATCCAAGGTTTACAATGAATGAACTGCAGGTAACAAAAGGACCTCTGTCTTGAAAGCAGTTCCCCACTTACCCATTTACATAAAATAAAAGTCTGTCATCTGCGTGTTACATGGCATACTTTGCAGGAGACATATTAACCCACAATGCTATTTTGATTCAAAACCAGGGTTAAGCAAAGCACAGGTCTATGCAGCAATGACTTTATCCTCCTGAGTTATCTTACAATTATTATTATTCCTGAGATTTAGCTCTTAACCTCATAAGATATTTTAAAATACAGATATTGCAACCAATTCAGCAGAACAGATGTACGGCCACTTTTCTTCTTGTTTCCAATTTCTTTGTGGCAGGGTTTAAAAAAAATAATAAATCCATAGGTTGAGGCCCAGGTTGTGCGTCAGGGTTGCGTCAATATTTTGACACAACCCAATGCAAAAGCTAATTTGTCATATATATCGCAATGGGCTCAAATGGCTCGTGACAAACCTGCTAAACATACGTAAAGTTTTAAAATCTGATGTCATTTCCTGTGAGGTCATGGGTTGTGATACCACTACCTGCGATGCCACATGCAATGTCATGGGTTGTGATGCCACTTCCTGTGATGTCACACATAGTGATGTCACACCTATTCTGCCTAATTTGATGAATCCACCCCCCCCCCCCTTGTGCCCTGGTGTATATGATACTGCCGTGTGCCTGGCCTTGATGCTCCGTTACAAAAGAGGATGTACATTAAATGAGAAAGTGACCCCGCCCCCCCCCCCCCCCCACCCCATGGAGAGCTCTCGGTCCCTCATCCTTTTAACGCTAGAGACCCACGCCCCATCGGCCCCCAAGCCTGTAAGGTCAAACATGTAAATAAGTTGTGTAAAGTGTATTATATTGTGTATATTCTGTTATTTATTGTGCCGCCTCCTGTCCAGTTACGGTGCTGCGTGTCCTGTGAACGTCCTGACGTCTCCTGTCTCCGCAGGAGGAGTGGGTGAAAGAGCAGTTTTTTATTTTATTTAAACAGATCAAAAACCTTTCCTTTCAGTTCGCCTTTTTTAAATGTCAAAATAAAAGTTCCTACAAAGTTTGTCTCCCGTGTGTGCGGTTTGTCGGGGTTTCGTTTCTTTGGAGAACTATGAAAACGGAGGTGGGGGCTGTGTTCCTCACCTCACCCCCGCCCTCTGTTGAAGTGATGGTATGTTCAGAGGGAGCAGAGAGAATGACGTCATACCCTCCTACACTCCACCCCATTCGGTGTAAAGGGGCGGGTCATACAGTGCTGGGGGGGGGGAGGGGGAGTATTCCGGGACAGATAATGAAGCCATCGTGGGACGACAGACGCCTCCAGTCTTAGCGGGGCCTCTAATTGTCCTAAGTGCCCTGACGCCCCCGCGGGAGGGGCCCATCCAAGCCCCCGCTGCCCCCGCGGAGGTGTCGCTGCCCTGCCTAGGAGCAGCTGGTGTCCGGGAACAGCCTGGAAGCGGACCCCGGGCCGGCGAGGCGACAGATGGGGGGCGAGGTAAGCCCCCCTCACCGCATGAGCCACGTCCAGGGACCCCCCCCCCCCCACACACACCCGAGCAGAGGCACACTCAGGCCTCGGTGATGAGGGGTCGACACGGCTTGTTACCACTCTGCCCCCCCATCACGAGATCTGATGAGGGGGGGGGGGGGGGGGTGATATCTCAGCGAGTCTTAAACGGAGCGTCTACACTACTATCCACCCCCATCTATCCATGAACCAAGAACACTGTTGTTGCAGATTTATTTAGCGCGAACTCGACAGGAGCACCAGCGACCTTACACGAGGACACATTCATTTTTGGTAGGCGGGAGGGGGGGGGGGGGGGGGGGGGGTTTAAATGTTTTGACCAGAATCAAAAGATGTTGAGCCGACACCGATTCTCGAACATTGTTCCCGAGCTCCAAAGTCGACAACTCTGCACGTTAGGCCACATCCTCTATCCACATTGCTCAGAGTTCGATGCTGTTCAATCCACCCTATCAACCGGCCAGGAGGCTGCGTCCAATGTACCCGGACTCAGATCTGTGTTGCACACTTCCGCCCCCACAACCCACCCCCCCCCCTTCCTCCCCATCCATGACCGACCAGTTCCTCCTCACACCACCCCACGCTCCAGCGCTGCTGACGGAAGTCACCTGAGCGCCCCCCCCCCAAATAAACTATTAGCGCCACACCCTATCTTTTTATTTATTTTATTTTTATTTATTTTATTTATTGCATTTTTATATAGCGCAGACTTTACCCAAAGGTGTCCGAGCGCTTTTACAATAGAACCAAGGACGTTACATGAGGAGAATATTGCATATTTACACGTTACGGAAACAAACAAGAAAAGGTCAAATAAAACAACAGATGGCAGTCTCACAAAAAACATAATAGGATGAAGATTGTGCAGGCATAGGTTACAAATTTACAATAATGAAAACCTCCTCGAGGGACATGAAAAGGGGTGCATTAGATCTGGAAGTGTCTTTGGAAGAGAAGAGATTTAAGGTATATTGCCCCAAACTCCGATCCCCCTTACACCAGATAACGCGGGGCCCCCTCTAAGACTGCCTGACCCGGGACACCACCGACCACCCTCAAGTAAAGAACCTGCCCTCCCCATGCACGTCACAGGGCTCCATGCGCATTATCCAATCAATAACCACCGCTCGACGCACGCGCCCCTGCTGATTGGCCCTCTCTGTTCATCTCTACCTTGTAATTGTGCGGCCCTCGTGATCAATCAGACCCGCAGTTTAGTAGGAGAGAAGCAGGGCACAAGTCGGGGGGCACACCGTCCACCCACTATATTCACAGAGTAAATGCCAATCCCCCCCCTGCCAAGAATTTGTGCCCCACAGAAATATGCTGAGCGTGTCCAGGTGTAATTTTCAGACACAGCACGTTCAGAGCTTGCAGTTTGTCTGCTTTTCATTCCCAGGAGCTCCATGCAGGTGGGGAGGGAGCTTTTTTCACCTCCAGCTGGGCCGAAGATAAAGGCAGAAGTTAAGGGGCCATCAGCCTTCCTCTTGTTTGAAAATCCTGACTGGAGGCAGCCTGGAACATCACACTTAAATGTAAATGCCATGGAAGGGAAACAAAGGCCCGCAGCTTCTTATCTCTTCACGAGGACTCACCAGAGGAAGCTCTTGCCTTTGTTCAGTCCTTGTATATAAGAGATACATGCACAGTAAGAATGTCAGGTGTGTTGGTCTGTCCCTGTGCAACCCTTTCGATGCACCCGTCGGCCAACAGCCGTCGCGAGCACTACCTCCGTAGAGCTGCGTACGTCCATTGGCCGGCATGGCCCCGCCCACTCAATAAAACCGCCACACCGCGGCGGAATTGCCGCAGCGGTTAAGCGGATATACACAAATACCAATTTAAATAGTACTATTTCATTTCTTTTATCACGCTTTAGCCAATTCAGGGCGTCCGAGCTCTTTACGTAACATACACTTTATACATTGATAATAAATCAATGTACAAGAGGAGTTACATGAGGCGGGGTTAAAAAGTGTAGGAGTCACTCGTTCTTCATCGCTCACTGTGCTGTATTACAAGGGTTACAATTTATAAACTGCAGGTAACAAAAGGATCTCTTTGTTAAAAGCAGTAACCCAATTTACTATCCACATAAAATAAAAATCTGTCATCTGCATTTTACGTGACGTGCTTTGCAGGAGACATGTTAACCTTAAACTACTTCGATTCAAATCTGGGACATCACAAAACACAGATCTCGCCAACAAATGCCATAAACTCCAGAGTTATCTCACCGTTATTACTATTCCCTAAGATTTACTGGCACCTTCACAGCAGATGCCTTAACCCAATCAAATATTTTAAAATGCAGACTTTGCAACCAATTAAGCATAACAGATCTACTCCCAAGCTTCTCCTTGTTGTTAAATTCTTTGTGGCAGGGTTTTAAAAAAAAAAATTATTAATTGAGGCCCAGATTTTGTGTCAGGAATGTTCCACTTTTTTGGCACAACTCAACGCCAAATCTCATTTGTTAAATTTCATAATGCGCTTAAAGGTACTCTTGGTATACCTGATAAACATATGTGTGAGGTCTTAATATCTGATGTCACTTCTTGCGATGTCACTTCCAGTGAGGTAACTTCCAGTGATGTAACATGCAATGTCACGTGTCGTGAAATCATGCGCTGTGATGGCACGCGTCATGATTTCACTTGCAAACTGCCTAACCTGGTTACTCACCCCCCACTTCTTTTTTAGGACTTGTGCCCTAGAGAGAAGGACATAAGAATCCGGTCCCACCAGACCCCTTCCAAGGCCTAGCGCACCCCACAGATTACCTTCGATGAATCTATACATCCTCAGAATCAATTCAGCAGGCCTCATGAATTACCCCCACTGCCAATACTCAATCACCCTCTCCATGGTCATGAGTCTGTGCAGTTAATCTCCTCTCCTGCCAATAATCAATCACACCCTCCTTTCCCACTGCTCAGGAGTCTTTGCAGAAAGTCGTGACTCAATAATCAATCATCCTTCCTTTCCCATGGCTCGGGAGTGTTTGCAGATAAGCTCCATTCAAGAATCACCCCCCCCCCCCCATTCTTTGCTAGGACTTACGAGTCTTTGCAGATAATCTCCATTTAATAATCAATCACACCACCATTTCCCAGGTTCAGGAGTCTTAGCAGATAAACATCTAATAATCAATCACCCCAACTTTTCCATAGCTCATGAGTCTTTGAAGATAATATTAATTTAATAATCAACCCCACCCTCCTTTCCCACGGCTCGCTGGTCTTTACACATAATCTTCGTCTAATAATCGATGGCCTTCCTTTCCATGGCACAGGGGTGTTTGCAGATAATCTTCATATAATGATCGATCACCCCCATTCCATTGACCCAGGAGTCTTTGCAGATATTCTCAGCCTAATAATCAATCACCCCTCCTTTCCTAGGGCCCAGGAGTCTTCTGAAGATAATGTCCAATACATAATCAATCACCCCTCCTTCCCTATGGCTCAGGAGGGTATCCAGATCATATCCATCTAATAATCAATGAGTCGCAGCTCCTGCAGGTAAGCGCGGCGGGCAGGATGTTGACAGACAGCGGAATAGGGGACATTAAATGAATCCTATTCCGTCGTCTGTTGACACCCCCGCCCCGCCCCCCCCCCCCCACACCGCCACGCTTACCCGCAGGAGCCGGAACTGTAACCAGTCGCCCCATCGTTCCTAAGGCTCACAGGGGTCTTTGCAGAGAATCATCTAATATTCAACCCCCCCTCCTTTCCCAGGACTGAGGGGTGTTTGCTGATAATCTTCAACTAATAATCAATCAGACCTCCTTTCCCACGGCTCAGGTGTTTTTGCAGATAATCTCCATCTAATAATTAATTAATTTTGTTTTATTTATCGAGTTTTGTATAGCGCGATCTTGGACCGAAGGTATCAGAGCGATTTACAGTGTTAGCACAGCAGCAAGGACACGAGTGACAAATGGAGTAAATAAAAATACATAGTGACCACCCATAGAAGAAGAATACGAGAGACAGTAGGAAATGTGGGTGATATAGTTCTGAGGTAGTTATGGTAGTGTTTTGCGGAGGTGGGGAGAGTAGAAGCACAGTTTGTACTCCGAGGCCATGAAGCTCAGATGTATTTGGAGGGTGTGAGGTAAGAGCATCAGGCCAGTCAGATACTTTAGGGTGAGGGTTTAGGTATTTATTGAGAAGTTTAAGCTTTTTTCTGAAGTGAGGAAATGATTGTTATCTAAATCCTGTGGCAGTGAGTTCCAGAGTCTGGAAGCGTTTCCGGTGGAGCAGGTGCAAGATTTTTCAATTCTTAAATTTAGGTGGAATCAAGACCAGATTGCTTGAGCTTTGAAGAGGTCTCTTTTGGCCGGTTTCTGACAGTTTATATGTGAGATAGATTGTTTTTTAAGTGTAGAGCTTTGTGCGTTATGCAGGCAGCTTCGAGCATACTTCTTGCCTCGATTGGTAGCCAGTTGAATTTCTTGAGAGTGGGAGTGATGTGTCAGAGTGACTCTTCCCCGACAGTAGTCTGGTCACGGCATGAAGTGTAACTTTCAAAGAGATGAGGTGTGTTTTGGGGGCGCCTGTGATCGTTGCGTTACCGTAGTCCATCGTAGAGAGAACTAAGGATTGCACCACAGCCTTTAGGTCTTTGAGGAGGATGAAAGGTTTGATTTTTTTAAGGTGTTCAATGTGTTGAAGGCTCTTTTAGCCGCGGCTTTAATATGCTCTTTCATGTTAAGGCCTCTGCCAGGTGTAATACCTGGGGATTTGACAGAGCTGGAGAGGAATAGTTTTCAGTTTAGTGCAGTGAGGTTGTTGAGCCAGATATCCACGGGAAAGGACTTTTGTTTTCGGCTGGATGAAGAAGAGTTCAGTTTTATTGGGGTTGAGCTTAAGGTGGTTGTTGATCAGCCAGGATTGCACCACAGAGAGTGCCGTTTAGGTGCTGGATATCTTTAGCTGACGAATGTTTAATGTAGAGTTGGGTGTCACCTGCATAGAGATGTACATGTACATGTAGATGATAGGCAATTCCGGCTTGTTTCAGGATCATTGCACGGGGTCCCGTATAGAGGTTGAATAGAGCAAGAGACCGGATTGATCCCTTGAGGGACTCCGTGTTAGACACGTGCTGCTTTTGAGGTGTAGTTGCTTAGTCAAATTAGCTGTGAATGTTGGTCAGGAAAGAAGCAAACCATTGAAGGACGGTTCCATTGATGCCTGCGCGCAGCACAAGGGTGTTTAGGAGGATGTCGTGGTTGACCATATCAAAGGCCGCTGAGAGGTCAAAGAGGACTAGGAGGCAGGCCCGGCCATCAAATCACCCATAGTCCTGTGTGGGTCGTTGGTGATGTGCTGTATTGCAGTCTCTGTGCTGCAGCCTTTCTTGAACCCAGATTGGAAAGTGTTGGCAGGTTGTATTTTTCAATGTGGTTGTTGAGTTGTGCGATCACACATTTTCCGATAGTTTTGCCAAGGAGAGGGAGGTTAGTTATAGGTCTACAATTGTTATGTTCATTCTGGGGGGCGGCTGGCTTTTTTTATGAGGGGTGTAACTGTGCAGAGTTTGAGGGAGGTCAGCATGGAGCTGCTCGATAAGGAGGAGTTAATGAATTTGGTCCATGTAGGAGAGATGTTGAGACTAAGATTTTTGACAATTGCGGCAGGAAGGTGGTTGGGGAAAGTTCGAAGTGAGCTTCATGCAAGCAAGTCATTTGAGGACGACTTCTTCAGGTATATAGTCGATTTCAGCCCAATTTGCATCAGTTTTCAGTTCAAGGGGTTGAGGTTAGTGTTCTGGATTGCTGAGGAGGAGTTTGGGGAGACAACCCTTAGTTGGTGGTAGGACATTGGCTGGACCGTCTTTGCTAGAGGGGTCATCTTTGGTGCAGGGTGGGGAGGTGGGTGAGTCAAGTGAGAGTTGGAGGTTAGTTTTTTTTCAGAGAAGAATGTTGCAAATTCTTCACAGCTCTTAGTGGAATCATTAATTGAATGTTGAGGGAAAGAGGAGGTTTGCTTTTTGATGATGTTGAAGAGGTCTTTAGGTCTGTTCTTAGAAAGGTCAAGTTGGGCTTGGTCGAAGGAAGATTTTTCATTAAAGATGTGTTTTTGCATTATAGGCGCTCAGCTCGGAGAAGCAAGAGATGAGTCAGCGAGGGATGTTGCCTCCAGTTTCTTTCAGCCAATGGAAGTTGTCGACTCTCTTTGTTACGATCTTTATTAAACCGGGATCTGGATGTGATACTTCTTGATTTCTTGAGGTTCAGCGGGCAACTGTGTCAACGAGTTTTGTTTTTGTGTTGTAGTGTGAGGTGAGGTCATCGGCAGGTGGAGGTAGAATTTGAGAACAGACTAATGCTTTTAATATCCCCTTGGGATTTAACCTCTTCACCGCGGCGCGAATTTTTACGCTGTGCTGAAGGTTCTATTGAGCGGGTGGGGCCATTACGGAGTGGTTCCGTCATTAGCACAGCTCAACCGGCGCTCATGACGGAACCACTCCGTCATGAGCACTGAATGGGTTAATGTGTGTTCCTCGTCCAGTGCTTGGGACCAATAGTTTGGGGGTGGACCTTCGGTTGGTTGACATTTAGATCAAAAAGAATTAGGTGGTGGTCAGTCCAGTCGGTGGCTAGGATGGAGTGGAGGGATGAGGTGTTATGATCAGATATGATTGCGTCCAGGGTAGAGCCCTTATTGTGGGTTTGTTTATTCCAGTGTTGGGTGAGATCATTCGCTTCCTGGAGGGTGGATGAGGCTTGTACTATTGAATCTTCGGCATTATTCAAGTGTAGGTTTAAGTCTCCTAGTATGATGTCTGTGCTATCTTTTAGGGAGCTTTGCATTATTAGGTCTCTTATGTCTTCAAAGAATTTAAGTTTTTTACCTGGAGAATGAAAGATGACATTTGACCGGATTGTGGCCTTTGGAGGATTGATGAACACCTACATATTCGAAGGTAGGGTATTTGATAGTGTGGAAGAGAGTTAGGCAAAGATCATTTTTGTGTGTGATTGCTAATCTACCACCAATGCAATCCTTGCGGTTGCAATGATTGATTGAGAAGCCCGGTGGGGTGAGGAGATTGATGAAAGGGGATGAGTGTTCATTTGGCCAGATTTCAGTTAGAAAGCAGATGTCAATTTCATGTCGGAGGATGGTTTCTGCTGTTTCAGTGGCAAGCCTGACTGCTGCCGACAGTATAATAGCATGCAACGTATCATAGGTAATGATTTTGAACCACACTAACTGGGTTGGATGGTTTCTAGTTGGGCAGGCATCCGAGGAGGGCGAGTAGTGGCCGGGGTCCTACAAGTGCCAAGAATGACCGGGATCTTGCGGTGGCAAGGTTGTCTTGAAGCCTTGTCTTATGTGTTGCTCAGCATTTCGGCTTCCCATTGCAACAGTCCAGTTGTGGTGCATCTATGTTTGATGTAATGTTGAATGTAGGGGAAAGTTTGCACAGGGGTAAGGGACGGGGGGTCAGAGTGCATGTTTGTGGCAGGTTCAGTGTTCACTATAGAAGTGTAAGGGGAGGCGGGATGTGGCAAAACCATGCGTCATTAAGTAGTGACAAGATTTCACCCAGAATAGTGTTGATTTTGCGTTCCAGATGGGCTGTTATAGGGATCAGTTGGGTCTGTGGTAGGGAGTGGAGTATGATGGAGCTCATCGGAGGCAGGTTGGGGGTTGAGGTAGTGTCCAGCCTGCTGTGGTGGAAGGACTGAGACAATTTGGGTGTGGTTGAAGTTGAAGTTAAAACATTTATAAAGTGTTTGTATACCGAACGGTTTCTTGGCGCTGAGGTAGATGAATTGAACTGGGCAGTGGAGATGGGCCATGGAGAGGGGGAAAGTAGTTCTGGTTGTGAAACCGAAGCTTCAGGGCACCTGGGAATGGACGAGGCTGTAGGGCGGTTGGATGTGGACACAGTGCAAGGGAGATTGGGAGTAGAAGGTTCACCTAGTGGAAGAGGGAGTTTTTGGGTGATTTCTGTGAGAACGGGAGGACGGAACTCCTTTCCCATGGATGGCTCAGGAGTCTTTGCGGCTGAATATCCAAGAATCTATCATCCCTTCGTTCTCGTGCCTCACAAGTTTTTGCAGATAACCTTATTCCAATAATCAAACATCTCTCCCATCCCACTGCTTTAGAGGATTCACTGCTGACATCCATCTAATAATAAATGACTCCTCTGGAGTTCTGGACTTTTTGGTTCCGTCCAGAGGTGTCAGGGTACAACACCCAAAGACCCCGGAGTCCCACCTGCCTTGGTGCACAAATGAACAGAAACACGGGCTTCTCTAAGGTGGCGTCAAAGACCAAAGGTTTATTACTGCAGGGACACAGAGATCACAGAATCTACACACGGGCAGAATTCAGGAGACTGTTCGATTTGTACAAAGTGGGTTGCTCCTTATATACCAAAAATTGTGCTCTAGGCAAATATTTCACATGTCGGTACATTCCCAAACCTTTTGTGTCTCTAAACAATAAATATTTGGCGTTACACAGGAACTGTTGATAATATCTGATACCAAACATCACGAAGAGGGGTTCCCACCAGTCCATCACAATCCCTTGTCAATATTGTATTCAAGAGCCGGACCGCCTCATCGTAAAGTTCGTTACCTCCCCCTAATAAAGGCCCAGAAGGAAAGGAGCAGAGCCAGGTGCAGAAGATAGGAAAGCGGGATAAGAGATGTTTGTGGGTTGTAAATGGGCAAGGCTACCGGCTTCGGCCGCCTAATCATGATCAGGACAATGGACAGGAAAACCAGTTCAGGTGGGCTGGCCTCGGGCAGAGGAGGCAGCCTTTGTCGAGTCATGCAGCTTCAGCGTGATCTGGTTTAAGGTGTACGTGTCATGTAAGAGGTGAATCTCCGGCTAAGGCTACGTGTCCTTAATCAAAGTGGAGTGAATGAAGTGATTAGAGGCTATTGCATATGTGAGGGCAAGGAAACACAAAATGGCGGCCATGATGTAAGATGGATGCCGTGGGTAGATCAGAAATGTGTCAGTGGAAGGAGTGCTCTTGCTCGTAGCGTAGCGAAAACACTAGGATATACTAAATGGATCATTTGCGGTTCACTGATACCATTTTTATGTATTTCCGACAAACTTGAAAACACGGGTTCAAGTCGTCACGGAACCTCAGGCCCTCCTTTTGCCCTTACATAGGCAATTACTCAATCTATGTCTGAATCTAGTTCTATGCTCATCAGGTCAGTGACATGCTGTTGTATCATCATCCTTTCTCGTGTCTTTTCTCCAAACGCAGGTGGTTTTCTGAGACAAGTTGCAGCACAAAGACTACACAGAGCAGGACCACACTGGATAATCAGACAACATGAGAATAGGAATACTAAGATGACACCAATGACCATTAGAATCTTCCATCCCCACGCTGAGATCAGAGTCCAAACCCACTCCATGAAGGACCAGTTTCCCTTGTCTACATGTATGGAGTCCGAAATCTTGTGCAACTTAGAGATCGCCTCGTAAACTGTTGGAGCATTATTAGGAATAAAGACACAGCAGCTCGATTGGATCATTCTGCATACCCCACCTCGATCTGCAAGTATAACATCTAGAACCATACGATTCTGCAATGTCATTAGTCTATCCGCCTGAAGCTCGGCTGTTAGATTGCTAAGAGCACCAGCAGTTTCGGTAATAGTAGATTCAACTACCCGTGTTAGCTGACGTATGTTTCTACTATTGGCCATAGGCCCCCAGAACGGAAGAAAGCCTTTGAAGAAGTCTCCAGCTTCCTGACCAGTGGTATCTTCCTTGCTGAAAACACCTCTAGCTACTCTTGTTCTGTGGTAATCCGGTGAAGCAGTGTATGTCGGAGGTAACAATCGAGCAATATAACATGATCCTGAGAAGTCGGCAGGCAACCATGTATAAGCTCTGTCTCGACAAACGAAGTAGGTACCCCTAGCAGTAAGGAAGGCAGGGGAAGAGTTAGCCGGAAACACATAAGTCTCTACGCACTCACTCCTCCCTAGCTGAGCTCTCAGATTTCTCCCATTACCTTGCAAACAGACCTGACCTTGGTGAGGTACGACCCAGATTGGAGTTGAGCTTTTACGCTTGCTTTCTCCTAAACTAAGGCGATACTCTGAAGTATTCCAACTCAAATACACTCGTAGTTCGTCTCTAGGGTATGATGGAGTATTATTGACATCCTTGACCATGTCAATAATTCCCTGGACTAAGGCTTTGTTGGCAGAGTTATATTTAGTGGAACGTGGTGGACGTGGAGGATAGGTTTCAAGGGCATAAGCAAAGATGGTTTGAAGGGCCTGAAATGATCCATTGTAGCTGAAAGGCAAAACCAGATAGGGAATACCTTTATCCATAGTGTGAGGTATCAAGCCACACACCCAGCAGTCTGTAGTGTTAACTACCAGTTGGTGTTGGTGCAAGAGCTGTACAAAAGTGTTGTTAATGAACTCTGTACGTCGTGCTTGCTCATGTTCAGGAAACGAGTGAAAAGAGTGTATAGAAGAAACAGTAGAAGTAACAGGATCAAGGGGAGGTACTGTAGTAACTGGCACAAAAATCATTTTTATACTAAAGACTATTCCACCCACCAATGTTGCTAAAATAATCAAAAATGTAACGGCACATTGCATCAAAAAGCATTTGCTACG
The DNA here is from genome assembly GCF_964263255.1 of Lissotriton vulgaris. NCBI lineage: Eukaryota > Metazoa > Chordata > Amphibia > Caudata > Salamandridae > Lissotriton > Lissotriton vulgaris. The sequence continues at coordinate 1,994,780,900 of NC_141693.1, read as the reverse complement.
AACAATTTTGTACAGTTTGTTTCTGCGAACAGAAATCACATTTTCTCGTTGCAGCGCAGGAAGCTCCATCTTCTACAATCCGCTCGCGACCACTGATGATGTGTACGTAGATGAAAATGCCTCTGTCAGCCCTGGGAGTTCCCAAAACCAACAGAAAGATCGACCTTGTGTCAGACCCCTGCAAATTCAAGCTAGGCACACAGCCACGACCCTACGGCTACCCAGATGGCAAGGCAATTTTTAAAAACAATAAACAATAGCAAACTTCCTGGCTGAAAAGCAAAAGTTCAGTATATTAAAATTACAATATGCAGTTGCCTGCTTTATTTGTCCTTTTTATGGCTTCTAAGGTTGTATCTCTTCTTCGCTGGTACTGTCTGATCGGAAAATAGTGTATCACTAGCAGCTGTTGCAGAGTTTAAGTTCGCAGGTAACAAAGTTTCTTCTGATGCTGAAGACAAATGTTCAATGTTTGAAAGAGTTTTCTCAGGAGGAGAGTCAGGTTTCAAAGTGTCAGTAATCAATTTGGCATCGCTGAAAGGAATAAACTTTGGCGTGCTGTCAGTTTCGGAGGCACCAATTCCCTTTTTCACCCAGTCGTCGTAAGGTAGCGGCAAGGGTACACGCTTTACGTGAGAAGCGTGAATCCAGTTCTTCCGGCCAGCAACACGTACAGCTGTCCTCGTTGCCAGCAGGACCTGGAAGGGGCCGATGTAGCGAGGCTGAAGATTCTTTGTCCTCGCGAAGTTCCGGACCACAATGAAGTCACCCGGTTTCAGTTGATGCCCTGGACTCTCCGGAGGCTTTGGTAGTGCATCAAAAACCTGTTGATGAATAAAACTCAATTTAGCAGTCAAGTCGTAAAGGTAGTCTATCAACATAGGATATTCAATGGAGCAAAATTGTTTAGGCCTTGGCACACCCCAGACATTTGCCGGGCGGCCAAACACAATCTCGTATGGAGAAAGCCCTATTCTAGAATGTACTGTTGCTCTCGTCGATAACAAAGCCAAAGGAAGTGCGTCTGGCCAAGCCAAACCTGTGGATGCTTGTATTTTGGCTATCTTCAGCTTGAGGGTGCCATTATAACCCTCCACTAGACCAGCTGACTGGGGATGGTTCGCACTATGAAATTTTTGTTTCAAACCTAGGCCTGCACATACACTCTGCATAACTTTCCCTACAAACTCACTTCCGTTATCTGACCATACAATCCGTGGCATTCCAAATCTAGGGAAATATTCTTTGAGAAGAATTTTGGCAGTTGATAAGGCGGTATTGTCCTTCAGTGGGTATGCTTCTATCCACCTGGAAAAAGCACAAACCACCACCAGGACGTATTTCAAGTTATTACAGCGTTCCATGTGAATGAAATCTAACTGTATTACTTCAAAGGGACAGGAAGGAGGAGCGAAATGACCAGCTGGAGTTGGAGTTCCCTTACCAGGGTTATGCATCAAGCACACCATACAATTTTTCACCACTCTCTCTGCACACTTACTGATCCCATCATTCTTCCAGACCGGAGCCAACATCTTACAGATACCTTTAGAACTTATATGCGCTACTCCGTGCGCCATCGTCACTACTGCAAGCACATACGCATCCGGCAACATCCAACGTTGTTGCTCTGTCAAATCAATCCAACATCCATTCGAGTCCAACTTGCCCGTACTTTCTCTCCATACACGTTTCTCTTCCTCAGTCGCTTCTCTCTGAATCACTTTCACACTTTCCATTGTATCTTCACACATTCCAGACTCAGCAATCCATCTTGCAGACGTAGCAACATACATTCTACTCATCATGTCTCTAGCTGTTTGTTTAGCGGTTTCATCAGCAAAGGCATTTCCCCGACCAACATCATCCGTGATCGCTTTATGAGCACTGCACTTCACAATCGCAACTTCAGTCGGCAAGGTTAAAGATTCCAACAAGTCGTTAACTAGTTGACCATGTTGAATCTTAGTCCCATGGGACGTAATGAAACCTCTTTCTCTCCACAACCGGCCAAAACTATGGGCCACGCCAAATGCGTACTGACTATCTGTGAACACATTCACTCTCTTTCCCTCAGCTAAAACACATGCTCTCGTTAGAGCTATTAATTCTGCAGCTTGGGCAGAATTCTGACTCACTCTTGCAGTCTCCACAATCGTCTTCAAAGTTGTCACCGCATAAGCAGCAGTCACATCACCATTCTCCAATTTAAAACATGACCCGTCCACATATAGCGTACCATCCGGATCGGGTAACGGAGTATCTTTAAGGTCAATTCGTCCTTTTGTCTCTTCCTCCGTTTTAAAATAGCAGTCATGTGGCTCAGAATCACTCGACTCTTGATCAGTCGGCAACAGTGTTGCTGGATTCAATACATTACATCTTTTGATCTGAATATGACTCGCTAGTAGTGTCAGTTCGTAACCAGATAATCTCGCACTAGTAAGGTGTTGTGTCTTCGTTCGGTTCATGAGTGTATCCACGGCATGAGGAACCATGACCACTAGCATGTTATTCATCACTAAACCAGCAGATTGCCGAATGGAAGCCGCAGCTGCCGCTGTAGCCCTCAAACAACTGGGTAACGCTCTAGCTACCGGATCTAATGTTGATGAGAAATACGCACAAGGGCGTTGTTTATCACCAAACTTCTGTGTCAGGACACTCAACGCGCAACCTTCTCTCTCGTGAACGTAGAGCGTGAATGGTTTACTGTAATCAGGTGTACCCAATACAGGAGCTGAACACAAGGCTTTTCGTAATTCGGTAAAGCTCTCTTGACATTCATCAGACCATGGCACCGGACTCGGAACATTTTTCTTAGTCAAAGCTACCAATGGTTTCGCTAAAAGAGAAAAATTTGGAATCCACTGCCTACAGTAGGAGGTAATACCTAAAAAGGCACGTACTTCTCTCTGTGTGCGTGGAACACTCATTTGCGTAATTGCTTTTATTCTTTCTGGGGTCAACTTCCTTCCCTCCTTTGACAAGAGATGACCTAGGTAGGTCACTTCTTGGCAGCAGTATTGCATCTTGGAAGGTGATACTTTGTGATTCAAATCAGACAAATGATGTAACAACAAAACTGTAGCTGCTTTGCAAGTTTCCTTGTCATCGGCAGCCACTAAAAGATCATCTACGTACTGTACTAGGGCCGAACCTGGAGGAAGGACAAAAGAATCTAGCTGACTTTTTAATGCTTGACTGTAAATAGATGGACTCTCACAGTAGCCTTGTGGAGCGCGTTTAAATCTGAAGCTTCGACCTCTTAGACAGAAGCCAAAAATATCCCTGCTTTCTTCGGCTATCGGAATGCTGAAAAAGGCATTCTTCAAGTCGATGACTGAGAACCAATTGGCTGTAGCAGGAATCAATGTTAACAAGGCAGTAATGTCTGGAACCACAGGAAACTGTGGAACCACAATCTTATTAACCTCTCTAAGATCTATGACAAACCGATATACTGGAGGCTTCGTAGGATCAGTTCGTTTCAGAATTGGCAATACAGGACTATTACAAACATTTCCTCGAGTTTCTTCAACCACACCTTTCTTAATCAAATCTTGCACAATCAATAAAAGTGCACGTTCTCCTTCACTTGATATTTTATATTGAGGAATTCTTGGAAATTTTACATTTGCTTTCAAAGTTACTACATACGGTGGAATTTCTAGTAGACCTACATCGTTGGGACCAGTCGCCCAAAGAGAATCAGGGAGTGAACGTAGCTCCGGCGGGAGTGCGTCCATTGACAAGTACATCGGAGAGGTGAGTCTTTTACCCAAAGTAAGCTGTACTCCTTCCGGAGAACAGTACAATGTCGCATATAGTCGTTTTAACAAATCTAAACCAAGCAGATTTTCATTACAACCTGTCGTCAAAATCAGGGGTGCTTTCAATTGACACGGTCCAACAGAAATAGACAAAGGACCAGATATCGGGTTGTACACAGGGGCGCCTGAAAAACCTACGGAAACATTTGTTGAGCCAGACAAAGGTGCGCCAGGGAGTTTCGCATGAATTATAGAACTTTTTGCGGCACCAGTATCCAACAGGAACGGTTCGACTACACCTGATGTTGCTACTGCGACATAAGGCCCACTCTGATCCACTGGAACTGATACTACTCCCTCTCTCTGTCCATGGCTGTCCTAGTACCCATTTTGCTGGAATCCCTCATCAACTTCACAATAATCCTCAACAAGATATTGCTGAGATCTATTCTGTTGAGCTGACTGTACATTTTGTTGATCAAAATGATTAGAGGGACGATCATTCGTTTGCGGAGGCATAGCACCTCGCCCTCGACCTCTAGAATTCCGCGCATAACCACCACGACCTCTCTGAGCTGCTGCTGCATTATTTTGCGCTAGAATCGGACATTCATTCTTGTAGTGACCCTCCTTCTTACAATACGCACACTGATTCCACTGATATTGAGGCCTGGTTGAATTATAATCTGTTCTTTGATACGAATTCTGTTGCATATTAGTCTGATTCGTGCGAGGCGGATACGCCTGCTGTAAAAGAACTTTAGTCTTTAAATCTTTCGTTTTTTTCTCTGATTTCTCCTTTTCCTCTTTATCCCTATTTTCGTAGTATTGTGCAGTCGCAAGTATTTGTGCAGTTGTAGATACAGCCCACGCACTTTCTGAATCCTTTAATTTATTGCATAATTCAGGTAACAAATTATGCACAAATTTATCGACAAAGAGTCTCTGTCCCCCTTCTGTGCTCATATCCTGACCACTATGATCTACAAAAGTTTCTTCGAACCTCGTGAAGAAGTCGGAGACACTTTCGTCTTTCTTTTGCTTGCATGCGGATAATTTATCCCAATTAACACGCAATGCGGGCATCAGAGTCTTCATTAAATCAATTATTCTACCTGGAAGATTAGCAATTAGGGGTTCCGGTTTTGCACCACCCGTTTGCTGACCATCTGCTGCAGTGATAGCTGCCCAATCACCACCTAAGGCTGCCTGATGATCTTCTCTACGAATTTTAGCCCACACTGGTTGTGGAACTACATTGCCAAATAGCATGTCAATGTCTGCCAAATTCATTATACAGGCTTCAACTGTCTGTGTCAATTCCTTGTAATATCCAGCCGGATTCTTACGCGGATCTGGTAAGGCCTGTTTCACTGCTAGTACTTCTGCTCGCTTCCATGGAATGTGTATCCACACTCGTTGGAACTGTGCTGGAGCAGCTACAATACCAGCGTTTTGATCAGCTTGCACAGCTTCGCGCCAAATTGGAGGAACCTCCCTCATAGGATATTGGCGACTTAGCTTCATTCTACCTTTTTCTAAATCTCTCGGTGAACGAAGAGATGGATCATTCCTAAAACTCAAAATAAGTTCCATCGCTTCCTGTATTTTATCACCCACTATCATTCCTGCAGCAAACTCTTTTTGCACCTTAATTAAATCTTCCAAGTCTGATTCGACATCATCTTCTTCTATTTCCTCACGTAGCAACGAGCACATCTCATCGAAGACGTATCGTTGCGTTGGTTCCTTCCACTGCATAAATGTATCTAATACATCTCTCGTATTATATCTCCTAACTTTCGTAATCCATCTGAGAGCCGTGGAATCTAAAACTCCCCGTTCCTCAGTACTTGGAAGCTGACTACGTCTCTGAACAGAGTCAGGAGTAGGAGTCTTAATCAAGGTTTTATATATAGGAGACAGCATATTAGTAACAGAATCAGTGATTCTTCGACGAACAGAAAGTGGAGTTAGTACACTCGCAGACATAGAGAATGCAGTAGAGGTAGGAATAGATGACGGAACAGTAGGAGTATCGAGGAAAATAGTTTGTGAAGTAGTAGGTGTAAGCGAGACAGATACAGGTATAGAAGTCGGCAACCCAGGAAGAGGAGGAGCCGTAGGAACATTCACATGAACCACAGGAGGTACAGAAACTAGATTCTGAGGAACAAGAACACCAGGTTGTCCAGCAACCGGCAATTGAACATTCGGTATAAGTTGAGCCGCAGCACCTTGTGCGTACGGTGGAGGTGAACGTAACAGATAAGATAGCAGAGGATCGTTTTCGGGATCCTCCAGTATCTTAGCCATTTTCGATGGCAAGGCAGGATAGCACTTGTCAACCGCTAAATTATGCTCTCTAATGGCTACATCTATAGCCTTTTCGCACTCATTATCTTGCAGTTGTTTAGTTGCTTGTTCCAGAGTTAACCCTTCTTGCTCTTTTTGTTCTTTCTTCAACCTTTTCATTTCTCTCTGTTTAGATTCTTTTCGCCAGTAACGGAAAGAATCAAACATTGCCGGCCGGGCTTTCTTACTAAACAGTTTCGCTTCTAAATTATCAAGGATCTCGGGCTCAAAACTACCATGTAGTGGCCAACTAAGGACACCGTCTTTCTTACAATAACGGACCCACACCTCGTTATAGGATATAGGACCCACTCCAAATTTGCAATATAGGTCATAAAGGGGAGTCCCAATCGGAGGAACCAAACAGGAATCCTCCAATCGTGAGTCACTGTTGCAACTAAAACAAGACAACATTTTCCGACTTACCATTTTCAGTCTGGAACACAAAACAAACAAAACACGAAACAAATATGTGCACTTGAACCAAGAACTTAGGCCTACCAAAACCAAACAAATGTATCGATACCCAAACTGAACCAAATAGATTATCGTAACCAGAACAACTAGTGATAATCTTACGAAACCAAACCAAACCAAGAACCGATCAAGGATTTTTAACAATCCTCACAAAGTAACCAGCTAGCTATCACTAAATACTTAACTGAGGCACTGAAGACGTCACCAAGGAGAAACCCGTCACGTTTCGCTGTACTAAAGCTGCACCTCGGGTCCAAGACAGGGCGACGGTCAAGGCAACGGCCCACTGCAGCCGTCCTGAACGGGAACCCTCGTGGAAGAGAACTTCAGGGCCACTTTTGCGATATGCCGGGATCGATGAAGTGGGGCGCCTCCCTCAGGAATCTTCACACGAAGCTTCTCGAACTCTTCAGGCTCTTGGACCGGTACCGAATGACGTCGCCCCACGTTGGGCGCCAATTGGAGTTCTGGACTTTTTGGTTCCGTCCAGAGGTGTCAGGGTACAACACCCAAAGACCCCGGAGTCCCACCTGCCTTGGTGCACAAATGAACAGAAACACGGGCTTCTCTAAGGTGGCGTCAAAGACCAAAGGTTTATTACTGCAGGGACACAGAGATCACAGAATCTACACACGGGCAGAATTCAGGAGACTGTTCGATTTGTACAAAGTGGGTTGCTCCTTATATACCAAAAATTGTGCTCTAGGCAAATATTTCACATGTCGGTACATTCCCAAACCTTTTGTGTCTCTAAACAATAAATATTTGGCGTTACACAGGAACTGTTGATAATATCTGATACCAAACATCACGAAGAGGGGTTCCCACCAGTCCATCACAATCCCTTGTCAATATTGTATTCAAGAGCCGGACCGCCTCATCGTAAAGTTCGTTACCTCCCCCTAATAAAGGCCCAGAAGGAAAGGAGCAGAGCCAGGTGCAGAAGATAGGAAAGCGGGATAAGAGATGTTTGTGGGTTGTAAATGGGCAAGGCTACCGGCTTCGGCCGCCTAATCATGATCAGGACAATGGACAGGAAAACCAGTTCAGGTGGGCTGGCCTCGGGCAGAGGAGGCAGCCTTTGTCGAGTCATGCAGCTTCAGCGTGATCTGGTTTAAGGTGTACGTGTCATGTAAGAGGTGAATCTCCGGCTAAGGCTACGTGTCCTTAATCAAAGTGGAGTGAATGAAGTGATTAGAGGCTATTGCATATGTGAGGGCAAGGAAACACAAAATGGCGGCCATGATGTAAGATGGATGCCGTGGGTAGATCAGAAATGTGTCAGTGGAAGGAGTGCTCTTGCTCGTAGCGTAGCGAAAACACTAGGATATACTAAATGGATCATTTGCGGTTCACTGATACCATTTTTATGTATTTCCGACAAACTTGAAAACACGGGTTCAAGTCGTCACGGAACCTCACCTCCGTACCCATGACTGAGGGGTCTTTGTAGATAATCTTCTAAAGATCAGTCTCCCTGCCTTTCCCATGGCCCAGGAGTCTTTCAAAGATATCCATCTAATATTCAATCACCCCTCCTTTCTTAGCACTCAGGATTCTTTGCGGATAATTATCTAATAATCATTCAATCCTCCTGTCTCAATTTTCAGGAGTGTTTGCAAATAATCATCATCTGATAATCAATTACCCCTCCTTACTCATGGTCCAGGAATCTTCTGGAAATAATCTCCAATCAATAATCAATCAGCCCTCCTTTCCCATGCCTCAGCAGTCTGTTTAAATAATATCCATATAATAATCAATCATCCCTCCTTTCCCGCAGATCCGGAGTCTAAGATAATATTCTAATAAATCAATCCCCCTTCTTTACCGCGGCTCAGGAGACTTTACAGTGAATCATCCAAAAATCAATCACCCCTTCGTTCCCATGGCTCGGGAGTCTTTGCCTTATTCCCGTAATCCGTCATTCCTCCTTTCCCCTGGTTTAGGGAGGTTTGCAGGTACTATACATGTACTAGTCAACCACCCACCTTTCCCTTGGCTAAGGAATCTTTACAGATAATCTCCATCCAAGTCAATCACCCGTCCTTCTCATGACTCGGGAGCCTTTGCAGATTAGCCCCTTCCATAACCCCACACATTCACGTAGATCATGTGGATGGTTTTCCGATTACCTTTCTTCCTGTTATCAATCCACACTTTCCCATTCCAGTATTGTTTTTTACTTCAGCGTTTATATAGCATTTACTATTCCTATGTGGGATGCTGCAGTGCTTGCCTACATGAGTAGCACACTACAGTGTGCGGGTGTGTGATTGGAAGGGCGCTGTCTTTGTTTTGATCCCATGTGGGAATTGTTTCCATGTCCTACTTGATGACCACGAGGTGCGGTTAGCATGTTATGGGATGCAGCGGGTAGCCGTGTGTACCGGGCGAGTTGGCAGGTCTGTAAGTTATTAACAATAGGCCAGTTGCGTGTAGTTCCTTGGTTGACATATGTAATAAAAGTAAAGAGTAAATAGCAACGTAACAGCAACCCTGTGTCTGTCATGATATATCTTAGGCTAATCAACCAAGAGATTATCGAATGTGGGACTTACTTCCTAACATGATACTAAATATCCGATCAATCACTTCTGCTTCTCTTCAGACTTTTAGATAACTTTAACTTGAGAAGGCGTGGGGTGGTAACCAGGAAGTTGGTTTGAAACTGATTGGCAACCTAAGCAACGGAATTAGGAAGAGCTCAACTGTATCGCTTTGCAATTTGGTAAACAAAAAACACATGTCCCCTGCCGAAAAAGACACCAAGTCTATCCACATATCCCATCTCACGGTTTTTCCTCAGCAGCTACTTCTACAACTAGTTGCAACAAACAATAAACCAATAAACATCCATTGTACTGGAGAATAAGAAAGTGGCGGGTTGAAATGCAGCTTATGAAGGGGGCAATGGCATCAGTGTTATTCATATTAAGTCAGCACTCTAGTTCTTTTCACAAGTCTACCTTGGAGTCTTTCTTCCATGTGCATGGCCTGGATAATTTACTACACATTTCGGTCTTTGGTAAACGTATTGTTTTAACATGTTCGCCCTTTCAGATTATTCTTGGAGATGTAATAATGAATAACTATTTGTGCTACAAGTAGTCATTGTTTTTATGATATGATGTTCTCGTGTGGGATTTTTCCAAGGGAAATATATCCTACTTTACCTCTAGGAAAAGTTTTCTATTGTGTTTATATCTATGGTAGACCTGGAGTGGTATACTCTTGCATTGCAGAAATAGTTCTACTGCACCCGCTGCTCTAGTGCACCCTCTGCAGGACATCCCTAGCACCGCAAGAGTTTGGTCTAAGGTCCGAAAGTAGATGCGCGATTGGCAGCAGCGCGGATTAAATAGGTTAGCCGCAGTGTATTGCTTCGGGGACTCTTACCACGGCAGCAGGTAAGAGTGCAGTAATTACTCCTTTCAAAAGCCTCAAGTAAAGAATAATGAAAATGCTCCTTCCTTCCAGGGTCATGAAAAAAATAAGCATCACTAGCACTTTTGAAAAATATAGTAGAGACGATCAAGTCGGAGTCGGTCTCTAAACTGCTTTATAGCTGTCAGGTTTTCAAATGGCTTGAATGTATAATTTCTGCAAGAGCACTCACGCACAAAGCAATGATGAGGGAGGGGTTGTGGGTATGGGTCAAGCAGCGAAATGGGTGGGGTTTGGGCTACGGGTAAGTAACTCCCGCATGCACAGCAAATGTGATGAGATAACAACAGGATTTACAGGGCTGTTTACAGAAATAGTCGGAGCAAACGAAAACACGTGCACTCGCGTGAAGAGCTCTTCAAGGAAGAAAACAAGAGTTCCAGAAGCATTTCCGAAAATGGCTGCAGTGGATAGATAGTAGAAATCGGTCCATGCTTGTGTGGAGCACAAAACACAGGAAGAGGCATGACGCATGCATGCTCTGGACAAATGGGGAGAAAGAATAGGATAGAAATAATGGACCCAACAAGTGCGAAGCCTATGGGCAGGCTGAAGCCCACAAAGTATATCCAACATTTCTCTTCGAGTCGGCTGCGCTGTCCAGAGCTGAGACCTAAAATTAGGTCATCTATGAAGTGTAGCCACATAAACATTTTTCCAAAAATATAGCTTTATCCTTTCCACATGCTTTTTCATTTTCCCGCCATCCCGTTGTTAGGTTGCCGTAGTTTAATGATAAGGAAATTCCCATGGTAGTTTTAAATGTGTTCTTGAAGATTTCACCAATAAACAAAAGGATGTTATGTGTCGGGCACCGTTCGATCATTTCAAGACTCTTCTTATTATGATCAGGATAGTGGCGATCTCACTTATTGAGAAAATATTGGCAAGTCTGTAATCAACGTTGGTGTATCATCCATTGTTATAAATTTGTAAGAGTAACTACAATGTATATTCTGTGAATATATTAGCAAATCACCTATATCACATAGGATTGAAGATAAGTCCTTTTTACAATCGGTGTCAGGAAATAGTCTACATGAAGATGTGCTCTGTAGGAGGAATCCTTTTGATAATATGATAGGTCTGTCTGGTGAATTTTACTAATAGTTTGGATTTTGGGAATGGCGTATATAGACAGCGAAACGGATCTTTTTGTATCCAGATATTTCCATTCATCAGTGTCAATAAGACCCTTAAACTCCTACATTGCTAGTTTTTCTTCATACATTTATTACATTCATAACTTTATTTCGGTCAAAGACCATAAAAGTGCAGATAAAAACATACATAGCACAAGACATTAAAAAAATAGATAACGAACAAGTCCATATTAGAGATAAAATTAGATTAAACTCAAGAGTTATCAAAAGCAGAAATATAGAATTCATAGTTAATCACATATATTATACAAAGCTTTTCCTTCTGCGCCACATACCAATTAAGAAGCGAGATACAGCGAAAACAATAGGGGGGTGGGTATCATATATTAAGACTCATTTATTACAGTTGTTTCAAAAGATTTGCTTGCAGCTTTTCATAAGATTTGTTGTCATGGAGTTGTCTAAGGGATTCCAAAACACAATCCTTTTTGTACAGCTGTATGATGTTTCTGCCCCTGTCAGCTGGTTTAATTTCAACTGTGGGGTTTCTTTGTGGTGTTTCCAGTGCCCCCTTCCCTCCTTTGTAACACTGTCCTTCACATACATTTTTTTTCTTCAAATCCAGATCAGAAACTACCAATTCATGAAGGAGGACATTTTTATTTCCTGGGGGAGCAGAGGGCTAAGTCGTGGTTTTGCTCTAAGGCTGCCTTAACCCACTCCTCTTTGAAAGATGTTCAGATTTCCCAGACGTATATCACTAAAGGGGAGTGAGAAGCAGGACAACAAAGATGCCCTCAGCTTCCCAAACAATATAAATCCTATCAAAATGAGAGGGTTATCCAGTCTTTTTTGTCCCTTGAAAGGAAAAGCAGTGGGTGGTGGATAGTGGGACCCTGGAGTCTCTTCGATTATTTAAAAGGATCCCGACACACACAGGTACCTGTGCACCAGCTGGGTCGCCGGATGGTGATCAGAAGATGAAAAGCCAGGCGTTGTAATGCTGTGCACCTAGGATCTGTAGCGCTATCACAGTACAGAACGGTCAGGCCCCATCCCTTCCCCCTTTCCACAAGGAGCAGGAAACCCATCTCTTCAAGTAACGTCTTGCAAAGTAACTGGACCACCCCTTAAGAGTGCCCACTCCACCCTTAACCGCTCTCCAGTACACAGTACTACCACTCCTCTCTCAGCCCGAACCCAGGGCTTTCAGTGGGCGGGGTCTCACTGGGTCTGAGCACCAGCAGTTTATTTTAGGGGGGCTCGAAACGGGTCTCTATCGGGCTCTGTTTTGTGCCCCGGCACAGGTGGTGCCGTTTTTTTTCCAGACTGTAGTGACAGCAGGCACATCGATGTGCGCGTGCTCACACTACTCACTTCTCACTAGTGAAGAAGTTACGGCATGACGTCATGCCAGGTGAGCGTTGTAGGGGAAGGGAAATCTTTTAAAGAGAGTAAATTTCTCTCTGGATTTCCCTTCTCTTTTTGAAACTCAGGAGCAGCAACACTGTAGTGGTGTCACCAGGACTTTAAGTGGAAGTCTGCCAAAATTATACACAAGCCATTGTTGCTGCTTATTTATCTTATGTAACTAGCAACCATTGGCAAAGCCTAAAGTCCTGACTTGTAGGAATGATGTGACTTGTATCATATATCTGGACGCAATGACAGGAACAGCAAAATACAAGTCGGGCAGCACACTATGCTAAACAGATTTTTAGCTTAGGTGTTTTTAAGCCACGCCCTTAATTACATGACCCCGCCCCTTTGAGAGACCCCCCCAGTTTTTTCATCCCACTTAAAGCCCTGCCCGAACCTGCCTGCTAGCCCCACCTAGACACACTTCCTGCTCCACACTACACCCCCCTACACTCCACTCTCTCTCTCTTTTGCTGCAGTATCCACTGTGAATCTCCATTATGAACATCTCTTCGGTTTGTAGTTACATTTGTACTTTAAGTCACATACATATATGCAAATAGGCATGCATGAATTATGATATCCTGTGACTGTGTTAGTGAGAACACTTACTATCTCAACCTGGTGCAAATACTTAACAGGAAGGTTTTCGTTGCACAGATTCATGAGCCATAGGCAGCTGGTTGCAAGAGGTTACTTTAATCTATGGGGCATTACAAATGCTGACCCCCACCCACAAAAAAGGAACATTTGAGGGCAATAAGGCATACTTGTTTCTAGACATTTAGATGACACACACATTTCAAATCTTGATTTACGTACATTTTTTGGCATTAACAGGATCCCACCATGAAGACGTAGACGACACAAACTGAAAAAATTGAGGCAGCTGGAATCAGAGTGGATTATTGAACTGGGAACCAAACACTGTAATGGTTTGAACATTGATGAGGAACTAGCAGTACTTCTAGACTGGCTATTTACTGGGAAGCCAGAAAAGTGTGGACCCAGAAAAGGTGGGCAGTTTATCTTCGTGGAAGTGGTCCTTGCGATGGGATGGATAGGCGACACACATGAAGATGGTAATGTTCCACCTTTCCACGGGGATGTTTAGATATTTATTGAACAATACTGTTATTAATTTGAATAATTTCTGAGATACTGGTACTTGTTAGGAATTGAATGCCCATGGGGACATCTATACCATTGTTCACTAACAATGGCTAAATATGGGCCCACTGGGGCGACATACCTTGGGGTTATGGATGCGGATATCACAGATAGTGGTCATTGAATTAATTACCGTAAATGCTTTAAAGCACCAGAGAGAATGACGTGCACATATATTGTATTAATACCAATTTCAAAGCATGCTGGAGGACACTTGTACATAGGTGGGGCCAACCTTGGGCCATGGGGGTTGGAAGACATTGAGCAGATATAGATTTGACAATACATGTCACCCACATGGAACTCTTATAAAATCCAGTGCCATACATGACATGCATTCCCCCTTACAATCTCTCATACCATACATGTCTGGCTATCCAGTGCACCTCACCTTTATGGTTCAAGGACCACAAACATCATTAATTCAAAATGAACATAAAAATCTTCATTTCCAGGTAAAGTGATAAAACCGTAGGATGGAATTTCAGCAAATCACAAAACGTCACGAAGAAAGCAGTTGCCTCTGTCTCGGTGTGCAGTGGGCATCTGACCTGTAAAAGTAATTGCCTGTAGCAAGCAAAATGCCTGCTCTCTAATCTAGAGGTGGTTACCATCCATCAACTGCCAACTTATGTGGCCAGGCATGCGCGTGGCAGGATTGTTGCTTCCCCCAGTACCATCCTGGGGACCAAGGACTATCCTATCACCCGCACGGACCATCATACGATCCTATTCAGCATTTCCATTTCATTGGCACTGAAAACTAGCAGCAAAACAGACCACCTAAGATTCATGAGACCATGAAAAAAGCTTGACCAACCCTTCTTTACCTCATCTATTTATTTCCTTCCACACCAGCACAACACTTAGACTGTTCTACCTCAGATGGAAAACTGCCCTCGACAATGTCACACTCAAGATCTTTCCAATCACTAAGCTGTTCAGCAAAACCAATAGGTTAATTCACTAAAATCCAACAAAATGATCCTGGAAAGACTCTGGAAGAAACCTCTCAACTATAATAAACTTGCACTCAATCGCCAGTCCAGAATCTATAAAGCCACTCGCAAAAGGCAAGAAGATTCCATAAGCCCCTTGCCCATCCAGGGGATTCCACAAAAGTATCAATGAATTCCTGGACCCTCAAATGCATCTATTCATAAGTGACTTCCCAGGAACTCGTGTTTTTTTGGTTATTAATTTATTGAAGGAGCCAAAGAGAGAGGAAATATCTTGAGAAGAAATGGAGGATAAAGGACATGTGGGGAGAGCACCCTAACCTGTGCGGCCAGAGCCCGGTCCTCTGGTCTGAGCCCAGACTCAGGGACGCTTTAAGATTTAAGGCATGGGCAAAGCGGGCGCTGGCCCAGGGCCCCAGCCTTTCAGGGGCCCCTGATAAGAGTTAGCTCCGTTCTGTTTAACTGCGGTGCAAATTCTGCTGTGGTGCGGGCGTTCTACTAGGTGGACTTTTAGAGCAAAATCGAACCTGACGGAGAAGGGGTTACAGACTATTTCCAGTAATATTAGTGAGCTGCTGCTGTGTTATAATATTGAAAACAGACGTCATTATACCTGAATATTAGATGTAAACACATTTAGAATTTGGATCAGTGACCTGGCCAAGGAGGGCATGAAAGAGCTGAAATTGGTTTATAAATTCAAACAGGGGGGCCCCAAAACATGTTTGGCCCTGGGTCCCCAAAATCCTTAAAATGTCCCTGCTTAGCCTAATGTCCTCTGGAAGGGGCAGCTGCAACTTGTGGGAGGCTGTATTTGTTCTACAATTCCAGCAAAGAATGTGCCCTTCTTACTCTGACACCAAAACGGCAGCAGGGTTTTCAGTTTTCCATGAAAAGGCTGTGGCCCTCCTGGTTACCAGGGTTATGGGCAGCGCTGACATAAGTCCGCGAAGTGCACAGCAGCTAATTAAGGCGGCAGGCTGCGCCGGCGAGAGGGGCTGGCGAGTTTGCATGTGAAAGGGAGCCGCGTAAATCCGCAGCTTTTGGGGGGGATCGGCCCCAGCTCAGGGTTAATGAAGTGAAAAAGAGCTCTCCCTCAGCAGTCTGCAAACAACAAAAAAAATCCCTATGCAACAACCCCCAGCCAAATCCTACATGCGTTGACTTAAACCCCAGGGATAAGTGTTCGGGGTTAATCCCATGAAGGAAGGAAGAGACCAAACAAAAGCCTTTAAAATCATATTAAAAATCTATCAAAGGAACAAGTTGCAGGCGAGAGGGAGCGGCGGCTGGGAGGCAGCAAACTTTGCTCACATTTACAAAGCCAGAAATCTGAACGAAAGACATTCTCCAATATTTAATTTTCCTTGTTCGTCCCAGCAGGTTTTACTCGTGACATTCAGGGAACACGGCCCCCTCTGCGAGTTCATAATTGCTGCTGGGAACCCCTGGCTTTTCGCTGTGCGGAGGGGGGAGCCGGCTTCAAGAGGTGTAGGTGAAACCCGGAGCTTGGTTTCAGATCTTTTGCCTAAATTCACATCATAACGCGCAGCTGAGGAGAGGCAGCTCCCGTGGCATTGTGGGTACAGCCCGGTTCACAATAAAAAAGCCTTTCTTACCTGTTGCTTCATCCTGTGGAGTGTATCGCGGGTGTATCGAGTAGGGTCAAACACCGCAGAGGACCCTAAAACAATGGGGTCCATACGAAATCCTATAGTTGAACCCCTACACAGTGCACTTCGAATACATCTCACTGTAAAACAGTTAAGCGGTATTTTGGGTACGACATACTGCATCAAACTTGTAAGTTTGTGGCGATTCCTAAACTTCAACCTTACCTATTTCCTCCCTGGAAATGGTCAGAGATTTACCACAGCACCAGAAAGACCACATGGGGAGGCCGCTCCTTCTCCTTCCGTGTGGCCAGAGCATGGAACGACCTTCCGCTCCACCTCAGACAGACAACATCGCTCCCCATCTTCGCAAGAAACCTCAAAACCTGGCTCTTCGACAGACCCCCTCCTTGATGGGCTGGAAGCAGCGCCCCCATCCCACCCCCCAGCACCTTGAGACCATTACGGGTGAGTAATCGCGCTTAAACACCCAGGAGCTCGAGCGACTCTCCGCCAATGATGGACAAGGGCATGCATCACCCCCACATTCGGTCAGGTGTAGGGGAAGAGCTTTGTTCACTAGGAAAAAGGTTTTCACCAGCAAAAAACAGTGTGTTTGCACAGGAGACTTCACCCCCTCTTTGACGAACTCATCACCAGGAGAGTGGGGCTTGACAATCTGGGCTGTGCGCCTGGACACCTGTGCCTCATGCAGCTTTCAAGGCGCTGTAATGGGAAAGTTTGTAAATTGAAAGTAAAACGTAAAAATATCCACCCATATGTGCCTGATTTTGATTCCTTATTAGAACCAAATGCCTTGGATGGCTCTGGTTAAAGGATAACACATCAAGGAACTGAAGTCCAAGTGGTTTGCTCTGCTCCCAGACGCAGAGGTGTAACTAGTAGACCAAAACACACGTTTGTTACACGCTGTGCATTAGGCCTCACCACAGAACCTTTCAGCTTTGTCAAAAGTCTATTAAGAGCTCTTAGGGCCCTCCCACACCTCATCATTGGTTGACTTTTTTGTCAATCACCGCTGCTTGCTGCTTATTGGAAGGCATTCCTTCCTCTTCATTTGCGTGGCCCTCTCAGAGCAGAGCTTCTTTCGCATGGATGACAAGTATCCTTCCACGGCTCGCATCAGGCACCATGGACGTGCATGCATGGTCTTGCTTTCTCCCTGTGTGCGACTCCCCGGCCATCTTTGCCACTCCCAGCTCACCTGCAACAGGTACATGTTTTTCAGGTTAGAATAAAGAGCAGAGTTTTTCAGGAAGGGTTTCTTCTTCTGCCACCTACATGTTGCATGAAAACCCGGGTTCGACACACAAAGGCTCCATTGAGAGCGATGGGTGAAAAGCAGGCTGATGCACTTAGCCTGTCTTTGATGCAGGGGCCAGATTGAGCAATCTTTCACACAACGCAGCTAGACAACTTGCTGCGCAAAACGGAGAGGGCTGGAATGCGCTGTATTTACCAATTTATGGCACATTCCTACTCTCTGACTACGCTGGTGCACAATCTGCTACATATCTGTTATGCAGGCAACATTGCACCGTGGTGCAAGGGTGCCTGCGTTGCAGGCAAGGTAGTTTCTGTGCAGGAAGGATCACCTTCCTGCACAAAAACAATCCCCTGAGGCTCTTTCCTCTTCCTAAGTGTGCTCTTTCCTCTTCCTAAGTGTGCAGTGCAGTGAAGTAGTGTGGCTCACTGGTTAGAGGCGGCATACCCGAGAGCAGAGGACGGCCCGGGACCAGGGTTCGATTCCCGGCGCGGCAGGTTTCTGGACCAGGGTCAGCGGACTCGATAATTCTCTCGCCTCGGTGCCCACCCTGATCAGCGATCACACTCGGCAACTCTGGGCATTAGCTTGCCTCATCTTCACTAACGGCCCCACCAGACCGCCGGGGATGCCTGGTCTCACCCTGGAGATACCCATTAAGGGACCATCTCTCAGGGAAGCCAGGATGGGTTTCGCAGCGGTCGAAGCGCCTTGGGACCCTCCGGGTAAGTAGTGCGCTATATAAATGCCTATATATACATTACATACATTACATTGCAACACTTAAAAAGAGGAAACAAGGAGGAGAAATCAATATATTTGTCAATGTTTCACCTGCCCTGGGAAGGTGAAGCATTGTGACACATTTCCAGATCTACCAGTTATGGTAAAACTGTGAATGTGCATAAATCCATGGGTGGATGTGTGAGAAGACCCACACTCCACCCATGCAACACCTCCCTGCTGCAGAGAACGGAATGCTAGCCAGTGATTCTGATTCAAAGACTTTTATTCCATTAACATTTTGTTGAATCATAAAAAGTACATTTACAAATTCAGATAATATAAAAACATACAAATTATGTACAGTTAAAAGGAACAAATTAATAATTTGTAACATAGCTAGACATTGATAATATCAAGTTAATCAGAATATAACACTTTGTAATAAATCAAGGTGATAAAAGCCCTAAGTTGGAACGCATTTTCAGACAAGATTTTAGAAAAAGAGCGACACATTTGGCCACATACGGTGTGTCTAACATCTGAAGGGCCAGATAGGCTGGCCGACATGTTCTTAACCCCATTTTACGAAGGAGTGGAATGATCCAGCGTTTACGAGTTTGTTCATAGTAACGACAGAACAATGTAAGGTGGATAGTCGATTGCGGTGATACTCCGTCACAAGGACACTTTGCCAGATCATGAGACCAATTAGACGTCGTGGGGAAGGTTACAAGGCGAAAAAAAATGTTGAAACGAAACCTCGTTAAGACAAATTTCTCGTGGTTGGTCAAAAAATAAGTAAGGTAAGGCTGAATACTTGGGGAGGTTTTAACCATAAGAATTTGCACATTAGTAGGCTTAGATACTTCACTTAGAAGGCGGAGATCTCTCAAATGATTTAAACAGAGAGCTTTCAGCGCCTTTCTGCTGATCTCTGTCAGGGTCAATGGTTCGTTGAAGTAATAAGCACAATTCAGGTCTGTTAAGAAGTTGAAAACATAATGAAGCCAAGGAATGTTTTTCCATTTCTCCAATGATAAACAGTCTTGTAATAAAGAGCGGGTTAGGTGGCATTGAGGTTTGGTCCAAACACGGTGCCATAAAAGTATCGGCTGGCATCTAATAATATCAGTTATATAGTCGATACCCAGCTAGATATGGGATCCGTATATTGGAGCACTAGGAGGAAGTGCCAGAATATATTTTAAAAACCCATTTTGGACCAGTTGTAATCCATCCACTGAGGCATAGCCCCAGACGCCAGCACCATAGGTAGCAACACTGTGGCATTTCGCATGGTACATTTTAAGCAGCTCTTGCGGGGCTGGTTTACCCAATTTTCTCGAGAATGAGGTAAGCGCAGAGGTCGCTCTTTGAAAGAGCAAATTTTTACTTGTAACTCCTGCTTTCCAGTCTAACTGGTCGTCCATTAGGATACCTAGGTATGGGTATTGTATAGCACGCTCCAATCTAACCTGTTCAATATAGATGGATTTGAGTTTTTTCACCTTGGGACCAAAATGCATGACATAGGTCTTACTCTTATTAACTTTTAGCCCCAGAGATAGCATAAACTGGCAATATTTGTCTAGTTGTTTTTGTAGCTGAGTTGGTGTCCTAGCTAAAATGACAGAGTCATCAGCGTATAATAACACTGGAATTGGGTGATGTTTGATAGATGGTAAGTCCTGGCTACCCTCCAGCATGACATTCTCAACCCCGTTGGTATAGAGGTTGAACAGGAAGGGGGCCAGGACACACCCTTGCCTTACTCCTTTTTTTATTGTGAATAAAGATGTTAGTTCACCGCATAACCCGTATCTCACGCAAGCTGTGGCATCGGAGTAGAGCTCACGGAGGAATTTAATAATAGGGGGGTCCACCCCAAGCTCACTAAGAATGGACCATAGCTTGGGGTGGATCACACAATCGAAAGCGGAGCTAAGGTCGACATATACTAAATGTATATTGCCGCCCTTCGCTCCGGTATATTTCCCTATTAAGAGGGTTAAATTTAATACCTGCTCGACTGTGCCAAGACCCTCCTGGAAACCGTACTGAAGGTCGGTCATGATGTTATTCTCAGACGCCCAATCCTGCAGACGTTCCAGGATCAGGCGGCCGGTGACCTTCCCCAGGGAGTCCAGGAGAGAGATGGGTCTATAACAGGCAGGGTTATTACGATCCCCCTTTTTGTAGATAGGTAGTAGTATGGAGGAGGACAAAGAATCTATGAGGGCAACTTTCGTGACTGCCGACATCACCTGGGTGACGACTGGCGACCACAGTTCTATGTTATTTGCAAAGATATCTACGGGGACCCCGTCAGGGCCAGGCGCCTTACCAGATTTAGCAGATGTTAATGCTTGGATGACCTCGCTGTGGCTAAAAGATAATTCAATAGGATAGACCTGAGACCTCGCGGGGTCATCTACTGGGTTCGCCGGTTTTGTAGTATCTACTGGTGACCCACCAAAAAGTTTTGTGAAATGGGTTACCCATGCATCAGCGGGCACAGCCACGTCGAGATGCTTTGCCGCGTTAATATTAGTTAGAAAGGGTGACTTAACGACACGCCAAAACTGCGAGCTGTCTTTAGTTAGGCAACTTTCATGTAGTTGGGCCCATAGAGTTTTCTTTAGCTCCCTTTTACAATTTTGTTGAGCAGCTTTATAGATCTTTCTTAAGTTATCTATCTCCTTTGGGTTTCTAATTGGGTTGTGTAGTTCCTTTTTTAATGCAGATAGGGCTTTACGACAAGCAGTGTCAAACCATCCTAGGGACCCCTGGTTACCTGATTTATGATTGCGGAATAGCTATGACCGCATTGCTGACAAAATCTTAGAAAAGCTGTTAAGGATCAACTCAGGTGGGGAATCATCTGCTAAACAGTTGATTATCCAAGGAAGGGTTTTTGATACAACATTGTCACTAATAACTACCGGATCTATTTTGGACCATTTCACAGAAACTCCGTTTAGTTTATCCATGGTTAGTGATTGCTGGGTTAGTTGGCTGACCTTTTTACAAGGGGAGGGCCCAATTTCTATGGATAAAAGAATACTATTATGATTACTAGATGCAGCTTTAACAATTTGAAAGTTCGTGGTGGTTTGTATGACATACAGGCCAATTACAGATAAGTCATTTGAAATATACATCGCAAGACCTCCCTTAGATCTACCGTGTGTGGTGATGCTGGCTGAAGAATGGAACGTTTTATAGCCCAGCATGTGAATCGGATCTATAGCCCATGTTTCTTGCAAACAAATTATTTGATGGGGAGTTACTGTCTCCAACCATGGTTTGAGTTTTATTTTGGAACGGAGACCTGCAACGTTCCAGAATAAAACTGAAAGTTGATAAGTGGAAGGAATAGACTTTTTAATATTCAAATTCTGTGCTAGGGTTAAGGGAACTGGGGTAGGAGGGGGGTGTACTAATAATTCATCAAGTGATATATCTGACTGAATTTCTTTGTTGGTAACAGAATCTAGATATAGTGCTGGTACAGTAATTTGAACTTCTGGCGTTACTACATGAGAAATAGATGGGTTACTAGTTGGGGAAGAGGAAGACAGAAAATCATCAGGTTGATCGAGTAAGGTAGGCACTGGAGAGAATGTGGCAATGTTATCCAAATGACTGTCGGGTTGTTGTCAGTCCACCATCTCCAAGCAGTCATATCTGTTGGTCAGGGGGACACCTCTCCATCCAAAGGTAGGGGCTACATCTCTACCCCCAGTGTTTGACCAATCGACCCAATCACGTCTCCTATTCCAGTTACCAACTTGCGTTCAGTTCCACTCTGGACCTGAGTTACGGTGGTACACTGGAGGGTAGAAGAAGGAAAGTCTCATGGTACCAATTCCATCCGGTGTATATTGTGTGTCCCAGGAACAGATATGTTCTACGGTATGGGGGTCCTCAAAGGTAATAATGACACAATCGCCCGGTATGGATTTTGACTCTCTTCCTATCCAGGGGACTCTTCGAACTGTTGTAACTCTGTTATCAGAATAAGGGGGGAGTGGCCTATTAACAGAAAGCCAATGGAGTACCTTATTCCTGAGGGACCAGCCTGGTTCCTCCACATTATAATTCAGCTCAGGGACCCCTGTCATAATGACAACATATGGGGCAGCTTCAGGGGGAAGATGGACGGAATGCCCCCCCTTCCTTCTGTTCTTATAGGTGGTGCTTTGTGTCCCTGAATTACTAATTAACTTTGGGGGCGGACTAGTAGAATGCTCCGGTGGAGGAGCAGGTGTGGTCGTTTGAGCAGGAGTGTTAGTGTTAGTTGCCTTTGGAAGAGAAGGTTTAGACTGAGAGGCCCCTACTGTGGTATTTGTCTTTGTTGGTTTGGGCGTGGACTTTGGTACTGTCGCCCCACCGGCTGGGGTTTTAAGTTGTGGCTTTTGAACCCTCAGTTGTCCTGATGTAAGGCTAGGAGTAGCTCCTTTGTTAGTTTTTATCACTGATGATAGCTCTTCTAGTTGTTTTTCTATTTTTGAAAGACTAAGTTCGAGCGGTTGAAGGTAGGATTTAATTAGGGCCCCCAATTTGTCTAATAGTTGATTATTTAGACCATTGGGATCATTGCTATTATCAATAATACTAGTAACGCTAAGATTAGCTGAGGTGATAGATAGGTTTATTATACCTGGGGAAATAAGATTCCCTTCATCCTGTGTGGGGGCAACTTGTTTGGGGGATTGATGGGTAGGGAGGGACAGGGTAGTAATTTGAGATTGTTTATTCGAAGTGTTAGTTTGCTGGCGGGTCCTGTTATGCTGTTGGTTCTTTTTGTTCTTGGGTATTGCTCCCTCCCTGATACCCCGAATTGTAGTAGCGGTAGGGTCATCCCTAAGCGGGCTAGTAAGAGGGGCTGGTGTCTGCTCCAAAGATGTTGATAAATGAGATGCTTGAAGAGCTGACAGCTCAAATGAGACTGACAGATCCACAACACCGGGAACAGGTTGAGAATTAGCCAACAGAGTATCAGCTTCTAGAGTGCACAAAGGAGTTTTGGCTGCCGCCAATATGCCCAACGAGGAGAGTTTCGCGGCGGTCAAATCCTGTGAAACCCTCCGTTCTAGTAGAAGGACGCCTTGATTAATGGCGTCATTTGCTTTGGCAATAAATTGGTCTATTGGGCCCTTAGTTTGAGCACTATGGAGCGCCTTGTTGCTCCTGGTCCCTCTAGGAGACATAGTTCGTATTGAGAGGACCCAGCTAGGATAATAAGATTACAGCTACACAGTGGAGAAGTGTGGCTCACTGGTGGAGAAGTGTGGCTCAATGGTTAGAGCAGGCAGACCCTGAAGCAGCGGTCAGACCCGGGACCAGGGTTCAATTCCCGACGCGGCAGATTCTTGAGCTCAAAATGTCCACGGACTCGATAATTCTCACTTCGGTGCCTGACCTAATCATGGGTTCACACTCTGCAACTCTGGGCATTAAGCTTGCTTAATCTCCACAACGGCCCCCCGTGGCGGGATGCCTGGCTTTCACCTTGGGGGTGCCCTGTAGGGGCTATCTCACAGGGAAAAGCCAGGACGGGTTCCCAAGGCAAGCGCTTAGAGACCCCTGGGTGATAAGCGCTATATAAATCCAATATACAATACAGTAATAGAGTAGGACAAACAGTGTTTAGCAGAATAAGAGGTGCCAATCATCAAAAGTCAGGGGGGGTCGCCCAGTCCAGTCTTACCCGGTCTTGAACGGGCTTAAACGGGCCCGCCCTTGGCCCCGGGCTTCGGCCCGCGCGCGTCCCCGTAGGTAGATGGAATTATGTAGATAGGAGAAGAGTGGGCGGGAAGAGTCGCAGGTGCGCTGATGTCCGAAGCGCTACTCCTGCTGGGACTCGCAGTCCCGCCCTCGCAGACCGGACAGACTTCAATCTCTACCCGGCAATCCAGGCAGGGAACAGCAGAGTTCAACTTTCCCCGTGATTAGCAGCAACAGTTAGAGTCTACAGAGCAAGAACAAGGCTGTGAGCGGCTCCCGCGGAGCGGGGGCAGCGAGCCTTCTTGAAGCAGCAGGGGGAGGAGAGTGGGCGGGAAGAGTCGCAGGTGCGCTGATGTCCGAAGCGCTAATCCTGCTGGGACTCGCAGTCCCGCCCTCACAGACCGGACAGACTTCAATCTCTACCCGGCAATCCAGCAGGGAACGGCAGAGTTTAACTTTCCCCGTGATCAGCAGCAACAGTTGGAGTCTACAGAGCAAGAACAAGCCTGCGAGCGGCTCCCGCGAGCCGTCTTGAAGCAGCAGGGGGAGGAGAGTGGGCGGGAAGAGTCGCAGGTGCGCTGATGTCCAAAGCGCTACTCCTGCTGGGACTCGCAGTCCCGCCCTCGCAGACCGGACAGACTTCAATCTCTACCAGGCAATCCAGGCAGGGAACGGCGGAGTTCAACTTTCCCCGTGATCAGCAGCAACAGTTAAGAGTCTACAGAGCAAGAACAAGGCTGACCTGCTTTACTCCAGATATTTATTTATTGATTTATTTGATAAGCCAAGCTACGCAGGGCCACGCAAGGCGACTTGCCCTTACGACACCTTGAGTAATGCAAGGGCAATGCAACACTATGATAAATCTGAATGCTTATTTAGAGTGACTGGAGATGTCTCTCATAAAAAACGTGTATGACCCTACTCTCGCGGCTGCTGCAGAGCTCCAAATGGCCAGAGCATTTGTTCCAGTTCTTAGTCATGTTTAAAGTAAATGGCAACAGGGGCTGTTCTTTCAATTCCGACAGTTCCTCGGGCAGCCATTGTGTTCTTTTGAGTGCCTATGACTAGTTCTCATTGTTATTTTGACGCTGGATCTCCTGTAACAGGCTTTTTAAAATGTGTTCAGTTTTAAGTGTGAAATTTGATAAATAAACTACGGTATTTATAAAAACGGAAAATATTTATTTCCGCATTCCGTTTCAAGATACCTTAAGGTATTTGCTTTTCTTCTAGGATTTTCAATTGTTACTGATTTTATTTTTCAATTGTTTTCTGATTTTTTTTTCTAAACAATATTTTACAAACAAGCATTGACAAATCCATTAGATCTGATGGCTTTGCTAATGCTTGTTTATAGTATATGTTTAGCTAGGTAGAATTTGCATGGGGAGGATGACATTTTTAAACAGGATCTTGTCGATTGAAAGCAGTTTGTTAAACAGTATAATTTACTATGCAATTGTTAGTAAAATGACTAGAAAGAAATGTTCATTAATGTTAGTCAAAAAGAATAAGTTACTTACCTTCGGGAACACTCTTTCTGGTGGACACTAAGCACAGATTCCTCACTGTGTGAATATCCACAGGTGCCCGCCTGGATCTGGACATTTCAAAGTGCTCCTGTGCACAGGCAGGTGTTACCATGAGATTCCGCATCAACGCTATTCCGCTCAGGAAGTGATGAAAGGAGCCGGATATTAGCAACACTCATGCGTGCGGACATCAGTTTCTTTTATGAATCTGCTCATGTGGAGGTGATGGACCAACTGGAAGCCCAACTTGCAGGTTCCTAAACTGGGACCTTTTTAGATGGAAGAGACCATACCGCGAAACAGGGAAGAGGAAGGACGGTGAGGAATCTGTAGGTACATAGAGGACTCTCAAAAAAAGAGGGTTAACGAAGGTAAGTAAATTGTCCCTCTGATGGATACTTCTAACCTCCGATTCCTCGCCTTTCGAACAGGTACCCTATCAGTACCATCCCAGGTGGTGGATCTCTGGGGTGGCTCAAGCTTAAATGTCTCGCAAGACTGAGCAGCATAAGGCCCATCTTGATGGACCGGATTGTCGAGGCACTAATGCTTTGTGACCGTGTGCACCGATGCCCTCGTAGCTGCCGGACAAACATCCAGGGCAGGCCCTTTGTGTGCCAGTACACTGGTAGCACATTTGGTGGTTTTGGAATGGGCCCGCAGACCTTCTGAAGGCTGCTTCTTGGCCAATGCATAGCAGATTTTGATGCAGAGAATTATACATCGAGGGATGGTCCGTTTCTGTAGAGTTTTGCACTCCTTTGCCCCTGAGAACCCCACAAAGATTTGATGATCCACTCAAAGTTCATTGGTCTGATCAATGTAAGAGCTGAGTGCTCTCTTGGGGTCCAAACATTGGAGTCTGTCTTCCTCTTTTGAGGAATGAGTTGGAGCAAAGAAAGTCACAAGGGTGATGGCTTGTCCAACACGACGAGACGTCGCCACCTCCAACAGGAACAATGCTCAAATCCACAGCACCTGTTTGTCTGGGAAAAAGGCGGAATAAGAAGACTGGACAGAGAAAGAATGAAATTCACTTTTCTGGTGACCGAATGTTATCACCACCAGGAAGATCGTTTTTAAGGGGAGTAGGCACAACGAACAACTGTGTATTGGTTTGAAAGGGGTACATATCATAAAGGTGAGGATTACATTTAAGAACCACTGTGGCATTACAAAGGGTTTTGAGGGAAATTAAGCGATTTGAACAATGGTGGTTGGACCGGCAAACGTAAAAAGGCAGAAAGAGCTGACAGGTGACATTTGACTGTTTCCAGTGCATGGCCGTGCTGGGTCAAAAACAAAGCAAACCTCACATCTAACAGTTTTGCCTGCAACATGTCTAACTGCCAGGAACCACACAATGCCACAAAAGTATCCCCCTACACTGCACACGCAGATTTCGTGGAATGGCATCTGGCCACCACAAGGACACTAAAGGACCTGAGGGTCAGGGGGGGGTCAAAAGACCTTAACTGCTGCCGTTCAATCTCCACACATGGATGTGCAGATTTCACGGACTCAAGTGCAAAACCCTGCCCTCCTGCTGAGACAGGATCTTCCCGAAGCGGCAGCCTGATTGGAGGACAGATGCTCATGCTCAGGAGTTCCGGGCACCACACTCTCCTGGCCCATTCCGATGCCACTAGGATGCCAAGAGCCCAGTAGCTCTAGATCTTCTTCAGAACTTGGGGCAGGAAGGATAGCAGAAGAAAGTAATACAAGAGTCCTGAACTCCATTCTAGGCAGGCATGTTTGGAATCTGCATGATATTAAGAGTTGAGTTTGAAACCAGAGTCAGGTTTCTCAAATGCCAACAGTCTCCGCTCTCGCTTTTGTGGAAGCGCGCGGATCTCCCATAGATTACTATTCTTGCGGTTTTGCTCAACTTGTCCCCTTCCTTCAATGTGCACCGACCTTAAGACAGTGAATGGGACGAAGATTGGTTCTCGCACCTGCAGTGGTGCCAAACTTGTGTTTTGTGCCCCGCGATGCAGAGATTGGCTTCCTGGTCCCTCATGGCCTACGAATGCATCAGGCAGCGCTTCCTGCAGGACTCAAGAGTCATGCTTGACGCTGAGGCACTAAAGACAGCTGTTGTATGGGACCGTGAATGACATCTGCTCGTCACAGATGTGGCCCAACTCGAAGCCTGCTATTTTCGGTCCAACACCCTTTAATTCTGCCACAAATGTTGTAAAGTACGTTGGTTAAAAAAAGACTACTAGTACATTGGCGGGAACAGAGCTCTAGATCTGCAGGTAAGGAAAAAGAATAACTGACTTTAGTGTGTAGGGGAAATGCCTATATGGGTCTCCATACCATTATGTCTGAAGGTGAAATAGTCATGACAGTGTTTGATGGCGCCACCTGCTGGCACACAGGAGCTATTGCAAGAGTTTTTGGATCCAATCATGCACCTGGGGAGATTCACAAGGTTAAAAAAAACATCTGCAGTTAGGAGTATCCATCACAATTATTTGTTTTACAATACAATCTCTCACCAAGTAAAAGTTTATAATTTACTTTTTCGACTGCTGATATGTATTATAAATACCGAGATTAAGTACACTGAAGCGGTTGACTCTCCTCCCACCTATACTCGAAGGATTTGCGGCTAGAACTCTTCATATTCAGGCTCTGCACTCTGAAACTCTTGCGGTTGAGACGCAAGATAAAACTTCTTAAAATCCCGAAGAGAGGTTCAGACACATTGCCTCAATTTGGCCCGCCGCACGGGCGCTTCTGTTTAGGGGTGAAATAATGACGTCTTGTTCGCAGAGTAGTTGCAGCCTCCATCAGGACTCGTTGAGTCATCGAGCGCAAGACTGGCCTCTACGTCTTGGGCTCCCCCAGAATGGCTTCTCCGCGTGTCGTGGTTCCTCAAGATTTGAATTCTCGGATCTCTCGCTACCCGAGATTGAATACGGTCACCAGTCCATGCAAGATTCTTGGATTGTGTACCGTTCCCTTGCGTATTCTTCTTTTACCACTCCCTCACATGACTCTCTGGCAAAGTAAAGTGGGACTTTATTAAAAAAAATATATGCATCTGTAGACCAGCCAGCGAGGCTATAAGAGGATGCATCTCACTCCAGGGTTTTGCACCATCAACCCTATAACTTAATAAGCCTTTAGCTCTCTCCCTCGGTCACAATGAGTGCAATAACCAATGCACCAGGCAGTGAAGAGTAACATGGCCTCAAAATACACATGATGAGTTCAATTCATCAAAGTGGAGACAGATTCAGTAGGATTGTTATGTGCCTTTGTCGCAGGCAGCAGACTGGCCATCAACATCCTTTAATGGTTGGGTGGATTTGGAAGCATTCGGGCAAAGTTGGGCCTGGAGGCTAATCTCTGTGGGCTACTTCTGAATATTCTTTTTTTGTAGGCAAGAGTGAGTTTGCCTCCAAATTAAGTAAATGAACCAGATTTTAAATTTCACAGCTTGACAGGGAGCAAGTGCAAATACCGCTCACCGCTGTTTCATCAGTATAGACTGAATATACTTTTTATGGCTTTTGGCTGGAAGTGGCAGGCGTCAATTACTTTCGCAGTCTGCACTTCTGGGGTACATGTAATTAGAAAAATTACTCAAAATGCCTTATATTTTGGTTGGGAAAAGTTTAAACTCAAAAACAGGTGGAACTGTGAAAGAGGACAGATATTCTGGCAAGAAATTAGCTTGGTTTGAGACGATGATGGCTGATTTTAGACCCTTAAGATTGGAAAACTAAAGGCTACCCGGGTCTCAAGGTTTGGGATTCAGGAAGAGACAGCATTCGCCGCTGCCTTCATGCCCGAGATCTTACAGAAAGGTTAGCGGTTGTCCACAATGAGTGAGTATCATAGACCATGGTTAGGGCTAGCCTGAGGAACGCGGCAAACACTTGAGGCAAGTTCACTTTCGAATTTAAGAAACAGTAAGAATCAGATTGAGGTGTTCCCAGACAGCGCAGTGATTACAAAGAGAAAGGCTGGATTGATCAACATGGCCTTGCCCCGTCCAGCAGCATCGGGAGATAAATGGACCCCCTGCGTCTAGCACCATCTCCCATGCATGGAGAAGACAGCATGGTTTTGTAGCCTGGTAAAGGAAATTTAAAAAAACTTGAGTGAGTACATTCTAGGTAAACTTGAGCTGTTTTACACAAGGACGCGGTCTGTGAGGTCTTTGAGCATGAAGGCCCTGATTACAAGTTCAGGGTTAAATTTGGATCCAGGACTGAATTTCGAGATGCGATAACGATCAGACCTTGATACCTTCTGGCAGTTCAAACCTGATGACATTTATCGAAGGTAAAGGCCTGGGGAAAAAAAAACAAAAAAAAACATGCAGAATTCGGGGTGTAAATTCAGATTCTGCAGGTTATGACTCATTTCCAAGTTGAAAACTCTGAATAAAAGGTATTTATCACATCGTGAAAAACACTCTGACCCTGTGACTTGGAGGACAGCTCTGAGGAGGTCTGACTGCAGAGGTTCTATGTGCACTCAGGGTTCTGATCTGTTATCTGGGACTTGACCCTCGAAACTTGTGACTTATGGGAAAAAGTCGGTAGTGCGGGCCGGTTTGGAAATACATATCAGGCCACCGTTTGCTCGGATACACAATGTTCAACTAATCTATGCAGGTTACTAGGAAAGAAGAAACTAGGTTACTATATTTATGACTTCTGACAACGGCTGTAGTCCATGTTATAACCTGTATCCCAAACAGGTAAGAACCAGCACGTAGCTTGGCAGAAGTATTAATAAAGGCTCCTTACTGGTCTTATGGCCTTTTCCTGCCACTTGTAGGGAAACACGGCCCAAATCAAAGAAATATTTTAAGATAACCCCTGTTCACTTTATTTGAAATTTAGAGGACTCAATTTTGGTCCTGATGAAGGCGGTTTAAACGATGGTCAACCGAAACGTGTGTTGATCATTACTAGACATATGGGGAATCCTCTCAGAGACATATACATCAGAGGAAACTGATGGGAGATATTCGCACCACAAAGAATGAGATAGCTTGTCTCTGATAATCTTTCCAGGATCTCCGAGATGTTTGAACTGTTTTTGTGTATGAATGCCAGTGTGGGTGAGATAGTTTGACAGGTGAGAATGAAGTGCTGATAGTTGTGTGGGGTTATTTGTGCATAAATCACCTGTATTTTGATTTTAACCCGTTAACCGCGGCGGTAATTTTGCTGCGGTGCGGGCGTTTCCGTGCGCGGGCGGGGCCGCGTCGGCCATTGGCCGACGGCAGCACTGGGGAGGTAGTGCTGCCGTCGGCCAATGGCCGACGGCAGCAAGGAAAGGGTTAAAGTTGTTTTGCTGGTTTCCTTGCCTCTAATACAGTCAGAGATTAAAACATTGTTAGAATCTGCAGCTATGCAAATCCAATCCACTGTTCATGTGTTGATATAAAATGCTGGAGAATTATCTCACACTAAAAGGTTAGAGGTATTGTAGGTATTTTGGCAATTGTTTATTTGTCTAATTGTTATTTGTAAATAATGAAGCAAGGAGTAGTAGCAAAACTATAATATATATATTATATATATATATATATTATATATATAGTATAAAATATCTTTATATGAAGAATATAAATAATAAAATATATATTTTTCATTAATCTTGGTGTCTGACACTGTTATTGGGGATCTGTTTTGCCAATGAGCCCTGGGAGGCCATACTAAAAAACAATATAGGTCAGATAACATGTTCTTTCTCAGTAATTGCAGTTTCCCCCTCTTTTTTGACCTGAAATAATATAGGGGGTACCTTTTCTCGGCATAAGGTTGGACTCTTATCTCGGTTTATCAGGATTGTGCGCTCACATTTCTGAGACATAACGTTGTAAAGCTTTGGCAAGGACTGACTGCACACACTGTGTAAGATCTACAGACTTAAGCGGAGACAGTAAACGTATGCTACGAGTGATAGCTCTGAGGTTTGTATTCTGTGCCTGAGATGTGTCTTTAATTCTCACAGGACTAAGACACATGTAGTTCAAAAATGGATAAAATGCATAATATGCAATTGGATAAGGAAATAAATTGAGCATACAGTCCAACACTCATTGTATTCAAAAGGTATAATTAAAATACTCATTATGAAAACATAGCTTCCCTCTAGCATCACACAAAGCAGTCAATACCTGGCCATAGACAACATCTTCGAAAGTCCCAAGTAGTAAAATAATCGAAGATTCAGACACACAGGCCCTGCCAGAGGTCTTAGGGCTCCCAGTTCACAATGTGGCTCTATTTCAGCTCTATATGGGATTATCAGACACTCAGAGACAACTGTAAAGCCACAGCAGGATTGTGTCTACTTGGTGGACCACTGCTCAGATGACCAATCTGTACTTGTCGCGGTCAGTGGAACATCCAAGTCAGCAGCGATTGTCCTTGCGTCCTGGCTTTACAACTAGTCCATGTCAATGTTTTAAGAACTCGCTCCTCTGACAATCAGCAGTACATGTGCATTGGTGA
Organism: Lissotriton vulgaris; assembly: GCF_964263255.1. NCBI lineage: Eukaryota > Metazoa > Chordata > Amphibia > Caudata > Salamandridae > Lissotriton > Lissotriton vulgaris. Next base: position 1,994,748,817 of record NC_141693.1, on the reverse strand, counting down.
GGGGACATGTTAAGCGAGAAGTTGTAATAATTTAAGGACTGGCAGGGATGGGTCCACCTCCTCTTCTCGTCTTGGTTCCGGTGACTGGCCATCACTTTGGCATGGCTGGTACCAAGCCCAACATTAAGTCCCTTTCTGGCTTTGTGACTTCTTGGGCCTTTTTGGCTTCTTCGGACCCCCAGGGCTGATGCCACTGGAATATTCTGAGCGCATGATGGCCGCCAGGCGCTGTTTGTTGGTCTGTTTTTTGGGTAGGTCTGGCCTGGAAGAGAAAAACAACAAAAAACATGATGGTCACGCTTTTGCAAATTAGTGTCATAATGAGAGACTTCGGGGAGCAAGGGTGGGAGAAAATATGACAAATTCTCATTAGAAGCGGCAGAGTTCCGCGGAAGGATGCGCCTTCCGCCACACAGCCCGCGCCACATCCAACGGCATCCTGACAGCTCTTACAGAAGGTGGCAGCGGATCAAAGCGCCGCTTTGTTCTGTACAGAGGCGCTGTGTGTGCTTGGAAGTAAATGACAGGGTGCTTTGTGTACCAGGACAGAGAGGGGTGCCATCACCGTGCTGCCAACAATTATAACCAGGTTTAGTGGAATGATGCATACTGCTTTTTATAGTGTCTGGGGGAAGGATGCGAACAGCTGCTGAATATTTTACACCTTTCCTCTCCCATCCACTCGAGGACTCTGCGCTGCGCACCTCTGCGTTGCTGTGTGTGGGCTACCTCCTGGGTCTAATGATCCTAGAAGCACTGTGCGCGTGGGCCACAGAGGAATGTCCTAAAAATACTCATGCGCTCTGATGACATCAAGCATAGCTAAAGTTCAGTTCTAGTTCTCTTCAGCGTGACATAGGCGGTGCAGCATAAGATTAATGGAGCAGGAGCTGGAAGAGGAGCAAGTTGCATTAAAGAAATGGCCTTTCAAATGGTCATCAGCTTTGGGAGAATTTCAGCAACTCCTGGTTTGGTCGGCTTCCAATGGCAATGGGCAAGATGAGACTTGTGGTTTCAGTTTTCTCATTGAAGAGTGGTCCCCAGACGCTGCACGCATAGTACTCTGGGTAGGCTACCCTCATGGGCTTCGTTGACAGGATAGATTTCCTACCCATTAATCTCAAAGCAGAGCGAAACACGTGTCGGAGAGTTATAACAGATACAGCGTGTATGGCTGTATTACAGAAGTAAAAGTGTTGCAGTAGGTTGAAAGCAAGTGCCCCAGAGGGGGAGTAGACAATACTCACATAGGTACAAAGGCTGCATGCAGGGGGTACTTATGGAACAAAGGTTGGAGGGGACTCAAGAAGGAAACTCATACTCTTCGCATGACGACTGGGAGTCTCCCCGGGCTCCAGACCAGCAGTGGGGAACACTGAGGAGACAAGAGGTTGCTTAGGAGGTGTCGTTCTGGGGTAAGGCTGTTGTAAAAGGTGGCAGAGAGAATCGAGCAGCCTGTTTTGAGAGGGGGAACTGGAGGCCAAGGACAGCCTACCAGGCCCTGTTGGCGTTTCATGAAACGTCACCAGGTGCATGCATAGCTCGTGCTACACAGACTTAGATGCTGGGGAGAGGGTGGCAAACACAAGGTCACCTTGAAAATCTTGGTGGCCCTGTATTCTTGTGTGCTCATTTATTCATGCGCTCTGTGTAGATGGCACGTACATGTAAGTTATTGCGAAGTGCCGATCGAGATAGGGGAACAATTTGGGCTGGACAGCTTGTCGATGCGAATGGAGTGAGACAGGTTGAGTACGTTGTACACGGAGGCTAGACGCGCACTCAGTTTAAGGAAAGTTTTGTTGTTTCGTCCTTTACAGAAAGTGGGGAATTACAAGAGAGATATATAAAGTTAGAAGCTACCTCTTGAACATTGAAGTGGGCGCTAAAGGGTTTTTGGTCCTTTGAGGTATGTGTCGGTAGTCTACTTCACCAGTTACCTCCCTCCCCTTTAGATCCTATCCGGTCATCCACAGATCATCCTCATTGTTGCTTAGAAACTGGTTTGCATTCTCGTAGGTACCCCTGGATTGAGTGCATAGAGTGACCGGTTCCTGTTCAATAAGGGATCGGAGAGTGCTCCCGCACTATTGCTTAGGGTATTTACGGGATTCTGTTGACCTGGATGGTGTTGTTCACCTGGTGTCTTTCTTTGGACACTCCATGTCACACGTTTATGCATGTATGGTTGTGGATTGCAAGTTTTTGAGGTCTTTGGGTGTCTTCTTCTCTTTGCCCTCACTTGATTGGCTTTCAAGTCCCTTCCCGTGGTTTCCTTGGAATCACACCTCACGCTGTGGCACTGCCTAGTCACGCATGGGATAGTGTGTTATTGGCAGATCTAATTGTTGTGCTGTAAATATAATTTATTATTATTGTTTTAGTGCATTCATGCCCTTGTCCTGATGAAGCTAATAGAAACAAGTGGCTGAAACGCGACCGCCACTGCGTCAACACTTTAAGAAGGAGTCCGCTATAAAGTTTTAGTTGGTTCATATTCCAATATAAGCGCCTTTATAAGTAATCAGTTAGGGGTGTCATACTCTGGCGCTGCTTAGGACTTCCTAGAAGTGTTTCACTTTGATTTAAGAGTGTACACTGACAACATCTTGTTGTTTTTTAAGGGTATATATGTTTTGTATATGTTTTGTAGATATTGTACATGTGACGTATACATTTTGTATATTGTACTGTATATAGAGATGAATGCAAACTAGGCTGTTCCATTGTTGTATAGTCTTTAGTATATATGTATTATTTTTTGTATATAACTTTTTTCCCCCACCTTGTCACTTGATACGTATATATGTTTGTGTGATTTGTGAATATAATTGATCTAAAAATCAGTTTGAAACATCAGGGTAATTAGTTTATCCCTGTATGAAAATAAATATTGAATCGAGGCCTCTGTATTTTTTCTTGTTTATACGCATCTTTTGATGTACCTTGCTCATGTATAGGAGGGTCATTTGGCCATAACCCCTGTTTTTTTCGAGCATTTATTCATAGACACAACACACACGTGTTTTTATTATAATGTTTTTTTGGAAAGCAGGACAATGGCAGACGACTAAAGCAGACTTGGTCAGACGTAAAAATGGCTGCAACTCTGCAACGTCACACGTGGGTCTGCGCGTCATCGGACGAGGGTTCAAGAGGCCGAGAGCGGAGAGCGCGCGCAGCTCGGGGAAGGGGGTCTGGGCTCCGACCAGAAGACCCGGATTCAAACTTTGAGGGATGGAAATTGACCAAAGGTACCTGTGAGGAGAGGGGCCTGGACGAACTTACCAAGGATCAGGGGCAAAGCGGGTTCAGAATTAGGGAAAAGGTAATAATTTAAAAAAAGAGCGAGGAGGAGAAGACAAAAAGAAAGAGAAATACATGAAGAAGGAAAGGCACAGATGGGAGGGGTGAAGGGCGGGCGAATAAGCCGAACAATGACCGCAAGGTAAAGCAGATGAGAGAAAGAGGGCGCGGCGGGCACCGACCACTGACTCACCTGTGCACACCATCGGGGCGGGGCCAGTGCCAGGCTAGTGGGGAGGGGGCACGAAAGGACCCAGGTCCCCTCAAAGGTGCTCCATCTCCCGCTCTCCAGAGCCCCCAGCCCCGGGGCCGGAGGCGCGGAGCTCCGAGCCAGGCCCAAAGGTCACCAGCGCTAATTGATAGAAGCGACTGGAGGGGCCCCTGGGGGCCGGAAGTTCAAGGGCGGGAGGAGATGACCTGTTAGGGACGCCTGGCTGCCCCCGCCCGCCTCCCTAATTAATAAAGGCGCTCCCCCCTGTGAATGCGCTGGAGCCCTGGGGGAGGGGGAGGGGCACCTGGCCGAGGGTGGGGCGGGGGGGGGGCTGAAGAGTGCAGATGAGGGAGGGGAGGGGGCAGGTGAGGCACTCCGAGGAGCAGAGGGAATGAGTGTGTGAACTCCCCCGGTCTGTGAGCGCGCTGTGCATTCTGGGTGAAAGCCCGAGTGAGGGTCCTGTGGGGGGCCTCCCTTGTCTGCGGCCTCGCTCTTCTCTCGGTGCGCGCTCCGGTGTGAACATGTCTAGGTGTCTGGCTGTGTGCATGCGCTGTTTGTTACACATACGTGTGCGTGTGGCGCATTCTGGGTGACCCCTCCCACTGCCCCACTGAGGCAGGACAGTGCCACCCCAGCGGCCTGAACCAAAGAACAATGATTTGGGGGTTATTGTAAGTTTTTTGTGAACCATTGCCTTGCCTCACGCTGTGAATATATTGGGTCAGCCCCGGCGCTCGCAATTTAAGCTACTGGGAAAAATGTACATTTACGAGCGAATTCCGACCCCCGCTGGGCATTACACGCCGCGCAGAAAGAAGTGCACATCCCAGACCTCACATTATCAAGGACGCTGCTGCCAATGCCGGGCTTCCCACGCACAACCCAGCAGGAGCTCGGGGCTGACAACCGGGTCTGCGAGGGATTTACCAGCAGCGCCGACCTCTCAAGGACGCAACAAGCGCTGCACGGCGGGTGGCCCCGTTCCAAGCGCTATCTGGAAGCCCTGCTCTTGGGACCGGGGCCCTCCGGCCTCCCCCGAGGCGCCTAAAGAGGGTTAGAGGCGTGTCGAGACACACTCATCATCCCGCCCTTTAAATCGTGTTAACCTCGCCAGGCCTCACGAAATCTGATTACACGGGCAGCGTGACCGAACCCCAAGAAGCTGCCCCCCCTCTGGGGAGACAATGTACGTGCGAGGGACCCACACAATCTGTGTAAGTGGCCTGATGGCCGCCCCCACTCCATCCCACACTGAACTGGGCCAGGGCTTCTGTGGTACAGGCGGCAGATTGTGAGCTGTTCACATGCAAATACTATCATGACACCGGGAGGGGCACCAGTGGGGGGGGGGGGGGGGGGGGGGAGAGGTTGGCGAGCTGCACGCTCGGTATAGGGGTATCGACCATTCTTTACCTGCAGAGGGTAGTGAGAGGGTGTACCTGGCAGCTGTTACCTGCAGACAGGGGGGGGGGGGGCAGCTGTTACCTGCAGAGGACGGGCAGAGAGGGGGGACCTGGCAGCTGTTACCTGCAGAGGACAGGCAGGAAGGGGGGGCTGTCAGCTGTTACCTGCAGAGGACGGGCAGAGAGGGGGACCTGGCAGCTGTTACCTGCAGAGGACGGGCAGGGAGGGGGGACCTGGCAGCTGTTATCTGCAGACAGGGGGGGGGGGGAGCTGGCAGCTGTTACCTGCAGAGGACGGGCAGAGAGGGGGGACCTGGCAGCTGTTACCTGCAGAGGACAGGCAGGAAGGGGGGGCTGTCAGCTGTTACCTGCAGAGGACGGGCAGAGAGGGGGACCTGGCAGCTGTTACCTGCAGAGGACGGGCAGGGAGGGGGGGACCTGGCAGCTGTTATCTGCAGACAGGGGGAGGGGGGGGGGAGCTGGCAGCTGTTACCTGCAGAGGACGGGCAGGGAGGGGGGGACCTGGCAGCTGTTACCTGCAGACAGGGGGGGGGAGCTGGCAGCTGTTACCTGCAGAGGACGGGCAGGGAGGGGGGGGCCTGGCAGCTGTTACCTGCAGACAGGGGGGGGGGCTGGCAGCTGTTACCTGCAGAGGACGGGCAGGGAGGGGGGGACCTGGCAACTGTTACCTGCAGAGGACGGGCAGGAAGGGGGGGCTGTCAGCTGTTACCTGCAGAGGACGGGCAGAGAGGGGGGACCTGGCAGCTGTTACCTGCAGAGGACGGGCAGGGAGGGGGGGACCTGGCAGCTGTTATCTGCAGACAGGGGGGGGGGGAGCTGGCAGCTGTTACCTGCAGAGGACGGGCAGGGAGGGGGGGACCTGGCAGCTGTTATCTGCAGACAGGGGGGGGGGGGCTGGCAGCTGTTACCTGCAGAGAACGGACAGAGGGGGTGGACCTGGCAGCTGTTACCTGCAGAGGACGGGCAGGGAGGGGGGGACCTGGCAGCTGTTACCTGCAGACAGGGGGGGGGGCTGGCAGCTGTTACCTGCAGAGAACGGACAGAGAGGGTGGACCTGGCAGCTGTTACCTGCAGAGGACGGACAGAGAGGGGGGACCTGGCAGCTGTTACCTGCAGAGGACGGGCAGAGAGTAGGGACCTGGCAGCTGTTACCTGCAGAGGACGGGCAGGGAGGGGGGGACCTGGCAGCTGTTACCTGCAGACAGGGGCGGGGGGGGGGCTGGCAGCTGTTACCTGCAGAGAACGGACAGAGGGGGTGGACCTGGCAGCTGTTACCTGCAGAGGACGGACAGAGAGGGGGGACCTGGCAGCTGTTACCTGCAGAGAACGGACCGAGGGGGTGGACCTGGCAGCTGTTACCTGCAGAAGACGGGCAGAGAGGGGGGGCCTGGCAGCTGTTACCTGCAGAGGACGGGCAGAGAGGGGGGCCTGGCAGCTGTTACCTGCAGAGGACGGGCAGAGAGGGGGGGCCTGGCAGCTGTTACCTGCAGAGGACGGGCAGAGAGGGGGGCTGGGGGGGGGGGGGGCTGGCAGCTGTTACCTGCAGAGGAGGGGCTGAAGGAGAAAGACTAAAAAGTTAGTTGCCGAATGTTTTGGTTTTCAGCCATGCACTTGATCCCGCAGCTACGCTCCCTGACCCCGCCCCATTGCACTCAGCATCACAGTTCTTTAGGTTTAATTTTTTTAATGCACTTCAACTGCTGCCTGCCGCCGATTGCCTTTTGGGGGTGAGCTGAAAAATGGTCCGGATATTCATCTACCGGGGATAGGGTGAGACAATGGGCCTGGAAGCCATCATCTGCAGAGGGTGGACGGAGATGACAGGTCGGAGGACATTATCTGCAGAGGGTGGGCAGAGATAACGGGTCGGAGGACATTATCTGCAGAGGGTGGGCAGAGATGACGGGTCGGAGGACATTATCTGCAGAGGGTGGGAAGAGGTGATTGGTCGGAGGACATTATCTGCAGAGGGTGGGAAGAGGTGATTGGTCGGAGGACATTATCTGCAGAGGGTGGGCAGAGATAACAGGTCGTAGGACATTATCTGCAGAGGGTGGGCAGAGATGACGGGTCGGAGCACCTTATCTGCAGGGGACGGGCAGAAAAGATGGGTCGGCTATCAATCAATCAAGTGACTTGTAAAGCACGACTACTCATCCGTAAAGGTCTCAAGGCGCTGGGGGGGGGGGGGAGAGATAGTAGTGGGGGGGAGACACTGCAGATCAGTCAAATGCACTTTGGTTCAGTCAAAGGGCTATCATCTGCAGGAGGTGTGCAGAGGTGATGGGTCGGCTGTCGTTATCTGCAGGGTTTGGGCAGAGGTGATGGGTCGGCTGTCGTTATCTGCAGGGTTGGGCAGAGGTGATGGGTCAGCTGTCGTTATCTGCAGGGTTTGGGCAGAGGGGATGGGTCGGCTGTCGTTATCTGCAGGGTTTGGGTAGAGGTGATGGGTCGGCTGTCATTATCTGCAGGGAATGGGCCAAAAGAACAGGGCAGGGGTCCTTGTCTGGACAAAATGGGCCGAGAGGATGCTCCTGGCAGTACCTGCCGGAGAGCCGCTTTGAGGGTGGCCTAGCGGAGATTAACAGCCAAGGATATACTGAGGGGATGGCTCTGGAGTCCTTAATTACAAGATGTGCTGTGAGGACGAACCTAGTGTTTTATCAGCAGGGGTGGGCTGTGATGATGGACCTAGTATTTTTGTGAGCCGCCCAACTCGCTTTCTGGAGGCCTTCTCTGTGGGAAACATTTTTTGCTGAGGAAAGGCACAGACATTTGGGAGGGGGGAGGGGGGAGGGGGGCAGGCGAAGCAGTGGGGAGGGGGGCAAAGGAGGCAGTGGGGATGGGGCAGCGGGAGGGGCACACCTCGGGGCAGGAGGTGCCCGTTGTTCGGGTACAAGTAATCGCGTTACATGGCGGGAGCGGCTCTACGCCCCCCAGGGACCAAATTCTAAAGATAGCGCCGAACACGCGCTGTAGCGCTAATCACCCCTTCATGGGGCAGAAAGCAGATAAACCCTCATATGTTCCTAGGAAGGGGAGGTGGCGGGGCGTTTCGAGGCTTTTGTATCTGTGTTTTACTGTCTATCTAACGTTTTGACTCGATTCTTGTTAGTTCTTCGTCCTGTCCATTTTTTTCCTTCTTCCTTCGTTTTGATCCAGACGTATTTTTTTTTTTTGTCTTTTGGTCCATTCTCGCTGCATCTATTCTTCTTTTCAAATCCCGCACCACTTTCCTCTTGTCCTTCAACTCTTTCTACATGTCGCCTCCTCCCATCACAATTAATCGCTTCCTTTCGTTTTAGATTCCCTTTCATGTGTTCTTTTTCCCGTTTACATTTTCACCTCCGACTTTCACGTTCTTCTGTTCTCGACATTTTTTTCGATCTCTTCCCTTCTTCCCTGTTCTTTAGTCTTTTTCTAACTTCTTTCTCAATACCTGCCGGTATCTCACCTTCCCAGTCTAAACCCGAGCTCTCAATACCTCCAGGTATCTCACCTTCTCAGTCTAAACCCGAGCTCTCAATACCTCCAGGTATCTCACCTTCCCAGTCCAAACCCGAGCTCTCAATACCTCCAGGTATCTCACCTTCCCAGTCTAAACCTGAGCTCTTAATACCTCCCGGTATCCCACCTTCCCAGTCTACGCCCGAGCTGTCAATACCTCCAGGTATCTCCCCTTCCCCGTCTGTGACCAAGCTCTCAATACCTCCAGGTATCTCACCTTCCCAGTCTAAACCCGAGCTATCAATACCTTCCAGTATCTCACCTTCCCATTCTACGCCCGAACTCTCAATACCTCCAGGTATCTCACCTTCCCAGTCTACGCCCGAGCTCTAAATACCTCCAGGTATCTCACCTTCTCAGTCCATGACCAAGCTCTCAATACCTCCAGGTATCTCACCTTCCCAGTCTACGCCCGAGCTCTAAATACCTCCAGGTATCTCACCTTCTCAGTCTGTGATCAAGCTCTCAATACCTCCAGGTAGCTCACCATCCCAGTCTAAACCTGAGCTCTCAATACCTCCCGGTATCCCACCTTCCCAGTCTACGCCCGAGCTGTCAATACCTCCAGGTGTCTCCCCTTCCCCGTCTGTGACCAAGCTCTCAATACCTCCAGGTATCTCACCTTCCCAGTCTGAACCCGAGCTCTCAATACCTCCAGGTATCTCACCTTCCCAGTCTGAACCCAAGCTCTCAATACCTCCAGGTATCTCACCTTCCCAGTCTAAACCCGAGCTCTCAATACCTTCCAGTATCTCACCTTCCCATTCTACGCCCGAACTCTCAATACCTCCAGGTATCTCACCTTCCCATTCTACGCCCAAGCTCTCAATACCTCCAGGTATCTCCCTTTCCCCGTCCAAACCCGAGCTCTCAATACCTCCAGGTATCTCACCTTCCCAGTCTAAACCCGAGCTCTCAATACCTCCAGGTATCTCACCTTCCCAGTCTGAACCCAAGCTCTCAATACCTCCAGATTACGCACCTTCCCCGTCCAAATCCGAGCTCTCAATACCTCCAGGTATCTCACCTTCCCAGTCTAAACCCGAGCTCTCAATACCTTCCAGTATCTCACCTTCCCAGTCTAAACCCGAGCTCTCAATACCTCCAGGTATCTCACCTTCCCAGTCTGAACCCAAGCTCTCAATACCTCCAGATTTCGCACCTTCCCCGTCCAAATCCGAGCTCTCAATACCTCCAGGTATCTCACCTTCCCAGTCTAAACCCGAGCTCTCAATACCTTCCAGTATCTCACCTTCCCAGTCTAAACCCGAGCTCTCAATACCTCCAGGTATCTCACCTTCCCAGTCTAAACCCGAGCTCTCAATACCTTCCAGTATCTCACCTTCCCAGTCTAAACCCGAGCTCTCAATACCTCCAGGTATCTCACCTTCCCAGTCTAAACCCGAGCTCTCAATACCTCCAGGTATCTCACCTTCCCAGTCTAAACCCGAGCTCTCAATACCTCCAGGTATCTCACCTTCCCAGTCTGTACCCAAGCTCTCAATACCTCCAGGTATCGCACCTTCCCCGTCCAAACCCGAGCTCTCAATACCTCCAGGTATCTCACCTTCCCATTCTACGCCCGAGCTCTCAATACCTCCAGGTATCTCCCTTTCCCCGTCCAAACCCGAGCTCTCAATACCTCCAGGTATCTCACCTTCCCAGTCTGAACCCAAGCTCTCAATACCTCCAGATTTCGCACCTTCCCCGTCCAAATCCGAGCTCTCAATACCTCCAGGTATCTCACCGTCCCTGCCCTTCACCAAACTCTCAATACCTCCAGGTAGCTAACCTTCCCAGTCTACGCCCGAGCTCTCAATACCTCCAGGTAGCTCACCTTCCCAGTCTATGTCAGAGCTCTCAATACCTCCAGGTATCTCACCGTCCCTGCCCTTCACCAAACTCTCAATACCTCCAGGTAGCTCACCTTCCCAGTCTGTGACCAAGCTCTCAATACCTCCAGGTATCTCACCGTCCCTGCCCTTCATCAAGCTCTCAATACCTCCAGGTAGCTCACCTTCCCAGTCTAAACCTGAGCTCTCAATACCTCCAGGTATCTCACCTTCCCAGTCTACGCCCGAGCTCTAAATACCTCCAGGTATCTCACCTTCTCAGTCTGTGACCAAGCTCTCAATACCTCCAGGTAGCTCACCTTCCCAGTCTGTGACCAAGCTCTCAATACCTCCAGGTATCTCCCCTTCCCCGTCTGTGACCAAGCTCTCAATACCTCCAGGTATCTCACCTTCCCAGTCTAAACCCGAGCTCTCAATACCTTCCAGTATCTCACCTTCCCAGTCTAAACCCGAGCTCTCACAAAACCTCCAGGTATCTCACCTTCCCAGTCTAAACCCGAGCTCTCAATACCTCCAGGTATCTCACCTTCCCAGTCTAAACCCGAGCTCTCAATACCTCCAGGTATCTCACCTTCCCAGTCTGTACCCAAGCTCTCAATACCTCCAGGTATCGCACCTTCCCCGTCCAAACCCGAGCTCTCAATACCTCCAGGTATCTCACCTTCCCAGTCTGTGACCAAGCTCTCAATACCTCCAGGTATCTCACCTTCCCAGTCCATGACCAAGCTCTCAATACCTCCAGGTAGCTCACCTTCCCAGTCTACGCCTGAGCTCTCAATACCTCCAGGTATATCACCGTCCCTGCCTATCATCAAGCTCTCAATACCTCCAGGTATCTCACCTTCCCAGTCTGTGACCAAGCTTTCAATACCTCCAGGTATCTCACCTTCCCAGTCCATGACCAAGCTCTCAATACCTCCAGGTAGCTCACCTTCCCAGTCTACGCCTGAGCTCTCAATACCTCCAGGTATATCACCGTCCCTGCCTATCATCAAGCTCTCAATACCTCCAGGTATCTCACCTTCTCTGTGTGTGACCAAGCTCTCAATACCTCCAGGTATCTCACCTTCCCAGTCTGTAATCAAGCTCTCAATACCTCCAGGTATCTCACCTTCCCAGTCTAAACCTGAGCTCTCAATACCTCCAGGAATCTCACCTTCCCAGTCTGTGACCAAGCTCTCAATACCTCCAGGTATCTCACCGTCCCTGCCCTTCACCAAACTCTCAATACCTCCAGGTAGCTCACCTTCCCAGTCTGTGACCAAGCTCTCAATACCTCCAGGTATCTCACCGTCCCTGCCCTTCATCAAGCTCTCAATACCTCCAGGTAGCTCACCTTCCCAGTCTGTGACCAAGCTCTCAATACCTCCAGGTATCTCACCTTCCCAGTCTAAACCTGAGCTCTCAATACCTCCAGGTATCTCACCTTCCCAGTCTACGCCCGAGCTCTAAATACCTCCAGGTATCTCACCTTCTCAGTCTGTGACCAAGCTCTCAATACCTCCAGGTATCTCACCTTCCCAGTCTAAACCTGAGCTCTCAATACCTCCAGGTATCTCACCTTCCCAGTCTACGCCTGAGCTCTCAATACCTCCAGGTATCTCACCGTCCCTGCCCTTCAACAAGCTCTCAATACCTCCAGGTATATCACCGTCCCTGCCTGTCACCAAGCTCTAAATACCTTCAGGTATCTCACCTTCTCTGTGTGTGACCAAGCTCTCAAAACCTCCAGGTATCTCACCTTCCCAGTCTAAACCTGAGCTCTCAATACCTCCAGGTATCTCACCTTCCCAGTCTATGCCCGAGCTCTCAATACCTCCAGGTATCTCACCGTCCCTGCCCTTCACCAAGCTCTCAATACCTCCAGGTATATCACCGTCCCTGCCTGTCACCAAGCTCTCAATACCTCCAGGTATCTCACCTTCCCAGTCTGTCACCAAGCTCTCAATACCTCCAGGTATCTCACCTTCCCAGTCTAAACCTGAGCTCTCAATACCTCCAGGTATCTCACCTTCCCAGTCTAAACCTGAGCTCTCAATACCTCCAGGTATCCCACCTTCCCAGTCTAAACCTGAGCTCTCAATACCTCCAGGTATCTCACCTTCCCAGTCTAAACCTGAGCTCTCAATACCTCCAGGTATCTCACCGTCCCTGCCCTTCACCAAGCTCTCAATACCTCCAGGTATCTCACCGTCCCTGCCCTTCACCAAGCTCTCAATACCTCCAGGTATCTCACCTTCCCAGTCTAAACCTGAGCTCTCAATACCTCCAGGTATCTCACCTTCCCAGTCTAAACCTGAGCTCTAAATACCTCCAGGTATCTCACCTTCTCAGTCTGTGACCAAGCTCTCAATACCTCCAGGTATCTCACCTTCTCTGTGTGTGACCAAGCTCTCAATACCTCCAGGTATCTCACCTTCCCAGTCTAAACCTGAGCTCTCAATACCTCCAGGTATTTCACCTTCCCAGTCTACGCCCGAGCTCCCAATATCTCCAGGTATCCCACCGTCCCTGCCCTTCACCAAGCTCTCAATACCTCCAGGTAGCTCACCTTCCCAGTCTAAACCTGAGCTCTCAATACCTCCAGGTATCTCACCTTCCCAGTCTATGCCCGAGCTCTCAATAACTCCAGGTATATCACCGTCCCTGCCTGTCACCAAGCTCTCAATACCTCCAGGTATCTCACCTTCCCAGTTTATGCCCGAGCTCTCAATACCTCCAGGTATCTCACCGTCCCTGCCCTTCACCAAGCTCTCAATACCTCCAGGTATCTCACCATCCCAGTCTGTGACCAAGCTCTCAATACCTCCAGGTATATCACCGTCCCTGCCTATCATCAAGCTCTCAATACCTCCAGGTATCTCACCTTCCCAGTCTGTGACCAAGCTCTCAATACCTCCAGGTATCTCACCGTCCCTGCCCTTCACCAAGCTCTCAATACCTCCAGGTATCTCACCTTCCCAGTCTGTGACCAAGCTCTCAATACCTCCAGGTAGCTCACCTTCCTAGTCTACGCCCGAGCTCCCAATATCTCCAGGTATCCCACCGTCCCTGCCCTTCACCAAGCTCTCAATACCTCCAGGTAGCTCACCTTCCCAGTCTAAACCTGAGCTCTCAATACCTCCAGGTATCTCACCTTCCCAGTCTATGCCCGAGCTCTCAATAACTCCAGGTATATCGCCGTCCCTGCCTGTCACCAAGCTCTCAATACCTCCAGGTATCTCACCTTCCCAGTCTATGCCCGAGCTCTCAATACCTCCAGGTATCTCACCGTCCCTGCCCTTCACCAAGCTCTCAATACCTCCAGGTAGCTCACCTTCCCAGTCTATGCCCGAGCTCTCAATACCTCCAGGTATCTCACCTTCCCAGTCTGTGACCAAGCTCTCAATACCTCCAGGTATCTCACCGTCCCTGCCCATCACCAAGCTCTCAATACCTCCAGGTAGATCACCTTCCCAGTCTGTGACCAAGCTCTCAATACCTCCAGGTATCTCACCTTCCCAGTCTAAACCTGAGCTCTCAATACCTCCAGGTAGCTCACCTTCCCAGTCTACGCACGAGCTCCCAATATCTCCAGGTATCCCACCGTCCCTGCCCTTCACCAAGCTCTCAATACCTCCAGGTAGCTCACCTTCCCAGTCTGTGACCAAGCTCTCAATACCTCCAGGTATCTCACCTTCCCAGTCTAAACCTGAGCTCTCAATACCTCCAGGTAGCTCACCTTCCCAGTCTACGCCCGAGCTCCCAATATCTCCAGGTATCTCACCTTCCCAGTCTGTGACCAAGCTCTTAATACCTCCAGGTATCTCACCTTCCCAGTCTACGCTCGAGCTCCCAATATCTCCAGGTATCTCACCGTCCCTGCCCTTCACCAAGCTCTCAATACCTCCAGGTAGCTCACCTTCCCCGTCTGTGACCAAGCTCTCAATACCTCCAGGTATCTCACCGTCCCTGCCCTCCACCAAGCTCTCAATACCTCCAGGTAGCTCACCTTCCCAGTCTGTGACCAAGCTCTCAATACCTCCAGGTATCTCACCTTCCCAGTCTACGCTCGCGCTCCCAATATCTCCAGGTATCTCACCGTCCCTGCCCTTCACCAAGCTCTTAATACCTCCAGGTAGCTCACCTTCCCAGTCTATGCCCGAGCTCTCAATACCTCCAGGTATCTCACCTTCCCAGTCTGTGACCAAGCTCTCAATACCTCCAGGTATCTCACCGTCCCTGCCCTTCACCAAGCTCTCAATACCTCCAGGTAGCTCACCTTCCCAGTCTGTGACCAAGCTCTCAATACCTCCAGGCATCTCACCTTCCCAGTCTGTGACCAAGCTCTCAATACCTCCAGGTATCTCACCGTCCCTGCTCTTCACCAAGCTCTCAATACCTCCAGGCATCTCACCTTCCCAGTCTGTGACCAAGCTCTCAATACCTCCAGGTATCTCACCTTCCCAGTCTGTGACCAAGCTCTCAATACCTCCAGGTATCTCACCGTCCCTGCCCTTCACCAAGCTCTCAATACCTCCAGGTATCTCACCTTCCCAGTCTGTGACCAAGCTCTCAATACCTCCAGGTATCTCACCGTCCCTGCCCTTCACCAAGCTCTCAATATCTCCAGGTATCTCACCTTCCCAGTCTACGCCCGAGCTCTCAATATCTCCAGGTATCTCACCGTCCCTGCCCTTCACCAAGCTCTCAATACCTCCAGGTATCTCACCGTCCCTGCCCTTCACCAAGCTCTCAATACCTCCAGGTATCTCACCGTCCCTGCCCTTCACCAAGCTCTCAATACCTCCAGGTATCTCACCTTCCCAGTCTGTGACCAAGCTCTCATTACCTCCAGGTATCTCACCGTCCCTGCCCTTCACCAAGCTCTCAATATCTCCAGGTATCTCACCTTCCCAGTCTATGCCCGAGCTCTCAATATCTCCAGGTATCTCACCTTCCCAGTCTGAACCCCAACTCTCAATACCTCCAGGTATCTCACCATCCCAGTCTGTGACCAAGCTCTCAATACCTCCAGGTATATCACCGTCCCTGCCTATCATCAAGCTCTCAATACCTCCAGGTATCTCACCTTCCCAGTCTGTGACCAAGCTCTCAATACCTCCAGGTATCTCACCGTCCCTGCCCTTCACCAAGCTCTCAATACCTCCAGGTAGCTCGCCTTCCCAGTCTGTGACCAAGCTCTCAATACCTCCAGGTAGCTCACCGTCCCTGCCCTTCACCAAGCTCTCAATACCTCCAGGTATCTCACCTTCCCAGTCTGTGACCAAGCTCTCAATACCTCCAGGTATCTCACCGTCCCTGCCCTTCACCAAGCTCTCAATATCTCCAGGTATATCACCGTCCCTGCCTATCATCAAGCTCTCAATACCTCCAGGTATCTCACCGTCCCTGCCCTTCACCAAGCTCTCAATATCTCCAGGTATCTCCCCTTCCCTTTCTGTGACCGAGCTCTCAATACCTCCAGGTATCTCACCGTCCCTGCCCTTCACCAAGCTCTCAATATCTCCAGGTATCTCCCCTTCCCTTTCTGTGACCAACCTCTCAATACCTCCAGGTATCTCACCGTCCCTGCCCTTCACCAAGCTCTCAATATCTCCAGGTATCTCACCTTCCCAGTCTATGCCCGAGCTCTCAATACCTCCAGGTATCTCACCTTCCCAGTCTATGCCCCAGCTCTCAATACCTCCACGTATCTCACCTTCCCAGTCTACGCCCGAGCTCTCAATACCTCCAGGTATTTCACCTTCCCAGTCTGTGACCAAGCTCCCAATATCTCCAGGTATCTCCCCTTCCCTTTCTGTGACTGAGCTCTCTCTCTCACAGTTCAGGGAATCTTCAGGAATCCACTTACCTGCCAAACAGAAGTTTGAAGATCTTCACATATCCCGCCCGCCTTACATACCCCCTGTCTGGGACAGAGCTCACATGCCCAGGTGCCTCAGTCTTTCCACGTAGCTCACTTATGTCTAGGGCAAAGTTCTCAGCCCTACCAGGTATAGCACCCATTTTATATCTTCCCTATCTGTGGCAGAGCTGACAGCTCCATAGATCTCACCTCTCCAGTCGAGGAAAACCAAACTATCAAGGTAGCTCACCACCCTTTATGCAGAACACACTTCATACCTCCAGGTATCACACCTCTCCGGTCTGACACACAGCAGACACCTCCAAGTGTGTTAATTTCCTTGTCTAGGGAACGGCTCAGTCCCCCCACTGTCTAAGAGACCTCATATGTCCAGGTATCAATTTCCATTCTGTAGGATAGAACTCGCACCTCTCGCAAGCTGCACCCCCTCTGCACCTCAGTCTAGGACAGAGCGCACATCTTCGGGAAGTTCACCTCCTCTCTCTAGGGCAGAGCCCACATGTCCAGGGATCTTCGTTTCTTTATCTAGAACAGAACGCGCGTCTCTGGGGAGCCCAGATCCACCACTATTTAGGACAGAGCCCACACCATCAGGTAGCTCACCTTCTCTATCTAGGGCTGAGCTCACATCTCCAGGTATCTCAATGCTCTTGCCTAGGACAGACCCACATCTCAGAGTACCCACTCGTACCTCACTGTCTAGATTAAAGCACACACCTTCGTGCAGCTCACCTTCTCTGTCTGAGACAGAGCTCACATCTCCAGGTATTTTGATTACATTGTCTAGGACAGAACTCCTATCTCTGGGTAGCTCACCTCTTTTTCCCATCTGCCTCCCTCACTGTCTAGGTCAGAGATAACCCACCCCTCCTGCCCTGGACAGAACTCTCGTCGCTGCCAGGTATGTCAGCACCCTTACCTTTCCTGTCTGTGACCCCTTTTCTTGGCTCCGGGACGAGGTCTCACCAGGTTCTGGGGGGCATCTCTCAGCCCAAAGCTCTTTGCCACATGGCCCAGGTGGAGGAGGCGCACGTGGAAGATGTGCTTCAGGCTCTTGTGGTAGGTGGCGTAAGACCGGATGAAGGACTGCAGGGCTGGAAAAAACACCAACACGTCAAACATGAGCTCCCACTGCGACACCTCGATTTACAGTCATGTGCAGGAGTTCAAACAGGAGTTCAGTTTGTGGAATCATAAAGGAGTGGTGCCCTACCAAAGTCAAGTGGCATCTAATAATTTAGCACAGTCGGTCCCTTCATAGGTACCATCTTTATTCCAATATATCCAGGGCGGGCACACACCTGTGGACACCCACCAAGACTGGCCAGGGTGGGCTCATGAAAGGGCACGCACTTGCACACACTCACGGTTGCACTCACCAAGGCTGGCCAGGGCAGGCTCTGGTATGGGCACGCACCTGAGGACACACGCCAGGGTGGGCACAAACCTGTACACACTCACACCTGCACCACCAAGGCTGGCCATGGTGAGTTCTTTGGTGGGCACGCACCTGTACACACTCATGTTTGCACCCACCAAATCTGGCCAGGGCGTGCTCCAGGGTGAGCAGGCACCCGAGGACATCCACTAGGGCTGGCCAGGGCAGGCTCTTGGGTGGGCATGCACCTGCACAAACTCACGCCTGCCGCCCAAAACAAGGCTGGCCAGGGTGGGCACGCACCCTAGGACACTGACAAAGGCTGGCCAGGGTGGGCTCCAGGGTGCACATGCAGGCAGGCCAGGACGGGCACGCACCTGTGCGCACACACCATGGCTAGCCAGGGCGTGCATTGGGGTGGGCACACACTTGTGGACACCCTCCAGGGCTGGCCAGGGTGGGCTCTTGGGTGGACACACACACATGTATACACTCATGCCTGCACCCACCAAGGCTGGCCAGGGTGGGCCCAGGGTGGGCACACAGGGTGGCCAGGGCAGGCCCCGGGGTGGGCACACAGGGTAGCCAGGGCAGGCCCCGGGGTGGGCACACAGGGTAGCCAGGGCAGGCCCCGGGGTGGGCACACAGGGTAGCCAGGGCAGGCCCCGGGGTGGGCACACAGGGTAGCCAGGGCAGGCACACCTGTGGAGGCCCACCAAGGTTGGCATGGGCGGGCTCCGGGGTGGGCACACAAGCTGGCCAGGGTGGGCTCCGGGGCGGGCACACAAGCTGGCCTGGACAGGCTCCAGGCTGGGCACACAGGCTGGCCTGGGTGGGCACACAGGCTGGCATGGGCGGACTCAGAGGTGGGGCCACGGGCTGGCCAGGGCGGACTCAGGGGTGGGCACACAGGCTGGCCAGGGCAGGCCTTGGGGTGGGCACACAGGCTGGCCAGGGCAGGCTCTGGGGTGGGCACACAAGCTGGCCAGGGTGGGCATGCACCTGTGGAGGCCCACCAAGGTTGGCCAGGGCGGGCTCCGGGGTGGGCACACAGGCTGGCCAGGGCGGGCTCTGGGGTGAGCACACAGGCTGGCCATGGCGGGCTCCGGGATGGGCACACAGGCTGGCCATGGCGGGCTCCGGGATGGGCACACAGGCTGGCCAGGGCAGGATCCATGGTGGGCACACAGGCTGGCATGGGCGGACTCAGAGGTGGGGCCACAGGCTGGCCAGGGCGGACTCAGGGGTGGGCACAGGCTGGCCAGGGCAGGCTCTGGGGTGGGCACACAAGCTGGCCAGGGTAGGCATGCACCTGTGGAGGCCCACCAAGGTTGGCCAGGGCGTGCTCCGAGGTGGGCACACAGGCTGGCCAGGGCGGGCTCCGGGATGGGCACACAGGCTGGCCAGGGCAGGATCCATGGTGGGCACACAGGCTGGCGTGGGCAGGATGCATGGTGGGCACACAGGCTGGCCAGGGTGAACTCAGGGGTGGGGCCACAGGCTGGCCAGGGCGGGGACACAGGCTCCGGGGTGGGCACACAGGCTGGCCAGTGTAGGCCCTGGGGTGGGCACACAGGCTGGCCAGGGCGGGCACACAGGCTGGCCAGGGGCGGGCACACAGGCTGGCCAGGGTGGGCACACAGGCTGGCCAGGGTGGGCACACAGGCTGGCCAGGGTGGGCACACAGGCTGGCCAGGGCAGCCCCTCACCTGTCTTCGCCTGCTGGAGGGTCTCCTCGCTCGAGTGCACATATTCTTCAAACTTGCTCTGTAGGACGGTGGCCCGCTGCCGCAGCTCCTGCTCGCCGGCTCCCGGGGGCTTCTGGACGGGCAGCGAGGGGGCGGGGGGAGGGGGATTAAAGAAAAAGGCAGGCTTTGAGGTGCGAATAATAAAGCAGTTTAGAATAGATTTAATAACAGTAAAATCACACAGTAACCACCGAGGGCCACCGAGGGTAATCCTCTCTATATTACTAGTAAAAAACATCCTAACATTAATATTAAGATACTAAAGCCCAGCAAAGAGGGGGGAGGCGAGGGAGGGGGCCGGGGGCACCGGAGTCAAGGGGAGCAAAAGAGACAGAGGGGCTGGAGACAAAGGGGGGAGGCAGAGAGGGAGGAAGATGCACGTGGAGGAAAAGAGACGAGAGCGGGAAAGGTGAAAAGAGGGGGGGGGGGGCAGAAAGGGGAGATGGGGAGACTGAGATAAGGAGAGACAGGAGAAGGGGGGCTGAATTTAAGAGAGACCCTGGAGAGGGGGGAGACGAAAGAACCAGTGGGAGACTGTCAGAAAAGAAGGATGGAAAGGAAGGGGAGAGGGGCAGATAGATGAAGGGGGTAGAGGAAAGGGATGCAGAGAGGGACAGAGGCAGAGAGATAGAGAGGTGCTGAGGAAAGGAGGCAGAAAGAGGGAGAGAGGGAGGGACAGAGAGAGAGGGAGGGACAGAGGCAGAGAGAGGGAGGGAGAGAGAGGGAGGGAGGGACAGAGGCAGAGAGAGGGAGGGAGAGACAGAGGCAGGGAGGGACAGAGAGAGAGGGACAGAGAGAGAGGGACAGAGAGAGAGAGGGACAGAGAGTGGGGGACAGAGGAAAGGAGGCAGAGAGGGACAGAGACAGAGATTGAGATGTGCTGAGGAAAGGAGGAAGAAAGAGGGAGTGAGGGAATGACAGAGGGAGGGGCAGAGAGAGGGAGGGGCAGAGAGAGGGAGGGACAGAGGCAGAGAGAGGGAGTGAGAGACAGAGGCAGACAGAGGCAGAGAGAGGGAGTGAGAGACAGAGGCAGAGAGGGAGGGACGGAGAGAGAGGGAGTGACAGAGAGGGAGAGACAGAGGGGGGAGAGGAAAGGAGGCAGAGAGGGACATAGGCAGAGAGAGGGAGGGAGCGAGGCAGAGTGAGGGAGGGAGAGGCAGAGAGGGAGGGACAGATGGAGAGCGAGGGATAGAGAGGGGGGACAGAGGAAAGGAGGCAGAGGGGGACAGAGGCAGAGAGATGGAGAGGTGCTGAGGAAAGGAGTCAGAAAGAGGGAGAGAGGGAGGGACAGAGCAGAGAGAGGGAGGGAGGGAGAGACAGAGTCAGGGGGGGGACAGAGGCACAGAGAGGGAGGGACAGAGGAAAGGAGGCAGAGAGGGACAGAGAGATGGAGAGGTGCTGAGGAAAGGAGGCAGAAAGAGGGAGGGACAGAAAGAGGGAGGGACAGAGGCAGAGAGAGGGAGGGAGGACAGAGGTAGAGAGAGGGAGGGGGAGACCGGGGCAGAGAGGGAGGGACAGAGGCACAGAGAGGGAGGGACAGAGGAAAGGAGGCAGAGAGGGACGGAGGTAGAGAGATGGAGAGGTGCTGAGGAAAAGAGGCAGAAAGAGGGAGAGAGGGAGGGACAGAGAGAGGGAGGGAAAGAGGCAGAGAGAGGGAGGGAAAGAGGCAGAGAGGGAGGGAGGGACAGAGAGGGACAAAGGCAGGAAGATGGAGTGGAGCTGAGGAAAGGAGGGAAGGACGGACAGAGGGAGGGTGGGACGGACAGAGAGAGGGAGGGAGTAACACAGGCAGGTAGATGGAGGAGGGCAGAGGAAAGAAGGCAGAGAGAGGGAGAGGCAGAGAGAGGGAGGGAGAGACAGAGGCAGAGAGAGGTAGAGAGGGACAGATGCAGAGAAGGGGGGAAGGACAGAGGCAGAGGGAGGGACAGAGGCAGAGAGAGGGAGGGGCAGAGAGAGGAGGGACAGAGAGAGGGGGGACAGGGACAGAGGCAGAGAGGGAGGGACAGAGGCAGAGAGGGGGGGGCAGAGGCAGGAAGATGAAGAGGAGCAGAGCAGAGGAAAGGAGACAGAGAGAGGGAGGAACAGTGGTACAGGGAGGGAGAGAGGCAGAGAGAGGGAGGGACAGAGTGAGAGAAAGGGAGAGACAGAGGCAGAAAGATGGAGTGGTACAGAAAAAGGAGGCAGTGTGAGGTAGGGACAGAGGAAATGAGAGAGAGGGACAGAGGCAGAGAGAGGGAGGGACAGAGGCAGGTAGATGGCGAGGAACAGAGAAAAGCATGCAGAAAGAGGGAGGGACAGAGGGAAGAAGACATCAGTAAAGATGGTGAGAAACAGACTACGGAGGATGGAGGAGCTGGAATACATAGGCAACGTGAGAAGAAAGATTGAATATAGATGCTTAAACTAAATAGTAGAGACACAAGACAGTTTTAAAAGAAGTTAGAGACCGTAATCCATGAAGTAGAGAGTGGCTGACAGAAAAAGAGGGCTAGGTTGCAGGAATATAAAGTTGAACCCTTAAAGTTACTATGCAAACCTTAGCTAAATCCCCTGGAAGCTATGGTGCATGGCAGATAGACTTAACGCAGGACAATGTGTAAAGTATTTATGCAGTACCAAAACAGTAATAACGTTGAAATTCAAAACAATAAAAATCTGACAACACATTAGAAAAAGAGTACAATGTAATAAACAAAATCACACCACAGCGACATAAATCTAACGGGGAACCTGAGATATGAATTTTTTACGTTTAAAGTAGCACAAAAAAGCACAAAGTTCCAATGATAGTCAATGGTCACGGTAGAGCAGCACCTCATCGCAATTTGACCCTGGCAGCAAAGGAGCGCGGGTCAGATACATTAACAGGGTCAGGACTTTAAGTGGGATTAAAAAACTGGGGGGTCTCTCAAAGGGGCGTGGCAGTGTAATTAGGGGCGTGGCTTTCAAACACTTATGCTAAAAATCTGTGTTTAGCATAGTGTTGCCGCACTTGTATTTTGCTGTTTCTGCCATTGCATCCAGGTATGTGATACAACAAGTAACATCAGACCTACAAGAAATAAGGACTATTGGCTTTGTCAATTGTTATTAGTTGCATAAGAGAAATAAGCTGCAACTATGGCTTGTTACAAATAATATTGAAAAAGATTTCAATTAAAGCCCTGGTGACCCTACCACAATGTTGCTGCTCTTGCGTTTCAAAAGAGGAGGGAAATCCAGAAAGAAAATGACACTTTAAAAGGATTTCCCTTTCCCCACAACCCTCACCTGGCATGACGTCATGCCGTAACTTCTCTGCTAGTGAGAAGTGAGCAGTGTGGGCAGCGCACATCCATATGCCTACTCTCACGTAACGGGTCTCTATCGGGCTGTTTTGCGCACTGGCTCTTTTTTCCGGACTGGAGTGACAGCAAACTGCTGTCACTGCAGTCCGGAAAAAAACGGACCGTCTCTGTGTCAGCGCACAAAACAGAGCCCGATAGAAACCCGTTTCGAGGCCCCTTTTAAAAAACTGCCGGTGCTCAGACCCCTGGAGACCCGGCCCACTTAAAGCCCTGAACAGGGTTCATCCTTGTCAAAGACTTTAGTTCCCAATTCACCACAGGAGTACATTTCTAAAGCCCCCCCCCCAGGACCTAGGGGTGGTAGTTAGAGACTCACAGGGTGTCAAGCAGGGTCCAGTCTAGGTCCAGTTACCATTGATCAGCTGGGCATTGAAAGGAAAGGCCTCGTGTAGGTTGCTGTATCCCTGTAGCTTGAACAGGAGGCCAGCCTTACCTCTTAGTCCTGGGTACAATAGGGAGAGCAGCTCCACTGCTCTTCTCAGGTCCTCCTCTGATTTTCCACAGGTCTAGAAGTGCTGTGAAGTGGGTGCATGGAGATGCCACACTCATGCCTGGCATGAGCTAGTGGGCAGGAATCACCCCAGGGGACACCCTAACCAATGGGGTAGAGTGTCCCAGGGCTAACCCTACACACTTTGGACATTTTCAAGATGGCCAAAGTGTTCGGCCCCACTTAACTTGGGATCCAAGGGCTGGGAGTATGTATGTGGAGTGTACTATGGTAACCTTAGTTCCTTTCACATTTAACACCAAAATACAGTTTGTGGCAGTCACTGTACCCACAACTACCCCCGATAGACGTCTGGTAAAACAAAGATGAGTTTTCAACAACCAGACATGGGATACACAAGAATTATTGCAGTATCCAGCCATCGCCCTTTTAAGTGCACCCGGATTACTGTATGTAAACCCAGCAGATGCTTCAAACAGGCTATGACACTATAATGCCCAAAGGAGGCCACTGGTATTGGGTCCCAAAGAAGGGCCCTGACCAAGTGTCAGCCAACGCTTGCCTTCAACAGGGGGGGGCCTTTTTAAAGTTAATCAAGTGTTTGGTTTGGGCCCAGCCCATAGGCCATCCTGTCAAGAGCACACAACCACCTCCCCATAACCAAGACTCTTTGCCCTCGTCATGTTAACACGTTCACATCTAAGCCATGCCTATTCAAATGCTAATTACTCGCTGGCAGAAGATAGAGCGCAAAATATAACTTCAGCTTCCAGGGGCTTCAAGGTAACTTTTCTAAACACCATTCTTCCAAAGCATTCATTACAAAACTGACTTCGCCAGCGAGTTAGGATTGTGATAACAGCTTCAAAAAGAAAACCAATCAGCTGCTTCCTAGCCAGAGATAACATTTATCAAACAAAAAATTGTATCCCAATGCTTTCCTATGGAACAGCTAACCATGCTCCAGAGAAAACAACTTTAAGGGCATTTTCACAGTAAGGAAATGTTCAACATTAAACTTTTACATGTTCTGCTTTTAAATACCAATCACCTTGTCTTTGGGCAGTAAGGTCTACTGGGGGAGCGAGGGGGAGGACTTATTAATATCTAAACAGTTGCTTTAGGCTGGTCAAAAAGTGGTTATTGTGACAGGTTGAATCTGCAGTTTAAAACTGCACAGCCAGGCTACACTGGTGGACCTGGAGGCATGCTTTGCAGTGCCACAGCAGAGGATGGCACAGCCAGGCTACACTGGTGGACCTGGAGGCATGCTTTGCAGTGCCACAGCAGAGGATGCCACAGTGAGTGCTGCAGGGCACTGGTTGAATTTAATTTACAGACCCGGAGTACACTTGGTGCCATATAATAGGGACTTATAGGCAAATTAAACAAACCAATCAGGTGTATACCACTTTTACCAGGTTGAGAGGAGGAGCACAGGCACCTTACCACTGGTTAGCAGGAGTAAGATGCAAAGAGTTCCATAGCAGGAAAAAAAGGGTTCGGCAAAAAGGCGAAAAATTCTGGGGTGACCCTGAAGAAAAGGGCAACATTTCCCAACATGGACCTTCCTCTGTAAACCAATACGGTGTTGACGTACGGGTAGCACAGGAACCAGTGGGGGATGAACCAGAACACAAAGTCATAAACATAATGACAGACTGTGGTCTGTGATGAAAGTCAGGAGCCATGGGCTCCAGATAAGAGCCCCCCTTCCCCACCTTGCTGTCACTGCCATCATCCTTTGTGACAATATACAAAGTTCATTATGTGCAGTCTGACTTTGGGCAGAAGCACATACTTACCAGCCCAAGCCACTTTAATCCAGGGTGCCCAAGAAAGGAACATGCAAAAATGGCCATTCACTTTAAAAACCAATGATTAAAAATTTAATTAGGGATTCTTGTAGACTGGGATTTGGACCCTTGGCCAGTTTCCTTGAATTAAATAATGACTTTGCCTCTGCAGTCAGTTCTTTGAAGAGCCACACCCCAAAGGTGCATGAACCCAGAGAGAAGGCTTCCTGGGAACCGGTGCTGCCTAACCTTCTCCACTCTCACCACTTACCTGGAAGATGTTCAGAAGTTTGGACTGGATTGTGACTTCAAACGTCTATTACAGAACTTCTCATGAAGCATGCAGCAGACAGCGGCTCCTGGGTCCAGGCCCCGACGATCAAATCCTTTCTGCTACTGGTGTCCTGGAGATTTACATTGTTCCTGAGCTTCAAGTACGCCCCTTTAGCATTTGTCCCTTACGGTAGAGAGTCAAGACGTTAAAGATTTACGCAGGGAGGTGGTGTGGGGTTAGAGTCATAAGGAACTGTAAATCCTTTTTCACCCTTCGCAAGTTGCTGGAAACATGTTCTGAACCTGCATGGTTAGGGACAGTTATCTGTAACCACCTTGTACCTGGAAACCCCTTGGGGTAGCTGCGCGCCTTGCAAGTTGCTGAATAAATAAACTCAAAAGAACATCAAATACCAATCAATTAATGTCCAGCCAGTGTTTTTTCTTAAAAATGAGGCTCCCAATGTTCATAGATTTATACAGAATACACAGAGAAACCATCTATTTTCCTGCCTATATTATTTTTAAATATGGATTAAAATGGAAATGATGTGTTTTAGTGGGTGCTCTAAACGCCATCAGTCATGCCTGATAGGCCAATAGCTGTGTAGACTGACAGGTGAATGAGCTAAACACATGAGAGGACGTTTCTTTAAGGCTGCAAGAAGTATTCCAAGAGTCCAGCTCTGGGACCCGTCTTGATGGTTCATTTCTCCCAGACTAGTCCTAGCACAGTGTTTGTCTTTCAGTGTCTACCTGGAAGCTGTGGTGGAGCTGTGACCCTGCTGGAGATCCGAAAGAGGGGCAGAAAAGAGGAGGTTGAACCACTTGAATACCTGCTAACCTGTGGGCAGAGGGTGGTAGCCCTTCCAGGAAACAATGGAGTAGGAAAGGGCAGGAGCATGTGCCTGTTCTTCAACAGGGCCCTCTGTCTTCAACCTTCCACACCCTGGAGAGTAATCCACTACAAGGCTCCTCAGGCATGTCCTGGAGGCGCCCCTGTAATTCACATGGCTGTCTTGGGTTCTCTCTTGCCTCCATTTTTGGTACCACTTGGGTTTCTGGAAATCAATGGATCCCTGTGGAGCCAAAGCCACATGTACCAGACACTTCACACAGAGATGTTGTACATACACATGCATCATTCATGACCGACATGGATGGAGCAAAGGATCCGCACGCAAGAGACAGACAGGTCTATTTAAAACGCAGGAGAGGCCAGTAGGAGACTGCCCATAGCATGGGACAGGTTAAAACGCCTCTCCTGCCTCCAGAATCTGCTGCTGCCACCATGTTCAGTCCTCAGCAGCCCAGTGAGTGAACAGTCACTCTCAGAAAAGGGGGTCTCACATGGTGTGGCCATCTAGGCCACAAAACCGCTGACCCTGAATTATATGGAACTCTCTTCCACCGGAAGTACGCAGAATCTCCTCCACGACTGCTTTCAAACTGGAAGCCAAAAGATTCCTAATGAACACATTCTTACCCTAACTGGGCTGGGCTCACCTGCTCGAAGTCATTGATCCTATAACCATTGTACCCTCATTTGATGCTGGTCTTCTTTACCTCATTGTGTGCCCTCCTTCGTAGCCCGCTATATACCTGTTTATTGTATTACTCTCCTTAAATCATTTGTCTTGTAATTATGAGATTATTCCTGTTCTGTATTCTTACTTGATGTCGATATTGCATTTATGTCCTTCCTTCCATCCGTTTGTAAAGCGCTCTGATATCCTTCGGGATCTTGTGGGCGCTATATAAAACTTTATAAATAAATAAAGCGCCACTCTGGGTCCATCCGTTTGTAAAGCGCTCTGATATCCTTCGGGATCTTCTTCGCGATATATAAAACTTTATAAATAAATAAAGCGCCACTCTGGGTTGCATTTTGCGTTATAGTTGGCCCTCCGCAGACACAATTGTCCTGTGTGCCGAGACATGAAAGTAAAGAACCTACAGCACTTGCTGCTGAACTCGAGGCAGGAGCACACAGTCTTCACAGCCATGCGGAGTTGGGGGGGTCCCTTTGGTGCCAACAGTCTGAAGGGCTTTTCTACAGACTAAAAGTGTCCTCCAGCAAAAAAAGATCTTTAGTATCACCAAGTGAGAGCCTCCAGAATTGACAGAGGTACCTCAAAAAAGAGGCAGCCATGCCACAAGGGAGACCTAACAGGCCCTGACCAGTAGCAGGCAGCAGCATGGAATATTGACCCATATGGTACCCTGGACCCTCAACCTACACTATCCAGATAGGGCCCTACAGCAACTGGGACTGGCCTAGGAAACACAAACAACAATTGAGAGTCCAAGCCGAGATACTGGCCTTTCGTCTCCTCCCTGGCTCCCTGACCCAAGAGATACCCTGAACACATGACAGCCTCCCCTCTGATACTGCAAAGAGAGCCAAGACAAAGATGAGAGAAGGTCAAACAAGTTAGGAGACAAAAGGGATGGGAAGGGAGAAAAGGATAGTGCTGTAAAGTGGGGAAAAGGAGAGAGAAAGAAAGAAAGTAAAGGTAGGAGAGCGATCGAAGACAAAGGAGGAAAGAAGAAGACATACGAGAAAAGGCTAGACTGCAGCAAATGTGTAGGGGGAAAGAACAAATTAGAGGGTTCGATACGGGGCGGACACAGAGTCATCTTAAAAGAGAATGTGAAGTGGAGAAAATGGGCAACAGAAAGAGTACACGGATAGCAAAGAAAGAAAAGAGGACGAAACATCAAAAGTCAAGGACACAGGGCAACAGCGCAGAACGGGACATGACCACAGTCCTTCCCAAAAGGTTTCGGCCTCTGGAAAACCAGATTGGCTGGAGTAGAGTCACTCCAATGTCAACAGAAGACACGAACTGGGAGCACTGAATTCTCTACAGTGGACAACAGGGTGATGAAGTTTACGTGTAAACATTCCCCATTGCCTGGAAGTAAGGAGATTCTCCCTCCTAAGATGGCGACTACTCGGGCGAGCCGAGCAAACAGAATGGCAGGCTCGCTTGCAGGAGCCCATTGTTGCCACGCCCCTGCACTGAACATTCTACACACTCCTCAGGCTCGCTCAAGTGAGCCCATTGTTTCCACGCCCCTGCACTGAACATTCTACGCCCTCCTCAAGCTCAATCACGTGAGCTCATTGTTGCCAAACCTCTGCACTGAACATTCTACGCACTCCTCCGGCTCGCTCACGTGAGCTCATTGTTGCCAAACCCTGCACTGAACATTCTACGCATCCTCAAGCTCGCACACATGAGCCAATTGCTGCCATGCCCCTGCACTGAATATTCTACGCCCTCCTCAGGCTCGCGCACTTGAGCCCATTGCGGTCACGTCCTTGCACTGCACATTCTACGCCCTCTTCAGGCTCGCTCACGTGAGCCCATGGTTGCCCCGCCCTTGCACTGAACATTCTACGCTCTCCTCATGCTCGCTCACGTGAGTCCATTGTTGCCATGCTCCTGCACTGAACATTCCACGCACTCCACAGGCTCGCTCATGTGAGCTCATTGCTGCCACGCCCCTGCACTGAACATTGTACGCACTCCTCAGGCTGGCTCATGTGAGCCCATTTCTGCCACACCCCTGCACTGAAGAATCTACGCACTCCTCAGGCTCGCTCACATGAGCCCATTGTTGCCACGCCCCTTCACTGAACATTCTACTCACTCCTGAGGCTCGCTCACGCGAGCCCATTGTTGCCACGCCCCTGTCCTGAACATTCTACGGACTTCTGAGGCTCGCTCACGTGAGTCCATTGTTGCTACGCTCCTGCAATGAACATTCTACGCACTCCTCAGGCTCGCTCACGTGAGCCCATAGTTGCCACACCCTAGCACTGAACATTCTACACACTCCTCGCTCCAGTCCTGCCAAAATGGCTGGGACATACAACACCCTGTTTGACCTAATCCGGCCCCGATAAGAGCCAACTCTGTTAAGAGGCTTTGAAGCGATAGGCAGCATGTTCCATGTCAAGTCAGTCAAGTCAGATAATTTATATAGCGCACTACATACCCAGAGGGTCTCAAGGCGCTTAGGTAGGAGAGGAGGATTACTTGTCAAATATCCACGTTTTAAGTTGCTTTCTAAAGGCTAGGTGGTTCTGGGTAAGGCGAAGGTGGGTGGGGAGTGAGTTCCATGTTTTAGCTGCCAGGTATGAGAAGGATCTGCCTCCCATGGTGGTCTTGTTGATGCGGGGTACAGTGGCGAGGGCTTGGCTGGCAGAACGTAGTTGGCGGGAGGGGGTGTAGAAGGACAGTCGTGAGTTGAGGCATTCTGGTCCGATGTCGTAGAGTGATTTGTGTGCGTGGGTTAGCAGTCGGAAAGTGATCCTCTTATTGACGGGTAGCCAGTGGAGGTCTTTCAGGTGGCCAGAGATGTGTTCGTTACGCGGGATGTCTAATATGATCCTGGCTGAGGCGTTTTGGATTCGTTGGAGTTTCTTCTGGAGTTTAGCGGTAGTGCCTGCGTAGAGGGTGTTGCCGTAGTCCAGTCGGCTCGTGACCAGAGCATGGGTGACTGTTTTTCTGGTTTCGGTGGGGATCCAGCGAAATGTTTTTTTGAGCATGCGAAGAATGTTGAAGCAGGATGAGGATACGGCGTTGACTTGTCTGTTCATTGAGAGTGAAGAATCCAGGATAACGCCTAGGTTCCGTGCGTGGTCTGTCGGGATGGGTGCTTTTCCAAGGGCTTCCGGCCACCAAGAGTCGTCCCATGAAGAGGGGGATGTACCTAAGATGAGGACTTCTGTTTTATCTGAGTTCAGTTTCAGACGGCTTTGTTTCATCCATTCGGCAACTTCTTTTATTCCTTCGTGTAGGTTGGTTTTGGCGGTGCTGGGGTCATTGGTGAGAGAGAGGATCAGTTGAGTGTCATCCGCGTAGGAGATGATGTTGAGGTTGTGTTGGCGAGCGATGGCCGCAAGGGGGCTCATGTATACGTTGAAGAGGGTGGGACTGAGTGAGGATCCTTGTGGTACTCCACAGATGACTTCAGTGGCCTCGGACTTGAATGGTGGAAGGCGGACTCTTTGGGTTCTTCCGGTGAGGAACGAGGTGATCCATTCAAGTGCTTTTCCTTGTATTCCGATGTTTCTGAGGCGTTGTAAAAGGGTGCTGTGGCAGACTGTGTCGAAGGCTGCAGAGAGGTCGAGGAGGATGAGGGCGACTGTGTCTCCATTGTCCAGTAGAGTTCGAATGTCATCTGTTGCTGCGATGAGGGCGGTCTCAGTGCTGTGTTTTGCTCGGAAGCCAGATTGTGAGGAGTCGAGGGATTTGTTGGCTTCTAGGAAAGCGGAGAGTTGGTTGTTGACAGCTTTCTCGATGACTTTGGCTGGGAAAGGAAGGAGCGATATGGGGCGATAGTTTTTGAGTTCGGTGGGGTCCGCTGTGGGTTTTTTCAGGAGGGCGGTGAGTTCAGCGTGTTTCCAGCTTTCCGGGAAGGTAGCGGAATTGAAGGAGCAGTTGATGACGTCTCGGAGGTGCGGTGCTATTATGGAGTCTGCTTTGTTGAAGATGTGGTGAGGACATGGGTCTGTGGGGGATCCTGAGTGGATAGAGTTCATCAGGCGGATGGTGTCCTCAGTGGAGATTGGGTTCCAATCGTTAAGAGTGTTCAAGAGGGGAGGTTGTTCATCATGTGGTTGGGTGGGTTGGACTCCGGGTTGGTTGTCGAAGCTGTTGTGGATGTCTGCAATTTTGTTGTGGAAGAATAACGCCAGGGAGTCGCAGAGGGCTTGAGAAGGGGTGATGTCGTTGGAGTTGGCCGAGGGGTTGGTAAATTCCTTGACGATGTTGAAGAGTTCCTTGCTGTTGTGGGCGTTGTTGTCTAGTCGATCCTTGAATGCTGTTTTCTTGGCCTTTCGGATTAGTTGGTGGTGTGTGCGGGTGGCGTTTTTGAAGGCGTCCTTGGTGCTAGTGGTTGGGTCTTTTTTCCAGGCTTTTTCAAGGGAGCGGCAGAGTTTCTTGGACTTCTTAAGATCATCGTTGAACCAGGAGGCCTTCTTGCTGCCAGGTTTGCTTTGACGTTTTTTCAGTGGTGCTAGGATGTCGGCGGTGTTGGATATCCATAGGGTGAAGTTGGCGGCGGCTTGGTCTGGGTTAGAAGAGTGGGCTGGTGTGTTTAGAAGGAGCGATGAGGAGATCTGGTCGATGGTGATTTTGTTCCAGTTTCTTTGCAGAGTTGGTTGGAGGTGGTTGGTGGGTTTCGGCTTGTTGTAGGTGAAGTGAACGCAGCTGTGGTCAGTCCAGAGGAGATCCGTAGTGTGGCTGAAGGAGACATGATTGCTGGAGGTGAAGATGGGGTCGAGTGTGTGACCTGCGATGTGGGTGGGGGAAGTGACCAGTTGTTTAAGTCCGAGGTTGGCGAGGTTGTCCAAGAGGGTGGTGGTGTTGCGGTCGTTGTTCTTTTCAAGGTGAAAATTGAGGTCTCCCAGAAGGATGTAATCTTTGGAGGGGAGCGCGTGTGGAGTGATGAAGTCCGTGATGTCTTCACTGAATTTTGAGCAGGGTCCTGGTGGTCTGTAAAGGAGGGTGCCTCTGAGTGTGGTCTTGGGATCGATGTGGATCTGGAAGTGAAGGTGTTCAGAGTTGGCGAGGTTGACGTCAGAGCTGGTTGAGATGTGGATTGATTTTTTATGGACGATAGCGATTCCTCCTCCTGTGTGGCCGGTGCGGTCCTTGCGTGTGATCTTATAGTCTTCCGGGATGGCAATGGTGATGTCTGGGGCGGAGGAAGCGTTCATCCATGTTTCTGTAAGGAAGGCGACGTCCGGAGAGATGGTGTCTAGTAGATTCCAGAGGTTGATGGCGTGTCTGTGGACCGATCGGGTGTTGAGCAGGATGCATTGTAGGTGGTTGGCGTCGGGAATCTGAGGTGTGGTCGT
The DNA here is from genome assembly GCF_964263255.1 of Lissotriton vulgaris. Taxonomy (NCBI): domain Eukaryota; kingdom Metazoa; phylum Chordata; class Amphibia; order Caudata; family Salamandridae; genus Lissotriton; species Lissotriton vulgaris. Next base: position 1,994,716,777 of record NC_141693.1, on the reverse strand, counting down.
AGTGGAGATGTTGTCGGTGCCACTGAATTTGCAGGAGTAGCAGGAGAAAGGTCCATGGGTGTGTCCAGGAGCAGCTTGGACGCAGTTGGGGGCACGGCCGGGGTTAAGGGCTAGGAGGGTGGCGGCATCGTAGGAAATGCGGGAGGGCTGGGCAGCGCGAGGGGCAGGGGGTCTGGCGCTGGGCGCGGTCCAGGCGCGGACGGGCGTAGACGGGCTTACCTTTGGCGCACCTTCGGCGCGGATTGGGCGCGAAATTCTGCGCGTGAACGCTGCGCGCTGATGCATTAGTCATATATGGATGGTGGAGGGGGCGGAGCGTGGGAGGGGCTGCAGGGAGGCGGGAGCGAGGTCCAGGGAGGGTCAGGGACGGTCAGCAAATCAACAAAATGGCTGTGTGGTAAACAAATGTTGCGAGCGTCTCAGCCAACAAAAGCCACACTGAAATTGGAGCGCTATGCAGGGCAAGACTATCTGAGGCCAGCAGAGAGAGGAAAGCGCTATATCAGGTGAGGTTACAAAGCGCTATGCAGGGCTAATAATTAATCACACTCGACATGTAAATCTGTTAGGCAGCAAGGCACAGCAGCGTGACCGCAGCGCAGCTTTGAATTCCTGATTATGATGAAAATGGCAAGAAATGCGATGCAGAATTCAGCTTTAAAAATACGATACCAGCCAGGAGAGGAGAGGAGGGAGGGAGCGACCGTTTCTGGTGTAGGAGCTTAACAAATCTGTACTCAAATGTGTGTGTTTATAGTTGTTAAGAACGGTACGGAGGTTGGGGGTGGTGCTTGTTTGGGTACAACGGGTGTGTTTCTGCAACGCTGATTTTAAGTTTTTTAACTAAAAAGGACAACCTCTGCTCACTAATGATTGTTTGGAAACAAAGTGTCATCATCTGATCACATTTTTGGGGGAAAATAAACATTCTCAAAACACGAGCCGAGGGAATAGAAACAAATAGTGTGTCACAAACCACGTATATGCTGAGGAGACTGCAACATGTATAAGGGCCAGTCTCCATGGGAGGGTAAAAACCACCACAAGGAGGAACAAATAAAACAGATTCACCTATGAAAAGCATCAATTTATGAACGTCACATAAAGGAACCAATGACAAGCGATGGGCGTGCTCAAAGCTCACAGAGCAGATACCGCATGTCGAGAGACAGTGCATGTGCTGCCTAGGCTCGACCTAAAAATAAGGCAAAAGCGAGAGAAAGCACCCAGAAAACCAGGGAGGAAGCAGAGCGGTGCAGCAGCACAAGAGAGCTGGGCCTGGGACCTGCATATCTACACACTGGGTGGATGAAAGGCCAATAGCACTAAACTCATCTAAAACCAAATTGATGTAAATACAGATGAATACAGGTACAAAACAATCTACCTCTTGCTATGATTCGTCCCAAGGAGCGGACTCAGGAAGAGGCCGCCACTGGGAGTAACTTTTTATCCACCATGGAGCATTTCTCAAAAACTACAGTCCCTATCTGATGGTGTCAGGCACTCACAGGAGCACAGGGCGAGGCATGGGTCACTGCTCTTCCTACAAAACACTGGTGCAGCACCCCTGCCTCTCCCTCACGGTTCCCTTGGCAGTGTGGTCTTGAACAGCACCGAGCAGGTTCACGATGATAGGGCCAGGCGCTCACAAGAGCACAGGGTGAGGCCGGGTGGGGCTCGATGACTGCTCTTCCCATTACACAGCACTGGTGCAGCACACCTGCCTCTCCCTCGAAGTCCCCTTGGCAGTGGTCTTGCACTATCTTTAGCACGCTCACGATGATGGTGTCAGGCTCTCGCATGAGCAAGGCCAGATGGGTATGATCACTGCTCTTCCTACACAGCACTGGTGCAGCACCCCTACCTTTCCCCCCTGAGGTCCTCTTGGCAGGGCTCCTGCACAGCTTAGATCATGTTCACGATGATGCTGTTGTGTTTGCACAAGTTGCTGCTGCCCCCCCTGGAATGTTTACATGCAGGACTGAACCCCTTGATATGAAGGACAGGGAGTCTACCAGGCTCACACCCCAATACACGCGTGTTGCTGCTGGGCCTCCAGAGACTCTGCAGAGCTCTTCTTTCCTTTCCTTTGCAGTCCATTTAAGGTGGGCCCATAAGGATGCTCCACACAGAATTACATATTGAGTAGACGTAAGTGCACTTCAGGACTAACCTTCACCACTTTTTAGAATAAACCTAGTGTTACGTCGTCCTCAGGGTGTGGCCTCTGAATCGAAGACACATTAAATACATGCATCTGAAATAATGCTTCGCTCGGTGACTATTTCCTGAGTCCTTTTCAGGTCTCGCCTACAAACCGCTTTAGCGGTCGGCTTTCGAAACTCCTATTGTGTACACTACTGATCCTTCGAGTGGGCTTTGGGTGAGCCTGATCTCGGACGGGCTTTGTTATTTCCCTTCTAATTCTGGATAAGGATGAGTTTGCTAAAAAGAGACACCCCTGGTCAGTCATTAACTCATTCATTAAATTAGAACCACAATCTTATCTCACAACACATTTAAAATCATCTTTAAGAGATAGATTTATGCTGTTACGATTTGGGAGATACACCTCCAAGGATGGAATCCCATAATGGGAATTAAATTGGCCCACAAACAGTTGTCGGTTATGTGATTTTTATAATGAATCTCTTACACATATCGTAACCACTTGTCCACAACTGTTAGAAGAGAGGAAATCTTTATTTAAATCCATCTTCAATGAATTAGGGATGAGAACATGTTGTCAAGCTATCATAACTTGCCTCTCTGGGAACTCTTGTCGTCTGACCGCCCAGTTTGTAAAATTCATCCTTGTTTCAGAAAAAAAGTTAGTCTCAGAGTGCAACACTTGATTTGAGATGTTTGCCTAGACAATTAACGATTGGTTGCATAGGATAATTCTAATAATTTAAAAGAAAATGACAAACAAAAAAATTATAAAGAATTATTTTATTGGGTATCACAAAAATTTTAAACGGAAAATGTAATCCCATACATGGTTCTTGACGTTTTATGAACGGCTTTGAAACAGGAGTTTTATAAGATTTTATTAGCTAGCAGTAATTGGGTAAATCCAAATATAGAACCAATTACTTGCTTATTGTGGGCCTGTTTCAAATAGAGATAATTTCTCTTATTTTATTTGCTGTCAGACCTAAGAATTTGCACAGGTGCACTTTAATTATTGCTGCTAGATGTAATTCAATTCATAAGTGCACTTTAGCAATTGCTGCTTGATGTAAAACATTGCACAGGCACTTTAATAATTGATGTTAGATGTAAAACATTGTACAGCTACATTTTAACTATTGTATTTTAACTATGGTATCTTAAATTTGGATTTTAAAGTAGGGGTTAGTGTAGGTGGGTAGCTGTCGTCTAAAGATGCGGTACTAGATTGATTGGACTGATATAATCAAGTGGATTGTAACTATTGCTGCTAGATACTAGTAAGATGCTACACGAGCTAACTATTGCACTTTAATCATGGCATGAATTTAAAAAAAAATTGGGGGGGTGGGGAAGTGTGGGTTGTTTTATCGAGATCTTTTTTTATTACAAATTTGAAGTGATGTTTTATGTAACCAGCGTGAAATAATGAATCGAAATATAATGTATCATGAAATCGTTTTTAATCTAATGCTTTATATATGTTATGAAATGTAAATATTAGCGGTAACAAATTGGTATAATTAACTTTTTGTCGTAACAAAGGATTTTTCTTTTTCTTTTCTTTTTTCCGCTAGTAATGATTTTATTAATCAACAATAAAGAATTTGATCCCTCTCCCTTCTTCTAATTCACCGGCTTCTCTTCCTCTTCTTGTGTTCTTCCCTCCCCTGGAGCACAGCTGTTTAACAGTGTTTGACTGGATTCGTTTTATCATTTCACTACGTGGGGAACTACTTTTTTTTTCTTTTAGGACCTGGTGGCAGTGCAAGTGTTTTTACTTTTCACCTATCCACTCTTCCGCTTTTGTTTTACCCCCTCCACCACTTCCTCCGTTGCTCTCCAACACTGCCGCAGCTTCTCGCTCCTCCTTTTCAGGAACTGCACAGTGCGACCGAGCTTCGAATGTATGACGTTACAACGCATACATTCACAACGCATACCATTACATCTAAACTTTTACAACGCAGGATCAATTACAACGCATGCCATTACAACGCAGCTGCTATTACAACGCATGCCATTACAACGTAAGTATGGGTAAGTATTTTTTTATTTTAATTAATGGGAATGTAATAGTAGAGTAAATATTGGATAGTGTAGGGGTTAAAATTACTATTCCAACTCCAGGGGTCGTAATAGTAGGGTAAGTGTTGGATAGTGTAGGGGTTAAAATTACTATTCTAACTCCAGGGAGGTGTAATAGTAGGGTAAGTGTTGGATGGGGTTAAAATTAAATTAAATACTTACCCATACTTACGTTGTAATTGCATGCGTCGTCATGGATCCTGCGTTGTAAAAGTTTTGTTGTAGTGGCTGTTTCCCCCGAGCTTCTGGCGTCTATATTTTACACCCCTGAGTTTACTTTTGCCTACTTTAATTTATCATACAAAGATGGAAGTCTGCATCTTGGAACAGTAAAATAAACTTTAAGAAAAAAGGCATAAAAGGTTGCTGGTGTGTTAAGAAGGGATACGCACGCATTGTGTTATCACAACACGTGCATGCACTGGTGCCCATCTTCAAATGCTCTTCGTAAAACTATTTCTAACATGGCCACCAAAGGAACTGGGTGAGGAGGAGGAGGGGTCAGACTTGCCACTGGGGAGATCAAGGAAAAAACCTTGAAAATCGTGAGACCTGACCCATTGTCGATAAGTGTGGATAAGTCAGATGTGACCCTCAGCACATGCATATATACAACACTGGGCTCTAACCTCATGCTCTCTTTCAGAGGAAATGTTGCTATATTTGTTACCCAGTAATCAAAGATCAAGGGTGAGGGAGTGAAGAGGAAGCGCCAAAGAGCACTCGGGTGGATGCATCCTCCTCCATGCAAAGATATAAAAAAACAAAGAGATCCACCTCTAGGAGGTTTCTTGTATGTCTAGTGATGTAAGACATACAAGTATTTGTTAAAATACCCCTCACACACCAAAAGGGCCCTTGGTGTCATGCTTCATCATCGGGGTCTTCCCGCCCTGCTGCGGGGCGGGGCGTGCTGCGACTAGCGACTACGCTGGAGCACCTTAAATTGTAAGTGCTATGTGAGGTGTATTTGAGTGAGTGACGTAGGGTCAGTGGTGGATGGCAAAGTGATGTTAAAAAAAACCTGGCCTTATGGATTCAAAAAAACTTTATTGGTCATAGGTACTGTTAAAAGCCGTGTGTCGGAGAGTCAAAGCTATTAATGTGCTGATTCTCCTGAAGATGTCAACATGTTTCGAGGCTTATAACAGCCTCTTCGTCAGGACTGAGTTAGATCCCTCTGTCAGTCACTAGTTGCTATCAATATGTGAGAAGTGTATGTACAAGTGGATATGTTAAAAGATACAATACCTATGTGGTATGAATATATGTATAGCTCAGTCATTATTTCTGAAAATAGGCTACGAAAGTAAGGAGTCAATGCCCCATGAGCCGGCAGGTTAAGAGGTAAAATACATTTTCTTTTTAAGTCTTAGTTCTCGCCTCCACTCTCTCCCGCGGCTTCCGTGATATCACGGAAGCCGCAGGAGAGTGTGAAGGCAAGAACTACTCCAGCGTAGGCGCCAGTCGCAGCACGCCCCGTCCCGCAGCGGGGCGGGAAGACCCCGATGATGAAGCATGACACCAAGGGCCCTTTTGGTGTGTGAGGGGTATTTTAACAAATACTGTGTATGTCTTACATCCCTAGACATACAAGAAACCTCCTAGAGGTGGATCTCTATATTTTTTACCGTACATCAAATGCTACTGCCCCACAACTAATTTTATTGCAGAGTTATTCAAACTGTGGGGCGCGCCCCCCTGGGGGGGCACGACGCCATCTCAGGGGGGGGCGCGCACTCCACCAGCACCAAAAAATTTCACCTTTCATTGTTTCCCACGGCGGCGAGGCAGAGTGGAGCTGCAGGGGCCCTAAGAAGGGGTGAAGTATCAACACCTCATTAACATGTCAAAAGGTCTTTAAAAGACGGGAAACACCCATTACATCGATGTCAAAAGATCGCGGTGCCATAACACTACGACTTTTACATCGCAGTATCATTTGAAGCGCATGTAATGCGGTAACTTATTGTAATGCGTTGTCAAATGGCAAACACAAGCACGAGGCTAGGTTCCTGCATTGTCAACTTATTGTAATGCACAAGAGGTTCCTGCTCTCGTCGAGGCTTTGGAAACCTGCAAGTACGGCATGAAAAACAAAACACAAGCACGAGGCTTTGTGAAATAACTATAATTATGCATGAAATAACTATAATTATGCATGAAATAAGTATAATTATGCATTACATTATTGTGTGCCAAGAGGTTGGTGGTGGATGTATGGGTGATGGGATGGATGGATGGATGTCTGATAGATGGATGGGTGCATTATGGATGCATGGATGGATGGGTGGATGGTGTATGGGGGGATGGATGGATGGATGAATGATGGATTATATGGATGGATGCATGATGGGTGGATGGATGGATGGATGGGTGGGTGCATGATAGATGCATGGATGGATGATGCATGTGTGGATGTATGGGTGCATGGATGCATGATGTGTGGCTGGTGGATGTATGGGGGGATGGATGGGTGCATGATGGGTGGATGGGTGAATGGTGGATGGGTGAATGATGGATAGATGTATGCATGATGGATGGGTGCATGTGGATGTATGGGGGTGGATGGATGCATGATGGATGATGGATGGATGGATGTATGGGTGCATGATGGATGCATGGATGGATGGATGCATGATGGATGATTGATGGCTGATGGATGGATGTATGGGTGCATGATGGATGGATGATGGATGGGTGGAAGGAAGGGTGCATGGATGCATGATGGATGGATGATGGATGGGTGGAAGGAAGGGTGCATGGATGCATGATGGATGCATGGATGGATGATGGATGGGTGGAAGGAAGGGTGCATGGATGCATGATGTGTGGGTGGTGGATGGGTGATGGGTGATGGATGATGGAGGGATGGAGGGATGGAGGGATGGATGGAGGGATGGAGGGATGGAGGGATGGATGGATGGATGGATGGATGGATGGATGGATGGAGGGAGGGAGGGAGGGAGGGAGGGAGGGAGGGAGGGATGGATGGAGGGATGGAGGGATGGATGGAGGGAGGGATGGAGGGATGGATGGAGGGATGGATGGATGGATGGATGGATGGATGGATGGATGGATGGATGGGTGGGTGGGTGGGTGGGTGGGTGGGTGGATGCTGCGATGCCAAACACAAGCACGAGGCTTTGAAAACATGCAAGTATGGCCTGAATAAATGCGGTGAAATAAAAAATGCGGTGAAATAAATGTAACTCTACAGTGCTTCTCAGTGGAGAGCATAGTCTTTGAATGGTACTCATTTTATTGACCACAGAAGTTTCTTTGAGGAGGCTTTGCAAGAATTAAGTGGAGAACCAGTTACAATTTGTACACATTTTATCTTGAAAAATGTAGTTTTGGACTGTGTAGTAAGCCTCTGTCATTTCACCGCACCAACTCGCAAACCTGCAATTTTCTAAACACTCTTACTGTGTTTAACATTATTAGCCAGATATAGACTGGGAAATGCGGATGGCGGTAGATTATGTAGAATACCAGGTTCCAGAATTTTTTGTCAAGTGGTGGGGGGGCCCGAAATCTAAATAAATTCAGCTGGGGGGGCTCAACCTAAAAAAGTTTGAAGACCTCTGTTGTATTGTGTATTCATGATTTCTTTGACTGTAAATTCCAATTACAAAAAATAAATAAAACATTTTTTTTTTTAATGGTAACCAAAGGGGGCACATGCTTGATGCCATCATGCATGACTTTTTCTCATGATGGAAAAACATTTCAAGATTCCATATGTAATGCAAGGCTGGCCTTTTTGTAATATTTTTTGCTATGTTATACAAACAGGTATTGACACAGGCAATATAGTGACGCTGCCTTGAGCACTCAAACACACAAGTATTGTTCAGTAGTCAGTTACTATGAATCACGTTCTTCTTTAACTTGTTTCCAACAAAAACCCCAATGTTCTAGCCAACATGTTTCGTCTCATTCCATCACCACTGACTTCTTCAGGGCTATAATTAGTAACATATGCTTTTCAAATCATGTACTTCAAGTATAGCTCAATATCCCCAAACTCCACTGTAGTATAGTTCTAAAACTAAAAAAATTAAGGGTCTTGGTACAGTAGCTGGTGTTACATTTCCTTATGGAGTGCCGGGAGAATGTCAGACACACTATACACACCAAGGCCACCGGCACCTAGGCACCCTCTAGCAGTGCCCTGAGACCACCTCTGGTCCGAGCTGTGCTAACACACTAAGTCCACCTCTTATCCCAAAACTTCCCAGAACCAAGGCACCCTCAAGCAGTATCCTAATGAGACCACCTCTGATCCCAAAACTTCCCAGCACCAAGGCATCCTCTAGCAGCGCCCTACTGAGACCACCTCTGTTCCGAGCTATGCTACGCACACTAAGGCCACCGCTTATCCAAACACTTCTCAGCACCAAGCCATCCTCTAACAGTATCCTACTGAGGCCACCTCCGAGCAAACACTTCCCTGCGCCAAGGCATCCTTCGAGCAGCACCCTACTGAGACTCAAAAAGAAAGTGAGGAAGAAGAGGATGGGCTACCCAGTGTAACAACGTTACAAATCAAATCCACTAAAAGAACAAGTGACCTGGAGAGGATATGGGGAAAGTTATAAAGTAAACACCTATGTGAATGAGCCACTTGATAACAATATGTATGGCGAAGATGTTTTTACAAAAAATGAAGATGAACCCAGGTGCCATGCTTTGATGAAGTGTCATCTCATCTGCCCTAGAGTTTGTTAGGGGATGGATGGTCCCATCGAATGGCTTTGAGGACCCTTTAGAAGTCATGGGTTTTGCAATCTATGGATTTGTGTGAAAAATTAAAAAGACAAGACAAAGAAAATAAAGAAAAATGGCAGGAAGCTGTTGTGGTTCCCTAGGAGCAACGTCAAATGGCTGATCTCAGAGAAACCATGTGTCGGAAGGAAGCGGCACAGCATTTCCATGCAGCACCTGTGAGTGCGAGAAGCACTCACAAAGACACAAGGGTGCTTCGAGCAAAGCAGCGGAGGAAATGATTAGATCACACATTGCAGGTGCAACATCTCCATCTCTCATGAACACGTCTTGCCTACTTCTGCACTCTTACCCCAATGCTGCATAGATATTGCCTCGTGGATGGGAGAGCCTGGTCTGCCCGGTTGTCACACATTCTGTGCTAGAAAAAAATCTATTAAAATGTGAGTGGTGAGCAGAATAAGCATGACCAGCCTGGGATCAAGAACTCTGTAGTCAGAATCTCAAGCGTACTCACTTCATCAAGGACACCAGGAATTACTGGACTGCGAGACCGCAAGATTGAGATGTCCCACGTACAATGTGTGTGACGACTTACGGTGATATTCTATATATTTTATGCAGGCCTTGTCTTTTCATCTTACAGGTACCACACCTTTTTTGACAAAGACAGACCCACAAGGAGTACTATGCTTACAATAATTAACAGATTGTCTGAATATATATGGTTATGGTAGATGAGACATGAGGAATCTCAGCTCGGAGGAAGGCCATAGATCCATTGGAGGAGCCTTAAGGACAGCCGAAACATGTCGATCATAGGAACAAAGGAGCCGTGAAAACCCCTATTCTACTGTAGTTTTTGTTTAATATCCCACGGTAAAGTACCACAGAATGAATGTTAGAGGATGGGTTTAACTGTACGGGATGTTTAACTTTTCACATATCTCCCCAAACTTATCAACCGTGAGCTCACTGTGACTTCCAAAGAGCTCTTGATGACATTCGATGAGCGCATTTACTGCCTGCCAAATTGTTTGGCGGATGCTGCATGACATCTGGGCAGGATTGGGAGGGTTTGTTTTAATTTTTTTAAAAAACATTCTCAAGATACATATCAACACAACTAGGCTATTGCAAATTGGTAATCCCTTTTGAACCTTCACCCATTTCTTCCCCAGGTAACTTCTTTTTATGGATTAAAAGTATCTTACTGACACATCCTCTGGCCTGATCAGCGGCGCGCGCACTGAGGCCACCTCTAGCCGTGAGGCACCCTACTGACGCCAGCTCTGGTCCCATCGATGCCACGCGCAATGAGGTCAGCTCTAGCAGTGGAGTACTCTACTGACGCCAGCCCTAGTTCAATCGGTGCCACGTGCACTGATCCCACTTCTAAGAGGGGAGTACCCTACTGACTATAGCTCTTATTCCATTGGTACCACGCTCACTGACGCCACTTCTTGGAATGAAGTACCCTACTGACGCCAGCTCTGGCTCGATCGGTGCCACTCACACTGAGGCCACTCCAAGAGCAGTAGAGTACCCTACTGATGACAGCTCTGGTACCGTCGGTGTCACGCGCACTAAGCCATTTCTACTGCAGTGGAGTTATGTTATGTTACTTATATTTATAACGCGCACCGATACTCACGAGTGTCCCGGCGCATGTGAGAAAGTACCATCTTTCTTGCCTTGGTATGCCCCCACTTTTTCTGACTGCTGATGTGTTTTGACGGAGTGTGCCCTGGGCTCCTGCCAACCAGGTACCCAAGGCCTGGGTCCTTCCCTACAAACTGTCGAAACAAAACCCAATTGGCATCTCTGGCCACCTGTCGGCCATTAGTAAATGGTACCCCTAGGTACCCAAGGCATGGTGATCTGAGAAGACCCCTAAGGGCTGCAGCACTTATTGTGCCACCCTTAGGGGACCTGTAGATTGGTACCCACACACTGCCTTTACAGGGTGAGTGCCTGGGTACAGAACTAGACAAAGAGTCGATATGGCACACATCCCCGTGTGCCATGCCCACAAACCCACTGCCCTGGCATACATCAGTCACCCCTCTAACTGGGTGCCCTATGCCAGTGGTGTGGGCACAGGTGCATGAGCCCTGTGCCCCTACAGTACCCAGGGCCATTCCTGGGAACTGTAAAAGTGCAGTGATGCCATTAAGAATATATGGAGCTGGGAGGTTGTCATTACGAACTCCACAGCACCGTAATGACTGCACTGAAGACTGACAAGTTTGGTACCAAACTTCTCAGCACATTAAACCCGCACTGATGCCAGGATGAGATTTGATGCAAAATGTACCAGAGTGCATCTTAGAGATGCCCCCTGAAAACCTAACCTACAATCCACGTCTGGGTTGAGGGCTGCAGAGGCTGCCACACAGCAGACATGTTGCTGGACCCTTGGGTGGAGAGCCCCCCGCTCTCCTGGGCCTGCAACAATGCACATCCTGGGAGAGGTGCTAGGTCTCCTCCCCCAGGATGGACAGGGGGAAGCTTCAAAGGCCTGCCGCCTCAGAGCCTCTCCAGACCATTTGCTGTACCCAGCAACTGGCCCCCACCAGTTCTAAACGCCACTCTGGCGGGAAGACTGGCGGGAAAACTTAGGTCAGGAAGGGGGGGGTGCCAGCCTGTGCTAATCCCACCCGTCAGGTGGGGGAGGAGAGGTGAAGCACGACCCCGGGCTCCGGCCATCTTGAAGATGGTGAACTCTGCCCAATCACAGCTAGGCTCCTGCCCCCTCCCACAGGACAGGAGCAGGCTAGGGGGTGTACTCACCTCAGGACGGGGACCCATTGATCCCTGTTCTTTCCCTACCTGTTAGGGGCTCCCTGAACCTTCCTTCCTTAGATCCCGATACGAAAAGAAGATCAAGAAGAAGACCCACCGTGCAGCTGCCAACAGGATAACAACAACTGACTTGGCCCAAGCCCTACCAGCCTGTTGATCCTGAAACTTGCTCTTGCCTAATTCCCGGCGACTCCTGCGGACAGCAACCTTGTGACACCCAGAGGACCTGTCTGCCTTGACCCTCCTAACGACTGGGACTCCCATCAGCAGAGGCTCTGCTGGTACAACCCCCCCTGGTGCTAGCCAGGAAGCTCCGGACCAGCCCACTCTGCACCCGCCGAGCCCGGGCCGTGCCCAATGAGACGAAGGCCACGAGGACGTCCCCCCGGCGACTGGGACCCGAAGTCCAGTGCTCAAAGACCCTCCTCGACGAACCAGACGACGTCTGCAGACTCAGAACCAGGGGCCACCCCAACCGCGGCCGCGACCAGCCGAGGATAAGCTTTAATGACACCCAAAGACACCCCTGCACCCGGCGCCCTACAGTCCCCTGTGCCTCCCTTTGGGGTACCTACCTGTGCTCTAACATCCCAACTTACCTCTCGAAGTGCTGGTTGCCCCTGGAGAGTCTCCGTCCCGAGCCTGCAGCCTTTGTTCCTTTTTTACCTTTCCCATTGGATAAATGAGCGCCCGGCTCAAAAGCACCCTGCACCCAGCCGCCCGAGTGTCGCTGGCATTGCCACCTTTGTCCTATCCTACTTCCGCCTTTGCCCTGAGCAAGTGACCAGGAGCCCAGCTCCCAAAGCCGCGTGGCCTGCTAGCCAGCAGCCACCAACCGAAGACCCCTTTCCCCTATTGGATATCATTGGGCCTAACTACCTCTGCACCAGGCCGGCCTGTGCTGCTGGGGCTGAACCAACTGTACTTACCTGACCCTGGGGGACCCCATAGTCTATGCCCAGAACCTTAACTTCACCAGCCAAGTACTCACCTGGAAACCGGTAACTCACTTCCCTGCCATTGGATAACATTGACTAACATTGACTCAAAAATTTTCTACGTGTGAAGGTTTGGAAACTGAAAATATTCATATAAAATCAGCTGAGTTCCGAATTCCGTAGTACTCACCTGTAAGCAGGGGAGAAGCCAGTACTGTACCTTGTAGCCCAGTGCTGAACAGCAAAAGAAATCCTTACCGAGTTTACTAGTAATCTGTATTTTCTCCATAGGAACCCATTAGCTGCTTTTCTCTGAAATTTCTTCTAAGTGTCTACTTTTGAAAACTTTAAATATTCTTTAAAAATCATACGAAATACTGAAACGCAATTACCTACCTGTTTTAAGTTAAGACCCCAGTGCTGGCCCCAGGAGCCCAGTACTGGGTTACAAAAGTAACGCGATCGCACTTTACCTGTAACCTGAATTTTCTCCCATTGGATAACATTGTCAGATTTACCTCGAAAGGTTTTTAAGATTAACTTTTAAAACCGCTTTATATTCATAAAAATTCACTACAGTATCTAAAACGTTTTTGCTAACCTGGTTTCAGCTTAGACCCCAGGACTGAACATAGGAACTAGTCCTGGAACTAATAAAGTAATCTATATAGTAATCAACTGTAACTACATTTGGAAAACTCATTGAGCTCAATGCTATAGTCTGTTTTAGGATTGTGTTGCCTACTGCCACTACTGTATTCATTGTGTGCATAAACTTTATTGCTCCTTTGTAAAGTAATTACATGAGAATACTCATATCGAGAAAAGTATATTTTTACAACTGTTGGTTCTAAAAATAAAACAACTATCTGTGGATATAAAAAAAATTGGCCTGGAGTTCAGTCCTTGAGTGTGTGAAACCTTTTTCTGACTGAGTGTGGACAACAAATGCTTAACACTGTCCTCGGGTACTGCCTTACTGCTCGACCAAGCTACCACTTTTGAGAGTAAGGTCAGTCCTGACTTTAACCTCTGTTATACCTCTGGGGTTGGTGGACTCTATACACACTGTACTTCATTCTAGTCCAGTATATATAGAGCCACTTTCTCACAGCGCGGAGCAATGAGGAGTACCCTACTGACCAGAGCTCTGGTTCGATCGATGCCACGCGCACCGAGGCCTCCTCAGGACAGTTAAGTACCCTACTGATGCCAGCTCTGGTTCGATCGGTGCCACGCGCACCGAGGCCACTTCTAGGAGAGGAGTACCCTACTGACCCCAGCTCTGGTTCGATCGGTGCCACGCGCACCGAGGCCACTTCTAGGAGAGGAGTACCCTACTGACCCCAGCTCTGGTTCAATCGGTGCCACGCGCACCGAGGCCACTTCTAAGAGAGGAGTACCCTACTGACCCCAGCTCTGGTTCGATCGGTGCCACGCGCACCGAGGCCACTTCTAGGAGAGGAGTACCCTACTGACCCCAGCTCTGGTTCGATCGGTGCCACGCGCACCGAGGCCACTTCTAGGAGAGGAGTACCCTACTGACCCCAGCTCTGGTTCGATCGGTGCCACGCGCACCGAGGCCACTTCTAGGAGAGGAGTACCCTACTGACCCCAGCTCTGGTTCGATCGATGCCACGCGCACCGAGGCCTCCTCAGGACAGTTAAGTACCCTACTGATGCCAGCTCTAGTTTGATTGGTGACACGCGCACCGAGGCCACTTCTAGGAGAGGAGTACCCTGACGCCCGCTCTGGTTCGATTGGTGCCACGCGCACTGAGGCCACTTCTAGGAGAGGAGTACCCTACTGACGCCAGCTCTGGTTCGATTTGTGCCACGCGCACCGAGGCCACGTCTAGGAGAGGAGTACCCTACTGACCCCAGCTCTGGTTCGATCGGTGCCACGCGCACCGAGGCCACTTCTAGGAGAGGAGTACCCTACTGATGCCAGCTCTGGTTCGATCGGTGCCACGCGCACCAAGGCCACTTCTAGGAGAGGAGTACCCTACTGACCCCAGCTCTGGTTCGATCGATGCCACGCGCACCGAGGCCTCCTCAGGACAGTTAAGTACCCTACTGATGCCAGCTCTAGTTCGATTGGTGACACGCGCACCGAGGCCACTTCTAGGAGAGGAGTACCCTGACGCCCGCTCTGGTTCGATTGGTGCCACGCGCACTGAGGCCACTTCTAGGAGAGGAGTACCCTACTGACGCCAGCTCTGGTTCGATCGGTGCCACGCGCACCGAGGCCACTTCTAGGAGAGGAGTACCCTACTGACCCCAGCTCTGGTTCAATCGGTGCCACGCGCACCGAGGCCACTTCTAAGAGAGGAGTACCCTACTGACCCCAGCTCTGGTTCGATCGGTGCCACGCGCACCGAGGCCACTTCTAGGAGAGGAGTACCCTACTGACCCCAGCTCTGGTTCGATCGGTGCCACGCGCACCGAGGCCACTTCTAGGAGAGGAGTACCCTACTGACGCCAGCTCTGGTTCGATTGGTGCCACGCGCACTGAGGCCACTTCTAGGAGAGGAGTACCCTACTGACGCCAGCTCTGGTTCGATCGGTGCCACGCGCACCGAGGCCACTTCTAGGAGAGGAGTACCCTACTGACCCCAGCTCTAGTTCGATCGGTGCCACGCGCACCGATGCCACTTCTAGGAGAGGAGTACCCTACTGACCCCAGCTCTGGTTCGATCGGTGCCACGCGCACTGAGGCCACTTCTAGGAGAGGAGTACCCTACTGACGCCAGCTCTGGTTCGATCGGTGCCACGCGCAACGAGGCCACTTCTAGGAGAGGAGTACCCTACTGACCCCAGCTCTGGTTCGATCGGTGCCACGCGCACCGATGCCACTTCTAGGAGAGGAGTACCCTACTGACCCCAGCTCTGGTTCGATTGGTGCCACGCGCACTGAGGCCACTTCTAGGAGAGGAGTACCCTACTGACGCCAGCTCTGGTTCGATCGGTGCCACGCGCACCGAGGCCACTTCTAGGAGAGGAGTACCCTACTGACCCCAGCTCTGGTTCGATCGGTGCCACGCGCACCGATGCCACTTCTAGGAGAGGAGTACCCTACTGACGCCAGCTCTGGTTCGATCGGTGCCACGCGCACTGAGGCCACTTCTAGGAGAGGAGTACCCTACTGACCCCAGCTCTGGTTCGATTGGTGCCACGCGCACTGAGGCCACTTCTAGGAGAGGAGTACCCTACTGACCCCAGCTCTGGTTCGATCGGTGCCACGCGCACTGAGGTCACTTCGAACCAGAGCTGGCGTCAGTAGGGTGCTCCACTGCTAGAAGTGGCCTTGTTGCGCGTGGCAACGATCGAACCAGAGCTGGCATCAGTAGGGTGCTCCACTCCTAGATCAGTGCCACACTCACTTAGGCCACCTGTAGCCGTGAGGCACACTACGGACGCCAGCTCTAGTCCCATCGGTGCCATGCGCACTGAGGCATTTGGAAAAAATAGAGCGCCCTACCCCTCCCTCCCTGTCCCCTTCCCCCTCCCCTCCGACCCCCTGCAACCCACTCATGCAGAGAAAAAACTAAAAGAGTAACTTATCGGCGGCTGAGGTGGGGGAGGGGGTCTAAAAGGGCAAAATGCACTCGCTCCCCAGGGCACCCTTTTCTGTAACATATTAAAGCCAAAATTAGCCGGCCTGCCCTTTCCCCGGCGGACAGAAAGCAACTTATTAAAAAAATCCAAGGCAGCGATAATGAAAAGTTTGGAGCGTTTCCGAAGCCTCGGCAGATCCGGGTCCGTGCATGGATTTCAACTATTTAAAATGAAAGAGGGGGTGGCAGCGGGCGGGGGGCATCATTTGTCGAGGCATATTGAAGCCCGTGCGCCCCTCCAGAGTGCCAAGAAGCCCCCCTTCGCTGTGTACAAGCGGTAACAGTGTGCTGAGAATAACCGAGACACCGCAATAAAGCTGCAAATTAAAGGCAGCCGGCTGCCGGCTCCGGGAGAAAATTAAAGAGATCCGCCGAAGTGACACCGCTGTCAGGGGATTTACTCACAATGTGGCAGGATATTGCAAGGGAGGGGGCTCTGGGGGCCCCACCCAGCCTCAGTCTCCCGGCACCTGCGGCACGCACAGATGTGTGGCTGTGCGCGCATCCCCGCGTCTTTCCTATATGTGCTTTTATGCTGTTGTGTTAGTGTGTGTGGTAACGTGTCTGTACCTTCGATTTTGCTTCCGAGTACCTCTCGGCGGGGTGTGGTATCATTTTACATGCACATCCGTACCCTATCTGTGTACTTGTGTTAGTATGTTGTGTTTCTGCTAGGATGCCGTGTTTGTGTTAAGATGTCGGCACACTTTTTTCTTTTGCCTGTTCATGTACATTTCATCCAGGCATTTCTTTTTGAGTTTTTGAGCTCGTTTGTGACTATAATTATTATGTCATGTTCTTTATTCCCTGCGCTTGCCCGGACGCATCGGTCTCTGTGCGTGTTTGTGTCTGTGATTGTGTGTTTGTACGCGTATCTGTCCCTGTGCGTGCACGGATTTGTGTATTGTTACGCGCGTTTGGTCGTCTTTACTGTTGTGTTTTTGCTTCAATCGTATCGGAGTTTTTCAGTGTGTGTTCTCGGTGTGTGCTTGCTCCGGATTGCACCTTGTGCTCCTGGACCTGGGTCCCGGTCTGGTTGCGTTCATGTTTAGACTTTCCAACCTGCAATTTTTTATTCTGAACCTGTTTCTTTGTGTACGAGTTGTTGTTTCAGTGTGTTTGTCGGCCTGCGAGGGTTTCTGCGTTTGTTATGTGTTTTTCGCAGCGGTGTGAGAGTTTAAAGCCGGTTTTCTTGTGTTTGAAACATCTAGCAGGGCAGACATGGTTCAGTTACTTGAGTGCGCACTGTCAAAGTGCAGCTGCTTCCGGTTTTGTTTTGGGCTGCTCCCCCAGAGTTTGTCTTTCAGCACTGTGTGTTTGTTAGTCAATTGCCTTTTGTGTCTAGGAGAGTGCACGCTTTTGTGTATGCGTGTGTCTGTGTATTTGTGTTCACCATGCCATCACTTCTTTGAGTCACGTGTGTGTGGGTGTGTTCGCGCCCGAGAGTCGGGGAACGTCACATATGCATATAATTGTATGACTGTTTTTGAACATGTGTCTGCCATACTTTTTCTGAGTGTATATTTATGCATGCTGTGGCAAAGTATGAGGAATACCCCAGCACTGTACGCAGAGTATGAGGGGGAGGTATGAGAGACATTTACATACCACAGCACTGTAAGCAGAGTATGAGGGGGAGGTATGACAGACATTTACATACCCCAGCATGTACGCAGAGTAAGGGGGTGGAGGTATGAGAGACATTTACATACCCCAGCACTGTAAGCAGAGTAAGGGGGTGGAGGTATGAGAGACATTTACATACCCCAGCACTGTAAGCAGAGTAAGGGGGTGGAGGTATGAGAGACATTTACATACCCCAGCGCTGTACGCAGAGTATGAGGGGAGGTATGAGAGACATTTACATACCCCAGCACTGTAAGCAGAGTATGAGGGGAGGTATGAGAGACATTTACATACCCCAGCACTGTAAGCAGAGTATGAGGGGAGGTATGAGAGACATTTACATACCCCAGCACTGTAAGCAGAGTATGAGGGGAGGTATGAGAGACATTTACATACCCCAGCACTGTAAGCAGAGTATGAGGGGGAGGTATGAGAGACATTTACATACCCCAGCACTGTAAGCAGAGTATGGGGGTGGAGGTATGAGAGACATTTACATACCCCAGCACCGTAAGCAGAGTATGAGGGGAGGTATGAGAGACATTTACATACCCCAGCATGTACGCAGAGTAAGGGGGTGGAGGTATGAGAGACATTTACATACCCCAGCGCTGTACGCAGAGTATGAGGGGAGGTATGAGAGACATTTACATACCCCAGCACTGTAAGCAGAGTATGAGGGGAGGTATGAGAGACATTTACATACCCCAGCACTGTAAGCAGAGTATGAGGGGGAGGTATGAGAGACATTTACATACCCCAGCACTGTAAGCAGAGTATGGGGGTGGAGGTATGAGAGACATTTACATACCCCAGCATGTACGCAGAGTAAGGGGGTGGAGGTATGAGAGACATTTACATACCCCAGCACTGTAAGCAGAGTAAGGGGGTGGAGGTATGAGAGACATTTACATACCCCAGCGCTGTACGCAGAGTATGAGGGGAGGTATGAGAGACATTTACATACCCCAGCACCGTAAGCAGAGTATGAGGGGAGGTATGAGAGACATTTACATAACCCAGCATGTACGCAGAGTATGGGGGTGGAGGTATGAGAGACATTTACATACCCCAGCACTGTAAGCAGAGTAAGGGGGTGGAGGTATGAGAGACATTTACATACCCCAGCGCTGTACGCAGAGTATGAGGGGAGGTATGAGAGACATTTACATACCCCAGCACTGTAAGCAGAGTATGAGGGGAGGTATGAGAGACATTTACATACCCCAGCACTGTAAGCAGAGTATGAGGGTGAGGTATGAGAGACATTTACATACCCCAGCACTGTAAGCAGAGTATGGGGGTGGAGGTATGAGAGACATTTACATACCCCAGGATGTACGCAGAGTAAGGGGGTGGAGGTATGAGAGACATTTACATACCCCAGCACTGTAAGCAGAGTAAGGGGGTGGAGGTATGAGAGACATTTACATACCCCAGCGCTGTACGCAGAGTATGAGGGGAGGTATGAGAGACATTTACATACCCCAGCACCGTAAGCAGAGTATGAGGGGAGGTATGAGAGACATTTACATAACCCAGCATGTACGCAGAGTATGGGGGTGGAGATATGAGAGACATTTACATACCCCAGCACTGTAAGCAGAGTATGGGGGTGGAGGTATGAGAGACATTTACATACCCCAGCACTGTAAGCAGAGTATGAGGGGGAGGTATGCGAGACATTTACATACCCCAGCACTGTAAGCAGAGTAAGGGGGTGGAGGTATGCGAGACATTTACATATCCCAGCACTGTAAGCAGAGTAAGGGGGTGGAGGTATGAGACAGACACATTTGCATAACCCAGCACTGTAAGCAGAGTATGAGGGGGAGGTATGCGATACATTTACATACCCCAGCACTGTACGCAGAGTATGAGGGGGAGGTATGAGAGACATTTACATACCCCAGCACTGTAAGCAGAGTATGGGGGTGGACAGTGGCCAGGGGGAGGGGAGATGCGTGAAACACTTTGAAACACCCCCAGGCTGCAAGCAGAACTGGTTATGACCGACACACTGAAACACCAACATCGAATTCTTTACTTCATTCTCAGACCCATTAACACGCTAACAAACTTAAGAGAGACAAACACATTCAAAGTGCCTTCAACACTAATCCCAAACTCTCAGCCTCATCGCCAAAGAAGTATCCCAAAAAAAAGTGAACATGATCAACCCTGAGGTAACAGGAAATCTAACCTGGTCTATTCAACCGCTCGCGTAACAAGGCGTAGTAACCAATGATTAACACAGCAACAGTAAACCCTCTGCTGGAGAAACCTGCCCTCACACAAGGACCTCAAGAGCTTTCACTCAATTTCCTTACAATCCCATTTGGGAAAAATCTAGGAAGAACTTTAACATTACTTCACGTGGTCGAAGAAGGCCTTTTACCCGTTCCAAGTCGGCTTTGGGCCTGGTCACAGCACCCAGCGATAGTTCCTTTAGCTCTGGATGACCCATGCAGACTGGCGGACGGCGGTGCTGCGGGGACCCTGATCCTATCAGACAAGTCAGCGGTCCGGCACAGCCTCCTCCTAAACAAATTACAGGCCACCAGCAGAGCCGCACCCTACTGAAACGGTTGGGGTACTTTCTACTGTGACACACACAAACCATTTTTCTTCCCCCATACAAATCAGGGTGCAAGGTGGAAAAATCATGGGGGCCCTAAAGATCAGTATTGACCCCTAATCTATACACAATCCCTTTGGCATACACCACCACACCATCCATTCCCTGGATTTTGCCATTTTTATACATATGCCCTTGATTCACACCTGATCGTAATCCTGGCAGAGGTCAAGAAAGCCTCAAAAATGAACATCCGCCATTTTCTCCCATTTAGTCTCTTTTTTGTGCAAAGTTAGACGGCCTCAAATTATATCTTAAGACTCACCCCAAACCAAATCAACTTTTTGATGAAAATGCCATAGAGAGATAGACTCTTAATTTTTGGCCACAATCTCTGGGTCCACTCGCCAACCAGTAAACGTGAGACAAACCTTAGGAATCTAGATTCTTTCTGCTCTGTGCAACACAGATCTCAAAAGTGGCTAAGGGTGTCATTTCCTGCAAATTGAAGAGCTTAAGAAGATTCTTGCACAGAGGGGAATCACCAGCATGCCATGAAGAACCTTGGATGGCGGCTGCAGGATAGCAAACCCTGACAAGAGAAAATCCCCCATATTAGCGAGGGTCAAAATCACAAACCCTCAAGCTTGGTGATCAGGGTTTGAGACCAGGAGACAACATCGTGCACTCAGAGGAAGAAACATATGAAGTACTTGGAGAACACTAGAAGCATCTAAACGCAAACCCCGTAGGAAGCCATATTGAAGCAGCGTGCCAATACACAGGTGAAGCGGGTAAACAGCACAGAGCCCAAAGACGCTGAGGTACTAGGAGATGACATCACCAAGCAGGAAGTTAGTGCACCAGTAAATATGCTGGCAAGGGGAAAAATACAAGTCTTGGGCAGCCAGCCAATGAATTCTACGTAACTTACATTGATCAACTACCCTTAATACTAGGAGATGTGTAACACTGTGAGAACGGAACTAGAACGCCCACTCCCAAAGGAAGAGAAATTCATCATAACAGCGTCAAGACCCTTATCCACGCTCAACACTGCTAGTAAAATGTTGAGCAAAATACGGGCCACTCGACTCCAACCTACAATACAGGGACTAACATATGGTTCACACTATGTGCACAACAGAAAGCAACACAGCAACCTGTATAAAAAGGTTCATACAAATACCAGATCATCCCAATGTCACGCGCCCAAAGGCTATGGTGCGAGCAATAGACGTCGAAACAGCCTACGACAACCTGGAAGGGAGGCACTTATATTGAGTAAAGGACAAAATGGGACTGGGGAGAAGGAATCAGAAAATGGACGAAACTCCTACACACAAACTCTACAGCAGGGACATGAACTGGAAACATAATATCTGGGTCATAGCCATGGTTGCCCTCTGCCCCTCGTGCTCGTTTCTGTGACAGGCGAACCCTTAGCAGGCAGCTTCAGGCAAGGTAGACAGTTTGGTGCATGAGTAGATCCGACATCACATGTTCTAGGTCCCTTTATGCAGTTGACACGCTGCTGCTTCTGCAGGAAGGTAGGACGCGCCCCGCATGTGCTACGGAGGCTGTAGAACAGCCAGGAGGAGGGTCAGGCCTGAGAGCGAATTGGGGCAAGTCTAACACTCTCAGTAAAACAACCGCAAGACAGTAAAAATATCCAGGAAGGGGAAAGCGTCTGAAGTGGGAACCCACCACAATAAAATATCTGGCAGTAGGTATATATAGGAAGGTATTTGGATTTAGAAGTAAATATATTAATCGAGGAACAGTGTGACATTTTGGCGAATGTTGCCCATACTGTCATCAAGAAAACTAACCATAACCTTGGCTCTGCCCAGATTACTGTATTATTTTACAATCCTCCATATTAACATCCCTTAAAAGATATTCCAGAAACTGGACACAATGTAATAGGCCTTTTATGATCCCTTATACGCACTCAGCGGCACTGGTCAAATGAAGTCTCCCAACATCCGAGGTCCGTTCACTGCCCGGATTTGGAACTGGATTACCTTGTGGCACCGCTACTAAGGGCCTCGAGATGGATGGAGCAGTGACAAACATCCCCTTAGGTACTGCCACACTCATGACACTGCCATACCCACCCCTGATGTCCAGAAATCAGGTGGAGATGGTGCCATTTCAACCAGAAATCTCAAGGACCAGCACGCAGACTACACAATACGAAAGTGGTTAGACGGGGATCCCGATATGACCAGAGCGAGGGGTAAAGATCTACACAACGGACGTGCCCCAATGTAATATGGGAGATGGCAAAGGTAATAAGACCTCCAACGAAGGGCACAGCTCTAGATGTGTATTATGTAAACTGCGAACAATGGAACAGAGTTAACCATCAGGACGTTCAGGTCTTCGACAGATCTGCACCGGCAGACATAAGGCAGTGTCTACTAGAGGTGGGCAACTCGCCAAAATCTCGAGCCGGGCTCGAGCCTGAAGCCTGGCCCTGGCCCAGCTCAAGGGCCCATTGGAACCTCCTGCTCATAACAAGCCGAGCTTTCATGTGGCTTCTTCCTGATGCCAGACGTCTACCCTTATGAACAAAGACGTGTAGAAAACAAAGCATTAACATGTGAGGTAAAAAAGGAGGGACAATTAGATACCCAATTAGTGGCTGATTTGTACAAAGTAGAACCAGAAAATCTGGAATAAATCACAGCTTCACCGTGTAACCAAATAGTGTGATATTAGGCAAATATTTCATTTCACAAATTCTCCTTTTTCTTCACTATCACGCATGAAAGCACTTTCAAAATAAATCAGTTCAGTATACCAGCTGGACAAAAACCTACAGTGTTTGTTTTAATAGACTATATTGTAGTTCTAGCTATGAGAATATGGGCCGTACACAGAGTTCTCCTGACAACTGTCTTGCCACTATGTTCACTAACGGCACTGTTGCCAGGGTGGGGGCAGGAAGGTTTCTAAGTTAATGCTTAAAAACTATTAATGCCAAAGCTTCGACATGTTAAAGAAATGCACATTTAATTTTTTATCACCTTACACTAGATATTTGGGATATAATTTACATTGCAAAAATGTTCAAGGCTCGGCTTGTGCGTGGGCTCTACGAGCCGAGACAGACCCTTGGCTCGGCTCTTGCACTGCTGGCTCTGTTAATTTGTTGGCTCGCCTATTGAGAGCTATTGGCTTTGTTAATGCTTGTTTTTACTTAGTCATCGAAGCTACAGGTGGCATTCTCACCGAAACTAAAAACACTGCACATTCTGTTTTCACCCCGATTCTTTGGTCAAAAACCCTTAACGATATAAAACACGCACTGCGGACCAGAGACGCAATGAAAGTGCGCGCTGGTGTTTCTTGTGGGTTCTTCGCCCTTCCTGCTTGGAAAGAGGTTATCTTGTTGGATACATCTTCCTTGGTGGCCTGTCCCATTAGTGGTGCCTTTACAGGTAGCCCCAGTGGTCGAACTGGGCGTGGATTGGTTGCCTTAGCGTCAAGTGACTGACCTCTTACGTACAGCGGTGAGAAACACACAACATGCCTAGGAGCCCCACAATGTATGTGGATCAGTTTAGGCTTTTGAGCCCTGATGTGCCTATGGGGGGTGGGGGGAGTGGCCTACATCAGTAATTTTTAGAGGGTGGTGGAGTTGGGGGGGGGGGGGGGATTAGGAAGGCGTCCGCCTGCAACCTTACGATGCAGGTCATGCGGACACAGGAGGGAGTGGTTCCCGGGCCACGCTATGCAGCCTCCAAAGAAATATTCCAAGTGAGGCCAAAGAAGGAGGCTAAAATGAGGAGTCCGAATTCTAGGGTCTAAATGCTCAAAGGAAGTGATTAGCCACTTTGTTTCATCTGGGGGGCACCAACTGCGTGATGCGTCTCCTGCACAAGACCCATGTGGTCAGGAAAGGTTGGCACCGCTTGCCATCAATAGAGAGAGAGATAGATAGAGAGAGATAGATAGAGAGAGATAGATAGAGAGAGATAGATAGAGAGAGATAGATAGAGAGAGATAGATAGATAGAGAGAGATAGACAGACAGACAGACAGACAGACAGACAGACAGACAGACAGACAGACAGACAGACAGACAGACAGACAGACAGACAGACAGACAGACAGACAGACAGACAGACAGATAGATAGATAGATAGATAGATAGATGCGATTTCACCAGAGGGTAGGCTGAGAGAATAAGGCCAGACAGACACACGGCGTACCAGGAACCCAGACACCCATGACTTTTACACTTTTCAGAAACATACACAACATGATGGATTACTTCATCCCCACCCCCCCCCCCCCACTGCCAACCCGTCCCCCCTCCCCCCTCAACAGGCTAAACAGTACCTTCGAATGGGAGTACAAATACTGCCAGATAACGCGCTGATTCAGACCACAATACAAAATACAAGTCCCCGGCCTGCCGAAACACATCAACAACTGGTGGCTACAGATAGACTTCGATACAGCTAACATATCAGAGAACAAATCAAAAGTTGCCTTGAGGCTATACATTCAGAACATGACAAAGAGGGGATGGGACAGCACACACTGTAAGGGGAACATTCACCTGACTAGCAGTAAAGATCACTTAAGACAGAAGGGACAGAAGCAAGAATTAGAAGCACAGGTCAATGGCCTGGAAGAGCCACATCATAGGACAGGGGCCCAATACACCTGGTGTAGGCTCCCAGAGACCAGAGCTAAGGACACTTGACCTGGACAGGGCAGGGTACCCACTACTCAGACTGAAACAAAAATACAACAAAGGCGGCAAAAGAGCAGGAAATAAACTGAGGGTCACAGTGAGAGGAAAGATCTCTCTGCCATCAAAATACTAACCACATCAGACCCAGGCATTAAACAAGCGTTTCAGGAAGTCGATGAGACATTATACATAACAGAAGACCCAGAGGGACACAAATGAGAACTACCAGCAAACCTAGAAAAGCCAATAACAAAAGAAGAGGTAAGTGCTGGCATAGGAGAGTAAAGCTGCAGAAATCTCCAGGTCCTGGTGGATATAATGCAAGAGGCGTTGCTGAAACTGGTTTTACACGAATTTTAAAGGATTATAATTTCTGAAAAACACTAGCATGTATCAACCACATTTTACGAAGTGATGCCTCGAATAAATGATAGGGAAATTTGCTTAAATGTTTTTCTTTTAGTTTGTATTTTTTTGTGTATATTTATTTTTGAAAGCAAAGAATTAGCACAGCTTCGTGGATTCTGCACGTATTTGCACCTAAACAGAGAGCATTCTGGGAGCATAATAGGTAGCCTCAAATTGTTAGACTTTGCAAACTGGAGTACATCACAGCTTTTCCTTAGAGCGCCCATGCTATTAATAAAGGCTTAGCATTAATGAGCCATAAATGGAGGTTTGAACAGCATGATCCTGTGCACTAGAAATCTTAACTGCAGACATTGTCGTTTCATAGATCCATACTGTGGTACTGTGAACCGGCAGGGAAAGTGCTGCAAGGGATTGAAGGACAGAAGAACCATGAAAACTCGATGCCCTTGACCCCAAACAATATGTCCAGGGTTTCTTACTTCCTTAAGAAACACAGAGTTAGATTGGCTTGGGTCCTATAGCTATGCCCTGAGTTCCTATTTACTATGAAGGCCTACAAGCCAGGGTATGAGTCAACGGAGGCTCGACTACCACATTTGAGGTGCGGAGGAGGGGTGGGAGGCGCGAGGGAGAGCTTCCCCGCTCAATTCTGCTCTTTGCGTTATACACAGAACCCCTACCTGTAACAGTGAGGTCTAAAGACTGTGCCAAGGGGGTAAAAATTGGCCAAACCACACATTAGATCTACAAGTCTGCAGATGACACCCTTAGGACAATATCTGGTTCCACAAACCTTTGGAAGGACTTCGTCTTTTTGATGATCCTACAGGAGTCGCGGATACTCAACCTCCCTATGTCGGCATCGCATGAAGAGTTTCTGCAAAAGAGGCTTTCTGTCCAGAGGGACCGAGATGGCATACCATACCTGCGGGTAAAGTTGGCACCCCCTCGGTCAAAGATGACGCGCCAGAATCACGATAATCTGGTGGGATAGCGTTACCAGTTTCTTGCTCATTGCACAGACTTGGCCTCCACAGCCTCCCAAGAGTGGCTTAAAGAAAATCAAAGGACAACTAAGAAATCTGGATGGACAAGACTGGCAACAAACACAATGCATCGCCCAGAGAGGAGGAGGTCTTAGGTTGTCAAACATAACAAATGACTACTCTGCGGCCCAGCTTCGCTCTGCAGTAGAACGGCACTGAAGGGACAGTGAAAAGCATTGGCACTTTATTGACTAGCTTGTCCATCACAGAGGTGACCATGTGGAAGGCACCATGGTTGCCTTGGAAGCCCAGGGCCAGTAGTCCTCTCCGGTAAGGAGAGCCACACCAGTGGCGCGGACGCTGCTGTGATCAAGAGGGGAATCCCCGCCATCCCATCGCCTATCACACCAATGCTAAGTAACCCCGACAATCCACCAGCATTAAAAGAAGCCGACCTTTCAGCTAGCAGAATGTAAGAGGGTCGGTGATCTTTACGGCCATGAGGGAAAGACCTTTGACCAAGTTAACACCAACAATGGCGCGCCATGGATATTTTCAAATTCGACAGTGAGAAACTCACCTCACAGTCACGAGCTGCTAGTAGGCCGCTGGCGCCAATCAAAAAGTGACCGAAAATCCTCAGGGGATAAGCGATTATTGTTTGAAATCAACTAAATCCTAACAAATGGCCCAATCGCTGAGAAGACCCCAGGCAGAAGATATGGGTGGCAAGCTGGAGGGATCACGGACACTTAAAAAATGTATCTCGGTCTTTCAGCGAGAGAAGGTAACTGCCTCTGGTACAGACATAAATGAGACACTGACAAAAACTGCTACATAATGGTACTATACCCCTGAGAGGATGTACCTGGGACAATCCGCTTTGGAGGGAGTGGGACACTCCCTTCATCTGCTATGGCACTGTCCTAAAATCAGGAAATATTAGGAGTAGTTCTGATGATAAGACTCTGCGTTCAAGGATTGTATCATGAGACCCCAGCACACAGAATACTTGGGCTGCGGACAGGCTCGCCTAGCTCCTTCGATCCCCAAGGGGGAAGATGATGACAATGTTGTGATGCGCAGCGATGCAGTTGATACTGGCTGCCTGGGGAGCAGAGAGGACATCCGATCACAGACCTCGGCTGCACAAGCTCTGGGAGATGAATGGGATGTGAAAGATCTCTATGACCCAAGTCCAAGAAGAGGAAGAATGTAAGTCAAGCTGGCAGCCATGTTTATTTTTAGCAATGGAATCCAAAGAGATCACCTGTCCTAAATATCTCAGAGTACTGTGGATATGAACCAGATCACTGGGGTATTTTGAGAGAGCTTACAGGGGACAGTGAGACAGGGTATGAAGATCCCCTCCAGCAACGCAGGGACCACGCTTCCTCATCATGAGATGCAATGTCCAGAAGATATACGTTAATAACTGAGGTGGGCATGGGATGGGAGATGGTTGTCGTATTGCTTTCCATTTTACCTTGTTCCCTGCCGGCTTCACTTTGTAGGCAGATCTACATGTGCTTGAATAATTCTCAATAAAAGGAAGTGTTTCATAAAACGATAAAATGTTTAAAAAATAAGTTTCTTTCATACATTTCACCCAAATGTCATATTACAGCTGTAATGGCCTTTACAGACACCGGCTTCGATTACAGAAGCTCCATTTAACTCAACCGCCCAGACAAACTTAAAATATTATTCCAATACTCCGACAGCTACAGTGGCCACCAGTCAAGAAAGGAATCCTATTAAATTCCACAGTGTGCATCACACTGTTCATCAGACCGCACCAACTTTTGGGGTGCTTACCCTCGTGCTTCCTACCCTTTAACCCCTTCGCTGCGGCGGCAATTCCGCCGCAGCGCTAGTGGGGGTGGGGGGGCCGAGCAGCGCTCGCATGCTCGTGACGGAGCCGCTCCGTCACGAGCCGCGGTTGAGCTGTGCTCGTGACGGAGCGGTTCCGTCATGGCCCCGCCCACTCAATAGAACACGCCGCGCAGGCGCGGCGGCAGGGCCATGACGGAACCGCTCCGTCATGAGCACAGCTCAGCCGATGCTCATGACGGAGCGGCTCCGTCATGAGCATGGGAGGGGTTAAAGAACACTATGTTCTGCTGGCAAATTCCTGCTGGAGGTCCAGGGGACCAAGAGAGTTCCCTTCAGTGGCAGGGTCTTCTCAGTAGAAACTGATAACGAGCAGCACAAGCCGACTGCTGAATTACATGCCCTCCTAACTTTTCAGGATCTGGAAAAAACCTTACATTTGCCGTTTTACCCTTTCATCTACCCCGTGCCAGGCGCATTTTTTTATTCTAAAGAGCCAAGAAGCTTCGGTGTATGTGTGCAGGTACATTTCAACCCAAGATAGCATACCCCAGGTCTAGGAACTGAAACACCCAGAGTGGGAGAAATGAAAGACATTTAAAGAACCTAGGGTAGGAAGCAGATGAGTTGAACTAACAAATGAGGGAGAACTTGAAATACCCCAGGCTGGGAGAGAGATGAGAGAGACAATTATATACCCCAGCATTCTAAGCAGAATGGAAGAGCAATGGGGAAGACGTGAGACGAATATTTAAGAAAAACTCGGATTGTAAACGGACTACTGGAGGCGACACAAGAGAGATCTTGAAACACCTCAGGCTGGGACAAATGCAAGAAAGACATTATAACTAACTGGGGATTATAAACAGATTAGTGAGGTGACATGTCTCTGTGCCTCTCAAAGATGGTGTACCATCCAGGGGACCTTACATTGAACCCTTTGTCTTACAAGAAGCCAGTTCACCACTTTCCTAGCAGCTAGGACATTTCTTGCGACCAGCAGCTTTCCTGAAGGTATAATGTTGGGATTTCTTGCTATTTGGAAGATGCAGCTTCAAGAAAACCAACATTCAGGCTATTGTATATTGCAGTATTTTGTGCTTTTGAACACGCAAGAAGAAGAAATCCGGACATGATGCGCTTTGACCAAAAATGAAAGCGCACTGATGACCATGTGTAATGTGTCGAAGAAAGATGAAGATGGAGTTAATCTGAACTCTGAAAGTTAAATCCCAGCTAGCAGCAGTCCAAGGGACCC
This sequence comes from Lissotriton vulgaris, assembly GCF_964263255.1. Classification (NCBI taxonomy): domain Eukaryota; kingdom Metazoa; phylum Chordata; class Amphibia; order Caudata; family Salamandridae; genus Lissotriton; species Lissotriton vulgaris. The sequence continues at coordinate 1,994,687,057 of NC_141693.1, read as the reverse complement.
TACCCTGCCAGAGGTAAGATGAACACCAATGTGAAGGGAGAATCCTATCAAAGTCTTCTGCCCTCCTCGCCCCATCAGCACCAGCTTTATTTTTCTGCCATGAAGCGAAAGAATATGCTTGTAGATTTAACGCTGAAGACGCAGTCGGCGAGACTGCGCAACGAGCCTGACAAGCCTCAGACCACATTATTGTAAATCATCTATTTACCACAGCTCAGAGCAGCCAGAGGATCTTAGAGTTGAGCTAACAACTGACATAAATGCGGAATAATAAATGAAATCATGACAAGCCATGAAGGACTTCTTCTCTCTAGAAAGCTCTGGTGGTCAGCAAGGATAAGAGAACTAGCAGCACTTCACTCTCGCAAGCTGAGATCGGAGGATGGAATGGGCGACGCTTTCAGATTTGGAGGACAGACCTAATGAAGTGATACCTGCTGCACGTATGAGGTTCCTCATTTCGTCCCAAGCCAGAGGTAAGGTAGAGTTGCTACATTGGTGCTGGGGCGAAAGTCCAGCCACCACAAGTCTAAGCTCTGGGGCCCGATTTTCATAGGTAAACTTACACTTCTGTGTACGTTTACGTTAGTTTGGGAATTTACAAAACTGCATTTTAATAGTAAGTTTGAGAGGGCAGAATCACCGCAGTTAGGCGAAGAACTTCACAACTAAAAATATACAACATATATAGAGCTCCCAAAAGGTCTGGAAGGAAACCCGTTGGTGGGTTGTGACTGCACTGTACTTAAAGTTGGGACAAAGTTAGCTAAGTTTTTGCTCTGTGTATATGATTATACAATGCAAGCTTTTGTAGAAGAAAAGCGATGCACAAATGGGTACATACTTGACATTGCAATGAGATTATCACAAAAACGTTGTGTAGAAATAAAATCTAATAAAAAGATTGCCAAACAAAAAAAACAACATCATTGTTTATCTTTTTATGTGCAGAGTTCTCCACCCAACTGCAGAGCCTCCGCACTTATGAACTTACTATTAAAACGCTGTTTTGTGAATTCCAAAACAAATGTCAACTGTACGTTTACCTTCGTGAATCAGGCCCAGAGTCGTCAAGATAAGTGGGCTCTATTTAGCAACAATGATCTGAAGCAGGTTGCTTCGAGTTGGTAGGACGGTGCTCAGCCAGCAGTTCTCCGAGAGCACACGTCAACGATGGATGTTTTTGGTAGCGGAGTGACATCTCCTGTCTACCGTGAGGCTGCCGTAGTACCAGCGGATAAAGGGATTGAAAAGCTGGTAGCAGCAGCACATAGGCCAGACCAAGTGATTTCAAAACTGGTACAGGGCAAATGATGTCTTGAGAGCCAGATTTAATACAAGTTAGGAAGTTGTAGAACTCCTTCTGCGATTTGTGGCCAGCTTATGTGAGCAGGCGACAGAGAAACTGCAGCAGGCGGCGATGCCACTGACATGTGAGAGCTTTTAATACCATCGGAGATGCTCTCAATTTTAAAGTCACAGGAATCCTTTAATACAACATGTCGCTTGCACGAACAGTGGGTGTGAGGAGCACTTGGCTAAAGGAATCAGAGACTGCAAGTCACTGGACCCTGTGAGAGAAGGGGCTTTCTAACTCCAAGCATCCCCAGGACAAGGCAGCAGGTTACAAATTACACAATACTTGTAGAAAAAAGGTGGACAGAAAACAGTAGTGAGATGAAGTAAAAGCTGACAGTTCTACATTACACAGCAGACATTGTGACACTGGCAGAACCTAAGTCAGCAGTCCCCGGTCTGTGTCGAGGCATGTGTGGACTATCCATAAATGCCCTCTCCTCATGATCCTCGATTCAGATGGAAGGTCGAGCGAACTAACGCCCTGCAGCTTGAGGCATGGGAGAAGGTGGATGAGGGAATCGTGCCTCACTTCTAGCTCACAGGAAGGAAAGAGATCCCAGGGTCACTTGCCTATTTGGAACTTCTTGTGGGAGACTGAGGTTCAGCATGGGAGGAATTTGTTAATCAAGATCACTTTGGCCTCCTCCTTGAATGGGATAGCAGATGGGTTGGTGAGAGTCGCAGTTAGAGGGAGTTCCAGATCATGGATCTTGTGAAGGAGAAGGTGAGAGTGTAGGTCCATCCTTTTATCTAATCTCAGCGGTTCCAGTCGGAGGGAGTTGGAGCTGTGGAGTGAATTGCTACCTCTGGAAATGGCGAGACCGCGTACCAGGTATTTATGGACACATGAGTGTTAGTGCTCATGTGCCAGACATTGCATCTTGAGCATGCTTCGGACTTCGATAGGAAACCACAGGTGATATAACAGAGAGGGCTCAGTGTGATCAATGCGTCTTGTCGGAGTTACCAGCCTAGATGCGCGTTGAGGGCTGCTTGGAGAGGAGTGAGGTGAAATTTCAGTGCTTCAATTAGAGCTGCAATTCCATCCTCTAGTGTGGAGATGACCGCGGCTTACAACGCATTCTTGAAATCGGTAGACTGATGAATGATTTGACCTCCTTAGGGAGGCCGAGCTGGAATACAGCACAGCGTGTGGATGCACGGATGTATACTTTCATGTGATATTTTTAATTCAAGGTTACCCCTACTGATTAAATGATGACCAGTTTACCAATTATGGTGTCTAAGAGCTTGAGCCATTCCTGTACAAGGGGAACTTTGAGGGAAAGAGATGAGGAGGAATTCAGTTTGAGGCAGTTCCGGGCGAGCGAGGCATGGACCATTGCGGAGGCTTTGTTGAGAAGGATAATGCCTTCTAGGGAGGCTATTGTTAGGTATAATTGAGTGTTATCTAAGAACATGTGGTAAGCTAGATTTCAGCAATGGAGAAAATCAATTTGCCGCTCCATGTAGAGTTAGAAGAGAATAGAGAGAGGGTGCTGCCTTTGGGGACGGACGGACCGGGGATGGGCTGGAGAAGGAGATCACCATTTTTAGGTTGTGCCTGGCGTAAGCAGTGCGAAAGCGCTGTCGCCAGCAAGCTCTATTGTTATGGCCTTGACTTGGAAGTTGGACAAGAGATGGGCACACGCAGATCGATTGGAGCTGGTGCACACGCACATACAACCACGCAGTGTGCACATCTGTCCCCCTTCCGTCCTTGCAAGCCTCATGTAATTATTATTTTTAGAGCACGTGAGCTCCAACCGCGGCGCGCTTTAATGTACAGCAAGCCACATGCAATATAACTTTTTTTTAATGCGCACGTGAGCTCAAAGCGTGGCGCGCTTTCCATGTACAGCATGCTTCATCCCACTTACCGGCACTTGTGGGGACTTTTGCTGCTCCTCGGCTGTTCTCCGACTTCAGCCGGTCACGGCAGCAACAAGCGGGGCTCCGTCTTGCTCACAGGAGCCCCACCTGAAATATTGCTTTGGCCGCACCATGCGGCATTCACCACCTAAGTGTCCCCACTAAATCCGCGAGACCCTAATCCCATCGCCCATCCTATCCCCGGCTCGCACGCAGCCCTTCTCCGGCTGCTTTTATCACAAATTTGTTAGACCTGGGTGTTTTTTAACTCTTTTTAACTATTTAAAATATGGATAACTTTTGATGTATAACATTTTTTAAAATTGGAATTGTATACTGAGTCATAAACTGTAAATAGTATGCTTTATCGTTTTATATAACTGATTGACAATTTAATTGTATTTTTAAATTTAGACTGTTCTTGCTTTTATGAGTGAAATCTCGAATAAAGCATATTTTGACTTGACTTGACTTGCTTTGGCCGCACCATGCGGCATTCACCACCTAAGTGTCCCCACTAAATCCGCGAGACCCCAATCCCATCGCCCATCCTATCCCCCGGCTCGGGCAGACCCCAATCACCCTATCCCCGGCTCACGCGCAGCCCTTCTACGGCTGCTGCTGTCTCCCCCTGCGGGTGCGCCCCCATGTCATGTGATGGTCGCGCGCGGCCCCGCTTCCTTCTGTGAATGGGAACCAGTAGTTCCCGTTAGTGGAGGCAGGAAAGAGGCTGTGCCGGGGTCCGTCGCAGGAGAAGGGGCTCTTCCTCCACCATGGGCAACCACGGACAAACCCGCTCTGCCCCCGAGGCTGCCATGCACCTCCCCCTTCCCAGGTAAGACAGAGTTTACTGCGGGCACGCACTGGCCCTTTAAGGATGCATTGTGGGCCATGGAGTGTTTCAGTCTGAGGCAGGAGGTTTTGTTTGCACTTTGCTGTTGATGAAGTTTAACTGTCCGCTGATAATAGACCGTGAGAGTGGCGTTTACACAGCCCCATTCATTCAGTCAGCAGCACAGTTAAAGCGGCTGCGGGAACGTGCAGTTCCGCTTTCCCCGAACTCGCTTATAGCTCCTGGTAAAGAAGCGAGGGGGGTATGGTCCTGTGCAGGTAGCGACTTGGGCTACGCCTCCCAGCAAACAGCAGTGGCTAAACTGCTTGTGAGAATCAACGCATCAGCATCTGGAGTTGGGCGGGGGCACTTTCAATGCTGTAGTCTCCAGTGTAGAACGGAAAGTTGGGGCAAAGGTACTGGGGTTACCCTTTGCCAGTGCATACTCTTCTCAGGACCTGTGACTATTGTGCCTGACTAGTGGGCCCCTGGGCAACTCGCACAGAGTCAAATCTGTGTGCATGTTGCCTGCTGCACGAACCACACCGGTGCCCTCTAACAACCATTACCTTTTATTTGCCTGTAGAATGTGTTACATTATCTTTTACTCGAAGCGCTGTCCCTGCCTCCTATCCTAAGTAAAACATCTTTACGTACCAAGATGCTGCTCTGAAAGAGACAACAGTGCAGAGAATAGAGACTGCCAACCCTTTGTATGTTATATTCTTTGGATCTCCTCGAGTATCAAGTCTGATAGAGTCCTTTTTGCTTGGCAGATTGACGACGATGCCCTGTTTCTTAAGGGACGTGCTGAATTAATTAATTGGCTAAACACGTGAACCAGGACTTGTAGAAATCTACTCCTATCATCTTCCTGCCCCTCGGAGATGCAGCATGTTATGAATATTTCTAAGGCGGCTTATTTGGGGGCTGTGTGGTTACAACTGCAGTGGAGTGGGCTTGCAAACATGGCGGTGCGCAGGAGCGCTCTCTGCTGTAGGCACGGGTCCACACTTACCACACTGTACACAGCATACTGTTGACTCTCACTGACCGACTCTCCCACTCCCTGACCGACTCTCCCACTCCCTGACCGACTCTCCCACTCCCTGACCGACTCTCCCACTCCCTGACCGACTCTCCCACTCCCTGACCGACTCTCCCACTCCCTGACCGACTCTCCCACTCCCTGACCGACTCTCCCACTCCCTGACCGACTCTCCCACTCCCTGACTGACTCTCCCACTCCCTGACCGACTCTCCCACTCCCTGACTGACTCTCCCACTCCCTGACCGACTCTCCCACTCCCTGACTGACTTTCCCGCTCCCTGACTGACTCTCCCACTCCCTGACTGACTCTCCCACTCCCTGACTGACTCTCCCACTCCCTGACTGACTCTCCCACTCCCTGACTGACTCTCCCACTCACTCTCAACCATTGACTCACTCGCTCTCAACACAACACATATTGCATTACAAATGCAATAGGTGTCATATTTGCGAAAATGTAAGCTATTGGCATTGTAAATAACAATGCTATTAATTTATCCATTTTCAAAACCAACACATAAATAAAAAAAAGTTGTCATTTACAATACCAATAGCTCAAACTTATCTAATGCGAGACCTATTGCATTGCAAATGCTTGTTATTAGTTGTGCATGGTTATCGAATAGTTTCTTACCTGTCGGTGTAGTTTTGCAGCTTGAAGATCTTTCTGGATTCACTATGCTGTGCATATTCTGCGGTCTTGTGGCTGGGTCCGGATTCGTAGTCTTTTCTCTGTTTTTTGTAGCCCTTGTGGGCGTCGGCGTCACACCTCCTTGGGTGTATTTCCGGTGACGTCGGCATGCTTCCTGCGGAAGCTCCCACTCTTGGGCGCCATCTTCGGATTCTTTTTTTCCGTGTTTCCTTCTTTTCCGAAGCAATGGCAATGTTCTATTCAGGTGATAATTTCTTTACCACTCGTCCTTATATTCTGTTACTTCTTCTCCTCCTATCTTTTTTTTTTTTTTTTTGACCACCTCTTCTCTCTCCAGCCTCATCTTTCTGGCGGAGGTGGGTGGGTTCGCTAGTGAATCCAGAAAGATCTTCAAGCTGCAAAACTACACCGACAGGTAAGAAACTATTCGTTTTGCAGCGTGAATCTTTCTGGATTCACTATGCTGTGCATAGATTTCGTAGCGGTTTCTCATTTCCGTGGCGGCTGGGTGGAAGATGAGCTCTGGTTTCTGAATATATGCTGGAGCACCCTTTGTCCGACTTGTGCTTCCTTGTTCATTTGAACATCCACGCAATAGTGCTTCGTTAATGTGTGCACCGAAGCCCATGTTGCCGCCAGGCATATGTCTTGTATGGGTGTATTGGCCAGGAAGGCTATTGTAGCCCCCTTTTTCCTAGTGGAGTGGGCGCGTGCCCCCTCTGGCAGTTCCTCTCCTGCCCTTTTGTGGCAGAGTTGGATTGTTTGCGCGATCCATCGTGCAATAGTGGTCTTAGTGACTGCCTTGCCCATGTAACTGTTGGCGAACGACACAAAGAACTGTTTCGTTTTCCTGTGTCCTTTTGTCCTTTCGATGTAATGCATGACCGTCCTTCTGGCGTCCAGGGTATGCAGAGCTCGCTCTGCGCTAGTGGTCGGTTTTTGGAAAAAACTCGGTATCTGTATGGACTGGATCATGTGGAACGTGGACACCACCTTCGCCATGAAATGTGGGTCGGTCCTCATCACCACCCTGTCATTGTGTATTTGTAAGTAGGGCTCCTGTAGCGTTAGCGCTTGCAGCTCGCTCACTCTGCGTAAGGACGTAATTGCAACCAGGAAAGCAGTTTTCATAGTTAGCATCTTCAAAGAGGCCTTGTGAAGCGGCTCGAAGGGCTCCTTCATGAGTTCCGTCAGGACTACGTTCAAGTTCCATGCCGGTGGTGGCATACGCTTGGGTGGTGCAATCCTTTTTGCTCCTTCGAGGAACCTCTTTACAACCTGTGATGTGAAGAAGCTTCTGCCCATCTCACCCCTAGAGTATGCCACTATAGCCGCCAGGTGAACTCTCAAGGAGGACGAGCTGAGCTTTTTGTCCAGTAAGCGTGTCAGGTAGTTCAGTACCGTGGAGTCTTTCTTCATTTTATTGTGAAGTCTCTCCCTCCTGCACCACATCGTGAACCTTTTCCACTTTGCGACATAGCACTTCCTTGTGCTGGGCCTTCGTGCCTCCCGAAGGACCCTGAGGGTGCTCTCTGGCAGTTTCAAATGTGCGAATTCGATGTCCTCAGGAGCCATGCTACTAGGCTCATGCTCTCTGGTTCTGGGTGCAGCACCTTTGCGTTCTGCATGGAGAGCAGGTCCTTTATCCTGCTGAATCTGTGGGGCGCACACTGCGCCATCTCCATGATCTGAGAGTACCATGTCTGCCTGGCCCACTGCGGCGCGACCAGTATCAGGGTCATGGTGCTCTCCCTGCACTTTCTCAGTACACTGTGTATCAGTGGTATCGGGGGAAAAGCGTATGCAAATTTCCCGGACCAATCTATCCATAGGGCATTCCCAAGGGACCCTTCTTCGTGTTGTCTGGATGCGAAGGTTCAGCATTTCGCATTCTGGCGTGTTGCAAACAGGTCCACTGATGGCGTTCCCCACTTGTTGAACAGCCACCTTGTCTCCTGAGCATTGAGCTCCCACTCGTGGGATGCCGAGGTCTGTCTGCTCAGCCAGTCTGCCTGAATGTTCTCCTTCCCTGGTAGGTGTATGGCTAGTAGGTCTATCTGGAGAGGGATGGCCCACCTCCATATCTCCTGCGCTAGCCTCGAAAGCATTGTTGACTGTGTTCCACCCTGTTTGTTGATGTAGAACATCGCCGTGGTGTTGTCTGTCTGTAGCAACACCTTCTGCCTGTACAGTCTTGTCTGGAAGGCTTTCAGTGCAAGAAAGATTGTCTTCAGTTCTAGGTAATTGATGTGCTTTGTCGCATCTGCTGGCGTCCAAAGACCCCTCACCTTGAGTTCCTCCATGTGAGCGCCCCATCCCTTCAGGGATGCGTCCGTGGTGATGGTCACTGTCGGATTTGGGAGTGTAAGAGGCTGTCCCCTTGTTAAGTTCTCCTGGGTCCACCATGCCATCTCCTTCTGCACTGCGTGCGTCACCACCACAAGATCCTCCCAACTGCCCGAAGCCTGTGAACATTGTTCCTGCAGCCATTCTTGCATGGGTCTCATGTGGAGCCGCACATTCGGCACTAGGTGGATGCATGATGCCATCATCCCCATGATCTTGCTCGCGGTCCTCACTGTCCGAGCTTGCCCCTTCCGGTATAGGTGAGTCTCCTTGACCAGAGCCCTTGCTCTCTTCTCGCTGGGGAACACTTTGCCCTGTAAGGTGTTGATCTCTGCCCCCAGGAAGATCTTCACTTGCTCCGGCTCCATTGATGATTTCTTCCAATGGACGGAGAACCCCAAGTTTATGAGTGTGCTTGTCACTGTATGTGCATGCTGCTTGCACTTCTGGTACGAGTTTGCTTTCACCAGCCAGTCGTCGAGGTAAGGGTATACGTGTATCCCCTGTCTTCATAAGTGCGCTGCGACTGCCGCGAGGCACTTCGTGAATACCCTCGGTGCTGATTTCAGTCCGAAGGCCAGCGTTGTGAACTGGTAGTGGCCTCCTCCGATTGCGAACCTGAGCATATGCTTGTGCTTCTTGTTCATCGGTATGTGTAAGTAGGCGTCCTTGAGGTCTATCGTGACCATGAAGTCTCCGACTTGCAACTGCGGCAGCACCTCCTGCAAGGAGGTCATTTTGAACTTTTGTGTTCTTATGAATTTGTTGAGGACCTTAGGTCTAGGATGGGTCTCATTTTGTCGTCGACCTTTGGTACTAGGAAGTATGTTGAGTATATTCCCTTGTTCCTTTCCCTGAAGGGAACTCTTTCTATGGCCTTTTTTTGTAGAAGGTCTTGCACTTCTTCCTGAAGCCTTGCCAGCTGTTCTTTTGCTGGTGGCTTTCCCCTTGGTTTTCTGCTTGTTGGTTTTTTCTCCAACTCCAAGCAGTATCCGAATTGAATGATGTTTAGGATCCATTTGTCTGATGTTATTTCTCTCCATTCCTGGAGATAGAACTTTAATCTTCCTCCCACTGGTGTCATGTGGTCGTAGGTCATAAGACTGTCCTGACCCCTTCGTACGTGGTGCCCCCTGGGATCTTTTCTGTGGTTGGGCACCCGGGGGAGTGTGAAGTCACTTCGAGGTGGGCTGCTGCCCCCCTCTTCTATTCTGGCCACGTCCATTTCTCCCTCGAAAGGACTGACCCCTTGGTTGGTATTGCCAGGACTGCTTCTGGTGACCCTGCTGAGCCTGCGAGTCTGCCTGGTGCGTCTGCTGGAAGGCCTGGTGCGATGTACTTGGCTGGTTTCCACCTCTCCCGCCGGGCCTCCGTGCCAGGGTGCCTCTTCTGTTGCCTCTGAACTGCAATGCCCCCATGGATCTTGCAGTCTCGTTATCTTTTTTGAGTTGGCATAGTTTGTCGTCAACCGTTGCTCCGAAAAGTGTTTCGCCGTTGAACGGTGTGTTCAGGATACTGTGTTGTACCTCGGGTTTGAACCCTGAGATCCTGAGCCAGGCGTGTCTCCTTTCCGTGACACCCATCATCATTAGCCTGCTGGCGGTGTCTGCTCCGTCCAGGGCCGTCTTAAGGCAAGAATTTGCCGCGTTCTTCCCTTCTTCGATCAATTTTTCGGCCTTCTGCCTGCCATTCCTGGGGTAGGTCCTTCACCAAGTGCCCCAGCCCCTCCACGATCTGGTACATGTGCCTGTTTAACAGGGCGTTGGAATTAGCCATGCGCTAGTGGGTCGCGGCATTTTGCTCGATCCTTCTCCCCACCAGATCCATCCTCTTGCTCTCCTTATCCGGCGGTGGGCCCGAGGTAGTAGATACGCTCGCCCTCTTCCTAGCTGTGGCCGTGATAATGGAGTCAGCGGAGACGTCGCCTCAAATGTAGGCCGGGTCCTTCGAGGAGTGTTTGTATTTCTTCTCTGTTCTGGGAGTTACCGCCTTGCATGTTGCGGGCTCTTTGAACGCTTCCTTTCCCTGCGCCAAGACGCTCTCGAGCATTGGAAGGAACTGGCTTCTTGTTTGTGTTGGGAGCAATGTCTCTAGCAGGAAGTCTGCTTTCTGCTTTTCTTCGTCGAGTTTTAACTTGAATGCAGTCGCGGCAGATTGTATCGCCGAGTTGTATGCCCCGATGTCGTCCGGCGGCGAGGGTCTCGAGGGGTATGAGTCGACCGCCTCCTCCGGGCTCTCGGTGTCGACGTCTAGGTAATCCTCCTCACGTGGGTCAGAGGATCCCACTCGGCGTCCACTCTACTGCCCTCTTCGTCCTCGTAGCTGTAATCCTCGTAGGGATTTTCTTCAGCTTCCCGGTCGTCGACCATCTCGTCGCTAGGCACATGGTCGTCGACATGTTCCTCTTCCTCCTCGACCAGATCTAGCACGGCGTGCTTGGTCTTGTGTGGAATCGTGAAGGCACTCATCTCGGCGGCGACCTCCTTTCTCCGCTGCAAGAGGCTTGCCATCTCGGCTTCCAGCCGACGTCTTTTCCTTTCCACCTCGGCCGCGTTTTCGGCTTCGGAACGTTCGGCTCCTCTCTTCGGCGCCTGGTTCGGCGTCGAGATTTTCGGCGTCGACGGCTTGGACGTCGAACTGGCTTTCGGGTCCTTGGGCGTTGCCGAGGCTTTAGGGTCTTTCTCCCTCGACGTCGATCGGTCCCTTTCGGCGACGATCTTCGACGCTTTCTGCTGGTCAACAGCCTTCGGCACCAGGGACTCCTTCTCCGAGGATCCGCTGGGCCTGCTCGTGGTCGCGGACGGCAGATGTCGCTGCGTCGGCGCCTTCGGGCTCTTGGCCTCGTGCTTTCGAGACTCAGAGTCTCTAGTGTTCTTATGGGACGTCGAGTCTACTACCTTATCAGGTGTCTTCTTGTAATCGGTCTCTACGACCGTGTAGCCGTCGTCTTCGGCGGCAGCGTTGTCCTCCTCCTCTGAGGACATCCCCAGCTCGTACAGCGATGGCGTCGGGGATTTTCCTCCGAGGGTGGCGTGTGCTATCCTCTGTCTCTTCCTCACACGGAGGGTCTTCTGGGCGAAGACGGCGCAGGCGTTGCAGTCCTCGCTTCTGTGTTCTACCGGTAGGCAGAGGTTGCAAACCGGGTGCTGGTCCTTCTGTGCGTACTTGTGTCTGCAGTTCGGGCAGAACTTGAACGGCGTGTTGTCCATCCTCGTGCGTTCAGGCCTCCCTGAGCGCGTGGACGTCGACGATCGTCGAAGTTCTCGAGGTTTTCACCTTCTTTCCTCTTCGTCAATGGCTTGTGAAGTCTTCTTTAGTCTTCTTCTTCCAATATCTCCTCCAACTTCCACTCTTTTCAGTACTTTCTCCAAAAATGTCTGGAGCCCAACGGGAACGATCCAGACCCGACCGCGGAAAAAAAGAATCTGAAGATGGCGCCCAAGAGTGGGAGCTTCCGCAGGAAGCATGCCGACGTCACCGGAAATACACCCAAGGAGGTGTGACGCCGACGCCCACAAGGGCTACAAAAAAAAAAAAAAAAAAAGAAAAGACTACGAATCCGGACCCAACCACAAGACCGCGGAATATGCACAGCATAGTGAATCCAGAAAGATTCACGCTGCAAAACTAGTTATTAGGACAACCATTTGAGCCAATTTCATGAAAATTCCATTCTGTGCTTTTGCAGGGTGAAATGGTTGCCAGTGTCGAAAGACGAGGATAAATCAAGGATGATGAGAAGACAAGAGTAGTTGTGATCCAGGATATTGAGAGCATTGTCCGTATGTGTAAGATGGCCGCATCTGTACTGTCGCCTGGTCTAAAACTGGATTGGCAATCGTTGAGCAGGTCAAATGTTTCAATGCTTTGACAGATCGGTGAGGGCACTTTTTTCCAGCACTTTCCCCAGGAAAGGGAGGTTAGTTAGTAGACGGGTCACTTGTGTCCATTATCGAGCCACTTCAGACAGCCATTGTGGTAGTAATCACAGGCCTATCGGACAAATACCTCACAGTATCAAGAAACCTTTCACAGCTATTGTGCCAGTTACCATGTCCTACAAGATGTATACGGCGACAGTAACCACACCCAATCAAACTATTGTATCGGAACTATCATATCAAACTGTTGTGGTGACAATAATTATGTCCCAGTGAAAACGGACTATTGCATCAAGCATGCCCGCGTCCACAATCAGTTAAGTACGAGTAATGAAATCAGACTAGATTCATGAGAATACGCTTATCCACGTCATTGACTGTGCCGCCACCCCGTCGCCCATCAGATAATGTGCTACTACTAATACGCTCCAGCACTATTATTCTAGAACCAATGAGTGCAACAACTGACTCCGAGGGAATATAGCCATCTCAGGCCTGCACAAGATGCTCTTGGGCAGAATCTTTAGGACTGGCCACAGGAATCTTTGTACAGGAGTCGTAGTTCAGGCTCAGACCCTCCTATCCAGGAACATCCTTTGACGGAAGCAGTTTGAGAGGCACACAGTTTAGTAGAGCAAGAATGACATTATACACGTTTGTGTTTATTTGCATCTGAAATTTCTTTCTACACGCTTATTTTATTTTGATAATTGAAAATACAATTCAATATATGCAACACCGAAGCATGGCAATAGTGGAGGTTTTTACCTGGCGGAGGACCCTATTTCATATTGGACTACTGAGCGAAATCATAACACTAAGATTAGTTCTTGAGAAAACTCATCAGCCTACATTGACCGAGCAAGAAAAGTATGCTGCCTTAGTGATTAAAAATTTCACTGTATTTTCAATTCAAGCAAGCGTCGGACTTGAAATACAGAAGGCGGCTTATTGAGATTCCAAAAACCACAAAGTGTATGGATCCTATTAATACCATTCTAAAACTATGGTGCAATTCAATCTTTTCTAAACTCTCTTTGTTGACAAGAATAAAAGCCTGCAGACACAGAAGTTATTGCCCAGAGGAATTCTGAGAGATTCATGTTTTTTTACTGATTATTCTCTAAAAGGGTTCAAATCCTCTGCAGAGAGATCTGATGCTGTATGTTTCCATAACAAAGGAACCATCTCATTAGGAGAAATACATGGCATGCATTTTTTGACCGGGTTTACAGGAATATTTTATAAGTTCACCAAACAATTCACACATTGGGGCTAAAATCAACTACCTTGAGTTTATTTAAAAAATGCACTTTCCAACTTGTATATTAAGGAAAAAAGTCACAAATCCTGTTCTCTTCCTGGTCCCAGGAGCCCCTGGGACAGACTCCCATCCAATCCCCGTGCTGCTCTCATGCTAGAAGAGCAGCAAGGGTATTGGCCTGAGCGGGCTGAAGAGACGCTCCGCTGGGGCCAGGGAGTCTGTGGGGTTTCTCCAGCCCAGCTGTTCAATGCAGCCAGGCTGAAGAAACCTAAGTTTGGCCAACCTGAGACGGCCAGCCAAACACATTTGCGCACTTAGGGAATGCACATAGCATCCTCCTCCCATGCCCCGCCCCGCCCCACCCCTCCTTGCACAAGCTGACCCAGAGACGGAAAATAAAAAATAAAAAAATGCTAGAACAAAGTCTTATTTTCCATTTTCTGGCTCTGAGCCATGCAGTGGGACAACGCTCCTCCACCCTTGCTGAGGAGCTGCCGCTGTCTACCTGCCAGTGCTCAGCGACAAAACATCCGCTGCTCTATTGGAGCAGAACCCAAAAAACGGGTGCATACTGACACTTCCGCACAGCCGCAAGCATCAACAGCAAGGGCAGACAACGCCGCCTGGGCAACTTTTGTTTGTAAAAAGGGCAGTATTGCAGGAGGCTTTGATCTTGTAATATCTCACTTTACATCAAAGGAGGTCTATAAAAATGTCACCTTCTGTATGTGTAAGAATAAATCCCTAACAGCTGGTAACCAAAATGATTTATTTTGTAGTAAAACTTTGCAGCCACACCTGCATAAAATAAGTGTCCATGAAAACTAATAGCAGACAAATAAATTATTTTCTAGAGAAAAATCAGTAAAACATAAAAAAGTATGAGTACACTTTCAGGAATATGAACGCTCAAACATGGCCCTTTCCTGTCTTACATTTACAGCGCTTCACCTTTGTGTGTTCATCATATTGCGCCGTCGGCAAGGGTTATTTTATTGCATAATTTCCAGTTGCAGATTGCATGCTGCTTCTGGATGGGGTGGCGTTATGTGTGACACTCCGATCACATTGAGCCTACGGAACCGAAGCATGCTAGGATGGTGGGGGTCACTAATGCTGCACTGGTAAGTCTCACTCTCAGTCTATCTGTCTGGGGTTGAGATGTGGCAGGTGGGGTGTTGGAAAGGCAACAGAAAACACAAGCACTCGTTTGGAGTACTCAAACAAAGAAATGAGATAGGGCGCCGGGCGGGGGCAACAGAGAATATGAGCACTCATGTGGAGTGCTCTAACAAAGAAGAATGTAGCTCCTAAATAAGGAGCAGTAGATGGACACAGTACTTAGTCCATGCTCTGGGGAGAGCTAAACAGAAGAAGAGGCATGATGCATGCATGCTATGGAACCAACGGGAATGAGGAATACAAGAGCTCAATGGAGTCCACAAATGGTAAGCCTGTAGGCGGGCTGAAGCCCACTGAATTATAAACAACATGTCTCTTCGAGGCTGCGCATGTGCTGTCTAGGCGAGTCCTAAAACCAGATCTTGTCCGATGGTCAAATACCATGGCAACAGCATGTCTCAACACCAGAAATACTGCTTTATAAACAGTGTCTCCAGTATTCCACGAATCTGAATAATAACAACAACTACTCTTCATTCAAAGATTGGCGCGCTTCGTAATGCTCCAGCTACCCTCAGAAGGCTGAATTATAGCAGCAGTTTCAATCCCACGCTCATATCCTACGGTACACAACCCCTGAGAGGCAGCGAGAGAGGACGTGGGTATCAGTGAAAGAGACATGCACTGTGTGACACTTGGGAGAATTAACATTGTGGGGTTTATACCGTGCCCAATGCCCCCAGCCCGCAAAGTGCCACTCTACCCGATGTCCTCACCTTACTCCCACCTCTCTTCACCCGGAAGCGGTCATCCTTCATCAGGCAGTCCAGCAGCTCTTCCATCTTCAGCTCAGAGACACTGCATGGAAAGAAGCAGGGGTCAGTGCAATGTGCACAGTGGTACAGACGACCCTACAATGCCTGTGTTTATCAAAACAGCACTTACCTGTGTGCACCGTCCTGTTAAGGAAACCAAAACAATGCCTTCAACTGGAGGTACAACATTGTTATCAGATGCCTACACATTCCAGCAATAAGCTACAGTATACATTTAGTGTAGGGTGAAACCTACAACTTCCAGGGATTCTCTGCAGAAGTAGTACCGGGCAACATCCTCGCCAGCCGTTAGCCACTTATGCAGATAGAGCCCACCCCCTTTTGCAAACAGTTTTTCAGTAGTTTCACACCCCAAGTGCAGTGAGTCTGTGACCCATTCCATGAGAAAGTAACTGAGTTCTATTCCTCAGCAGCGTGGGTAGTCTTGCAAAAACACCTTTAAACACCTTTAAAATACAGGCTCTGCAAATCTATAAGACACACAGCACAACTCCACACAAGGCAAACACATGCAACACAGAAGACGCACAGTGTGGGAACAACAGGATCATGGGAACATGCACATAGGAAGCACAGCTTCCAAATCCTAACAAGCACTGGCAATGCCAATAGGTCTAGCTTTCTAGTGCTGCCTCTCAAAGGCACATCATTCACCATGCACTCAAATGTCAGTCATTTATCTCATGGGTATTAGGTATCGGGGGAAAGGAGCCTGCCTCTCCGATGTGACGGAATATGCACAACTAAGAGTGCCTGAGAAGAGGAATAAACCATGTGAAAAAGTAGGCATGGCTTGAGCTGAGCTGCTTCAGACAAGTGTCAGCAGATGCCTCCAGCACCATGCAAACAGTCCTAAAAAAGACCAGCTTTTTTACTGGTAACATTTGGCCAACTGGGACAGCAGCACACGTAGGTAAACTACGTAACAGATATGGCAGCTGCATTTGTACAATCTGAAGGGGACAGGTGGGATATTTAGGAAAGCCCAGAAAAACTGCATTCCTACAATCCAAACAGGGTGAGATAGCTGCTGGATCACCAACCTTCTCCTGTAAAATAAGAGGCAGGGAGCAATTTTCTTTTAGGTTCTTCCAAAGGAAATTAATTTCAGTAAAGCTCTTTCTGATGGACACAGTAACTGTAAGATCCTCGCCTTTATAATATTTCCCAGGCCTCAGACAGGATCTGGAAACTTTCCATGGCAGATATCCCGCATGCTTCTAGGTGGCACAGAAGCGCCGCCCGCGCTAATATCAGATATAGGCCAATACACCTAATTCAGGTGGGAGCCCCCTGCTTTTTGAAGCCAAAATAGATTTTTTTGGCCTCCTTCCGCCTCGAATTGCATCCGCTTCAACAGAAGTCAATGGGAAAGGGGTGTGGGGGATGAGAACATTATCCCAATTGGGCTTTTTAAAATCTCCTACATTCCTCTTCGAAAATGTTGGGATGATATTGGGTTCATGCTTGACACTTTATACACCTGCAGACACAGAGCACAAAACTGTCTGTACCGGTGTGCAGAAGTCTAACTTGGGACATTTTAAGATGCAAAAAGGGCAACTGGACAGAACGGGGAGGTTGGAGAGCAGTGAGGAATTTGTAGTTAGATGCAGTATCCACCAGAAGAGAGTTACCCAAAGAAGTAACTTTCTCCTCTGATGGATACTTCGAACCACAGATTCATCAGGTTTAGAATATATAAAAAAGTAATGCCTCCGAGGGCGAGGATCCGTAGAGTGAACTCAGACCAAAAGGTCTTACAGAACTGAACGGGCAAAAAGCCTTTCCAGTTAGACCACCAGGTGGTCAAGGTAGTATTGCTTCGAAAAAGTATCCACGGACACCCACGTTGTAGCCCGACAGATGTTAAGGGCAGGCAACCGGCATGCCAACACAGTGGTGTCAGCCTTAGTCCTGGTGGAATGGGCTCTCAGACCTCCCGGAGACTGCGTCTAGGCCAGAGCATAGCAGACCTTATTGTGGGGGACTATCCACCTCCAGAGTCCTCTTCTGCAGCGCCTTCCCTTTCTTCAGCACAGAGAACCCCACAAAGAGCTGTCTGTCCACTCTATGGACCTTGGTAAGATCAATGTAAACGGTAACAGTTCTTCTGGGGTCCAATGGAAGTAGCCTCTCCTACCCTTTCGAAGGATCACGCAGGACAACAAATGCTGGGAGAGTGGAAGGGAGTCATGAATTTTAGCAAGAATGCTGCCCGAGCACTCGGCACCAATTTGTCCAGAAAAAAGATGGTGTAGGGTGGATGCACCGACAGTGCCTAAAGTTCACTCACTAGACAAGCTGAGGTGACAGCAATGAGAAGACAGTCTTTAGAGTCAGAAGACACAATGAGCAGCTGTGCATCAGCTCGAAGGGTGTGCACATGGGAAATGTCAAGATCAAATGAGGTGCCACTGTGGTATCACAAACTGTTTGAGAGGAAACATGTGAATCAAACCTTTAATAAACTATCACAAGTGATTTAAACAAGGTCTGTTTGTCCAGTAAACAAAAAGAGGCAAAGGGCCAACAACTGATCTTTAACAGGGCCCACAGCAAGGTCTTGCTGGGCCAGAGACAAAACAAATAGAATATGCAACAACTTGTCTTTTTAAGGGATCTGTCTTGCGGAGTCCACGCTAAGCATAGGATAGCACTGATATACACCTTCAGGTCCGTTTAGTGCGCTATATAAAGTGGATATAACATAACACAGGAGGGTTGCCTAATTGATTCAATTTTAAATAGGTCTACCAGGCCCTTGGAAGCAGGTCTTCAATCCATCCAGGTAGGACACAGATAACACCTATGTATGTAAATTGTGTATATTTGGTAGGATGTGCATGAAGTGAGCGTTAAATGTGGCTGTGGCCACCCAGGGATCCATCTGGATTTTCTGCACAAGAGTGGTAGGTAGGATGGAGAGGGCCAGAGAGCAATGTGAATTGCAGGGCTTCTCCAAAGCATTCCTGTGGTCCTTTGTAGTGGAACGGACGTTAGGGTGTGCAGGGTGGAAGCCAAAGGGAGCCTTTGTAGTTTATGGAAAACCTCTTGCCCTTTATAGCTCTACTGTTCGCCTGAATTGTTACCTTCAATAGAGTGCGCATTAGTAATGTGGGAAAGCCTTTCCGTCTTTTGTACCTGTCCTTCGCTCGCAGAAAAGCTCTTAACTCCTTCCCACCTTCCTCATGACACTACAAGGCAATGATTATGGCTGAACATGTCTAGAAACCCCCACCCCCCTTCACAAAAGTCAAGAACTGCCTGAAACAGGCCCCAGGCCTTCAGAATTCACAAACTCTGGGCCCGGTTCACAAAGGAAAATTTAGACCAAAAGTCTAAGTTTATGACTTTCGGTACTCACAAAGGTAAGTTACGAGTAGTACCTTTACGTTTGCACTCGGGGCAGAACTTCCACACTTGGGGCAGAACCTCCACACTCAGGGTGGAACCTCCACAGTCGGGGTGGAACCACCGCACTCGTAACGAAACCCCTGCACTCGGAGCGGAACCTCTGCACTCGGAGCGGAACCTCTGCACTCGGAGCGGAGTCTCTGCATTCGGAAGAAGGGAAGGAATTTCCCGAGAGCCTTGAAGATCCACATACAGTTTCTAACAACTGAGTAGATCTGAGTCTTAAAAGATAGGTCGATATCGAAGGTGACTTTCAGGTTTCTAGCTGTCAGGGTGGGGAGAGAGAGAGGGGAGGTCCATCTTTGGATCAGGCGCCATGCCAACCCAGATTAGGGTTAGGTCCTAATAATATGATTTCTGTTTTATCCAGGTTGCATTGTGGTTGGCTTTCCTTGAGCCAACCTAAGACTGCTCTCATGCAATTTGAGAAGGCAACTTTGCAGGATTCTGAGTTGCCCTCTTAGGAGAAGACCAGCAGGGTATCGTCAGCATATGAAACTATTGTAACGCCGAATGTCTCAACCAGGGTAGCCGATGGAGACATGTACACATTAAACAATGTTGGGCTAAGTGCGGAGCCCTGGGGTACCCTACATTTTAGAAGTTTGGCTTGAAGAGGTGAGATTTCGTCCAGATTGGATATTCTGCCTCAGAGAAGAACAAGATCAACCAATCAAGTTCTGCTTCCCTGACACCAGGCAGATAGGCGTTGTAAAAGGATGTCATGGGGACAGTGTTAAACGCCACCAAGAGGTCCAACAAAATGAGTGCGGCATTGTGTCTGGAATCTAGGGACAGTTTTTGTGACTCAGACTTTCAGCAGCGCTGTTTCTGTACTGTGTAATGTTCGAACACCTGACTGAGAGGGGTGCAGGAGGTGATTAGATTCTAAAAACTCCGAGAGTGGTTTATTTACTAAGGATTCTAGTTTTTTGGGGCTGCTGGCAGAAGATATGGGTCTAAAATTAGAAAGAATCTTACTATTTACCTGTTGCGGGGGTGAAGGAAGGGCTTGGAGACTCGACCTAGGTATATAAGGTTTTATTTTAATGAACGTTTTCTTTTTCCTTAGCAAGAGTCTTTCTTGGGCCAATATCACGGGATTTACTGTTCCTGGACACGTCTGTGGTCTTCTTGGGTCTTTTGGGGTTTTCTGTGGGTCCTCTGTAAACCACTCCTCCTCGGTTGCGCCATTGTAGGACATGCGGGGGGAAAAAATAATAAGGACCAGTTAGGAAATTATCCTTCTCAGACTATTCCCACGGGAAACCAGGAGTGATGGGACACCACTGTTTGTGTATTCATACAACTATTTACACGGGGTGAGACGACTGTGAATTGAGGGTGTGTTGGGAACAGGTTAGGGAGGGGAGCACACTGAGTATGTACAATGCCCGCTCTACAGGCAGTAACTGCCAGAGCGCTCTGCTACTGAAGGGCACCTCCCCTCCTCCCCAACCAGCCTGATATGCGCTGCCGTACCTGGTTGAGCCACACTCCTCCGCGAGTGTGTAGTTGAAGTTGGGGGGATTTATAGAGCATGCGTTTACCAAAAAGGTTTCATGGCGCTGAACGGTTCAGTACAGAACAGACAACAGTTCGATCTCAAACGCTCTGGTGAATAACCAGGTCTTCAAGCCTTTGCGGAACTCCGGGTATGATTGAGAAAATCGAAGATGTGGGACAACCAGGAAATTCTTGGAGGAAGACCGTAGATTCCTTGAAGGAGTGTATGTTACAAGCCTTGATGCTACATATTGGGGAGCCAAGCATGCCAATGATTTGAAAATGAGACGTCCAAGTTTAAATTGGCATCTATGGGCATTCGGCAACCAGTGCAGTTACTTCAGAAGCGGGAGGGCGTGGTGGAATCTAGTCAGACTATAGATCAGCCTAGCAGCCTGATTTTGAATAAGCTGTAGTTGGCGTAGTTCATAAGCAGGACTGCCAATATATAGAGAATTGGCATAATCAACCCGAGAGATAACAAGGGCAAGAAGAATAGACAGAGCCTCGATCGTGAAAAACATGGAAACCTTCCGGATGGTACGAAGGCATAAGAAACAGGAGGAAACAATCATGCTTATTTGGGTGTGCATGGAAAGATCGGCACTGATTTTAATGCCCAAACTTTCACGGATTTAGCCGCAGAAGGGGCTGGTCCGAGACAGGAAGGCCAGAAGTTAGAACACCAGGGATTGGGCGAGCCTCCAATCAGGACTAACTTCGTTTTGTCGGGATTTAACTTCAGATGGTTCATGCTCATCCAATCCTGGATAAAAATCATAGTATTCTGGAAAAGGGCAACAGAGTCAGGGGAAGAAGAAAGAGAAAATATAAGTTGAAGGTCATCAGCGTAATTAAACACTGTGACCTCCTGGAGATGCAGAGCAAAAAGTAAAGGGAAAATATAAAGGTTGAATAAAAGGGGGGAAAACCACAGGTTACCGCTCTGGGAGTAGAGGAAAAGGAAGAGAGCTGGACCGCCTGTTGGCGGTTCTCCAAGAAGGAGGAGACCCAACTCAAGGCCACACTCGAGATACCAGCACATCCGACACGGTCAACCAAAAGGGGATGGTCGACTGTGTCAAAAGCGGCCGATAGATCTAGCAATATCAGGGCCTGTGCGGATCCATGATCAGCACTCACTCTCAGGTCATTCAAGACCGAGAGGATAACTGATTCTGTAGAGTGGGAGGGGCGGAAGCCGGCCTGATAGGGATCCAAGTAATTGGAGTCCTCAATGAAAGAACTCAGACAATGAGTAACATGTCTCTCTAACACCTTGCCCAAAAATGGAAGCAAGGAGATGGGGCGGAAGTTAGAGGGGATAGTAGGGTCAGCCCCAGCCTTCTTCAAGACAGGAACGATCTTAGCTGACTTGAAGAGATTAGGGACGACACCCAAGGCCAAAGATTCTTTGAGGAGGGTCAGAGGTAGATCGGAGCAAAGTGGGAAGATCTCCCGAAGGATGTGTGACGGACAACTGTCAGTGGGGGAGCCAGATTTCGTAGCATTTACCAAACTGAGAAAGTTCTCAGTCGAAATGGGAGGGAAGTGCGAGAAAGAATAAGTGTAAGGGGAAGGCAAAGGAGGGGGAAGAAAGAGATATATGGAGTTTAATTGTGGAAATTTTAGTGAAAAAATAATCTTGAAGAGAGTCACACAAGTCCTGGGACGGGAGCGGTTTAGCAGTCACTGGGTCGAGTTTGGACAAGACTATTAAGAATAGAGAAGATCTCCTTAGATTTATTAGGAGAGGATAGAATCAGTGCAGAAAAGTATTGTGTTTTTGCGGCGAGGATGTCATTTTTATATTCCCTGAGAATATGCGCTCTGCCCGTCTAAGCTGAAGTTTCTTAGTTTGCAGGGAGGGAGAGAAGCATCTTTGCGCATCATGTGGACGCCTACATCAAATTGATCTCCAAGGGACAAAATCATCACAAGATGAGGTAAGCCAGGTGTTAAAGCTAGGGCCTGATCATGGAGAGAGAAATCTGATTCTGAATAGGCTCCTTTAAACAGGCTAGAGGAGCGGAGAGAAGCACACAAGGAATTAATGTCAACTCGCCCCAAATTCCTCACTTTAACGTTCGTAGGTAGAGGGTTGCTCACCATAGGTTTTAATGATAGAGCAAAAGAGACCAAAAAATGGTCGGACCACAAACAAGGAAGAACCGAAAGTAAAGAAATGTCTAAATTAGCTGACCAAATTTGATCCAGAATATGACCAGACTTATGTGTGGGTGACTCAACCAGTTGTGCCAGATTCAAATGGCTAAGTAAATCAGAGAATTCCTTGGAGTAGGAATCCTCCAAGGGGTCGCCAGGCCAATAGTTAAAATCACCTAAAATCATTATACGTGCATTGTTCACTGTCAATGAGTGTGGCTGGGCGATGCGCGGTGACGGTGGCCTGCAGGAGCTGGAACCTCCTTCCGTCGTCCCTCGTCTCGTCCTTCTCCCGTCTCCGTCTAGATGTAAGGTCCTTCTCCGTTTTCCTCCTGAACTCCGCTACACATCAAACACGCTCTCCCGGTGTCGTCACACGCTGACCTTCTCACTTCCTCCTCTTTGTCCAATCCCAAAGTGTACACGTCATCCGGGGGCGTGGAGTCGTCCTCGAGGTACGCCCAGTTAAAGGCACACTCCTTTTCTCCGTCTGCGTTTTCTCTCCACAGGGACTGGGAGTCCAAACTCCAATCGTTCTGGGGTGAGTGGAAAGAGGGCGGGGTAGTTGAATCAGTGACCCACCAGTCCACGTTTGGGGCCATCCCTTCTGTCTGCCTAGTCTCCCCGCTACACTGCCGAAGGTTTCTTCAGTAGTGGGATGACACTAGATTGTATCCATAACAGAGGAACAGTTTGGAGGGCGTTATCAAACACCTTTGCGTAAACAGGGCCGATAACCTCTGATATTGGTTTTATAATATATAGAGACAAGGGTCAAAGTGGTGATCCACATTCGCATGATAGAAGAAGTCTTTTTAGTTCTTGTTCATTAAGAGGAATGAAAGACATTTAGTAAATTAAATAGGTAGGTTCAGGGGGTGCCAAAGGAAGGGCATGGGAGGGCGATGCTGCGCGAACTCCAAGGTTGGTTCGTATTTGATTAATTTTATTGTAAAAAAAATTAACCAAAAATAAAAAAATCACGTAACTCCTGGCCAATCTTTGGGTTGAGTACTACAGAGGGGCATGTTCTTTGGCATCCATGAAGCGCAAGACAATGTTGAAGGTTTTTTTGGGCTTATTTTTGGCCTTTGCTATTATAGCTGTTTAGAAATAAGATTGGCCTTTTTTTTTTAAGTTATAGTCCTGCCCGGCCCGGGTACTTGCCAAGAACTACGCCACACACGGGAAGTAGCTACACATGTCTTTACACTTCAGCTTGTAAGCAAGAACTCAACGTTCTAAACCTGCATTCACTTCATTACTCTCCAATGCTTATGTTACAGGTCTACAGGGCCCATACGGAACCAAAATAGTTCTGGCAATCTTTATTTACACAACACTACAGGATTGATAAATGAACAGGTGGATAGATGGAACAGAGCAACAGAAATCTATATAAATATGTTCACCGTGAACAGTGCCCGAGCAATTACATGTCACATCTAAAAAAACAACACAAATATATGAAGGAAATGTGCAGAACAGTCGTAAAACACCACAACAGCAACAAAGAAACACACAAGGGATACATGCAGAAGAAAAAAGAACAGAAAAACAAACAGACAAGGGACATAGGTAGGACAGAAACAAAAAAACAGACGAGGGGCACATAAGAACAGAGGAAAAACGAACAGGGGGGACAAATGCACAACAGACATCACAAAAATAGCAACACAGAAAGGTATGAGGCACAGATGCAGAACAAAGGGAAAAACAGCAACAAATAAACAGATGACATTAAGAATAGAAAGAAAAAATTCAGAAAAAGATGAGGGACTCATGCAAATGAAAGAACCAAGAGGAACACATTGCTAAAAAAAGGTACCAATGCAGAACAAAGGGGACATAGTCATACAGAAACAGAGATGGGACATATGCAGGACAGACATAAAACAAATAACAGCAAACCATATCAACAGAGACCAGGCCTAGATGCAAAAAAGAGACAAAACAGATGGAGAGCAACACAGACTGATAAAAAACACACATGCATAAAAAAAAGAACAGCAGCACAGACAATGAGGAGGGCCACATACCCAACAGACAGAACATGGCATAATAAAGAGACAAGAACAAACGAATATGCAGACTGGCAGCTGATGACTGCCACATTTAGAACAGAGAGAAACAGAACAGCAACACTCAAAAAGACAGATAGCGGATGGCGGACCCCATGCAGAGCAGAAAAAAAGCAGAACATCCACACAGAAACAGACTGACAACAGAAAGGACCACATGAAAAACAAAGATAAACAGAATGACAGCAGCATCGACAGATGACAGGAGATGGGGGGCCTGATGCAGAACAAAAAAGAAAGCAGAAAAACAGCCACACAGAAACAGTCTGACAATAGAAAAGGTCAGAAAAAACAAAGATTAATAGAAGATCAGCAACAGAAAAGGTAGAGGAGGATCACATACAAAAACGAGATTAACAGAATAGCAACACAGAAACCTAGTGACTGCTGGGTAGAGCTCATGAAGAATAGAGAAAGACAGACTGCCACCACCCAGCCGTCATGTATCCCCTGTCATGTGCCTGGGCTTCTAAGCAATAATGGGTGACCACATGCCACATGACATGAGGCCACTAGGCAGCCACTCAGCACAGAACCATCCAGTGACAGGAGTTAATGGTGCCATGCAGAACAGAAAGCAACCAGGAGAACAGCCACAGATGAACTGACCCTGCACACAAGGGTCCCATGCAGATCAGAAAGAAACAGAACAGCAATCCAGAAACAGTGGAGCCCACTACACAAGGATTTGCAAGTGCTCCCTCAGGAAAAGAGTGATGAAAATTAAAAAAGTTTTTTTTAAACTTGAAAAAAAAATATTTTAACGTAAACTATTAATCTAAACCAAGATAAACTATTTTAATCCTAGAACTAATAGGATATAATGTTGCAGCACATTAATTTAAATGTGCCTCAGATGATGAATCAATATATATTTGATTAAATAGTAAGCTTTTGAAATAATTTTAGAAAGTCCACCTACTGTAATATTTTTATATTAAAATGTACTAAACATTGTTTAACATTTTTATTTAAACTGATGATTCTTAAGAAGTTAAAAATAAGTGATTTCATTTGATATTGATGAACTATATTATACACACATATATACACACTAAACAAAATACATATATAGAGATTTGAAATTAGAAATATTTGATTTAGTTAACAGCATTTCCTATGGGCTGTTATTTGAAGTCCCTGCTCCATTCATTTCTAAGAAAGTGCGATGCAGAAACTGTGAGCGGGACTTACTCAAAGACTGAGCTGGAGTACATTTAGTACTGTTTAAGATCCTTTCTGGCTGTAGTAAATTTTTAAGTGTAGTTGTGAATAGTAATGGGCTTACTCCTTTGTGAGTAGGTGCTTATAGTTGCATACCACTCTAAAACACTAATTTAGGTATAAGTATTTCCCATTCCCAGCCGCTCCTCCAAGTCCCTCCCACATTTTCTACTAAAATGTACACCTACGTGTGCGGAAATCTCCTTATCCTTGGCAGAAACGACAACTGTGGCCTCCATCCATAGATTAGTGAATAGCATTTTGTAGTACGAGAACAGTATTACTGTAGTACTACTTTACATACTAAATAAACGCGGTTGTGACTAGACCACAATATCTTCAGGGGGTTTTCCAAATTGTTAGCCATGTTCTTTCTTTACAAAGAAAATAGCTGAATGTCCAAATCCATCAGATAAGAAGCCATGTCCTATGCACACACCTACTAATAAGTATACGAAGCGAGTCTGTATGCGTCTCCACACACGTGCAATGTGAGGAACTCTGCATGCTCAAGGTGTTCGTGTAAGACGCCTGCAAGGTTGATGCATGTGTCATGCACTTTACACCTAGATGCACTTATCAATGAGACTTTAATGACTTTAAATACTAAATTAACTTAGTGGGTACACGCCTTGCTCGAGACCTTCCGGTCAGGTGCTCGAAACGTCAGAGGAGCACAAAAGGCATGCCAAACGACTCGGGTACCAACACCCAGTATTCAAGCATTCTGCAACTTCGAGAGCGTGCAGAGCATTGTGTATTCATTTTCGTTCATATTACTGTTATCTATTAACAAGCTTCCATACCATAAATTGACACACTGACACTACAATGTGCATGTTACACTCGTAATCATGTAGAATCTATCACTACTACAACTTGTTGTTGTAAATCTTGTACTACAACTTCTCAAACATCATACACAGCGACAATAGTGCTTGTTTTTCACAAAACGCTTGGCATGTGTCCCAATGCTGGACAAGGGCCTTCCTCTATGGGGAGTCCGATGACCTGCACTCATAGGAAAGATCCTGCGACCACAGTGTCCTGGACCGCACTGAAAACTAGAATGCTAACTGCTGTAAATAAGTTAGGTAGGCAGCACGACAAGTCTTCAGGTAATTAAGATATATTTATTAAGTTAGACAAGATAAGACAGCAGAGAAGTAAAACCTCACAGCTGACCAGACCAACTGCCAAGGCTGGAATCCTCAACACACCAGATAGAACACACATAGATACTATGGGAGATAGAGAATGTAGGAACACTAAGAAAGGACTACAGACACCAAGTAGCCATATTGAACCAAGTAAGAATATACAACACTAACCTTCTGCACATAACCACAGGACTGGGGAGAAAACCTACCATGAAATAGAGGTTTCAGCAAAACCTGGCCTGGGTTATTATCTCAGTGCAGACAGTGATGACTCCCAGAAGTGTACAGAGCCACCAATGTGCCAACCTCTCAGACCTCCAGCTTTCCCGTTCGCTCAAAGCAGGAGCGGTCATCTAGGTTCTTGTGCAATGAGCCACAAGTCTCCAGGTCTGACATCTGGGATACCTCATGGCAGAAAGAATAGCAGAGCAGACTCCACCAGATAAAGCTTTGCTGTTGAGGACACTGCCCTTGAAACAAAAGTTTAAGGTCACTTCAAATGCCTCTGGTCTGCAAAAAGCCTACGAGTGCCTAGAAGAGTGGGAGGAAGAAAGCAAGGAGCTAAAGAGGGCAATGAATGTGAAACGTTGAAGTAATTTAAGAAACTAATAGTCATCAGAGGCACTTTCTTCATGTAGGCAAGCTGTGAAAGACACGTCCCGCCATATGTATGAGAAATACAAACCCTGGAAGCTAGTCCAATGGTCGTCAAAACACTCTGGGCCTATTCAACGCTGAGATTCAAACAGGATTAAGGAGCCATTGCAGTAGAACCTCCTTTCACAAACAACTGCTCCCCCTTCTTGGGTCAAAAACCTCTCCCGTCTCTCTGCTTAGTGAAGAAGGCCACCTAGGGCAGGCAATGGTATGAATGAGGCCTCCTCTGTCTGTGGATTATATGTCCTTGAGGGTAGTCGAGGTCTTGTGGGAGAATAGTTCATTGGCACAGCTCTGATACACTTCAAGACTCATTCTTCATATTCCCACTTTCAGGAATCAAAAAATATGGCCTTCGGCCATAGATGAGCGCAGTAAGGTAAGGACCACAGGTTTGAGCTTGGTAAAAAGAAACGCGGTTCAGAATAGGTAATAGGTTTCACAGCACGATGTCAAAGTGGTCTTGAAATGGATTCCAATGGAGTAATGTTTGCAAGAGCACAACAGGCAGTAATGAACAGTAGAAGCCGGGTCATATCCACTGGAGACGAAATGAGGCGTAGCGTTGGAAATGGCCTCAAGTTTTCTCAAATTTGGGGGTTCCAATGACAGTATGCTTACTCTACGCTCATTAGTGACTCTTTTTCACAGATTCCTACTCCAATATTTGGGATTACAGCGCCAATCCAGACACCAGTACAGAACCTGAAGCAGGTTGAAGAGGTCCAGACAACATGGAGGGTAAATCTGCTGGTGAAAAGACAGCTGAGAGTCCCTGCGGATCCTTTGGGCAAATAAGCCAGTGTGAGCTGGGAGAATGCCAAATATGACGGTATGGCCTCTCAAACGCCCTCGACCTGTTCCCATGTTGCAGATGGACCCGGAAACTCTGGATGAAAGCGGCTCCTTGGGATGGGAGCGAGACCCAGAGGCACGGTGATGCCCTGGCACTTTCTAAGGTGAATATTAGTGACACAAAGGGGCTGAGTCCCGCATGGAGTTCTTATAGTTTTTCTTCAATGTATCCGAGGACTTAGACTGTGAGAAAGATCCTAGCTTTCGATTTCTACCAGGACTGGGGCTGGCCCCAGACTTTCCAGTGTTTCCATCTTATTTTCTAGGATGGTGTTAGGATTTATCTGGGCACAGTTGTTGCAGGCCATGATGCTGTGTGACAAACTCAAGCACCAGAGGCACACCAGCTTGTGACAGTCTCTACAAGGCTTAAACCCTATTGTTTTAGGGTCTAACATCCCTTGCACACTGGAACATTTTGTGGAATTAAAATCTCTTCAAAGAGTGAAGGAAGGGAGGAGTAGATCCACGCCTTAAGGCATGGAAAGTAGTGGGACTGATATCAGCGTGCATACATGGTGCTTTTATGCAGGTCTGTTCATCACTTTCGGAGCGCACCAGCATTGATGCAGAGTTGCACAGTGCGCCATCCACCAGGATGCAGGAGCACGGCTTTGAGTTTTCTGGGTCTAGTCGGAAGCCTGGGGAAATACACATGGTGAGGAGTCTGAGGTTAGAAGTATCATCAGAAAAGCTTTGATGCTAACACTCTGTCTATAACATTGGAGCACCTTCTGCACTTGTTGCTGGAAAAAACAGAAGTGTGGAAGTACGCTGCCAGAAATAGCGACGTGTTTCGGAAAATATATTTCTGTTGGCAAAGAGCACAACATATTGCGTGCGCAACAAACAGACACTCACAATCAGCAGTACAAGCCCCACATATTTGTGGGTTTATCCTCCTTGTTTATCCCTACTTTTTTTAACGATTAACAATTGTTACATTCAAAGGACATTTTTTTGATCCCCTTTAAAAACCAAAACGGCTCTTTTTAGAACCAACTTTACTTGTCCAAAACAGAACCCTTTCTATCTCTTTATCATCTGTTCCCAAATATAAAGTGCTTTGACACACAAATCTAGTGCAAGTTTTAAATTTTAGGTATGGTTTGCACTACACACACCTATTAAAAAAATAATATAATTACATCTGGTCATAGTGGATAGACGGGTACACTTCAGCCTATGCTCACTGTCAAATAATGTGGCCATCAGTCGGGATCAGTGGGTGTCAGTTACTCATGCGTGCCCCATACGACTAACTGTCCTTTCAGGCAAATGGCGTTACCTGCTTCCCCCCCCCCCTTATTTTAGAGTCAACAGACATTCCCTGCGCCCAACAATCAGGGTGCACAACCACCGCGGTGCATGGTCCTTGTTAATGGCGAATGCTTGCCTGATCTCAGGCCCATCTCCCCTGTGCTGCTAAACCGCTCTTTTTCCTCCCTGGTTTTCCGTCTGCTTTCTACTACTTTTGCTTAGTTTTGTACTGCTTTCTCCTTCCCTTTACCCCGTTTTTTACTGTTTCTCGTTCCTTTCCCTGTTTTTCCTGAGTTCTTTCTCTGCTTTTGCCTCTTTTTTTACTGCATTCTCCTTCCTTTCCTCAAGTGCTTTCTCCTGCTTCTCCCTGGTTTTTCCTCATTTCAGAGGGACTCAAGACATGGCTGTACAAAAAACAGAGGCCAGCGAAGCAGCTCGCAACTCCAGCGCCTGGAGAACCTCACAGGTGATTTGCCGCACTTTATAAATCCTGAATGATGGATTAATCTTGTAGGTAGTTATTGTGCAAATGTAAACATAAAGCAGCAGCTTACTAAGTTTAAGCATACACCCATTAGTTGAACCCCCAGGGACTGGTCAGGCACTCACCAGATCTTCTAAGCAAACAGTGAATAAACATACACATAAGGTAGATTTCAGAACATGTAACGCGGCCTACTTCATGAATCCCCTCAAGCACTCACATGGCCTTCTGAGCAGCCAATGAGTGGGCACACAAATAAAGGCAGCTCCCTGAGCATTCACCCACTCCAGGAACCCCTACGGCTTTGCCAGGCACTCACCTGATTTTGTGAGCTGCCAGTGACTGGACATATTCAGTCTCGGAGGGAGTGAGCAGCAACAAGCTGCTCCCGGGGCAGCCAATCCGTGCTGTGCGTCCGATGCGATGTATGTACTCTGCTGGCGAGGTGGGAGCACTGTACTGTGCAGAGAGGAAACAACAGCATTTAAAGTCAGGGGCAAACTTCACACAGCGCTGGAATAAAAACACTGCAATGAGCACATTGGAGGACACTACAATAGATTTCCAAAACACAGCTCTCGCTAGTGCTTTTCATGAGCACTGACACAAGTGCTTAGAGGAGCTTCAGCTGAGAGTTTGTACTAGATGGAAGTGCACCTCGTTCCTTCCAGTCTGTACCGTGAAGACAGACAACTGATCCCAGTGCTCTAAAAAGAAACTCACACTGAAACCAATTAGTAAATTCATGGCTTTTGTTAGGTGAGAGAGGAAAACAATGTATTGTATTGGGTTACTGTGTCGTAGAGTTTGTACAGAGTTCTATTACCCCTTGACAGGGCACCAAAGCATTTTCAGACTGTTGAGTAAGTAGCTACTCTATTTGCTGTGTAAGATCAGAAGAGGGTTGAGTGAGGTGTAACCTGCGATTAGTATATTTCAATAGCATGCATAAAGCTTGGAGATATGTTCCAAACGTGCACTCCTTAGCTAATGTCCCACAAAAATACTGAGCATTTTGGCTCTTGCGAACCTTTTACAGTCAGTTTGGCCTTGTAAAACGTGGCAACCACTCATGGGTGGGTCCCCAAGAGCCTATCGCAGCAGTCACCGAGGACAGCCATGTTCGAAAGGCGATGTCACCAGGGTTTAATGTAGCTTTTTTTTTTTTGGAGTGGCAGGACATGCCTGTCTTCAGACCTGACCTGGTTTATGGAGTCATCAAAAGCTCTGCGTGGCATGCCTGACCCACGCTACTCAGTTACCCGTTTAATGAAGGGGTGAGAACAGGAGTGCGGAGTGTCTGTACATAGGACATGTTGTGGAGCTTTCATTGCACAAAATACAGTGGTATGCGGGGTAACACAATATTTGGAAAATATTCCACGCTTGCCCGTGAAATACGGATTTCATCATTATAACGATGGCAGAAAACCCAGACTGCTGCTGGGATTCTGCTCAGGAACAAAATTATGCTTGGAACTATAGAACATCAGTAGATAGGGACTGAGTCACCATACCACCTCAGTACCATGAGCCCGAGTATGACTATAGCGTCTCACTTGCCCTCAAACTCGTAACCTGGGAGACAAGTGAATCGACACCCGAGAACACAACACTCCTGACCCTTTTAGGGATCGCGGTAATACAACACTCACTTTCACAAACACACTCGTACTCGTCCACAATAAGAAATGAAAGACACGAAGAAAGTTTGAAATGTTCATTTAAACTATAATGCTCAAGAATGCAGCATACGTGCCACAATCCAAACACAACTGCCTGGCAAAAAAAACATCAGCACTGTCAATAAACCGTATATTATGAAAAGACAGTATAGCTCAGTGGTCTTCAAATAGTGGGGCGATACCCCTGGGGGGAGCGTGGAGTCATCTCAAGGGGAGAGCTAGTCCCCGCACCCCAGTGGCAAGCAGAAGCCCCAGAACGCACTCACAAGTGGTTTTGATTAGAACATTTGGTAGCCTGTTTACGTCGTGGTGCATTTTTGGCCTAATTTTTAAAGGCAAATTGGCTTGTACTGAGAATGGCTTGGATTGATGTAAGGAAGTGCAGGAGAAGCCTTGGAAACTCGTATGTAGCGAAGGGTTGACAGGGAGACTGAGCATAGCAAACTTGAAAATTTCTACTGTCTAGATGGGAGTCAGAAGACGGGGGCTGGTGGTGGTTTTAAAAAAGGACACCCCTGTGATAGTTTGCAGAAGTGTTTTTAGTGGATATTTGGAGAGGTGTTTTAGACTGGGCTTTTTAGCAGGTTTGGTGGCGCTATGAAAAGGGGTACTGAACGATGTCTTACAAAGTGGGTTTTGCGTGGAGCTTGGTAAAGGATGTCTGAATTATGCTTTCTAGATAGGGCGCCGAGTACTGCTTTTACAGGTGAGATCTGTGCGGTGCTTTTCAGAGAAAGATGAGGTATGGCTTTG